>NC_090444.1:627440047-629940047 GCF_031143425.1 Pleurodeles waltl | reverse complement strand
GAAGACGGAGGAGGTAGAAGAGCCGAAGACAGGAGAACAGAAGACAGAAGAACAGAAGACAGAAGAACAGAAGACCGGAAGAGCAGAAGACAGAAGAACAGAAGCACAGAAGATCGGAAGAGCAGAAGAACAGAGAAGAACAGAGAAGAACACAGAAGAACACAGAAGAACCGAGAAGAAGAACACAGAAGCACCGAGAAGAACAGAGAAGAAGAACACAGAAGACCGGAAGAACACAGAAGAACAGAAGGGAAGAACAGAAGAACAGAAGAACACAGAAGAAGATTGCAGAGGGGGAGCGAGGAGGAAGAGACAGAGAGGAGGAAAAGAAGCAGGAGCAGGAGAGAAGGTGAGTGGCGCGGGGCAGGGCGAGGGGCTGGGAGGAGGGGGGTACTTACAGTTAGGTGGGTCTCAGGAGCACAGGAACTCGGGAACTTGGAGGAGCTGCAGCGGCAGGGGGAGCGACCTACCCTGTCTCTGCTGGGATCGGTGATTCCGACGGACTGACGGTGGGTGCAGGTTGCAATCAGCCAGGGTGGCGCTGCACGCAGTGCCACCCTGCTGATTACAACCTAGTTCTCCGCCAGCCTTTTCATGGCAGTTACACCACCGTGTAAAGCCTGGTATGGAACAGGTACAGGAGGCCACAGAGGGGACCTGCACTGCCCATGCCTGTGGAATGAGCAGTGCAGGGGTCCCCCTGCCCAGCACTCTCGTAATGCCCACTGTTTGCTGTGCAGACAGTGCGCATTTTCGGGGTGCTGGTATCCCCTGCAGGTTGCAGCATTGCCAACGGGTTGATTACAACAATGCTGCCACCACTTTCCCGCTGGGCTGACGGGTGGAAACTTGGTTCCCGCCCACCAGCCCAGAGGGAACGTCATAATGGGTCCAGCAAGGAGGTCGCCACTGCAGTGGCAGCCAGCCTGTCCGGAGTTTGGCGGAAGGGTGTCTCCGCCCTCCAAGCTCGTAATGAGGGCCTTAGTCCTGAAGAGACCCTTTTACTTACAAAGGGTCGAAACGTTGACAACTTTTCTCCTCTTGATTCCCAGATTGAATATGATCTACAGGATTGTGCAATCATACATGCACATATATACAAAAAAAATCCACTGAACCAGGGACCTGATACTTTGTCCCATGAATATGTTTTATGTATTTCTGCATTCACTTGAGTACTACGTCATCTGCACTTTTGTTATTGTACTGTACTGAACATTGCATATAAATTAGAAAATATATACTAGTAACATAAACCCTTTCAGTCTGGTTGCTTTTCTTTACATGTGATTCAACTAAGAAAAGTAAGAATGTATCACTGGATTGTCAAATAAATACATTGATTGGTAGACTCCCTGAATCTTTGAAGGGGTTTCTGACATGTTAAATGAGATCCACAGTGCACTTTGTATATATAACTATTATTTACATTTTGGTCGATGGTATATTGTGGTACCTTTGCAATATACCGCGGTATATTGCAATCACAACCAAGTACATAACTGGGTAATTGCTGTTTTTAGAAAACTAATAGGCAACCACATTGTTTTTACTACACAATGGCTGTGTTCCGTGTTAGGGCCTTAGATATAAGGTAGTATGTTTTATTGTAGTTCCCCTCCTATTACCACTTTGTTAAAGTGGTAATAAGTAGGGAAATGTATTTACATTTTTCTACATATTTTTAAATAAGTTTGTGGAGTACTGCGCAGGGACTAAGTACCGTATTTTTTATGAAATGTTTCTTTCTTTACATTCTTTAAGTGGTGCAGTATTTGTGTTGTATTTTTTATGTATTTCTGTGGTAATCAGTACCATTTTTTTTTAATACAATTGACTATTCTAAAAAAATTGTAAATACATTATGCTATGTTATATTTGTGACATATAGTGTATGAGTGTTTTTTTTCAGATATGTATGTTTTTCTGTAACACTTTTTAAAAATACATAAAAATACACATAATTATTTTCTCTACCTACTACCACTTAAATAACCTAATACTTACCTATATCTATGGCCCTAAGCCAGAACACTGAAAACAATATGGCCCTCATTACATCCCTGGCAGTTGGCGGAGAAGTGGCGGTCTTACCGCCAACAGGCTGGCTGTAAAAAAATTGGAATTATGACTATGGCAGTTACCGCCATGGTCATCCGCCACTTCTCCGAACCGCCCGCCAGGGCGGAGATGACCGCTGGGCTGGAGACTTGGGTCTCCTGCCTGGCGGCCGTCACAAGACCGCCGGCGGTATCATGACCCGGCTGACCGCCATGGATTTCATGAGGTTGGGCATCGCCATGAAATCCATGGCGGTAAGCACTATCAGTGCCAGGGAATTCCTTCCCTGGCACTGATAGGTGTCTCAACCACCGCCCACCCCCACCCGAGTCCTCCCCCGACAACCCCCACCCCCTGCCACCCTCCAAAGGAGGCAGGACCCCCCTCCCCACCCCTACCCCCAACATCACTACACAGACACACGCCCGACACGCATGCAGACACCACCAACACACATACCCGCACACACACGAACAAACATGCCAACAGACACACACATAGTCATACACGCACACCCACATTCAGACATACACGCACACATCCATACAGACATGCATACAGGCAGAGACGCACACATTTTCAAACACACTACACCCCAGCATGCATACACGCACTCACACACCCACTCTTCATACTCACACGCACACCCCCATGCACGCACACAACACACAACACCCCCCACCACCCTCCCCTAACGGACGATCAACTTACCTGGTCCGTTGATCCTCCGGGAGGGGACGGGATCCATCGGGGCTGCTCCGCCGCCAGCACTCCGTCAACAGAACACTGCCACGCCGAATCACGTAACGAGATTCGGTGGGCGGTGTTCTGTTGACAGGGCGGTGGAGGTGGAGCAACCTCCACTTCCACGCCGACCGCCAGTATGGCTGCTGGCGGCTCTCCGTCCGGAAAAGGACGGAGGGCTGCCAGCAATCATAATTCGCCGAGTGGAAAACCGCCAGCACTGGCGGTCTTCAGCACGTCGGTCCCTCGGCGGTCTTGTGAAAAGACCACCGAGGTTGAAATGACCCCCTATGTCTGCCTTAAACTTTTGTAAAGGCAGTCATTATCTAATCAGATAGTAACTTATCGCCATGTACTGTAGTAGTTTCAAAAAATTTCACAAACTTCCGTGAAAGTACTGCAGTCACAGATATCATTAGGCCTAAATGCCCCATAACTTAAAAACGTTCTTACCCTACTTACCTGCAGTACTCAAAAAAGGATCATCTGCGTACCATAATGCAGAATCCTGCCAAATATCATGTAAAAATGTTCAACAGTCATAGTGCTTCGTCAAATACAATAGTCAGTGGAACATGCATTGGTGGAAAAACACCTTTTGAGACCTCCCTTTTATCTTTGTACCCCCTTAACTATTCACCACAAAAAATGACATCATCACAAAATGTAGAAAATGCTATAGGTCTGAAAAGATTTGTGGTAATTCATCCAATGGGTGGAAATATTACACACACTACTAATTACTTACTACACATAGGCCCTTATTACAACCCTGGTGGTAAATGCCACCTACCGCCATGCTGACGGCCGCCAACATACCGTGACCGTGGCGATATTCTGCTACAGGTATTATGACCCACACAGAGAAATCCGCCACTATATAGACACCCACACAAGTCTGCCAGACCAAAGGTCAGTGATAAGTTGGCGGTACCAAAACCCACACTGTTACGCCAACAGGAATACGCCCACAGGATCAGGACCCACAAATCACCGCAGCGGTCTTTCAACCGCAGTAAACCATTGGCGGTACACACCGCTTCACTCAAAATACACACACACTTAAAAAACTACACCACATTGGACAATTCAAACTACACACACCTGACACACATACACACATCACTCCCATACACCCAATCCAATTTAAAACACACACCCACATTACCCACAACCCTTTCTACAAAAAAAGGTTTGCCAACAGAGAGAGACACAAGCCAGGAGCACCCTCTCAATCTGAGCCATAGAACACCATCATCCATACACCATCCACGCACCTCACACCACACACCCCAACACATCATCCCACACACCCTCACACATACCACTCACACCACATCCATGGCACCCCAAAGACACCCCAGGTTTTCAGAGGAGGAGCTAAGGGTCATGGTGGAGGAAATCATCCAGGTAGAGCCACAGCTATTCGGATCACAGGTGCAGCAGACGTCCATTGCAAGGAAGATGGAGCTATGGTGGAGAATCGTGGACAGGGTCAACGCCGTGGGACAGCGCCCCAGAACAAGGCATGACATCAGGAAGAGGTGGAACGACCAATGGGGGAAGGTGCGTTCCGTGGTTTCAAGATACCAGGTAGCTGTACAGAGGACTAGCAGTGGACCCCCACCTCCTCCCCCACAACTAACAACATGGGAGGAGCAAGTCTTGGCGATCATGCATCCTGAGGGACTCACAGGAGTAGCAGGAGGTCTGGACTCTGGTAAGTCAAATCTTTACTACTATCACCCCCCAACCTGCATGCCATCACACACCCCCACCCTCACCCTCCCTCCCATCACTCCACCACCTCACACATACCCCACTATCACAACCCACCCATCCCAATACCAAGCCCTACATGCCACAACAATCCATGGACCCCCATCACAGACCTGCATGGACACCCATCACCACAGCATGCCCACTAGAGAGAATCACCTTGCCCACAAAATCACCATGCACAAAAGGCAAAGCTGACAGGGCAATCACAACCATACAGGGAAACACACTGATGCACAAGATGGCACACGCAGATAAAATAACACTGCATTTGCATCCCCACAGGACCCCTACTCAACATCACCGGAGAGGAGACTTCCCCCAGAAGCGGCCCACAGTGATGACAGCAGCTCTGCACGCCTGGATCACGATGACTAACCTGGCCCATCAGGGACCTCTGGACAATCGGTTACCCTGCCACAGTCCCAACCCACCAAAGAGCCTCCCCCCCTCAGGAAACACCACCACAGCACCCACCCAGCAGGCCCATGCCACTGTCCCCAGGACACGTCAAGTCAGCAGTGTGTCCACCACTACAAGGACCCTAGGCAACCCCACAAACCCAGGACGATCAGGGACCTGGGGGCAGTGGGCACACGGTTCAGGGGACAGAGACACAGGACAACAGGGAAGCTGGGAGGACTGCTGTGCGACAGGGGGAGGACAGGCCCATGGAACCCACACTCCAGGAGGCACTCACCAACATCCTGGGAGCATACCGCAATTCCCAGGAGAAGATGGGCCGCTTAGTTGCAGGAGAGCCAGCGGCTGCGGAGGGACAGTACCTGGGGATCAGGGAGGACCTCAAACATATCTACACCATCCTGGTCACCACTGCAATGGTGCTGGCTGACATGGCCAACACCATGAGGGAGGCAGTGGCACACCAACAGGCCCCTGACACTAGCCACACCGAAGAACAGCCCTCCACCTCCGCCAGCGCTAGTGGACAGGAGGCCCCGCCACAGGACCAACAGGCCACCAGCACCCCACCCACTGCAGAAGGAGAACCACCGCACAAACGGTCCCTGCGATCCAGGCAGAAGCCAGAGAACATTGCCAAGATCCCTGCCAGGAAATAAGACTCTCCTGATTGTCACCCTTCTGTCCCACTGTGTCACCCTGACCACCTTTATTGCTATTACTCCCCTTCCCATGCCCCATTGGACAATGCACTTGTGATACCAAGTGACTGGACTGTAACTGGACATTCCTCCACCATCACCCAAGCCCATTGCACATCCCCCTCTACTTATGAGCACTTGAATAAACACCCTTGGAACAAATATGAATCTAGAGTCTGTCAAATGATTCAAATATGTATTAGTACAACATTATGAAAGCATTGCAAGTCATCTGTACAGTTATATTTACATTGGAATGACCTTTAGTGGGCAGCAGTAAACATACCAGGAGCCAGAGTGGGCCACAGAGATCTGAAAATAGAGATGCAAAAGGGTACAGTAAGTGGCCATAGACATAGGGAAATCAGGCTGCCATGTACAATGTCCAACAGAAAACTGAAAAGTTGAATGAAGTTACAGTGTCTTACCTATGTGTCACTGGACGTACTGCTGTAAAATATTACTTCTGTTGTCCACATCTTCTTCCTCTTCCTCCTCTTCCTCACTGTCCACTGGCTTCACCGCTGCCAAAAGACCATCTCCAGGCTCATCCTCCTGCAGAAAAGGCACCTGGCGTCTCAAGGCCAGGTTTGTGCAACATGCAACAGGCAACAATGATCTGGCACACCTTCTCGGGTGAGTAGTACAGGGATCCACCTGTCAGATGGAGGCACCGGAACCTGGCCTTCAGGAGGCCAAAGGTTATTTTAATTATCCTCCTTGTTCGCCCATGTGCCTCATTGTAACGTTCCTCTGCCCTTGTCCTGGCATTCCTCACTGGGGTCAGTAGCCATAAGAGGTTGGGGTAACCAGAGTCACCTCCAAATATCGAGAGATACCTCAACACCAACTTACACTGGGTGGGGACCTTGGGCTCACCTAATAGCCACACCCGGTGCCTCTGGAGTTGGCCCATCACATATGGGATGCTGCTGTTCCTCAAGATAAAGGCGTCAATCACAGAGCCAGGATACTTGTCATTCACATGGGAGATGTACTGGTCCACCAAACACAACATCTGCACATTCAGAGAGTGATAGCTTTTTCTATTCCTGAACACTTGTTCATTTCTCTGACGGTGGGGACAAATGCTACATGTGTACCATCAATGGCACCAATGATGTTGGGGATATGTCCCAGGGCATATTTCACTGTGGCCAAATCCTCAACGTGGGGGAATACGATGTAGCTGTGCATGTGATTCAGCAGGGCTGACAACACTCTGGTCAACATGTTGGAGAACATTGGCTGAGACATCCCTGATGTCATGGCCACTGTTGTTTGGAAGGAACCACTTGCCAGGAAATGGAGCACTGACAGGACCTGCACTAGAGGGGGGGGGGATATCTGTGGGCTGGCGGATAGCTGACATCACGTCTGGCTCCAATTGGGCACACAGTTCTTGGATTGTGGCCCGATCAAGACTGTAGGTTAGGATAATGTGTCTGTCCTCCATTGTCGCAAGGTCCACCAGGGGTCTGTACAATGGAGGATGTCGCCATCTCATATTCATCCTCAGCGGTTGAAGCCTATGGAGGAAAACGGTGAGCAGAGGGGCATATTCACACATCAATTGAAATAATGATGCATCTTTTCCCTTACAGAACCAGTATGTGAATCCGAGAGTCAGTCGCTGTACCAATATCTGCTGTGATGCAGTTAGGTGCCATGCCGTGTGCCCCCCTGAAATGGCAGCTGCCTGATCTCTGAGGAGGGACCAGTGGAAATTAGATAATTCCCCTGGAGTTGTGTGCCGTTGCGGTAGGCGGTCGATGACCACCGCACAACTTCGCATTGGTTATCATTGGGCCCTATGGGTTCCAGGAGCCAATGGCGATGTACGCCGGCCGTGACGGTATGCACCGCCGCGGACGTGACCGCCATTTTCTATCTATTCACTCACTTGCTACCTGACCTTCAACAGGAGAGGACCTACACTGCAAGTTCTGCTGTGACCTGTGTCGGGAAGCGACAATGGCTCATGTGTCTGGGGAAAGGGACCCTGCCTTCACTGCGGAGGAGTTGGAGATGGGATCCTACCCCAGTACACGTTACTCTACGGTCCTTCAGACAAACAGGTGAGTACACTGTGAGCATGATGCGTGGGCCATGAATGTATGGATTGCTGTGTGTGTAAGCCACATGTAGGGGGGGCTGAGGAGTCCTGGCCAGAGTGCTGCATGTATGGTGGTCAGTGTATGTGCGTCAGGGGATGGGAGGGATCTGGTGGGCCATGAGTGTCATGGTCCGGAGGGTTAACTAATTTCCTTTTCTGCAGTCTTTTCCATGCAGGTCTGCACCCATCAGAAAAAGGGTATTTGGCGTGCCATCGCCAAGGAGGTGCAGACCCTGGGGGTCTTTGACAGGCATAGCACCCACTGAAGCAAACGGTGGGAGGACCTGTGCCGCTTGGCAAGGAAAATGGTGGGGGCCAGGCTGGGGCTGGCCTCCCAACGAGGAAGGGGTGCCTGTCGTACCCTGACCCCCCTGATGTTCCACATCGTGGTGGTTGCCTATCCGGAGTTGGATGGACGATTGAGGGCATCACAGCAGCCACAAGGGGGTGAGTACAAATTTCGATCCATTATTTTGCACGAGTTAAGGGTTAACCTGGGTGGGGATGTGGACTGTGGGTGCCCCTAGGCCAGGGAGAACATGGCAGGGTAGGTCCCTTGTTGGGCAGGCTCTGAAGCACTTCAACCCCAATAGTGTTAGTAGGCATCTACTACTGGGCAGGGCCCTGTTTGTTTCAGGTGTGCAGCTGATGGCGTTAGGCACTGTACCCCATGGGTTGGTGACTAGCATTCTAACTGGTAGTGCATGGCCTAGTGCATAGGGCTGTTCCCTGTGAGTTGTGTACGCCAACGGTAGTGTGGTTGCTGGCATTGACCAAGTGTATCCTCTGTCTCTCTCCCTCCCTTTTTGGTTTGTCACCCAATCCTTGTGTGCATTAGCACCATATGGCGGAGGAGCAGAGGCACCGACGATGGAGGGAGCTGCATCCCACATGGGCCTGGAGGCCGAATCCACCCATGGTGAGGGCACCAGTGGAACGGAGGGCGAGGGGAGCACCACGACAGGGACAAGAGGGGACACTACAGACAGCGACTCCTCTTTGGATGGAAGCTTTCTGGCGGTGGCAGACACCTCTGTGCCCACCCCAACAACAGGTACAGCCGCCACCCCACCTACCAGCACCACCCTCCCAGCAGCCCCTCAGCGTGTTTCCCATGCCCGCTCACCCAGGAGGGTGGGCATCTCCTTCGCCCCAGGCACCTCAGGCCCTGCCCCAGTCAGCCCTGCTGCCCTCATTGAAAAGGCTTTTGACCTCCTGAGATCCCTCACTGTTGGGCAGTCAACCATTCTGAATGCCACCCAGGGTGTCGAGAGACATTTGCAACAAACAAATGCATACCTGGAGGGCATTCACTCTGGCGTGGCGGCCCAACAGAGAGCATTTCAGCCTCTGCCTCTGCACTGATGGCAGCCATTGTCCCTGTCTCTAGCCTTCCCCTCCAACTACCTCTACCCAGACCCAATCCCCTCAACCTCAGCTATCCCAAACACACCTTCAGACCAGCATTCACCCAAATCAACACACAGAAGTGGCTCAGGCAAACACAAGCACCACACTTCATCTCACCGGCACTCACACAAGCACCATCCCCATCCCCATGCAGACACACCAACATCCACTGTCTCTACTGTGTCCCCCTCCTCCTCGTCATCCACCTCCCTCCCAGTAGCATCTCCACTCACACCTGCATGCACAACATCCTCATCCACTACCTCCATCACCAGCACACCCATCACTACACACCCCTCACTGCAGTCACCACCCCCACATCCATGCACACGTCCCCTGTGTCCTCTCCCACTGTGTCTGTGACCCCTCCTCCCAAAGTACACAAACGCAAGCACCCACCCACCCAACAGCCATCCACCTCACAACAGCATCCAGCCCATGCACCTTCACCTGCACCCAAACTCAGCAGACAGATACCTCCTACAACCACTCACTCTTCCTCCACTCCCAAACCTTCTCCTGTTGTAATTTAGTAGCGATTAGATTAAGCATTAGCAGAAGACATCTTGTATTTAGCAACTATTGTGAACATTTCGCGGAAACCATTTTGTATTCATGGCAGCCATTTTCTCTGTCATGTGCTCGCCATGTGCTCTGTCCTACCTTTCTGTTAACTACTCTTGAAAATCTGTCTAGTGACAAGATATATTTAGCATCTCCCACTTTCGCACATGCCCAGTAAGATCTACAGCTGTTAGTAATCAGCAACAGACAGTAATGTGTCAACTAGTCCTTGAAAACTGTTAGCCCCTCCTACCTGTCGACTGTGCATTTCCATATGACCATATGTGTATACAAGTCTTGCTTCTATAATTGTACCACCTTCTTTTAGCCCCTGCGTGGGTATAAAAGGACCATGCTCTCTTAGTTCAGAGTGCTACATTACCGAAGGGTGCTGTTTGAACTGTAGTACCACCTCATGAGGTTCAATAAACTTTGTCTTTTATTTCAGTTTCTGTGCCAAGTTCTTCCTATATGGTCTGAGGACTTTGTGCAGAGAAGGGCGAACCCCTTGCACTAGTAGGCCTTGCTGAGGCTTACTTCGACAAATTGGCTCAGGGACTCATCGGTCACTCGGACGCCCGAGGGATTGGCCGCGACGAAGGATTGGGATCTCGCTGCGGACGATCAATGCCTGAGGAGACCCGGGTCTTGGCAACCACAGCGTTTTTCCCTTCTTTCTGATTTGACCATCCAGGTGGCGCCGGTCCTCGACTGAGATCCTTTTTGTTCATTCGTCATGCAGTGACCATTTGGTCAATTTTAGAACTTGGCAGTTGGAACCTGGACGTCCTGTGATTGGTAAGAGACGTTTTACGGCACTTGCTGTGGGTTTTGATGCCTTTGTTTCACCTCTTACTGTGGCTCTCGTGTTTTGGGTGACTAGTCAATTTGTTTCCTTTGAATTGATATATAAATTGCAATTTATATAGGCAGGCAATGAGGAGAATTTTCTCCAATTTAATTTTGATTTGAACGGCACCTTAAGTGCTACTTTGATTATAATATTGCATATTCTGCACTATTTTTGGCATGCCTGTTTTTAGCGCACTTCGTAAGATGTGTTGCTTTTGTAATGGTACCGATATGAGACTGGAAGAATTGCAACAGCACCCCCAGAGGGGACGCCCAATAGAGGTATGTATGTTAAACATGGTCTTTCTTCTATAATGTACAGCACATTATGGAATAAATACACTCGTGCGGATCCTGAGTTACGTTGGCCTATGCATGGGTAATTTGATTTGCGAAAGATTGAGTATGTGGAACCATGTATGTGTAAGCGAAGGTCTAGGCAAGATATGTTTGACTGTGTACGAATGTGGGAGAAAGAAGTGCATGGACAAGTGAAGCGTGAGCAAGCCTTGATTGAGAAAGAGCAGCGGAAGAATGTATATGTGAAAGCACTGGAAATGAGAAAGAAAGAAATAAATGACTTAAAGGAGCTAGAAGAGAAAGAACGTAAATTACAGGTAACTGGCCAATACACTGTTAGGCAACCTCTCTATCCTGTCCTTAATAAACCACACAATGATTTTTGTTACTAGATCGCCCTCCACCTCCGTATGTCGTTCGTTCTGCCCCTCATGAGTTAGCTGAGGTCTCTGGTTCGGAGCAACAGAAGATGCGAGACAGTTGATCTATGTTGCCTGCTGACCATGAGTCTGAGCTTAGATCTATTGCTCGTAAAACAATTTGTAGCGTTGTTTCTGCTTCTGAACTTTTAGACAACATGAAAGGGTGGACGGAAAAGGAGCAGCTATATTTTACTGAGGCATTTGGCTCAGAATTTATTGAACTATTTCGGAAATATTCTGATGAGTTAGAGCCCGATGATGTAGCAGCTTATCATAAGCAAATGCTTGATGGTCTTTTTGTTTTCTCCCAGGTGGCTGATGCAATCAGGCGTTTGGTGAAATTATGTGTTGAGGCAGTCAGTTTGCAAGAGGAGAAAAGGGCAGTGGACGTAGTTGCACGGACATCTCAGACCGGCGGGGTGTAAGCTTCCATCTTCGGAACAGATAAGACTATGATAGTTCACGTGAAACCAATGCGGGAGGCCGCACCTTTGTATGTTCCTCCTAAAGGATTGGGTACAAGTGATGATAAAACTTCTGTTGATGCTAAGGGTTATTTTATTTATAATTGGGTGTATACTCCTTGGAATAGGGCAGATGTAATGGCACTCAAAACAGCATTACCTGACCCGCGGAAAAATCCAGCCGCCTTTTATGAGGAAGTTGAGGGAGCAATTAGTTCTTGTACTATGACTTTGACTGACATTGATTTATTTTTCGGATTGATATTACCGCCAGATATGTGGAGAACTGTTCGTAAAGTTGATGATCGTGTAGTTTTTGGGGCGTCATGGAAAGAATTAGAACAGATGGACGGGGATAGGGAACCTGCGAAAAAGCCGTATGAGTTGATTCTAGATCTTCCTGCAGCCATATTAGTTAAGTTAAAAACGATTATTCCCCCTAAAAAGATAGATTGGACTGTTTTAGCGTCTTGTAAGCAAAAGGCAGATGAATCGGTCTCTGATTTCTTTACACGCTTTGAAGAAGCATTTCATGATTTTAGCGGTCAGTTATTGTCAGATGATACAGGAAGACATTTGTTTGTCGATAAATATGTCGCAAATCTGTTACCAGGAATAGCTAGGCGTCTAAAAGATAGTGAAAGTTCATGGACTACCTCTACTCCGGTTTCTCTTTTGACTATGGCTCAGTATTATGAACATCAGGAATTAGAAGCAAAAGGTAGTGAGGATAAAAAGATTAAAGAATTAAAGAGGAAGGTTACGTTGGCTCAAGCTTATGGTCCGCCTTTTAGAGGTAGTGATAGAGGTGGACGTGGATCTTATGGTTCTTCTTACACTCGTTCGAATTTGTCTGTTGATCAGTGTGCGTATTGTAAGAAATTTGGGCATTGGGCTGCTGATTGTCCAGCACTACGTGTTCAGCAGTGTTCATGTGGTCGGGGACAAATGAGAAATCACTCAGGATATTCAGGGCGAGAAGAAGCACGAATGATCATGCTAGGGTTGATGCTAGAGTACGAGGGCAGGATGAGTTTAACACTTTTGATAGACGGAACCAATACCAGATGTCTAACTATGTGCAGCCTGATTTCCAAGATTCTTTTTATGCATAGGATTGCCTAGGATGGGGTAAGGAATCAGTTGAAGTTCCAGTAGATCAGAGGGGTCCCTATGTTACAGCACATGTTTTGGGTTCTACTGATCAGTTTCTGGTTGATACAGGAGCTACTCGTAGCGCCTTGTCTAAACAGTTGATTCCAAGGGCTCCCCTGTCTGGCTTAACCATTACATCGATAGGTTTCGATGGAACTCCTTCCCCTAGCCCATTGTCACAACCACTTGCATTCCATGTTGATAAATTTACTGCTCCATGTCCATTTTTGCTTTCTCCAAATACACCAGACAATATTGTGGGTCTTTATATGCTCAAGTATTTCAGGGCTACAATACGATGCTCTCCTAAAGGGGTGCGTGTTATTTTGAATGATAATCATCCTGTGATGGAAAGAGTTTGTCTTGTTAAAGAGGATATTGCATTAGCTTCACTCCTTAGTACTTTGTGGGCTACTTCAGATACTGATGTGGGACAAATGATTATTCCACCGGTACATATTAGTGTCAAGGAGGGAGCTGTATTGCCACGTTTGCCTCAATACAAAATATCACAGGAGGGCGAAGAAGCACTCACACGAATTGTGCATGATCTTATTGCAGTTGGAGTTGTTGAGGAAGTTCTGTATAATGTTTGTAACAGTCTGATTCTTCCTATTCTGAAAAAGGATACTGATACTAGGATTTACCGATTCATTATTGATTTACGAGAAGTCAATAAGATTGTGGTACCACAATATCCTGTGGTATCTGACATCACAACACTTCTAACTTTAGTTCCGCCGACAGCAACTACGTTCTCTGTGATAGACTTGAAGAATGCTTTCTTTTCGATCCCTATTCATCCTGACAGCCGATATTTGTTTGGTTTTACTTTGAATAAACGATCATATAGATTTTGCAGAGTTCCTCAAGGCTATACTGAGAGTCCTAGTATTTATAGTCAAGCGTTAAAACAACAACTTGATTCTTTTGTTTTGCCTGAAGGTGTGGCTCTCATACAATATGTTGATGAATGTGAGACTGCTTTCCGGCAGCTACGACAAGCCCTTTGTTCAGCACCAGTGTTGGGTACTCCAGATTACAGGAAGGCTTTTGCACTTTACGTACATGAGAAAGATGGATGTGCATTGTCAGTTTTAGTACAGACACATGGCGATAAGCAGCGTCCCTGTGCATATTTTTCAGCAGTACTTTATCCTGTCGCTCAACTGTTGCCTGGGTGTTTTCGTTCAGTTGCCGCAACAGCTGTGTCAATACGTCAGAGTGAAGGGATAGTTTTGTCACACAAGCTGTTGGTGTTAGTACCCCATGCGGTTGATACTCTTTTAAATCAAACAAAGACGCAACATTTAACTAGCGCTCGTCTGACAGGATATGAATTGACATTGGTGGCTCCTCACATTACACTGAAGAGATGTGCAACACTAAATGCAGCCACTTTGTTGCCATATCCGGTGACTCAGCCTCAGTCACAAGAAACACATGATTGTATATTCCTTACCGAAGAACAGACAAAGGGTCGTATTGATTTACAAGATACGCCCCTTCCAGATGTAGACGGGGAATTGTGGGTTGATGGGTCTTGTTTGAAGTTGCCAGACGGTACGACCTCAGCTGCATATGCAATCACCACTATACACACGGTAGAGGAGACAGCTCGTATACCACAGAAGTCAGCTCAAGCAGCTGAACTAATAGCTTTGACACGCGCATGTGAGCTTAGTACTGACTTATGTGTGAACATTTATACAGACAGCTGCTATGCTTTTGGAGTGGCTCATGATTTTGGTTTGCTTTGGAAGGAGAGAGGCTTTCTCACATCCCACGGGATGCAGATAATGCACAGAGATTTAGTGCATAACCTCTTGACCGCATTGACATATCCAAAGAAACTAGCTATTGTGAAATGTAGTGCACACAAGAAAGTGACAGATAAGATAGGGCAAGGTAATGCCCTTGAGGACTGTGTAGCACGTGAGACTGCGATGCAGCGAAGTACTACCTCTATGTATGTAGGGAAGTCACAAGCTGAACGTTGGCATAATGCTAGACAAGACATATTAGATATACAGAAATCTGCTTCTGTGAAAGAACGTAAGCAATGGTCTGAAGAAGGAGAATTGGATGATGAGGGCTGTTGGCGGAATAAGCAGATGGAAAAATGGAAATTGCCTATAGCTTTTGTACAACCTATGGTTCAGATGGCACATGGGCTGGCACATGTTGGTGTTTCAACAATAACGAAGTTGCTTACGCAAGCTTGGGAGCATTCAGAAATTTCCAGTACAGATAAGAGAGTAGTAGAGTCTTGTTTGTTCTGCTTACAATACAATCCTGGAAAAGGGACACAAACTCCTGCGGGAGGGTTTGCTACACCAACTGCACTTTTCGAAGTTCTACAAATGGATTATATTCAGCTTGAACGCTGCAACAATTTAAAGTATGTCTTGGTGGTGGTATGTGCCTTCAGTAAATGGATAGAGGCGTACCCCACAGAGGATAATACTGCTATTACCACAGTGAAGGTGCTTTTGAAAGAATTTTTCCCTAGGTTTGGTGTTTGCAGACTTTTATGGAATGATAACGGACCTCATTTTGTTGGGGAAGTTATTAAGTATGTCCTGAAAGGATTAGGGATCAAACAAAAGTTCCATACGGTTTTCCACTGACAATCAGCAGGATTGGTGGAAAGGTATAATGCTACTTTGAAGCTGAAGTTAGCGAAGATACAGGCTTCCACATCCTTAACTTGGCCGGATGCATTACCGTTGGCATTATTGTCTATTAGGTCAGTGCGACACTCTCGAATAGGCCGTACCCCCTATGAAATAATATTTGGAAGGCCAATAAACATTTGGGGAGATCCTAAGCCAAATTCTGTATATGATGTACCTTGTGTCCTGATGAATGATTATTTGGCACAGTTAACCGACAATTTGGTTTCTATTCATCAACAAGTTCGAGAAGCACTTCCTGACAGATCTACAGGTGAAGGCCATGAACTCCGACCTGGTGACCAGGTGATGATTAAGTCCTTTGAAAGATCAAGCAGCTTGGAGCCAAGGTGGCGAGGCCCAGAGCAGGTGCTCCTTGCAACAAGGACAGCAGTTTGAGTGATGAACTGAAAGAATTGGGTCCATAGTACTCACTGCAAGAGAATGCTACCTACCTTGGTGTAACCTGCTGTGCTGACCGTTCATCGAGAGAGTTTGACTACGGAGAAAGGCCGTGCTATATGACCTGACGAACCTGCGGAGTCCTTCCCGGACCATACGATTTCTGGAGTGTCGCGATATAATTTTAGACCGAGGAAAGACCCTGTAGTGCTGGAGAAAACTGGTTGAGCTACCGCCCTGGGTTAGTGAAACAGAGAGCCAATGTGGCAAGGGGGTGATCAGCTATGCATTAGAGTAGTGACACCCGTCTTGGCCCGTGGTGAAGAAATCAGCGGCTGCCCAGGGATAAGAGCTCCAACAATTGTTTTTAATTAATTTCTGAAAGGGTCGATTATCACTGTTGCTAAAATGAATAACAAACTGATCATTAGTACTATGGGGTTTGTTGTTGTTTTGGTGGTTATAGCAATAATCACCTGATTTGTTGAAAAGAAGGCTCCTGCTTGTGAGTTTTTTGTTGCCACTACTCCAGTACCAGAGGATTACTATTACTTTACGCTTCCCTATCAGGAGCTGAAGCACCGTCAATCGTACTTCAATAATACTTTCATTCAGATGTTGCATCATACTCATAATGCTACAAATACTACTAACTGTTGGGTATGTGGAATGATACCTGTGCATCAAAAGAAAGGAGGAACACCTTTCATTCCTCTTCCTTTTTCACACAATGGTTCTTGTCAAGCTTGGTATACGCTTTTGTTTGCATCTGGAAAACGTACAGAGGGCGGACTTCTTTTTCGCCTTAATAAAGTATGCTACCAAGACAAAGATGGGTATCCCCAAGCCAAAGGAACTAAATGGGAATGGGAAGAGTATCAACCAGACAATGTTTCAATACCATATGTCTTCACAAATATGAGAGACTCTGACAAGAAAGAACAATTTGTGATTTCTGTTACAAAAACTAAAGCAGATTTATGTATACGTAGCATTGGGCGAATTCCAGTGGGGACAAGCGATTGTACCTTGATTTTAACTATTGAGGGTATAAATAATAGTAGTTTTGCAGCTTCACATAATACATATTTTGTTTGTGGTAACTATGGATATTACCAACTACCTGCTGGGTGGTCAGGTGTGTGTTATGTATCTTTTCTATTACCCCCTGTGTTTTTGGCCCCTGCATCATATCACCGAGATTTTAAACTGTTCAATTACATCATTAAAAATAGATGTAAAAAGGACAATAAGTACAAATGAGTTAGACCAAACGGACACCAGCCTGCAACAATACTTTGATTTTAATTTAGGGTTGTTCTCCTTTGTGAGTGCTGCGTTAAACAGTAGGAAAGTGAGACGATTGACTAGGGTTGTGGAAGCTGTTACCAATCAGGCAGCTCTGGCACTTGGGAATATTACCGAGGAGCTCCAAATTGCGAGGATTGTAGCGCTCCAAAATCATATGGTACTAGATATGATATTAGCTGATCGAGGTGGTGCATGTCGCATCATCGGTAGTAGTTGCTGCATTTTCATTCCAGATCACCCACCTTCAGTATATGATGCAATATCTAAATTGCATAAAATTGCGGCAGAAATCCACACAGAGACTGGTACTTGGACTTTTTCTGGATGGTTTTGGGCTCTTGTTTCCCCCTGGGGCTGGAAACTACTGACTATCCTGTGTGTAATGATTGCAATATTTTTCACATGCTGTATCTGTATTCAGTGTGGTCCAATGTTCTGCTCCATGTGTATTACTGCTTGTATGCCTACCAAAAGAAATATTACAGAAATGAAAGCACAACACATGTTAGATAAGGAAATAGCTGAAATGATGAGCATAAATATACAAGATGAATATTCAGATTATCCCAGAAAGACGAGTGTCTTCAGCTAATGCTGAAAGGGTCATCTGTTGTAATTTAGTAGCGATTAGATTAAGCATTAGCAGAAGACTTCTTGTATTTAGCAACTATTGTGAACATTTCGCGGAATCCATTTTGTATTCATGGCAGCCATTTTCTCTGCCATGTGCTCGCCATATGCTCTGTCCTACCTTTCTGTTAACTACTCTTGAAAATCTGTCTAGTGACAAGTTATATTTAGCATCTCCCAGTTTCGCACATGCCCAGTAAGATCTGCAGCTGTTAGTAATCAGTAACAGACAGTAATGTGTCAACTAGTCCTTGAAAACTGTTAGCCCCTCCTACCTGTCGACTGTGCATTTCCATATGACCTTATATGTATATAAGTCTTGCTTCTATAATTGTACCACCTTCTTTTAGCCCCTGCGTGGGTATAAAAGGACCATGCTCTCTTAGTTCAGAGTGCTACATTACCGAAGGGTGCTGTTTGAACTGTAGTACCACCTCATGAGGTTTATAAACTTTGCCTTTTATTTCAGTTTCTGTGCCAACTTCTTCCTATATGGTCTGAGGACTTTGTGCAGAGAAGGGAGAACCCCTTGCACTAGTAGGCCTTGCTGAGGCTTACTTCGACACTCCCTCTTCCCGCCCCGTGTCTCTAAGAAGCTTTTCCTGGCAAACATTGACCTCTTCCCTACCCCTCTCCCCCCGTCCTTCCCCTCGAGCCAGGGTGGCCAAAACCCAGCCCAGCACCTCAGCCACCAAGTCCACGTCTGCTGTGGTTCCTTCAGCTGTCAGAGGCTCAAAGGGGGCACCCGTCAGGCCGGCCAGTGTGCCACCAACCCCTGCCAAGGCCAAAACCATTCCGCCACCTGGCAAGGTGAAGAAGGGAACAGCATCCAACAAGGGGAAGGAGCCACAACCACCCAGCAAGGCCACCTCAAAAACTCCAGCTGCCAGACCCAAGGTGACACCACCATCTGCCAAGGTGAGGAAGGGGCACAAAACACCAGGCAAGGCACTTCAGCTGTCCCAGACTGCAGGTGAAGGCCTGGTGGCTACCAGCACAACCGCCAGCACCGCCACCTGCACCACGGCCAGCACCAGCACCGCCGCTAGCACCGCCACCAGCACTGCCGCTAGCACTGCCGGAAGTACTGCTGGAAGCACCGCCACCTGCACCACCACCTGCACCGCTGCTAGCACCACTACTGTCAGCAGCAGCAGCTCCAGTGGGAAGCCGTCTGAAGCTGCAGGAGAAAGGCTGGAGCCTCCCCCCACTACTGGCAGCACCGGCACCTGCCCCGCAGCCAGCACCGCCACAGGCACTGCTGCAAGCACCGCCACCTGCACTGCTGACAGTAGCACCACTACTGTCAGCAGCAGCAGCCCCAGTGTGCAGCCGTCGGGGCTGCAGGAGAGGGGCTGGAGCCCCCCTCCACCACTGGCAGCACCCCCACCAGCACCGGCACTACCACCAGTTTGCAGCCATAGCCACCGCCGGATGGACTCTAGCCCTGCCTCCATGGACTATCATGCATCCTAGTCCATGGAAATCTCGTGCCTCAGACACCCAGGTGAGGGACTGGGAACTGCCACACCACAAGTGTTGCATCACTGGGCACTAAGCCCCCTCCAGAACCAGTGGAGAAATTCATCCATTCACCCTATCCTTGGCATGACGAAGCACACTGGGCACAAAGCCCCCTCCAGAACCAGTGGAGAAATGCATCCACTCAGCCCCTCCTTACCAGTATGAAGCACACTGGGCACAAAGCCCCCTCCAGAACCAGTGGAAGAAGGCATCCACTAGAGAGACTGTGGCATTGCACTCCCCAGGACCAAGCAGTGGGCACACCACTCACTTGAGAGACTGTGGCTTTGCACTCCCCAGGACCAAGCAGTGGGCAAACCAACCACTTGAGAGACTTGAGAGACTGTGGCTTTGCACTCCCCAGGACCTAGCAGTGGGCAAGCCACACACTTGTGAGACTTGAGAGACTGTGGCTTTGCACTCCCCAGGACCAAGCAGTGGGCAAAATACCCACTTGGGAGACTTGAGAGACTGTAGCTTGGCACTCCCCAGGACCAAGCAGTGGGCACACCACCCACTTGGGAGACTTGAGAGACTGTGGTTTTGCACTCCCCAGGTCATCTCTGTGGGCATGGAGCCCCCTCCAAGAGCAGTGGTGTTGTCCCATCTTCCGTCTGAGGTACCCCCCCATTCCCCGTCCCCCTGAGGTGCCTGTGTGTTTTCGACCTGATGCACCTGCAGTGTTCTCTCCGTATTGAGGCAGGAGTCAAGTGTGTGCTTATCCTATGAGTTTTGGCCCAGTGGCCCACTGACATTTTGAGTGGACAATGTGCTGCCTTATGAACATATTGTATATTTTTGTAAATACTGTTTTTCAAGTTATAACGTATATCCGACTATTTCTAATAAATCACTAATTTGACTCAATTCCTTTTGTCCTTGTGTTCTTCCAGAGGGTTATGGGGTGTAAATGTAATGTTGATATGTTGATACATGTGTTTGTGTGTATGGTGTTGTGGGTGAGGGTGGGGGTGGGGGTGTTGCATGTTACGTGTGTGTGTCATCTCTTTTTCCTCCCCCCCTCCCCTGTGTGCTAGGTGCAGTACTCACTGTGGTCGTCGCCGCCGCCTTTCATACTCCTGGTAGATGAGAAGATACACCAGCATGGGCAGAACCTGCAGCTTGGGCTCCATGGCGTCCTGGTTCTTCATTGAGTGACGAGAGGTGAGTGGTTTCCCTTCTGTGTACAGTTTCCGCCTTGCTTTTGATGGCGTTTGTACCACCCCGGAAATGCTGGCAGATGGGCTGGTTGTAGTGGGGTGGGCGGTACATTGACTTCCGCCTGTCTGTTGGCGGTTACCGCTACGGTGTTTGTTGCTACCGCCATGGCGGTCAGAGTGTTAAAGTGGCTGTATGTGTTAGCGGTTTCCACCGTGGTTGTGATTCAAATTTGTTACCGCCAGCTAGTTGGCAGTATTACCGCTGCTTTAACACCGACTGCCAGGGTTGTAATGAGGGCCATAGATGGAAATACCTTTGGTGACACAATCAAATCGCATTTTACTGCTCATTGGTGATTGGCCCCCATAATAAGAGCCGTCTCCACTTATCCCACCTGTCCCAGATGCAACATCACAATATAAGGGGGTGTTTTTTTAAATAAGGCAGGCCTACTGACTTAGTCAATGGTTCAGACAGTATATAAAAGACAGGCCTATTTGGTTTTTCAGGGTGTGACCACATCAACATGCATCAGCCATGTAAAAGTGTACCATTACAACTAATTTAATCAATAATAATCTAATTAATTCATTATTATTATACACATTTCAATGTTCATTAATAGTACCGTATTTATCAGCGTATAACACGCACCGGCGTATAACACGCACCTCATTTTAAGAGGAAATTTAAAAAAAAAAAAACTTAACATTATATCGGCGTATAACACGCACACTTCATTTGCCCCAAATTTTCAGGGAGAAAAAGTGCGTGTTAAACGCCGATAAATACGGTAATTGTCACTGAAATATTTTAAATAAAGCACTCCTAAACAAAATAGCCACAAACACGTATTAGAGTCTTTCTTTATCACTCATTAAGTTCCATAATGCAGCCATAGGATCACCCACAAGGGATCGTTGAACTTCAGCTGAAGAGCATACAGCTCCATCTAAAAAGCATGAGTAACTCTCCTGGGCTCACTCATTCAATCACGCAGTAGACTTACATCTAAACTTTTGAATTTCAGCACAACTCTCAAGAATATCTATACATTTTAAATCTTAATTTCTCTGAAACTACTGAATGGATTTACAGTACTGATGTGGATGAATGTGTTTTTTAGAATTTTTTGTGCAGATTCGTCAAACAGCAGCAAAGTTATTAGCGAAAGAAAAAACACTTTTCCAATGGAAAGTCTGACACAGTTTTCTCAACAATAATTTTATTGCAAACATTGCAGAGATTTTATCAATGATGTCGTAGAACATGTCAGGACTGATCTAATATGTGGGATAATTAGCAGTGTGTGGTGAGGGCATGAGTTATATTTACCTTAGGGCACAAGTTATAGTTTTTTTTAGATAAGTGTAACAACAGCCACTGAATTTCTATGGTTTTGCATATGTAAAATCTGAGCCTACCTATAACGTCCCTGTAACCTATGTTTTAGTCAATTTCTAAGGTTTAAAAAAAATTATATTTCTTATCTCTAATGTCCCTGTAACCTTTGTTTTTTTTTACGGAACTTCAATGTGTTTTTGAATGCAATTTCCTAACTATTACTTCCCTGTAACTTTTATTTTTTCAGTGAATTTCTAGGTTTTGTTTTTCACATAAAGTGATATTTAATTACCATATATTAATGCAACCACCACTGTGAATGATCTGCGACAAGGCCCTGAGTCCAAGCGTCGGCATGCAGCCAGCTCCATGCCACACATGGCTAGGCCCAGCGGCCAACCCCCCAGCCATCTTGGGTTTCGGCTTCTGCCAAGTCCCAGAAAAAATGAGAAAAAATAAAAAGGTGCCACGGTAGGGACACCCTGATGCCTTAGCTGTGGTTCTGCGGCCCCAAACAGACCCCCCTCCCCCAGGAGCTGAAGAGCATTCTTTTCTATTTTTTCAGTGAATTCGCAATAGGTTCATCAATCTGTGGTAAAAAAAACTACAAAAAAACAAGTGCGGGCTCCGTGCTTGATTTTAAGTAAGCACCCTGGGTAGGCCATGTCCAGAGGGCTTTCTTTTTAACAGGGGGGTCCTCCTGATCCCTGCACAGCCCCTGGGACCACCACCTCCTCAGGACAAATAAGGAAATATGAGTGGGGGGTCATGTGGCCCCCGCACCGCAGAGACCACCACGACCCGGGGCACAAAATACTTTCATAATGTGGGGAAGGCCCAATGGCCTCCTCCACAGCCTGGGGACCACCACCTCCTCAGGGCTATATTGAAACATGAGTGGGGGGCACTCGGGCCCCTCACAGCTCCGGGGACCACCACCTCCCTGTAGCTACAATAAAAATGTAACAGGGTCTGTTTTGGAGCCCCTTTAGCTCAGGGGACCCCCACTTCCCCGGGGCTTTGAATATAATATTTGTGAGGGGCCATAGCCCCCCCATGCCCCGGGGACCACCACCTCACCGGGGAAAGAGTAAAAATAAATAAAGGGGGGTCCATTTTGGACCCCCATTAGCCCAAAGGACCATTACCTTCCCGGTTCTATCTTTACATTGGAAGAGGGCTGCACGGCCCACCTCGAGGAACCACTGATGGTCCTGGGGACTGCCACGCCCCAGGGCCGGCTAATGCTATCTCCTGAGGTGCCCACCCCCAGGACATAGTTGTTTTCTGTGGCTTGGCTGCAGCACTGAAGCTGCAGCCAAGCCACAGTAAACACTCAACTGTTTGACAGCGGGAACTTGTAAAGCAGGTCCCGCTGTCAAACAGTGGAGCTTTCAACTCTACATCTCTGTTCCCTGGACAGAGATGAAATGCTTCAGCAAGCAGGGAGCTGCAGTTAAAGTTGCTCCCTGCTTGCTGAAGCAATGGCACCACGAGGGAAACCTTAAGACTTAAGGCCTTAAGGCCTATAAAGGGGATTTTCATAATTATTAAATACATGAATAAATGTGTAGGGACCATGAATAGCCCATGAAGGGCTAAAAAAAAAAAAGAAAGAATAGCTCAATGTGAGCGACCTTCACACTGAGCATTCAGGGTTTGAGTCCTGACAGACTTGCTTCCCTCTTTTTTTTTTTAAAGTACAAATCATTTTTATTTTCATTTCTGCAGAAATATCTCATTCTAAGTATATCATACATCAATGCCTAAGAAACTCCCTATCCCTCTCACTTTCTCTCTCTCTGTTTCTCTTTCAATCAATTTATCCCACTCACACACCCACTCAGACTCTTACACACCCACTCACAGACCCACTGAGAAACTAATGCACCCAATCTCAGACCCACTCAGACCCTCATGCACCCACTCAGAGCCTCAGTCAGACCCTCACACACCCACTCAGATAGTTACACACCCACTCACAGCCCTACGCAGACCCTCACACACCCACTCACAGACCCATTGACAGCCTCATTCACCCACTCACTAGCCCACACACACACTGACGAACCCACTAAAATACTGATGTAGGCACTCTCACACCCAGACAGACACTCTCACAGCCACACTCACCCCCAGCTACACCCTCTCACACACTTGTTTTCACACCCAGAGATGCTGCAGCCAGCTCCTGCTGCGCATGGCCAAAGGGATGTGCACAGCATGGGGTTGGGTGGTTAGGAGTGTTGGCCACAGTGTATCGATGCAGGCTAGGTCTTGCAGCCAACCTCCGTTGTGCATGGGTGAAGACCATACATGGTGCAAGGTTGGGTACTTATAGAGAGTTGGCCTCAGGGCCTGGCCACAGGCCAGTCCCTTTTGGCAAACTGCCGCCACAGATTGGATTAACGTATAGTAATGAAAATTACTATACATTGAAAAAAACATGGATATTCACTGAAAAAAACCCAAAGGACCTTATAGTAAAGGAAATAGAATTTTTTTTAAACATAGAAATTTACTGAAAAAAACAACGGTTACAGGGAGGTTATAGTTATGCGCACAGTTTAAATGAACAAACGATGGAAATTCACCAGTTATAGTTACTACAGTAACTATAATTCCTGTCCTAAGGTAACTATACCTATAACTCGCACCCTCGCCATGCACAGATAATTAACCTACAAATTACAACACTCATGACATCTTTGATAACATCATTGGTAATACCAATGTAATATTTGCAGTACATTTTTTGATGAAACAGCTGTGCATGGCGGGGGGCGCGAGTTACAGTTACCTTAGGGCACGAGTTAAAGTTACTTGAGGTAACTCTAACTATAACTGGTGAATTTCTGTGGTTTTGTATTTTTAAAACGTGAGCCTAACTATAACCTCCCTGTATCCTTTGGTTTTTAAAATGAATATATATATACTTCACTTTCAATTGACAACGTAAATAAGTTTATGGCTGTGACTAATATGTCCACAGCATTTTCACTGCCTTTCTACTTCTAACCCCACTCCTAGGAAAGGCTGGGGCAATTCTTTATTGAATTGAAAACACCGTCTGTACCAGTGCTTAATTAGTGAAAGAAAGAGTGTCAGTGCCCAAAACTCTGCTCAGAAGCAGACAGTCGATGCAAATGTGCCCAACACCAAAGCTTGCAGTCTATAATCTGCTGCCAGTTACTCCCTACCCCTTTTTCTTGCTCTTGCAGGTTCCTGCTTTCTCCCTTTGTGATGATTTTGCCATCTTTCTCTACCTTCATCTTTCGATTTGTGTGTTTTTTCCCTCTAGCACATGCTAAATAGATGATGTGGAAAATGAGTGCTGGTCCCCAAAAATAAGTTCCAGTGGCCCCCACCCGCAACCACTGGCTCAAATTAAGCACAATTTTGTACCCAAAAAGCTAAATCTGGACAAAGGAGTTGAAAATCATTGGACTTTCTGCTCATTTGTTTATTTCTTTCCACCCTTAGGTGAGAAGGCATTCTATACATTATTTAAAAAGCACATAGCTACCCACAGGGCGTACCAGCGCTAACTCAACCACTATCAACAGAGCCAACATAAGTAACACAACCACATAAACAGAGACAACGCAAGTAACCAGGGATAATTAGAACAAATTAGTTTTCAAAGGCTTTCTAAACTTAGTTTCTGACTGTTTCAATTTCAAGACTCCAGGAAGAGTGTTTCACAGTTTATATACCATATAAGCAAATGAGGGACCGCCATTTCTTACTTTCCTGATTTTGGGAACTGTCAGGATCATGTATGTTTGTGATCTGAGCAATCTTTCGGGAACGTAAGGTGAGATAAGTTTCCTAGTAATAGAAGGGCCTCTACCATGTAGTATTCTACAGCATAAGAAAAATTTTAAAGAATGTCTACGCATAGTATTTTGTACTGGAAGGGTACCTATTAGTACAAAACCTATGCTAGACTCACACACCCTTGAAATAAGGCACAAATGTGTGTGTGTGGCGCACAGCAGCAGATTTCTGCACTGGTGCTAGAGAGAGGGGAGGAGAGCGCAATATTTCTATAAAAATGGTGCTCTTCAACTCTTTTCTTCTCACACAGTGAACGTACTGCATGAGAATCTAGTAAATCGGGGCCCAAGTCTCTTGTTTGTGTATGACTGGGAGAGCAATAGTTAGGCCAACAGCTAGTGCATCCAGATGGACAGAGGGGCCACATCACTGATTATGGGGGTTATCTTCACAATATAGAATGATTCTAGTGTAATGCAAATGCCAACTGTATAATAGGCTGGATGCTCACAAGAGAGTGACTGTGTGTACTAGATGAGGGAATATTGCAGCAGGCGACGGAGTTTCCTGCAATGCTTATTTTGTAAAAAGAAAAAAGTGGCAGGATCTAAGATTTTACTCAGGGAGCCTTTGCAACTTTCACATCTCACAGACCATGCCAGCAGAGACAAATACCATCAATAACACCACAGTTTTACCATCACAATCCTACAA
This sequence comes from Pleurodeles waltl, assembly GCF_031143425.1. Lineage (NCBI taxonomy): Eukaryota > Metazoa > Chordata > Amphibia > Caudata > Salamandridae > Pleurodeles > Pleurodeles waltl. The sequence continues at coordinate 629,913,515 of NC_090444.1, read as the reverse complement.
ATGGGACCATTTGGATTATTTCTACCCATCCAGAACTGTTAGAATGGCCTGGACGCACTTGCATTATTTTTTTAAAAATATACATTGAATTGTGAAACCGTTTCCTGATGTTTAAAAATAGGCAAACAGGGCAACCATGTGGTGGACTACCATAAGTATCTGCAGGAGATTGAACAGGCCTGTTGGGTACCCAAGTGCAAAATGGGACAAACCTCTATGTACAGGAAATAGCCAATCACGAGACTTCGCACAGAGCCACATACTGCACCACAAATTTTCCACAAGTATCTCATGCCAATCTGACCACTTTCATAGGCATAAATTAGACAAAGGACACTTAACCCCTAGCAATAACTCCACAACCCTGCCACTGTCAAGCAAAGTGCTGTAAAGGACAGAGGTTACTATTCCTCAGTTTAATGATACTAAATGTAATAGCCTTAAAAGATTGAGAGGCAGAGCTGGTCTTGCAAGGATTCAATCTTATGACCTACAGGCCAGCAACCAGCACTTAAATTACTGAGACATGCTGATTGCGTTTACATATATATTGCTGGGCACTCTGAAGTGACCAAAGAGCGACACGTACTGAAACCGTAAGAAAGTACTTACAATATATATGTTATGATATATAATGTCCATAAAATTACTCCACATGCATTTGCAGTTTTAGCTTCTCCTCAGCAAAGGCGTGATGGTAATAAATTCTGCGGAGATTAAGCAGCATTGTTGTTATAGCAACAAAAGTTCATGTACCTCTTCTTACTGCGGTAGGAAAATATTAATCTTTTTTCTCCCGTATGATGGCTCTTAATAAAGTAGCTGATGCAAGGATGCTAAAATTACTTTTCGCTGTGGTTGAGAGAGATCCACAGTATGTTTGCCATGTCTGGCTCCTTGTAACCCCCGAAAGCATGTAGAAACACATTGGTCTACTTTAATGTAAGTGCTGTCATTCTGCCAAGAACAGAGAGGTCCCTGAATCTGATGTGCCACTCTTTTCCACTGCATTTACTCTGCTTGTTTTGGCCATAACCGCAGGTATGATGAACAAAAATCAATTGACAAATATGAGCTGCGGGTGGGAGGGCAGGCAAGAATTTCAGTTTGCAAACCAGCTCTTTTACTCCTTTATCTTTTTAGTGACTCATTCTAACCCATTTTCACTAATGTCAGATTTTTTATTCTAAATTTTACAAAACACACTTAATTGTGAGATTATGATAGAATCGCTTCTTCAAAATGCATTGGTTTTCCAAGGAAGAGAAATAGCCAATAATACTGCTAATATTAAATACTGTAGGTTTCAATATAGTTTCACTGTTAGCGCTCCTGTAAGTGCACCCCCTGGAATTACAGATACTGGGGAGTTAACGGGAATTACCAGGGGGACCCTGATTGTCCACTTAGAAATTAGAAATTAGCAGAGGGATCAATAATTACTTTCCTGATTCAACTTGCATTCCTAATTTCTTCTCTATATTTTACCTGGAGATTTCAGCCACTTAAGCAGCTAAAGTTACATTAAATTTGGGATGCTCCCACGTATCTGGTAATTTCTGGTGCAGTAATTAGCCTCTGTTATCTGTCCTATTAGGAATTAAGGGGACCTCGTAATGTGGCCTTAAATATGCTCTGCTTTTTGCACCTGACACAGGGCTAATATTGCACTGTCTGGATTCAGGCTCGCGACAATATTCTTCACCTGCTCGTCACTGCTGGGTATATCAAGCTGGTGCAAACCCTCTCATAAACCATGCATCGTGCATACATGCATGAAGAAACTCTTTCTGAACCATCTAAAATGCATGCTTAAATCATTATCCGGGCTGCGGGGTACTGTGTTTTAGATTCAGGGGCATGTTTATACTCCGTTTGCGCCAGAATTGCGTTGTTTTTTTTAACGCAATTTCGACGGCAAACTAACTCCATATTTATACTTTGGCGTTAGATGTGTCTAGCGCCAAAGTCCATGGAGTTAGCGTCATTTTTTAGCGTGGACACCTACTTTGTGTTAATTATATGCAAGGTAGGCGTTCCCGTCTAAAAAATGACGTACGCCCGCTTTTGCGCCGTTTTTTAGCGCCTGCAAAAGGCAGGCGTTAAGGGACCTGTGGGCTCTGAAGGAGCCCAGAGGTGCCTTCCCATGCCCCCAGGGACACCCCCTGTCACACTTGACCACCCCAGGAGGACACCCAAGGCTGGAGGGACCCATCCCAGGGACATTTAGGTAAGTGTTTTTTTTATTTATTTTTTTGTGGCATAGGGGGGCCTGATTTGTGCCCCCCTACATGCCACTATGCCCAATGACCATGCCCAGGGGACATAAGTCCCCTGGGCATGGCCATTGGGCAAGGGGGCATGACTCCTGTCTTTGCTAAGACAGGAGTCATTTATATGGGGGTTGGCAGTGAAAAAAAATGGCGCAAATCGGGTTGAGGCGAAAAAATTGCCTCAACCTGACTTGCCCCATTTCTTGACGCCCAAGCCCCATATCCCCCTACGCCGGCGCTGCCTGGTGTACGTCGTTTTTTTTAACGCACACCAGACGGCGCCGGCGGCTAACACCGGCTAACGTCATTCAATAAATACAGCGCCCGCATGGCGCTTCAGAATGGCGTTAGCCAGCGCTAATTTTTTTGACGCAAAACTGCGTTGGCGCAGTTTTGCGTCAAAAAGTATAAATATGGGCCTCAATACCAACAGAGGTCTTGGTTGATCAAAACGTTACTCTCATTTGAAATAGTGATACACCAGATTCACAGTGCAACTCTTCTCTGTATGGAATTTCCCTCCTCTTGATTCAGAGTGGTACTGTGTTCCCGCTCCCTGTTTTCCTGTGTTTTGAAACAGCAGACCCGATTTTACCAGGCAGTAATTCTACCTAGTAAAAGTGCATGAGGCTTTTTGGCTGCTGCAGCAGACAAGCCTCATCTCCAGATTTTTTTTCTTCTGGCAGTGGAAAGCATTCATTGCTCCCCCGCCAGACCTTACCTGCTCATTCCCTCCCTACTTCTTTCACCTCTTCCCTCTACCCGGCCACAGCTTTGAGCATACATTTGCCACCAGCTTAGTGCCGATGATAATTGTATTACTTAAACCACATGGAATTAAAATTCTCTACTGTTTTACGAATGGTATATTCGATTCCATATGGTAATTCCACTATCCACGGGGTTGAACATGTAATTGGACAGTATTGGTGCAGATTTACCGCACAGTCACAGTAAATTTGCGTGCAAATTTACAGCTCCACCAGTACCACGCAACTCAGAATAGGGCCAAAATGTATGTATGTCATTCCCACTAATATTACCACCACCCGACCAAGTAAGCTTTAGTGTCGTGCATTTTTGCTCAGTACAAAATGTTGCTTAATGATCATCTACAAATCCCGTTCAAAATATCCATACCACATTGTTTATCCATATCCTTTTGCAAGTTTACTCTTTAGAATTTTCTTAATAAGGAGCAGATTTGTAAAAGCCCCAAGCGTGAACCGGTATCGGGTTCAAGTGAGCGTTACACTTGCTACTGATTCACACTATCGTTAACATTAAAATTTTAAATTGCTAGTTTGCATTAGGTGCTGCTTTGCGCCCTTGCTCTCACCAGTGACTGAACATCTAAGTGTTTTCGACTAAACTAATGGCAACTCCCCAGGTGAAATGTTCCTGGTAAAGCAGGGCGTGGCAACTTCAACTATTTCATGCAGGAAATTCTATCTTCCTAGACATCCCTGGTGTATTCCCAGATGCAGATTTTTAATTTTTCGAGCCGCTATGTTTTGATCTCTGCTTGTTCATCAGACTGTCCAGTTAGACCTCGGATTTTGAATTGTTTGTGTGAGATTTTTGATTTTATGTAAGTACAGCTTTTATGACAGCTAGATTAGCCTGACATGAAGCCAGGGCACTAAATTGACACGGAAAAGTACAAAGAATTACACAACATGATAATTCTTAGACATCAGGAGGAGTACATACGTCACATACATGTTGCATTTGGACCAATGTGTGAATGTATTGAGCAGAGAAGAGCTCATACATTAAGCAGTCAGGCAGCATGTATCAGGCTATGTTAGACCTGACCCTCAGGGATGGTGGTTCCCCAAATTATTTTGCTTTGTCTAGGAGGCTTTGCTGAATCTGAATGGCCTTAGGGCCCTAGACACTTTCCCACTGTGAGTACAGTGTGTAAGTGCATGCTTGCCCTCCCTACATAAGTTAGGGAGTGGTACTACCAGTATGTGCACATTTGCAAATTAATTTTTTTCATGTATATACGGAGCCTGGCACAGCTTGCCTATATGTGCACACTTGCACTTTGGTACCGATATGTGCACACTTGCATATTGGTATTATCATGTATATACTGAGACTGTCATGGCTTGCCCAAATGTGCACACTTGCACATTGGCGTTTGCTTAGATATACTGGGTCTAGAATGGCTTCCCAGAACGTGCACACTTGCACATTGGTGTTTTCATATGTATACTGAGCCTGTTACAGCAGGCCTGTATGGGCACACTTGCACCCTTGTGGTGTTCTCAAAGCTTGTGTCCGCCTGCCCCTGCAGGCTTGTACATGTGCCAGGGCACATGTCCCCACTGAGTGAAGCATGCCCATGTGTGATTTCATTGCCACTGAGAGCTGCTCCCCACATAGGTTAATATGAGGTAAAGTTTATAATTAATCCAAATTGCAATAGTGAATTGCAGTGAAGCAGCCTCATAATGTTTACTATGTTTAGATTCATAAAGACAATGGTAAAGGTGAGCTTGTCAGTAATACCTTGGAAATTCCTCTTCCAGAAAGTGGGCATTTCCATGTTCTAAAATCCCTTTTGTGTTCCTTTTTAATTCAAGCTTCATTCCACTGGGGGAAAACACGTTTGTGCATTCCCCAGCAACAGCTACAAAACTTACAGATGAACAGACCTCTGCCAATTGAGGGCCTGGCTGGATAGATTGGAGGGAGAGGTTCTGACAATTGGACTCTTGGAGCAATATTGTGGCACCACAAAAGATAAAAATCTGCATTCCACGGCCCCCATGGCAGACAGTTCCGAAATTTAGGGGAGGCATCTGTGGTTCAAAGGGGAACTTTTGAACCACTGCCAACTTCAAAGGCACACTTGAGTATAACTATGAGTACCACACATCAGCAATTTTGCAAGAGATGCACTTGGAGGAGCACAGGACGGAGTCCCCGAATTGCGCAGTACACACTGCCAGATGAATCTGTTGCACACAGGAGTATTTACTGTCATGGGAGGGGATTGTCCACCGTTCCTGCATCGTGGCTGGCCAGGACACACTGCTTTCTGCAGTGTGACACTCTGAAGTGTGCTCTCCAAGGTCTTGTTGGCTTGCCCCCTGTTTTGTGTGGAGGTCTAGGGGACATCAAGACCTCTTTTGAGGGACCTACAACTTCTACAGTGTCATCTGGGGAGCAGTTCCCTCCGGATTTGCCTGTTACTGAGCCTGCAAAGTACTGCCCGCTTTTAAGGAGTGTGGCCCGTCATCATTGGGCCACGTCACTCATAACTGTATGGTTGGTAGTGAACAGATTACCGGTTGTGGAACCCCACGTAGCCCGCTGTTTTCGAGTGTGCCTCTCGTGAGACACTTGACTGCATGCTCATTGTGTGAGGTGTTTGAGTCACTGGTTGCGACCCTTGGATGTGGGGGTGTACCCCAAGCAGTGTCACATTCTACCTCGTGCAGTACAGATGAACTGGCATCCATGTGTGTGTGACCAAATTGGTCCACCATCAAAGGAAGGCCTGCAATAGAGTTTTCTTTTGGTATAAACATGCGGCTATTGGAATTCCTACGAGTCCATTTAGTGCAAATGTTCTCTTACTTTCGCTGATAATTCTACAATAAGTGGAGGTCGATGTTATTAGCCTCTCATTAAGCACACCGTGTCTTCCTGCAGGTCACTTCCCAAAAATACCTTTTGTCCTCTGGGAGGTCTGTGATTGGTGCCATTCATACCTCCTGTCTGTGCTGGGGAAATCCAACTACAGTCATGGTTGAGGCCAAGGGTGGAAGCCTGGCAGATCTAGTTGGAAGGATGTCCAGACTTATGATGAGGCATAAAACTTTTACAGAAATCATCTAAGTTCACAAATGCATTTAATATTTAATAAATAAGAGATTGCCTGGAGGATTTATTTTTTACCTGTCCTGTAAGAAAAATTATGAGAATATTTGAATTATACTCAACTGGATCTTTGACAAAATTTACAGGCTGTTCTTGCTTATGCAGTAAATAGCTATTTTGAATCCCGTTACCACATGACCATGTCTGCCTCAAGTTCAGCATTTCTCATTTCTACACATTAAGCACAGAGACATTGGCTCTCGTTATGACCCTGGCAGTCCCAAGATCGTCAGGTCTGCGGTGGTGGTCTCACCGCCGACGGGTCGGCAATGAAGACCGCCAAAGCCAAAGCCAGAGCCAGAGCCAGAGCCAAGGCCAAACCGCCTATACTCTGCCCATCCTGCCTCTTTTTTCACGGTCTGCCAGGCTGAAGGTGAGCTCCTCCAACATGGTGGACGCTGTAATACTGCTAGCAGTGTTACGACGCAGGAGACCATCAGCATTATTTGGGGAGTCACACCACCGGAGAAAGCTGGTGGTCTTGCATCCTGGTGACAGGAAATAAGCATTCCTGTCACCAGGATTCACTCGCACACACATCCACATACCAGCACATATTCACCCAAATACTCCCACACACAAACAAACACACCCCCTCTCGCCCACGCACTCGTGTCATATACCCCCATTCACACTAACATACATACACAAACACTGCACTCATGCACGCATTCACTCCCCACTCCAGCGCATACATACATTCACACCCCCTCCCCCTCCACTGCATGCACGCAGTCACCCACTCTCCCAGTCCACTGACACACACGCACCCCCTCCTCATCCACTCACACAAACACTTACCCCCTTCCACTTACAGAGACATGCATACACGCACTCACCCCTTCTATCTGGTCAATTGCACTCATGCATTCAATCGCTCACACCCAAACTCACCCCATCCACAAACACTCACATACAGCCATGCACGAACAAACACCCTCCTGCATTCATGACATTCACACACATAGACACACACACACACACCCTCCCCTGTCAGACGATCCACTTACCCCGTCCGTCGAGGAGATCGTCCAGGTGTGGACAGGTCTTGGGGCTTCCACCACAGCAGTGCCTCACCATCAGAACATCACCACACCGTATTATGGGTCCTCTTGGAGTGGCAGTGCCGACAGTGGAACCGCCTCTTCATCACCGACCCCCAGCACAACTGGTGTTGGAATTCCACCCGATTGTGGGCGGAATTCCAAAATCAGTCGTAATAGGGCGGTCTGAAGACCGCCAGCATTGGCGGTCTTTTGGCACCCACAGCTTCGGTGGTCTTATGAAAAGACCGCCAGAGTCACAATGAGGGACATTGTGTCCTGAAAATGACTAAATACAGGCAACTTAGCTTAAGTTAGTAGTGGACTGCAGAATGAGTTTATTGTGACACGAGCTTGCTGCAGCCTGGCCTTCAACTAATCAGAATTGCAGGAGCTGCTCCAGTGAAATTTTTTTAATAGGGGTGGGTGGAACTTGCAGAGGTTTACTCCATGGAATTCTGCAGGGTTACATGAATCAAATCAAATCAAATCAAATCAAATCAAATCAAATCAAATGTGAGATTCCGCGGAGTTCTGGTAATGGGTAGAATTAGGCATGTCGAATTGCTCGTGCTGATTTTTAGCACCCAAATCTCATTCCATGCTGGAAATTCAATGCAAACAGCATCACGCAGTACATCAGAGGGCACAGCTTCAACAGTTAATTTTGCTGCAGCTTGAGTAGATTTTCTACTCAAGAGGCAGCTTTCTGACCACGAACAGTTACGACCCCCTATGTAGGAAAATCCTATTGGCTGCTCTCCTAATGAACAAACATTGAACTAGGGTACACCATATCATGCTTACCAACTTAACATTGGTAAGCCGCACACAATAAAACACTCCGCCACTCTGCGATTGGCAGAATTTGGACAGAACTCCTCATTGCATGAGCAACGCAGAGTGGCGAAAACTCCACATGCGAAGAGGAATTTATCACCCACAACTAGTTTTCAGTATCTTTCTTGTGTCAGTCCACACTGAAGCCCAGGTGAGATACACACTTTTCGTGCTTCTTTAATGGTGCAATTAAAAATCTTGAATGCTATATATTCGAGAGTCTCAAACTTATCCCGAAGCTTATAGTTTTATACGTGAGAAATAGAATGAGCCATAGTCTCCTTACTTTAGAAAATATGTTTTTGTGTATTTTGCATTTGCAATAGGACTTTTTTCTTGAAATTGTAATACTTGAAGATGTTATTTCACAAAGAGGCAGAGAAAAAAGAAAAATTAGGAAAGTTTGCACGATGAGAAATAGAACAAATTAAACGCACAAGGGAGGTTTGCAGTACTTGATTAATTTAAGGGAAAATGACTAAACTAAGGAATTTATTTAAGCCCTATATACGACAGTTTATCTTTCTGAGATGTAAGATCAAAACGCTCAATACAATGGAGAAGAAACTGGGTGGCTTTATTTAGAATTAATGAGGAACACTAATAGTAAACTTGTACAGCTATGTGTGGAATACAAAATCTAAAATTAAACTAGTGAATGCTTAATATGCATGCATCGTTGAAAGTATAGGGTGTGTTTCTATTATTTTAAACTATGACGGCCATTGCACATAAAGATGCCTGAGGAATATGACTGCTTAAAGTTAATATACTTCAAATTCTATTTGATTTGCAAGCATTCTGTAGAGTTCTAATCACACATTTGGGTGTTTTTGTTATATGCATTTGAGACATGAACGATGTTAAAGATCTAAGGGAGTCACTTCATCTGCTAGGACCAGAAAATACTACCCAATATATGATATTCTTAAATGTTAGAAAAGTTTAACTATGGAGCTTTGCTAAAACAGAAGTATTGAGACAATTGTAGCCAAAGGACACCTGCTGAAGTAAAAGGGTTGATTGCAGGCATATGGGATATTTTTACATAATTTGTACTTCATTGTTTATACTTAGGGGGTCATTCGTACCCTGGCGGTCCGAGACCGCCAGGGTAGGGGACGGAGGAAGCACCGCCAACAGGCTGGCGGTGCTTCTTGGGCTATTCTGACCGCGGCGGTAAAGCCGCGGTCAGAAAAGGGAAGCCGGCGGTTTCCCGCCGGATTCCGGCTGCCCCTGTGAATCCTCCACGGCGGCGCTGCAAGCAGCGCCGCCATGGGGATTCCGACCCCCTTCCCGCCAGCCTGGTTCTGGCGGTTTTCACCGCCAGAACCTGGCTGGCGGGAACGGGTGTCGTGGGGCCCCCTAACAGGGCCCCACATTGATTTTCAGTGTCTGCTTGGCAGACACTGAAAATCGCGACGGGTGCAACTGCACCCGTCGCACACCAGCAACTCCGCCGGCTCCATTCGGAGCCGGCTTCCTCGTTGCTGGTGCTTTCCCGCTGGGCGGGCGGGCGGCCTTTTGGCGGTCGCCCGCCAGCCCAGCGGGAAAGACAGAATGACCGCCGCGGTCTTTTGACCGCAGTACGGTCTTCTGGCGGTTCCCGCCAGGCGGGCGGCGACCACCGCCCGCCGCGGTAGGAATGACCGCCTTAATGTTTGATGTTTTTCAAATGTGCAACGTTTGAATAATCATTTTCATTAAACTATAGATCTTTGTCTATTTCTCATATTTTATTTTATAAATGTCTGTTTACATTATAATCTAAGCACTTTAAACCAAGATCTATTAAAATCCTTCTGTTTAATTACCGTAAGCAGATGGGCATCTTTCTAGCTCAGCACTAGCATGTAGGTTAGCAACTTACTTGCCCATAGATCTATGCCTCCTCTTTAACCCTTGTTTGATCATTCTTCTTATTGATGGTTTTGCCCCTATTTGCTCATAAATACTTTTATGTATCGCTTTGCATGATTTTCTATGCCCCAACTATATTTGTGCACGAATATATACAATGTGCCTATCTGAGAGTTTTCTGAGTTGCACTGTTAACTTTTTAGCCAGATAAGTCAATCTTCTTGATGTGAAATCCATTTCCCCATTACCATGACGTGGGATGTCCACCAAAGAGCAAATCAAGGCCCTTATTATGAGTGGTGCAATATCAGCATAAGCTTTACCTCCTAGGGGAATTATGCCTCCCCAATTATAAGTGTTTCCAGGCGTGGAATTGTTAAGTATGTAAACCTTGGACCCCATAATTGTACCTAAAGACCAGTTTTTTCACTTTTTCCTTTATTTATGAAGTTTTAAGAAAATTACAAAGGTATCCCATCATATACAGAAACCGAAGAGATCAAGATCAATATCACGTTTACAAAGAAAATTAAATTATTAGCAACAGAGCAATTGTGCATCCTAATAATTTTTGGAGTTACTACAGGAGATGCTGCATTAGCAAAAGATACAGAAATTATGGTCATAGTAACTTATTGCAGGGTTTCCTCCAGATTTTTGCCTTCCGTTGCTGAACCTCTTTTGTTGGTCTTAGTAATCTGTGCACTTTTCCTTGCTAACCAGTGATAGAGTGCCTGTGCTATCCCACTAAAACATAACACAATAGGCATCTACCTGATTGGTACATTTGATTTACTCGTCAGTCCCTAGTACGTGGGACATGTACTCAGGACCTGTAAATTAAATGCTACTAATGTGCCTGCAGCACTCATTATGCGACCCGCTAAAGTAGCTTTTTAAAACATGACTCAGGCCTGACACTGTAGTGTGGTTTAAAACTGCCATTTCAATCTGACAAAATATACCTTTTGCCAGGCCTAAATATTCCTTTTTAATACTTTTAAGTCACTCCTTAGGTAGGCCCTAAAGGCTCATAGGGCAGGTTGCATTGTATATAAACAAATAGGACATCTGTGTATTTAAGTTTTACATGTCATGGCAGTGAAAAACTCCTAAAGTCGTTTTCACTGTTATAAAGCCTATCGCTTTCATTGACTAACACTGAGTTACCTTATTACAATTAATACATGCTACCTTTGAATTGGGTGCAGATACAGATAAACTGTTTACACTCAAAAGAACTGTAATTAAAAAAAAAAAAAAAAACCCTGATAAATGGTGAAGTCAAATTTGAAGTTACAATTCTGAAAAGGCCACTTTTTAGGTAGTTGGCATTTTCTTGTCCCGACTATTTGTGCCTTTTGCTAGTGTCCTGGGTCACATGGCTGTCAGTGGAACTGTTGTGGGGTTTTTGTATTGCTGCAGACTGTATAAACAAAGGGGGCTTAGGTGAGGACAGGATGGGTAGAATCACTGGTTGGGTGTATGCAGCCCCACTTACACTTCAAAGGGCTGTGCCTCCGTCACACACACAAGAATCTTACACCAGGCCTGCCATGTCTTTTATCACCCCAGACAGTTTGAAGCCTTGCCAGGGGAAGGGGGAAGGACTTTCCAGAACAAGATGGGGTAGGACAGAGACAACATAAAACCTGGCACCAGGTATGAATATTGGACCCCTAGCGCCACTCTTCGAAGCACTCCTGGACTTGTGGAAGTTACAGAAGAAGGGCTGCCTGCTGCCAGAAGTCGGCCCTGCTGTTTTAAGCACTGACTTGCTGTCTGTGAAGGAAGACTTGACCTTCCTGCCTTTATCCCAGACTAACCAGAGTGACTCCAAAAGTCAGTTGGCTGACCACCTGTGTGAGCTTCAGAGCACAACAAGCTTCAGAGGCCTTCCTGTAACTGCCCAGCTGGCCTACTGTAACTGGGCTTGTCTTGACCTCCAATTAGACCTGCCTGAGCCCTGCTGGCCTTTGGTGTAATGAGCCTCTGATCCCTAAGAGGTGCCTTCCCAGGCCCTGGAGCAACCTTAGCTGGTGTCAGAGTGTGCTCTTCCTGAAGAAAAAGTGAAAATCCTGAAATTTGGGCTTCTCGCTGCTGGAAAGGGGCCCAGTTGTGCCAAGAGTTTGCCGCCCAAGATGATGGCCATTACAAAGCTCCAGTAAGACATGGTCTTCAAGTCAACACCAACCACCAGTAATGACCACCAACTGGAGACCTATACTTCACGCTACAACAACAACAGCCTGAAGACCACCAGCAACAAGCTACAGCAATGACCATCTGAGATGCTTGACCAGCTCTTCACACTACTGCAACAACTGTATGTAATGCCCAACTTGCTCTTCATGCAACTGTGAGAACTCAGCTCAGCCCACACCTTGCAGCTTCCTCTACTACAAATGGAATTCTTAATGCCAGACTCTGAAGGTAACCTTTTAGTAGGATTTACCTGGTTCCTGCATCCAACCCGCACTCTATCTCACTCAGCCTGAACTTGTGACTTTCCCCTGAGAAAGCACGGCCAGATGATCATAAGTAGTGCTTTGTGCTTTTAGGAGCTATTTTCATTCAAAACTTTACATTGAATGTCTCAAGTTCTATTTGTCATTTTGGTATCATTTTATTTATTAAAATCTACTCTATTTACCTTAATTGGTTTGTTTTTTGTGTTCTGTTTTTACTTTATTACCTTATTACTGTTTGTGTCCTACATAAATGCTTACACATTGCCTCTATGTTAAGCCTGATTGCTTTTGTGACAAACTACCAGGGGGTTAAGCACAAGTTAATTTTGTAACTTTTGTGATTCACCCTGAAAAGGATTGTGGTTGTTGTCTTAGTGGGGTTTCTACCCTCCTCAACCAATAACCCAATTTCTTACAGTCACATATTTCCTTTACAATAAGAATTGCAGGTTTATCTGTACAGCTTGTAGTTCATACAAGTACAAAACTAATACATATTATCAAATCCCATCCCAGAATACCAAAGAAGGGATGCCCCAAGGGTTTCCAATATTTCTTTATGTCTAGCTTTGGGGGGTGGGGTATTAGCTATCAATAGAAATCCAGCTCCACCTTACAATATATGACATCCTTCAGCCGGTCCCTGCATCTGGAAGGAGGGTCTCACCCCCCAGTGATTCACCACTCTGCTTTTAGCTAGCAATTTGAATGTTGCAATATGCCTCTTGTTGAAGAAGGGGATGTATTTCAAACAGGCCAGCACAGCAATGAGTTGAGTGTTTGGTACAGTGGTGTTAAACATTTGTGGAAGATTCTCCATTATCTCTGACCCTTGTCTTGCAGTAGCAGGGCACAGCTGCATCAGATGAAGAATGTCTGCAATGCCACTTTGCCTGCACCCATTAGCGGCCTCCTACCGCCAGCATGTGTGTGCCATATTTAAAATATTGCGCACCATGGCAGTAGTTAGGGGGCTAGCAGCATAAGTTTTGATGCTAGTCTGGAGCTTTGCAGGATTAGCATCAAAATTATCCGGGCGCAGGCATAATGTAGGGCAAAAAGGTACAAAGTGGCACTGTTAGACTTTTCATCCTTGGCGTGGTCTCCCTTAACTTTTTGCCTCTGTTCCCCAGGTTGTTGATGTGTGCTGGACTCTGATTTTACTGTTTTGTTACTCTGGGCACTTTACCACTGCTAACCAGTGCTAAAGTGCAAGTGCTCCTGTTTAAAATGTGTACGTAATTGGTTCTCCATGATTGGCATATTTGTTTTACTGTTAAGTCCCTAGTAAAGTGCACTAGAGGTGCCCAGGGCCTGTAAATCAAATGTTACTAGTGGGCCTGCAGCACTGATTGTGCCACCCACACAAGTAACCCTGTAATCATGTCTCAGAACTGCCACTGCAGTGTCTGTGTGTGTATTTTTACACTGTAAATTCGACTTGGCAAGTGTACCCACTTGCCAGGCCTAAACCTTCCCTTTTCTTACATGTAAGGCACCCCTAAGGTAGGCCCTAGGTAGCCCCAAGGACAGGGTGCAGTGTATGGATAAGGTAGGACATATAGTAATGTGGTTTATATGTCCTGACAGTGAAATACTGCCAACTTCGTTTTTCACTGTTGCAAGGCCTGTCTCTCTCATAGGATAATATGGGGGCTACCTTTAAAAATGATTAAAGTGTAGATTCCCCTAGAGAGTAGATGGACAGGTGGAGTTTGGGGTCCCTGAACTCACAATTTAAAAATACATCTTTTAGTAAAGTTGATTTTGAGATTGTGCGTTTGAAAATGCCACTTTTAGAAAGTGAGCATTTTCTTGCTTAAACCATTCTGTGACTCTGCCGTGTTTGTGGATTCCATGTCTGGGTCAGTTTTGACAGTTGGGTTGTTTTTCACCTCACACTAGGCAGTGACACAAAGGGAGCTGGAGTGTAACCTGCATTTCCTGATTAGCCATCTCTGCTAGGAGGGAGGGGTGGAGTGGTCACTCTCATCTGAAAGGACTGTGTCTGCCTCTGACAATGCAGACTCCAACCCCCTGGTGTGTGTCTGAGGCCTTGCCTGGGCAAGGCAGGATTTCACAAGTAGGTGTGAGTCCCCTTTGAAGAAAGGTGACTTCAAAGACTAAAATGGGTATAAGAAGGGCACCCAAATCTACAGACTTTAGAAACACTTCTGGAACCAAGAGGAACCTCTGCCTGGAGAAGAGCTGATAGCTGAGGAAGAAGTGCTGCCCTGCCTGTGACTGTGCATTGTGGAGCTTTCCTGCAGTGCTGCTTCTGCCAGAGTAAGAGGGCAAAGGCTGGACTTTGTGTGCCTTCCATCTTGTGAAGAAATCTCCAAGGGCTTGATTTAGAGCTTGCCTCCTGTTGTTTGAAGTCTCAGGGACAGCAAAGACTTCTCTCTGCCAGCACCTGGAGTCTCTGGAGAGACTCCTGCTCTGACAAGTGGTGCCCTATCCAGTCCCTGGGCCCTTGAAAGTAAAGCTGGTAGAAATCCAAGGAAATCGACTTCGGACGACTTCGGACCGACGCCGCTGCTGAATCCGGTAACGCCGCCTGCACCTGACGCCGTGACCTTCGCTGGAACTCAACGCTCTTCGCAGGCCCGACGCCGCAGCAGCCCCGCTGAAGTCCGCGACTCCGTGGAAGTCGCCGCACCACGTCGTGACCGTCGCCGCTCGAAGTGCACGGATTCAACATTTTGCACAGACGCTGCGATTCCCGACTTCGCGCATCGGCTTGTTTTCACTCTTCACCAAAGGTACTGTACTTGGGGGTCTACACGACTCCGTGTCCGGCGCCGCTGGTGTCGGCTTGTTGGGAATGACTCCGTCACGACGCCGTGTTAACATCTCATCGAAGCTTTTTTGTTTCTAAGCGCTATTTTTGAGTTTAATCTTTAAAAATTCATAACTTGACTTGTGTATGTCGGATTTTTGTCGTTTTGGTCTTGTTTTGTTTAGATAAATATTTCCTATTTTTCTAAACCGGTGTTGTGTCATTTTGTAGTGTTTTCATAAAGTTACTGTGTGTGTTGGTACAATATACTTTACACCTAGCGCTCTGAAGTTAAGCCTACTGCTCTGCCAAGCTACCAAGGGGGTAAGCAGGGGTTAGCTGAGGGTGATTCTCTTTTACCCTGACTAGAGTGAGGGTCCTTGCTTGAACAGGGGGTAACCTGACTGTCAACCAAAGACCCCATTTCTAACAGGCACAATACATAAATTGTGCCACTTTGTACATATGGCGCATCGATTTTGGCCTCATCGGGCAACATTAGCGTAAACAAAATTACACTAAATGTGGTGTAAGGAGGAGTTAGGGACTCTTAAATATGCCCCTATGTTCATAAGGAGGTACAGAAATGTCAGAAGGACAACCAATTTGGCTATAGCCAATTTGCCTTCAAGAGACAGTAGTAGTTTCATCCGTGTTGTAATCTGGTCTTCCAGACTGGCAACAGCTTTTCCATAGCTTTCTCTCAATACAATGTCAATGTCACTGGTAATGTGGATCCTGTGACATTTGATGGATCTGGCATAACACTTCAAAGGGAATTCAAAGGAGCACTCGGGTCGAAGAAGTGACAGGAAAGACTATTTTCTTGGGTTAGTTGATAGTGATAGCTGCCATGGATCCAAAACATATGAATTCCTGAATTATAGGTGGAATATTATGATCAGGGTCTTTGGCAATCTAAAGGCTGTATCACAATACTTAGTATCTACCACGTAGAATATTTGCAGAGCCAAAAAACTTGTGTGGCACATACAGGACAGAACTCATCAACTGTCATCTACACACAGTTTTGCTCTTCAATACAAAGATTTATAACGTGTTTGATGCCTCTACACATTTATGATGTATTAGAAGCACATCCGTTTTGTAAACACTTACACCCACTATGTGGACACAGGCTGTACAAAATTAGACAGCTACCTTCCACTATCTCAACTATAAAACAAACTAGCACACTCATTGGATGAATCATCAGTGAACTCATCAGTGATGCTACTAATGACGTAATTTGAGATGTCATCAGTGATCTCCAAAATGGTGTCAGAGAACATTTCATGAGGGATGTAATGTGTGAGGTCATAAGCAATGCATGGTGGGGGCGCATGTTATAGTCAGCTCTGCTAAGTATAACTGGAGAAGTTTTGTGTTTTTTTAAGTTCATAAGGTTAATGTTGTCACTGACATATTCACCTAAATATAACCTTTGTTTTTAATGAATTTCTAAGGTTTTGTTTTTAAACAAAAGTATATCTTTTTATCACACCTAACTATAACGTCATTTTAACCTTTGTTTTTTTAAGTGAATTTCTGGCCCCAATCCCCAAGCCTTATTAGGCCATGGGGACTACATCCTCCAGGACCACTACTTATAATAAAGAGGGGCAGGGGCCTTATGGCCCCCTCCCTGAGGTGTTATCGGCCCTGGGGACCCCGTCTCCTGGGGCTCACATTACTTAAAGGTGGGTGCCCTACTGCCCACCCAGGACACCCACCATAAAGTCTTTGGTGGCTGCAGGGAGAGTCGCAAAGCCACAGCCAGTTCCCAGCATGCTATGGAAGCTGGCATTGCTCCTGCCCGCAGGGAACATCTATTTCTGCTGCTTTCTCTGGGCAGGAACAATCTCTTAGACTGTTTCCTGTTATCACCAGTGCTGGCAGAGAAACAGATCAAAAATCTGCTGACAGCCGGTGGGAACATTTTCAAAGCTCCTGCCTCAGGAAGCAGACTTTGTGCTTGCTTGTACGTGGTAGGAGATTAAAAAATGCTCCTGCCAAGTAGGAGCAAACACAGGTTTCCCTGACGGTGCCAGTGAAGACAGGGAAACTGCTGTGTCCGGGGGGTGGGGGGATTTCTCTGGGACACAGCATGTGAGCTGGCCTCAAGGGATGTCGTTCCAAGGACCAAAGAATGCTTAGGAGAGGGGGCTGCATGGTTCCCCTTCCTTTTAATAAAGTAATATCCCCAGGGGATGGAGTCCCTGGGGGCTTTAGAGGCTCGTTGTCCTATCCCATTTTTGAGAAAGTTCGGGCCCATGGGTGGGCTCCCTAGGCTTATAATGGCTTGGGGAAGGGGCCACATGCCCCCTCCGCTTAAGGCCCCCCTCAGTTAAATAAAAGAAAGCTTCCCCAGCCACCATTCTTTTTTTATCCTAGCCCTGATCCCTCTGGATCCCTCCATAGGACCTAGGGGAGCAGGGTATCTGTACCCTGCCTCCTTATATTATTTGTTTATCTGATGTTGACATCATCTAATGAGTGTGTTTGGTTTATTAGTTAAATAGTAGTGGGTAACTACTATTTTACTTTTCAACCTAATTTTGTACAGCTTGTGTCCAGCTGATTGGAATAAGTGTTTACAAAACACATGTGCTCCTAATGCACCATACGTGTGTAAAGGTATTGAACATGTTACAAATCTTTGTATTGAAGAGTAACTCTGTGTGCAGGTGACAGTTCACAGAAGTTTTTTGGTCCTGCAGAAAAGATTTCCAGCAGGGCAAAGATTCTATGTACTATATACTAAGTGGTGTAAGCAGCCTTGAGTTATTAGACAGAGTCACCTCAGCATGACAATTTCTATAGAAAATAGAAGTCTGTGTGCACCAGGTACTAACCTATGTGCATATGCTTGTTTTGCTTCAGAAGACGAGCTATCTGTAAATTTTGCCCACGGTATGAAGGCTGCAGGTAGTATGATTTTTAGCACCTTCATACCTTAGTAATGTTTTAAGTGAATAGTTGCCTTTTGGACATGTTTCTGCTTTCAGGAGATACACACTCTGTGGTGTATTTCTCATGAGAGTTTCACTGTCTGCAAACGGTGTGGTACAGAGCAAACTCTTTCTGAAGAGTAAACAGTGTTAACAATACCCACTTTTCTACTTATATCCACTTATTTTCTCAGTGTAGGTTCAGTGTCTTGATAGGTAAACATTGTCCATAGTAGGCCATTAGTTATGTAACAGGGCTTCAGTCTCTGGAGAAACTTGGCTTTCTCTGAACAGTTGTATACAGACTGAGCACCGTGTGCAGGATATGTTACCCTTCCATCCATGGTCCATAATCAACACGAATTCAGCAACCCATGAGGTGTATGATATAGGGTCAATGTTGCACACATCAGGGCCAATAATGGCTGCGGGAGGGGGGCCAGGCAGTCCTCCTCCCTTTGGAAATTGCATCCCAGCCCCGGGGCATGGGTTTTTGGGGCTGAAATGGGCCTGAGGAGACGGCACAAGGCCTCCCTTCCCCGTTACCAATATGGTCTGGTCCAGGGAAACGGGGTCACTGGAGCCAAAACTGGCCCAGGGAAGGGGACTGTGTGCTTCCTCTCCCCTTTTTAAGTATGGCTGGGACCCAGGGAATGGGGTCCCTGGGGTCCCAATGACTTAGGATGGGCCATTTGCCCCCCTCTGGGTTTTTCCTAAGGCTGGGTCCTGTGGATGGGCTCCCTGGGGCCAAAATCAGCCTGTGGAGGGAGGCTATGCACACCTCTCTCTCTCTCCAAATATGTAGATTGTTCCCCTCGGAACTGGCCCACTCGAGAAGCATAAAAAAATAAGGGTGAGAGCATGAGAGACAGCGCTTGTTTTTTGTTAATTTTGTTGCAGATCCTCTCTGAATTTGCAGCAAAATTTAAAGGAAAATGTTTTTGGCCCCAGACAGGATCCCTTTGGGCTTGCACCACCAGGCCTAGGGGGTCAAAGTATTCCCACCCTGCTCCTTTGTTTTTTTGTTTTTTCTTGGGACTCAGGCCGAGCGCCGAGTCCTAAGATGAATCCATGGTGGATCTGTGTCTATAGTTATACACAAATATTTTTCATTATTAACTCTAAAAATACTGAACAGATTTACACCAAATTGTAAAAAGAGATATTTATGGACCAAGATCTAGCTTTTTGCTAAATTTGTTGTAATTACGTCCCGCAGTTCAGGCTGTAGTTGTGGCAAAAATCCCTATGGGAAATTGCCCCATGAAAATACGTCATGGAACCACCACTTTTTCTCTCTGATCACTTGATGAGTCACCCCAAAACTATCAAGACAGCAGCTGAATTGACCAGAACACTAATTTTGAAATTTTCATGAAGATTTGTCAAACGGCCACTTTTCCTATGGAAACGAGGTCCTAACTATAACTACCCACTGTCAACTGCTAGTAGCTTCTAAATCTATATCAATAATAATAACTATATCTTAATCTATATCTCTATCTATCTATCTATCTATCTATCTATCTATCTATCTATCTACATACATGTTTTCACCCCCCAAAAAAGGTTACAGGGATGTTGTTGTTAGGTTGATGTTTTACCAACACCACACCATTGAAATTCAGCAGTTATATTTATACTTATAGTTATGCTTATGTTAAGAAACAATAACTTGTGGCCTAAAGGTACTTAATGGCATAAGGTATAGTTTCTTCAGATAAGTATAACAATAAGCATAACTATACACTGCTTAAATTCTATGGTTTGGTGTGACTAAAACAGCAACCTAACGATAACAACCCTGTAAGCTTTGTTTTTTTCAGTGAATTTCTATTTTTTTTCAAGCTAAAATATTATATAAATAGCATACTTTACTACAAGCACCATTGCTCACATCCATGCACAGCGGGGTTGGCCGAGGGCCTTTGGCTAACCCTCCTCCACATGCACCCACACCGTGCAAGGCCTTCAGTCGTGCACCACAGGAGTACAGTATGTGAGTGGGTGAGGTTTTTTTCTCTATTGGTGTTCGAATCCACAGATCCATTGCAAGTTTACACTGGGGGTCGTGCTGTGCGCCATGGTGGATCTGCGGAATCTCTCAGGAATGGTTGAATCTCCTTCTGTGCTGAGTGTTTATTGAGCAATTCCCTGAGTTTTTTAATCTCTACAGTCACTAGAACTATTTCCAAGCTGGGATACGTTTTTACTTATTAGGAAGTTGAAATTGCTAAAGGTTTACAAACAACAAGAAAATAAAATAAACTTTTTGGGCAGACCTGTGGACGTTAGTGGACATGATCATACATTTCATAATCTACGTTTGGTGACACAGGCTTCACAAGCTCTGGAAGAGTTGGAAGAAGAGGACAGGCATTGAATGTCTGAGAGAGATCTATTAAGTAATTTGGGGTTTGGAAATTGATAGAAACAGTTGAAATGATCTGAAACCCAAATCAAAGGGCAACCCTGTTACCCCGTATGATAACATAGACAGATTCCATAAGGTGGTATTTTATGAGCTCATGAAAATATGGCAAACCTGTTCTAATAATCATGCTAGCAACCTAGCTGAAGGACACCGACGAGCCTTGGTTTCCCTGAGTAAGGATTCCTGTTTTGTGATGAAACCTGCATATAAAGGAGGAAATGTGGTATTGTGGGATGTAAACAAATGGCAGCAGGAAGCGAGGAGAAAATTAGACTTATTAGGGAGCTATGAGAGATCTACTTTAAACACATACAAGCCAACTATTAAAAAATAGCATACACTGTTAAGAGACCAGCATGAGAAAGGCCTACAGAGTGTTGAGGAGTACCAATTTCTACATGTAGATAAACCCACAGCACCATGTTTTTACCTGCTAGTTAAAATTCACAAGGACAAGGAGAACCCCCCCGCCGGGGGAGGCCAATCATTTCTGTCAGCAATAGCCTATTGGACAATACATCTATGTACTTAGACTATTTTGTGTTACCTTATGTTCTTGATTTAACTTCATATTGCAGGAACAGCATGGATTTCATTGCTAAAATTGAGGACATTCCATGGAAATCTAACTATACTATTGTTACCATAGATGTTGTATCATTATACACCTGCATTAATCATGAATTAGGCATACAGGCATGTAGATATTTTTTAGGGACAAACACCTATACACGTAAGATCATTCCATGATGCTACTAGATATGTTGCGGTTTTGCTTAGAGAACAATTTCTTACTGTTTGGTGACCATTAGTACAGACAATTGATTGGGATTGTGATGGGGAGTTGCCTCGTACCCAGTTATGCTGGAATATTCATGGGTTGGTGGGAGGCAGAACACATTTGGACAGAAGCTAATGAAGTGGACCAAGCATCTATTATTTTGGACAAGATATGTAGATTATATTTTTGTTATCTGGGATGGGTCCCATAAGAGCTTACACACATTTCTTACCTTTATCTCAGACAATGATCTCAAATTCACACACAAAATACAAAAATTGGAAATGGAGATTTTAGATGTTTCATCAAAGTGGAGAGAGACACTGGGGGTCATTACGGCCCCGGCAGTCGGCGTTAATATGGCAGTAAGTACCGCCAACAGACTGGTGGTATGTACCGCCATATTATGACATTGGGGGGTTGCCTGAAGCCAACCCGCCAATGTACCACTCCAACCGCCCACGGCGGTAACAGATGCCGGACTGGAGATATCCATCTCCAGCCCGGCGGCCGTCACTGTTCTGCCTGCGGGATTATGACCATACCTACCTCCATGGTTTCCTTGGCGTCCATAACGCCACGAAAACCATGGCGGTGGCCATATCAGTGACAGGAAATTCCTTCCCTGTCACTGATAGGGGTCTCCCCCATTCCTCTCCAGCTACCCCCCACCTCTCCAAAGCCCCCCACCCCTACACATTTACACCCCCCTTCACACACACACACATTCCCACATGCTTCCATGCATGCATGCATCCATTCACACACACATCCGCAAACAGTTTCAAACATACACGCAGGCACGCATTCACATAACACAACATAAACGCACTCACACCTCCATACATGCACCCACGCATTCATCACACACCCGCATCCACGCACACACAAACATTCACACACCCCCACACACACACACACACATAACACCACCCTCCCCTGTCAGAGACCCGACTTACCTGTGTTGAGGGGGTCCTCCTGCAGGAGACAGGACGGGGCGCTGCTGCCACCTGCTGCGCCCGCCAGCAGAACACCGCCAAGCCATATTATTGGTCATAATACGACTGGCGGCAGTCTACTGGTGTGGCGCTGCTGGTGGCAGCAGCACCACCTTACTGCCATCCGCCGGCATGGCCACAGCTGGATTTCCACCCTTCTTGTGCCAGAAATCTGGCTGTGGTCATAATACAGCAGACGGCGACGGTCTTTTGGCAGCCGTCGCGGCAGCAGTAGGTGTTTTTTACCGCCAATGTCAAAATGAGGGCCACTGTCTCTTTAGCAAGAATATTGCAGGAAACAGTATCTTGCATGCCCGCAGCCTCTATCCATGTGATCTTAAGTGGAGGGCAAAATGCAACTGCAGTACTCCTCAGAGTTTTGAGGCACAGCAAGACAATATGATTGGTAGATTTACAGCTAGAGGCTGACCTAAGAAAGTTCTGAGAACAGCCTGTGAGAGGGTAGAAGATCTGGAAAGAGAAAGCCTGTTACAGAAAAGAACAAAGATTAAGAAAACCAATGCAGTTAGATTTATTACAACATACAACAGTGAGTCTGCTAAAATAAAATGAATGCTTGTGAGAAACTGGCATTTAGTGAAATCAGATGATCAGAACCTGTGATTGGAAATTTGGTGAGCCCACATCCTATGGTGACCTACAAAAAGAACAAGTCGATGAGGGACTTACTGGTACATAGTTATCTTGTTGAGTAGAGTAACATGGAATCCTGGTTGAAAGAACAGCAGGGCTTTTTAGATGTGGAGAATGCTAGGCCTGTAAGAACAGTGTAAATAGGAAGACATACACTCTACCTATAGGGAAGACAGCTAAGGCAAAGAAATGTATTTGCTGCAACAGTGGTTTTATAGTCTATGTTTTGCAATGCCCTTGTGGACACCATTACGTGGTTAACACTATCTTCCCAGTAAAGAATGGAGTCTTAAACATTTCAGAGCTATAAAAAACAGTGACCCTAATTACCCTATAGCACGACACTGGCACCAGGCACACAAAAAGAGTAATTACATGATTTCATTTTTTGACATTGACAGGGTACCAGCAAATATAAGAGGTGGGGACAAAAAGAAGAAATTAAGGAGGATGGAATCAGAATATATTATCATGCTTAACAGCAAATCTCTTGGAGGATTGAATTTAGATGAGGAGCTTCGTGTACATATTGGACAATGAACCTGTATTACACACTAGATTACTGTTTTTTCCCCCTTCTGAATTACCTGTGATCATGACTCAATGAGATGGGTGCTTTTTGTTTCATGCATTTGTTTTTTGATGGTTTGAAGGGCTTTCATGTTCTGTGTTATCAAGCATCCCCATCTGCTGGAAATAACTGGAGTTCTGTTGGACTGAATTCGGGAGATATATGTCTCCCAAATTTAGTCCCACGGAACTCTGGTTACGCCTCCACCAGATGGGGGTCAGTGCTGATCTCCCAAAATTCAGTCCCGCAGAACTCTGTCCACTAGATGGGGTCAGGGCCTGATCTGGAAACTGATTTCCCCTCCCTGATGCTAACCTGTCTACCAGAACAAAAGAGCAGACAAGCAATGGACATGGGATCAAAGAAGCTCTGTCAAACGCTTGAAAACACAGATGCTCACACTTGAGGATGTGTTTCAAAGGAAGTTTTTTCAGCAATGTGTTTCTGATATATTTCAACCTAGGCGGTCTTTGCCAGGAACATAAATATATATATATATATATATATGTATATATATATATATATATATATATATATATAAGTTTTGGACTGATGCTCTGATGTTGCTTTTTTTTTACTCTGATTGTATTCACTTGAAAAAACAAAAGTTACATGGACATTATAGTTAGGTTCTGAATTCACTCGTACCAAACCATAGAAACCATAGAAATTCAGCAGTCATAATTAGAGTTCTTTTAAGTAACTATAACTCACACCCTAAGGTAACTATAACTCACACCTTTGCCATGCACAGTTTTCTTATCAATAATTTTCTTTCAAATGTTGCAGTGATAATATCAAAGATGCCATAAAAGATCTCATCAGTGATTTAATATGTGGAGTAATTAGCTGTGCATGGTGAAGGCGCAAGTTTTATTTACCTTAGGGCGCAAGTTATGATTTCTATGGTTGTGTATGAGTAAATTCAGAAACTATAAAGTCCCTGTAACCTTTGTTTTTTTTTTTGCAATTAATTTTTATGTTTTTTTAACTTAAAGCAATTTTGTTTACTATATGTTATTCCAATCCCTGCCATGCACGGCCTTTGGCTGTGCTCAGTAAGGGTTGGTCGCAAGGCCTGGCCTGAAGCCAGGCCTTGTAGCCAAGCCCTTATAACCACCCAACCCCGTGCCACGCATGTCCACAGGGCCTGTCTCTGCCAGTGAATCTGTGAGTGGGGGTGTGAGTGTCTGAGTGGGTCTGAAAGTGGGTGTGTGAGTCTGAGTGGGTGTGAGTGGGTGCATGCGTGTCTGAGTGGGTGTGTGAGTGGGTGCACGAGTGTCTGAGTGCATGTATGAGTGAATGAATTAGTGTATGAATGAGTGTAGTTTTTCTTTCCAATTTTTCAATATTTGCAAATAATTTGTGAAACTTCACAAATTTTTGCGAATATCACACAAGGTGACACAAAATTATTTTAAACCCATAATTCGTCCCTAAAATACACCTATATCACACCCCTGGGGTTAGGGTACCTTCACCAAGACCCCTTATGCCACTTTCAATTTGGATTTTCACCCCTGGGGACAGGGTCCAGTGAAATAAAATGGGAACTGCAACTTTCGCAAATTATTCCCGAAATATTCACGAAGCCATCTCGGCCAGAGATATACAAATTTATTTTCCCTTTAATATCTAAAAAATACTGAATGGATTTACACCAAATAAGCAAAAGAGTGATCTGCGTACCAAAAGCTAGCTTTGTGCCAAAAGTGGTGTAACTCCGTTCAGTGGTTTGGGCTGTAGAAGTGTCCAAAGGTCCTATGGGAGTTAACATTGGAAACTTTCTGTGCGCAACAAGAATCACTGCAGCACTTCTTTTGGAAAATTTCATGAAGATTCGTCAAACGGTGCCAAAGATATAGACAAGTCAAAAAACGTTGTTTCCATGCAAACATGGTTCTAACTATAGGAAAACCTCCATTACTACACAGCTGTTTCCCTAACTAGCCTTTACCACGCATGCGTCATTGCAACAAATAGCCTTTACCATGCACACCATTAGAACAATTGTAATGGTATGCATGGTATGGGCTATGCATTGTAATGTATCAGCGTTGTTAGCGGAAACTGAAAGATCAATCAGTTTCCTCAGAACGAGCTGCAACGTGCCTTAGGAGTAAGGAAAGAGAGATTGGGTCCTGGGGTGGGGGTACTGTTTTAGGGAGCGGCAGGGGGTTAGGATTTAGGGCGGGTGTGGTTTTTGGATTTGGAGGGCATTGGGCCTGGGGGGTACTGTCTTAGGGAGAGGGCAGGGGTGTTATGTTTTAGGGCGGGCGGTTTTCAGGTTAAGTGCAGAGAGGGGGTGGGCTTGAGGGTGGGGTGACTGAATAGGGCAGGGGAAGGGGGTGGAGGTTAGGGTTTAGGGTGGGGGTAGGTTTCGGGATTAGGGCAGAGGGATTGGGTCTGTGGTGGGGGTACTGTTTTAGGGAGGGGCAGGGAGTGGGGGTTAGGTTTTAGGACAGGGATGGTTTTCAGGCTTGGGGGGTATTTGGCCTTGGGGAGTATTGTTTTAGGGAGGGGGTGGTGGGGGGCTTTATTTTAGGGCTGGGGCGGTTTTCAGGTGAAATGCAGAGGTGGGTTGGGCTTGGGGGTGGGGGACTGTTTTAGGGAGGGGTGGGGGGTTAGGTTTTAGGGTGTGGGTAGGTTTTTGGGATTAGGGTGGGGGATTAGGTCTGGGGTGAAGGTATTGTTTTAGGGAGAGGGCAGGGGGTTAGGTTTTAGGGTGGGGGTGGTGTTTTTTGGGCTTGGGGGGCATTCGGCCAGGAGGGTCCTTTACCATGCATATGCCTTTAAAATTTATAATTTGTTGTAAAGGCGTATGTGGTAAGGCATATGCGTAGTAATGGCATTCTCAATGTAACGCACTCATGGTAACCACGTGCATTGCAATGTAATGCGTGGTTCTGACATACAAGCCTAACTAACTATAGCTACCTAGTGGCTACTGCCACTCGGTTTTATATATATATTTATATATATATATATATAGATATATATTTTTTTTTCTTACCTACTGGTGGTCACCAGAGCCTTGAGCTGGGTGTAAAGCTAAGCTGCACTTTCTAAATATCTGATTGATTGTTTGACCAGTAGGTAGTTATAGTCAGGACCTAGTGTTCATAGGAATTTTTTTGTTTTGCCAATAACTTTGGTGCCACCTGCCAAATCTACATGAATTTTTCAAATTTGCTCAGTGCAGCTGCTGTCTTGAAAGTTTCAGGGTGATCCGCAAAGCGTCAAGAAAAAGGGGGGTCCCAAAACGCATTTTCCCAATGCATTTTCCCATAGGGATTTTTAACACGACTACGGAATTACACCAAATTTGGCAGAAAACTAGCTTTTGGTCCAGAAAGTATACTTTTTGTGATTTGGTGCAAATCTGTTTATTGCTTTTAGAGATATTAAAGGGCAAAGAATATAGATATCTTGGGACGCGGATCCTCAGCGGATCCAACTGTCCCCATGCTGATATCTGTTGGCAGCCATCTTGGGACTCGGCTTCAGTGGAAAAAAAGAAAAGGGGCCAGGGAAGGGTCACACTAAGCTTCTAGCCTTGGTCTAGGTGTCCCTAACAGAGTCCTCCAGGGCTAAAAAGCAACTTTTAAAAAAAGATGTTGGTCAAATCCGTGCATCTGCGGATTTTCCCAACATTTAAAAAAGAAAAGGAATGTCTCAAGCCCTTTTCTTTTCATTTTGCTCCCAGGTGGGCCAGGTCCTGGGGGCTTTAAAAATGAGGGGTGTGCATGGAGCCACCCTTTTAGGGCTTGTAGTAGCATGGAGATCACCACCTCCCTGGGACAATCACAGACAAATATGCGGGGGACCACCACGTCCCCAGGGCAAAACAATATTTTGATATAGGGTGGCCCGACCCAGGGCCCCGGGTACTGCCATCTCACCAGGGCTAAAGATTAAATTATTAAGGGGGGCCCACAGCCCAAGGGACCACCACCTTCCCGGGGCAAAACATGAAATTAACACGGGCCTGCATAGCCTCTTGCTATCCCGGGAGCTGCCACCTCCACTGGACAGTTTATTTCAGCTTAAGGGTGGCCATGCAGCCCTCTGCAGCCCTGGAGAAAACCTTCCCCCCCCGCAGGCAAAAAAAGATAAGGACAATTTCAGGGTGATCTGCCAAACATCAAGAAAAAGGGGGGGTCCCAAAATGCTCCCTGGAGCGAATTTCAAATGTTGGAGGGGAACCATGCGGCCCCCTCAAGGAGGCAATATTGGCCATTGGGTCCACCACCTCCCAGGTCCGGCTCCTGCTATGTCCCAGGGTAGCCACCCCCAGGACATAGCTGTTTGGTGTCACTTGGCAAGAGCTTCGACAGCTCCCACCAAGTCAGAGCAAACACTCCAGTTCCAGCAAGTGAGAGCTGTCACAGGCAAACAGAGGAAACAATTGTTCTAACTGACAGGGAGCTGCATGTTTAGCAACTCCCTGTTTGTGACACCTGTGCCAGCTCCTGCAGGAGGCAGGGAGCTGGGTGGGACCGAGGGGGCCTTGAGGCTCCCACTGAGGTCCCAATGCACACTGGGTGTCTTGCGGAGTACCCGGTACAGATGGCGATGGGGGATTTGACCTTTAAAAATATTAAGGCCGGGCCAGAGGCAGAAATTTGGGGGGGGAAGAGGGCTGTGTGGCCCCAGCAGAAAGGGTCCCCTTAGACTGAAATCAACCAAGGGAAGGGGGTGACACGATGGGTGGCAGGAGCCAAATAGGACCACGGGGCCTTGAAGATCCTCCTGTGGTCCTGTCACTCTCTCTCGCTCTCTTGCATCCCATAATGGGAAGAGACAGAGAGATTGTTTTTGCAGTGGTCACTCCATGAGTGACCTCAAAGTGTTACTCTAGAAAGATGTTTAGCTCTACTTACTTTTTGATGGACAGTAGACCAGGGTCATTTCTGGCCTAATGGTAAAGCTCTTGGACTGTCAGTAGGTTGAAGGCTCAAATCCTAGTATCTCATTGCAGTGTGTCTATTTATTTTCTAGTGTTTTGATTGTCAAACATTCCTAGTGATGGAACATCTGTGGGGTGAATGTCATAGATAAGTCTGGACACTGCACAATAGGGAGTCACCTCTGGACTAGTGGTTAAGGTCTCAAACATGCACACTGAAGGTTAAGGGTTACAGTCTAGGTGAGTTTGTCATCCTTCCCTGCTTTAGTTTCTTTTTTTAACTGTAAATATTTAAGTTACATACTGAAAGATGATCTCACTCTTTTTAATTGACAAAAACATTCAATTAGTCTGGAAATATTTCATTCTAAGGATATCATTCATCACAGCCTAAAAAAACTCAATCTCTCTGTCTCTCAATTTCTCTCTGTGAAATCTTTCTCTAAATCTCTCTCTCTCTCAAGTGCTCACTTGGCAGGAGTATTTTTAAATCTCCCGCCAAGAGCAAACACCAAGTTCACTCCCAGTGTGCAGGAGCTTCAAAAATGATCCTGCCCACTGGAAGCAGTCTTTAGATCTGTGTAAAGGGAAACAGATCTAAATACTGAATCACCCCAGTGAGCAACATTATATTATTAGCTGCCCCCTGCAGGCAGGTGCTGGCTGGGGCCTTAGGACTCCCCCCGCAGTCTCCAATGACAGTGTAGTGGGTGCCCTGGCAGGGCACTAGGGAACCCACTTTTATTGTACTGGGGCCCAAAGGATGGGGTCCTCGGGTCCAAAATCAGCCAAGGGACAGGTGCTGCTTTCCCCCCTCCCTTTTGAACATGGTGCTTGGCCCCAGGGAATGGGGCCACATGCCTACTCCCCATTCAAAATGGTGCCGGGCCCCAGGGATGCGGTTCCAGGGGCTGAAATCAGCCCAGAGAGGTGGGCCTCATGCCCTTCTCCCCATACCTCTATAAAAATTGCACCGGGCCCCATGGTATGGGGGCTCCCGGGCCAGGCTCTGGGGCACTGTGTTCAACAGGGCTGAAATTGGTCAGGGAGGGGGACCACATACCACCTCACTATAAAAAGTTCATCTGGACCCGGGGGATGGGGTTCCCGGGGCCAATATCAGTCTGGGGAGTGGACCCCCTGGCCCTTCCTCATACAAATTATGCTGAGACCTAGGGAATAGGGTCCTCAAGGCCAATACTGGTCCAGGAAGTGCCCCCCACACCAAACCCTAGGGGATAGAGTCCCCAAGGCTGAAACTGGCCTTTGCGGGCACATGCCTATCTCCCCCAAACAAATACGTGGGCCCAGAATTAGGGATAAAAGAGTGGACCTGGGGATGGGGTCCACAGGACCAACATCTTCTCCTCCCCTTTATTTAAATAAGTGGCCCCAGTGGAGCTGTCCCTGAAACTGATAATGGCTAGAGCAGGGGGTCACATCCCCCCTTCAATAAAAAAAAACAGCCTTGGAGGTGTGGGCCTCCAGGGCCAGGCACTATGGGCAACTGCCCACTGTGTGTGGTCGAAAGCCGTGCACAGCATGGGTTTGGCTCTATGGGGCTGTTGGCTGCAGGGCCTGGACACAGGCAGGGGGTTGCATGTACATAAGGTAATTAAGCAGTACTTTACAAAACAACCCTAAAAACTGTTTTCCTTTTAAAAAATTTAAGAAATTCCCTGAAAAAAAAAAAAGTTAAAGTAACAATACTGTTAGGTGAATTTGTCACAGACAGCATTAATGTTTTGAACTTAAAAAACACACAGAAATTCACCACTTATAATTAGCAGTGCTTATGACCTCACTTCTGACATCACTCATGACTTGTTCTTTGACATAATTTTTGACATCACTGATGACATCTCAAATGGCATAATTGATTACATCACTGATGACATCACCAATCACTTCCTCCAGGGAATGTTCTAGCTTGTTTTACAGTTTACATAGAGGCGGGAAACTACCATATTACTTTTCTACGTAATTTTGTATAGAGTGGGTCCAGCTAATATGTGTAAATATTTACAAAACTCATGTATTCCTAATACATGTTTGTTGAGGTATTGAACAAGTTATAAATCTTTGTATTAAAGAGTAACTCTGTGTGCAGGTGACAGAGGACATGCTCCATACAAGTTTATTGGCTCTGCAGAAATAGTATCTAACAGGGTAAAGTTTGTATGCAAAACATGTTAAGTATTGTAAGAAGCTTGAGTTTTTAGACAGAAATGTCTCAGCACGACAATTTCTATATAACATAGAAGACTGTGTGCACCAGGTACTAATTTATGTACATGTGATTGTTTTGCTTCAGAAGATGGGTTATCTGTAAAGGTTTCACCACAGTATGAAGGCTGTAAGTAGTATGATCTGTAGCACCTTCACACCTGGTCATTTTAAATGAATAGTCACTCTTTGGACAAGTTCTACATAGACTGTGCACTGTTCTTAGTTGATTCTTTTTAATACCCTGTGTTGTATTTCTCATGAGAGTTTCATTGTTTGCAAACAATGTGCTACAGAGTAAATGTTCTCTATAAGGTAAACAGTGTTAACAGTACCCATTTCTCTACCAATGTCCACTTCATTTCTCAATGTAGTTTCTGTGAGTATCAGGGATTTGATACAGGCAAAAGCTGTTCATAGTAGGGTATTTGTTTTTGATAGCAGTTCACTATGTTACCTTTCTCTGAACTGTTGTATACAGATTGAATACCAAACTCAATTATGGTATCCTATACATTTGTGTTTGATTGTTAGTGTGAACTATGCTACAGTTAAAGTATATCCCATAAGGTTGATTTTGCACATAATGCTTTTTTGACACTTAAGGGGGTTGTTTCTGTGTTGGTAGTAATGATGCCTGATCATCTCCTGAGCTATTTTGAACTTACTTTCAGACATATAATGCCATAGTAATTTATATAGCAATATGCAGGGAAACAAAGCGTAGATGATGTCATCAGTGATGTCATCAATGATCTCATTGGAGATGTTATCAGTGATGTCATCAATGATGTCATAGATCATGTCATGAGTGATGTGATAGCTGTTATAGTTAGAGTTATTTTAAGTAACAATAACTCGTGCCATAAAGTAACTATAACTCGCGCCTTCGCCATGCACTGCTAATTACCCCAAATATTACATCACTCATTACATCTTCTGTTACAACATTGATAATATCACTGTGGCATTTACAGTGATATTATTGATTATTCATACATATATATATAATATTTATTTTTCCTTTGCGTAAGTCTGCGCCCATACGGCAGACAGAGACGGGATTGCGAATCCCTTAAATATACATCCTCATGTTTTCTTCCGTAGAAAAAAACGTCTCTGTCACTCAATGTCATCATCCAAAATCAGTTTATTCCGGCAAATCTACATATCGCCCAACTCGTTTCGGGAGTCAAAGCTCCCTTTATCATGAGCAATTTTAGTCCATATCTCCATTGCTATAAATTCCCTTCACCATCAAACATAAATGACGGTCTAAAACCTCAGACCCAATACAGTGGCCATCTTTAAACATGTTTTCTATACCTTCACCATATAACAAACACAAATGACGGTCTAAAACCACATATCCAATGCCGCTGCCATCTTTAAACATGTTTTCCATTACCTTTAAGCCATTCATTGTATAATACATTTATTCTATGATTTTCAAAAATACATATATCCCATTTAATCCGCTGTTTCAATCAGTCGACTTAACCACTATCTTAAAACAGTTATAGTCATCTCATATTGATATTTATCAGTCATTTCGATTTTAGCAAAGACGAATTCCAACTATTATCAAACTATTCCAAAATATTACCCAATGTCGTCTCTATTTACTCAACGGCTCACTATCCCCATTTCACACTATATTAAATCATTTTATATCTACATATAAATCTTAAATTAATTTATCAAATTTCACAATCATATAGCTTTACCGTCTTTTTCTCAAACCCACTAATTAGTTCTCATAGGTTTTACCCAACTGGGCATAAAAATATAATTTTTTTCTTATTATTCTTTCATCCTTGCCTCATCTCTATAACTATATTCATTTTCATATTAATCCAACTTTATTCTTGCAGAAAATAGGATATAATGTTCAACTTTTACATCACCACATGATCTCAATTCGATATATTAGCTCCTTTGCTTTTTGATGACTGCTTACATTTATTTCTCCTTAAAAAAGAAAAAAGAAAAAAAAACACTTTTTGTTAAAAACCCAAATGTGAAAAAAGCCCACCTTAAAATCTATTTCAATGTCTACTACGAACTTCAGTCCTACTCTTTTCCATTGCATCGTGCAAACATTTCCAACAACATTACCTCATATTTATCAATCAATGTATCAAATGTACAGCTAATTCTTCATCCTTATTTAATCCTTCAGGTTCCATGGTGTTACATTCAATAATTAAACGGGATTCCAATTTTCGCAATTCCAATATTCTATTTCCTCCTCGCATATTCATCATAATTCTATCCAGTTGCACAAATTCTAGTTCATTCACATTATTAAGACAATATTCCTTAAAATGTCTGGCCACCGGATATGACTTATCCTCATTTTTTATCGCTCTCATATGTTCTAATACTCTTTTTTTCGCCATATGTAATTTGTCACTGTAAAAATCCTTAAACCCCTAGGGATCCGTCCACAGTCAATATATTTTTGTAGTGTAACTGCTTCCCACCATTGGATGGGATATGATGTTGAAATATTCAAAAAAAGAACAATCCGCAATACGAGTTTTAGTGTAATTAAAATTAGCTACTGGACAGAATGATAACCCCAACTCTAAGACAGAGCGTTCGTCATGTGATAATTCATGAGAAGAGATGTTCACTATGGTGAGTTTATTCTCGTCAGTTATTTCTTTCTCCTGCCCTGTCGCATGTTTCTCCCATGCAATTTCTTGGTTTCTGATAGTCGTTCCCCCTCTCTGATCTTTTTAAATCTCCACCTTCTCCTCTGCCACTTGGAGGCTTTTCTTCGCGGTCGCTGACTCAGTTGTAAAAAACGATACTCTTCTTAGAGTTGGGATTATCATTCTGTCCAGTAGCTAATTTTAACTACACTAAAACTCGTGTTTACATTTTTCAATTTGTAAGAAAAGGAACAGTGTATTCCATCATATCCTGAGACAAATTTAACCATGATGGATTTCTCTACAAAGTTGACGATAGGTGGTTTAGCTACCCTTAGAAAATTGGAAATAGGAGAAAGAGGTTGGGATACGGAGATTGAATTACTGCAGGAATTGGAAACAAGGGGAACCAGTGAGAATAAATTCAAGCCAAAATCTAGATGTAATCCCACGACTCCCCATGACAATATTGATGCTTTTCATGAAGCAGTAGTATTTGATCTCTTTAAACTCTGGAAGGACAGTAGGGATATGTTTGTGACTAATTTAACACCTGGACAATGCGCAGCGTTAATTTCACTTAGTAAATCAAATTCCTTTGTGATCAAACCAGCAGACAAAGGTGAGAATGTTGTATAATGGGATTTGAAAAAAATATCAAAAGAAAGCAAGGAGACAGTTACTGTTGTCAAAATGTTATGAAAAATTATAATTATGGTCTTCTCACTGAGGATGAGTTTACATTTTTGCTAGTCAAAAAACCGGTAGCACCCTGTTTCTACATGTTGCTGAAAATCCACAAGGATAGGGTTAATCCCCCAGTAGACCAATGGTGTCGGCGAAAGGCAGCTTATTAGAGAATACCTCAGTGTACCTTGACTATTTCCTATGTCCTTATGTTTTTAGTCTGGTCTCTTAGAGATGGTCTGTAGAGATAGTATGGACTTTATCACAAAAATACAAAATATACCATGGCAGGCTAATTATAGTATGGTGACCGTAGATGTGGTGTCCCCATATACATGTATCCCACATGACTTAGTTATTCAGGCATGTCAACATTTTCTTAGGGATAAGCCTTTATGATTATATGAACATTCTGAATTGCTCCCAAAGATGTTGAGCTTTTGCCTGGAGAACAACTTCTTTTTATTTGAAGATCAATGGTACAGGCAGGCCACAGGGACTGCGATGGGAAGTCCCTTTGCTCCTAGCTTTGCCTGCTTATTTATGGGATGGTGGGAGACACAATATGTGATGATGGAGGAAAATGAGAAATGGACTAAACATATGACTTTTTGGACAAAATATATAGATGATATTTTTTTAATATGGGACGGACCAGAAAAAATCCTATAGGATTTCCTGGCTTGGTTACCCAATAATGAGCTTAATCTTAAATTCACATATAAAACACACACAGAGGTCATGGAATTTCTGGATGTTGAGGTTGTTATAGAGGATGAGTTTCCTCAGACTAGAATTTTCCGTAAAAGTACGACAGGAAATAGCATCTTACATTCCTGTAGCCATCACCCACCAAGATTGAAGTGGAGTATACCGTATGGCGAATTACTTAGGGCTAAGAGAAACAGTAGTGCACCTACGAGTTTTCATAGTGAACCGGCAAATATGATTAGAAGATTTCAATCCAGAGGATACCCCAGAAAAGTAATGAAGGAGGCATGTGAAAAAGTGGCTAGGGTAAGTAGACAAACTCTTCTTATTCCAAGACAGAAGCAAGTTAATAATAAGGTCGTGAGATGCATTACTACCTATAATGCTCATTCGGACCAGGTCACAAAGATCTTGAAACGATATTGGCATTTTATTAGAACTGACAGGGCTATTGACTAGCTTGCTGGCTCACATTCAAGGATCACATATGGAAAAAGTAGTTCCCTATAGGATATACTTCTGCATAGTTATCAGATGAAGGACAGGGAAACTTTTTTGGATAAATATCAAGGCTTTTTCAGATGTACAAAACGCAAGGCTTGCAAAGACAGTGTAAACCGAAAAACATATGTACTATCCGCAGGACAAGAAGTCAGGATAAAAAGATTCTTGAATTGTAATTCTCACTATGCAATCTATGTGACTATCTGCCCATGTGGGCTTCAATATGTGGGAATTACAATTTTCCCCTTGAAGAAACGCATTTTGGAACACTGGCGAGCCATCAAGAATAATGATGCTTGTTATCCAGTGGCTCGCCATTGTAACCTTATGCATCAAGGAAGAACTGAAGTAATGTCATTTTTTGGAATTGACAGGGTACAGCTAACTCCAAGAGGAGGTGACAGGGAATAGATTCTTAGAAGAATGGAGTCCGAGTACATAATTAGACTTAATAGCAGACATTCGTGGGGACTGAACAAGGATGAGGAACTTTATGTGCATAGAGGGTAATCCTTACATTATGTGAGTAATACCGTGGTGGAATCCAAAAAGGAATTTGAGATCACGTTTATGTTAGGCTGGTTAGTGGGGTATTTTGTATGACTTGCTTTTGTTTGATAGCCTAAACTCCTGAGTTATAATTTATGTATTTGAATATTTTTCTGTAAGTTGAGAAATTGGTTTTCTAAAAAGACTACAATACGTCAGATAATTCCTGGGATAAAGGAATATTGCCGAAAAATTTGGTGAATGGCCACTTGGCCAAAATGGTGGTAATCATCATATCAGGCAATAGATTATACTTTTTTTGTTAAAAATTATAAAATTAAGAATTTGTTAAAAAGTCTTTTGAAAAATTGAAAAATCCCTAAAAAAATTCCAAATTTTGGGATAATAAAAACTTGGGATATATATTTTGATAATAACTGAGACATAATTATTTTTGAATGATTTTATTTTAATTAACATTTGGATTTATTTGGGGTGTTTTGAAATTGTTTTAAATGTGGGGTGTTGTGGTGTTTTTTTCACATAATGATCTGTCTTTTATATCTAGGGAAACATGGGTATATTTTCTAAGGGAGAGGGGCTTCTATAATTATTTGGGTTGATGAAGAAGATCGCAATGGTTGAAACGCGTAGCCTTTGCAAGTTGAGAAATTGTTCTCCTTAAAATATGGTGACAGCCTCGAATAAATAAATTAATCGTTGTTTGGAGTAATTTGGATAACTTTCATTGTTATATATATATATATATATATGTATGATGGAACAACGCATGCGCCAACCACGCATGCCTGAACAACGCGGTCGGAACAACGACCACATTGTTTCCACGAATGCCTTTACCACAAATGCCTTTACCATGCATGCCTTTACAATGCCCTAACAATAAAACTACCCTAACCCCCACCCTAAAAACAACTGACCCCCACCCCAAAAATAAAACTACACCTCCCATAAAAACAAAATTACCCTGACCCCCCCTAAAAACCTGATCTCCCTACCTCCCTAAATACAAAATTACCCGACCCCCCACCCTGCCCCTAAAAACGCACCCTAAATATAAAAATTACCCTGACCCCCACCCCGCTCCTAAAAACAAAATTACCCCAACCCCCACCATAAAAACAATAGTATCCTGACCCCCCATCCTGCCCTGAAAACAAAACTACCCTGACCCCACATCACCACCCCTTAAAAAAATGACCCAACCACCCGACCCCTTAAACCTACCCCACCCCTAAAAAACTACCCCAACCCTCCCCCAGCCCCACTTACCTGACTGCGTCCTACCCGACCCCCTAACCCCTGCACCTAAAAACAAAATTACCCCACCCTCACCCCTAAAAAAACAACACCCCCTCCCACCCTAAATACCAAATTACCCTGACCGCCCCACGCCCGCCCCTAAAAACCTACCTGCCCTAAATACAAAATTACCCCAACCCCCACCCCCAAAAACAAAGATACCCCTGCCCTGCCCCTAAACCCCCCCCCACCCGCCTTAAATACAAAATTACCAATTGACAAATCTTCATGAAATTTTCCAGAAAAAGTGCTGTTTTATTCTTGTTGCTCATGGAAAGTTTTGGGGTGATCTGCCAAGCGGGGTCTGAGAAAATGGGGGCTCCAACAATGTTGCATTTCCATAGTTAATCCATTGTTAATTTCCATAGGAAATCCTTTAAACACAGCTACAGGCCGAACCACTGGATGGAATTACACCAAATTTGGCAGAAAGCTATCTGTTAGTACGCAGATTACGCTTTCAATTAATTGGTGTGAATCTGTTCAGTAGTTTTTGAGATATTAAAGGGAAAATAAATGTGTATATCTCTGGCCACAAATAGTTCGTGAATAATTAATAAAATTCGCAAATTTTCCCAAAATACACGTGCGCATAGAAGCATTGAAATTGGCTGACCGCAACCTGACTTCAAAGTTGTGGCTGCCATTTTATTTCATGGGACACTGTTCCCGGGGGTGACTAAGCAGCAGGGGTTGGAGTAACTTATAGTAATTAAAATTGCTTTACGTTAAAAAAACATTGAAATTAACTGAAAAAAACAAAGGTTACAGGGACGTTATAGTTAAGTTCTGAATTTACTCGCACAAAACCAGTTATATTTAGAATTCTTTTAAGTAACTATGGGCCAGATGTATCATCACAGCCCTTTGCGAGTCGGAAATAGCGATTTGAATTAACTGTAGCATGCACACTTGCTACTGTAGAAAGCAATATTTACGCCCATCAGGTTTGTACAAGTTGTGAGTAGGGTATAGTCTCTTCTCACCCCTTACTATCCACACCCATTATCAGAGAGAGGGGGGTTAGCAGGGAGGACTACTCCACTCACTACTGTTTACATCTATCATCCGAGAGAGAGGTCTCAGCGGAGAGGCCAGTCTCTATTCAAAAAAGTTCTGACAGGAAAGGGAAGTCCCTCCAAACACCCTACTACACACACCCATCACCTGGGAGACAGGTCTGAAATTAGAGGCCAGTCCATGCATACACCTTACTACTCTAACATGTTACCTTAGAGAGAGGACTGAAAGAAGAGGCCAGTATATGTACACACCATGATATGCGCACCCGTCATCTGAGAGAGAGGTCCGACAGGACAGGTTTGTCATTCTTCACACACTACTATGCACACCCATCACCTGAGACACAGGTATGAAAGGAAAGGCCATTTCATCCACATGCCCTACTACACACACCTGTCATCTGAGAGAGAGTTCTGACAGGAAAGGGAAGTCCCTCCAAACACCCTACTACGCACACCTATCATCTGAAAGAGAGGTCTGAAAGGAGAGGCCAGTCAATCCACACACAATACTATGCACACCTATCATCTCAGAGAGGGCTGAAAGAAAAGGCCAGTCCCTCCCCACACACAACTATGCACACCCGTCATCTTAGAGATAGGTGTGAAAGGACAGGCCTGTCATTCTCCACACACTACTACGCACAACCACCATCTTAGAGAGAGGTCTTAAAGGAAAGGGAAGTCCATCCCCACAACGTACTACACACACCCATCATCTGAGAGAGAGGTATCACAGAAAAGAGCAGTCTGCGTCCACTCACTACTATGCACATCTGTCATCTGAGAGAGCGTTCTGAATGGAAAGGCCAGTCCATGCACACACCTTACTACTCTAACATGCCAGCTGAGAGACAGGTCCTGCAGGAGAGGCCAGTCTATGTACACACCCTAATATGCACACCTGTCACTTGAAAGAGAAGTCTGACACTAGAGGTCAGTCCCTTCCAACACATTACTATGCACGCCTGTCATCTGAGAGAGTGGTATGAAAGGACAGCATGTCATTCTCTGCACACAACTACGCACACACATCATCTGAGAGAGAGGTCTTAAAGGAAAGGGAAGTCCATCCCCACAACGTACTACACACACCCATCATCTGAGAGAGAGGTATCACAGAAAATAGCAGTCTGCGTCCACTCACTACTATGCACATCTGTCATCAAGAGCGAGGTCTCAATGGAGAGGCCAGTCTCTCGCCACACACACTAGTACGCAAACCTGTCATCTGAGAGAGAGGTCTGCAAGGAGAAGCCAGTCAATGCACAAACCTAATTCACTCATTTGTCATCTGAGAGAGAGCTCTCAGCAGAGTGGTCAGTCTCTTTACACACCCCGTACTATGCATGCCCAACGTCTGAGAGCTAGGTCTGAAAGGAGAGGCCAGTCCATGCACACACATTACCATGTTAGCCCGTCATCTGAGAGAGAGGTCTGACAGGCGAGGCCTGCCCATGTACACATCCTAATATGCACATCTGTCATCTGAGAGCGAGATCTAACAGGAGAAGCTAGTCCATCCCCACATACTACTATGCACACCCATCATTTGAGAGTTAGGT
Source organism: Pleurodeles waltl (assembly GCF_031143425.1). Taxonomy (NCBI): domain Eukaryota; kingdom Metazoa; phylum Chordata; class Amphibia; order Caudata; family Salamandridae; genus Pleurodeles; species Pleurodeles waltl. The sequence goes on along the minus strand of NC_090444.1, from coordinate 629,873,867 downwards.
CTGACAGAAAAAGCAGGTCCATATATACACCCTAATATGCACACCTGTCATCTGAGTTCTGGCAGGGAAGGGCAGTAACTCTCAACTTACTACAATGCACACCTGTCATTTGAGAGAGAGCTCTCAGCAGAGAGGACAGTTTCCCTCCTCACACCCTACTATGTACAGCCATCATCTGAGAGGGGGTTCTGAATGGAAAGGCCAGTCCATGCACACACCTTGCTACTCTAACATTCCAGCTGAGAGACAGGTCCTGCAGGAGAGGCCAGTCTATGTACACACCCTAACATGCACACCTGTCACCTGAAAGAGAAGTCTGACACTAGAGGTCAGTGCCTCCCAACACATTACTATGCACGCCCGTCATCTGAGAGAGTGGTATGAAAGGACAGCATGTCATTCTCTGCACACAACTACGCACACACATCATCTGAGAGGGAGGTCTGAAAGGAAATGGAAGTTCATCCACACAGCCTAGTATGCACACTCGTCATCTATAAGAGAGGTATGACAGGAAAGGACAGTCCCTTTCCACTCACTACACACACCCATCATCTGAGAGAGCAGTCTTAGTGGACAGGCCAGTCTCTCTCCACACACTGTACTATGCAAACCTGTCATCTGAGAGAGAGGTCTGCAAGGAGAGAGCAATCCATGTACACACCATTATATGTTCACCTGTCACCAGAGAGAGTAGTCTGACAGGAGAGGCCTGTCTCTCTCCACATACAAGTAGGCACACCCATCATCTGAGAGAGAGGTCTGAAAGGACAGGCCTGTCATTCTCCATACACTACTACACACACCCATCGCCTGAGACAGAGGCATGAAAGGAATGGCAAGTCCATCCACACACCCTACAATGCACACCTGTCATCTGAGAGAGAGGTCTGACAGGAGAGGCCAGTCCATGCATACACTCTAATATGCACACCTAACACCTGAGAGAGAGATCTGACAGGAAAAGGTAGTCCTGTTCCACTTACTACTATGCACACATGTCAACTGAGAGATAGCTCCCAGCAGAAAGTCCAGTCTCTCTCCACACACCTGTCATCTGAGAGAGAGGCCTGAAAGGAGAGGCCAATCCATGCATATACCTTACTGTGCTAGCCTCTCATCTGAGAGAGATCTGACAGGAGAGGTCAACTCGTACACACTCTAATATGCACACTTGTCATCTGAGAGAGAAGAGAGAGAGGTCTGATGGAAGAGACGAGTCCCTCCCCACACACTAATATGCACACCAGTCATCTGAGACAGAAGTGCCAAAGGACAAGCTTGTCATTCCCCACACACTACTATGTACATCCGTCACCTGAGACAGGGGTCTATTATGTGGAGTATTGAGCTACACATAGAACTGGATGCATTCCTTTGCATTCCTTGATGTTATTAAGGAGGCTGCAGTGAAGTGCACTCTTATTCTACTATAGACACCTGGCATATTAAACAGAATGTTGTTGTGATATGTAGGGCCCATGCCATGGTCATGGAGAAATGCAGAAACTGTTTTATTGACATGTTACCAGGACTTCTCAATCTTAGAACAAAACTCTTTTGACCATTACCATTTCTTCCTTTGACATATATTAGAATATAAAAAGACAGTTTGAGGAAAGAGAGGCATCAATTGAGAAAAGGTCTTACCTTCCTTTGGATTTCCGCCACAGCACTTGTGATTGTGCCTAGATCACTGCCACCACAGTGCACTATCATCAATCGGTCTTTGTGCTGACTAGGGCTTGGTGGGGAGCTCCGCTCTGATGGTGAAGCTAACTGAGGTATTTTGGTACTCTGCTCTCTGCTTGGAATGCGGAGTTCACCCAAAAACTCCGCTAGCCCCGCCAGCGGAGCGGAGCTCATGCGCTTCGCACAGCAGCCCTGTTATGGGCTACACAGCGCAAGTGCAGACAGCCTGTGCTTGCACTGTGTATCCCATAACTGGGTTGCAGTGCACACCAGTGATGGATCCATGGCCAGGTCTCCCTCTGCCAGCAACTCGGGAGCAGAGGGCAGAGAGAGGCAGAGACACAGGCCGCTGCAGAGGATGACGAGACAGAGGACCCCCGGAGGAGCCAGGTAAGTCCCCGTCTCTTTTTGTTTCCTTGTTTGTGCACACTGGTACACAAACAAGGACTGAACTGGCAGCTTTCGCTGCCTACAGCCCTGGCCTGAATTCAGGCCATGGCCATAGGCAGTGAAAGCTGCCATTTCAAGCCTCTTGTGCACCAGCCTGTCCTGTGTGCAGTCCACATGGGGCAGACCAGTGCACAAGAGGCCTGGCAGGTTTTGCTGCCTATGGCCCTGGCATGAATTCAGGCCAGCGCCGTAGGCAGGGAAAGAAAGCTGCAGTTTCAGGCCTCTGTCTTGTGCACCGGCCTGACACCGTTAGTGATAGAAAATATGCTTGGATAATGAATGGTTTTTTTAGAGTGTTAAACTCTGAGATTTCACGCTGTGCAAAGGTATTTTGTACAGAATGTCTGTTAACATTAAAGTGAACCATTCATAATCTATAATATTATGTGATGCACATTGAAGGTTTAATAAAATTGCACTTTATTTGATATCAAGATAGTTAAAATGTATTGTATTTTGAAGTTTGATGAAAGAGGGCACTGTTTCTTAAAGCACCTATACATGCAATTTTCTGACAGAAAAATATTTTATAGAGGGATGGGTTTATTGTAAAACCGTTTTACAACCCGCATTTATCACATTGAGAGGTTTCAGTATGTAGGCTGTTTTGTTAGAACAGTGTTTGGTACTGTTTTAAATTATAGATGAGTGTTTTGCATGCTGTATTTAGCATGTGCTGAGGTGTCAGCAAAGAGATGATTTTGTTATTAAAGTGTTTTCTGTTATGAGGTGATGCATTTAAACTGTACCATGCAGAATATATAGCGTGCTGAAATATAGGGCACAGGGCCTACCTCTTCTCTCAATACTTCTACAGAAATTGTCTGTTGTGCTCAGTGGAATCATTTGAGAGGGTGGTGTGGCTGTACTGAACCAAACCCTCAGACAACACACCTCTAGAAAGGGATGACTTTCTCAGTAATGCCTTTCACAGGTAGCCCTATCTATGAACAGATATCTGTTTTCAAAGAAAAAAGAAGCATTTGGCCTGTATACAGACACAGAGGCCCTCTTTCCTAAAACTGAACCATAGAAAATCTGTTATGTGATATATTGTGATAATAGAAGGCCTAGTGTTTGTACTGATCCTTCTACATCAATGCTTTATCCTCTTGAGATGTATCAGTACATAGATAACTCTTTCTGATCTGAACCAAACACCATGTTCACTGTGAGAAGAAGTCTTTTGAGATGCATGGGTCTATTAATAAATCCCTTCACACCTACTGTCTAACCTGTACAGGGCTGTCAGGAGAGATGGTGTGCTGTTATAAATGTGAATCGTTCACTCTGTATGGGTTTGTATAAGCGGGAGTTACTGTTAAGCAAAGTATAACCTATTTAAATCTGATAGCAGAGGACTTAGTGACTGTCTAAAACCTTGTACACTAACCCTTTACTTTCTTCAGAGATACCAGTATGGACCTTGCTATCGGTAAACACGTTCAGACACCAGTGGCCATATTTATACTTTTCAACGCACAACTGCGCCAACGCAGTTGTGCGTCAAAAAATCTAACGCCGGCTAACGCCATTCTGAAGCGCCATGCGGGCGCCGTATTTATTCAATGACGTTAGCCGGCGGAGCTGCCTGGTGTGCGTAAAAAAAAATGACATACACCAGGCAGCGCCGGCGTAGGGGAATATGGAGCTTGGACGCCAAAAAATGGGGCAAGTCAGGCTGAGGCTGAGGACTTATGTCCCCTGGGCATGGCCATTGGGCATAGTGGCATGTAGGGGGGCACAAATCAGGCCCCCCTATGCCACAACAAAAAAAAAAAAAATTACTTACCTGAACTTACCTTAAGTTCCCTGGGATGGGTCCCTCCATCCTTGGGCGTCCTCCTGGGGTGGGCAAGGGTGGCAGGGGGTGTCCCTGGGGGCATGGGAGTGCACCTCTGGGCTCCTTCCGAGCCCACAGGTCCCTTAACGCCTGCCCTGACCAGGCGCTAAAAAACAACACAAAAGCGGCTGGACGTCATTTTTTTTTGACCCGCCCACTCCCAGGCGTAATTTTTGCCCAGGAGTGTAAATACGGCGCACATGCCTCGGAGTCAATTTTTTAGACGGGAACGCCTACCTTGCATATCATTAACGCAAAGTAGGTGTCCACGCTAAAAAATTACGCAAACTCCATGGACTTTGGCGCTAGACGCGCCTAACGCCAGAGTATAAATATGGAGTTCGTTTTGCGTCGAATTTGCATAAAAAAAACGACGCAAATCCGGCGCAAACGGAGTATAAATATGCCCCCATCTCCTCTCAGAGGAGATACCTTTATGTAGGGTGAATTACTCACTACACTCAAGCTTTAACCTGTACAGAACTATTAGTAGAGAGGGAATGTTCTGATGTACATTACCCAATCACTGCATAAATAATTGTTTTATAAACCTCTCATTTTACATCAAACACTAGTGGCCCTAAGTGCTGTTTTACATTCCCTAGGCCTGTAATCTCAAAAGGAAGAGTACAAAGTTTTATGTCTGCAGACAGACACAGGGTTACTGGGAACTCTCCAAAAATATGTATTACCTGAAAAGAAGTGAAACTTCAAAACGTAGCAATGATTAAAATCTAGTTCTCCTATTCATGTGGAGTGCCAACATGGATATTCAGTTTTTAGCAGACAGTCCTATTGCTGTAGCTCGATATGTCACTTCATACATAGCAAAGACATAGATGAAGGATGTGTGGGGAGAAATAGAATCAGAGAACTCTTTAAGTAAAAAGTTTTACAGTTTCAGTTTGAAAATGTTCTCACACAGGGAATTTGGAGCCTAAGAAAGTTGTGACAGACTTTGGGCCTGGTTACAATCTTGCCGGATGGAATACTCCGTCACAAACGTATGGATATTTTGCTCGCCGCATTACGATTTCCATAGAATATAATCGAATCATAATAAGGATTATGCGATATCCGTAACGTTTGTGATGGAGTAACCCCATCCGCCAAGATTGTAATCTGTCGGTATATATAGAAAACACGGTCTTTCTGACAGATGGACATCTTATCTTTGGCCAGGCCCCACACTCTTTTCAGTTCAAACACATCCTAATGACATTCCTGTCCTTTTTTTATTTTTAACATGTCATGAGTGATATAATATGTGAGGTAATAAGCAGTGCTTGATGGGGCACAAGTTATATTTAGATAAGTCAATTATAACTTGTGAATTTCAATTTCTTTATTTTTAAATGTTAATTTTTGTTTTAATCAAAACTTAACTATAATGTCACTTTAGCCTTTTGTTTATTTCAGTGACCATCTGTGTCTTTTTAGCATTAGGTAAGATCTTACTACTATACCGAACTAGAACATCACTTTAACCTTTGTTTTTCTCCAGTGGATTTTTAGCATTTTTTTATCATGTTTAAACTTGAGCATACGTCAAACCACTGAGCAACCTATAGCCAATGCCCCTGCTATGTTCTTAAAAATAGTTGAATGGATTTTCACCATATAACAAAAAGCACAGGGTAAAGTTTAAACTTTCTGCCAAATTGGTGTAATTCTATTCTGCTGTTTATTTTTTGTGTCCGCGAGCAAATCTTCCTGTGGGAATTTACATGGAAAATCAATGTTTTTGCACTCTCCTTTTTTCTTGGTTCCCACTTTATGGATCAGCACAAGACTTTCTATGAAGGAGACAAGGTGACTTTAAAAAAAAAAAAGGTTTTGTGCATATATATCGAATGGTGCAAAATTTATTAGCCAAAGTAAAAATGCTCTTCCTATGGAAACACCGACCTACCTTCAGCTCTATTACTACACAGTAGAGACCACCACTGTGTAATAGATACACATAGATATATAGATATACATATACAGCTATAGATATAGCTATACACACATATATATGTGTATATATATGTATATATATATATGTATATATAGATAGATAGCTGTAGATAAAGATAAATACAAATTTTAGGGGCGCCTCAAAAACTAAAAGTATATATATATATATATATATATATATATATATATATACATATATATATATATATATATATGTATATATATATATATATATATATATATATATATATACACACCATTTTATCTGTTTATCTGTTACTCAATGGGTGTCCTTCTCCAAATTTCACTTCTAGAGATGCCACTGACTTTAACCATGGTTGGCCTTTGTGAAGTGAAGTATTACTGGAGGAATCAATGTATCCCCACCTGATATTGCTAGCAATTCTCAATTTTCAGGGCTTTTCCTATATGGATACATCAGCAGTTCTTCGCCGCCTAAATGTATTGGGAGTACACTTGAATAAGTTAATTTTACACTTAACCACAGCAAAAGAGTGTGTTGTAATGTTCTAAGAACTCATTGTGAGTCATAAAAGACTTTCCAAAATACAAAGTGGGGGTGTAATGGGCAGCCAACACATCTTTGCTAGTTGGTATGCGATGTATAGTTGAATTGTGATCACAAAGGCATTCAAAGACATTGATCAGTTCTGAAGACATAAAAGAGGGTGATAAGAGATTCGAAGTGGCAGATGTCCCCATCGGGATATGATTGCTTGCTGCTGGCACAGGGAAGCACACACAAGCCAGGGGACTGCTGCATCTTCCCGGAGTGAAATTACCTGAATAGCAGTTTTTTTCTGACCTTAGCCCTAAAATTTCAAGGGACAAATGTCCATTTAAGAAACAGGGTCTGCCTTCAAAACGTAATGTCTGCATTTACGTAATGGTAATTCAGGGATTATAGGTCTGTTGTCTCTAGCAGGCTTCCGTCTAGGTACTGTGGCAAAAGAGCTTTACTTCTTAATTATTAATGAGACAAGGGTTTGGATGACCTCCTATGAATTGTGCGCTGCAACTGATTAGTACATTAGTCAAGGTACTAAATTTAAGATCTCGTCTCAAATCAGTGAGTGTGCAAAACACCAACTGGATTGAAATTTGACCGTAGGACTACAGGCCGTTGTTTCTATATGCCTCTTCAACTTGCTTGATGTACCCAATCTCTCCTGCAGGTAATCCAGCACCCACCAGATGCAATATGCAAGCTTCGCGAGTGCTATAAAAAATTAAAATAAGTCGAAATAAACAGTTAAGAATAATAATGTGCAATACATTTCTCCCTAGACAAAGTGATAGTCCATTATTCACCAGTGTATATTATGATTATAAACTGCATTTGAGTGCTCAGATTACGTATTACTTATTAAATATGTAAATCAAGCATATTCTCTCCTTTTCCTAGCGCTTCTTCACTATAATGTGGAGGGGCACCCTCACCTTCTACCACCACTACCGACTGCCCAAATTAAAAAATGTATATATTTTACCCATAGCTCAAGTTCTATGCCTCTGCTTACTTCAGAGGAGTCAAAATGCATTGTTTATTCACGACCGAGTAACCATCTAAGGACAGCACAAAGGAAGAAGCATACACACCTTCACAAAAATGTGGATGAGAAACCCAGATGTAATAAGGGTGAACGGTAAGTAATGTAAGTGTTACTTCATCATTCTGTGGTATATCCTGAATGTGTAAAAGAATGATGAAGAAGAGAGAATCTGAATAACACCCATTACCAAGATTATTAACAAGTAATCCAATCATAACCTCATTCTATTTAGGATTATTTTCATTACGTTAATAAAGAATTAGGACTAAGGAAATATAAATGAGGCAACTGAAATTACAAGGAATAATGAAAACGTTACTCCCTTTTCCTCCAGTTTATTCACCTTCTATTATGAAGAAGGTGGAGGAGAAAAACAATTACGGTAATGAAAATTTAAAACATTACTTCCTTACTTCTGCCACTTCCTCGTTATGTTAAAGAACAGCGAAGCGGAGGGAAGTGAAGATGATGAGGTTAAGGAGATAACGCATAGCTAATTTGAGGTGGCAGTCGATTTTGCACACATTTCTTAAACATAAATTGTATCCTGTAGTGTTTTCTAAGCCAAATCACTGTTCAGTAAGATTATCATATTATCACAAGCTGCAGGGCCAAAGGAAGGATGGCTGATTGGACCTTTGTTGTTTTTGTATTCCTTTTGTTTTGGCTCAGTTGCTATCTTACTTTTGTTCACAATATCTAGTTATTTTAGGGGTCTTTTATTATGCCGGAGAATGAAAACAACAGCTGTTTTTTCTCTGTGGGATGTAAAAGACAACGACTTTTTTTGTGAAGTCTTTTTGTTTATTATTTAACACTTTGCCAACAGTTAGCAAGCTGAATTCCAAATTAGGCATAATATGTCTCTGGATGTTTCTATGCTTTGGATTGCAGACTGCAGATCCTTTTGTGATGTTGTAAGTAAATGTTATATGCCTTAAATTGTGAAATGTAAGAACATCTGGGTTAGCTTGGCAGGATGTCAGGCACGGCCCGTTCTTTAGGGTGGGGGGGGTAACCCCCCCACCTTTTGCCCCTCATGAAGAGTGGCTGTCAGGCTGAACAAAGGTCATCCTGACAGACACTCTTCATGTTCAGGTCGGGCAGCCAGAAACAGATATGTGTGATTTGCGCAGACTCCTGGCTGCCTGAGCTGAACTTTGCTGGGCTGAAGCGGTCACAGTTCCTGTGGGCGTGACCTCCTTGGCTCAACAAAGGTGCCTCTAGGCCCTCTCCCAGGTGACGAGGAAAGCGTCACCCACTGACTTCAACCTGGGCGCTTCAGGTTTAAGCCCTGAAGTGCCCAGGACGAGTGTCAATCAGTGACACCTTGTCACAGAGTCGGGTGGGGTCAGCAGTCTCACTGACTCCATCCCACTCTATGACGAAGTTTGGACTGCTGCCTTTCCTCATTGGCTGACCTAAGGTCAGCCAGTGAGGGAAGGCAGCAGTCCCAACCCTCCTGGGACCTCCGAGGCTGAAGGTAAGTGTGTGTGTGTGTGATCTTTGTAAATTAATGTTTAGGGCGTGCGTGCATGTTTGAATGTTGATGAGTGTTGTTAATGGATGTGCGTGTGTGTGTATGTGTGTGAAAGGGGGAACATCCTTTTTTCCGACTTTTTTTTCCAAAAGTCGTGGTTAACGAAAGCGCAACAACGCTTTTTTTAACCACGACTCCGGTTTTTTGTGCCTTAACTACGTATGTTCTGAACAACGAACATGCATGGTTAAGGTACAAAGAAGTGAGTTGGCGAAGGTAAGTGGTGAGTTTAGGTTTTGGGGAGGGGGTGGGGGGTCAGGGGGTTTTAGGTTTTGGGGTGGGGTTGGGGGGGTGGGGCGTTTTTGGTTTTGGGGAGTGGGTGGGGGGTCAGGGTGTTTTAGGTTTTAGGGTGGGGTTGGGGGGTGGGGCGTTTTTGGTTTTGGGGAGTGGAAGGGGGGTCAGGGGGTTTTAGGTTTTAGGGTGGGGTTGGGGGGTGGGGCGGTTTTGGTTTTGGGGAGTGGGTGGGGGGTCAGGGGGTTTTAGGTTTTGGGGTGGGGTTGGGGGGTGGGGCGTTTTTGGTTTTGGGGAGTGGGTGGGGGTCAGGGGGTTTTAGGTTTTGAGGTGGGGTTGGGGGGGTGGGGAGTTTTTGGTTTTGGGGAGTGGGTGGGGGGTCAGAGGGTTTTAGGTTTTGGGGTGGGGTTGGGGGGGTGGGGTGAGGGATGTAAGGTGAATGGTGCCTATTGCTAATGATTTTATCAGGAATGCCTTTACAACGAAATATCGTTGTTAAGGCATTCGTGGTAAAATCATTAGTAGTAGCAACGAGGTCGGTTTTCCGACCTCGTTGTTAAGGCAGTAGTTGTTTTTGAAGTCGTTGTTTCGTCGTACAGTCGTGTGAAAGTGTGAGTGTGCTTCTCCCTCACCTCACCCTCCTAAAACTGCCAGCTGCCACTGCAGGATGTTAATTATGTATAGCCATGGGTAGTAGTTGCTATCCCTGGCTAGTCCTTTGGCACCCCTGACTAGACGTTTGAAACCCTGACAAGCAAATTTGTATCCATGGGTACACACTTGATATCCATTACTAGCCCTTTGGTACATTTGGCATTTTGATATACCAAGCAGCTCTTCAGTATGCATGGCATATCCTTTCGTCCCTTGCTTGTTGTTTAGTAATCCTGGCCATGATAACCCCTGGTCCGGTTTAGGGTGCATGAAAGCCAGGGCAGCAACAACAAGAAAAACTCTTCCAGTCCTGTTTTCTTTCTACAGTTTCCATCCTTTGAAACGACGAGTAGGTTTATGAAGAAAATGCTCTGGTTTACCATTAGGGTTGAAATGTGCTTCTTATTTTTTAGATCTCATCTGACAGTGAAGCTGTCAGCAACATATATATTTGGCAATGGACAGTGAGTGGGTGTTGAGTCAGCTCCTTTCAGGATTTGGCTTGTTTGTGCCAGTCCCTTTCCACGATTGTCAATCATGTCTTGTATCAGCCCAGAAGATATACATCTCTCATCCTCCTGCTGTTGGCAGTTAGGTTTCCATTACAATGTATTACTTGCATTGATTATTTATATCATGTGACAGGGAATATTTGGTGAATGCAGAAATCATGTTGGAAAGAAGGCTACACTGCCAAAAAGCAACACTCTCTGCATTGTTAGCAAATGCTTAACTGAAGTATCATCTGAACACTAAGGGGGCTTTATAAAAGGTAACTTTACACATGAGTAAATCTACATATGTAAAGTTACTCTTATACTTTTGAGTAACTTTACTACTAATGGCTATTCACCGTTTATCATTGTAGAGTAAATTAAAAGTATAGACTTCCATGTCCCCATCCTCTGAAATAGTGAGCATGGTCAGTAAAAACATCAACCATGACTTCAAACATACTACTTGTAGTAACATCATAACCATATTTAATGGTCCTCACACTTGACAGAGACCTTAGTAAATGGAGCGGAGCTCTCCATATAGTAAAGTATAGAAAAAGTAATAAAAGTGTATTAATGTTTAAACACAATAATTGCGAAGTTTTGTTTATAAAATTGTTAATGTTAAATCATTTTAGATTTGTATTTAACATATAGATTTTTTTTTAAACTATTACTGGACTATTAACTACATTTTAAATTTAGTTTTTAATAAATGTAGGTATATTAGATTCAAATTATTTTTAAAGGATTTTTAAATTAAATCTACCTAAAGTAAAATGTTTATATTCATTATGTATAAAATTAACTTAATTCAATTCATTTTTAAATTGAAAAGTTGTATTAAATAATTTAAAAGTAAACTCATCATGTGTATATTTTTGATTTAATTAGTTAATTTATACTAACTTTATTTCCTATGAGATTTCATTTTAACTCCTTCCCTACAATATTTTCTATGGGAGTGTGTTGCAGTACCCGTGAGTGTCCATGGGTGGTGCTGGACTTACTGTAGGTCAGAGATGAAGTACAGGTACAATTGTTTTGGTTTATTTTTGTCTGTATCAGCTTTAAAAGTGCACTTTGAGGATATGAAAGGGCCTACTCTTTCGTGGTTGGGTGCATCTCCCACTCCAAAAACCCCTCCTAGCCAAGGTCTGCCTGCAGTATCTCTCCAAGAAAAGAGATTTGCCTAAGCTTAATTGCTTAAAAAGTAGTTTATTTATGTTTATTGAGAATTTCATAAACCACAAATATACTATTTAATAACAAAATATATGTTGCTTTCCCTTTTATGCTGTCTAAGCAAAGGAGTTCAAAGTCAAAAGCAAAATTATGCCTTTGTGCTGATCATTTATCTAGTAACAAATTGTGTTACTACACCCTTGTGCTGCTAGCTTACCATGGGCATCTACTATCAGCATCTAGGATTGCACCATTGTGCTACAAACCAAGATGTGACATATAGGCCCTCATTATGACCCTGGCGGTGTTGCACCGCCAGGGCCAACGGGGGCGGGAGCACCGCCGACAGGCCGGAGGTGCTCCCTTGGGCATTCTGACCGCGGCGCTTTGGCCGCGGTCAGAAATGGAAAACCGGCGGTCTCCCGCCGGTTTTCCGTTGCCCATTTGAATCCCCCATGGCGGCGCAGCTCGCTGCGCCGCCATGGGGGATTCTGACACCCCCTACCGCCATCCTGTTCCTGGCGGTTCGCCCGCCAGGAACAGGGTGGCGGTAGGGGGTGTCGCGGGGCCCCTGGGGGCCCCTGCAGTGCCCATGCCAATGGCATGGGCACTGCAGGGGCCCCCGTAAGAGGGCCCCGCTAGTATTTCACTGTCTGCATAGCAGACAGTGAAATACGCGACGGGTGCAGTAGCACCCGTCGCACCTTCCCACTCCGCCGGCTCGATTACGAGCCGGCTTCATGGTGGGAAGGTCGTTTTCCCCTGGGCTGGCGGGCGGCCTTTCGGCGGCCACCCGCCAGCCCAGGGGAAAAGTCAAAATACCCGCCGCGGTCTTGCGACCGCGGTATGGTATTTTGACGGCGGGACTTTGGCGGGCGGCCTCCGCCGCCTGCCAAGGTCCGAATGAGGGCCATAGTAATGTACTGTGCTGCTGGTTACCACACTAAAGCCAGACCTATTGGGTGTACCAGAGGTATCTTCCCTCACCTCTCTTCCTGGGAAGGTTTCTCCATGTGCTGACATGACTTTCCTTGCCCTCCTAAAAAATACTGAACAATGGTGTTTGGGTTGTTTTTCACACCCAAGTAGCACTTTCGTGACAACCTTTTTAGCTGTGATCTTGAGGGTGAACATTGAATATGAAAAGCATTGGAAATATTGGCAAATGTTCATAATATTATGACTTTATTCATTTTTCTAACATTCCCAATGACCACTCCTCTTCTACTCCTAAGTAAGTCATAACTAAGTTCTTGAAACTATGACTAAGGAAGATTCAAATTTGCCACTTTCCAATTTCATTGTCTCATAGTGTGATGTGGTGAAGGGTGGATTCCCTTTTCACATTGTCTTGGTTGCTACATTGACAACCAATATTGGATTTGCAATTTGAAGATGAACGGCTAACAAAATAGTTGTTCAAACAGTACATATAGGAATATAATTTAGATCAGAAAATTGCTCACTTATGATGTATCAGTGAATTCCATAGTTTTGTGCAATTGACAGTTCTGTAATGTCTGACACATAATTAAGAATGGTTTAGTGTATATTGTTCATTCTGATCATTGTACAAAGTAACCATTTTTGTTGTTAAACCTTTTCATTAAGGCTTCATTTAAGAATTCGCACAAGATTGATGAATAATACAATTGGATTACACTGCAATGAATGATCATGGTCACGACATGAGATATTTTTAGGACTACTACACATGATTGTGGGAAAATTGTGTTATAATAGTGATCGTCCAACTTAGCATTAAGTTATCTTCAAAGAAACAAAAGGTTTCTGTCGGTATGTATAGAAAATACAGGTGGTCATTCTGACCGCGGCGGGCGGCGGTCGCCGCCCGCCATGCGGTTACCGCCGAATGACCGCACCGCGGTCAAAAGACCGCGGCGGTCATTCCAACTTTCCTGCTGGGCCGGCGGGCGACCGCCAAAAGGCCGTCCGCCGGCCCAGCGGAAAAGCCCCTGCAACGAGGAAGCCGGCTCGGAATGGAGCCGGCGGAGTTGCAGGGGTGCGACGGGTGCAGTGGCACCCGTCGCGATTTTCACTGTCTGCAAAGCAGACAGTGAAAATCTTTGTGGGGCCCTGTTAGGGGGCCCCTGCACTGCCCATGCCAGTGGCATGGGCAGTGCAGGGGCCCCCAGGGGCCCCACAGCACCCGTTCCCGCCATCCTGGTTCTGGCGGTGGACACCGCCAGAAACAGGCTGGCGGGAAGGGGGTCGGAATCCCCATGGCGGTGCTGCAAGCAGCGCCGCCATGGCGGATTCCCTGGGCCAGGGGAAAACCGGCGGGAAACCGCCGGTTCCCCTTTTCTGACCGCGGCTTTACCGCCGCGGTCAGAATAGCCCAGGAAGCACCGCCAGCCTGTTGGCGGTGCTTCCGCCGCCCTCCGCCATGGCAGTCATGGACCGCCAGGGTCAGAATGACCCCCACAGTATTTCTGAAAGAAGGACATCTTACCTTCGGCCAGACCCTTCACCCTTTTCAGCTCAAAAACATCCTACCCATATTCCTGTCCTTTTTTTAATTTTTATTATGTCATGAGTGACATAATATGTGAGGTAATAAGCAGTGCATGATGGAGCATAATTTATTGTTAGCTCAGTAATTTATAACTTGTGAATTTCATTTATTTTGTTTTGAAATGTACATTTTTGTGTCATATCAACATTATAATGTCACTTTAGCCTTTCATTTTGTTCAGTGAACTTCAGTGTCTTTTTAGCACTAGATAAGAACTTATTACGATACTGAACTAGAACATCGATTTAACCTTTTTTCCCAATGGATTTTTTGTTTTTGATTATAATCAAACTTCAGCATACACCAAACCCCTTAGAGCAACCTACAACCAACACCCCTGCCATGCTCTCAAAAATAGCTGAATGTATGTGCATCAAATAATAAAAAGCATGGGGTAAAGTTCTAACTTTCTGCCACATTTGGTGTAATTTTGTTCTGCTGTTTGTTTTGTGCCAGAGCGCAAATCTTCCTGTGGGAATTAACATTTGAAATCAATGTTGCACTCCCCTTTGTATTTGATTCCCACTTGACAGATCAGCACAATACTTTCCATGAAGGAGCCAAGGTGATTGAACTTGTTTTCTGTAAAGTTTTGTGCAGATACATCAAATGGAGCCAATGTTATTAGCAAAATTAAAATGGTCTTTATGGACATCCGCCCTACCTTGAACTCTATTACTACACAGTGGCGGCCACCGTGTGATAGATTTACATAGATATATAGACATAGATACACCGCTACAGATATAGCTAAAAAAAGCGTTTTTCTATATCTTTAGCACCCTTTGACGTGCAAAGTGTAGCAGTGATTCTTGTTGCGCACGGAAAGTTTCGGGGTGATCTGTCAAGCGGGAGCCAAGAAAAAGTAGGAGGGTGAAAAAAAGTTGTGTTTCTCATGTTAATTCCCCTAGGCCCTAGACACGCCTACAGCCTGAACCAGTGGGTGGAATGACACCAAATTCGGTAGAAAGCTAGCTTTCGGTACGCTTTCACTTATTTGGTGTAAATCCATTCAGTATTTTTTGGGAAAATTAGGGAATCCCAAATTTGTAACTCTCTGACCACGAAGTATTCACAAAAATAAAAAAACAAGCTTGTGCAGGGAAATACACAGCTCTGATTGGCTGCCAACACTTTTAACCAGAAAATGTTGGCATCCATCCCAGAAACAAATGCAAAAAAAGAAAAGGGGCCAAGGTATAGACATCCTGACCCCTGTGCTCTAGTGCTGGGGTTCCAGAACAAAAATGGTGATGTTTTTGATATATATTGGGGGTCCACTGGTCCCAGGGACCGGGGGACCACCACCTCCCCGGCGCAAAATGTTTTCATTGTGTGGGGGAGGCCCGTCAGCCTCCCCCACAGCTCCAGAGATCACCACCTCCCTGGGGCAATTTTTGTGATTGCAGGGGGCCCCATAGCCCCCCCGAACCCTGGGGACCACCACCTCCTTAGGGCAAAATGCTTTAATTGTGTGGGGAGACCATCGGTCTCCACAGCCCCAGGAACCACCACCTCCCTAGGGCAGTCATCTGATCATCTGCAGGCGGCTATGCTCCCCACCTGCAGCCCCAGAGGCCAACATCTCCTGGGGCAACCTGAAAAAAACTAGAAAGTACCTCAGTTTTGGTCCCCCTTAGCCCTGGGGACCACCACCCCCCCCGGGCTGTGCACATTGGAGGGGTACCACATGTCCCCCCTCGAGGAGCCACTGATGGCCCTGGGGACTGCCACCACCTAGGGCCGGCTCCTGCGATGTCCTGGGGTGCCCACCCCCAGGACATAGCTGTTTGTTGTGGCTTGGCTGCAGCCAAGTCACAGCAAACAATCCGTTTTCTGACAGCGGAACCTGTCAAGCACGTCCAGCTGTCAGAAAGCAGAGATTTCATCTCAGGGAACAAATAAAACCATTTCTCCAGCTACCATGGAGCTGCTATTAAAAGCAGCTGCCTTCTTGCTGGAGTAATGGGAACACTGGTGAGGCCTTGAGGCTTTCCAGCGGTCCCAGATAGCCAATAAAGGGCTAAAGAAATATGTTCAAACAAATAAAAAAGAATAGTTTTAGTGTGAAGGTCACAAACCTTCATACTGAGTGTTGAGAGTTTGAGTCCAGGTGTATTCCTGGTCATTTTCCTCCTTTTTTTCTCATCTGGGAATGTTTAAGGCTCATACTGAAAGGTGATCCGGCTCTTTTTAATTGACAAATACATTTTTCTTTTCACTTTGTGCAGAAATATCTCATTCTAAGTATATCATCCATCAAGGCCTAAAAAACTATCCAAATATCTCCCTCTCACACTTTTTCTCTCTCTCTTTTAATCTCTTTCTCCCACTCAAACACCCACTCAGACCCTTATTCACCCATTCACAGGCCCACTAAGACCCTCACGCACCCACTCACAGACCCACTCAGACCCTCATGCACCCACTCACAGCCACACTCAGACCATCACACATCCACTCACAGACCCACTCAGACACTCAAGTACCCACTCACAGACCCACTCATACTCTCACACACCCGTTCACAGACCCACTGACACCCTCATGCACCAATTCACAGACCTGTGCTGACACTGCCAAACCCACTAAGACACTAATGCACGAACTCTCACATTCAGAGACTCTCACAGCCACTCCCACCCCCAGAGACACCCTCTTACACTTATTCTCACACCCAGAGAGATAGGCTGCAGCCAACTCCCCCACGCACGGCCAAATGGCCATGTGCAAAGTAGAGTTGGGTGATTAGGGGTGTTGGCCGCGGGGACTGGCTGCAGACCAGAGCTTGCGGGCAATCCCTTCTGCACATGGGCGGAGGCCATGCACAGTGCAAGATTGGGTGCTTATAGTGAGTTGGCCTCAGGGCCTGGTTGCAGGTCAGGCCCTTTGTCCAACCGCCACCACGCATGGCCAAAGGCTGTGCACGGCAGTGGTTGTATTAACATATAGTGATGAAAATTACTATAAGTTAAAAAAAACACAGAAAAATTCACAGAAAAAACCCAAAGATTACAGGGACGTTATAGTTAGTAACTAAGATTTAAAAAAAGCATAGAAATTCTCTGAAAACAAACAACGGTTACAGGAATGTTATATACTTAGGTTCTGAATTTACTCGTACAAAACCAAGGAAATTCATTTGTTATAGTTAGAGTTATTTAAAGTAACTATAACTCGTACCCTATGGTAGTTAGAACTCGTTCCCTCGCCATGAACTGCTAATCCCCCAAAAATTACAGCACTTATAACATCTTTGATAACATCATTGATAAAGTCACTGGACTATCTGCAGTAAAATTATTGATCACACACCTGTGCATTTCGGGGTTTTTGTCAGTGAATATTTTTAGGAATCTTATGGGATGTTGCAATTCAAAGGCATACATTAAAGAGTTACTGTTGGGAATGATAGTGTTGAAAAGCTCTCTTGCTGCTCAATGAAGATGTAAAGGATCCACTAGACACAGGAAAATAACTGACAGCATTACTGTCCTACTGTAAAAGAAAGGGGAATTTACAAGTGCAGAGGGTGCCTAAAAAGGTTTACCAAAATGAGGGGTCCACAGATGAAGAAGCATAGAAATAACAGCCTAGTCCACAATAGCAAAAGAGTGGTGAGACACAGTAAAATACACTACTTTGGTAAGCAAATGCATCAGGAGCACTATGATTTACAATGTTTGGTTCATGATTAACTGTACATGTGTAGTTTTTTATTTTTGGATCCCAATAAATTGTCATTTTGAAAGCAAAAATAATTTAGGAAGTGGTGTTACTCTTCATCTTGCCTCTTAAATCTGCTCCCTCCTTAAGTTACTGAATACTGGACAAATGTTTGCTTCAATAACTTTGGGTGCCCTGAGAAAATGCAGATTGAAGAATATTTATTTTGCCATAAATATAATGCTAGTTCAATAATAAATCTTCTGTGGCATCTAGGTGATGGGCTGTATCCATGCCTGTGTACAAATCTGTAACTCTGCTACTAGCCTGATGTGTATGCCATAAAGTTCCGCCTTTATGCCCCCTTTTATTATGTGTCTTGTTCCCTTGGCAATATGGATTAGTTCTCATTGTATACTTATTAGAACTATGACAACTTTTAATAATATAATTCACGTGACAAATTTTACTCTTTCCTTTCCTTATAAGCAGCAAGGTCTTAATATTGAGTTGATAGAACAGAGATTATTTTCATAGGAGCCAATCTTTCTCTGTGGAGCCCAGCCTTCTGCCATATAGCACTAGGTCAAGGTTCAACTCATTTAACCTATGTGAAGAGACCAGAAGAAATCATTGTGCAATCGGTATGAACTGGATCTCAGGTTAAAGAGTTCAGTTGGGATTCTTGCACCTTTCGATTCAACAATTTTTTTTGCTATCTTACAGACACAAAGCCCGTTGAATTAACACCTGGGAAAGCTAGGGATACAGTTTTTTAATTTTTTTTTACTGCACTCTCTACAGTGGCTAATTTCAGAGCAGACAAGCGTATTGGGTTCTTTTCTGCACTGAAACATTTTATGGTACTGGATCTTCCTTTCTTAGTTTCATGCCAACTTCCTTGATACTTGAGATGATCAAGGAGTTGGTATCTCATAAATCTAAAGTATTGCATCGCTCTCATTGAAGGGTGAGGTTTTCATGTTTTGTTGCTAGAAAAAAAATCTTTTTGGGGAATAGCTAAAGAAAATGGTCTTCTATACGTTAGTACCATCTGAATCCCCAGTGTACCTGCAATCCATTTACAGCAATCAATTTGACAAAAGTTACATAGTCTGATTTTGAGAGTCAAACCAGTACTATGTCGTGGTTTACGCTGACAATTCCTAAAGGTAAGGGTCCCTGTTGGAGTAAGTATAAGGGCTAGGATTAGAAGGGTTAGGGGTAGGTAACAGTATAATATCAGGGTAAGAGGTATGGTTAGGGCTGGGGTCAGTTTTAGAGTTAGACTGATGGTCAGGGAAATAATTAGTGTTAGGGTTACACTTGGGCTAGGGGATAGGTTTAGGGCTTTTGTTAAGATTATGCTAATAGATTGGGTAAAGAGCAGGTTTATCCCTTCGTGGGGGTATATGGTTAAGGAAAGGGTGATGATTAGATTTGGGGTTAAAGTAAAAGTCAGTGATAGGCTTATGGATATAGTAAGGTTCGGGAGAGCATAGGTATTCAGAGAGATTTGGTTTAGGGCTAGGGACTTTGCTAGGATAAAGGGTAGTCTTAGCTCTTGAATTATTGTAAGAGATATGAATAGGAGTATTAGGATTAACATGGAATTAGAGTTAGTTTAGGGTTAGTTAGAGACTCAGTAAAGCTGAAATCGTTCTGGGTTTTCTTATGTTCTCTTGTGTTCCATTGTATTCTCTTTCATCAAGGACTTGACAAGGCAGCTTGAGCTGGATTGTCCCTTTTGGAGCAGGACCATGACTGGTTTACATAAGGTTTTTCCCTGTCTGTAGTGGCAGAGTTAGTAGAGAAAGTATGAACTTGAATGTGGTCCAGAGTTATTATCATTAGCTGAAATTAGTTCAAACATTTCACCCATCACTACTTCATTTTAAGTCTTATTGTGAAGGCCTAAGTGTGACAGGTTTGTGCAGATGCAGGTGTCATTAATCACTATTGCTGCAGCTTACTGGAGAGGCCCAAGAACACTGGAACTGATCTGAGATTTCATAAATAACTTTTAGAGAAGGCATGTGCTGGCAATTCAGACTGTAGCGTCCTTTTGGAGCAGCACTAAGCCTTGCTTGCCTCAGAATAATTCATGTCTCCAGGGCCACTCTGAGAAACAAAATGATTGCATGGAAAGCAGTCTGGAGTAACTGCCAGTGTTGGAAACTAATTCAAACTCCTACCCATCTCTTTTTTGTCTGCTTAACACATATCTTTAAATTATTTTAGATAAAACAACATTACGCTCTAGTATAGTATAATAAACTATAATATATAGCATACCACTGCACCAGATTATACCACTACACATAGGGGGTCATTCCGACCCCGGCGGTCAAAGACCGCCGGGGCCGGGGATGCGGAGCACCGCCAACAGGCTGGCGGTGCCCCGCAGGGCATTCTGACCGCGGCGGTTTGGCCGCGGTCAGACAAGGAAAACCGGCGGTCTCCCGACGGTCTCCCGACGGTCTCCCGACGGTCTCCCGACGGTTTTCCACTGCTCTGGGAATCCCCCATGGCGGCGCAGCTTGCTGCGCCGCCATGGGGGATTCTGACACCCCATACCGCCATCCTGTTCCTGGCGGGTCGCCCGCCAGGAACAGGATGGCGGTATGGGGTGTTGTGGGGCCCCTGGGGGCCCCTGCAGTGCCCATGCCAATGGCATGGGCACTGCAGGGGCCCCCGTAAGAGGGCCCCACTTTGTATTTCAGTGTCTGCTTTGCAGACACTGAAATACGCTACGGGTGCCACTGCACCCGTCGCACATACACACTCCGCCGGCTCCATTCGGCGCCGGCTTCCTCGTGTGGAGGGGTTTCCCGCTGGACTGGCGGGCGGCCTTCTGGCAGTCGCCCGCCAGCCCAGCGGGAAAGCCAGAATGGCCTCCGCGGTCTTTTGACCGCGGAGCGGCCATATGGCGGCTCCCTCCACGCGGGCGGCGACCGCCGCCCGCGGGGGTCAGAATGACCCCCATAATGACTACACTGCACCATACTATATAGTACCACAACATATTTGACCATACCAAAACATACCTCTCTAATGTGCAGCACACTTTCACACACAATATGATATAACATCACACCACACAACATAATAAACCACATACCACTATCCTACACAATATTTCACTACATCATTCCATGGAACACAATGCACCATAACATGGAACAAAATGACTAAACACCTCACCCTGCATTTTGCCATACCTTATAATAAACACATAGATTGCCTTCCAATTCAAGACCTGTACGAAAACCCTTACACAAGCAACATACCTTATGCCACTCAACACTGTAGCACTTCAGTGAACGCACTATATATTTCATGCTGCATAAAAAGTTAATTTTTAAAGAAACCATGCAGCATTACATTGAAGCATGCCACACTACACTAAGGGACATATTTACAAACCCCTAGCACCACTGGAGAGGCACTTTTTTTGGCGCTTCGGTGGCGGAGGTTGCCGGCCTATGTTTACAAGACCACACAAAGCATCTTGCATAGCTTTCTATGGCCTTGTAAATATGGCCCCCTTTCACACATTATTCTGTGTGAAAGGGGCATTCCATGGGTGTTGTTGTGATTGTTTCCACAGACTACCCATTGAATCGCCTGCATTCCCAGATTTGCAAGCTGGGTATGCGTCAGATTCCTACTCCACCCCAGGGGTGGGGTAAAACTGGCAGAGCAAGGAGAAATATCTTTATTTCTCCTAGTTTATTTCTCCTTCTATGTGTGCTGCATTCATGATTGTTTATGTGCAGGAAGGTGTCCTTTCCTGCACATAAGCAATCATTGCTGCAATGCAGGCACCCTTGCACCATAATACAAGGGTGCCTGTGTTGGCACTAAGCTGCTAATTGTGCGCCAGCACTGAAGAAAGTACAGGGATGTGTCATATTGCTGTAAATACATTATTATTTTGTAAAATGCCCCTAGACACCAACACACCATACCACTCAACCCTGTACAATAAACAACTGAACAATATATAGCACCATTACACACTTTACCATGCTATATAATGCAATAGACCAAACCATATAGGAACACTCAATAGCGTAACATCCAACACCAACATATGTTGCCGCACCTCATCAGACCACACCAGACCATTAAACAGCAAATTAAAATACTCAAGCATGCCATAAAAATCAGACAACTCATATCATTCAACATCAAACCTTACCATAACACAATACTGCACCCCACAAATGCTGTAACATATTCGACATGCTGCACACAGCATAGAACCTTAACCAGTGGTTAATTTGTGAAGTACTGGGGCCTAATGATTTGCTTGAGATACACAACTGCTACTATTTTTATCTGTGTTTCTTTAATTCACCAACAGCTGCTCCTTGACTCTTTATCCCACTATTTAAGGTTCCTGCTTTCTCCCTTTCGCATGCCTTTTCTGTCTTTCTCGTCCTCCTTTTTTTCTTCATGTGTTTTTACCTCTCTTGTCCTGGGTCAACATCTCATTAGGAAAAAAATGTGCTGGTCCCTACGAATGAGTGCTGATAGACCCTGTTTGCAGCCACTAGCTCAAATTAAGCACTGACTTTAACCAGTTTTTTATTACCATCCCATCCCATACCACACCTAACCATATAAAACCAACTCTCCTATACCATATCACATCACTCTGTTTCATACCACAACACCACAAACTCCTCCAGGTCCATACCACAAAGCCCTGCTGCACAGTCACACCAGACATCTTAAAGTACACCATGATATACAGTGCCACAGTGTGTCAAACTCTCCCTCTCCAGCTGAATGACCATTTTTTAGTAAAACATGTAAAACAAACAGAACCAAAACAATTATGTTCCACTGACACCAAAAAACAAAGTCTGTAACCAATAGCGACCCATCAAATATTAAGATTATTCCTTGAGTTTATGTTGTTACCTGAGAGACAAACCTGAACTATTTTGTGATACCCAGAACCATTTGCTCTCTGACTGATGGCTAGCCATTTCAACATGAAGGTGAGGGAAACATCCCATATAGTATGCCTTCTTACATGATTCTAGCAACCTGGCCAACAGAGAACACCTGATACTATATCACAAGGAAAAGTACATGCATCCAACTTAATATCATACAGCAGCAGTATAAATTCCATCAAGAAACCCGAAGACACTGACATGTACACCATATCCCAGTGGCTAAGCCATGGGGACACAATGGCTTCTTATCTCTGCATACATGCATGGATTTATGGCAAGTCAGAAGACTTGCCCACAATGGAGATTTTTGTGATTGTTATTTATCAAACTGATGTTGACTGACTGGGATCAACGGCCTTAAATAAAGGGCAGCAGCACACTGACATGGATTGAGACTGAGAGTTGCACGATCTACTCTGCCTCAGGAACACCTGCAATTTGGGTGAACCCATTGAAAATGGATGACTTTGTTCTACATAACAAAAAGCACACGTAGTAGAACATAATAGGGGCAGTCATAAGGGTCAGAACTAAATAAGGAGGGTAAAACTGTAAGTATTTTAAGAGAGCTAAAATATTGAGAACTTGGATTATAAGAAGTTAAAAGAAGAGGGCAAAAAATTGTAAGAATGCCATCCTTTTACATAAGA
Organism: Pleurodeles waltl; assembly: GCF_031143425.1. NCBI lineage: Eukaryota > Metazoa > Chordata > Amphibia > Caudata > Salamandridae > Pleurodeles > Pleurodeles waltl. The sequence continues at coordinate 629,850,417 of NC_090444.1, read as the reverse complement.
GACATGTGAGGATTCTGACAAAACACAAAGTTTGTGTCAAGAGTGATGAGGTGAATAAGTGGGCAACAGGCTGTATTATTGTTCAAAAGAGAAGAATACAAAGGCTATTCTCACTGTAAGTAATAGACTGTGCTAGGAAAATGACCACTTTGTGATGTCACCCGATATTATTTGCAAAGAGCACTCTACATGTAAATGAAAATAAGTTACTCCCTCAGAAAACCTGGAGGCAATCCCCAAACTTACATTTTCATCTGGTTTACCCTACATGAGTTGACCATTCTTGACTCCAATAAACCCGAAAAGTCCTCCAACATGAACAGTCCAACACAAATGTCTTTGACAGCCCATCATTGCCCATGGACCACACAGCTGAAACCATCTGAATGTCAGAGGGGCAGTCCCAACTCACTATGCGCTTGTTCTCGCCCTGGGGTCAGGTTCCCCAACACTAGGCTGTCTCAGGAGCAACAAGTATTGTGACCAGGAGCTACAGCCCCATGCCCTATGCTGGTGAATCGAGCACAAATCCCTAGGCCAGTGTGTACACCCCCTACCTGAATCAGAATTGCTGTACCCCACCCTCAGGAAGTAGGTTGCTCACTTTTTTACCACCCGAGTAAATAGAATTGAGGACTGAGGGTTGGGTGGACAGGTGAATCTCTCTTAATGCACAGGAAACTGCCTCTGCCGTGATGATCCAGGCTAAAAAGAGGGAGGTCAAGTGCAGACCGGCAGACGTACCGCATCCATCACAGCGGCGGAGGATGGAAGTGATGCTCGGGTCACGCATCACCCATCTGTTTCCTGTCGGCCCTCACACATCTCACAAGTTGACAGGAAACCAAGGTCGTAAATAGGCATCAATAAGAGACGTCCTTTCACTTAGGTGCAGATTTACTATTTAACCCAATTCACAAAACTCAGGAGTAGAAGGTGTGAAAGCTGTGCCAGTTGAAGCTTCCTAGAAGTACTTCCAAGTAAGCCTGGTGATTTTTTAAAACATTGTTTATCCCCAAAGCTTTGTTTGGGGTTTACTACTGCATATTTTGTATGCAGGAATGACATAGGATTACGTAATAAAATACATGTATATATGTAAATGAACTCCTTAAATGCACAGTAACGAAGGGCCTGATTATGAATGTGGTGGCCCGACAGATGGACTGCCCCTATGATGGTAGAGAGGCCGCCGCCAAGCCTGCGGCCTCTCGACCACCATATTATCATTTCCCCGCCGGGCCGAAGTGCACAGACAGTGCAGGGCATTGGCTTTGGATCACAGTCAGAATGCGCACTGCTGCTATTGCAAAAAGTGCACATTTCGAGTGCTGACAGGGGAGCCCCTGCACTGCTCAGGCAAGGGCATGAGAGGTACAGGGGCCTTCCTGTGGCCCCATCTCTGCCTTTCCACCAGCCTTTTCATGGCGGTGACACCGCCATGAAATGGCTGGTAAAGGCAAGTCGTGATCAGCATGGCCATGCCGCCACGGGGCACGTCGGTGCTTGACCGTGGCTTTACCCACCGGCGGTACCACGGTATCTTTGATCTTGGCGGTGTCGGCAGTCTGATCACCAGCATCCTAATCTGGCAATCAGACCACTAAGGATGCAGCAGCCAAACCGCTACCGCGAGTATTGCAGTTATAGGACCGTCATACTCGTAATCAGGCCCTAAGTACGATTACGTTTGGAAATCTGGCCCTGCTGCTAGCAAACTCCTCTATTCCTATTCTGAATTATTTTCTCAAAACCCCTCATGCTAACTTTTCCCAGAACAATCCCTAGAGATAGAAGCACATTTCAGAAGAGGAAAGAATGAAGTGATTATATTCCACACAGTGTGCCCTAAAAATGTCAACATCTTAAATGATCTGTGTGCTTTAACTCCAACAGAATCCATATACGTTTTGCCTGTGTTATTTTTCAAGAGCCTTTTCCTTCTCCACCTGACCTGAGCACTTTTGAGAATAATTATCTGTGCTTTGATTTCATGTAGGGAGCCATAGAAATGAAGTTCTTTCGGCTTTTTTGGCTAATTTAGTACATGGTGTTTCGAACTTTTTAATAGGGCAACTGATTATCTTGGTTTGCAGTAAACCGTAAATAAATGAGAATGTTCTCTGTGGATCATAGAGATGTTGGGGTTGGGAGAGAGGACTCAGCATCAAACATTTATGAACACGACAGGCCAACCAGTGTTGAACGTTTGAAGGTTTTATCCTGACACAGCACAAATGCGACTTTGAAAGAAATGACATGTTGATCTTGAAGCAAGCACAGTTTACACAAAAGGCTACAGGGGAGAGGGAACTATCAAATGTGGGGTGGTAGACACTTTAACGTATCCTACACCTGAGGAGAGGCTATCTTACTATACATTACAATAATGTACTTTAACAGGTAAGTCAGGGCAAGAAACATGGAGGACAGAAAGTTTGAAATCATGCAGAAGGATTTGAAACGGATGGCTTTCTTCGTTTGAAATTAATACTCCTTTGCTTTTCAGTGGTTATGGCAAGAACTATCGGCCATATTTATACTTTTTTAGTGCAGCATTTGTGCCGCTTTTTGATTCAAAAGCGGTGCAAACTTACAAATACAATTGTATAAATATAAAATAAATATGGGCCTATATTTGCGCCAATCAACACGCAATACGAGTGATTCTTAAAAATAAATGCACTCTTTTGTGTGTGTTCACTATTTATTTAGTATTCACAAACTACAAGCTTAATTTTTCCTTTCATTTGCAGGACACACCCTTTTTTGGCTCTAGCATAATTGTAACTAATTGTAACTACACTCAGGTAATCAGAGTAATTTTGGTAATTCTGCATTGCTCCTTGATGAAGAATTACAGAAAATAATGTTATTATGGCCTCACATAATTAAGAGCAATTTTGGGGAAAATAATCATATTGCAAGAGCACAGTTAGTGACTGTGTGCATCCGCTCGCACCCGCTATTTGTGTTCTGCTGCATTTAGAGCTATTTCTTATTGAAAAATGCATCCTCGCAACCATTTTGGACAGAAGGGTTTATTTTGCTCTATGAAAATAGTGGTAGATGCCGTCAGAATGTTGAGGGGGGAATTCTAGCCCAACAGCACATATAGTGCTATTTCATAGTGAAAAATGCTTTCTCGTGCTCATTTTAGATGTGAGGGACGTAAGGGACATTTTGCAAAAAGAAAATAGCACTAAATATCAGGGGTATGTTGGGTGAAAATCCTACCTCAAGAGCGCATTTAGCGCTTTCTATTCATGTTCTGCTGCATTTAGCACTATTTCTTAGCGCAAAATGAATTCTCTCTGCCCTTTGAGCACAAGGTAATTTTTGTGTTAAAGAATAGCACTAAATGCAGAATTACTATTCTCACACAATTAAGAGTAATCTTACAGAATTTTTAGGTAATTCCATTTGATTACACTGCACTGAATTACGCATGTTACACCCATCCTGATTCCTTATATGATAAAACATATATGTCTATTCGTATTAGACCCTGTGTACCAAGGGGAATTGTTTAAAAGTTCATAGCACATAATTAGAAAAGCTTCAAATTACATTTTTTCATTTGAAAATTAAAAGCAAAAAAAGTGTAAAATCTAAAAGACAGTGCACTACGCTAATTTAGTTTGGGTTGAGGTTAGGGTGTCTCAGAGGTTCTGTAAAAGGATTAGCTTTAGTGTTGAAGGGAAGTGGGTGAAGACGGTCAACAAACAAACGAGCTACTTAGAATACTGCAAACCTGACCTTTCAAACCTTAACTTTTCAATGTATAGTTATGCTTTCCAGTTTTCATTTTCAAATTGTAGAAGCAGATTTGAACCATCTGAACCGAATATATGCATATCTGGATTAGATAGCAAACCTCAGTTATTGCAACATTGAATGAAGGGCAAGATGTTCCCTGCAGATGCTTCCTGTGGTGGGGTCAGGTTCAGAGGAGGGGCAGGGGCGTAAGGCAAAATGATGGGGCCTTTCTGCAGAATGTCATGAATGACGTAGGCGCCTCACAGATCAGACAGATATTCATTAGCTTTGAGCTCAGTGGGGGTGGCCACCCCAAAATGTTGCGCCCCCAATGCCACAGGGGCCTGCATTACACCCCTGCCAGAGACTTGGGGACATGAGGTACCTCTTGCCAGGCCTCTGTGTGCCATTAACGTTACACGAACAGTGTTGCTTTACTGGGTTTTTTTCTGCCTGGGGGAGCAGAGTGGCTTTCCTATGTGTTTAAATGTTTCTTATTCCAGGCCATTGCACACATTCTGCCAGGCATGAAATTGCGTGGCTTAAGCACTGAGGGGGATCACTCCAAAACAAGGAACCATGGGGGCCCTACGCAATGCGAGAACCTCCATTATGCTCCTGGGAAGGGGCTGTGAGACAAGCAGGAAGAGCATCCCTCAGCTCAGTCAGGCAGCCCTGGTTGCACTGATGAGTCATTTACTCTTGCAATACGCAGAATGGGTCCTAAGGGCCAATTAAGGCACAGCAGACAACAATGTCAGCTAGAAGATATCGAAGAGTAGATTTCACAACCAACAATACAATAATGTAGTTTCACCAGGTGTCACTTTTCACCAGTAGCATAACTAAACTTGAGGACACGCCCAGCAAACTACTTGGAGGGGCTTCCCTCCAGACTCAGTCAGGAGCAATCAGGCCAAGGTACTGTGCTGAGGGGGTCCCCTGGAGCTCGGGTCCTCCATGCACCATGGGGGCTATGGGGACCTATGTTACACCTCTGCTTTTCACTCATTTAGGTTTAATTGTGACGCAGATACAATCAGGCTTGTTCCTTGAGCAGCTTGTACTGAAGCTAGGGCACCTCAGGTCATGTTTGTATTTGGCCAAAAGGACTTCCCAATGTCGTCTTTGATCCATACTGTGCTGAGCCATGCTTCATGATCATTCTTTCCCCCTGAAAAATGCACAGAAGCCGCTCCTCAAACAGTACAGGTGAGAGAACCTGATCCCAAGATAACTACCACTCAAGTGCCAGGCCTGCAGCCACACCAGGGGCCCCAGTTTATCATTACTGCTGAAGTTCTCCCACTAGAGTCATGTGGTGTGATGGAGCCTTTCCTCCAAACACAACACTGACACACTAAGAGTACTAAAGTGTTCACTGCAGCACAACCCATGGACTAAAGTGGCTGTCAGTGGCAACACCCAGCATGGGGACATGCCAGCATTCCCTTGGTGCACTTGTTAGGTCCACTCTTCTTCTCAGCTTTGGCCTTCACATGGTCTCAGTCAGGGCAGCAAGTAGGCTTCAGTCTTGCGGCATAACTGAGGTGGTATATCCAAAAGCACAGAGGTTTGCAGCAGGATGCCACCTTTACATCCTTGAAATGGTTGTAGCCTATAGAAGAAGCCTTAAAGTATAATACAGCATTGGCGTGAGTGGTTTCCATTAGTACCATGACACATAGTTGACATAGGACTTAGCAAATGTTTGTGTTGCCCAAAAGTATAAACACTGGTAAAATTTTCACTGTACATACCCATTGTACTTTACAAACATCATAAACACTGAATGCTGGACACTCTTATTATGACAAATACAAAGGTCCTGTTAGGTCTTCCTGATTAACTACAATATGTATGGTAACTTTTGTGACCACACATATGGCAATTATGGTTTGTGTGATATGTACAAGCCCCGGCCTCCCTTATTTTCACCTAGCAAATTTCGGCATATAAATCCTGCTTAAGTGACTGATTCATAACGAGGCATGCAAGCTTTGGAACAGTAATCACCAAAGTCCACATTATTACCCATTTTTCAGGCTATAACCACAAATAGGCACAAATATTGTACCCGATACATTTTGATCACTATGGTGTTAGTATACATTGGATACCATAAATATTGCACCTGGCTATAATCGGGGGCCTAGAATGCATTAAAAAATTAACTATACATTTGCATGTTCAGTTTCAAATTTTTGACTTTCTATACTTCAGTTTCAATCTTTCAAACTGTATTTGAGCCGGGTACTCTGGATACTGGAGGACTTGGGCCCTTGCCTCCTGTAACCCGTGTCAACGTCGTAAAGGGCGTGGTTGGAAGGTAGTAGGCAATAACAATGGAGATTTCCCCAAATTGGGTCACCCCACACCCTTAAATTCTATACTGCAATTCAGCCCTGAAGAGTTAGCCTTTGAACACCCTCGCCTATCCCAATCTAACTGATGTTCTCTGGTTATCGTAATTTATGGGTAACCGTTTATGTGGCATTTTCTGTATTCATGTCTTCCTGGCTCTTGGGCCAAAACATCGTAATGGATCTAATCTCAGATAATCGGTGTTAGAAATGGGGTCTTTGGTTGGCAGTCAGGTTACCCCCTGTCCAAGCAAGGACCCTCACTCTAGTCAGGGTAAGTCACACACAATCCAAATTATCCTGTGCCCACCCTCTAGTAGCTTGGCACTGAACAGTCAGGCTTAACTTTGAAGGCAATGTGTAAAGTATTTGTGCAATAAATCATGCAATAACACCACGAAAATACACCACACACTGTTTAGAAAAATATAGAATATTTATCTGATAAGATGCAGGTCAAAACGATTAAAGATGCAATAAGTAAATGTTGAGATATCACTGATAAGTGATATAAAGTGTCTTAAGTCTTTTAAAAGCAAACAAAGTCCCTTTCAAGCACAAAGTACCTGGTTTGTGTGAAGAATCTCTGCAAAGAACCGCAGAGGAGGAGATGCATGGAAACAAAGGGGAGTGCGTTGATTTCTCGGGCTGCACACGGCAATGCATCATTTAGTTTTCATGCAGGGATGGCTACGCGTCGATTTCCAGCACTCGGTCGTGGATCCTCTTCGGGTTGCGGGGTTTTCAGATGCTCCGGGGACGATGCGTGGATTTCCTGCGCTGGCAGGACGAAGTTACAGGAGCTGCGTCGATTCGATGGGCGTTGTGCCGAATTTTCTATCCCACAGTAGGCGCTGTGTCAATTAATCTCTGGAAGTCGTGCTGCCCCATTTCGGTTCGGCTGTGCGTCGTTCCGGTGGGGTGTGCTTCGAATTTCTGTTCGCTACTTCGGCGCTGCGTCGACCTTCTCGATGAGAAGTCGGGCTGCGTCGTTCCGGTTCAGCGTGCGGTGAAATTTTCACCACCGTGAGGCTGTGCGTTGTTTCTGGCAGGCTGTGCGTCGAATTTCGCTGCCCAAGGAGTCCTTCTTGTGGAGATGAAGTCTTTTTGGTCCTGAGACTTCAGGGAACAGGAGGCAAGCTCTATCCAAGCCCGTGGAGAGCACAGCCAGAGAGCAGCAAGACAGCAGGGCAACAGCAAGGCAGCAGTCCTTCACAGAATGCAGTGAGTCCTTTGGGCAGCCAGGCAGTTCTTCTTGGCAGGATGCAGGTTCTGGTTCCAGTTTCTTCTCCAGGAAGTGTCTGAGTTGGTAGGGGGCAGACACCCTGTTTATATACCCAAATGTGCCTTTGAAGTGGGGGAGACTTCAAAGAGTGGCTTAGAAGTGCACAAGGTCCCCTTTCAGTTCAATCCTGTCTGCCAGGGTCCCAGTAGGGGGTGTGGCAGTCCTTTGCAGGTGTCAGGCCCTCCACCCTCCCAGCCCAGGAAGACCCATTCAAAATGCAGATGTATGCAAGTGAGGCTGAGTATCCTGTGTTTGGGGTGTGTCCGAGTGAATGCACAAGGAGCTGTCAACGAAACCCAGTCAGATGTGGATTGTAAGGCACAAAAAGATTTAAGTGCAGAGAAATGCTCACTTTCTAAAAGTGGCATTTCTAAAATAGTAATATTAAATCCAACTTCACCAGTCAGCAGGATTTTGTATCACCATTCTGGCCATACTAAATATGACCTTCCTACTCCTTTCAGATCAGCAGCTACCACTCAAACAATGTATGAGGGCAGCCCCAATGTTAGTCTATGAAGGGAGCAGGCCTCAGAGCAGTGTAAAAACGAATTTTACACTACCAGGACATGTAAACTACGCAGGTACATGTCCTGCCTTTTGCCTACACAGCACCCTGTCCTATGGGTTACCTAGGGCATACCTTAGGGGTGTCTTATATGTAGAAAAAGGGGGGGTTTAGGCTTGGCAAGTACTTTTAAATGCCAAATTGAATTGGCAGTGAAACAGCACACACAGGCCTTGCAATGGCAGGACTGAGACAAGGTTAAGGGGCTACTTAAGAGGGTGGCACAATCAGTGCCGCAGGCCCACTGGTAGCATTTATTCTACAGGCCCTGGGCACATATAGTGCACTTTACTAGGGACTTATAAGTAAATTAAACAGTCCAATTGCGTATGATCCAATTTTACCTTCTTTAAAGGGAGAGAGCATATGCACTTTAGCATTGGTTAGCAGTGGTAAAGTTTGCAGAGTCTTAATACCAGCAAAAACAGTATCTAAAAAGTGGAGGGAGGCAGGCAAAAAGTTAAGGGTGACCACCCTAAGGTTGCCAGGTCTAACAATCGGAATACACGGGAGATCATTAGTGTAAGGCCTCACAATTCGTGGAGCGTAAGCAAAATATATCTACTCAACAATATAAAATTTTAAACAGGGAAAATCAACACAGACACAGGCTTTAATTTTGTGGAATCGCTACCATGGCACTGCTAGATCGAGTGAGGAGGTCTGTTTTGGAGGGTGTTGAAGTCCATTGCAAACATGAGCACAACAGAATTGCTAAACCACAGGATACGGACCTTATCTGAGGTCCCAATTCACTTGCAACATCCCCTCTACGCCATCTCCCTCTTTTAGATATCCCTACTGCAGTCCACACCTTGAGCTCCTCTTCCATTGTATACAACTGCTATGCCAAAATTAGGTTAACAGGCTTCTTTTTGTTTGTAAGGGTTCTACGACCCACCTAAACGGGTGTCTATTCATCTAGCCAGGAATGTTGAGAGGATTTTTGGTGCTTCTGGCAACGTTTTATTTTGCTTTTGGAGTGCTTTCCTAATACTAATCACAAGGCCATTACTGGGCTTTTTGAAAGTAATTTTATGCCATTTAGTGGTAATGCACTAAGAGTGCCATCCTTTCAAAGCATCAGTAGACACTGAATGTCGTCCACTTTAGCATCTGTGTCATGAGTGAGGAGGTAGTAGGAAAGGATGCGCATGAGGTACAATGACTTGAAATAGGTCCAATTCACCGTTTGGAGGCTACGGGATGCTGGACAGCATGGCCCACATGTGCCTCTTAAGCCGCTGTACCCTAAAGACGACATTCTGATCCTCGCCCCGGGAAGAGAGGAGCATCACAGAGGCGGCCGGCAGCGGGGGCATCAGGCAGCCTCAGGTACGTTTTTTTTAATTATTTTGAATCCTCCCCCCACTGCCAGTCCTCCCTCCAACCCCCCACCACCATGCCACCCTTGATTGGCAGCATCCAACATTGCTGCCCACCAGTCTTTAAATCAGAACCATGATGGCTTGCTCTTTCGTATGAATAAGCATGGTTGTAGACAAGTAGAATATGTGTGAAATCTGTATTTTGAAATTAACCTCGCCAACAAACAACTAGTATATATTGAAAAGCACTACATGCAGGTCAATGGAAGTCTCTTTCAAAAATGATTATACCTTATGTGAGGTAACAAGATTACTGCTTTCCTGTAATGAACTATAGCTGCACAAAAACTAAACATGCTCCGTAAATGGCTTCCGTTGTGTTAAGGACTGTGTGTTTCTGAAAAACAGTACCAAAGAGAGAATATTCTGCTCTTCTCCCTGCCTTCCACGCTGTCTAATAGCTTCTGCAGCAGGCATTGTGATGTCGCAACCGAACTGCAAGATATTATATTAGTTGAGCAACTGTGTTACTTTCTTATTACAGGTAAATGAAGATGACATAAGTAGACTGCAACAAGAAAATGAAAGAAAGGTTTTTGTACAGGGATTTCATGCTCCTGTTTATTATTAGGGTCTTCTATCACTCTTAACGTCTGAGTTGCTGTTTGATATTTAATCTTATCGATTCACCTTTTTAATTTATCTGATACATAAATCAAACTTCTTCACTAGGCCAATGTGTCTCAAGCTGATGAAATCTCTTCTACTGGCATGCAATCGCCCAGATCTTAACTACTGGACCCAAGTTCCCTGAAATTGATTATATTGTCACAGTTCATGGAAAGAAAGTAATTTGTTTTTCTATTACTGTCACCACCTGCGCCAATGCACTTTATAATTATCTACTTTGATCAATTTTACATATTTAACTTGACTGTATCCTTGCAGCTTCCAAAAAGGCAAATTTGCCATAGTGCCTTACAGAAATCTAGGCAGACCTGTCTCACTGTTACTGGAGCAGGACACTCGCCTATTTCATAGCAATCAGAAGTTGGAGGCACAAACCTTAAAGAGGTTTAGCGTATTTTGAGGACAAAGGGAGCCGCAAGTGCTGTGATGGGAAATAATGATATAGAAAAACCGTATCTGATGATTGATTTTCAAAAAGAAAAGGCGCAGGATTATTGTGCCAGTCGCGCAGTCGATAACATGCTGGGACTAATCTATTGCCGCGCCGCAGCAGGGCTTGTACATTGGTCTAGTCCATTGCATTTGCACGAGTCGAATCATTTTAGTACGCTGAATTTTTCAGAGTGAAGGGATAAAAGAAAAACCAAAGCGAATAGAAAGCGAAAAGAATCGAAACAGAAATAATGACTGAAAAAAGCGGATGTTTTTTGTTGAGGACTGACCGGAGGTAAGAGTAGATCTATGTTTTGCTTCTGTTGAGTGAGTCAAGTAAACGAAAAGTGTTTGGAGATTATACATCAAATGGTGAAAACTCGTTATTTTCATCGTATGGCATTTAAATTATGAATCAATTAAGGTTTTTCTCGTAGATATTCTCCCTCAATGTTGAGCTTTAAATGTAATTTTACCAAAATATTGACTCCAGAATATTGTGAATGAAAATATATATAGGTAAGCATATATTTACTGTACTTAACTCCACACCTAATGGCCTTCATCACACAAAAAATGTAAAGCATATTAATTATTTATCTATCTATCTACATGTGTATATATATATATATATATATATATATATATATATATATATGTATGCACGCACACACTCTCTTTTACTTTCACAGATTTATGGATATGTGAAGATGATGATTTGTTGCAGCGAACTTTTGTCTACATTGTGACCTACAACTTTATCATACATCTCCAAAATATCCCCAAATGTTTTACTAGGTGATTCCAGAATATCCAGTGGGTGGTAAAAGTAATTCAAGATGTTTTCAATAGGCAGCAAGCAATACTAATTTCCATGAAGATACTGTCTATACAATCTGCGCCAGGGATTATGAAAATTTAATTTTGTCAATGTGTATGTTTCATTGTGGAGAAGAACGCTGAAGACTATTTAAAACTGATGAATGCTTGCACTTGAACTAATATTAGGTTAATCCTTTCAGATACTGATTCAATAAGCGAAGACGATCTTTGTCCAGTTGTAATTTTGCAGTCTTTTTGTGACTTCTACAGGCATTTTAATGATTTTTTAATAAATTTAAAATGCAGGTACACACATGTAATACTTGAGCACGGTCCCGGGTGAATATGGTCTTCCAGTGACCATATAAGATAAAATAGTAACACTTTAGCGTGAAGTAAAGATATTAATCTGTTCCATTTCATTTGGATGGTCAGATTGGTCTCAGGCATTTTTCCAGACTGCATTCATGAATTTATTTTTATTCTAGTTGTATTGCGAGAGTTTTAAAAAGAGCAAACAAGACCCAAGGGTATCAGAGTGTTGTACAGAGAGAAAGCCTGCCATCCCCTTACAAACAAAGGCCCATATTTATACTCTGTTTGCGCCTGATTTGCGTCTTTTTTTTTTTAGGCAAATCTGGAGCAAACTTAACTCCATATTTATACTTTGGTGCTAGACCCATCTAGCGCCAAATTGATGGAGTTTGAGTTATTTTTTGTACGTGAAAACCTACCTTGCACTGATGACATGCAAGGTAGGCGTTCCCGTGCAAAAAATGACTCTAAGGCATGTGCGCCTTATTTATCCTCCTGCGTCATTTTGATGCACAGGAGGAGGCGGGCCTTAAAAAATGGCGCCCAGCCTGATTTGCGCCGTTTTTTAACGCCTGGGTCAGGGCAAGCGTTAAGGGACCTGTGGGCTCATTTTCATGGTCTCCGACCATAGAAGCAGTCCACAGGTGCCCTTCCCTGCCCCCAGGGACACCCCCTGCCATCCTCGCCCACCCCTGGAGGACACCCATGGATGGGGGGACCCATCTACGGTAAGTACAGGTAAGTAGAGGTAAGTATTTTGTTTTTTAGGTGGCATAGGGGGGCCTAACTTGAGCCCCTCTACATGCCACTGTGCCCAATGGCCATGCCCAGGGGCCAAAGTCCCCTGGGCATGGCCATTGGGCAGGGGGCATGACTCCTGTCTTTGCTAAGACAGGAGTCATTTCCATGGGGATTGGGCGTCAAAAAATGATGCTAGTCAGGTTAGAGTCATTTTGTTTTACTCTACCCTGACTTGCACCATTCTTTGACGCACAACCCCAGTCTTCCCTATGCCTTTGCTGCCCGGTTAGAGTCATTTATTTGACACTAACCAGGCCGCAGCGCCGGCTACCGTCATTCCTCAATGACGCCCGGCTGGCGCATTGGAATGGTGGTAGCCGGCATTGAACTTTTTGACGCAAACCTGCGCTGGCGCAGGTTTGTGTCAAAAAGTATAAATGTGGGCCCAAATGTCATCAATCAAAGTTTAAAACAGCAACAAAGACGTAAGATCATAGGGGATGATTAAGAGTTTTGTGGGCTGAGGTAAATCGGTTTATATGGGGGAGTGTTGACATATTGAAGGTCTTTTTCCTGCCAAATCTAGAGCTGTCCATCAGCCATGGGGGCAACTCTAAACATTGGCAGGAACCACCATCATGGGCATTCCTGCTAATATTATGAAAATGTGACCGATGGTTACATTTAACTTGACAACCACCCATCAAAGTATTACAATGTTTTACTTTTTTCCAAAAACAAACTCCCGAAGTGTGAGTTTGTTTTTTGAAAAAGCAAAACTAGTGGTCCCTACATGATGGGAGTTGCCCTCCATAATGTGGGGCGGGGGGAGTCAGGTAGACACAGTTATATGTCAACCTCCAATGTCCCGTACTTTGTAAGGCCATCGGAAGAGTAGGTATGTGACGGTGCCAGAGTAGGCTCCATTATCAATGTACTTATGTCTGCCCTTTGGTACATCAGACAGGAGGAGTTTCAATTTTGATAGAGAGGGTACTGAGCCGCAAAGCACTCCGTCACCATTGCGGTGGAGTACCATCTCCACCAAGCGCTAAATGTGTCCCTTAGTGGCGTATTTACAAGAAAGTGGTGCATCAGCTCTGATGTGCCAATTTTCTTGTGTCGCCCTGTGCCCCCTAACGTCACCATGGTAGCACTGTATTTACTATACAGAGCACCATGGCACATGTTAGCACAATAGCATCATTATTTATGACGCTATTTTGGTGCTTTGCTGGATTAGCGCCATAAATTATGCCACTAGTCCAGCAAAGCACAGGGAGGCCAATAGTTTATTATGGTAGCATCACTTTAACCCTTGCCCTAAGGAAGAGGCAAAAATTATGAAAAAAATGGTGCAGTTAAGTCTTGTAAATTTCACTGCACCATTTCTTTGGGCTTTCCTGCATGGGAACACCCACCTTGCATACATCATACCTGGTGCAGGTATAATTTGGCGCAATGGGTTCCAAAGTGGCACAATGCATGGATTGTGCCACTTTGTAAATATGGTGCACGGTGGGGGCCTCCTTAAGACCTCCTTACCATAAAAAAATGATGCTAAGGCGGGGCAAGGAGGCGCAGGGGGATTGTAAATATGCCCCTTAGGCATTTAATAAGAGAAGGAAGTGAGTCTTCAGCTCTCTTCAAAACGTAAGGAACTGTTTTTCCAGTGTGCTCCATAGTGTGGATCCTATTACTCAGAGCTATCTGCTACCAAATATCTGCCTGGACAAGAGACAAGCAGATTAAGATTTAGGAGATATCAGCTCAAGTTTGGTCTTGCAAAGCCATGCGGATAAGGCAAAGGATTTTTTGTGCCATTTTTATAGCCTACTAGGTTAGTGATTTGAGGGCAGATGTGACCGTACCCTGTCGGAAATTTGTTCTAAATTTGGGAGTGACTATACGGGAACAAATTTCTGACTTCCCGCGTTAGTAAATTCTTTCAAGAACAGGAGAATGGATAAACAGAGAAATTGTATATGTTCAGCAGAGTGCCTGCGGTCTCAACATTCAAAGACAGAGTCGCTATATTAACATATTGTAGCTTTTAGGACAGTACACAATAATATCCCAGTCACCGCAGGTTTTCTAACTAAATGTTAAAAAGCTGATCTCCTAATGCAGTATCTTTCATCTCAGCTAGTCATACATAATCTAACAGTAAATGCGTGTTCTTTCATCACATTATGACACCGTGCAAGGAAAACGCATAGCTTCAAAGACATAATATTGTGCTGAGAGTGACAATAGACTGACAGTCTCACTCTCAGCGAAATCAAGTTTACTTGACTCTTCCAAACATTGAGACAGGGTCGCTGCGCCTCTTAAAAAGCAAAGCTGATACACAGATCAGTCCAGCACCTAAATCTTGGACATCCCATTTTCAAAGTCAGGTTTGAGCCAGCAGTTGCAGTTAGAGCATGCAGCACTCATTTATAGGGACTGGAACTTAATTTACTCATCAAACTTTGACCCGGGCCAAAAGAGACAAAACCACATAAGGAGGAAGAGATAGACAGAAACACTGAGACAAAAAGAGAAACCATGGTTGAAAAATTATCTGCAATAGTGAAATAAAGGAACAGTGGGTGTCCGGTGGTGGACTAAAGAGGCATGAGGTGGAATCCAGCATACAAAGCCATGTTATGTGGCACGCTGAAAATTCGATTTCGCCAACCACAGTCTTGTGAGCAAAACTTTGAACAAATTAAGCACTGCTCGGGTGCATGTGGTTAACTCTAGCAAGGGTGAAATGAATCTACAGATAAGTTGGCTGGTTCTGCAATTTAACATCAGCTCAAACAGACATCGTCATAAGGACAAAAAGGGTCTCTAAATAAAGCTGAAATCCAGTTTTTCTCTAAATTAGATGTTATTGGTCTATGTGCAATCCCTGTGGAGGTTTTCATATTTACATATGGAATGCTCAGCAACCAGAAAAGTCCCTAATACCAAACTCTTCCGCAGCTCTTGCAGATTAACTTTTGTAATTGGGGAGATACTATATAGACTTTAGCAATTGCTCCTTTCAGACATCGCTGAGGCTCTAACTTCCCCATCATCACAAAATTCATACTCTTTTTCACTTGCAGCGCTCTGATGTCCAAATAAGGTGAGCACAGATCTACGCAAACCTCAATAATGAAAAGATACCTAGTGCCCATTGAATGTTGTGCTCATTTCACTTATAATTTGAAACAGCAAATTCATTCTCTGAAGTTACATGTTGGCATAACTCTGAAGCTTGTGGCTGGAGAGGTTGGCAGCCTAGATACTGTCTTCCAGCTCTTTTAACTCGATCTTGTAGAAGAAGGGCTAGGTCAACTCTACAGCGCACTCTGAATCCTCACAAAACACTGTCCACACAACAGTGAAGAAATGGTTAAAAATCAATTGCATGCATATTAGGACTGATTATATCATCTTCTGCAAAAGTTATCAGAAACCTAATTCGCCATCCACAAGCATTAGCTATAACCAGGGAGGACTAAGCCCCATCTGTGATGGATGAGAGGCATAGTGCCAATCATTGTGGTACAGACTGTGCATCTGGACTGCTTCCAGAAAATGCCAAGCCAACTGAGTCTGACACCTTCCAGATCAGAGTGCTTTTAATATGTTGTTGGATGAAGCAGCTAGTCTACGTCAGGATCTGTGATGTCATCAGTGATGTCACTGAACATTTCATGAGTGATGTAATATATGAGGTCATGAACAGTGCATTGCAAGGCTGTAAGTTATAATTAGCTCAGGTAACCATAACTGCTAAATTTCTGTGGTTTTGTATGAGTGAAATCTGAGCCTAACTATAACATCCCTGTAACCTATGTCTTTTTCAGTGAATTTGCGTTTTTTAATTCTATTTCATAGCTATAATGTCCCTGTCACCTTTGATGTTTCAATGCTTTTTCTATGTTTTTTTTTAAGGTTAAGTAATTTTAATTCCCTAACTTAATCCTACCACTGCTGTGCACAGCCTTCGGCCGTGTGCAGCAGAGGTAGAGCCGAGAAGTGGCCTGCAGCCAGACCCTGTTGCTAACCCTCTACAAGTACCAAACTGTGTGCCATGCAGAACCTTCAGCCATGCAGGATGGGGCTTTTCCGCAGAGCCTGGCCTGTGGCCAGGCTGTGTGCCAACACCTTGTAAGCACCCATCCCCATTTCAAGCATGGCCTTCGGCCGTGCACAATAGGCATCTGCAAGCCATGCCCTGTTGCCTACCCCTATAACCACCCAACCCAACGCCATGCATGGCCTTCAGCTGTGTGCTTTTTAGTTTGGTAGAGATGTGATCATAATCCTGTGCATCAAGAATGCATCTCCAAAATTTGTGGGAAACGTGCTCGAGGGCCTTTTAGAAAGCTGTCCATCACCCTGGAGAAAGGTGGGAAAACCTTGTATACACTAATGTGTATGAGGCCAAATGGTTGGGGCTTCTAGGTCATTTTATATACTCAAAGCATCACTACATAAGATTTTTTGTCAAGAGAGCAATGATGCAAACACCTCCATCAACCATCAGGGATTCCAGATAACTTTTCAAGGTGGCACCGCAGGGAAAACACACTTGCTTTGCCTTGGCCTTTCACAAGACGTGAGAATGATTTGTACTTTACAGAAGTCAGTGCTTCTTAGTTTGGTGGAGATAGAATCATATTCCTGTGCATCTAAAACACGTCTCAAAAACCGTCTGGAAACGTGCTCTGGGGATCTTTCAGTGAGCTGTTTATCACCCTGGAAAAAGGCAGGAGGACCTTGCATACACTAATGTATAGGCATCTACGTCATTTTACATGCTTGTAGTATCACTGCATAAAATATTGTGCTTGAGAGTGCAATGATGCACTTGTGTGTTTTACAATTCCTCATGATGACATTCTGCTAAATTTGTTGTTCATTATTGCAAGGACTATCTCCCCCAGAGGGTAACATGAGAATTACCTTGAAATATCTTTTAAGTGCAGTTTTCCACTGCGAGCAGATAGAGATTTCCAGTGTGTGGTCTCTGAACTCACAATTTAAGAATACATATTTTGGTGAAGTTGGTTTCTGAATTGTAAGTTTGAAAATGTCACTTTCAGAAAGTGGGCATTTTCTTGTATAACTATTCTGCGCCTCTGCCTGTCTGCTGAATGCACATCTGGGTCAGGATGACAGTTGGGCTGTTTGTGCATTCAATCTAGACAGTCACCCAAAGGGAGCTGAGGTGTGCCCTGCACATAGTGATGCCCCATCACCAGGTTGATGGGTCTTCCTGAGCTGGAGTGGTGGGAGGTTCTGACTCTTACATCTGAATAGGGCTGTGCTTGCCCTCATACAAAGCAGATTCCAACCCCGTGGAGTGCATCTGAGGCCAGGATAGGAGACTGCCCTTTGTACTTTGCACTGCAAAGACTTCTCTTTGAGGTTTGCCTACTTAAAAAACAGAAATGGGTATAAGTAAGGGACCTCTGACACCACATAGTTAGAATCCTTCTGGACTGTGAAACGTATGCCAGGAAGAAGAACTGGATGCAGTAGGAGGGACTGCCACTCTTCCTGTTGTTTTGTTGTGCTGGTCTGCTGCTTGCTGCTTCTGTCCTGAGAGAGAAAGGACTGGACTTTGCCTTCCACGTCCTGCTTCCAAAGGTTTTCCAAAAGCTTGGATCGATTTTGCCTCCTGTTAAGATGTCTCAATGACATCAAAGACTTCATCTGCCTGTTCCTGGACTGTTCCGCTGAGAGTCCTGACTTGCCAAGTGGTGCCAAATCCAGTCCCTGGGCCCTTGGAAGTGCAAGCTCGTGATCTGAAGGAGAAAACCCATGCAACAACACGATGCACCAGAAGAATCACTGCAGCACCTGTCTTGCAGTTGGAAAATCAATGCAACGCCTGCAGAATCGATGCAGCAGCTGTCTGTCGGCTGAATAATCGATGCAGCACCTGCAGAATTGACGCAGCACCTATCTTGCGGCTGAAAAATCAATACAGCGCATGCAGAATCAAAGCAGTGGCTGTTTCACCGTGGATCCATCATCATTGGATTTTCCACGTCTCGTCCCTGGGTGTCAATTCGTCACCACCCCACACCTCAGTAAGGAACCGAGGTATGAAAATCTACGGATTGCCTTCCCTGTGAGTAAAGACTCAACCTATCACCTCCCCTGCCAGTAAGGAACCAATGCATCATCTCTCCTGCTAGGAAAGACTCAACTCACCACCTCCCCTGTGCATTAGGGAACAGACATATCACTTTGCTTTTATGGTGCTTTATCTCCCCTGTGGCTTTCATCATCTTTGTTTTTGTCGCATCCAAGGTACTTTGTGTTAAAGAGATACATCCATTGATTCCTATGGATTAAGACTTGCTCAAACTTTTAAAAAAATATTTTTTGACTTATGTAAATTGGACTTTTTTCATTCTGGTCTTGTTTTACTATAATGTTGGCTGTTTTTTTTTAACTGTTGTGGAGTATTTTTTGTGTTTTCACTGTGCTATTGTGTGTGTGTGTGTGTTCAAATACTTTACACATTACCTCTGAGGTAAGCCTGACTGCTTGAGCCACACTACCAAGGGGGTGAGCAGGGGTTATCTTAGGTGTGTTACTCTATTGCCCTGACTAGAGTGGGGTTCCCTACTTGGACAGGGTGCAAACCACTGCCAACTAGAAACCCCATTTCTAACACCTTTCATAAAGAGCACGTCTCCAAAATCGGCGGAGAAATGCACTTGTGGGGCCTTATTGTAAGTTGTCCATCACACTGGGAAACGTGCAGGAAGACGTTGCATAACACTAATGTATATGGCTTCCAGGCCATTTTACATGTTCGTAGTATCACTACATAAAATATTGCACTCAAAAGAGCAAGGTTGCAAACCCCTCCATTGAGGATTACAGATAACTTTTCAAGATGAATCTGCAAATAAAACAGACTTGCTCTGCCTTGGCCATGCGCGAGAAGTTAGAATGATTGGTACTTTACAGAAGTACGGGCTTCTTCAGGGAGGGGGGCCACATGGCCTTCCCTCTCTGGTCCAATTTTGCCCCTGTGGACCCCATCACCTGAGACCCTGCCACTAGTGCTGCTGGATGTCCTGACCCCACCCAGGGCACCTACTTTACCATGATGGGGACCGTGGAGAGAGCCTCAATGCCCCCATGGTCCCAGCCAACTCCCCGCCTCCTGTATACGAGAGCAATCCTTCATCTGTTTACCTGTCCATATGACAGCAGGCAGGAAAACAGATGAAAACCCTGCTGATAGCAAATAGGAGCAGTTTTCACACTCCCACTTGCTTGGAGCAGATGTAATGTTTGCTTTTGCTTGGCGGGAGCTGTCACAGCTCCCGCCATGCTAAAACAAATTAGCTATCTCCCGAGGGTGGGCACCTTGGGAGATAGCAGGAGCTGGCCCTGGGAGTGCTGGTCCCCAGGGCCATTAATGGCTCCAGTTAGGGAGCAATGCTGCCCCCTTCATTAATTGTTATGTGCCTGCCCTGGGAAGATGGCGGTCCCTGGAGCGTATGTGGCCTGGGAAGGGGCTGCACTGCTCCCCTCCCTCTTCAAAAAAACATAAATGGCCCCAGTGAGGTGGTGGTCACTGGGGCATGGGGGTTCAATGCAGCCATCAGCACTAATTTCCATTTACTCCTGGGGAAGTGGTTGTGCCCTGGGCTTCAATCAGTCCCAGGGGGTGGGTTTGTGTGGCCACCCTCCATTAATTAACTAAAGCCCTGAGGAGGTGGTGGTCCCCGAGGCTCTTTTGGGCCCAAGCATGGGGGTCCAAGCGATGCCCTTCAAAACTATTACTAAGTGTGGGAGATAGCTGTCCAGGGGCTTTTAAGAGCCCTAGGGGAGGGCCCATGTGCCCCCTCCCTTTCTTTTATTTATATATGGCTATGCCCAGAGGACATGGCCCACCTGGGGGCTTTCTTTTAAAATCAAGCACAGGAGCCCATGCCTGTTTTTTTTCATTTTTGCTGGAAATTAATTGCAAAAATGTAAAAAATAAATAAAAAAGGGACTCCAGCAGCAAGGCCAGAGAGTCAAGGTATTTATACTTGCCCCCTTTTCTTTAGTTTGTATGTGTTTGTTTGGGACTCAGCTGAGTCCGAGTCCCAAAATGGCTGCCAACAAGTCCTAGTTGAAGTGTTAACAGCCAATCAGATCTCTGCAAGAGATGAGGAGAATAGGAAAACTATTGCTCACCTAGATATACAAATTTGAATTTTCTTTAAAATTTCAAAAACTACCAAATGGATTTACACCAAATATCATAAAACCTGCTTTCTGGACAAAGAGTTCCCATCCTTCCAAATTTGGTGTAATTTGTTCAGCAATTTGGGCTGCAGCCATGTCTAAAGTCACCATGGAAATTAACATGGGAAATGCACCTTTTTGACCCCCATTTTTCTCAGACCCACTCTTGATGGATCACCCCGAAACTTCCCATGCACAACTAGAATCAGCAGTGCACTTTAAAAAAAAGAAAATTGTGTATAGACGGCGCCAAAGATATAGGCAAGTCAAAAAATGCTTTTTCTATGGAAACTAGGTCATAACTATACCCACCTACGCAATTGTCATTGGGTAATATATATACTGTATATATATTCTCGCTGGAAAAAATAAAAAGTTAAAAGGTTAAAGGGACATTATTCTCAGGTGAAAATATCAGTTGAAATATACCATTTTAAACTGACAAAACCACTGAAATTTACCAGTTATAGTTATCTCAAGTAACTAACTCGTGCCTTAAGGTATGCACAGTCTCATCATCAATGATGTAATTTCAGATGTTGCAGTCATATGATCAATGATGTCATAAATCACAGCATGAGTAATGTAATATGTGGGGTAATTAGCAGTGCATGGCCCAGGAGACATACTTTTTCAATGTTACTGGGGGGCTGCTGCACTCCTTGCAGCACCCCCTCCTAACATTAAAAAAATATTTGGTGGTGCTCCTGCGCCTTCCAGGGCCACCACAAAGCATGAAAATATATTTTGATAAAATGTCAGGGGACAATATGGGACATTCTTTGCTAGGGGCGGTGATTAATAAAGGACATCCAGAAGCTTATTTTGCATTGGGGTCCACTGTGGAGACCCACAATCTCTGCTGTCCTGCCAGCCCCATCCTGGGTACCGAAGGGAGCTGGCAATACTATTTTTCAATTGTTTTTTGTAAAACTGGGAAGAGGGGTGTACCGCCACTTCTCTAAGCCTTTACAGGCCCTGGGGACTCCATCTCAAAGTGCCATATTCATTTTAATTCCTGTAATGCCCACCAAAATGTTTGTTTTCATGTTGCAGCCAGCCAATCAGTGCACTTGCTTGCCAATCAGTGTGCTGATAGTAGCGAGATGGCCGAACGGGACTAAAACCCCCCTCAGCCAATCAGAACACTCTATTTTTTAAGTTGTGCTTGCAGGACTCTTGCAACAGTCCTTTGAACCCAAACATCCAGAACACAAATATTTTTGAGGTTTAATTTCTCAAGAACTGTTAAATGGGTCTAGCCCAAATCACAAAAGCCCACTTTTGATCTAGCTTTCTGCCAAATTGGTGTAATTCCATTGAGTCATTTTGGCTGTAGCACATTCCAAAACTCCCTATGGAAACTGCATGAGGATTTTGCATTTCGGGACCCCTGCCTTTTCTTGGACCACCTTAAGGGATGACTCCAAAACGTATCAAGAAAAAGCTGATCAAAAACGAGCACTTTAAAAAAAAAGGTTTTCTGAGGATTTATCAAACAGAGCCAAAGATATTAGGAAACCAAAAAAGTAATTTACTATGGAAAGGTAGCCTTAACTATAACTACCCAGTGGTGACCACCCAAGGTAGTACATGGGGGGGAAGGGGGTCAAAGGCCCCAGGCAGTTAATGTTTAACAATATCAACCCACGGCTATCTACAATAATAGCCAACAAGCAGTAATAATGGCCCTAAGCAGTAATGCTCATTTATGGATTATTGACAAAAACGCAATACAAACATTAATGCCCCGGCATCACACACCTCCCACAGTAGCCAGCATTAAACTTAACCACAGACTTACAAAAGCTATTCAGAAACCTTGAGGGCAACCTAGGTCTTTTTAACCTACAATCAATTGCAATGTGTAGTTCTCAGTATGCTAAGTGCAGTGCTCGGAATCAGGCCTGCGTGAAATGTAAACTTCGCCAGCGACATTTGTGAAGTTCACACCTTTTGTGTTATTCCTGAATTTAGCATCACATGAAACGTCTTACAATTTTGCATAAAGTGATTTCATATACTATCTGTCTGCTGAGACTGATTGGCAACAAAAACTGGCTCGCAAAGAGATTCGTACTGGTGTAATTCTTGTTCTGGCAGTGTCTTGTGTGATCGTTTTTAAACATAAGTGGGTATTTGCAAGAAAAAAAATCATGTGCGATACCAGCAAACGACTTTTCATGCTGCATGCATAATTTTATACATTTTCAGTATTTATCTTGTAATTTCGCAAAGTTTCCTGAAACTAAATGACACGATTGTATACACCTCTATGAAGAATTGCGTTCTTGCTGTCCAGTGGTGTGTGCAAGGTATAGAGTTCAGTTCTCTCTATACAGTGCCTACTGTATGTTTAGTAAACAACAGGAAGTGTGTGTGTGTACAGCTATGGCATTGTGCATCATGAGGAATTCTCAGTATGCAGTGCTATGGACAGTACAATATGCACAGATTGTAGCTTATAGTCCTCGGTGTATATTGAGCCGTGCTCAAGATACAGTCTTCAGTTGTGGTGCTGGTACATTCAGGGCCATATTTATACTTTTTGACGCAAAACTGCGCTAACGCAGTTTTGCGTCAAAAAAATTAGCGCCGGCTAATGCCATTCTGAAGCGCCATGCGGGCGCCGTATTTATTCAATGACGTTAGCCGGCGTTAGCCGCCGGCGCTGCCTGGTGTGCGTGAAAAAAAATGACGTACACCAGGCAGCGCCGGCGTAGGGGAATATGGAGCTTGGGCACCAAAAAATGGGGCAAGTCAGGCTGAGGCAAATTTTTCGCCTCAACCCGATTTGCGCCATTTTTTTCGACTCCCAACCCCCATTGAAATGACTCCTGTCTTAGCAAAGACAGGAGTCATGCCCCCTTGCCCAATGGCCATGCCCAGGGGACTTCTGTCCCCTGGGCATGGTCATTGGGCATAGTGGCATGTAGGGGGGCACAAATCAGGCCCCCCTATGCCACAAAAATAAAAATAAAAATACTTACCTGAACTTACCTTAATGTCCCTGGGATGGGTCCCTCCATCCTTGGGTGTCCTCCTGGGGTAGGAAAGGGTGGCAGGGGGTGTCCCTGGGGGCATGGGAGGGCACCTCTGGGCTCCTTCCGAGCCCACAGGTCCCTTAACGCCTGGCTTGTCCAGGCGCTAAAAAATTGCACAAAAGCGGCTGTACGTCATTTTTTTTTACCCGCCCACTCGCGGGCGTGAGTTTTGCCCGGGAGTGTAAATACGGCGCACATGCCTCGGAGTCAATTTTTTAGACGGGAACGCCTACCTTGCATATCATTAACGCAAAGTAGGTGTCCACGCTAAAAAATGACGCAAACTCCATGGACTTTGGCGCTAGACGCGTCTAACGCCAAAGTATAAATATGGAGTTAGTTTTGCGTCGGAATTGCGTAAAAAAAAACGACGCAATTCCGGCGCAAACAGAGTATAAAGCCCTCAGTGTCGCCCTCTGTTCCAGTTTACCAAAGTGGGACTATGGTCTCTTGACGCTGTGTGTGCATGCAGCTACTCTATGAGTAGTTTGGACATGCCAGAGGAGGGATAGACCCTCCCATTCTATAATGGCGGGAAAAGGATTCTGTTTTAGATTATAAAACTGACAGACGATAGTTTTTTTTTTTTTCCTATGTATGGAAAATTTGCTTAGTTGTCCCTGATGACCCCTAGAACAGCTAGTCTCCTTGCGAGAAGCCATTTTAGGGAACACATGAACATAGCGCCTCTGCTATTTTCCATTAATGTCTGATCAAAGAAGGACGAGGAATGCCAAAAAAGAAAACCTAGAACCTCATATTCTTGAGATTTTTAGTTTAAGACTTGCAGCTATAAAGATACTTTAAAATATTCATGTTTTTTCTTTAAAGCTCTTACTACTGTTACTTTATGAGCTCCTGAGTTCTTGTAAGCAGGGAGCCAAATGCGGAAACATATTATTTAATGTGCCGGTACCAAATGTAAAAGCAGATTAAAAAAACATGTTTTTCTTATGGCTTAAATCCTGAAGTACAATTGAGCTTGTTTGTTTACTGTTCACGTGCACACCTATGGGTGTATCATAAACAGGCACACTGGTTCTGTGCAAAGCCGAGCGCTGTTTTATGCACTTTCTGTGCATACATACAGCTCGGGTTTTCTGAGTTTATGTATGTACTGCAAACAGCATAAGATGGAACAGTCAGCATTCACTGCATTCCTCTGTTTCGAGCTTTGCCGTTTGAAATACATTCATTATCTTGGAGAATGTACGTGCCTGATTAATAGTCTTGCAACCTGTAGTGCCCTAAAGCAGATTGTCCTTTGCAAACATTCAGCAAATGGGGCATAGATTGGGGTGCAATGAATCCACAAACAAGAGAACTCCTTACGCATAAAGCTACATGTCTGCATCTGCTGTTTCCCGGGCTTTCATGACTAATGCCCCGGTCAGGGTCTTGCACTTGACCGGCACAGGTGAAAGCTCAGTGCATACATTCGAAAAACTCTCCCCATATGTTTAGTGAATATCCCCATTAATTGGTCATGCAGGTTCTAAATTAGTGGTAGAAATAAAAACAGTCGCATCTGGACCCATCGAGGCACATGTTAAGAGACTATTTGGCATTAGCAGGCCCGCGTTACTTCATCCACGTGTCTTATTTTCATCATGCAGAGAGTGTATGGCTGGGGCGTCCTTTCACAACCATCTTGGGTCTTATATGCTGGCCCTGTGTGTGATTGGGGAGCCTTCAGATTGGGTAAGGGCACACGCAGATCTGCCATGGGCAGACTATGTCAAATGAGTGATTTATGCGAATCTGGTCCTTGCTAAACAGCCTAAGAGTTCAAACCTTACCAATAACATATTTATGTTACACGCGAAGACAGCACAACAGTGAGCAGATGTCTTCCTGCATTACTGCTGTAATCCAAGGTGAACTGTTTTATAAGCTATCTGAGTTTGAAAGGAAACGAGAAGTGCCAGAATTAGATATGAAGGTGTATTTGTATGGAGAATGTCAACCACCGACCTGATACACCGTGGGTCAGGGAGGACATCGCAGACATGTAGCAATATTTGAAAAAAGGTTGCTGTACTTTTGCGGCAAGTCTGAGCTTGCAAAGTATTATACTAGGCCTAATTGCGTTAAATGCTAATCAAATTATTATAAACCTATTGTATACCTCCTTTAACAACCTAAACAAATCAACATACCTTCGCAGCTATCATTTTAGTCTTCCACTCTATCTCTTTACGCCTACGTTTACCCATCCGGCCTCCAAACTACTTACACGTCACATCAGGTTTACATTGTCGTACTGCCACTGTGGCAAGTCTGCCTGCTTACAGATCGGTGCAGCCACATTTTCCAACCCTCCTGAGCTACTCTTGAAAACCTCATGAAACTTAACACCATTATCTCCTTGATTTACCGCTTCATAGGCTATTTCCATAAGTTTGTATAAAGTAACGAACAAAAATATACAAATATATTATCTCATCTGTTCGAGCAAATCTGCCCGGATAATTAGAAGCTTATTTAGCCTGATGTGCCCCACCTCAAGAGTAACTGACTCCAAGCCACCAGGGAGAAAAAACATGCATTTCACCTTGCAGCCTGTGCTTATGAAGGATAAGTGAGAGAAATGTGCTGCGTCTGCGTTTGTCTTTCTCTCAGAGAAAGAGGGAGGTAACTCCACCTTCCCCTATGACCCTTTAAGGCATCTGGCAAAGACCCACGGATGCCTAGTTTTATGTGATAAAAGGTTACCACATTCCTGATGCAGATTTAATTTGAGAAGATGTCAGGTCGCCTTGCACACTGAAATGGCGCTCTCATCCAGCTAAGAGGTCAAGTCGCTGTACCCATCCTTTTCACGTTAGCTATTCAACCAACCCTACTTTTTTCCAAGACCCCGTCCTTTGACCCACAAGTCTACAGCAGTGATGAAAGGCACTATGGTGTTGTCCCCCAACTGTTTTTAAGTAGTTCCTAACACTCTATAACCAGCCTATTAATTGACTGTAGATTGCCTGGGGATCCACTAAAGGGTGCCATTCACTCTGCGCCTCAGGGGCCTGTATTATGCCCCTGGTGTATGGTGTGGGGGCGTCACAAATCTGTGGACACCCTTGAACCTCCATCTGCTGCTAGGCCTCCAAGCCACACAGACATCGACCGTGCCCACGGATATATTTATCCCCTTACTCGATGCCACTCGTTATATATTTTCTGACCCTTGTTCCCAGTTTACCACTTACGCCTTCAATTCACGTCCTACACGCTTTCCACAAAGTGTTTTCTAATTTAGTGATCTACCAGGTCCCAGAAAAACCCATAAAAAAAGCATTATTATATCGCCTTATCCAGTTTCATTCATTACAAATACATTACCACTTTCATCAACTTCATCAGACACATAGGCCCTCATTCTGACCTTGGCGGGCGGCGGAGGCCGCCCGCCAAAGTCCCGCCGTCAGGTTATCGTTCCGCGGTCGAAAGACCGCGGCGGTAATTCTGACTTTCCCGCTGGGCTGGCGGGCGGTCTCCTTCAGACCGCCAGCCAGCCCAGCGGGAAAGAGGCTTCCACGATGAAGCCGGCTCGGAATCGAGCCGGCGGAGTGGAAGCTGTGCGACGGGTGCAGTTGCACCCGTCGCGTATTTCACTGTCTGCGCAGCAGACAGTGAAATACATGTAGGGGCCCTCTTACGGGGGCCCCTGCAATGCCCATGCCAGTGGCATGGGCACTGCAGGGGCCCCCAGGGGCCCCGTGACCCCCCCTACCGCCATCCGGATCTCGGCGGTCCGACCGCCGGGATCTGGATGGCGGTAGGGGGGGTCGGAATCCCCGCGGCGGTGCAGCAAGCTGCGCCGCCACGGAGGATTCAATGGGGCCGCGGTACACTGGCGGGACCCCGCCAGTGGTGCCGGTCCGACCGCGGCTTTACCGCCGCGGTCGGAATCCCCATTGGAGCACCGCCGGCCTGTCGGCGGTGCTCCCGCGGTCCTCCGCCCTGGCGGTCAAAGACCGCCATGGTCAGAATGAGGGCCATACTCTATCCTGTCAATACTGAACTGCAAAAGAAATACTTACATTTCTCCAGTTGTATGCAGCATGCATGCTGTTTTATACACTTGGTAATAATTGCTGTTCATAGCTGCTATCCTCTCCACAGTCTCCCAAACAAATGTATGTATAGCATCCCTACCACAAACCACCCTCCTTTAAGTTCCAGCTCACCTTACATCACTAACACAGCAAGACTCAAATCATTTTACTTGCTCTTTGTGGTCAGCTGGCTAGGTCTCCTTTCCCAAAAAAAAAAATAATTGCAGGAGCTCCCTATCCTGTTTTTCTGTAACTTCTGAAAATGAAAGCACCATGGAACCCCACAAAAAAAATTGTGCCATCCAAAACCCTTTCGAGTGTGATATATGGACTATGCACACTGCCACTGTTATGCCTTTTACTTTAGCCACCGCCATTTGTCTTTCTCTGGTCTCATCTCATGCGTCGCAATTTAACCAATTTATTCATGATCGTTTCGTTTTTCCTACTTCATATACCTATAGCCTTTAGCCATAAAATCACATTTCTGACATTTTAGGACCAGCAGTGGCCTATCTGCTTTTCTATCATTTCTAGCTAAATTATATCACAGTATCTCTTTGTTCTTCAAATCTGATTCACTGTTTACATTTTATGTTATTTACAGCCCTGAAATCAACATCAATCTGTTTATAACTAGTACCCATTTGGTGACGTCATTATGGAACCTTCAATCGCCCGCTTCTCCCGAAATCCCAGCAGCAATACCTCCTGCACTATTCATATTCTGTCTTCCACCCCAGCATCTCAAGCACTGTTGTTAGACCTGACAGCCTTAGGGTAGTCACCCCTAACATTTTGCCTGCCTCCCTCCACTTTTTGGACACTGTTTTTGCTGGTTTATAGGCTCTGCGCACTTTACCTCTGCTAACCAGGGCTAAAGTGCATATGCTCTCTCCCCTAAAACATGGTAACCTGGAATCATACCTGATTGGACTATTAATTTACTTATAAGTCCCTAGTAAGGTGTACTCTATGTGCATAGGGCTGGTAAATTAAATGCTACTAGTGGGCCAGCAGCACTGGTTGTGCCACCCACTTAAGTAGCCCCTTCTCCTTGTCTCAGGCCTGCCATTGCAAGGCCTGTGTGTGCAGTTTCACTGCCACATCGACTTGGCATTTAAAAGTTCTTGCCAAGCCTAGAACTCCCCTTTTTCTACATATAAGTCACCCTTAATGTGTGCCCTAGGTAACCCCTAGGGCAGGGCGCTGTGTAGGTAAAAGGCAGGACATGTACCTGTGTAGTTATATGTCCTGGTAGTGTAAAACTCCTAAATTCGTTTTCACACTACTGTGAGGCCTGCTCCCTTCATAGGCTAACATTGGGGCTGCCCTCATACACTGTTGAAGTGGCAGCTGCTGATCTGAAAGGAGCAGGAAGGTCATATTTAGTATGGCCAGAATGGTAATACAAAGTCCTACTGACTGGTGAAGTCGGATTTAATATTACTATTCTAGAAATGCCACTTTTAGAAAGGGAGCATTTCTTTGCACTTAAATCCTTCTGTGCCTTACAATCCACGTCTGGCTGGGCTTGGTTGACAGCTCCTTGTGCATTCACTCAGACACTTGCTGGAGAAGAAACCTGAACCAGAAACTACATCCTGCCAAGAAGAACTGCCTGACTGCTCAAAGGACTCACCTGTCCGCTTTCTACAAAGGACTGCTGCCTTGCTGTTGCCCTGCTGCCTTGCTGAACTCTTGTCTGGCTGTGAAAGTGCTCTCCAAGGGCTTGGATAGCGCTTGCCTCCTGTTCCTTGAAGTCTCAGGACCAAAACGACTTCCCTATTTTACTTGGACGCTCCGTGCGCCGAAAATTTCGACGCACAGCTTGTTTCGCGGCGAGAAAAACGCCGCATTCCGACGCTGATCGACGCAACGCTCTTGGGACGATCGAAGATCCGACGCACGGCCTCGCAAGGACAACGCCGCCCGACCTCTAGAGGAGAAATCGACGCCTGCCGTGAGATCGTAATTTCAACGCGCAGCCCCGCAGATCGAAGTCTAGAGGAGAAATCGACGCGACGCCTGCCGTGAGATCGTAATTTCGACACGCAGCCCCGCAGACCGACGCGCAGCCGGAGAACAAGCAGGAAAATCCACGCACAGACCCGGGACATCTGGTAATCCCCGCGATCCACAGAAAGAGACTGTCCGCGCGCCGGAAAACGACGCCGACTTCCCCGCGTGGAAAATAACGACGCAAGTCCGTGTGTGCTGGGGAGAAATCGACGCACACACCCTTTTTTCCACGCACCTCTTCTCTTGTGGCCCTCTGAGGAGATTTTTCCACTCCCAACCAGGTACTTGTGCTTGAAAGAGACTTTGTTTATATTCTAAAGACTTAAGACACTTTATATCACTTTTCCGTGATATTTCTACAATTTTCCATTGCAACCTTATTCTTTTTGACCTACAATTATCCTGATAAATATTATATATTTTTCTAAACACTGTGTGGTGTATTTTTGTGGTGCTATATGGTGGTATTGTATGATTTATTGCACTAATACTTTACACATTGCCTTCTAAGTTAAGCCTGACTGCTCGTGCCAAGCTACCAGAGGGTGGGCACAGGATAATCTTGGATTGTGTGTGACTTACCCTGACTAGAGTGAGGGCTTTTGCTTGGACAGGGGGTAACCTGACTGCCAACCAAAAACCCCATTTCTAACAACTGTGAATGAGAAAATCCATTTGCAATGCGGTTGTCAATCACTTGAACGTATTTTGCTGTACACTAAATACACCACTTCGGTCACTGCAGCACTAGAGCAACCAACAGCCAAAATAACCACAGTTCAGAAATCCACAATCTGTTCGCAAATGCTACCAAGGTCTTATTCTTACGAAGGGGCATCTTATTGCCTCTCTGTTCAGCATAACACACATTTATAGCTGCTAATGCCCGGAAGAAATCTAAGATTGCACCACTATAGTCTTTGTTTCTGTAGCTGCTTGGATACTTTTCTACATACAAGTTCATTTTCCTTAACATTTCAAACCAGTAATGGTCTAGAAATTCTCAACTCACCACTGCACTGGTTCGTCAGACACACCTAAGCAGGGAAATTTGGCACATGTGATGTTCAGGAAGTGGGGTAACCATTGACTGGCAGGCCCATCCAAGCTCCTGCTCACTATGGGAACAGGAAGCGCAATAGGTTGTTGGAGTTGGAAGGTTACACCTATGTGATGTTCGGTAATTGACTACAGGAAATAAAGCCACAAATCTTGTCCCTCCCACCAGAAGCTGATCTCTTCTGACAAGTTCCAGAAGTTGAAAAATATGACAATGGATACACAGCAGTGGCGGGGCACTTGCACAATGAAATGTGTGTTTGAGGGATGTAGCTCTGGCTGTGTGCCAGATGCAGGGAACCTATGTGTATCTAGAATGTAAGCATGGCTGTGCTTGAATTTTTAAAAAAGCACAATGAATGATGTGAGTAAATTGACTGTTTTTCACTATATTTAAAACATTGTATTGGGCAGGATTAGGACATTCTTATCAGATAGTGTGTGACCCCACCCATTCAAACCTGGCATATCTGGCAAATCTTTTTGCATCTCATTTGTCATCTTTTCCTATAATAAAAACTGGATCCCCATATCAAGAAAAAACATTGTTTTCTATCAGCGTGCACGTTTTATGCCTAACACTTCCGATACCAGTACTCAGATAGTCTAATTCATCCTAGGCTATCTGAGTTTCATTCTCACCACTGGATCTTACTGAATTCCTATGAACCTTAAGTTTATGCCTAGCTGCTCTTGTTCAATAGCCACTACTGTCAGCCAGTTTACCAGTGAACGACTGGTAGTGAAGTATATGTTTGGTAATCCTATTTTTCTGCCCAGAGCAGCGCCCCCAGGGCAGCACTTTTGGCCATTCATACTTGCTTATTTTCAACCATTCCTAAAAATGCTTGGGGAATGTACAACTTTCCCCAAAATATTCGAGGACTGGAGTTGGAATACTAAATAAGCCTCCCCGAATATTTGAGCACACGTTGATCTTTACCTAAATATTCTAGGGCTTGAGTTAGAATAGCAATTTTGACTGTCCAGTGTCTGCCATGCCCACTGCTGCCCGAGGGAACGGTTTAGGGCAAGAAACTGGAACGAACTACATGTCTGGACATCAGCCATCCTTCAACTAAGGGCATAAAAATGCTGCCCTACTTCAATTCTGCTTAATTTGGGAAACTTTTAAAGTTAGTGATTTTTTCATAACATAAGATTCTGCACACAAAGCCGTGCAAAGTCCACACATATTGCAATTTGTTTATGAAGCATGCATTTTCCAAAAATCCAGAACTTGTGTTCCTCTGAGCTCTAGGTAGCACATACTCATTTTCTTCTAAATATCTCAAACAATGTATAGGACACTTGCATCATGCCAGAAAAGCATCTCAACAGGTTTTCTCACAACTATTCATCCACCACAATGCTAAGCGCTGCCTCTCATAGAAAGATAACCACACATTAGTGGCTGCCACATGCAACATGGAAACATTTACCACATATTACCAAAAGACAAAGACAAGACATTTCCAATTACACATCATATGCAAGGTAGTTGGCTACCCTTGTAGGCAAGCACTTCAGTGCTCCACATAGGGGTAGTAAGTGCTATATAAATGCTGCAATACAATACAACACACTAAAGGCCATCAGTCTGGACTGTTAGGTAAAGGAAGGGTGATTTAATTCCATGTTTTGTCATCCTCTACACCAGTCATTCATCAGCCACATTGACTTAGCCACACTTGAGTGTCTACTCAAGCTATTTTTCTGTTCAGTATAGTCTGCCGCTAAGTATTCTGACCGAAATAGAATATGCATCAGCTTTAATTTATATATATATATTTTTTTATAAAACCAGTCCGTAGAGGGTATTTACTATCACTTCCCTTAATAGCCACAAGATTATGCTCAGGCCTAGGCACAAATTTAATCATGCTGGTGAAATTGGCATGATTTTCTTACTTTTTTGTAATGAAATTTACAAACAATTAAAGTGATTATGCCATCGTGCCAGCTTGCTTAATTCGGGGAGAAATTTTAATGCAAGATGTACCGTTTGAGTAATTTTTGCATGTAAGTCGCATTTCAGTTACACTTTTTACCCAAGCAGACTATTTGAGTAATTTTAGGGCACGTGACTACAAATCCGAAAAATGAGTGGCAGTGTTTTGAACATGAGAATCTGAAATAAAAAATTTGAGTTGAATCTTTACCCGGGAGGATCATTTTTTGAGTGTTCGATGCATTTTGCATAAATACACTTAATTTTGCATAGTTTGTGGTCATTTTTCATAACTACGCTCTACAAAGTATGCAAGATTTGCACACCCCAATTTGTGCTAACAGCCTGCTTTATCGAGCTTTTTTATTCACCACTAGCCCAAGTTGCTCCTTCACACATACCAAGTTCTCTGCTAACCACCCTTTGTGTCTAATAGTAAACCATACTTAAAACTTTGTGTAAGAGTACTGTCTCAAGCCTCTCTGGGTAATGGCCTGACTATCGTTTACGTCTGTGCAGTTTAAGCAGTGCATCGCTTTGCCAGTAACATCCTCAACGCCATCATGTCTGCTGTTTGTTGTCACTGGTTCCTTTTTCCATATTGGAGTAATGCACGCTCTAGTGTCTTTCCACAACTGTTAGAAATGGGGTCTTTGGTTGACAGTCAGGTTACCCCCTGTTCAAGCAAGGACCCTCACTCTAGTTAGGATAAAAGAGAATCACCCTCAGCTAACCCCTGCTTACCCCCTTGGTAGCTTGGCAGAGCAGTAGGCTTAACCTCAGAGTGCTGGGCGTAAAGTATTTGTACCAACACACACAGTAACTTAATGAAAACACTACAAAATGACACAACACCAGTCTAGAAAAATAGGAAATATTTATCTAGACAAAACAAGACCAAAACGACAAAAATCCAACATACACAAGTCAAGTTATGATTTTTAAAAGGTTTAAAATAAAAAGAGTCTTTAGGTAGTTGTAACAACACACTAGCGCTGCTAGCGTGAAAATGTACCTGGTTTGCGGCAAAAATAACCCCGCACGGGCGGTGTGCGTCGAAAATAACCCGGCACGGGTATATGCGTCGAAAACAGCTCGGCTCGGCGAGGCGCGTCGAAAAAGCCAGCCACGCGACGGTCCGAAGTCCCGCGGCGCTGGTTGCGATCTCTCAGCCTTCGTCAGCGATGCTGCGCGTCGTTTCTCCTGCTCCGGGCGTCGATTCTCCGGTCGCGTTTCCAGCGGCGTCGTTTCTCAGCTGCGGAGCCGGCGTCGCGTCGTTTTCTCAGCCGCGATCGGATTCGCGTCGATCTTTTCTCCGCACGGCGCTCGGTGCGTGTATTTTTGTCCTTAGGCTGCCAGCCTCTCCTTTCAGGGTCCCAGGAACTGGAAGGGCACCACAGAGCAGAGTAGGGGTCTCTCCAGAGACTCCAGGTGCTGGCAGGAAGAAGTCTTTGCTATCCCTGAGACTTCAATAACAGGAGGCAAGCTCTACATCAAGCCCTTGGAGATTTCTTCTTCAAGATGGAAGGCACACAAAGTCCAGTCTTTGCCCTCTTACTCTGGCAGAAGCAGCACTGCAGGAAAGCTCCACAAAGCACAGTCACAGGCAGGGCAGCACTTGTTCCTCAGCGATCAGCTCTTCTCCAGGCAGAGGTTCCCCTTGATTCCAGAAGTGTTTCTAAAGTTTGTAAGTTTGGGTGCCCTTCTTATACCCATTTTAGTCTTTGAAGTCACCTTCCTTCAAAGGGGACTCACACCTTCTTGTGAAATCCTGCCTTGCCCAGGCAAGGCCTCAGACACACACCAGGGGGCTGGAGACAGCATTGTCAGAGGCAGGCACAGTCCTTTCAGATGAGAGTGACCACTCCACCCCTCCCTCCTAGCAGAGATGGCTAATCAGGAAATGCAGATCACACCCCAGCTCCCTTTGTGTCACTGTCTGGTGTGAGGTGAAAAACAACCCAACTGTCAAACTGACCCAGACAGGGAATCCACAAACAAGGCAGAGTCACAGAATGGTTTAAGCAAGAAAATGCTCACTTTCTAAAAGTGGCATTTCCAAACTCACAATCTTAAAATCAACTTTACTAAAAGATGTATTTTTAAATTGTGAGTTCAGGGATCCCAAACTCCACATGTCCATCTACTCTCTAGGGGAATCTACACTTTAATCATATTTAAAGGTAGCCCCCATATTATCCTATGAGAGAGAGACAGACCTTGCAACAGTGAAAACGAAATTGGCAGTATTTCACTGTCAGGACATATAAACCACATTACTATATGTCCTACCTTATCCATACACTGCACCCTGCCCTTGGGGCTACCTAGGGCCTACCTTAGGGGTGCCTTACATGTAAGAAAAGGGAAGGTTTAGGCCTGGCAAGTGGGTACACTTGCCAAGTCGAATTTACAGTGTAAGAATACACACACAGACACTGCAGTGGCAGGTCTGAGACATGATTACAGAGCTACTTATGTGGGTGGCACAACCAGTGCTGCAGGCCCACTAGTAGCATTTGATTTACAGGCCCTGGCACCTCTAGTGCACCTTACTAGGGACTTACTAGTAAATCAAATATGCCAATCATGGATAAACCACTTACATACAATTTAAACAGGAGAGCATATGCACTTTAGCACTGGTTAGCAGTGGTAAAGTGCTCAGAGTTGAAAAGCCAACAGCAGCAGGTTAGAAAAACATAGGAGGCAGGAGGCAAAAAAGACTGGGGATGACCCTGCATAAGCAAAAGTCCAACAACAACACTTGGGGATTTGCGATATAAATGTGAAAGCATGGTGAGTACACACCTTTTGTTGTAAGCCCAGCATGCATGACAGGGGGAGTCCATGTTAGTCACCTAGAAACGAATTCCATTAGGCACCCTTAAAAGAACGTGTGCTCGTCAGATGTAAATATTCTTAGAACCATCTGCCTCTGGGCCCATTCCCTCTCCTAGACCTTCAACAGTTATTTTGTAAGTGCTTAAGATTCTGCAAAACTTCGTTTCTCAAATTCTTTTTGTGGAATAAGCACAAGTGCCTGAAGGTCCTTTGTTATGCTGATATGAAGAAACATATATATACTTTGATTTCTCTACCTTCACTAATGTCTCAGTGGTGTCTGGTTCCGCTCCGTTTGCACCCTCCTCTTTTTCAATTTCAATCTCTAAATTAACACTTCAAGGCTCATTGAGGATCTATGAAGGTCTCACACTCTAGAATCGCACATACAATTTTTCCTCTTTGGACTCACTTGTATTCCATTCATCTATTTTTCTTGACTATGCTTTATCTGTCTCAGTCCCAGGACATTCTTCATTTTCTTTTAACATTTCCCTACACCCCGCTTCAATGAGCAAACCCTTAAACGTTTCATTGCCCTTAAGTCATATGTGTTTGTGCCAACATGTGCCACAACACTTTCTGATGCTTCCTCAAGTCCACGTTTCTTTCAACATGTTCCCTATTTTTCCTTCATGAATTCTTTGTGAATGGGTTGCACTTATATATAATAATAATGCAAATTACGAGTTGCGATGTCTTCCGACACCCTACTCATCTTTCACTTATGCAGAATTCTTCCTTTCATTCATCCTCTCAATAAAGCCTGCCATGCACACATACACACATAGGCCCAGATTTAAACGAAAATGATGGAGCGTGACGCTGCACCACATTTATCAGTGCTGTGTTCCGTCATTTTCAAAACACAGGGATGTGCCATATTTAATAGTGTTAAATTTGCTGCAGAGCTCCAATGCAGCACTTGCAACATGATGCAAGGATGGCTGCGCTGCGGGGAGATTGTTTTTGTGCAGGAATGGACACCTTCCTGAACAAAAACAATCTTCAATGGCGATTTGCTCTTTCTATGTGTGCTGCAAAATGCAGCACACATAGAAAGAATAAAAAATGAGGAGAAATTAAAGATTTTCTCCTTGTTGCGCCATGCTAACGCCAGGAGTGGCATTAGATTTTGGCACGCCCACAGCAACACCATTGCACGCCCCTTCCATGCAAAGTGCTGCATGTGAAGGGGCCGTATTTACAAGGTGGCGTTACGCCACAAAAAGTGGCTTAACTTCACCTTTTAAAAACGGCGCTGTGGTTAGTGCCACTGGAGCCTCACTAAAAGTGAAGCTCCAGTGGCGATATGGCCTTCTAAATGTGGCCCATAGTTTCTCGTCTCTCTCCACTGGCCTCATGTTCCATTGTTTAGTGTATGTGCACATCAAATTCGTTCTTGCCAATCAGGGCTATTTAAACTCATATCATACCGCCTCCGCAATTTAGGAAACCCCCAAAGTTCAAAGATTTCCTATACTCATGTCTTCATCAATTTCTCAACCCTTTAAAGGCTTAATTACCCCTCACAGACCATGACTTTTTCAGCTCCTCAATTTCCTACTGCATTCAGCAATTTTTTTGTTCAATATCTGGACCGAGATGTAGTCCCCTATATACCTCTGAATTGGGGTGTTCACCATCATTATGTGCCTTAATTTCTCTAAGTACTCACACCTATTGTTTTTCTGAAAGTAACTCCTGGTTGGCATTATACTTGCACCTGAATACCCTCGTGGATGATTAGCTGCACTTTATAAATCCTGTTTGATTCATTGCACGTCATTTCATATCAGACCCTTAAACCCTCTTTGATGGTTCTTGGTTTCATTGTCTCCCCAAATCACACGTGGAGTGGATGCAACCAGGTTCTTTAACAAAACCGTGTTTCCACCAGGTGACTGTCCTGTCAATTTTCTCCCAAATCTTCAAGCTCATGGCGGCGCACCATCTGGCCCCCTCTTGTTTTTGTCATACTTCATCTGCCATCTGTGTACCTGCGCCCTCACCGCAGTATTAAGTTACAATGGAGAGGCCTTCTTGAATAAAATAAAATATTCAAGAGTCAGTGTGAAGAAGTTTAAGTAATGAAGGAGCAAATGCATTTAATGCTAGAAATACTATTTTCGATGATAGCAGTGGGAGTAGAGTATAGGTGTTATG
Organism: Pleurodeles waltl; assembly: GCF_031143425.1. NCBI lineage: Eukaryota > Metazoa > Chordata > Amphibia > Caudata > Salamandridae > Pleurodeles > Pleurodeles waltl. Next base: position 629,812,726 of record NC_090444.1, on the reverse strand, counting down.
GACAGGAGTGGGTTTGTGCACAGAAACAAGGTTAGTGTTGTTTGAAGAGTGAAGCATGTGCTGGGCAAATGTTCTGCTTTAGGGTTTGAATTAGATTGAGGATTGGGGAAGAGGTTGACCTTTTTTTATAAGGATTTAGCCAGATTAGAAGTAGAATTAGGTTTATGGTTAAGATTTTGATTGCAGTAAGTGCAAAGGGACTTTTCCATTCAATTTCTGCATATACAAATTTACTGCTGCACATGAACATGCATGCGTATCAATTTAAATACAAAGGTAGGTAACGTTTGTGTAAACTGATATGCTTACTACTCCGACAGGGTTCCCGCAGGTTCCCACAAGCATAACCTATTTTTTGCGAATTTCTTTACAGTGTGAAATGTATTTAATATTTAAGCTTAAGGGAAATGCTGGACTTTGCGAATACGAGTTTTGTGAATTGTGCTCAAAGTCATCCAATCACTCAGCCTCATAGGGAAAGCAATTTTAATTGTTCTTCACAGATGTGGCTGTCTTAATGCTTGAGACCCAGACACCATATTAACTAAAATCATGAAACCTTCCAAGATTAACTAAGAACACGGTACAAGGGTAAAAGCGGTATAGTAGAAATCTGAGCTGTGGAAATGAAAGCTTTTGCTCCAGAATGCACCAGTGCTGTCAGACCTTGTACTGACACAAGGTTGTAGAAAGCGGTCCCAAAGCCAATAGGTCTGGCTTTAATATGCTAAACTAAGCATACAGAGTCGTGTACTAATGTTATATACATAGGTTAACGCACTGAAACTAGACCTGTTTGCTTCCCAATTCTGAGAGTGAGCAGCACTAGTCTGCGTTGCCACGGGCTGCTAATATATGCCATTAGAGCGGGGAGCGCAAGCCTGCAGCACCACAAACTGTTACTAGGTGGCTGAGAGAAAGCTGAACAAGACTGTCCCGTCATTTCTTCATCAGCAAAAGCCTCCAGTCTAACTTAGTCATAACTTATAAGACGTAATGTAACATGTACGAACACATCCTAAACTGAAACAGGTGGAAAAATGACCTTTTCAGTTAAAAAGGAGGGCTATTTCAAACTGGCTGTGGATACACGGATGTTCCTTGACAAGACATTTAAATACCCACAATCCTTTGCAAATACATTTTAATATTCAGAGGATAGTATGTAGTAGCAAACGCACTGATGATCATTTTATTTAAAAAAAATGAAGAAATTACCAATTTTAGAATATATTTGATTCGCTATCGTCTTTTGATTAAAAAAGGGAAATAGGCACAGAAAAAATGGTCGCTGTGCCAGCATGTCTAGAAACAAACTAAATAAGTAAATTCGTTTTAAGTCCCTCGGGAACAATTGTTAAAAAATAATATGTCGGGTAGGTGAGTAAAAATAAATATACATAAATGCTCAGCTCAGACAGCATTGCAAGGAGGCGATAGCAGTTCCTTCATTTACATGCATCAAAATTCCTTCTCATGAGATGACGTATTTTGCTATTACCACTGATCTCCTAATAAGATCTCCTAAGACATGGCAGGGAGGTTGCTGTGAATTCCTTCAAAAACGTGCAGTAAGATGCCCTCTCTGTCTTTAGTTGTTGTTGATCTTTCCACACAATCATTTAAGATTCAGACCTGCCAGCGCACATGATGCCACCGTGTGTCACACGATCACCCAGTGAGGAGCCAATATCACACGGTGGGAGGGAAAACAGCTGAAAACCACTGCACAATAGTGGATTTTCTGCTGTTTTTGGACGCTCCGAACAGATGATGTCCCATAAGGGATGGGAAAACACCCCAGAACATCAGCGCCAGCAGCCTTGGCAAGATTTTGTTCTCTTTTTTGGTTTGCTTAGTTTGAGTAGGGGGCAATTGAGGGTTAAAGGTGCAGAAGTGACTGTCTCAGTAATAGTTCTAGGGCCGAGGCCCTGCCTCTTTCATGGCCAGGCCTCTCCTCACATGGTGAAACATTTTACTAAGTTGGCATGTCTGAAAATTTCACAAATGAAAGCAAGAGAAACAACACAATAATGAGGATATAAAGAAATACCTAAATATTTTCAGGTAGCCTTTTTTGCACACAAAGATACTTTATTTAAAAATAACTGAAACGTGTAACATTACGTGTTCATCCTTATTTACATTAGACTTCAAGCAAATATTTGGTTATAATGCAGAATGTTTGGTTTTAATGCAGCAGCCTTGTTTCCAAGGTGGCATCTGCGTTCACCAACAAGTTCTTGCCCTCTTATGAAAACAATGCCCTACATGCTTTCAATTCAAACATTCCCTAGGAGGGAGAATGAGACACCAAACACCCAATGGCATGAATGCCTATTCCTGTGAATCCCACTCTATGTATATGCATATTTTTTTAATTGACAAACACTTTAACAGCCAACAGTGTAGTCAAGCCAGACTAACATGCAATGCTAATTTACCCTCTTGCCATTCTTCAGGCCTCTGCTTCCAAATGTTTGCCTTTACTGGTTGTTGCACGTCACCCTCCACCCCCCTTCGACCATTCCTTTCTCCTCTTTGATGATGATACATAAGTGAGGCCTGGCTAGCCTCCTAGACTCTGAGGTGGTACCCTGCTTCTGTCCCAATGTCTTCTTTTTCCTCTCACCTGTTCCGCCTGAATAATGCCTAAAAAGTCTGGGTTGAGGAATGCTGTGTAGGTGTGCACGCCACTTTCCATTTAAAGTGTGTGTAAAAGTGGTTTGGAGCTAATTGCATTGTTCCTGTGCACAACTTGCACTAACAATGGGCCTGTCCTATCTTTTTAAACGTGGAGTTCTCCGTCCCATCTGTGGAGTCATGGCAAATGTAAATTTACTATTAAATTCGAATTCATGAAAAGCAAAAAATTGTGAACTTGCATAGAAGTCTAAGTTTAGCTTTGTGAATTAGGCCCTGTATCCTTTCATCGTCCAATTACTGAAGTTTAGCCTGAGTGATGGGTAAGGCCTGCAATATTTAAAATGAATTTCCAGAGCTGTATTACAAAAGTGCCCGGGGGCACATGGGCATTTGCGCCCGCTTTGTGCGTCCTTGAAGCATGTTGGTATTACACAAGGGGCAGCAAATGCTTGTGCGGCCCGTAATGTGACACACTTAGCGCTGGTGCACATGTACCGCCAGCGCTATCAGAGGGTGTTCCCTCATTTTCATTGGGGAGTGGTCCCATGCAAATGAGGGAATCTCTTTGTCTCTGCGCCATATTACTGATGTGGGTGCAGAAGCAATCATGCCTTTCAGTTTGCCTCCTAAAGGCAGCCCTCTGAAGGGATGAAAGGGGGTCCCATACTTCCCCCGACATTCCCTTTTAGGCAGGTGCAGTGACTCACTGCACCCGCCTGCAAGGGGATCTCTAATCCCTCTTAGAAATAGCATATGGATTGTTGTGTGCACAGAGAAACACGTAGCAGCATATAAGCAGCTGCTCCGTATCTCTCTTCAATGAGCTGCCCTGTAGGCAGTGCCAGTTCACAGCTGCCCTGAGGGCAGCGCATTCACCATAATAGGGTGCACTTTCCCTGTTTACACTCAGTGCACCTGCGTAAAGGTGCACCATGGTGCAAACAGAAAAAGTGTGCCCTATCTGTAACATTTATTTTTTTATTGTTGAGTGTTGACATTGTAGATGTTAATGGAGAAGAGAGGGGCATACCAATCTAAATGCTGATAGCCAGAAAATGCCTGGTTTGTTCCTGTGACAATTCTCTCAAGCTTTTAGTCTTCCTCCAAAATTAATGCAATTTCCTGTATATTCTGCTTTTGCTTTTTTTCACCATGTCTGAGTGCTTTTTGCTCATGGATACAGCCCTAAGGACGACTGAGCAATCTTGTTTACAACAGTAAAGGCTTTGTAATGTAATTACTCTTCCCCTTTATGGATACCATTTGCGGATACATTTATGAGAATGCATTCTATATTAATATAATATTTTTTTAAATACACAAGTAATAGCGATCTTGTAGTGTACTCTGTTTTTGAATAGAGGATTTCAAATGCAGTCTGAACATTTAGCTCTGCATAACCAACCTCAGAAAGACTGGCAGTGGAAATAAATTGAACTTTTTGACATGTGTGAAACAACGTTTGAGCATCTTTTACATTAAATTGATTTAAGCTTTTTACTGCAAATCAATGTCTCACATGGCCATACTCACTTTCACCAGGCTACGCTCTAGTTCATGGGTACTCACAAACATTTTTCCGGGGGCCAACATTTTTGGTCTAAGATGTGAAGAGGGCTGCACTGATGCCAGCAATGTGGCACTCAGAAGGAGAAAGTTCCAGGGAGTGGTGCCAGTAAACTGGGTGTAGTGGAAGCGAAACACATAACAGCTGCAAACTAGAATTAATCCCAGCTTCCCCACTTTTTCAAATTGTGTGATCCTAGGCAATTGTTTTGTTCCACTTTCCCTTTTTTCTTCAATATCACATACAAAAGCATGTCGAAATACATGACCTCAAGATGTTGAATGTGCAAAACCTTCCCGTGTTTGATTTAATAAACTATAATGTTTATGTATAACAGGAACCCAACCCACAGGGTGCACCTTAGCTCACTATTGACACTGTTGTCAGGCTGGGGGAAAAACAAATGTAAATTCATGTTTAAAAACTTAATTTAAAAAAAAAAAAGTTCTCAATATACTGATAAAATGTGATGTACGAAGGTGGAACGGTTTTATATGTTAATGAAATACGCTTTCTGAATTTTGAGTGGATTAAATCATATTTTGACAGGTGCTTCTAAAGATAAACAGTGCTGGATAAACTAGTTACTTTCTTTCTTTAATTTCAGTTAACCTTTACATAAATGCTTGCTTGTTTATTTCGTTTCTTGCTCAATGTTTGCACTGATTCAGCCCACTGCTGCTTTTGACTTTGGGGCCGCAAGTAAAGGTCAGGGGGGCCGCATGCGGCCCCCGAGCCCTACTTTGAGTATCACTGCTCTAGTTGGACTACTTTGTAAATCCTACCCCATACTATACTGCGTCTCCTCTTTCCATTTTTAATATGAAAAACAGGCATAATGGAAAAGTGAAAGTGCGCCTCTCCTTCGGAGTAGTGTGGAAGATTCTGATCCCTGCACAATTAGAAGTTGGAAGTGCAGCGATCGGATTGGAATTATGAATTCTGAGATAAATGCACACTCCCTCTGTTTTCCAATAACGTGTTTGCAGGTCATCAGTGGTGTAATGCATCAGGCAAAAACCCTGAAAAACGCAACACGTGAAATTTTGGCCATGATGGTGCACACCCGGGGCAGTACTATATATTGAAACCAATAAACTCTAATTTTCCGGGGATCAGGATTTATCAGGAACATTATCTTGCCTCTATTACAAGTTTTCTCCCTAAAAAGGGAAATAAGATGGTGCTATCCGTGCTCTCACAAAACTCTGTATATTCAGGCATTTACTGCGCCATTTTCACCCATTACATTTGACTTTGACTTACCGAAATTTAAACGCTGAAAACTCAATGGTGTGGAATTTAAAACGTGCCTTCCATACATGGACCCATTATAATCCCTGCACAAACTGCAACACGAGAGTCACTAGTAGCCGAGGGCTTGGTACAGTACATCCTGCATAATTTAGGTCTCATTTTGAAGTGAACAACATGAACTTGGAGGGATTTATCTCACCGATACCTCACACCAGAGTAACGTATTTACTAGGGGTGGTAAATACCTCATCCTTTTTTGACCGATCCAGAAAGAGGGCCAATTAAGATTCTAATTTGTAGGATAATTACTGCATGAGTAATTACCGCACATAGTTGTCATCACACAGAGTATTTACAGCGCAGGATGACTACCCCCTCGCCTCAACGTTTGCAAGACCCAGTTCACAAAGGAAAATCTGGCAAAATTTCCAAGTTAAAAAGGTGAGAAGAAATTTTAAGCATTTCGTAATCCATGAGGAAAACACTGATAATGCATGTTATGCCCCATTCTGACATGAGTAACTGAATAGATGATATTTATTTCACCTGATGAATGCTCCATTTCAGGACGAGGGTATTTTCCAAATATTATAATCAATGCCTATTTTCAATAGAGCTCAGAATGATGGCTAATTTGTAAGACTTGAAAGGGATGTTCTGTTTGTTTCCCTATGTAAAATAGATACTTATGTACTAATTTAAGTAACTAAAGCATCAAAGCGTTTTAAAAATTTGTTCTGAAAACGGGGAAAACATGCAATCCATTCTGAAAACTACAAGAGCAAAAATTACTTCTCTGTGAGTAACATAACAAAGACTTCCGATGGTTTGCCAAAATAGACCCAGGGGTAATATTACTTATCTTACTCCCCCTCATTCAACCGCTTATAAGCACCATGGACTAAGCCGTTGAAGGGAGAGTGAAGAGGAGGGAAGCAGCAGGCAGAAGGGAGAGGGAAGAGAGGAGCTACAGCAGGCAGAAGGGAGTGCGAAGAGAAGGGACATAGCATGCCGAAGGGAAAGTGAAGAGAAGGGATGCAGCTGGCAGAAGGGAGAGTGAAGAGAAGGGACATAGTATGCAGAAGGGAGAGTGAAGAGAAGGGATGCATCAGACAGAAGGGAGAGTGAAGAGAAGGGATGCAGCTGGCAGAAGGAAGAGTGAAGAGAAGGGACATAGCATGCAGGAGGGAGAGTGAAGAGAAGGGATGCAGCGGGCAGAAGGAAGCGTGAAGAGAAGGGACATAGCATGCAGGAGGGAGAGTGAAGAGAAGGTATGCATCAGACAGAATGGAGAGTGAATAGAAGGGATGCAGCAGGCAATATGGAGAGTGAAGAGAAGGGACATAGCATGCAGGAGGGAGAGTGAAGAGAAGGTATGCATCAGACAGAATGGAGAGTGAATAGAAGGGATGCAGCAGGCAATATGGAGAGTGAAGTGCCAGAAGGCAGAGTGAAGCGAAAGGGTACAGCATTCAGAAGGGAGAGTGAAGAGAAGAGAGACAGCAGGAGATGCATCTGTTCTGCCACTGTCTTGGGAGCCTCAGTCACAAGACCTGGCTCAAGTTTCACGATCATTCCTTTCGCATTCATCCCGGGTGGCACATCACATTTCTCACCACAAAGGTTCTTAAAAAAGTCAGGAACTCAAAAAATGTACCTTCGGATCTTATACTTGACAAACACCTTACCCTCTGGTTTAAGTCGCTGATAACGCATTTGCACCGAAGAAAAAATTGTATTCGCTGCCAAATTTAGCAGCAGGCCTACAAATACATAGACGGAAGCACTGTAAATATTGAACTGGTAGAAACAGTGCATTGAAGACAAGATCCGACATGGGTACGTTCATTTATGTCTGAGAGACGAGGAGTGATGGGAAAACGCAGCCATATTAAAAAAAAAAAACACAGTTCTTCTCAACCCGAGGCTCAAACATGGCATTTCAGTCTGACAAACAAAACCCAATACCTCTGGATTTATCTACTTGGAAATGTATTTAAGAGGTCAAATAAAAAGTGTGTGATATTGGGAAAAAATGTTCCAAATGAAAAGCCACCCTTATGAGTTTAGCAGCTGAATCACACACATCTCTGTCGCTGCCCCAATTCAGTAAGGAACTCAAGACCTGGCTCCTTGACTAAACCACAGCTCCCAGTCAGATCAGCAGCACCCCCTCACACCTAGCGCCTTGAACCTCGGACGGGTGAATAGTTGTGCTTTACAAACCCCTGGTTGGCACAAACAATAATTAGTACAGTATTTTTCTTTTTGCAGATGCGGACACTTGATAGTCTGTTTTTATTCTTCTTTTAGCTTGTGCCATACTGGAATGCCTTGTGTGAATTGTGCTTTCAGAAGCTTGTTTGGGGCACATCCCTTCCCTAACATTTCCTTTCGTAGCGAAACCCACCATCACAGAAATTCTCAACTGGGATTTCCTTTTTTCAAAGTACAACACTGTAGGAGGGAAAACATCAAGCGCTGGTAATTAGAAACAGAACATTCAGGGCCTCCAAAAAATTAAACACAGTAGCATTAATCGATGATGAATAAAAGCTAAGAAGAACATATTCTGTTTGGCAGCAGCAACATTCGGGCTTTGATTCTCGAAAAAGCAATAACACGCTGGACGCATGGGCTTACATATTGACTTTTTTTTTTCATTGTTTGTTTTAACTTTTTACCAAATTCAACAATAAGCAAAAGCCAGATATGTAGCGGATATAGTGCAAAGTACATAGATTCATACATTGGTGATCATTTTGGGCATCATTGACGTAGAAACACAAAGGAATGTGCTCCTGCGGGTGTTGTGATGTCGCGCTTGCTGTCTAGACTGAGCACACATTCATGACCCACAGACACATGGTGGCTTTGACATGTGGGGGTGACGGCAGCCGTGTCCCAGGGGTTTGAAACCGCTTGAACCAGGAGATGTTGCGTGCAATCCTCTCTGTTCCTCTGCTCGCTACACTCAGGGATCCTTGACGTCTGATGATGGTCCAGAGGCGGACCCCAAATGGCAACCGGAACTTGCTGCCTGGAAAACGATCTTTTACCAGGACCTGGTCATCTATCTGCAAATCAGAATGTCAGGCTCCCCCTGTCTTTGGAGTTCTTTAGTTTGAGATATTCACTCCTCTCTTTTCCTGGTGCTGATGTCCAGGATTCATGGTGGGAATGACATCTGTAACTACACGGCCCATGGACAGGTGACTCGGCGCGACTTCGGTGGTGGAGTGTGGAGTCTGCCGGTAATCTCGAAGGAATAAATATACTGCCATCTCAGGCCCTTCCTGTCTGGCAGACGCAATCCATATTACCTTGTTTAGTGTTGCTTGCACGCCTGGTCCTTAGTAAGTAAACTTACAAGGGGATGCATATAGGTCGATGAACCTTTTGAATCCCATGGAGTATCCTAGTCATGCAGTGACTATTGAATCAATAACTAACATCAATAACCAAGGAAAATACTCTATGAAACCGCAAAACTATACCATACTAATTAAAAATAACCACTACTCAAGAAAGGATTAACACGTTTTATTCTCTATTGCTTACAATTCTAAGTAATCTGTTAGTTCAAACTTTATTCAAATTAACTCATTAGTTAAAAGACATTGGGCCAGATGTAGCAAAATTCTGAATTGCGACCCGCAAATTGCGAGTCAGACCGACTCGCAATTTGCGAGTCGCAATTCAGAATGTTGGCTGTTGTCCCTGACACCATCTGCGATTCGCAGGGGGGTCGCAAAGGCCCACCTCAGGAATATTCATGAGGTGGGTCGCAATTTGCGACCCCCTTGCGAATGGCAGCCCTCACAGGGATGGTGGCCTGCTGCGGACAGCAGACCACCATGTCTGTGACTACTTTTTAATAAAGCAGTTTTTTTTATTTTTGTAATGCAGCCCGTTTTCCTTAAAGGAAAACGAGATGCATTACAAAAATGAAAAATGAAGCATTTTCGTTTCATTTTTTCAGTGCAGGCAGTGGTCCATAGGACCACTGCCTGCTCTGAAAAAATGTTTGCAGTACCATTCTCAACGGGGATTTCCCTTTTGCGAATGGGTTACCACCCATTACAAAAGGGTGCAAACTGTGATTGGTTTGCGACCGCGTTCGCGATCACAAAGCAATCCTGCATTGCACTGCAACTCGAAGTTAGGAAGGGAACACCCCTTCCTAATTGCGACTCGCAAACCCATTTTGCGATTCGGTAACCAGGTTACCAAATCGCAAAACGAGGTCTGTGCATTGCAAAGTGCATTTTGCACGTCGCAAACAGCAAAATTTGCTGTTTGCGACATGCAAACTGCTTAGTACATCTGGCCAATTATCTCTTAAAGAAAGCATATGCGACAAAGCAACACCATAAGCTATGAACATCAGCATTAATAGTGTAATTCAGCAATTAAGTTCGTCAGTCATTTGTCACCATCAATGTCACCCCTAACAGCCTACCTAACCAAGATTAGCATTAGCATGGGGGTCTTCATGCGAAAACTATTTAGAGAAAACATTAGTTTGGAAAAATCTACCTAAGTGTGAATCTCTATAACAGCGCAGTTGGTACCTAGAAGAAAAGGCACAAAATCATCAGTCACATTATTATAGCTACCTATCCAAGATGAATCAGCAACAAGTCAGTCTTCATCTTCAAGTCATCAAATAGTCACCTACGGATCAGACTCACAGAGTATGAGCCCAATATCAGCACTTCGGACAGCGTCTCCTGACGACATAAATTTTCTCCCCGCAGTTCTGATTCCTCACCCCTTGTCATGACTTTTTATTAGGGTCTCCCAGTCCATCCCCCTAATTGCTAATTGGTCAGTCGGTCAGCAGATATGACTTTAACCTATAGTTTTTGTTTACTGAATTTACTAATTTTAATAAACTTCAAATTACACAAAATGGATTGGTTCTTCTTGTGATGCCCTCATCATCCGGTCCTTCAGGTATCAATATTGTTGCATATGGCTCTCCAGTCAGTGCCTCTATTGTTCAAGTCCTGGGAAAGTACATTTAGCCTGCTCTACACATAATTGTATCAAATTGTCTTCATCATCTCCTGTCTGCCGGTACATTGCAGAATACTCTAGCTAAATATCTTGAACTTTGAACGGGTCAAGGCTGCAGCTCATGATTTCCAGTCCTTGGTAAGGTGTCTGGTTTCTCCATGTTCAGAGTGTGCCAGGCCCAGTGGAACTAGGCCTCCAGTTTAGCTAACTTAATAATACAAAACAGAGGTTATACGTCTCATTATGACATATTATTACATTTTTCTCATATATTTTCATTATTTTTCTCATTTTCAGTTGTTTTAGTACACATGGTGATCATACCCCGAGGGCACAGTTTCCAAACATGCACATTATTTTTATACGATTAATTTCTCTATGCATTTTCACATTAGTAACAACATATAATTCATTAATAATTTTCTCAACTAGCATATCTGCTCCAACAGTCCCTCCTCTGATGACTATGGGCGTCATTCTGACCCTGGCGGCCGGTGACCGCCAGGGTCACCGACCACGGGAGCACCGCCAACAGGCTGGCGGTGCTCCCAAGGGCATTCTGACCGCGGCGGTTCTGCCGCGGCCAGAAAGGGTAAACTGGCGGTCTCCCGCAGGTTTACCACTGCCCTACAGAATCCGCTCCGCCGCCATGGGGATTCTGACACCCCCTACCGCCATCCTGTTCCTGGCGGGTCTCCCGCCAGGAACAGGATGGCGGTAGGGGGTGCCGCGGGGCCCCTGGGGGCCCCTGCAGTGCCCATGCCAATGGCATGGGCACTGCAGGGGCCCCCGTAAGAGGGCCCCACAAAGTATTTCAGTGTCTGCAAAGCAAAGCAAAGCAAAGCATATGTTATCCACAATAGTATTGTTGTGTAGCCATTTTAAGTATAGCTCTGTGCACGTTAGTTTAATATACTAGGCCGCTGTGCACCTTGACCTAGATATATTTTATTCAGCTTTGCACTGTTATTTTACAATAACCAGTTTTACGGTCTTGTTTTAATATCTTCTATCAAACTGTTTAGCTTAGTTCAGCACTGTGTTCTCAAACAATGCATTCTTGATCGCCCTGTACTTCAGTCAAGGCTACAGTCTGGTACATTGCCGGTAAACGTGGTAGAAGTTTAGTCTCCAACATTCGTAGAAAATTCACATCCTTATGTAGGGACATTTTCTTAGAACATCTGCTGTGTTAGTTATAAAAACACTTTCTAGTCCTAGTACATGTCAAGAGGGAGATTCCAGCCAGGGAACCACAACTGTATGCTGAATGCCCCGTTGCAGATGCTGACGCAGATTACAGGCCTTTGCTCAGGTATGAGGGTTGATGTCCTCCTGGGGGAACCTGAAAGGCAGGCTTAGAGCTTAACATGCTGTGCTCAAAATATAATTTAGAGAGGGAATAATCCATTGATTCTAACGGCACTATGATAGCCTTATTCTTGTGTTTCACTCTCATTGTCACTATTTTAATATTACTGTGTTGTGTAGTTCTGGTTATTGCAGCTCACGCTTTGCTATCCATAAAGCAGTCATTTTATTAAACCAATCTTTAAAACTTATGCTGCCTTTATTGTCATTTATATATGAGACTGCACTGTGTATGAGAGAACCGGTTGTGACCTGAGTGACCACGACTTCCCTGAGAAGTACTGATATGTCATGCAGTCGGCTGCCCAATTGTCTCTACCATTCGGGAGAGATGAGGCACTGCTAGTTAGCCAGAGCAAAACCCGGATTTGGAGCGACAAGTGTCATCCACTGTGGGTCAGACTCAGTCCCCCATACTGTGGACGATCTTGCTGCTCAAAATCCAGTAGTCTCATTAGGATAATGAGAGCCTACATGACAGTATCTTAATTGCATTCACGATAACTCCTACAGAACAAATTACTGCACCAAAAATATCTCCCACAATTGCAGAATAGGGTCCCCTCCTCTGTCGCTCATGATTTAATTCAGTCACTTTCGGAAATGTCTTTAAATCATCTATCTGATACATTTTAGGGAAAACTATCCCTAAATAGCATGTCCCATATCATCCTCTAGGAAGACAGTAATAAACATTGAGTCCACAAATATAGTAGATTCCATGAATCGCAGGGTCATGACCATTCGGCATAAAAGTCCATTTACTCTGAAACAAAAACACATGCCTACATTCACTTGTTTCCACAAATAAAGTGTCAGTGCGTGATTTCTGCCTATATATACAAAGCTTTCCTACATGTAATGCATCTAAAGCTAATTTCCCTTGCGTTTTAATAGCAGTAGAAGGATAATCATTCTTATAAGTCCTTTTCTCCAATCCCTTCTCTAACTTCTCCTTCAATGCCTTCCTTCTATCATGCCCAATGAAGCTCTTTTCTAATGGAGTTAGTAAGCAGGTTAGATTATTCTTGTGAGCCTCTTTCATTTCATGGACAGACATTCCCACAATCATTATTATAAACATTATTCCACACATATTTACCACTCCCACACTCAAATACCTACAATATCTAATATTTCTAATCAATTATTTAATTCAGCCATGATCTATAAAGAATCAGAAAGTAGAAATAACTCTTAGATAAAGTGCAACAGAAAAAATAAAAAATGAGGAAAAAGAAAAATATTTCTTTCTCACAGTTCAGTTTCACACACACAAACCCTTTTTCTCCTTTGTCAAAATCAGTTAGCAGCTTGTCACATCCAAGTTTTCATATGTCATATCAGGTTATCAATGTATTTAACAGGTTTATTTCAACAGTCTCTTTTCATATTTTCTTCAGATTAGCTCAACAACCCAGTCTATTAATCCCTTTCAGGTTGCATCAAAGTACTGATTTGGAATTTCTCTGTCAAAGCAAAAGGACATGAACTTGTTTTGCCACTCACTTGTTGCAGCATATTCCCACTCAGGACCTGTGTATCTTTGACTTGCTACTATCTTTCTTTTCAATCTTCGTTCTCCACTTGATTCTTCTTCACTTAATTCTTCTTTTCTCATAGCATCCACTTCCTCTTCTATTGGTTCATTTATAACAAACTCCTTCTTCTTCCCAATTTGCGACTCAGGCCAATTGTCTCCTTTTCACGTTCCTTCAGTCAATATTCACCTTAGAATTGGACTCTTCTCTTTTTTTCTTTCTGTCGTGTTTTCTCTAGATGGACCTGCAACGGGATCAGGAGGAGTCGGACCTCTTTGACTTTGATCCGTCTCAACTCTTTCACCCTCTTGATCTGGCACTTCCTCTGCTTGTTTTCATCACCGTCTGCTTCTGGGAGAACCCCTGCTGTGCTCGGTTCTCCTGCCGTATCCGTTGAGTTAGAATCTTGCTCACCCTCTTGTAATTCTTCACTCTCGTCTCTTACAGGGGTGATTGATCCATCTTCCACAAGCTCAGGATCAATCTCAGGCTCAATTTGTTCTTGGTCCGGCTCAGGCACAGCCATCTGTTTTGCTGCTGTTGGTGCTCACAACAACACTTCTTCATGTTCTTGCGGACTCACCACTCTCTTTGTATGGCTTGCGTGTATCCATTTCAGCAGACCTGCACACTTCACAGCTGTCATAGTTGTCAGCACCACCTTGTATGGGCCCATCCAACGCGGTTCTAAACAAGTCTTTCGAACATGCTTTTTGATGACAACCCAATCTCCAGCTCTCTGATTGTGACCTGGGTCATGGAGAGGTGGCAGTGTAACAGCCTGCACCTGTTGAGAGAAAGAGCGCACTATATCAGCCAGACCCTTGCAGTAGTCCAACACCATATCATCTGTAATATTTACAAGTGTATTGGCTGGAATTGCTGGCAACCTCATTGCTCTGCCCAGGAGGCTCTTATGGGGTGACAGCCCTGTCTTCCTGTTAGGGATATTTCGCATTGACATTAGCACCAAAGGTAAAGCATCTGGCCATTTAAGGTTAGTTGCGGCACACATTTTGGCAATTCTCGATTTCAGTGTACCATTCATTTGCTCCACTAGTCCTGCTGCTTCAGGGCGGTAACTGCAATGCAACTTCTGTTCAATGTTTAGTGCTGACCTAAGAGTTTGATCACCTCGTTATTGAAGTGAGTTCCCCCTATCTGATTTTAAAGAGATCGGGAATCCGAACCGTGGTATTAACTCTCTAAGCATGAGCTTCGCTACTGTGAGTCTGTCATTCCTTCATGTGGGATATGCTTCAATCCAATGACTAAAGACACACACAATCACCAACACGTACTTCAATCCACCACATGCACGCATCTCAATGAAATCCAACTGCATTCTGCTGAATGGTCCTCCTGCTCTTCCAATGTGGCTCAAATTCACCACTGTCCCTTTTCCCACATTTAGTTGCTGACAAATTACACATCGATGACATACTACCTCTGCTGCTTGTCTGAATTTCAGATTAAACCAATCAACTTTGAACAGTTTAACCATGGCATCTCTTCCAATTTGTGCTTGGCCATGGTAATACCTGGCTATCTGAGTCAACAAACTGTTTGGCAATACCATCTGGCCCTCCTCAGAAACCCAAATCTCATCAGGCGTTTGGATGCATTTTAACTTAACCAAAGCCTTTTCTCTTCCTTCTCTGCACTCTCCTGCAATGTTTTTAATTTCTCCAGTGTACCAATTACTTTTAAAGCAAAACTTGCACAATTATTTTCTTCTTCAGGCATTAGTTCCCACTTGTCTTTAAACGATATACAGCTCAATGCGCAAAACCTTGCGACTTGATCTGCATATCCATTTCCCAATAAAATGTAATCCTGTGTCTTTTGGTGTGCACTGCATTTTACCACAGCAAGTTCTTCAGGTAACTGTATTGCGTACAACAACTCTTTTATTCGGTCGCCATTTCTCACTAGGGTTCCAGTAGAGGTCATAAAACCTCACTACGACGACAACTGGCCACAATCATGAACAATTCCAAATCCATATTGACAGTCAGTATAGATTGTGACTCTTAATCTTGCAGAGACATAGCAGGCTCTAGTGAGAGCTACCAGTTCTGCCACTTGTGCAGAGCATACACCTTGAAGCCATGAAGCTTCTAACTTGCCTGTAATTTTGCACACAGCATATCCTGCTCTCAGTGTGCCTGTTCTATCTCTGAAACACGAACCATCAACAAAGACAATTTAATCATTTTCTTCTAAACACGTGTCTCTAATATCAGGCCTCGGTTTTGTACCTAACTCAGTTACCTCAAGACAATCATGTTCAACATCTTCTTCTTTTTCAATTTCAATAGTATCACTTGGAAGCAATGTTGCTGGATTCAGCACTGTACATCTCTTTAATGTTACATTTGAAGCACCCAATATGCTCGTCTCATATCTTGTCAGTCTTGCACCCGTCAAGTATTGCGTTTTTGTCCTTGTCAGTAAAATCTCAACAGAGTGTGGTACCATTACCGTCAAAGGGTATCCCATGACTACCCCCTCACATTGGGAAAGACTTTGACCAACTGCGGCTACTGCGTGCAGGCAACCTGGTAAAGCTGCTTCAACCGGGTCCAAGGTAACTAAAAAATAAGCTACTGGGTGATAAGCACCTCCATGGACCTGTGCAAAACAGACAAAGAACAAGCATCATGTTCATGACAAAACAAAGTGAAAGGCTTTGTGTAATCAGGCATTTCCAACACTGGAGTTCTGCACAAACTCTCTCTCTATTCAGTGAATGCTTTCATCTGATCTTCATCTAGGGTGATGGGATCTGTAACTTCCTTATGTGTTAACCGCAGCAAAGGTTTAGCAATCTCAGCAAAATTCGGAATCCACTGTCTGCAGTACACCACCATTCCAAGAAACATCCTGACATCTCTCTGAGAGGTCGGGGGACTTCTCTGCAGAATCATGGTAATTCTCTCCCTGGAGACACTCCTCCATCCCTTTTCAATCTGGTGTCCCAGGTATTTTACTGATTTGTGACAATACTGCAATTTCACAGGTAAAACCTTATGTGCAAATTCTCCCAAATGATTCAACAGGTCAATTGAGTCATGTTTACACGCGTCCCTTGTTCTGGATGCGATCAACAAATTATGTTGTACTGTGTGTATGTACTGTACTAGTGTTGATTGGCGTGGCAATTCCAATAATTCCAAATTATTTTTCAAGATCTGATTAAACAGAGATGGTGACTCTGTGTACCCTTGAGGAAGCCTGCACCAGCTGAAGGCTCTATATAAGAATTTGAAGCTAAAAAGAAACTGACTATCCTCATGAAGAGGCATAGAAAAGAAAGCTTGTGACAGATCTACCACTGTGAACCACTCTGCATCGCAAGGAATCCGAAACAGTATCACTGCTGGATTTGGCACTACTGGACTGCATTTAACCACCAAATCATTCACTTTTCGCAAATCCTGCACTACACACACTTTCCCACATGGCTTCTTTAAACCCATTATTGGTGAATTACACGGGCTGCTCAATACTTCTTTCAAAACTCCTTGTTTTAAAAAGTCTCCAATTATTTGTGCCACTTTCATTAGAACATCTTGTGGCATGTTATACTGTGGAAGCTGCGGAAATACTGCATTGGGTTTCAGAGTGATTTTAATCGGCTCTTCTCCATTGATCAGACCTACTTCTTTCCCTGTCAGGTCCCAGACTTCTTCTTTCACTGTTCCCTGCAAGTCTGCATGCAATTCTTTCACAGTAAACATCTGGAAAAATTCAATCAATGGGTATTCTCCATAGGCATTGTTAACCATCATTTCAGTCACCTGTTCTTCTTCATCATCACTATTTGTTTGGACTTCTACTCCAGTGTCCGAACAATTAATGGAGCACCTGGTCTTACACAGTAAGGTGGTCATTCCAACCCTGGCGGTCCATGACCGCCGGGTTGGAGGACCGCGGGAGCACCGCCGACAGGCCGGCGGTGCTCCAATGGGCATTCCGACCGCGGCGGTAAAGCCGCGGTCGGACCGGCAACACTGGCGGGCTCCCGCCAGTGTACCGTCGCCCATTGGAATCCTCCAAGGCGGCGCAGCAAGCTGCGCCGCCGAGGGGATTCCGACCCCCCCTACCGCCATCCAGTTCCCGGTGGTCCGCCCGCCGGGAACCGGATGGCGGTAGGGGGGGTCGCGGGGCCCCTGGGGGCCCCTGCAGTGCCCATGCCACTGGCATGGGCACTGCAGGGGCCCCCGTAAGAGGGCCCCTAAATGTATTTCACTGTCTGCTGCGCAGACAGTGAAATACGCGACGGGTGCAACTGCACCCGTCGCACAGCTTCCACTCCGCCGGCTCGATTCCGAGCCGGCTTCATCGTGGAAGCCTCTTTCCCGCTGGGCTGGCGGGCGGCCTGAAGGCGGCCGCCCGCCAGCCCAGCGGGAAAGTCAGAATTACCGCCGCGGTCTTTCGACAGCGGAACGGTAACCTGGCGGCGGGACTTTGGCGGGCGGCCTCCGCCGCCCGCCAAGGTCCGAATGAGGGCCTAAGTCTCTTCCCAATAAGGGTACAGGACTTGAATCTCACACCGCAAATCTATGCAGTCCCTGGTAATTTCCAATTTCGACCTGCACTGGTTCTGAGATTGGGTTTGTCAACTGTCTATACTCCGCTCCCACAACTTGAACTGTTCTGCCTGAAAGAGGTAAACTCAAGACTTCTATACTCCTCACCGTAGAGCGTTTAGCTCCCGTATCCACTAAGAATGAGACGATGTAACCCATCACCTTTCCCTTCACGAAAGGTCCTCTCTGATCTACTTCTAGGGAAGTAGCAAGCTTCTTCATCCGAACTGTCACTCATCCATTCTTTGCTTATTTCATTCTCACTGTAAAATGGAAACTGATGCACTGTGTTATTACTACTGTCTTGTCTCTGACCTGTGACCTGCTGAGTAAGCATCACCTGTTGCTGCTCCATCGGGGCTTGAGGTATCTGCATTTGCTGTCTAGGTACCATGGGGACCTGCTGCTGTATTGGTTGCAATTGGGTTAATTGTGCGTGTGGCACCTGCATTTGCTGCACCAGTAAGAAATTCTGTCCTCGATTCTGAACATTAGGAATACATCCTTTCATTCTTGGGACATTCACAGTTTGAAATGTACTGACATCACCTTGCTGAACAACACCATCCTGCGCCATCTACGGACACTCCCGCTTCCAGTGTCCCACGTTTCCGCACAAATGACATGGCAACGTCTTTTTCATCCCCTGCACATCATTCTGAACAACTACAGACCCTATGTCCAGACTACGCATCATGTCAACTCCACGTCCTCTACCTCTCACTTGAGGCTGAAACACAACAGCTCTCTGCTGCGGCAGCATAGGCGGTACTATAGCTCCTTGCACTCCTGTTTGTGCTGCCTTTATTTGCATCACCATCGCTTTTTCTTTCAGCTTTTTCTGTTTTAATTCAATCTCATCACTACAGTATTTTGCGCACTGCAATACTTCATCAATCGGCTTTGCCTGCCAGCAAATCAAATGACTTAATCATCTGCCCTACCTCCGGTCCTAAACCTTCGACAAACCTGAACACAAAATGCAACATGTCTTTCAGCCCGATTGCTTCCTTGCCACTGTACTCCTTGAATGCTTTTAACAATCTTTCATAATAAGTATGTATTGACTCTTTAGACTCTTGGACCGTTCTGTCAATCCTTTGCCAATCAATGTTTTTAGGAGACATTTTTGTCTTCAGGAACTCAATCACCTTATAATAATTTGTCATTACCTCAGGTGATGGTGCACCCATGACCTTCTCCCTTTCTGGTCTGCTTGTTGGCCAGTCTACTGCTCTCTTACACTCAACCCATAAATCGGTTGGTACGACTATCTCCTATAGTGTGTTCAAGTCTTCCCACAGACATTTAGAATGTTTCACAAATCTCTCTGTTTGCTGATACCACCCGACTGGCTTCTCTCTCAACTTTGGGTAATCATTTGTAAATGACAACATCTCACTCCTGTGCCATGGGATATGAACAAACTGCACTCCTGGAATCTCTCTCATCGGAAGCATCTTTACTGATTCCTTTTCTCTTTGAACCTCCTCAGACCCTTCTTGTGAATCCCTCTTCTGCTTATCTTTTTTCTTTGTCCATCTACCTTCCCACTTCTCTAATGCTCCCCAAATCTGAGCGCTCTGCAGCAATTCCCTCAAATGTGCCTTCATTCCTGCTGATCTCATGTGCTCAAAATCCTTTGCCTCGAAATCTAATCTGTAACTGCGTTTCAAATGCTTCGTTTTCTCAATCTCGATGTCGTTTTTCTGCTAGCTCTGCCAATTTCTGATGTATTTTATTCACTTCTCTTGTAATCTTTGGACACAAATACCTCAGCTCTTCTTCAGTGTAAGATTCCAGTCGGTTCACACCCATTGTTCCTTCAACTGATTCAGTTGCTTTTATATTTAACCTTACATGATTTATATGATCTTCACCCTTAGATGCGTTCTGAAGAGTGTTTAGACTGTCTAACCATTCACACAACTGCTGAGCTGACAATCCCTGTAATGAAATGTTGCTCACATTTGCCACTGGTAACTGTTGCATCACTGCACCTGAAGCTTGTGGTGTCAAAAGTTTCAAACTCTGACTTGCATTCGGGCCATTCACTGCACCTGGAGGTGCTACAAGTATACTAGGATCCATTAAAGGTCTAGAACCATTGAAAGTCTGTCCTGTGGACGACATCATCTGCATAGGATCACTCACTCCCCTCCTCACAAGACTCTGTGACATTTCATTCTGTTCTCCCGCGTTTGATTTATTTCGCGCAAATAAGGGTACTGCTGGACCAACAGTAATTGGTAGTGATATTGCATCTGGAGCTGCCCTAACACTTTCACCCTGTGGGAATAATACTCCCATTGCCTGGTTCACGACTGGTGTAATATCTGTCTGTGTTCCTGTCATTGGTGTAAACTTCGGCAAACCCTGCGCCTGTGTTGAAGCCAATAACATTGGGGTCGGTTCTGTCTGAACTAACATTGGCTTTGGAAGCACTTGCTCCCTTGGCACCATTATGTTTGAGACTGTCTCAAGAGCTGGTACATCCGGATAAATTCGATGTACCGTAGGTGGATGCATCTGAGCTTGAACCACAATAGTAGTTCCTGCGTTGGGTGTACTCTGTACTACCCCTGGAATTTGTCTGCCTTCTGCCTGTACAACTCCCTCAGCTCCCTGGGCTTGTGCTGGAGCAGCTGTAGTGGCAGTGGCACTAGTGCCTGGACCCCTGAGTAGGTTGTTAAAGGTGGAGGTCGATCTCTTAACAGCTGCGTAATGAGATCCTCAACATCAGAATCTTCATCATCAACATAAGACTTTCACTTTTTCTTTTTCCCTGCACTTTCATCGTCTTTCGCACCATTCTCCTTCTCTGTCTCATCCTCCTCCCTAATTGCAGGAAACAATTTACATTCTGTAGTGTCACTCCTCTCCATTTCTTCTGTTCCCAATCCCATTAAGCCTCAGTTAAAGATTTCTCTACTCGCTTCATTCTCCTATTGAACTTCATCTCTTGTTGCTGTCTGGCCATTATCTCCCAAACCACTAAAGCCTCAAACTGTGCCGGTCTCGGTAATGGCTTCATCTCATACAATGCCATTCGCAACTCATCCAGAATTCTCAAATTAAACCTCCCATGCTCTGGGAATGCTAAGGACCCTCGTTCCTTAGTTAGCGTGCACCATTGCTTTAACCACAAACACAGTGCTACACCTCGCTTTTCCATCACAATATAAGCCAGAGAATTTTCCGGTGAGGTCGGCTTCCCCACTGACGCTTTAATATAAATGTCACCCTTCATCGCACTTCTGAATGCCTTGAACAACTTCATTTTGTCTATTTTGTTTACTTCAATTCAATAATGAAATGACTTTTACTCCCAGGATTCTCTTCACCCGCTTACTCAACCAATTGCACTTTACGGATGGCTGCCAATCCGCTCATGACTCTTCTCACTAACCGACCTATCCCAGCGCAGCACAACCTGACGTCACACTCACACACAGTCTTCCTTAACTCAACTCACACGACTAATGCAAAATATTGAGAGCACTTACCAAAAACCAATAAGTAAAACAAACGTGCTTGGTTACTACAGGAAGAGACACTATCGCTTCAGAGACCTTACGGATTTTCACTAATGGCTCTTTTGGCTCATGTAGCTATTCCTCTTTCTCAGTCTCTCACATTCACAAGAAAAATTTGACCCATGAGTTTTCCTCCCAACTGATCAAAGGGTCTGTTCTGGTGCACATAGAACTCGCCAAATCTCAGTCGAAATGTATTTTACTCATCGATCACACACACTGACTTGTTGACCACGCACGATTAACCTACTAACCCAAACAGATTACAACATATACCCAAGTGTCTCCTACACTTGTCAATATACTCCAGAGTCTTAGACCACGCAGGGTCCGTACATCACCAATAGCCATGTGGATAATTTCTTAGCACAAAGCGCCACACACATGTGAAGTGCGACCACTTCCCTACTCGTACTACGGAGTACCCACCCTCCTTCTAACCTCAACTGGAGTACGCGGACTCCCTACTTACCTCACATACATCACAATTCACCTGCGATTTGCTTAAGCTTGTGCATGCGCAACCTACCACTTTCACACTATCTCAAAATACGCCGAGAACATACCCAACTTTACTAACAGGATTCAGGATTGGGAAAGTCATTTCTGGGCTTAAGGGGACATCATCTTTGCTACAATTGCCATTTCAGAAAAACAAAATTCAACCCTCATAAAATATGAACAACTAATCTCAACTTAAACTACTAACATAACCAATAATCAGCACATAACTAGTTCCCCAAGGAAACTAACCATCAAGCTGCTAACAAAAAATGCTAACGCGCCTGGTCCTTAGTAAGTAAACTTACAAGGGGACGCGTATAGGTCAATGAACCTTTTGAATCGCATGGAGTATCCTAGTCGTGTAGTGACTATTGAATCAATAACTAACATCAATAATCAAGGAAAATACTCTATGAAACTACAAAACTAAACCATACTAATCAAAAATGACCACTACTCAGGAAAGGGTTTTATTCCCTATTGTTTACAATTCTAAGTCATCTGTTAGTTCAAACTTTATTCAAATCAACTCTCTATTAACTCATTAGTTAAAAGACATTGGGGGTCATTACAACCCTGGTGGTCAAAGACCGCCAGGGCTGTTTTGGCGATTGCACCTCCAACAGGCTGGCGGTGCAATCTCTTCCGCTGCCGTCGCACTGCAGGAGCCGGCGGATTCCCGCCACATTTGCCCCGCCGGTGATAATCAGCCTGGGAAGCGCTGCTTGCAGCACTGCCCAGGGGATTATGAGTCCCCGACCGCCAGCCTTTTCCCGGCAGTTTGAACCACCAGGAAAAGGCTGGCGGTATGGGGAGTCGCAGGGCCCCTGGGTGCCCCTGCACTGCCCATGCCATTGGCATGGACAGTGCAGGGGCCCCCTGACAGGGCCCCATGCAGCTTTTCACTGTCTGCTATGCAGAGAGTGAAACGCGCAACGGGTGCTACTGCACCCGTCGCACGGCCGCAACACCGCCTGCTCCATTTGGAGCCGGCTCCTGTGTTGTGGCCAAGATCCCCACTGGGCCGGCGGGCGGAAACCAGGTTTCCACCCAGCGGGGATCTCATAATGACCGCGGCGGGAGTGCGGCTGCATTGGCGGCCGCCCAGCGCCAAGGTCATAATGAGGGCCATTATCTCTTAAAGAAAGCATATGCGACAACGCAACACCATAAGCTATGAACATCAGCGTTAATAGTGTAATTCAGCAATTAAGTTTGTCAGTCATTTGTCACAGTCAATGTCACCCCTAACAGCCTACCTAACCAAGATTAGCATTAGCATGGGGGTCTTCATGTGAAAACAATTTAGAGAAAACATTAATTTGGAAAAATCTACCTAAGCGTGAATCTCTATAACAGCGTAGCTGGTACCTAGAAGAAAAGGCGCAAAATCATCAGTCACATTAATAAAGCTACCTATCCAAGATGAATTAGCAACAAGTCAGTCTTCATCTACAGGTCATCAGATAGTCACCTACGGATCAGGCTCACAGAGTATGAGCCCAGTATCAACACCTCGGACAGCGTCTCTTGACGTCATCAATTTTCTCCCCGCAGTTCTGATTACACGAAACTGATTGGTTCTTCCTGCGATGCCCTCCTCACCCGGTCCTTCAGGTATCAAAATTGTTGCATATGGGTCTCCAGTCAGTGCCTCTATTGTTCAAGTCCTGGGAAAGTACATTTAGCCTGCTCTACACGTAATTGTATCAAATTATCTTTATCATCTCCTGTCCGCCGGTACATTGCAGAATGTTCTAGCTAAATATCTTGAACTTCTAACGGGTCAAGGCTTCAGCTCACGATTTCCATTCCTTTTCAAGGCGTCTGGTTTCTCCATGTTCAGAGTGTGCAAGGCCCACTGGAACTAGGCCTCCAGTTTAGCTAGCTTAATAATACAAAACAGAGGTTATACGTCTCATTATGACATATTACTACATTTTTCTCATATATTATCATTATTTTTCTCATTTTCAGTTGTTTTAGTACACATGATGATCATACCCCGAGGGCACATTTTTCAAACATGCACATTATTTTTCTACAATTCATTTCTCTATGCATTTTCACATTACTAACAACATATAACTCATTAATAATTTTCTTAATTAGCATATCTGCTTCAACAGTGTCCTCATGAATCATTGTACCTCTGCATTCGCTTGAGGCCATCGAGGGGTGACCTTTTTATGCCAGATGCCAAGGGACTTTAAATAGTCAGCAAATTCTCTACCTTGAAAAGTAGGACCGTTGTCAGTCGGGTTTCTTGGACCTTTCCATGAGTGGCAAGTATTTTTTCTACTTTCGGTATTACTTCAGTTGCAGTCAGTGAGGGGACTCCTTCCACTTCAGGATACCGTAAAAAGTCATCAATCAGTACTAGCACATGGTGGCCATCTGGCTGGCCTCCAAAATCAAGACTGGCTGAGATCCAGGGCTTCTGGGGTCGTATTTCAGTTATGATGGGGACTGGCACATTCGGTTCCTCGGTCACTTGGCACCAGTGGAATGAGGGCACCAACTTCTCAACTTTCTCATCCATCATTGGGAACCGGACTTTGGTCTGTAATCCTTTTTGTCTTTACTATGCCTTGATGGCCAGCATGAGCCAGTTGTACTGCTCTGTCAGTGAGGCTGTCCGGGACTACTGTTCTGTGCCCTCTGAGGAGGAATTCATCACCGCTGACTGTCAATTCATGGCGGACATGATGTAAACTCTCCATGGACTTTTTTGCTGCTGGGGTGAGATTATGCCATTGTTTTGGTGTGACATGCCATTGGTTCATGTGCACCACCTGCAAAACTTTGTGTAGGACTTTGTCTTCTTTGGTGGCCTTCTGGATAGTCTCTAATGAGTTAGGCCGAGGTCGCGATCTTTCGACTGTACACCTCATGTATTCTTCCGTCTCTCGTGCCTCATCAGCTTCCGCTACGGTGGCTAGTCTCGGATGTCGTGAGAGGTAGTCTGCAGTGCCGCTGAATAGGGGAATGAGCGGTTTGTGATCAGTAGTAACAGTGAACAGATGTCCATAAACATATAAGTGGAAATGTTTGCACGCCCAGTGAATGGCAATGGCCTCCCTCTCAATTTGCGAGTACTTCTGCTCAGTCTCAGTAAGGGAGCAGCTAGCAGAGGCCACTGGGGCAAATTCTTGGCTTGGACCTTTTGCATGAGAACTGCTCCTAACCCTGTGGGGCTGGCATCAACTGCAATTGTGGTGTCTTTCCTGGGGTCAAAGTATCGGCGAGTGGAGTCGGCTGATAGTGCGTCCTTGGTTGCTTGAAAAGCACTCATCTTGACCGGGCCCCATGGCCATACATTTGTGGCTTTGGTCAAGTCTTGGAGGGGCTGCGTTAGGAGTGTGAGGTCTTTATTGAACCGCCCACAGTAATTTACCATCCTCAGCAAACTCCAGATTGCTGTTACGCTTGTGAGTGGGGGCGCAGTCTTGATATCCTTCACCTTTTCAGGGTCTGGAGCCACCCCTTCTGCCGAGAATGAGTATCCAAAAAGCTGTACCTTTTCTTTGAGGAACTCGCAATACTCTCTATGAAGGGTGAGTCCAGCATCATGTATTCTCTTCATGACCGTCTTCAGCCGTGTGTGGTGTTCTGGTATGGTTCTTTGATGGATTAAAATGTCGTCACTGACATTGATGGTGCCGGGGATGTCTTTTAGTAGCTCACGCATCGCATTCTGAAACACTTCTGCCACCTTGGAGATGCCAAAATTGAGTCTCCAGTAGCGGCGAAGCCCAATGTGGGTCGGGAAGGTGGTGATGTATCTTGACTCTTCGGCAAGGCCTAATTGATAATACCTGGATCGTAGGTCTAGCTTCGAGAACCACTTAGTTTCACTCAGCTCTCCGATGAGATCATCTATTGTGGGGGTAAGGTGTTGCTCCCCTTTTATCGCCTCATTGGGTAGTCGCATGTCTACAAAGATTCTGACCTCTCCAGGTTGTTTTGGTTTCTTTGCTACCACAATTGTCAACACCCATGGTGTTGGACCTTCTACCTTCTCTATAGTGCCAGGAGCTTTGAGGTTCTCTAACTCTCACTCCACAAGAGGTCTCAGGTGGAAGGCTATCCGTCTATGTCAGAGGGCCACTGGTTACACTGACCGGTCTTTGTGGAGAATAACTTCTTTACCTTTGAGGCATCCAATACCTTCAAACATCCACGGGAAAGCCTCTAGGAGGTCATCCAGAGATTCTAGATGAATTTTGCATGTGAAGGTCACAATGACTTGTGCACTGTCTTTCTTTGGCAACATACATCTGTGCTTCTATTTCGTTGGGTCCATAGCGAATGTGAGTTCGGAACTTTCCCTTCATGGTCAGTGGTCATTCCTGTCCATATGCGAACACTTTGATCCGTGCTAGAATCAGGGTAGGTGATGGCTGAAGGCCTTGGTAGGTGGCGTTCAACATGACATTAATGGATGCTCCTGTGTCCACAATAGCAAGGAGAGGACAGCCTTCTACCACTACTTCGCATTTTGGTAGCTTTCCACTCTGAGTGGCAGTGCTGAGGGTGAAGACGGAGTGCATGGTTTGTGTTTCCTCTACATCATCGTCCATGTCACTGTTTCGAGCATGAGCCTCTATAGCTGAGTTCTCGGTGATTGGGGTTGCCCTGCCCCTCGATGATCTGCACACGCGTGCATAATGATTGAGCTTGCCGTAATTGGTACATATCTTTCATTTGGCAGGACAGTCCTGCATGGGGTGGGACGAGCCTCCACAGGGACTGCCCGTTCTTGGTGCCTGTATTGTTTTCCGAGGTTGCGGTTTGTTTGGCATAGGCACTACCGCAGTGACTTCCTCTGTTTTGATTGGGTCCTGGAGTGCATCTTCCATGTGGGATGCTCTGACTTTTGACAATTATTTCGTCCTCCCCATGTTTAGTATGTCTGCCAAGGACCATCCTGACTCTTCTAGGATGTGTTCCCAGAGTTTTGATGATGCGCACCCTTAGATGACTTGCCCTCTGATTTCCTCATTTTCATTGTGGAAATTGCATGTGCTGGCTAACTCCTCAAGTCTCATGTAGAAAACGTCAATGGACTCTTTGGGGAGTTGTTGTGCCTGCCTGAATACGTATCTCTTGTAATCAATGTTGGCCATGGGTTCAAAGTGTGCTCTCTCAGGGCTGCAATGAGGGTGAGGTGCGTCCTTGGTTCTTGTGTCTGAATGGAGGTAGTATAACCTTATTGTGCTATGTAAGGCTGCTTTTTTATTTTTTATTTGTGAAAGTGCTGAAAGCAACTGATGGCAGGTATACTTGGGTTAAACTGGATTAGCGTAACGTCATGAGCAGGAGGGTTTAATTATTACTGTGCCTAAAAGAGGCATCCATCAGTGTAGACAGGGGGCGCTGCCTTTGTAGACTCAGCGGGTCTGAGAAACTGAGTCACTTCTCTCCGGCCTTCTCTTGTTAGACTTCGGCATGTGGGAAGAGGCACACAGGGACACACCTCTGAAGCAGCAGGCACAATCGGGTGGGTTCCGATCCAATGCACGTCATAGCTGATGAATGGCCGATGAGACTCGGCATGAGCACCGCTCACCTCGTGGTCAGGCACGTGGCTGCCGTGTCAGGGCAGCATAGGTTCGTCCAGCACCCTCGTCACCAGTGTGATGTCACACTTGATGTCTAGACTGTGCATGCATTCATGAACCACAGACACATGGTAGTTTTGACATGTGGCGGAGACGGCAGGCATGTTCTTGCCACGTGCTCCGCTTCCAAGAGAGCGTGCCCACCGTCCATGCCCTTTACATTTCTTTAACCCATGTGACCCGAGGCTCACTTAAGCATAGCATAATATCATAGGGGTGTGGGCTCCCAAACCCCTCTCAGTCACATTTACACTAGAAGTGCTCGAGCTTGTTGCATCGCAACTGCGACACTGCAGGTGCTTGTGTTTAACCAGCAATCCTTACCAAGTAACTCAACCGTGCTATTCATACCCATGAATAGAAGCAAGGAGGCTTATGGGTATCCAGAGAGGTCACTCCTGACTTTAACGTGGAACGTGCACCATGTCGGATGATTGTCCCAAATTACCCACTTCGGCCAAACCTGAGTCCGCAAGCCAACTAGCCAGCCATTGTAGTTGCGCCACGTAAAACTACAATTGCGCCACGTAAAACTACAATTCATAATTTGCGACTCCCAGGCCCCTTCCGTCTGTTGCATTCTACAGAGTCCCCAGGATGAACAGATTGCGCCATTCATCCCATAGCAATTTAATGATTAGGGTGTCAAGGAACCAACCAACTCCAGAGAATCTACACTGGGAAACTTGCAAAATAATACAGTGCTTGGGGAAGGACAATCATCTTTCTGAATGCCATTCTACAGGGAGTGCAGAATTATTAGGCAAGTTGTATTTTTGAGGATTAATTTTATTATTGAACAACAACCATGTTCTCAATGAACCCAAAAAACTCATTAATATCAAAACTGAATATTTTTGGAAGTAGTTTTTAGTTTGTTTTTAGTTTTAGCTATGTTAGGGGGCTATCTGTGTGTGCAGGTGACTATCACTGTGCATAATTATTAGGCAACTTAACAAAAAAAAATATATACCCATTTCAATTATTTATCATTACCAGTGAAACCGATATAACATCTCAACATTCACAAATATAAATTTCTGACATTCAAAAACAAAACAAAAACAAATCAGTGACCAATATAGCCACCTTTCTTTGCAAGGACACTCAAAAGCCTGCCATCCATGGATTCTGTCAGTGTTTTGATCTGTTCACCATCAACATTGCGTGCAGCAGCAACCACAGCCTCCCAGACACTGTTCAGAGAGGTGTAGTGTTTTCCCTCCTTGTAAATCTCACATTTGATGATGGACCACAGGTTCTCAATGGGGTTCAGATCAGGTGAACAAGGAGGCCATGTCATTAGATTTCCTTCTTTTATACCCTTTCTTGCCAGCCACGCTGTGGAGTACTTGGACGCGTGTGATGGAGCATTGTCCTGCATGAAAATCATGTTTTTCTTGAAGGATGCAGACTTCTTCCTGTACCACTGCTTGAAGAAGGTGTCTTCCAGGAACTGGCAGTAGGACTGGGAGTTGAGCTTGACTCCATCCTCAACCCGAAAAGGCCCCACAAGCTCATCTTTGATGATACCAGCCCAAACCAGTACTCCACCTTGCTGGCGTCTGAGTCGGACTGGAGCTCTCTGCCCTTTACCAATCCAGCCACGGGCCCATCAAGACTCACTCTCATTTCATCTGTCCATAAAACCTTAGAAAAATCAGTCTTGAGATATTTCTTGGCCCAGTCTTGACGTTTCAGCTTGTGTGTCTTGTTCAGTGGTGGTCGTCTTTCAGCCTTTCTTACCTTGGCCATGTCTCTGAGTATTGCACACCTTGTGCTTTTGGGCACTCCAGTGATGTTGCAGCTCTGAAATATGGCCAAACTGGTGGCAAGTGGCATCGTGGCAGCTGCACGCTTGACTTTTCTCAGTTCATGGGCAGTTATTTTGAGCCTTGGTTTTTCCACACGCTTCTTGCGACCCTGTTGACTATTTTGAATGAAACGCTTGATTGTTCGATGATCACGCTTCAGAAGCTTTGCAATTTTAAGAGTGCTGCATCCCTCTGCAAGATATCTCACTATTTTTGACTTTTCTGAGCCTGTCAAGTCCTTCTTTTGACCCATTTTGCCAAAGGAAAGGAAGTTGCCTAATAATTATGCACACCTGATATAGGGTGTTGATGTCATTAGACCACACCCCTTCTCATTACAGAGATGCACATCACCTAATATGCTTAATTGGTAGTAGGCTTTCGAGCCTATACAGCTTGGAGTAAGACAACATGCATAAAGAGGATGATGTGGTCAAAATACTAATTTGCCTAATAATTCTGCACTCCCTGTAGCCATGAAGGGCAGTTTCAGAATGCACCAATCAATCAATCAATAATTTCCTAAGTGCGCTACTCACCTGTAGGGTCTCAAGGCGCTGGGGGTGGGGGGGTGTTACTGGTCGAAGAGTCATGTTTTGAGGTGCTTTCTGAAGGTTAGGAGGTCCTGGGTCTTGCATACGTTGGTGGGGAGGGAGTTCCAGGTTTTGGCAGCAAGGTGGAAGAAGGATCTGTCGCCGGAGGTGGTGCGTTGGATGCAGGGGACTGTTGCAAGGGCGAGGTCGGTAAAGCGGAGCTGGCAGGTCGGGATGTGGAAGTTAAGTCATACGTTGAGGTAGGCCGGTCCGGTGTCGTGGAGGGCTTTGTGAGCATGGATTAGGATTTTGAAGACGATCCTTTTGTTGATTGGCAGCCAGTGTAGGGATCTGAGGTGGGCGGAGATGTGCTCATCGCGAGGGAGGTTGAGGATGAGACGTGCGGTGGCATTCTGGATGCGCTGGAGTTTTCTCTGAAGCTTGGCTGTGGTCCCTGCGTAGAGGGCGTTGTCATAGTCAAGTCTGCTGCTGACGAGGGCATGGGTGACCTTTCTTCTGGTTTCTATCGGAATCCACTTGAAGGT
This sequence comes from Pleurodeles waltl, assembly GCF_031143425.1. Classification (NCBI taxonomy): domain Eukaryota; kingdom Metazoa; phylum Chordata; class Amphibia; order Caudata; family Salamandridae; genus Pleurodeles; species Pleurodeles waltl. Next base: position 629,782,171 of record NC_090444.1, on the reverse strand, counting down.
CTTGCGTAGCATGCGGAGGGTGTTGAATCAAGAGGATGATATGGCATTGACTTGCTGAGTCATGGAGAGAGACGAGTCTAGTATGAAGCCGAGATTGCGTGCGTGGGTGGTGGGTGTCGGGGTGGTCCTAGGGTGGCAGGCCACCATGAATCATTCCATGCTGTCTTGTTGGGTCCAAAGATGATGATCTCGGTTTTTCCTGAGGTCAGTTTGAGGTGGCTTGCTGTCACCCAATTAGCGATGGCGAGGAGTCCAGCGTGGAGGTTGTTCTTGGTGCTAGATGGGTTCCTCGTGAGAGAGAGGATGAGCAGGGTGTTGTCGGCGTAGGAAATGATGTTGAGGCCGTGGGGGCGGACGATGCTGGTGAGTGGAGCCATGTAGATATTGAAGAGGGTGGGGCTGAGTGAGGATCCTTGGGGGACTCCACATATGGTCTTGGTGGCTTTAGACCGTAATGGAGGGATCCAAACTCTTTGGGTTCTTTCGGAGAGGAAGGAGGTGAGCCAGTCCAGGGCTTTGTGGTGAATTCCGGCGTCGAAGAGGCGTGTGCGAAGGGTTTGGTGGCATACGGTGTTGAGTGCTGCGGAGAGGTCTAGAAGGATGAGGGCAACGGTTTCACCCTTGTCAAGTCTGGTCCTGATGTCGTCAGTGCATGCGATGAGGGCGGTCTCGGTGCTGTGGTTTTTTGTGGAATCCAGACCGGGAGACGTTGAGTATGTTGTTGTCCTCCAGGAAGCCGGATAGTTGTTTGTTGACTATCTTCTCTATGGAAGGGGAGTAGAGAGATAGGTAGGTAGTTTGTGAGGCCTTTGCGGTCTGCTTTGTGTTTTTTGAGCAGGGTGTTGACTTCAGCGTGTTTCCAAATATCTGGGAAGGTTGAGGTCTCGAAGGAGCTGTTGATGAGGAGCAATGATTTGCCTGGCCTTGTTGAAGACGTGGTGGGGTAGGGGTCTGTTGGGGAGCCTGAGTGGGTGGAGCTCATGGGTTTGCTGGTTTCTTCATCCTTGGTGGGTGTACAGGTGCTCTGTACGTTGGTGCTGCAGGGTGCTGTGGGGTTGGCTGCGTCGGTGGTGGTGATGGTGGGTGGCGACGATATGAAGCTTTCGTGTATGTCTGCGATCTTGCGGTGGAAGTAGCTGGAGAGGGAGTTGCAGCGGTCTTGGTGAGTTCTTTGATGATGGTAAAAAGTTTCTTGCTGTTGTGTACGTTGTTGTCTATGCATTCTCTGTCGAAGGATCGCTTGGTGGTCCGGATGAGCTGGTGGTGTTTGTGCATGGCTGATTTGAGGGCGGAGAAGTTGCTCACTGAGTTCTTGGAGCCAGGCTCTTTCAGTTTTCCGGCATTCTCGTTTGGAGGTCTGAAGCTCTGCGGTGAACCAGGGAGCTGTCTTGTTGATGCAGGTGTTGTTGTTTTTTTTGAGTGGGGTGAGGGAGTTAGCGCACTCGTCCAGCCATCGTGTGAGTTTGAGGGCAGCGGCGTTGGGGTCGTTGGTAATGGGTGGTGTAGACTGGTCGAAGTTGGAGATCACTTGTTCCTTGGAGATCTTGTTCCACTTGCGGTGAGGGATAGGATGTTGTAGGTGGTGGGTGGTGGGCTTCAGGAAGGAGAAGTGGACGCAGTGGTGGTCAGTCCAGTGGAGTTCGGTGGTGTGAGTGAAGGCAATGTCGCAGCTGGAGGAGAATATGGCATCAAGCGTGTGACCGGCTGAGTGGGTGGGTGAGGTGACCAGTTGCTTGAGGCCGAGGTTTGCCAGGTTGTCCAACAGGGCAATGGAGTTGCAGTCGCTGGTGCTCTCCAGGTGGAAGTTTAGGTCACCGAGGAGCAGGTAGTCTGTGGAGGCGAGGGCATGGGAGCTGATAGCGTCGGCGATGGTGTCACAGAATAGGGAACGGATGCCTGGTGGTCTATAGACCAGCGTTCCTCTCAAGGTGGTGTTGACGTTGATGTGTATCTGAAATTGTAGGTGCTCTGCAGTGTCCAGGGTGTCGTTGGTGGAAATCCTGATGGAATTTCTGTGTATTATGGCGATTCCACCTCCTGGTTTGTTGATACTGTCTCTTCGGGTGATTTTGTATTCCCCCGGGATGGCTATGGCGCTTTCGGGTTCCAATGAGGGGTTCATCCATGTTTCAGTGAGGAAGGCGATGTCAGAAAAGGCTGCCGTGAGTAGGTCCCAAAGCTCAATGGCGTGCTTGTGGACGGAGCGGGTGTCGAGGATGATGCAGCTGAGGTGATTGGGGTGTTTGGTGCTGTTGTGGTGTTTGTTGGCTTGAGTGCAGGAGAAGTGGCATGAGTGACAAGCGAAAGGTCCATGGGTGTTTCTGGGGTTGGCCTGGGCGCAAGCAGTGCGTCGGCCAGGGCTGAGAGCAAGGAGCTCTATGGTAGAGTAGAGGCGCATGGGGACGTCGGAGGTGCATGGACCAGGGGGACGAGCGGTGGCCGCGCGGAGGCATTAAGAATGTCAAGCTAGCTTTCAGGGATCTCAGGGCTCCTCCCAGGTTTCTCTCCCAGGGGTCCATGTCCGTATGATAAACCCTGACCTCCAGATAAGAGAAAGACCTGAGCTTCCAGCGGATACCACAACGGTGCATCACCTCTGGTGGCACTCACATTTCAACAAGTAGTGGGAAGATGCAAATCTTCTACCAGTAACTGCAGAGTCCAAACACCCAACCCAGTTCCTCCAATATAGACATACGTCAACTGATCCCCATTGAGCATACCCCAGATACAAAAGCATATAATTTGTGTTCAGTGATCACAGTGTATTTTTGTGATGCAGACGGATTCCTCTGTTCCACCCTGCCTGCCTCAGGATGCTGGCCATCGTTTCAATCGACAGGGTGAACAAAATTGGTGAAAGTTAAACCCCTGTTATTTTCCTCTGGATATGGAGAAGGGATCTAATATACACCAACTATGTGCACACATGCCTGCACCGCCTCTTAAAGGAGGGAGCCCCATTCACCCCATCACTGGCCCAAGATTATTTTGGGCATCATATCATGCATACAGTCTCACTGCAAGGTGTCAAAGGCTTTATGGCATTACGACAAAGGATAGGATGACTCCATTTGGGTGTAACGCATCTGGTGTTTCATCTAGGATACAGTGCAACACAGTATATTGTAGAGGTATTATGGTCTGGAATGAAACCATTCTGATCATCATGGATCAGTGTGCTCAGGTGGGACTGCAACTTTCTTAATATAGTAAAAACCACAGTGAGCATCGAAAGGGGTCTATAGGATGCTACATGCAGCTCCTACCCCAAAGGCTTTAGAACAGACACTATAATAGCCTCCATTGTGGTGTCTGGCAGGGAATCATTATCGAGGAGAAGGTGGAATAAAATTCCACCAGTTTGTCCCGTGATAGTTCCTCTATTGCCCCTCGAATTCCCAGTGAGGTAATGCGCCTCCCCAGTTCCTCTCCATCTTTCTTCTAAAACTGCAGGGGTGTCACGCTAGCCAGAAAGGCTTCAATTGCTACCTCAGTTGGACACAGCTCTCTGTAGTGCTTAGTAAACACTTTGTGAATGTCTTGTTGGGCATTAACTAGGCCAACTGATCCATGGATAGGTAGTCACATCTATCAAGGGTCTGTAACCTTTTAGAGTTGTTATCATGTGTCCCCCTAGCTTCCTTGGCTCTGGGCCTGTGCATCTCTCTGCCTCCCAATCCCTAACTCGTGCATCTCTCCGTCCAGCTGAGGAGTTCCTCACAAAGAGACCTGCGGACCCACACCACCTGTGCAGTGTCCCCTTTACACCACCTTGAAGGCATGTCTTTCAACATTACTAGTTGTGAGAAAGTTACCCTTTTAGCAGGTTCATCCAAATGTTTCTGACTGATACTGGTGATAAGTGACCCTGACTGTGCCCTTGGCTCTGCCAAACAGGCCCAGGGCCAGTGCGTTGAATAAAAGGTATATGGTCAAATGGTACAACATTATAATTCCAACTGGCAATGTCAGACCCTGTAAATCCCTGGTAGATAATAGGGCAAAGGGGATTTAAACTATCTATACGCCCTATTATATAATAGGGTAGGAAAGTTTAGCGGCCCAATAGATTTTCTGCACTGGAGTGTGCACTACTGTGATGCCTGCTGCCATTTTTAAAGGCGGTCCTGCCTTGCATACTGTCTTTAAAAAGTAAAATGTGTGCAAATTCGACTTTAGGATTCCCAGGTGATAAGCTGCCTTATTTTTACACACGTCACTCCAAGGTCTCTACTAGATGCCCCAGGGATGGGTGCCATGTAACTATAAGCAGGGACATTATAACATATGTTTTATATACCCTGGTGAGGGAAAAACTCCACCTTTCATTTTCCCCCAGTGTAGATACTTAGCTCCATAGGATAAAATGGGAATATTTTCCATAATCCTAAGTATGGCTAGGAGGGAGCTAAATCTGTCATGAAAGGGCTCGAATGGTAATGATAAATTCTAAAACTTGCCCTTCTTGAATTTATCATAACTAGTGCAGAAAATAAGACTTTATTTTTATAAGCAAAATTCCAGCCTGCTAGTAGTCTCTCCTGATTGGTAAGTCCTAACAGGATTAGCCAGTCTGCTTTGATGAGTTTATAAGTGCCCTGCCATAAGCAGAGTCCATCTGGTGGGGGAGGATGGCAGATGCTGAAGCCAGGCCAAGAAGCGGGCTGGGTAAATCAAGCTGAAGCTTCAAAAGCAAACCAGTCATAAAAGAACACAGGCAGTCCTGCCTTCTCACCCTGTACCCCAAAGATAGATAGTGGGCTTAGGAAATGAATTTGCAGATGTCTAGAGCGGGAGTTAATTGAAATGAGCTACACCAGTGGGTTGGTTTAGCCAGGTCTTGCTTCTCTGGAGGAAAATCATCCATCTCTCTGGAATGTTAAAGTGCAGTGCTTTATTGGACAAGAAGATGCCACACTTTGGAGGAAGTTGCCATGCTTCTGGGTGGTACCCTGCAGTTCACTGGACAAGGATGCCCACTGGCTGTCCTCCAAGATGATTGAATAAAAGTGGCTGATTTACATTGGAATCAAGATCTGCTGCCTGAAACCACAAGTAGAAGAAGGACTGTGCTGCTGGAACCTTTGCTTGCAACCCAGAGGACTGCACACTGAAGTATTACTCCTGTTGCACAGCAATGGAAAAACAGTTAAAAGAGCTTCCCTGCACCAGTTTCCACAAAAGTCCCCAGCCTGGAGTGCGTCCAGTGGACTTGCAAGGATTTGGCCAGGTGCATTTTGGGAATTGAAGTCCCAAACTTCCAAGAACCATCTCAGGGATCCTAGGTCCTTGGATTTGTGTTTTGGACACTTTGAGACCCAAAGGAGAACTTCTGGCAGGACCTCCAGAAGTTTGGAGAAGTTTGTAGCAACTTTTGGAAAAACCTCCATAAGTTGACCGCTCTCTGTCCGGAGTCTAGCCGACTACCTTCAACTGCGACCCGGCTAGGATTTCAGGTTCAGCCCATTGAAAGCTCCAAAGCTCCAGGCTTCCAGGACTTGAATGGGGCCTTGTAGAAAAGCAATCCGACTGCATCGCGTCAAAATTGGTCTGCTAGGGAGGACACCAAAGCGTTAAGAGGCAAAAGCTCCAGAAAATTGTGAAGGTAAAATTTTGATCGAGACCTCCCGCTCAATGTATCACTGCAGGGCTCCATCACGGTCGGGCTCATACATTGACTTTGTCCTGGTCAAGCATGACCAGATGGCCAAGGTTGGCGCTATTGATTTCTAAGCATTAGAAAGCATGTTTTTATTTAATCTTTAAAAATTAATATCTCCGGTTCTGTATATTGGATGTTTGTCATTTTGGTGTCATTTTTAAAGATACAAATATTTACTATTTTTAATAAATTGGCGTGGGATTTTTATTGTGTGTAATGCCTTCCTTATTTACTGTATTGTTGTATTTAGATGCTTTACATGCCTGCCTCCGAAGATAAGCCTCTCTGCTTGTTAAAAAGCGACCAGGGGTTGGTCTAGGGGCTAATGTTTTGAGACCTTGACTAGACCTAATACTGGGGGCATTATTGCTAGTGGTAGGTGGGTACCCACCTCTACTAATAACCAGCCTCCAACACTAGTAGGTGCTTTATGGTTGTTGGCTTGGAAATATTGAACCATCTTATTGCTGAGTGTGTCCCTGAAGGTGTGCTCAAACAGGAAGAGGACAGGGAGTCTCCATTTGGGTACTGGTGGGTATTTGGGTATTGTCTCACTTTTTGTGATTCTCCAGTGGTGCTGTGCATTGCACCACATTTACAAAGCTGGGCTACACCACTTTTGATGGCTTAAAGCCACCTTGTAAATATGGGCCCCTCTGATCCAGTTTTCTGTGTCAGAGCGGCGTGCAATTGATGCTGCTGTGGCTGTTCCACCGTATCACCCATTGCTTTTGATGATGCCCCAGATTTAAAAAAAGGTCTAAATCCGTGGCAGCACCAAAAACTAACGCCACCCCAGGGGTGGCCTTACCATTTCACAACAAGGAGGAGTACCTTTTATTCCTCCTCATTTTTGCTTTTTCCATGTGTGCTACATTCTGCAGCACACATAAAAAGAGCAAATGGCTATGAATGAATGTTTATGTGCAGGAAGGTGTCCCTTCCTGCGCATAAACAATCATTCAAAATTGACGATTTGCTACTTCTATGTGTGCTACAGAATGCAGCACACTTAGAAGTGCCAAAGTGCCATAGTAGATTGTTTATGTGCAGCAAGGGACACCTTCCTGCACATAAACCATCAATCCCGTCAACACAAACACCCTTGCACTATGGTGCAAAGGCTCCTGTGTTGGGAATCGCAGCTAAATTTAGTGCAGGGGGAAACATAGTGGTGCGCTGTATTTTAGCAAATACAGCGCATCCCTGCATTTCTAAAGTGATGCAGCACTGTGCTGCAAATTTTGGCGCAGCACCCCGCTGCAACACTTTTTAGTAAATCTGGCCTAAAGCATTTTATTTAGTCAGACCTGGAGGTCGTAGGTTGCAGAGTAGCATGAACACTCCCTCAGGCCCACATTCTTCAAGCGCAAAGGATCTCGCTAATGCCAGCTACTCAACCACTCTCAAAAGTTCTGTGCTGATCTCACACAGGAGGAAGTCAGGCATGGGGGCATCATGGTCTAGGAAGATGTCAGGAATGCAGTTATAGTCACCCTTTAATAGCAGTGGAGACTGATAATTCAGAGAAAGCACAAGGGCCGGGCCATGGTTGGCAGAAATTGTGTTTGCTCCATGTTTAGGCATAAATACTGCCTAACACGATCCATGACGCATCCAATTTTCCAAATAAGAAGACATCACAGCCTTTCCTATCGATGTAGGTATCTGAGACCACCAAGGGTATTCCTGGCCTCACCCAAATGAGGACTCCCCTAGAAAACACGAGTAAGTGGGTGAATAAAGTTGACCTTTCCACTGTCTCTGCATCTGGGTTACCAAGTTGCCCACCAGGTGGATCTCTTGTAAGAACAGCACATCATTCCCCATGGCTTGAGGAACTCTAGGATTTTGTACCTTTTACTAAGGGAGCCCATCCCCTGTGCATTCCATGTTAGGAAAGTGTATTGTGCCAACCCGTTTGCCATTGTTTAGAATATCTGGTAAGTGGGTTCTTCTGTCCCTCTTGTAATGCCCACCACTATTCACTTTTCCAGTCCATAACTTCCCAATAATTGCCATGGTACCCCTGTCCTGATCCTCGTGCTTCAACTTTACCATTGCTCTGGGTAAACTGGGTGCATGGACAAATATCAACCATCCTTAACTCCCACTCCCCAGGGCAGATCAGCATTGGCTTACGGCTGAGGGCTATACAATCAATACAGCAGCAAGATCCCTGCACCGTTTTCGGGGCTAAATGGTGGGAAGGACCCCCCACCAGGAGCCCAGTGTCCCCGATCCTCATTCATCTGACTAAGATAGGGGATCCCCTGCAGGATCCTTGGTCTGCCCACAGGGCCTCTGGTTAGGTGGCTACCTGACACAGTTAAATTTGTCTAAAGATTACCCGCTTGTCTGAGCATTCTCTGAGTTCCAGCAAAGAAGCCTAATTGGGAGGAGGCAGAATCTGAGGATTCCAATGCAGAGTCAGTGCGCAGCTCCAATGTACTCCATTGTGTCAGGGCATTGAAGGTGGTGGGATCTCAATTTCAGCCACCCTCTCCTGTGCAGGTTACAATGAGGAATGTAGCCCAGTTTGGTTCATTCCCTGTCTTCACCCCATGCACTGCTTTGGGAATGGGGTGGGGGGCTTCAACCTCCAGGGTCTATGCCCACTTTGTATTTGTTGAACCATTTCCATGCTTCAGCGGGTTTCTCTAAGAACAGTGCAATGTCATTGACTAGTACCTTTAGACGGGCTGAAAATAAAGAGAGCAGATCAGATTCCTGCTTCCCGTAGCTCCCTCTTGACAGCCAAGGAGGAGGATCACTGCTGCTGGACCACCAGTGTATAGTCAGGAAAGATGGCAACAGAGATATTTTCGATTTTGGCTAAGAAGTTGCCTGCCATCTGTGTCTTCTGGAGGATAAGGCTCTTGTGTTGTTAATGTAGTAAGTGTGGTACCATAGTCCTGGGCTGTGCAGTTGGCAGGGGGGCAGGCCAGTACTCTATGTGCTCTGCCAGAACTGAGACAAGCCCTGGGGAGCCAATGCTGTTGTGAGCCAAATTTCCAAATAAACCATCATGTCCTTTCCCTTATTCCTCTAAGGCACCGCCACTACTCAAATGTTGATGTAGTGGCTACGGCCTTCTTTTGCCTCCTGTCCGAAACCTCCACTCTTCTGCTCGACTCCTGCACATCAGACTGCAATGTGCTACCAAGCAGTCAGACTTCCTCAATTGCCTAAGTGTTGCCCTCAACTTTATATGCCAGTTTACAATGGTCTTGTTTTTACTGCTCAGGGGAAGTGCTTGTCGGCAACGATGAGGCCTCAGCCAGGGAGAGTGAGGAAGTCAGCAGCACAACCCTTAAAGTCCTCCCCCTGGCCTTCCAGTCACCCACACAGGAGCGGCCCAGTGGGATCTCAGACCCGCTCCAAAAACCTTACTCCCAGCCCACTCATCTGCAGGTGGTGTCTCCTCTGTCCCAAGGGCTTGTCTGGCTGCATTACACATTTCCCATTAGATGCCTTCTCCAACCCTGTAGTCCTTTGCTCTGATGTCCACAAGGATGGCATCCAGGGGGAGGGATCACTAGTTAGTGAGGGGGTAATTGCCACCTGTTAGCCGGTATCCTGGTTTGCAGCACAACCCTTAAAGTCCTCCCCCTGGCCTTCCAGTCACCCACACAGGAGCGGCCCAGTGGGATCTCAGACCCGCTCCAAAAACCTTACTCCCAGCCCACTCATCTGCAGGTGGTGTCTCCTCTGTCCCAAGGGCTTGTCTGGCTGCATTACACATTTCCCATTAGATGCCTTCTCCAACCCTGTAGTCCTTGGCTCTGATGTCCACAAGGATGGCATCCAGGGGGAGGGATCACTAGTTAGTGAGGGGGTAATTGCCACCTGTTAGCCGGTATCCTGGTGTGCAAGCTATGGGGCAGGTGGTGGGCCCAGGCGTAAATTGTACACTAACACTGTATACACTGGCAGCCCCTCCCACTCCACAGTAGACTCACAATGTCTCTCTCAGGGGGAAGTGAGGGACAACTTCAATTGTCAGGGGAAGCCCACCTCAGCACCCCCAGTGATGCCGGAAATGTGTTGTGGGCCCCCCTGCAGCAAGCTGCCTACCTCCAGGGCCCTAGAAACACTGCTACTCTCAGCAGGCACAAGCACGGCCATTGTGCCGGGTGTTTCTGCTTCCACCAGGCCTTGCAAATCTAAGGATGTTCTCCTTCACCACTGTGGTGTTCTCTACCACCTCAAGAGCCTCCCTGCTCGCCTGGGGTCACCCTCCTGTCATTGCCAATTCTAGAACACAGGATCGAGAGGGCAGGAGCTGTCCTCACAGAGCTCAGGCAGTTGTGACCATTTGTTTTGTTTATTTGGAATTTTGTTTAGTGCGAACATGGCCTGAAGGCATCAGAGCACTTAACAACACACAGGATATAGGGTTACAGTTGGTTACATTACTGTTAGTTAAGCTGGATGTTTACATCAGCGTATGAATACAGACGTTACCACAAGAGAAAATTACAACAATAGGCCAGGGCACATGTATAGTTAAAACAAAGGTGGATCAGAGGGCAGTGGGCAAAGTAAATAAGTGGTTGAGGGTGAATTAACCAAGATGTCTATCAAACAGGAGGAGCTTGAGGCCCTTTTTGAAGGTTTCTAGGCAGGTGGTTAGATGAAGTGAGGAAGGCAGAGCGTTCCAGATTCTTGTGCCGCTGCCAGAGAAGGACTGGTTCAAGTTTTGTTCTCAATTGAAGGTGAGGTGTTCAAGGAGCAGGGATTGGGCATTTCTGAAGCCCCTAATTGCTCATGCAATTTTCTGTTTGTTATTTAGATAGAAGGGTGGGGAGGAGTGCAGCGCTCTGTGGGTAATGCAAGCAATTTTGAATTTGGCCTGTGCTGCAATGGGAACCCATATGACAGTTAGCAGGGAAGGGGAAATGTGGTCAAATTTCTTAAGACCTAAAGTGAAGAATGCTGCTAGTGTTGATCTCAGTAGGCCTAGGTGACCTTTGGAAATGTCTGAGAGAAGGGCAATTCAATAGTCTAGTTTAGAGATTGCAAGAGACTGAACCACTGTTTTAAGGTTTTGTTCCGGAATCAATTGTCTGATGTCCCAAAGCAGCCTAAGTTGTTGTGCGCTGTTGGCCATGGCTGCAATATGGCAATGAAGATTGTGATGATTTTCAAGGATGACGCAGAGTGATCTAGTGCTCGTGACAATGGCAGGACAGCCTTCGAAGAAGGGAAAGTTGGCACCCAGTCAGGGTGTTCTCAGACAGACTGGGAGCCTGTGTAGGCTCTCTCCAGCCCGGCAACTGTGTTGCCGGGCTGGAGAGAGCCTACCGCGCATATGTGTTTGGCTGGCCCGAGACGGCCGGCCAAACATACATGCGCAGTGAGGGGGAGTGCTGAGCACTCCCCTTCTCTGCTCCTCATCCTAGGTGCCCCAAACATTGTTTATTATCCCCTCGTTGTGAAGGTTTTGCAACTTCTGCTGCTGGTGGAGGGGGGTTGACGCTCTTCCGCTCTGATGGAGGAGCCACCCTGTTCAAGTGAGAGAGAAAACGAGGGGTTAGAAGGGAGGAGTGAAATCGTGACCTAAACAAAAGAAGGTGGAGGTGAGAGGCATGAGAAGGGAGGGGAGAGGGAGAGAAAGAAAGAGAGGGTGAGAGAGATAGATGTTAAAAGAGAGGGGCGGAGAGGCAGGCAAAGGGTGGGCTTAAAGGAAAAGGATTGTTCAAAGAGAGTCAAGTGGAGGACATGATGAATGAGGAGAGAGAGAGAGATGTGAAAAAGCGCGTTTCTAGGAGAAGCAAGAGACAAATGGAGAAGGGAGACAGGGAAGACCGAGGAGAAAAAAAGGATGATGGGTTGGAAGAAAGAAATAGGGAGACATAGTTGGGAAAGAGGAGGGGAAATGAGAGCTATGAAAGCTGGGATAAAGGGCGAAGATAGAGAGGGAAGAGAACAGAGAGGGTAAAGGCAACAGGGAGAAGCTGGGGATAGGAAGGATAAAGTGAGTGAAGAAGAGGGGAGAGCAACTGTTTGGTAAATAGGGAGAGTGAAATGATGAGAGTGGTGACATATGTGTTGTTGGAAGGCCAAAGTACAGATGAGGAAGACAACAAAGTCAACAAGGAAAGAGTGAATTAATTATTTTTTTCATAAGTATGCCAAATAGCATATTGGTATTAGGAGTTCACAGCAAAGCGAAAGATTTAGAGCAGAAAGGAAAGAGAGTTTGTCTGGGTCTTCCTGTTCTGCAACAACAAGGGATTGATGGACAACTAATCTTCTGTGTGGCACAAGCGCAGTAATACCATTGTGTTTAAAACTGCCTTTGTGAATCACATTTCAGTTTTGCCTGCAGAGCTTCATGGCAATCTTTCCTGAGCTGCTTGCAATCAATTTTGTCCAGAGGTAGTTTAAGGCACAATCGTAAGCCAAAATAAATTTGAAACACACTTTTTTTACAACAGGTCATATCCAACAGTAGTTGCAGTTTTGATTTCTCCTCCTGCACGTGTAGCCATCAGCTTGGAGTGTGACCACTATATTATGAGACATGAGGGCCTATGGTGCAAAGACTGCTGTGGTTCTGCTGGCACCACCAGGCAGCGCAGACCACCGCAGTCACTAGGAAGACAAACAGGCCGGTGGAGCCTGTGTTTCCTCCGCACACATTAGGAGGTTGCACATCACCAATGTGACCTTGGCAGTCCAACCACTACATCCCACCAGGCGGAAACAGAGAGTATAAAGGGAGCAACTCACCTGCAGGCAGTGTTACACGTCCTATACCAGCATGGAGCCCATCACTCATGTCCTGCTGCTGCTCATCGATGGAGCCCAAAATCCACGCTGTCGTGGATGCAACTGATGGTGAGAACACACACCTAACTGTGTCATTACGCTCAACAACATATCGTGCTGTCATGCACATGAGATTGAGGTCACGCTACGGGCACCAAGTATATGTGTCATTGGGTCCACAGTTGGAGTCATTCATACAGAAGGACACATTCACAGCTACTATATGCCCCTTTTGGGCAGGTCACTCACACTGCACTGCCACACTACACTAAAACACAGATCTGCACATCTTAGGCACAGGGACAGTGAAGTGTACACAACATTGTGTCACACAACACCATCAGTACAGCAACATCACATTTACGAATATGATTGACACTCTTATATTGCACACTTGCCATGGACTGTAATCAGATTCAATACACATGTACACCACTCCCATTAAACAGCCACTTAATCGACCCAAACATCACCCACATTGCCACACAATGGAAGGACAATGGGATGCACAATAGACACAGAGACAAATATCCAAAGCTCACTATGCAAACAATACCTGCACAATAGGGATGGGGTATCAGAAATACTCAGCAAAGGATGCTGCATTGGGACACATATAACTTTGCACATGTCCCTAAAACAACATTTGCACAGGAACTGGCCCTACATTAAACTCATGGGCATAAAATATTCCGTCCAAGTGACATGCCTATCTACAGAATGTGGAAGTGCAAGTCAAGAAATCACATACAACTGCAACTGAATGGGGCATACATCTAGGTGAAGTAGCTGCAAGGTACACACAGCAAAATGCACACATGCACAGTCAAATGCAAAGGAAGCTAGCACAATTGAACACCTACATGTCAGCAAAAAGAAAACTCAAGCTGTCACACCTGAGACCAATATACAATCCATATTATGAGGACAAGTCTAACACCATACATGCTTACATTGGACCATACAAGATTAAATACCTACCATACCAAACAGAACACAGTGCAATGACACCCCAATAGCATTACCAATCACATATCCATATAGTCAACATCTACCCTTCTCCTGGGTCACATCAACACTGCACCAAAAGTCAGATTTTCATAAAAACAGGAAATGGATCAGCAATCAGGCTGAAATACACACACAACTGTAGGCAGACAACACAAGTTACCCAGAAACATCATAAAGACAACTTGGGTTTATTAAAGGCAGAATAATGAGAATCCAAGGCCATTGGCCATTCCACACAAAAGTCTCTGCACAGTACTATGCCCACACTTGACTCCCATTACTGCCAGGGAACCTCCACAGGAGGGGGCATCAAGTGGGCTGGCAGGTGCAGACAGGCACCTCAGGGATCATCATGGGTGGGTCAGATTTGGGATTGGTGGGTTTGGCAATTGTGGACTGTTTCTTAGGAGGGGTGAGCTTCTTCTTGGGGAGGAGGATGGGTGCTTGCAGAGAGGACCGATGTGACAGGGGATGACTTAGATGTGAAAAGGATGGGTTGGGATGCAGGGGGTTTGGAGGTAACAGGGGAAAGGGAAAGATTGAAAAGGAAACTCTCATTCAGGACACAGGGACGGTTATCAGAAGTGGTTGGGGATTTGGAGGTTGAGGGAGTGGTGGTCGGGTGTGGCGGTGTAGATATCTTGGGTATGTGCAGGTGTGAGGTATGCTTCTATGTGGGTGGTGTCTGTTGCATGTATGAGCGTGGGCATTGCATGTCTTGGGGGGCTGGGAGGTGGAGGTGCTGGGTGATGTAGTAGTGGATGTGTTTGTGTCTGCTGGGGTTGTGTCTGGAGGTACGCTGGTAGTGGTGGATGTCTGTGTGTCTATTGGGGTGTGTCTGCAGCTATGATGGATGTGGTGGATGTCTGTGTGTCTGTTGGAGTGGGATCTGCAGGTATGGTGGATGTGATGGATGTTTGTCCATTGGGGTGGTGTCTTCTGGTGTGATGGGTGTGGTGGATGTTTCACTAGCTGTTGTGGTGGTGCCTGTGGGTATGCTTGATGCGGTATGTGTATTGGAGGGGGTGGTGGGGATGTCTGCTGAAGTGGTGGCTGATATCATGTTTGTGGGTGCATGGTGAGTGCCTACGTGCCAGTGTGTATTGTGGCATTTGTATTTATGTGTGCTGCTTGTGTATGTTGAGGTCGGTGCATGCATGCATGCGGATGTGTCTGTGTGCTTGGAATAGGTAGACGAATGGGGGTTTGGAATTGGGAAGAGGAAGGTGGAGGGTGGCAGAATGTGGGGGTGATTGTCTGCCATGATTGAGTAGGTCAGACCCTGAAAAGATCTCTGTAGGCCAGAAAAGGCTTCAAAAACAACAACAGGAGGGGCAGTGAGAGGGATATTTGGAGGATAGACTCCTGGTCCAGTGTGTGGAGCTCCCAATACTGTATAAACCAAAAAATTGCACACACAGTTCCAAAAGGCGGGAAATAGTCTCTACCGGTTCTGCAAATCAGGGAAACCAAAAGGTTGTAAGCACGAGCCCTCACTCACCTTTCGGTGACATGCTTCATCATAGGGCTGTGCTCCTCGTCAAGCCGGCGCTGCAATGCCTGACGGGCCCCACACGGGGGCTTTTTGCCGGAGATCTTTTAGAGTGAAAATGCGTACCGGTCAAAAGTAGAAAACGAGGATTAGAATAGGAAAGGTTAAAAATGTCTAGAGGTAAAAACTGTTGAATTCTTTAATTAAATGTTAGTACCTCTGGCATGATTAAAAACAAAAGACTAGGGATATAGTAAAATAATGTCTACACTCCCCATAAAACGTAAAAAATGCTATTTATAGCTACCGCCTCTCATACTAGGGAGTGGTATAAGTGAAATGAGGTAAACACAGGGTCCCCTGTGTTACTCTACATCACTGGTCAACATGTTTCTCGCTATGCGATTCGTCAGGACCTCAAAAAACGTACCTAATCCTTCAAATACTTGGGCTGCCCATACTAGGGAAAGCAGAACCCTTCAAAAACTAAATGCGGGGCCTCTTCGGGGGACAAACATCGTGTTGAAAGAAACCTCTATGGTTAATATGAAGACGTGGTTCCCCGGAACCACATCGATCGTAGGTTTGCAGTTGGAACCACGTCTTCACATTAACCATAGAGGTTTCTTTCAACACGATGTTTGTCCCCCGAAGAGGCCCCGCATTTAGTTTTTGAAGGGTTCTGGATGGCATTCACAATAGCAGTCTGACTAACAGAGATGTGCTCAATAGCCTCATCACTCAGGGCAGCAGGGGTAACAGGGGCTTGAGAGGAGGTGCCTGCAGCAAAAAAGACACCCACCCTCTTGGGTAAGCGGGCACGGCCAACTGGGTGGGGAGCAATAGGAAGGCAATAGAACTAGGGGTGGTGGACAAGGATGGTACAGGAGCATGTCCCGAAGGGTCTGCCACCACTGGGGAGTGGCCGATGGAGGTTGAATCTGTTGATGAGGATGTAGATCCGGTCTCCTCCGTAGCACTTCCCTCACCCTCCGGGCCACAAGGTCCCTCGTTGTCAGTGGTGTCTTGACTGAAGGTACTGTGACCAGATGCTTCCTCACTTGGTTGTGCCCTGTCTCCTTTGCTTGCCTGGGTTATGCTTAAAATACAAAGAGAAAAAGGGTCACCACATGTTCCTGTTGAATAAAAGCTCTGATTAGCAAACATTACCATGATATCAAGTAGGCCGCAGCAGAAATCTCCATCAAACTGGCCCCTACATGTACCATAACAAATGCATGCATGGCATCTGAACTGCCAACAGTTGCCAACAGGAAAATCAGGATCTCAGACAACTACAATTGCATGGCTGAAGTTGTGCAATCACAGTAACCATTGAACAAGAAGGAGACCACATCACCTTCAATGCTTTGCCCAATGGAGCATACCTCAGTTACCTGTTGTCATACAATAGTAGCCCAATGCCAAATTAATTCCCACAGTTCCCACACAAGGTCAGGCAGAAATGTCTTTGTCACATTCATAATAACACAAAAAAGTGAAATGATGCTTCCAGAACATGCCATGTTGCTGACAACAGTACAGTAGCCTGGAGAAGGTAACATGGAATTACTCATGTCACACTGGAAAAATGTCAACATCGCACACTTCACCAAGTGAAATGTGTCCCAATGGAGACATGGAGGCAGTACTAATGTTGCTCCGATATGCCACACATTTAGCATGGAACTGTACACTGTAGACATAGGGGGCCATTCCAACCCTGGCGGACGGTGTTAAACCTGCGGCCAAACCGCAAACAGGCTGGCGGGCAAAAAAATGGAATTCCGACCCGGGCGGAAACCGCCAACAGAGACCGCCACATTACCACACCGGCCGTCACGGCAGCACAAACAAACAGCGCAGCGGTCACCGCCAACAGACAGGCGAGAGACAATGTACCGCCCACCCTATCACAACACACCAATCCGCCACCTTTTCCGGGGCGGTAGCCCCGCCGATAAAAACACGGCGGAAACAGCCATTTCAAAACGCTCACCTCCATACACCCCACGAGGAATCTGGACAGCATGGAACCCGAACTCAACATCCTGCCAGCGATTGTCTTCCTGCTCCTCTACCAGGAGCACGAACGCCGGCGCAGAAGACAACGGTGAGTACTGCACCTACGACACAGGGGAGGGGGGAGGAGAAAATATTACGGGGACACACATACGCGACACACCCACCCCCACCCTCACCCACTACAACACACACATCAATGCATAGAAATACTTCACAGTCCCCCCCCCCCAAACCCCCTGGAAGAATGCAAAGACAAAAGGAAATGATTCTAAACATTGGAATGTATTGTAATAGTGGCTGAATAATATATATATAACACTTATATCCATATATGTACAAGTCCGAGCATTGTAGCAGGCATTGTCTGTGGACCACTGGGCCCAAATCACATGGGCAAAGCCCACACAGGATACCTGGCTCCAACGGAGAGAACACTGCAGGGGCATCAGATAGGAAAACTACAGGCACCTCAGGGGGAAGGGAAGGGGGGGCACCTCAGCCAGATGAGTGGACGACACCAGATCCACGAGGGGGCCACATGCCCACTGTTCCTTCCTGGGGAGTGCAAAGCCACAGTCTCTCAAGTCTCTACAGTCGGTGGGTTGCCCACTGTTCAATCCTGGGGAGTGCAAAGCCACAGTCTCTCAAGTCTCTACAGTGGGTGGGTTGCCCACTGTTCCATCCTGGGGAGTGCAAAGCCACAGTCTCTCAAGTCTCTACAGTGGGTGGGTTGCCCACTGAACAATCCTGGGTGGGTTGCCCACTGTTCAATCCTGGGGAGTGCAAAGCCACAGTCTCTCAAGTGGATGACAGTCTCCACTGGTCCTGGAGGGGGACTGGTGTCCAGAGTGCTTCGTGCAGCCCTGCCCGACACAGATGCGGGCCTGCCCCTGCCGCTAATGGGCCAGCGGTGCTTGAGACGGCGGTGCCCAGTTCAGCGGTGCTTGAGACGGCGGTGCCCAGCGCAGCGGTGCTTGAGACGGCGGTGCCCAGTTCAGCGGTGCTTGAGTGAAAGGGCCCAGTTCAGCGGTGCTTGAGACGGCGGTGCCCAGTTCAGCGGTGCTTGAGACGGCGGTGCCCAGCGCAGCAGTGCTTGAGACGCGGTGCCCAGTTCAGCGGTGCTTGAGACGGCGGTGCCCAGTTCAGTGGTGCTTGAGACGCCGCTGCCCAGCGCAGCGGTGCTTGAGACGGCGGTGCCCAGTTCAGCGGTTCTTGAGTGAAAGGGCCCAGTTCAGCGGTGCTTGAGATGGCGGTGCCCAGTTCAGCGGTGCTTGAAACGGCGGTGCCCAGCGCAGCAGTGCTTGAGACGGCGGTGCCCAGTTCAGCGGTGCTTGAGACGGCGGTGCCCAGTTCAGCGGTGCTTGAGTGAAAGGGACCAGTTCAGTGGTACTTGAGAGGAAGGGCCCAGTTCAGCGGTACTTGAGATGAAGGGCCCAGTTCAGCGGTGCTTGAGTGAAAGGGCCCAGTTCAACGGATCCGGCCATGGCGTGCAGGTGATTTGCCACCTGTCCTGTGGCTGGCGGGGCGTTCCTGCCCATCTGTCGGGTGGCTGGCGGGGCCTTCCTGGTCTGCAGTACCGGGCCTGTTGGTGTCCTCCAGGCCACCTGGGATGGGGCTGGCCGGGCCCTCCTGGCCAGCTGGGCTGATGGCACTCTCCTCGGGCGTGCTGCCCTTCCCAGCCTTCCCTGTTCGCCTGTGGCCCTTCCCCACCTTGGGCGGTGTGCCACCTGTCTCCACACTTCGTGCCGGAGCCATGGTAGGGATTTTAGTGCCTGGGGTTTTCACCCTCTCGCGCCTGCCGCTGACTATCTTCGGGTGTTTTTCCGTGGGTGGGCTGCCCGTGCCTTGGCTCCGTACTGAACTGGCTGCCCTTGAGGTTGGGGGACTCCACAGTCCATGGCAGACTGTCATCACAGGGCCCGGTTTTGTGGTGGCTGAGGTGCTGACTGGAGTCCCATGAGATGGACGAGGTGGGGGAGTTGTAGGAAAGAGGTTAAGTTTGGACAGGAAAAGCTTTTTAGGAGCAGTGGGACGGGTAGGTGTAGTGGGTATGGGAGTGGAGGAAGAGGTTGTGGTTGTAGGAGTCTTAAGCCTGGTGTCTTTGGGTGCAGGAGCTTGGGCTGGAGGCTGTCGTGAGGTGGATGGCTGTTGGGTGGGTGGCTGCCTGCGTTTGTGTATCTTGGAAGAGGGGGAGACAGACACACTGGGAGAGGACACAGGGGACGTGTAAATGGTAGTGGGGGTGGTGACTGCACGTGTGCAGGGGTTCTGGTGTGTGTGCTGGTGATGGACGTAGTGGCTGAAGATGTTGTGCATGCAAGTGTGAGTGGAGACGTGACAGGGAGGGAGGAGGGAGACGAGGAGGAGAGGGACACAGTGGAGGCAGTGGGTGTTGGTATGTCTGTATGCCCTCCAGGTATGCATTACTCTGGTGCACCTCTCTTTCGACACCCCAGATGGCATTCAAAATGGTAGACTGCCCAACAGTGAGCGTCCTCAGGAGGTCAATGATCTCCCCACTGAGGGCAGCAGGGGTGACTGGGGCAGGGCCTGAGGTGCCTGGGGCGAAGGAGATGCCCACCTTCCTGGGTGAGCGGGCACGGGCCAAACGCTGAGGGGCTGCTGGGAGGGCGGTGCTGGTGCGCTGGGTGGCGGCTGTACCTGTTGTTGCGGGGGGCACGGATGTTGCCGCCGCCACAAGGGAGCTCCCTTCAGAGGACGAGTCCGTGTCACTAATGTCTGCACGAGTCCCCGCTGTGGAGCTCCCCTCGCCCTCCGTCCCACTAGTGTATTCGGAATCCGTTGCATGGCCCTCCAGGGCCATGTGGGATGCAGCTCCCTCGTGCTCCGATGCCACTTCTCCTCCGCCTGATGATGCTAATGCACACATGAACAGGAAGACCACAAAAAAGGGGGGGGAGAAAATAAAGACATGTTGAGTGCATGCATTGGCGACACCGTTGGTGGAGAGGACAGACACAGAAGCCCCCTGCACTACGCTGCGCACTTGGGGTCCACTACTCAATCCGTGGGACATGGCATACAAGCCTATGGCCGACAACTGCACACATAGATGACACAGGGCCATGGATAACTGTACTTGGCACCCTACAGAGGTGGGGGGCGGGGGCACAGGGCCATGCCTTACGGAGGGGCCTAGCCTACAGAAATCGCCCTGGCCTAGGGAAACTCACAGCCCTCCTCCCCCACCCAGACACCTCCACTGTGTGCAAAGTCACCTGGATGAGAGTGTACTCACCCCCTTGTGTCTGCTGTGATGTCCTCACGCGCCCACCCAAATCGGGGTAGGCCACCGCCAGGATCCTGGACATCAGGGGGGTCAAAGTCCGACTGGCACCCCTCCCACGTTGGGAGGCCATCCCCAGCTGAGCCTCCGCCGTCTTCCTGCTCCAGCGTCGGATGTCCTCCCATCTCTTCCGGCAGTGGGTGCCCCGTCTGTGGTGGACCCCCAGGGCCCAGACGTCCTTGGCGATGGCACGCCAAATGTCTATCTTCTGGTGGGCACTGACCTATGTGAAATGTACAGGGGGAGAAAAAGAGTCATCACCTTCTGCACCCTCAATGTGAGTGTACCCCCATCCCTACCCTTGCCATGTGGCACATCCTGTCATCCGTCGTTTGATGCATGCCTCATTCGCTCCCCTCCCAACCATCTATCATCCACCCGACTCAACACAGGCATGGGCCACAAAGCATGGTCCCAGTGTACTTACCTGTTGGTCTGGAGGACCGTAGACTAGCGCATACTGGGGGAGGACCCCATCCACGAGTTTCTCCAATTCCTGAGCAGTGAAGGCAGGGGCCCTTTCCCCAGTCGCATGAGCCATTGTCTCTTCCAGACCGAGGTCTCAGCAGCACTTGCAGTGTAGGTCCTCTCCTGTCGAAGATCAGGTATCGAGTGAATAAGCAGATAGAAAATGGCGGTCATGGCCGCGGCGGTGCGTACCGCGGCGGTGCGTACCGCGACCACCGGCGCACATCGTCATTGGCTCCTGAGACCCATAGGGTTCAATGTTAACCAATGCTGCTTTGCGCCGGGGTCTTCGACCGCCTACCGCCACGGTGTGCCACGCCAGCGCATTGACCTCACATCCCATTGTCACACTTCACAGGTCAGGCAGCCGCCATTTCAAAGGCCCACATGGCTTAGTTTTAACTGCGTCACACATACCTAGGCCTTGCCTCAACACTCATACAAACTATTCAATGCATTGGGAATCGTGTTTTGTGCAAACTGTGGATACATACCTGTGGGCTGATTGACTCTGTGCTCGCTGTTGTCCTTCATAGACACCGTCCGCTGGGACATGCGAGGAGATGGAGGAATCTTCCTGTGTACAGACCGCTGGTAGACCTGTCGACAATGGAGGAAAGACATGTCATACTGACATACAGGCTTGACCGAGCCACTATTCATGAACTGTGTGCCCAGCTGGAGCCAGACCTGATGTCACCAATCCGCCAACCCACAGGGATCCCCCCTCTAGTGCAGGTGCTGTCAGTACTCCATTTCTTTGCAAGTGGGTCTTTTCAAACAACAGTGGCCATATCATCAGGGATGTCCCAGCCTATGTTTTCCAAGGTGTTGTCCAGAGTGTTGTCTGCCCTTCTGAAACACATGCGGAGCTACATTGTTTTCCCTGAGGTGGGGGATTTGCCTACAGTGAAAGGTGATTTCTATGCCCTTGGACATATCCCCAACATCATAGGTGCCATTGATGGGACCCATGTGGCTTTAGTACCCCCCAGCAGGAGTGAACAAGTGTACAGAAACAGAAAGAGTTATCATTCGATGAATGTACAGATGGTGTGTTTGGCAGACCAGTACATCTCCCATGTTAATGCCAAGTTCCCTGGCTCAGTGCATGACGCCTACATCATGCGGAATAGCAGCATCCCTTATATGATGGGTCAACTCCAGAGGCACTGTGTGTGGCTAATTGGTGACTCTGGTTACCCCAACCTGTCATGGATACTGACCCCAGTGAGGAATCCCAGGACAAGGGCAGAGGAACGGTACAATGAGGCCCATGGGAGAACTAGGAGGGTGATCGAGCGGACCTTCGGCCTTCTGAAGGCCAGGTTCCGCTGCCTCCATATGACAGGTGGATCCCTATTGTACTCACCAAAGAAGGTGTGCCAGATCATCGTGGCCTGCTGTATGCTTCACAACCTGGCTTTGCGATGCCAGGTGCCTTTTCTGCAGGAGGATGGTCCAGATGGAGGTGTTGTAGCAGCTGTGGAGAGTGAAGAAGAGGAAGCCGAAGAGGACGACATAGACAACAGGAACACAGTAATACAGCAGTATTTTCAATGACACACAGGTAAGATTCTAACCCGTCATATTACATATACTTAACCCCTACTACCTCTCTACTGTCTGACCTTTTCCCCCTGCTTATGGTAACTGAGTTGTGACTTTCCCTTCCAATTTCAGAGATGTGGGCCATACTGCGTGACATCTGCTTTGTTTCCCCATGGACTACAGCTGTGTGACAGTGGTATGTTGGCATCACAATGTAAATATGCATTTTGGGACAGTAATGTCTAATACATTAGTACAAAGTCACAGCCAGACTCCTGATTGTTTTGTGCAATAACTGTGTTTATTTCAGTGCTCTATATTGGTGGGTGGTTGCAAATCGGTTAGGGGTGATGGTGGAGGATTGTCCATGGCAGAGTCCAGACTATTAGTATCACAGGTGCAATGTCCAAATGCCTGTGGAAAGTGGAGCATGGGCAGTATAAGAAAGGACAGGGTGTCAATGTGGGACAGTGGGATGACAATCAGGGAGGTATCCTTTCCTGGCGGGGGCCTTGGCATCTTACTCTGTCTTCTTCCTCGATCTCAGTGCCCGCTTGCGGGGTGGTTCTCCTTCTGCAGGGGGTGGGGTGCTGGTGGCCTGTTGGTCCTGTGGCGGGGCCTCCTGTCCACTAGCGCCGGCAGAGGTGGTAGGCAGTTCTTGGTCCATGCTAGTGTCAGGGGCCCTTTGTCCTGCCACAGTGTCCCGCAATGTGGTGACAACCTGATTCAGAGCCCCTACAATGGTGGCCAGGGCGGAACTGATGTTTCGTAGTTCCTCCCTGAACCCCAGATACTGTTCCTCCTGCAGAAGCTGGATCTCCTGAAACCTGGCCAGGACCGTCGCCATCGTCTCCTGGGAGTGGTGGTATGCTCCCATGATGGAGGAGAGGGCCTCGTGGAGAGTGGGTTCCCTGGGCCTGTCCCCCCCCTGTCGCACAGCAGCCCTCCCAGTTCCCCTGTTTCCCTGGGCCTCTGTCCCCTGGACCGTGTGCCCACTACCACTGCCCCCAGGTCCCTGTTGTTGTTGGGGTGGGGGGTTAACCTGGGTGCCCTGTAGTGGTGGACACACCGCTGATTGACGTGTCCTGGGGACTGAGGGATGGGCCCGCTGGGTGGGTGCTGTGCTGGTGTTCCCAGAAGGGGGAAGGTCTGCTATGGCCTGTGGCTGTCTGAGGGGAACCGACTGTCCCGAGGTCCCCGATGGGCCGGGCTGGTCATCTAGATCCAGGTCGACAGAGGTGCTGTCCTCACTGTGGGCCTCTTCTGGGGGTGGAGTGGACATTTGTGGACCCTCCTGCGCGGTGACATGGCGTTCGGGTCCTGCAGGGGTATAAAAGTATGGTGATTGCATTAGTGTGTGCCATAGCGTGTAATGGGTGGGTGCCCTTGTACCCCAGTGCTGGCATTCCCGTGTGGGGGCTTTTGTGATGGTGATTTGGTGGGGGATGGGGATGTGCAGTGGGCATGCTTTGGTGATGGGTGTCCATGCTTTGTGTTCGCATGCAGGGATTGGTGTTGGGATGGGTGGGCTGTGATGGTGAGACATTTGCAAGGAGCAGGATGTGATGGGGGTGAGGGTGAGGGTGGGGGTATGAGTTGGCATGCTGGTGGGTTGGGGGGGATAAAGTAGTGAAGATGAGACTTACCAGAGTCCATTCCTCCAGATACTCCTGCGAGGCCCTCCGGATGCAGGATCGCCAAGACCTGCTCCTCCCATGTTGTAAATTCTGGGGGAGGAGGTGGGGGTCCGCCGCCAGTCCGCTGCACCGCGATGTTGTGCCTGGATACCATGGAACGCACCTTCCCCCGTAGGTCGTTCCACCGCTTCCTGATGTCGTCCCTATTTCTTGGGTGCTGTCCCACAGCGTTGACCCTATCGACTATTCTGCTCCATAGCTCCATCTTCCTGGCAATGGTGGTGTGCTGCACCTGTGTCCTGAAGAGCTGTGGCTCTACCCGTACGATTTCCTCCACCATGACCCTGAGTTCCTCCTCGGAGACCCTGGGGTGTCTTTGCGGTGCCATGGGGTGTGTGGGTGATGTGTGGGGTGGATTGTGTGGTGATGTGTATCGGTGTGTTGTGTGAAGTGCGTGGAAATATTGCTGGGTGAAAGTAAAATGCGCGTCTGGGTGCTCAGTTCTCTTTTTCTCAGTGCGTGGTCCCGAATATGTAGGAGTGGGGGTTTGTGGGTGATGTGGGTGTGTGTTTTATATTGTATTGGGTGTGTGGGAGTGGTGTGTGTATGTGTATCAGGTGTGTGTATTTCAAATTGTCCAATGTGGATGTGTTTTATAAGAGTGTGTGTATTTTGAGCGCGGCGGTGTGTACCGCCAATGGATTACCGCGGTTGAAAGACCACCGCGTGGATTCGTGTGTCGTGATAGTGTGGGCGTATTTCTGTTGGCGTGACGGTGGAGGTTTGGTCATTGCCATTTTCTCGCTGCCCTTTGGTGTGGCGGACTTTTGTGGATGTTTGTATTTTGGCGGTTTGAGTGTTGTGGGTCAGAATGACCGTGGCGGTTTACCGCAGCGGTATGTTGGCGGTCTTCTGACAGCGGTAAGTGGCTTTTACCGCCAAGGTTGGAATGACCCCCATAATGTGCAAATTGACAGGGAGATATGCCCCTAAAATCCACAACACAATGAATCAGCAAGCCCCAGGGAAATCACCACTAATGTCTTGCACCCCTTACAATGAAGTACTCTGATTGCATAGTAGACGCCATTAGTCCTTTGTATGTTGGAGAGGCCCAGAGATACACAAGTGCTTGTAGAAGGACTTCAATATGTTGCCCAATGGGAAGATACATCACTTTCTCAATTTTGGTCCTGCAAACCCAGATGTCTGTGGATGAATGGTGGTACTCAACCACATGTGATTCCAACATAAATGTAAGTCACTCCATGATACATGCCAACAGTTACAAGCCTTCCCCATTACACATGTGCAGTGCATTGTGCTACATGATGCCACATCAATGGCCTGGAAATGCACATTGTGGATAAACAATCTAGTCAGACACGCCGTATCCCTCATTGCTGCTGCAGTTGTACATGCCAAATTACATGAAATGATGGGTAAGGGTATGTATCAGCCAACAATCAATGGTGACACACTCCCCGTCTGTGGCACTGCATGAAATGTAGCCCAGTAGCAAATGTCGTATTCCACACACAGATTGGCAAGCACATGTATGTGAGGGAATACAGAAATCATTTATCACAATAAGTGTGGTGGAGCGGACAAAAGGAGATCAAAACACTTTCTCTATTTTTTAACACTTGATTCTGAATTTCAGTAAGATTAAGGAACGCTAGGTTCTCCAAGGGGGAATTTTCCTCAATGGAAGAGGTGGTCTCACACACTTTTCATGTCATGCTTCATCATTGACCACCTCCCCACTCCTCCCCCCCCCGGTAGGACAGTGCCACCAGGGTGGACTCAACTTCTTGGTAAAACCTGCATGAGAGAGAGTTCTTATATAAAAGCTACTGGACAAGGCAAGGGAGACGGATCAGATTAAAAATACCTCTGGGACTACCAATATATTTCACCTTTATTAATGGTGTCTGGGGGTATGGACAATATAAAGAGCATAATTACTCTAACCGTCTTTGGAAGCCAACATGTTTCTGCTCTCACTGTGAGCCAACTACAGTCTGGGGCATTCCTCAGGGCTTGGGATCCCTAGCTGACTGGGTAAAGTCACCCTAGTTGGGATATTTTATTGTCACAAGAACAAAAAAACACAGTCAAGTCCTACCTGAGTGAGGAACAACATGTGGGTACCTATAGGAAGGGGGAGTAAAAAAACACATTGTGAGTCCCTTGACCTTTGAGTGCATACATTTGTCTCTCTCAGGGTCTTCTAGAATAGTCAGAGTACACACATGTGAACATGCAGAGTGGTAGCCACTACAAGCCACAGCAAAGACGTGCTTGAAACCAGGCGTTCACAGAAGTTAGGACAATATAGTAACTATGACCGCTAGATGTCTTAGGACTCAACAGTACTCAAAATCTATTTTAGATCTCACATAGGGGCCTAGCATCAATGCTACATCAAATTCCATAAACTACTGAAAAAGACTCCTTACCCTAAACTTTGGAGGTAACAAACTTCTGATCTGGAGCTAGGGCGATGTCCTTTGTAGTCACACACTAGGAGAAAAATACCAGCAGAAGGATATACAACATCATTATAGATACTTGTTAGAAATGGGGTTTTTGGTTGGCAGTCAGGTTACCCTCTGTCCAAGCAAAAGCCCTCACTCTAGTCAGGGTAAGTCACACACTATCCAAGATTATCCTGTGCCCACCCTCTGGTAGCTTGGCACGAGCAGTCAGGCTTAACTTAGAAGGCAATGTGTAAAGTATTTGTGCAATAAATCATACAATACCACCATATAGCACCACAAAAATACACCACACAGTGTTTAGAAAAATATATAATATTTATCAAGATAATTGTAGGTCAAAAAGAATAAAGATGCAATGGAAAGTTGTAGAACTATCACAGGAAAGTGATATAAAGGGTCTTAAGTCTTTAGAATGTAATAAAGTGTCTTTCAAGCACAAAGTACCTTGTTTCTGGTGAAAAATCTCCTCAGAGGGCCACAGGTGAAGAGATGCGTGGAAAAAGGGGTGTGCGCGTCGATTTCCTCTCAGCACACACAGACTTGCGTCGTTCTTTTCCACGCGGGGAAGTCGGGTGTCGTTTTCCGGCGCGTAGACAGTCTCTTTTTGTGGTTCGCGGGGATTACCAGATGTCCCGGGTCTGTGCGTGGATTCTCCTGCTTGTTTTCCGGCTGCGCGTCGTTCTGCGGGGCTGCGCGTCGAAGTTTCGATCTCACGGTAGGCGTCGCGTCGATTTCTCCTTGGAAGTCGGGCGGCGTTGTCCTTGCGAGGCCGTGCGTTGAAAGTTTGGTCTCACGGCAGGCGTCGCGTCGATTTCTCCTTGGAAGTCGGGCGGCGTTGTCCTTGCGAGGCCGTGCGTCAAAGTTTCGCACTCACGGTAGGCGTCGCGTCGATTTCTCCTGGAAAGTCGGGCGGCTTTGTCCTTGCGAGGTTGTGCGTCGAAGTCTCGATCGTCCCGAGGGCGTCGCGTCGATCAGCGTCGGTGTGCGGCGTTTTTCTCGCCGCGAAACAAGCTGTGCGTCGAAATTTTCGGCGCACGGAGCGTCCAAGTGAAAGGAAGAAGTCTTTTTGGTCCTGAGACTTCAAGGAACAGGAGGCAAGCTCTATCCAAGCCCTTGGAGAGCACTTTCACAGCCAGACAAGAGTTCAGCAAGGCAGCAGGGCAACAGCAAGACAGCAGTCCTTTGTAGAAAGCAGACAGGTGAGTCCTTTGAGCAGCCAGGCAGTTCTTCTTGGCAGGATGTAGTTTCTGGTTCAGGATTCTTCTCCAGCAAGTGTCTGATGAGGTAGGGCAGAGGCCCTGTTTTATACCCAATTGTGCCTTTGAAGTGGGGGAGACTTCAAAGAGTGGCTAAGAAGTGCACCAGGTCCCCTTTCAGTTCAATCCTGTCTGCCAGGGTCCCAGTAGGGGGTGTGGCAGTCCTTTGTGTGAGGGTAGGCCCTCCACCCTCCCAGCCCAGGAAGACCCATTAAAAATGCAGATGTATGCAAGTGAGGCTGAGTACCCTGTGTTTGGGGTGTGTCTGAGTGAATGCACAAGGAGCTGTCAACTAAACCTAGCCAGACGTGGATTGTAAGGCACAGAAGGATTTAAGTGCAAAGAAATGCTCACTTTCTAAAAGTGGCATTTCTAGAATAGTAATATTAAATCCGACTTCACCAGTCAGTAGGATTTTGTATTACCATTCTGGCCATACTAAATATGACCTCCTGCTCCTTTCAGATCAGCAGCTGCCACTTCAACAGTGTATGAGGGCAGCCCCAATGTTAGCCTATGAAGGGAGCAGGTCTCACAGCAGTGCAAAAACGAATTGAGGGTTTTTTACACTACCAGGACATATAACTACACAGGTACATGTCCTGCCTTTTACCTACACAGCACCCTGCTCTAGGGGATACCCAGGGCACACATTAAGGGTGACTTATATGTAGAAAAAGGGGAGCTCTATGCTTGGCAGGTACTCTTAAATGCCAAGTCGAGGTGGCAGTGAAACTGCCCACACAGGCCTAGCAATGGTAGGCCTGAGACAAGAAAAAGGGGCTACTTAAGTGGGTGGCACAATCCGTGCTGCAGGTCCACTAGTAGCATTTAATCTATAGGCCCTAGGCACCTGGAGTGCACATTACTGGGGACTTATAAGTAGATTAAATAGTTCAATCAGGTAGGATCCAAAGTTACCATGTTTACAGAGAGAGAGCATATGCACTTTAGCACTGGTTAGCAGTGGTAAAGTGCGCAGAGTCTAAAAACCAGCAAAAACAGTATCCACAAAGTGGAGGGAGGCAGGCAAAAAGTTAGGGGTGACTACCCTAAGGCTGTCAGGTCTAACATGTGTCCCCCCCAGCTGAAAGTGGGGAGAGCTACCCAACCTCTTGGGAGCTCTCATCGCTAAGGCGGAAGTACCTGGAGAGACCATCAGCATTGGCGTGGTCAACCCCTGGGCGATGTTCCACCGTAAAGTCCATCCCCTGTAGGGAAATGGACCACCTCAAGAGTTTTGGATTCTCACCCCTCATCTGCATGAGCCATCTGAGGGGCCTGTGGTCCGTCTGAACTAGGAAGTGAGTCCCAAACAGGTAGGGTCTCAGCTTCTTCAGTGCCCAGACCACAGCAAAAGCTTCTCTTTCAATAGCACTCCACCTCTGTTCCCGTGGTAATAGTCTTCTGCTAATAAAGACTACCGGTTGATCTCTGCCCTCCTCATTTAGCTGTGCTAGAACTGCCCCTATGCCATGCTCTGAAGCGTCTGTCTGCACGATAAATTCCTGGGAGTAGTCAGGGGCCTTGAGCACGGGGGCCGTGCACATGGCTTCCTTCAGGGCGTCAAAGGCTTTCTGACAAGCCTCTGTCCAATTCACCAACCTAGGTTGCTTCTTGGACGTGAGTTCTGTCAAGGGGGACACAATGGTACCATAGCCCTTGACAAACCTGCGGTAGTATCCGGTGAGGCCTAAAAAGGCTCTCACCTCAGTCTGGGTTCGAGGTGGTTGCCAGGCCTTGATAGTTTCGATCTTGGCCTGGAGTGGCTGCACCTTGCCACCACCTACTAGGTGTCCCAAGTACACCACGGAACCCTGCCCAATCTGGCACTTACTAGCCTTGATGGTCAGGCCTGCCTGTTGCAGGGCCTGAAGCACCTCCTTGAGGTGGAGCAGGTGTTCCTCCCAGCTGGAACTGTAGACAGCTATGTCATCCAGGTAGGCTGCACAGAAGGCATCCTTGCCAGCCAGGACCCCGTTAACCAACCGTTGGAAGGTAGCGGGGGCATTTTTCAATCCAAACGGCATCACCCGGAACTGGTAATGGCCGTCAGGGGTGGAAAAGGCGGACCTTTCCTTAGCTCCCTCAGTCAGGGCGATCTGCCAGTACCCTGAAGTAAGATCAAACGTACTCAGGAACTTGGCAGCGCCTAGCCTGTCCACGAGCTCATCAGCTCGGGGGATGGGGTGAGCATCAGTCCGTGTGACTGAGTTGAGACCCCGGTAGTCCACGCAGAACCGGAGTTCTGGCTTCGCGCCTGGGGCAGTAGCCTTAGGGACCAACACCACTGGGCTGGCCCAGGGACTACTGGACTTCTCAATAACCCCTAGCGTCAACATCTTGGAGACCTCCTCCTTGATGCTGGTCTTCACCTTATCTGACAACCTGTAAATTTTGTTCTTCACAGGGAGACTGTCACCGGTGTCAATATCATGAACACAGAGGTGGGTCAGTCCAGGAGTAAGGGAGAAGAGGGGGGAGAACTGCTCCAACAGCTCATAGCAGTCTCCTTTCTGGTTTAGAGTCAGGGAGTCAGACAGAATGACCCCGCTTACGGACCCATCACCTTCTTGGGCAGAGAGGAGGTCAGGGAGAGGTTCACTCTCCTCTTCCATTCCTTCATCTGTGACCAGAAGCATGTTGATCTCCGACCTCTCAAAATGAGCTTTTAGTCGGTTCACGTGGAGCACCCTTAGGGGGTTCCTAGGGGTTTGGAGGTCCACTAGGTAAGTGGCCTCCCCTTTCCGCTCCTTTATTTCAAATGGGCCAGACCAGTGGTCCTGGAGAGCTCTGGGCTCTACTGGCTCCATTACCCACACTTTGTCTCCAGGTTGAAACTCTACCAGAGTGGCCTTCTGGTCATACCATTGTTTCATCACCTCTTGACTGGCCTCCAGGTTACTTTGGGCCTCTTTCCAGAAGCGGGTCATCTGATTGCGGAGGGCCAACATGTAGCTGACCACGTCCTGAGGGGGTGTCTTTGGAGCGTTCTCCAATCCCTCCTTGACAATGCTTAAGGGTCCCCTGACGGGGTACCCATAGAGAAGCTCAAAGGGACTGAACCCTACCCCCTTCTGGGGGACCTCTCTGTAAGCAAAGAGAAGGCATGGTAAGAGGACATCCCACTTACGCCTCATGGCCTCCGGGAGGCCACCAATCATGCCTTTCAGGGTCTTATTGAATCTCTCCACAAGCCCATTAGACTGGGGGTGATAGGGTGTGGTGAACTTGTAGGTTACACCACACGCATCCCACAGATGCTTCATGTACGCGGACATGAAGTTAGTGCCTCTGTCAGACACTATCTCCTTGGGGAATCCCACACGGGTAAATATCCCCATCAGGGTTCTGGCTACCACCGATGCAGTTACGGTCCTCAGAGGGATTGCCTCTGGGTACCGGGTGGCATGGTCCACCAAAACCAGGATAAACCTGTTGCCTAAGGCAGTTTTGGGGTCCAAGGGGCCAACAATGTCGACGCCCACCCTTTCAAAGGGGGTGCCAACGACAGGAAGTGGAATCAGGGGGGTTTTAACCCTCTTTCCTGCTTTACCACTAGCCTGGCAGGTAGGACAAGCCCTGCAGAATTTGTCTGAGTGTGTCCTCATTTTGGGCCAGTGAAAGTGGGTGACAAGCCTGTTGAAGGTCTTGTCTTGTCCCAAATGTCCTGCCAGAGGAATGTCGTGAGCCAGACCCAGTAGGAAGGCTCGGTAACATTGGGGGACCACCAGCACACGTGCTGCCCCAAAGACCGGAACCCTAGGCTCACTGTAGAGGAGATCATTCTCCCAATATAGGTGGTGATTGCCAGAGGCGTCACCTGCTGCCTGGTTTAAGGCTTGTTTCCTCAACCCTTCTAGAGTGGGACACTCTTTCTGCGCCTTGCAGAATTCCTCCCTGGTGGGTCCACCCTCAACTTGCCAGCCAGCAAGCTCAGGTAAGTCACCTAGGGTGGCAATGTCTTCCCCAGTTGGCTCGGGAGTCTCCTCCTCAGGAGCCACGTCAGCCACTGTGGGAACTTCTGGGGCCGGTTTCCCGCGCCCCTCGTCCCTCCTCTTGGCAGCTCTCTGGGCCATCGTTCCAGGCTCCAGATGCCCTTGACTTCCCTCTCGGTCAGCCATGGACCGGGTGGTCATGCAGACCCACTCAGGTAACCCTAACATCTCCAGGTGAGATCTGAGCTCTACTTCTTTCCAAGCAGTATGCTCTAGATCATTGCCTAACAGACAATCTACAGGCATGGCAGGACTCACAGCTACTTTCAGAGTACCAGAGACCCCCCCCCACTCAAAGGGAACCCGAGCCACCGGTAGGTGACTCTCGCGATTGTCAGCGACTATGACCTGGTGGAATGTATTAGGGATTATCTGCTCAGTGGACACCAGCTGACTCTTGATAGTAGTCATACTGGCTCCTGTGTCACGCAGAGCCTCCACCTTCTGCCCATCAATGAGGACCCACTGCCGGTACTTGGAAGTATTTTTAGGCATGTGGACCTTGGACATCATTTCTCCTTCTCCCAGGGACACTAGGGAAATCTCTACCTGTCCCCCACAGCTATCTGGGTCCATCTCCCCCCCGAGCGCTACACTAGTCAACCCAGGGACCTGTCCAGTAGTGGACGGTGCCCTCTTGGGGCACTGGGGATCGCCTTTGTAGTGACCATATTGGTAACACTCCATGCATTTGGGGCTAGATTTTCCTGACCTGTCAAATGTCCCTGGCTTTTTCCCAAATTTGGAAAAGGAAGGGTTGCCACCCCCTCCCTGGGAATTCTTTTGGGGGCCTTTAGAGAGTTCCTTATCTGTAAGTTTATCTCCCCCCTCTTTCTTCTGTTGGGAACCCTGACCACCTTTGTGGGAGTCCCCCCCAGGTACCTTCTTAGACACTCTGGTGCTAACCCAGAGGTCCGCCTCCTCAGCAAGCTTCCTGGGATCAGTCAGCTTACTATCCACTAGGTGCTGGCGCAAATCGGTATAAGTAACATTAAGCATATGCTCTCTCAGGATCAAGTCATATAAACCTTTATAATCTGCCACTTTGTTGCCCCGCACCCATCCATTCAGTGCCTTACTAGAGAAATCAAAGAAATCTACCCATGTTTGTGTGGTTTGTTTGGTGCTGTCCCTGAACCTCTGACGGTATCCCTCAGGGGTCAGCCCAAACTTGGCAAGTAAAGTGGCTTTCTGGAGTGAGTATGTGTTTTGATCCGGTGGATCCAATGTGAGAAGTGTGTCCCTCCCCAATGGCGGCACATAACCCCACATAGCTACCCCCCATTGCCCTTCAGGAACCTCATGAGCCCTTAGTGCAACTTCATAAGCAGCTAACCATTTATCTATGTCATCTCCCACCACAAAACTGGGCACCACATTTTTGGGTATACGAACCTTCTTTTCTCCAGCAGGTCCTGTCTGTATGCTGCCACCATTATTGCTGGATTCAGACTGTCTTGCCTTGATCTCCAGCTCCTTGAGACTCAGTTCATGAGCCAACAATAGTTTCTTTTCAGCCAACGCTCTTTCAGCTTCCACTTGTTTGGCTGCTCTTTCAGCTTCTGCTTGTTTGGCTGCCCTTTCAGCTTCAATCTGTTTGGCTGCTCTTTCAGCCTCAGCTTGTTTGGCTGCCCTTTCAGCTTCAATCTGTTTGGCTGCTCTTTCAGCCTCAGCTTGTTTGGCTTCTCTTTCTGCCCTCCTCTCCTCCTGTTGTGCCTCAATTTTCAGTTTTGCCATTTGCAATTGGAACTCCCTTTCCTCTCTCCTTTCCTCTGCGGTCAGGCTTTGCATGGAGACACTGCTCCCTGGTCTGGAAGGGTGCACAATTGCAGTGGTAACACCATCCATAGATAGTGAAAATCCTTCTGAGGGGCCATTTTCTGGCTCCTCTTCCTCATCATCCTCTAAATGGGCTTCTGCCCAGGCCCTCAGCGCCACTTGAAAGTCCTCCTTTCTGGAGGCCCCTTGGGTGGGTACCCTTAATGCCCTGCAGAATCCTCTTAGTTGTTTGACCGTGTATGTATCCAACTGGACTAGGTCAAAGTCCCCTGTCTGAGACCCAGTCAGAGACATGTTGAGTGAGGATTTAGTTTTTGAAAATTGTCAGGAAAAAAACGGATTTTCAAAAAGAGATAAAAACCAAGTTGACCTTCAACTGTGGGTAGGTAGTGAAATACTTAGCTACTGTATGTCACTGCACAAATACAAGTCCTATCCTCACCGCTGATCACCAATGTTAGAAATGGGGTTTTTGGTTGGCAGTCAGGTTACCCTCTGTCCAAGCAAAAGCCCTCACTCTAGTCAGGGTAAGTCACACACTATCCAAGATTATCCTGTGCCCACCCTCTGGTAGCTTGGCACGAGCAGTCAGGCTTAACTTAGAAGGCAATGTGTAAAGTATTTGTGCAATAAATCATACAATACCACCATATAGCACCACAAAAATACACCACACAGTGTTTAGAAAAATATATAATATTTATCAAGATAATTGTAGGTCAAAAAGAATAAAGATGCAATGGAAAGTTGTAGAACTATCACAGGAAAGTGATATAAAGGGTCTTAAGTCTTTAGAATGTAATAAAGTGTCTTTCAAGCACAAAGTACCTTGTTTCTGGTGAAAAATCTCCTCAGATGGCCACAGGTGAAGAGATGCGTGGAAAAAGGGGTGTGCGCGTCGATTTCCTCTCAGCACACACAGACTTGCGTCGTTCTTTTCCACGCGGGGAAGTCGGGCGTCGTTTTCTGGTGCGTAGACAGTCTCTTTTTGTGGTTCGCGGGGATTACCAGATGTCCCGGGTCTGTGCGTGGATTCTCCTGCTTGTTTTCCGGCTGCGCGTCGTTCTGCGGGGCTGCGCGTCGAAGTTTCGATCTCACGGTAGGCGTCGCGTCGATTTCTCCTTGGAAGTCGGGCGGCGTTGTCCTTGCGAGGCCGTGCGTTGAAAGTTTGGTCTCACGGCAGGCGTCGCGTCGATTTCTCCTTGGAAGTCGGGCGGCGTTGTCCTTGCGAGGCCGTGCGTCAAAGTTTCGCACTCACGGTAGGCGTCGCGTCGATTTCTCCTGGAAAGTCGGGCGGCTTTGTCCTTGCGAGGTTGTGCGTCGAAGTCTCGATCGTCCCGAGGGCGTCGCGTCGATCAGCGTCGGTGTGCGGCGTTTTTCTCGCCGCGAAACAAGCTGTGCGTCGAAATTTTCGGCGCACGGAGCGTCCAAGTGAAAGGAAGAAGTCTTTTTGGTCCTGAGACTTCAAGGAACAGGAGGCAAGCTCTATCCAAGCCCTTGGAGAGCACTTTCACAGCCAGACAAGAGTTCAGCAAGGCAGCAGGGCAACAGCAAGACAGCAGTCCTTTGTAGAAAGCAGACAGGTGAGTCCTTTGAGCAGCCAGGCAGTTCTTCTTGGCAGGATGTAGTTTCTGGTTCAGGATTCTTCTCCAGCAAGTGTCTGATGAGGTAGGGCAGAGGCCCTGTTTTATACCCAATTGTGCCTTTGAAGTGGGGGAGACTTCAAAGAGTGGCTAAGAAGTGCACCAGGTCCCCTTTCAGTTCAATCCTGTCTGCCAGGGTCCCAGTAGGGGGTGTGGCAGTCCTTTGTGTGAGGGTAGGCCCTCCACCCTCCCAGCCCAGGAAGACCCATTCAAAATGCAGATGTATGCAAGTGAGGCTGAGTACCCTGTGTTTGGGGTGTGTCTGAGTGAATGCACAAGGAGCTGTCAACTAAACCTAGACAGACGTGGATTGTAAGGCACAGAAGGATTTAAGTGCAAAGAAATGCTCACTTTCTAAAAGTGGCATTTCTAGAATAGTAATATTAAATCCGACTTCACCAGTCAGTAGGATTTTGTATTACCATTCTGGCCATACTAAATATGAGCTCCCTGCTCCTTTCAGATCAGCAGCTGCCACTTCAACAGTGTATGAGGGCAGCCCCAATGTTAGCCTATGAAGGGAGCAGGTCTCACAGCAGTGCAAAAACGAATTGAGGGTTTTTTACACTACCAGGACATATAACTACACAGGTACATGTCCTGCCTTTTACCTACACAGCACCCTGCTCTAGGGGATACCCAGGGCACACATTAAGGGTGACTTATATGTAGAAAAAGGGGAGCTCTATGCTTGGCAGGTACTCTTAAATGCCAAGTCGAGGTGGC
Source organism: Pleurodeles waltl (assembly GCF_031143425.1). Classification (NCBI taxonomy): domain Eukaryota; kingdom Metazoa; phylum Chordata; class Amphibia; order Caudata; family Salamandridae; genus Pleurodeles; species Pleurodeles waltl. The sequence continues at coordinate 629,746,332 of NC_090444.1, read as the reverse complement.
AGTGAAACTGCCCACACAGGCCTAGCAATGGTAGGCCTGAGACAAGAAAAAGGGGCTACTTAAGTGGGTGGCACAATCCGTGCTGCAGGTCCACTAGTAGCATTTAATCTATAGGCCCTAGGCACCTGGAGTGCACATTACTGGGGACTTATAAGTAGATTAAATAGTTCAATCAGGTAGGATCCAAAGTTACCATGTTTACAGAGAGAGAGCATATGCACTTTAGCACTGGTTAGCAGTGGTAAAGTGTGCAGAGTCTAAAAACCAGCAAAAACAGTATCCACAAAGTGGAGGGAGGCAGGCAAAAAGTTAGGGGTGACTACCCTAAGGCTGTCAGGTCTAACAATACTTAATACTAGGGAAATCACAGAAGACAAATATAAACCTTGTAAATTATTTTTTTCAGAAAGAAGTCTTCAGAAGCACGGTGATCCATGGAAAGTTCGGTTGAATAATAAGCATGTCAGCCGGCTATAATGATCAAAGGGAACACAGCATACTTGCTTGGTAAATGTGTCATAATCGAAAAAACTGGCATCAGTTCTTTTTCAGGGGCTCCAATTCCCTTGTTAGAGCACCCCAGGTAGAAATAAAGGATTAATTATTCTGGTGTGTCAGCCCAAGCACTACAAGAAAATGACCCAAGTAATGTTTCCGATCATAAAGGTCTCTTGGATCATATGTAGTAGCGTTAGACCAGTTTAAGTAAAGGTTCCAGAAAGGTCCATGTCCACATAAGCCAAGTACTTGATTCATCAAGTGGTACACTGTATGTATGTAACCTACATATCTCAGGCTCCAAGTCACTTGTATAAAGCACATGAGGCGAAGCAGCATTTTTCAAGTAATATGGTCTTAATCTATGATGTGAGCCAAAAAGTGGGCAGGGAGGAGAGAAACCAGAGATGCACTCGACCAGCTTAACAAAAGTTTCAGCGAAACCCTGTCCCAAACCAAAGTACTCCCATCATCCAAATGTTATATAGTTTGTATGTAACCTACTTGCCTCCGGCTCCAAGCTGCTAGTACATAGCAAATATTGTGGAGCAATGTTTTTCAAGCCCCCCATGGTGTCTGAGGATTGATGTGGTCCTAATTTACGATGTGAGTCAAAATTCGTGCAGAGAGGAAAGCCCAAATATGCGCTCAACCTTATTGGGAAAAGAATCCAGTGAAAACCATGCCCTTATAAACGAAGATACTCACTCCATCAAAAGGTACGTCTGGAACTTACGTATCACTACTCCCAGCCACTTTTACAAAGAGCGTGTAGCGGAGCAGCATTTTCAAGGCCATTGTGATGTTGGAGGAGTGACGTGGAGCCCCGAGATCACGGATTTGTCATAATAGGCACGCCCTGGCCAAGAACCATGGGAAACATCGGGGCATATATACGATTCCCATAGTGCCACCGGAGCATCACTTTTTATGACGCTCCGGTGGTGCTGTACATTACGCATATTTACAAGGCAGCGCTAAGCCACTTTTTGTGGCTTATCGCCACCTTGTAAATTTGACCCTCTGATGCAGTTTTCTGCTGCAGAGCGGCGTGCAATGGGTTTTGCTGTGGGTCTTGCCCCGCAACACCCATTGCTTTTGATGCTGTCCCAGATGTACAAGAATCTGCAAATCTGTGGCAGCCCCAAAAACTAAAGGTACCCCAGGGGTGATGTTAGCATGACGCAACAATGAGAAATGCTTTAATTTCTCCTTGTTTTTGCTTTTTCTGTGCACTGCATTCTGCAGCACACATAGAAAGAGCAAAATTGCCATAAATGATTGTCTATGTGAAGGAAGGGACACCTTCTTACACATAAACAATCTATCCCCTCAATGCAGACACCCTTGCACCATGGTGCAAGGGTGCCTGCGTTGGCTGCTAAATTTAGCACTGATGCAGGGGAAACGCAGGGGTGCACTGTATTCTTGAAAATATTGCACATACCTGCATTTCAAAACTGGGGCAGCTCTGATGATTTTGGTGCAGCACTGCGCAGCACCAGTTTGTTGTAAATCTGTCCCGTTGTCTATTCATAGTTAAGATTTGTCCACACGCTACAGCATAGTTGATGGGCATAAAAGAGGGGGGAACAAAATGTGTGAATGAGAGAAAAAGAAGGGGTGGTGGGTGTCTGGGGAGTGTTATAAAGAGGTGAGGAGGGAGTAGGGGATCCCCTTCAGTTGTAACTCACTATAGTTATGGAGAAAAAAGGGGAAGGGGCACTCCTCACTATTGAAGATGAAGGGGAGTGCGAAAGGCTTTCTATCACAACATGGAAACCTGGTGTGATGGCCAGACACACACCATCAATGGAGGTTATTAAGGTTATTATTAATAATTCATGGGGTCATCCCACCGGGTCCCAGAGTTCAATACATATAGGTAGTAGGTGGTGCTATGTGGTCCCTCTATTGCATGATATATTTTCAGATGCCCCCATTATGGGACGTCCCAAGGGTAACCCGGGAGACCGATGAAGGATGATAGATACAAACATGTCTGCAATATGATGTTTGCTTCTTTCTCTGTAATGCAGACCAAGGGAGCTCACCATTAAGGCCAATCTTATCAGTTTGGAGTCTCCACACCCACCTTTGTTCAAACCACAGTAACTGTTGGGCCACGTCCTGTCGTGTCTGCGTAAGTTTCTCAAATACTTACCACTCAATATCATCAGCACTATGATTCATGGTAATAAAATGATTAGTAAGCCTTGTTGAGTCCCGTTTACATCAGATCATACTCTTATGTTCAAAGATACATCTTCCTACCTGCCCTGTTGACATACTTATGTATCTGAGGTTGCACAGGCACTTTATGACATAAATGCCAGTTTTACTGTAGCACTCAGACATGGTTCTCAATTCCCATGGAGTCTTGAGTCCAAGATCCAAACGTGTTGCTTTTATTTGTGTATGGGCAAACACTGGACTTCCCACGAGGTGCATGGCCTACAGGTGGAGGCAGATTTGAAAGGGTTCTTTGACATGTGTTTTTTTTTTTCTCCTTTGGACATGTATTCACCAACATGTCCTTCACACCGCTAGTCTTCTTGTAGGCGTGCCTTGGTTGCTCAAAGGGGAGGCCACCTGAGACCAAAATCCTCCCATTGTTCTTGATAATCTTCTGTAATTAATTAGATAGGGGACTATAAGTAGAGATGCAAATCAGTCTTTCCACTGGGGCATTTTTGTAAAACTCTTGTAGTTGTTCTCTATTGTTGTTAGGGGCTCTTTTATTGGCTCATCAAATTAAATATGCAGGATAGTTCCTTGTCTCTAATTTCTTAGTCAACATGTTGGCATGTGTGACATATTCCTTTTTGTTGGAACAGTTCCTTCTCAGGTTCAGAAATTACCCACTGGTAAATACTCTCTTAAGGATCGAGGGTGGGAACTATTGAATTGCAAAAGATTGCTCCTGTCAGTGAGTTTGTAATAAACTTGTGATTCAAAATGGCCATTTCTGGCTTCAATGAATAGGTCCAGGAAGGGTTGTTCATTGCCACCGATAGCAATGGTAAACCGTAGGTAAGAGTCCAAAGCGTTCAATGAATCTGCAAATTCCATTGCATCACATGTAGTACCCTTCCAGGTCAGGAGAACATTGTCAAGGTAGCCTTTCCACAGCCTGAACTTCTTTTGAAAGGGTTTTGAGAAGTGCAAAACAAATTATGTTTCAAATGTATGAACGTAAAGGCACACTAGGCTCAGAGCGAAGGTGCTCCCCATGGATATCCTATGTACATGGAGGACGTGTGGTGTTAAGATACCCCCCTCTCTCCCTGTGTGGGTTACATAAATACAGAAATGATCCTATTGACACAGGTAGACCATGCATGACACATTAGTGTACACATTTTGACAAAAAAGAAAGGGACACATGCTAACATGCTGACACAAGGAATGTTGGCAACAGTGATGGTACATAAATCATATCAATGGGCATTTACCACTTACCAAGGGAAAGTATTGATGTGTAGCTGCACCCAAAGAACAAAGTATGCTCTCTCACATGTATGATGGCCACCTTCACACTACAGACAGTATTGAGGCACCAGCACCCTTCACACACTGAAGACAAGTAGCCTCTGGGGGGGGGGGGCAGATGCCCATATACTCATTTGACCAGACACATGGCTGAGGACAGTGATCCATGACTTCCTTACCGTTGGCCTGTAACACTGACGAGTAGCGGTCTGTTACATAGAATTTGCACCCACTACAAGAGCAACCGTTCAGTCTGGTGTTGAAGGATTTCCCCTTAGCAATGTTGAAACACATTGACAGCTATAGCAGGTTCCCTGACATGAGGATTTAGCCAATATGAAGGCTGACTTATATGGTTTTGGCTGCCTCCCACATGTGTATGGGGGCCATTGATGGCACACATGTTGGCTTGGTGCCACTGCAGGCCACTGAATAAGTCTATCACAATAGAAAGAACTTACATTCCATCAACGTGCAAGTTGTCTGTTTGGCAGATCTCTACATCTCACATGTTTGTGACGGTTATTCAGGATCAGCCCATGATTCCTTCATAATGCAGAACAGCACTATACCCCAGCTGATATCAGAACTGCACCCAGAGAGGGCCAGGCTGGTTCATAAATCACAGTTGTCCTGACTGTGTTATGTGTGTGTGTGTGTGTGTGCGCAATGTCAGGTGCTACAATCATGAAGTGAGTGGCTCATTGTTGCGATTATGTCCCATTCCTTAACAGGCGACTCTGCATATCCAAACCGTCCTTGGTTGTTGATGTCAGCTGGAAATCCAATTACACCAGTGTTAGTTTGGTTCAATGGAACCCAAGGAAGAACATGGTGGCCAGCGGAGTGGGCTTTTGGGCTCCTTAAGACCAGATTCCACTGTCTGGACAGGACTGGTGGAGCCTTCCTCTACTCACCCAGGAAAGTGTGTCAGATCACTGTGGTTTGCTGCATGGTCCACAAAATTGCTCTGTGGAGGAATACCCCATACATCTGAGAGGAGGGGGAGCCTGCAGTGCCACGGGGTGTGACTCCTGAAATGCCAATTGAGGATGACAGTGATGAAGAGGAAGGGGCTGACTTGCGGGAAGATCTCATCAACAGCTACTTTTCATGAGTGGAAGCATGTCATGTGACAGTAACTGTGAGAATGTGTGGAGTTGAGCCTTTTGGAAACAACTAGGGAGCTGATACTCTGCAATATTCATCTAAAGGCTGCTTGATGTCATAGCTTTTGACACATCCCCACCTTGATAATGTTTCTTTGTTTGTGTCAGTTTCCTTGCAATGTACTTTGTTTTCCAGTTGTTTGCTCTGTGACTTGCATCATGGGTATGGTTTCAAGCCTATAACCCCTGTTTTGTACTTTGTACAGGTACCTTCACCATGACATCCTCATGTGGGCATTACAGAGTTATGACATTGACAGGTGTCTAATGATGTTCTGAAATACAAAGTGGACATGGATTATTCCAGTTAATGTAGGTCCCAGAGTTTGGATGTATAAGACCTGTACCAAGACAGTTTGCACAGTGTTTGGGTAGAGGTACAGAAGTGCCCATTGCACTTGTTTGGCGGTTATGGTGGGCCTGATTCATCATGTATGTCATCACGTGGTCAGAAAATATGTAGTCCTAGCTTTTGACTAAGTCATTTATCCTTCATATTGGCTAAACACTCTTTTTGTATAACCTGTATTTAGCTGTAGATGTGTTTCATCATACTAGGTGACAGCTGCTGACATCAACCACTTGAATGTTTGTTTATTCTACAGGAAAATGTCTGGCAAATCCCTTTCTTCCGTGGTCTGGGGGCCTGTACCTGTAAATATGTTCATTTACTCCGTAAGAGTCACTCATTCTTGATTTCCAGTAGTCCAGACATCTTAACAGCCTATGTGCTGAACACTGTAATAACATTTTTTATTTCACCAGACACTTGTACTAATGTGTTGGTGTGTAATTGTTGTAATCCTGAGCTAGATACTGCATATCTGTAATATATCCCTACTTGCACAAGTAGCTTGTATCTTCATCATATGGTTCACATGGTCTTACATCTCTACACAGCTAAATGAGGAATGTAGGCAAGCAGACAATGAGTTTGTGATGGGTGAATGTCTTACAATGCTAATACAGAAAATACGTTTTCGACAGAAAGAAACAAAAATATAAAGTGAAGTGGTCTGTCATGGTGAATGAAATCATTGGAGTAGATACTACACCATTGGGAGTCCAGAGTACGCCTCACTTTGGAACTGGTAGGTTGTTCAGGATCAGTCCATTGAATGAATGTGTGGCATACAAAGTAGGTCCGTTAGGAAGAGGTCACTTGCTGCCAGTGGTGGGTGTCTTACCATCAGCATCTCCTTGACTCTTTGCTGGATGTCCCTGGTTGCTGGAGGTGTAGTTGGGGGGAGATCTGCTGCTACAGAGGAAGGGGTGTCTGGGGCTGGTTCTTCCTCTTGCAGAGCCTCCATTGCAGTGGCTGGCACCGATGTTGATGTGCCTCGTGCTGATTAGCCACAGAAAGGGGTGACTGTTGTTGAAAAGCCCTGCTCAGGCTGATATGTATGTCCCTCAGCACCCCTGTTAGGGAGACCATGTTGTTATTGTGGGCATCCATCTGTTCCCCCATGTCTCTGTGCATTTCCCTCTGAAGCTGCTTGATTTCCCAGAGTTCGGTCAATATCTAACCGTGACTCCTGATAGACCCCCAAGACATGTCTGATGGTGTCCTGGCCAAGAGGAGCCCCAGTGGCCTCACCCTGCTGGTCCACAGCATCCATCCCATGCACCCATGGTCCTGTGACCTTGCCAGAGGGTGCCCTCTCCCACTGGGTTTGGACTCTCATGGTTAGAAATATTCAGCTGCAACTCAGGATCCAGGACAGGGGGATCCAGGACTGTGATGTTGAGGCAACCGGGCTGGGAGGTAAAGTTGTGGGCACAGTGAGACTTACTGTTGCCATCTGACCAGGTTGCCCAGATGAGCCAGAACTCATCCAGACATCCAGGAGCGTATGTTTCATTGAGGGCTTCATCTCGGGGGGTAGTGGCAATCAGTTCTGTAGCCTCTGTGGCCCCGCAGTAGCTCCACCTGTTTATGTACACTGAACAACGTTACTGGTTGTGTTGTGACATCTACCTTCAATGGTTTAGAGTTACAATACGCAGAGACCATGTACAAAGTTAAGTTGCCGTTAATCCTATTGTGCCAAGAAACCATGGTATTGGGTGTATTGACATGACATGTATGAAGCTTACCAATTCATTTTGGCTAAACAGCTGCTGAAACGTGCAGATCATTTGCACTTTGGAGGATGGTCTATAAACAGCATCTTGCCACCAGTGCAGGCAAAACAGTGACTAGGTAAGATATAGCTTTGACAATTTGGAGGCCTAGTTGAGTGCAATGCAGGCAGACTCAGGACTTTGTTGTATATGTGACTGGAATCATCATGTGCACAGTGCAGTGTGAATATGTCTGCTTCTGCTGCCAATACCAATCTGGTGAGGCATCTTGAGGCCTTATGGATACTTGTTATTCACACTGGGTAAGGTGTCATTCTTGTCCTCAAATATTTCATCTTGGGTTAGCAAGTCAAGGTGGAGCTATGTTGATAGAAACGTCTCTGATATGGGCATGATCTGTGCTTGATCACTCTCAGGTGAGTATACTTCATTTGAGAGTAGACAAACAAGGGTATTTGGACAAGTGGCCACTATGGTGGTGGTTGGAGTAAGAGTAACGGGGCCTTCTGAGAGTTGCATCAGGTCACTTCCTCTACTTCCCAACACTTACCAAATGGTATCCTCCCAGGTGAATATACTTCAATTGCGAGTTAAGAAACAAGGGTCTTTGGGCAAGTGAACACTTGTCTGGTGTTTGTAGTAACAGACACAGGGCCTGCTGGGAGTTGCAGTCAGGTCAGTCCCTCTACTTCACACACCTGACAAATAGTATGCTCCCAGGTAAGTAAACTTCATTTGGGAGTTGCCAAGCAGGTGCATTTGGGCAAGTGAACACTGGTCTGGCGTTTGTAGTAACAGACACGTGGCCTTCTTGGAGTTGAGGTCGGGTCAGTCCCTCTACTTCACACACTTGACAAATGGTATCCTCCCAGGTGAGTAAACTCCAATTGGGAGTTGCCAAACAGCTGGATTTGGGCAAGTGAACACTTGTCTGGTGTTTGTAGTAACCTACACAGGGCCTGCTGAGAGTTGCAGTCAGGTCAGTGCCTCTACTTCACACACTTGACAAGTGGTAACCTCCCAGATGAGTACACTTCAATTGAGAGTTGAGGAACAGGGAGTTTTGGACAACTGAACACTGGGCTGGTGGTTGGAATTAGAGAAACAGAGTTTCCTGGCCTTAGCAGTCATGCCACTCCCTGTACTACACACACCATACAGATGTTATCCTCCCAGGTGAGAACAGTTCAATTGAGAGTTGTAGGCCTCCTCCTGCTCCCAGACCTCACAGCGGCTTTCGACACTGTGTATAACCACAAAACCATCAACCCTTTAAGGGCTTAAAAGGGCACGGATAGCAGAGTGTCCTCTTTGTGTGCAGTTCTCAGTTGGTTTGCTGCTTCTGTGCAAACGTGGTGAAGTTTTAGAATCCTTATTATTCTATATCTCAGTCACATCAAGTCACTAGGGTGTCTGATCAAAAACTAATTTTATCTAAACAAGTCAGAACAACACGATTTTGCCCACCCTGCAAAACATAAGGTGAATATTTAGATTTGGGTGCCTCGGCGCCAACTAAAATACAGGTCCCTAAAAAAAAGAACTGTTGCATTTCCCAAATGGATGCTTCTACCAGACAACTAATACGTGTTTGGTTCAAAATGTGCAAGTACCATGGAGTAGTGAGACTATTAGACTGGCAACACCAAGAACTAGCAAACAAAAATATATGCATGGACACCTACATGCCCCAAAAGATGCAAAGCACCCTTAAGGCAAAAACAGGAGCTCTACTTATTGGACATCGAAAATCTTCTGTAACCAACAAGATGAAGCACAACAACATACTGAAAAACCCACGATGCTCTGATGTTACTGGTACAAGGGACACCTCCTCAAGGTCTGCAACCACGGAGACATTGCCAGTGCAAAGGTAAACCGACCAACAAGTTATACCCAACAATACCCAAGAGAAATGCTACAAAGAGCCAGGGGATAAAGGGCAAAGTTACAAGCTTTATTAAAGCTTGACTGTCACCCTTGCTAATAAAATTGACCAACATCTAATACTCCTATACCATTTCACCCGAGCTAACAGTACCAGTAGAATTTTAAGGCAACATTAGGAAATTCTCTGCGAGCAAACTGGTGCCGTCAGCACAATAAAATTCTCAAGTGTAGAAAGAGTAACAGCTCAAGATAACATATCACAACATGAGACTGCCAGTCATCCATTATCACAAAACCTTATTCGGTCACATTTGATCATAAAAGCACAAACGTAAAAAAACTGAATTAAAACTATTGTACACAAAAATAATACATTTCCTAAATATATACAAACATTATAAAGTTATCCTTCAAACCAAAGAACTTGTCTCATGGAGAACAAAATTAATAGGTTACAATCAATACATTTAATCATAAACTAACAAAACTAAGTACTCATAGAGAACACCTCTTAACACGGTTAGGTCGCATATCTTCTCCTAGTCTCTAGTGGACTCCTTATAAAATTCACCATCGCAAAGCCAGTTTCTATCGAGACCATGCGTTGAAGAAAGAGTAGTGTTACTCTGTGCTGTCTTAAACCAGCTGCTCTCAATATTAATATCTCTTACGAGGAATTGAGAATAGCGGGCAAAAAAGAGTAAAATGAAGTGTGCTCTGAGGTTATGCTGCCGTTACACGGACAATTGGGTAGCTTTTTAAAGGGGAAAGCACATAGAAGATGAACTGTGTTTAACCTGAACCTAGTTAAGTAAAATCTATACTGCAGGTTTTTAAAAAAAACACCCCTTGTGACGGGACCGGGTTTATATACTCACTCACTGTATGGGCATAATCCAGCTTTATCAGTCACACCTCCTGCATTAATTCCAAAAATGTTAATGTAGCCCTCTCTTTCTCTCATAGGGGGAGTGGCTAAGGCAGGATTTAATAACAAATATCTATAGCCCACTTTATCTGGGGACTGCTTAAATAATTCAACCATAGGATCCACTCCCATCTATCCAAACTTAGGCATTCTGTCACAATAGATCTCATGAATGCAAGTACAGGGGTAAGACAAATCCTAAACCACAGTAACAAAGGAGCAGGTTGGACCAAATCCCCCCAAAACGTTCAAACCCAGTTCCTGGTGGGCAATAAACGTGGCTGTAAAAGCAGAAACCTGGAAATTAGAGCTGACAAAATGATTTTCTGTAATGTGAAGACAGTTTGCTTTTGCATAACACCAGACTACTAACCATACATCCCCACTGATAGACATTTGCTTTTGTACAGGAGTAACATTTCCCTGATTGTGGGGCACAGTAATCTAGATAAGAAGCAAAATATTGCTTCCACAGCCCCCTGAAATTGATTAGCTCTAATTTTCAACTGGTCCCCCCAAGAAAGAGCTTCATCTAAGAGAATGCCCAGATAGTTACAATGTGATGCTCTTTTTAGAGTAACTCCCTCCACTCTATGGGTTTTGGTTTTCGTCCTTTTAGGCCCCATGATCATCATGAATTACTTAAGGAAGTTAACTTAAGATCCAAATCCCTCATGAAATTCATGAACAATTGTAATAATCTCTGGAAGCATTTGCCTTTTGGGCCATATGTATCGCGTCATCCGCCTACAGGAGACATGGTACCCGACGACCCTTACCTTTCAAAGCTCGATATCCTTAGTACCCAAATGTGGATCTAACTCATTGATATATTATAAAAAGAGTAAAAGTATACAACCTTGTCTGACCCCCTAGATGTTGAAATTGGATCGGCATACTCTCACTTCTTACCATATCTGATATTAATACTAGTATCTGTGTACATCCTCCTCATTATATCAATCAGGGCCAAATCCACCCCATTTGCGGCCAGCAAAGACCACAGCTTGGCACCATTCACATTATCGAATGCACACGAGAGGTCCATGAACCCCAAATGCAGAGCACCCCCCTTGGCATCAACATATTTCCCTGCCAAAAGGGTTAGGTTCAGACTTTGTTCCACAGTGCCCACTCAAGGGCAAAAACAAAATTGAACTGGGGTGACAATATTCTGTTCCTCTGCCCAAACTTCTAAACGAGTTAGAAGAACTTGTCCTAGGATTTTGGATGCAAATCCTAACATCCAAAAGGAAAATGGGTCTATAGAAGGCCGGATCCATCTTATTCCCCTTCTTCTAGAAGGGGACTACCACTGCCTCCTGCCAAGAGTAGGGCACGGAACCAAGTACCATCGCTCATAGAACATTGGTAACCAAGGGGCCCCAAAGATCGAGATTGGTCTTATAAAGCCCAATGGGAACCCCATCGGGTCAGCTGCTTTTTTGACCGAAGCTTTTTAGATCACAGAGATTACTTCTCCACAATCTATGGAATTTGCTAACTCCTCCCTCATGTCCTGGTTCGCACGTATACCCTTAAGGGGCTTCCCATCACAGGTAGCCTCCAACTTTCCCAAAGAGATTTGTACAGTATGACACCCATGATTCCATTGGAATACAACATTCAACCCAGAGGTGTTTTGTGCGTTAAAAAATCAGTTGTTGATAATTTTCCAGAAACCGGCCAGGTCCCTTCTCATAGAAACTCCAAATCTTTCTAGGCAGATTTCTGTATCTGTACTCTCCTTACCGCCAGAGTGTCCATGTAAACTATCCTGGCCATCCTAATTTGCCCCTTATCCTTCGGGACCCCCTGGAGGGCCTGTCTGAGCTGATGGTACGCCACCCTGCAAACCTTGTCAAACCAAGCAGAATTATACCTTCCTTCACCATAAGTAGTTATGAAACAAATGAAAATTTACTAAGAATCCGCTTTAGGGTCAAGGCAGATTTTTATAGCACCCCTTCCCCTTGTACCAACTCCTAAACTAGCTTACCAACATTTACTTTCTCCCATTTCCTTTTAAACCCAGCATTTCCTACAACAGTGATTACATCTCCTGATCTTTCTTTGCTTCTATCCTGCTCAATTTCCAACAATATTTCCAGAGCACTATGGTCACTCATACAATTTGTTACAAGCTCAAACTTTCCCCACTAACAAAAATAACTCAGCTGAAACAATAATATGATCAATGGTGCTAGACCTTTCATGACCATGAAATGTTGACGGGAGAAAGCTGGGATTAGAGTAGAAATCTGAAGCGAAAACTAGATGAAAATTCACCAATACTTTGCTTACAGCTTGCCCGTACGGTGTGTGTTGAAAATATGTATTCAAATCACCTGTCGGGCTAATTAAACTACATACTGTTGCATCTTACAAAGTTTTAAATTCAAGCCACCTGCCCATACCAACACACATCACTTATTAACTTGGGCCAAAATCGTCTCCAGTGCCCCCTCCAGCTCCTCCACCACTTCTGTCACTACCTGGTCAAAAATATTATAAACACTATTAATTTACTTTCCTTTTATTTGTGTTTATTGTGCCAGGGCTTGGTTAACGGATAGGTTTTATTTTAATTATTATTTATTTAAGTATGAAATAACATTGTGCAACTCTGATATACTTGTTATTGTATAAAGTGTTTGTTTTTACATGTGCGATATATTTAGGATTTATGAAATATTTTTTAATGTTTATTTATTTTATTAGTGAGTGTTGTACTCAATTTATCCCAATGTGTGCACATTCCCAAATTCTTGATAGACTGGAGTTAGAATATTACATCTGACCCCAACCCCACAAATGGATACACTCTACCCACTTTTAGAATGAGGTTAGTATAATAAATCTGCCCTTGTATGAACCTTCCGCAATGTTTGTTAACCTAGAATGAGAATCTGACTCTTCCATTGGATGCACTTTATCCAACGTTTCTTAGACCGGAGTTGCAATAGAAAACCTTGTCCTCCCCATGTGTGCACTGTTGGAAAGTGGACCATTGGTAATGGCAGGTAAGTACCTAAACCTATCAACCGGCCATTAACCTCCATTTAGGTCCAGTTAGGTGTCAATAAATTAAACCCAGCTCAGCTTGGTAGCTTGGCAATGAGCGACAAAGTGTAAGCATTCAAAAAATCGCAAAATAGAAAATAAGCAAAACACAAAACACAACAAAAATCCAACACTAATTTATAACAAAAAATCTATTTTTATCTTTAAATTGACACCAAAATTATTAAAATCGGATAAGGGGGACCAGAGATCTGACATTTTAAAGAATTAATGTTTTCTAGCGCATAGAAGCAACTAGCGCTCAAAGGGTTAAAAAGAGTCACACTGGAAAGGGACATAGTCCAGAGTTCAGGCCATGCACGTGGTAACACTGTCACACTTACTTTCAGAAGTGTTTCTTGATTCAGGAAAGTGGTCCACAGCAGCAGCCAAGGGTTCAGAGGCTCTGGTTTGCCTCTTGGGGTCTGGGACTACAACTCTCACAATGCACCTCTTCAACTTATAGAGTTGCTCCAAACATCTCCAAACTTCTGGATTTTCTTCTAGAGATCCTTTTTGGTCCTTGAAGTGTCCACAACTTGATCCAAGGTTCCAGAAGCTCTGAGTTGCTCCTTGGGAGTTGGAACTACAATTCCCAGAATGCACCTGATTAGAATCCTCAAATGGCCAATGGACGCTGGTCAGCTGGGCTCTGCTTGCAGGTCTTGATGCAGGGGACTCTTGGCAGCTCCTTTGTACCTGTAGCAAACAGGGAGTCCCTTCTTGAAGCAGTAGAAGACAGGCAAAGTCCTTTTAGTGGTGAAGCCCAAATGTGCAGCTGGTGCAGTCCTTCAGAGTGCAGTGTCCAGGTGCAGGTCAGGGGTCCAGCAGGGCAGTCCTTCTTCTTCTTTGTCTTGTTCCTTGTAGGGATCTGGTAGGAATCAGAGGTGTGGGTGCAGCTTTGCCATAGGTATCCTTGCTCCTGGGTGAAAAACGGGGGTCCTGGCTCTCCTATCAGATTCCGGGTCCTTCCCCCTGTGATGACCACTTCCTGGGAAGTGTGGCAAAAATCAATCCCAAGGAGCAACATTCTTCAAACATCCATCATGGCTGAAACAGATTTTTGGAGGTTACATCTGGCTGAGCCCACCCACTGGTGTGGTTAAAAATCCTAAACACACCCCTCTCCTACCCTCTCCTAATCTAATCAAAAGGGCACCTAATTGTCTGGGGTTGAGGAAGATGTTGGGTTGCTCCAAATGTCCTTCTGTGCCTTTGAAGACCAATTTGGAAGCCCCCACTTCCTGCTTCCCCATCTGCTGAGGTAGTTCTCCAGCCCTAGGCACATTGTTTGTGTTCAGCCCAGGCCACTTCACACCTCATCAAGACAGCCTGGCCAGGCTGCCAGAGCCTGGCCAATCAGAGAAGGGCACTACAGAGCTGAAGTTGGCAACTTTTCAGGTAGAGTTTAAAACTCTTTCCGTGAGCTAGTTTTCTTAAATCTAACAATTGTAAGTTATGGGATTTATTATAGCAATTACTTTGATACTAAACTTGATGTATCTGACTCTTCAGGGGGCATTGTTAATTAAAATAAAGTCTCCCCATTTTAGCCTAGGGAGGCCTTTCACTATAATGAGGGAAAAACAAATTTGGCTTTTTTACCTCACCAGAGTTTATAAAACAAAGGTCCCTGCTTATAGTTACACGGCGCCCAACCCTTGGGGCACATAGGGCACACCTTAGCCAATAAGGTAGCTTAAGACTTTGGAAGTACTTTTAATTTCAAAGTCGAATTTGCATATAACTTTAATTTAAAAGCAGCCAGCAAGTCAGGCCTGCCTTTAAAATGACACTGGGCACTTCAGCACTGCACCTATGGGTACACTACCCATGCTGGGGTCCCTAAACCTACATGCCCTACCATTTACCAGGGACTTATAGGTAGGTTGACATAGCCAATTATAATTAGCCTAATTTGCATATTTATGTTATACAGAGCACAGGCCCTGGGACTGGTTAGTATTACCCAGGGCACCATCACAGCCAGGAAAACACCAGCCAAAAGTGAAAAATGGGGGCAAAAAGTTAGGAAACCTCTGCAATCAGCCTGGTTTTCTCACATGCACTTTTAACAATGTTTGTTAAATTTAAGTTAGAATAGTAAATCAGTCAACCCCACAATGAATGCACTTTCCTCAATATTTGTTGGAGTGAGAAGAGTAAATGTTACCCATGCAATATTTGAATGTTCCCTAATGACTTTGAGACAGGAGTTAGAATATTAAATGTAACCTTTCCTCCTTCCCCAGTGTATGCATTTTCTCCCAATGGTTTTGGACTGGAGCAAGAAGAGTAGATCTGTTTTTGCCTGTTTGTGTTAATAATTTTCAGTTGAAATTAAATGATTACATATTAGTTTACCCTGGTTTTTCAAAGGTATTGTGAAAATAATTACTTTAACACTATATATATATTTCTAAAATGTTTTCCTTAAAATGATTTTTTTGCTGTATTTTGTTTTTTAAAAACATACATCATATATTTCTTTTCAACATTTGAAAGAGTCATTTTGATTGCAAAACAAATATTCACATTTTAACATTATACATGTTTTGTATTTTTAAGTGAATCGTAATTACATGATAAGTATCTATGTTTGTATTTTTGTGACTGATATTTTACCACAATATTTTTCTGCCATGATGTTGTCGACCAAAATCTCAACATGTTTTATTTAGGAATCCTGCAGAATTTTCGAACACAGGTTAATATAATGTCAGTTGCAGGATAAAACCCAACAATTTTAAAAAGAGATGGCAGAGATAAGCAGATGATTGCAGCATATAGGATGCAGAACCCCACAATCCTGATCCACTGAGGAGTTTTAGAATAGCAAAGTCACCCTCCCGTACATCTAGTCAGCCTTTGATAGTGTGCAACGGGGCTGGAGACCAGGCCATGGCTTCAGGCCAGGCTCTTGGACCTGGCTCTTGGACCTATTCTTCCTGGGCATCCGACCTTTCACTGCACCTGGTATTCAGCCAAATGATGCATAGAGAAAGCACAGTCTGGCCTACAATCAGTGCCTGCATCAACCTTAACTGGCCATCCAAACCCTGATGGGCAACACTTTCAGATGCCAAGCCCTGTACCCACCCTTCACAAGCATCCTGCTAGGAATGTATGCCGGAACAACGCATGCTGGAACCACACATGCCTGAACAATGCCGTCGGAACAATGACCACGTTGTTACCACTAATACCTTTACCACGAATAGCAACGATTTTTCATTGTAAACACATTCCTGGTAAAGGCATGCGTGGAATGGCATGCATGGTTCCAGCATGTGACCCCCCTGGCCCCCCACCCCTGCCCCTAAAATTACCGTGACCCCCCACCCCTCCCCTAAACCCTAAAACCACCCAAACCCCCACCCCGCCCTAAAGTCTAAAACCACTCAACCCCCACCCCTAAAACCTAAAAGCACCCCAACCCTCCACTCTGCCCCTAAAATTACCAAGACCCCCACCCCGCCCGTAAAAAAAACCCAACCCCCCTAAAATTACAGCGACCTCCCACCCCTAAAACCTAAAACCACCCCAAGCCCCTGCCCCTAAACTTACCGTGATGCCATCCGCCCCTAAAACCACCCTAACCCCGCGCCTAAATTACAGCAACTCCCCACCCCACCCCTAAAGCCAGGCAGAGCTCCCTATCCTCCACTAGCCTCTAACCCTGCTGTGAATGTCCTTCGGCTGTGATGTGCAGAGATGCGACAGAGGGCCTGGCCTGCACCCATCCTCCATGAACATGCAACTCCCACTGCAAATGGCCTTTGGCCATGTTCACTAGTGCTTAGCCACAAGCACCATAAGCATTTGAAAATCTTCAGGGTCCTATGTGATGATCCACAGTACCTGAACAGGAGCCATGGATGTGCCAATACACAATCATGAGCCCTGATTTGACCTTGGGTTGCAGTATTGGGTAGGTGAAGCTTGACAGTACATGTGGAACCAAAAAACGGGATCTGCTGTGCCATGGGATCTTGATGAGAGACACATAAACGATGAGAATACAACAAATAAATCTACATCTTTTTAATTGTGTAAATGGTCACATGACCCTGGTGGTAAGGGAATGCTCACTCTTCCCCCTTATGTGCCCTTTTTTTTTTTTCGGGACACAGGCACTGAGTCCCTTGATCCTGCAATAGCAGTTGCAACAATTTCCTCCAGTGTTGTGGCCGCCATTTGGTTCATTCATTTACCTTGGATTCGTCTTTGGATTCTCTGCACCAAAATGGAGGGTGAGACCAAAACTCCCTCAGCCAAACAGATTTGAACATTATATGAACTTTGGAGCTGCAGAGGCCTGAACTACCGGTACAGTGGATTGTCTGTGAATGAATTATTTGTCCAGTTAGCTCTCAAATCCAACCTTTAGTGCCCAACCAAAGCTCTTTTTTAACTGCTGATTCCTCTAAAACTGCTAAACGATATACACCAAGTCAGTAAAAGCACAGTCCCTAACTAAAGATCTACTTTTATGGAAAAATTTGGCGTAGATTGGTCCAGCCATATTTTTTTATTGAGAAGCAAAGAATGATATGGGAATTAAAATGGAAAATAGCACTTTTGAATTCCCCCTTTTTTCTTGGCCACCTACTGGTTGATCGATTACACTCTTTTGTTAGATATAGCTAAAGCATGCTTCTGTGCAGTAAACGATTGTCCCATCAGGGGCAGGATCTCTTTCCTGCTAAGCCTGCTGCAGCTCTTTTCACATACCATAAACTCATCTTGGACCACCTTGACATTCCATAAGATAGAATACAAAAAACAAACACCCACACACACCTAAAAACACCACAAAATATGAAGGTAGATACATCACAATCTGTTAGAAATTGTGTTGTTGGTTCACTGGTGTGTAAACCATAGTCAACCAGCATCCTTAATCCTAGTCAGGGGAAGTGTCAGGCAAACCCTAAATTGACCTTTGCTCACCCTCTGGTAGTTTGTCACAGAGCAGTCAGGCTTAACTTAGAGGCAGTGTGTTAAGTATTTGTGCAACACTTCAAACATTAAACCAGTGCAACACCACACAAAATCAAACCACTCCAGTTTAGAAAACTAGAGCAAATGTTAATAAACAAAACAAGACCAAAATTACAAACATCCAATAAGTAGAACTTGAGTTACAAATACTTAAAGAATAAACTGTAAAATAGCACTTAGAAGCAAGAAGATCTAACCGAGGGTAGCTGGTCGTGCTGGACCGGAACAAAATAAAAATTTCAAGCCAAATGTTATGGAGTGTGGGCCGGTTATATGGACCCAGTTAGGCTCGCTGAATCAAAGTACTTTAAATCCTGGTTGTGAAGTGTGGGTTGAAACAAAGATGCTTCTCGCAGTGAAGACAATGAGTCAGTTCCGAGAAGCGATGAGGCTGTGGAGCAAGATCCTGATGCGTCAATGTCAAGGATCTTGTCAATGGGGCTTGTGATGCGAAGACCTGTGACAAGGATACAACACGCAGTCAAGGCAATGTATCAGTTCTGATGAGCGGTGAAGCTGCAATGTGGAGGTTCGGCGTTATCGTCGAGGTAGCCATCGAAGGGACAAGCAAGGAGCTTGAACCAGAGAAAATGTCATGCAGTGGCGGTTCCGAAGGTGAAACGTCGGTCCCAAGATGAAGGATACAGAAGTGATGTGAGTCTGTTGCATCAGTTCCAATCAAATCACCAGCAGTTATACTTCAGTTCTGCTGCAGACAGTAGCAAAGATGAGTTGGTCCTGCTCGAAGATGTTTCACTCAACAGAGGATGCATCGGTTCTGTGGAGCAACACCTTAAGCGCAAAGATCCAGGAATGGTTTGGAATCACTTGGCAGGGTAGGCTCAAAGATGGCAGAGTCCAGATGCAGAAGCAGGGTGGTTGAAAGTCTTTTATGTCACTGAAACTTCAGATCAGGAGACTAGCCAACTAGCCCTTGGACTCAGTCTGGGTTCAAATAATATACATCCAGTCACGCTCACCCAGGTGAGAGAGAGCAGCAGGCAGTATATTAGCAAAGCAAGGCAGGAGTCCAGCAAAGCAGTATTCCAGTACATTGCACCCTGCCCCCTGGAGTTTTCCAGGGCCTACCTTAAGGGTGACATAGGTATAAAATGGGTAGTTTTGGGCCTGACAAAAGGGTTAATTTGACAGGTCGTCATGGCAGTGTGAAAGTGCACACACGTCTGCAATGGCAGGCCTGAGAAATGGTTAACAGGCTACTTAAGTGGGTGGCACAATCAGTGCTGCAGGCCCAATGGTAGCATTTAATTTACAGATCTTGGGTACATGTAGTACAACTTTACTAGGGACTTAAAAGTAAATTAAATATGCCAACTGGGGATAAACCAATATTGTCATGTTCTAGGGTAGAGAGCACAAGCACTTTAGCAATGATTAGCAGTGGTAAAGTGAAAACCAGGAAAAACGAGGTCAGAAAAGTGGAGGAGGTAGGCAAAACATTGGTGGGAAGACCACCCAAAGGATGTCAGGTCTGACAGCATCCCATTATAGGATGGGAAAAGAACAACATTGTTAAGATATTGTTTAAAATAAATATTAGGCCCTAAACGTTGCTTGCAAAAACATGTCCCCATGGGAATTAATAATGGAAAAACGAAACCCAATAGAATCATAATTTTGCTAATGATATTCCGGACACGGTATTTATGTTAGATAATGTTTCTGCGTTTCTGTAGATGATATTCTGACAGATAACCTCATACAAAAAAGAGTGTAGCTACTGGTTATTATTATGCACTACAATATGCCCAATAGAAATCGACTACTGGTCCGGACCTCACTTCATGTCAAACCTAAAAGCCATCCTATATTGTTCTTAACACTGCCATCTACTCATCCAGATCACCGGGCAAAACCCAACCCAACTACCCTGCCAAACAAGGACAGATTGTAGACTCCACGGGTGGTCAACCAGATCAGAATGTAAATCTCAACTAGGACACATATTCAACACCTGGTTCAGCCCAGAGTGACAGCCCACAAATCAAATTCCCTGCAGCCTCAAGTCCAGCTTGAGTAGGACAACTGGCTGCAGGTAATGCGTAGAATGTAACAAAAGATTACCTCAGGTGAATTTGAGAAACTTCTAATTTTTTCTTGACAGGTAAAGTTCTTTCATCCCTGTATAAAAGCACTGTATTCGAGTACTGGGAGAGTTGAAAACAAAGGGAATGCTATGAGGTAATAAGTAAATGTATTCCGAGACTTAATAACAACAATAACTTGATTTTGATAATGATTCATACTACCGTAGCCCATTTCTAAATGTGGTAAGTAACTGGTGAGATTGACATCAAATTTACTGGCACACAATTTACTGATCTCAGAAGGATGCCTGGCTGAGCTAGCCTTGTTATCGTTCAAACTCAAGACATTTAAATTACATTAGATTTCAGCAGCATCATTACTCAATGAGATATATTGCTCAACTTATAATGCTAAACCTCGGTCAAAATTGACTGCTATTACGCTCAGAACTACTGAAGTCCTAAAATGCTTGCAAAGTAAGTCATGTGTAAATGCCAGAAAGTAAATATAGAGCACAGCTGCATCATAGGTGCCCTGACCAGAGCATCGTCCGTGTACTCTGTCCTCGGAAAATATATGTATAAAATCTAAATTCTTTATAGTCACTAAAATAACGTAAGTAGGCTATAATCGCTGTAGATGCAATGACCCACGTTTATAGTTAAGTGCTTTCTTTACATTCATATTCAAATCCCTCTTCTTTAGAATTCACTAATATGGGTTAAACTTTAAGAAATAACTTCTATCCGTTATTGCTTAGTGCTAACTAAAGACTGAAACATATGGTTCTATGTTTGTTTTTCAAGATCATTATTATTTCCCAATGTAAACCATCAAAATGTAAGCATCAAACATTTTCATTATGTTCCTGAATTTTATATTTCAATGACAGAACATTGAAAAAGTGACATTGTTTGGAGTAGCACTGAAAGAAACTCATTAAGTTCCTCTTCCATAAATCCTAAAAACTTCTAAAGTAAACAAAGGTATTGGGTGAGATGCTTGAATTAATTTCAAACACTAGTAATCACTCGGAGTCCAGTGGATTTTTTGGCTAAAATATCACCTCAGATGAGACCCAGCCATTTGAAAATCACTCTTGATCCTGCCTCAATAGTAACAGCTCAGCATGAACTGCCAGACAGGTCCTCTCTGAACAGGAGCACAAGAAACCCAAGGCCATTTGTGCCCTTCAGTTAGATGCAGCTTGGTTCCAATGGCAAAGTGAGCTATGGGACTCATGTTTGGACATTTTCTGTTGACTTATGGCATCACACTGAAGTAAACAAAAAGTGTTGGGTGGAATGCTTGAATTAATCTCAGCCACAGGTAATTAAATAAAAGATGCATGGATTACATCTACAATAATGCTGTGTGACCTTACTGAAGGAAGCTTTATTGAAGGGAAACATCTGTGAAAGGTTTTTCCAGTGGCCTCCCGTGAATATTGAGACAAAAGCAAACACACCAATGCCATCCGATTCACCACAAGACATGAGAGCATATATCCTTAGTAAACTACTGCTAGTTGACTCTAGGCCTTATTTAAAGTTTGGCAGATGGGATATTTCATCAAAATGTAATAAATATCCTGTGTGCCATATTACAACTTCCATAATCTATAATGGACTTTTAAAACAGTGGATGTGATATCTGCTCTGTTTGTGATGGAGTATCTCATCTGCTAAGCTCTAAATAAAGCCATCTGCGTCCAACACATGCAAGGTATCAGTCTGTTTGTGTGTGCTATCAATAGTTATGGTTTGGACAGCTACTACTTACATCAGAGGGAGGGGCAAGGGGTGTCATGGACTCCTATGGAGGATGAGACTTGATAAAGTGAGAGCTATACAACAAAGGGTGAGCCACAATTATTCATCTTTCACCAAAAGGCAAAATCATGAAGTACCACAGCTAGTGAATTATATTTTGATAATGAATCATGGATTATATCACTTGGAAATGGAAACATATTACCAGATCTGCAGTAACTAAGTATGTATATGTGGTCATGACAATTTAAGATACTAAAATATTCATATAACTACCCACGTTGAAAAATAATAAGGTAACATTTGGGGTACCTTTTATTGCCATGTTTTAAACTAATGACCCTCTAAAGAGAGGTAAAACATCAGAAGCATTAATGAAACCATGGTAATTTTAAGGAAGACGGCCCAAGGGAGGGGGAAGGAGGACATAGAAACTAATATATTGGGAATGGGCCAACTTGAGTTTGCCGACGTGCTGGCGCATTGCTTTTTCTCTGTATTAAAATCACAGAATCCTAAAACAGCTAACTGAAAAACGAATAAAAAATAGTATAGAGTCTAATGAAACTGATGAGGTGACACAAAATGGGACAAGATGAGTAGCATCCTAAATTTGATGGAAAATTATCCTATTATAAGGGAGACCTTAAGTGTAATGAGAGCCTAGACCACATGCCTCTTCTAATGCTGGTACCCAGAATGATGGAAACATGAATTACCTCACTTAGGGCCACATTCAGGTACAAAACAATTTG
The DNA here is from genome assembly GCF_031143425.1 of Pleurodeles waltl. Classification (NCBI taxonomy): domain Eukaryota; kingdom Metazoa; phylum Chordata; class Amphibia; order Caudata; family Salamandridae; genus Pleurodeles; species Pleurodeles waltl. Next base: position 629,723,627 of record NC_090444.1, on the reverse strand, counting down.
CGACTTGCAAATTGCGAGTCCTTCCGACTCGCACATTGCAACTCGCAAACTGGTATGCAGAAAGGTGTCTCAGACACCTTCTGCGACTCGCTATGGGGTCGCAAATACCCACCTCGTGAATATTTATGAGGTGGGTCGCAGTTTGCGACCCCATAGCGAGTCTAGGCACTCGCGGGGATGGTGGCCTGCTGGGGACAGCAGACCACCATGTCCGTGACTGCTTTCTTAATAAAGCAGTTTTTTCTTTTCTTTTTGCAGCCCGTTTTCCTTAAAGGAAAACAAGCTGCAAAACGAAAAAATACCGAAACCTTTTTGTTTCGGTTTTTTCAGAGTAGGCAGTGGTCCATAGGACCACTGCCTGCTCTGAAAAAATATGTTTTTCGCCATTCACAAAGGAGAAGGGGTCCCATCCACTTCAAGTGGATGGTAACTGCAAGTTGATTTGCGACCGCTTTCGCGGTCACAAATCAACTCTACATCGCGATGCGGTCGCAAATAGGAGTCGGAAACACATTTTGCGAGTCGGTACTGAAGCGCAAAAGGCTACCTACATCTGGCCCTTAGACTGATTCTGAGGTGCAGGGTACCGGAGTTTGCATGCAGATTTACTGGTACTACTTCCGTAAATCCACAACAGCATCAAGCAATTACAAGTTAAGTCACATGGAATGAAAAATTACCATGTGTGACCGCATTTACCAGTTATAAAATCAGTTATAAAACCACACGGAAATGCCATACTATGAACTGGTAGCAAGTGCATGCTTATACTTCTGCTTCTGGAGTGGGAGTGACGGAGGTGGTGTGAGGTGTACAGGAGGGAAGGGAAAGGTACCCTTTTTCTTGACAAAAAAATTGGGAACTAGGCTTGGCTGCTTCTGCACTCAAAATCTCATCTAATTTTCCAGAAAATTACTGCCTGGAAAAATCAGGCCCAGGTTTTCTTTGCCCAGGAAAAGCAGGTGCGGGAGCGCCGTCTTGCTCAGAGTCAGGTGGAGTGGAATTTCATGCTTTCACCTACTTGGCTCATTGACAGCGCTAGAGAAGGTTAATTGCCATTTAATGATGTGGGAATGTACAAACTATTGTCGCTGGGATTTACAGAGTGCTTAATGTGATTTCAGTCTCTTTGCCAGCATGCTTTACCTCTAAAATAGAGCCTGTCTTGCTATTGAAACGTCACTGGATTCAATTGACAAGAGAATGAGGCAACAGACCCCGTTCAGCCGCCATGTACAGAGGAAGAGAAGAGATACCTGGTCCTTAAGGAAGCAGGATTCGGAGGTCGAAATTCAGTAGGAGTTTCTGTCACAAATTTGATAGACCTAACTGAAGTATTTCTGTTCTTCAGCCGCTGAAGGCCTTCAGAGATCAGCTGCAATTGATATTATCAATTTCTTTGAACAGCTTGTGTTTGCTTGAAATCGCATATGAAGTTGGATGTGAATGAGAGATAAACGAAGGGTAATTAAATGGCGAGTATCCAATTGAACCATGAAAGTTGTCAGCGTTCTGAAAACCAAATGACTTTTTTGTAAGTAGAGGTCTATTGAACCCACCATTCAGGGTTGTGAGAAATGGGGAGTGAAAATGGTCACATACTGTCAATCAGACTAAAGGTATTTTTGTCATCTGGATGAGCCAGACTTGTGAGAACGATTGGGCGGGTGGCATGTTTAGTTAGTTGCAAGAGTGTGTGAAGGAAAGAAGAAGCCCTTTAGCGCCTTGTAATTCACATCAAAGTCATGTGTCCTTTTTGATGTTTGGGAATGAGCCAATTAGAATCTTTATCTTTGTTTTATAAAGGAAACCCAGGACAAAACAGAAACAGTGAAGTTACACAATTATTTATGATTTCTGTTGTCTATTTTCTGGAAACTAGCTACATCTGGCACAAGTTTGGTGCTGTCTAAAAATTTCATGAACATGTTGCACAAAATGTTTTTTCATGCACACTAAGACAAGTTTTAAATTTCAGAAATTGCTATCTATTGAGAAAAACAAATCAAACCGAGTTTAAAAAATCACTCTAATGTTATCCTAATTGTATCAGGACTCGCAAACCCATTTATTGGGGGCCGACTGGCCTGCGTACAAATGGCCCTCCCCTAAGTCCTTTTCATGCACTCTGCCACTTCTCTGGAAGGCCTGCTCGCCATCCTTACGTAACTGCCGATTTGCCCTCCTACTCTTTTGCATTGGTGCTCCTAAGCAGATGATGGTACCTCGAGACAATATATGGCATGTGTCTACCTCCTTCCGGGAAATCTTTGTTGCAGTTTGAAAATTGTAAAATAGAAACACACTACAGGCTACACGTGTTATGCCATTGCATAGTTGATTGAGAATGTGCCGTTCTGTAAGTATTTTGTCTACTTAAGACATAATTGTGTTTTGTTTGCCTAGTCGGTGTGTCTGTGGTTGTGGTTATGGTTGTGTAAACCACATTAGTTGAGGTCCACACTGAACTTTATCCGTAGGTTTCTGCAGTGATGCTTTTTGACACTCACGTAGACTTATTTAGAAAGCCCCTACTCTGATAGCATATACACTCTAATGGCTGTCTAATGCTCATTCCTATGAGTTGCTTTGCTACTGCTCATGGATGGACTTTTCAAACATTATAGCATGACGGGTTGCATAATGCCTATTTTGATGGTTTGCTCCTCTATCACTGTTCTGTCCTCTGTGGACTCTTAAAATAATTCCCATGATTGCCTGCATAACAGCTACTCTGGAAACACAATTTAGGCTATATCATGAGATTTCATTACAATACCTGAGGCTACCATTATGCATAAACCTTTTATTTGTCACTCCTGCAGCACCGTTAAAGAGCTTTCAAACAAAATAATTCCAAACTAGAATCAGAACTCCTTAGTACATTAATAGTCCTCTCCCAGAACTCTAGTCCTCTTAAGATAAGTACTGATTTCATTACTCTCTCATTTAATTTAATACAATTTGGAGTACTATTGAATTATATTTAAGAATTTATAATGTTTGTGTCAGCTTCTAATTTATAGAAGTATCTTTATGGTGAAATGTTTGCTTTAAATATTATTTAGGGTAGGAGTTTTAAATAATTAGTTTTTTTTTAAATGTTGGTTGTGACAGTCCTAGTATTTACTATGTGTATATGTTTCTTTTAAGAGGCGATCGTACAATCGTCTTTTTGTTCAAGTTCAGTTTATTTTATAAATAAAAACAGTTGGGGGCGTGGCGCGAGATCAGTGCATTATCTGCGCTTCATTACCGGTATTGCTGGAGCGCAGAATATGATAAATGCGGGCAGTCTGGTTTCTTCATTCAACGCACCGGCTTTGACACGCGCACCGGCTAAAAGCACGTGGTTACCTAGCTATGTAATTTGCTTCCGGGATATCGCGAGATCTCGACAGACATTTTGAATTGGTTAAAAACAGATGAGTTGCTATTCATTAGACATTATATAAATGGAATAAAATAGCATTACGCAACTGAAAGCCTCATAGTTTTAATGCCTGAGGGAATCGAAGATTAGAGGAGAGAGTTATATATATTTTGGGACGTTTTAACAGACAGTTAAGGTATTTAATAAGTAATTTATTTAGGAGTTTTTATATAGTTCAATAGTATAAGTATTTAAGTAATTAGAAGTTTTTTGTTATGGAACCAGAACAAGGTTGTAGTAAGGAAATTACTAGTGGGGAGCTCAATGAAGAATTAATCAGAAAACTAATTCCACATGAAATGGGAGTGCAAGCAAAAGATACATTGGATGGAATTCTTAAAGAGAAAAGAAGAAAAAGTTGGAGTCTTGTGAAGAGTATTTTTATTTAACTGAAGATGAAGAGGTGAAAGAAAAAAGTAGTAAAAGATTAAAGAAAACAAAACATATAGAGAGAGCTGATTTTCAAAAAAGAGTAAAACAGGAATTTAAAACATTTTTGAAGAAAGGTGTCCTTAGCGGCACACAGAGAAAAGGTGTCCAACGCTGCACGCATAGAGAGAGTGTCCTTAGTGACACAAATAAAAGTGACATGTATAATGCAGAAGGGTTTTCTTTATTTGATTTACCTAATGATTTGGATGAATATGTGTTGGATATTGTTAGAAATGGGGTCTTTGGTTGACAGTCAGGTTACCCCCTGTTCAAGCAAGGACCCTCACTCTAGTTAGGATAAAAGAGAATCACCCTCAGCTAACCCCTGCTTACCCCCTTGGTAGCTTGGCAGAGCAGTAGGCTTAACCTCAGAGTGCTGGGCGTAAAGTATTTGTACCAACACACACAGTAACTTAATGAAAACACTACAAAATGACACAACACCAGTTTAGAAAAATAGGAAATATTTATCTAGACAAAACAAGACCAAAACGACAAAAATCCAACATACACAAGTCAAGTTATGATTTTTTTTAAAGGTTTAAAATAAAAAGAGTCTTTAGGTAGTTGTAACAACACACTAGCGCTGCTAGCGTGTAAATGTACCTGGTTTGCGTCAAAAATAACCCCGCACGGGCTGTGCGCGTCGAAAATAACCCTGCACGGTTATATGCGTCGAAAACAACTCGGCACGGCGATGCGCGTCGAAACAGCCAGCCACGCGACGGTCCGAAAGTCCCGCGGCGCAGGTTGCGATCTCTCAGCCTTCGTCAGCGATGCTGCGCGTCGTTTCTCCTGCTCCGGGCGTCGATTCTTCGGTCGCGTTTCCTGCGGCGTCGTTTCTCAGCTGCGGAGCCGGCGTCGCGTCGTTTTCTCAGCCGCGATCGGATTCGCGTCGATCTTTTCTCCGCACGGCGCTCGGTGCGTGTATTTTTGTCCTTAGGCTGCCAGCCTCTCCTTTCAGGGTCCCAGGAACTGGAAGGGCACCACAGAGCAGAGTAGGGGTCTCTCCAGAGACTCCAGGTGCTGGCAGGAAGAAGTCTTTGCTATCCCTGAGACTTCAACAACAGGAGGCAAGCTCTACATCAAGCCCTTGGAGATTTCTTCTTCAAGATGGGAGGCACACAAAGTCCAGTCTTTGCCCTCTTACTCTGGCAGAAGCAGCACTGCAGGAAAGCTCCACAAAGCACAGTCACAGGCAGGGCAGCACTTGTTCCTCAGCGATCAGCTCTTCTCCAGGCAGAGGTTCCCCTTGATTCCAGAAGTGTTTCTAAAGTTTGTAAGTTTGGGTGCCCTTCTTATACCCATTTTAGTCTTTGAAGTCACCTTTCTTCAAAGGGGACTCACACCTTCTTGTGAAATCCTGCCTTGCCCAGGCAAGGCCTCAGACACACACCAGGGGGCTGGAGACAGCATTGTCAGAGGCAGGCACAGTCCTTTCAGATGAGAGTGACCACTCCACCCCTCCCTCCTAGCAGAGATGGCTAATCAGGAAATGCAGATCACACCCCAGCTCCCTTTGTGTCACTGTCTGGTGTGAGGTGAAAAACAACCCAACTGTCAAACTGACCCAGACAGGGAATCCACAAACAAGGCAGAGTCACAGAATGGTTTAAGCAAGAAAATGCTCACTTTCTAAAAGTGGCATTTCCAACCTCACAATCTTAAAATCAACTTTACTAAAAGATGTATTTTTAAATTGTGAGTTCAGGGATCCCAAACTCCACATGTCCATCTACTCTCTAGGGGAATCTACACTTTAATCATATTTAAAGGTAGCCCCCATATTATCCTATGAGAGAGAGACAGACCTTGCAACAGTGAAAACGAAATTGGCAGTATTTCACTGTCAGGACATATAAACCACATTACTATATGTCCTACCTTATCCATACACTGCACCTTGCCCTTGGGGCTACCTAGGGCATACCTTAGGGGTGCCTTACATGTAAGGAAAGGGAAGGTTTAGGCCTGGCAAGTGGGTACACTTGTCAAGTCAAATTTACAGTGTAAAAATACACATACAGACACTGCAGGGGCAGGTCTGAGACATGATTACAGAGCTACTTATGTGGGTGGCACAACCAGTGCTGCAGGCCCACTAGTAGCATTTGATTTACAGGCCCTGGCACCTCTAGTGCACCTTACTAGGGACTTACTAGTAAATCAAATATGCCAATCATGGATAAACCACTTACATACAATTTAAACAGGAGAGCATATGCACTTTAGCACTGATTAGCAGGGGTAAAGTGCTCAGAGTTGAAAAGCCAACAGCAACATGTCAGAAAAATATAGGAGGCAGGAGGCAAAAAAAGTCTGGGGATGACCCTGCAAAAGCAAAAGTCCAACACGACCCCCTACCAGCCTAAAGCCAGGGGAGAACAATCAATACCTTGATGTACTTCCCTGACTGGGGCGATAGAACAGGGACCCAGGCCCACAACAGCAGGGGCATGTTCCAGTTCTACGCCTTCCTGACTCCAGTTGGATCCCTCTGTCCATACTCTCAGGGCCCACTAAGCTAACCCATGGGGAACCCTTCTCCACATCTACAGACACCATCTGTGCAACACCTAACTTTACTTTGCTCACAGATGTATTGCAATGGGCAGATAGTACCACCAGGGCCAACACAATGGTGTTGCCCACTCCACCCCTGGGGTGTGACTTTCGTCCTTCCCCCCCCAGGGGCAACTCTGTCCACCAGGACAGCAAGCCACAGTGGCCCCAGACAACTGTCAGGGATGAGAGCCCGACCTCAGGCCTCTCTAACCACTGTGACTGTGGAGAGTGGGGGGTGGTAGCCCCAGGTGCCTGGCACCCTTTGACCACTCTCTCTTCCACCAGGTCAGGGATGACAACCTGACCCTGGTCCTCCCCTCTGGGGCTCTGTACCCTCCCTGCAGAAGCGGCACCCCCAGAGTCAAAACCTGTCAGGGTGCTTGTAGGAGCAGTCCTGCACAATTCTTCCATCAGTGCAGGGATGTTAACCTGCAACTGATCCTCCAACCTGGGGTCTGTACCTTCAGGTTGGACCAGGGCCAGGGGTGAGGCTTCCCTCCCCCTGCCCTCTCTTCTGGGGTCCTGAACCACCCAACTAGGAGCGGCCCCCCCAGAAGACAACATGGTAGGGGCACTGTTAGCAGTAGCCCCTTCCTCCAGGTCAGGGGGGACACCCTTAACCTGGCCTCCCAATCCAGGGCCTGTACCCACAGACTGGATCACTGCCTGGCAAACCAGGACTTCTTGGGGGGCATACCTACCCCCTACCAGGTCAGAGTTTACCCTCTGAACCTGGTCATCCAACCCAGGGTCACCACCCTGCGGTTGAACCACTGCCTGGCACACCAGGACTTCCAGGGGGGCACACTTACCCCCCTCAAGGGACACACTGTCCCGAAGGGCCACACAAGAGTCTGGCTGGCGCAGGTCTCCTGACCTCTGCCCATCTGACAGAGTCTGGATTCCCCCCAACCCAGAAATGGTCTCACCAAGGTCATTCATGGGGGGCTCTGCTCTCAGAGCTGACCCCTGACCCTCCAGGTTCTCCACTGGGGTCCGCAACCCCCTCTCAACCCTCTGTCTGGACTTCTGCACCCCCTCACTAGGAGTGGTACTGCCAGACACCAGAACTGGTGGGACGCTGGCTACAGCCGCCCCCCCAAGTTCTCCTGACACTGTGGGGTCTCCCTCAACAGATGGCCCTATGGTACAGGCTAGGCTCCCCTCCTGGTGTTCCCGCAGGGAACCCTCCAGGACCTGGGACCGGATCTCAGGCACCTTGGGCCTCAACCCATCCCCATTCCCTCTCTTCTGAGACTGGACATGGGGTCCCTCACCCATCCCACTACACTGGGACCTACCTGGGACACTACAATCCTTCCCTACCTCACCTGGTTGGGAACTACCTAGACCACTGCTCTCAGGAGCACCCCCAAATGCCTCTTCAGACTCTCTGGTACTCACCCAGAAGTCTGCCTCCATTGTAAGCTCCCTGGGGTCAGAGAACTCACACTCCACCTGGTGTTGGCATAGCTCTGGAAAATAAGGACTAGACATATGCTCTCCAGCAATTACATCACTCAGCCCCTCACATGAATTAACCAAAGTACCCTTCACCCAACCATCCAGTGACTCTGCTTTGACAAAGCACCCCACATCACCCTCCTGAGACTGGTGAGACAGTACCTGACTGTCCCTGACACTCAACCCACACTCTTCTGGGATGTTTTCACACTCCATAACCAGGACTTCTACCTGGGGGGAACCCCTCTCCCTGTCACTCTCACCTAGAGTCAGTAGAGTGTCCCTCCCACCAGTAGGAATATGACTCCCCATGCCAGTTCCCCAATCCACCTCAGGGACCCTGTGCATCACTGGAGCTACCTCATACCCCTGAACCTCCTGGCGTGTGTTAACTCCCTCCTTCAAGTAGGGCACCACCTCTCTGGGCATGTGTACTTCTGCAGCATCACTGGATATACAATTGTTGCTGCCACCATTCCAGCTGGACTCAGCCCTCATGACTTCCAGCTCTTTCAATTTAAGCTCGTAAGCATAAATCATTTTTTTAATCTCTAAGTCCCTCCTCCTTTCTGCCAGGACTAAGGCTCTCTTCTCCTCGGCCCTCTTAAGCTCTTCCAGACTCCGGATTCGAGCTAGGAGCCTATCATCTCTTTCTGTTCCCTCCTCAGGGCCACTGCCCTCCTCTTTGGAGTAGTCCTCCTCCTCAGAGTAGTTATCCTCCTCAGACTCATTTGGTGGTGTTGCCTGACAACGTTTCAATTCATCCTGAAACAGGGCTGACTCAAGATCCTCCCTTCTGGATTCCTTGTTCACAGCCAGTCCCCTTTCCATGCAGAATGCTTTAAGCTGCCACTTTTTATACATAGATAGGTGCCAGAAATTGACTTCCATTTCTGCAAAGGCTTCACAACCAAAAAACAAAGTCCAAAAATATCATCAATACTTCCAGGAGGACATCAGAGAACAAAAAGCAGAATCACAAGACAAGTAGTATGTGGTCACGTAGTGGTCTGAGATCAAAACAGTAGTGTACACTTAATTACTGTATGTCAAGTACAAACACAAGTCCAAATCCCGACCGCTGGTCACCAATGTTAGAAATGGGGTCTTTGGTTGACAGTCAGGTTACCCCCTGTTCAAGCAAGGACCCTCACTCTAGTTAGGATAAAAGAGAATCACCCTCAGCTAACCCCTGCTTACCCCCTTGGTAGCTTGGCAGAGCAGTAGGCTTAACCTCAGAGTGCTGGGCGTAAAGTATTTGTACCAACACACACAGTAACTTAATGAAAACACTACAAAATGACACAACACCAGTTTAGAAAAATAGGAAATATTTATCTAGACAAAACAAGACCAAAACGACAAAAATCCAACATACACAAGTCAAGTTATGATTTTTTTAAAGGTTTAAAATAAAAAGAGTCTTTAGGTAGTTGTAACAACACACTAGCGCTGCTAGCGTGTAAATGTACCTGGTTTGCGTCAAAAATAACCCCGCACGGGCTGTGCGCGTCGAAAATAACCCTGCACGGTTATATGCGTCGAAAACAACTCGGCACGGCGATGCGCGTCGAAACAGCCAGCCACGCGACGGTCCGAAAGTCCCGCGGCGCAGGTTGCGATCTCTCAGCCTTCGTCAGCGATGCTGCGCGTCGTTTCTCCTGCTCCGGGCGTCGATTCTTCGGTCGCGTTTCCTGCGGCGTCGTTTCTCAGCTGCGGAGCCGGCGTCGCGTCGTTTTCTCAGCCGCGATCGGATTCGCGTCGATCTTTTCTCCGCACGGCGCTCGGTGCGTGTATTTTTGTCCTTAGGCTGCCAGCCTCTCCTTTCAGGGTCCCAGGAACTGGAAGGGCACCACAGAGCAGAGTAGGGGTCTCTCCAGAGACTCCAGGTGCTGGCAGGAAGAAGTCTTTGCTATCCCTGAGACTTCAACAACAGGAGGCAAGCTCTACATCAAGCCCTTGGAGATTTCTTCTTCAAGATGGGAGGCACACAAAGTCCAGTCTTTGCCCTCTTACTCTGGCAGAAGCAGCACTGCAGGAAAGCTCCACAAAGCACAGTCACAGGCAGGGCAGCACTTGTTCCTCAGCGATCAGCTCTTCTCCAGGCAGAGGTTCCCCTTGATTCCAGAAGTGTTTCTAAAGTTTGTAAGTTTGGGTGCCCTTCTTATACCCATTTTAGTCTTTGAAGTCACCTTTCTTCAAAGGGGACTCACACCTTCTTGTGAAATCCTGCCTTGCCCAGGCAAGGCCTCAGACACACACCAGGGGGCTGGAGACAGCATTGTCAGAGGCAGGCACAGTCCTTTCAGATGAGAGTGACCACTCCACCCCTCCCTCCTAGCAGAGATGGCTAATCAGGAAATGCAGATCACACCCCAGCTCCCTTTGTGTCACTGTCTGGTGTGAGGTGAAAAACAACCCAACTGTCAAACTGACCCAGACAGGGAATCCACAAACAAGGCAGAGTCACAGAATGGTTTAAGCAAGAAAATGCTCACTTTCTAAAAGTGGCATTTCCAACCTCACAATCTTAAAATCAACTTTACTAAAAGATGTATTTTTAAATTGTGAGTTCAGGGATCCCAAACTCCACATGTCCATCTACTCTCTAGGGGAATCTACACTTTAATCATATTTAAAGGTAGCCCCCATATTATCCTATGAGAGAGAGACAGACCTTGCAACAGTGAAAACGAAATTGGCAGTATTTCACTGTCAGGACATATAAACCACATTACTATATGTCCTACCTTATCCATACACTGCACCCTGCCCTTGGGGCTACCTAGGGCATACCTTAGGGGTGCCTTACATGTAAGGAAAGGGAAGGTTTAGGCCTGGCAAGTGGGTACACTTGTCAAGTCGAATTTACAGTGTAAAAATACACATACAGACACTGCAGGGGCAGGTCTGAGACATGATTACAGAGCTACTTATGTGGGTGGCACAACCAGTGCTGCAGGCCCACTAGTAGCATTTGATTTACAGGCCCTGGCACCTCTAGTGCACCTTACTAGGGACTTACTAGTAAATCAAATATGCCAATCATGGATAAACCACTTACATACAATTTAAACAGGAGAGCATATGCACTTTAGCACTGATTAGCAGGGGTAAAGTGCTCAGAGTTGAAAAGCCAACAGCAACATGTCAGAAAAATATAGGAGGCAGGAGGCAAAAAAAGTCTGGGGATGACCCTGCAAAAGCAAAAGTCCAACAGATATAACACAGGATGATGAATTTAATGTGGAGAATGAGGATTTTGAAAGTACTTCCTCAAAATAAATTTTAGGAAACCCTTTAGGAGAAGAAATGTTTTCTCCTTTTGACATTAGACATCCTCGTAATAAGGATTGGTGGCCAATGGAACATGTTGGAAAATGTATTTAAAAATGGTTGAGGAGACCTTTAGTGAAAGAAGTAAGAAGAGTTTTGCGGGCAGAATGTTCGAGTCCACTTATTGAAGAAAAGGTGTGTGTTACACCAAATTTAGATCCAGAGATAATTACTTTTCTTTTTTGTATGGGCAGAGATCCTCAGAAAGGGTTAGAATGTTCTCTAAAACAGTGTCAGGACAAGATTTTAGATGTTTTGGGCCCTTTAGCAAGAATTTCTGATATGGCAGAGGAATCTGCTACCAGTTACTGCAAGAAAATAAAATTTAAGATTGTAGAAGGAGCATTTAAGGCATGGAGACAAATAGTAAGGACAGTCGGTGTGACTAAATTAAAATATTTTACACCATTATGGGGTTCACAGGCACTACCATTCCTATCTTATGATATAATTGTCAGAAAGTGAGCACAGACTGACGTTAAGGTATTGGGCGATCTTTATGAGGGGCAGTTGCAATCTTTTAGTGACCTCCAGGAGATCTATGGTCTAAACAGGGGGGAATTCTTTAAATACAAGACTTTGTTAGTAAGTTAGATAAGAATTGGCTCTTGGTTAGGTAAATCCCTCTAATAGAAGCTAGCATCAAGGGGGCCAGGATCATAGCTATGTATAATTTACTGATACAAGCAGTACCAGATGATTTAGCGGCACAAAATAATAAAACGGGGTAGTAGACTTCAGGTGCAGGGCAAACACAACAAGTGATGGACGGAATGCTGAACATTGTCAAACATTCACCCCCAGTACAGCGATCTGGGCCTAAATCCATCGTTTTTATGCTGCCCATGCCATTCCAGTTTGGACCCAGCCATATGCAAATCAGTCTTGACCCTCCAGCCCGAACTGCTAGGCCAGGTCTTCCCTGGACTGGAAACAAGTATCCTGGGACCGGTTTCGGGGTTTCACCCCTCATCAGCCAGGCTAGCTTGAATCCAGTGGCATGGGAAGCACGGGACCCACGTCTGGGCATACCCTTCCCGCTTAGGGCGACAAAGCAAACACAACAAGTGATGGACGGAATGCTGAACATTGTCAAACATTCACCCCCCAGTACAGCGATCTGGGCCTAAATCCATCATTTTTTTGCTGCCCATGCCATTCCAGTTTGGACCCAGCCATATGCAAATCAGTCTTGACCCTGTTCCCCATGGGAACAGTCCAGCCCGAACTGCTAGGCCAGGTCTTCCCTGGACTGGAAACAAGCATCCTTGGACCGGTTTCGGGGTTTCACCCCTCATCAGCCAGGTTAGCTTGAATCCAGTAGCATGGGAAGCACGGGACCCACGTCTGGGCATACCCTTCCCACTTAGGGCGACAAAGCAAACACAACAAGTGATGGACGGAATGCTGAACATTGTCAAACATTCACCCCCAGTACAGCGATCTGGGCCTAAATCCATAGTTTTTTTGCTGCCCATGCCATTCCAGTTTGGACCCAGCCATATGCAAATCAGTCTTGACCCTGTTCCCCATGGGAACAGTCCAGCCCGAACTGCTAGGCCAGGTCTTCCCTGGACTGGAAACAAGCATCCTGGGACCGGTTTCGGGGTTTCACCCCTCATCAGCCAGGCGAGCTTGAATCCAGTGGCATGGGAAGCACGGGACCCACGTCTGGGCATACCCTTCCCACTTAGGGCGACAAAGCAAACACAACAAGTGATGGACGGAATGCTGAACATTGTCAAACATTCACCCCCAGTACAGCGATCTGGGCCTAAATCCATCGTTTTTTTGCTGCCCATGCCATTCCAGTTTTGACCCAGACTGTCAGTCTTGACAGTGCTTCAGGAATCATTGGATATCAATGGTAAAGTCCTCCTGGGTTAAATAGTCAACATTTTAAGATCATATTTTACCTTTATTACACATCTGACAAGATATTAAGATGGGGCAGAAGATCTTATGACAGTTGCCATTGGTGCAGGGCAGAGCAGAGCAGGCAGAGATTGTGCATATGTTTTTCTCATGTCCTGTATTAAATTCTTTTATATGCGAGAACAGGACCCTTATTGATTCGATTTTAGGTGAACAGTTTCAAATCACCCCTGTGATGATGTTATTAGGGGTGATGGGCAACATGGAAAGTAACGGCCCTTTGGAAAAGGAGGCGTACACGTTATATATTGCTATGGCCGTTGCATGATTGTGCGTTGCATCAAGCTGGTTAAGCATGGACTGACCTACCTTTATGGAAAGGAGGTCCCGGTTCTTGGCAGTACAGAACATAGAGATTAATCTGTATGAGTGCAAGGGGCAGAAGATGTAGAGAGCTAGGATCTGGTGATCTGTAACTAAGTGGATTGACAATATGAATTAGTAACTTTATTATGCACTAGCACTTTATAAGCTTGATAAACTCTTTTGCACCTACGGCTCATCATGGAAAGTTCCTGCTTTGAGCTGGGTTATGTAGAGTGAACTGATGCATCAACGAATCAGGCATTAGCTGAATCTTTATTATCCTTTTCTGTTTGCGGTATTCTTCAAACATTGAGAAGAACTAAGCAGTTTTATGAGCTCATGCTGATTGTATATTGCACTTTACTATTTGCACCAATCTGTATTACACTTATACCTCTTTCTGTTGTTATATTGTATCCATGGGACAATGCTCTCTTTTTTAAGTGCAAACAAAAATATAAAACAAACATAGTACCTGTTGAATTTTAACACTCTTCAAATGAAAACAATACCCACCTACAAAGTGACAAAGCTCAAAGGAATGGAAAATACGCCACTTTTTATTATTTGAGTCATACACTTCTAAGTTTTATATCGTTGCATGTCTTCAAACTTTTCATATTGGGAAGTCCAGCAAACTTGAATACATTTCTGTAGAAAAGTAGACATCTCTGAGAATGCGGGCAAAGATGATGGATGTTAACCAAGCAACATTTATCATTCACAATGCTTTGTGAATTAGAGCGATTTTTCACAAAAAAGAACACATTTCCAGCATGTACATCAAAATAGAGTTTAAATTTACAGTTTAGAGAGAATATTTTACCATCCTTGAATCCTACATCCGTGTCAATTCCAAATGATATCAGCAACTCTGAGGGCAGCGCATACATTGTATTCCGGCGCACTGTTCATGTTTGTAACCTGTGCACTATTTAAAGGTGAGCTGTGGCGCAAACATGAGCAGTTGCCTGATATATAATATGGGCCAAGTTGCTTTACTTCTCTATTGGAAGCAGCAACAGAGGCAGAAATTAAAACAACCACGCAAAAAAGTGCCTACGAGTTTCTCCTTCCCGGGCTTCGGGCTTCTCATTTTTTATATGTCCCCACAACGTGAAAGGGGGGAATGGATCCAAATTTACAAACGTAAAGCTGCTACTTGTGACTTTTCACTCTTAGGTGGAGATCTCCACCACCAAGACAGAGATATGGTAAAAGTATGGGGAAAAGTTAAAAAGTTTATATTTATTAAAACTGATTTCATGTTAAATATAAATTTAAATTAATTTATATAAAGTTATCTTAAATGTAGAGCAAAATAAAAAAAAATGCTACAGCATTAGTAACTTAGGGGGTCATTCTGACCCCGGCGGGCGGCGGGAGCCGCCCGCCTGGAGGGAACCGCCGAATGACCGCACCTCGGTCAAAAGACCGCGGCGGCCATTCTGGCTTTCCCGCTGGGCCGGCGGGCGACCGCCAGAAGGCCACCCGTCGGCCCAGCGGGAAACCCCCTTCAACAATGAAGCCGGCTCCGAATGGCAAAGCAGACACTGAAAATCTTTATGGGGCCCTGTTAGGGGGCCCCTGCACTGCCCATGCCAGTGGCATGGGCAGTGCAGGGGCCCCCAGGGGCCCCATGACACCCCTTCCCGCCATCCTGTTACAGGATGGCGGGAAGGGGGTCGGAATCCCCTGCAGCGCCGCCATGGAGGATTCCCTGGGAGAAGGGGTAAACCGGCGGGAAACCGCCGGTTGCCCTTTTCTGACTGCGGCTTTACCGCCGCGGTCAGAATAGCCCAGGAAGCACCGCCAGCCTGTTGGCGGTGCTTCCGCGGTCCCAGGCCGCCAGGGTCGGAATGACCCCCTTAATTTTGAAATACATAATTAATTAATTTTCATTATTATTACATTATTCAAAGGCCCATTATATAAATAAAAATGTTTATATTTATTATGTATTAAAAGTATTCAAAGTGATGTTTAAAAATGCTTTAATTATTTAAAAAAAACACAGTTACATATATTTTAAATTACAAAATAGTCATAGTTTAAAATAGCATACTGTTTATATTTTATTCATGTATAACTTTTTAAACATAAAAATCATTCAAATATATCAGTAAAATGTAGAAATTAATCATTACAGGATTCTGCTTTAGTGCCATAAAAAATAATGTTAAAATCCATAATTGTAAGGCGTTTTATTAAAAATAGCTTCATATCATTTTTTTACTATTATAATTTCTATTTAGTTTGATCTATTTTAATTAATTTAGTATCATAAGTAATAAGCATTATAATAATATTTGTGTGTCATTCATTTCAATATATTTTGATAATGTTTATATGAAATGTAATGTTTTAAATTTAATTGTTACTCTATAAGTGGGTTTGAAAGAGAGTAGGGAGTTGTAGTTAATTACTATGTAAATTATAATTTTAAATGTTTAAGTCTTGTTTTATTAAATTTATTTATTTCACTGACAATTATATAAAATAATTGACTGATTCATTGGTATTTAAATTATTTGCTGACTTTCCATTCATTGTCAGTTGGATGATCAATGTTTTTTTTAATTCTACTAGTCATTTTCATTTTTATTATTTGTATTATTTTAATTGGCCATCTAATTTGTAATCTCACATTATTATTTAAATATTGTATTATTTATTTTTAATTCATTGTACATTGTTTTTTAGAGTACTGGAGTGCAAAATGTATTACTTGCAATGAAACTTTATATTTATTATTAATATTTTTATTTTTTATTAAGGACTATGTTTATTAATTTAAAGATATTTAAAAATGTTATTTTTTGGTTTATATTCCAATGTTTTATTTTTTTAAAAATAGGCGCATGAATAGTTTTTACATCTTACCCTGTCAGACAAACAATTTCCCTACTGGTGGTCAAACTGGAGTAGGAATAGTTAATTTGACCCTTCCAAAGTCCAACATTCCCTACTGTTGTTAGGATTTGAGTGGGGATAGCAAATCTGACCCCGCCAAAGACCAACACATTTTCTACTATTGCTAAATTGGAGTGGGAATGGCATATCTCACCCTCAAATCCAACAACTTTCACTACTTTTGCTTAGAGAAGTGGGAATAGTAAATCTGTCCCCTCCTATATCCAACATTTTCTCTACTTTTGCTTGCATTGGAGTTGGTATAATAAATCTGAACCCAACATATTCCCTCACTTTCCTTAATGTTGATCAGATTCAACTAGGAATTGTAAATCTTACCCCTTCAAAGTCCAACACTTTCCCCACTTTTGCTTATGTTGGAGTGGTAATAGTAAATCTGAACTCTCCATAGTCCAACACTTTTACTTTTCATGCTTAGACTGGAATGAGAGTAGTGAATATGACCCTCTCCAAAATCCAACATTTTTCCTAATTTTGCTTTGGTTGGAGTGGGGATACTAAATCTGACCCCTCAAGAGTCCAACACTTTCCCTAATTTTGTTTACATTGGCATGGCAATAGTAAATTTTATCCCTTCAAAATGCAACACTTTCCCTACTGCCACTTCTGTTAAAGTGTGAATTTTTAGTTTATTTTTTCTACTGTTTTAACATTTCTTTATTGTTTCTAAAACTAAATTATTTGCCTTTTTAGTTTATATTTTCTTTTTTGTTTTATTATTTTATATTTATTGTTTAATATGAATTGCTTCATCTTTTTGTTGCATAAATGTTTCTTAATTTTTATTATAATTTGTAATATATGTTTTATTGAAATGTCATTTTTATTAATTGTTTAAATAACATTCACATTTTTTTAAGCATAAAAGTTTATTTTTTAATTTTAGCTTAACATATCATAGTTTTTTTAATTGCATTATTTTAAACTTCCATATATTAATTAAGTTTAATATAATGCTGTACATAATAAAATAAACATAGTTGTTTTTTGACAATATTCTAGTCCATAGTATGTTTTTTAATATTTTGGTAGTTTATGTACATAGTATGGAACCATGATATTTTAGTTCCCATTACTCTCTGTGTCATATTGCGACATTTTTTTTTCAACATTACGTCACACAACCATTACAAGTCCTTATCCTCCTTTGTTTTCTATGAGAGGTGTAGCAATACCAGTGGTTGGCCGTTTGTAGTGCTAGACGTACTCCAGGTATGAACTGGAGTACAGTTACAATTGTACCTGGTCCTTTATGGCTTTAGTAACTATAGCAGTGCAGTTTGTGATTAGGAATGGGCTTACTCTTTTGTGGGTCTGTGCATGCCCCTTCCTAAACCCCTTCCTAACCCTCCCTTAAACCCTTCTACTCCTTCCTAAAACCCTCCACTTTAGTCATACATATTCCCCATTTTGCAACCCTTTCTTTCTGTCCCTCCCACATTTACTATAAAAAATGTATTTCACCAGTTGAGGGGGACTCTCAACACATAAATGTTGAGGTGGAGCTCTCAGCACATAAAAGATAGGATAGGCAGAGGGGGAGACTTCTGCATGTAGGTCTGCAAATTTAATTTTGTAGTATGTCAGTAGTATTGGGAACAGTTTCAAAATGTCTTCTTCAGAATTTTCTGTGAGATATTTAATATTACCTCTCTGAATGGTTCTTACGATTGTCATAGATGGTACCGTTATGTAGCAAAGCCGCTGTTTTCCAATAGATATTGCCAAAATTGGGCCTCATTACAAGTCTGGCGGTCTGAGGACTGCCAGACTCGTGGTGACAGTCGGACTGTCACACCCCATGCAGTCTGACCACCACGTTGTAACCGTGGCAGGCAGATTCACCAGCGGCCTGCAGTCACTGCCAGGAACATGGTTCCAAATGGGTTGACAGCGGTCTGAGTTGTGCTCAGCCCCAGCGGTGCTGGTTACAACTCAGCTTTCCACCAGCCTTTCCATCCATGGTGGTCATCCTGCCATGGAAAGGCTGAAGGACAGCCAGTGCCCCTGCCCAGCACCATCAGAATATGCACTATCTGCTTTGCAGACAGTGGGCATTCCGAGGGTGCTGTAGTTTGTACGGTATTGGCCTCGGCTTCCTTAAGGGAGCTGAGTCCAATACCGTAGCACTGTTCCCACCAGGCTGACCTATGGGAGCGTGGTAATACAATGTTCCCACCAGTCAGCCCAGTGGGTAAATTGTAATAGGACTGGTGGGGTTGCCACAGGCATGAGGGTGGCATCATCCCTGCAGCATTAGTGTTCTGCCAAAGTCGTAATAAGCCCCATTGTTTTGCAGAACTTCCATACTTATAATTGGGTAGAAGAACTAAATCTTTGAATGGCATCCATATTTTCAATGGATCAGCAGCTGTATGTCTATGTATCAACAGGAAGAGATATATTGTTGCTAAATAATAGCATCTGCCTCTCATTTTTAGCATTTGCTAAAATATCATTTTACACCTACTGATGCATTAGGGCAAAAGATAAATATAATTCATGACGCTGAGAAACTGATACTTTACTTGAATCACATTGCTGGTTCTACCTAATGAGGCTAGAGGATGAGGTGTCTGCTGTGCTACACAATGTGTAGGAAACAGATATGGGAAACAGAGCCTGAGCAGGGTTCTCATTTTCTGAGCCTGCTAGAAATATTCCGGGGGTTTTCAACTGTGGTTCCTGGCACTTCCCTGGCCACAGAAACACCAATGGAACTATGTGTCTGGTTCAATCCTGCAGCCACCATCCATGCAAGGGCTGGATATTGCACTACATCAGGTAGACAGGAGACAGACAGTGGTTGATCTTGTTCATCCTTGTGGCATACAGCCAAGATGCAAGACAAGCTGAGAGCTTCATAGACACTTTTACAGTGTTTTAACTTTTTTTCTTTCTGTTTCTCCTGTGTGGATCTCTGCCTGCGGATTAGTCATGATGGAGCAGCTTTATTGTGGTAACCTTCCTGCC
This sequence comes from Pleurodeles waltl, assembly GCF_031143425.1. NCBI lineage: Eukaryota > Metazoa > Chordata > Amphibia > Caudata > Salamandridae > Pleurodeles > Pleurodeles waltl. Next base: position 629,704,249 of record NC_090444.1, on the reverse strand, counting down.
ATAGGTATTGAGGTCAGCAGCAATCTGCATGCATTACACCTTGTGCCATGTACTGGAGCATTGCAGTTCAGGAGGTGTGCCGAAAAGTCCCCTAGGTTGATTGTGTCTCATGTTTTGATACAGGAAGAACTATAGTCTGTGTGTTCATCAGCATGCGTCTGAGCCACAATAATGTTGGGACTTCTCTCGTTTTCAGTTGTGCTCAAATGTGGGTTCCTATCTACTTCCCACAGGAACTTAAGCTCTAATGTGGTGGCTCCATTCAGGGTGTGAACAAATTCCTGTATGCCCGTGAAGCAGTAAGAGCTAATGGTTGGCATACCACCATCTTTTGATAGCTTTATTGATTATACTCCAGCCTGTAAAGTGCTTCCTTTGGGGTCCAGTAAGAGAACAATCTTATTGTTCTGCCAGCTGTTCCATCTATTTTGATAATATGAGTTAAATAATTAATCTACTGAATCACAGGGCAAAGAAAGAGGACAAAGTTCTCACATTTTATATTGTAAGTGAATGTAATTGATTCCGTGTATATGAAAGGTATTGTTGTCTTCAACAGGTGAAAAAAGAGTAGGAAAATGTAAAGACATGAGTGACTCCCAAGGTGTCAGCCCACAGAAGCCCTTTCATTAAACCGTAGAAGCAACATCATTTCTCTGCTGTGCCACCTTAGTCTGCTCTTTCTGTACTAGCTTATGTTGTTTTAGGGGAGAAAATATGCAGGCGGAGGGGTGTGTCAAAAGAAAGACAGAACTGCAAAATGGTAAAAAACTACAGAAATGAAGAGAGAGAGGGCACAGGTGGTCTAAAACATCATCAACCGTGCAGGGTGTTATTAGTATTCCAGTGAGCCCTTTTCCCTCCAGTAGGATGCAGCAAATATATTGACCACAATCGGCTTCAGACCCTTAAATAGGTTGAGTATTTGAATCCACCATGTTCAATCCTTCAGAGGGGTGGAGAGAAACAATATCAGTGAAATATAGTTGTTCTTGCAGTCTGTCTTTTTACAAGTTATATTATTTCTCATATTTGTGCCTCATGATATTTGCAATGTTTTCTGAACTGTACAATAGCTTTTGTAATTTAATAAATTAAAAAATATTATTAACAGTAACCCCTAAATGTAATTGTAGAAAACTGGGCTGTTGGTTGACGACTGGGGTATGTACCCAAGTTCTTGTTAGGTTAAGGCACAAACAAACCCCAAATTAACCTCAGCTCACCCTGTGGAAGCTTGGCACAGAATAGCCAGACTTAACTTGAAGGCAATGTGAGAAGTATTTGTGCAACAACTCAAAGAGTAAAACAGTGAAAACACCAAACAAAAAGGATCCCACAACAGGTTAGAAAAATGGAACTTAATTTAGTAAATAAAAGAAGACCAAAATGACAAACATCCAATAGTAGAACTTGAGTTTATGAATTTTTAAAGAATAAACTGTAAAATAGTGCTTAGAAGCAAGAAGTTGGGGTTATCTGGCCAACCGGTACAAAGTCAAAAGTTTAGGCTGACCTTGTTGGGGCGTGGGTCAGCTACAGGGACCCCAGTAGGCACCCCTCCAATACAAAATAACTTAAATCCTGGTTGCTAACCATTGCGTAGGTCTGAAATATAGATGAGTTATGCAGCCAGGACAATGCATCGGTTTTGATATGCGGCAATGCTGCGGTACAAGCCCCTGATGCAGCGACATCAAGGATCCTGTTCAATGCGATGCAATGACTGGTGTTGAGGATGTGTGATGTGTTGTTTACGATCCACGCAGAAGTGGTTATGCAGAGGTTTGGTATTGCTGTTGATGCTGCCATCGATGAAAGATGTGAAGAGCTTCCACAGGAGAGTGCGTTATGCGGTGGCAGTTCCAAAGGCAATGTGCTGGGCCCAAGGTGTAGTGATCCGAGTCTGTTGCAACGGTTCTGCCCCATGCAGTAGCAGGGATGCCTCGGTTCTGCTACACGCAGAAGTGGCGATGCATTGGTTCAGTTTCCTCAGCAGAGAATGCATGAGTTCCCCTGAAGAAAATACGTTAGGCCCATTTCCAAGGGTGCAGGACTGGGGTGGCACCACTTGGCAGGGCAGACTCACAGATGGCAGAGTCCAGGTGCAGAAAAAGAGTGGTTGAAAGTCTTTTATCTCCCTGAGACCTTAGATCAAGAGGCCAGCCAGCTAGGCCTAGGAGTTACTTTGGGTTCTGGGTTGGAGAGTCGGAGGTACAGTCCTTCTCACTCCCAGGCTGGAGGGCAGCTGGCAGCAGGTCAGCACAGCAAAGCAGGAGTCCAGCAAAGTAGCATTCTAGCAGACTGGCAGTCCTTGTAGCAGCACAGCTGTCCTTCTTCCTAGCAGGGTATGGGGCTGCCTCAGGCCTATCCTATGGGTGACTTATGCATTAAAAAGAAAGATTTGGGTGTGGCTAAAGTTTCACTTTGCCAGATCGACATGGAAGTTTAAAACTGCAAACAAAAAAACCCTGCAATGGCAGGCCTGAGACATGTTTAAAGGACTACTTAAGTGGGTGGCACAATTAATGCTGCAGGCCGACTAGTATCCTCCAGTCCAGAAATGTACTGAAGTGGTGGTGCAAGAGGTCCAGTACTTATACCCAGGTGCACTTCTGAAGTGGGGAAGACTTCAAAGAAAGGTCTTACCTTGGGAGGTGACATTGGCATAAAAAGGAGAAGGTTTAGGCCTGGCAATAGGTTTATCTTGTCAGTTCGAAATGGCAATGTAAACTGCATTTACATGCTCTGCAGTGGCAGGCCTGAGCCATGGTTAAAGGGCTACTTAAGTGGGTGGAACAATCAGTCCTGCAGGCCCACTAGTAGCATTTAATGTACAGGTCCTGGACACATGTAGTGCTATGTACTAGGGACTTATAAGTAAATTAAATATCCAAATTGGTTAGCAGTGGTAAAGTGCACTAAATCCCAAAGCCAGCAAAAACAAGGTCAGAAAAATGGAGGGGGTAGGCAGAATTTGGGGGTAAGATCACTCCAAGACTGTCAGGTATTACATGCATTAACCATCTGAGGGGCCTGTGGTCTGTCTACCACATATGGCCTCAGCTTCTTCAGTCCCCAGACCACAGCAAAAGCTATTGCTCTTCACCTGTGTTCCCTGGGAAGTAACCTTCTACTGATGAAGGATAAATGTTGATCCTGTCTCTCTTCATTTTGTAGTGAGAGGTGTCTGTCAGAGGTGTCTGTCTGCACAATGAATTTGTGGGCAATGTTAAGAGCCTTGAGCACAAGTACTGTGCACATGGCCTCCATTAGGGCATCAAAAGTAGGGGTGGGTGGTAAACTCCACTCCTCCAGCAGAGTTTGCAGAGTTTTGCCCACTGGACCGCAGAGGTATGGAGAAACTCTGCTAACCATCACTTGGCGGTGTTCGTTCTCAAGCGTGGCTTGCCAATGTTAGGTTGAGAATATTGAGTGCTAGACCGCCTCCAAGTGAGATTTCTGATTGCAGGTGGTTGTGGCAAGTTGCTACAGCTCGCATTGAGAAAGATGCCTCTTGTGTTGAGAAAGCTCCAGCTTGAGTAAAAAATCCACTCGAGCAGCAGAAAGAAATAGTGCCCTTTGGCGAGCCGCTTGGTGACCTTCGCGCTGATTGTACAGTGTGGGACAAACTCTTGGTGCTAGAAATCAGCGTGAGCACTGCGACATACCACGTTCCACTGCTCATGGAACTCTGCAGAGTTTTTAGGTAACTGTGGAATTCAGTGGAATGAAACTCTGCAAGTTCCATCCACTCCTAGCCAAAAGCTCTCTGGCATGCGCCCATCCAGATGACCTGATGTGGCTGCTTCCTGAAGGTCAGCTCTGTCAAAGGTGCAACAATGGTGCCATACCCCTTGACAAAGCTCGTGAAGCAACTGAAGTGTCCTAAGAATGCCCTCACCTCTGTCTGGATACCCAAGCCAGGATGGTTTAAAATTTGGCCATGAGGGGCTGTACCTTGCCTCCTCCCTCTTGGTGTCCCAGGTAGATCACTGAACCCTGCCTAAAGCACTTCCTTGAGGTGGTATGGGTGGGCCTCCCAGCTAGAACTAAATATCATCTAGGTAGGAGGCACTGAAGTTCTCCAACCTAGCCAGGACCTGGTTGACTAACCTCTGGGAGGTGCCAGGACACTCTTCAATGGGAAGGGCTTACCTAGAACTGGAAGTGCCCTTCTAGGGTAAAGAGTGCAGACTTCTCCTTGGACCCCTCAGTCAAGGCTATCAGCCTTACCCAAATGCTAAGTCAAATGTGCTGATGAACTTCACAACTCCTAGTCATTCTATGAGTTCATCAGATTAGAGGATGGGGTGTGCATCAGCCTTGGTGATGCGTTGAGCCCATGATAGTCCACACATCACCCAAATTCGGTCATACCATCATTTCATGTCCTCCTGGCTGCCTTCCAGATTCTCCTACGTGTGTTTCCGGAAACGCGCTGTCTGGTTGCAGAGTGCAAGCATGTAGCTGACCACATCTTGGGGGGCCTTCCAAGGAACTTGCTCCCAGAGCTCCTCCAATACACTACACTGGTGACCATTTTCCATGTAAATCATGTGATTGCCAAAGATATCACATGCTGCCTTGGCCTCGCTCTGCTGCCATAGGCCCACACCAGAAGGACATTTCTTCTGCACTCTGCGGAACTCCTCCCTGGTGGGGCCCCCTTCCTTCAGCCAATTGGTCAGCTCAGACAGGTTTCCCAGTTCAGCCACATACTCCCCTGAAGGTTCCAGGGCACCCCGTCAGGGCCAGCCTCCTCCTAGACAGTGGGAGTTTCAGAAGATGGTTTCTCACACCCATTGCCCTTCCTCTTCTCTGCAGGCTCCTGAGCCATTCTTCCAGGCTCCAGGTCCTCCTGACTACTCTCCGGGCTACCATGGAGTGTGTGGTCAGACACACCCAAAAAGGCAATCCTAACATTCCCAAGTGGGACCTGAACTCCACCTTCTTTCAGGTGATATGCTCCAAGTCATTGCCAATGCTAGTGGGACCTGAACTCCATCTCTTTTCAGGTGGTATGCTCCAGGTCATTTCCAAGCAAACAATCCACAGGCAGAGATAGACTTACAGCAATGCTCAAGGAACCTGAGACCCTCCCCATTCAAAGGGAATCAGAGGCACTGGATAGTGACTCTCACGATTGTCAGCTGCAGCAAATTGGTGGAATGCATTACGGACTACCTGCTCTGAGGACACTAAATGACATCTGACAGTTGTCAGGCTGGCTCCAGTATCTCTCAGAGCCACCACCCTTTGCCCCATTGATGGTGACACACTGCCTATATTTCTTAGTGTTGCTAGGCCAGTGCTCCTTTGCAATCAAGTTGTACACCCGCTGACAATACTTTACTTCACTGCCCTTCACTCACTCATCCAGTGCCTCGCAAAATGAGTCAACAAAATCCACATAGGTTTGTTGAGCAAGTTCCTAACTGTTTTTACATTTCTGCCTATACTTCGCTGGAGTCAGACCATATTTCCTAACAAGGGCTTCCTACATGGGGGACACCAGAATCTGACCTCCTTCTCCAGTGCCAGTAAGGTGTCCCTTCCCTCGCTAGGGAGGTGCCTTCGCAGACTTTCCTCCCATATCCTGCTCATGGATTTTGTGGATCCTTAGTGCAATCTCATTAGCTGGAAACCACTCGTCAATGTTGTCTCCCACCACAAAGATGGGCGTTACACCTTTAGGAATGTGGATCCTCTTGCCTCCAGAGAGAACTGCAGATACTTTGCCACCATCACTGCTGGACTCTGCCTTTCATGAGCCCAACGTTCCAAAGCAATTCTCTGCTCCAAAGCTACCTTGGCAAGCTCCAACTTGAGCTTTCATTCTTCCCTCTTGTCTCACAACTTCTCTGGGGTCAGACCCCTGGAAGACACACTGTTCTCTGCATGAGAAGGGATGTCTAATCCTGGGAGTATGTTATTCCCCTCCTCAGCAGATTGCACATCCAACTTCTCCTGTTCAGATACTTCCTCCTCATTGTCTATTGGTGAATAGTGGGCCTCTGCCCATGCTCTCAAGGCCTTCTGGAACTCTACCTTTTTAGTGCTCCTTTTAGTGGGCAGCCCCCTCCCCTGACAAAGCTCCTTAAGCTCAGCCACAGTGTAGCTCTCCAAGTTGGCAAGCTCCAGCTCCATCTTTGAAGGTGAGATCACAGGTACAGCAGTCAAAGAAAGAATTTAAGAAAAGCAAAAAGGCCATTCAGGTGGAATTTAGACTCATATTGGTAGAGTACAACAAATCACTGTATGTCACTGCACAAACAAAAGTCCTACCCTCACTGCTGGTCAGCAGTTTGTGAAATGTGGATGTTTGTTGACTGGGTTGCGAGCCATGGTCAAGCAGCAACTACAGTTCTTACCAGGGGAAGACACAAGCAAACCCCAAGTTAGCCTGTGCTCACTCTCTGTTATCTTGGCACAGAGCAGTCAGGCTTTACTTGAAGGCAATGTACAAGTATTTGTGCAACACATGGGACAGTAAAAAAGTGTACACATCACACAAAAAGGATCCCACACCAGGTCAGAAAAAATTAAGGTAATTTTATAAATAACAAGACCAAAATGACAAAAATCCAATAAACTGAACTTGGCTATGGATTTTTAAAGAATAAACTGTAAAATAGTGCTTAGAAGCCAAAAGCGTCAACTGGGGATATCAGCTTGCACTGAACTGAGACAAGGTCAAAAGTTCAGGCTGACTACGATAGAGCATGGGCTGGATCCAAGGATCCAGGTAGGCCAGCTCAAAAAGTACCCTTAATCCAGGTTGCAGAGCATTGCGTTGTCCAAAACAATGATGTGTTGAGCAGGTGAGATGAGCAAAGGCAGTTGTGCAAGGTCCTGATGCATTGACATTGAGGATCCTGTCAACAGGGCTTATGATGTGAAAACCTGTGTGGAGGATGTGTGGTGCAGTCGAGGTGATGCGTTAATTCTGATCCATGCAGTAATGACAATGCAAAGGTTCGGCATCACTGGTGAGACTGCCAGGAGATTGCTCCTGGAAGAATGGCGCACAGTGGCAGTTCTAAAGACAATGAGCTTGTCAAGAGGCGGTTCTGACCCATGCCGTAGCAGTGATGTGTTGCTCTGCTCCACGCAGTACAGGTGATGTGTCGGTTCTGCTCTGACAGCAGAGAATTCGTCAGTTGCACTGGAGCAAACACTTTGGCCCACTTCCAAGTGTCAAGGACTGGGGTGGCACCACTTGGCAGGGCAGACTCACAAACTGCAGATTCTATAAGACTACTTGACCCACAAAACCAATGTTTTGACACCAAAATGAAGTATATAAGTCTCATTGTTCCTGAAATATAACATCATCACTGCCATTTAAAAAATGTCGTCCAGAAAAATTCGACCCGGATCAGCAATGTCTACCCAAACTATATTACTTCTCTAATGATCCAAAACACAAATCAAAAATGAAAATCTCTGGACAACAATTTTTTTATGGAGGCATGTCAGGGGGCTGGGTTACTATGGGTATGGGTGCATTTGTTGTGAAACTTTTTTGTATCAATCATAGAATGCAGTGCGTAATTTGTAAAATAATATGTGCCAGTGCCTAAAGGCTTTCTCAGAAGCTCACAGTTGGTGCTGACGAATGTTGGGGTTGCCACGTCCTGGGGTTGTGTAGTCTTGATTCAATTTCATGCCTCTTTAAACCACTACTTCCTCAACACTCCCTCTTTCTTTATTTCACTCCTGAAGGTTCTTTTAAATCCCTGCTTTCCCCACTTGTCACTGTTTGTCTGTATGTCTTTTTCTCTGCATTCCCACATTTGTGTTTCTCTCTCTTGCTCTTTGTCGAAGTTTGATAAGAAAATGCCCTACTTCAAAAATGAGTGAGGCTGAACCCCACCTGCCACCGCGGGCTCAAATTAAGCAGTGCTTCCAAGGAGTTGAATGATTGCTCAGTGCCAGGGTTATATGGATTCAGCTGCAGGTGTGTCTCTAATATCATCAATGCAAAAAGTGTGTTTACTCTAGATTTGCATATACAAAAATATGTCTTAACTACTGCAAATAGATATATGCAGTTGCCATCCAGTTAATGGCTTAATTATGCAATTCCTTGACAGTGAAATGATTGCCATTCAAACTCAGGAAGAATTATCTGAGCTTTTAATTGGCACTTCACAAAATTGTTTTAGCAAATGCCAACATTTGCAGGAAGACAGATACTTCTATTCGGTTTTCTTCCTACTGCATGCATTTCTGATATTAATTTGATGCATCAAAACCTCATTTATTTTGAATATATTTTAAAAAGCAATTAAACACTGTAATCAATGCATATCCGACTATGAATCTCAGAGATTAAGTTTGCATTTCACACGTCATTATTCAAATGAAATATTCAAAAGGGCTTACACTTTTGTCTATGTTTCCTCTGAATGCAGCCCTGCATCAATCAAAAAATACCATTCGAGGAACTGTATATATTAGTTATGTAATAACTACAACCGTTGCTTGATATTACAAGGTTCAGAAATACCATTATTTAGAAAGTTAATTGAATAATCACAAGTCCCAAAAGAAAAATCAAATTAAGAGAGTGTGACTTTCATTTATCAATAAAGCGCTAGTATTGATCTTTGGCTCAAGAAGCTCAGGGGCATATTTACAAGCCCCTAGCGACTTAGTGTCATTTTGTTTGCACTAGGGCGGCGCCAACCAGTCCCTCACCCTGTGCTACATTTACAAAGTGGCATTGCGCCACTTTGTAACCCCTAGTGCCACATTATACCTGCGCCAGGTACAATGTATAATGTACACAAGGAGGGGATTACCCCCGCAGGGAGGCCCAAAAACATGGCGCAGTGACATTTATAAGATTTCACTACACCATTCTAGTGTGATTTTTTAGTGGCGCTAGTGCATTAGCCTATGGGCCTCCATGTGCTTTGCTGGACTAGCACCAAAATCTTTGGCGCTAGTCCAGCAAAGCGCCACAATAGCATCAAAAATTCGGACTCTTTTCCTAACATGCGCTATGGTGCGCTGTATTGTAAATACATCACTCCCATGGTGTCGGTAGGGGAGGGGTTGCGGGGTGACGCAAGGAAACTGGTGCATTCAAGCCGATGCACCAGTTCCTTGTAAATATGCCCCTAAATATTTAGGCCCTCATTTACGAGGCATGTGGTGCAGGGCTGCGCAGCAAGTGGCTTGCTGCGCTGCCCTGCGCCACCAGGAAATGACAGAAATGCGCAATTCAGAGGCAAACTTACCTGTTAGCAATTTAGCTCCCAGCGAAGGACAATTCAAAGCAGAAAAACTAAGCTATTGATAAGTTGGTCGGGGATATTTGCATGATCTTTTCTCCCTTTGGTGCAAAAGGAGGGGGTCTGTTACACTAAATACTAAAGATATTACAATCCTGAAATATCTTACATATTTTCTAGGTTGCATATGCTTCCTTAGCTAAAAATACTACAACATTTTCTAAATGTTTCTAATGCAGCTAATGAAGAAACCCTTTGAACCTCTTCACAAGGCATCATTTAAAAAGCTCACACTAAACACAGCTTTTCTAGGAGTAGTGACATCACTTCGCGGAGTGAGTGAATTACAAGCACAAACTATTCATGAACCTTACCTACAAATCCACAAAGACAGGGTCGTCATGAGGACTGATCCACACTTCCTTACCAAAAGTGGTTTCACATTTCTACATAAATCAATCAAATTCCAAGTTTTTTCCAAGAACCCAAGAATCACTCAAAAAGAGTGCTGCAACTGGGAGCGGGGGGGGGGTGGGGGGTGTGTGTCGAAGATGGCCACCGGAGGGGGGGCCTAGATTGGCACTCCGCACCCAGCCGTTCTGTTATCCTTCTTTGAGGCAGCAAACAGCATCCTTGATCCGATTCCTGCTGCCTGGGCAGCTCCGGGACGTGGTGGCCAACGAGCGCTGGCGCGTGGGCTGCCACTGCAGGCTTGTGAGGTGCGGATGCTTGCCTGCGGCTGACCGTGCCCAGAGGGAGAGACGTGGTTGCTGAGCTGATGCTTGAGCCTGCCCTGCTTCCACCCCACGGCGCCCAGAGAATCCCAGCAGCAGATCTGCGGGCTAGTGGAGGAGGGACGTTTCCACGGCAGGGCCGCCGAAGTGGGGACCAGTGGCCTGGTTCCTTAGGGCGTGATCCTGGCCCCACATGATGACCCAGCTGCAGAAGAAGAAGAGTGGGGTGGCGAGGGTTCCCCACCTGCACCACAGCATAGCCTGGGGAATCCTGCAGAGTCCCTCACGCCGGGACCTCTGTCCCCGCTTTCGGTGGCACCAGCGGAGGCCTGAAAGGGGCCTGAGTGCGGATGAGATGGAGGCTATGACACAATGGAACGGCTGAGCTGGCTGCTGACAGCCAGGGCTACCGGGACGCACTCCCAACCCCAAGTGGAGACACAGCCTACTCACAGGTGCACAATAGAGGTTACGAGACTCTTCTCATGTGCCCATGTGGAGAGGATGAGATTGCGGAGGGGTCCCATCACTTGTGATCAGGGACCCCTGCGAAGCTAAGTCTGAGAGACAGCGGGTGAGTCAGAACTGCACATCGGGAAAGGAACTGAGCGCTGAGAAGAAGGGAAGCATTATTTACTGTACGGGCGTAGAATATCAAACAGGGCCCACTTCCGGACTGAGTACAGAAGGGACCGCCCTGGTGACAAACAATTTAACAACTCAGTCGTCAACGTCAAATGGCACTTCTTACACCTTGCAACAACTGGACGCTACCCTTCACAGCCACTCTTCCCAATTGGAGAAAGTACTGCAGGCCATACTAGACACTAAAACACTGTTTCTGGAACAAAAGCTAGCGACTACAGTACTCCTAGATAAAATCCCAAAATTATTTTCGATAGAGCAAGCCCACAGAATCCCAGGGAAGCCACCACCACCGTGCACCCCCAAACACTCCGGCCAATGATAGCCCGCCTTTTCAATTATCGTGATAGAGACTTAGTACTTCAGTGCTTTTGTACTCATGGGCCATGGAAATTTGAGGATGTGAACATTACTGCTTGTCTAGTCTTCACAGCGGAGGGTGCTTACAAAGAAGCCCATTGCACATGGTCTTGTCACTCGACTGGACAGCATTCAGGCTCTTGAGTCAACATCACCCCTAGGTCAATGTACTTTTTTTTGTCTTGGGAATATTTGCATATTCCAAAATCTAAAGTCTGGACACTGGGCATCTAGTGGTTACACTCATTTTTTATAGTCTTCATCTATCACCTTCATCAATTAGAAGTCTGAATTTCTCCCTTTTTACCCAGCTCCTTATCACGTATTTGGCCAGGACTCTAGTAGATGTATCATAAGAGGTCACTCATCAGGAAAAACAAGGCCACAGTACCAGGGTCAAGACTTCCTTGCTATTTGCCTGGAAATTGTCTTATCTATTTCATGAATAACTTAGAGCAATAAATGCCAAACTGTAATCGGTCTTCTCAATAGCCACATATACACTTATCAGTTCCTGTCTTGTTTGATTTCTTCATGACAATTCCAGAAGTCAGGGTACTACTCCACACTAAGGCAAAGATTCTATGGTCTTGCCTATTACCCAAAGTAAAGGTTGTGGAGGTGATGAAGTATCACATTTTCCCAGGAATTCACGTGCTCACTGTTTTTCCAATTCCAGGCTCTGAGTAATTTTTATCATATAATTTAGATGTAGTGCTGCCTTTGATCCTGACATGTGCTCTTGGAAAGCAGTTTTCAGGCCTGGGTGCTTCATGACAGATTCCAGCCTTTTGACAGCTTTGGTTGCTCTTAGCACCCCAGACTCTCTATGTCAAGTAGATGTCAATTAGGTGGTTCAAACTGAATGTCGGGTGTTTTGCAGCTTACTTCCATAAGGGACAATTTTGCATTTGGTTTTGATGATGTGTGATAATCCCCAGGGAGGCGAAGCAGCTTCTTTAACATTCTTTTTTCACCAGGACCAGGTTTTCCACACTTATTTTTGGTGGCCCTAATTTCCACCCCTAACTCCATCCCCCGAATCCATACCTGACCTGCCATTCCTTGCCAATGTTAGTGGACAATTTACACCCATGCTATTTATCAATGCAGCAAATTGCTTTCTGGAATGTCTCAGATTTCTTTATGCTATCCAAATGTTTTTACCACCCCAGATTGTTGAACACTGTTAACTACAGTTTCGAAAATCGGTTAACTACTTCCAGCTTGGTCTCACCAATGTAGAATCCTTTGGACAACCTGTTTTGTGTTCATATATCATAATCTTCAATTTTGATGACCTTATTAAGCCTCATTCATCTTCCAATAGTCTTCCTTTGGTCATAGTTGGGCTTGCAGTCCATTAGGGTTCATGCTTTCAAAATTGACTCATCAGCAGGCAATAATGCTGGCACTTTAAATCGATCAATCCATTTAATTTTGCATTGAAGTTAAGATCTCCTCATATTAGTCATTTGTCTAAAGTGAAAATAATTTGAGGCAATCAAGCATTCTCCCTTGACTCCTCATGATGTCTTAACATGATACCTCAACTTCCCATCTTTCTTCGAACTCACTCAAGAAGTGGTCTTTAAGTATATTCTTTATATTATGAGCAACATGTCTTCCTCTGTGGCCTTGACCACTAGCTTTTTCCACAAACTCTGCATTAGGTCAAAAGTGGATTTGAATTCTAAGAGTGCAACACACGGAGACATTGAATTTAAGGTGCTGTACTTTTAAACAATATGAAAAAATGTGAACGCTGATTGATAGGCAAGTCAAAATCCCCATAAATGGGGATTAAAATATTCTGGTCTCGGATCCATTTTATGACTGCCCATACGATCATTTTAAAATAGAGTTTGCAGTCAAAATCGATATGGCTCATTGGCCTGTATGATTAGGAGATATTGTTTTGTTTCTCACAACTGTAAAAAATAAAATATTTTTTGATATGCAGAACAGAAAGTTTTGCCAAATGTTTGGTATAATCAAACTAGGCTACATACCAAAAACTAAGCTTTAAATTTCTATTGTGTAAGGCATCATACTATGATACACATATTTAATCTATGTAAAGTGCTTACTATGAACACATATTTACTATCTGTAAATATGTAAATTTGCAAATCTTTTTCTGTCAGATGCAAAAAGGCAAATTGGGCACAAAATATGTATAAATTGTGCCTGGTTGTGTTGCTCCCTCACATATATTTATTTTAAGTAACACATGCAATAAATTCAACCTCTACTAATGCATTTTTGATTTAATATTTTTCTATTTTTAAAACAGAATAATATATGTTAAAACTTGTATGTTGTGTATTTTGGAGTGAACATATTTACAGAGCGCTTTATTAAAGCTGTATTGCTATATAATTTCTCCAAACCATAATACAAAAAATAGTAAGTAGATTTGAACTTGGTATATCAGTATAAGTATTGAAAGCAGTTCGTTTAGGAATTGCCGAATAAAGTGTATTTTTTAAAATAAATTTACTGGTGGTGAGTGAGATGGTTACCTTCTGACATCTTGGTATAGGGACGTCCAGGAAATAGTTCAACATCAGTGAAGGTCTGCTTTACAGTGGGTGTTGTCCTGAGCTTTTATTCTTCAAATGAAAAAGGTATTTCTGCTTCTAAGGCCTTTCGGACGACTAACATTAAGGAGCAGTTCAGCTTGCTAATAGAGGTTCTTAAATAGCTGAAGAGGTAGGGTTTTAAATAATTACACATGAAGATGGAAAGGCAAAATGCAGTGTGGAAGAATTACGCTATATTGTAAAAGGCTGAAAATACTTGATGAATGGTTAGTTGAAGTAGTTAGTCAAAATGACATTCTGCAGGTACCCCAAATTGAACAAAATAGTCATTCACGACATGTACACCTAACTCGACCACAAATAGCAAGACAATTATTTAAACATGCTTGATGAAATAGATAGACTTCTCTGTTTCTGTGGATAACCTGAAATGCCTTTTTTTGGATTCTGATGAGCCTTTAGGGAACATTATAAACAAGCTCTAGGAACAACTTACAGCAGGCAGCTGATAGTAGCTATAGTACTCTTTTTTGGAACACCATCAATCAACCATTCATCAAGGATAATTCTGCACTAAGGATGGAGTCCTGTGTTCAACAGGAGGACTGGCTGAAGCATTACAGTGGGATTTGCAACCCTGATAAACATAGTGCTGGCACTTTGCCTTCAGTTATACACCTACTAGGTCTTGTACATCACACCAAACTCAGCCTTGAAGAAGTGACTAATGCCCTAGGAAAGTCTGATAACCTTAAGGTACCCGGTCCGGATTGGGTCCAATTAGATATTTATAAATCAAATGCCACCTTATGGGCCTCGATCATAACTCAGGTATGTAATGCTGAAATTAGAGGTTATGTTCCTGCCTCTTGAACTGAGAGTATCATTGTACCCATCTTTAAGAAGGGGGACAGAGGTGATGTTCGCTGCTATCGTCAAATATCCCTCTTGGACTCTACTGTTAAATTAATGGGTAGAATCCTTCTGGAGAGGTTGGGAGGGTGGGCGGTAGAAAATCACATCCTTACAGATGTACAATATGTGTTCAGGAGGGATATCAGTACAATGGAGCAATGGCTCAATTTGCACATCCTAATCAGCAAATAACCATTAGTTAAAAAGAAGCATCTTTACCTATTTTTGCAGATGTATCCAGCGCCTTCTACCTTGTGAATCACACCAAGTTGTGGCAGACCTTGAATGAGATAGAGGTGCCTATTGGAATCATTTCCTTGCTGTCACAGCCGTAGGAACGTCTTACTGCCCATGAGCGATATGGACCTAGGGGTGAATGTACGCCTACCTCTAAGTTCATACGCGGAATACGGCAAAGCTGTGTACTTGCACCCCTGATATTTTCATTGTATATTAATGGGGGTAGATGATACGCTGCAGAAAGTAAATGGCGATGTTAATTTTATACCCATCCTCTTAAATGCTGATGCAGTGCTTATTTACAGAACAGCAAATGGGTTCCAGTCCTCCTATATGGAGAATAAGGATCTGAAACAAACCAGAAGAAACATTTTTCTATGGTTTGTGAAAGAGGGAGAGTGAAAAAGAGGCCTTACATATTCATTAGGAGAGACTAGAGGAGACTCAAAGTTTTTCTTATTTAAGATTATAATTCACCAGCAGTGGTCATTGGGGCTCACAGTTGTAAGTCAGGAGCTTGAAATCTTCAAGATCTATGGAAGCACCTTTTTGATTTTCCGCAAACATAGGACAAAAATCAACCAGGGATATCTTGACTTTGTATAAAAGCTAATTTGTGCCCAGTGTTAGTTATGAGGCCCCACTTTGGGGAGGGGTTGATTGCTCCTTCCTACAGGCTGAGGAAAATTGTTTTATTAATAGACTTCTTGCTGCCTCTAGGTCATCGTCATCTTACACTGTGCACATGGAATTGGGATTGCAGTTTATTGGGGACCAACTTCAAATAAACCCTGCTTTATTCTGGCATAGCATATGGAGTTAGATTGGAACGGATTTTAGTAAACAGCTAATATCAGATTGCTTGTGCATAGATGGGAGAGAGAAGATTCCATGGTTGAGTTATATCTACAATCTTTTTAAGTCAGTAGATGACGGTTTGAGTATTTTGTAACCTGCCAATGTACAATGTTATAGCAGGAAGAAATTAAAAGCTGTCATCCTAAGGAAGAGACATAAGGATAGGCAGAAATGCGAAGATCACAAGACAACTGTACGTAGCTATCTTTCAGGCCCTGTAATAGAGGGGACTCAGTTTTATTTTTTCACTGTAAGTAATGTCCAGCATAGATTTTACTTGACTAGATTACAGTTGGATACCTTAAATTTTTTGGTTGTGTTCCCGAAAGTGAGGGTTTGGTCCCAGACACTCCCTAAATGTCCATGCAATATGAAGTCTACTCAGTCATCGTTGCACACTATCCATTTTTGTAGATTTTATAAGGTTATTAGAAAGCAAATTTTATGTCCATTATTTTTAAAGGAAAGTATGTGTATTATCAGGATGCTTTTAACTATATCTGTTCACTTGAGAACCTGAACATTTCTTCCTCTGTATCTACATTTGTTGCATTTGCTATTAAAAGAAGAACATGTCTTTAATATCTGGATGCATTAACTTATGATGCGGAGTAATGACATATGATCTGATGAAGACACAAGTTTGATAATGTTTTATGATTTGGTTTTAACTATAGGTCCCCTATTTCCTTTCGCATATATGGATGACTAAGCAAACCACACTGGCTATTATTGATTGATTCGTTTTGCTTGACAAACTGTATAGGATCAGAGTAGGCCTGAGCCAGACTCGTGCAAGCTTAGGGCCTCATTATGAGGCTGGCAGTCCTAGGACCGGCAGCCTTGCTGTGGCAGTCAGGACTGCCACTGCTGTGGTGGTCCGATCGCCACATTAAGACCCTGGCAGTCAGACCGCCAGGGTTCCACCATCTCCGTTGGGACTTGTGATCCAGAAAAGTTGACAGCAGAGTGGAGGTTGTTATCCACGAGGGCAGCATTGCATGCAGTGATGCCATGCGGATTACGACCTTGTGCTCCACCAGCATTTTCTTGGCAGTTTTACCGCCATGAAAAGGCTGGCAGAGAACAGGTGCGGGGTCACAGAGGGGCCCTGAACTGCCCATGCACTTGGCAAGGGCAGTGCAGGGGTACTCCTGCCCAGCAGCCTCGCAGTATTCACTGTCTGCTGTGCAGATTGTGAACATTGTGAGGGTGCTGGTGCACCCTGTAGGCAACAACATTCCTGCCGGTTTGCTTTCGAGCTGGAGACAATGGTGCCACATGTTTCCCCCTAGGCTGACGGGTAGAAACCAAGGTTTCCACCCGTCAGCCTAGTGGGAAACACCTAGTAGGTCTGGTGGGGTTGTCGCCACTACGGCGGTGGCCACGCTCTTGGGAATTTGGCAGACAGGGAATCCTGTCTGCCAAACTCAAAATTAGGCCCTCAGTGTCTGAAAAAAAAGGAATCATTTTAAATTTAGATTATTTATTCTATTTTATTTGTTTTTTATTTCTCTAATTGAGTGACTTTCTTTTTAGTGGCATGTATTTTTTTATATTAATATTTGTGTTATTGCTGAGAATCTTTTATGGATATGATTAATTATCTGAATAAAGATTGCTGATGATGAGGAAACAGATACACTAGGTGTAAACAGATACATTAATTTGAACCATTGATGTGAAAAAAGGAAACTTTACTTGGTACTGAATGGTCTGTACTCTCTGTTACCTTACAGGTGCAAAAAGTACTCAAACTTCACACACTTTATTGTTGCAGTCAAAATTATTATTGTCTATTTTACAGAAAGGTGGATTAAATTTCTATAACTTCTTCAGTTAGATTTGAATCACTTCAATGCTTAAATTTATATTCGCAAGGAAAAAAAAATATTCTCAAGGATAAATGTCAAACAATATGTCATTTGCCCAACAGTGAAACATTTTTCGCTGGTTATCCTGCTTTCTCAAGGCTCTCACATTTAATAGCTTCCATATACATTTATGATAAGGTAATTCTTTTTTTGCAAAATGTGATAACCGATTTCTTATTTCAGTCCATATAAAAAGCACACGTGGCAACGGTGAGACTGGGCAACGGCTTGAAATTGTGGTTGCAGATACCTTCTGGTCTCAGAAAGCTGAATGCAGTTACACAGAGACGCCCAATCATCAGTGTGCTCCATGTAAAAACACTGAATCCATCCTTCCAGGCAGTACACCTAGAACTAGAGGAAGGATTAGCAAAGCAACAGGGTTTCTGACAAAATATATTCATATAATACAATAGCTCAGTCTAGCCCTGTATAAATCTCAGAGCAAATGGAATTGCTTCAAGACAAGTGGGCCTATGAAACTAGTACATAACAAATGTAAGTATTGCAAGATTTTGCACTTATTTTTAAACCAGAACCAAAGGAGTAATCCAGCTGATAGTAAAACGTGTACATGACTTATGATGATTTCAATGTAGTTTCATGCATGATAGCTGAGCCATGACCTGGGGCTACTCTGGAGTATGGGGCACGGAAATGCATGATCCTAACTTTAGATGACAGCTCTGATAATTGGGAAAAGACTGATCGTGTTCTACTGTGTGCAACAGATTACTCACCAAAAGTGTCCAAAGCTCTCAAAAGTAAAGGTAATGGCCAACAGCACTTTGCAGCTGCAAGCCTTCAAAAAAATAAAAAAGTAATGAGGCACAAGACAAGGACAGAAGCACTGGGAATAAGTTGACAGTGGGATGGAGGAGGGACAGGAGATTGGGAGTTACATTGGCAATGGCTGTGTCGACTACTTTTTAAGTGAGCCACATCCACGAAATACCATGGGCTGATATTGAGTCTGATGAAAAACCTTGTCAGTCAATGTCTAAACCCAGCCAAACCACAGAAGCAAATGGCTGAAAAGCTATCCAAAGCCCACTTTCTGTATGTATGTATGTATGTGTGTGTTGTATGTTGAATGTTGGGTGATGGCAGGAGCTCTCGTCAGACAGCTAAAGCTGTTTTCAGGCATCATCTAAAAAGGAGATGGTTGGCAATTAAGTGGGTGGATAGTAGTTGTTTCAGGATGCTTCTAGTGTCATCCAGACACTTCCTGGAGAATTGATTAACCTCCTTAGTAGCATAGTTAGATTTGGGGTATCCAAAACACCCGCATTCAAACACAACATAATAGAAGGCATGAGGGTTTCAGTTTGAGAAGTTTCTTCAGTAGATTGTTACATAAATCACACCTCTATCTTAGGATAATTCATAAGAATTACTTTTAGGAAAAGGCAAATCTCAATAACAAACTGCAATAGTACAGTGTTGTATCACGTGATTTTCTAGCCACCGCCCACACCAAGCTCATTTGGATCTTCTTCGTCTAAGACAAACAACAAACTAAAGTGGTTTACAGTGTGCAGAGACAGTCACCAAACAAGGACCTCAGGCTGTTACGACTCTGCCGTCCCAAACCTAGGGGGCCCTGCAAACGGACTATCTGTAGCCTGAGTATCACTATTTACATTTACCCAGAGTCCCTTTCTGACTCCTGTGTACTTCCCTTGTTGATATGGCATGCTATGGAAGAACTACATTTCCTCCCATGGATTTCAGGTCCCAAAATGCACTGTCTGGTAGTCAGTAAGACCGGTAATATTCTGTCCATTGCTTCCTATGGGAAAAGTCCAGTTGCTCCTTTGTACTGGATTTTCTCCTCCAGGACTTGTGAGAGACTGAAACTGTACACATCTGTGACCTCTCTTGTGCAGCCCAGCCATGTGACTCCACCCTGGGTTTGCTGCTGCCTGGAACTGCTTATAAGCTGCTATTTCCTAAAGCTCCTCATTGTGCATTGTAGTTCAATTCCTTTGTGTACCAGATCCCTTGTTGGATTGTGTTCCAGTCTTGTTCCTGTTCTGCATCAGCCTGGACCTGCTCTTTGTTCCCCAGCCCTGTTCCTGCTTGTTTCTGCCAGAGTCTGCTCCCTGTTTCTTAGCCCTGTTCCTGCTTGTTCCAGCCAGAGCCTGCTCTCTGTTTCCCAGCCCTGTTCCTGCTTGTTCCAGACAGAGCCTGCTCCCTGTTTTTCCAGTCCTGTTCCTGCCTTGCTTCAGCCTGAGCCTGTTCCCTGTTCCTGCCTTTGCCTCCTAGTTTGTTACTTCTGTTTCTTTTTTTTGGGTTATCATGTCTGATAAGTGTACTATCAGACCTCACCTGTGTATAAGTGGTTTCCTTTGTACTGGGGTTAGGCTCCTGGTTTTCAGGAGGCAATTCCAGCCCCCATCCTTTGTCTAGTATTGTATGTAGTTTTTAGGGCCTGACAGTGTGCTATTGCTGTTTTCCAGGAATTACCACTGTGTTTCGAGGTGGACCCCCAAGGGCTAGTCTTGTGTATGTAAATGCAATCCTTGTTTGTGCCCTAAGGGTCCAGAGACACAATAACTTCTGGTGCCTCCTTTCTATGGGACTCGCGGGGTGACTATCTGTAAGAGTAATCTACACAGAGGCATTGACGTTCCCTGTTGCTGTGGGAAGATCTGAGCCCTACCCTGTGTACAACCTTAGTGATAACCCCAGCGCGTTTGTCCATTACTGATCCGTTCCTTGTTTGTTCACACTAAGGTTGCTCTGCCTTCACTTTCCTGTTTTCTGTGCCTTACCATAGATGTCCTTTCCCCGTGTATGCATTTAGCTGCTCTTCTGCTTTGTTATACTGCCTCCTCGGGAGATATTCTATGACCTCAACGGGGTGCCCCAACCAGAGTCCTGACAAGACCCGCCCGAATCCGTGACACAGGCTGATCAAAGTTCGACAGATACAAGACCCTTTACTTCATAGCAATAGTGTCTGCAAATCTACATAGATACCTAGCTAAACAAAAGTCCAATAGACAATTGAGAAGAGACAGCATTCTTATAATTCCCATATCGAGATAAAATCTATGAATTATGCTCGGGAGCTACCTCCCTACGATTTTAAACTTTGTAACTCATCATCTGAGAACTTAAAGTGCAGAGTCCAGACACTCTCATGGTGTTTCATTCTTACAACTTTGTACAATGGGAGTCAGGTTTACTTGTGCAAATAGCCTAATTAAAAAAGTGCAAAACGACTTTTCCAATTTAGGAAAGTTGATTTTGCACTCGTTAATGATGGATGCAGCGTAGGCATCCTCAAAGTTCATACACATCTACAGACTTACACATTTATTGGTATTCACAAATCATTATCTGACTCTTTCCCACGCTCAAAAAGGATGGATATTTATGCTTGTCATAAGCAGGCATAAATCTCTTTTAATGGCAGCAATGGAAAGGGAACAAATACCAAACTTGTTGGGCCTGGGGTCAAAGGAACTACTTCAAGGGGAATTATAGGATTAACTTCCTCCTTGACAGTGACAGTACACAACCTTTGTCTTCTCTCCCCCAATTGGCTGCGTGGGTTGAACCTAGAGGATTTCCAACTTTTTGCAAACTCCTTCACAATTTGCGCATCCTGCCGACTCTTAGAGCGCGCTGCCCTTGAAGATCCCCACGCTCAATGCAGATCAGAGAGCAATTTAGATGCTCTCTCAGCTCCCTACTTAAAAAGCTTATGTTTGCTGTAAGGGTCTTATATTGGCTTCCAATTTTCTCATTGGGTAATTCATTAATTGGTATGGAGACTTTCAACTACATTAACTGTGTAAAATTAACAATTGATCTTTCTGTGACAAGCCCTCATTTTTAGAGTGCTGTGTGGGTCTTATTTTGTTGTCTTCACTTTGATGTTGACCTTCATCCTTGATATTACTTAGCAAGAAAATACAATTTCAGTGAATGTATGAGACACTTTACCAAGCTCAAATCCTGCATGATATTATGCTTAAAGATTAACCCATTATGTTTGGGTGACCTTTTAGGCTTCAGTCGATACCCTCTCCCTTAGTCTGTGGGTTTCGGACCTTCTGCAAATACATTCTCTATGTATTACAGTCTAGCCTTGTCGACCTTCCACGCAATATAATTTATGATATACTTGGACTTCTCTTTTTCAGTTGTGTCCCATAATTCATGTGTCCAGGAGCCTCTACATTTCAAAAGGAGTCAAAATGTCGTCAACAGATACCAAACATAGACTTAGGTAATTAGGTGTGTTTTACTAGACTCGAATACTGCTCAAAAGTAGCCCTGGTTAACAGATTTAGGTTGTGTGTCCCGTGTGTGTGTGTGTGTGCGCGCATGAGCGTTTGTGTGTGTGTATGTTGATATATATAAACACTCTATATGTTTGCTATATTTCCTCTCTCCTTTGTGTGTGCACTGGAGCTACTAAGTACCTTCTTTCCATAATGTGTTTGCCTTTATTGTTAATAAAGTTGCTGTTACAGAATGACCTAGGCTAGACAAAAAATCTCTTTTTCTTACATTTATTGTTCACATTGATTAAACTGATTGATCAAAGAATATTTATTAGTAGTTG
Organism: Pleurodeles waltl; assembly: GCF_031143425.1. NCBI lineage: Eukaryota > Metazoa > Chordata > Amphibia > Caudata > Salamandridae > Pleurodeles > Pleurodeles waltl. The sequence goes on along the minus strand of NC_090444.1, from coordinate 629,682,250 downwards.
AGCCCTTGGTGAACCACTGTTGCACTACGAAGGTGAAGTGGACAAGCCGGGTACAGCTCTGTGCCAACTTCCATGAATTACAAAGACAAGAGAATCATAAGCACATTTCTATCATGCTAAGTCAAGAACTAGCGTGTACATAATGTACGGGCATAGCAACTCATATGCCCTTCCGACAGTAGTCTCTTGCGAGCATCTAAACAGAACAGCTGTAAACATACATCAGGTGCTAAATGTGTACATAAAAGCAAGCAACTGCCTGTTACAAAGGATGGATTTATGAAGAATACGGCCTACTAAATATAAACTTAAAAGCACCCTCATTTTCGATGTCTCTGTGCCATCATGCTGTACTCTGCGTCATTCTATCAACATTCTTTGTCTCTCCAGTGACAATTTGCAAACAATTAGCAAAGAGACGTTGTACAATGTGTTCCTTGAGCATAATGACGACATCGAAATTTGCCAGCAACAATGCCACGCTTACCAGTTAATGACCAAAGAAGGTAATTGGGGCAGTGCTACATTTTCTTTTTCATTTAGCCCCCTAAAAGGTATTAAAACCTCGAAGATAAACCATAAATTTAACTGGGAACACTGTCTTCCAAAAAAACAACATAAAGGGTTAGTGCCGCCTTTTGTTTTGAGTATTTCTTTATTAGGTTTTCAGAAAAGTACATAAACAGTTAGAGAAAGACCATAAGTGCAGTACAATCGCCATCAGCGTTTCAAAAAAATATGTACTATGCATAATATCAGATACCAGCCCAAGAAGTCCTCCTTCTAGGGCAGTATATCAGCAGTTTACCTCACAGAACACTATTACACACTACCAGTCAACATACATACGCACAAACTAATATCATTGTTTAGAGGCAGATGGTAAGCAGGAACCAAAGAAGATACATGTTAGACAATGGCGCCTGTTAATATTAATTTTCAATACAATACATAGCCCAGGAGTTACATCATATATTTCCGGACAGACACTTCAGAAGAACTTTTGACACAGTCTGTTCACAGTCTTAACATAATGGTCGACCTTCTGTAGCCTCTTCCTCATTAATGTTGATTGGGTTTATCAATGGATAGGGACCTGAGGGGTCCCATATCTCTCGGGTTCGAGATATAGGAGGCAGCATTGCCACATACAAAGACAATTGATCATTACAATAGATTAAATCAGCCAGCCATTCTTTGAATGTATGCACTCTTCCCCAACCCCAGTAGCAGGTAATTAGGTGCTTTGCTAGAAGAAGGGCCAGTACCACAAATTTCCTAGAGCAGGTCTCTATTTTCCCCGTGTCACCTCACAAAGCAATAAGGGTGGTTAGCCTCAGGCTATATCCAATCTTATCTCTCAGTGCAACTTCTATCTCATCCCAGTATGTCCGGATGGACCCACATGCCCATGCAAGATGTAAAATTTCAGCCTCAGCCATACCACATCAATTGTATTTATCATCTATATTCAACCTGTATTGATATAACCTCATCAGAGTGCAATATACTCTGTGGATAAATGTATAGTGTATGATACACAGTCAACTTCCAGATACATTTCTCCCTGTTTGCACACAGCAAGAATTCCATATAAAATCAGTAAGGTCAGAACCTATATATGTTTGTCAGTGGGTCTATGTGTGCTCCCTGACAGGTAATACCGCTTGTTGTGCTGTACGGTATAAGATGGAGACCAAGTGTCATTAAGTTTCTTCTTGAAGTAGTATATGTAGGGTATCTGGTTGGGGGTTCGTTAGGAAAATTCAGTGTGACTGCCTTCACATTGTCTTGAAGCCATATATAGAAGAATGTGTCTAGTGGGGATGGTGTCTCACCCTTAAAGAACTGATCTCTTGACTTGAATGTCCCCTCTGTATATAGGTCTCCCCACAGTGTGAAGCCACATCTTTGAAGGAGTTGCCTCCATGTGGCATCATGTGTAACAGGGAATTGTGGATGAAACTGCAGCAGAAGTGGGGAGTATAGTAGTGGTTTCCTTAATTTGTGGGCTAGTTTTAGCCATGCATTAAAGGTGCAGCACCAGTAGAGTCTTCTGAGTAGGAAAAATGTAATGAGGCACCAGGATAGGAGGTTGCCAAATGAGATAAAAAACTGAGTGTGCTTATACCAGTAGATTGCGTAGTGTGCTTGGGTGCAAAAATTGTGTAGTTCCACATCTGGTGCTTCAGTGTCTCCCTTGGAAAAAGGGAGAGTGAGGACATCCTACTAGATACGTGACTGCTTGCCTGCCAATGCGAATCTTATCATTTGTGGGCGGAGTGCATGATAAAATGGGCGTTCTGGTGAATAGGGTATATTTAGAAACAGGTATAAAAATGTGGGCAACATGAGTATTTTCATTAGTGCAATACGCCCTGCTAGTGATAGAGCTAATGAAATCCAACAAGTAATGCTGTATGTGATTGCAGACAGTGCTACCTCATAGTTTGCCCTTAGAGTTTCCTCCTTATCTGTAGAGATTACCACCCTTAGGTTTGTATGTCAGTTGAGCACATGGCAGTGGATAATACAGAGTAAAGGACTACATGGCAGTAGCTAATAGGAAAATATGGGATTTCTCCCAGTTAATATGCACACCAGATAACTCTCCAAATTGAAAAAAAATCCCACAAAATGCCTTGCAAGGAATGGCAAAAGCAAGGATAGGCGATTGGCAAGGATTTTAGCTAATATTTTAACATTGCAATTAATCAGCAATAATGGCTGATAAGAATCAGTTGTCCGGTGGCTTGCCAGGTTTGAGCAAGGTAAGAATCATAGCTTCACACATAGTTGTGGGGAGCGAGCCAGTTTTTTTTGCCTCTTGATAGACCGCTTTAAGATTGGTATTCATAAATATGCATAGGTTTTATAAAAGTCAGCTGGGAGGCTCAGGCCCTGGAGCTTTATCTGCCTGTAGCTGCATGATTGCTTCAAGCACTTCATCATCTGTGATATCCTCTGGAATAAACTGCCATTGAGCGTCACTCAACCAGCCTAATACACATCTTTCAGAAACTCATGTACTGCCTCAGGTGTTGTTCTGCGGGTTTTATATAGGGAGCTATATACCTGTACTGTCTGGAGTCTTCAATCCCAGGACATTATTAGCAGAAGGCTTTTTATGAGTCATGGTGGCCAAGGTATGATCCCGTAGTTCACCCTCACCATATGTGCGAACTTTGGTGTATTTAGCACGGTATAGGCATTCTCTTGCCGTATCTTGGAATTCTGATAAAGTTTTTAAAATTTTGTTAGAGATAGCAGGGTCGTCAGCAGTACTCAGGAGCTATTCGAGCTACTTAAGTTCTCTTTCTAACCTATTCAGACTTGCAAGTAGGGTATGTAGTACCACACACCTATTTGCAATGGAGGTGGCTCATATTGTAACTTTAAAGGCCTCCAATATGGTACCTATCAAAGAGGTTGAGTCAACATTGTGTGCTAAAAAGTCAGCAATCTCCTGCCTCATTTCCTTTCGAAAGAGAGTATCCAGAAGCATCAAAGGGGAGGGTCACCACATTACACCAGCTGGAGCCCTGGCAGGGAGGCATAACACCATCAAGACTGGGGACTAGGCAGTGCACTGAGTACGTTTTCACGAGGTGGGCTACTTCCTGGATACAAGTGTCCAGTCTCTTGGAAATAAGCCAGTAATCCAATCTTGACCAGCTATCATGTACCCCTGAATAATAAGCGCCTTCCTTGGTGGTGAGATGAACCTGTTTCCATGTGTCTAATAAATTGTGCTCTTCCATGATATCTTTAATGTGTTGGATATTGTGCTTTGTGCTGCCTGCTGAACATGCGATCAGTCTTTCTCAATGTTTAAGGCCACATTAAAGTCACTGCCTCATAAGACCAGACTTGGGCCATTATCTGTAATTAGCACCCAAAGTCTGTCAAAAAAGCCAGGTCATCCACACTGGGGCCATAGCAATTAGGTATGATAACTGCATGTATTCTGCCCCCACATAATTGAATACAGAACTTGAACATCATTTGGATAGATGGAGTATGGGGATTATTGCCTATAGGAAGTCAAGCAGGAGGCAAAAAATGCGCTGGCAGTTGCAGCAAAATGTGTTTCTTGTAATAATGCTATTTGTTTGTAATGTTGGTCTGGATATGCCAGCATGTGTCTTTGTTTGCGTGGATCACCCAGTCCCCTGACTTTCCATGCAAGGCATTTACATGTCGCTTGTGTGAAGAGTACTCATGCAATAGTGCTTTGGGAGAGGTTAGGGCTGGACATCATTCATGTGAGCCATGACGTTTCTGAATAGGCACAGCAGTATGAGCCATGTACTACAGATTATCAAACTCAGATGATGATATGCAGTTCTTGGAAAAGCAAACCTTGCCAGTCCCACCCTCCTCCCTCACCGGCAGCCCAAACCTGCCAGGAATATACAACACTCCCATAACCTTGTAAACAGACCTACATAGAAAGCATTGGAATTGTCGTATTTAACAGGGAGTACATCCAACACTGCTCCCATTTGAAAAACAGACATATGCCAATAGGAAATTATTTCCAAAGAGCAGACTGCTGTGACGCAATGGAAACAAAGGAAACTGTAGCCTAGAAGTCAGAGGCTAATCAAACTGATAGAAAACAAAACAATAGTCATCTCAATGAGAGTTAACCTGTGGGGGCAACCTACTGAGCCACACAGGGTCCTCCTCAATAGTACAAGGGTGTCAGGGGTGCTGCGTACAAACAGAAATAGATAATTGGACATTGTAGTTTCACATGCGTGTCAAGAGTAATTAAAGAGCTGCAATGGGCAATAGTTTAGAGTAGCAGTGTATGTCAGAATGGGTTGATAAGTAAAAGGATATCAGTCACTGCAAACATCAGATGTTGCGAATACAGGTCTGGGCGGAGACGCTTGCGGTTTCCATCGTGGTGTGTTGACAGAGTTTTTTAGCCTGAAGTCAAAGACATGCTGGGGATTACTGAAGACATGGTCTTTTCCTTGATAGGAGACTCAGGGATGGGCTAGATAGAGCATTGCATATGTACCACTGCCTATCGTAGCCACTGCTTGACAGAAGTAAATTTCCTTCTTGCCTCGTGGACCGCAATGGTAATGTACCTGTATTGGTAATTTCTGGAACTCCAATGACTAGGGATTCATTTTGTGCCACAATAACTTTCAGAACTTTCTCCATGTTTAGAAGTTGCTCCCTGCAGGAAGAAACAGTGTACTCAACAGTATATAGGCATTGCTCTGCTTCCTGGAGCTGGCAATCATGCTTTTTGAGCTTATAGGTCATGGAGTCTATTCTGCTACACATTGTGTCCATTTTTGACTCAATGAATGTTAAGCTTTGTGTCATAGCTAGCAAAAGTGTTTTCATATTGGCCGCATCACTTGTTATTTCTGTTGGAGAATCATCAGTTCCAGAGATTTATGGCTACCACCAGTTGCCTTCGCAGATCAACAGGAGTAGAGTTGGAGCTTAGTTTGACAATCATCAGACTTACCCATGCTGTTTGAGGATGATCAATAAGATCAGGGTATCAGGTCTCAGGCCTAATGAAGGTCAAGGTAAGAGGGTGAGCTCAGCTGTCATATGCCGAACAGGAAGGACCCCCAGTGTATCCCAGCATCATTAGGTATGTGTTGGCACAGAGCAGTAGGCTTGCAAAAGTCTGTGCTAGGCAGCATTTGGTTCTCCTCAGTACAACAGAGGGCCAGAAAGAGCACCGACGATGATAGCCTGTTGAACAAGTTACTCCAATAATGTGATCACTGTCACTGTACAGACTCTGCACTTTTAAAATGGATCTCACGCTACAGTATATGCCAATACCGCCTCGCCCCAGATCCTCTCTTGGGGGGGGGGGCACAAGGGGTTTACATTGTCTTACATTGACAGTTCCACTGCATAGCAAGGAAAATAGCTTCTTTGTTCATCAAAACAGTGGCAGAAGTGACATGACATGCCCTTTGATCCTTTTCTCAAATGTTAAAAATATAAGTCACAGGAAGTGACATCACCTACTCTTTGAACATGAGAAAGAGTCATCACAATGTTGGAACAATATTTTAACAGAACTTAAGTAATGCAACAATAAATATTTATTGAATGCCACAAAAACAGAAAAAGCTAAAGGAATACTTATTTCTAAAAAGTAAGTAACCTCCTTGGTTAAGTGCTTCTACATCATAAAGTCCTCAGAAGAGGAGCAGTGCAGCTGCTCATACAGAGAAAATTCAGACTAATGGCTCTACCAAATGTGGTACATCATAGCGTTGAATACCCTATTCATGGGTGATGTTGACATTTTGCCAGTATTGTACCGGTCCGGCCAGTATTTTCCTGCCATGATGGGTAAAAGAAAAAATTCTGAAAATCAATTAAATTCAGTATATTTCCCTCCTTTAAATATAACTTCAAAGCAACAGATGGAAACATGACATGTCAACATTTTGGTGATGCTTCCATAAGTATTGAGAGGAGGTAATCAATGAGATTGAGTGAATATTTGGGGTCCAGTTGGTTAGCTTGATTACTTGTCCTACCTTCTGAAACTGCAGAATGGTAGACAGATTTCTCTCCTGTTTGGAGCGGTGAGGAATATTAAGCACGGCAATGGAATGTTGTAGAAGTAGAATGTAATGAGGTAATAAGTGAAGGGTTCCAGGGGAAAGTCTGAAGATCATTGGCGGAGGCTGGAGTTAGATGTGGCTGAAGTGTCTGTTAATAAAGAACCAACTTAACTCAATATGGTGATGCATCTTCTCTTCCAAGAAACACCACAATTTGGCGATGAGTGACGGAGAAGACACCTCAACATAACCTCCGGAAGTCTGATCAGCCAAGACGGTTAGGAAAAGCTGTTGTCAGGAGGTTGAAATCATCACACCATTAAAAGCGTATCAACTTGTGCTGTGGATTGGAGCCCAAGCAGCATGTGAGACAGTACTGTTGTTTCGAAAATGACTACCACTCTATAGATAATGGCTGTGGAGGTCGCCTATGTTGGTAAGGCAGGGATGTGGAGAATGGCTTGTGTGAGTTCAACGGGCATGTGGGCAAACGAATGCACTCAACACAAGCAGCTAAGTAAGCATGCATTCTTGCACTCTAATTTGAAAGGTACCATTTCTGCTGCCATCCACACTTCTATTCTGGAGCTTGTTAGCCTCATTAGAGTGAAAGGAGTCTTACCACAAAGCAGAAGTGGCGCACTTAATCTGGACATGCTGTGAAGGCTGACTGATTGGTGCCGCTTTCAACTGTGATCTGATGGGTGGTGTATTTTATAATAGTGCCTGCAGGGTCTTCCTAAAGAGCTTACTGCCTGTGCGCTGCCACACCTCTCTCCAGTGTCTGCAGGGAATTGAGCAGACATTTACTGTGTATGCATCAACACAATTTTTTAAAATGAATGTGGCAGACATTTCACCTTGGGAATATACTTTGGAAGCAGTCATAGTCATCATAAAAATGTGTTGAAGGAAAATTTACACATACATATATTGGAAAGAAAAGGTAATTTGCCACACAATAAGAACATTGACCAATTTCGAATCTTTAGATACATATGAAAATAGTTTGTAGACAAGGATTTATAAGCGGTGTAAGTATGCAGAATGTCACTGCACCACCTTTTATTCTGCCTTCTCTTGGTCAACCCATACTTAAGTGGGACAAGTGGAAAAACGTTTTTAGTAATTATGCACACAGTTGTAGTACAAATCTAAGGGGCAGATTTAAGAAAAGTGGCGCTGCACCCAGTGCAGCACCACTTTTCTAGTGCCTCCCTACCACCACCATGTGTATGCCTATTGACGCTATTGATGTACTGTTCAGGGTTAGAGCCAAAATTTTGGTGCTAACCCTGAACAGTACATAGGAGCCCATTGTAACTGCTCTGAGCAGGCGTTAAAAGTAGCCGCAAAAAATGATGCAGTGGAATCTCTCAGATTCCACTGCACCATTTTTGCGATCCCCCTAACGGGGGAACCCACCCTTGGCATACATTATGCATGGCACATGCATAATGTGTCGCAAAGGGTTACAAAGTGGCGCAGTGCATGCAGTGTGCCACTTTGTAAATATGGCGTGGCAATTTGTGGAGCCTAACACCACATTAGCACAAAAAAATTATGCTAATGTGGTACTAGAGCTTCATAAATCTAGACCTAAGTGGAAAAAGGAAGCATGCTCTGTTGTTACACTGTTTGAGGACAGAGGGACAGAAAGTTTTGGAGAAATAGCCAATGTTAACCCCAGGAGAAATGCCTGATTTGAGCAAATATGAGATTGCAATTGCCAAACTGGATCTTCATTATTCGCCAAGGATAAGCACGATACTGGAGAGGTATCATTCGGGCCTTCGAAGCCGAGATCAAAATGAGTCAGTGGAAGAATTTGTCATGAGCTTGAGGAAGCTAGCGGCAAGCAGAAAATGTGGAGGGACAAGAGAAAAAAATGGATTAGGGACCAGTTTGTGCTGAGGTGTAATAATGACATAATCCGGGAGCGGATATGGATGAAAGATGAGCAAGCACTGGAAGAGGTGTTCTTTGTAGCAAAACAAGTGGAGCACATGTTGAAATGTGTTTGGGCACTGAGCAAGAAAAAAGAAGGAAAAGACAAGACAGACAAGGACAATGTGACCGAAGTCTGCATAGTGCGATCTAAAGATTCCTCATAGAAGGGAGGAGTAAGTGAATCTTGGGGAACTGTAAGTGAATTTTGGTGGACATGTTTTTGCTGTGGAATAGGCCATAAGAAAAAGGGTTTCAGGGGCAAGTCATCAGAGAGGTGCCAAGAGGTGGTGCTGCAAATGAAAGAAGTGATTTTAGGATATCTAATGGAAGTAGAGATATTGATGGGGCTCAAATTACTATGGAGTTTGTTTGTGTTCCCAGATTACTATAATCTCATATCTGGCATTAGAGAGATATTTCCCTGGAGGTAGAGCCCTGAGAGAAATGAATACTAGCCCAAAAGTATATGGTGGATCCACAATCAGGATGATGGGGTATTTTGAAGCGAGCATTGGAGTAAAGAACAAGCATACGCAAGGGAAGGTGTATGTATTCCATGAAGGGGATGATTTGTTGAGGTGGGTTCATCAAGAAGAATTTGGTGTACGTGTCAATCCCAACAGAGTCACACAGGTACGAGTGTAGGAGGCTGGTTTGGGAGAGGACAGGTGTGTTAGAGTTTCCAAACTTGTTTCGAGATAAACTTGGGAAGTTAGTGGGATACAAACATAAGATTAAGGTGAGAGGCACAGGTGTTCCTGTAGTAGCTAAAGTGAGGTGCATTCCCCTGAGTGTTCCGGAAGATGTGACATGTAAGTTGGAAAAGGTGTGCAAAATGGGGCTTATTGAACCAGTTGAGGCTACGTAGTGGGTGGCTCTCCGTGTTGTCACATGGAAAGGGAATGGGGACATTTGTCCTTGTGTTAATTTGCATGTGTTAAATAAAGAGGTGATGGTAGACAAGTTTCCATTGTCCATTATTGAAGAGATCATTACAACATTTAATGAAGCCAAGGTATTCACTACACTCGATATTGTTTTCCCTTACCTTTAGGTAGAACTGGATTCTGAGTCGCAAGATTTTACATCATGGGAGTCTAGAGATTTAAGAGAATGCCTTTGGTCTGATATCAGTGGCATCTATATTTCTAGGGGCAAGGAGGTTAATCTTGATAGGAGTGTCCGGAGTTAAATGCTACCAGGAGGACATTTTGATTTTTGGCATTACTGTTAGTTAGCATGATTAAAGGATTAGAGAAGTACTGAGCAGATTACAAGAAGTAGGATTAACACTAAAAGCAGGGAAATGTTTGTTTGGGGTGAATGAGTTTAATTATGTGGGGTACAAAATGTCATCAAAGGGTATCCGTCCTCGTGAGGTATTGGTGAAGATGATCAGTCAGAGAGCAAACATCCAAAGAGGAGTTGTCATCTTCTTAGGGATTGGAGAGTACTATTGTAATTTGTGAAAGATTTTTGTTAGAACAAAAGGTTCAATTTGTATGGTGTAAACAATGTTCATGAGAGTTTGAGTGGGTGAAGGAGGAGTTAAACCATACGCCATCACTACAAACATATGATCCCACAAGTGACAGAAAAGTGGTGTGTGATGCAAGTGCAAAACGTTTAGGAGCGCTACGGATTCAAATGAAGAATGGACATGAGAATCTCATTGCATGGGTTTTTTACATGCTTTGATGGAAGCTGAAAGTAATTATTCAGTTATTGAGAGAGAGAGTCCCTAGGAGTGTTCTGGGTGGTCAACAGATTCAGACACTTTTTGTGGGGAAAAGTGTTTTCGGTACAAACAGATCATAAGCTGCTGGTGGAGGTTTTTAATAGGAAAGGAATAGAATAAGGCGGTCATTCTGACCGCGGTGGGCGGCGTTAGCCGCCCGCCATGCGGTCACCGCCATATGGCCGCTCCGCGGTCAAAAGACCGCGGAGGCCATTCTGGCTTTCCCGCTGGGCCTATGGGCGCCCGCCAAAGGAGCGCCCGCCGGCCCAGCGCGAAAGGCCCTGCAACAATGAAGCCGGCTCCGAATGGAGCCGGCGGAGTTGCAGGGGTGCGACGGGTGCAGTTGCACCCGTCGCGATTTTCACTGACTGCAATGCAGACAGTGAAAATCTTCCTGGGGCCCTGTTAGGGGGCCCCTGCACTGCCCATGCCAGTGGCATGGGCAGTGTAGGGGCCCCCAGGGGCCCCACGACACCCGTTCCCGCCATCCTGGTTCTGGCGGTGAAAACCGCCAGAAACAGGGTGGCGGGAAGGGGGTCAGAATCCCCATAGCAGCGCCGCCATGGAGGATTCTCCCAGCTGGGGGTAATCCGGCGGAAAACCGCCGGACCCGGCTGGGCGAGCGCGGCTTCACAGCCGCGGTCGGAATACAAAAGTGTTTTAATCAAAGATGTACACACTTGCAGATGTTCTTTGTGTTTCTTTTATTTCAAGAAGCATCAATAATAAAGGCTCACCGACAGCGTCTGATCAGCAAAGCCTCCTCTCCCAACTGACTCTGATCTCCCCACACAGAATTCTACATTCTACATTCTATAGCTATCTATTCTATCTATCTAGTATTACAACATCTCTTTTTTTTCCCAAACAAAACAAAAAACAAAAAAAAAAAAAAATAATAATAGTAGATAAGTAATGATAATAAATTACTACATCATATAAACATTAATACATTTCAAATTCAGAATACTTATTTGGAACTTGTCTTTTCCTTTTAGTTCTCAAATTAACATCAGTTACATCAGTTAATTCATTCTCTGTAACTCTCTGTGCCATTTCTAAATTATGCATTTCATTGTCACAAATACTACTATTACTCCTACTATTGTTTCCATCAATTCTGCTATTGGATTTTCCCTCCATTCCATCACTAGTTAAATCTCCAAAATCATAATAATCCCTATTTTCCAAATGAACATCAACTCTGTTTCCTACATTTTTCAAAATGCTCTCTTGATGTGGTTTTAACAAGATCACTGCATTTTTACTCCACCAACCCTTATCTTTCAAAAGAACAGAACCATTAGATACTTTCAAAACTTGCACTGGAGCAGAGTATACCGACTCCCCTTTTTGTACTTTATAGGGTTTTCTTACAAGAACCCAATCACCTACGTTGAATACTCCAGATCTCACTCTATTTATTTTATCATAATAATGTTTAGTTTTTACTTGTTTGTCGAGAATTTTTTGTTTAACTTGAAGTTCATTATCATCCACAATTTTGACCATATTACCATTATTCACAACCTTGCCAAATTTAGGAGTGAGTAAAGTTTTCTCCTTCCTACCTCTCATCAAAAGGAAAGGTGAAAATCCAGTTGTAGAATTCGTAGTACAATTATACCCATACACTTTCTCTCGTAAAAATTCATATACATCTAATTTAGATGCTAATGCTAATTGAATACCTTCTTTCATAAATCTATTCATGCGTTCTACTTGACCATTCGATGAAGGATTGTAAAGAGGACTTTTTTCTTGTCGAATACCATGACATTCCAAAAATTCACACATTTTCTGTGAAGTTAATTGTGTACCATTGTCAGATACTAAAATTCTGGGTAAACCTTCAATTGCAAATATTTTTCTTAAAAATTCAACAACCGTTTCAGTACTAACATTACTTAAAAATTCCCAGTGAATCCATTTAGAGTAATAATCTGTGATGACAATTAAGTAACGCATATCTGATTCAAGTAAAGTAAATGGTCCTGAAATATCTATAGCTATTTTCTCCCATGGTGCATCAGGTATCAAAACAGGTTGTAATTCCTTTTTGCTCAGTTTCCAATGTTTGACAGATCTAATACACTCTACACAGTTATCTAGATACATATTAACATCATTGTCAAGCCCAGGCCACCAATAATATGATCTTAAAGCTTTCTTTGTAAGACTAGTGCCAGGATGTCCTTTATGGGCCAATTCAATCAACCTTTTCTTTAACGCTTGTGGTGGAACATACAAATCATGTCTCATTAAAATTCCACATTCAATACTCAATTCATCAGCTACTTGTGAAAAATTCTTTAATACGTTACCTACATTTCTGCTAGGAGGCCACACTTCAGTGACATATTTCATTACTTGTTGTAATACTGAATCACTTTCAGAAGCTTTGCACCACTCCTCAGCAGAAATCACACCATCACAATGTTCTACAACATCCATATATGCCACTATACATTCATCATCCAAAATTTTTCTGTGATCATCATCTTCCAAAGGTAACCTGGATAGACAATCAGCACGTCTATTCAGACCACCAGAAATGTGTTTTATCACAAAGTTATATTGTTGTAACTTAGATAATAATCTGATCAACCTAGAAGATGCCTTCGTATTACTCCTCCCATCCATCATGTATACCAATGGTTTATGATCAGTTACTAACTCAAACTCATTGCCCCAAAGATATGTCTTCAATTTATCCACGGCCCAAACGCAAGCCAATGCCTCTCTTTCGATGGTACTGTAAAAACATTCTGATTTCCGAAGCATTCTAGAAACAAAAGCTACTGTAACTTCCTTTCCAGACACTATCTGAGTAAACACAGCTCCTATACCTGTTGCACTAGCATCAACAGTGATTCTGTTGCGTCCTTTCGTATCATAAGGTTGCAAAGCTGGTGCTTTCAATATGGCATTTGTTACATTTATAAATGTAGTTTCTTGCTCATGTGACCATTCAAATTTAACTTTCTTAGCAGTTTCCTAAGAGGTTCAACTATGCCAGCATAATCCATAATGAACCTAGAATAGTACTCACTTAACCCAAGAAAAGATTTTAGAGTTTCCTTATCCCTAGGTCTGGGAACTTCACGAATTGCTTTAAGTAAATCCTCCTTTGGTTTTATACCATCAGCCGATAAAGTGTGTCCCAAATACTCTATTTCTGTACAAAAGAACTTACATTTCGATCTACTCACTGTCATCCCTCTTTCTCTTAAAATACTTGACACTTTATTCAAAATGACATTGTGTTCAGAAGATGTTTTCGCATGGACCAAAATATCATCCTGAAATTTCTCAATACCATCCATATCTTGAAAAAGAAAATCCATCAGCTTTTGAAATACACTAGCGGCTGAAGCAAGTCCAAAAGGTAAGCGTACATATCTGTACGCTCCAAATGGTGTTACGAAAGTGGTATAATCTTTTGATGATTCACACAATTTGACTTGATGATATGCCCACTTAAGGTCAATCAACGAAAAATATCTTGAACCATTAGTAGCTGCTAGAATTTCTTGTATCCTGGGCAATGGGTGACAATCTACTACAATATTCCTGTTCAAGGATCTCAAGTCAGCACATAACCGTATATCACCAGTTTTCTTTTTTGTAACTACAATAGCCGACACCCACTCAGAAGAATCTGTGCGTTCAATCACACCTTCATCACACAATTTCTTTAATAAATCTTTTAACTCCTTTCTAACAGACAGTGGAACAGGACGCACTTTATGAATGACAGGTGTAGCTGTTGCTTTCAACTTAATTTCGTGTTCAAATCCCTTCACACATCCAATATGATTCGCAAAAACATCCTGATTATCAGTCAACACCTTTTCAAGAGTCAAATACATATCAGTATCCCCAATGCTATTGACATCTGAACATGGTATATCACCTAGAATGATTGGATTAGTTGATCCTGGTTTCAAAATTATTCCCAGTCTACCCAAATCCTGCCAACCAACGATGTTCCTGCCATTTTCAGCAACATATATCTTAGTATCGATGCTGCGACTTTTAAATTTCAAACTGTCACAAAAATATCCCACCATGTTAATATCAAACTCTCCAAACGCCTTTGGGTTTACATCACTCTTTTCTAATTTCAAGTTCTTCCAAACTTTCTCAAATTTGTCCTTATCTAATATAGTAATAGGAGAACCAGAATCTGCCATGACCTCCAATTCTTTCCCTCCAATACTAACACAACCAAGTGGTGCTTTATATCTGTTCATCATTTTCCTACAACCATCATCTTCTACAGTTAGGACAATATTTGCACACATTTCTTCATCAAAATTATCAACTGTATTAATTCTAATTTGATTGCCCTATTTTGTACTTCTACATACAACAGCAAAATGACCGACTTTTTTACATTTAATAAATGTTTGTCCTAAAGCTGGACGTTTGGAATTATTACCCAAATGTGATTTTTACCCACATCTGTAACATTGTATACTTTTCCTTCCGTAATACTTGCTATCTTTGTCTTTAGTGTCTTTAGTTTTTTGATCCTGTACCATATATACATCTGTATTAGAAACATCTACAGATGTTAAAGCTTTAGTGGACAGTAGCGATCTCTCAATTCCTTTGGCTATGTCAACAGCCTCTTGTAATGTTGGATTTCTGCATGCCAACAACCTTTCTTGTATTTTTTTTGAATAACATTGAAATACAAATTGATCTCGAATATAGGTATCAGTCATCTCATTAAATTCGCATGAAGAAGCTAAGACTCTCAAAGAAGCGATGTACTCCTCTACGCTTTCATTCTCCATTTGCTTCCTTTTGAAGAAACTGTGCCTCTCCACCATTAAATTGGGCTCCTCTGTGAATTGTTTTTCCATACGTTTAACTGCTTCCTCATACTCGTTCAATGGAATAAATTGTCCAGGAGGCGATTCATACTCCGGTAGATTGTCAAAGGTTTCTTGACCTGTATTGCCTAATAGGCCAAACATCAATGCTTTTTTCCGTTCTGGATCAAATTTTTTTCCATCAATAGCCACCAAGTAATTTTCAAATGCTCTATGCCAATTTCTCCATTTCATTACAGGTTTGCCAGGATTATTTAAAAACAACGCAGGTTGGTTAATAAAATTATTATGAGCCATAGTTTATTTATTCCTTTAAATATTTATTAATATATATATATATATATATATTTTTTTTTATGTATTCCACAGTGTCCAAAACGTTCTTCAAGAATCTGAAACTCTCCTGCAAACTTAAAATGGCTACTGTATACTCCTTGGTCAATTGAAAGCAATGTATATCCAAATCGACATACAAAATGGCCGCTGTTGATGAGTACTTTTATTAGGAATTTGCCCTTGTTTCACTCAATTTGCCCAATCTAAAATGGCTGTTGTTTATGTCACCGCGTTATATTTGTTTTCATTGGAGATTGGGCACAATACAATTACACAAACAGTACTCCAGCATGACTAGCAACCGTTGCTAGGAAACTAGTACACTTCATTAATGAGTGCTTGAAGCGGCGATAAATTAATAAGGAAATAGGACATTTCCAAATCCCACGGCTACAGTACCTTTTTGAAAAGCAGTGAGTACTTTGAAGATAAAAACACCAAAACTTTCCTCCACCGGATCCACAATATAGAATATTCGATGAGCCTAAACAACACTCGTCGCCAAATTGTTGTAATCAAAGATGTACACACTTGCAGATGTTCTTTGTGTTTCTTTTATTTCAAGAAGCATCAATAATAAAGGCTCACCGACAGCGTCTGATCAGCAAAGCCTGCTCTCCCAACTGACTCTGATCTCCCCACACAGAATTCTACAATCTACATTCTATTCTACATTCTACATTCTATAGCTATCTAGTCTATCTATCTAGTATTACAACAAAAAGGAAGCACCGCCAGCCTGTTGGCGGTGCTTCCGTGGTCGTCGACCCTGTCGGTCGATGACCGCCAGGGTCAGAATGACCCCCTAAGTATCTCTTAGCATTCATGGGCGGGTGATTAGCTTACAGGAGTATTCACTCACTGTACAGTATATACCAGGGGCATGCAATTTTTCTGCAGACTTTTTATCCAGGTTAGTTCATGTTGATGCTCCATGTAAACAGAGTGAGAAGGACCGGATAGAGGAGGAGGTGATCAAGGTGTATGAAGTTATTCAAGATTGCATTGAAGAAGGGGAAAGGATAGAGCAGTTTGGGAATGATGAAGAATTAAAACACGCAATCTATGCATTTTTACTGGGAAATGTAATGAGAATTATCTGAAAAAGGGTAATGGCAGTTGATAGAAATTAAGACAGGAATGGGCTGTGGATAAAAGGTTTGTATTGAGGGGAACACAATTAGTACCTCCTAAAAGTTTACATCCCAGAATTTTGCAGTTAGCACATTAGGGTCATGTGGGAATAATGATGACTGAAAGAAGTTTGAAAAATGTCTTTTGGTGTCCAGCACTGGACCATGATGTAGAAAGCATGGTCCAGGAGTGTGCTGATTGTGTAGCATGTGATGAGGGTTTGAGAACAAGTAATATTCCGATGGTATGCAGAGAATCACCTTCATATCCATGGGAAGAGGTTGCCATTGACTTATTGGGTCTGGTACGGGGTGAACTTGCCACGATGTATGTGTTAGTAGTACTAATGGACCTTGTTATGATGTGGCTCGTGGCTGCATGTTTGTATTCTTTAGCCGTGAGCCTAGAATGTTGGCGATGTCGTTCTCCCTCCTGGCAGTTGCTTGCTGATGGGGGAAGAGGGCACCGCATTGGAGGAGAGCTCGCTCAATAAACCTTACCTGTTCGTGTATGACGCTGCTCCGTCCCTTCTTTACATTTTTGGCGACGAGGCGTCAGCAAGCAGGTGGCTTTCCTCCGGACACGGATGCTGCAAATCCGTTTTTTTCATAGGATCCCAGACGCGGCATAACGACCGGCTTGTGAAGGATTCACCATTGTGCCTTCTCTACGGCTGTCCTGACTCCGAGATTTGATCGCCGCCTGTTTTATCTGGATTTTGGACGTCCAGCTTTTCGTTAGGGGGCACGCACCGTTGCGAAGGTTGCATTGGGCTCACGTCACGGACACTTCGTTCATTTGATGCCATGGCAACGTCACGTTGACATCACTGACGCGCTCACACGCTTGTTGGCGGCCATCTTTGAGAGTTGGGAAAACTCTCATTCAATCAGATACAGTCCACGACAAACTGCTCACCGTTACACGGATGATGTATGCATTTAAATCCTCATCTAGTGCCTTCTACGTTGATAGGCACACCTGAACCCTGTTGATTGCTACTTTGTTACTCTGAGATTGCAGTATCCTGACAAATACCTGGAGGAACTTTAATTCTTATTTATTTTGGTTTCCTTACATACATACCTACATACCAAACTTGTGTTTTCATAGATCCTAAGTTCAGATTCATACAATGGCTATGTCAACCGCTGCTGTGCACTCTCCACCTCTGTTTTTGGTGCAACCTGGAAGTCCGCCAATACTTTGGGAGGAGTGGATAGACATATTTAATAATTATCTTGAAGCTTTAGATGGGTTAGGATTCTCCTCTAGTAGGAAAAAAACTATCTTACTTAGTTCCCTAGGCAATGAAGGTCAGCATGTTTTCAAGTACTTGCCTAAGGCTGTTGATCAGTCTGGCCAGCCCATTGATGATGTATTGTTGGAAGCGAGGCGGAGACTAGAATTGAGGTTTGCCAAGACTGAAAATGTGGTCATTCATAGATTTGGGTTTTACACACAACCACAAAAGGAAGGTGAATCTGTGAATGAGTTTGTTGCTCGGCTGAGAGAGCTTTCTGGTAAATGCAGATTGGGGGCGATGACGGAAGAGTTGATTCGTGACCAGCTCATCGTACAGTGTAGGAGCAAGAAAATGCAGGAAAGATTGTGGGCAGCGAAGGACCCCAAGCTGAAGTATGCTATAGAAATTGCGAAGGTGGTTGAGGAGTCAGAGTTTTGTATGAAACAAATGGAGAGGAGAGAAGTCAAGGCTTCTGAGGATGTATCTTTGATTCAGAGTGATGTGGCCGTGACGGGTAAATTGTCCTGGGAAAGATCTAATAGATCAAAAAGCCGGACGTGCAACAAGTGTGGGAGCAAGTATCATACTTTTGAGTACAAGAATTGCTTTGCCATAGGGAAAGAGTGTCGAAGGTGTCGGCGTAAAGGGCATTTTGCGAGAGTGTGTAGGGAAAAAGAGCATTTAAAAGGGAAGGTGGCCATAGTTGGTGATGTTGTAGGCGATGCGTGTATGGGTGACAAGTTCAAAAGGGTGTTGTTGGTGTATATTTCTGGGTCAGATGATGCAGTGGTGCAAGGGGAAAGAATGCAGAGACCTAAGGCGGAATTTACTGTAAAGAATGTGCTTGTAGAACTAATGGTGGATTCCGGTTCCTTATATACTATCATTCCTAAAGATCTATTTCTCCAAAAGTGGCCTTCAACCAGACTATTGCCAAAAGACATCAATCCTGGTGGTTATCAGGGTGAACAGACAGACATTATTGGTTATATGCTCACTGAAATAGGGTTCAAGGGAAGAAAGGTGTTAGGCAAAGTATATGTAGCGGAGTCTCGTCCGCCTATCTTGGGTTGGCAACACCAATACGACCTTCACATAGTCATCAATCCATGTGCCCCTAGTCAGGTGGCGGTAACTGAAGATGTTTCTCTTGCTGGTATATTGAATAGGGCTAAAGGGGTGTTTATAGAGGAGATGAGAGAGTTGAAAGGCTATGTTCACGAGATTAAGTTGAAACCCGGTGCTGTTCCTGTGCAGGACAAGGTTAGGAAGGTTCCAGTCTCGGTAAGAGAGGGTGTAAAAAAGCTCCTGAGAGAAATGCTTGACAGTGGGGTAATTGAGCCTGTGGAGGCCTCTGCATGGTTGTCGCCCGTAGTGATTTCTAAGAAGAGAGATGGCAAATTGAGGTTCTGCGTAGATTTGAGGGGGTTAAACCAGAATATTGTTACAGACAATTTTGCTTGTGAAGGATGCCAAATACTTTTCAAAGTTGGATTTGAAGCACACATATCATCATATTAAACTTCATCCAGGTTGCACGGCTCTCACTGCTTTCATCACTATGGAGGGCACATTTCAGTTTACTCGGATGCCGTTTGGTCTGGCGTCTGCCGCCAGCGTTTTTCAGAGGATGATGAACCAAATTTTCTGAGGGTTAGACAATATTCTATTTTTTCAAGATCACATTCTAGTGTTTGGTGACATTATTGAGAACCATAATGTCACTTTGAAGATGTTGCAGGACAGATTGTTGCAATCTGGTTTGACTTTGCATCAAGAAAAATGTCAATTCTTGATGAAGGAGGTGGAGTATCTTGGTCATTCACTGTCGGAAAATGGCGTTAAGCCAAAGAAAGACCTGTTCGAGGCAATTAGGTCAGCACCAGCTCCCAAGGACAAGGACCAACTGCGATCTTTTTTGGGATTAATTGAGTACTACTCTAAATTTGTCAATAACTGTGCCAGCAAGACAGAGGGGGTTATTACAACTTTGGAGGAGGTGTTAATCCGTCCCAAAAGTGACAGTAAAGTGACGGATATACCACCAGCCGTATTACGAGTCCATTATATCCTATGGAACTCGTAATACGGCTGGTGGTATATCCGTCACTTTACCGTCACTTTTGGGACGGATTAACACCTCCTCAAAGTTGTAATAACCCCCAGAATGTCTAAAGGTACTTTTGCACAAGGGAGCTAGTTTTGTATGGGGAGAAGAGCAATGCCAATGTTTTCAATTGATTAAGGATGAAGTATGCAATGCTGGCATTCTGGTACCTTTCGACACAAAGAGAAAAACAATTATCACGGTTGACGCAAGCGCAGTGGGCACTGGGGCTGTCTTGTCTCAAATGCATGGGTCTGTGGAGAAGATAGTTGCCTTTGCTTCACGGACTTTGACTACTGCTGAGAGACATCTTGCTGTCATTGAGCGTGAAACTTTGGCTGCGACAATGGGCGTGGAGTATTTTCGCACGTATATATGGGGCAGTGCCATCACATTGCGTTCTGATCATAAACCTTTGCTAAAAATTCTGTCACCAGGTGGGTCTGGTAAGGGGTCAGCGAGACTGGCTAGGTTGGCTTCCCGTTTACAAGAATTTAATTACAAGATTGAGTTCATTCCTGGTTGGAAGAATTTGCAAGCGGATTGTCTTTCTCATCTGGCTCTTGAGTGGCCATCTGTGAATGAAGACAATGTGTTAGAGCATGAACAAAAGGGAGCTGTTGCCTCTGTAGGTGAAGTTATACATTGGAGTAAAGGTGCATTGAAAGAAACTCACTGGGATTTGGCTATGAAAGCAGACGAAATTTTGTTGCGGGTCGTGGATTTGATAAGGAAAGGTGGGAGGAGAGACAGTACTCTCCCGGCTTCAGTACGGCCTTTCAATAAGGTGTTGGATGAACTTTCAGAAGTTGATGGTCAAATGATCCTGCGGGGTGAAAGGTGGTTCCGCCTGTGGGGGATGTGCAAATGTTTGTTTGACATTGCACACGAAGGTCATCCTGGTCAAACGATTACCAAGAGAAGATTGAGAATGGAATTTTGGTGGCCTGGCATGGATGATGATGTGGTGAGATGGGTAGAAAAATGTTCTGATTGCATTCAGAGTAAGAAACGGTTGAGAGTGGGAGAGCAGTCCATTGGGGACAACATAACTGACCCTGGCAAACCCTGGCATAGCATTTGTCTGGACTTTATAGGACCTTTTTCTGGTATCGGCAGAGAAAGGAATTTTGCCTTGGTTATGGTGGACGTGCACTCCAAATGGCTTATTGTCAAGTTTATGACTGAGGTTACAACGTCTGCTACCATAAGTGTGCTAAGAGAATTTTTTGCTGAGGAGGGATTTCCAACGGTGTTGATTACCGATAATGGTACTCAGTTAAAGTCTGTGGAGATGAACGTTTTTTTAGACTCATGTGGTATATGACACACACGTACAGCGTTGTACAATCCTCGTGCTAATGGTATTGTGGAACGGGCTAATCGCATGATTAAGGGTGGCCTGCAATTGTCTGTGGTCAATGGTTTGGATGCTGGTTCGGTGATCGCAGAATTTGTGTGGGGATATCGGACCACAGAAAACACAACTTCGGGCAGAGTACCGTTTGTTGACATGAGAGGTAGAAAACCTGTCAGTAAACTCAGACCTTCATGGATGGAGAGATTGTTGGGAGGTGGTGGTACATTCAATGGAGACCTGGTCAATGAAGCAGGGGGCGACAATGTGAGGATTAAACCTGGTGACTGGGTGAAAATCAAATCAGGTAGAGTAAAAAAAAGGGCTTGGTAAATTTCTAGGTCCGTTTAGAGTTCATCAAGTACATAGGTGGCACGTTTTGCTTGAAAATGGTCAACGCTGGAATTTCAGGCGTATTGAAAAATTTGCTTCTGCAGTGAATGTGAGGAATGTAGAGAGGTGTAATGATTGTAGTGGATATATGTTGATGAAAGATGAAGATGTGACTGATCCTTGTGGTGGGGAGAGGGAACAGTTTGGTGGTGGAAGTGGTGATGCCAAGGCTGGTGGAAGTGAGGCGGTTACTAATGCTCCTAATGCCCGTTCGGATTCCATGGGAGCTTCTTCTTGTGATCCGAGTGTTAGGTCACCTGGAACTGCTAGATTTCCTAGGACTGCTAGATTTAGAAAACCTCCAGTGTTTTTGAATGACTATGTAACATGATGTAAATTGCTTGGGGGAGGTTTTCCGTGTTTTAGATTTTCTTTTGTTTTTTCTTTGTTATCACTTTTTTCTAATCAGTTTTTCCGGGATATTTATTTGGGGGTTCTATTTGGGGGTGTTAACGGTGGAGGATGTATTATGATGTGGCTCGCAGCTGCATGTTTGTATTCTTTAGCCGCAAGCCTAGAATGTTGGCGATGGTGTTTTTCCTCCCTGCAGTTGCTTGCTGACGGGGGAAGAGGGCACCGCGTTGGAGGAGAGCTCACTCAATAAACCTTACCTGTTCGTGTACAATGCTGCTCCATCCCTTCTTTACAGACCTCTATTTGAGATGGGTGGATGTGTCATGTGTCTGAGACATATCTTCATTTACAGTAATAAGGTTTTTGGAAAACATTTTAAAGAGAGAGTGCTATCCACATTACTTGCTCACTGATAATGAGTTCAATTTTGTTCTCTGGAAATTGAATTTTATTTGAAAGATTGTGGGACACGACATACAAGCTCATTGTTATATCACCCACAGACCAATGCTGTGATTGAAAGGGTGATTAAGACACTGAAAGGGGGGACACAATTGGCCAGATCAAATGGCATTGACTTGAAAGAGGAACTATCTCAGAGGATAACAAAATATTGTATGTCTCCAAACTGTTCAAAATCAGAGCTCCCAGCACTAAGATGTGTCCAAGAGGGATGTTTTGGGGGTAAAGGTTGTGGGAGCAATGGTGTGAAAGAATGGAGGAAAAGAGGGATATAATTGCAAAAGAGAAGAAAGGAAGATTTTGATAGACAGAAGAATGTGAAAGAGGTGGTGGTCCGTGTAGGAGATTTAGTAAATATAGGACAATCTGAGGGATCTCCTGAGTGGTCTATGCTCACAAGGAGATTGCAAGTAATTAAAATTTGTAAGAATGATGTAGAAACACAGGATTGCAGAATCTGGAATAAAAACAGAGTGGTGGTTCTGCATAATATTCCCGAAGAAGATTTAGAAAATTACAACAGGTACAGGGTCTGGAATCAGCCAATGGTGACAAAATATGAGCAAACCCTCCACAGCAGTGAATCTCAAGAGAAAGAGTAAAAGAGAAACCAAGAAACCATTCTAACTGAGATATTTTGTGGAGAAATAGCCATTGTATTTTTATGTACTCTAAGGTGAACATGGTTCACAGTGTGGAAATGTATTGCTCTGTCTTTACTTTCCACAATTTTTTATGTTGTTTTGTAGTAGGATAATCAAAATTGTAAGACGTTTTGTAATTTTTACATATAAAAAGGGGAGATGTCAAATTTTATGTTTTCTGGATATTGTGTACTACTGCGGGGAGGGAGAAGAGTGGCATATCAAGTATGGCAATGCCATGGAATGTCGTAGAAGTTGAATGTAATGAGATAATAAGTGAGGTGTTACTGGGGAAAGTCAGAAGACTGTTGGAGGAAGTTGGAGTCAGATGTGGCTGAGGTGTCTAATAAAGAACCAACTTAACTCAATATTGTGATACGTCTTCTCTTCCGAGAGACACCATAGGCAACTAAATAGGCATTAGGCAAATGTAGGTGGTGGGCAAAGCAGATACTTTTGATAATTATGGACATTTTGTTGACTACTGTAGCTACAGAATTTGTGGATGTTGTGAGCCCCAAATACATAACTGTCTTAAACATCACTTCCACGTCTCCACAAGGCACTTAACCATTGGAATACATACTTGTGTGGATGCATTCTTCACTCTTCGCAGGAATCAAATGCACAATGAGGTTGACAGACTTTTTGACCCAGAAAGATGTGTGGTGAACGTTCAACAATTACTTCAACCCTACCTCAATAATTTAAACACCATTACCAATGTGGCCATGGAAGGAAAACTCTAATCAGGAATATAGTTCAAAGCTTTATTACAAACACAAGCTCTGAGTCAAAGAGAATATGCGCAAGACCAAGTTATAGAAATACATATTCACCAAGGGTTGTCCAAGACGATTAAATAAGTTCAAGCATACTAACATTAAGAAAACTAAGCATTCAAGAATAATAATGCAGAAAGCCAATAGCAATATCTGAGACACGGAAATCATGTGGTGTTCAGATTTCACATTCATTTAGTCAATTCAAATTCAGTTAAGTCAATAATCATTGGCTGGGCACACGTCAACCCTACAGCTAACCAAATTAGGGACATATATGTGTGGTGAAGAACACATGCGGGCAAAATACAAAAATACAAAAAGGGACAAAAATAATTTGGAAAAGATTAACTTGGGCTGCAGAACACTAACTCTAAGGAAATAAATAAAATAACAGTCAGTATGGTGGAGAGTCTAACCTAAAAGGGCATTTCAAAGGGCCAGGGTAAATGGCAGAGAGGGAGATACCTCTCCAAGGGATACAACTTTCAGGGGATCTTCATCAGAAAAGCATCTGGTCAGCAAGGCATCTGCAAGCATTAGGAAAGTGTCTGTCTCTAACCAAGACAGCATGAGGGCTGTTCTGCATCCGAGCAAAATTCGATCATCTAACGATATACCAATCCACATGTAATGTTCCAATTGGTCACTAGAGTCAGTTCATGTTACGAAAAAGGGGCATCATCCAATCATAAATTATTAGCAAACTTCAGGTTGCAACAGTTCAATATTTTCGCAGGTCTGTCATGAGAATATCCCTTTTTCCATGTGACTCCAGTGGGCTGTAACAAATATAAATGATTTCAGTCCATGTTCCTGCATCATATCAATTTCAAGGGCAACTGGGTACAGTTCTTCTACAGTTAAATAATAGACTTTGTACAAATGGGTCTTTGCTCCTCTAGAGAAAGAAATCTGAAAGAAGACTTCGCTTTAGGAAAAAAACCTATTCAGCATGTTTACATGACTGCAAAATGCAAGCTCTGTGGGCCTCACTATGCTAACACAAGAAAATATAAAATGTAATTGATTTACACTTGTTAATAAAACACATAATATACAAACATTATAAATTCATCAATAATACTATATCATAAATATAAGTAATACACTCTATTTAAATGGAAAGGCTTTGTTATTGTGTTACATTAAATATAACAAAGACGTGAATTTTTCTCATTTACACATGATTTCAAAGTCATTAATCTTTCATTAAACACAAGAAATGCAAATTCGTTTGGACATAAGCTGTTAGTTTAGAACCTAAAATATATGTTAGCATAAACTTTAACCTTCTATCATGTAATTTAATTAGAATGGCATCTATGTTGAACCATGAAATACAAGGAAATTGCACCTTTAAAATTAAAATGCATGTCAGTACAGATTTTTATTTTAGTTTTTCACTCATGAACCTGCTGACTTTAGTGACACGAGGGACAGAGATAGTTCCTCATCTACTGACTTTAGTGACACGAGGGACAGAGATGAAATGTACGCTCTATCACTGCGGGAAAGGAGGGATGGAGCAGCAGTGACTCCGCTAAGGAGGAAGAGTGTCTCCCCACTGCTTATGGGGAGAAGAAACAATAAAATGATAGTAACATAACGTTGTTATAATTTCATTTTCATCTGGAGCCAGGTTAGGGGGGTGGCACTGGAGGAAGAGTGGTATGTGCACCACATGTGTGCATGTCTATTTCGCCAGCCGTGTTCAGCAGGCCAAACAGACATGCGCGCCTAGCAGTTCTTCACCCAGCTGTATTGCACAGGAGAAAGTGCACAGGGTCCCACGCCCTGTGTGAGCGCCGAATGAAGCTGCTCACACCAGTCACAATGCTGCTGTCATGCTGGTGACAGCAGAGTCGTGATATTGGCTGAGGGCAGTGTGGAAGCCTGTGTGGTTCCCGGACGTTGATGAGGACAGAAGAGACAAATCCATCTCCTTCTTTTTAAATCCCAGCCCCGCCACCTCCGTTCTGTGGCAGCTGCCACTGGGATGGAGGGGTGTTCTCTTGGATGAAAAGGGGGCGGTGAGGTCATAGGTGGGGGGAGGTAGAATCAGTTTAATTTTTACCTACCATAACCCAATGGACCTATGCACAAAATATGTATTAAATGATCTCTTCTATATCATATTTGTACTTACTTACAGAGTCACTCTGCATCCTCAATCGGTCCCGCTGGCCTTGTGATGGAGGCCTGTGTATGTTTACTTTTCAAGAAACAGCTTTAATACTAAAATATGTTAATGCTGTTGAAACTATTCCTACGTGGGTTAATGCGAATATAGACAGAACTGCTATTGTAAAAAGAGTACAGTTACGTTTATCCAATCTGTTAGTCTAGTGTCATCAGCTGTGGCCCTTCGAGATCCCTAAAACAAGCACAAATAACTGGCGTTTTCCCTGAAAAAGGTGTCAACGTCAGAGATGCATCAAGGGTGCCATGAGCCCCCATAAAAGCAAGGGAATTGGGGCCACTAGCCACAGTTTGGTAACAAAAGCAGCCATATTTGTGGTCCAGAGGAAATCAGATTCCTAGGCCTCAGTGTCAATGCACCTGCTGCACTATTTGCAGCTCCTTACCTGGACAACCCTATTCAGGGGTCTTGAGCCTCGTTGTGCAGCAGTGTCAGAACGCATCTGCAATGAACAGCCATGGCTGCCCAAAATCTGTACTTCTCCACTCTGGTCGTGTTTTAAAGAAACCATTCAAAAGTCCGAAAGATTTTTATTGGTGATTGCAAAACTTTTGATCAATAAATGAGCTTATTTTGCAACGCACGAAATGAAAACGGGGATTTCAGCACTTCTAAGTGTCTCACAAGAATTATTTATTCTCTTACTAATAAAATATCTCTGTGACCTGACAGCAATTCGGTCTTAAGCGTGAAATGCCAACGCTAACTAACCTCTTTAAGTCTACAAACCTCTATGACGCCATAACTAATCTCTTCCTTGAACACTACAACTCAAATGTTATATTAATGAATAAACCTCCCTCCGCTGGGAAGCTTGTGTTTCTTAGCCCTACGAGTTAAGTCTAACAAATAGTGGTTAATTTGTAAAACAGTGAGTGCCAGGGCTATTGTCAGGAGGACACGGCAGCTTACACCATCCCTTGCCCCTGCCAGCGCTGCCAATTACAGAACGAACACAGCTACCAACCATCACACTCCTACAAGTGGGACAATTTAGTCTATTCGAGCCCCCAACGCTACAAGAATGGCTTAGGTGGCAGGTATTAGTGATTGTTAATGTATAATAAGTGAATAAACGCTGTTGTTGTGCTCATACCCAAATTTGGCAGACAGCCCCACCACACAGCAGACTGTCACAATCGCTGGTGCTAAGAATGAATGCCGGTGCCGAGCAACAGAAATCACCGGCTCAAATTAAACACTGCTAACAACAAACCTTACCAAGAACAGCAAATACACAGGACATGGTTCCTTGTCAAAGAGCGTAGCATCCAGTTTGACTTTGTAAATATGCAGATACATATATGCTGTTGCATTCAGTTGTTTTCTCCCAATATTTGTTATTCTCTACCAAATGTAAATCTCTCTTTTTCACCATATAAAACTTCACCTTAATAAATACACGAATCATGTGTTACAAGTAAATCAGGATGGACGGAAAGAATGATAGATCAGTCTATGAGTGACTCAACACATTACGGATGACCGCCATTTGAGAAAAGTAAAAATGGCTTCGCTATATTAGTCATTATCCTGTAGTTGTGGGTACACAATTATTCACATTGCTAACAGTTTTGGTTTGCACATATATATCTACTACACTGCTTCAGATACTCATTGCTCTGAATATCATTTAGCCAGACTTTGGGACTCTGCTTCATTTTCACAAATCATTTAGCAACAACCACTATTCAGCAAATACTGACAATGCAAGCTTTGATCAGAGAATTCATTTTAAACACATTTAGGCCCGTATTTATACTTTTTTTAGCGCCGCATTTGCGCCGCTTTTTGACGCAAAACGGCGCAAACCTACAAAATACAATGGCATTTTGCAAGTTTGCGCCGTTTTTGCGTCAAAAAACGACGCAAATGCGGCGCAAAAAAAGTATAAATACGGGCCTTAATCTATTTTGTATCACAGGTCCATGTCGTCGATGTTAACCATAATGATATTATACAATATACTAGGCAATTCTTATTTTTTATTATTTGATGTTTCTTTGGTGGTTTAATCTCAGTGTAGCATTTTGATGCATTAAGAGGCATATTTAAGAGCCCTTAGCACCTCCTTGCACCACATTAGCGCAATTTTTTATGCTAATGTGGCCCAACGAGGCCAAAATCCCGCAGCATATTTAGAAAGTTATAACACTGTGCGCTACATTTTGCCTGCGCAAGGCATAATGTATGCAAATGAAGTGCTTCCTCTTTAGGGGGGCCCAAAAATTGCGTAAAGAAATCTAACAGATTTCCTTGGGTTATATTTTTCTTCACTTTTAACGCCTGCTCAGAGCAGGCACACCATTGATTACAATGGACCTCAATGAGCTTTGCAGAATTAGCGTCAACATTTTTTACGCTAATCTTGCAAAGCGACTAGCATAACAAATTCTGACGCTAGTCCCCTAACTACTGCCAGGGTTCGCAGTAATTTAAATATGGCACAAACATGGTGACATTAGGAGGTGCTAAGGGTTGCAAGAAAAGTGGCGCTGCACTTTGTCTGTTGCCACTTTTCATAAATATGCCCCTAAATATACAGTAAAGCTGAGTCTGTTTACACCCTTGGACATCTGCGGTGATCATTTTAACCAACCAAGCTTCCCTACATGAAAATTGCATTTCCCACAGATAAATTTAACTTGCATTTATTTTTTTATTAAAGGTGAGAGTTGCAAACAAAAGCAAACTTTACTCTCTTTTCCTGTTCTTACTCCAGCCACTTTGAGTGGGAATCACCTGTGATGAGGCAGTGTCACAGAGTTTCTTTATTGTCTGAGATGAGCTCAGATTTCTACCCAGTACCTTCTTTTTGTGATAATTATACAAGATTTTGGACTATACGTTCCCAGCTATAGACCAGTTTGGGAGTATCTGTGATAACCTCTAAGGAGCAGTTTTTTTCTGTTTCCAATTGTCAAAGAGAAAAATTACCCATCCTTTTACATGACTGTCAAGCATGTAGTCCTTCAAATTAAGGCCCGTATTTATTCTTTTTTAGCACCGCATTTGCGCCGCTTTTTGTGACGCAAAAGAGGCGCAAACTTACAAAATACGCCGGTGCTGGTTTCTGTCAAAATATTTACCACCGGCTAACGCCATTCCAACATGGATTGACATTAGCCGGCGCTGCGGACTGGTCAGAGTCAACAAAAATGACTCTAACCAGGAAGCGCCGGCATAGGGGAAAATCGGGGTTGTGCATCAAAAAATGTTGCAAGTCAGGTAAGAGTCAAAAATCATGGCTCTAACCGGACTTGCGCCATTTTTTGACGCACAACCCCCCTTGAAATGACTCCTGTCTTAGCAAAGACAGGAGTCATGCCCCCCTGCCCAATGGCCATTGGGCAGTGTGGCATGTAGGGGGGCCCAAGTTAGGCCCCCCATGCCACAATTTATTTTTACAAAAATACTTACCTCAACTTACCTGTACTTACCTGGGATGGTTCCCCCCATCCATGGGTGTCCTCCAGGGGTGGGTGGGGGTTGCATATGATGTAAGGTTTGCGCCGAATGTGCGTCAAAATTTTTGACACACATTCGATGCAAATAGAGTATAAATATGCCCCTGTATTTTGTAAGTTTGCGCCGCTTTTGCGTCAAAAAACGGTTTTAATGAATTGATAAAAAAGTATAAATATGGGCCTAGGAGTCCAAATGTAGAACTAGATGATCCCTGTTAGCAACAGCAAAGGATATGCTTCCTTTTTGCTAACTGCATTTTGATATTCATCATGGCTGGGCTTCTTCAGCCTCTATTCCCTGCTGCTAACAACTATTAAAAGGTGGTGGCTTGCTCACCACAATTTTTGCAAAGTGATTAAACTGTGCTGTCGATCCCGCACACAGTCAGAAAAGATGTGTTCATAATGATAATAATGTTAAGGTACACAAAGGAAAATATTTAAAGGGACAATTGCTGAAGGGTAATTAAGGCAGTGCCCCACACAAGTTTAAGTCCTTGTTTTTCAGATGGACCGGACTGCTAGTGCCCTAAAAAGGGCGAATCTTGCTCCTTAAGATGGTGGTACTATCAATATTCTTGCAACTGTTCATGAACATTATCTTGAAGTTGGTCAAATATATCTGCTAGGATCAGAGCCATTTGCGTAAAACTTATTTGGGAGGGCAGACAACACCAAGTGAAGTGGGAGATTAAGTCACAATGAGATTAACTCAATATATTGGTAAAACATATATCCATTTAAAGAATGGCGTTGCTGATCTCCAAACCCACGATTGCCTTAAACTTGTTTAAAGCTAACATGTCAATGCAGAAAGAATAGCTATTGGATTTCTCTAAATGCAATGAGATAGAGGGAAGTTTTTATTTAGCACGTCCCTCATGCCACCAGGCCATCGGAAACCAGGTCCTCTGTTAGAGCCTGCTTACTAAAAATTAATGATACACGTGTATTGTAACAAGTATTCTGGATGGGTGCATGTGAAGAAGAGGTTTCAGTTTTTGAAAATGCGAATACATTGGGGGTGGAGCGTAGGGCAATCTTATATTAGTGTATCACATTGTTGCTCCACAACTTAGTTGGGGGAAGTGAAAAGTGGGGAGAAGCTTGAAAACATCTAGTTATGTCTGATGTAATTGGAACAGATACAATCAGTGAAAAAAGGAATGAGCGATAGTTATGGTTGACAGAGAAGCATTACTAACTTGGGAAAGACGTTGGATTGTTTTGGAGTTGGCCATTAGAAGGGGGCCGAGCAGACCCTCGTGATTTTTAGGGGCTTGTTCTCTTGTTGCATTATTTATTTATAGGTTCTATAGTAAAACTATGCTATTAGTTGAGGAAAAGGCAGCTTACACGGCTAACGCTACTGGGTGGTGCTAGGTGCTGAATCAATTGTGTTTTCACTTTCCTAGCAGGAGATTGTTTTAAACCTTCAAGGCCCACCTTCAGTTTGTTGAACCAGGCCCCGGAAAAAAAGTCTGGCATGCTTGTTTGGCTCGTAATCCATAAATGCAGAGATTGCAGCATCAAGCATTTCAGTATTTAAGCTAATGCCGCAGATAACCAACATCAGTTGCCTTCCATTTGTTCTGGATTACATTTTATTTATATTTCTTGCTTGTACCTTTTCTCGTGCATGTGGGTCTGCTTTTGAGAGATCCGATCCGCCGTGTAGTCTTCCCTGGTGCTATGGCAACACATACTACTGTAGTGGCGTGGGCTTTCTTTAATACCAGCTAGTACTTATGGAGTTGGTGACGGTAGCAGGCCACTGACAAGATAGTTTCATAGCAACAAGGGTGACTGTTTCGAAGAAGAGCATGAATATGTAAACTGAAGGATTTTTCTCGTCTTTTTCATCAAGCCACAATGCTATGATCAGAAAGGTGAACACAATGTAGAGTGAGATGTGAGTGGTATGAAGACAAGAATGAGCATTTCAACATGTGACTTGCCAGTCCCTGCATTTTGTTAAATACAAAGGTCTCAATCTGCGAAATGGCAGTGTATGTAACATTATATGTTGAACCCAATTTTTTCTAGGTTTCAGCTTGTATCACTCAAGACCCTATCCTAAAGGGGAAATACCACCAGCTGTGGACTAAAATCAGTTAATTCCTCAGGCTTTGTAGCTATAGTTGCTAAGGGGTTTCCTATAAAATGAATAATCCCCTTGTAACATACGAATGTCTCTTCCAGAAGGTTGAATAGGGATTGATACTGATTAGCTAGACATCCACTATAATTGAGGCAGGATGATGGAGCTGGATATGATTGATTGTTCCAGCCTATGCGGATCTGAGACATAGTCAATGTAGAGGAAAACCTTCCATAATGTCTTCTTTCCATTGGTCGAATGGTGAGTTCTGTCACTCTGTTAACTGGTGGCACTATAGAGTTAAGCCACAGGTTAGGACTAGAAAAGTTTGGTCCCGCTGCAGCAAGCTGAGAGACACTATTCGTACCTAACCTGCAGCTTCGGAGCTGAATTAAAGAGCTACTGAGGGTGTGAGAGATGAAAACAATAATTTCGACTGTATGGAAGAGTTGGCACAGGCTAAGTAACAATCTCCATGGTCATTTCACTCTGAAATACAAGCAACTCTGATATAATATCACAATTAATTCACAGCTGGTTTTGAAGATAGTACGGGCTGGCAAGAAAGGATCAATGGAGTTCCATCAGGATGGAGGTGATGTCATCATATTTCTGCAAGCCCTGGATGAGACATACTGTGGCATTTAGAATCCTCGTAAGAGGGGCCAACTTGGAGTTTGGGAGGCAATGCCTTTATTAAATGGCTTTCTGAATAAACAATTTTACTCTGTTTAGAAGAGAGAGCTTAAACCAGGCAGTCTTCGTTTGTTTGGCTATGTTTTTCATGTGGGCGAGTTTTGTGTCCAAAATTAATCCAAGTGTCTTGGCATTTGCTGAAAGTTGGCGCTCCAAGCCATCAAGGTTCACATCATTGAACCAGGCTTGTACTATTTCTTGCTTGCTATTTTTGGCAAATAACAGGAATTCTGTCTTGTGGACTGGAGCATGAAGTAGGCACTGGACATCCAGGTCTGAATGAAGTGCAGGTGATATTTGATGGATTGGATGTTTTGGAGTGGAGGAGATGTTCAATTAGAGTTGTATATTAATGGCATATTGGTGAATTACCATTCTGTCAGTGGATTCTCAAGGGGTTCTATGTAGAAGTTGAACATGACAGGGAACACTAAGAAACCCTGAGGCTCTCTGCATGGGATACCTGGTAAAACTCGTAAAACCTATTGCTATCTAAGAAATATGTAGCTCTAGCTATCATTTTTCAAAAGCATGCATAGTGATTTATTTTATAGTGAGTGAATGTACCTTGAACTTTCATTTATCTAGTTCAATTGCCTATATGGAGTGTAAACACAGACTGACAGGATAACTGCTTTCGTTCGATGATGTGTTGTCTCATCCCCTCTAGGTCATCTCTCGAGGTGTGTTCATTCCTGGAAACTTCTGGTTTTTGGTCGACTATGCTGTTTGCAGGAGGAGACATGTCAGTACGCTCGATATTTGACATGCAAGAGTGTTTACACTGAACAGAGGTGGCCATTGTATCTGCCAGTGCAACCTGTATATTTGAGCAACTTTCAGTGATCTCCCTCAGAGATTTCATATGTCAGATGTTGAGCACTCACCTATCTATTTGTCCACCTTTGTTGTGCACTTTTATCTAGGTCATGCCAGCTGGTCACATTTCGATTTTTGAATGGTATTGGAATGTACTAGTGTAAGTGCGGATTGCTGATTAAGTGGCCTCACTAAGTTATAGCACTATTAACACCAATGTACCAAGGTAGAAGATGGACATAGAGAACAGTGTTTTACGAATAGGTAGCTTGAAGCTCTCAGGCTACCCTTGTTATGGTCGACGAACCAGCTGAAAGGTTCATCTGGAACCGAGTGGGGTCAGTAGGTCAGGCCACAACATAGTCCTTTTGTTAAGGCTATCATTGCTGGTTAGTGGACTGGTGCATTGCATACCAAGCAGCCTGGCTTGTTACCTTATACAGCAGTAAGTGGCACCATACAGATAATATTAGGATGATCATTGTACAGGGTTAGCAAACAGAAACTGACTGTCACTTGAGCAAGTCCTATTTACGCTGTCAGAAAATGTTCTCTTTTCAGTACAGGGCTAGAATCTGCCCCATTAAGCCATAACATGCATGTCTGTGTGGTAAACACTCACTTCGGAACAGATTCTTCCATAGGATTAAGTACAAAGTGTCAAGAGAACACCCAGAGAGACTAGAAATGCGAAAGGTGAAGCCAAAATGGTTATATCAACCATAGCACATATAGTCCGTGTTAGGCCTGGCATCCTTGGTGTGGTCTCCCCTGTCTTTTTTGCCTCTGCTTCCCTTGTTTTGACTGTGTGCTGGACTCTGTATTTTGTACTCTGGGCCCTCTACCACTACTGACCAGTGCTAAAGTGCAAGTGCTTCTGTGCAAATTATATGTGTAATTGGCTTTTCCATGATTGGCATATTTGATTTACTAGTAAGTCCTTAGTAAAGTGCACTAGAGGTGCCCAGGGCGTGTAAATCAAATGTAATGGACCTGCAGCACTGGTTGTGCCACACATTAGTAGCCCTTTAAACATGGCTCAGACCTGCCACTGCAGTGTCTGTGTATGCAGTTGTAAACTGCCAATTCGACTTGGCAAGTGTAACACTGCACCTTGCCCATGGGGTTACCTAGGGCAAACCTTAGGGGTTGATGTCGAAGTATAAAAAGGGATGATGTGGGCCTGGCCCACATCATCCCTTTTTATACTTGTAAGGCACCCCTAAGGTAGGCCCTAGGTAACCCCATGGGCAAGGTGCAGTGTATGTTAAAAGTGGGACACGTACTGATGTGTTTTGCATGTCTTAACAGTGAAATACTGTCAAATTTGGTTTTCACTGTTTCTCTCATGGGTTAACATGAGGGCTGCCTTTAAATATCTTTAAAGTCCAGCTTCCCTTTGTGAGCATATAGAAATATGGAGTTTAGGGTCTCTGAACTCACAATTTAAAAATACATCTGTTAGTGAAGTTGGTTTTGGGCTTGTTAGTTTGAAAATGCCACTTTTAGAAAGTAGGCATTTTCTTGCTTTAACCATTCTGTGACTCTGCCTCCTTATGGATTCCCTGGCTGGGTCAGAATGACAGTTGGTCCTTTTTTTAATCTCCTCTAGGCAGTGACACAAAGGGAGCTGGGTGTAGCCTGCATATCCTGATGAGCCACCTGAGC
Organism: Pleurodeles waltl; assembly: GCF_031143425.1. Lineage (NCBI taxonomy): Eukaryota > Metazoa > Chordata > Amphibia > Caudata > Salamandridae > Pleurodeles > Pleurodeles waltl. The sequence continues at coordinate 629,647,383 of NC_090444.1, read as the reverse complement.
TGGAGTGGAGGGAGGAGTGGTCACTTACACCTGAATGGGCCAAGCCTGACCTCATATAATGCAGTCTCCAGCCCACTGGTGTGTATCTAGGGCCTGGCCAAGGCATGATTTTGTAAACAACAGAGACTTCTCTTTGCAGTTGGGCAATTTCAAAGGCAGAAAGGCTTTGTGGACCCAAAACCACAGACTTTAGATCAGTTCTGGATTAAAGAGGATCCTCTGCCAAGGAGAAGAGCTGGAGATCTGAGGAGAGGAGTACCCCTGCCTGTGACTGTGCTTTGTTGGGCTATCCTGCAGTTGCTGCCTCTGCCTGTGAAAGACATCACAGACTGGACTTTGTGGTATATTCTTGCTTGAGAAGAATCTTCAAGGGCTTGGACTGAGCTTCCCCCCTGTTCTAAAGTCTCAGGACCATCAAAGACTGGAGGAAAACTAAAAGAAGGAAATATTCAGACTTTGCACAGAGTTAATTAAGGAAATAACATGGAGAGAGGAAATTAAGATTAACAACAGACAAGACAAAGTGGGTAAAGCATCCGTCAGAGATAATATTGTCACAAAAAAAAATTCAAAAATGCATGGGCATCTATTCACCAAAACGTTAGGGGTAGTGGAAGTGACATCACATGTTTTGTCCCCAATAACATCACAGCAAGTAATTTCAAAAAACTTTTGACTGACTGTCACACTCCCCTTGGCTGTTTGTGACTTTTCTAACCTTTTTTATTATTTGTCACATCTCTTTCTCACCTGTTGCTGACTCTTTCTCAACCCTCTAGTGTATCCTAGCTGTGTCCTTCTCACAAATCCCATGATACATTTTTTTCCCTCACTCACGTGACTTTCTCACCTGATATGTCTCTTATTCCACTCAATTTCACCTTTCTCTCACCTCACCTGCAGCCCTGCCTACTTCTCTTACAGTCTATTTGCAAATTAATAACCGCAAGCTCTCTATGAGTGGTGTTGTGATAGATGTCGATGTCAGAGCCATTCTCACTGAGCAGCAAAAGGTTGAAATGTTGGCAAGATGACATTGAACGCGGCTGCATTACCCTTTTGCTATAAGCCAGGGAACGACTTTGAAAATTTGGTACAGATAAAAAGGAATATGCCAATTCTAGTGGATCAACCTATTAGGTCTATAATGAATGTTGAACATAAAATTGTAATGAATAAGGTCCCTAAACTTCAAGACATGAGCCCTGGGAGGCTCGTCCTAGCAAGGCACATGGGTGGCTAAGGGTTTTGTCTTGGTCAGAGGGAGTCCTGAAGATCGTATGGAGGGTTCACACTGAAGAATGGTCCATTAATGACTGTATCACTCCTGGTCATGGAAGATGTAACATACCTGAATACCGATGGAGAAGTAAAAATGTGAAAAGGAAGTTCTCCCTAATAAAACCCATGGTATCCCCTTCTCCCACCCATTATTTAGCCCTGTCACCAAACAAAAGATAACAAGACTCTTTCATTATTCCTTTTTCAGATGCAGTTGTCATCTAACCATGACGCAGTGAAACAAATTCCATTGAAATTAATGTTTTATTCCTTTACCCAGAAAGATTGTGTAGGAGAAAATGATGTGCAATGGTCTTGCATGCGGTTACCATGGCTGCTGGGTCAGAGGAGAGTACCCTGTAGCCCCATGCCCCTGATAGAGAAATACCTGAAGAGCAACGTCCGCGCTGCTCTAATCACATACCAGGACATGGCCCGATGATAGTGACCCACTGCATCACAACAAGGGGGACCTGCTACTGTGGGTCCTGTGCTGAGAGGCCGTATTTTCTATACTTAAGGTATGATCATGGCCAAAGCAACCGGAAAGAAGGGCTTAGACACGGGAAACTCAGTACTGAACAGCACAGTTGAGAATGCATCTATCAACGGAGCAGCTGTACCGTTGACGTGACCTCCGGGGGGCGGGTCTGCTTTTACAGACTATACTGAAAGAAATTACTGTTTGCAGAGAAGCACTGGAGATGAAGATTGATACGCTGGGACAGATTTGGGTATCCTGAAAAAAAAGTCACCACAGCGGGGAGGTCACTAACAGATATAGCCTTAGATTAGATAGCAATGCAATAAAGACTGATGATTATGGAAGGGAAAGTTCAGACCCTAGAGCAGAGGACACTGAAAACAGTTCACGGAGGAACAACATCAGTGCTATAGGGCTACATGAGAAAGTGGAGGGGATCTACATGCTGAACTACCAAGAGGGGTGACTGTGTGAGGATGTGGACCCAGAGGTTCCCTCACCATTCGATGCTCTAGAGAGGGCTCATAGAGTCTTAGTGTGACCCCATTAGCCGGGTGCACCGCCCTTACCGATAGTGGCCAAACTATTGTACTATAGAGAGCGCAATTGCGTACTGGATCAAGCCAGAAGAAAGGGGACATTATAGTGGACAGTAGTAAAATCATAATCTTCTCAAACTTCATTAAGGAAGTACAGAAGCAACGCTCAACGTTCCTGGATGCTACAGGATGCCTCCTCCAAATCGGCTTATCATCTTACAACATGCTGTTCCCCCCGTTTACAAGTGCAGTTTTTCCAGACCCCACAGGAAGTTTGGGACTGGTTAGATCTCCACCCACAAGCTCGACCTAGACAGAGATCCACAAGATGGACACCAAGATGGAAAAGATCAAAACGAAGATCCTGGGAGTCCCCATGGGGTGGCCCCTTTGGCGGAGGAGCTCCAGCAGGAGCAGCAAAGAGGGGGGAGGTGATGGCAGCAATGAGTGGTTGTGTGGCAAGCCCAGCTGCCTCAGTGGAAGAGGATGAAGTGGATGAAGTGTGTGATTTGGGCAAAAAACATAGAACTGGCTTGCCAAAAGGCCCAGACAATTGAATTGCCTGAAGTGGTGCCCAGGATTGCTGATGAATATATCTGCTGATGAATATATTCTCTCTTGTGGAGGGAAAATCAGAAGATGCTGCTCTGGCCCACTGGGTTTTTAAGATTATTTTTTGTTACTAAAGGCAGGGTAGGGGGGGGAACTGGTGGAGTGCTCCTGGCTGGTCCCAACCCCTCTGTTTGTAGTTCATGTGGGTTCACCCACAAGTGTTAGCATTTGGATGGGGCATATTCACCTGCTTGTCCTAGGGAGTGGGAGTTGGATTGACTGCAGTTTGACTGTTGTGGGGGGGCGGGATATGAGTAACTAGTCATCTGGATTGTAGGAATATAGCAATAGTCAGTATCTCTACTCCAAATGTGGATCAAGGGGGGTTCTTTGCAGAACTATCGAGGACACTATTCCCATACCTAGTGGTCTCGATCATTATGGGTGAAGATTATATTTGTGTGGAGAACCCCATGCTTGTCTGATCCCACCCCACTAAGACTCCACAGTCCTGAGAGTAGCCGGTATATTCTCTGACTGACAGACAAAATGTGGACCTATGACGTTTGTGCACCTGCAAGAGCAGGAATACTCCTTCTTCTCACCTCTACATGACCTCCATGTGCACTTATGTGCGTTTCTCTGCACCCCAGATGTTCATGGGTCAGTATGTACTATTGAATTTGTACCAAGCACCATATCCAACCATAACCCAGTCCTATTACACTTGAAATAGGAGAGTATATTACCCAGAATCCCAATGTGGAGACTGAAACTGGAGTTGCTAGAGGAGCCAGTTTTCCGGGATCCTGGGGCAAATAGCATCAGATAATACTTTGAGATCAACACTGGCATGGCGACCTTCGCCCAAGTTGAGTGGAATTCTCTTAAGGTTGTGCTCAGAGGGAGGTGCATAGTGGAATCTGTGGGAACGAGGCGTACTTTGATAACTGAGGTGTTATCCTCCAAGGAGGCATTGAGGACTATTAAATAGTGTAGACCAGGTCATCCAGATCTACAGCCAAAACTACTGGAGGCTTGAGAGAAGGTCACAGAGCAAGTAAAAACACTTTGTTGCTTTGATTATAGAGCCTACATGACACCAAACACATGCAGAATGAGAACGTACTGACCTGCTATTAGCTTGGATCATGAACCCTGCAAAATGGGCTCGGTTATTGTGGCGCTTGAAACTGACCAGGGAGCCAGAGTCTACAGACAAATAGATATCAATCGAGAATTCTATAATTACCACTCTGACCTTTACCTGAGCGCCTCAGTCCGGTCCGATGAAGACATCACTACTTTTGTAACACCCTTGACTTTCTGGAGCATCTCGCCTGAGAAGACAGAGGAGCTCGGGGGGGAATTACCATGGCGGAGTTTCAGGCAGCTATAATAGCTATCGCACAGGGCAAAATGACAGGAATGGATGGACTCCCAATAGAGCTTTAAACTGAATATATGGAGGAACTGGCTCCCAAACTAGTGCAGGCTTGAGATATGGAACCCTACCAACCTCCACTGTTGAAGCCCTAATTGTGTCACTACTAAAACCCAGGAGACCAGCACATGATAAAAGAGCACACTGGCCATTGCCAATATTGAATGTCAATTATAAATTCCTTAGCTGGATCCTTGCCACTAGACTCCTCCCTCACATGCCGAAGCTCTATACACTCCAACCAGGTGGTATTCATCCCTGGCCGAAACATGGCAATCAATATTCAGAGACTTCTCACAATATTGGAAACGGGTACCTATAATTGAGCGGAGGTAGTGATCTTTGAGGTGGATATAGATAAGGCGTTAAACAGCCTAGAATGGGCCTCTCTATACGGGGTCATGGAGCACTTCCAACGAGGACAACGGTTTGTAGCCTGGGCCAAGTTGCATGCAGACCCCACTGCCAGAGTTAGGACAGGGAGACTATTTTGGAGAGCTATTGGGTGGGATGAGAGACCAGATGTGGTGCCCCTTGTCACCCCTGTTATTTGCCTTGGCAATGGAACCTCTGGCCTGCTGCACCAGAGCCGGGGACAATTAAAAAGGCATAGTGGCAAGTGGACAAACCCACTACATAGCCTTATGTGCTGACGATATCCTGATGTTCCTCCAAAATACAAAAGAGGCTGTGGTGGGCGCTCGGGGACTACTGGAGAAGTGTGAATTACTTTCCGGACTGAGAGTCAGTTGGCAGAAGTTGCGACTATTCCCTATGTTGGCAAATAATGGCTCTCAGGCATATCTGGCGATATTACAATGGGAGCCCTTATGCATGCAATATGTGGGGGTGCAGCTCTACCATGACCCACCTGATTTGCTAGAAGGGAACATTGGTAAAGCAATTCCGTCTCTCCAAGCTGTGTGGGGCAATAGCTGTGAAACCAGGCCATTAATATGCCCTCTATTGTTTGAAAGTTGAAATAAGGATGACTTAATGCAGTCTTTTAACCATGCTTGTGTCAGACCTCCAGTGCTCAAGTGGATTTTATTTACATGGCAATTGGTAGTGTAGTGCATCCACCTCCTATGGCACTCCTTTGTTGGAGAGCCAGAAAGGTTTTATGAACTCTACTTCTGTGGAGTAGCTGTTTACAAATTGTTCATCTGATTGATTGTTTTTTTTACAAGAGATAGATAGATAGATAGATAGATAGATAGATAGATAGATAGATAGATAGGTGGGCAAGCAGGCAAATGGATGGATGATTGATGGATGGATGAATGGATGGTTGGATGGGTGGGTATTTGGCTGGGTGGTTGGGTGGAGGTTAGGTCAGACTTGAGAGAATAGCTTGCATTTTGAAATTCCTCTCCTCATGAGGCATATTGCCTCTTGAGAGAGCTTTAGAGTAATTCATGGAGAAAACAAGGAAGTAATTTGCCAAGCTCTATTTTGAAGACCAGATAACCAATACTTAAGTGTCTCTGCTCTGAACAAGAGCCCCAAAAACTACTTGTTTGCCCCCTGTCAAAGAGTTTGAAAATATTGTTCATGTGGCTAAGAGTAAATCCTCTTCAATGGCAGTATAGTTGTCATCAGAGTACCATTCACCACTACCCACTGTGTCTTCACCTTTCCAGGTTTGTTTGAAAACCAACCCTTTACCCTCTGATTTAGGCTGTAGTAGACTCTCATGATCTTCTTGGACCATGCACAACTGCATTGACATTGTGAGACAGGATGTGTTATGCAGTCATTTTTACTTTGGTTAGTTTTTCAACATAATCAATCTCTTGAGGTCAGTGACAATTAACCTGGCAGCACCACAAATGATTATGGATTGTGCATTGGCAGAAGGACAACTCAGAGGAATTCCACTCAGAGGAATGCTGCAGTCCAAATTCTTTCATTGCTATAGCAATTGGAGAAGGATTTCCATCCTCAACTAACTGGACCAACAGGAATCTGCCCAGTTGACAGGAGCCTACCATTTATGCTGCCACCAAACTCGTGATGTAAGCTCAACAGTGGTCAAAACCTTCAGCAGCCCAGTTTTGGTAAACGTCTCATAGAGATTAGTGAATAAGTATGAGTACTTTTCCATGAGATAAATTAAGATTGAGTTGGTAATAGTGGACCGCCAACAAAGATCAGACTTTAGTCGGGATATCACTCATGCTGTTCATCAGTTTCTTTCTCCTTCCGCTCCTCCAATAAATTATCTCTCAATCATGTGCAATATGAGTGTTTCTGTATGTGCCTCCTTCCAGCTGTAGACGCAAATGCATATAGGCTAGCTTCAAAATGGGGCTTATGAAGCAATAGCAGTAGTTATTTAGTGTTAGCTTTGTGCATATTATGAATACCACAGAACATGATTGTGTGTGTTATGTCCAATCTGGCACAGTTATGTCTGAAGGTCAGCACCTCTCTGTACACTGACATGTTTTTTTCTAAAACAATGGGTAGTATTCTCAAATGACTGGAGTACAAAGCAATATTGGTTATCATCACTGAGAAGAAAAAGACATCCATCTGCTAAAGTCACTTTCCACTGAGTTTGCTTGGATAGTCAAATTTTTAGATGCATCATTAAATTCCATTGTGGGGTGGTGCTGAGTTTTACTGGCTATCAGTGGTTCACAAAATGTGTCCCACAAGATGGAAGATGAAGGACGAGAGAAAAGCAAAATATATGTATTTTATTTCAATGTCTTAAAGCCCTTATGCCTTAATTCAGTATTCACTTTAGAGCTGTTGTCAGCTGCAGTAATATCCAGTTGTAACTATGATTGAATTACCTTTCGTAGCATTGCCTCTTCCAATTTCTCATTTACGTTAAATAAATCCCTTATGGACACACCTTGCATGCATGTAGTTGCTTGTTGACCTGAGCTTTGTCATGCTGCATTGTTTTCTAACCAGTAGTCTGAGACTCTTGCTCTGTGGCAGTAAAGTGAAGGCAATGGAATAGGCTGTTACAGCAACCTAGCTAGAGCTTTGACTACAGATGCCCATCCACGGTTATTGACTACACTTCCTTCGAAATTTTCAAGTGCCATTCTCTCTGTGATCACCTCCTCCTGGGATTTCAATGGCAAAGGCTTACTGTTAGTGTAGGGGTAACTAGGGATTTAATAGAGGGGTTCAATAACTGCCATCAGCTTTATAAAACTAGGTCTCACAAAATAGTTTGTCAAGAGCTCCATTGCAACATTATTGCTAGTTTGATTTTAATCAGGCACATTAGATCATAATTCTTGGGGAACATCCTCAACACTGACAAATCTTGGTCACAAGTATCTGTAATCCTGGTTCCATGTCTCTTTGTTGCTGATGTTGTTGTAACACCACAGTAGGTTGCAGGTATGAATGAATACATGAAGTTGTATAAAGTGCACAGCTACAGACAATGGGGCACTTAGCATTGGATCTGATCTAGAGGCAGAGTTTGAGTCAGCTAGAGATTGAATATCCAAGTTCTAAGTTTCTACCTGTAAACAAATTCAGAAGAAATGAGGCAGACATGAGGCGGGTGTACATGTTGTTCCTTTAGTTGGAGCCCTTTTAGCAGAAGGTATGTCTGCTCTGCTTTGCATGCTTGATGTGAGGAGCAAAGGCCAATTTGTGTTTCATAGAATGCAGATCTCAAGAGGAATACTATAACTAGAATTGGTGGTGAAGGTAGATTGGACCTTTGATAGAGAAGGCCCTCAAATCCAGGCAGAGAGACTTGAAGATTAAATGCTTGGCAATGGGTTGCCAATGTAAGTTCTTGAGATGGCCTGACATTGACTGATAAGGAGGAATGTTATTCAGGAGCTAGCAGCCTTGATTTGAATCACACGGAGATGGGGGAGAAGATATTGTGTCAGGCCAAGGTACAGAGAGTAGTCATAATTCAGGCAAGAAGGGATTAAGGCATGGATTTGAAGTCTTCCAAGAGTTTATGGAAAGAAGAGGAAGAATCTTTCTGCAAGTCCTCAAGATGGCAAAACGGGGTAGTTACCTTATATAGCCAGTGAAACTCCTCCTATTTTGATATTTAACTGTATAACCTGTCATCTGCCATCAATATTGCATCAATTAAGTCATGTCATAGGGACTGTGAAAAGTCCAAGTGTTGCACGAAGAACAATTGTAGCAAATGAGCCGCACCCATACAGCAAAAGCATGGTAAGCGTGTAGTATGTGGCTTATGGTGAATTTTGTAATGCACTGTTGCAAATATATTCCTTTAGCGTGGTATGTTAACTCATTGTCAATTACAGAACTACAGCACATTTACTCTTGCAATGGCGACTAACTTTGTGCACGCATATTTTTACTAACAAATCTATAGAGCGCACAAACAATATTTGGAAATCGGATTTCAGAGAATATTTGTCACTGGGGCATCACTAAGGCTAGTGTATTGAATTGCTTTGGAATTAATAAATTCCTTGTTTCCATCAAACTTCAAAATTACCAAAAAAAACACTTAATTTGTGCTTTCCTATGTGTTGACATGTTTTGAAATATTTCAAAAGTTCATTCATAGATATTTAGATTTTGTTGTGTTAGAAAAAAACGACAGGCTTCAGCCTCTCCTTACACACCGGCAAGACTACTGCATTGTTCACTAGTCAAAATGCTCTCACTGTGCAGTCAGAGAAAGCGAAGTAGACTCCAGTCTTCTTTTAAAAGAATAAGCAGCAATTTGTCAGGAGACATAGCCTTGCATTGGATCTCTGTCTTTGAACAGGTAACAAATGTGACAAAGCAACATTCAAAGACGTCTTTATTTCACATTGACCTTCCGAACTCCAGCCTGGGTATTTTAGGGGGTCTGCAGCACCCCCAGGACCCCTACATCCAGTGCCTAGGCAGGTGGATGGTCTTTCTGAGACTTCAATGTACCTTGCTGAACAAAAAAGTATTTGGGTGAGTATTTAGACTGACCCAGAATAATTTATGGATCGAACCCAGGTTTGAATGTTCCTGCACATCAAAAGCAAATAATTTTCAATAAACAGTCAGTCAGTCTCTTACCATTGTTAACACTGCAATTTTACTAATAAATATTCATGTACTCTGAATGTTAAATCTGCATAGAAAATGAATTAATATAGATAAATAATACACAGCTTGGAAAATGTGCCTACTTGAGTGACCATCAATAGTGTCTTTATTAACTGCTTATAAATGTGAAATGTGGTGCTCATGTTTAGATTAATGTAATAGTATGTTATAATAATGGTCATGTATTATGTATTTGCTTTATTAATCATAGGCCTTAAATTAACAAGGTCTTAGGCCTAGTTGCACAGCCTCATGTTAAGTTGCACTGATTAAACGAGTCACACAAAATGACTGCAGAGAGAGTTAGACTTGTATTTTTCCACCGCATTGACCAGATGCTAATAGCTAAATTTCTTGCTTGCTAGGACATGTTGTACTAGCTATTTATACTTTGTAGAATTTAGTGTGTGTGTAAAGGTAATGTTCCCAGGAACTAACAATGGATGCACTGACTGGAGTACAAGGCGATACAAAATTGTGACTTGACAAGCCCAGTGATGGGAACAGGAGAAGAGGAGCTAATCATCAACATGTGAAGATAGTTTAGTTATATCTTAGATTTGAGGTTCGACTTTCATTGGACTAAATGTAAATGTACGATTCTTTGACCAATAGCAATGCGGGAAGATGTCCTATGGAATCTAACTTAGCCAGACTGTACCAAGAGGAGGCTGCCACACTTTTTCCCTAACTGCACGGAGAGGAGAGAACTCACTTTTTCCTAACTCTGTTGCAGAGAAGCAGCATTCTGATTATGTCCATTCCTGAGGCATTTCCATCTGGAACTTTATTACTGAGTCTCAATGCCATGCTGACCAAACAGATGTCCAATTGTCGAAGACTATCGCAGCTTGCTGAACCATTCTGAGGCAAGGTATAAGACTATGTTATTCATTCCAATGACATTTGCTTTTGTCTCTAGGTTCCAATTGTTAATTTTGATAGAGCCATAGCTAAAAAGAATTCCAAATTTGTGTTAACGGAATTGTTTTGCATGAAGTCGAAACATGCCATTCTATTCAGAAGGTTAGCTAGGAGATTCACAGAAATACTTGCTAAATATTAACAACAGTTGATGTCTTTTCTTTTCTGAGTCTAAATGTATGCTATTTCTATAGCGCAGTTGTTCTTGCTATTGATTTGTACTGTAACTCTAGAATGTGTAGGGATCCATGCATTGATTAAATTGAGATTCTTTTGAAGATTCGGTCAATCAGTATTGTTCCTGTATGTTTACCATTTGATTTTGAGACTAAGGCCCTCTTTATGACATTGGCGGTAAATCCCGCTTACCGCCACAGTGACTGCTGCCAACATACCACTGTGGTGGTGGATATCTGTTCGCCATATTATGACACACACACCAAACCAACAGCATACAGCCACATACACAAATCTGCCCGCCCAAAGGTCAGTGGTAAACTGTCGATAGCAACACCCATACTCTTACGCCAACAAAACAATGCCCACCACATCATGACCCACGAATCACCACGGCAGACATTCAACTGCGGTAAACCATTGGCGGTACACACCGCCGCACTCAGAATGGACACCCAAATACTAAACTACACAACATTGGCCAATTCAAACAACACACACCTGACACCCATACACACACCACACCCACCCACTCACACCACTATAAAACACACACACACATTGCCCACAACCCCTTACGAATACAAATCATTGTCACCAGACAGACATCAAGACCACTGCGACCACTACACACACACACCCATACATCCCTCAAACACTCCACTACGTACGCCCAATCACACTACCCAACACCCACACACTTACACACACCACACAACACCCATGGCCCCACAAAGGCACCCCCATTTCACAGATGAGGAGTTGCTGGTCATGGTGGAGGAAATAGTCAGGGTATAGCCACAGCTGGTTGGAGCCCAGGTACAGCAGATATCCATTGCAAGGAAGATGGGGCTATGGCGGAGAATCCTGGACAGGGTGAACGCTGTGGGACAGCATCTAAGAAGAAGGGACAACAACAGGAAGAGGCGGAACGACCTACGGGGGAAGGTACATTCATGGCAGCAAGGCACCAGCTCGCCATACACATGACTGGTGGGACCCCCACTTCCTTCCCAACAGCTCACAGCATGGGAGGAGCAAGTCTTGGCATTAATGCATCCTGAGGGACTCACTGGAGTATCCGGAGGACTGGACACTGGTAAGTCAACATTTGCCTCTTATCACCCCCCATACCTGCATGCCCTCTCACCCCCTCACCCTCACTCCCATCACTCCACTACACTCCATCCCACACACTGCACCGTTGTGGGAGATGCACTGGTCCACCAGGCACACCATCTGCCAATTCAGTGAGTGGAAACTCTTCCGATTCCTGAACACCTGTTCATTCTGGCAGGGGGGACAAACACAACATGTGTACCATTAATCGCCCCAATAATATTGGGGATATGCCCCATTGCATAGAATCCTGCCTTCACAGTGACCAAATCTTGCACCTGGTAGAAAGCAATGTAGCTGCACATGTGTTTCACCAGGGCAGACAAGACCCTTGCCAGCACGATTTAAAACATTGGCTGTGACATTCTAGCTCCCAAGCCCACTGTCACTTGGAAAGAACCAGTTGCCCGGAAATGGAGCACTGATAGCACTTGCACAAGAGGGGAGATCTCAGTGGGATGACGGATAGCTGATATAACGTCAGGCTCCAATTGGACACAAAGCTCTGTGGTTGTGGCCCTGCCCAGTCTATAAGTCAGTATGATGTGCCTGTCCTCCAGTGTAGCCAAGTTCACAAGGGGTCTGTACATGGGGATTCTTCTTATCCTCCCATTCATCTGCAGCGGTAGGTATCTAAGGGACACAAGAGTGAGAAGGCTGTCACAATTTGAACAATGGAACCACCACCTCAGTGTGCATAGTGTATTTATGTGATGGGACAGTGGGAGTGGAAAGGTATGTGCAAATGTAGGCAGTGACACAGTTAAGGTTAATCTGATCGTTGTCCACCACCATGATATGGCCACCGCCTGTCCTGTATGCAGGGACAGGTGGAAGTGAGGTAACTCCGCTGATGTTGGGCGTCGTAGCAGAAGGTGGTCTTGCACCACCGTGCAATTCCTCATTGAATAATACAGGGCTCTTTGGAGTACAGTGGCCAATGGGGATCTGCGCCGGCGGTGAAGGTGTACACCGCCGCGGAGGTGACCGCCGTCTTCTATCTGATTCCTCACTTGTTTCCTGACCTTCAAGAGGAGAACACCTGCGTGTGCTGCTGTAACCTACCATGGCCCGTGCAACCAGGGAAGGGTCCCTGCCTTCACTGCAGAGTAGATGGAGCAATTGATGGATGGGTCCCTTGCCCAGCTGGACTGCTGTATTGGCCTCCAGACCAACAGCTGAGTACAGCTTGGGCACAATGCATGTGGGAAGGATGCATGGAGATGTGTGTGCAATAATCATGTCATCAGGGGGGAATGTCTTGTGGTGGTGTACTTGGTGTGCGCTGGGCGATGTGTCTGCCAATGGTGATGGAAACGGGATTGGTGGGCCATATGTGTGACAAGCTGGATTGTATGTGTAATGCTATCCTCCCGTCTGTATCGCCTCGGCAGGTCTGCGTCCAAAAAAAGAAGGGATTATGAAGTGCCATCACCAAGAACGTGCGGACCCTGGGGGTGTATGGCAGGTGGAGCATCCACTGTCAGAAACGCTGGGCACGGAAGACCGCGGAGGCCCAGCCTCCCAATGAGGAAGGGTTGCCCATCGGAACCTGACCCCCCTAATGGCCTGCATACTGGTGGTGGCCTACCCAGAGCTGGATGGGCGCTTGAGGGCATCACAGCAGCCACAAGGCGGTGAGTACAGTGGCTGTTACAAAAACAGTTTGTAGGTGGCATGGGATCCAGGTGGTGGGTGTCAGTTAGTGGGTGGCCCTTAATGCCAGGCCAAACATTGCAGCGTGATCCAGCTCTGGGGTAATAGTTGAAAGGGCAAACAAGGTAACCTAGCTAGGTTGCATTCCATGTCAGACAGGGCTTAGTGGGTCCCAGGAGGGGTGCAGTTGGTGGTGGTTGGCCCTCATCTTGCTGCAGCATATGGCCAATTGATTGGCAGTGCAACACATAGTGCTCAATCCTGATCCCTGTGTGTGACGATACTGTGTAAGCCTTCTGTGGTATTGGTGCAGTAATTGACCTAGTGCTCACTTTCTCTCTCCCCCCATTTTTTATTTTGTCATCCTGTCCATGTGTGCATTAGCATAATCTGGTGGAGGAGCAGGGGCACCGGCAACAGAGAGAGATGAATCCCATCGGACCCAGGAGGCAGAGTCCACCAATGCCGAGGGAACCAGTGGGACAAAGGGCAAGGGGAGCACCACGTCGGAGAGAGGAGGTGACAACACTGACTCAGATACCTCCTCCGATGGAAGCTCCCTGGTCGCGGCAGACACCTCTGTGACCACGCCAGCTGCAGATACAACCGCTACCCCCGTACCTGCAATAACCTCCCAGCAGCCCCTCAGCGAGTTGCCCATGCCCGCTCACCCAGGAGGGTGGGCATCTCCTTAGCCCCAGGCACCTCAGGCCCTGCCCCAGTCAGCCCTGCTGCCCTGAGTGAGGAGGCTATTGACCTCCTGAGATCCATCTCTATAGGGCAGTCAACCATTGTGAATGCCATCCAGGGGCTGGCATCCCCGATGCAACAATGCAATGCATTTCTGGATGGCATCCACGGTGGATTGGCGGCCCAACAGAGATCGATTCAGGCTCTGGCCTCCTCTCTGATGGCAGCCATTGTCCCTGTTCCTACCGCCCCCCTCCAACTACCACTTCCCAGTCCCAGTCTCCTCAACACCAACCCATCCCATGCACACATACAGACGAGCATGCACAAAAGACATCACACAGGAGTAGAACAGTGAAACACAGGCACCACACTTCAGCCCACAAGCACTCACACAAACAGCAGACAGTAGCTCACCCAACCACATCCACTGTCTCCCCCTCCTCCTCCTCCTCCACCTCCCTCACAGTCACGTCCACAATCACACCTGCATGCACTGCATCAAAATCCACCATGAGCATCACCACACCATGCAGCACACACACCTCACTAGCAGACACCTCCACAACATCCATGCACGCGTCCCCTCTGTCATCTCCCACCATGTCTGTCCCCCCCAAAGGACAAAAACGGAAGCACTCAGACACCCAATACCCATCCACCTCACACATGCACATTGCCCATGCACCTGCACCCAAGTCCAGCAGACATACACCTCCAACAACCACTCCCTCAACCTCCACTCCCATCCCTCCTCCCTCTTCCCACCCCACCGTCCCTAAGAAGCTTTTCCTTTCCCAACTTAACCTCTTCCCTCCCCCTCCTCGCCGTCCTGCCTGTAAGATAAGGGTCCCAACAACCCAGCCCAGCACCTCAGCCAAACAGTCCACACGGAGAGTGGAAGCACCTCGTAGTCGTAGAGGCAAGACAGTGATGGATCCCTCTCCACCATCCAGGAAGGGTAAGAATCCCACACCCCCTGCCATGAAGAGGAAGAAGCCCTCAACTCCTGCCATGAAGGGGAAAAAGTCCTCGACTCCTGTCATGAAGGGGGAGAAGCCCACACCTCTTGCCATGAAGGGGAAGAAGCCCTCAACTCCTGCCATGAAGGGGAAGAAGCCCTCAACACCTGCCATGAAGGGGAAGAAGCCCTCAACTCCAGCAGAGGCTGGCAGGGTGACACCACCACCACCACCACCAGTGGTCATGGAGCCCTCACCTCCAGCTGAGGCAGTGCAGCCCACTCCTCCTGCAGATGCTGTACCTTCACCTGCTGAGACAGTGCAGCCCTCACCTCCAGCAGAGGCTGCCCAGGAGGCACCTTCACCTGCTGACACAGTGCAACCCTCACCTCCAGATGAGACAGTGCAGCCCTCATCGCCAGCAGAGGGCATGTAGGCCACCCTCCTGGGACTGCTGTACAAGAAGCCCCCTCCAGAACCAGTGGGCAAGTCACCCACCTGAGAGACTGTGACCTTGCACTCCTCAGCACAGAGTAATGGGCATGGAGCCCCATCCAGAACCAGTGGGCAAGTCACCCACCAGAGAGACTGTGATCCTGCACTCACCAGCACAGAGAAATGGGCGTGGAGTCCCCCCCAGAGCCCCAGAACCAGTGGGCAAGTTCACGACTTCGACTGAGGTGCCCCCCACCCCCTAGCCCCTTGAACCTCACATGTGTGTAGCACTCAAAATTTCTCCACATGGTTGTTGGTATAGGATGACAATCCGCAAGACTGTCAGCTGCTGTTTGTGTGAGTGTGACGTCATTGGAGCTGCGCTGGGATGGGTTGGTTAGTGAGAAGGGTAGCGCACGGATTGGCGGACAACCGTGAAGTGAAATTGGTTGAGAAGGTCAGCAAAAAGGATTTTGGGATGAAAAGTCACTTCCTGATTTGGTTTAGAATAACATAAAGGTCACAGAAATTAAATTTTACAAAGCTTTAAAAAGTGCCATTACACTGCCAGAAGGTACACCTGCTTACATTGTATTTGAAGAGAAAGGTTCAGCGCCATGTCTTTGGCTGAAGCAGTGGTGCAAAGTGACAGAGAAAAATGGGAGTTTAGCGTTTCCTGCTTATGGAACATTTAATTTGAGGAGCTTAGAGAATTTGAGAAGGGTGCTATATAATTTGAAACCTCCTCCAAGACCAGCACAGTTCTAGGCATTATCAGTCTGGGAACTAGTAGACAGACAACAAAGGCAACAGATATTTGAGAGGAGAATGAGAAAGGGAGAAAAGACACTTTCTCACGCTAGATCAGAAATTTTGGAGAACAGAGACTTTACAGGGTATTAAGTTGTTTCCCGCAATTACACAGGACAGCGAGAGAGAAGAAAGGAAGGATACCACAAAGACAAACAGAAGTCCCTTTGAGAGTAGAGAGCAGAAATTAAAAGTGTCTAGCAGATCTTTAACACTTGATGAAGAGTCAGATGATGACAAGTTCATTTTACAGTTACTGAGAAAGCGTCCCCCACCATATGAAGCACAAGAGAGCAGTCCGAGCACCCCTCTGCACCGACACCGGTTAACATGACGATGAGTCCAGTACAGATTAATCCTAACCTTACACAGAGGCCAATGCAGAGCAGTCCTAATCTGCCTACTACATCGGCAGTCCAAAATCCAGTGCTGCAGCTGAATATCCCTAGAGTTTACCCCGATGTACCCATTGTGGAAACTGCAACAAACTTAATAGTGCCAACAGGACAGGTTTTTCCCGAAACCAGCATTGGTTCAGATGGAGCCAACTCCACTCTTACTGCCTCGAGTGCAGACACAAACAATGCCAAAGTACACTCCTATAATAGGAACACAGACAGATCTGTCCGTACTGATGAGTCTGAACACAGGATTCATGCTACCACAAAACCCGAATGTTAGACCAAGCCCAGATGCAGTGTCCGTACCCAGCACCATTGGTCCAGTCATACCATTGTTTGCCCAGGGAAATAACAGCACAAAGGGACAGGGAGCCTTGAGTCAGAATTCAATGAGAGGAGCACTCAATGAGAGTGCCAGAGTAGTCTCTCCTGTGGGACAGACCTCTGATGGAACAGGATCATTGTTAGACCTTAGTCCTTTCAGACTTCCTCTGAATACTGGAACAGAGTCAAACATCAGTCCTAGCCTGAAATTACTGATACAGCAATCTCCAAATCTAACTGTACTAGCATTACCAAATACTCAGCCCAACAACATTTCACTGCAAGGTTTGACCACCCAACAATTGAACCAATGGTTAGATAAGATGAATAGCCTGCAAAGTGCTCCTAGGGGAGAAGAATACTTGAAATATACTAGACTTGGGATGGAAGTGGGAAAATCTATTGAAGGAACTATGGGGGTGATTCAGACCTTGGCGGACGGCGGAGGCCGTCCGCCAAGGTTCCGCCGCCGAATGACCGCACCGCGGTCAAAAGACCGCAGCGGCCATTCAGACATTTCCGCTGGGCCGGCGGGCGCTCTCCAAAAGAGCGCCCGCCGGCCCAGCAGAAATGCCCCTGCAACGAGGACGCCGGCTCAGAATTGAGCTGGCGTAGTTGCAGGGGTGCGACGGGTGCAGTTGCACCCGTCGCGTATTTCAGTGTCTGCAAAGCAGACACTGAAATACTTTGCGGGGCCCTCTTATGGGGGCCCCTGCAGTGCCCATGCCATTGGCATGGGCACTGCAGGGGCCCCCAGGGGCCCCGCGGCACCCCCTACCGCCATCCTGTTCATGGCGGGTTTCCCGCCATGAACAGGATGGCGGTAGGGGGTGTCTGAATCCCCATGGCGGCGGAGCGCGCTCCGCCGCCATGGAGGATTCAATGGGGCAGCGGTAAACCGGCGGGAGACCGCCGGTTTACCCTTTCTGACCGCGGCTGAACCGCCGCGGTTAGAATGCCCTCGGGAGCACCGCCAGCCTGTTGGCGGTGCTCCCGTGGTCGGTGACCCTGGCGGTCACTGGCCGCCAGGGTCAGAATGACCCCCTATGTGTGTGAACCGACTCAAATCCTACACAGAAGCAGAACTGCGATACTAGTGCTAAAAAATTACAAGGGAAGCAAGTGAGGTGCAGCAAAGGTTAGCAGACTTAGAAGAGAAATATGGCATAGAAATTGAGAAAACAAAATACTTTAAGAGGAGTAAAAGATTAGACTTTGATTCAAAAGACTTCAAACACATGAGATCCACCGGAATGAGAGCACACCTTAGGGAGTTACTTCAAAGCGTCCAAACATGGGTAGCATTAGACAAATGGGAAGGCAGATGGGTGAAGACATGAGATAAGAAGAAAAGGGATTGCGCAAATCTTACAGCAATTATGCAGCAGTTTCAGGACCCGGTAAAAATTCTACGAATGAGAGAAATTCTAGGAGGTAATTTTGTCCATGTCCCTTGGAGCAGAAGTGACCTTCTGTCATTTACCAATGAATATCCTAGGTTGAGAGGAAAAACGGAATGGGACCAGCAGACAGACAGGTTTGTGAAAGTCGCAAAATGCCTGTGGCAAGATTTGAACATCCTGTTAGAGATAGTAGTTCCAGCAGATTTATGTATTGAATGCAAGAAGAGTGTAGATTGGCCGACAAAGGAACCAGAGAGAGGCCCAATTACAGGTGCACCATCTCCTGAGGTGTTGAAATATTACCTCAGTCCAACCCTCTTCAACATCTACATGGCCCTGCTCGCTAACATTGTCCGATCCCACAACCTCAACATCATCTCATACACCGACGACACCCAGCTGATCCTCTCCCTCACCAAGTACTCTCATCCAAGACCAACCTCCACGAAGGTATGAAGGCCATCGCCGAATTGATGAAGAACAGCTGCCTCAAACTCAATTCCAACAAGATGGAAGTCCTCATCTTCGGCTCCACTCCCTCCTCCTGGTGGCCTGCCACTCTCGGATCCGCTCTGACTCCCACCGACCACGCACGCAACCTAGGATTCATCTTGGCTTCCTCATTATCCATGACCCAGCAAGTCAACGCCATCTTCTCCTCCTGCTTCAACACCCTTCCCATGCTCAGAAAGATCTACAAATGGGTCCCCGCCAAAACCAGAAGAACAGTCACCCAAGCCCTCGTAAGAGGCAAACTGGACTACGGAAATGCCCTCTACGCAGGAACCACAGCCAAACTCCAGAAGAGGCTGCAATGCATCCAAAACGCCTCCGCACACCTCATCCTGGACATCCCCCGCCACTGCCACGTCACAGGCCACCTGAGAGACCTGCACTGGCTCCCTGTCAACAAGAGAATCACCTTCAAACTCCTCACCCATGCTCACAAAGCACTGCACAACACCGGACCAGAATACCTCAACAGAGGTCTCTCCTTCTACACCCCAACCCGGCAACTCTGCTCCACCGACCTCTCCCTCGCAACCATCCCACGCATCTGTAGAACTCCAACCAGCGGCAGATCATTCTCGCATCTCACCACCAAGACGTGGAACACTCTTCCCACCCACCTGTGTCAGACCAAAGACCTCCTTACATCCAGAAGACTTCTCAAGACCTGGCTGTTCAAGCAGTGGCAGCACCTTCCCCCCTCTTTTTCCCTCTCCCCCCACCTCAGCGCCTTGAGACCCTCACAGGTGAGTAGTGTGCTTTACAAATTCCTTGATTGATTGATTGACTATAAAGTGATTGAGTTTTTGAAAACCAGAATTTCACCTAAAAATATTGATTGGCAGCGCATAGACAGAACATCACAGGAAGCTAAGGAGTCTATACATGCATATTATGAGAGAGTGTTGGAGATGTTTAAACATTACAGTGGTACAAAAACAATTGAGCCCAAAGACATGATTCATTTTGTGTTCAGATTTGTGGGAGGATTGAGACCTGAAATTAGCCAGATGATTAAGAGTGATTTGATTTGCTGGCAAGCAAAGCCGATTAACATGGTATTGCAGTATGCAAAGTGCTGTAGTGAAGAGATTGAGTGGAAGCAGAGAAAGTTGAAAGAGAAGGCAATGGTGATGTAGATTAAAGAGGTTCAAGCAGGGATGCAGGAAACTTTTCTGCAGCAACAGCAGCAGGGAAATGTGGTATTTCAGAGTCAGGCGGGAGGTAGAGGTTGCGGAGGAATGGGAAACGGAAACCGTACTCCCGATTTGGGCACAGTAGTGGTTCAGAATGATGTTTAGGGAATGAAGAGATTGTTGCCATGTCACGCTTGCAGAGGGATTGGACATTGGAAGCGGGAGTGTCCGATGTTGGTACAGGATGGTGTCGTTCAGCAAACAAGTCACATCAATTCTTTCCAAAACATGAGAGGACCAAGAATGACAGGTCATAATCCAAATTTTCAAATTAATGTGAATCAGATGCAAGGTTTTCAACCCATGCAACGGGTGAAACTGCCACGTAGGCAGATGGCCCAGTCACAGCATATGCAACAGGAGGTTCACATGGTACCTAGACAGCAAATCCAAATACCTCAAGCCCCAATGGAGCAGCAGCAAGTGAAGCTTCCTCACCAGGTCACCAGTCAAAGGTTTAACCAGAGTAATAACACAGTACACCAATTCCCGTTAAACAGTGAGAATGGAATAAACAATGACTGGGTGAGTGAGAGTTTGGACAAAGAAGAATGTGTGCTTGCAGCTTCTCTAGAAGTAGATTAAAAGGGTCAATATGTGAAGGGAAAAGTAATGGGTCATAAGGTTTCATTCTTGGTTGGCACACGAGCTACACCCTCTACAGTGAGAACTGCAGAAGTTCCAAACTTGCCCCTTTCAGGGAAAACAGTCCATATTGTAGGAGTAGCAAATCAGTATTTAACCAACCCAATTACAGAATGAGTTCAGGTTAAAATTGGCAAATTTAAAGGATTACACCACTTCGTAGTTTGTGACTCAAGTCTGGTATCCCTATTGGGAAGGGACTTGTTGTGTAAAACAAGATGTTCGACCACTTGCTAAGATGATGGAATTGAAATTCAGACAAAGTGATGATGAGGATGACACAGCTCCAGAGACAGATTGCGAGACAATGAACAAAGAATATCCTTTGATTAGTTTCTTTCCAGTTTTCACAGTAAACAATCTTCCTCCCGATTTGCAAGGAACAGTTAAAGTGAAAGTGTGGTATTTGACAAGAAAAGTCATTGGCCTAATAAAAGGAGTTGAACTAGGTAAGGTCCCAATAAAGCCAAACACAGTTTTTCCCCAGATTCCCCAATACCACATGACACAGGATACCATTGAGAAAGTTGCTCCCATAATTGCAGAATTTGTAAACTAAGGAGCTTTGAAAGAAGTGTTGAGAAGTCCATGTAATTCACCGATAATGGGATTGCGAAAGCACTGTGGCAAATTTCGTATTGTTCAGGACTTGAGAAAAATAAAAGACATTGTGGTTAAATGTTGTTCCGTGATTCCAAATCCAGCAGTGATTTTTGTTCAGATCCCATGAGATGCTGAATGGTTCACTGTAATACACCTGACACAAGTGTTCTTTTCTGTACCTCTTCATGAGGATAGTCGATTTCTCTTCTCTTCTGTTTCAAATGTTTAGATCGAGTCTATTGTTGGTGTAGAATTCCTCAAGGGTTTTTAGAATCACCTTCCATTTTCAACCAGATCTTGAAAAAGATCCAATAGGATTGCCTTACTGAACCATTTAGGAAAGAATGGTTATAAAGTGCCCCAAGCTAAATTAAAATACTGTCAGAAAGAAGTGAAATATTTGGGTCACCAGATTGAGAAGGGAATTAGGAAAATATCCAGAGAAAGGGTCACAGCCATATTGCAGATGAGTCCCCCAACCACACAGAGAGATGTCAGGGTGTTCTTGGAAATGGTAAGCTATTGTCACCAGTGGATTCCCAACTTTTCAGTCATTTCAAGGCGATTGCAGAAGCTGACCCACAAAGGAATTAATGACCCCTAGTTTTAGATCAGGCCTGTATGAAAGCGTTTTCTGGGTTGAGAGAAAGTTTTTGCAAAGCCCAAGCTTTGGGAATGCCTGACTACACAAAACCCTGCACATTGTTTTGTCATTAGCGTGATGCATGTTCTTTCTCTGTCTTGACGCAAGTCCATCGTGGTGTAAACCGCCCAGTAGCATATTTTTCAGCTACTTTGGACCCAGTTGCAGCAGTTTTACCAGACTGTTTGCATTCAGTTGCTGCGGTTGAACAGAGCCTCACTCAGTGTGAGGGCATTGTGATGGGGCATTCCCTGAATGGTCCCTCACTCCACTGAAGTTTTACTTACACAAACCAAGACGCAATCTCAGTCAGGTGCCAGGCTGACTCATTATGAAACAAGCATCCTGGGGTCCCCAAATGTGTCATTGAAAAGATGCTCAACCCAGCAACCTTACTCCCTAATGAAAATGTTGAAATTGATAAACTGGAAAACATTGACCATGATTGTCTCGAAGTAATTGACCTGTGCACAAGACCGAGACCTGATATCAGAGGCACCCGATTGGAAGAAAATGACCAAATTATCTTTGTTGATGGTTCCTGTCTAAGGGATAATAAGGGAATACTGAGGGCAGGATATGCTGTATGCACGATTTCTGGTATACTTGAAGCCTCTTGGCTTCGAGGAGTATACTTTGCACAAGTGGCAGACTGGTAGACCTTACTAGAGCATGCCATGTTTCTGCACAACTTAAAATTACCATCTACACGGACAGCCAGTTTGGATTTGGAATAGTGCATGATTTTGGCCAGTTGTGGTCGCAGAGAGGTTTCCTGACCTCTTCTGGTTCACCAGTCCAAAATGGCGAGAGAATTCATGAACTGTTACAAGCTAATCAAATGCCTGAGAAAATTGCCGTGGTGAAATGCAATGTACACCTGAAATCACAAGATTTTGTGTCAATGGGAAATGGATATGCAGATCAAATTGCAAGGTTTTGTGAAATGAACTGTATATTGTTCAAATGTAAATGGGATTTTGTTACCTGAGGAAGATGAGACATGTCCATGTTCTGCATTACATGTTATAGATACCTTGGAAGAACTAAAAACATTGCAGAATAAGGTTGAGAGGGAGGAGAAAAAGTACCGTATTTATCGGCGTATAACACGCACCGGCGTATAACACGCACCTCTTTTTAAGAGGAAATTTCAGAAAAAAAAAACATTAAATTTTATCGGCGTATAACACGCACACATCATTTGCCCCCTATTTTCAGGGAGAAAAAGTGCGTGTTATACGCCGATAAATACGGTAATAGGTCAAAATGAAATGTGTACAGCATAAGGATGAACTATGAGTCTCAGAAGAGGGTCAATTTGTATTGCCGAACAGTTTGTTGACACAAATGGCTAGATATTATCATGGTCAAGCACCTGTTGGGAGGGATGCAATGATTTGTGTGTTCAAACAGAATTTGTTCAATCCAAAGTTCAGACAGGTTGCTGAGGCGGTTTGCCATCCTTATGTCATTTGTCAACAAATGAACGTGGGTAAAGAAACAGTGGTCAATTTGAGCCACATTGGAAGAGCAAGAGGTCAATTGAGCAGAATGCTGATGAATTTTATTGAGATGCCTGTGTGCAGCATTGAGATATGTGTTGGTGATTTTCTTTATCTTTAGCCATTAGATTGAAGCTTACCCTACTTGAAGAAATGACAGCCTCACAGTAGTGAAAACTGATATCAAGTTTCGGGTTTCCAATCTCTGTAGAATCAGATGGAGGAAGTCATTTCAACAATGAAGTAATTAAATTACTATGTTCAGGCCTAAACATTGAGCAGAAGTTGAATTGTAGCTAACTCCCTGAAGCATCAGGGCTTGTGGAACAGATGAATGGTTCCTTGAAATCAAGAATTGCAAAAATGGGTGCGTCCACGAATCTGAAATGACCCAATGCATTACCGTTAGTTCTGATGACAATGAGAAACACACCCGGCAAGAAGACAGGACTGTCGCCACATGAGATCCTCATGGGTAGAGCAATGAGGTTGTCAGCAGTTCCTCCTAATGCTCTTGTGAACATAACAGATGATAGGGTGTTGGACCACTGCAAAGGTCTGGCTGATGTGGTTCGGTCTTTCTCTCAGCAGGTGGAAGCCACCACACTGCAACCGTCTCAAGATCAAGAACACAACATAAGAGAAAGTGACTGGGTTTTGATCAGAAAGCACGTGAGGTAAACATGTTTGGAACCTCAGTTGAAAGGCCCTTACCAGATAGCGCTGATCACTACCACAGCTGTGAAGTGTGCTGGAGTTCCGAACTGGATCCACGCAAGCCATACGAGGAAAGTGGCATGTCCTTTGGACAATGAAGAGGAGTTGTTGAGAGTACCAACAACGACCAGACCAACTCCAGAGCCAGAAAGGGGAGAAAGAGGAACTGAAACTGAATCTGAGCAAATTAAAAGCGGTTCAGCCACTCCTGTGAGAGACGAAGGAGAAGATCCACAGGAAAGTGAAAGTGGACCGACCTCAATTGAGGCAGCAGGAGAGTCTAGTCAGAGGAGGGCTCTCCCAGAAGCAGATGGTCTTGAGAGACAAACAGAGCAAATGACAGACCCAGAGGGGGAAGGAGTTGAGACGGATCAAAGCTACCTTGGCCTGACTCCTCCTGAACCAGTTGCAGGTCCGTCAACAGAAAGTCCCTCAGAACAAGAAGAAGTTACAAGTTCGACACTGAAAAGAGCATTAACTACGGTCCACTGAAAGGAGATAAGTGGCTAGAGTTAGAAGCGAAGAGAAAGGAAGCAATTACAGTGACAACAATTGAGGAGGAAGTAGACACAACAAGGAAAGAAGATTTGAGTGAAGGAGAATTAAATGGAGATCGAAAGCTGAAAAGAAATAGAATTGCAAGTCAAAGGTACGCTGGTCCTGAATGGGCGTATGCAATAACATGTGAATGGCAAAGATAATTTTTGTCTTTTTGTTTTGATTCAGACATTCCAAGTCAATATTTTGGCACTTGAAGGAAACCAATAAACTGAACTGTCGAGATTGTGAACTAAGTGAAGTGCAAAGAAAAAGAGACTATTGAAAGTAACTGGAAAGACTTTTTGATAACCTGTTTTGACAAGCTGCTAAACCGATCTGTGACAACCTTACCGATTTTGACAAAAGGATCCTTGAAATAAGACTGAAAGCTGTAAATAATTGCTGAAGAAGATTGTGGATTTGTTTTTCATAGCTGCATAGTCATAATTTTTCTCTTCTACTCTGTAGTTGTTTACAGATCATGAGTAACCTTAGCCAGCAGGGTCGGAGGAAAAGGGGCTGTAAATACTTGTGTATTGGATTGGCGATTGTATGCATGATATTGTGCCTGGTATTGAATGAGGGTATGACTGTTCTTGACAAGAGTAAAGCCACTCATACTTTAGCTTCAGAGAAAACTACTATGATCACCGAAGTATAGAAGTTTAGGTTAGATGAAAAATATCTGCACGTAGAAAATGCCCAAGGAGAACTTTCTTCCAATGTTGAGACGATGGATGCAGGAGATTGCTATGTTTGCACGCAGATTCCTTCATCAGTCAAGGAAGGAGTTACTTATCATAGTTTGCCACTCACTGGGATTGTCGCGGTTTTCAATGGTCTTACCCTCGCAGCTGAGAGGTGTAGGGGAACGGTCCTTGTTCCGACGGGTTCTGCTCTGGCCGAGGTAGGGGTGACCCCTTCCGGTAGCCACAGTGCTGTTTGGTATGAGCGAACCACTACAGTCCGTGCCCTCCAGAAGGAGTCCCAGAGGAAAAACCCCAGTAGGGTAAAAAACCTCCACAGGAACTCCCTGAAACGAAAAGGAGGACACCAGGGTATTAGGACCGTAGAGCAGGAAGGCAGGAAAACAAGGCAGATCAGGAACAGACAAGATTCGCAGAGGAATATCAAATAGGAGCGTGACTATCACCAAGGAGTGTTGCAACGCAATGAACAGGCAGTTGGAATCCCCTTATACCCCTAGACAGGAAGTAGAAAACAGGAAGTAGAAATGCCACCATCTTGGATTGGGGAAAAGAAAACAATAGTGAATCAGAAACGTGCGTCTAACAATGCATGCTGGGCAGAGAGGAAGAGGTCAGCATGCTGGGAAGAAAAAGGGAAAGTATAAAGTGCTCCTTGTGTAATGGTTCGGGTTTGTTCCCAGGATATCGGTAAGTGGACATGCAAGTAATAAATGGTTAAGCGCATAATGCGCTGTATGTTGCCAAGTAGCGTCTGCCTTTATGGCAGAGCTTAAAATAAGGTAAGCGGCGAGTGCCGCAACCCGTAAACCGGCTCCTAGGAGCCTCCACGGCTCCTGCCTGAGCCGCGGTATCCCCCGCGACCCAGGCGTCAGCCGCGGTGTTCCCTGTGAACCGAGCGCCGGTCGCGGCGCTCTCCGCGACCCGGGTGTCGGCCGCGGTGATATTGACGTGCCGCACCGTGGCACCCTGAGCCCGCGGCCTCGGCGAGCGCCGCGGCGAGGGCCGTGGCGTGACAGTATGCCTCCTCCCCGAGGCCCCGGGTTTGTGAGGGAAAAGCCGAAAAAAGCAGCGGATCAAAAGAGGAGCATGAACAGAGGAGGCATCCTCCCAGGAACAATCACTCATAGGGTAGCCCTTCCAATGAATAAGATACTGGAGGTGCCCATGGAAAAACCGAGAGTCACAGATCTCTTGAACTTCGTACTCAGGTACGTTATCAACCAACAGAGGAGGGGGACAGGGCAACTGTCTTTGAAAAGGATCAGGACGGTAGGGTTTCAGTTGCGAGACATGGAACACCGGGTGGATCTTCCACGTCCGAGGTAGGCGAAGACGTACAGACACTGGGTTGATTTTCTTGAGAATGAGAAAGGGACCATAAAAGCGGGGTTTGAATTTGTTTTGGGTAAGTCGGAGAGGTAGGAATCTAGAGGAGAGCCAGACTTTATCATGGACCTGATACGGAGGAGCCGCACAGCGTCTCCTATCTGCCATTTTCTTCATGCGGGATTTGGTGGACACAAGGTTGGAATGGATAATTCGCTGTATTCCCCGTAGCTGTCGAACGAAGGAGGAGATGGCGGGAAGATTGGAGTTGTCTCTCAGGGGAGTTGGGAAAGCCCTGGGATGGAAACCATAAGAGCCATAAAAAGGAGAGACTTTAGAGGCACTGTGTAGAGAGTTTATATAGGAGAATTCTGCAAGCGGTAAGTAGGGAGCCCAATTACTTTGTATAGCGTTACAGAAGCTACGTAAGTACTGTTCGAGACCCTGATTGAGTCGTTCCGTTTGTCCATTGGTTTGAGGGTGGAACCCGGATGATAAGGCTACCTGGATCCCCAAGATCTTGCAGAATTGATTCCAGAAACGGGAGATATATTGAGGACCCCTGTCCGATATAATAACTTGGGGTAGCCCATGTAGCCTGAAAATTTCTTGAGTAAAGACCTGACTCAACTCCTTTGCCGTAGGTAGCTTTCTCAAGGCTGTGAAGTGGGCCATCTTGGTGAAGGAGTCCACAGTTACCATTATGACGTGGTTTCCCATTGAGGAAGGTAATGCGCACATAAAATCGGTGGATATGGTATGCCATGGGCCTGGGGGAACAGGTAATGGGCGGAGTAACCCCACAGGTCTGGTTCGGGGTGTCTTGGCTTGAGCACATGTAGGACAGGATAACACATATGCCTCTGTGTCAGCCTTGAGAGTTGGCCACCAGAAAGAGCGAAGCAAAAGATCTTGAGTCGTTTTCATTCCTCGATGACCTGCAATGGGGGAATCATGGCACATGCGTAAAGCTTCGATTTGCACTGTTTTTGTGGGTAAAAACAGGGCCTTATCATGATAATAGTAGTCACGATCTATGTGCAACTGTGGACGTAACCTTTTTAGTTCTGTTTCGTGTAGACGGGCATATTCAGACTTGACTTGATCTAAAAAGGTCTGTGTTACCCCTATGATTTTATTGTTGTCAAATAAGCTTTGAACCGCAGAATCACCACACCCAGGATAACGTCGGGACAGGGCATCCGCCAGAATGTTCTGAGAACCAGGGATGTAGGTGATATAGAAATCATATTGGCTGAAAAAGAAGGCCCATCGAGCCTGCCGGCTGTTTTGGCACTGGAAATTTCTTAAGCACTGTAGATTTCTGTGATCAGTCCGGGCCTCGAAGGGCTCCTTTGATCCCATCAAAAAGTGTCTCCATTCGGTGCACGCGACCTTTAAGGCGAGTAATTCGCGTTCTAGCACAGAATAGTTTCGCTCAGAATCAGATAGAATGTGTGATAGATAAAATACAGGGTGTTCTAGGTCATCATCGTCTTGTTTTTGTAACAAGGCAGCCCCAATGGCTCTTTCTGAGGCGTCTGTGACAACAATGAATTGTTTGCTGGTGTCTGGGTGTCGAAGAATAGGGGCTTGAATAAAGGCTTTCTTTAAGTCCTGAAAAGCTGACTCAGCGCCTGGTGTCCAACAAAAACCTTTCTTTAGGTGTTCTTTTTTGAGGGTTTGGGTAATGAAGCTGGTTCTCTGGACAAAGTCTGCTATGAACTGTCGGTAGAAGTTGGCTAGTCCCAAAAAACATTGAGTCTCCTTGATGGAAGAAGGAGATGGCCAATCCAATATTGCCTGTACTTTGTCTGAGTCCATGGCAACTCCGGTTTGGTCTATGCAGTATCCCAAATATTTTACTTCTATCTGATCAAATTCACATTTTTCAGGCTTACAGAACAAATGATGTTGTCGGAGTCTCTCTAAGACTTGGCGGACGTGCTTGGAATGTTCCTCTGGATGAACCGAATAAATTAGGATATCGTCAAGATACACTACCACTGTTTGTTGCAAAAGATCAGAAAACATAGAATCCATGAATCTTTGAAAGATGGACGGGGCATTAGTGAGTCCGAAGGGCATTACTCTATATTCGTAGTGACCAAAAGGTGTTCTAAAGGCGGTCTTCCACTCATCACCTTCTCTGATTCTTAGTAGATGATAGGCTCCTCGGAGATCCAGCTTGGTGAATCTCTTGGCTCCTCTGACTGCTTCTAAGATGTCTTTGATGAGGGGTAACGGATACCGGTCTTTGATAGTGATCCTGTTTAACCCTCTGAAATCAATACAGGGACGCAGATCTTTGGTTTTCTTTGGTACAAAGAAAAGAGGAGCCCCGGCGGGTGAAGAGGAGGGAGTTATTAACCCACTTTGTAGATTTTCATCTAGGTACTCCTTCAAAATTTGTTTCTCTGGTTCAGTGAGAGAGTACATCCGCCCAAAAGGAACTACAGTGTCTGGTTCTAAAGAAATGGCACAGTCGTATTCTCTGTGGGGTGGCAATTCGGGTCTTTCTGGCTTCTGGAATACATCGATATAGTCCTGATACTGTCTGGGAACTCCCTGTAGGACATTAATGGATCTTCCCACCTAAGAGGGTGCTGTTGAGAGACTTTTTGGGGACCAATAATCCCCGGCCGGATAGCAATGGTGTTGACAAAAATGTGAGGATAACGAAATGGTTTTTGTTTCCCAGTTAATGTAAGGATTGTGCCGTGTAAGCCATGGAATTCCCAGGATCATGACATGGTGTGGTGATGAGATTAAATCAAACGAGAGAATTTCCTGATGTTTACCAAACTGTAAACAGAGAGTAGGGGTGGTGTATTGTACAGGCCCAGAGGCCAAGAGCGACCCATCAACGGTATGTACCTGTTCTGGTATTTCTTTGGGGATTTCTGTCGTTCTTTGGCCCAGGTTTCATCTAAATAGAGGCCACTGGCTCCGCAGTCCAATAAAGCCAAAGTTCTTACCTCGCGGCCATCAGTTAAATGGAGGGTAACTGGTAAGAGAAAAAGAGCAGTTCCTTCCTCCCTGGAAGAGCAAATAGAAGGTATATCACGATATCCCGTCCTCACCCTTCTTACTGGGGACGGGAGTTGGGGTTTCCCAAGGGCTTGGTTGGACGAATGGGGCAGGCGCGAATTAGGTGACCAGCTGCACCACAATATAGGCAAAGCCCCTTTCTTCGTCTATGTTCCCTTTCACTGGCGGATAGAGGTCCGCGAGCTGTGTCAATCTGCATGGGCTCTTCCTCGGTATTCCCTTTGGATTCAGGGCGGACTTCCTCGGAACGATGGGCGAAGGGACGAGATGGTAATGAGTGAGAAGACAAACGACTCTTCTTTTTCTCCATTCTTCGTTCATTCAACCGATACTCTATCGTTAGTGCCTGGTCCATCAACCCTTTAAGGTTTTCTATCCTGGCAGAATGTATTAGTTCGTCTTTGATGTCCTCTCTTAGACCTCTACGGAAGAGTGTCACCAAGGTACGTTCCACCCAGGTTGTTTCTACAGCTAATTGTCTGAAACGTGTGATGTATTGTAATACATCTTGACTCCCTTGTTGGACTTCGCAAAGAGCCTCTTCTGCTGACGCCTCGAGTCCAGGGCGTTCAAACATCTGTTTGAAAGTAGTGATAAAGGTGGAATAATTAGATAGACAGGGATCGTTTCTGGTTACTAGAGGTGTGGCCCAGGCCAAGGCTGGTCCAGATAAGGCACTAATCAAATACCCCACCTTGGTCTTATCTTGTACAAATTGCGAGGGGCGAAAGGCAAAGTACACCGTTAAGGCATCCAGGAATTCTTTTAATGTGGTGGGATCCCCGGAAAATCGAGGTGTAGAGGCGGCTACTGCAGGGACATCTGTGGTCCTGGAGGCAAAGGCTTGTCGATAAACAGTATTCTCAGTACGTAGTTGCTGGAGTTCTTGAGCCTGTTGTTGTATCGTAGCCAGTAGGTCCTGGTTAGTAGGTTCCGTGTTTGCCACTGGGTTATCCATAGTTCCGGACTGCAACTGGAATTTTGGGCGTTGCAATCTGTCGCGGTTTTCAATGGTCTTACCCTCGCAGCTGAGAGGTGTAGGGGAACGGTCCTTGTTCCGACGGGTTCTGCTCTGGCCGAGGGAGGGTCGACCCCTTCCGGTAGCCACGGTGCTGTTTGGTATGAGCGAACCACTACAGTCCGTGCCCTCCAGAAGGAGTCCCAGAGGAAAAACCCCAGTAGGGTAAAAAACCTCCACAGGAACTCCCTGAAACGAAAAGGACACCAGGGTATTAGGACTGTAGAGCAGGAAGGCAGGAAAACAAGGCAGATCAGGAATAGACAAGATTCGCAGAGGAATATCAAATAGGAGCGTGACTATCACCAAGGAGTGTTGCAACGCAATGAACAGGCAGTTGGAATCCCCTTATATACCCCTAGACAGGAAGTAGAAAACAGGAAGTAGAAATGCCACCATCTTGGATTGGGGAAAAGAAAACAATAGTGAATCAGAAACGTGCGTCTAACAATGCATGCTGGGCAGAGAGGAAGAGGTCAGCATGCTGGGAAGAAAAAGGGAAAGTATAAAGTGCTCCTTGTGTAATGGTTCGGGTTTGTTCCCAGGATATCGGTAAGTGGACATGCAAGTAATAAATGGTTAAGCGCATAATGCGCTGTATGTTGCCAAGTAGCGTCTGCCTTTATGGCAGAGCTTAAAATAAGGTAAGCGGCGAGTGCCGCAACCCGAAAACCGGCTCCTAGGAACCTCCACGGCTCCTGCCTGAGCCGCGGTATCCCCCGCGACCCAGGCGTCAGCCGCGGTGTTCCCTGTGAACCGAGCGCCGGTCGTGGCGCTCTCCGCGACCCGGGTGTCGGCTGCAGTGATATTGACGTGCCGCGCCGCGGCACCCTGAGCCCGCGGCCTCGGCGAGCGCCGCGGCGAGGGCCGTGGCGTAACAGGGATAAAGTGTAGTCTGTTAATAACAAGATTTTAGAATCAGAAGTACATTCAGTATTTCTATTCCAACTATGATGTTGTATTTTCGTTCTTCCCTATAATTAAATACCTGAGTGGAGTAGCTAAAGATAACACTATAGAATTAGTGAGAGGCTTCTTTGAGCCCACGTCAACCTTTGGCTCCGTATACGCACATAGAAACAATTTGACATGCTTGCCAACACTAGTAGAAAAGAGCTTTCTAGATCAGACAGATGATAGAAGGAAGGCATTGAAGGAAAATTTAGAAAAGGACTTAGAGAAAAGAACATTTAGAAATGATTATGCATTTAGTGAAATAAAAACACAAGGAAGGTTAGCTTTAGATGTGCAACACGTAGGAAAGCTGTGTATATACAGACCAAAATCGAGAACTTATACATTGTTTGTGGGAACGAATTAATGTAGACATATGTTTTTGTTTCAAAGCAAATGGATGTTCATGTTGAATGGACAGGATCCAGCAGTTCCTGGAGTTTATTGAATCAGTGGGCCGAATGCCTATTACCGTATTCCAAGAGGATGGTATGGAACATGTTACTTAGGGATAGTTTTCCCAAAGATATTTCAACTTAAGGACTTGAAAAAGTTACCAAAAATTACGGAGTTACATCACGTTAAACGAAAAAGAGAGTCTTCTTCTAGTACAGTTGGAGATATATTTGGAGCAATAATTCCTTCAGTGGGAGTTATTCTGAATTCTATAAACAGTCGAAAGTTGTCTACTATTGTGGATAACATGTTGACAAATTTTGCAGGGGCCATGATCATAATGGACACAGAAATGTCTGCGGTAAGATCTATGACTTTAGCAAAGGATGGCGGCGTTTGCTAAATGTTGAATTTGAAGCATTGTTGTTCATATATTCCTAGTAATAGCAATGAAATTAGAAGCTTACTTAGTAATCTGACTAATATTAGTGCTGATTTGAAAAATCTGAAAGAACCAGGTGTTTGGGAAAAAGTTGGCAAAGGATTTGTTTCAGTGGGAAATTGGCTCAGCAACATTGGGAAAGGGATACCCTTGAAAATAATACAAGCAATATTGATTATTGTAATTTGCATAATTGGAACATGGGGAATATGTAAACTGTATCATGTGATCAAATTAAAGAAAATGAAAAAAGATCAGAGGAGGGAAGAAATTAAAATGGAAAAAAAATGTAGGTAAAATTCGAAGAGGGAACGGAAATTTAGGGTTAGGGTTGACAAATTTTAGCTGAGTGAAAATTTTAGCTGAGCAAAAATTTGTGGTGGAAGATGTAAGTGTGATGGTATATTTAGTCATCAGATGAGGTTGTTAACACTGAAATTTTACTAATAAATATTCATGTACTCTGAATGTTAAGTCTGCATAGAAAATGAATTAATATAGATAAATAATACATGACTTGGAAAAAGTGCCTACTTGAGTGACCGCCAATAATAACGAAGTGTCTTTATTAACTGCTTATTAATGTGAAATGTCGTACTTATGCTTAGATTAATGTAGTTGTATGTTATATTAACGATCATGTATTATGTATTTGCTTTATTAATCATAGTAATTAAATTAGCAAGGTCTTGAGCCTAGCTGCACAGCCTCATGTTAAGTTGCACTGTTTAAACGGGTCACACAAAATGGATGTATAAAGAGTGAGACTTGTATTTTTCCACCGAGTTAACTATATGCTAGTAGCTAAATTTCTTTCCCATGAGAACTGCTTGATAGAATATGTTGTACTAGCTATTGATACTTTGTAGAATTTAGTGTGTGTAAAGGCGATGGTCCCTGGAACTAACAATGGATGCACTGACTGGAGTATTGGGGTGATACAAAATTGTTAACTGACAAGCCCAATGATGGGAAGAGGAGAAGAGGAGCCAATCATCAACATGTGAAAGACAGTTCAGTTATATCTTAGATTTGAGGTTCTACTTTCATTGGACTAAATGTAAATGTACGTTTCTTTGACCAATAGCAACGTGGGAAGATGTCCCAGGGAATCTAACTTAACCAGACTGTACCAAGAGGAGACAGCCACACTTTTTTCCTAACTTAATGGAGAGGACAGAACTCACTTTTTCCTAACTCTGTTGCCGAGAAGCAACATTCTGATTATGTCTGTTCCTGAGGCGTTTCTATCTTGAACTTTACTACTGAGTCTAGATGCCATCCTGACCGAACAGATGTCCAATTGACGAAGACCATCACAGCTTACTGCACCATTCTGAGTCAAGGTATAAGACTATGTTATTGATCCAATGTCATTTGCTTTTGTCTTTAGGTACCAGTTGCTAATTTTGATAGAGCCACAGCTAGATGTTTTCCCAAATTTGTGTTGACTAAATTGTTTTGCATGAAGTCCAAACATGCAATTCTAATCAGAAGGTTAGCTAGGAGATTAACAGAAGATGCATGCCAAATATTAACAACAGTTGATGTTGTTTCTTTGCTGAACTAAAGCTATGCTATTTCTATTGCACAGTTGTTCTTGCTATTGATTTGTACTGTAACTCTAGAATGTGTAGTGATCCATGCATTGATTAAATTGAGATCCTTTAGAAGGTTTTGTCAACCAGTATTGTTCCTGTATGTTTACCATTTGTTTTTGAGACTATGTTACGTGATATTAGCATTGTAACTCTTACAAAAAGGTGTGGTTATTGATGGCCAAGGGGTCATGGTGTGTGGAAATTACAGACTCCCGAGATTATTGATCTCATTGATTGTTATTGTTATTAATTGGTATTGCAATTGAATCTTATAATGGTGCATTCAAAAGGTCCATCAAACTTCTAACACGTCCCCTTATAAATTAATGAGAAGAAACCAAATAAGGTCAGACACGCTAACACCTTAAAGACAGCTTTGAAGTGTGCACCATACACCTTCCTGGGACATAGCATGTTGCCTCCAACCTTAGGCGTTTTGTCCGAGTATTCAGAATAAACTTTTTAGTGCTTGCCACACATTGATTGCCACTTCATTTCTTGTTCACACTCTTAGTCATACGAAGTGGGCTGCTCGCACTGATTCCAGATTGTGCAATCAACAAAGCAACCATTTCTACATGACCACAAAACATATTAAGCCTCCACTGTTTTTATTACTCATTTATGACTAGTTATTATGGACAGGGATGACTTTTGTGCTGGTGTTGGCCAGTGCAACAGTCTCTTTTTTGGCGCTCCCCCCATGACCTCCTTCTGTGCAAGTTCCCTCACCACGACTATCCAACAGCGCCCCTCATCGTGCCATATCCCCTCTCTGCATTTCATAGTTCACTGGCACTCACTTCTGTGATCTGCATGGTATGGTTTGCTACTTTATAATGAGTCAAAACTGCCACTAAGTATAATTCTTACATCTCACCAGTAGCAATATTAATCACCAAACATTTTTATTGTTGCTTGAAAATTGCTGGACGCAAAAGGGGGCTTGTAAACCCATAAGTTATTTTGAAACAGAGCTCACTCCATCAAAGTCAGAGCCAGATGCAGCTGCACCAGTTGCAGCACCCTAAAGTCAGCCCTGAGTGTGGATAGCTGCCATATTACTATTAATCTGCTCAAAGAATTCCTTTTTGTTCCTGATTCACCGCTTCTTCCATTGTTTGAATGAAATGAGTATTTCCTAAATTATATTGGCACACTTGAAGATGAGGGTACTGCTTTAATACTGGAAAGTAAGACAAATTACTATTACACACCCCATATCCGGACTGGGAACCCAAAGCAGCCCTTGCAGATTTCTTCAAACCAGCCCTCATAGAGTACATAGTGAGCTAGCCTGATCACTACAATGGGGCTTGTGGGGTTTCTTAGGAATTAGGAAAAAATGGCAAAAACAATGCATTCTACAACACATTTTTCATTAAATATTGAACTGTATTAGTTTTTAAAGCATAGTAATCATGACCTTATTGTGCACCAGGATACGACAATCTTTATTAGAGGCTCTTCAATGATTCCCTCACCATCACCCTCTAACAGTGTCTCTCCTCTCTTCATAGCTGCTCTCCCACATGTATTTAATTTGTTTTATAGTTATTCTCTTACCAGCATATGGTGTTGGAGCACTTTGCATCACGCACATACAGAGACAATGAATCATACATGGGTAAATCAGTCTATAGAAAATGTTATATAAGAGAAAAGGATGCTGCACAGTGTAGGATTCGCGTCATACATACTGGTAGGCATTTTTAAGTGTGCTTGGTCTGGGGAAGCACAAACTCGGGATTCCAAATCTAAAACAGTGGTTAGGGTTGACTTTACAAATAATTTATTTCTACCCAAACAAACCCTTTTTAGCAAAATAAGGATAATCAAAGACTGGGAAAAACATTACTTTCTAACCTGTACCATGCAGTTTGCATGCAGCTCTTTGATGACAGTTCATAGCTCACTGTGCTAGATTATGATTGTAACTTATGAACTGCACAGTATCAAAAGGGTCTCTGTGACAAAAGCAGTACCCCACTGAGCTATGCACATAAAATACTGTTCTGTGATCTGCATAGTACATGTTCTTTGCACCAGGCATATTTACCCTCTGCACTACATTAGGTGAGTCAAAACTTCCACTGGACAAAACTCCGATCTCTCTCCAGCAGGTTCATTATTCACTAGAGTTATCTCGGAACGTTTTTGCCTGAAAACTGTTAAATATACAAGTAAATCTGCAGTGCTCTAAAAACTGCTGTACTGTTACAAAACCATCCCCCAGCAACAAAAGAGGTTCCCTATCCTTCCAACCTACCATGGAAACACACAATGGCCGGTACTACCAGTCTGGACTTGACACATCCTTGGGCCTGAAGGATTAAAGGTGAATAATAGATTGCAAAGATCTAATCCTGCCAGCAGAGGGGACATTGATGTGTTTGCTCTGACTTTGAAAGATTTGGATTAACATTTTTCTCCTACTATATGCATTTCTGTTTATAGATTTAGGCCTCATTGTGAGTTTGGCAGTCGGACAAGCCGTGACCTCTCAAGCATATTGCAATGTTCCCACTGGGCTGAACTGGCTCCCTTAAAGGCATGGGCAGTGCAGGCCTCCCCTGTGGTCCCAGCACTGGCTTTCCGCCAGCCTTTTGCTGGCAGGTGATTGCCATGGAAAGGCTGGCAGAACACTGAGTTGTATTCATCATGATTTTGCTGAGTTTAGTGTGGCAGTGGCCAAATACAACTCAGAATGCAGACAGCCCACTGGAACGATGTTCCTGGTGGTGACGATGGCAACCTGGCGGGTACATCCACTAGGATTGTAATATGGCGGTTGGACCGTCTGGAGGCCCTTAAATCTTTTCAACACAAACAACTCAAAAAAACTGAAAGTGTGAAGGAATACGTGGCTGCACTTCAAGCACTTCCTATGCCATGCAATTTTGGTCTGTTACATAATGGTTTACTTCTTGGCCAAGTAATAATGCATACAAAAACAAAGAGTATTTGTTAGACCTGGCATCCCTGACATGGTCTCCCCTGTCTTTTTTGCCTCTGCTTCCCATGTTTCGACTGTGTGCTATACTCTGTTTTTGGTACTCTAGGGATTTTACCACTGCTGACCAGTGCTAAAGTGCAAGTGATCCCTGTGTAAAATGTATGTGTAATTAGCTTTTCCATGATTGGCCCATTTGATTTACTAGTAAGTCCCTCGTAAAGTGCACTAGAGGTGCACAGGGCCTGTAAATGGAATGCTACTAGTGGGCCAGCAGCACTGGTTCTGCCCCCCACATGGGTAGCCCTGTAAACATGGCTCAGACCTGCCACTGCAGTGTCTGTGTGTGTAGTTTTAAACTGACAATTCGACCTGGCAGGTGTACCCACGTGCCAGGCCCACATCATCCTTTTTTATACATGTAAGGCACCCCCTAAGGTAGGCCCTAGGTAGCACCATGGGCAGGGTGCAGTGTATGTTAGGTGTGACATGTACTGTTGTGTTTTACATGTCCTAACAGTGAAATACTCCCAAATGTGGGTTTCACTGTTGCTAGGCCTATCTCTCTCATAGGTTAACATGGGGGCTGCCTTTAAATATCCTTAAAGTACAGCTTCCCTTTAAGAACAGATAGAAATGTGGAGTTTGGGGTGTCTGAACTGACAATTTAAAAATACATCTGTTAGTGAAGTTGGTTTTTAGATTGTTTGTTTGAAAATGCCACTTTTAGAAAGTGGGCATTTTCTTGCTTAAACCATTCTGTGACTCTGCCTGTTTGTCGATTCTCTGTCTGGGTCAGACAGACGGTTGGGCTGTTTGTGAATCCCCTCTAGACCATGACATAAAGGGAGCTGGGGTGTAGCCTTGATGGGCCACCTGAGCTACAGTGGAGGGAAGTGTGGTCACTGACACCTGAATGGGCTGTGCCTGCTCTCGCATAATGTAGTCTCCAACCCCTGGTGTGAGTCTGGAGCCAGGCCTGGGCAAGGCAGAATCTTGTGAACAACAGATCCTTTCCATTTACATTTTCATTCTTCCACTGCAGAAAGGGGTGTAAGTAGTGGACCCAAAACCCAAGATTTTAAGATTAGTTCTAGAATCAAGAGGAGCCTCTGACAAGGAGAAGAGCTGAAGAGCTGGAGGAGGAGTACTGCCCCTTTGTCTGTGACTGTGCTTTGCCGGGTTGGCCTGCAGTTGCTGCTTCTGCCTGAAAGAGGGCAAATACTGGACTTTGTGGTATATTCCTGCTTGTGAAGAATCTCCAGAGATTGAACTGAGCTTGCCTCCTGTTTTGAAGTCTCAGGGCCATCAAAGCCTTCCTCTGCCAGCACATGGATTCTCTTCTGAGTCTCCTGCCCTGCTAAGTGGTGCCCCCTCCAATCCCTGGGCCCTTGAAAAGTGAATTTGGCAGAACAAGGACTGAAATCCATGCACAGAACACCGTGCAGGGCAATTTACAAAGCACCACCTGCAACGCAGCAAGAATAGACACATCGCGGCTGGAGAAACAACACAACAGCCGCTTGTGGCTGCTGATAATGACGCAAATCCCATGCAGCGCGCTTTTCCAACACTTTGCGACTGGATTTCTCACGCATCAACGCTGGGCATCGAAGTCATTGTGAACCTGCGCGGATCCAAGGTGCCCTGTCCGGAACTTGACGCATTGCTCTTTTGTGGGAGAGAAAAACAACGCATCGCCTACGCAACCTGAGAAGAAATGATGCACTGCTTCACTTGCAAGTAAGGAACTGACGCATCGCTGACTTTTCCGACGCACGTCTGTCGATTGGCTTTATTTTTGACACAAACCGGGTACTTTGTGTAAAATCAACATTTCCATTATTTTCTATGGAGTAAGACTCTTTTTACTTTAAAAATTCATATCTTGACCTGTGTATGTTGGATTGTTGTCTTTTTGATCATGTTTGATTTAGATAAATATTACATATTTTTCTAAACTGGTGTGGTGTCCATTTTGTAGTGTTTTCACTGTATTACTTTATGTGTTGGTACAAATACTTTACACATTGCCTTTGAGATAAGCGTCACTGGTTGTGCCAATCTAACCAGGGGGTGGGTAGGGGTTATCTATGTGTGCATTTCCATTGCCCTGTCTAGAATGAGGGTCCTTGCTTGGACAGAGTGCAAACTGACCGCCAACCAGAGACACTATTTCTAACAATATTTAAGAATAACTTTGGGTTAATGGCGATGCTATCCTAAAGAAATTGTTACCATGGTGCTGAAAGTAAAACTTTCAGAACAATGTAAAAAAGCTGCATTGCAGAATTCTTACAAGTATTTAAAGGATTCCATTAACAGAATTTCTGATAGAGACAAAGAGAAAATAAAGAATCACTACCTATACAGAAATCTTTTTCTGTTACATGCTATAGATGCAGAAATAACCAGCTAAAAATGAGACATGTCTAGAATGTGGAATAATCAGATATTTTGCAAACATTTGCAGAAAAAATATATAAGAGACACATTGTACACTGTGGAACTGAACAGGAGGAAGTTTCCTATTTGAGTGGTGAAGGAATCAAGGAAAGTGGGGTCAAAAATGTTGATCCTAATATTGCCAGTGATTGTTATGTTGGGTAGCTTTTGGTGGTATTCCTCTACAAGTAGTGGTGGATTCAGGTTCCCTATATACTATCATTGCTAAAAAAGATTTGGAACAATGAATTTGTTGGAAAACTT
The DNA here is from genome assembly GCF_031143425.1 of Pleurodeles waltl. Taxonomy (NCBI): domain Eukaryota; kingdom Metazoa; phylum Chordata; class Amphibia; order Caudata; family Salamandridae; genus Pleurodeles; species Pleurodeles waltl. The sequence continues at coordinate 629,607,599 of NC_090444.1, read as the reverse complement.
GGAGGCTATCTGAATCCATCTGATATTAATCCAGAAAGTTATACTGGTGATGCTATTGATATGACTGATTACGGAATGCTGGGTTTCAAATTTAAAGAAAGAAAAGCCATATGTAAAGTATAAGTTGCTCTGGGTGGTCACTTTACCGTGGAATGTAAGGAGCAACATTCTTTGAGCATTATACTTGATCTTAAAAGCCCAGAACTAGTGTTTTGTTGATGTGTAATGAAGATTATACCAAAGGTAAGGTAATAAAGGAATGTCTGTCTGTCTTTGAAATGAAGTTGGAAAACTCAAAGGATTTTCAGGTAGGATTATTGTGGAAGCCAATGGAAAAGTTAAGACTTACAAGGCGCATAACATTTCCATTAATTGTTAGGGAGGAAGATGAAAGCTGAGGTTGGAAAACTTATTGAGTGTAAGATTATAGAACATTGTTAGACCTATCAGCGTTAGGGTGGTCCTCCTCCAAACATTTTGGCTTTCTCCTCCATATTTTGCAGATCTAGTTTCTGTTGGCCTTAGGACTCTGTGTACTTTACTGCTACTAGCCAGTGATAAAGTACATGTGCTCTTGCCTCTAAATATGGTAATATTGGCTCATTCTAAATTGGGATATTTCATTTACTTATAAGTCCCTAGTAAAATGATACTAGCTGTACCCAGGGCCTGTAAATTAAATGCTAAATGTGGGTCGTATTGTGCCACCTACTTAAGTAGCACTTTAAACATGTCCCAGGTCTGCTATTGCAGCCATGAGTGCAGTTTTAAGCTGCCACTTCGACCTGGTAAACTAAACCTTTTACCAGGCCCAAACCTTCATTTTTAATACATATAGGTCTCCCCTAGGGTAAGTCATGGACTGCCTGAGTGCAGGGTGCAGGATATTTAAAAGAGTAGGACATGTGATTTTAAGGTTTACATGTCATGGTAGTAAAAACTATTAAACTACTGCAAGTCCTACCTCTCCCATAAGATAACATTGGAAGTACATTATTACATTCAATAAGCTGTAATTTCCAAATGGGCACAGGTACCAGTTCATGTTTGGTGTCTTTGTAATTGTAAAAAATAAAGTCTTTCAATTTTAAGTCGGATTTGAAATGATAATTCTGAAAACTTTAGAAGGTTGACATTTTCCATCCTTAGGCATTTAGGGATAGATGCAGCAAAGGTTTTGCATGCCACAAACAGCGAATCTCACTGTTTGCGATGTGCAAAAACCCCATCGCGATGCCCAATCCCCATTTTGCGAGTCGGTAACCTGGTTACGACTCGCAAAATGGGACTGCGAGTCGCAATTAGGAAGGGGTGTTCCCCTTCCAAACTGCGAGTCGCAGCGCAATGCTGCATTGCTTTGTGACCGTGAACGCGGTTGCAAAGCAATCACAGTCACCACCAGTGTCACACTGGTGGTAACCCATTCGCAAAAGGGAAGGGGTCCCTAAGGGACCCCTTCCCCTTTGTGAATGGCATGGAAAACATTTTTCAGAGCAGGCAATGTTCCTATGGACCACTGCCTGCTCTGAAAAAATGAAACAAAAACTTTTAATTTTTTCGTTTTGTAATGCATCTCGTTTTCCTTCAAGGAAAACGGGATGCATTACAAAAAAAAAACTGCTTCATATAAAAGCAGTCACAGACATGGTGGTCTGCTGTCTCCAGCAGGCCACCATCCCTGTGAGTGCTGCGAGTCACAAGGGGGTCACAAATTGCGACCCACCACTTTAATATTAATGAGGTGGGCCTTTGCAACCCCCTTGCAAGTCGCAGATGGTGTCAGGGACACCATCCTGCATACTGAATTGCTACTCGCAAATTGCGAGTCTCTCTGACTCGCAATTTGCGAGTTGCAATTCAGTAAATACGTACATCTGGCCCTTAGTGCCTGTAGCCTGCCCTTGGGTCCCATGACTTTGTCTTCCTCCTAGATATCCACACAGTAGAGAGCTTAGGTGTGCTTGGATGGCCATCACTGGCAGGATGGGAGGGGGGTCTGGGTGCAGCTCTACTTAAACTTGAATAAGCTGTGTCCTGCCTCCAAACAAAGGGCTTCATGCTCCCTATAGTTACTATAAAGCCAGGGAAGGCAAGGAAACTGTGGACTTCACAGGGAAACCTCTAGAAGCTTCCCCCAGTCAAAGGCAGAACTGGGTGTAAACATTGGACCTCAGACAACAACTCTTCAGTACACTTCTAGACTTGTGGATACTCTGCCAGGAAGAAGGACTGCTGTGCTGCTGAATGGATTGTCACACTGCTGGACTGCTGCTCTGAAAGACTGCTGCCCTGCTGTGCTGACTTTCTGCCCTCTTGCATGGGTGACAAGGACTGGACCTGCATCTGCTGAACCCAGGATCCCAGAGTGACTCCAAGGACTAGTTGGCTGGCCTCCTGAGTAGAGCATCAGGGACAGAAGGCTCCAACAGCCTAGAACCCAGTGCCTTGACTCTGCCATCTGCGAGTCCATCTCTGCCAAGTGGTTTCACCCAAGTCCTGGACCCTTGGAAGAGGGCCTCAAGGTGCTCTGCTAGACCATCTATGGATCCAGCAGAACCAATGTAATTCATAATTTGCACTAAACTCCTTAACAGTGAAGAATTACTTACGGCATCTTCTAGAATAGCTTGGCTATCGATATGTTAACATGTATGATGTATGGTATGTTCAGGAGAACCAAACTTGACAGTTGATCTCTTAAGCAGAATATCTTTGCCCATGGTAGAAGTTGATGACAATGAATGTAATGATTTTAGCTTTGCTTACGTAATGGATGTCTAAGGATGTGAGAATGCCTCTCTGAACAAGAATGGATTAAGGCACATGACTCTGATTGCATTTGGAACAAAGTGAACGAGAGCTTGAAAATGGGTTGGAATAGTGAATGTAAAACTAATGCTTCTTTAAGAGGCTTTTGGGAAGTAAGAAATGAATAAAGTTACTACACTCCATTCTTGATGAGAGGAGATAGCGTTATTCCTCCAAAAGATTTTAGAAATAAATTTGCTGTTCTCTCTTATGAGGGCCACCTTGACATTGTAAAAACCAAAAGAAGAATCAAAGAAATTGGTGGCCTGGGATAGATATTTAAACAGACCATTTTGTTAGAGATTCTGTTGAATGCAAGAGGTCTCATAAACCTCAGAAAATATTGAGTCCCCCCCCAACTCTTGTCCTATAGAATTTCCCAATACACAATGGGATGGCATTCTTTGTATTTTATGGGATCTATTTTATGAGAGGATGATTCTTGCTAACATATTGTTATTGAGAATTTGTTTTCCAAATGGGTGGAGGTGAAGGTTGTGGACAAAGTGAACACTCGGTTATTATGTCCTTATAAGAGGGTTTTGCTAAGGAAGGATTTCTATCATCATTGCTAGCCAATAATGGTGTACAATTTAAATCTAAGAGGTGTTAGAAATTCTACAGTGTTCAGGTAACAAGCATAGGTTTACCTCATTATATTATCCTAGTGGGAATCTGCTATTGAAAGAATGAATCATAATATTAAAGCCACTTTTTAACTTGATAATGCTCCTAGGAAAGACCCTATGTGTGAATTACAAGCAATTCTGTGGGCACATAGAACCATTAAATTGGACTCAACTGGATTGATCCCTTTTATTGTCATGGGAGGATGTATGCTGCATTCTAAATGTAATCCAAGTTGGGTGAAACAATTCTACAATGTTAATTGGGGTTTGAAGAGCTCAATGTTCAATCAAATTAGCACAAGAAAAGTGTGTAAAAGATGTGCACCTCTGGGTGGGTGATTAGGGATGAGTGAAACACAGAAGCATAATATTTAAAGGTGATTCTGTGTAGAGTGAACCTAAAATAATCGCTACATTACTTAAGAATACTGTGTCTTAGATAAAGAAAGTTTACCCATATGAGTTGCATACAGTTTACAAAGAATGGAACTATTAACGTTGGTTGTGTTGATAATGTCATCAAATGCAGCATTGGTGACTAGATGATGATGATTGTGATTATCGAATCAGATGCTAGCAGATCAGGCTGGGGCGCACAATGTGGAGATTTTTCCACCAGTGGAATATAGTGTCCAGAGCAACAAAACTTGCATATAAATTGTCTGGAGGTTTTAGCCGGTTCTTTTGCAGTGAAGTGCTGGACCAAAGACTCAATTAAGTCATGTGTTCTCCTAAAGATGGACAATGTCTCAGCAGTCCACTAAATGAATCACCTGGGGGGCATGCGGTCCAAAACATTTTCCAACCTGGCAACCAACTTCTGGCAATATTGCCTGGATCATCAAATTTCGGTCACAGCTCAATACCTACCGGGCAGTCAGAACCAAATTGCGAATTTCCATTCCAGACATTTCTGAGATTCCAGCCTGTGGAAACTCCACCCAATGGTGTTTTCGCATCTCCAGGATTTATGGGGTCCATTTTCAATAGATCTATTTTCATCCAGGTTTGAACACCTACTACCCATTTTCTTCAGGTGGAAACTTGATCCATTGGCGACTGCCACAGATGCTTTCCTACGAGACTGGAGACAAGAGAACAGATATGCTTTTCCTTCATTTGCGATCCGCTCAGATACGACGCCAAGAAGCCAACCTTGTCCTGATTACAACTTGCAAGTCTCAAGTTTGGTTTCCAGTTCTTCTGGAACTTTCCTGGGATTCTCCAATCCGAATTCCGCTTTTTCCCTCGTTTCTCCTTAATCCGGACCATATGCCACATCAGATGGTTCTGGATGGATCTCTTATCTTTGATGGCGTGGCAAAGTTCAGGGGACGATGGTCAGTCCTGGGCCTTTCGCAACAAGCTGAAGAGCTTTTATCCAGGGCATGTGCTCCCAGCACGTCTAAATGCTACAGATCAGCATGGGGTCGATGGGCCAATTGATGTTTGCGAAGGAGTCTTGATTCCATGGACGCTGCTGTAGTTCATGGTATTATTTTTCTGGCCAACCTTTCTTCAAAAGGCCTGGCATATCGTTCTGTTAATACTTTTTGATCAGCTATTTCAGCTGGACATTCTATGGTGGACAACTCTCCTTTAGGGAAGCATAAGGTGGCGTGTCGCCTCCTTTGAGGCATTAGACTCTCTCTACCTCCAGAACCATGTTATTCACCCCTCTGGGATGCCAAACAAGTTTTGAATCAGTTTTTGTCTTGGCAACCTAATCAGTATCTCTCCAGAATGGAGCTTTCAGACAAATTGGCTATGATTCTCTTTCTTATCTTGTAGAAGAGTTTCGGATGTTTATGCCTTAGATTTTTCAAATAGGATGTTTTCCCCATTTAGAGTTTCTTTTACAGTAAGTAGATGAATGAAAAGTAATACCAGAGTAATCTCTTATCCTGCTTTTCCAGACATTACAAAGCTGTGTGTCGTTCGTTGCCTCAAGTCATATGAGGAAATGTCTTCAGAATTTCGTCCTCCAGGAGAACAACAGCTTCTCATTGCTTTGCTGAAATCGTGTAATGCGGTATCCTCACCCACAATTTCTCACTGGGTTTGTTGGGTGATGCAAGCAGCTGAAATCAGTTTATCCCATTTTGGTGCTCATCCACATGTGGAGCTATGGCGTTCAGTATAGGTGCTCAATTGGAAGATATCATGACCGCAACAGATTCAACATTCAAAGGTTTTATTTCAAACCACCCTAATTTTTGTTTGTCATTCAAAAGTTTAAAAAACCGTCTGCGTATATAGTAAATACTTACCTAATTATTTATTCAGGTTGATATTTGTGTTGATTTCTAATGTAATTGATTTTATGATTCCAACTTCGGTTGTTCTTCCTGTGAGGTTTTTTCTCTTTGAGATCCCAACTACTTTATTTTTTCAAAAAATTGTCCTTTCTTCTTAGGAACTGAGACAGTGGGTAGCAGTGAATCATGGCATGTCTCGTGTGACGAAAGAAGAAAGGGAGAAACAAACAATGGACTATATTATGGACTATGAGTACCCGATTGGATGTTACATATCTAGTTTCTATTAGACGTTTTTTATTGTACTCCATTTTCCAAGGTGTCATGGGAATAGTAGTTTGTTAATGTTTGAATGTTCGGCTGCTATTCAATAAAGTGGAGAAATATAAGCATAATCCTCGCCTCTGAGTCCCTAATAGAATTGAAACTTTCCTTTACAATAGCTAGGACATTTTTCATTCATGCTTCATGTTCTTTCTCAGTTTCTTGTTGAGGAAACAAAAATAGAAGGATTGCGTAATGTTATGTTGTCAGTTTGCATTTTATGATATGATGTCATTAGAACCTTGGATCATAGGAATTCTAGAAGGGAGCAACAAGAGGTGGAGCAGCAGAGAGGTGGTGTTGCATACTGTTGAGCCTTTTTGTGGAAATAAAGCATATTTTCTCATTTGGAATCAAATAGCCATCAATCAGGGAGCAAGGAGTGTCAGCATTATGATTGACCATCCTTACAAGCAACCAGAATAAAGCCATGTGTATGCCCATTCGGATAAGCTGCAAGTAGCTAGCCATAGGAAGCCTTACACAAACTTCTGCAGTGCGTGTGACTCACGTCCAGGGGAATCATCCTGCTGTGGTCCATGGATCACCTTAAAAATGACATTGTAGGTAGAAACATGAAACAGAAGTTTTACATTTGCACAAGTATATTACTTTGTGTACTAAAAAAAGTGACTGTCCTATTCATTAAGCACTGTATATATTCTAGACCTTACAAGGTTGCCACATGGCCATTGTTTTACCACCATAACTACTATTTTAATGTTTTGGCCTGGCAAAAATGAGGAAAATTACTTGATGAATTTTCCTCATTTCTCTTATTTTTTACTTTATCATTACATACTTAAAAAAGTGAACATAAGAAGAAATGATCCATGACAAATAAATAGATTAAATAAGGACAGAAAGGCCATGCTACAAATTAAATCAGATGATTTTGTATTAAGTGCTATATAAGTATCATGTTGGGCCTTTGCAGACTTTTAAAACCTGAACAAGTCGTCATTATGTTTATCTGGGAAAGGTGGCAACCCTACTAGCTTATAAAGAAAATTGTACTTAATAAAATCTCTACTATTAATTAATTGTCCTAGAAACTACGGGCGTATTTACAAGAAAGTGGTGCATTGGTCCTGATGGGCCACTTTTCTTATGTCACCCCTGCCCTACCTAATGACACCATTGCTGCACTGTATTTACAATATGGCGCACCATGGTGGTCTTTAGAACAATAACGTCAACATTGTTGACGCTATTGTGGCAATTTGCTGCACTAGTGTAAAAATAATTATACGCTAGTGCAACAAAGCACAGGGAGGCCCATTGAATAAAATGGGTGTATCATTTTAATGCCTGCTCTGAGCAGGTGTTAAAGATGAAGGAAAAAATGGTGCGGTGAAATGTTTGAAATTTCACTGCGTCATTTTTTTTGGGCCTTCATGTGTCGGAACACCCACCTTGCATACATTGGGGGTCGGCCACGGATGACGGAAGCACTGGCAACAGGCTGGCGGTGCTTCCTTGCCCATTCTGACCGCGGCGCTAAAGCCGCGGTCAGAAAACCGGGGCCGGCGGTTTCCCGCCGGTTTACCCCCGGCTGGGCGAATCCGCCATGGCGGCGCTGCAAGCAGCGCCGCCATGGGGATTCTGACCCCCTTACCGCCAGCCTGTTTCTGGCGGTTGTCACCGCCAGGAAGAGGCTGGCGGTAACGGGTGTCTAGGGGACCCTGGGGGCCCCTTCACTGCCCATGCCACTGGCATGGGCAGTGCAGGGGCCCCCTAACAGAGCCCCATCAAGCTTTTCACTGTCTGCTTAGCAGACAGTGAAAAGCGCGACGGGGGCAACTGCACCCGTCGCACCCCCGCAACACCACCGGCTCCATTCAGAGCCGGCTTCTGTGTTACAGGGCTCCTTCCCGCTGGGCCAGCGGGCGCTACCTTGGGTAGTGCCCGCCGGCCCAGCGGGAAGGTCAGAATGGCACCAGCGGTCTTTTGACCGCGGTGTGGCCAAATGGCGGTTCCCCATTATGCCTTGGGTTAACATAATGAGGTGCGAGGGGAAGGGGTTACAGAGTGGCGCAATGCATGCATTGAGCCATGTTGTAAATGTGGCATGGTGAAATGGCCTCCTTAATGACACCTTAGCGTAAAAATAATTACTCTAGGGTGGCACAAGGCGGAGGTAGGGGCTTGTAAACATGCCCCTACATTTCAAACGCGGCGTAATTAACACATTCCATATGTTCCTTCCACTCCTTTTCCCGATCTATGCAGTATCTAACAGGCTTTCTCAGAAATATGGGGAAATCCCGTTGTTTTTAAAGGAACAAAGAGCGGAGCTCTGACTGATCGCATGTCCTTTCGCAGATGGCAAAACCTGATCTGCTGTTTTCTCAAGTTCATGAATAGATGGAAGCATGGCCTCAAATGGCAACATCTTCTCAGGTATTAAATCCTGATGGGTGTGGCCACAGGAGCAGGTTATCTGCAGATCCACTACAGGCTCGGTTAGCCAGCCATCCTAAATCACAATGAGCAGCGGACAACTCCACGGACTTTGTTTAATTGTACAGGGAGACAAGGGCAGGCCGAAGACAAGTGGGTTTAAATGTTCAGTACGTAATCTGACCATTTCTCGGATTTGCCATTGCAGTGGATGTCGCCCAGTTTAGCTTTGCGATTTACTAAAAAAAGGTGGATTTTTCCTTTTTCGCATATCTGCTATTTTTTGTTACCTGCCTCTATGTAAAAGGTATATGGATCTCTAAGTCTGCATTTGATTGCAGTAAAAAAAAAACTGCAAAGGTGGGATGGTGTGATCAAATTTGTGATTGTGCTGTTAATTTACTCTAAACAAAAAAGGTGTTAGTGCCTTGACCAGCCTACAATTTCACATCCTCTATAGTTGAAAGACAAAGCTGTGAGAATTAGAGCTAAAGGTGATTTCGACATGGTTTTGTATCCTGTAAAGTGCAATAGCCACTAAAAATAAGAAAAAATGGGACTAGTGCCCAGAAGTCCTGACTCTCATTGGCAGGCACTGCTCATCCTCCACGGGGTCATTTCTTTCTGACTTTGTAAACTACCGAGGAGTGAAGTAGGTGCTCCAGAGAATGTTAAAATGCCCGAGGCTGCCTGTGTGTTCACGTAGACAAGGAGAGGTTACATGAATAAGGAACCACAAATCGACACTCTCATTATCCGGCAGATCAACGTGAAGGTCTCATCCATTTCTCTCTAGGACTTCTCTTTCCTTGATTTATTCATAAAGGACTATGTCTTAGAAAGATTTGCTCTCCTGGGAGGAAAGTCTTTCCTGTTACAATTTAAAATAGTGATGAAGTTTTTAGAACAATTGGAAGCTGATAAAATAGTACTTGTCGTAATCTGTAAAATATTTTCATTTGAGGTGGTCATCGTTGACCTATGGTAGCCAGATCCATGCCATATTTTCAGAATAACAGCTGACTAAGGCAATGATTTCTTTTTTAGTACAGTCATTGTTTACAGGTGATTCACATATGGATATAATGAAAATCCTGCCCGGCTCAAGCTCGTAGAATAACTCTGGGCATCTATGGCTGGAAGGCACCAAAGACTTGAATGGTCAAACCCTTACCATAAGGGCACTTATTGTACCCTCTTGTAGCACAATTGTTTTTAAATCAATATCGCGTTTCAAATTGTTGTTGTTCAGAGTTCATTGTGAGCGTCCCACAACCGGTACATCTATATGATGCATCAGACAAGAACAATATGGGATAAAGTACCCTGTGACATACATTATGAGGATATTGCAAGTCACAGGTGAATTTCATGACCACCTAGAAGAACAAGGCTGAGTTCTATATAAGGTTATGGAACTCTGAGGCAGGTGTTACTCATGCCTCGACCTTTGCAATCCCTTGTGACACCATTGCGACCAATGGCTCAACAACTGCTAAGCCAGCAGTCTCAATAGAAAGGAAAGTGAACCTGTAAAAGGGAAGATAATTTCTTGCACCTCTCCTATTTTGTCTCCTCAGGCAGTAAAGAGCGTTTAAGATGTTGTAAGTGGATGAGGGACTGGGAGCTGCCATGCTCTTCTTCCTCATCCAACCCCTCAGCAATGTAATGTAACAGTATTTACTGATGAAGGCTGCAGGAGAGTGGAGTATATATATATGTATAAATCTATATAGATATATATTCACTAGAAAACCAAAGGTTACAAGGACTTTTTTTTTTTTAGTTAGGTTCAGATTTTATATGCACAAAACTATAGAAATTCAGCTGTTATAATTAGAGTTATTTCAAGTAACTATAACTCGTGCCTTAAGGTAACTATAACTCGCGCCCTTGCCATGCACACTTTTCTCATCACTAATTTTACTGCAAATGTTACAGTGATATAAATGATGTCATAGAGGATGCCATGAGTGATATAATTTCATGGGGAACTAGCAGCAAATGGCGAGGGCGCGAGTTATAGATACCTTAGGGCACGAGTTATAGTTACTTGAAATAACTATAATACTATGAACTATAAAATATAATAAGTATAACCTAACTATAACGTCCCTGTAACCTTTGTTTTTTTAGTTAATTTCTAAGGTGTTCTTTAATTCTGTTTCTTAACTATAATGTCCCTGTAGCCTTTGTTTTCCATCCCCTTTTTCCCCGACCTCAAATGTCTGCGTGCTTGCCCCTGCTCCCTCCATTTTGCCCACATTGTTCCATGGACCTGCCACTGCTCCTATCTATCGTTGAGCTGCCACTGCGTCTCCCACCTGCCTAGCATGGTCAGATGACTGCTGTCTGTCCCTGCCACCTCGACCCTGCCTGTCCAAGTTCCATGCCCCTAACCCCTCACTCCTGTCCTCCATGGTCCATTTTTCTGCAACTCCATTTTGCACTCCATGCTCTGTTGTGCTACAACTTTCCCTCCTGCCTACCCTGTGAGGCCTTTGTGAAGTCCCTTCCCCTGCCCTCTCATGTCTGTGTCGGGCCCCTACCCATACCTTCTGTCCTCCATGGTCCTTTGTGCATTCCCCTGTCCCCTTCCTCTTGCCCATGGCTGTTGTGCTGCCACAGCCTCTCCCAACTGCCCTGTGTGGTCAACTTGCTGCCCCTGCCTCCCTCCTACCTTCTCTCTGTTGTCTGTGTGTGTGCCATTGTAGTCTCATTGTAGACTCCTTGGTGTGCTGTGCTTTCAGTGCCCATCAAGCCTGCCCTCCATGGTCAGCTTGCTGTCTAGCCCTGCCCTCTTGCCCTCTGTTTTTCATGTGCAGGCCCCTATCCCTTCCATCCTGCCTTGTTTGGTCCATTGGCGTGCCCCTGCCCCCTCCCTCCTGCCCTTCATGCTCTGCTGCAACTGTCCCTCCTGTCTGATTTGGTCAGCTTGCTGCTCTTGCCTCTTTCCCCTCTGCTCTATGATGTTCATGTGCTTGCCCCTACCCTCTCCCTCTTGCTTTCCATGGTCTTTTGTGCTACATGGCCATTCCGTTTGCACTGTGTGGTGTATTGTGCTGCTGCCACCCTTGATGCCTGCCCTGTAAGCTTAGTTTGGTGCCCCTTCCCATCTACCTCCTGCCCTCTGCTATCTGAGTTCATGTCCCTACCCCATTCCTCCTGCCCTCAGTGATCCAATGGACTATACTTGCCAACATTTTGAACTTGGTAAGAGGGAGATTTTGACAAAAAAAACTGGGGAATTGATTTTCCTCATCGACTTGCAATAAAAAAGAGGAGACAGAAAAAATAAAGCCCTTTTGGGCTTAAAAACATAGGGAGTCTCCTGCCTGAATTGGCTCAGTTGGCATGTATGGTTGCACTGCCACCGTCTCTTCCTTCTGTCCTCAATTGTTTGTTTTATTGCCACAGCCTCTCTTGCCTGGCCTGCTTGGTTGGGTTGCTCCCTTGCCTCCCTTTCCACAACTTGCTGCCTCTGCACCAGCCTCCTTGACCTCAATTATCCGAGTCCATGCCCCTGACATTTGCCTCCCCACAGTATTCTGATGAACAACTAGATTGCTAATATTCTATATTCATTACAAAGGTGTGGCATTCCTGACGTCATATTGACGGAATCAAAGCTATAATACCTAAAGTATTTCCTTAGGAAATTATAAAATTGAGAGGGTCTTATTCCCAAAGAAATTATGGGTAGCTTTCTAAAAAACTAAAATGAGGACATATTTTTTTATTTCTCAGTTAGCTACCAAGCACTTGTAAATTATTTTCTTTCTTGATTTTTGTTTATCCAGTTGACCACTTAATTATATGTTACACATAGGGTATGTGGCATTACGACAAGGGCTGCAAACTTTGCAACTGGGGAACCAGGTTCGGGTTTTGGAATCAGCTTGACATCATGTGACTCTGTGAATCAAAGCTATAATACCAAAAGCATTTCCTTTGGAAATTATAAAATTGAGAGGGTCTTACTCCCAAAGAAATTATGGGTAGCGTTCTAAAAAACTAAAATGAGGACATATTTTCTGAGTTCTCAATTACCTACAAAGCACTTTTAAATTATTTTCTTTCTTGATTTTTGTTTATCCAGTTGACCATTTTATTATATATTACACATAGAGAATGTGGCATTACGACAAGAGCTGCAAACTTTGCAACTGGGGAACCAGGTTTGGGATTTGGAATCAGCTCGATATCCTTTGACTCTGGGCAAATCACTTAGGGGGTCATTCTGACCCTTACAGGCGGCGGAGGCCGCCCGCCAGAGTTCCCCCCTCCGAAATACCGCTCCGCGGTCGAAAGACCGCGGAGGGTATTCTAAGTTTTTCCCTGGGCTGGCGGGCGGTCGCCAAAAGACTGCCCACCAGCCCAGGGAAAAACTCCCTTCCCACGAGGATGCCGGCTCGTAATCGAGCCGGCGGAGTGGGAAGGTGCGACGGGTGCTGTTGCACCCGTCGCGTATTTCACTGTCTGCCAAGCAGACAGTGAAATACTTGTTGGGGGTCCTCTTACGGGGGCCCCTGCAGTGCCCATGCCAGTGGCATGGGCACTGCAGGGGCCCCCAGGGGCCCCGCGACCCCCCCTACCGCCATCCGGTTCCCGGCGGGCGGACCGCCGAGAACTGGATGGCGGTAGGGGGGGTCGGAATCCCCTCGGCGGCGCAGCTAGCTGCACCGCCTTGGAGGATTCAAAAGGGCGGCGGTACACTGGCGGGAGACCGCCAGTGTTGCCGGTCCGACCGCGGCTTTACCGCCGCGGTCGGAATGCCCTGCGGGGCACCGCCGGCCTGTCGGCGGTGCTCCCGCCGACCCTGGCCGGGGTCAGAATGACCCCCTTAATCTCCCCATACCTCAAGCCTAAAAGGAATGTGTTTGTGTGTGATGTAACTGATGCTTATGTAAAGCACTCCACTACCTTTGGGTTAAGTCTGCGCTTTATCAAACTGAATAAAAATAAATAAAAAAAGTGTTATGCATACTTTAGTATTGGGTTGTACCTAGGCAACATATGGGTGATATTTGTGCTATATTGTGGTTCATTTATCTCTGGTGGCCATCTTGGGAGACATATTTGTTATGGAGTTAACTAATCTCCCCATTTACTGCAGTATCCTCAGTAGAAAAAGCTTTCAATTTTCCACTGAAATTCAGAATGGTAGAGCTCTAGTTGCTCATTAGAGCACTGTAGGAAACTGCTCATCACCAAGGAGTTAACTAGCAGTCTGGTGCTAGTGTTGAAAGTGCAGATATATGAGCCTATATGTCAGAGTGTTTTAATGAAATATAAGAGGAAGATATCGGAGAACTCACTTAAAATGTGTCCTAATTTATCTTTCTACAGCACTAACCATAATTTCTGCAACAAAATTAACCCCTTCATTGTGTTCCTTTCTAAATTAAATGTTTTAAGTTTGACCAGTTTGATTCACTCAAGATTGCTTCATGTGTGTCATACTTTCATCATAAGTAAGACTGTTAACACTCTAGTTGTTCTGTAGAACAATATATACACACACACACACATATATATATATATATATATATATATATATACATATATATATGTACACATATATATAAATGGGTACATATATAAACATCTCTCTTTCTCTTTCTCTCTCTCTCTCTCTCCCCATATATATATATATATATATATATATATATATATATTGTCCAAACAAAAGGCTCCACGAGGAAACCAAAAGGAGCACTCTCCGGATTTCAAGATATCCTGCATGACGCGTTTCATCTTGAGCGCCTTTCTCAAATGCTGGTTTCAAAGCAAGAGATACTCTCATACTGTTCTCTAAATAGATTTTATTAACAGGGTGGTAATTATCAAAGTAGGACTGCATTCTCACCAAACACAGTCCGTCTCTCAACAGCGCCATAGAAGTGAATGTTAGCTTCATTTACTCTAATGTTTCTTAAGCAGATGCTGTAATCCCCCAACATTTCCAACTCATCACGCATATATTTATTTTCAGCACTTTTAATTCGCATCTCTAATATTTCCACCAAACACATAAGTGAATGCCACAAGTTTAAAAACATTCTCAAATCCTCTGGTCAAACCTCAAATTTGCCCCTCATTGCAAAATACCTCAAGGCGTCAGTCTAAGTCACTCACATCAATCCATGTAGTAGTCCTAATTAGTTTAGCTAGTATTTGCAAGTCTTTCCAATTTCCATAGGCATTTTAGACACAACTACAGCCCAAATCACTGGACCGAGTTACCCCATATTTAGCAGAGTGGTAGTTCTTGGTCCTGAAAGAGCCCTTTGTGTTATTTGTTTTATTGTGTTTAGTAATTATAGAAAAAACAAAGCTGTATATCTGGAGATGTGGAGCCTCTGCAGATCTCAGAGTTCTCACGGTGAGATCTGATTGACTGCCAACACTTCAACGACAAAATGTTGGCAGCCATTTTGGGACTCAGACTAGGCTGAGTCCCAAAAACAAACATTATGATAAAGAGGGCAGGGAAGGAATACCCTGACCCCAAAGCCCTGGTGCTGGGGTCCTGCTGGGACTCCGTGGGGGGTCAAAAACGATTTTTTTAATGTTCCCATATAATTGCAGAGAATATGTGAATTCACAGCAAAAATTTAAAAAACAAGTGTGGTCTCATGGGCTTATTTACAGTTTAGCCCCTGGGTGGGCAGGGTCCTGGAAGTATTTGGGATACAAAAAAAGGAGGGGGCACATGCGGCCACCCTCCTAAGACTCATTTAAGCTCATGGGACCACCACCACTTCCCAGGGTCTTTCTTTTCTACATATTGGAGAGGGGACGTACAGACCTCCCCCACCCTTAATAGGCTCTTTTGAGCCCAGGGAACAATACTTGCCCAGGGCTTCATTTAAATATTTGGAGGAGGTGCATAGACCCTCCAGGCCCTGGGACCAATATCTATGAGGACTGAAGTGAAAATAAAATGGGGAGGTGGGGGACCCCAGTGCTGGCCTGTGCAAATTAAATGAGGGGGGCCACGTGGTCCCCTTTCTGGAGCCATTAATGTCCCTGAGGAACACCGCACCCTAGGGCCAGCTCCCTATCTCCTGAGTTGCCCAACCTCTGGAGATAGCAGCTTGCTGTCACTTGGCAGGAGCTTTGACAGCTCTCGCTAAGCGACAGCAAACTGCAAGTCTGCTCCCAGCGGGCGGGAGCAGGAAAATCTGTTCATCTGTTTTCCTGCCTGCTGGATGGAAGAAAAGGTTGCTCCCGCATGCAGGGAGCAGCATTGGTATCTGCTTCTTGCATGCAGGAGCAATGCCGGCTCCCGCTGGAGGCAGTGAGCTGGCAGGGACCTCAGGAGCATTGAGGCTCCCCCGCGGTACCTAATGGAGGATTTACTCTGCTGTTCAGAGCAGAGATCATCGTAGTCACTTTTCACTATTATGACTAAGATCATCATTGTCGCTTTTAACCACTACAGGTATGTAAAAGTACCTAGAAGCCCTGCCCATTTGGCCAAGCTACATATACCTTAGTGGTAAGGAACGTCTTACAGCATTTTTACAGGATGATGGACAGCTTACTAAAAAGCTCCAGAGCACATTTCTTTCCAATTTTGGATATGCGTTCTTGATGAAGAGGACCATGAGCCCATCTCCACCTAACAAAAAAACACGTGCTACATATGACTAAGAGGAAGTAAACTTGTTTCATGGAGATTCAACTCTTTGTAGTCACATCCTCTACTCTACATAAGGATTTATGTTATTGTAGTTAGGTTCTGAATTTACACGCTCAAAACCACAGAAATTCAGCTTTTAGAGTTATTTCAAGTAACTATAACTCGTGCCCTAAGGTAACTATAAATCACACCTCGCCATGCACAGGTGATTACCCCACATATTATATCATTGATGACATTCTATGGCATCATTGATATTAATACTGCATCATTTGCAATAAATTATTGATGAGAAAACTGGTAATGGCGGGGGTGTGAGTTATAGTTATCTTAAGACACAATTTATAGTTACTTGAAAGAACTACGGGGGTCATTCTGTAAAGCCGCGGTCGCCCAGCCGGGTCCGGCGGTTTCCCGCTGGATTTCCCCCGGCTGGGAGAATCCTCCATGGCGGCGCTGCTTGCAGCGCCGCCATGGGGATTCCGACCCCCTTCCCGCCAGCCTGTTTCTGGCGGTTTTCACCGCCAGAAACAGGATGGCGGGAACGGGTGTCGTGGGGCCCCTGGGGGCCCCTGCACTGCCCATGCCACTGGCATGGGCAGTGCAGGGGCCCCCTAATAGGGCCCCAGCAGGATTTTCACTGTCTGCTTTGCAGACAGTGATAATCGCGACAGGTGCAACTGCACCCGTCGCACCCCTGCAACACCGCCGGCTCCATTCGGAGCCGGCTTCAATGTTGCAGGGCCTTTCCCACTGGGCCGGCGGGCGCTCTTTTGGCGGTCGCCCGCCGGCCCAGCAGGAAAGTCGAAATGCCCCTGCGGTTTTTCGACAGGGGAAGTTTGGCGGGCGGCGGTCGGAATGACCCCCTACATCTGAATTTCTATTGCATTGTCAGATCGCAACTATAACGTCTCTGTAACCTTAGTTTTTTTAGGAGAATATATATGTGTGAATATGTGTGTGTGTGTGTATGTGCGTGTGTGTCTATATACATATATACATATTTGAGTTGGTGTTTTTGTGTGTATATATATATATATATATATGTACATATTTATAGTTAAAGAAATATAAATATACACACATATTTATATATAAAATTCAAATCTGACTTTGTATGTATGTGTGCATATATGTGTATACTGACATGTAGATATATAAACATACATACAAGTCAGGTTTAAACATTTTAAGGAAACAACACTTCAGTAAAAGGAGATTGGACAAGTTAATGTATATGGCAAAGTGCAGTTTCTGTTTTTTCTGTCGCCTCCTGGTACATTTAGCACCTGTGGTGCTGCACATGGGTGGATTCCAGGACAAATAGAGCTGAGAGAGGGGCTCAAATTGCCCTCCTTTAGAAAAGGCTACTTAGGAAAGGAAATTTATCCAGCTCCTGCCAACACTTTTAATTTCTCATGTTTCACGTTGTTTAGACTGTTGAAAAGTATTCTGACTCATACTCCTTAGACATGCTTTTTTGCCAGATTTGTATTGAGTTAAACTGCACATTCTCTGCCTCAGGATTAGAAGAATAAAAAGCGCATATTGCTAGCACAGGAATGTTAATAACAATTATTAACGAGGGTTCATGTATTCTGAGTAATAGAATTGCATAGAAAATTTAATAACATACAAAATTAATGCACACATTTGAAAATGTGATCACGATGAGTGGTCACCAATGTTCACAAAGTGTACTTATTAATAGTTTATTAATATGAAATGTTGAGTATATGTTTGACTAATGTAGTAATGTGTCATATAAAGGTTATGTATTATGTATTAGCTTAATTAATTGTAGTCCTTAACTTAGTGGAGGTCTTGGTTTAGTTGCCAGGCCTCATTTCAAGCTGTATTTCTTAACGTTTAATAAAATGGCTGCCCTAGAGAGTTAAACTGTGATTTACCTTTGTATTGTGTAAATGTGCTCGTAGCTAAAAGTCTTTCTCATGAGAACTGACTGCTAGAAGATGCTGTTCTTGCTAAATGTAACAATATGAGTGTAATGTGTGTGAGACTGACTTTCTCAGGAGAAAAACGATGGAGACACTGACTGTAGTACATGCTGCAACAATATTGTTACCTGACTAGCCGGATGATGAAGACATTGCAGGAGAAAACAATCAGCGACATGTGAACTGAATAGTGTTAGAATTTATAGATTTGAAGTTTTAGTTTTATTGGACAAAGTGTGAACATGCAATCCCTTGACCACTAGAGACTTGGGAAGTAGTTTTAGGAAATTTAACTTAACAGGACTGCACCAAGAGGAGAATATCATTTTTCTCTCTCTATCCTTCTTGAGGGTTTACTTCTATTCTTTCGAGTTTCTTAAAGACTCTACCTTTTCTGAACTTTGATGCTGAATCCTTGCTGACTGAACCAATGTCCTGATGACGAAGACTATCTTAGCTTGCCGATCCAATTGAGGAGAGATATCATTGTACATGTGTTTTTTATGCCTCTTTGCCTTTTCTTTCTATGTACCAACTGCACTGTTTTGATAGAGCCATAGTTAGATGTTTTCCAAATTTGTGTTACTAAATTGTTTTGCATGAAGCCTAACATGCCAATGCTAATCTGGTGTTAGTTAAGGATTCTTACTCTGCTAATAGGGAATAATGTTTGATGAATTTCTCTGCTGAATCTAGATGTATGTGATATAGTTTGAGCAATTGTTCTTGTTATTAATTTGCACTGTAACCTTAGAATGTGTAATAGTTGAAGCTTTGAATAGATTGCATTTCTTCTGATGATTTGAACAGCCAGTGTTGTTTCTGTATGTGTATCACCTGATTTTGAGATTAATTTACATGACGTTAGCGTTGTTAATATAGGGAAATAAATATTCCAACTTTTACTAAAAGGTATGGTTATTCATGACTGAAAGGTCATGGTGTTTGACAATTACTGACTCCAATGATTATTAATGTAATTGATTATTGTTGACTATTGATATTATCGGTGGATTATTGATTATTGATCTGCATGTATTGGAGTTATGGTGGGATCATCTTAATTGCGAGTCAAAAGGTTCATCGACCTATTTGCGTCGCCTTGTAAGTTTACTTATTAAGATCAGACACGCTAACAATATGCATTAAGTCTCCAATTGATGCCAGATAAGAAGCGTGTGCATGAGCTTGCAACTCTTTATGCGGTCTCTAATGCTCTCTGACCAAAGAGCAACCTGGGTCCCCAGCACATTTGGAGCTTAGACGTGGTCTCACTAAGACAGCATTAAATGTAGAATTCCACATTATGATCAGGTATGAAGTTGGCTGGGCATCTCTGAGCTAAATCTGTACAGAGTTGTGTGTCATCCTGGCACCCCTTCTGCACATAAACCATTCAAACTGGTATCTATGAATTAAGGTTACTGCTTCCATATCATACTGCACCCTCCATACCTTTGAGGTATGTCGGATTTTACAGGCATAACTAGTTTTAGATACTTCACACAAATATGAAAAAACTCAGCACTTCAGTAATGTGTCCGAAAATACTGTGAGAAAGCAGAAGAAAAGTGTGACACAGGGATGGGCAGAAGTCAAAAGGGAGAATGTCAAAAAAGGAAGAAATAGAGAGCATGTTGCGCTGCATCCTTTACACAGATCAGAACTTGGGATGAGACGTCCTATTGAGGAATGTAAAGTAATACATTGATTATCTCACTAGGTGTGACTTTGTACAAGATGGAGACATAGTTAAGCCACTTTCAAGATATTAGAGCATCACTGGCTGCTCCTCCGCTAAGGTGGAGGAGCGTCGCCTGCTGCTTCCAGCAGAAGAAAAATAAAATGACAATAAAGAATCGTTACTGCCATTTTATTTTTTGCTAAGCCAGGATAGGGCAGGGCGGGGCGGGTGGGGCTGGAGGGGCCTGGAGGGAGGAATGGTGGTATATGCACCTTAAGTGTCCATGTCTGTTTGGCCAGCTGTGTTGGGCTGGCCAAAAAGACATGCACACTTTGCATTTCTCCTCAAGTGCACAGGATGCTACTCCCTCTGTGAACGCCGAAGCAGTCTGCTCACATCAGTTGCGGTGCTGCTGTCATGATTGTGACAGCAGCATCGTGAATGGCTGAGGGGAGTCTGGAGTCTGTGTGCTTCCAGACGAAGAAGAGGACGGAGGAGACAAACGTGTTTCCTGACCAGGTAAGTGGGTTTAAAAAAAAAATATATATATTTTTTTTAATCCCTGCCCCACCACCCTCGTTCAGTGGCAGGCGCCACAGTAGATCATGTGCTATCCAGTAAGATAGCACAGTGGGTTAACTACATGCTATTCTGTGAAATCTAAAGTCATACTTTAAATTTAAGCACAACCTAGCTATTTATTTTGAACAGTAGGATGTTTCATAGAATATGTTATTCTATTTCAAATTGATTTCATCAGATATCGTTTTATTATTTTCATTTCAAGATTTAATGTGGCTCCATGCTCCTAACCATGCGCTTGATTTTTTAGTTTTAGTTTTAGTTTTAGTTTTATGTATATAATGGACTTTGGTATGGCCTGTGAATCATACTTTCAAGTAAATATGTGAGGTCCACTATCAGCAAGAAAATGTAAGAAGCATTTTATTGAAATGGTATGTTTTGTGATGAAATATCTCGGTTTGAGTTAGAAAATAAACACTATAAGCAGTACAGTGTGGAACATTTTTGTTCATTAGTGCAAAATTTATTTACTTAAACATGTTCCTCCACACATGTGTATTGTTGCGGCCATCATTGTCAATGTTGGGTGGACTGAGTGGAGTGGCTTGAAAATGGGGAATATTTATGGCTAAAGGGAACAGGTTAAGAGAGGAGTAAGGAGGATGTTTTGCAGGGACTAGCAAGGTGTATAGGAGAGTCATGCACACGCCCACAAAAGATTCAGCCCATTACTATTCACAAATTTCATGTCTATAGTCACTACAGCCAAAAAGGCTCAAAGTAGTAGAAAATGTACTAGTAAATGTACTGGATCGCAGAGCTGGTGTACGTCCAGCACCACTTGGCCAATCACTGTACTGCAACACCATCCCATACAAAACAATGAGGT
This sequence comes from Pleurodeles waltl, assembly GCF_031143425.1. Taxonomy (NCBI): domain Eukaryota; kingdom Metazoa; phylum Chordata; class Amphibia; order Caudata; family Salamandridae; genus Pleurodeles; species Pleurodeles waltl. Next base: position 629,586,473 of record NC_090444.1, on the reverse strand, counting down.
ATTGACCTAAAATAATTTTAAATTACATTTTATTATTTGAACTATTCAAAATTATAAATAAAGATAACGTTAAAAAATTATAAAATAATTAAAATATTTTTTATGTTAGAGTATTTTAATATCTTGTTTTCATCAAAAAGTGACATTTGTTTATTATTAAAACAGTTAAATTACTTCTAATTAGGTCTATGCATAACTGCTAATAACTTGTAATACATTATAACTTTTTTTTTATTTTGGGTTGGATTTCTTTCCTTAATTTAAACTTTATAAATATAATTTTATTTTAATTTACTAAAGTATAAATAATTACATCCTTAATTTGAAATTAAGTAATCAATGCTGTAATATTTTATAGTGTTCTAAATTTAAAACAAACATATGAAATGAATTATCATTAATATTTAATGGAAGCATATATTTTTAAATTTATTTAAAAGTTTAATAAACATTTCACACTTTTCCCTATACTTTATCATAGGGAGATCTCGCCCACGTTTGCAGTCCCTGCCAAGTGTGTAGAGTCATAAACTCATTTAGTAGTAGCTTTACTGTTGCATATAAAGGGGCATATTTACAAGCCCAGTACGCCGCCAGTGCACCTCTCTCTGACGCACCAGCGGCACATATTGCAGGCCCATATTTACAAGGCCACCGCAAAGCCACTTTGTGTGGCTTTCCATTGCCTTGTAGATATGGTGTAAGGCAATGCATTGCATATCGCTGTGTTGCCTTACACTGCATCAGGGAGGCATTCCATGGGCATTGCAGTGGGTTGTCTCATGCAACACCCATGGGTTTTGATGCATTCCCAGACTTACACAAATCTGTATTCCTGGGAATCCATCAAAACTGTACACCCTCCCAGGGCAGGCACAACGAGAAATATCTTTTTTTCTCCTTGTTGTTTCCTCTTTCTATGTGTGACACAAAAACAATCCTGCCACAAACGCAGACACCCTTGCACCAGGGTGCAAGCATGCCTGTGTTAGCGCTAGACAGCAGTACAGAGGGAAAGGACAGAAGTGAACCATATCTTGTAAATACGGTGCATTACTGCCCTTTCGATGTGGCGCAGCAAGCTCACTTTTTGTGCTGACCTGCACCACAGGGCTTGTAAATATGCCTATTTCTGGTGGTGGGGATACGTAAGTTTATACTTCTGAGTAACCTCACACTGGTGACTAGCCAAAAGTAATACAGTTAATCAAAAGGGTAATGGTAAATTTACTTATAGAAAATCTACACATGTAGATTTATCTTTGTAAATAGGCCCCTTTGTGTGCATCACTGCTACCTCATTGGCAGACGCATTCACACCTCTGTACCTGTGCTTTACTGCTGTCAACCACAGGAACCACAGAAACTCACCCCTTTAAACATGTGCAATACTGCTATCAATTCCAGGGACTGAGGGGCACTCATCTCTCTATAATTCTGTCAAATGTTATATCACTTCCTTCGATGTTATTGGAGTCAAAGGTTGTGTGATGTCACTTCTGTCCTCCCTGGCATTTTAGGGAATAAACATCCTTGCACTGTCCTCGTGTATTCCCCACAGTGTGATTAAACAAAAAAATCTAAAAACTCTTGCAGGCCTAAATTATGCCATTCTTAGATTTTGATCTGTATCAAAGCGCAGATGTTCTTTAAGGTACGCTGTCATTCTCACAGGGACCCAAAGGTCTTGAGCTAGGCTGGGTCCCTAAGAGGTACAGCATGACCCTCACCATTCGCCACAAGAGCTGCAGCAGCGTAAACTATCCCAGGTCATTTTTTGTCAGACATCTCACAGAAAGAAGAACTCCGTCGTGGTAACATTAGAAAATGAACATAATTATATATTGCCTGTCAGTGAGGTTTGGTTATGGTTTTGACTTAAATGGTTCAGACATTTTAATTTTCTGCTGCAGGTGGTTTAATAATTTCTTCGAACAGCATAATGCCATATGTAATGGTATTCAATATTTTTTTTAATATATTTTGATCCCATTGCACACTGTGGAAGAAGTTCCACAGTTAACATTGACTTCAAATTTCAATAAAGATTGCCTGCCTATGAAATCAACGTCCAACGAGTAGATATTGATTTAAGGTGCAGATGTGGCATCTGGTGTGGGAAATTAGATGTTTGCTGTAGGTTGTCTTCTGAGGAAGTTACCCCAATCGTATATTAACTAACTTTCATTTTATGAGCAATATGTACTCCTGCTAGATTGCAAGCGGCAGCAAAATCAGATGATTCGATGAACAACAAGGTCAGTATTAAGTTTTAAAAGTGTACCTTTTTATATTTGTATTACTTTTCATATATATCCAGACTGAGGCACTACGATGTTTAAACATGATTAACTGGGTCATAAAACACCACCTTAGTATGACTCACAATGCAGAGTTCATTTGTTTTAGGTTAATGTTGAGCTAAAGGCACAGCATCTTAGGGCTAGCATTTAAAATATAAAATACTGGGGTTCTGCTGATAAGATGCAGTGGGGATAGGAGTATGTGAGTAGTTAAACCCCAGTGGGTTATTGCTCTGGGTTTGAGTAGGTTTAGTTGGCAATTCCTTGTGGTAAAGGCAGGTATTCATACACAAAGTTGAATGTTTTCTCAGTGGGCATCATTGACAGTGGTGAGTGGTGGACATTGCATTGGACGTCAATACCAACACTAAAATGCAGTGAACAAAAAAGTGAAGTGAACCCAGGTTCCTACAAAGGGGTTTGGAAGAGCAGAGCTTTAACACACATTTGCTATAAATAGCCATGAGTTAATCATTGAATGAATAGTGTATTTATACACCTGATGGTCTGGAGAAAGTTTACGTTTGAGTCCTGAAGAAGCGCCAGTGGATCCTTTTGGACAATTTTAGGCACAAAACATGTAGACTTTTTTGTGGTTAAAGTCATTGTGCTTTTTACCTGTTATTATGTAAAGTGTGGGCCCATTGTTTTCCCTTTCACTCTACCTGTGTTTTTAACCTTGACTGGGCCCTCGCTTATCTATTTAAAAGTGTTTACACGGAGGAGGTTCTGAGCCAATTTTAATTTGTATCTCTCCAGTTGTTTCTCAGTAACTTCAGACTTTTTGTACTGAGATTCGTACGATTTTTATGGGTAGGTGGCCCTCTGTAGGGCCCCGTCGGACATTGCAGCGCCAGTCTGACGTGGAGCATAGCCCTATGATGATACATGAGGGCCCCTGCTTCAGTACTATTGTATGCATGTGAGAGGTGTTTTGTGTGCCTTCTAGCTTGGAACAGTGCACCCAATATTTTTTATCATTAACCATGTACAGCACTTTGAGCTATAGAAACACCGTTAACATACATGAATACTGTATCGTGTTTGGCCACTGAGCAAACTTGTTTTATTTTCTATAAACAAACTTCCAAAGTGGAAGTTTGTTTTTAAAAGATATAAAACGAATGACCCTGACACTGTAGGAGTTTTCTCACAAGGGAAAGAAGTCATTTTCGTTTTTTTCTGTTGGAGTCTGCCAGAATGTCCCTGGTGATCCCAGACAGAACAAAAGTACACCAAACTGTCCTCTATATATAGATGTACCCTATGTAGTGTTCCAGATGGTGGAGCTACTGGGATCATTGCCTAACTCTCAACAGATCAGGTGCACTGTCAATTTGACAGGCAGAGTAGGCTGTCACATACAAAGAGCTGGATAATGTCGGGAAGTGGTTGATTGTTGCCAAGGACACCCATTTATTCTATTGATGGCCATTATTATGCCATAGCCACCATTATGGCATTAAAGGGTGATCCCAGTCTTGAGTAGAAAATCCCCCCCCCCCAAAAAAAAGGTTGAACCACGTTGACACCACCATGGGGTGAGGGGGCAGGAAATGTGCAAAATAATATACAGTGGGACAGACACTATATCCATATCCTGAAAATGTGTTCCTGTCCCTAAGAAATACCTCTTTATAACCAACCTCTCAGAATTTTCTTTCATAACTGCACACAAAGTTGTCATGGACCTGAAATTTTCTTATTAGCTAAATATTCGAGATGACCAATTGGTTTGTAAATATTCATATGTGCCTAATTGCCACAGTGTTCCCTATCTGATCACTTCTGAAGGTTTTCCATGCATTCTATTCGCACAGCAGTATTTGATGTTTTATTTTATACATAATGAGTTCGTCCGAATCAATAATGTAATAAGTGACTACATTCTTGTAATGAAAATAATTTATATGTCACTTGTTAGTGAAACATTTCTTACTTTATTCAACCATCCCATATTGAAGGGAAATAAATGGTAGGGGGGACTTTGGTTTTTTTAACTGATTGTACGGGGGCCAACATCTGGCACAATAAGGACCTCACGCACCTATACATTTAACGTGAAATAGTCCAGGCTGTGACAAAATGATTTTGGCATAGTAAGCGATAGGAATAGTTAAAGAGTGGGGTAATACAAAGGGGAATATTGGATATGAACTTAATGGTCCAAGAATTAGAATGATCCCATGGATTGCAAGAAAGACTGGCATCCTTCATAACTGGAACAGAAAAAGTGTATAGTTGACTGAGGTTGGGGTGTGACTGTTTAGCAGAGAGTAATGTGGTTGGATGTCTCCTAAAATGGATATTTACAAGGAAAGGAATGAAACAAGGTCATCAGCTGATAAGAAAAGGTCACTGATACGTGAGCATGTTGGGGAGAGTAGGTCGCTTCCGACAGAGCAAATAGTTGCGGTGGGTGAAGAGAGGCAATAAGGCTTTAAAATATTCAGATTTTGCTTTGCCAAAGGCATTACAGAATGACTGCAAACCATGTCAATAAAGCTCCAGGTTTGTGGTAGTCCTGTTTTTACATTGAGGAAATGTTCTGATTTGGGATTTAAGGTTTCAAATATTCGGTGATAGCATGGTTTTGGTTGCATGGCAGCTGGAAAGAATGCACAAAGTAGTAGGTGTGATTTAAAGGTTTGTTTCAGATTACTATTAAATCAATCGAAAGTTGTCCTGCTCTGGAGCTGAACAAGTGCTTGATGTGTTTGGTTTAGGAATGCAGGGAGGGAGTCTGGTGCGATTTTAATTTGGGATCACGGGCAGCTAATTGGAGGTGGGAGCAATGAGGGACAGTAACTAGCATTTGTACAAAGGCATGATCAGATGGGCAGGCGGATGTTAATGAGTTTACAATAGGACCGTTTGTTGGTTAAAAGTGTAAATTCTACTTGCTTCCTTTGGCGATGGATTAGTGTAAGGCATGTCTTGATTAGTGAGTAATCAGAGAGTAATCAGAGAGAAGATGTAAATCTGTGGGGTGCTGTAGTTATTTCTTGAATGGCAAGTCGAAGTTATGAAGAGAAACAGAAGTGGTGGATTGTGTGAGGGAGGTGGTAGATGGTCAGTATGCTTGCTTTGATTGGCGAAACAAGTATTGTAGGGGCATTCTCCATGCACAGAATTCTAGGAAATTTGTTGACTTCGCCATCATTTACTTCAGAAGGGGAATGATATTTAGTTTCAAAATGTATGTATAAATCCCCAAAAAGATGACCTCGCCATATTCTAAGTAGACCACATCCAGACCTAACAGTTTGCTTAACCCTACGCCATTACTACATTTATACTGGTTATCAAAAAGAAAATGTTGCCTGGGTTGTTCGGGCAATTAATGAGCATACAGGTAAGACTCTTGATCAAGGCAAGGTGAAGGACTTCTGGCAGATTTTGACTCAGAATTACATTAAAATGCTTTCAACTCAAAGTTTTCACTCACTTGTATCCAATTTACGAGTTACACAGTTCGGGTGGGTTGCAAACGCCACCTGCACTTACTAGTACTCTGCTCTAACTCCCTTCCAATGCTGTGTGATTATGAGTTGGTCCACCTGGAGTGGGGAATAATTCTGTGGGCACAGAATTATGTTGTGGAGTTCTGCGTGGTATTCACTTTTAAGGGGTTTAAGGTTCCCGTTCACCACCTGCTGCAAGTATGTGGTAAATGGGAACTAGGGATTGTCTAAGGGTCGTGGGCATGGCTGATATCACAGGCATAGCTTTGAGCAATTTTACCTGCTGGAATTTCCAGCTAGTAAAATTGGCTCAGTCGTGATCGGTAAAAGCAGAATTCCACACGAGAATTCCACTTCACCTAACTTGTAATGATGGCCATAGTTACTTAGGCCACATGTACGAAATATAGGTTTTGTGAATCGCAAATTGCGAGTCAGAGCGACTTGCAATTTGCGAGTCGCAAAACCTTATGTACAACAGTGTCAATGACACTGTTAGCGATTCGAGAGGGGATAGCAAATGATGAGGTAGGTCACAATTTGCTACTCCATTGGGAATGGCTGTCCTCACAGGGATGGTGGCCTGCTGGAGACAGCAGACCACCATGTCTGTGACTGCTTTTAAATAAAGCAGTTTAAAAAAAAATGCAGCACGTTTTCCTGAAAGGAAAACGAGATGCATTTCAAAAACAAAAACTTTAAAGTTTTCTTTTCAGTTTTTCTGAGCAGGCAGTGGTCCGTGGGATCACTGCCTGCTCTGAAAAAATATTTGCACTGCCATTCACAAAGGGGAAGGGGTCCCAAAGGGACCCCTTCTTGTTTGCGAATGGGTTAGCTCCAGTTTGAAACTGGTGCTAACTGCGATTGTTTTGCGACCGCATTCACGGTCACAAAACAATCATACATGGGACTGCAACTCGCAATTAGGAAGGGAACACCCCTTCCTAATTGCGACTCGCAAACCATTTTTGCGATTCAGTAAATAGAATTGCAAAAATGGGTCTGAACATCCCAAATTGCATTTTGCTCGTCACAAACGTCCCGATTCGCCGTTTGCGACCTGCAAGATACTTAGTACATGTGGCCCTTAGTTCAATGTTCACTCATTTCTGCATTCATCCATTCACTGCTTTCGTCTTAGTCACATGCTCTGTCACTCACTGGCTTGCTCGTTTACTAATTCATTTACCAAGTGCTCAATCACTTATTGACTCATTCTTCATTTGTGCAGTCATTCATTCAACACACACACTTATTCACAGTTTCTCATTTACTCTCATTCACTAGTTTTTATAATTACTCATTTACTTTCTCACTCATTCTCACTACCTTTCGTTTATTTGCCTTCACTATGTTACACTGTCATTCACTGACTCGTTCACTTATTCACCCACTCAGTCGCTCAATTTATCTGAGGATCGCATCACATGTAAAAAAGCGCAACACAAATAATTGTACTTCTTATGCTGGCATATTTTTATAATTTAAAATTCAGCTCGGATGTACTTTAATGAGCGAATGAATAAAAACACTAGTTATAAAGCATCCACTGATGTAAAATTAGCCACTTCATGAAGAACTAAAAGGTTAAAATAATCAGCTATTGTACAAGCCACATGCATTTATTTTAATTCGGATATAAAAGGGTGAACTGAATGGAAGAGAATTAAATATGTAAGCGGCTGTGCACTCTACTACGTTTATGAGTAATGCATGAAAAGAATCTCTAACTACTTACACATCTCAATTTTCTGCACTTCCAGATGCGCATGTGATAAAGGGCGGCCTATAAATAAAACATGAATGGATCACTGCCGGCAGTCAGTTTGAAGATGGCACTACTGTATCTCTGTTGCATGAAAGCAGGACTCCAGCATTTAAAGGCTGCAAGCAGTCATGCACCTCCTTATCATCCTTTCTAATCACGACCACCTAACGAAGACTATTTCTAATCAGCTGTGGGTGCATAGCAGAAGCAATACGAAATCCTGTCACAATATATCATGTCTAATAATAAAGATAGTGGACACAGAAAGAGTAGTCCTTCCTGCCTGCACAGTCCTCCTTCAAAGGCAAACTCACACAGAGAACTCTCAGCATTTGGTCCTAACCCTCATTGTTGGGGTTCATGTCTGAGAACATTGGACAGGGTGGCCTTTTTCGAGTTGATTGACATCCGGCTTTCCCTTCTATTTATGCTTCATGAAAATGGCCCTCACATGCACCATTCTTAAAATTCTCTTTGTGAGGAAGTTTTAAATGTCAGTCATACACAAGTGAAAGTTTGGCAAGCCAGGAGTAAAAACACTGCTTGATTTCTGTGGGGAAAAACATCATCGTCGTGCCACAGGAAGCCTGAATTAGGGGATCCTATGAAATTAATTCTTACTCATTTATTAGGGAGGTTTGTAAAGCACTGTTGTTGGATATTATGTTACCGGTTGAAGAATGTGAAACCCTATTCAAGCAGCAGCCACAATTTCTTTCAGGGTGAAGTCGTATGCAGACCCCAAATTAAAGTGTGTTTAACCCTCTGGTAGCTTGGCACAGAGCAGTCAGGCTTAATGTAGAAGCTATGTGTAAAGTATTTATGCAGCACTTCAAACAGTGATAAAGTAAAAAAACGTCAGAAGAAAATCCAACACCAATTTATTTAAATACAATAAAATGTAATATATAATTTGAGACCAAAACAACAAAAATCCAATCAGAGAAACGGAGATATGCAATTACAAAGTTTTAATGAAAAATAATGCCTTGAAGCACAAAGCACCAACTGTCGTTATTGGGTTGCACCAGACCACAACAAAGTCGCAAGGTCAGGCCCGCTGTGATGGAACCTGAGTCAGATACAGGGACAAGGTAAGGCCCGTCAGACAAACATACCTTAAACCCTGGTTGGAAAGCTATGTGAAGTCCCACAACAATGATGCTTCATGCAGGAGAGGCAATGGGAGATCCTTGTGTGGAGATTCATAAACTAGAAGTGGTTTGGTAAAGCTGCAGTGGTGATGCAATGTCCTGTGCGGAGATGCGTCACTCAATGGGATTTCCAATGGGCTGAGGGCTGTGATGCGAAGTCCTGCATTGGAGATAGGTCCTGCAGTGGTTCCGATACGAAGTCTTGCGAGGCAATGTATCACACTGTGTCGGTTTAGCTGAAGCCTCAGATGGGCTGGCAGAGCAAATTCGGGTCCACTTTCAACAGTCCAGGGTTGGGGTGGCACCACTTGGGGGGACAAGACTCAAAGCTGGCAGAGTTCAGGGGTTGGGTTCTGTCCCTGTGTCTCTGATCAGAAGGCCAGCCAGCTGGCTCTTGGAGTCACTGTGGTGGTCCTGGGTTCAAGATGCAGGTACAGTCCTTCACTCAGGCAGCAGGAAAGTAGGGCAGCAGAGTAGCATGCTTTCTTCAGGCAGAGCAGTACAACAGTTATTTCAAGACTTATACATGTCCAGAGGTGTACTAATGAGTTGGGTCCGAGGATTCAATACTTATGACTGGTGTCCACTCTGGAGTAGATGCTGGAGAATCACCCTCCATCCAGAGGTGCTTGGAATTTCCTGCCTTCTTTCCTGTACACAGATTGTCTAGGGTTACAATAGACTAGTGTCATACCCTTTGTGAGTGTGCTCAGGTGGACCTTTGTGATGTGCAAGTGTGATAGATGACAGGTCATCCCCCTTCATCAAATCAGAGATGGCCTATCCTGCTGACACCTCACCTTTATTGTCTCAGTTCCTTGGAGCAATAAAAAAAGACCAACTGCAAGCAACACCTAGTCATATGACCAATGATACAGGAAACAGACATCAAATGTTTGTGACAAGAAAATGGTAATTTTCCAAAAGTGTCAGTTTTGGAATTGTGACTTAAAATCTGACTTTGCCAATAAAGAGGGCTTTAATGGCACTAGACACTAAACTCTTTAGACACTAAACTCTATATTCCGACCTGCTCCCAATTGAAAGTTATCACTTATTACATTTAATAAGTTAACCTAATGTCATCCTTTGGAAGAGGTAGGCCTTGCAGTAGTGCAATAGTGAATGTAAGAGTTTTTCACTACCAAGACATGTAAACTTAAAAAAACATGTCCAACCTTTCAAATACATTGCACCTTGCCCGCTGGGCGTTCAAGGGCCTATCTTAAGAGGGGACTTATGTATATTAAAAAGAAAGGTTTGTGGCTGACAAAAGTTTTACATTGCTAGGTTGACATGGCAGTTTAAAAACTGCACATGCAGGCTGCAGTGGCATATCTGAATAATGTTAAAGGGCTGCTTAAGAGGGTGGCACAATCAGTGCTGCAGGCTCTTTGAAGCATTTCATTTACAGGCCCTGGGCACAGGTAGTACAATTTCACTAGGGACTTATAAGTAAATTAAATATGCCAAATGGGTATAAGCCATTCCTACCATATTTTAAGGAACAGGCACAGGCACTATAACACTGGCTAGCAGTGAAAGTGTGCAGAGTGCTAAGGCCAGCAAAAATAAAGTCGTCAAAACAGCAGGGTTGAAGGCAAACAATTTGAGAGAAAACCATGCCAAGAAAGCAAGGTTTAAAATGTAGTACGCAATTATTTGGTTCCATTAACATAATTATTTTGACTTACCCTAGCCAAGCCAAAAACACAGTTCCAACATTTGATAATACAATAAAGTATGTTAACTTAATTCCCCTATGATAATACCGTTTTGCTTTCCCACCTCATTAAAAATACAACTAATTCACTTTTTTCTGCACATTTAGATTGATGTACGGATCTAATGAAAAATAATAAAAAGTATATATTCTAGGTTTCAGAAAAGCATTTTCTACATTCACATCTAAATGTAAATCAATGAGTCATCGATCTAGTATTTAAAATTTGGCCATTATCGTGGTAAGAGTATATGATTGTATCTGTATTGCTCTGATTCCCAGAGCCTGTATCCATTACTAACCATGCCTTAGTCTTGGAAATGCAGGGATGAGCACATATGTCAGGACAAAACTATTCCCGGAAACAAACTTGGGAACAGCCTCATTGGTGTTATATTTCAATGTTTTGACTATGTATCCAACCTAGAAAAAGCATCTTGAACATCTCCACATAAATTCGAATTAGGTTTGCAGTTTGTTTGAGTTATATCATGGGAAGCAAAATAATAATGCAAAACTAAGGGCCATATTTATACTTTTTGACGCAAAACTGCGCTAACGCAGTTTTGCGTCAAAAAAATTTGCGCCGGCTAACGCCATTCTGAAGCACCATGCGGGCGCTGTATTTATTCAATGACGTTAGCCGGCGTTAGCCGCCGGCGCTGCATTGTGTGCGTGAAAAAAAATGACGTACACCAGGCAGCGCGGGCGTAGGGGAATATGGAGCTTGGGTGCCAAAAAATGGGGCAAGTCAGGCTGAGGCAAAATTATCGCCTCAACCCGATTTGCACCATTTTTTTCGACTCCCAACCCCCATTGAAATGACTCCTGTCTTAGCAAAGACAGGAGTCATGCCCCCTTGCCCAATGGCCATGCCCAGGGGACTTCTGTCCCCTGGGCATGGTCATTGGGCATAGTGGCATGTAGGGGGGCACAAATCAGGCCCCCCTATGCCACAAAAAAAATAAAATAAAAATACTTACCTGAACTTACCTTAATGTCACTGGGATAGGTCCCTCCAGCCTTGGGCGTCCTCCTGGGGTGGGCAAGGGTGACAGGGGGGGTCCCTGGGGGCATGGGAGGGCACCTCTGGGCTCCTTCCAGCCCACAGGTCCCTTAACGCCTGCCCTGACCAGGTGCTAAAAAACGGCACAAAAGCGGCTGGACGTCATTTTTTTTGACCCACCCACTCCCGGGCGTGAATTTTGCCCGGGAGGGCAAATACGGCACACATGCCTCGGAGTCAATTTTTTAGACGGGAACGCCTACCTTGCATATCATTAACGCAAAGTAGGTGTCCACGCTAAAAAATGACGCAAACTCCATGGACTTTGGCGCTAGACGCGTCTAACGCCAAAGTATAAATATGGAGTTAGTTTTGCGTCGGAATTGCGTAAAAAAAAACGACGCAATTCTGGCGCAAACAGAGTATAAATATGCCCCTAAGAATCATGATATTTTTTTTCAAAGTATTGCACCTGATGGGATGTATCAAACACACATTATAGCCCTGGAATAAAATTGACACAATTTGTGTCATACATATAAAAATCCTGATTTAACTATCAATCCAGAATGCCTCTTGAGTCTCACACTCACTCATCCCTTTCTTTTCTTGGAGAAATTGCTATATATATATATATATATATATATATATATATATATAAATATATATACATATATGTGTGTGTGTGTGTGGGTGGTATATTTGTTTGTGTGTGTGTATATATATATATATATATATATATATATATATATATATAGATGTAGACATAGATATAGATATGTTACCTACTGGTGGTCACCAGTAGGTAGTCATAGTAAGGACCTAGTTTCCATAGGAAGAACATTTTGTTTGTTTTGCCAATACCTTTTCCACTGCTTGACGGATCTTCCCGAAATTTTCAAAACTTATACTTTGGTCAGTTAAGCTGCTGTCTTGAAAGTTTAGCGGCGATCCATCAAGCGGGGGCCAGACAAAGGGGGTCCCAAAATGCATTTTCCCCATGCATTTTCCCATAGGGATTTTGAACATGACTACAGCCCAAACCGATTCTCGGATTTACACCAAATATGGCAAAAAGCTAGCTCTTGCACCAGAAAGCACACTTTTTGTGATTTGGTGTAAATCTGTTTAGTGGTTTTAGAGATATTAAAGGGCAACAAATATAGCTATCTAGTGATGTAGATCCTCAGCGTTTCCAAATGTCCAAGGCTGATATCTGATTGACTGCCAAAACTTTTACAATGAAGTGTTGGCAGCCATTTTGGGACTTGATTTCAGCCGAGTCCCAGAAAAAAAGTGGAAGAAAAGAAAAGGGGCCAGGGTAGTGTCAGCCTGAGCCCCTAGCCTTGGTCTAAGGGTCCCTTTTGGATCCGCCAGGGGTAAAAAAACATTTTTTTTTTTTTACATTTCAGGAAAATCTGCTTGTTCTCCTGCCCTTTTTTATTTTGCCCCTGGGTTGGCCAGGTTCCTGGGGGCAATGAGGGTTTAAAAAGGAGGGGGGTGCACAAGTCTCCCCTCCTAGGGCTTGCATTAGCCCTGGGGACCACTACCTCCCTGGGGTGATCACAGACCAATATGTGGGTGGGCCACATGGGCCTCTGTGCCCCAGGGATCCCCACCTCCTCGGGGAAAAACAATAATTTGATATGTGGGAGGCTCGCATGGCCTCCCCCAGAGCCTTCAGGACACTCATCTCCCAGGGGCTAAAGATGCAATTAACGTGGGGGCCTGTGTGGCCCCCTGCTGCCTAGGGACCACCACTTCACCTGGGCAAAAATATTAAATTAATACAGGGGGCCTCACACGGCCCCCTGCAGCTCCGGGGACACCCCCTCCCCGGGCTGAAAAAAGATAAGAAAGGGGGTCCATTGTGGACCCCCAGCCAGAGGGGCCACCACTTTCTTGGGGTAAATTTCAAATGTTGGGGGGGTCACGTGGCCCCCCTCAAGGAGCCAATAATGGCCCTGGGTACTGTCACCCCCAGGGCTGGCTTCTGCTAATATACCTGGGTGTCCACCCCCAGAACATAGCTGTTTGCTGTGACCTGTCGGGAGCTTTGACAGCCCCTGCCAAGTCAGAACAAACACTCAATTTCCAGCAAGTGAGAGCTGTCAAACAGCTCTCGCTTGCTGAGATCCAAGGTTTCCTCTGTTTCCCTCCACACAGACATGTGGGCAGGGAAACAGAGGAAACACTTGCTCTCACAGACAGGGAGCTACACGTTTAGCAGCTCCCTGTCTGTGACAGCAATGCCGGCTCCTCCAGGAGGTGGGTAGCAGGCTGGGAATGCGGGGGCCTTGAGGTTCCCCCTACGGTCCATGGCACACTGGGTACCCTGGAGAGCACCCAGGATATATGGCCAGGCCCCGGGGGATGGAGTCCCCGGGGCAGAAATCGGCCCTTGGACAGGGTGCCGCGTGGCCCTCTCCCCCCAAAAAAGTACATCTAGAGCCCAAGCCCCAGGGGATGTGGTCCCCGGGGTTGAAATCGGCTGGGAGAGGGGGGCCATCCGGCCCCTCTTCCCCTCACAAAAATATTGAAAGGCTGTGCCCCTGGGGATGGAATTCCCGGGACTGAAATCAGCCATTGGAGGGGGTCCGCATGGCCCCCTCTTCCGTTTATTGATAGCTAGGCCCGGGAGATTGGATCCCTGGGCCGAGATTGGCCCAGGGAGGGAGGACTGCACAGTCCCCTACCATGGATTTATAGTAGGTCCCTGGGGCTCAAATTGACCGGGGGAATCCCTTCCCCCACACTGGGCATTTACCAAAAGAGGTACCACTTACTACCTAACCAGCAGGAAGTGCTCCAGTTGGATAGACATTTTGTACAAACTGTGGACTATTGTGGGATAAACAAGCAGGTGAGCTTCCGTCCTGGCCATGATGCTCATTTCACTGAAATGAAATCTCAACTGGAAGCACTTACAAAAATAAATGTAGCAAGTGCCCCAGTTGAAGCTCCACTTTTGGAAAGGGCAAATAATCCTAACTCCTGGGTTCGGCAAAGGCAGTGTAAGTATGCATACTTGTCAATTCCATATTGAATAATGGTCTGAAATCCTTCGTGGAGGTGAATGCATCTTTCATCTATTGGAGCACACTCAGACAATCTCACATCTACTCTCACAATCTCTGTCACATCCAGAGGCACCCTCCCACACCTATTCTCACACCCAGAGAGACAGGCCCTGCACCCAATTCCTGCTGTATATGGCCAAAGGCTGTGCACAGTGTAGGAATGGGTGGTTAGGGACTGGCCACAGGACAGGCCCTGCGGCTAAACCCCGCCACCACAGTCAAAAGATGTTCACGGCAATGGTTGAATTAACGTAAGGTAATGAAAATTACTTTATGTCAAAAAACTATAGAAATTCACTGAAAAAAACCAAAAGTTACAGGGGCATTATAGTTAAGAAATAGAATTTAAAAAACCTTAGAAATTTGGTGCGAGTTATAGTTACCTTAGGCTGCAAGTTGTAGTTGCTTGAAATAACTCTATCTATAACTGCTGCATTTCTCTGATTTCTCTGGTTTTGTACCAGTAAATTCAGAATCTTACTATAACGTCCCTGTAGCTGTTGTTTTTTAAGTGTATATATATATATATATATATATATATATATATATACATATATATATATATATATATATATATATATATATATATAGCCAAGAAAGAAGTGACTCAAACAGATGATCTCACTGAAGAACAAAAATATATTTCTACTACAATGTTTCAGCTTCCGCCTTCCTCAGGTAGTCCAAGATGGTTTACTCAGTGGCTGCACAGCTGACACTGCTGGATTTTAAAAAAGCATCATGCTTATCTGAAGAATTCTCAGGATTGCATTGATTCCACATTCCAATTGGAATCTTCACTCATGATGCTTTTTGAAAATCCAGCAGCCACTGAGCAAACCATCTTGTAATACCCGAGGAAGGCGGAAGCTGAAACGTTGTAGTAGAAATATATTTTTGTTCTTTAGTGAGAGCATCTGTTTGAGTCACTTCTTTCTTGGCTATTACATTTTCTTGTGACTCATTGTATCCTTTGGTATCCAGATTGTTGCCCTGGCTGGCTGTTGTTTTTTAAAGATCCTCCATCTTCCAGTGTATATATATATATATTTATATATATATATATATATATATATATATATATATTAGATGTTGAATGACTCAAAATGTGTTACTTCTTGCATTGAACCATTGCTTTGTATAGGAATATACTTTTTAGCAATTACTTTGATACTCAGGCTATGATCATGATGAACCAGTGAACATCCTTTTGCCAAGAACTTTTGTTTGCATCTCAAACCGGATTAGTATCTGACTGCAATTTGCACGTTTTTGAACCTATGATTTGCAGCAGCAAAAACCTGAAAGAAGCCACACATGCAACTTTCACAATAATCTGTTTCCAGTATCCCGCACTAAACTACTGATAGGGTGCACCATCCTATCTGTACTCAATTAAAAAGCATGTATTGTCCCATGTACTGGGAGAGTACAGTATTGAAATGAGAACCGACCGTTTCAAACCACTGGTCCACTTTCATTGGAAAGAGACCATTAGCTATTACAAAGGGGTAGGCAAACCAATATGTCCTTCTGTGGAGAAAGAATGATGCTGTCCTTCTTAAGCTGCTAGCCTTTCTATTTTTGCGTCCTCGCTTCTCCAAATAGTCAAAAGTTCCTGAATTTGTCAGTTCATTACAGTGTCTATTTGGGAAAATCTGATAGCTTAAATGGAAAATGGTGACTCTGAGAATAGCAATCACTAAAAAGTGATTCTCAGCTAAAATATGCAGCATAACTGCTCGGCTTATCCAATTCATCACAATCACACAGTGAGGCATTTTATATGATTTTCAAATATCATCACTTCAGGGAACTCACAAATGAAAATGCTGGCCTTACCCTGAAGACATTGGATCACAGCGACACATTCAGGGGCATATTTAAACTCCGTTTGCGCCGGAATTGCGTTGTTTTTTTTTAAGCAATTTCGACGCAAAACTAACTCCATATTTATACTTTTGCTTTAGTCGCGTCTAGCGCCAAAGTCCATGGAGTTAGTTTCATTTTTTAGCGTGGACACCTACTTTGCGTTAATTATATGCAAGGTAGGCGTTCCCGTCTAAAAAATCGACTCCGAGGCATGTGCGTCGGATTTATACTCCCGGGCAAAAATCACGCCCGGGAGTGGGCGGGTCAAAAAAAATGACGTACGGCCGCTTTTGTGCCGTTTTTTAGCGCCTGCAAAAGGCAGGCGTTAAGGGACCTGTGGGCCCTGAAGGAGCCCAGAGGTGCCCTCCCATGCCCCCAGGGACACCCCCTGTCACCCTTGCCCACCCCAGGAGGACACCCAAGGCTGGAGGGACCCATCCCAGGGACATGAAGGTAAGTTCAGGTAAGTGGTTTTAAAAAAAAAAAATTGTGGCATAGGGGGGCCTGATTTGTGCCCCCCTACATGCCACTATGCCCAATGACCATGCCCAGGGGACAGAAGTCCCCTGGGCATGGCCATTGGGCAAGGGGGCATGACTCCTGTCTTTGCTAAGACAGGAGTCATTTCTATGGGGGTTGGGAGTGAAAAAAAAATGGCGCAAATCGGGTTGAGGCGAAAAAATTGCCTCAACCTGACTTGCCCCATTTCTTGACGCCCAAGCCCCATTTCCCCCTACGCCGGTGCTGCCTGGTGTACGTCGTTTTTTTTAACACACACCAGACGGCGCCGGCAGCTAACGCCGGCTAACGTCATTGAATAAATACGGCGCCCGCATGGTGCTTCAGAATGGCGTTAGCCAGCGCAAATTTTTTTGACGCAAAACTGCGTTAGCGCAGTTTTGCGTCAAAAAGTATAAATATGGGCCTCAGTCTTCAAGTCTCAGTAAATGCCTTTTTTAGTGATCATTGCTGCCCTAATTTATGAAGCTGTTCAGAGTTTGACAGATGGGATGCTCTGTCACAAACGTGGCTAATGTTTCCTCCCCCCCCTATTAAAAGTGCATTGTAGCCTATGGTACTTGTAATATGGTAGAAGGGACATCCCTGAAGTTAGTGATGGCCTATCCTATCTGCTGTATTATATGTGTATTGTAGCCTTTAGTACTTGTAATGCAGTAGATTGGATATCCCTCACATTTGTGACAGATTCCCCGTCTGTCACAAAACTGCAAAACTGTAATGATGCCCTTAGTCATGTGACATGTTCAACAGAAGTGAACAACAATTCAAATATGTTTGACTAGTAATGAGTTTGAGTTAAACATGTGTGCTAAATTCTCTGATCTAAATTGTCACAAAAATCTAGGTTTCTGTTAAATAAGCTTAGAGAATTTGTCCCGGAAAGAAAATAAATTATTTTTTGCCCACCTATTCGATATCATAGCTAGGAAGCACAAATTACCCATGGAGAAAATAATTGTCATGTATTCTTCTCGTTGTTCTGGTTTATCTCATATGATTAGCTTGGTAATGGTGATTGTATTTTCTTATCTCGGCTTCTCATTCATCACTTCTTCCTCATTCCAGTCCATACATTAATGAGGTATATTAATTCCCCACCCAGGCACTACTTGACTAAGCTAAACTAAGCAAAAAACTCTTTACCCTCCTCCGTCGTCCTCCTCAGGTCCTTCCCAAATGAGAGGATCAAAATGGGCGATACAGGAAAACTAGTTGTACTAGAAGGGGAGAAAGTGGACTCTACTGGGAGGGGAGAGAGTGGTAGTGAGAACCAGACAAAGTACACCAACTTGAGGAGCAACAAACAAAGATAAGAGGCCTCTCTGGATAACGTGGTAAGTGCAAACATGGTGAAACAAAAGACAAATTATGGAGATTGTCCTACACACAGCACTGAATAAGCATCCAATAAAATCCCACTCAGGGACTATGATGGAGCCAGTAAGCCCTTTTGCATATACAGCTTCAAGAAACTGATATATAGTCGACTGGTGAAACATCCCCATAAATTCATGAATTCAGCTTTCACCTTCTTTAGCAATCATATAGGGGAAGATTGATTTTAAACTGTATGGATGTGATATAATAGAGAGTGCTTTAAGAGGGAGATTATGACAAGCATGGTAAGACACACCCTTGTTTCATCCTCATCCATACTTATTGTTTGGTCTATCTATGCTTCACTATGAGCTTGGATTTTCCTCATCTCCCCAACCCTTCACTTAACCCACCACTTGTCCTTGACATCACATCAGTTTGAGTGCCTTCTCCCATTTTATTTATCCCTACTTCATCCAACCTTTCCACATTTCTTTACCCACCAGCTTTTTCAGAATCTGTGGAAATCAGGTAACCCCAGTAAAGGCATTCTATATGCCCCTCCTTCTTGAGGGGAGAGAGGCTCCACATGGGGATATTACAGATGACTCCGGGTTTGGTTGACTTGAAATGAGGGCTATGAAATGTGTATGATTATGATATAACACCTTCTGTTTTCTCTTGACCTGGTAATTTGTGGCCATGTTACTTTCCTGGCTGTAGATCTTAAAAGAGCTCTTTAGTCTGAGCATGAAGTATAAGCCCAATTGGTACTGGGGTACTACTGTCTGGTGTTGGGCGCTATAGTCTCAGATTGCCCTGTGCTGTTATGTGTTGTCAAAACATCAAATTGTCAATAGAAATAATGAAAAAGAGATCTTTGTGGTATCTATAGTCAAACGTTCATGGGGCCCTATTCAATTGGCAACCTTGCTTGTGATCTCTCCATTCTGAGACCCACTAGGTCAGTCAAAGTTCCATGTAATACAAGTCCCTTTACAAGTGCTGAACTTAAAGTTTATGTTGCTTCCCAAGACAGATCAAAACTTCACAGGACTCTGGGGTCCACTCAAAGTGTAATTCCTACAATCATGGGTGAATACAATTGACATAACTAGCCCATGATGTAACTAATGCGTGGTGGCAGCTGGTTTGCAGTCATGGGTTACATTTCAGCTCCACAATATGTGCTGACTAGCCCTGATAAAAATACGTTTTTAATGTTTTGACCATAACCCTTTCTTCCCCTAAGGATGAGGTGTTTGAGTGAGTAGAGCTTGCATAGATCAAAGGTGAAGTACTCCAATATGGCATTCAACTTGGATGTACATAGTGCCCAGATTCTCATCTGTCATTAGTAGTATTCAGAAATCATTCTGCCTTCCCTTTCTTTTCCCCTCTCCCCTCTTTTCCCCTACATGCGTCAGCTGGATCACTGACACAGTATTGTGGTAAACAATATTGTTAACTAAAATATTGTGTCAAAAATAATTTTTACTATAAGATCATGATACTGTACTTAGAATTGTAAGTAAAAAATAATGTTGACACTAATAGCATCAAAAATACACGAAAATATCAATTGCTGTCATATAGAGTTTAAAGTATTAAGTATTTTAATGTATAATTATGATATATTCCACTAATATTTAATACTGTATATAAAAACACACAAATATATATACATATATTGAAAACTCTAACAGAAGAGTCACACACGCTCAAAGTAAAATTCACACATGTTTGTCTACCAGTATCTCAAGCCCCTGATATGTACTTTTAACACTACGCCTTGCTCACTCTTGGGGCTGTGCGATACCACATTCCAAATATTCAGTACACAATATGTGAAAACAAACAAAGGACTAACAGAGACCCTCCTAGAACACAGTTTGTTGCTGTCATCTTACACTGTGTGATAAATGGTAGATTTTATAATACATTATAACCTGATGGTCAAACAAATCAAATCAAACCATGGCTGTGCCTTGTGCAATACACTGAGCACTTTAAATGGAAGTATGACAATTGATAAGAGACTGAGTTGGATTACTTTGTTGAACTGCACATGGCACTTTCAAATAGAAACATTAAGAGCTACAGGGATACATAAAAATTGCATAATATGGACAGAAGGTTATCATATTGTCAATGTATTTGTACTAATATGTATGGAAATGTATATGAAAACATGAAAGATAGTCTGGCTTGGCCTAGAGTGAGCCTCAGCTATATAAAATGGTGCCTAAATTGTTCCCATACAAGACAATGAAATTAGGGGCATATTTATAGTGTCCTAGCACCACCTCGCACCACATTAACGTCATTGTTTTTTACGCTAATGTGGCCCACCAAAGCAGAAATCACCAATCCTTATTTACAGGGTGGCGCAATTCATGCATTGCGCCACTCTGTAACCCTTTGCAAATCATTTTGCCTGCGCCAGGCATAATATATGCAAAGGGGGCGTTCCCTCAATAGGGGGGCTGGAAAAATGGCATAAGGAAATCTATGAGATTTCCTTACGCCATTTTTTAAAGCACTTTTAATGCCTGTTCAAGAGGGGCCTACCATTCTTTAGAATGGGGCCCTATGTACCTCTCAGAAGTAGCACAAATAATCTAGCGCTACTCCTGCAGAGTACATCAATTGAGTCATGAATAATGGCGCTATTGCTAACTACCCTGCACCATGGTGCACCGCATTTTAAATACGGCTCAAACATGGTGGCGGTAGGGGGGCGTTAAGGTGCCCAGGGAAAGAGGAGCTATACTTAGTGCAGCGCCACTTTCCATAAATCTGCCCCTTAGTGCCCTAAATGTTTCAGTTTAGTAGGTGAAAAGTTTGTAGGAGCCCAAGCAGTTTAAATGAACAGTCTATGGCCCAGGACCTCTGTGGTCTAGTAGAAATCGGAGAAGCCAGAACACGTCGGCTATGTTCCCCTTTTTTGCATTTAAAGAAAGAAAGATTGATATCTAAAATAAAGATCATTCACCTTTACCATGAAGCACTGCTGTGCCGCTTGTCTTCCATTATCATAAAGGGGTAGTAGTGAAGTTGATGAAGAAAATGTGTACATATATATATATATATATATATATATATATATACACACTCGCAGTGGTGGTCAGACCACCGCACTCCAGGCGGTCCGAACCTCATTTCTGATGGGCTGATGGCGTTCTGCGTTGTACTCAGAGCCCCCTTTTAGAATACAACTTAGCTTTCTGCCAGCCTTTCAACGACGGTCACCCTGCAATAGAAAAGCTGGCGGAAAGCCAATGGCCGGGGCCCCTGAACTGCCCATGCCATGTCGTTCCGTGGAGAAAAGGTAAAATCATTGTTATTTACGTATAGGAAACTGAGTGGGACATTGCCATAGAGGATACTCAAATATGAGGCACTAAATTGGATGCTTTTTGAGTATTGCAAATGAGATTTTGTGGACTTTATACATCTGGGAATCAGCAACACGAACTGACATAGTAATTGTCCTATAATTGGTCCATTGCACTGTGCTGAGTTTGGTTTGAATATCGTTTTAGTCAAAGTTATAGGAATTCTTTTTAAATTTTTCAATTGTTGTTACAAGTTTTGTAGTTAAAAAACATATTATTGGGGATGCCAGCACTGAAAGTGAAAATGAAGGTGGTTTTAGAGTTGGTGCTCACAAACTATCACGAGTGTGGATAAAAGCTGGCAAAATATGGGGCGAGACAGACAAAGGAAGTAAATGCCGAAACTAGTTCCTGTTCTCCTTTGCCAAGTGGAATAAAGTACTTGCGCTCACTTCATAGAGTGCCTGTTGTCTTTACACCTAGAGACAAAAGGACTGCGAGCCTCTCATGGCGGTCCGACTGTCACATTACAAATGTGGCGGTCGGACCACCATGCCCACCAGGGACATGGTTCCTGACAGGCTGACAGAGGTCTGAGTTGTACTTAGCCAGGGCCGCACTGAACTCAGCGCCACCTGGCTGACTACAAATCAGCTTTCTGACAGCCTTTCCATGGAAGGGTTGGTGGAATATTAATGCTGGGGGCCACAGTGGGGCCCCTTCACTGCCCATGCCCATGGCTTGGGCAGTGCCGACCCCCTGCCTAGCACCATCGCAATGTGCACTGGCTGCTTTGCTGTCTGATGGTGGCATCCTCCCCACTGCTTTGGCTGTCTGCTTTTAGGACCTCCGAAGTCGTAATGAGGCCCAAATGTGGATTTTGGAGGTAGTGGTGTGTGTCGGTCCGGGCACCCCTGGCGCTTTGGTGCAGGGCAGGTATGGCCAACGAGAGGAGAAAAAAAAAAATATATATATATATATATATATATATATATATATATATATATATATATATATATACATATACATATATATACATATATATATATATATATATATATATATAAAGCCTACTGGCAGACACTAGTAGGTAGGTATAGTTGAGACCTAGTTTGCTTTGAAAAATAGTTTTTTTACTTGATGACATCTTTGGCACCATTTGACGAATCTTCATAAAATTTTCCAAATTTTCCCCAAAAAGTTCTCTCTAGAATCTTGCTGTGCATAGAACGTTTCAGGGTGATCTCTCAGGCGGGGGCAGAGAAAAAAGGGGGTAAAAGAAAGTGCATTTCTCATTTCAATTCCCATAGAGATTTGAGACATAACTACAGCCCGAACTGCTGAACGGAATTACACCAAATTAGGCAGGAAGGTAGCGCTTGGTCCAGAAAGAGTTATTTGGTGTAAATCTGTTCAGTAGTTTAGGAGAAATTAAAGGAAATCCCAATTTGTTTATCTAAGGTTGGGGCAAATTTGCGTATACTGACGATCTCAAACAGAGATCTGGTTGGCTGCCAAGAGTTCAACCAAGAAGTGTTGGCAGCCTTTTTGAGACTTGGCTTCAGAGGAGTCCTAAAAAAAAGGGGATAGAGCACTGTTTCCCTACCCCCAGCCTAAAAGCATTTTTTTCTAAAAACAATTCAGTGAAAAAACATGAATATTCAAAATTTCCGCTGTGATTTTAAAACAAAAAAGCAAGAAAGGTCTCCCGCCTTGCTTATATTTTTGCCCCGGGGTGGGCCAGATCCTGGGGGCATATTATTTTAAGCTATTGCTTGCAACATGGACGGTGTGACTGGGATTTTTTATATGACAATCTGTACAACATTTATTTAATTCATTTACTTAACTTTTTTCCCCAGGTGCACTCACCTACACGTAAATACAGAGATGGTATTGTAAATTCATTATTGGGCAACCTTGTTGCTGCTGTTACATCAAATAGAAACACGTGCCCAAGTTTCCATTAGAATGCTACACAGTAGAAGAAAATTCGACTTTGCATAGCTTTTTATCTGAAAACTTTCAAGGCTCAAATAAAAACATAGGGGGTGATTCTAACCCTGGCGGTCGGTGATAAAGCGGCGGCCAACCCGCCAACAGGCCGGCGGTCCAAAAAATGGGATTCTGACCCTGGCGGGAACCGCCAACAGAGACCGCCACATTAACACTCCGACCGCCACGGCGGTACAGACAAACAGCGCGGCAGTCACCGCCAAAAGGCAGGCGGCAGACAATGTACCACCCACACTATCATAACTCACCAATCCGCCACCTCTTCCGGGGCGGGAGCACCGTCGATAAAAACACGGCGGAAACAGACCACGAACGGGAAAACGCTCACCGAAACACACTCCACGAGTACGGAGGACAGCATGGAACCCGAATTAAACATCCTACCTGCTCTCGTCTACCTGCTCATCTACCACGAGTACGAACGCCGGCGCAGACGACAACGGTGAGTACTGCACCTACGACACACGGGAGGGGGAAGGAGGAAAGGTTACGCGCACACACATATGCGACCCCCACCCCCCCAAACTATGTACACACCAATGCAGAGCAACAAGTCACAGTGA
Organism: Pleurodeles waltl; assembly: GCF_031143425.1. Classification (NCBI taxonomy): domain Eukaryota; kingdom Metazoa; phylum Chordata; class Amphibia; order Caudata; family Salamandridae; genus Pleurodeles; species Pleurodeles waltl. Next base: position 629,562,347 of record NC_090444.1, on the reverse strand, counting down.
CACCACCCAAACCCCCGGAAAAATTGCTTGACAGGAAGGGCCCAGCGGAGCGGTGCTTGAGACGGCGGGGCCCAGCGGAGCGGTGCTTGAGACGGCGGGGCCCATCGGAGCGGTGCTTGAGACGGCGGGGCCCAGCGGAGCGGTGCTTGACAGGAAGGGCCCAGCGGAGCGGTGCTTGAGACGGCGGGGCCCAGCGGAGCGGTGCTTGAGACGGCGGGGCCCAGCGGAGCGGTGCTTGACAGGAAGGGCCCAGCGGAGCGGTGCTTGACAGGAAGGGCCCAGCGGAGCGGTGCTTGAGACGGCAGGGCCCAGCGGAGCGGTGCTTGAGACAGCGGGGCCCAGCGGAGCGGTGCTTGACAGGAAGGGCCCAGCGGAGCGGTGCTTGAGACGGCGGAGCCCAGCGGAGCGGTGCTTGAGACGGCGGGGCCCAGCGGAGCGGTGCTTGACAGGAAGGGCCCAGTGGAGCGGTGCTTGACAGGAAGGGCCCAGCGGAGCGGTGCTTGACAGGAAGGGCCCAGCGGAGCGGTGCTTGACAGGAAGGGCCCAGCGGAGCGGTGCTTGAGACGGCGGGGCCCAGCGGAGCAGTGCTTGACAGGAAGGGCCCAGCGGAGCGGTGCTTGACAGGAAGGGCCCAGCGGAGCGGTGCTTGAGACGGCGGGGCCCAGCGGAGCGGTGCTTGACAGGAAGGGCCCAGCGGAGCGGTGCTTGAGACGGCGGGGCCCAGCGGAGCGGTGCTTGAGACAGCAGGGCCCATCGGAGCGGTGCTTGAGACGGCGGGGCCCAGCGGAGCGATGCTTGACAGGAAGGGTCCAGCGGAGCGGTGCTTGAGATGGCGGGTCCCTGTTCAGCGGTCCCTATCTACACGGCGGGCCCGGTTCAGCGGTGCTCTTCTGCACGGCGGGCCCTGTTCAGCGGTGCTCTTCTTCACGGCGGGGCCCTGTTCAGCGGTGCCTATCTTCACGGCGGGGCCCTGTTCAGCGGTGCTCTTCTGCACGGCGGGGCCCTGTTCAGCGGTGCTCTTCTTCACGGCGGGCCCGGTTCAGCGGTGCTCTTCTGCACGGCGGGCCCTGTTCAGCGGTGCTCTTCTTCACGGCGGGGCCCTGTTCAGCGGTGCCTATCTTCACGGCGGGGCCCTGTTCAGCGGTGCTCTTCTGCACGGCAGGGCCCTGTTCAGCGGTGCTCTTCTTCACGGCGGGCCCGGTTCAGCGGTGCTCTTCTGCACGGCGGGCCCTGTTCAGCGGTGCTCTTCTGCACGGCGGGCCCGGTTCAGCGGTGCTCTTCTGCACAGCGGGCCCTGTTCAGCGGTGCTCTTCTTCACGGCGGGGCCCTGTTCAGCGGTGCCTATCTTCACGGCGGGGCCCTGTTCAGCGGTGCTCTTCTGCACGGCGGGGCCCTGTTCAGCGGTGCTCTTCTTCACGGCGGGCCCGGTTCAGCGGTGCTCTTCTGCACGGCGGGGCCTGTTCAGCGGTGCTCTTCTGCACGGCGGGCCCGGTTCAGCGGTGCTCTTCTTCACGGCGGGGCCCTGTTCAGCGGTGCCTATCTTCACGGCGGGCCCGGTTCAGCGGTGTTCTTCTGCACGGCGGGCCCTGTTCAGCGGTGCTCTTCTTCACGGCGGGCCCTGTTCAGCGGTGCCTATCTTCACGGTGGGGCCCTGTTCAGCGGTGCTCTTCTGCACGGCGGGCCCGGTTCAGCGGTGCTCTTCTTCACGGCGGGGCCCTGTTCAGCGGTGCTCTTCTGCACGGCGGGCCCGGTTCAGCGGTGCTCTTCTGCACGGCGGGCCCGGTTCAGCGGTGCTCTTCTGCACGGCGGGCCCTGTTCAGCGGTGCTCTTCTTCACGGCGGGCCCTGTTCAGCGGTGCTCATCCAGTAAGTCAAGGGAGCCAGACCTGGGCTGGACTCCCTGCTCAGTCCCCCTCCGACCGTGATGTTTCTGGACCCTTCGGCGACGGAGTCCTGGGCCCATGGGTGTCCTCCCTTACAGCTGGGACGTGGCATGTGGGGCCCACCTGCTCCGCGCTCCTGCTGCCTGACTTCTCCGCCCTGCTGCCCTTTCGCTCCTTAGATGTGGCTCTCGGGCCCTTGCCTCCCCTAGATGTTGTGGCAGGTGAAGTGGGCGAACTTTGCTCCTTGGGGGCAGCCGTGTCAGTCCTCTCACGGCGGCCCTTGTGTTTCCTGGTCCTCTTCCCTGGGGGGGGGCTGGATGTGTCCTTGCTGCTGATTGAAGTGTCACTGCTGGCAAAGGGTGGACTCCAGAACCCATGCACAACAGTGACACTCGTAGCTGGGCTGGTGGTGGCTGTGGTGCTCTTGAGACTCTTTGCAGATGGAGGGGGTGGGTCATCGGAGGGAAAGAGGTTAAGATTAGCGAGGAAAAGTTTTTTAGGACCAAGGTAAAGGGTAGGAGAAGTGGTGATGGGAGTGGAGGAAGAGGATGTGGTTGTAGGAGAGTCAGGTGTGCTGTCATTGGGTGAAGGTGCTGGTGCTGTAGGCTGTCGTGAGGTGGATGGCTGTTGGGTGGGTGGCTGCCTGCGTTTGTGTGTCTTGGAAGAGGGGGTGACAGACACAGTGGGAGAGGACACAGGGGACGTGTAAATGGCAGTGGGGGTGGTGACTGCATGCGTGCGGACTGTACTGGAGGGTGTGGTGGTGATGGAAGCACTGGCTGATGTTGGTGTGCATGCAGGTGTGAGTGGAGACGTCACAGGGAGGGAGGAGGGAGACGAGGAGGAGGGGGACACAGAGGTGGTAGTGACTGTTGGAATGTCTGCATCTGGGTGTTGCTTGGGTGAGTGTTTGTGGGATCTGTGGTGCTTGTGTCTGGATGAGCTGCCCTTGGGTGTTGAGGTGTGTGCATGCTGGTCAGATGGTGTGGATGGGATAGGCTGAGGAACAGGAGACAGAGACAGGGTGGAGGCAGTCAGAAGAGGGAGGCTGGAAACAGGGACAATGGCTGCCGTCAGTGCTGAGGCCAGAGCATTGAACGATCGTTGATGGGCAGCCTGACCCGAATGAATGCCCTCCAGGTAGGCATTGCTCCGATGCACCTCCCTTTCTACCCCCTGGATGGCATTCAAAAGGGTAGTCTGCCCAACAATGAGCGTCCTCAGGAGGTCACTGAGCTCCGCACTGAGGGCAGCAGGGGTGACAGGGGCTGGGGCTGAGGTGCCTGGGGCGAAGGAGATGCCCGCCTTCCTGGGCGAGCGGGCACGGAGCGTAGGCTGAGGGGCTGCTGGGAGGGCGGGGCTGGTGCGCTGGGTGGCGGCTGTACCTGTAGAGGCGGGGGGCACGGATGTTGCCGCCACCGCTAGGGAGCACCCATCCGAGGACGTGTCTGTGTCGCTGGTCTCACCACCGGTCCCCGTTGTGGTGCTCCCCTCGCCCTCCGGATCACTGGTGCCCTCGGTGTCTGTTCCTGGGGCCACCGGGGCCTTGTGACTGGCAGCTCCCTCGTGCTCCGATGCCAAATCTCCTCCGCCTGATGATGCTAATGCACACATGCACAAGAAGATGAAGAAGAAGGGTGGGGGGAGAAAAACGAAGACCAGGTTGAGTGCATGCAATGTCAACACCGTTGGCGGAGAGGACAGACAGAGGAGACTCATGCACTACGCCGCGCATTCGGGGTACACTACTCAGTACTCCTGACTAGGACAACAGGTCTAGAGATGACAAACGCGCACATGTGTGATGCTGGACCATCAATAGCTGTACTTGTCACCCTACAGAGGTGGGGGCCGGGAGCACAGGGCCATGCCTAAGGGAGGGGACTAGCCTACAGAAAGCGCACTGGCCTAATGTCACCCACAGCCCTCCTCCCCCACCCAGACGCCTCCACTGCGCAGAAAGATAGGAGAATGTGCTGATACTCACCCCCTTGTGTCTGCTGTGATGTCCTCAAGCGCCCATCCAAATCAGGGTAGGCCACCGCCAGGATCCGGGACATCAGGGGGGTCATGGTACGACTGGCACCCCTCCTAGATTGGGAGGCCATCCCCAGCAGTGACTCGGCGGTCTTCCTGGTTCCGCGGCGGATGTCCTCCCACCTCTTGCGGCTGTGGGTGCCCCGTCTGTTGTGGACCCCCAGGGTCCGGACTTCCTTGGCGATGGCACGCCAAATGTCGACTTTCTGATGGGCACTGACCTATTTGACATGTACAGGGTGGGAAGGAAACATTCATCATATTCCTGCATGTTAGATGTGATTGGCCCCCCCTCACCAACTTTGCCAAATGGCACATGCTCTCATCTGTTGTGCGTTGCACTCCTCATTCGCCCCCCACCCCACCAACTTACATCCACCCCGCTCCACACAGGCATCGCCCATTCCATGTGCACATGGTGTACTTACCTGTTGGTCTGGAGGACCGTAGAGTAACGCATACTGGGGGAGGACCCCATCCACGAGCTTCTCCAACTCTTCAGACGTGAAGGCAGGGGCCCTTTCCCCAGTCGCAGCAGCCATTGTCACTTCCAGACCGAGGTCACAGCAGCACTTGCAGTATAGGTCCTCTCCTGTGGATGATCAGGTCTCGAGTGATTAAGCAGATAGAAAATGGCGGTCACGCCCGCGGCGGTGCTTACCGCGACCGCCGGCGCACCTCGTCATTGGCTCCTGAAACCCATAGGCTTCAATGTTAACCAATGCGGCTTCGTATAGCGGTCTTCGACCGCCTACCGCCACGGTGCGCCCCGCCAGCGCATTGACCTCACATCCCATTGTCCCACTTCACAGGTCAGGCACCCGCCATTTCAAGGGCCCACATGGCATAATTCGTACTGCGTCACACAGGCCTAGGCCTTGCATTGCCACACATACACGCTCTCAATACATAGATAACCATGTGCTATGCAAGCTGTGGTGAACGTACCTGTGAGTTGCTTGACTCTGTGCTCCATGTTGTCCTTCCTAGGAACCGTCCGCTGGGACTTGCGAGGAGAAGGATGAATCCTCGCGTGTACCGACCGCTGGTGGACCTGTCGACAATGGAAGAACGCCACATCATACTACGATACCGACTTGACCGTGCCACTATCCATGAACTGTGTGCCCAGCTGGAGCCAGCCCTGTTGTCCCCCTTCCGCCAACCCACAGGAATTCCCCCTCTGGTGCAGGTTCTGTCAGTCCTCCATTTTCTTGCAAGTGGCTCATTCCAGACGACAGTGGCCATGTCATCTGGAATGTCTCAGCCCATGTTTTCAAAAGTTTTGTCTAGAGTGTTGTCTGCCCTGACGAAACACATGCAGAGTTACATTCTATTCCCTGAGGAGGTTGATTTGGCCACTGTGAAGGGTGATTTTTATGCCCTTGGACATATCCCCAACATAATTGGTGCCATTGATGGGACCCATGTGGCCTTAGTACCCCCAAAAGACGATGAGCAGGTGTACAGAAACAGGAAAAGTTATCATTCTATGAACGCCGGGTGGTCTGTTTGGCTGACCAGTACATCTCCCATGTAAATGCCATGTTCCCTGGTTCAGTGCATGACGCGTATGTGATGCGTAATAGGAGCATCCCTTATGTGATGGAACAGCTACATGGACAACGTGTGTGGCTAATAGGTGACTCTGGTTACCCCAACCTGCCTTGGCTATTGACCCCAGTGAGGAATCCCCGGACCAGGGCTGAGGAACGGTACAATGAGGCCCATGGGCGGACTAGGAGGATCATAGAAAGGACCTTTGGCCTCCTGAAGGCCAGGTTTAGGTGCCTGTATATGACAGGGGGATCCCTGATGTACTCACCAAAGAAGGTGTGCCAGATCATCGTGGCCTGCTGTATGCTTCACAATCTTGCATTGCGACGTCAGGTGCCTTTCCTGCAGGAGGATGGTCCAGATGGTGGTGTTGAAGCAGCTGTGGAGCCTGCGGAGAGTGAAGAGGAGGAAGACTCAGAGGACGACACAGACAAGAGGGACAGAGTTATCCAACAGTATTTTCAGTAGCACACAGGTAAGAATCACCCACGCCATTTTACATTTACTTGAAGAGTCCTGCATCTCAACTTTGTCTATTTCCCCTCAGTTCTTTTAGACTGATGTTTGATTTTACCTTCCCTTTTCAGTGCTGTATGACCCACTGCGTGACTTCTGGTTGGTTAGCCCATGGACTAATGCTTATTGACCTCGGTATGTTTTCAACACAAAGTTAACCGAACATAATTGATCTGTAATGTGTTAAACATTTGTAAATAATACAGGCTGACTCCTGATAGATTTCAGTGCAATGAGTAATTTATTTGTAGTGCTAGATAATGGTACATGATATTAACACGGTGATGGGTGGGGGTGGAGTAATGTCCATGGCAGAGTCCAGTTCTCAGTCTCACAGGTGCATTGTCCATATGCCTGTGGAAGGATGGAGCAGGGGCAGTTCAAGGTTGGACAGGGTGGCAATGTGGGACAGTGGGATGACTTCAGGGGGTATCTCATGCTGGCGGGGGTCTTGACATCCTACTCTGTCTATTTTTTTTATCTCAGGCTCCTCTTGCGGGGTGGTTGTTCTTCAGCAGGAGGTGGGGTTCTGGTGGCCCGTCATTGTGGTGGGGCCTCCTGACCACTAGCACCGGCGGAGGTGGTAGGCTGTTCCTGGTCCGGGCTAGTGACAGGGGCCCTGTGTGGTGCCACATGGTCCCGCAACGTGTCTTCTATACGGTTCAGGGCCTGGACTATGCTCCCCATAGCGGTAGAGATGTTGGTGAGTTCATTGCTGAACCCCATGTAGCATTCCTCCTGCTGTGCCTGGATCTCCTGGAACCTGGCCAGTACCGTCGCCATCGTCTCTTGGGAGTGGTGGTAGGCTGCCATGATGGTGGTGAGGGCCTCTTGGAGAGTGGGTTCCCTGGGCCTCTCCTCCCCCCCCTGTCGCACAGCAGCCCTCCGAGTTGCCCGGTTTCCCCCGGCCTCTGTCCCCTGGACGGTGTGCCCACTACCACTGCCCCCAGGTCCCTGTTGTTGTTGGGGTGGTGGGTTAGCCTGGGTGCCCTGTAGTGGCAGACACACCGCTGATTGACCTGTCCTAGAGACAGAGGCATGGGCCCGCTGGGTGGGAGCTGTGCTGTTGGTCCCAGAGGGGGTTGGGTCTGGTGTCGCCTGTGTCTGTGTGTGGGAAACCCACTGTCCAGAGGTCCCCGATGGTCCGGGCTGGTCATCAGGTTCCAGGTCGACAGAGCTGCTGTCATCACTGGGGGCCTCTTCCGGGGGTGGGATGGACATTTCTGGACCCTCCTGACCGGTGTGTTGGCGTTCGGGTCCTGCATGGGGTAAGAGAGTATGGTTATTGTTTCTGTGTGTGCTATTGCGTGCGATTTATGGGTGCCCTTGTCCCCCAGTGCTGCCATTCCCTTGGGGGAGGTGTTGTGAGGGTGTTTTGGGGGGGGGGGGGTATGTGCAGTGTTCATGCTTAGGTGATGGGTGTCCATAGTTTGTGGTGGCATGCAGGGGTTGGTGTTGGGTGGGTTGTGCTGGAGAGACATTCTCAGGGAGGATGTGTGATGGGGGCTTGGGGGTGAGGGTGGTGGTGGGGGTTAGCATGCTGGGGGGGGGGTGAAGTAGTTGAGATTGTACTTACCAGAGTCCATTCCTCCGTGTACTCCAGCGAGGCCATCAGGATGCAGGATGTTTAGTACCTCTTGCTCCCATGCTATGAATTCGGGTGGAGTGGGTGGGGGCCCCCGCCAGTCTTCTGCACTGCGATGTTGTGTCGCGAGACCATCGAGCGCACCTTTCCCCGTAGGTCGTTCCAGCGTTTGCGGATGTCGTCCCGAATTCTGGGATGCTGTCCCACCGCGTTGACCCTGTCCACGATCCGCTGCCAAGCTCCGCCTTCCTGGCTATAGTGGTGTGCTGCACCTGTGAGCCGAATAGCTGGGGTTCAACTCTTATAATTTCCTCCACCATGACCCGGAGTTCTTGGTCCGAAAAGCGTGGGTGCCTTTGGGGTGCCATGGGGTGGTGTGGATGAGGTGTGGGTTGGTGTATGTGGTGATGAGTGTGTTGGTGTGTGGTGCTTTGTGCTTCTATGTGGTGTGTGTGATGGTGTAGTGTGCCTCTGTGTGATGTAGCTCTCTATTCTGTGATGTGTCTCTCTCTCCTTCGTCTCTGATCTTTGGTCGTAGGGGTTTGTGGGTGATGTGGGTGTGTGTTTTATATTGGGTTGGGTGTGTGGGAGTGGTGTGTGTATGTGTATCAGGTGTGTGTATTTCAAATTGTCCAATGTGGCTGTGTTTTGGAGCTGTGTGTGTATTTTGAGCGCAGCGGTGTGTACCGCCAATGGAATACCGCGGTTGAAAGACCGCTGCGTGGATTTGTGGGTCAGAATGACATGGGCGTGTTTCTGTTGGCGTGGCGGTGGAGGTTTGGTCATCTCCAGTTTACCACTGGCCGCTGATGTGGCGGCCTGCTGTGGATGTCGGATTTTTGGCGGGTTGTCAGTTGTGGGTCAGAATGACCGTGGCGGTTTACCGCGGCCACGGCGGTAGAATGGCGGACTTCTGACCGGCGGTAAGGGCCTTTTACCGCCGAGGTCAGAATGACCCCCATAATCTCTAACTTTATTATCTAAATCAGATCTCAGGCGGTGCCACCTCAATCCAGAGCACTAAAGCTAACAATGGAACTGTGAACTTCCGTGTCCATGGCAACAGTAGCTCCAATCATAGTGGCAATTTTCTCCCATGGCTTGAATCGGTTATAAAACAAAACACTCTCAAAGACTTTTTGAGCCAGTAGCCCGACAGCTAATCAGCTAATAAGAAATTATCTGCAGCTAATACGCACATTCTAGTCAGCCATATGTTTTCTTAAAACTTTGTTTCTTATGCACCTTTCCAAGCAAATCACTGTAAAAGATACGACCCAGGCATTCATTTCATATGGAATAATACTAGCTGGCCACTGTGTATGTAAGAGACAGAAAAAGAGTGTCTTTAGCAAAAAACATAAAATTAAGAAATGCCAGCATTTTAGAAAGATGTGTATGGTAAATTATGTTTGTCGACTATGCTATGATGATGCAGATGAATGAGAATTATTACTTTGAAAGTAATGGTTAAGACTAGGCTTAGAGGGACCAGCCTTCCTCTGAGAAAAGACTCACAGATGAATATATATATATATATATATATATATATATATATATATATATATATATATATATATATATATATAAACAAAGGTTACAGGGAGTTAAACTTAGGAAATAGAATTTAAATAAACAAAGCAATTCACATTAAAAAAATTAGGTTACATGGACGTTAGAGTTAGGCTCACATTTTAAACGTACAAAACCATAGAAATTCAGCAGTTATAGTTATGGTTATTTCAAGAAACTATACCCTGTGCCGTAAACCATAACTTGCGCCCGCACCATGCACAGTTCTTTTCTCAATAATTTTAATGCAAATGTTGCATTGATATTATCGATGATGATATCAAAGATGTCATGAGTGTTGCAATATGTGGGGTAATTAACAGTGCATGGAGAGGGCATGAGTTATAGTTACCTTGGGGGCAAGTTATAGTTCCTTGAAATCGGTCTAACTATAACTGCTGAATTTCTATGATTTTGGACATTTAAAACGTGAGCCTAACTATAATGTTGATGTAACATTTAGATTTTTATCTGAATATTTATACACATATATATATATATATATATATATATATATATATAAAATTTACATATATATATATAATAAATATAATTTATATATATATAGAGAGAGAGAGAGAGATATTTATAGATATATACATACACATAAAAAACATACATACACAATAAAACTGTAAAAATATAGAAAATCAAGGATAAAATATATTAATTTAATGAACAGAATAAATAAAATACAAAAAATTGGAAAATCTAAAAAATACATTTACAAAAATACTATCAGCATTAACATAAATTACAAAATAAAACAAATATTGTAAAATATAGAAAAATGTAGTGCAATAAACTCTATTTCAGAAACATTAATTATACTACTGGTGTCTACAAATATTAAATACAATATCCCCACTCTAGTTTATGCAACAGTAGCGAAAGATTTGGACTTTGGAGTGGTAAAATGTACTATTCCCACTCCAGTCTGTGGAACAGTAGAAAAATTGCTGGATTTCGAGGCGGTGAAATTTACTATTCCCACTCCATTCTGAGCAGTAGGGAAAGTGTTATAGTTTCAAGGGGTGTGATTTGCTATTTTCTTTAAACAGTGCAAAAGTAGGGAAAATGTTACATTGCAATGTGATTAATCTTACTATTCCTACTGCTGTCTAAACAAGAGTAGGGAAATAACTTCCCTTCAAACACATTACATATGAAAGTAACACCAAGAATGTAGGAAAAATATTAAACTGTTATGAAAAAATGATGAATCAACATAAAAACACATTGTATATGCAATAAACAATGCACATATTTACTATTCTTAAAAATATGTATTAATTAATAAATAATTGTTATTCAACTACTAATTGATTTAATTCCCACCTTATACAAACCTAGCAGGATCTAAAACAGAACATAACAAATAAGTATTCAATAATTTACAAATATAAACTAAGTAGTTTTCTTTATTCATTATTATGTAGTTAATTTTCCTGCCTTGCCTCCTACAATGTATTGCAAAATAAATGCATATGCCATAATTTCAATAATTAAAAGTAATTAAATAAGTACTTATAAATAATAATTAATGCTGAATTAATTTTTAATTAAATAACTTTTAACCCTACAAACCTATCATCCTGCAACTAAAATAGTTGTACAATAAATCACTGTTACATATTTTACAAAATTAAAAATTAATGAAATGATGAATTAAAAATGACTAATAAATTATTATTATTGACACTTAGGGGGTTATTATGAGTTCAGCGGACGGTTTTGACCATCAGCTGAACTTCTGACGAGGAGGTTACCGCCACACAGGCTACCTCCTCGCCGGCCCCACTAAGAGTTTCCTTCTAGGGCAGAAACCTGAGATTCCGCCCGCTGGTCTAGCAGGAAACAGACTACAGCATTGTCTCTGGCTCATAATCGAGCCATTGGCAATGCTGTGACCTGCTGGGTGCATCAGCACCCTCGCAATGTTCCCTGTCTGCAAACCAGACAGGGAACATTACAAGGGTGCTGACCAGGGGGACCCCTGCACTGCACATGCCAAGTGTGTGGACGGTGCAAGGACCTCCCGGAACTCCCTGCACTCGTTCTCCACCAGCATTTTCATGGCAGTGGTACCGCTATGAAACCGCTGGCAGAGAAGGGAGTAGTGATCCCCAGGGCAGCTCTGCTTGCAGTGCTGCCCTGCTGAATTAGGACCGCCACCACCTCCAGACCACCAGGATCTCTGATCCTGGTGGAGCTGGCAGTTCCTTGTTGGCTTGACCCCCAGGGTTGTAATGTGGCGCTCGAACCGCCGCATTGGCAGTGGTCCGTCCTCCATCCTCGTATTGACCCCTTTAGTATCCGACCCTCAACCCATATAAATCTAGCAGCCCACAGTTAAAATATAAGTAAAATAAATAAGTATTCCATAATTAAAATGAACTAAATAATTAATCATTACTTGTTAATGATATATTACTTAATGAACTTCTCAACCTGTACTCCTATACACCTAACAGACCACAAATAACATAATGAAAATAAAGCAAAATTACATAGTTTAGGTTATAAATCTAAATCATATAATTTTTTTTTTTTTTTATAATTGATAATTATTAGTAATTAATTAACTTCCCACCCTATGCCCATACGAAACCAACAATCAGCTGTGACACTACAAATCATTATACAAAATTAAATTAAAACAACTAAATCACTTATCTTTTCAAGCTATATTTTATATAGTAACACACAAAAATTAATATATCAACTAAAATATATTCCAATCATGAACAAATAATATTTTTACCACTATTTATTGAAAACAATATCAAAAATATCAATATTATTTGAAACAATTTTAATTGCCTAAAAAACTACATTCTTGTCAATGATATTTGTGCACCATCATATTTGTGCACCATCATATTTTGTGTATCACAATATTTATTCTCTGATATTTCTGCCTCCTGGTATTTTTACATCGATATTTTGTCCAAACAGACTGTCGGTCATTGTAAAACACCTGCGTTGTCCGTGATTTTTACAGCATATCGTCTTCAATGGAGATGAAGAACAAATATTTATTTGTACCCATCTGCCTGGATCAACCAGTTCAAAAAGTTCAGCTTGTGGTCTGAGAGAAGGAGCACCTAAACTACTTGATGGGTTGCCTGACCATCTTCTGAATCTTGGTCCCAGCAGTGACAAGATAAGCTGAGACCAGCAACAGCCACTGATTGAGTAGAGGTTATCTGGGTTAGACATGCAACCAGTGGACATCATGGAGTGCATACCATCAACAAGGGAATCAGAGTGACCCTGATTTCCTGGGAGTTGAAGAGTCCATTGGAAGGTTTAAGCAAACTTTTAATTTAAGCATCCAGTTAGTTTGAATGAAACTGTCACTTATTTAGAAGCCTGAGCATCTAGAATGCTTCTTTGTAGATGTGCAGCTTCAGCATGGACAGCTATCAGGATCCTCATCCACAGATATGAATCATGACAAGCCATGAAATTAGTCCTCTGAGTGCTGAAGTTCATTGTTAATTATGTGATATTGCAAATACTGCATTCTGATTCTAACCTAAGCTGAACTCTTCTGCTGTATGTGGATTTAGCACTGTTGTCTGACACACTAACGTAAGGAATAATTTAAAAAGGATTCCACTACAGCTCACAAAACATGTGGCAGAACAAAGAATGACTTTAAGGAAGTTTGGAGACTCTCATTAGGAAGAAGACAAGAACACTTATAGTCCAAAGAAGGTAAGAGTAGGAAAGGCATGTAGAAGAGGCCTACTTGGAAGGTGAAAAGGCAGAGGATATTAAAAAAGAGATTAAAGACTTTGGACACATAAGGAGGGAGCTTTCAGATTAGATGAAGGTGAAAATGTGTGAAGGGCTAGAATACAATATGTATATATATCATTTGCACAGTAAAATCCATATGTACAAGGTAATAGGTGACTGGAGTGTTCAGGAGAAAACTAGGCATGTATCTGGCCATAGAGTTCTGCACTTCTTTGTTCGCCTTAAGCACACACAATCACATTGAATCCTTGCTGTGGAATTCTAAGAACCATGGTTGAGGTGCAGATTCCCTAAAATCTGGAAAGGAGGTCGAATTCTGGCTGTCAAAGCAATAGTTTTGACTACATCAAATGACCTTTTTCTACTATCTCAGAAAGGTATTTTGAGATAGGATTAGTGATGTCATCAATAATGACATTTAATTTGTCAGGAGTAATGTAGTATGTGAGGTCATAAGAAGGGCATTATGGGTGCAAGTTCCAGTCAATTTACGGAACTATAACTGGCCCCCTCTGGTTCATTTTGTTGCTGGCCTGCCCTCCACGGTCAGCTTGCTGCTTGTGCACCTCCCCACTCTCCCCTGCCCTCAGTTTTCCACACGTGTCCCTGTTCTCTCCCACCTGCACTTTATGGTCAGCTTACTGTCCTGCCCATACTGTCCTTCCCTCCATGATCAGCTTTCTGTCTCTACCCCTGCACCTTACCCTTGATGTCCATTAGCAATGTGCATGCCCCTGTCCTCTCCTTCCTGCCCTGGTGGTTCATTGTGCTGCCACTGAACAACCCGTTCTTCCCCCATAGTCAGCTTGCTGTCCCTGCCCCCCTCACCCTGGCCTTATGTTATCCAAGTGCATATCCCTGCATCCTCCCACCTGCCTTCCGCGGTCTGTTGTGCTGCCAATGCTCCTGCTCACTGCTTGTCCTATTTTGTCTTTCAAGAGCACTAACGATAACTTTGACCCCCCCACACACATTTTAATATTCTTTAAAGGAAATGCTTTACGTTTTACAGCTGTAAATATTTCAAGATGGTTTCAGTTGTGCCACCCTTTTGTCATAAATACAGAATCTTAGTTATCTAGTTGTTCATGTGAACACTGTTGGAAGCTGCAGAACTCTGTTAAGCTAACTGCCAGCCTGCTGCTGGTCTTGAAAGCACGTATTTCAGTTTGCATGTCAGAATGTTTTACTGACATGGATGAGAAAGATATTTGTGATCTCATCGAAAATGCGTCTTCATTTTAGCTTTCAAGAGGCACTAACCATAAGTTACTTGCCAAAATGAACTTCCTGGATGTGTTCATTTTAAAAGAAATTCCTTTAGTTTTACAACTTTGAATCCATCAAGATGGCTTCAGGTGTTCACCCACCTAATTTAAATGGGCAGACATATAGCCGTTTTTCATTGTCCATCACCACCAGGAAAAGCCTGGTGGTAAGGGGCACTTAAAAGTTCTCAATGTACCTCTCACCATGGGACAATAAACAAAAACTTGATAAGTTTGTCAAACGGCTCCCTCACGTTGACAGAGCCATTAACCAAAATTACAATACGTTGACAAGAACGGCCATGACTCGGGTTCCTGTCAATGAGGGAAATGTCCACCGAGCCAGTGGACATTTTTTTAATTTGGCCTTCAACACCTACTGCAGGGCAATATAGTAATTTAGTCCGTCACCCTGGCAGAAGATGGGCCGACCATCAACAAATAAATCAGGCTCATAGTGTGACTTTATAGAAAATATGCTCTCATTTTAGCTTCTGGAGCACCTTCCTTAACCTTTATGAGAAGATAATGCGAAAAAATCATTTTCTCTCAAACATAGCTCATCACATCCTTAGAAAACACAATTCCTGAAATTAGTATGGCAACTTATGATTTATATTTTGTCAAAAATCTGCTATCACCCTTTATATGTGCTCCTTTTGTGAGCCTCAAAACCTGCAATTCAGTACAATGCATTTCAATGCAGACTATGACCACAAGTCTTGTAAAAGCTACCACAACATTGTGTCCGTGTTGTGGCCAGCCAATCAAAGGGTTTGGGGTGTCCCTTTGGGAGCTCCTTCATATGACCCTTGGGGTTAGGGTGTGCTCACCCCACCCCTTACATATGGATTTAATTATTTTCAAGACAAAGAACTGTGTTCTGTAATGGTTGCCACAACATATTGTTCAGCTTGTGACCAATCAACCAGGATTGGTCCCCTTTAAAGTAGACAACCAGAGAATATCTGGAGATGTCCCAGTTAGATGTCTACATTTTTTAACCCTAACTGCTAAAAAATGACTTAATGGATTTATATCAAATCACAAAAAGCATGCTTTTTGGGTGAAGATCTAGCTTTCTGCCAAATTTGGTGTAAATCTGTTCAACCATCATCTGTATCACTGTTCAAAACTCCCTATGGAAAATGTATAGGGAAATTGCATTTTGGACACCCCTTGGCGGTAACGGTACCTCCATGCTGGCGATGGTGGTTGGACTGCCGCCAGGCTGGCGGTCCAGACCACCATATTACGACCACGGGTGGTCAACCCACTGAAACAAAGCCAGTTTGCCGTCAGTACCGCCAGTGCGATCAGACCGCTGACGGCAGTGGTTGCCATCCCCTGGCCGGTGGTAGCCACTGCACCACCCACCCTATTATGATACTGCAGACTGACATGATTTCTGGGGCCGGATGCCCGCCACTAAAAGCCTGGCAGAAACAGCAAGTAGAAAAAGACCCACTCACCTCCCGGGACACAGACGACTCCGTGGAAGCCATGGAACACCACCTTGAAGTCTTTCTAGCGCTCTTCTTTGCCTTCCTCCTCTATGACCAACAATGCCAACGCCGATGCCATCGGTGAGTAAATCTGCAGTGCACACAAGGGGGGAAGGGGAGAGTTACACACCCACACACAACATACACACCATGCACTGACTCCAACATGCACACATGCTCACACATGCTCACAATCGCTACACAACACCCATACCGCACCAATATCACTAACAAGCAGAGACACACAAACCAATACAAATACACAACAATACATACAATGTCCAAATACAAGAAAAAACAGTGAATTTGAATAAAAAAATGCCTAGAAATGCACATTGTACACCACATGATAGCTGTATGGAAACTTACTCATAAACAAAGAGACTTGACAAGTGTATGGTAAGTAAACCAACAGGAATCCTGTTGTCCAAATTTATATTACATCAAAAGTAATGCATGTGTACAACAAACACAACAAGGCCCGTAGGGCAGTCCAAAGTCCAAAAGTCTGAAGTGTGCTTGGCAACGGCCCCAACTTGACTCCTGACAGCCTAATGGCCTCCACAAGGTAGGGGCATCGAAGGGGAAGGCAGCCACCTCAAGGGTCTGTGGGTGGTGGTAGGGTTTGGGGTTTGGTAGGGGTTCTTGGGCTTCGGCTTGAGAGGGGGTTCCTTTGGCTTTTGGTCTGGGAGGGGGTGCGGCTTTCACCTTTGCTTTGGACAGAGGGGCAGTGGCTTTGGATCTATGTTTTGGGGCAGGTGTTTTTTTGGGGACGGGGAGGCTCTTTGGCAGGTCAAGGGGCAGCAGAGGTAGAAGTGGGGTCATGGGAGGACTTGGAGGTGGAGGGACTTGGCCTGGGGAGGGAACCATGATGGCTAGGGGTAAACGAGGTAGGACAGGTGCAGGGAACAGGTCAAGGTGGGAAAGGAAAAGCTTCTTAGGAACACGGGGGATAGATTAGGAAACAGGTGTGGGAGTAGAGGTAGAGGGAGCCGGACATGGGTGTAGATGTATGCAGAGTATGTTTGTGTGAGGTGGAGGAATGTTGAGTGCCTGAGTGCAGGCGTTTATGTGTTCTGGGAGGAGGGGGAAGAGAGGGTAAGAGAGGACAGACATGTCGTGTGGATATACGTTGGGGTGGTGTCTGCATGTAAGGTGGGTGTGCTGCATGTGTCAGTGATTGTGGATGTGGTGAGTGCGGATGTGGTGCATGGCGTGCATGTATGAGTGTCTGCAGTTGTGGTGACTGAGGGCAACACATACGTGGTGACAGGAACTGGGAGTGAGGATGCAGTGCTGGCAGGTGTGAGTGGTGATGTGACTGTAAGGGAGGAGGTGCTAGGGGAGAAGGGGAGGTAGGGGCTGATGTTGTTTCTGCTTTTGTGTATTAAGTGTGTGAATGCTTGTGATGTGATTTATGGTGCCTGTGTTTGCCTTTGCGTACCTTGTCTTTTGATTTGAGTGAGTGCTTGTCTGTATGTGTGTCTTGGCTGGGAGAGGGGAGAGGGCTTTGGGATGGGGCACAGGTAGCAGGAGGGAGGATGTAAGTACTAGGGACACTGGCTGTCATCAATGAAGAGGCCAGAGCCTGAAATGATCTCCGTAGGCCATTCAAGGCACCGTGCTTTACTCTGCTGCATCTGGGATGCAAGGTCCAGGATGGCATGCACAATGGTTGATTGCCCTACAGAGATAGACCTCAGGAGGTCAATAGCCTCAGCATTGAGGGCAACAGGGCACGGGAAGAGGTGCCTGGGTGAGCAGGCATGGGCAAGTGGGTGAGGAGCTACTGGGAGGGTGGTGCTGGTAAGGGGGGTGGGGCGTGCAAGGGGGGTGGCAGATGAGGATTGTGCTGGGATGGTCCAGAAGGTTCTGCCACCACCAGGGAGCTTCCATCAGAGGAGGAATCAGTATAAGTGGTATCTTCTCCAGTTTCCATCATGGTGCTCCCATTGCCCTCCAACCCACTGGTCCCTTCGGCTTCAGTAGTGTCTGCCTCCTGGGTCCCATGGGCAGCAGCCTCCCCACTCGCTGGTACCCCTTCTCCTTCACCTGCTGATACTAATACACACAAGGATAGGAAAGTGCAAAAAGGAGGGGGTTAACAAGATGGGAGCATTGGGTCAATACCAATCTCCATTGCCCATTTGTACATTTCAACAACATGACTCTTTGAAAATTCTTGAATGCACTCTCTATAACGTCAATAGACATTTCTCCTCACCCACTGCACATATACTCTGATGTGCATACACAATCATGAATCCTCTACAATAGCACTCAGGTACTACTCTACACCATCATGGCTCTTGTACAAGAGATCATTTCTGTGAGAAATCAGTCCATGAGTGGCATTTGTACATTGTCATACCTACCTGTGTCGCCCATAATGGACATGAATAGATATGTATTGGAACCAACTTAAGATCCTGTATGTCCATGTCATATCCTACAATTTGACACAGTACAAATGCCATGGCGAACAGTTGCACAGATACTCACCTATCACAGCTACTAATATTCAAGGCACAACTGTATCTCCTGCTGTGTTGCCCTCAAGCGCCCATCCAACTCTGGATAGGCCACCGCCAGTATACAGGCTATCAGGCGGGTCAGGGTCCGACATGCTTCCCTTCCTCATAGGGAGGCCATCCCCAACTTGGCCTCTGTGGTCTTCCAGGCCCAGAGTCTCAGGCACTCCCACCGCTTCCTGCAGTGAGTGCTCTGCCGGATATGGACCCCCAGGGTCCGCACTTCCTTGGTGATGGCTTTCCACAAATGTTTATTTTGATGGGTGCTGACCTGCATGGGAGACACAGAAGAAAGGCACATTAATGCAGACCCAACAACCTACGACATTCATAGGCCTATTAACAGTACACATAGCAGCATCGTACACGACTTCACTCTTTCACAACATTCCTAGCAGTCATGTCCAAAGCTACACCCTCCACTGGAACATCCTGCATATCCTTACTAACACACTTACATACCCATGTAGCAACAAAAATAACCATAATGCGACCTACCTGCTGTTCTGGAGCCCCATACAGCTTTATGTACAGGGGTAGGACCCCATCCACAAGTTTCTCCAGTTCTTCTGTTGTGAAGGTGGGGGCCCTGTAACACACGCCATCAAGGCTCCCAGGAACACGACACAGCAGTACACTCAGTGGAGGTCTTGATGGCTGGAGAGTCAGGAGTCAAGTGAGAAAACCTGTAGAAAATGGTGGTCACGGCCACAGCGGTCTGCACCATCACCGCTGGTGGTAATCATCATTGGCCCCTGTATGTGATAGACATCAATATTAACCAATGAGGAGTTGCACGGCGGTTCCGACTGCCTACCACCATTACAGCATAGGACGGCGGAATGAGATCATTGACATCTGTCCCCTGCATGCAGGACAGGCAGCAGCCATTTTGCACTGTAACTGTTACGAAAACATAACTTTAAAGCATCACTACTCATTTCCATCATGGACATGTGATAGGTTACGCTCTAGGACTATGTACTTTACAATCAGGCAGTATAAACTTTGAGTGTGCACAGACACAGTAAAGGACATCATGACAGATAGGAACAAAACTTGCATATTGATAGTGACTATACACTAGCAGTGTCAGAGAACCATCTTACCATCTTTCTTTGAAAATACCAGATGTATGTGCAACTAACATGAGTATTTCAACAGCTTGGCACTTTGAAGTCTGCTTTTCATGCAACAAGTGGTAGCAGATGTGATGTTGATTCTCCATTTGTGACCATGTAGTAGAATGCATGAAGTGTAATCGTTGACACTCTTGTGTTGTATGCCATGTGTAGATGGCGACCACTGTGGAAGGTGAGGCATGCACATGTGTACTGGCATCTGGTTGACTTGGCAACGATGGAAGAATTACACATCATCTCCCACTATCGATTGAACCATGCCACAACCATGGAGCTGTTGGAGTCTGATCTGCTGCCAGCCATTCAACAACTTACAACCATTCCTCCAACTGCGCAGGTGCTATCTGTCCTCCACTTCTTGGCCACTGGCTCATTCCAGGGGATAGTGGGAATGGCAACAGGCATGTCTCAACCAATGTTCATCAAAGTGTTGAGGAATGTCTTGTCTGCCTAAATAAAATATATGGAAAGGTACATTCAATTTTCCTATACTGTAGATTTGACCAGTGTGAAGGCTGGTTTCTATGCAATGGGATATATCCCTTATGTCACTGGGGCCATAGATGGCACCCACATTGCATTAATACCACCCAGGACTGATGAGCAAGTGTACAGGAACCGTAAGAGCTTTCACTCCATTAATGTGCAGATGGTCTGCTTAGCGGACCAGTACATTTCCCAGGTGACTGGAAGGTTTCCAGGGTCTGACCATGATTCGTATATCCTCATGCATGTCCCATGGTTGATGGCACTTCTACAATGAGTGAGGTCCTACCTCATCGGTGAGTATGATGAATGTATATGTAATTACTGTTACCCTAGCCTTCCTATTCAGTCTTTATGTGACGTAGTGGATTGTAAAAGTTAGTTTACCCTATCCACAGTTGATTCAGGTTACCCCAATCTCTCCTGACTACTGACACTGGTGAAGAATCCAAGGACCAGGGCTGAAGAACAGTACAATGAGGCTCATGGGAGGACAAGAAGGATGATCGAAAGGACATTCGGTCTGTTGAAGGCAACGTTCAGATGTCTGCACATCTCTGGGGGTTACCTGCAGTACTCACCACAGAAGGTGTGCCAGATTGTGTTGGCCTGCTGCCTGCTCCACAATATGGCACTAAGGAGGAATATCCCATGGCTGGTGGAGGAGGGAGTTAGGGACAATCAGGTGGCAGAGGAGGGAGGAAATATGAGTGACGAAGGTGGGGATGAGGAAGAGGTAGGCACAAGGACAGAGCTCATCCAGTAGTACTCCAGCTAAGCTTCTGGTAGGCACATCTCTACATTTACCATGTCTCATATTGGAGTACAGGCTGGGTGTACTTCATTATCCATTCCCGATATGAGTAGGTGTTGATCTCATTTGGGTATCAGATGAGTGTATACAAGAGTGGTCTGACAAGTAGGTCAACAGTCCCACAGTCATGTTATCTAGTTCATCTGTCTTTGTGGCATATACTTCAGAGATCCTATCTACTTCTTCACACATTTGTGACTTCTACATTCTGGTATCATATGTCCATTGGCATACTTTGCTGCTTCTTGTGATGTGGAGGGATGGTCAGTACGTTGGCTAGTGGAAGGGTCCTGGTGGTGGGTGAAGGACTCACGCAGGACTGTGATGAGCTCCTGCATCAAGCCTTTCATGGAGGCCCTGGTGGCATTGAGGGCATGCCACTCCTGCATGGCCTCCTGGTGGTACTCCCTCTGCAGCCTCATGTTTTCCCCTAACATATCTAAGATCTGGTCCATCTTGTCCTGGGATAGGTTGTATGCTCCCAGGACTTGTGCTATTGCCTCATGGGCACTGGCCTTAGCCTCCTGTTCTTGTGTCTCCGACATGTTGTGCCCACTCGCACTTACACCAGAACCTTCATTGTCTTGTGTGGTGGGTGCTGACTCAGGTCCCTGTACAGGTGGGCAGACTATGCATTGACGTGGCCTGGAGACACTGGTCTGGGGTGCGTTGGGCGACAGGTGTGGTGGCAGAGGTTGTGGGGGGCTCTAGGGTGTTCTGGGTGAGGCTCGTGGAGGTGGACTGCCCAGAGAACCCAGCTGGACCAGGTAGGTCTTCCAGTTCCAGACATCCTGTGTCGCTGTCATCACTGGGGTCTTCATCTGGTGGAGGACTGGCTGTATGTGGCACTGGTTGTCTGACAACATTCTCAGTGGCACCTGTGGATAACAAGGATTGTTATTCATATCTCCCCGATGTACTTTAGAGGGGCTGCGAGGTGAGTGCTATATGTCATACCTCAGTGCTCAGGTGTAGTTATGCGAGGGGAATGTGCATTGTTAGGTGGCTAAAGGGTGATGTACATGCATTGGGTGCATTTGGGTGTATAGTCTTAGGGATTGGGTTTTAGTGGGGTAGGGTGGCCATGCAGGGGATGGGGATGCATACATTACAGGTATACTTGATACAAGGGGTTTATAGGTGATTTACCAGTTTTCAGTCCTCCCGAGATTCCTGTGAGACCTTCAGGGTGCAGGATCGTCAAGACCTTCTCCTCCCATGATGTGATCTCCAGGGGAGGAGGTGGGGGCCCAGCACCCGACTTCATGAGGGCGATTTGGTGTCTGGACACCATGGACTGGACCTTCCCCTTCAGGTCGTTCCACCTATTCCGTATGTCGTCCTTTGTATGTGGGTGGCTTCCCACTGAGTTCACCTTGTCGATGATCCTCAGCCATAACTCCATCTTCTTTGCCATGGACATTTGTTGGAACCATGGCCGAACAGCTGTGCTTCTACCCTGATGATTCCGTCCACCATGGTCCTTAATTCATCATCAGTGAAACGGAGTTGCTTTTGTCAGGACATGGTGAGTGTGATGTGTGTGTCAGTGTAAAATATTTTAAGTGAAGTGTGATACGTGAGAGGTGTGCAGATGTCTGTGATGTCTGTGTGCAGTGCGATCTTCAGTGTGGTCGTGCAATGTATGTCAGTTGTTTGTCGTAGCAAGGGGTTGTTGGTTGTGTGTGTGTGTGTTTTATAGTGGAGGAGGGGGTATATCGTGTGTGCATGTGTTTCAGGTGTGGGGTATTCAAATTGGCCAATGTGGTGTTTTGTTATAGTGGATGTTTTATTTCGGCCGCCGCGGACCCGACCGCTAATGGATTACCACCTCGCTATGACCACCATGTGGGTGGGTAGACCTCCTCTTTGCTGCCATTGTTCAGCCTGATGGTGTCAGATTTGTCGCTGTGTTCTGGCGATTTTGTTTTTGTGTGTGGTAATTGGGCAGGCAGATTACCGCCACCACTGCAGTCTTTTGGCAGACGCCAGCACGGCGGTCTTCAGGAAAGACCGCCAATGTCATAATGAGGGCGTATATCACATTTTTTGTGAGGAAAGTAGAATGCTACAAAAATATTACTATTTTAACAATGTAATCCTTACATTAGATTGCAATATGAAGTGCAAATATGTTTTAAAGATGTTTGAAAACTGGTAGAAAATGTGTCCTCATTTTAGTTTTCTAGAGCACTAACCATAATTTATATAACAAAAATAACCACGTCATTTTGTATATTTCGAAATAAACATTTGAGATTTTACAACATTGATTCCATCAAGGATATCAGAAAAGTTATCAATTACGTGTTCTTCCCAGGAGGCCTGAAGATGAAATGGAAAGTGGCAGATGGAGTTGTAAAAAGTGGGAAGTGACATGTCAGGAGTTCCATGGAGTAGATTGCCATTTTTGTGTAGAATGCAGGAGTGTGAGGACTTATGGATGTCAGGCCTCCTCCTTTCTCATGTGTGCAGTGTATGTGATGAATGCTGTAGCCTATAGGGACAAGAACATCAAGAATATGCGAAAGATGCAGAAATGAGCCATGCTTCTGTGATGATGACCGCATTAAACTTGTGACATGTGATGCAATGTCTAGAGCATGAAGTACTGTAGAGCATGAGTTAATGAGCATCAGTAACCATATGGGTTTGAAAGTTTGAGGGTGTGAAGTCCCTAGGTAGATACATATAATGTTGCCCCTATCCGTTGCAAAAATGCTATGTCTGAATGCTATGTGAGTGTTTATGTGTATTATAGTCCTTAGGTAATTGTGGGGATGGAAGGGTGAAGTGCTGGGTGAAGCAAATGATTATGTCTTACCTTATAGGTTGCAGTAGATCATTGGTTCTGGCCCATGGCCTTCCCTGGCTCTAACAGGACCAAACAGGCAGTGGCCCTGTCTGTGTCTGCCCTTTGCTGTCGATGCCTTGGAGGTAGGGCACTCTGAGTAGTTGAGAAAAGCAGGATTAGGCAGGCAGTGATGGCATTTCTGTAGAGATAGATGTTGTGTACTTCTGTGAAATTACATCCTGTAGAGGTGGGCTCTTGCAAAGGATCTTCTAGTCTGGCTTCTTCTTATCAAGATGGTTTTGGCAGGAAACCAGTGATGATACTTCCTCTATCCTACAAGTATTATTATCTTACATACTGTATGTCTATGACAAATCCTTTATGTCTGTTATCTCATTGTTTCCCATCATTAATATACCAAATTGTAATATACATATCATTGTCATCTCACATACTCTTTGGACTTGCAACTTCAAGACACTTGAAAATTAAATGTATATATGAACCACTATATATATATATATATATATATATATATATATATATATATATATATATATATATATATATACATATACTTACATAATTAGAGAGAGAGAGAGAGTTTAAACACTGTTTTCCTGAGATAGGAGATGCTGCTATAATCCTTCAGAGTGTGAGAAATACAAGATCTGTAATTGTTTGCTTTTGAAGTCCCTGGGTTGTATTTCCTCCCCTCTGTATTATTCTCTGCCTCCATATGACGTCTTCTAAATATGAGAAAATACCTACATAACGTCAAATTGTATATTTTACTTTTACTCGTCTAAAAATTAAATGTATGTTTTTTAGTGGGGGTACCACTATGACACTCAATATGACTGTTTTCAGGATACTAATTAAACATAGCATTTCAGCTCACTCTATGCTCATTAAAACTGACTGGCAAATCAAACCTTCTCCTTTCTACTGCAAATTTGTGAATGGGGTTATGCACTCTGTCAATTTTCCATTTCATATCAATGCTACAGCTGTGACCGCCCCCTCAGACAATGTGTGCAATGTTCCTTCTCATTGCCCTCATTGCTCGTCTCTTTCTGAAATAAATAAATCATCTCTTTTTCAAGTACAAAAGTAATTATGCTAATTTAACCATCTGTATTAAGGTTTTTACCGCGTCAATGCAATGTATCCTTGCTAATTAAATTGCTGAAAGAACTAGAGCAGTTGACTTTGTTACCCATTGGAGTGTGGCTTGTTCCTAATGTAACGATGCTTACAACATGAAGGAAACAAGCATGTGCAATGCAATTGGTCTCGCGTATTTCAAACAAGTTAATTGTCACCTTTTGACAACAGGGCCCACGAACAAAAACAAAAGGAAACATGAGTGGAAAGTGAGAAAATACCACTTGGCAAAATAAAAGAAAGTTCGTTTTTCAAAAATAAAACTTGCAATAAAACAAAATGCAATTTTGTTTGTCCTGCTAGGCATGTTTTTGCCAGTCACACGCCTTCTGTTTGCGGGGCACTAGAAGTTAAAAAGAACAAAATAGTACCTCAATCACATCGGGAGAAGCAGACTGGCACTTATTGAGTTGAAATCAATTAGGGCTTGGCACTAATTAAGTTGAAATCAATTAGGGCTTGGTCCCTGCTCCACAGAGGGGAACGGAAATGATGCCAGGTGTGCCTTGATTAATAATGAGGCTGCAAAGAAGAGTGCCACGCAAACCAACAAATGGTGAGCAATAGGTGGGCTCCAAGCCTTTTAGTAAACAGAACAGAGTCTCGCAAGCGCGACACATGTGCTAGGGCATGCACTCGCAGACTCGACCATAAAAAGTAAACACTCGTTGAACTTCTTTGAATTCTCAGAACCCTAAGGACGCTTCACCTCCATGTGTTTTTGTGTAGTTCTGCCTCCTTTTGCTGTTCACTATGTTTATGCCTGTACACAAATTATTGTGATACATATTTGCTTTGGCCTGTCCTCCTCATCTGACTGATTTGATGTGCAATAATGGGTGACAGGCTCTAGTGCACTCAGAAACATCTTGAGGCCCTGGGCCAAACGTATTTTGGGGTCTCTTTTGGAACAGCTTTGAATTCATGATCCAATTTCAGCTCTTTCATGCCCTATTTGGCCAGGTCACTGACTGTGCACAGACACACTCTACAAAATCTAAATGTGTTTACAGCTAATATTTAGGACCTGACTCCTGTGTTTCAATAATGTAAGATTGCAGTAGCTCACTAGCATTGCTACAAACAATCTCTGTGACCCCCCCTATTTCTCAAATGTGAGGACCTGTTTTGAGAAAAAAGATTTTTTTATGGCTGTTGCATGAAATATAAACACAACATTTCTCTGCAAAATGTCTGAAACAGACTCTCACACATCACTCACATTAAAAAATAAATTAAAGAAAAACGGCATTTAAAAATGTGTAAGAATGTTTAAAGGTTGCCAAGGCAAGACTTTCTGTAGAACAGAGCTGGCTACATCAGGGGACCTCCTAAAAGGCTGGGGTCCTGGGCCAAAGTCCACTATGCCATTGGCTTAAAATGTCTCTGAGTACACTTCGTCACATTTCATCACACCTCGTACCCACCTGACATGCTTCACTAGAACTTAATACAACTAAAAATGAATAACACATCCCATGTTCAGTATTCCATGTACCAATTTTCCTGCTAGGCAGTTTTCACTCTGCACCCCATTGAATGTGTTTTCCAAAAGCTTTTCCAAAGTGTGACTACCCCGGAGGTCACAAGACTCACTCTTTACATTCTGTGTATCACTACGTTCTATAAGAAAACTGGTTTATTAGTTGGGAGGGATGCTAGTCTTTCCCAGTTAATAAGTCCAAAATCTTGCTAGGCCGAACATAGATGTTCAATGAATACATCTGGGGTCACCCCAGGTAGCTATGGTGCATAGCAGGATGAGTGACCTTAAGGAAAGTGTGGAAAGTAATTAGTAGTAACAACACAATTGTAAAGTCAAAACACAATGCAATAGAAATCCCACAACCATTTTCTAAAAGGTGAGAAAACTTAAATCAGAAGAACAACTAGAATCCAATAACAGGAAGCAAAACAATGATATTTTAGGGTTTTGGTGCAAAAAGCACCACAGAAAAGGAAATAACCAATAGAACCCATTGTTCATGGGACCTAGGCATGATTTCAGACTGATTGTGTAGAGGTGAAGTTGGATTAACCAAGTGGGCTATTCAGGTCAAAGTTTTACCTTCAAACTAAGGACCTGATGTAGGGCTTGATTTAGAGTTTAGTGGATGGCATAATCAACCACAAACGTGACAGATATACCATCAGCTATATTACAAGTGCCATTGAATATAATGCACTTTTAATTTCCATCTTATTTGTGATAGAGTAACCCATCCCTGGAACTCTAAATCAGGTCCTTAGACTTTAGCGGACAGAGTAAAGGCAGTCAGTGTGGTGGAGGCACATTCAGCACCCTGCCTTTACTTTGCTTGCCAAATTTGGAGTTCAGTGCAAACACTATGAGGGTCATTCTGACCCTGGCGGGCAGCGGACGCCGCCCGCCTGGTGGGAACCGCCAAATGGCCGCTCCGCGGTCCATTCTGACTTTCCCGCTGGGCCGGCGGGCGCCCGCCAAGGGAGCGCCCGCCGGCCCAGCGGGAAAGGCCCTGCAACACAGAGGCCAGCTCCGAATGGAGCCGGCGGTGTTGCAGGGGTGCGACGGGTGCAGTTGCACCCGTCGCGATTTTCACTGTCTGCAATGCAGACAGTGAAAATCTCCCTGGGGCCCTGTTAGGGGGCCCCTGCACTGCCCATGGCAGTGGCATGGGCAGTGCAGGGGCCCCCAGGGGCCCCAGGGGCCCCACGACACCCGTTCCCGCCATCCTGTTCCTGGCGGTAACAACCGCCAGGAACAGGATGGCGGGAAGGGGGTCAGAATCTCCATGGCGGCGCTGGAGGTTCTGCCCAAGCAGGGGAAATCCGGTGGGAAACCGCCGGATTCCCTTTTCTGACCGCAGCTTTAACGCCGTGGTCAGAATGGGCAATGAAGCACCGCCAGCCTGTTGGCGGTGCTTCCGTTGCCCCTGGCCCTGGCGGTCTTGTACCGCCAGGGTCGGAATGAGGCCCTATATGCCCTACAGATTTGTATGAATCACAGTCATGGCGGTTCATACAAAACCATTTGAAAGTTTGGTGTGCATCCATCATTGGTGATGGACTTGTACACCAATCTTTTGAAAGTTTCTTCTTTTCAAAAACTCTCAGAGCAGGAGTTACTAATGGTCCCAACACCACGGGGGTTTTCTCACATAGTACGGGGTCATTTTTAATTTTAGCTGTCCCTTAGTGCCAGGAAATTCCTGGTGGTAGCTAACAGTAAAAGAAAAAACATCCACTGCCCATTCCAAAAAAGGATGGAAGGTCACATTTTTTACCTCTGACAGCCTGCACTTCCGTGGGCTATCAGGAGAAGATTTAGGCTGATTAAGTGAATTAGGATGTAGTAAGTCTGGAAGCTATATCCTTCGAAGTTCTATTGAAATCGGGTACCTTTTCAGACTTTTTGGCCGCTACTAAGGCTCCAAGGACCCCAAAGACTGTGCTTAGGAGCCAGGACTCATTCCAGCGTGGAACTCTATGAAAAGGCCTCTGACAGTTTTTTGTGTCCTTCTGGCAGCACAGGAGGTCAGCTAACTGTCCCTTGGAGTCCACTTCTAAATCCAGAGTACAAGTGGGAACACATCCATCCCTCAGCTGTCCAGACAGGTCACAGAGAGCATGTCCAGCCTTATTCTGTTCTTATTCAGGTCAAAATGAGTTCTGATAAGTTGTGCATGAGATGTGTCAACACCAGAGCAATACGCGCTCTATTTGCAACAAAAATGCAAAAACCCAGCACTCTCAAAACAACGTAATTTATGCATTGTGCTGATATGTTGTGGTTTAACCTTTTGCATTGCAGAGTTCAATCCTGAAAACGTATTTTTAATAAGCTTACAAATACTGTTCCTTTGCAATGTATTGCTGCAGGTTTTCAGAGTGTGTTAGCGTGTGGTCCCTTTCCAGGGCCTTCCAGAGATTTTCCCTGCAACATGCCTGGGCGTGGTTCTGGGCTGGGCCAAGACTCTATAAAAGAGAGCCAGCCCAACTCCCAGTGCTCACTATTCAGAGGTCCTGGTGCAGAGCAGCAGCTTCTTCCTGAGCTCCTGTCCAGGCGGCCTATTTGGATCTTCCAGTCTTCTGCCCTTCATCCTTCATTGGTGATCATTGTTCCAGGCGGTAAGACGGTGGTTGGACTATCCCGACACCGTTATTTAGAATTTTCATATTCTTGGTTTAATTCTTAAATGAGTAACAGATTACTTGCGCGCTACCATTCCCTGACATTTATATGGTAGTTTACAAATAGGCAAGACGTGTGATTTGTTTCATAAAGGTCTGACTTTGTTATTCATTGTGTGCTACCATTTCTTGACATTGGCATGGTGGCTTAAGAATCGTCAGGACGCGCCATTCGTTTTATGGTGTTTAAACATTGTTGTCCATTGCGCGCTACTATTTCTTGACATTTACATGATGTTTTACGAATTGGCAAGACGCGCAACTAGTTTCATGAGGATTTAACTTTGTTGTTTATTGCGCGCTACCATTTCTTGACATTTACATGGTGGCTTAAGAATCGGCAAAAGAAGCGCGATTCGTTTCATTGTACTTTGATCTTGTTATTTATTGTGAGCTGTTATTTCTTGACATTTACATCGTGTTTTATGAATCGGCAAGACGCGCAATTCGATTAATGATGATTTGATTTTGATATTCATTGCGTGCTACCATTTCTTGGTATTTTACATGGTAACACTCGAATCGGCAAGACGCACGATTCTCTCCTCAAGTTTAATTCCTATTGCTTATTGTATGCCACTATTCTAAGATATTTATTGTATAATATTCGAGTTGACAAGTTATGTGATTTGTTTCCTGAATCCATATTGTGTTATTCATGGTGCACAATCCTTTTATGGTGTTTACTATATATATATATATATATATATATATCTGCAATATGCGTAATTTGTGTTGAAACATTTTAAGAGTACACAGAAGGCCAGAGTTTCTAGATGCAATATTGTATGGTCCTAGTATGCATTCTCAAAACAGGATTTATATGACTGGTTTAAACAATTGTCAGAATGTTTTTCTGATTCTCATGTAAAGGAAAGTACTTGAATAAGAAAGTTTTCATTTAATTAATCTTGATTCCCCTACAGGTATGCGGCCATCTTGAAACTTAGTCATTTTAAACTTAACTCTTAGATTGTTCATGTTTTCAGAGTGACTAGGCTTAGAATCATAGTCTAGTATTGATTTCAGGAGATATAATTTTCTTATTGTGTGTTCTAACCTTTTTCTTATTACAGGTCTCCTTCCCAGCTGTTCCCTTCCTAATCCCTTCTTCCCCTCTTGAACTCTCTCAGTCTCTGTGATTTATCAATCAGAGTCTTGGAGCTGTTCAGTGGTGGACGTGTTGGGAACGTGCACAGACCTCGAGGATCTGGTGACTCTGACAAGATGCTACTATTGTTGGATTCATTAGCCAGTGATTCCTGTACAATTCCTAGCCAATGAGCAAAATATTCCACAGGGCAAGCCTTTCCACTTTTACAGTGTATCCTGTTTGGCTCTTAGTGCACCACTCTGAGTAAAATCCATCTTGGAAGCATTCTTCTGGCGTTGGAGGTTTCTGGTGTCCCAGTCACAGGTGTGATTAGAGAAATGAGCAGTCCCCTTTTGGAAAGGTAAACTGCCTGATTTAGAGTTTGGAGGAAGGGTGGCTCCATTACAAATGTGGCGGATATTGTGTCCACCTTATTATAAGTGCCATAGCATGTAATGCACATGAAATAAAATAGGTGGCATTTATCATGTTTGTGATGCAGTAACCAGTGCACCACACTTTAAATCAGGCCCAAAGGCTAGCTTTTTTAAAGTTGCTTTTCCTACATATTTATCAAAACTTTCACCAGTGAATTGAATGTTTAATAAATATTAACTACAGTGGCTTACTCATTCTGGTAGCTTATCCCAAACCAAGTTAGCAGAAATAGTATTTTATTCTGAACTTTCGTTTTTCTAATAGGGCAGGTACTGCCACTTACAATGAAAATACGTGTTGGCTAGACACTGTAGGTACATGCCAATATTAAATACTTGTATGTACCACTTGTAAATAATAGGCGCCCTATTTTGTGGGCTGCAAAACCTACTTAGTGGTCCCTTACTTTTAATATTAAAAAGTATCGCTCTTTTCTTTCCAAAACAATTGTTATGACAGATTCTTTGCTGGTTTGAAAGCTACAGCAGTCTTGGGGTAGGATGGAACTTGTGGAATTTCACTCTGGGGTTACAAAGAACTCGCAAAATTTCACAGAGTTATGCCAATTGGTGGAAATAAGCACATCACGCTGCTCGCACTATGATTTTGTGTGGGTATCACATTCTGTGCTGAAAAATCAATGCAAACATCACTCCGCTTTTCTCCAGAGGTAACAGCTACTCAAGTTGATTTTGCTGCAGCTCAAGTACATTTTCTGCTCGAGGGGCAACCTTCTGACCCTAAACAGTCGCAACCACCCGTAACCACCTGCACTGGAAAAATCTCACCGGATGTCCTATCATCTGAAAATCACACTAGGGGATTCCAAATTTTGCTCACGCTCACCAACTTATCATTTTGACTCGCGCTTGAGAAAAAAGTAAGCATTAGAAGAGTAACGTGAATTCACCAAAATTCTGCCTATTCCACTGGTGGAACGGAATATTTTACCCACTCCTACAGCAGCCAGATTATACTGGTAGAACAATAGCTATTCTTCCTTTCTCACTCGAGTGCGAGGCACAACGTGCTGCAGTCCATAGGTGATATTTAACTTTCAATGCCATCAGGTGGGGGCACATTTTGGACACTCCAAAGCCAATGAGAAAAATGTTCCTAGGGGCAATCCTTCCCACTTTTGCTAGCACATCCTATTTGCCTTACTGAAAACTGTCACACAGTGCACTATTCAGAGTAAAATCCATCATGGCAGTACCCTTCTACCTCTGAAGGTTTCTGGTGTCCCAGACAGGGGTTTGTTTAGAGAAATTAGCAGTCCCCTCATAGAAAGATGAAGGGCCCGATTTAGAGTTTGGGAGAAGAGTGAGTCTGTTACAAACTTGACAGATATTCTGCCCACCTTAAGTGCAAGTGCCATAGGATAAAATGCATTTGTAGTAAGGTAGACAGAATATTTGTTATATTTGTGATTGAGTAACCTGAATGCCAAACTCTACCTCAGATAATAAAGCTACCTCTGGCAATGCACTATGTACGTGTGTATGCAATTAGGAAACAAATAATACGTTGGCCTTGATTTCATACCATTTAAATCACTTTGACTACACTTTAGTGCACTTGATGAAGGATTCTTTTACAGCAACTGCATGGTTGTCTGATTGCAAGTGGTATTTGTTTTTCACACTGGAGGACAAAAGTTCATTTCCTGAAACTGAAAAAATAAGAAATATATACCAGATATAGTGAGACTATACTTGTACTCCTGCATTTGGGGCATATTTCAAAATCTTATGGTGTTTTTGAGGAATCCCTGGAGTACTGTTGGAAAAACAGTCAGTGTCCTGGATTCTGTGATTTATTACATGTAAAAATATAGGCATGTAGAATATCCACCATATGGAGAATTTTTTATTCTGAAATTTGATACCATTTTGCATTTGCACAGTCAACCCTTTTTTTCTCTGTCACAGAAAATATATTCCTTTATGAAGAACAGCCTTTGCCTAACCTCCATTCATTTACAGATAGAACTCCCTTACATCTCTTTCTAAAACATTGTTAACCCTAAATTTGCAATTGCAGAAATTCCGCATTGTGAAATTTCTGTTTTTGTAAAAGGGGCCAGATGCCCTAAAGCATTTTGCAGACATGAAGGGTCTGATTCACAATATCGGACCGTTTACAACTACAATGCAACTACAATATGGATATTTGGTATGTTTCAAACCCAAATTGGAATTAGGTAACAAGTTATCGAATCACAATTTTGGTTTGTGACCACATACCAAAGTGTCATTTGGATGGGGCATCTTTAGCATCTTGCAATGGGATGTTTTGCAACCAAACTTTTGTAACAAAGTAACAATATGTTACTGACTACTGAAGGAAGTAGTAACCTTCTTGAAATGTTTGCAAATGTGTAAAAAAATTTTTTAGGATTAGGCAGTAGTCTGTCCATGGGACCAATGCTTGCCCATAAAAATGTTTGTAAAAGTTATTTTTTATGTGTCCTGTTTTCCTTTTAGGGAAGTGGGTTGCATTTAATGAGAAAAAGACTGCTTTATTGAAAAGCAATCACAGACATGGTGGTCAGCTTACTCCAGCAGGGCGCCATACCTGGGATTGTAACAAGGTTTAGTGGGTCACACTTTGAGAACTACCATATGCAGAATAACCAAATTGGTTGGATTTCCGCCTACTACGAATGGTGATTTGGGGAATCGACCTATTAGTACATAGGTTAGTTCACAAAGTAGAAGAATTGATTTGGTAAAAGTTGTTATGTAATTTGTAACCACTTTTACCTAACCGATTCATAGTACATTTGGTCCTAGAAGTTTAAAGAGTAAAATCATGCTAAACTGATTTCAACAAATCAGGATTGAGATGGTGGCCTCTGAAATTGTTTTTTTTTCCACGCTACCCTTTAAATTAAGTGAGGAAATACCTTTCATTCTGCCCCAAAAAGAGGCATGAATGCAACCAAACCTCAGCCACATGTAGATTCCAAAAGTCAAATGCAAAAGCAGTGCTTAACTTGAGCCAGTGATTGCAGGAGGTGGGCAATGGCACTCATTTTTGGGGAAGGTGGTTTAGTTTTTATCGTCAGACTTTGGCCCACAGCAAGAGAGAGAAAGGAAGAAAAGTAAAATGAAAGGGGGAGATAAAGAGATGAAGACAGTGGCAAAAGGAGTGAACAATGACAGGAAAGAACGTGTAAGAATGAAATAAAAAGGCACGAAGTATGGGTTGGAAAGAGTCATGCTTAGAAATATAAACAGTTCTTTGAGCAGGGATCCAAATAATTATCATTGTATGTTTAAAATCAGACTGAATACTGCCAGTCCTGTGGCAAGTCTGACACGGAAATACGAATGCCATTTGCAAACCCATTCTACTGTGCTGATTAGTAGGAAAGCAGGCAAGGTCGACATCCCTGCTACTTCTTTTTAGGTCGAGCGCGCAAGCATTCTGACATGTTATAATCTATCTGTGAGCTTTTGACAACACCCACCGCACGCCGATCACTATCACTCGTTCATGGGCTTGCCTTTCAAAATTCCTTTGCTATCATTGGTAAATGCTTTATATGTGTCCCTCCTTGGGAAC
The DNA here is from genome assembly GCF_031143425.1 of Pleurodeles waltl. Classification (NCBI taxonomy): domain Eukaryota; kingdom Metazoa; phylum Chordata; class Amphibia; order Caudata; family Salamandridae; genus Pleurodeles; species Pleurodeles waltl. The sequence continues at coordinate 629,528,452 of NC_090444.1, read as the reverse complement.
GTTTTGTTACCCCCTTGGCCATCGACCATGGTGCATGGATTATTGCACGTTTTCCTTCATGTTTGAATGTGAGCGAACTTCTTTTTCCTTTTGTGTCTCTCCTTTGCTCTCATGGAGGCTGTGACACTTTGAATTGACTTGCTTATGTCAACTGTTCTAATTTTCAATTTATGTGGCAAGAAAAGTCTGGTTATGGATTTACAACGCTAATAGCTCTAACTCGAGCAAACGCTAATGCTTGTTTTATTAGGCACGCTTATTGCAAAATTACAGATAAGCACTGAATTTAAACACTGCCAAGTGTAAATCATTAGCAGTATAGAAGACAAAAATTTATAATACAGTGATTATGAAATGAAAAACATACTGGAATTTAAAACACTTCCTGGCAACAAACCAAATTGGAGCACACATTAGAAAGATTTTTATATATAACTTGAGTGGGGGTGTTTGATTAAGCTGACAGTCGAATTCTAAATAATATTTATCGAGACAGAAGGTACGTAATAACTGTTCTCACACCACCTCCGCATTCTGAGTGCCATTTTAGTTTAAAAAATACTATATTTTATGAGATGCTTGCTAATCCGGCTAATATAATATTCATGATCAGGCTGAACCCTTCAAAGGCCGATAGCTGGTGCAATTGTTTAAATGTGCTTATGTATTTCCATGGCTTTGTGGAAGATTAAATACAATAGCAAATTTATAGCTCATTGTGTGAAGGACTCTGATTCCTAATCCTGCGTACCCTTCCTCTGAACTGAAGTGAACTGAAGTGGAATATTGAGGCGTCAACATAAAATAGAAAGCTAAGGGAATGCCTTACTTCGAAGCACCTGTTGAGGCAGAAGGCCTTCTAGGTAGGTTATGGCAAAGTTATTTACTATTTCCACATAGCTTGACTGAGTTTGGACAGTAGTATTAGACAGTGCTTAATTTGTAAATAAAAACATGCCGGTGCCCAAAGCTCACATCTGAAAGATGTGGCTGCTGCCATTAAATGTTCGAACATAGAATACTGTGGCAGCGTAATCCTGAAGCCATCTCGGGCCTCTTTAATCCATTTACAGCCACTTCTTGCCCCTTCAGCTCACTCTGGCAGCATTCTGCTTTCTCCCTTTGTGACACCTTTTCGGTTTTGTCTTCCTCCATCTTTCCCATATATGTTTTTTGCTCACAATAAATGCTTGAGGCAAAAAAATAAGTTCCGGCCCTCATAAATAAGGGCTGGTGCCGTGCACTGGAATCCACTGGCTCAAATTAAGCACTGGTTTTAGGTGAAGAGTGTGAATTTACTGGATTTTCCTGATTCTCTGAAGCAAAGTCTAGAACCATTGGCAGCCATACCAGTGCCCATGGGCCTACATATTGCCAGTGGTGGCCTGGAGAGGTGGGCGGGTTACATCCCTTGTTATCTAATTGCCTCCATTCTATCTCACAATTATCAGTTGATAGTTTGTGACACAAGTTTTTTTTTGTTACATATGTATCTTGAGGATGTATAAATCTTTAATGTACATTGAGGTGAAGTTAAGAAAAATATATCTATGCTTACCTATATATGCTTACCTTGATGAAATAGTGGCATTGATAATCTTGTAAGTCGAAATCTATGAGCTCGGTCTTCTCACATGCATGCAACTGAATAATATCTAGGTTTAGTACCTCAGCAAATTAATTATATGAATTGCTCATGTTAAAATGACGAACCCCGCAGGAATGCTTGATTAAGATATATTGTAAGTAATAATTAATTGTGAAAACAATGTAATACACAAGTGCTAAGGAATGTGAGTTGTAGTGGTTAATGTGCTAAAAGAAAAGTGAATGTGTAAACAGTCATCGAAAAGTGCCACAGCTGATAAACAGAGGTTAAGTATGGCTGTGGTGTAAAAATCTGAACGGTTTAGGCCCAGAGTAGCGAGAGACAATGGTCATCTGGTTTACATATAGGCCCGTATTTATACTTTTTTTGCGCCGCATTTGCGTCGTTTTTTGACGCAAAAACGGCGCAAACTTGCAAAATACCATTGTATTTTGTAGGTTTGCGCCGTTTTGCGTCAAAAAGCGGCGCAAATGCAGAGCTAAAAAAAGTATAAATACGGGCCATAATATAAGATATTAAAGTACGTACTGAATGTGTCAACGATATGATTTGAAGCACAGTTGGGTGGTTTTCAGGACAGGGAGTGGGAAGCATTCGGTTAGCAACTGCAATCAGCACTGAATTAGTCTGCATGAGGACTAGAGTAAGCATCAAGGGCCAGATGTAGCAAAGGGTTTTACCCATTTTATGTCTATGGGAAAATGTGTTCGTAAATATGGCCCCAAATGAGGTGTCAGGGGGAGGAGAGGATGCAAAGTGCACTACATAATGATACATTACATAACTATATATTTTTAAGACCTGCTAACCATATAAACAATTTCAGCGGGTGTGTTGCTTCCTCTTACTAGTTGATAAGGGACATCACATAAAATAGTCTGATAATGTTTTAATTAATTTTCCCAAAAGATGCTAGCTCCTTTTGACTTTCTCCTTGTGAACCTGTCACTTTGAATGGCGGGTCATTATGAATTTTACCCTGGACGCTTTGAGTGAGGGAGGCCTCAGTTGTTACTCAGAGAGAATTCCAGTGAAAGTCGATTGTGCATCAAACTTTTACAAAACGATCAACTTTGTGAAGACGACCTTAGATAACAGATATCCACCCAAGGAAATTAGGAAAACTATAATAGGTATCATTTTGAGATTCTTGCTCATATCCCACAAAATCAGTGTGTGCACAGCAGACCCTAGTCCCCTGATTTGCCGACGTGCAGACCTCCGAAAAATACTTTTTTGAGTTTCAAAGATAGGCCAGAGATAGGTCAGTGGTTAAAGCACGAGTAAGTATGTATTTACCTTGAGCTCTTCGCAGCCATTTCAGGTATCAAGCCAGGAGCAACTTTTGCTAGTGATTTTGTAAAGGTGGAGGGCTTTTCTTTAATTGCTGATACTTATTATCTGAAGGACGGCAAACAGACATAGAAACCCATGTATTTTTTGTCAGTAGGGTATCTCCATTATCCAGTTGCGGCTCGTGACAACCAGAAGGGGCATGGCGGCGCAAAGGGGGGGATTACTAACAAATTCGCCATCTCCTCGCTGCAAGCACAGGCTCCCAGCCTGCCCTGCAGCCAATCCTGACGCTGCTCAAAGCGGTGTCAGGAATGGCTGGCGGCGCCCAGCCAGGGGGCTCCCAGGCAGACTGGGAGCCTGTGCAGGCTCTCTCCAGCCCGGCTACTGTGTTGCTGGGCTGGAGAGAGCTTACTGTGCATGTGTGTTTGGCGCTGGCCCGAGACGGCCAGCCAAACACACATGCGCTCTGAGGGGAGTGCTCTCTGCTGTCTCCTCAAGTGCTCATCACCCCCCCATTGCCCCACCCCTTTTCAAGAAAACAATAATAAACACAGAGACAGATTTATGGAAAGTGGCGCTGCATTGAGTGCAGCACCACTTTCCCTGCACCCCTTAGCACCCCCCTACCGCCACCATGTGTGTGCTGTAATTAAAATACGGCATACCATGGCGCAGGGTAGGGGGCAATAGCTTAATTTTTCATGACGTTATTGATGTACTCTGCAGGAGTAGCACCAAAATATTGGCGCTACTCCTGTAGAGTACATATGCGTCCATTTTAGATAATAGAAGCCCTCTTTTAACACCTGCTCTGAGCAGGCGTTAAAAGTGCTGTAAAAAATGGCACAAGGAAATCTTATAAAGGGTTTAAGTACAGAGGGGGGATTTCGGCCTCGTTGGGCCACATTAACATAAAAAATAATTACGCTAATGTGGCGCATGGTGGCGCTAGGGGATTATAAATATGCTCCATAGTTTATTATCGTTTTCTTGAAAAGGTTTTGCAGCTGCCGCTGCTGGCGGTGGGCAACCCTCCTCCACCCTAATGGAGGAGACGCCCCTGCCATTATCCCGATTTGCCAATAGAAGACTAAAATGTGCTTTCTCTTTTAGTGTGAGATTTTTAAAAGGCAACACTTATACTAGTTCTCCTTTATGCAAGTGAATTGTTACTAGAATAGATGGGACAAGATACCTATTCCTGTCTTTCTTGTCAGTATAGTGATACTCAACATTTAGAGGTTGCATTGGGTTTGAGGGCTTCACATACTCACATTCAAAGACTCTTCCTAATATTTCATTTCATACTGCTATTCCTCAGTCCTATTTTTCTTGGGAAATGACAGAATTATTACGTTGATTCTTCCTTGTGCCAGTGTGTTCACACACGCACACATGAGCACACACACACACCAGATATCACGTACACACACACACATATGTATAGTCTTCCAATGCAGGTCCTAAATATCTATACAATATGACTGCTCCTTTGCATCTCACTTACACCCTCAGATATGGAATGATAATAAAAATGCCCATCCCAACAGATCCACCACTTCTCTCTCCCTCCAACCATGTCAGCTCAGGATCACAATGTTGCACAAGGTCCCAGATTGGACAACCCAGTACAGTAACCTTAGAAGCATTCTAGGCACACTATATCATATAAGATACCCTAAAGGGATCTGCAGATCAATTCAACGATACCAGCATGCTGAAGATCACCAAGCTGCATGCCTTTCTCATAGACTTCACCATCCAACTCTGCTGTGCGCTGCTTCCCATAACACAATAACCGTACCTCAGTGGTCATCACAAATGACATGGAAACATTTCCAAGACAGGATCAAAACAAAAACAACATCCTTCCAACTACATACACAATAGTGTGTAGTTGGAACTCATGTAGCCATGCGCCTCTGTACCCCCTGTAGGGGTAGCAAGCACTAAATAAATGCTGCAATACCATACAATACACACTATTGTTTATCTGTTTGTAGCTTGAATTTATGGATTATTTGTGCTTGAAAGGCGGATTTTCGGCTGGGACCTGAATTCTTAATCTTGTCATTCACTGTATCTGATTCTAAATATGTTGCCTACTAAACTCCCAACTCAGGAACAGTCCTTTCCCAGTCCACGGCCCTTCTTTTGTTTCTGATTTACATAAGAAACTTTCCAGTTATAAATAAAACAGGCAAACCACTCTATTCCCATAGAAACATGAGACTACTGGAAACATATGAGGTCCCTTGCTCCTATGGATACATTCATAAAACAGTAAATTATTCTGATCTAAGGTATTACTTCCATATATGCTTCAATAAGAAAATTCCACAGCAAATATTCAAACAAGCAATCAATTAACTTAGATAACAGCACAAGGACAGAGAAGAACAGTTGATAGTCTTACAAGCTGACTTGCTTGCATTCAGATAAAATAGTGCAGACGGCACAGAACAATGTGAAAGAAAGTGCTCAATTCTCGTTTTGGGCTCAAAAGTCCCAAGTGCCTACCAGTGAGCCACATCCTGGCACCTGAATTGAAACCACCTCGAGCCTTCTCTGGATCACCCACCTCTGGTTACATGTAGCCTTCAGCTTCGACACATGTAGAGAGCAGAAGTAGAGGGTGTCACCAACTGCTTTAAATGGAAATTCAGAACTACTGATACTCACTATCTAGAGTACCTGTTTGCTCCTGAGGAGCGCAGGTTCTGTCCAATTCAATGTATTGCAACAGGGCACAGAAGTGCAGGTACTCTCCCTTTCACATTAAAGAAGGGCAGGTACTCATTACCTGCCAATTTAAAGCACTAGTGTCTCTCGTACTTGCTTCAGGCTAAAACATTAAGGGGCATATTTATACTATGTTTGCACCGAATTAGTGTCATTTTATTTACTCTAATTTGGTACAAAACTAATTCCATATTTATACTTTGGTGCTAGACCCGTCTAGTGCCAAATTTATGGAGGTAAAGTCATTTTTAGGATGTGGAAACCTACATTGCCTTAATGAGATGCAAGGTAGGCGTTCCCGTGCAAAAAATGACTCTATGGCCTTAAATCCTTATTTAGGGGCATATTTATACTCTGGGGCATACTTATACTCTGTTTGCACCAAATTAGCGTCATTTTTTTTTTCACTCAAATTTGGTGCAAAAGTAACTCCTTTCACAAAAAGGTTAGCCTTTTTCAATATTTGTCAAGTAGAATCAGGGACTCTGGAACTATGTGTAGGGGAGGAAAAACTATGCAACAGGTTTGGTTAAATTTTCAGCAAAATGGCAACGTGTGCAGTGTAATGCAACACATTTTGTGGAAGTATCACTCAATTATTTTGTGATTTTTAAGTGTAAATTTTAAATTTAAATTGTGATTCTAGAGACACCACATGTAAAAAGTCCATTTCTTCACAATTATCAATTGCACTTATGAAGTGTAATAAGGGAATCCCATTGTTAACCAATAGGAGAGTTAGGCCTTACAGTGGTGAGAAACGAATTTAAGAATTGTTCACCATAAGAACATCAGTACATTGCATCCTGCCGTCTGGGTTGTCCACAGCTTAGCCCATGGCTGATTTATATATATTAAAAAGGAACGTTTGGGCCGGACAAAAGGTTTATTTTGCCAGGTCAACATTGCAGTATAAACTGCACACCCAGGCTCTGCAATGGCAGATGTAAGACATTATTAAAGGGATACTTAGGTGGGTGGCACAATCAGTGCTGCAGGTCTACTAGTAGCATTTATTTTAAATGCCCCAGGCACATGTCATGCACTTTGCTAGGTACTAATTAAATATGCCATTTGGGTATAAGCCACTTCTCCCATGTTTTCAGGAGAGAGCAAATGTAGTTTAACACTAGTTAGAAGTGATAAAGTGCCCAGAGTCCTAAATCCAACCAAAACAAATTCACCAAAAAGGGAGGCAGCAAGGTTTGGGGCTGACCTTGCAGAAAGCACCATTTCCAACACTGGCCAAAGGTGTTGCCTCATTAGTTTCAGTTTAAGACCTAAATACAGTAATCGGCAGCTGAAAGATGAACAGTTAATCTTTACAAAGGGATTGCTACTGCAGAGCAACCCAAGTAGCAACGTTTGTAGTAACTTTTGATCCAGCAGCACTTGAAATATTTTTTTTGTAAAAACATGTTAAAAATGCAGCAGATAGAAATCCTTTCCACTAGAGGTTACCAAACTTTGGCGAGACACCTTGGGCAGCTATATAGCAGGTGTGGGCAGAGGGGAAGGAGAAATGCTACCACTTATTAGCGTATATGCACCACCAGGCTTCCAAACGGACATGTTACGGGTCCTCAGCAGATTAGTGACAACGATTCCACAAGCATTAGCAATAATGGAAGGTGATTTTAACAACCTCATGGACCCTGTCAGAGATAGGACCTATACCAAGCAAGGGTGAGTACCAGACAAAGGGAAGCTTAGCAGATTCGTCTGAGCGCTGGGTATGATAGATCTGTGGAGAACGCTCCATTCCAACACTGCAACGTACTCCTATCACTCCGGTACACACAACATCCAGTCCCATATAGATTTTTACCCCTGCACTAACTCTACCCCTGCACTAACTCTACACAGGTGTTCGAGCACACAGTTTTGGGTCTACCTGGTAGATCACTACCTGCTTGAGATAAAGATACAGACATACACAGAAAGTAGAATGTACACCTGGCAAATAGCGTCATGGAGGCCCACTTTCCAGCAGGAAGTAAAGTCTGTCCAGAGTCACGGATTAGTATTTTAAAGAGAATGAGGGCAAGGAAGTGGGTGAGACAGTCCTGTCGGAAGCCTACAAGGTGACGTTATGGGGGGTGATTATAGCGGGTGAAGTAGCAGATGAGGTAGAACAACAACTAGGGAGGACTAGGGCAGAATACAGAGCAACGGCTACGAACGAGGGAAAACTGATAACCCAGGCCCAACAAAGCCATATGTATGAGAGTGGGGACAAAGCTGGGAAGCTGCTGGGCATGGTTAGCGCACAGGGATACTGGGAGGACACACATTACAGTAATGACTGACCCCCAGAGTATCAAACAAACATACTAGCTTCGGCAAAACGGAGACGGTAACAAATGAGGAAAAGAGAAAAAAGACAATGTGTGAATCACACATAGAGAAAAAGGAAAATGCCTTTAAGGATTGTGTTTGTGTTTGTGTAGAGAGTTATGGCTTCCTTCACAATAACAATCCTGCTTGCAATGCAGGCAGCCTTACAGCAAGGCACAAAGGTGCCTGCATTGACGCTATGTTGCACAAAGTGCACCAGTGCTAGGAAGGAGCAGAAGTGCACCATATCGTATTTGAGATGGCATGTTTCTGCTCTCCCCATTTCATGCAACGCAGCACAGCAACATTCCTTGCTGCCCTGCATTGCATGTAACCTTAGTAAATATGCCCCTCAGTCTTTAGCTGTCAGGTCACATTGAACCTCGAGCTCTCAGATATGTGCTGAGCCGTCTTTGTCCACAAAATGGTCAGGAATCTGCTGCTTCCTGTTTAGTCTGTGATGTTCTAATGTGGGTTTCTTATCAGCTAAAACTGAAAAGGTTATGGCTCTGGTTCATTGGACAATACAGTGTTTGAAGTTGATGATGGTTGCATGTTGGACACCATTTAGATACTTCAATTATTTAGATCTATGAAAAGCATCAACGTACTGACAACATGCACACAGCATTACATCAAAGTCATAGAATGATTTCTCCTGGGTGAATAATCCAATCTGGCTGAATATTGGACAACCATGCAACCCAGCAGAGCCAAACAGCAAACCTGTTGCGAAATGCATCCATACATAAATTGCAGTCCACAGATCCATGACAAGGTGTATCTTGTGACTACAGAGTCAGGAATGTTTAAAGGCATGGACAAAGTGGACAATTACCCAGGGCCACCACCTTTCAATGCCAAGTGATAAAGTGAATGGGATAGCAACACACCTGCATCTCTCTTTCTCAGTCTGTGTCTCAACCCCTCCCTGACTACATCCACTTCTGACTCTATCTACACCTATCTAGCCCACACAACTCTCTATGTTTCTGTTTGTCTCACTATGTCACTTATCTCTGAATCTAGCATCTCTTCACCCTACCTTGATTGTCCTTATTCACCTTTCTACTTCTGACGAACTTCCTCTAAAGTAAAACTACCTCCCACTGTGTGTACCTTGCCTCTCTATCTAATCTTCCACTGCCTAGCTCACTTTTCTCTACTTTGCCTCTCTCTACTCCTCATGTCAATGTATCTCAATTATCTCTATCTCATCAATAACAAAGCCTGCCTTTCTTTCAACCTCAATTCTTTTGTTGTCCCTTCTCTTGGAAAACATCTGGCACCTCTTTCTACCACTCTCTGCCTCACATCTCTTTCTTTCTCTAATTTCTTTCCTTCACTTCACCTCTTCTAACTTACCTTTTACCTCACTCTAATTCTCCCTTTAAACCCTCTCCCTACCCCGCCTCTTTCCCTACTTTTCTTCTACTAACTCCTATTTCCCATATGCAGAGCAAGAGTTCTCTGGCTAGAAGGTGGGCTTGTCTACTTGACTACAAAGAGAATTGTAAACATAGAAAGATGACAGGTGGGGAACAAAGTAGAACAAAAATTAAGGAGAATAATAATAAATTTCACTGGATGGAATAGAGAAAATCCAAGGAGCAGTGCTTTGATTTCCCCATTACAGAAAGAAAGCTAGTTGCAAAGGGAGATTTATTTGTGATTACAAATATCTAACAATTCAAGCAGTAGTTGTATTTAACAATTTAGGATTATTTGGCACCATAAGTTTGAATGAGCTGGAAATGGGTAACACATTTAAAGTTGTTTCAAACAAGGGGCCCTAAAATTGTTTTTTTCCGGGACCCCAAAGTCCTGGAAATGACAGTGTACAGAGGATTGACATTACTAAACAAATAAACAGCCATTTCTATCTCAAGCAGCCATCATCCACTAACTACAAAACACATCCAAACTCAAAGCCAACAAACGAGTGTACTGCAGTCTTTGAGAACCTCAGAACTGTAATTGTTGCCCAGACACTGAATTTGCTAGCTACAGGTAATTATTTTAAAAAAGTGTATCATGCAAAATGCATTTCACTAGTTGTCTGCATGAAAAGTGAACATGAAAGCATAGCTCACTTGCAAAAATCACAAAGGATTCTGTCAGGAAAAACTATTGCAAGGGGTGACTTGTGGCACTAGTATGGTTCAGTTTCACAGTTACTGTGTTCGTTTTTTTCTGCCAGTGAGAATTAGGTGAAAAGAATAATGAAAATGAAAGGAAAAATGCTCAAAATACTTTCGGCCCAATTTTTAGAAACTGGGTTTTTGATTGAGCAGAGGTGTAAACCTTTTTCTGTCAACAACCACAACCCTTTTAGGGTCAACCACAAAAATGTCACTAAATTAACCTGTGATTAACCCTCTGTCAACTTGGCACAAAATAAATTTGGCTTAACTTTGAGGCACTGTGTTAAGTGTTTGTCCAGCACTCACTTATAAATAAATTGGAAACACAATACAAACATTTTAATACATAAAATGACACAAAAATAAATGCAATGGAATCAGTGGAATTGGAGATATTAATTTTTAGAAATGTTAGTGAAAAATAGCTCCTAAAAGATCAAAGCACCAACCCTGGGTATCTGGGTGCACGAGATCGAATGAAAGTCAAAAGTTAAGGCCGACCATGAGGTGGATTAGGCTCGCTTTGCTTACCTTCAGATGTAGAAGAAATTTTGAAGAAAAGTACGGTAGAAGGTAGAGTTCAGCAGAGCAAGGCAGCAGGCTTTGTAGCGAGAAGGAGCTGTCTTGGCAGGGGAGTGCTGGATGAGGTCTTGATGAAGTCGTTGACAATGGCACTAAAAAGCTCTGAGTGGGAGAAGCTGGATTTCCAGTCTGAGGAGGTCATCATCATCAATGGAGAGCCTGTGGCAGTTGAGCCAGATAAAGATTTTTACCTTCAGACAACTGTTTGGACTTTGAAAACCTCCAGCGAGATGAAGATGCAAACTGTAGCCAATTAGAGCTCCATGAAGAGGGATACTGTCGCTTGGAGGTCTCGCTCAACAAGATTTGCTGCTGTGGAGAAGAACATAATGAGAGCTGCCATTAAATCAGACTGACGACCCATGCGCCTTGGGTAGATTGGCTGCCAGGTAGGGTCAGGTCTTCTGTTGGTTCTTCTGCTACTTTTTGGTGAAAGCTTTTCTAAGTTCCAATTTTTATGGTTAGGCAGGAGTAACACCTCTAACACCACTTCAAAGGGGCCAGGACCTGGGAACATGACCTGGGAGGTTGGGACTCACTTCAGCAGAGGACAGGTGCAGAGTTCAAGGTTTCTAGAGCTTGTGATGTCCCTGTAGCTCACACAAAAGGTCAGCCAGCTAGTACTTGGAGTCACTCTGGTAGTCCTGGGTTCCTTTGAAGAACAGGGCAGGCCTCGAGCAGTAGGGCAGTCCTCTGGCAGCAGCAGGTCAGACCTCTGAGGTACAAGGCAGGTATCAAGCAACTGGGCAGTCCTCTGGAGCAGTGGTTCCCAACCTGTGGTCTGGGGACCCCTGGGGGTCCGCGAAGCCTCCTCAGGGGGTCCGCGACTGCTTAATAAATTAAATAATATTAATAGATTAGGTCCCCAGCTATCAGTAATTACTTAATGGGGGGTCCCCGGATTCCAATAATGATTCAATGGGGGTCCCCGGGTCCCAGTAATGATAAAGTGGGGGTCCACAGAAGCCAAAAGGTTGGGAACCACTGCTCTGGAGTACAAGGCAGTCCTTCAGAAGTCTTCAATAAGTCCAGGAGTGTACTGAAGAGGTGTTTCAGAAGGATCAATATTTATACCTGGTGCAAGCCTTTAAAGTGGGTGTGGCATCCTGGCTTCCCCTACATCTAGTTCCGGAAAGTTCTTCCCTTCCCCTGCTACGTCTCCAGGAAGTCTGGGGTGACAAAGGACTGCTGTCAGGTTCCCTTGTGTGTGCTGGAGGCAACCCTTTGAAATGTAAGTAGAGAAGGGAATATCTCTAACTCACCCAGCCTTGCAGGATGGTCCATCCTGCCAACACCTAGTCCCCCTTTGTCTCATTGTCTCAGAGAAATACACAGAGGCCAACTGCCAAGCTTTTCATAGTTATGTGACCAAGGACACAGGCAGCAGGGACAAACAGCTCAGGGCTGGAAAATGCCAACATTCAAAAAGTGGCATTTCCAGGATTGTGATTAAAACTCTGATCTTATCATTGATGAGGAATCCAAAGTTACCACTTATTAAATGTAATAAGAGAACTCAATGTTATCCTGTGGGAGAGGTAGGCCTTACAGTAGGGAAGACACATTTATTAGATTAGGGCATGTAAAACTAAAAAACACATTTCCTGCTTTTTAAATACAATACACCCTGCCCAGGGGCCTGTTTAAGGGTTACATTAGGGGTGACTTTAGTCCTGGCAAAAGGTTTATTTTGCCAGGTGGAATTGGCAATTTTAAAACTACACTACAGGATGCAATGGCAGGCATGTTTTAAAGCGCTACTTGAGTGAGTGGCACAATGAGTGCTGCAGGCTCAATGGTAACATTTTATTTACAGGTCCTGGGCACATTTAGTACCATATACTAGGGAGTTATAAGAAAATGTAATATGCCAATCAAGTATAAGCCAATAGTAACATGTTTTAAGGAGGGAGCACAAGCACTTTGACACTGGTTAGCATTGGTAAAGTTCAAATAATCCTAATGGCAACAAAAACGAAATTTAGAAAACAGGAGTGATGAAGGCAAACAATCTGGGGGAAGACCACTCCAAGGATGACAAGTCCATAATGTGTGACTCTCAGCTTGAACTGGGGAGAACTACCCACCCTAGTGGGAGTTCTCATCAGTAAGATGTAAGAACCTGGAAAGACCTTCAACATTGGAGTGGTCAGTTTCAAGATGGTGATCTACCATAAAGTCAATTTCTTCTAGGGAGAAGGTCCACTGAATCATTTGGGGTTCTCACCCCTCATCTGCATTAGCTATCTAAAGTGTTTGTGGTAAATTTGAACCCAGAAGTGAGGCCCAAGCTGGAGTGGTCTCAGCTTTTTCAGTGCCCAGACCACAGCAAAAGCCTCCCTATCATTTGCACTGCAGCTGCGTTGCTGGGAAGTAACCTCCTACTGATGAAAGCTACAGGTTGGTCTGAGCCCTCTTCATTTACCTGTGAGAGCACAGCAACTATGCCATGTGCTATTATATCTCTTAATATTATAAACTACTTGGAGATGTCAGGGGCTTTGGGTACTGGATCTGTACATATGACCTCCTTCAGGGTGTCAAAAGTTTTCTGTCAGGACTCTCTCCCCGTTACCTTCTTGGGGTTCTTCGTAGAAGTCAGCACAGTCAAGGGGGCAACAAGGGTGCCAGAGCCCTTGACAATTCTTCTGTAATATTCAGTGAGGGCGCAGAAGGCCCTTACTTCAGTATGAGTTGAGGGTTCACAGGACAGGATAATCTCAATCATGGCTTAGAAGGGGGTACATCTTGCCCCACCCCTCAAGTAGTATTCCAGATACATCACAGATCCTTACTCTGACACTTGCTGGCCTTGATAGTCAAGCTTGCCAGCTGCAGGGCCTAAAGCACCTTCTGGAGGTCCTATCAGCTGGACCCGAAGACTGCAGTGTCATCCAGGTAGGCATCACTTAAAACGCCTCCACCCCACCCAGGACTCTGTTAACCATGTGCCAGGGGCATTCTTTGACCCAAATCTCATTACATTAAACTGGAAGTGAGGTGAAGAATGCAGATTTCTTCTTAGACCTCTCAGTTAGAGCAATCTACCAGTACCCCGATGTTAAATCAATGGTACTTAGGAACTTGGCATCGCCCAATCTGTCTATGAGCTCATCAGCTCTGGGGATGGGGTGAGCATTCGTTTTTGTAACTGAGTTGAGCCCCCTATAGTCCACACAGAATCTGAGTCCTGGGGTGGGGCCTGTGGGCCGGCTTTGACTTAGGCTACCAGCACCACAGGTCTGGACCAAGGGCTGTTGGAGTGCTCACTCATCCCTGATTCCTGCATCTTGAACAATTTCTCCTTAATGCTGGCTATCAACTTTTCAGACAGTTTATAAAGGGTGTCCTTTACAGGCATGCTGTTCCCAGGGTCACTATTGTTGGTACATAGATTAGTGAGCGCTGGGTCAGTGAGAGTAGAAGGCAAACAGCCTCTTCAAGTGTCAGCAGTCCCTATGCTGCTCTGGGGTCAAGATAGGGGAGAGATTGACACTTTCCACTGACCCATCCTGCTCCTTAGACGATAGGAGGTTGGACAGAGGGGTTCACTCTCATCTTACACCCCATCATCTGTCACTTGGAGCATAGTGACTTCAGACATCTCATAGCGTGGTTGGAGGTGATTAACATGAAGGACCCTTAATAGTTCCTAAGAGTTTTGAGGTCCACACGGTAGGTGACCTCTCCCTTTCTCTCTTTCGCCTCATAAGCAGTTATGTAGGCTCCTGGGCTCCACTGTCCACAGATGCAATTACCCACATTTTTTAGCTAGGCTAAAACTCGACCAGAGTGGCCTTCTGGTCATGTCAGAGCTTCATCAAATCCAGTTTTTCAGTGGCCTTCTTCCAGAAGTGCCCACCTGATCCATAGAGACATCATGTAGCTGACTATGGTGGTCATTACGACCCTGGCGGACAGTGTTAAAGCGGCAGTAAAACCGCCAACAGGCCGGCGGTAAAAAAATTGGAATTATGACCGCGGCGGAAACCGCCAATAAAGACAGCCACTTTAACACTCCGACCGCCACAGTGGTACAGACAAACAGCGCGGCGGTCACCGCCAACAGACACGCAGAGGACAATGTACCACCCACAGTATCACAATCTACCAATCCGCCACCTTTTCCGGGGCGGATTCACCGCAGATAAAAACACAGCGGAAACAGCCATTTCAAAGGGAAAACGCTCACCTCTACACACTCCACGAGGAGGGAGGGCACCATGGAGCCGGAACTCCATATTCTGCCAGCGCTAGTCTTCCTGCTCCTATATGAGGATCAACAACGCCGACGGCAAAGACCACGGTGAGTACTGCACCTACGACATAGGGGAGGGGGGAGGCAAAAACACAGGGACACATAACCAACATCCCAACCCCCACCCGACCCTCCTCCACTACAACACACACACCAATGCATATCTAAACATTACAGTAACAACCCCCCCGGAAGAATGCAAAGACAAAAGGAAATGAGTTGAACCATTGTAACATATCAAAATACAGTAATCAAATATATATATACACATTAAACAAAATATACACCACGATTAGTAGTGCAGGTATTGCACCATTCATTGTCCGTGGACCACTGGGCCCAAAATGCATGGGCGAGGCCCACACAAGATACCTGATCAAAACGGAGAGAACACTGCAGGGGCATCAGATAGAAATACAACAGGCACCTCAGGGGGAAGGGAAGGGGGGGCACCTCAGCCGGATGAGTGCACCACGCCAGATCCACGAGGCGGCTCCATGCCCATTGATGTATCCTGGGGAGTGCAAAGCCACAGTCTCTCAAGTCTCTGCAGTGGGTGGGTTGCCCACTGTACCATCCTGGGGAATGCAAAGCCACAGTCTCTCAAGTCTCTGCAGTGGGTGGGTTGCCCACTGTACCATCCTGGGGAGTGCAAAGCCACAGTCTCTCAAGTCTCTGCAGTGGGTGGGTTGCCCACTGTACCATCCTGGGGAGTGCAAAGCCACAGTCTCTCAATTCTCTGCATTGGGTGTGTTGCCCACTGTACCATCCTGGGGAGTGCAAAGCCACAGTCTCTCAAGTCTCTGCAGTAGGTGGGTTGCCCACTGTACCATCCTGGGGAGAGCTGAGCCACAGTTTCTCAAGTGGAAGCAAGTCTCCACTGGTTCTGGAGGGGGACTGGTGCCCAGAGTGCAGCACACACCCTGTGACGGTCCCAGTTGCGTCACTGCCCCTGCCGCAAATGGGCTAGCGGGGCATTCCATGGCAGTCTTTGCCCTGTTCAGCGGTCCCTGGCCTGTTCAGCGGTGCTTGCATTGCCAGGATTAGACCTGTTCAGCGGTGCATTCCATGGCGGTCTTTGCCCTGTTCAGCGGTCCCTGGCCTGTTCAGCGGTGCTTGCGTTGCCAGTGTCAGACCTGTTCAGCTGTGCATTCCATCGCGGTCTTTGCCTTGTTCAGCGGTCCCTGGCCTGTTCAGCGGTGCTTGCCAAGGCGGTCCTTCATTGCCCAGCAGGGCTGTGGCTGGTGGTCCTTCATGGGTCAGCTCGGCTGTGGCTTGCGGGACCCTCCTGGCCAGCTGGGCTGTGGCTGGCGGAGGCCTCCTGGCCAGTGACGATGGGGCTGGCCTCCTGGGCAGTGACTCAGGCAGTGCCCTCCTGGCCAGTGACAATGGGGCTGGCGGTGGCCTCCTGGGCAGCGGGGATGATGGCGGTCTTCTCCGGCTTGCTGCTCCTCCGAGACTTTGGAGATTTCGTCTGCCCCTTTCCCACCTTGGGAGGAGTCACAGCTGAGTCGACACTCCCCCCGGGACCCTTGTGAGCGGCTTTGCTGGCTGGAGTCTTCCCCCTCTCCCGCCGGGCACTGTCCAACTTCTGGTGCTTCACGGGGGGGACTGGCTGTGCTGTGGCTCCGTGCCACACTGGCTGTCCAGGTGGCCGCTGCTCTCCACATACCTGTAACAGGCACCACTGGTCCTGGAGATTTTTTGGCTGAGGTGCTAGTACGGGACATATGAATTGGACGGGGGAGAGGTGGTAAAATAGGTTAAGGGGGGCCAGGAAAAGTTTTTGGGAGACACTGGGACGGGTAGATGGAGGGGGTTTGGGAGTGGAGGAAGAGGTGGTGGTTCTAGGAGGTGTAACGTTTGTGGATTTGAGTGCAGGTGCATGGGCTGGAGGCTGTCGTGAGGTGGATGGCTGTTCGGTGGCTGTGTGCCTGCGTTTGTGTATCTTCGGAGGGGGCATCACAGACACTGGGAGGGGACACAGGGGACGTGTAAATGGGAGTGGGGGTGGTGAGTGCACGTGAGCGGGGTGTGCTGGTGGGTGTGCTGGTGCGGGACGTAGTGGCTGTAGTGGTAGTGCATGCAGGTGTGAGTGTAGACGAGACTGGGAGGGAGGAGGGAGACGAGGAGGAGGGGGACACAGTGGAGGCAGTGGATGTTGGTATGTCTGTATGTGTGTGATGCTTCCGTGAGTGCCTGTGGGATGTGTGGTGCTTATGTTTTCCTGAGCTTCCCTTGTGTGGTGAGGTGTGTGCAGGCTGGTCTGATGGTGTGCTTGGGATAGGCTGGGGTACAGGGTATTGGGTCTGGGTGGAGGACGTTGGAGGGGGGAGGCTAGAGACAGGGACAATGGCTGCCATCAGTGCTGAGGCCAGAGTTTACAGGGTTCGATGAAGGGCAGCCTGACCACAATAAATGCCCTCCAGGAATGCATTTGTGTGTTGCAATTCCCTTTCTACACCCTGGATGGCATTCAAAATGGTAGACTGCCCAACAGTGAGGGACCTGAGGAGGTCAATGGCCACCTCGCTGAGGGCAGCAGAGGTGACAGGGGCAGGGGCTGAGGTGCCTAGGGGGAAGGTGATGCCCACCCTCCTGGGTGAGCGGGCACGGGCACACACTGAGGGGCTGCTGGGAGGGCGGTGCTGGTAGGGGGGTGGCGGCTGTACCTGTAGAAGTGGGGGGCACAGATTTTGCCGCCACCACAAGGGAGCTCCCATCGGAGGACGAGTCCGTGTCGCTGGTTGCAGATCCTGTGACCGCCGTGGTGCTCCCCTCGCCCTCCGTCCCACTGGTGTATTCAGAGTCCGTGGTGTGGCCCTCCATGGCCATGTGGGATGCAGCTCCCTCGTGCTCCGGTGCCACTGTACCTCCGCCTGATGATGCTGATGCACACAAGAACAGGGAGACCACAAAAAGGAGGGGGGGGGACAGAAAAAAGACAGGTTGAGTGCATGGCTTACCGCTACCGTTGGCTGACAATACAGACACAGCAGCTCCCTGCACTACGTCGCGCTGTTGGGCTCTACAGATGCAATTCCTGGGATATGGCCTACATAGCTATGGTCGACAGCTGGACACATAGATGACACAGGGGCATGAATACCTGTACTTGGCACTCTACAGAGGTGGGGTGGGGTGCCACATGGCCTGCATTATGGAGGGGCCTAGCCTACGGAACTCACCCTTGCCTAGGGAAACCCACAGCCCTCCTCCCCCACCCAGACACCTTCACTGCGCGCAAAGTCCGCTGAATGATGTTGTACTCACACCCTTGTGCCTGCTGTGATGCCCTCAAGCACCCATCTCAACTCAGGGTAGGCCACCAGCAGGATCCGGAACATCAGGGGGGGTCATGGTTCGACGGGCACCCCTCCCACGTTGGGAGGCCATCCCCAGCTGAGCCTCCGCCGTCTTCTTGCTCCAGCGGCAAATGTCCTCCCATCTTTTCCCTCAGGGTCCGGACGTCCTTGGCGATGGCACGTCAAATATCCTTCTTCTGGTGGGCGCTGACCTACATGACATGTACAGGGGAAGAAGAGAAGTCATTACCAACTGCACCGTCTAAGTGAGTGGCCCACAACCCTACCCTTGCCATGTGGCACATGCATTCACAGTCCTTCATGCACGCAGAACTGTGCCCCCTTCCAACTAACATCCAGCCCTCTCCACCCAGGCATAGCCCATACAACGTGCTCCCTGTGTACTTACCTGTTGGTCTGGGGGACCGTAGAGTAGCGTGTACTGGGGGAGGACCCCGTCCACGAGCTTCTCCAACTCCTCTGCAGTGAAGGCAGGGGCCCTTTGCCCAGACGCACGAGCTGTTGTCTCTTCCAGACCGAGGTCACAGCAGCACTTGCAGTGTAGGTCCTCTCCTGTCGAAGATCAGGTATCGAGTGATTCAACAGATAGAAAATGGCAGTCACGTCCACGGCGGTCACGTCCGCGGCGGTGCGTACCATCACCGCCTTCGTACATCGTCATTGGCTCCTGGGTCCCATAGGGTCCAATGTTAACCAATGCAGCATTGCGCCGCGTTCTTCGACTGCCTACCGCGACGATGTAGAACGCCAGCGCAGTTACCTCACATCCCATTGTCCCACTTTAGAGGTCAGGCAGCCGCCATTTCAGGGGCCCACATGGGCTAATTACCAAATGCGTCACACAGACCTAGGCCTTGTCGCACAACACAAATACAGGCCAGATTTTGTGTATGAATGGTGTTCTGTGTAGACTGTGGGTACATACCTCTGAGTTGTTTGACTCTGTGGTCACTGTTGTCATTCCTAGGCACCATCCGCTGGGACATGTGAGGAGATGGCGGAATCCTCTGGTGTACCGACCGCTGGTGGACCTGTCGACAATGGAGGAAAGACATTTGATCATCACCTACAGGTTTGACCGTACCACAATCCAGGAACTGTGTGCCCAGTTGGAGCCTGACCTGATGTCAGCAATCCGCCACCCCACAGGGATCCCCCCTCAAGTGCAGGTGCTATCAGTGCTCCATTTCCTTGCAAGTGGGTCATTTCAAACAACAGGGGCCATGACATCAGGGATGTCCCAGCCTATGTTTTCCAACATGTTGTCCAGAGTGTTGTCTGCCCTGCTGAAACACATGCGGAGCTACATCGTTTTCCCTCAGGTGGAGGATTTGCCTACAGTTAAAGGTGACTTCTATGCCCTTGGACATATCCCCAACATCATAGGTGCCATTGATGGGACCCATGTAGCTCTCGTCCCCCCCACAGGAGTGAACAGGTGTACAGGAACCGGAAGAGTTATCATTCGATGAATGTACAGATGGTATGTTTGGCAGATCAGTACATCTCCCAGGTAAATGCTATGTTCCCTGGCTCTGTGCATGACGCCTACGTCCTGCGGAATAGCAGCATCCCTTATGTGATGGGTCAACTACAGAGGCACCGGGTGTGGCTATTAGGGGACTCTGGTTACCCCAACCTGTTATGGCTACTGACCCCAGTGAGGAATCCCAGGACCAGGGCAGAGGAACGCTACAATGAGGCCCATGGGCGGACTAGGAGGGTGATCGAACGCACCTTCGGCCTCCTGAAGGCCAGGTTCAGGTGCCTCCATATGACAGGTGGTTCCCTATTCTACTCACCAAGGAATGTGTGCCAGATCATCGTGGCCTGCTGTATGCTTCACAACTTGGCTTTGCGACGACAGGTGCCTTTTCTGCAGGAGGATGGTCCAGATGATGGTGTTGTGGCAGCTGTGGAGCCTGTGGACAGTGATGAGGAGGAAGCAGAGGAAGAAGACATTGACAACAGGGACTCAGTTATCCAGCAATATTTCCAGTGACACACAGGTGAGAACACATTCCTGCCTACTACAAGTACTTTCACACTTCTACCTCTATCCTGTCTGTCGATTTCAACCAGTATATGGAAACTGAGTTGTACATTTCCCTTACGGTTTCACAGGTGTGGTTTCCAATGTGTGTCATCTGCTTAGATTCCTCATGGACTTGAGATGTGTGACATAGGTATGTTGACATTACATTTGAAAACACATTTTGTCACTGTCATTGCTAATACACATTTTCAAAATCACAGACTGACTCCAGATTGTTGTGTGCTTCAAGGGTGTTTATTGAAGTGCGAAATATTGGAGGGGGGTTGTAAAATGGTGAGGGGTGATGGTGGAGGAATGTCCATGGCAGAGTCCAGTCTATTAGTCTCACAGGTGCATTGCCCATATGGGCTTAGGAAGTGGAGCTGGGGCAGTTCCAATATAGACAGGGTTACAAAGTGGGACAGTAGGATGACAATCAGGGTGGTCTCATTTCTTGGCGGGGGTCTTGCATTGTGCTCTGTCTTGTTCCTGGATCTCAGGGACCGTTTGCAGGGTGGATCTCCGTCTGCAGGGGGTGGGGTGCTGGTGTGGTGGTCCTGTGGCGGGGCGTCCTGTCCACTAGCGCCGGCGGAGGTGGTGGGCAGTTCATCGTCCATGCTAGTATCAGGGGCCCCTTGTTGGGCCACAGTGTCCCTCCTGGTGTTAAGTATCTCCTTCAGCACCCCTACGATGGTTCCCAGGGCGGAGCTGATGGTTCTGAGTTCCTCCCTGAACCCCAAATACTGTTCCTCCTGCAGCCGCTGGGTCTCCTGAAACTTGGCCAGGACCATTGCCATCGTCTCCTGGGAGTGGTGGTATGCTCCCATGATGGAGGAGAGGGCATCGTGAAGAGTGGGTTCCCTAGGCCTGTCCGCCCCCTGTCGCACAGCAGCCCTCCCAGTTCCCCTGTGTTCCTGGGCCTCCGTCCCCTGGACCGTGTGCCCACTACCACTGCCCCCAGGTCCCTGTTGTTGTTGGGGTGGTGGGTTATCCTGGGTTCCCTGTAGTGGTGGACACACAGCTGATTGACGTGTCCTGGGGACAGAGGTATGGGCCCGCTGGGTGGGTGCTGTGCTGGTGTACCAGAGGGTGGAAACTCTGTGGTGGCCTGTGACTGGGTGTGGGGAACCGACTGTCCCAAGGCCCATGATGGTCCGGGCTGGTCATCTGGATCCAGTTGGACAGAGCTGCTGTCATCACTGTGGGCCTCTTCTGTGGGTGGGGTGGAGATGTCTGGACCCTCCTGTCTGGTGACGTTGGGTAGTGGTCCTGCAGGGGTGTAAAAGCATGATTATTGCATCTGTGTGTGTCATGGTGTGCAATGGGTGGGTGACCGTGTACCCCAGTGCTAGCATTCCTGTTCGGGGGCTTGTGTGATGATGGTTGAGGGGGGTGTTATTGGTATGTGCAGAGGGCATGCTTTAGTGATGGGTGTCCATGCTTTGTTGTGTCATGCAGGGCTTGGTGTTGGGATGGGTGGTTTGTGTTCTTAGTACATTTGAGAGGAGTTGGAGTGATAGGGGAGGGGGCGAGGCTGGGGGTCTGTGATAGCATGCAGGTAGGGTGGGGGATATGATAGTTAAGATTTGACTTACCAGAGTCCATTCCTCCACTGACTCCTGCGAGGCCCTCAGGATGCAGAATAGTCAAGACCTGCTCCTCCCATGTTGTTAGTTGTGGGGGAGGAGGTGGGGGTCCGCTGCCAGTCCGCTGTACCGCGATGTGGTGTCTTGAGACCACGGAATGTACCTTCCCCCGTAGGTTGTTCCACCTCTTCCTGATGTCGTCCCGATTTCATGGGTGCTGTCCCACTGCGTTGACCCTGTCGACTATTCTTCGCCATAGCTCCATCTTCCTAGCTATGGAGGTGTGCTGCACCTGTGTTCCAAATAGCTGTGGCTCTACCCGGACGATTTCCTCCACCATGACCCTGAGCTCCTCCTCCGAGAACCTGGGGTGTCTTTGCCGTGCCATGGAGTGGTGTAGGTGATGTGTGGGGTGGTGTATGTGGTGATAAGTGTGGTGATATATAGTGGTGTGTGGTGTTTTATGCGTGGAAGTAGTGTGGGTGATGGTGTTGAGTGCCTGTGGCTGCTAGTTTGTGGATGGTGGTGTCTCTCTCTGGCCTTCTTTCAGAATGTTTGGTCGTAGGGGTTTGTGGGTGATGTGGGTGTGTGTTTTATATTGTATTGGGTGTGTGGGAGTGGTGTGTGTATGTGTATCAGGTGTGTGTATTTTGAATTGTCCAATGTGGTAGTGTTTTGTAAATGTGTGTGTATTTTGAGCGCGGCGGTGTGTACCGCCAATGGAATACCGCGGTTGAAAGACCGCCGCGTGGATTCGTGGGTCGTGATAGCATGGGCGTATTTCTGTTGGTTTGACGGTGGAGGTTTTGTTTTCGCCAGTTTATCACTGACCTTTGGTGTGGCGGACTTGTGTGGGTGTCTGAATTTTGTCGGATTTCGAGATGTGGGTCGTAATAGCTGTGGCGGAATTCCGCGGCCGCGGCGGTGTGTTGGCGGTCTTCTGCACGGCGGTAAGCAGCTTTTACCGCCAATGTTGTAATGACCCCCTATGTCCTGGGTACTTCTTGGGAGCTTGCTCTCACCCCTCCTTTACAAGACTAAGCGGTCCCCTAAAAGCGTTGCCATGCAATAGTTCAAAAGGACTGAACTCAACTCCTTTCTGTGAGACATTCACGTAGGCAAAGAGAGGACATGGAAAGAGGACTTCCCACATCTACCTCATGGGTTCTGGCAGGCCTATAATCTTGCCTTTAAGGGTCTTGATGAATCTTTCAACAAGCCAATTGGTCTGAGCGTGATAGGGTGTGAAGAACTTGAAAGTTACTCCACACTCATCCCACATGATCTTTATGTATGCTGACATCAAGTTTGTACCCTTGTCAGACACTAATTCTTTGGGGAGCCTCACTCAGGGAAAAGTCCTCATCAGGGCCTTGGCCACATCAGCTGCAGTTACAGTCATCAAAGGTACGGCCTCTTGGTATCTAGTGGTGTTATCCACCAAGACTAGGTAAGACCAGGGCAGTCTTGGGATCCTGGCGTCCAACATTGTCGATGCCCACCCTTTCAAAGGGGGTGCCAACAACAGGTAACAGAGCCAGGGGAGCCTTTAGCTCTCTTCTCGAATTCCCACTGGCCTGGCAGGTAGGACATGACCTGCAGAAGGCATCTGAGGTCATCTTCATCCAGGGCCAATAGAAATGGGTGACAAGCCTGGCAAAGTTCTTGTCCTGCCAGATCCAGTAGGAAGGCTCTGTAGTACCGGGGAACTACCAATGCATGGGTTGTCCCAGGCTCAGAAACCATACGCTTACTAAACAAAAGGTAATTCTCTCAATATATCAGGTGATCTCCAGAGGTTTCATCAGCTGCCTTGTCCTCAGCTTTCCGCATCAGACCCTCAAGGATAGAGCACTCCGTTTGAGCTCTACAGAACTCCTCCCTTGTTGGCCCACCCTCAGCTTGCCAGCAACTGGGGTAAGTCTCCCAGGGCAGGAGTGTCCTCCCCTGTAGGTTCTGGAGTGTCATGCTCAGGCTCAGCCTCCTCCTCGGCCATAGGAGTTTCAGGGGCATGTTTTCCATGACCCTTGCCCTTCCTCTTCTTAGCAGCTACTGGGCTACTTTTCCAGGTTCCATACCTCCTTGACTATCCTCTTGGGCTGCCATGGATCTTGTGGTTAGGCCCACCCACTCAGGCAACCCTAACATCTCTAGGTGGGACCTAAGCTTGATTCCTTCCAGACTCGGTGCTCTAAGTCATTACCAGGCAGATAACCTACAGTATATACAGGCATGGCAGGACTCATATCTACTCTCAAGGAACTTGAGACTCCCTCCACCCCTCAAAGGGAACCAGAGCCATTGGGTAGTGACTCTCATGGTTGGCTGCTACCACAACTTGGTGGAGCACATTCAAGTTTCCCTGCTCTGAGGACACCACATGACATCTTACAGAAGTCAAACTGGCTTCTGTGTCCTTCAGCGCCTCCACCATCTACCAAATTCTGGTGACCCACTCCCTATGCTTGCAACTATAAGAAGCGATGATGCCTTTGGGGATCATGTCCTTTTCAACCAGGGGCACTAGAGTAATCTCTGCCCTAACCCCATGTTAACTGGGACAACATTTTACCCAGCCACTACACTAGCCAAGACAGGAATCTGCACATCAGTGGGGGGCTGCACCCTTTTCGGGCATTTGGCATCTCCCTTCATATGCCCCTATCAATAGAACTTATAACATTTTGAGTTGAACTACCCTGAGAACATTTAGCTAGGGAACCCATTCTTCTTTTGGTCAGGCTGGGATTAAGTACCCTTCCCCTGAAAAGAAATATGGGGGTCTTGAGAGAATCTTCTATTGTTTCTCCCCTCTTTCTTCACTTGGGGATCCTGTCCACTGATTCGAAGATCATTCCCAGATACCTCCATGGACACTCTGGTGCTGACCCAGAAATCCGCCTCCTGGGCAGGTGAAGTGAGTTTGCTGTCAATTAGGTGTTGGTGCATCTCTGTAAAGCAAGTAATGAGTATGTGGTCCTTTAAATTAGGCCATACAGTCAATTTAATCACTCCCCTCACTGTCCTTCCCCGAACCACTCAGTGCCTTACTGGAGTGATTAAGTTAATCCATCTGGTTTGGCAACTTCTGTTTGTCCTTAAATCGCAGGTGGTACTACTATGGGGTGACATCAAACTTAGTAAGAAAAACGGCCTTTATGAGAGCATGCCTATCTGGTGCCCTATTTCTAATGTGAGCAGTGTATCCCTCCTCACTGTAGGCATGTGTTTTCAGAGACTTGCTCCCCAATACCACTCTGGGACCCAATACATTTCCAGGGCTACCCCATGGGCTCAAAACCATTTATCTATGTCATTCCACACCACATAGATGGCCACCAGTCCTTGGGGAATATGGGCCCTTAGTTCTCTATTGGGCACTGTATTACTGCAACCATTGTTGCTGGACTCTGGCATCTGCTTACCTTTTAAGTCCAGCTCCTGTTTACTCACTTCACAAGCCAGAAGGATTTTCCTCTCCTCCAGGGCCACGTTTCACTCACCTATGGCCCTGTCAGCTTCAGCATTCCTCTTCTATATCTGGAGTTTAGCCAGTTGCCGCCTGAACTCTTTCAGCCTTCCTGTCCTTCATTTCCTCAGGCAGCAGCATCATGAACTCCCTGCTTTAGCAGCAGGGGTGAGGTTTTTGATGGGCCTCTTCTGTCTGCAACTCGGCAGACAAAGGCTCATAAATAACATAAAAGAGTGAGTGGGTGTGTGAATGAGTGAAAGTATGGATGGGTGGAGAGGTGTATGAGTGTAAGGATGGATGAGTGAAAGAATGGATAGATGAGTGAAAGAGGATGGATAAAAGGGTGGATATATGGATAATTGAAAGAATGGATGGATGAATGAAAGGGAGGGAGGGTGGATGGATCGATGAAAGGGCGGAAGGATGGATGAGTGAAAGGGTGAATGGATGGATGGATGGATAGGTGAAGTGAAATGATGAATAGATGGATGAGTGTAAGGTTGGATGGGTGAGTGAAAAGATTGATGCTGGGGCATCATGAACCCCCACCATTAGCAGCCACAGAAGGGTTGAAGTTCTTGATGGGCCTCTTCTGTCTGTAACTTGACAGACAAATGTGAGTGATTGATAGGATGGATGAATGGATGGATGTGAGTGATTCAAAAGGCGGATAGATGGGTGAGTAAAAGGATGGATGGTAGATGGATAAATGATTGAAAGGCTGGATGCAAGGGTGGATACATGAAAGAATGGATAGAACAGTGAAAAGAAAGTTGGTTGGATGGATGGATGAGAGAAGGAATGGATGGATGAGTGAAAAGAAGGGCAGATGAATAGATGAAAGAGTGGATAGTAGGATGAGTGAAAGAATGGGTATATGATTGAAGGGACGGATGGAAGGATGGATAAAAGGATGGATGGATAAATAAAAGAATGAATGGATAAGTGAAAGTGAATGTGAATGGATAGATAAAAGGGTGATGGAAGGATGAGTGAAAGTATGGGTGAATGAGAGAAGGAGAGGGTGAATGGGGGACTGATGAGTGAAAGCCTGGATACATGAATGAGTGAAAGGATGGGTGAATGAAAGGGTAAACGGATGAGTGACTGGATGGATGGGCAGAAGGGTGAATGAATTAGTCAAAGGATGAGAAGATGAGTGAAAGGGAGTGTGGTTGGATGAAGGGTGGATGGAAGGATGAGTGGAAGCATTGATGGATGAGTGAATGAGAGGATGGATGATTGAAAGGGTAGGATGATTGGATGGATGGATGGATGGATGGATAGATATTTTTATTGGATAGGTTTGGATATGGTTGGGCGTTGGATGGAAATGTGAACGATTGATAATGGAGGAAAGAATGAAAGGATGACAGAAAGTAAAGGTGATATGTAGATATAGGCAGGTGGATGGGAGGATAAAAGGATGAATAGATATATGCTTGGATGAAAGAGACAAGATAGCTCTTCTGGGGAGGGTTGTGATGACTTGCTTCATTTGCATGATCCAATAAGAGATTTGGTTCGAAGTCAGGGGATATTTTAATTTTCTAGCTACTCCCTTGTCTTCAGGGGACAGGTTGTGGGAGTACACATTGCTCCCCGCCCTGACAATGGATCAATCTCACTCCTGTAGGCAACTTGTCCTCCCCTCCCTCAGGGTGTTTCAGTTCGGGTCCTGTGACGAGGCCCCATTCCTCCTCCAATTCCTTCTCTCAGTCAACTTTCTCAGAACCATCCACTTTCTGCTCCTCTGGGGTGGTTTGCGTCCTCATGACTTCCTCAAAGGAAGGCAGGCATGAATGGGCTCCCTGGTCTGCCCCCAGCCTCTGAAACACATGGATGTCTGGTGGGCTCGGACATCCAGGATAAAAAGGTAAAATAAAAGAATAAAAAATAAAAGTATTGTGCTTCTTCTGAAGAGTGAGATAATAGGTCATAAAATATTCACTGCTACCCAGGTCGGAAAACCCCAATATGTCCTCTGTGGCTTAATTTGAATCATTTCCTCTGTTTCTGGTGGCCTCGGGAAGGCAGGGGCACCACCAACACATGTAAAGGAGTGTTGTGGGAATTTTGCAGGAGTTACTGCAGCGCCCAGAAGTTAATTTCAAATGCAAGCCTAATTTTCTGGGGTCTTATGATCCATGACTCCAGGATTTTCAACACTATTTTTAAAGTTATCCTAAAGCTATAACTTTTGTTCTAGAGTTGGGGAGTACAGTATTTTATGGTTGCTGTTTATGTAACCTAAAGGTGTATACAAAAAGATCAGGTACGTGTTATTTTGAATTTAAATGGTTTATTAACCATATATGGCAGACAGTGGTTTTTGATAATTGAAATTCTCTTTTGACGGTTTTATTTAAATGTGATTATTGATTACGGTTATACAAGGGTGGCTTTAAACATATAGATTATTTTTCTTTGACTAGGTAACACTTGATTAAGCCAATAGACTTACCTTATATTTTGTTGTGATGGTCATTTCACAAAGCCAACAGGCCTGCCTTATTTGAAGTGATACCTCCCAATATTGTGATGATCAATCTGGAACAGATGGGGGTGCTGTAATTTTGGGGGTCATGACCCAGCAGGGGTCAAATATGATGTGTTACTGACACCTTGGTATTTTTATCTGGCTGATACATATATTTGTAAATTAATGCTTAGTGTTTAGTAGTAGTAGAGAGAGTGTGTGTGTGTGTGTGTGTGTGCAGTAAATGTACTAGACCGTTTTCAAAGTAAAAGCACTAACTAGACAATAATTTATAGAGTTTTATGTTTGTTCGCCAGCTGATAGTGATTACTAGCCCACACTACCTTCCCAGAGTAGGCCTTGGACTGCTCTGCTACCTGAGAGAGTCAAACTCTACTATGGGGTGTTTTGTTCCCAGTAAAAGAAAATGGTTGACTTATTACAGGTCTTGCAGCCTGCACCACTGGTTACCAAATTTCATACACCAACAATCGCAAATTATATGAGATTTCACTTGTGTGGGAAAAAAACAGGGTATATGGGACTGGACAAATGATAGAAATCATCTGAACACATGCTTGAAACATAGCATTACATAAATGATAACTCATTCGTTTCGCAGACGAAAGTCTAAAATTGTTCCCGAAACGGACAGCCTTAGGAAAAAAAGAATTGATGGGTCGTACCCGCAATCTGTATTGCTGAGGTCGCTTAGAAAAAGGGTTGAGAATGCATGTTAATTGGTGAAAGGCCTGCAATCTAATAATTGTCAAACTCAAAGCCAGTTAAACCTTGCACCGGAACGTAGGACAGTTCATCACGCACCTCTGCAGTTTCCAGGCAGTCGCTTGGTAGCGCACTCAAGCACATTCTCTTTAAACAGACACTTGAATCCTCAGGGAGAAGCGAGCTCAAATTAACCCATACAAAAGCGAGTGTCAGAAATAGTGTACGACTAAGAGATTCTTTGTTCGTACAGTCAAAGGATAAATGGGGAAGGAAATGATTTTTTTTTCTTCGCTGACAGACTCTTTTTTAACGATTTCAAGTCTGACCGTAGGCAAGAAGGGAATTATGCGTCAGGGAAGGACCAAATTTAACAGCAGGGTTGACTAAATTAAGCAGCAAGAAAAGGCAGACTCTGCCACTACCTAAACCGGCACATGTTGTGTTAGTGATAGAGCGAACCGTGGTAACAATTTACCTGTGTTCGGACGCTCTTTAGGCCGATGGATCTTTTGACTAAGTGGGAACTCTCTGTACTCTTAATCGATCAGTCGCATCAAATCAATAATCAATAACGAACATAAGCAATACCTTGATCAACATAACACTTAATGATTAATCCAGAATACATTTCGGCGAACCCTGACCTTTCAGTCAGAAATAACCACACCAGTTTATTGCAAAGTTAGTGAATTTATTTCCCTATATTAACAAAGCTAGCACAATATAAATGTGTCTCAACACTAAATGATAAACATAGATGAACATTAATAGCTGTCCATATCGTCGAAACAAGTGTAATCTATGTAGCGTTTGAATCACAAGGCATTCGATAATGGCAATGCAAAGCACTAATACGATAATCTGTAATGGGCTAATTGCGTACATTTAGTCAGCATAACAAGATCTCAAATTCCATCGTGCGACATATGGAATCCTCATCTAACCTCAAATTAGCATCAGCATGTGGGACTTCATGCAAAAACAATTTATTAACATAAATTTAGAAAACTCCTATCTAGGGATCTTATCAAAAATCAGCAGTTGGTTACCTAAAAGAAACACAATGCAATTTTACAGTTTCCTTTCATATATACCAATTACGATCAGCATACAAGGAAGTCTTCATCTCACAGGTACCGTTTCTCGATCAGCATGGGACGGGACAAAGGGGCAAGGGTGGACGGGGCAATCGCCTCACGGCGGCAAGTTAAGACTACTACTTCATGCAAAGGGACAAATCAAAGTTAAAGTCTCTAGGGCAAGAATCATTAAAGTCTCTTTCTCTCGACTAGAGAAAGCATCAAAGTCTCTCAAAATGGCGTCGCAGCAAAGTGGGCCATAATAGCTACGAAATCTGCAAAATGGCGGGATGTCCAATAATAGAGAGAGCTTTCCTCTCGTGCACCTGGGTTTTATAGACAACAGTTCAAGTCCAGTAGGGTCTCCATTGGAGGGTTCATAGGTTAGCTTCAAATTGTCCAATCAAAAACGACAGTTCTCAAGCTTTTACTTAAGCATACATTATCCTTGGAGATGGGTACGCAAATCGCAACATTGTCTACCAATTAGCTCACTTTCAGAGCCTCCATTGTCCGCACCTGCAAGTCGACCTTGAATTAAAGAGAAAATATGCCATGCTGGCACGAAACTTTAAGATAAGCATGTGAACAGTTTCTGTGGAAAAATACAGCTTCAAGCAGAAATACACGTTTAATAGCACATTGGAAAAATACGAACATCTAAACCGTGAGACCAGGCCACTAGGCCAAAGCCTCCTCTAAAGTAATGCTAAGCTAACGCATTTCAAACAAGCAAATCGTAGCACACGTTTATGATTATGTCAGATTAGTGCAATTCTAATACACTACGTTATATAAAGCACGCGTATAATGTTGGCAAACTACTCTGAGGGCACATTTTGTCCCCGTACAATCTTTATTAGTTCGGTTAAAGTCACACATGATTATTTCACACTACGTTTATGCGTTAATAAATCAAAACCTTCATTTTCTGCTTCATCAATCCCTCCTCTGATGACTACTTGTCATCACACAAATTAATCCCACAAATTTTATTCCATTAAAATTCTGTCAGTTCCCTTTTCCTTTTAGTTCCCCTAGTTTGTGCTTTGTATTCTTCTGCCATTCTTTTCATAATTTTCTCCTCCTTCCTTCTTTTAATTCTTTCCATAATCATTATTATTCCCCTTTTTATTCCCCAAATTCCAATTACACAAATTATCACTATTAAAATTCCCTCTATTATTTTTAGCAATATTCCATTCCAAATTCCCCCAATCCAATGTCCCACTGAAGCAAGTCCTTTTCCAACCTTCTCCCACACTCCTGGTTCTTTCAGTTCCTTCAAATCTGCACTTTCTTTTGTTAGATTAGCAAGCATAGTTTTAATTTTCACACTATTGTCAGGTATATAGGTACAACAGTGTCTTGCACCAAGCATTTTGCAAACACCTCCATCCTTTGCTAAAAGAATGTCTAAAGCAAGCCTATTTTGAAGAGTCATAGCTCTTTCCGCTGCAAGTTCAGCATCTATCAGGATTATAGCACCTGAAAACTTTGTCAACATGTTATCCACTATAGTAGACAACTTTCTTATTTTGATAGAATTCAGCACAACTCCCAATGAAGGAATCATGGCTCCAAATATATCACCTACCACAGCAGCTGCGGTCTCTCTTTTCTGGATACGATGGGATCCAGATGTCTTTTGAATCATCGATAGGTCATCCAGTTGATAAACCTTTGGGAACACTATACCCAAATAACATCTTCCCCACCATCCCTTTGGAAGACGATAATAGGCATTATACCCACAAATGTAATATACCCCTGGAATGACAGGGTCAAGTCCGTCCATCATGAATGTCCATTTGGCCTTAAAGATAAACGTGTGTTTACACTCACTCGCCCCTACAAAAATGTTGTCATAATAAGATTCACCTCGATATATACAAAACTTCCCTACATGCCAAGCATCTAAAGCAATTTTCCCTTGTGTTTTTATTGCAGCAAAATCATAATTATCTACTGAAGTCCTCTTATGTAACTCCTTTTCTAATTTCGCCTTCATTTGAGCCCTTCTATCATCTGTGTGATCTAAAAAGCTTATTTCTACTGCAGAGAGTGAGCAGGTAAGATTTTCCCTATGAGCATGAGCCGTTTCAAAAGGTAGCATTGGCTCGAAAAATTCCCTCATAATTTTAGCATCCCAATCTTTTGCAGTCTGGCTTAGCTGCGCTATTATAGGAACATAAGCAAAGGTAACATCATAATTTGAGTAAAAATACTGTATGTTAGTTTGACCATAAAACCTAGACATTACTATACTACATGTAATCCCGTATGTAAGAGGCATGTGGTGATATGTCACCCCTTCCTTTACTGATGTCGGTATCTGGGTACACACATAACAATCTTTCGCATCCATTGTCTCAACATATTCTGTTAGTAAGCGATAGAAAACATTATACGAAAGCTCTTTCCTTTCATGCAAGAGTCTCTCATCCAGTGCTAGCCTTTTCAATGCGTTTAGTTCAGTGACAGTAACAGGAGCAATAGTAGAAGCCTCAATATTCTCATTCTCACCCTTTCCATGCATTCCAAGCACAATTGCCATTATTATTAGTACACACGTAAATACCAAGCCTATACACACATATTTACAATATTTCTTTCTATTGTTTTGCGTCATGATCTGTATAGAATCAGAGAGCTAGAAGCACTTATAAATGAAACTTATTTAGCAATTCAGTTACAAAGCTGAGTGAGCGCAATGTTCACACCGTCTTCTTCAAAGGCCAAGTCACTTATCGGTTAGCAGCATTTGTCTCAATTCGTCAATAACTCAGTCTTTATCGGTTTAGCAAATGTCTCATCTGGTTGTTTGTTTCACGTTAGATTGTAGCAAGCAATATCATTTATCACCCTTTCAATCAACACTGTCCATAAAACTTTTCTTTTCTATCAGTATTTCTTCCTCTTCTTCGTTCTCGATGCTTAGAGATACAAACTCGTCAGTCCAATCGTCATTGACTGCATATGCCCATTCTGGACCGGAATACCTTCTGTTCGGTATCCTTTTCCTTTTCAATTTTGCTTCTCTTTTCGATTCTGCCTCGCTGGTACTTTCCTCTTTTGTCAAGTCTTTTTCTTCACTCGAGGTTGGTACCACGACAGACACTTCTTTTCTTTTCTCTTTTACTTTTGGCCTTTCTCCGTCGTTCAATCCTTCTCCAGACCTTTGTTTTACTGGTGATGTACTTAGTCTCCTCTTTGCACCGTGTCCATTTGATGGACCTGCGACCTTTTCTGTAGAAGTTTGAACTTTTTCGTTCTGCTCTGCCTTGTCCCCTCCTTCAGGGGAATCGATCACGTTCTCTTTTTCCTTTTCTGTATCGTCTGTTTCTGGGAAAGCCCTCTTCTGATCAGGCTCTCCTGCTTTTTCACCTTTTTCGAGCCCTTCGTCACCGTTACTTTCGTCAGGCTCTGTATCACTTTCAGCTGCTTCAGGTTCTTTGTCACCTTCAGCTGCTTCAGGCTTTTTGCTACCCTCAGCTGCTTCAGGCTCTTTGTCACCTGCAGCTTCTTCGTCGCTGTCTGAACTTTCTCCTTGGTCTTCCCCAAGTGAGTCGGACTCTTCGCCCTCCAACAATATCTCTTTCTCTCCTGCTTCTGCTTGTTCGCTTTCAGTTCGCTTTTGTCCTGTCTCAGCACTCGGCACTGTTTTATCAGGCACTGGCAATTTCAGCGCTTCAACTTCCTCATCTGTGGGACACAACACCTTCTTTGTGTGACTGGCGTGAATCCAGTTGGGAACCCCCGCACACTTCACAGCGGTAGTTGTCGTCAGGATCACTTGGAAAGGGCCTTTCCAACGGGGTTCCAGGCACGACTTCCTCACGTGCTTCTTCACCACGACCCAGTCACCTGCTTTCAGTGCGTGTCCTGGACCTTGGATCGGTGGCAAGGTGGTCGCTTCCACCTGGTGAGAGAAAGAGCGAACCACGTCAGCCAGTCCTTTGCAGTAGTCTAACACCATATCATCTGTAATATTCAAAAGCGCGTTTGCGGGAACTGCGGGAAGTCTCATAGCCCTGCCCATGAGAATTTCGTGCGGAGACAATCCAGTTTTTCTATCAGGAGTGTTTCTCATTGACATTAGCACTAAGGGCAATGCGTCAGGCCATTTCAAATTTGTTGATGCACATATTTTCGCCATTCTTGATTTCAGCGTACCATTCATCTGCTCCACCAGTCCTGATGCTTCAGGGCGATAGCTACAGTGCAGCTTTTGCTCAATGTTCAGCGCTTCGCAAAGTAACTTTATCACCTCGTTGTTGAAGTGACTTCCCCTATCTGATTCTAAAGAGATCGGGAATCCGAAACGTGGTATCAACTCTCTCAATAATAGCTTTGCAACTGTAAGGCTGTCATTTCTACGTGTGGGGTATGCCTCAATCCAGCGACTAAAAATGCACACAATCACCAACACATATTTCAGACCTCCATGCACAGGCATCTCAAGGAAGTCCATCTGCATACGACTAAATGGACCGCTTGCCCTACCAATGTGACTCGCGTTCACAACTGTTCCCTTTCCTGGGTTCATCTGCTGGCAAGTGACACATCGATGGCAAACTGCTTCTGCAGCTTGACGAAATCTGGGGTTAAACCAATCAGTTTTGAACAATCTTATCATGGCATCTCTCCCTAGGTGAGCTTGCCCATGATAGAACCGCGCAAGCTGTGATAAGAGACTATTTGGCAAAACAAATTTTCCCTCATGTGAAACCCATAACTCGTCTTGTCTCTTTATACATTGTGATTTGATCCAGGAATCTCTTTCATCCTCCCTGACATTATTCTGTAGTGCTTTTAGTTCCTCTATTGTATCTACGACCTTCAAGGCAAATGCTTCAGCTGGTTCGAGTTCTGGCTCACTTATTGAGTTCCATTCATCTCTCAGTAATATACAGTTCAAGGCACAAAATCTTGCGACTTGATCCGCATATGCATTTCCCAGCGAAACATAGTCCTGTCCCTTCGTGTGAGCACTGCACTTTACCACTGCAACTTCAGCTGGCACTTGAATGGCATGTAACAATTCCCTTATTCTTTCCCCGTTTTTCACTGGGGATCCTGAAGAAGTCAGGAAACCTCTCTGTGACCATAGTTGTCCAAAGTCATGCACAATCCCAAACCCGTATTGGCTATCAGTGTAAATGGTGACTTTCATCAATGCAGACAGTTGACATGCTCTGGTAAGGGCTACAAGTTCTGCTACTTGTGCAGAATAGACTCCTTGAAGCCATCCCGCTTCCAAGACACCTGTTACAGTACATACAGCGTATCCTGCTTTCAAAATCCCCATCCCATCTCTTAGACATGAACCATCAACAAAAAGAATTTGGTCATTTTCATCAAGTTTAGTATCTTTAATGTCCGGTCGAGGTTTTGTGCAAAATTCAGTCACCTGAAGGCAGTCATGCTCGACGTCTTCAGCGTTCTCAATTTCAGCATTTTCTCCAGGAAGCAAGGTAGCTGGATTCAACGTAGTGCACCTTTTCAGCTGCACGTTCGGTGAGCCCAGAATTATCGTTTCATACCTTGTGAGTCTTGCTCCAGTCATGTGTTGCGTTCGGGAGCGGGTCAAAAGTATCTCAACTGAGTGAGGGACCATGAGCGTTACTGGGTGTCCCATCACTATTCCTTCACTCTGAGTGAGGCTGATACCAACTGCTGCTACGGCGCGCAAACACCCTGGGAGTGCTGCTGCGACCGGATCCAAAGTAGCTGAAAAATACGCTACTGGTCTGTTTACGCCACCATGGGCTTGAGTCAAGACAGACAAAGAACATGCATCACGTTCGTGACAAAACAATGTGAAAGGCTTTGTGTAATCAGGCATACCTAAAGCTGGAGCCCTACACATGCATTCTTTCAATTCAACAAAAGCGTCCATCTCATCTCCTTTCAGCTCAATTTGATCCAAAGCATCCTTCTGGGTCAGTTTCAGTAAAGGCTTCGCTAGACTCGAGAAGTTGGGAATCCACTGGCGACAGTAGCCCACCATTCCCAAGAACTTCCTCACCTCCTTTCTCGTCTTAGGCGGACTCATTTGAAGTACACTTGTAATCCTTTCCTTCATTATTCTCCGTGACCCTTTCTCTATCTGGTGACCCAAGTATTTCGCTTTCTTCTGACAGAACTGCAATTTGGAAGGAGACACCTTGTGTCCGTTTCTTCCCAAATGGTTCAACAGGGCAATGGTATCGGCTGTGCAGCCACTTTCTGTCTTTGATGCAACCAGTAAGTCGTCAATGTACTGTACTAGGGTTGACTCGAATGGCAACTCTAACTCTTCCAGGTCTTTCTTTAGAATCTGATTGAATATCGACGGTGACTCAGAAAACCCTTGAGGAATTCGACACCAACTGTACACTCTGTCTAGGAATTTGAAACAAAAGAGAAATTGGCTGTCCTCATGAAGAGGCACAGAAAAGAATGCTTGTGACAAATCGATGACTGAGAACCACTCAGCATCGCAAGGGATCTGAAACATTATCACAGCTGGATTCGGTACAACAGGGCAGCATTTGACTATGATGTCATTTATTTTCCTCAAGTCCTGCACGAGTCGGACCTTTCCACTTGGCTTTATTAGTCCCATTATTGGTGAATTACATGGACTACTTAACACTTCTTTCAGTACTCCCTGCTTTACAAATTCGTCAATGAGTTGGGCAACTTTCATGAGGGTATCTTGTGGCATGTGGTATTGTGGGGTCTGGGGAAAGATTGCATTGGGCTTTACAGTCACTTTCACTGGTTCCACTCCTTTCATCAATCCCACCTCTTTCCCTGTCATGTCCCACACTTCCTTTCCGACTGTTTCTCGTAATTCTGCTGGAATATCTTCTTCAGTTATCATCGGGAAAAGACAAATCAGAGGATACTCTTCATCTACCGTTTCCATTTCATCCCCCTCTACACTGTCCTCTTCTTCCCCATCACTGCTCGTCTGGATTGTTATTCCTTCATTCGAACACATGATCGAACATCCCAATTTGCACAATAGGTCTCTCCCTAACAGTGCTATTGGGCTTGAGTCACATATCACAAACTGATGTACCCCTTGATAGTTACCGATGCTGACTGGTACCGGATCTGTAATTGGGTTCGTCAGATGTCTGTTTGCTACTCCCACCACTTGAACTGTCCTCCCTGAGAGTGGCAAATTTGGTATTTCACTACTCTTAACAGTCGAACGTGTGGCTCCCGTGTCCACCAAGAATGAAACACGATGACCCATTACTCTTCCCTCTACGTACGGACCCTTTTGATCAACTTCTAAGGATGCTGCAAGCACACAATCTCCTTCTTCTTCTGAGCTTTCACTCTCCCATACATTGTTTATTCCACTCTCACTGTGTAATGGGAACTGTTGTACGGTGCCGTTTGTACTCATTACCTGACCCGAGACCTGTGGAGGAACCATCACTTGCTGCTGACTCATTGGTGCCAAAGGTATTTGCATTTGCTGATTAGGTACCATGGGTAACTGCTGTTGTATCGGCTGCATTTGCGTCATCTGCATACGAGGCATCTGCATCTGCTGCGGCTGCATAGGTTGTAATCCCTGCAATTGATTTATGGTCTGAAAATTTGTATTTGGACCTCTCATTTTCGGTCCTCTCATTGTCTGAAATGCATTGACATCATTGTTTTGCTGACCAACACCTACACCTCCACCTGCACCTTCCTGCACCACCATCGGGCACTCGCGTTTCCAATGACCTACAATTCCGCACGCGTGACACGGCATCACTTTCTTCATTGCCTGCACACCCGTCACAACAGTGTTTAAATCCGGACCATTATTCACAAAACCTCCTCTGCCTCTGCCTCTCGCCTGTGGCTGAAACGCCATGTTTCCCTGCAACTGCGGCTGCGGCTGCGGTACCTGCTGTTGGAACCCTTGCATCCCTTGCAAACCTTGCAGACCTGTCTGAGCTGCTTTAAGTTGCATCATCATCACCTTCTCTTTCAGCCTTTTCTGTTTCACCTCAATTTCGTCGCTACAGTATTTCGCATAAGTCAAGACCTCATCAATCGGTTTAGACTGCCAGCAAATCAAATGCGACTTTATCATCTGACTTATCTCTGGTCTCAACCCTTCCACAAATCTAAACACAAAATGAAGCATATCCTTCGCCTCAATTGTTTCCGTGCCACTGTAATTCTTGAACGCCTTCAACAACCTCTCATAGTAACTATGAATCGATTCTTTAGCCTCTTGGGCAGTTCGATCAATCTTCTGCCAATCCACATTTTTCGCGGCAACCTTCGTCTTCAAATGCTCAATCACCATATAGTACAAGCTCATCACCATAGGTGATGGTGCACCCGTCTCCCTGTCTCTTTCTGGTTCACTTGTCGGCCAACCTACAGCTCTTTTGCAATCCTCCCACAAATCTGCCGGAACCACGATCTCAAAGAGAGTATTCAGGTCTTCCCAGAGACATTTTGCAAGCTTCACAAACCTATCAGTCTGTTGATACCATTCAATCGGCTTCTCTCTCAGTTTGGGAAAATCATCCGTAAATGACTGAATGTTGCTTCTGTGCCATGGCACATGTATTAATTTCCCCCCTGCTGTCTCCCTCATTGGTAACATGGTTACTGTCTCGCTGCTCTGCGGTCTTTTCTCGTTGTGCTCTGTAGCACTGTCCCTCCTCTTATCCTTCCTCTTTACTCACCTGCTTTCCCACTTGTCTAACCACCTCCACACTTGGGCACTCTGCAACAATTCTCTAAGGTGTGCCTTCATGCCTGCTGACCTCATGTGTTCAAAATCTGTGGTCCCAAAATCCAACCTATAGCTCCTGCTCAAGTGTTTTGTCTTGCCTATGTCAATCCCGTTTCTGTCCGCTACTTCCTGCAAACTTTTATGTACCTTGTTCACTTCTTTCGTAATCTTTGGACATAGGTATCTCAGCTCTTCTTCCGTGTAGGACTCTAACCTATTCACACCCATAGTCCCTTCCACCAATTCTTGTGCTTCCATGTTCAGCCTCATCCTATTCAGGTAATCTTCTCCTTTCCCACTGTCTGAACTTTGTGTGGAATTCAGACTGTTGAACCACTGTGTCAGCTGTTGCGCATTTACCCCCATCAGTGTAGCATTCACATCGACTGCCATCGATGGTTGCGGCAACTTTTCAGTATTCGATGTTAAAGGTATTATCAGTGGGGGGCTCGACCTCACCAGTGTAGACTGAGCACATATGGGACTAAACTCCATCAAGGATCCAGATCCACTTGGCTGAGCCGCTATCGGAGTTATCCCTGGAGTGTTCTCTATACACCTCCTCTCTGTCCCATTCTGTAGCATTGATCCCTGACTGTTCATGCCTAAGTTAGGCTGGCTATACAGAGGTACCGGTGGACCTACAGTAATGGGTAGTGATATCGCGTCTGGGTTCTGTCCATTTCCCATGTTCTGAGGCATGTTCATCCCCATATTATGGGTCATCATTGTCAGCATGCCCATCTGACTCCCCGTCATCTGACCATATGCGTTTCCTCCCTGCATCTGCTTTTGAGGCATCATAAACTGAGTTGATTCAGCCTGTGTCATTGTTGGATTGTGACCATTCTGTACTCCCCTCACTGTTTGTTCTAGAACCATTCCTCCACTATTGTCACTGCTGTAGTACCCTGGCATCTGCGGTTGGTAATTTTCTGCTGGTTTCATTATGGGCACATCTGGATATATTCTCCTAACCTGCGGTATCTGCGGGGTGAACAGTAAACTCGGGTCCTTAGATCCCGATGATGCTCCTGAACTCTGGGTTTCACTGATCTGTACCGAAGCCGGAGGGGCAGAACTGGTACTTGGACCTTGTCCATTCTCCGCATAAGGTGGTGGACGGTCGTTCAGCAATTGCATTATTAACTCCTCATCCTCTAACTCCTCTTCTCTTCTCAATTTTTCCTCGTCCTCTCTATCCTTGGAACACTTCCTGTCTGTCTTACAGGTAGCTTTCTTACCTGTCTCCTCTTCCTCCTTAGTAATTGCGGGAAACAATTTTATTCCCTGCAATACATCTGACCTCCACACCTTCTGCGCATTATCCCACCTAGCATCCGCTAGTGTCTTTTCTACCTTCCTCATCCTTGTTTCAAACTTATTCTTCTGTTGCTGTCTAGCCATTAATTCCCAGATCGCTAGAGCCTCAAACTGGGCTGGCCTTGGAGGCACCTTCATGTCGTACATCGTGAATCTCAAATTCTCTAGGATCCTTATATTGAATGTCCCATGTATCGGGAACGCTACGCTCCCATGTTTCTCTGTCAGTTTGTGCCATTGCTTTAGCCAAAGACACGGAGCTACCCCTTTTTCCTCCATTACAATATAAGCTGGTGTGCCCTCGGGCGGCGTCTCCTCTCCTACGCTTGCTTTGATGTAAGACTCCCCCTTCATCGCACTCCTAAATGCTTTAAGGAATTTCATTTTCTCGTCTTTTATTTCACAAAGTTTGTAATCAATAGGTCACTTTTATTCCACAAAATTTGTAATTAATAGGTCACTTTAATTCCCGGAATACTCTTCACTTGCCTTTCCCTTTCCAATCGAGCCCCACGGACTGCGTCCAATCCGTGCGCGACCCTTCTCTCCAACCAACCTATCCCAGCGCAGCTCCTAGTGACGTCACACTCACACACACTGCGGCTGACAAAGCCTCGTGGCTAGTCTTCCTTCACTCAGCTCCTCCCGTAACAACTTCTTGCATGTATCGCGAGCTACCAAAAACTAAAACAGATCTGTCGGTTTACTACAGGAAGGGTAACACAATCGCTTCAGGACCTTAGGGACCTTTCACTAGCCTCGGCCGCTATTCCGTCTTTCTCAGTCCCCACATTCGCAAGCAAATCTGACCTGCAGACCTACTCTCAACTTGTCAATGATCTATTCTAGTGCACTTAGAATCTTGTCAAAGCCCGAAGTTGAAGTTTCTTTCACTCCCTAACACACGTACCGACTTGTTGGCCACGCCCGATCAACCTACTAAACCGCCCAGACCACAACATGGATCAACATACTCCGGAGTCTCTTGACCTCGCAGGGCCCGTCTCAACAACAACAACCACGTGGACCTTTTCATGCACAAAGCGCCACACGCACATGAAGTTCGACGACTTCCCCACTCTCACACCCGGAGCCGCACCTCCGATATTTCTATGAAGTTCGACGACTTCACTACTTCTACACTCGGAGTCGCACCTCCGCTATCCTCAAAAAGAAAAATCCTCACAACCTTTTCACACACCCTGCGGCAATAAGCTGTGCAAGCGCAAAACCCTAACTTCACTCATACCATCACTAGTACCGCCAACGCTGTTTCCACACCTCCGTTCTCTCCATTCGCAAGCTCCGAGATCCCGGGAAAGTCGCGGTGGACCTAGCCCATCATCATTCTGTCAATCAGTTTTATCCAAGAAAAATCTGATTCAACTTCTCGAATGGGGTCTCAAAATGCGTAACCGTTAATCCAACACCATGTACTCTAATAGTACAGGGTCCCAAAAGACGTAACCGTCCTCTGCTACCATCTACTGATAGAGCGAACTGTGGTAACAATTTACCTGTGTTCGGACGCTCTTTAGGCCGATGGATCTTTTGACTAAGTGGGAACTCTCTGTACTCTTAATCGATCAGTCGCATCAAATCAATAATCAATAACGAACATAAGCAATACCTTGATCAACATAACACTTAATGATTAATCCAGAATACATTTCGGCGAACCCTGACCTTTCAGTCAGGAATAACCACACCAATTTATTGCAAAGTTAGTGAATTTATTTCCCTATATTAACAAAGCTAGCACAATATAAATGTGTCTCAACACCAAATGATAAACATAGATGAACATTAATAGCTGTCCATATCGTCGAAACAAGTGTAATCTATGTAGCATTTGAATCACAAGGCATTCGATAATGTCAATGCAAAGCACTAATACGATAATCTGTAATGGGCTAATTGCGTACATTTAGTCAGCATAACAAGATCTCAAATTCCATCGTGCGACATATGGAATCCTCATCTAACCTCAAATTAGCATCAGCATGTGGGACTTCATGCAAAAACAATTTATTAACATAAATTTAGAAAACTCCTATCTAGGGATCTTATCAAAAATTAGCAGTTGGTTACCTAAAAGAAACACAATGCAATTTTACAGTTTCCTTTCATATTTACCAATTACGATCAGCATACAAGGAAGTCTTCGTCTCACAGGTACCGTTTCTCGATCAGCATGGGACGGGACAAAGGGGCAAGGGTGGACGGGGCAATCGCCTCATGGCGGCAAGTTAAGACTACTACTTCATGCAAAGGGACAAATCAAAGTTAAAGTCTCTAGGGCAAGAATCATTAAAGTCTCTTTCTCTCGACTAGAGAAAGCATCAAAGTCTCTCAAAATGGCGTCGCAGCAAAGTGGGCCATAATAGCTACGAAATCTGCAAAATGGCGGGATGTCCAATAATAGAGAGAGCTTTCCTCTCGTGCACCTGGGTTTTATAGACAACAGTTCAAGTCCAGTAGG
The DNA here is from genome assembly GCF_031143425.1 of Pleurodeles waltl. NCBI lineage: Eukaryota > Metazoa > Chordata > Amphibia > Caudata > Salamandridae > Pleurodeles > Pleurodeles waltl. The sequence continues at coordinate 629,486,224 of NC_090444.1, read as the reverse complement.
GTCTCCATTGGAGGGTTCATAGGTTAGCTTCAAATTGTCCAATCAAAAACGACAGTTCTCAAGCTTTTACTTAAGCATACATTATCCTTGGAGATGGGTACGCAAATCGCAACATTGTCTACCAATTAGCTCACTTTCAGAGCCTCCATTGTCCGCACCTGCAAGTCGACCTTGAATTAAAGAGAAAATATGCCATGCTGGCACGAAACTTTAAGATAAGCATGTGAACAGTTTCTGTGGAAAAATACAGCTTCAAGCAGAAATACACGTTTAATAGCACATTGGAAAAATACGAACATCTAAACCGTGAGACCAGGCCACTAGGCCAAAGCCTCCTCTAAAGTAATGCTAAACTAACGCATTTCAAACAAGCAAATCGTAGCACACGTTTATGATTATGTCAGATTAGTGCAATTCTAATACACTACGTTATATAAAGCACGCGTATAATGTTGGCAAACTACTCTGAGGGCACATTTTGTCCCCGTACAATCTTTATTAGTTCGGTTAAAGTCACACATGATTATTTCACACTACGTTTATGCGTTAATAAATCAAAACCTTCATTTTCTGCTTCATCATTAGTTAGTATTACATCACAATTTTGTCAGATGTTAGTACTGTCTGGGAAAAGGTTTCCTGTCATTGGCACCACTTTAACACTCAAAAACAATACTAAGCAACTGAAAAATGACCAATCAACCTTTGCATGGGGCCTTCCTCTGCGTGGCAGCTCAGGTTGACACCGTATCAGTGACTTTTGATTTATTTGAGCTACAAATAGATTTTTTTTACAATCTACAGGATATGTAGCAGATGATGGATTATGTGCCAAGTACAAAAAATCTATTATTATGCAGAAAACACTGCAGCTGCAGAATCGCATATTTCCAGTTGCTCTGGCTGTGTGGTACCTACAATACCCCAAACCGTCTTCTGGTGCTTGTGAGAAAGTTCTGCCAGGCTGAATAGGGAATGTACAAAAGTTATACCTTGTATCCCATAAAATACTCTACAGAAAATGTCTACCGAGGCAACCCAAATGTGCTTTTAAAATATACTTGTCTCAACCTTCGGTAGCATGGGTTGAGCTTGAAGCTTCATTTACGCCCAGATTGGCCACCAGAACAGCGGATGCACTGACTCTCCCTGTCCCGTTTCGACAAGTCCACCTTATTCAAAGGTCACTGTTGAAACAGCGGGAGAGCTTTAACAAACAAGCATTGGTAAATGCATTAGGTTTCGCCTATGTGATTTTTAATTGTTTTGTTGTAATTCAATATATTTGGCACTAGTTGTGTTAATCAATGGGAATTGCAGTATCGTACTTTATGAAACCTCTATTAGTTAAAGGATTGCAGTGGTTTATGTCTGTAACCAGAAAGGCAGGTACTGAAGCCTGATTGGAGCAGTGGAAATAGTTAGGGGTGTAACACTGGTCCCTGAAAGCCCTTTGGCGCAGAGGTCTGTGTTATGCTCCTTTAAAAAGTACACACTTCACAGCTCAGCTGGTAGCTCCTTTCCAATACAACTCAAAAAAATAAATGTGTGCCATCAGGAAGCTTCAATTGATTCCTTTAATTTAAGCCAATACCGGCTTCCCAGCTCCCTTTACATTTGCAAATTAACCCATCGTGAACATTTACACTTCTTTCAGGCAAGCAGGTGCAATGGGAAGAAGGGCTTTTTACCTGTCTGTTGGCCTACAGTTTCACAGCACAGGAGACTCCCTGCCGTACACTTCAGCTGAAGCATTTTAGCATTTGGAATTAACTGTCCCGGGATGGCTATCTTTTCATTGAAAGTAAGGGAACTGATTTCCTTAAATTAAAAAAAGTATGGTCACATAGTGACCCTTTGATCCAGCCACTCCAACTAATGAGTGCGCCCCAAAACATAAATAAATGATAGAGCTCTAGAAAACATTCACAATGTGTGCTGAGAAATAAAATTAGAAGAAATTGTTGCTGAAACAAAAGCATGCTCTAAATGCGTGCAAGTATTCAAACATTATTTTCAAGGTCTCAGCTTCAAAAGAAACCTAACAAACATTAGTTGACAGGAGTGTGTTACAACTGTGTGAAATCACGCTTTTAACGCTTGCAACCATTGTCGGACAAAGGCCACAGAATGCTGTGATGAAAGACGCTTTAAATGCGTTCAGCTAGGGATGCATTCAGCGAGGGGAGCTAATAAAAGCGAAGCAATAAATGCTGTGCAGCAAGCAAGTTAAAGAAGTTCCTCTGATCAAAGTAACAGGCAGCTGATGAGAATGAGTACTTAAGCCACAGGAGCCTGATAAGAGAAAAACACACAAGGAACAACAGGAGAAAAACGCCTACAACAAATAGAAGGGAGGAAAATAAAATCGACAAGTACACAGATCAATAAGACAGGAAGGCGGGATGTAAGTCCTCTTAACATATATTTCATGTAATAGAATTCACAAGCAGAGCACAGGAACTGTGCAAGCGAAACCTAAAAAGGGCAATACCTACCGATGCTCCATATCACTGCAGGATGGCGAGTCAGTTAGCACTTTTTTTACTTTCCTAAAAACCCTTCCATCCCCAAAAATATTTTGTTTCCTGAAGCGCTGGGAATTTTATAACGCCATGCCAGGGACATTGTTCTATTTTTCACAACCATATCATACATGCTTTGTATATGTTTTTAGGCAAGAAAAAAACAGCATTTAAAAACTCACGCTAAATAGGGTAAGCCTTCCATTTCCATGGACACTGTCATAATTTGAAGGGTGACCTTCTTGCAAGGTGATTCTGATGATAGATCTCACTGAGTGTCTGCAGTCAGAATATTAGTGATCCTCTCACCACTAAAGGAGGGGAGAGGTCAATGATTAGAGATCAAACAATACGTACTGCATTTTGTTAGATATTTCTACACTGCCTACTCAAAATGAAGCTATTAGGCTAAGCTTTATTCTAGAGTGTACAAGGGTCAAAAGTTCAAAAGCAACTCAGATACTAAAGAACAAAAAATGTAACTTTTGAACCAATGTCATAAATATTGCAGAAGAAATTCGCTTTCTGTTAGTCTACTTTTTTAAATCTAATAATTACTACAAACAGAAAACAATAGTTGCAATGATGTATCCATTCAGGGTTTTATGAGGTTAGATAGTCTGATCCAAAGGCCACAATGAATACGGATGAAGAACACAGAAGCAAAGGTGGATGAAAGTGGATCTGTGTGGCTGATGTGATATCGGGTATGCTGGTTGTCATCCCTGAGTTTTTAGGGTCAAGCCTGCCAGAGCATGCGCTTGTGCATGCATCTCGCATGTGAGACACTGTTGTGTTCAGTAAAGGGCTTGGAGCCCGGCTGTTGCTCACCATTTGTTGGTTAGCGTGGCACTCTTGTTTACAGCCTCGTAATTTGACAAGGCACGTCTGGCATCATTTCCGTTCCCCTGTGTGGAGCAGGGATCAAGTACTAATTGATTCATCTTAATTAGTGCCCATCCGCTGCTCCAGACGTGATTGTGATACTATTTTGTTCTAAATTCCAATGCCCTGCTAACAGAAGGCTTGTGACTGGCAAAAACGTGCCCGGTAGGAAAAACAAAATTACAAAGTTGAATTTTTTAAAGCTAACTTTATTTTATTTTATTAAGTCGTCTTTTCTCAGTTTCCACTCATGTTTTCTTTTTTGTTTTTGCTCGTGGGTGCTTTTGTCAAAAGATGACAATTAATGTTTTTGAAATATGTGAAACCTATTGCATTGCAAATGCTTGTTTATTTCTGCAATGGAGTTAACAAACCTTTTCCATGTCTCTAATGCACAAATTTACTGCCTAAGGAATGACAGGGATTAAACAAACTAGGAAAGGGATGATTTTTTGAGTACTGTCATGTCAGTTTTAAACCACCACTCAAGACAAAACTTGCTGATTTAGAATTTCCAGACCTGGCAGGCTGTATTGAATGCATATGCTAAGGCCAGTGTTTGTTTGGGACAAATGCAAATAGCTCTCCTGCGTCTTGATGCAGAAAGTCAGGAATACATTCTTGGTTCAGAGGTGCCACTACAAGGCTTTTGGGCATGGCGTTGCATTGCATGTGGTGCTCCTAGTTCAGTTATCCAGCCTTCAAGGGATTCAAAATGAATTGCTAAATTTGATTACAGATTCCTCTTTCCACAGAGTGACATTTTCAACATTCTGTGGGGATATGGTTTGTGGCTGCCATTGTTTCCCACTGCATTACCTCCCATTACCTCCCATTTCCAAGATGATTTATCTTAAGAACTTGGCAAGTTTTCCTGCTTCACCAAAGACCCAGGCAGCTGTCCATCAGAGACATGGACATTTTGGGTAACATGTACAATCTCTAATGCTTTTAACTATACACTCTGTGTAAATTGTGTCTTACTGAAAGGATGGAATGGCATGTGATACAAAGTTCAGAGTCACTGTGTTGTATATAAATTATCAAGACTATAATCTAACAATGAGGTCCAATTGGTTTATCTTACACATATTTAATAATAATTTCAGCATATTGCTTTAAACCAACCGTAATGAAATTTGTGCTTTGAGCTGCCTGACTGAGAGAACTGATTACTCTACTGCCCTAGCTCACAGACAAAAGGCCAGTCTCAGAGAGATTACGCTTCAGCTGGTAAAGAAAGAAACAGGGGTTGCAATCTTCATAGCTGTTTTCAGCACCTCCATGTAAATTTCCTTGAAGGATGTTGCATATAGGACAAAGGAAAGACAGACAGAGCTCATGCTCATTTGCCACAGGAGGTTTTTTAGGCCTTAGAAGGAAGAGACAAGGCCACAGTTGGCTGAGCTTGACTCAGAGAGAGAAATGCGCCACACTTTTGAAGGAAGTTGCCATTTTGAAATCATCCCGGAGTGTAGCACAGGGGTGGAACAAGCAGTACATTGGATCATGTAAATAGCATAAGGGTGGATGTATAATCCAGCAAAACCATATTGGGGGGGGGATAACTCACCAAACAAACGAAATGCCACCTTCTCTTTTAGTTCCGTATGCATTCTCAAGAGTGGAGAAACTATGAAACTGGTAGCCTTGAGACCATCCTGAACAAGTATTAGGAGTCTGGAGATTTCTATTGTGTGCTCTGGACTTTGTGGACTTGTTGCACCAGCTCCCTGACTCCCTCTTATAGGCAGTTCAGGGTGGCTTGCTGGGAACCCAGAAGGAGGGGTCCCATTGGCTTCTGTTGGTCTGTTTCTGTTATAGTGCCTTGAAGAGAGGGCTGTGTGGGCTGAGATGCAGAATCACCCTGTATGAGGTTGAAGGGACATGGGTGGCTGGAGAGAGCCAATTCATGACAGAGGTCTGCTGTGGAGATGGCTACATATTTGTCAACTAGCCCCTAGGAAACCCCCAGTGGTAGACAGGTGGGTAGGCTCAAAGCTCTACAGCTGAGCATCTGATCAGTAGGAAAAAGCAGCACTGTCAGGGACCGTAGAAGGCTGCAGGGATCCAGAAGGGTCAGAAGGCCCCTGTAAATAAGCTCTGGTGGCTAGAGCACACTACCAGGAGAAAAATGCTACAAATTCTGTTAATATCAGAGTGACTGTTACCAAGATTTGTGCATTTGAAGGTTTCGTTCGTGTGGAGCACTTCGCCCCCTCATTCATATCCAGAAGACCAAGGGACCAGCACCAAAGAATGATTCTTGAATAAAACCTCTTGATAAACAAGTGAGAGCCAGACTGTGGTTTCTTACAACCCATGGGAAATAAAGAAAAATTCACTTCTGCCACTGCCTTTGGCCTGAGCATGTACAGCGGCATGTAACCATTTTTATATGTTCTCTTTTGTTTTTCTAAATTTTAAAGTTTTACCTGTGCGCTTTTTAACAGAAACTGAGTGGCATCGGTGGATTGGGGAGGGGAGCATTTAACTGAGTTAAGTTACTTTAAATTCAATTGAGTTTACTGATTTCTGTGGCCGGTGTGCTCCCTTTTCTTCAGGTTTTCTGGTTTCCATTTATTACCGCCATTTTTCCCCTTCTATGGTCCACTGGAGGCACCTGTTTAGGCAGGCTGCTCTCTTCCTGCTCAGCATAGCAGATGACTTCTCCCGACTTCAGGAGCACTGCGGCGTGGACACTCTTCTAGCGTTTACACATTTTTATATATTCTCTTGGATATGTTCACATTTCACCTGCAAGCTTTTCCACTGAAACTGAGTGCATAGGTTGGTTGCGTTTTTTAAAGACGGTCCATATTTATACTTGGTTTGCCCTGAATTAGTGTAATTTTTTTACGCTAATTCAGCGCAAGCCTAACTCCATATTTATACTTTGGCGCTAGACACGTCTAGTGCCAAAGTTGCAGAGGTTACGCCGTTTTCTGGAGGGGAAAACCTACCTTGTGTCAATGAGATGCAAGGTAGGCGTTCCTGTCCAGAAAAGGACAATATGGCCTTTGCACCATATTTATCCCCCATGCGAAAATCCAGCACAGGGGGATGGGTGCCTTAAATAATGGCACTAAGCTTGCTTAGAGCCATTATTTAACGCCTGGGTCTGGGCAGGCGTAAGGGGACATGAAGGCAGATTTCCATGGTCGGAGACCATGGAATTTGCCCACAGGTGCCCTTCAATGTCCCCAGGGACACCAACACCAGGAGGTCACCTGAGGATGGGGGAACCATCCAAGGTACGTCCTGGTGAGTATTTTTTTTTTTTGTTCCCAAAACGGCTCGGCGCTAGCCCCAATGGCCATGACAAGGGGACATTCGTCCCCTAAGGTTGGCCATTGGGGTGGTGGGCATGACTCCTGACTTTACTAAGACAGGAGCCATGTCCATGGGGCTTGTGCATCAGAAAATAGTGCTACACTGCTTGGAGGCAATTTTTTTGTCTTTAAACAGTGTAGTGCCATAATTTGGCGCACAAGCCCTGGTTCCCCCTGCGCCTCCCTGGCACTGTTAGCGTACTTTCCAAGGACGCTAAAAGGACCTCAGCGCAGCTAGCGCCATTTCATAAATATGGTGCCCGGCCGGCGTCCAGGAATGGCACTAGCCGCGCTATACTTTTTGACGCAAACCTGCGTTAGCGCAGGTTTGCCCCAAAAAGTATAACTCTGGCCCTAAGTTTTAGTTGAGTTACTTTGAATTTAAATGAGTTCACAGCTTTTCTTTGGTCGGGGACTCCCTTTTTTCAGGTTTTCGGGTTTTCGTGTATTGCCGCCATTTTTCACTGCCATTGATGTCTGAAAGCTCTGTTTTGGGCAGGCTGCGCTCCAGTCACTCAGCATACAAGATGGCTCCTCCCTACTTAACCCCTTAGCTGCTGGGCCTTCCCCCCCGTGCTGAGCCTTTTTTGGCTATTTGGGGTAGTGCGTGCTTAAGCATTTACGTCAAATTTGTGTCCTTTTTTTCTAACATCCTAGGGATTCTGAAAGCACCCAGAGTTTGTGGGTTCCCTGGAGGAGACCAAGAAATTAGCCAAAATACAGCTAATTTTATTTATTTTTTTCAGAAAAATAGGAAAAAAGGGCTGTGAAAGTATGTGTTTTTTTAAAAAAAAAATAGGAAAAAAGGGCTGTGGAAGTATGTGTTTTTTCCCCTGAAAATGGCATCAACAAAGGGGCTGCGGTGCTAAAATCACCATCTTCCCAGCTTTCATGAACAGGCATACTTGAATCAAGAACCCACATTTTTCAGCACAATTTTTTTATTTTACCGGGACATACCCTATTTTTACTATTTTTTGTGCTTTCAGCCTCCTTGCAGTTAGTGACAGAAATGGGTGTGAAACCAATGCTGGATCCTGGACAGCTAAACATTTCCGAAAAGTAGACAAAATTCTGAATTCAGCAAGGGGTCATTTGTGCAGACCCTTCAGGGTTTTCCTACATTGAGTAACAGCTAAAATAAAAAAATATTGAAATTTGGGTAAACAAAGAGCCATTTCCATCCATGTTTTCTTCTATAACTTTTTCCAGTAAGGGCAGAATTTTGAAAGCAATATATCATTACATCTGCTGGCCCTTGCAATGGGTTTTTATTGTATACCGGTTATACAGCAATTAATTTGGTGAAATATAAAAAGTCAAAAATAGGTATCAAGGAAACCTTTGTATTTCCATATTGGGCACAAGATAAGGTGTTGAGAAACAGAGGTTATTTGCACATCTCTGAATTCCGGGTACCTATACTAGTAAGTGAATTACAAGGTATTTCTCAAATAGACTTCTTTTTTACACACTGGCTTACATTTGGAAGGAAAGAATGTAGGGAAAGACAAGGGCAATAACACTTGTTCTGCTATTCAGTGTTCCCCAAGTCTCCCAATAAAGATGGTACCTCACTTGTGTGGGTAGCCCCACTGCCTGCGACAGGAAATGCAACATGGACACCTCACATTTTTACATTGAAATCTCTGGATTTTGGCCTCTAGGTCAGCCGGCACTTAGGGAAACCTACAAAACCTGTGCATTTTGGAAACTAGATACCTAGGGGAATCCAGAATGGGGTGACTTGTGGGGCTCTCACCAGGTTCTATTACCCAGAATCCTTTGCAAATCGCAAAATTTGGCAAAAAACACTTTTCCCTCAGATTTTGGTGCTGCAAAGGTCTGGAATCTGGGAAGAGCCACAAACTTCCTTCCACCCACCATTCTCCCAAGTCTCCTGATACAAATGGCACATCACTTGTGTGGGCAGGCCTAGTGACCGCAACAGGAAATGCCCCAAAACACAATGTGGACACATCACATTTTCCTAAAGAAAACAGACCTGTTTTTTTGGAAATTGCCTAGCTGTTGATTGTGGCCTCTAGCTCAGCCGGCACCTAGGGAAACATAGCAAAACTATATATTTTTGGAAACTAGACACCTAGAGGAATTTAGAATGGGGTGACTTGTGGGGCTCTCACCAGGTTATATTACCCAGAATCCTTTGCAAACCTCAAAATTTGGCAAAAGAACACCTTTTCCTCACATTTCAGTGATGGAAAGTTCTGGAATCTGAGAGGAGCAACAAACTTTCTTCTATCCAGCATTCCCTCAAGTCTCCTGATAAAAATGATACCTCACTTGTGTTGGTAGGCCTAGTGCCTGCGACAGGAAATGCCCCAAACCGCAACATGGACACATCAAATCTTTACATTGAAAACTGATGTGTTTTTTTGGAAAGTGCCTATCTGTGGATTTTAGTCTCTTGCTCAGCCAGTAGCTAGGAAAACATACCAAACCTGTGCATTTTAAAAAAACTAGGCATGTAGGGGAACCCAGGATGGGGTAACTTGTGGCACTCTCATCAGGTTCTGTTACCCAGAATCCTTTGCAAACCTCAACATTTGGCTAAAAAAGCACTTTTACCTCACATTTCGGTGATAATCTGGAATCTGAAAGGAGCCACAAATTTCGTTCCACCCAGCATTCCCCCAAGTGTCCCGATAAAAATGGTACCTCACTTGTGTGGGTAGGCCTAGTGCCCGTGTCAGGAATAGATCACACAACGGTCAATGTTGGTCCTTACATGAGGGCAACTGTTGACCCTAGAGTGATCCATTCATGACGCAGGCACTAGGTACAGGCACTCAAGTGGGGTAGCGTCTTTATCAGGACAGGCAGGGAAACACTGGGTGGTAGGAATTTTGGTGATCCCAGCATATTCCTGTAGTTTGTGTGACAGAAATGCAAGAACAAAATAGAGTTTTTATTCAACATTTTAGCTTTGCAGGGTATTCCTGGTAAGAAAACTTTGGGAAATCCACACAAGTCACACCTCCGTGCACTCCTCCGGGTGTCTAGTTTCCAGAAGTGTCTGGGTTTGGTAGGTTTCCCTGCATGGCCGCCGAGCCCAGGACCAAAAACGCAGGTACCTGCCTTTAAAAATCAGGCTGTTTTGTGATAGATAATTTTGATGTCTCCACAATACAATTTGAACGGTGGAATTTGGTGCTTAACTAAATTGAGGAGCTCCCAAGAGAGCACTCTCTCAGTGCTTGCTGCCTCATGCACCTGCTCTCTGGGTTGGGCTAACTCGGTTTGGTCCCGCTGCACAGACTGTGCTGGCAAAGGGACAGCAGGACTGTCCTCATCACCTCTTTCAGAATCACTGGAAGAGGAGTTATCGAATGGGACTCCTCCGACTGCAAAATCACTCCCAGAGTCTGCGCCATTGTCCTATCCCTCAGATACAGTCTCAGTATCTGCTCTCTCAGTCTCTGACCCTATGTCAGAGCTGTTCTCTATAATCCGAGTTAGGGCTTGAGCAGCAGTCATCCAACAAGATGCCATCTCTGCTACTGGCTAAACGGTCGCTCTAAAACACAAGTCTACGTAGACAGTCACAAAATTGCTGGTGGGTGTGTGTGTGATACATGCAACAGTAGAGGTCACCTTACCTTCACTTCTTCCCTCAATCAGCACTTACTCTCAAGACACTAAATAAAAGACAGACTATTACTTCACCTTGTCACATACCAGTCAACACAGTCTTTAGCACCTCTAGCGCCCAGTCCAACAATCATTATTGGTGCTCCCACTCCCATGATCTCTTCCTTGGATTCCCTCACTACCACGCAGCAAAAGTGCCCTTCATCTCTCCATAGCCCCCCTCACACATACATTTCATTTGTATTATAGTGCAGGTAATGGCTGGCTTTACTAATCCACTCAGCTATTCACATAAAATACAAATTTGATCTTTGCAGTAGGCATATAAAACTTCTGTGCTACTTTATGGCATAAAACTGACAAAAGTCAGATCCTTTTGTAGCGGAAACATAATCACAAGACTTACTTGACTTTTTTATTGGTATCTAAAAGCTACAGTTGAAACACGTCAGTTGAAGTATGCGCATTGCTTTGAAGACGCAAGCTGCAACTGCAAGAGAACTGGTGGCGATCACTTTTATATGTGGGTGTGGTTTTCCTGGGGGGCACAGCCCCCAGGTAAACCACACATGCATTGACAAAAGTGATCTCTCTCAATATATATATATATATATGTATATATATATATATGTACATATCTATCTGTAGATCGATATATAGATCTATATTTTTTTAATAGCGTATGGTTTCCCTGGGGGCCACCATACACCAATTGAAAAAAAAATTGCCCCCACAGGGGGTCGCCCTGTCAATTTTATTTTTTTTAAATGTCTTTTTTAACATTTTTTAAACCCCTGTGAGGGCAAACAAACCTTTGTTTAAAAAAAATGTGCTCGGGGGGCCATCCTATTTTTAGAGGGTGCCGAACCCTCCAAGTGAAATCCCTGGTGTCTAGTAGGGCTACTGGAAGGCCTTTTTTGAAAAGGGGGAATCTCCTCTTTCAAACAAGGCCTTCCTGAATGTCGTAGAGGCCCGTTTGGGCCCGTTTTCCCCACCAGAGCAGGAAGTGGCCGCTTCCTAAGGTGCTGACATCACAAAGGGGCGGGTGAGGGATTGGGTGGAGACACAGAAGATCTTCTGTGTCTCCCGGGATTATTTTAAATAAAACATTTTTTTAACCCCCTGCCTGGTGTCGCCCCCTGGTCGTGACCTATACCAGGGAGGTAGTGTGGGCGTCAACCTGTGTCCGACACCCGCACCAAAGGGCGGCCATGCAGCATATGTGCGCAGCAGGTGAACCACCGGGACACCGCTGGCATGCAAAAGACAAGCCTGTCTGTGCCCATCTGCATCCAGATCGTGGCCAGTGGCAGGTATGCTGCCATTCTCAGTATGCCCCGTTCAGACTGCATTGGCTATTCGGCCAGGAGTTAGTCACACTCAGGCCACCTCTATCCTGCCCTGTGAGGCCGGAGTTAAGGGCTTGCCTTGATGCAGTTGCTTGTTCTATATGTCATACTGTTTTTCCTTTAGAAACATTAATTAGGCAGGCATCAGAGGCATATGGGTGGGGAAGCTATGGAGAGGGGTGGTCAGGAGAGAAAAATATCTGCACTATTATTTCATGTCTGTTTTACATAAGCATGTACTGAATATTTTCGACTTACTAAGCTGCTTTCAACTGGATGTGCTTTTTATGACTGAGACTTGGCTGAACGGCTCATCAGCTGCTCCTGATATTTCATTAGCGAATCCAGAAGGTTATTCTCTGATTCATCAGGATAGAACCCATCAAAAGGGTAGTGAGATGGTGATTGTCTTTGAATGTTTCATTGCACTGTACCATCTTTGAGTTACCTGAAGTGTTGGATACAGTGTGCTTGGGGTTCCGCCTTTCAATATCAGCAAAATCAAAATTTTAAGGTCTACTGATTTACTGCTCACCGGGCTATGCTGGGAACTTTATTAAATCTCTTGATTCTGCATTGGACCACCCCTCTCTGCACTTTGCCAACTTTAGGGGATTTTAATCTTCATTTCGATGATGTTTGGGACAAGATGGTAGCTACTTTAGCTAAAACTGTGGCATCTCTTAATATGTGTCAGTTGTAACAGGCCATATTATTGAACTGGTTTTCTTGAATCATTCTGTCATTCTCAGTCCCCCAGAGGAAATTCCCTGGTTAGATCATTTTCAAACTCTATTGATATGGTGGTCTGACAATTTCATCCAGCAAGTTAGCCCTGTTGCATATGTATTTTTCAGTGCGTGGAAAAAAAAACAGGCCACTGACTGGTCAGAGTTCTTACCCTGAACTGTCCCTCCCTTTCCAATGATGTAGATTTAAGTGTGGAGGCTTTACTCCTTGGCTGGGCAGGGCAACTGAGGCTTTGGCGCAGCATTTGAAGGAGGAAAGGCAGGTAAGGGTATCCACCCCTTGGTTCTCCTCCTCTCTGGCCGCTGAAACAAGAGCATGCAAGAAATTAGAGAGAACATGGCATACAGACTATTCTCTGGACAGTAACATTAGATATAAATCTATACTTAAGAGCTGTCATGCCTCAATCAAACAGGCATAGATTTCATATTTTGAGGAAATAATTAGAAATACCTCCTGTAGCTCATGCATAATTCTTAAGCCTGCTAAATCCTTTTCTTCCTCAAAGGCATGTAATAGGGCAATTATTCCCTCTCAGGAATTGTGAAATTGGCTTGCACATTTCTTTGAGTCTAAAATTGTTGATATTCAGAAGACTCGTCCTACTTCGAAAGCTTCTCTGCCCCTTGTGAGGCCAGATGATATTGACAGTTGAAGGTAATTTCCCTGGAGACATCTGCTGAGGTAATTATAAATTACAGACCTAGCTCCCTTCTTGATTCCTGCCCTCCTGCAATGATAACAGCTGCTGTGAAGGTGATCAGTCTAGTAATCAATAGTATCCAGTCTCACTATATCTTGCAGCATCATGCCAGCCACTTGGAAACTTGCTAAGCAGATCCCTCTTCTTAAGAAGCCCTTTTTGGAGCCAGATATTTTGAGCAACTATAGGTCTATTGCTTTATCAGCTTTTGCTAAAATGCTGAAAACACTGGTCAATTTCCAACTCTCAGACTACTTAAAGCAGGGTAAGCTGCTGCATCCTAGTCAGTCAAGCTTTCACCCCCTCACAGCATGAAGACTGCACCACTACAAATATCTGACCAGATGTCTCTGGACCTGGTAAAAAATGCTGCACTGTTTTTTTCTTGCTCTATCTTCAGCATTTAATACTGTCCCTCACTTGATTCTCCTACAACGTCTCGCCAGCCTGGGAGTTGGTGGCTTGTTGAGGGACTGGTTGAAATATTTTCTAGATTCCAAAGAATTCCTTCACCATTAAAGCGGAGAAGCAGTGTCTTAGGGCTCTTCCGCGAGCCCCACTCTATTTAACACCTTTATGTCCCTGCTAGCTACCTTGGTGGAGTCATGTGCTGCAAAATTAGTTCCTACTTGGATGACACCCAGCTGCTTTTTACCTTTGAGGGGTCTTCTTAGTCAGTAGAAAAGGCTTTTAAGGACTGCAATTTGGCAGTCTTTGATTGTATGCAGAGTAGCCAGCTAAAATGTAATTTTGATGAAAACAAAATTATTCTCTTTGACTCCCATTTGGACAACTCGTGGGCAGATGCTTGGTCTTCTGCTTTTATGGCTCCCCACCCCAGCTTTAGTCACCAAAAATGTGGGAGTAAAATTAGATAACTAACCTTCTAAGCAACTTCAGCTTTCTGTAGTGGTTAGCATGCCTTTTGGGCTACTTTGCACCCTTGAATGTCCTTGTTGAAAGATGGCGATACATCCATTGGTCACTTCTCGGTTGGATTATGCTAACACCCTTTCCCTAGGGGTGTCCGAGGCTTTTCTAAGATGTCTCCAGGTGGTACAAAAGTTTGCTGCCCGGCTCATTCTGAGACTTCCTTGACAGACATTGATCTCTCCCTTTCTAAAATCTTTGCATTGACTGCCTATGAAGAAGATGCTTTTGAAATCTTTATCTTTGGTCCACCTGGTGTTGTTCCACAGTCTAGCTCAGGTTATCTCACCAACAGATTCCTCCCTTACCGTCCTACCAGAACTTTGCAATCAGCATCTGCAACCTTGCTGATGGTGCCTCACATTAGGTATGCGAGAGAAAGAGGTAAAGCATTTTCATTTCTAGTGGCCAAAGACTAGAACCAGCTTCGTCCAGACCTTCAGATGCTCCCTTCAGAGGAGTTCTTTCATAGGAGCTTAAAACTTGACTTTTCTCTTCTGTTCATTGGTGGGTTCTTTTGTGTAAAGCGTGTACTTTAGACCTTGTGTGGAACACTCTTTGTGCACTCTACAAATCCTTGTATTCATTCATTACCACCAGGTCTGGCCGTCATTCCCCTCATCACTGGTGGGATATTAGCTATCTCACGTACAGAACAAAAGAACATACAAATGCTCGTCAGTGCTCCTCCCCCCTCCTGCTGGAGGCTACATAGGCAGCACTTACCCAGCTTATGGCCTGTTCTTTTTTCTGTCCTACATCAGGAAAAAAGGGCTAGGAGTAGTGGTGATCCAGGTGGGACCTGGATGGCCCATCGTAGTGCAGTCTTTGTCCCGGCTGGCGTGACAGCTGGAAGATTATACTGGCCAGAGGCTGCTATTGTGTTCCTGTTTGCTGTCATGTCTCCCGGGCTGCAGGGCTGCTGGGAGATGCGATTTTGTCCAGGATGGACCTTCACGTTGTGGCACGGTCTCGTCTTGGCCCTCGGCTTTGTGCCTGGATTCTGGGGTGAAGTGGTCCATGCATGCACTGCTGGGTGGTGGTACGTGTGGTGAGAGAACATTTTCTGCACTCTCTAGTAGCAGTGTATGTCAGGGGAATGGGTAATGACTCCCTCAGCCAGTTATTTCCTCCTTCACAGGAGATGTCATTGACCAAGGAGGTGTTTCGTCAGTTGTGAGGGAAGTATGGTGTGCCTTTTTCAACCTCATCGCTTCCTGGTTCAATGCTCAGATTCCCAGATTTTGCTCCTGGGGTCCTCACGAAGGGGACTAGGGGTGGATGCACTGACTCTTCCTCAGCTGGGTCATCTTCTGTATGCTTTCCCCCGCTGTCCTTGATCTCTCCTCTGTTGGGGAGATTGTCAGTGGAGGACACAGTTGTGATTGTGGTAGATCCTTTTTGGCCCCAGAGGTCATGGTTTCCTCTGGTCAAGATGGTGGCAATCCATGCTATCCTTCTCCTTTCCGGTCAACCCCCCTTACCGTCTCTCATGTGGCTCCATCTGACGGTCTGGAAGTTGAGAGGTGGGGTTTTCAGGGGCAGGGCTTGCTCCGACATTTAGCTGTGGCCATCCAGAATTCTTGCAAGACTTCTATTTTGCAGTCCTAAGAGTGGACCGCGTCAACCAAACAGGAGGAGGCATCGCCATCGTCCACAAGAACACCATCCGCATCACGACCAACTCCGACGACACCCTCACAGCTGCCGAACACCTTCACTTCCAGATACACACCGACCCCAAGACCTCACTCAGAGGCACCCTCATCTACAGACCCCCAGGACCCCGCACACAATTCAGCGAAGACCTCGCAGACTTCATCAGCCCACACGCCCTCCTCTCCGCTGACTACATCCTCCTAGGGGACCTCAACTTCCACCTGGAGAACAACAACGACAACAACACCACCACCCTGCTGGACAACCTCGCCAACCTCGGACTCAAGCAACTGGTGAACACCCCCACCCACTACGCCGGACACACGCTGGACCCAGTCTTCATCTCCAGCAAGTACATCTCCTTCAGCCACTCCACCGGACTCCACTGGACAGACCACAGCTGTGTCCACTTCAGCTTCAGAAGAACCACGACTCACCACCACCCACAACAGGTCCCCCGCAGGAACTGGAACAAGATCACCACCAACCAGCTCTCCACATCACTGAGCCTGAACCCCCCCGGCAGCTCAACGGACCCCAACCAAGCAGCCAACAACCTCACACAGTGGATCACCAACTGCGCCGACCACCTCGCACCGCTGAAAAGCCATCCCACCAGACCCAACAACAAGAAAGCCCCCTGGTTCAACAGCGACCTCAAGAACTCCAAGAAGAACTGCCGCACCCTCGAGAAAACCTGGCGAAAAAACCCAACTACAGACAACATGACCGCCCTCAAGCACGCCTCCCGCAAACACCACCAGCTGATCCGCACCACCAAGAAGACAGCATTCAAAGAACGACTAGACAACAACGCACACAACAGCAAGGAACTCTTCAACTTCGTCAAAGAGCTCTCCAACCCCAGCGCCGGAAACAACGACATCACGCCCTCACAAGACCTCTGCGACTCACTCGCCTCGTTCTTTCACCGCAAGATAGCCGACATACACAACAGCTTCGGCACACAGACCACGCATCCAACCACCAAACCAACGCCCCCCAACACCACCCTCCGCGCCTGGACCCCTGTCAGCACCGAAGACACTATCCACACGATGAACACCATCCATTCCGGATCTCCGACGGACCCATCCCATGCCCCCACCACGTCTTCAACAAGGCCGACTGCATCATCGCACCCCATCTCCGGGACATCATTAACTGCTCCTTCAACACCGCCACCTTCCCGGAGAGCTGGAAGCATGCCGAACTCAGCGCCCTCCTGAAGAAACCCGCAGCCGACCCCACTGATCTCAAGAACTACCGCCCCATCTCGCTCCTCCCGTTCCCTGCCAAAGTCATCGAGAAGACCGTCAACAGACAGCTAGCCGCCTTCCTCGAGACTAACAGATCCCTCGACCACTCGCAGTCCGGCTTCCGTGCCAACCACAGCACCGAGACCGCCCTCATCGCAGCCACTGACGACATCCGAGCCCTGCTCGACAACGGGGACACAGCGGCACTCATCCTCCTGGACCTCTCCGCAGCATTCGACACTGTCTGCCACCACACCATAGTGCAACGCCTCAGCAACATCGGAATCCAAGAGAAGGCACTAGAGTGGATCATCTCGTTCCTCACCGGAAGAACCCAGAGAGTCTGCCTCCCCCCGTTCAGTTCCAAGGCCACCAAAGTCATCTGCGGCGTACCGCAAGGATCGTCACTTAGCCCCACCCTATTCAACGTCTACATGAGCCCCCTTGCAGCCATCACACGCCAACACAACATCAACACCTACGCCGACGACACCCAGCTGATCCTCTCCCTCACCAACGACCCAGCCACCGCCAGAACCAATCTGCACGAAGGGATGAAAGACGTAGCCGAGTGGATGATGAATAGCCGCCTGAAGCTGAACGCAGACAAGACGGAAGTCCTCATCCTGGGATCATCACCCTCTGCCTGGGACGACTCTTGGTGGCCCCCTGCACTGGGCAGCGCACCCAAACCAAAGGACCACGCACGCAACCTGGGCTTCATCCTGGACTCCTCCCTCTCGATGACCAGACAAGTCAACGCTGTTTCATCATCATGCATCAACATCCTACACATGCTCCGAAAGATCTTCCGATGGATCCCCACCGAAACCGGGAAGACGGTCACCCAGACACTCGTCACCAGTCGACTGGACTACGGAAACACCCTTTACACCGGAACCACGGCCAAACTACAGAAAAGACTCCAACGCATCCAGAACGCCTCCGCACGCCTCATCCTCAACATCCCTCGACACAGCCATATCTCCGGACACCTGAGAGACCTGCACTGGCTCCCCGTCAGCAAGAGAATCATGTTCCGTCTCCTCACCCACGCACACAAGGCCCTCCACGACATGGGCCCCAGGTACCTCAACAACCGCCTGACCTTCTACACTCCCACCCGCCAGCTACGATCGATCAGCCGCGCCCTCGCCGCCGTTCCACGCATCAGGAAAGCCACCGCGGGAGGAAGATCCTTCTCCTACCTGGCAGCCAAGACTTGGAACTCCCTCCCCATCCACCTCCGTCTGACCCAAGACCACCTCTCCTTCAGGAAGCAACTCAAGACCTGGCTGTTCGAGCAGTAGCGGTCCCCCCCTCCCCCAGCACCTTGAGACCCTCCGGGTGAGTAGCGCGCTTTACAAATGACTGATTGATTGATTGATTGGTACAACGGTAGTTTTTAGCAGTGGTATATGCCTCTCTAGTTGTCCCCTCTGACTTGCCAGTTGAGTGACATCTTGCAATTTTTGTGGGATGGTTTTGAGAAGCATCTGGCGGTCTCCAATTTGAGGGCTCAATAGGCTGCTATCTGGGCTTTCAGGGCCTCTTGGGGGAATTTGACAGATGCTGAGAACTTTGTGGCACATTTATTTTGTAGTTTCTCCCTGACCAGGCCTTTGGTGAAGCCTTGTTTCCCTTTTGGGCTTTTCCTTTGGTGTTGAAGGCACTGGCCTCTCCTCCGTTTGAGCCTTTGGAGTTGGTAGACGTGAATTTTCTCACTCTCAAGGTTGTTTTCCTGGTGGCCATTACTTCAGCAAGGTGGATTGGGGAGCTGGGGGCTTTGATGGCCTTGGAGCCGTATCTTTCTTTCTTAGAGGATGGTATGGTTCTCTGATTGAGTCCTTCGTTCATTACAAAGGTGGCCTCTCAGTTTCATCGGTCCCAGGAGGTGGTTCTCCCAGCTTTGGGGAATGGTGCTGAGTCTGATTCGGAGATGCAGTGATCCCTATTGGATGTGCATTGTTCCCTGTTGGTTTACTTGGACAGAACAAAGTATTTTTGTAACACTGATTCTTTCTTTGTTTCCTTCGGTTCCTCTTTGAAAAGAGTCAAGGATTCCTCCCTGTCTATCAGCCGCTGGATCAAGCAAGTGATTGCCTTGGCCTGTACTGTGTCTTGGGCTCCCCCTTGGGCTGGGGCTCAAGGTCGGTCTACTAGGGGGGTTGCTGCTTCATGGGCAGAGTTAAAAGGGGTGTTGATTTCAGAAATTTGTAGGGGTGCTACCTGGGCTTCCCCTAATACTTTTATGAGACAATACAAGTTGCAGAATGTGCTGTGTTATTATGTCAATTGTGTATTGGGGTCCTGCAGTTTGTTGTGTCCTGATTCTTTTTTGTTCTGTCTAGAATAAATCACTGGTGGTGATGCATTGTACAGGGGGCTTCTGATGTGTTTATTCTCTTCATTTAGTTTTTTATTCTACGGTTTTCTATGAGTGTAGGATGCATTGCTTGGGAATTCTCACCAGTGATGAAGGGGACGAGAACGGAGGGACTTGGTGGTAATATCCCATTATTACTGGTAATCTTCATTACCCCCAAATCCCGCTGTCTTCATCCCATTTATCACGTCCCTCCCTCCCATCCGGATGGCCGGCCTTCATAGGTTGGACGCTTGGTAGTCCAGGTGGAATGCTGGGCAAGTGCTACCTATTACCCTGCTGCAGGAGGGGAAGGAGCACCTATGAGCATTCCTCTGTTCTGTTGTTCAGTATGTGAGATAGTTAATATCCCACCAGTGATGAATGGGATGAGGACAACAAGACCAGGAGTAATGAAGGTTACCAGTAAGTAATAAGACATACATTCACCTGCTGGGCATGGTCACCCATGTACCATATGTACTTGAGAAGAACTACAAGCAGGTAGAGAGAGTGGAAACATGTGGTTTGCCTGCCTACCCTCTATAAAGAGAAAATTGGCCAGACAAGAAACCAAGAGAACTGTTCATCACACTGGGGCCTCTTGCCCATCCCCAGAAGTATCCCCCAGCTGCCAGGTAATGATGTGTTTGCTGCTGCTTCTTGTTGAGGCAGTGGTTCCCACTGCACTGAAAGAATACAATTATCACCTGCAACCTACATCAATGAAAGAACATATATAGTCTTAGCTGCCAGCAAGGCTGCATCAAATAGAGGAGGAGGACCACGCTGGGACAAACAAATGGTCCATAAGCCCTTGCAGAGCAAACTTTGCATATTTATCTATATGTACCCTCCGTGGGAAATGAATCATGTACAGTTTTTTGTCATTGTGTAGGATGTCACATGGTTTTGCATAAGCACCCACACGGCCCCATTATGCAAGGAGTAAAAGCTCACCCTGAGTATAAGGGAAGGGAGAATCCCATGAAGAAGAATCCATAGATCTGGAAATCTGGGTAGAGCAGGGTTTGTTTACTATCTACTTCCAGGGCTGAGCTTTTGTGAATGCTCTGGGTGTATTAGACTCTGTTTACTGTTAGTCTTGTGAGATTGATAGAGAGCTTTGTGAATAATAGGAAATCTTTGTGACTAAGAAAAGCTGTGTCACAGCCAATTGGTATCATTATGGAACCCTCAGGTAGGAAGTAAATATTGAGGCTGTGCAGCGATTTCATTTTCATTTCAAACACATCCCATTTTCCTATGAGGAAAACAAGCTGCTTTAAAGAAAGACAAGTTATTTCAACGCAGTCACAGACATGGTGGTATGCTGGCCCCAGCAGGCCACCATCTGTGTGATTGTAACCAATCATAGTGGGTCACAATTTGCAACGTACCACATGAATATGAATGAGTTATATCGAATTGCGACCTACTACAATTCGGTATTTTGAACCAAGCTATCAGTGCATAGACCAGGTTGCAAAATACCAAATTGTTTAAGTGATTTTCTGACTAGAATCATTTGTGCATATTAACATGAATCAATGCAATTGACACAAAAACACTGAGATGTTTACAAATGCATTTTTCCGGCCTATGCTGAACTAGGCGTTGACTAGGTCTCATCTCCAGCTAGAAAAAGATCAATAAGGCTGTTTCATTATAATCATTATGTGTTTATTTTCTCATTCTGACACTGCATGCAGCAAAATGTCACTTTTAGCTTTTTGTATGATACGCTGTTCCAGAACAACACTTGAGGAAACCTTTTGCAACTTTCAAGGCTCTTCCTGCTTGCACGTTGTAGACAGAACATTCATGAGTCTTTCTATTGTTTATTGTACCACGTTGCTTTGCCACCTCCTATGACATTAGATAAGAAAGAGCTTACTATATTCATATTGGAGATATTGCTAACGCAGTGGGTTTATTTGACATTTTATAATAATCTACTGTGATTTATCAAGGAATGGATACATTTGCTCATCCAATTCTGAATGTGCAATTCTTCATTGCTTTCTATGCTGTATGGTAGAAATTCTAAGTAACCCGTCAAAGTTTAGGGGTGAGCCTGTCACTTTTGTGTGTCTAATATGGAGGCTTTTTCTAATTTCTTTTTTTCTCTGATTCAGATTTACTGTAATGAACTTCCTGGTATGTACAGCTGACTTTCAGCTACCTCTCTGATCAATCATTATGCCTAAGTATGCAAAGGTTTTGGCAAACTCAATATGGGTGCAATATTCATAAGAAAAATAGATACAGTTCCTGCAAATACAATATTATTAGTTATTTTTTTTTATTAAACTGTTTATTTTTGACTTGCGGAAACATTTATGAACATAAATGGAACAGCACAGAATACATCAAACAGAGTGTAGATAGCGACTGAGAAAGCTACACAAATATAGATGATAATTGTTATGAAACCTAACAAATATTTCTTAAACGTAGGCACTTTTAACAAAGTTTATTTGTCTCTATTGGCTTTTCATAGGCCACAAATAACGTACTTTATTAACAACAATAATAAAATATATTCTGTTTGCCCTTTTAACCTATTAAAGACAATGATTTTAGGGCCTACTGACATGTATGGCTGACTCTATAGGGAAATCTAAGGTTAAATGCACAACGCATTTTGAGTTTGCAAATTTCCCGATTCCTTTGTGTTACTTGAGCACGCTTGCTAAAGTTTAGTAAATTTGAATTTCATTCTCCTTTTCCATTGATAAGAAAGCTGCCAAAAGTCTGACATTGACAGAGGTAGTCAGGCTTATGTACACATGCATTGGTCTAGTTTTAATGTGCTATTGAATGTAAACTACATTGGCTCAAACTGTTGTTGGCATTTGCTAACAGTAAAAAAAACAGCAATATAAAGCAAGACCTAATGAATTTGCAATGGCTTTTTATCACCAGGTGCCATTTTGAGGACATGCCTCAGACTATAAGCCTGGCCACCTTCATTTCAAGATCCCACTTCCTCAAATACGACATGATCAAATTATCTTTCCTTACTAACAGTGCAATTTCCTTGTATAAATAAACTATAAGACTCAGGTGTGCATGCCAAAAAGTGTTTTAAACTTGAAGGAACACAATAGTTTGTTCACTGGTCATAGAAACACTCATCCTCCTTCATGAACATACATACAAAAACAATGACAGTTAAAACACCAGAGCGTGTAGTTTGACAAATTACACACTTATTGTAGCAACTGGAACACCCAACCACTGTCCGATTTTACTCCTGTGCCCACACAACCCTTTTCTGCCCCTTAAGATTTAAAGTTTAAAAGGATTTTGAATGCTTGGACCATTTCTTCTTACAGTCTGTATTTAAATTAAGTCTGTATAAAATGTTAATCCTGTTGACAACATTTGGCAAATTTGCACATTTTGCTTTACACAAAATTCACAAAATGTTGCAGTGAACTATTTCACACATTTTCACATCATATTTTGCTCATAGAAGATTATCTTGACCAGAAAATATCTGTCAGAAAAGCATAGACTGCTGGAACAAGTATCCTGCCAGTACCTTTTGTGACATTTTATGTGATTTTATGATTTTATGATTTTATGTGTGAAAATTTCACTTGATATACTGGCAAACCACTTATTTTACCAAATGCTTCACATTCAGTAATTTTGACAAAATGTCTTATTAAAAGTTCACATTTCATTATTTTTAAGCCAGTATATAAATGATAAAATACCCACTGCTGTACATTATAAGGATATTGCAAGTCACTGAGGAGTTCTATAACCATATAGAGCTGGGCTCGAAAAATCCACTGGACCACTCATTGGCGAGCCTTATTTGATCAGGTCCAGCTATTTTTAATATTGACACTGAACAGGAGTTCTGTCCAGCTGAAAAGTGGAGGAGCAATAAAAGATGCCTTTTAATCTTGTTCTTATGTCACATTTGCTCTGTGTTCACAGATAGAGGTCACATTTTTTCTTACAATTAGTGTTCCTTCGGACTGCAGAGTTCCAGGACTTTGTAGGGTGAACTGTGTGAGCTGCTGCTTAGAATGTAAAATAAAAGGATATAGGATGTCAGGTTTTTCCTAACACACAACATTTAAATGACTAAGTCAACTGTGCAAACACTTCAAAATATATTTCAGTAGTTGTGAAAGCCCTTTTTTATATTTCTGTGTGATGAAAACATATTTGAATAGGATGAAAACAAATCAGAATATTTATATGTTTTCAAAGATTGTTAACACACTATAAAGTTTTATCAGTAAAGCTGCATGTCAGTGGAGAGGTTATTAGACATTTCTTGGAAAGTTACTGTTTGTAGATGATAATAAGTTACCAAATCATGGTTTAGCAATATATTTATTAAAATAGAATGTTTAAACAAACTGAGAAACACTGCTGCCCTGATGGCAATGTTGTAAGTAAACTAAAAGAAGTCCTAGGTTATGTGGCCTAGATGGGTATGAGGGCTAGATTCTAGTGATGCATGCATCAAACTTTAGTCTACTTAATCAAACAAAATAGGTTTTTTAGTACTGCAGAAATGCTGAGCTCACATATTTGAAGATCCAATCATAAGTGAGAAGGAAGAAAAAGGCGACCCTGTAAACTATTTGCCTAGGATCACACAATTTGAGACCGGTTTACGGGTCAAGTAAATTACAGGGAGGTCAAGTATATTATTTAAGTTACTCGACCTGCAGGTCTAGTAACATTTTTATGATTTTTCAAGCCCTGTAGAGGAACGAGGCCGAAGGTGAGATCCTTTAAAAAGTTATGGAACACAGAGGTGACTTGCAATATTCTTGTCATGTACACTAGAGGGTATTTTATCCCACATAGTACATAGTCATACCATCACCTTTCCCACAAACCAATTCAAACCTAGGTATGTAGCTTTTCATATGTCAGAGTAAGCATGTTTGCAAAACGCAAAATGAAAATAAAACCTCTAGTGCAAGATTTTAACACATCAAAAACCTGTTAGATATTTGTTGCACACAGATAGTAGAAACAGTTCAGTACAGGATTATTTAATAAAAGCTGCAGTAGCTCAGAATGTATAGAAGCATGCAGTATGATTCTAGCTTTTAGCTATCTAAAGAGTGTCAAAATTATACATGTTCTCTCTGTTTGTCATTGCAAGCTGATAAATAGAGCAGAAGAAAGGGAAGCAATATTTAGGGCCATATTTATACTTTTCGACACACAACTGCGCCAACGCAGTTGTGCGTCAAAAAATCTAACGCCGGCTAACGCCATTCTGAAGCGCCATGCGGGAGCCGTATTTATTCAATGACGTTAGCCGGCGTTAGCCGGCGGAGCTGCCTGGTGTGCGTAAAAAAAAATGACGTACACCAGGCAGCGCCGGCGTAGGGGAATATGGAGCTTGGGTGCCAAAAAATGGGGCAAGTCAGGCTGAAGCAAAATTTTCGCCTCAACCCGATTTGCGGCATTTTTTTTTACTCCCAACCCCATTGAAATGACTCCTGTC
Source organism: Pleurodeles waltl (assembly GCF_031143425.1). Lineage (NCBI taxonomy): Eukaryota > Metazoa > Chordata > Amphibia > Caudata > Salamandridae > Pleurodeles > Pleurodeles waltl. Next base: position 629,461,358 of record NC_090444.1, on the reverse strand, counting down.
TTAGCAAAGACAGGAGTCATGCCCCCTTGCCCAATGGCCATGCCCAGGGGACTTCTGTCCCCTGGGCATGGTCATTGGGCATAGTGGCATGTAGGGGGGCACAAATCAGGCCCCCCTATGCCACCAAAAAAAAAAAGATTACTTACCTGAACTTACCTTATGTTCCCTGGGATGGGTCCCTCCATCCTTAGGCGTCCTCCTGGGGTGGGCAAGGGTGACGGGGGGGTCCCTGGGGGCATGGGAGGGCACCTCTGGGGTCCTTCCGAGCCCACAGGTCCCTTAATGCCTGCCCTGACCAGGCGCTAAAAAACGACGCCAAAGCGGCTGGACATCATTTTTTTGACCCGCCCACTCCCGGGCGTCATTTTTGCCCGGGAGTGTAAATACGGCGCACATGCCTCGGAGTCAATTTTTTAGACAGGAACGCCTACCTTGCATATCATTAACGCAAAGTAGGTGTCCACGCTAAAAAATTACGCAAACTCCATGGACTTTGGCGCTAGACGCGTCTAACACCAGAGTATAAATATGGAGTTCGTTTTGCGTCGAATTTGCGTAAAAAAAACGGCGCAAATCCGGCACAAACGGAGTATAAATATGGCCCTTAGTTTGTTGCTAAACAGCAGCTTCAAATATATTCTGTGACCTGACCTGCATTTCACCTGGGTTGCAGGCTCTGGCAGCAGGCATCGTGATGTTAGAGCATCGACTGTATAGACTTATAATAGTCAAGTTCTGATGTCTTTTCTGTCCCGAATTGGTGGGTCACAAATTGCCCACTATAAACAAATTAGAAATAGGCAAATATGAAGGGGTTACAGAATCCCATGTATCGCAAGAGACTAACTGTAAAAGTGGCATGTTTACAAAAAAGCTCTGTGATTGTGGGGTGTCTCTCACTAGTTCTCTGTGGGTGAATCTATTCCGAATTTTCAGGATACATATGTGAAATAAATGTACATAAATCGGTCTTCCAGGCTATCCTGGAAATGAGGCATAAATCAGGGCGTCCTGAACCAGTGCTGCAAAATTCTGCTTTGGAGCGTGTTTATCTCCCTGCACGTTTGCCTTATATTCTTTTTCTGCTCTAAACCCATTCTTAAGCTTCTTGTGAGACACCGCTGGTTTTTTAAAACCATGTTGAGCTTTTAGGCATCACTCCACTTGAAAACAAGCAACAGCCTACTATGATGACCGCATGATAAAAGATAAATAAGAGATGTTGACAACCTTTGTCAGCAAAGCAAACATCCTGTTCCCCAGAGGGGTTTTATGCAATAGCACTTTGTTTGTTAGTCTAGGTACATGTTAAGAACTGTAATTTCCACAGATGGATGAAGGATTAAGACAGAGAAATTGTCAGAGACATCCAGTACTTTACTTCTGTAATCAACTCCTTTAATTGACTCCTGCAATGTCACTGCACCTTTTCTTGACCTCTGTGCTAGAAATGGGGTCTCTAGTTAGCAGTGGTTTCCACCCTGTCCAAGTAGGGACCCTCCCTGTACTCAGGGTAAGGGAGTTAGGTAGCTAAAATAACCCATGCTCACCCCCATTAAGAGCTTGGCAGGAGCAGTCAGGCTTATCTCAGAGACAATGTGTGAAGTATTTGTGTACACACACAGTAACACAGTGAAAACACTACAAAACGACTCTGCACCAGTTTAAAAAAGTAGCCAATATTTATCTGAAAAAAACACAAATCCAACATCCACAGCAAAGATATCACTTTTAAAATACTAAGGGGGTTATTACAACTTTGGAGGAGGTGTTAATCCGTCCCAAATGTGACGGATATACCACCAGCCGTATTAGGAGTTCCATAGGATATAATGGACTCGTAATACGGCTGGTGGTATATCCGTCACTTTACCGTCACTTTTGGGACGGATTAACACCTCCTCCAAAGTTGTAATAACCCCCTAAATGTAATTGCAGTTCCTTGAAACCAATGAAGCGCTTGACTGAGAAAAAGTTCCTGAGATGCAGCAAAAACAAAGACGATGGGGGCCACAGGGTAGGTGATGCATCGAAAGAGTCAGAGATGCATTGGTTCTTTACTGTTGTAGGGGAGGTGATGCGTCGCTTCCTTACTGTCAGGTAGGGGAGGCGATGTATTGGTTCCTTACTTCCATAGGGGAGGTGATGCGTCATTTGTGTCACAAAGTGTCAGTTCCTTACTGTGGTGTGGTATTAATAAAGAAAATGGCGTCCAGGGACGATGCATTGGTGATGCGTCACAAGCCAAGCTGTGATGCATCGATCTCACAGCCATGAAGCAGGTCTGCATCAGAGTCAGGGCAATGCTTCACAGACTTTGCTGATGCGTTGCTTGTAACTCAGGCAGCGGTGGTTCTTCTGACGTGCTGCGTGGATTTCAAAGTTGGGGCCTGCACTGAAATCCATGGTTGATGCACCTAGCGGGAATCATGTTCCGGTGTAGGCAGCAGCAATGCATCAAATCCTTGCAGCAATGCGTCGGTTTGGAATGACGCTGTGATCCGATGTGTAGATTTTCTTCTTATAGCACAAAAATGCTCCTTGAAGGGCCCAGAAATGGATTTGGCACCACTTGGCAGAACAGGGCTCTCAGCAGAGGAGCCCAGGCGCTGCAAGATTAAGGCCCTCATTATGACCCTGGCGATCTGAAGTAATATGGTGGAAAGTACTGCCAACAGGCTGGCGGTACTTTCCACCATATTATGATGTTCCACAAATGTACCACACTGAATGCCACAGCGGTAACTGCCGCCGGGCTGGAGATATCAATCTCCAGCCCGGCAGCTGTCACTGTACCGCCTGCAGGATTATGACCCCACCTACCGCCATGGTTTCCGTGGCTTCCTTACTGCCATTAAAACATGGTGGTAGGCACTATCAGTGACAGGGACTCCCTTCCCTGTCACTGATAGAGGTCTTCCCCACCTTCTCCCCCTCTCCAGATACACCCCCTACCTCCCCTTCTCTCCAACCCCCCTACATTCACACCCCTTCACACACATACACGCATACACCCACCCATTCCCACATGCATCCACACATGCATACATCCATGCACACACCATCTGCTCACACTTTCATACATACACGCAGACACGCATTCACAGAACACAACATACACGCACTCACAGCTCCATACATACACGCACATTCAACGCGAAACACACACCTGCATAAACACACGCTCAAACATTCACACTCACCCCCACACACACACACATCACCCCCACCCTCTCTCCCCTGTCAGAGCACCCACTTACCTGTGGTGAGGGGGTCCTCTGGCAGGCGACGGGACGGGGCGTGCTGCCAGCAGCAGCGGCTGCCAACAGAACACCACCAGGCCGTATTATGTGTCATAATACGGCTGGCGGCAGTCTACTGGCATGCCGCTGCTCCTGGCAGCAGCGCCATCTTACCGCCATCCGCCGGCATGGCCACAGCTGGATTTCCGCCATTCATCTGCCCGAACTCTGGCTGTGGTCATAATCTGGCTGACGGCTGGTAGCCGCGGCAATGGTCTTTTGGTGGCTGTCGCCGTGGCGGTAGGCGGTCTTTACCGCCAATGTTATAATTAGATTAGCACAGGGCATTTGCTCATTACCAATGCATATCGTATTGACTTGTGGCCACCATTGTACCCTACAATTAACCATTTGTGGATCCATTGTCAAAATAAAGGAGGAGTTTTTTGTACACTTATTGGTTTCTGGTTATCTATGCATCTCAGATCTATCCGATCTAACTGGATTGTGACAGTGAAGCTATGAATTAACTGATTTTTTTGGGGATTACCAATACCTTGTTTTTGTAACTTATACTCTGAGGCTTATATAAGGGTCCACACCTCTTTGGTAACCCATACGCCACCAAAAGCAGGGCAGTTAGGAAGAGAGCGCTAGACCATCCTTGGAACTTTCATATAGTTATAATGAGGGCCTAAGTCTTTTATGTCCCTGAGACTTTATAACCGGATTCAAGCTCAACTCAAACTCTTGGAGAACTTTGGAAAGCAGGATGTAGAGAGCAAAATCCAGAAATGTTACTCCCAGGACGGAAACAGCAGGCCAGCACAACAAAGCAACAGGCAGAGTGGCTGTCCCTCCTATAGCATCCAGCTCTTCTTTCTGGCACCATGTCCTCAGTACAGAAGTGTTCTAACTTTGTGGGGTCAAAGTTCCAGTACTTACACCCATTTCTGTCTTAGAAGTAGGCAAACTTAAAAGAGAAGTTATTGTAGTGCACAAGACCCTGTCTTTCCCTGCCCTGGCCCCAGACACACTCCAGGGGGTTGGACACTGCTTTGTGTAAGAAGAGACACAGCCCTACTCAGGGGCAATTGTCAGCTCCTCCCACCACTCTAGCTCAGGAAGACCCAGCAGGGCACATCTCATCTCTCTTTGTGTGACTGTCTAGAGTGAATTCCCACACAGGCCAACTGTCATAATGACCCAGATGTGTATTCCACAGCCATGCAAAGGCACAAAATGGTTAGGTAGGAAAATGTCTACTTTCTAAAAGTGGCATTTTCAGACTCACAGTCCAAAAAACAACTTCACCAAAAGATGTATTTTTTAATTATAAGTTCGGAGACCCCAACCTACACATCTCTATCTGCTCCCAATGGGAAATTACACTTAAAATACATTGCAAGGCAATCCCCATGTTACCCTGTGAGAGAGATAGGCCTTGCAGTAGTGAAAAACTATTTTAGCAGTATTTCATTATCATGACATTTAAAACACACCAGTAACACTTGCACATTTGTACTGGTACTCAGGGGGTCATTCTGACCCTGGCGGTCGGTGATAAAGCGGCGGCCAACCCGCCAACAGGCTGGCGGTTCAAAAAATGGAATTCTGACCCTGGCGGGAACCGCCAACAGAGCCCGCCACTTTAACACTCCGACCGCCACGGCGGGACCGACAAACAGCGCGGCGGTCACCGCCAACAGGCAGGCGGCAGACAATGTACCACCCACCCTATCACAACTCACCAATCCGCCACCTTTTCCTGGGCGGGAGCCCCGCCGATAAAAACACGGCGGAAACAGACTACGAACGGGAAAACGCTCACCTCTACACTCCACGAGGACGGAGGACAGCATGGAGCCCGAATTGAACATCCTACCTGCTCTCGTCTACCTGCTCATCTACCACGAGTACGAACTCCGGCGCAGACGACAACGGTGAGTACCGCACCTACGACACAGGGGAGGGGGGGAGGAGGAAGGGTTACGGGCACACACATACGCATTACACCCACCCCCCAACTATCTACACACCAATGCAGAGCACCAAGTCAAAGTGACCCCACCCAAACCCCCCGGAATAACGAAAGATATGATTAAAGTGAGAAACAACATTTATGTAAAAAATAGGTTCATTGAAGACACGGTAAAATAGGAAAATGATGCAAAAAATTCCAAATGTAAACATTGCGTGACCGAGAAATAGAGGCAGAAAGTCCCGCACAGTCACAGAAATTGCAAATGTCCGTGGGCCAAAGTGTATCAACACATGGGCAAAGCCCACACAGGAGACCTGAGTCCGTTGGAGAGAACACTGCAGGGGCATCAGATGACAAAACTACAGGCACCTCAGGGGGAAGGGAAGGGGGGGCACCACAGCCACATGAGTCCACGACGCCAGATCCAAGAAGGGGCCACCATGCCCACTATATCCTGGGGAGTGCAAAGCCACAGTCTCTCAAGTCTCTACAGTGGGTGGCTTGCCCACTGTCATATCCTGGGGAGTGCAAAGCCACAGTCTCTCAAGTCTCTACAGTGGGTGGCTTGCCCACTGTCATATCCAGGGGAGTGCAAAGTCACAGTCCATCAAGTGGATAATAGTCTCCACAGGCAATGGAGGAGGCAGGGTGGCCCGAGTGCAGCGTGAACATTAGCACGACACAGAACCGGCACTGTCATTGGGCCAGCGGTGCTTGAGACGGCGGGGCCCAGCGGAGCGGTGCTTGACAGGAAGGGCCCAGCGGAGCGGTGCTTGAGACGGCGGGGCCCAGCGGAGCGGTGCTTGACAGGAAGGGCCCAGCGGAGCGGTGCTTGAGACGGCGGGGCCCAGCGGAGCGGTGCTTGACAGGAAGGGCCCAGCGGAGCGGTGCTTGACAGGAAGGGCCCAGCAGAGCGGTGCTTGACAGGAAGGGCCCAGCGGAGCGGTGCTTGACAGGAAGGGCCCAGCGGAGCGGTGCTTGACAGGAAGGGCCCAGCGGAGCGGTGCTTGAGACGGCGGGGCCCAGCTGAGCGGTGCTTGACAGGAAGGGCCCAGCGGAGTGGTGCTTGACAGGAAGGGCCCAGCGGAGCGGTGCTTGACAGGAAGGGCCCAGCGGAGCGGTGCTTGAGACGGCGGGGCCCAGCGGAGCGGTGCTTGACAGGAAGGGCCCAGCGGAGCGGTGCTTGACAGGAAGGGCCCAGCAGAGCGGTGCTTGAGACGGCGGGGCCCAACTGAGCGGTGCTTGACAGGAAGGGCCCAGCGGAGCGGTGCTTGAGACGGCGGGGCCCAGCTGAGCGGTGCTTGACAGGAAGGGCCCAGCGGAGTGGTGCTTGACAGGAAGGGCCCAGCGGAGCGGTGCTTGAGACGGCGGGGCCCAGCGGAGCGGTGCTTGACAGGAAGGGCCCAGCGGAGCGGTGCTTGAGATGGCGGGGCCCAGCTGAGCGGTGCTTGACAGGAAGGGCCCAGCGGAGTGGTGTTGAGACGGCGGGGCCCAGCTGAGCGGTGCTTGACAGGAAGGGCCCAGCGGAGCGGTGCTTGACAGGAAGGGCCCAGCGGAGCGGTGCTTGACAGGAAGGGCCCAGCGGAGCGGTGCTTGAGACGGCGGGGCCCAGCGGAGCGGTGCTTGACAGGAAGGGCCCAGCGGAGCGGTGCTTGACAGGAAGGGCCCTGCGGAGCGGTGCTTGACAGGAAGGGCCCAGCGGAGCGGTGCTTGACAGGAAGGGCCCAGCGGAGCGGTGCTTGAGACGGCGGGGCCCAGCTGAGCGGTGCTTGACAGGAAGGGCCCAGCGGAGCGGTGCTTGACAGGAAGGGCCCAGCGGAGCGGTGCTTGACAGGAAGGGCCCAGCGGAGCGGGCCTGTCTTGGCGGGGCCCTCTTCAGCGGTGCCTTCCTGCACGGCGGGGCCCTCTTCAGCGGTGCCTTTCTGGACGGCGGGGCCCTCTTCAGCGGTGCTTGTCCTGTAATTCCAGGGAGTCAGACCTGGGCAGGACTCCATGCTCAGTCGCCCTCCGACCGTGCAGTTGCTGGACCCTTCGGGGACGGTGTCCTGGGCCCTTGGGTGTCCTCCCTCACACCCGGGATGGGGCTTGTGGGGCCCTCCTGGTCCGTGCTCCTGCTGCCTGACTTCTCCGCCCTGCTGCCCTTGCCCTCCTTCGCTGTGGCTCTCTGGGCCTTGCCTCCCCTGGATGTTGTGGCAGGTGAAGTGTCCGAACTTTGGTCCTTGGGGGCAGCCGTGGCACTCCTCTCGCGGCGGCCCCTCACTTTCCGGGTCCTCTTTCCAGGGGGGGGGGGCTGGCTGTCCCCTTGCTGCTGACCGATGTCTCACTGCTGGCAAAGGGGGGACTCCAAAATCCATGGACTACGCTGACACGTGAACCCGGGCTGGTGGTGGCTGAGGTGCTCTTGGGACTCTTAGCAGATGGAGGGGGTGGGTCAGGTGAGGGAAAGAGGTCAAGATTGGAGAGGTAAAACTTTTTAGGACCAAGGTAAACGGTAGGTGCAGTGGTTATGGGAGTGGAGGAAGAGGAGGTGGTTGTAGGAGAGTCAGGTGTGCTGTCCTTGGGTAAAGGTGCATGGGCTGCAGGCTGTCGTGAGGTGGTTGGCTGTTGGGTGGGTGGCTGCCTGCGTTTGTGTGTCTTGGAAGAGGGGGTGACAGACACAGTGGGAGAGGACACAGGGGACGTGTAAATGGCAGTGGGGGTGGTGACTGCACGTGTGCGGACTGTACTGGAGGGTGTGCTGGTGATGGAAGTACTGGCTGTTGGTGGTGTGCATGCAGGTGTGAGTGTAGACGTCACAGGGAGGGAGGAGGGAGACGAGGAGGTGGGGGACACAGAGGTGGTAGTGGCTGTTGGCATGTCTGCATCTGGGTGTTGCTTGGGTGAATGTTTGTGTGATCTGTGGTGCTTATGTCTGGATGAGCTGCCCTTGGGTGTTGAGGTGTGTGGAGGCTGGTCTGATGGTGTGGATGGGATAGGCAGAGGAACAGGAGACAGAGACAGGGTGGAGGCAGTTAGAAGAGGGAGGCTGGAAACAGGGACAATGGCTGCCGTCAGTTCTGAGGCCAGAGAATTGAACGATCGTTGATGGGCAGACTGACCCGAATGAATGCCCTCCAGGTATGCATTGCTACAATGCACCTCCCTCTCTACCCCCTGGATGGCATTCAAAAGGGTAGTCTGCCCAACAATGATGGTCCTCAGGAGGTCAATGACCTCCTCACTGAGGGCAGCAGGGGTAACAGGGGCAGGGGCTGAGGTGCCTGGGGCGAATGAGATGCCCGCCTTCTTGGGCGAGCGGGCACGGAGCGTAGGCTGAGGGGCTGCTGGGAGGGCGGAGCTGGTGCGCTGGGTGGCGGCTGTACCTGTAGAGGTGGGGGGCACGGATGTTGCCGCTACCGCTAGGGAGCTCCCATCCGAGGACGTGTCGGTGTCGCTGGTTTCACCACGGGTCCCCGTTGTGAAGCTCCCCTCGCCCTCCGTATCACTGGTGGCCTCGGTGTCTGTGCCATGGCCCACCGGGGCCTTGTGAGTCGCAGCTCCCTCGTGCTCCGGTGCCAAGTCTCCTCCGCCTGATGATGCTGATGCACACATGCACAAGAAGATAAAGAAAAAGGGTGGGGGGAGACATAAAAAAAGGTTGAGTACATGCATTGTCAACACCGTTGGCGGAGAGGACAGACACAGGAGCCTCATGCACTAAGCCACGCAATCGGGGTACACTACTGAGTACTTGTGACTGGGCCAACAGGTCTAGGGACAACAAACGCGCACATGGGTGATGCAGGACCATGGCTAGCTGTACCTGTCACAGTACAGAGGTGGGGGGTGGGGGCACAGGGACATTGCTAAAGGAGAGGAATACAATGCAGAAAGCGCCCTGGCCTAATGTCACCCACAGCCCTCCTCCCCCACCCAGGCACCTCCACTGCGCGTAAAGATAGCTGAATGTGCTGGTACTCACCCCCTTGTGTCTGCTGTGATGTCATCACGCGCCCATCCAAATCGGGGTAGGCCTCCGCCAGGATCCGGGACATCAGGGGGGTCATGGTACGACTGGCACCCCTCCTAGGTTGGGAGGCCATCCCCAGCAGTGACTCGGCGGTCTTCCTGGTCCCGCGGCGGATGTCCTCCCACCTCTTGCGGCAGTGGGTGCCCCGTCTGTTGTGGACCCCCAGGGTCCGGACTTCCTTGGCGATGGCACGCCAAATGTCGATCTTCTTATGGGCGCTGACCTATTTGACATGTACAGGGTGGAAATTGGAATATCATCAATTTTCCGCATGATAGATGCGATTGGCCCCCCCTCCCCAACCTTGCCATGTGGCACATGCTCTCATCTGTCGTGCCTTGCACTCGTCATTGTCCCCCCACCCCACCATCTTACATCCACCATACACAACCCAGGCATAGCCCATTCAACGTGCACACAGTGTACTTACCTGTTGGTCTGGAGGACCGTAGAGTCGTGCATACTGGGGCTGGACCCCATCCACAAGTTTCTCCAACTCTTCTGTAGTGAAGGCAGGGGCCCTTTCCCCAGTCGCAGCAGCCATTGTATCTCCCAGACCGAGGTCACAGCAGCACTTGCTGTATAGGTCCTCTCCTGTGGATGATCAGGTCTCGAGTGATTAACCAGATAGAAAATGGCGGTCACGCCCGCGGTGGCGCGTACCGCTGCGGTGCGTTCCGCGACCGCCGGCGCAGCTAGTCATTGGCTCGTGAAACCCATAGGGTTCGATGTTAACCAATGCGGCTTTGCGCCGCGGTCTTCGACCGCCTACCGCCACGGTGTGTCACGCCAGCGCATTGACCTCACATCCCACTGTCACACTTCTCAGGTCAGGCAGCCGCCATTACAAGGGACCACGGGGCTTAATTACTACTGCGTCACACAGGCCTAGGCCTTGCATTGCCACTCATAGAAGCCATTCAATGCATTGAGAATCGTGTACTGTGCAAGCTGTAGTAACGTACCTGTGGGTTGCTTGACTCTGTGCTCCATGTTGTCCTTCCTAGGCACCGTCCGCTGGGACTTGCGAGGAGAAGGATGAATCCTCCAGTGTACCGACCGCTGGTGGACCTGTCGACAATGGAGGAACGTCATATAATACTTCACTACCGACTTGACCGAGCCACTATACATGAACTGTGTGCCCAGCTGGAGCCAGCACTGATGTCCCCCATCCGCCAACCCACAGGAATTCCCCCTCTGGTGAAGGTTCTGTCAGTCCTCCATTTTTTGGCAAGTGGGTCTTTTCAGACAACAGTGGCCATGTCATCAGGGATGTCTCAGCCTATGTTTTCTAAGATTTTGTCCAGAGTGTTGTCTGCCCTGACGAAATACATGCGGAGCTACATTATTTTCCCTGAGGAGGGTGATTTGGCCACTGTGAAGGCTGACTTCTATGCCCTTGGACATATCCCCAACATCATTGGTGCCATTGATGGGACCCATGTGGCCTTAGTACCCCCAAAAGACGATGAGCAGGTGTACAGAAACAGGAAAAGTTACCATTCGATGAATGTCCAGGTGGTCTGTTTGGCTGACCAGTACATCTCCCATGTAAATGCCATGTTCCCTGGGTCAGTGCATGACGCGTATGTTATGCGAAATAGCAGCATCCCCTATGTGATGGAACAGCTACAGAGACACCGTGTGTGGCTAATAGGTGACTCTGGTTACCCCAACCTGCCTTGGCTACTGATCCCAGTGAGGAATCCCCGGACCAGGGCAGAGGAACGGTACAATGAGGCCCATGGGTGATCTAGGAGGATCATAGAAAGGACCTTTGGCCTCCTGAAGGCCAGGTTTAGGTGCCTGCATATGACAGGGGGATCCCTAATGTACTCACCCAAGAAGGTGTGCCAGATCATCGTGGCCTGCTGTATGCTTCACAATCTTGCATTGCGACGCCAGGTGCCTTTTCTGCAGGAGGATGGTCCAGATGGTGGTGTTGTAGCAGCTGTGGAGCCTGTGGAGAGTGAAGAGGAGGAAGACGACGGGGACGACACGGACAACAGGGACACGGTCATACAACAGTATTTTCAGTAGCACCCAGGTAAGAATCCCCCACGGCATTTTACATTTACTTCTGGCCTCCTGCATCTCTACTTTCTGTGTTTCCCCCCAGTTCCTTTCAACTGAATTGTGACTTTCCCTTGGCTTTTCAGAGCTGTATGACCCACTGCGTGACTTCTGGTTTGTTCGGCCATGGAGTAAAGCAAATTGACATTGGTATGTTGTCATCACAATGTAACTGTACATTTTTGAACCGTTATGTGTAATACATTTGTTAAGAATACAAGCAGACTCCTGAGTGTTTTAAGTGTAATAAGTGATTTATTTAAAGTGCTACATATAGGTCCATGATAGTAAAACGGTGATGAGTGGGGGTGGAGTGATGTCCATGGCAGAGTCCAGTTCTCGGTCGCACAGGTGCATTGTCCATATGCCTGTGGAAGGATGGAGCAGGGGCAGTTCAAGGTTGGACAGGGTGACGATGTGGGACAGTGGAATGACATCTGGGGGGATCTTAGGCTGGCGGGGGTCTTGGCATCCTACTCTGTCTTCCTTTGTGATCTCAGGCTCCTCTTGCGGGGTGGTTGATCTTCAGCAGGAGGTGGGGTTCTTGTGGCCCGTCGTTGTGTGGGGGCCTCCTGTCCACTAGCGCCGGCGGAGGTGGTAGGCTGTTCCTGGTCCGGGCTGGTGACAGGGGCCCTTTGGGGTGCCACATGGTCCCGCAATGTGGTGACTATTAGGTTCAGGGCCTGGATGATGTTCCTGAGCTCCTCTCTGTACCCCATGTACCGTTCCTCCTGCTGTGCCTGGATCGCCTGGAACCTGGCCATTACCGTCGCCATCGTCTCCTGGGAGCGGTGGTATGCTCCCATGATGGTGGTGAGGGCCTCTTGGAGAGTCGGTTCCCTGGGCCTGTCCTCCCCCCCCTGTCGCACTGCAGCCCTCCCTGTTGCCCTGTTTCCCCGGGCCTCTGTCCCCTGAACGGTGTGCCCACTACCACTGCCCCCAGGTCCCTGTTGTTGTTGGGGTGTTGGGTCAGCCTGGATGCCCTGTAGTGGCGGACACAACGCTGATTGACCTGTCCTGGAGACAGAGGCATGGGCCCGCTGGGTGGGAGCTGTGCTGATATTCCCAGAGGGGGTTAGGTCTGCTGTGGCCTGTGTCTGTGTGTGGGGAACCGACTGTCCAGAGGTCCCCGATGGTCCGGGCTGGTCATCAGGTTCCAGGTCGACAGAGCTGCTGTCCTCACTGCGGGCCAGTTCTGGGGGTGGGATGGACATATCTGGACCCTCCTGGCCGGTGTGTTGGCGTTCGGGCCCTGCAGGGGTGAAAGAGTATGGTTATTGCTTCTGTGTGTTCCATGGTGTGCGATTTGTGGGTGCCCTTGTCCCCCAGTGCTGGCATTCCCTTGTGGGAGGAGTTGTGAGGGTGGTTTGTGGGGGGGATGGGTATGTGCAGTGGTCATGCATAGGTGATGGGTGTCCATGGTTTGTGTTGGCATTCAGGGGTTGGTTTTGGGTTGGGTGGGTTGTGCTGGTGAGACATTGGCAGGGAGGATGTGTGCTGGGGGGTTGGGGGTGAGGGTGGGGGTGTGGGTTGGCATGCTGGTGGTTGGGGGGGGGAGTAGTTGAGACTAGACTTACCAGAGTCCATTCCTCCGCCTACTCCAGCGAGGCCCGCAGGATGCAGGATGTTAAGGACCTCTTGCTCCCATGCTGTGAATTCGGGAGGGGTGGGTGGTGGTCCGCCGCCAGTCCTCTGCACAGCGATGTTTTGTCTGGAGACCATCGACCGTACCTTCCCCCGTAGGTCGTTCCAGTGCTTTTTGATGTCTTCCCGGTTTCTGGGATGCTGTCCCACAGCGTTGACCCTGTCGACGATCCTCTGCCATAGCTCCGCCTTCCTGGCTATTGTGGTGTGTTGCACCTGTGTGCCGAAGAGCTGGGGCTCTACCCTTATGATTTCCTCCACCATGACCCGGAGTTCTTGGTTCGAAAACCTGGGGTGTCTTTGGGGTGCCATGGGGTGGTGTGGATGAGGTGTGGGGTGGTGTTTGTGGTGATGTGAGTGGTGGTGTGTGGTGATGTGTGCGTAGATGTGGTGTGGTTGATGATGTTGGGTTCCTGTGTGTGTTGGGGTTTTCGATTGCTGTGCTCGCTCGCTCTCTCTATCGCCTTCTCTCCGATTTCCAACTAGTGGGGGTTTGTGGGTGATGTGGGTGTGTGTTTTATAGTTGCTTGGATGTGTGGGGGTGGTATTTGTATGTGTATCAGGTGTGCGTATTTCAAATTGTCCAATGTGGCTGGGTTTTGGAGCTGGGTGTGTATTTTGAGCGCGGCGGTGTGTACCGCCAATGGAATACCGCGGTTGAATGACCGCTGCGTGGATTCGTGGGTCGTAATGGCATGGGCGTGTTTGTGTTGGCGTGGCGGTGGAGGTTTGGTCATCTCCAGTTTATCGCTGCCCGCTGATGAGGCGGCCTTCCGTGGATGTCGGGTTTTTGGCGGCTTGGCAGTTGTGGGTCAGAATGACCGTGGCGGGTTACTGCGGCCGCGGCGGTAGAATGGCGGTCTTCTGACCGGCGGTAAGAGCCTTTTACAGCCGAGGTCAGAATGACCCCCTCAGAGTCCTAAAACTAGCAAAAATGAAATTCAGCACAGGATTAAAAACAGGAGGGCACGAGACAAAAAAGACAGGGGAAACCACTCCAAGAGCTGACAGGTCTAACAAGTGGTCTAACACGTGTCCCCCGCCCATCTGAAATTGGGGAGAACTACCCAGCCTCTTGGGAGTTCTCATCACTAAGGCGGAATAACCTGGACAGATCACCAGCATTGTTGTGTTCTGTTCCAGGGCAGTGCTGCACCGTAAAGCCCATTCCCTGTTGGGAGATGGACCCTCTCAACAATTTAGGATTCTCACCTCTCACCTCTCATCTGCAGGGCCTGTGGTCTGCCTGAACCTGGAAGTGAGTCCCAGCAAGTAGGGTCTTAGCTTCTTCAGTGCCCAGACCACAAAAAAGCTTCCCTTTCTATTGCACTCCACCCCTGTTCCCCGGGAAGTAACCTCCTACTAATGAAGGCTACAGGTTGATCTAGGCCCTCTTCATTTAGCTATGAAAGCCTGGCTCCCACACTATGCTCTGAGGCATCTGTCTGCACCACAAATTCCTTGGAAAAGTCAGGAGCCTTGATCACTAGTTCTGTGCACATGGGCTCCTTCAGGGTGTCAAAAGTGGTCTGGCATGCCGCTGTTCAGATCAAATGGCTTGGCTGCTTCCTTTAAATCAGCTCTTTTAAAGGTGCAACAATGGTGCCATAACCCCTTGACAACTCCCTTATAGTATCCGGTGAGACCTAAAAAGATTTTCACCTCTGTCTGGGTCTTCGGGGGTGCCCTAACCAGAATGGTGTCAATCTTGGCCTATAGGGCCACCACCTGGCCGCTCCCTACCTGGTGTCCCAAGTACATCACAGACCTCTGCTTACTGACCTTGATAGTGAGGCCTACACTCTGCAGAGCCCTCATCAATTCCTGGAGGTGGTGCAAGTGGTTCTCCCAGCTAGAGGTGGAGACAGAAAAGTCATGTAGGTAGGCAGCACTGAAGTTCTCCAACCCAGCCAGGACCTGGTTGACCAGCCTCTGGAATGTGACAGGAGCATTCTTCGATCCAAAGGGCATAACATGGAACTGATAATGGCCCTCTAGGCTGAGAATGCTGACCTCTCCTTTGCCCCATCAGTTAAGGCAATCTGCCATCACCCAGACATTAGATCAAGCATGCTGAGGATCTTGGTGATCATGCAGAGGATCTGGGGCCAGCGATGAGCTCATCAGGTTGGGTGTGGTGTGCACGTCAGTCTTGGTGATGGCATTGAGCCCCTGGTAGTCAACACAGACCTCAGTTCAGGTGTGATACCAGGTGGAGCAGTCTTTGGGACCAGAGCCATTGGTCTGGACCAAGGACTGTTGGAGTTTTCAATCACACCTATCTCCAGCATCTTAGAGACAGGCCAAATTCGTCCATCAGGCTGCAACCTGCAACACTTGTGCTTAACAGATATGATTTCCCAGTGTCAGTGTCATGGGTACACCGTTGGGTGACCCCCAGGTGTGAGCGAGAACATGGAGGCAAATGGTCCCAGTAACTGGTGACAGTCCCTCTGCTGTTCTAGGGTCAGAGTAGGGGAGAGATTCACACCTTCCACTGACCCATCCTGCTCTTTGGAAGACAGGAGGTCAGGGAGAGGTTGACTCTCCCCTTCCACCCCATCACCTGTGACCAAGAGCCTGGTCAACTCAGAACTCTCAAAGTGTGGCTTGAGGAGATTTATGTGCAGGACCCTCAAAAGAGTCTCCACGTCCACCAGGTAGGTGACATTACTCTTGCACCCCTCTTTCTCAAATGGCCCAGACCAATGGTCTTGGAGAGTATTGGGCTCTACTGGTACTATCACCCACACTTTCTGGTCAGGCTGAAACTCAACCAGTGTGATATTATGGTCATGTGAGTGTTTCATATCCTCCTGGCTAGCTTCCAGATTCTTCTGGGTGAGTTTCCAGAAGCAGGCTATGTGGTTCCTAAAGGGCAGTATGTAACTGAAAACATCCTGGGGTGGCTTCTTATGAGCTTGCTCACAGCCCTCCCTCACCAAACTGAGAGGCCTTCTCAAACGGTGCCCACACAGATGTTCAAAAGGGCTGAAGCCAACCCCCTTCTGTGATACTTCCCTGTAGGCCAACAACAGGCATGGTGACAGGATGTCCCACTTACGTCTCATGGGTTCTGAGAGACCCATAATCATGCCCTTCAGGGTGTGGTTGAACCTTTTAACCAACTCATTGCTTTTGGAGTGGTAAGGCATGGTGATCTTGTAGGTAACACCACACACCTTCCACATGACTTTCATGTACAACAATATGAAATTGAAGCCCCGGTCAGTTACCACCTCCTTGGGGAAACTCACATGGGTAAGGATCCCAATAAGTGCCCTGGCTACGGTCGGTCAGTCACTGTCCTCAGAGGGATAGCTTCCGGATACCAGCTGGCATGGTCTACCACGACCAGGATAAACCTGTTGTCCATGGCTGTCTTGGATCCAGAGAACCCACAATGTCAATGCCCAACCGCTCAAAAGGGGTGCTCATGACAGGGAACAGTTGAAGAGGAGCCTTGCATCTCTCCCCGGATTTGCCACTAGCCTGGCAGGTTTGACAGGTCCTGCAGAATGCATCTGAGGTTGTCCTCATTTGTTGCCAAAAGAAGTGGGTGACAAGCTTGTCAAAGGTCTTGTCCTGCCCCAAATGATCAGCCAGTGGTACATCATGAGCCAGACCCAGCAGTAAGGCTCTGAAAACCTGGGGGACCACCAGCACATGGGCTGTCCAGGTTTAGCAACCTTAGACTCGCTATACAGGAGATCATTCTCCCAGGAAATCAGGTGAGATCCAGAGACGTCAACAGCTGCCTGGGCTCCCGCCTGTTTCCAAAGACCCTCAAGAGTGGGGCATGCTTTCTGCACTAGGCAGAACTTGTCCCTGCTGGGCGTCCTTCCTGCTGCCAGTGGATCAGCTCAGGTAGGTCCCCCAGTTTAGCCAGTTCTTCCCCTGGAGGTTCAAGGGTGCCCCCCTCAGGTTCAGCCTCCTCCCAGACCGTGTGAATGTCGGGAGAGGGTCTCCTGCACTCCTCGCCCCGCCTCCTCCTTGCAGACACCTGGGCCACTGTTTTAGGCTCTAGGTCCTTCTGATCACCCTCTCTGGTGGTCATGGACTGTGTTGTCATGCATGCCCACTCTGGCAATCCTAAAATCTCTAAGTGTGACCTGAGCTCCACATCTTTCCAGGCGGTATGCTCCAGGTCGTTCCCTAGCAGACAGTCAAAAGGCATGGATGAGCTCACAGCTGCCCTCATGGAGCCTGAGGCCCTCTGTTCCCCCATTGAAAGGGAACCTGAGCTACCATTTATTGCCGCTCACTGTTGTCTACTGCTGCAACCTGGTAGACCACATTCGGGATTACCTGCTCTTCAGACACCATATGGCAGTGGACAGTTATCATATTGGCTCATGTGTCTCTCAAAGCCTCCACCCACCTCCCATTGATGGTCACCCACTGCCTGTACTTCTTAGTCTTGTCTGACATGAGGGTTCTCTAGACCACATTACCCTCACCCAGGGAGAGTAGGGTTAACTTAGCTGGCCCTCTACCACTAACTGGGGCAAACTCCTCCCCAAGTGCTACACTGGCCACCCCTAGTGACTACCCACCAGTGAGGGGCTGTGTCCGCTTGGACACTTGGTACTCCTCCTGAAAGTGTCCTTCCTGATTACCGGCAAAACACTTGAATAGTCTCTTCCCTGCAGGCTTACCTGAAGGGAACCAACTTTTATTTTCAAGAGGGGGTTGGGAATCCTTACCCTGGGAACTGGTTTGGGGGGTCCTTTGGACTACTCTTTACTTTTATCCTTGCCCTATACCCCCCTTCTTCTGTTGGGGACCCTGGTCACCTATGGCTGAGTCTTTCTCACGCAACTTCTTTTGTACCCTGGTGCTGAGCCAGTGGTCCTCCTCCTTGGCAAGCTTCTTTGGGTCAGTAAATGTGCTGTCAATCAAGTGCTGGAACAGCTATGGAAAACGACAGCTAGACAAGTGCTCCAATGCAATCACATTGTACAGCCCCTGATAGTCTATACCTCGCTGCCCTTTCATACAACTATCCAGTGCTCTGCAAAAGGAAACAACATTATCCACCCAAGTTTGAGAACCAAGTTTAGTACTCTCCCTAAACTTTACCCTGTAACTCTTTGGGGTGAGACCATACCTTCTGGTTAGGTCTTGCTTCATGGCAGGGAACCTCATCCTATCTTCTTCTTCTAAAGTCAACCAGGGGCCCTCCCCTCCAGTGAGAAATACTTTCACAGGCCTGCACCCCAATCTCTCTCAGGGACCCTGTGCATCCTCAGTGCCACCTCAAAACTCCTCCACCGCTGCTCTATGCCATCCCCCACAAAACAAATCCTTCACCACATCCTTAGGTATATGTACCTCCCCCTCAGACCGCACTGTAGAACTGTTGCCACCATCTGTGCTGCACTTGCTCTTTAGATCCAGCTCCTTCAAGCTCAGCTCTTGAGCTGAAAGCATTTTCTTCTGTTCCATGGCAATTTTCTCTTCCTCTGCCTTTCTTTTGAACCAGGCTAGTTCCAACTGGAGCTCCCTCTCATGCTTCTACTTGAGCTTCTCCAGCTCCATTTGGACCCTCCAAGCCTCCCGTCTATCCTCCAGCTTCTCTGGGGTCACACCTCTTGAGTAAACACTACTGCTTGCCCTGGCAGTTGCCTTCCTCCCAGGCAGATCCTGATTCTCCTTACAATCATCATGCATGTTCTGTTCCTCTCCCTCCACAATAGCATTCTCCTCCCCTGTGTGGTCATCAGCATCCCTTACTGCCAACCAGGCATTCAGCACCCTATACAGCATCACCTTTTTAGTGAGGCCTTCAATAGGACATATGAGCTCCGTGCAGAACATTTTGAGCTGACGTACAGAATAGGACTCCAACCTCTCCTGCTCAAAAAAACAACTCTGCAGCTCCTACTGATGGCTCACTAGACTGATATACGATGGTGAATCAAACTCAAAAGTTGCAAAAAGGAAAAAAAATCAAACTAGTATGTTGGTGTGTAATGGTCTGCGATAGGAAGTAGTGTACATCAATCACTGTACGTAAAGTACAAATACAAGTCCTATCTTTACCACTGATCACCAATGTTACAAATGGGATCTCTAGTTTGCAGTGGTTTGCACCCTGTCCAAGTAGGGACCCTCACTGTAGTCAGGGCAAGAGAGTCACACAGCTAAGATAATCCCTGCTTACCCCCTCAGTAGCTTGGCAGGAGCAGTCAGGCTTATCTCAGAGGCAATGTGTTGTGTAAAGTATGTATACACATACGCGCACACAGTAACACAGTGGAAACACTACAAAACAACTCCACACCAGTTTTAAAAAGTAGCCAATATTTATCTGAATAAAACTAAGCCAAAACAACATAAATCCAACATCCACAGGCAAAGATATCACTTTTAAAAGATTAAATATAATATAATTGTAGTTCCTTGAAATCAAAGAAGTGCTTGACTGAGGAAAAGTGCCTGAGATGCATCAAAAACAAAGATGATGCGGGCCACAGAGGAGGTCATATGACGAAAGAGCCAGAGATGCGTTTGTTCCTTACTGTTAGGCAGGGGAGGTGATGTGTTGGTTCCTTACTGCCAAAGAGGCGGTGATGCATCATTTGCTGCACGAAGCATCAGTTCCTTACTGTGGTGTGGTGTTGATGAAGAAAATGCTGCCCAAAGACGATGCATTGGTGATGCGTCATTTAGTGTAAGTTTAGAAGTAAAGTTAGACTTTAGGTCTAAACTTAGACATTTGTTGTAAACTTAGACTTTTGATTTAAGTTTACCTTTGTGAATCAGGTCCATGGTCTAAGTTTAGACCTTAGGAGTCTTTTGGTTTCATTTTTATGTGTTGTATATTAAGTGTGTTGTTAAGAAAGCTTTCCATTTTGGTACATGGGTGGTGACATGAAGAGTCCATACACTGCAACGGATGCACATTCCTCTCCTAAACACATTTGATGGATCACCAATAGTGATTTTAAACTTGCACGTGTTTTTGCACCTAAATGTGTATTGCCATTAAGTATGATTTGTGCTCCGGAAAGGGTTTTCACAATTGTGCGGTTACATGATCAATATGTTTGCACCTTATTGTGATTATACGCTGAAAAGTGATTTTACACCTATAAGTAATTTGTAGTCCCAAACGGTTTCCACACTTATCCACCTCAAAGTGCTGCCAACCAAATGTGATGAAATAAATTCTCTAGCTCGAAAGCCAATATGTTTTTCATGCTATCATAATACAGCAAACAAATCTCAGACAAGGAGAGCTTCCTATCTGATTAGACTTCAGGATGCACAAAATAATACCCCAGAAGTCCTGTTCACAGTTGCCTATTAAATCTGCTCCCTAACATCTTTAAGTCTGATCTGTGATGACTAACCTGGAAACCTTTATCAGTGACAAATACCATAGTCTCTGACTGAGCACATTAGAAGTCACATACTTTATTATACTAAAGGCATCAATTCTTGAACTGATAAATGTGTTTTTCTTTTTAGACTTAGCAAGAAATCTCTTATTTACATGGAACTGGCGCAACACGGTGCTGCGACAAAATTGGCAGCGCCATGCAGCATCAGTTCCAAAATGCAGAAATGCACCTTATTTACACAAATACTGTGCACCCCTGTGTTTCCCCTAGGGCTGGTGCTAAATTTAGTTGCCAGTGCCAACGCAGGCATCCTTACACCATAGTGCAAGGGCGTCTGCATTGAAGGGAATGATTGTTTATGTGCAGGAAGGTGTTCCTTCGTGCACATAATCTACAATGGCGATTTGGCACTTCTATGTGTGCTGCAGAATGCAAAAATAAGGAGAAATAAAAGTATTTCTGCATGTTGCATCATCCTAACACCACTCCACTTACATGTGCTGCAGAGCTGTAGGAGAAACTACTAAACAAACACCTACATTGATAAATACATAAATACGTAAAATAAATGCAAAAATAATCTTAAACTAGCATTAACCCTACTCCCTTCCTTAAATTTGCCCTAATTCTAACCATACTCTCATCCCAAAACTAACCCAAGCCCAAAATACTAATCCTTGTTCTAACCCTAACGCTAACAAACATTTCAGCCATGGCATGATCATAATGTAGCCATTCCAGTCAAATTTTGTAACCACAATTAGATTTCAGACTTTCATTTATTTGTCTAACTCGAGACTTCAAAAACATTTTGTTATTCAATCGTTCAAGTTTTAATCCTCCAAACATTACCTTTGAAACTGTACACTAAATACAGTGAACTAACTTGTGAGAGCTTGTGGCGCTCTGACTAACCAGTTAAGAAGGAACGTGGAGTAGTGTAGATGTGGGTCGATCATTGTTTTTTTGTTTCTGTTCTTCATACTGGTTGATTTGTGATGATAGCATAGAAGCTGCACCCACACACACTAGTTAAGAAACGTCTTTCTTCCCACTGAATTGTGGACAGGGGCAACTCAATTTACTTGGAATAATTGATAGTGCAGCTTTCCCAAATGTATCAACATCTACTCTGGGAAGTGGTTCTGTAATTTGGCAAATGTTAATCTTATGAACAGCCGTGGGAACATTTCCTTCTGTGGCCTTCTGTGCTCCATGTTGGTGTCATTCTATATCTTTGTTCTCTATTTGGGAAATGCAAAGCACCTGGTAATGGCTGAGAGTACACCACTATAGGAAGGACTACCTGTAATTTAAGTTCCCTAATAACTCACCTGTAGCATTGTTGTCTCTTAGTGCATCTTGGATTTACTTCCCACCAAGGAACTAGAGATTTGGGAGAAGCAACTTCTCTCTGTCCTCTCCAGCTCATGAGTCTTGCAACAAACGTGCTGCTTGACATAGAGCCTTGTCGAATCTGTCCACCAGTGGAAATCTAGCCCGAGGGGTCCATTACATTGAGTCCTTCCAGTTAGACTTGTGGATCTTAACTAACAAGTTCCCTCTATGAACCACACCATGTCCTGTCATCAATGCCAGGTTTGGCAGAGCAAATGCCTGGCGGGGCTGGCAATGGATAGTACTCTGGAGCAACAGCAGTCATCTCCTCTTGATGACAAGCCAACACCAACTCTTTAAATTTTTTTACTGTTGCTCTTCTTCTACAAGAAATCAGCAAACCCATTCTAAGTCAAGCAAGAATGCACTACCCTATTGGCTGTTGTATCATCTTACCTACCTGGATGAGACATATTGTTAGTTTGCTTTCAGACTACTGAATGTGATTAATTGATTTCTCAGCCAACAAGGCTCTTTCTGCGATCCTCAAGCTCCCACTGCCCACTCACATACACCTGTACTTTTATGTGTAAAAGATATGTAAAGCACCTTGATTTGACTGATTTTTTTTATTATAACTACAGTTTAGGCAGATGGTGCACATGAGAAAAACATCTTGGGGACAGTATAAAATCTCTAGCCTAGAAAATTATAACAATTTAAAATTGTCCAGCAATTCCTAATAAAAAGGAGGGCATTTCAATATTGCACATATATGTATTTAAAAAACATGAAATATTGAAAAAAATTAGAAACAATTTAGGGTTGTGATAGCCCTCTTTGTATTCTTCTGTGACATTTGCAAACAGAGAGAGAATGGAGGCAGACCAAGGGGAAAATAAAAAAGGCAAAAGGAAAAGGAGCAGAGTCTCAGGAAATCAGGTTTATGGGAAAGGTTGGAGAGGAGGTAAAAAACAAACTTAGTGCAGGGAATAAAATGCCATTTACTTAACAAAAGGCAAGGGTTTGGGTAAGTGAGATTTAATTGGAGAAGAGTAAGAAAAAAGTTAATAAAATCAGCTGTGGGCATTTGGAGGTGTGGTTTATCGAGGACCACCCTCAAAAAAGAAGAAAAGTAAAGAAGCCTGAAGGTTCGTAAAAGAACATTGGGAAAGTGAAGAAGGGAAACAAATAAATGGTGTAAAATGATAGGGACAAAAGCACGAAAGGGAACGGGGTGCACCAGAGGGCAAGAAAGTGGACAACTTTAAAGTGCAACCAGTGAGAGATGGGGTAGAAAAAAAGACGAGGCTCTATAAGAGATTTTAAGAAAAGCACATTCATACAATGTTGCTTGGAGATAATAGATATTAACATAATTGGATTCTAACATTTGGTGAAATCCGTTTTTCTCGGAAATTTTGATGAAACAGATTAGGTGAAATGGATTCTCAGAAATGTCCTTGTATAAGGTATTTTTCCTTAAAGATCACATGCAACTTGGAATGTATGCTAATAAAGGTAAGCATCACATAAGGACCATAAACATTATTTAAATTTGTGTGAGCTACTAGTCAGGTCAGTTAATCTTCTGTGCCAAGATAGCACATCATGCAATGATAGGTTGAGGTGAAGGACTACATACATAACTTAAAATGCATTATTATGGGAGCGGACCCACAAATCGTAAGGCACTCTAAAATTCAAATCACACAAAATGTACATCTGGCGGTTTTGCTCCATCCTTGATCTTGCGTTAAAAACATCCTCATCGTCATCAGTCCCAAAATAAATTTAGCAGAGGAATGAAATAAGTGACTGGGTCCAATCAATACCTGAGTTCGAGATCAGGGTAAAAGTTACATGAGATCAGAATAAATGTTAAATGTCATGAAGAGATAGATGCAAAGTACATAATTAGAAAATCTAAATAATTTTAAACCCCAAATGAACAGGAAAAATCATATAAGTAACGGACAACATTCCTATAAGAAAAGGGAAAGTCACACACCAAATGGACAGAGTGTCCAGTAGAAGAGGAAAGTAATCCCAAATTAATCGGGTAGAAAAGAAAATGTCTCTGGCTCCTTCCAATAAACAGAGATTTGTATACACAATTGGAGCATACTTATAACCAGCGTGAAATATTTCTGTAAACAGTGTCCCGTAAAACAGCACATTCTACCAGGCCCGCATTAGAACTACAGTGACAATTTTCGAAAGTACTTGATCCATTAGGAACACGAAGAAAAGTCCATTCACAATACATGCAGTTTAAGGAAAACAACCAGTTACATCTCAGGGTGCTGTGTTTTGCGAAGACTGCGAGGAGAAAAGACACACAGAGGGGCAAAATGGGAGCAGGATGAACAGAGCATCAGAACAACATCCATGTTACTTAGGATGGTGTCTTTGTTTTATTAAAATAGTTAGCTTTCCTTACCAAAAAAAAGATGGTGTCTTTGTGAAAAATGTGGCACAACTAAATCATATTACCAAACACACTTCTACATGTAATATTAAACTTGTTTCAGGGCAATGTATATAATTCATGTTTGCTTTAAGAATTCTTCATACAAATCATCATAAAAATCATTAATGTTCAAAGGTAAATATCACTAAAAATTGTGTATAAAAAAATTAACATTATAAAGAGGATTAAACTGCCTCATGCCATTGTAACATCAGGTCTAACCCATTATATATCTGCCCAGCGGTTGTGCTATGACAATGTTATTCCCCTATACCAAAGCACATACACAAAAAAAGGAGTATCCACGACCTGTACAGTTCCCTGCTTTTACCATAATAACCGACGCCAACATATATATTTTAGAACAACAATCTCCATGTTATGTGTTATTAGTTATATAATGTTTATGAAAATCAGTACATTCAGATACAGTTTTGTTGTGCAGTATATTGTACAAATGTTAAAAAAAAAAAAAAAAAAATGGAGAAGTGCCGGATACTCTCTCAACAATTCATACGTAATGTACTGATACTTTTGCATTTTGTTTTGTATTAAGTTTAATAAACAGATTAAAAAAAAAAAAAAACATTATAAAGAGGATTGTCCAATGTCGGAAACATTACCAGATATTGTTTCAGACAATATGCCTCTGTATTATTTGATTGAGTAGTATTTTCAAGTCCGGGTGTTTTTTTTCCATCTTTTGTTTACTAATCAGTGGTCTAATTATATTGTGTGTGCTAATAGCAACAAAAACTGAGGCGGAGGATTCGGTACACATTGAAACCCTTGCGCAAATGTATTAATTTCTCCCTTTAAGCAGGGATCATGCCTTCCTATTGAATTTGAGATGCAAAGCTGAAGAATGTGAACCTCATGGAATGCTGTACTGATATCTCAAAGCTAAGACTAAAAGAGGTTTGTGATTGTACTGTGTTCTATTGATCCTCTTTTGGCGCCTCCCAGTTGTGGATAATACCGATGAGTGCTCCTAAACATTTGATAGTGGACTCATCTTCTTGGTGATGCATTGGGATGCAGTCTAGCAGAAGTTAATTGTGAGTACATGCTCATTAGCTTTTCCTGGGATATTATGCAGGGAGAGGGATAGAGGAGAACAGACTGTATTAGGAATTTCTGGGATGGACTATCTCCTTTGTCCCACTGTCAGAAGTGGGGGCAGGAGCTGTTTCCTTGCAGAAACCTAGTCCCTGTTATTTGTTTCTCCCTCGGTTTCTAATTCTGCTTGCTTTAATGGTCTCTAATGACTGTATCGCTGTCAGACAATAGAGTCAGATGGCAAAGGAGCATTCCTGTGTGGATGATTATGATATGAAAACAAGGGTATACATTTACACCACTATTAGATACAGGCAGAATGCAGCTGCAGCACTCTTTCGAACGTATACAATTTCCTTCTCCATACCTGCCACTCTTAGTCAGCAATCTGTTTAAATGATTGATTTTGTGACTGTGATGCAGAACATCTATTATGCACCACTCAGTTATTTAGTAGGGTAGCTCAGTGGGGTTAACCCTCACTACTGAGTTTCGGTGACATGCAGGTCATACTTTTGTACCCAGCGTTTTTTTTTTCTTCGGAGCTTAGTAAATTGAGCAACATTGAACTAGGAAATAGTAATGCTTGTAGTTTACAGTACTTGCACAAGTATGTTTCAAAGACCTCTACAAAAACAAGTCAATATTCAGTTGTGATAACAAAGTATGCCTCTCCGTAGACAGTTCTTGGTTTGGTCAAGGGAGGAAGGAGAGCTGGTGATTACACGCAATGAAATTGTCTTTAGTCAACCGAGTCTAGCCTAGAAACATTAAAATAACTGGCCAACATGGCATTAACATAAAACATGTACTTGCACAGTGTATTGTTGGACACACCTTGGAACTGATAAATAGATGGCTATTAATACTCAACTCATTTATATTTTACTAACCTTGAAAGGATGAAAGGCTCTATGATTCTGTTTGGATGTTAAGCCTGTGACCATGAGGTCAAGCATCGATCAATGGAGTAGATGTATTAGTCCACTGAGTCATCACAACAGGATCTATGATACTACTGACCAAGTTCCCCTCCGTAGACATCAACCTTTTTCAATTTGAAAAAAGTGAGAATGAGAGTGAGCAGGAGTCATCCTTATCATCTATTCACAAGTGAATAGCAGAGAATGATCATTGATCCAATATGTATGAATTTTTGTAAAAATGTAAGTTACTAAGGGCCACTGTGAGAAAGTAGCCTCTTTCTAGCCTTATTACCCCCACTTTTGGCCTGTTTGTGAGTGTATGTCAGGGTGTTTTCACTGTCTCACTGGGATCCTGCCAGCCAGGGCCCAGTGCTCATAGTGAAAACCCCATGTTTTCAGTATGTTTGTTATGTGTCACTGGGACCCTGCTAGCCAGGACCCCAGTGCTCATAAGTTTGTGACCTATATGTATGTGTTCCCTGTGTGGTGCCTAACTGTCTCACTGAGGCTCTGATAACCAGAACTTCAGTGGTTATGCTCTCTCATTTCTTTCAAATTGTCATTAACAAGCTAGTGACCAATTTTACCAATTTACATTGGCTTACTGGAACACCCTTATAATTCCCTAGTATATGGTACTGAGGTACCCAGGGTATTGGGGTTCCAGGAGATCCCTATGGGCGGCAGCATTTCTTTTGCCACCCATAGGGAGCTCTGACAATTCTTACACAGGCCTGCCACTGCAGCCTGAGTGAAATAATGCACACGTTATTTCACAGCCATTTACCACTGCACTTAAGTAACTTATAAGTCACCTATATGTCTAACCTTTACCTGGTAAAGGTTAGGTGCAAAGTTACCTAGTGTGAGGGCACCCTGGCACTAGCCAAGGTGCCCCCACATTGTTCAGGGCAAATTCCCTGGACTTTGTGAGTGCGGGGACACCATTACATGCGTGCACTACACATAGGTCACTACCTATGTGTAGCTTCACAATGGTAACTCCGAATATGGCCATGTAACATGTCTATGATCATGGAATTGCCCCCTCTATGCCATCCTGGCATAGTTGGCACAATCCCATGATCCCAGTGGTCTGTAGCACAGACCCTGGTACTGCCAAACTGCCTTTTCAGGGGTTTCACTGCAGCTGCTGCTGCTGCCAACCCCTCAGACAGGTTTCTGCCCTCCTGGGGTCCAGCCAGGCTTGGCCCAGGATGGCAGAACAAAGGACTTCCTCTGAGAGAGGGTGTTACACCCTCTCCCTTTGGAAAATGGTGTGAAGGCAGGGGAGGAGTAGCCTCCCCCAGCCTCTGGAAATGCTTTCATGGGCACACATGGTGCCCATTTCTGCATAAGCCAGTCTACACCGGTTCAGGGACCCCTTAGCCCTGCTCTGGCGCGAAACTGGACAAAGGAAAGGGGAGTGACCACTCCCCTGACCTGCACCTCCCCTGGGAGGTGCCAGAGCTCATCCAGTGTGCTCCAGACCTCTGCCATCTTGGAAACAGAGGTGGTGCTGGCACACTGGACTGCTCTGAGTGGCCAGTGCCATCAGGTGACATCAGAGACTCCTTCTGATAGGCTCCTTCAGGTGTTGCTAGCCTATCCTCTCTCCTAGGTAGCCAAACCCTCTTTTCTGGCTATTTAGGGTCTCTGTCTCTTGGGATTCCTTAGATAACGAATGCAAGAGCTCATCCGAGTTCCTCTGCATCTCTCTCTTCACCTTCTGCCAAGGAATCGACTGCTGACCGCGCTGGAAGCCTGCAAAACTGCAACATAGCAGCAAAGACGACTACTGCAACTCTGTAACGCTGATCCAGCCGCCTTCTCGACTGCTTTCCTGGTGGTGCATGCTGTGGGGGTAGTCTGCCTCCTCTCTGCACTAGAAGCTCCGAAGAAATCTCCCGTGGGTCGACGGAATCGTCCCCCTGCAACCGCAGGCACCAAAGAACTGCATCACCGGTACCTTGGGTCTCCTCTCAGCACAACGAGCGAGGTCCCTTGAATCCAGCAACTCTGTCCAAGTGACTCCCACAGTCCAGTGACTCTTCAGTCCAAGTTTGGTGGAGGTACGTCCTTGCCTCCCCACGCCAGACTGCATTGCTGGGAACCGCTACTTTTGCAGCTACTCCGGCCTCCGTGCACTTCCGGCGGAAATCCTTTGTGCACAGTCCAGCCTGGGTCCACGGCACTCTAACCTGCATTGCACGACCTCCTAAGTTGTTCTCTGGCGACGTTGGACTCCTTTGTGCGACTTCGGGTGAGCACCATTTCACGCATCCTCGTAGTGCCTGTTTCTGGACCTTCTGCAGGTGCTGCCTGCTGCTGAGAGGGCTCCTTGTCTTGCTCGACGCCCCCTCTGTCCCCTGACGCAATTGGCGACATCCTGGTCCCTCCTGGGCCACAGCAGCATCCAAAAACACTAACCGCACAATTTGCAGCTAGCAAAGCTTGTTGGCGGTCTTTTGGCGGGAAAATACGTCTGCACAACTCTGCACAGCGTGAGGGATCTGTCCTCCAAAGAAGAAGTCTCTAGCCCTTGTCGTTCCTGCAGAAACCTAAGCTTCTACTGTCCAGTAGCAGCTTCTTTGCACCCACAGCTGGCATTTCCTGGGCATCTGCCCATCTCCGACTTGCTTGTGACTTTTGGACTTGGTCCCCTTGTTCCACAGGTACCCTCGACTGGAAATCCATCGTTGTTGCATTGCTGGTTTGTGTCTTTCCTGCAGAATTCCCCTATCACGACTTCTATGTCCTTTGGGGAACTTTAGTGCACTTTGCACTCACTTTTCAGGGTCTTGGGGTGGGCTATTTTTCTAACCCTTACTATTTTCTAATAGTCCCAGTGACCCTCTACAAGGTCACATAGGTTTGGGGTCCATTCGTGGTTCGCATTCCACTTTTGGAGTATATGGTTTGTGTTGCCCCTATCCCTATGTGTCCCCATTGCATCCTATTGTAACTATACATTGTTTGCACTGTTTTCTAATACTATTACTGCATATTTTGGTATTGTGTACATATATCTTGTGTATATTTGCTATCCTCATACTGAGGGTACTCACTGAGATACTTTTGGCATATTGTCATAAAAATAAAGTACCTTTATTTTTAGTATATCTGTGTATTGTGTTTTCTTATGATATTGTGCATATGACACTAGTGTTACTGTAGGAGCTTCACTCGTCTCCTAGTTCAGCCTAAGCTGCTCTGCTAAGCTACCATTATCTATCAGCCTTTGCTGCTAGACACCCTATACACTAATAAGGGATAACTGGGCCTGGTGCAAGGTGCAAGTACCCCTACGTACTCACTACAAGCCAGTCGAGCCTCCTACATTGGTTGTGCAGCGGTGGGATAAGTGCTTTGAGACAACTACTTACCACTTTTGTCATTGTACTTTTCATAAGAGAAAAATATACAAAACAAGTTCAGTGTATGTACACCTAACCAAAAAGTTTTGCATTTCTTTTCTCACCTCTTTTCTAAAATGCTGAAAAGTACCTCTAAACTTTCTAAAAAGTTCTCAAAAGTTTAAAAGGTTTTTTTCTGTCTTTCTAAAAGTTCTGAAAACTTTTTTCTCTTTTTCTATCACTTAAACTCTTTCTAAAAATGTCTGGCACAGGCCAAAATGTTGATCTGTCCAAACTTGCATATGACCACCTTAGCTGGAAAGGAGCAAGGAGTCTCTGTGTAGAAAGAGGTTTGAGTGTAGGGAAGAATCCTTCCTTGGAATTTTTGCTTAACATGCTTAGAGAACAAGATAAGGCCAAAAGGGCCCCATCTGTTGAAAAAGTAGCTAATGGTTCCCAATCTGATCCAGGGACACCCCTAGGAAAAGATTCAGGAAAGAAACTTCAGAGCCTGCCCATTACTAGACAGTCTAGCATAGTTGGTACTGATGTAGAGTCACACCATACAGATAGTGTTGTCTCACATCATAGCAAGAGCATTCATTCTCACCACAGTAGAAGTGATGTTTCTGTTAACCAAGCTGTTAGGGTGCCTTCTGTAAGGGACAGGTCTCCTTCTGTCCATTCTCACCATACTTCTGTTTCAAGGCATGTCCCTCCCACCCACCCTGATGACAGATTGTTAGAAAGGGAGCTCAATAGATTGAGAGTGGAACAAACCAGACTGAAGCTCAAGAAGCAACAGCTGGATTTGGATAGACAGACCTTAGAAGTAGAGAAGGAGAGACAGAAGTTGGGTTTAGAAACCCATGGTGGCAGCAGCAGTATTCCCCATAGTCATCCTGCAAAAGAGCATGATTCCAGGAATCTGCACAAGATAGTTCCCCCTTATAAGGAGGGGGATGACATTAACAAGTGGTTTGCTGCACTTGAGAGGGCCTGTGCTGTACAGGATGTCCCTCAAAGGCAGTGGGCTGCTATCCTATGGCTATCATTTAGTGGAAAAGGTAGGGATAGGCTCCTTACTGTGAAAGAAAGTGAAGCCAATGATTACAAAGTTCTTAAGAATGCACTCCTGGATGGTTATGGCTTAACCACTGAACAATACAGGATAAAGTTCAGAGAGACCAAAAAGGAGTCTTCACAAGACTGGGTTGATTTCATTGACCATTCAGTGAAGGCCTTGGAGGGGTGATTACATGGCAGTAAAGTTACTGATTATGACAGCCTGTATAACTTGATCCTGAGAGAGCATATTCTTAATAATTGTGTGTCTGATTTGTTGCACCAGTACCTGGTGGACTCTGATCTGACCTCTCCCCAAGAATTGGGAAAGAAGGCAGACAAATGGGTCAGAACAAGGGTGAACAGAAAAGTTCATACATGGGGTGACAAAGAGAACAATAAGAAGAAAGATGGTGAAAAATCTCAAGATAAGCATGGGGATAAGGGTAAAACCAAAGATCCCACTTCAAATCTTAAACACTCTTCAGGGGGTGGGGATAAAACAAATTCTTCCTCTTCTTCTCAACCTACACAATTTAAAAAGCCTTGGTGCTTTGTGTGTAAAAACATAGGCCATAGGCCAGGGGATAAGTCCTGTCCAGGTAAACCCCCTGAGCCTACCACCATTAATACATCAAGTTCTAGTGACCCTAGCAGTAGTGGTACTAGTGGTGGGACTGCTGGCAACAGTCAAGTTAAGGGTGTAGTTGGGTTCACTTATGGGTCCATAGAAGAAACTGGGGTAGTCAGTCCCAAGACAGTTTCTGTCACACCTAGTGGCATTGGCCTTGCCACACTGGCTGCTTGTCCCCTTATAATGGATAAGTACAGGCAGACAGTTTCAATAAATTGTGTTGAGGCCTTGGCCTACAGGGACACAGGTGCCAGTATCACTTTGGTGACTGAAAACCTAGTGCATCCTGAACAACACATCATTGGACAACAGTATAAGATTATTGATGTCCATAACTCCACTAAGTTTCTTCCCTTAGCTATAATTCAGTTTAGTTGGGGTGGAGTTACTGGCCCTAAGCAGGTGGTAGTATCACCTAGCTTACCTGTAGACTGTCTCTTAGGTAATGACCTAGAGGCCTCAGGTTGGGCTGATGTAGAGTTTTATGCCCATGCACCCATGCTGGGCATCCCAGAGGAATTGTTCCCTCCCATTTCTACTGAAATGAAGAAGCAAAGGAGAGAAGGCCTGAAAACTCAGGATCCCTCTCCAACAACAGGTAAAAAGGGTATCACAGTATCCCCTAACCACCCTACCATTCAGGATACCATTCCTGTGGTGGGAGAAACCTCTCCTAGGGTGGCACCTGTTCCAAGGGAATCATCAGTTGGCAAAACTGTACTCCCTGAGGTGGAAGTACCTCTCTGTGGGATAACTAACATTGGTGAGAAAAAGAGCACCATTTTAGTTAACATGGAGCATCCCTCCAACCATCCCAGAGAAACTTAAGTGCAGAAACCCTGCACTACCTCACAACACGTAGGACAGCATCCCTGCCCTAGTGTGGAGATCATAGGACAGCATCCCTGCCCTGCTCCAACTAAAGAGAAACAGCATCCCTGTTCTCTCTTCCAGCCATATGGACAAAGTTTTTGCCCAGCTATGGCTTTACTGAGACAGCATCCCTGTCTGGCATTTCCATCATTACAAATAGGTTCAGTGGACAATTCCCACTGCTCTAAACTAAAACTTACTGATAGAAACTCTGAAAATACATCTTCACATTGTTGCTTAGCTAAAAAACTTCAAACAGTGTGGTTTACATCCCCACAGGGAAGTAACCATATAGTGGATGATAAAGGGAGTAACCAGTCTATTGCAGAGCTACTCTCTACTTATCACCACTTAGACAATAAAGTCTCAACTGGCCAAGGTTAGCCTTATTGTCCTTCGTTTGGGGGGGGGGGGTTGTGTGAGAAAATAGCCTCTTTCTAGCCTTATTACCCCCACTTTTGGCCTGTTTGTGAGTGTATGTCAGGGTGTTTTCACTGTCGCACTGGGATCCTGCCAGCCAGGGCCCAGTGCTCATAGTGAAAACCCTATGTTTTCAGTATGTTTGTTATGTGTCACTGGGACCCTGCTAGCCAGGACCCCAGTGCTCATAAGTTTGTGACCTATATGTATGTGTTCCCTGTGTGGTGCCTAACTGTCTCACTGAGGCTCTGCTAACCAGAACCTCAGTGGTTATGCTCTCTCATTTCTTTCAAATTGTCACTAACAGGCTAGTGACCAATTTTACCAATTTACATTGGCTTACTGGAACACCCTTATAATTCCCTAGTATATGGTACTGAGGTACCCAGGGTATTGGGGTTCCAGGAGATCCCTATGGGCTGCAGCATTTCTTTTGCCACCCATAGGGAGCTCTGACAATTCTTACACAGGCCTGCCACTGCAGCCTGAGTGAAATAATGCACACGTTATTTCACAGCCATTTACCACTGCACTTAAGTAACTTATAAGTCACCTATATGTCTAACCTTTACCTGGTAAAGGTTAGGTGCAAAGTTACTTAGGGTGAGGGCACCTGGCACTAGCCAAGGTGCCCCCACATTGTTCAGGGCAAATTCCCCGGACTTTGTGAGTGCGGGGACACCATTACACGCGTGCACTACACATAGGTCACTACCTATGTGTAGCTTCACAATGGTAACTCCGAATATGGCCATGTAACATGTCTATGATCATGGAATTGCCCCCTCTATGCCATCCTGGCATAGTTGGCACAATCCCATGATCCCAGTGGTCTGTAGCACAGACCCTGGTACTGCCAAACTGCCTTTTCAGGGGTTTCACTGCAGCTGCTGCTGCTGCCAACCCCTCAGACAGGTTTCTGCCCTCCTGGGGTCCAGCCAGGCTTGGCCCAGGATGGCAGAACAAAGGACTTCCTCTGAGAGAGGGTGTTACACCCTCTCCCTTTGGAAAATGGTGTGAAGGCAGGGGAGGAGTAGCCTCCCCCAGCCTCTGGAAATGCTTTCATGGGCACACATGGTGCCCATTTCTGCATAAGCCAGTCTACACCGGTTCAGGGACCCCTTAGCCCTGCTCTGGCGCGAAACTGGACAAAGGAAAGGGGAGTGACCACTCCCCTGACCTGCACCTCCCCTGGGAGGTGTCCAGAGCTCCTCCAGTGTG
The DNA here is from genome assembly GCF_031143425.1 of Pleurodeles waltl. Classification (NCBI taxonomy): domain Eukaryota; kingdom Metazoa; phylum Chordata; class Amphibia; order Caudata; family Salamandridae; genus Pleurodeles; species Pleurodeles waltl. The sequence continues at coordinate 629,427,689 of NC_090444.1, read as the reverse complement.
CTCCAGACCTCTGCCATCTTGGAAACAGAGGTGCTGCTGGCACACTGGACTGCTCTGAGTGGCCAGTGCCATCAGGTGACGTCAGAGACTCCTTCTGATAGGCTCCTTCAGGTGTTTCTAGCCTATCCTCTCTCCTAGGTAGCCAAACCCTCTTTTCTGGCTATTTAGGGTCTCTGTCTCTTGGGATTCTTTAGATAACGAATGCAAGAGCTCATCCGAGTTCCTCTGCATCTCTCTCTTCACCTTCTGCCAAGGAATCGACTGCTGACCGCGCTGGAAGCCTGCAAAACTGCAACATAGTAGCAAAGACGACTACTGCAACTCTGTAACGCTGATCCAGCCGCCTTCTCGACTGCTTTCCTGGTGGTGCATGCTGTGGGGGTAGTCTGCCTCTTCTCTGCACTAGAAGCTCCGAAGAAATCTCCCGTGGGTTGACGGAATCGTCCCCCTGCAACCGCAGGCACCAAAGAACTGCATCACCGGTACCTTGGGTCTCCTCTCGGCACAACGAGCGAGGTCCCTTGAATCCAGCAACTCTGTCCAAGTGACTCCCACAGTCCAGTGACTCTTCAGTCCAAGTTTGGTGGAGGTAAGTCCTTGCCTCCCCACGCCAGACTTCATTGCTGGGAACCGTGACTTTTGCAGCTACTCCGGTCTCCGTGCACTTCCGGTGGAAATCCTTTGTGCACAGCCCAGCCTGGGTCCACGGCACTCTAACCTGCATTGCACGACCTCCTAAGTTGCTCTCCGGCGACGTGGGACTCCTTTGTGCGACTTCGGGTGAGCACCGTTTCACGCATCCTCGTAGTGCCTGTTTCTGGCACTTCTGCGGGTGCTGCCTGCTACTGAGAGGGCTCCTTGTCTTGCTGGACACCCCCTCTGTTCCCTGACGCAATTGGCGACATCCTGGTCCCTCCTGGGCCACAGCAGCATCCAAAAACACTAACCACATGATTTGCAGCTAGCAAGGCTTGTTGGCGGTCTTTCGGCGGGAAAACACTTCTGCACGACTCTCCTCGGCGTGAGGGATCGGTCCTCCAAAGGGGAAGTCTCTAGCCCTTGCCGTTCCTGCAGAAACCTAAGCTTCTACTGTCCAGTAGCAGCTTCTTTGCACCCACAGCTGGCATTTCCTGGGCATCTGCCCATCTCCGATTTGCTTGTGACTTTTGGACTTGGTCCCCTTGTTCCAGGTACCCTCGACTGGAAATCCATCGTTGTTGCATTGCTGGTTTGTGTCTTTCCTGCAGAATTCCCCTATCACGACTTCTATGTCCTTTGGGGAACTTTAGTGCACTTTGCACTCACTTTTCAGGGTCTTGGGGTGGGCTATTTTTCTAACCCTTACTATTTTCTAATAGTCCCAGCGACCCTCTACAAGGTCACATAGGTTTGGGGTCCATTCGTGGTTCGCATTCCACTTTTGGAGTATATGGTTTGTGTTGCCCCTATCCCTATGTGTCCCCATTGCATCCTATTGTAGCTATACATTGTTTGCACTGTTTTCTAATACTATTACTACATATTTTGGTATTGTGTACATATATCTTGTGTATATTTGCTATCCTCATACTGAGGGTACTCACTGAGATACTTTTGGCATATTGTCATAAAAATAAAGTACCTTTATTTTTAGTATATCTGTGTATTGTGTTTTCTTATGATATTGTGCATATGACACTAGTGGTACTGTAGGAGCTTCACTCGTCTCCTAGTTCAGCCTAAGCTGCTCTGCTAAGCTACCATTATCTATCAGCCTATGCTGCTAGACACCCTATACACTAATAAGGGATAACTGGGCCTGGTGCAAGGTGCAAGTACCCCTAGGTACTCACTACAAGCCAGTCCAGCCTCCTACAGCCACATGTAGCAAGTTCCAAATTTGCGATTCGGAAATTGCGAGTCGGTGTGACTCGCAATTTCCGAATCACAAATTCGGATGCAGAACGGTGTCTCAGACACCGTCTACGAGTCGCTATGGGGTCTCATTTTGCGACCCCATAGCGAGTCCCTGCACTCACAGGGATGGTGGCCTGCTGAAGTCAGCAGACCTCCATGTCTGTGACTGCTTTTTCAATAAAGCAGTTTTTTATTTTTTTATTTTGAGCTCGTTTTCCTTAAAGGAAAACGAGTTGCAAAATAAAAAAAATTATGAAACCATTTATACACTGCTGCTCATAAAGATTTTACTTAAGCCAAAACTATAAAAAGTTATAAATTGAGTTGTGTGTAATGTGTTGGGTAAGTGATAGCAAGCAATTTACTTTGAATTAGATGGACGTTTAGGGAGTATGCCATCAAGTAAATAAAATGTAATGTAGTGCACAATAGGAATTACATAGTAGTATATTGAGTCCTATGACAGGAATGGGATGAATCGTGAGATGTACATTCAATAATACAAGTAACATATTTGTGCAAGAAACTATGAAGCAGTAGAGGCCAAGTAATTGTGAGCGCTTCTGGCCTTATTTGGTTCCTTGTCTTTAATTAATAAAGGGATGGGTTGGAGGTTTGATGGACCTTTTGTCTTTGCTTAGAGTAAATCCTACCATAAGACTTAATTTCAATACCAATCAATACCAATTTCAGTCAATAATCTTTGGAATCAGTAATTTCACGCACCATGACCCCTTTGGCCATGAATAATCACGCCTTTATGTAAAAGCTAGAATGTTTATTTCCATATATATTAACAATGCTAATATCACGTAAAAACATCTAGTCATGGCTCAATCAAAATAGTGGTTGGTACCTAAGAAGAAAAGACAAATTGCATCAAACACAATAACATTTGATTAATATCTTTCCTCGGTATGGATCAGCAAGCTGCGGCTGCCTTCGTTAATTGGACAACTGACTGTCCTTCAGTCAGTGCATCCATTGTTAGCTCCTGGGAACATAGCTTTCTTACACACTAAACTTTACAATGTATCAATAGCTAATACAGCATATTCTAGCAAGCAGTTCTCATGGGAAAATAAAATGTTTCACATGTTTGGTCAACGCAGTGAATCAATGCAAGAATCCATCTCTCTAAACAGCCATTTTATGAAAATTATTTAAACAGTGCAACTGAACATGAGGCTGTTCAACTAGGCCCAAGTCCTCGCTAACTTAAGGCCTACAATTAATAAAGCAAATACATAATAAGTAATCATTAATATAGCATACTCTTACATCCATCTAAACATAAACACATCATTTCATATTAATAAGCAATAATAAGGACACTGGGATTATTAGCGGTCACTCAAGTAGGCACATTTTCCAAGTCGTGCATTATTTTCTATATTAATTAGTTTCCTATGCAGATTCAACATTCAGAATACATTAATAATTCATTAGTGAAAATTCAGCATTGACAACCCCTCCTCTGATGACTAAATATGTCATCAAACTTAGATCTTCCCGCACACATTTTTGTTTGCTAAAAGCTGTCTTTCCTACGTCTTCTTTTTCTTTCTCTTTTCAAAATTTCCCTGAATAATTTTTCCATTTTAATTTCTTTCCTCCTCTGATCATTTTTCATTTTCTTTAATTTAATCACATGATACAATTTACATATTACCCAAGCTCCAATTATACAAATCACACTAATCAATGCCCCCTGTATTATTTTCAGTATTATACCCTTTTCCTAAATTGCCAAGCCAATTTCCCACAGAAGCAGATCCTTTGCCATCATTTTCCAAAAATCTTGGTTCTTGCAGCTCTTTCAAATCAGCACTATCATTAGTCAGATTGTTAATAAGGCAACTATTTCTTTAGAGTTATCAGAAATATACGAGCAACAATGCTTTGAGTTCAACATTTTGCAAACTCCGCCATCCTTTGCTAAAAGAATGTCTAAAGCAAGGCGGTTCTGATGAGTCATAGATCTCGCCGCAGCCATTTCTGTATCCATTAGGATCATCACTCCTGCAAAATCTGTCAGCATGTTATCAACAATAGTGACAACTTTTGAATTTACAATGATTTCAAAACAAATTCTAGTAAAGGACTGATTGCTTCAAATATGTCTCCAACTATGCCAGAATATGATTCTCACCTTTGTCTAACATGATGTAATTCAGTCATTTTAGGTAGTTTACTCAAGCTCTCTATCTGAAATATCTTTGAGAAAACTATCCCCAAGTAAAATGTGCCATACCATCCTCTTGGAAGACGGTAATATGCATTTGATCCACAGATGTAATAAACTCCTGAATTGCTGGATCCTTTCCATTCAACATGAACATCCATTTATTCTGAAACAAACACACATGTCTGCATTCACTCATTCCCACAAACAATTTATCAGGTCTAGATTTAGGCCTGAATCCACAAAACATTCCTACATGTTGTGCATCTAAAGCTAACCTTCCTTGTTTCTTAATCCCACTAAATGCCTAATCATTTCGAAATGTCCTTTTCTCTAAGCCCTTCTCTAATTTATCCTTTAATGCTTTTCTCCTGTCATCTGTCTGATCTAAGAAGCTCTTTTCTATAGGTGTTATCAAGCATGTTACATTTTTGTGCTACATGTATGCAGTGCCAAAGGTCAACGTAGGTTCAAAGAATCCTCTCACTAATTCTATAGTGTTCTCCTTAGCTACTCTACTCAGGTGCTTAATTATAGGCACAAACGAAAACACAACATCACAATTGGAGTAGAAATACTGAATGTACTTCTGGTTGTAGAATCCTGTTAGTAACAGACTACAATATATCCGGTATGTAAGGGGCAAACTATGATAAGTAGCTCCTTCCTCGAGTGATAAAGGAATCTGCGTGCAAACATAACAATCTCTTGCATCCATCATTTAATAAGCGATAGAAAACATTAGAAGAAAGTTCTCTTTGGACATTATCTATGTGCAAATATTTCTCATCTAATCTAAACTTCTCCACTTCTGTGAGTGTAGCAGTTGTCTATAAAGCTAGGGTATGGTTGGCTTTACTCTTGTCAGGAACAGTCATACCCACAATCAGTACCAGGCACAATACCATGCACACTATTGCCAAACCAATACCCATTTATTTACAGGACCTATTCTTTCTATCCTGCTGGTTAGGGTTACTCATGATCTGTAAAGAATCAGAAAGTAGAAGAGGAAAATGTATAACTATGCAGCAAAAATCAAAAACAAATCTTCAATCTTCTTCAGCAATTATTCACAGTTTTCATTCTTACTTCCAGGACCCTTTTTGTCAAAATCTGTAATCAGTTTAGCAGTTTATCAAAATCAGAATCAAAAGTCTTTTCTGGTTACTTTCAATAGTCTCTTTTTTGCACTTTTCTCAGATTGCAGTTCTCAACAGTTCAGTTCATTGATTTCCTTCAAGTGCCAAAATATTGACCTGGAATGTCTCAATCAAAACAAAAAGACAAAAATCACTCTGCCATACACTTCTTGTTGCACATGCCCATTCAGGACCAGTGTACCTTCAACTTGTAATTCTCTTTCTTTTCAATCTTTGATCTCCATTTAACTCTTCATCACTCAAATCTTCTTTCCTTGTTGTATCTACTTCCTCCTCAATTGTTGTCACTGTAATTTTTTCTCTTTGCTTGTGACTTCGGCCACTTATCTAGTTTTTGTGGACCTTGCGTTAATGCTCTTTATTGTCTGACTTATAATTTGTCCTTGTTCTGCAGGATTTTCTCTTGACGTACCAGCAACTGGTTCAGGAGGAGTCAGAAAACATTGGCTTTGATCCACCTCAACTCCTTCCCCCTCGGGGTGTGTCGTTTGCTCTGTTTGTCTTCCAAGACTACCTGCTTCTGGGAGAGCCATCCTCTTGCTAGACTCTCCTGCTGCCTCAGTTGAGGTTGGTTCACTTTCACTTTCCTGTGGGACTTCTCCTTCGTCTCTCACAGGAGTGGCTGCACCCCTTTCAGCTTGCTGAGACTCAGTCTCTGTTTCTCCTTCTCCTGTCTCCAATTCTGGAGTTGGCCTGGACGTTACTGGTACTCTCAAAAACTCCTCTTCATTGTCCAACAGACATGCCACACTCCTCGTATGGCTTGGGTGGATCCAGTTCGGAACTCCAGCGCACTTCACAGCTGAACACTACCTGGTAAGGAACCTTCCACCGAGGCTCCAAACATGTCTTCCTGACGTGGTTTCTGGCCATAAACCAATCACCTGCTCCTAGGTTGTGTCCTTGATCTTGAGATGGTTGCAGTGTGGTAGCTTCCACCTGATGAGAGAAAGAGCGGACCACATCAGCCAGACCTTTGCAGTAGTCCAACACCATATCATCTGTTATGTTTACAAGAGCATTTGCAGGAACTGATGGCACCTCATTGCTCTGCCCATGAGGATCTCTTGCAGTGACAGTCCTGTCTTCCTGTCAGGTGTCTCTCATTGTCATCAGAATTAACAGTAGTGCGTCGGGCCATTTCATATTCATGGACGCACACATTTTCGCCATTCTTGATTTCAAGGTACCATTCATCTGTTCCAAAAGTCCTGATGCTTCAGGGCGGTAGCTACAATGTAACTTCTGCTCAATGTTTAAAGCTGAACATAGGCATCTCAATAAAATCCATCTGCATTCTGCTGAACGGACCTCCTGCTCTTCCAATGTGGCTCAAGTTGACCACTGTCCCTCTGTTGGCAAATGATGCAACAATGGCAAATTGCTTCGGGAACCTGTGTAATCTTTGGATTGAACCAATTTTGTCTGAACACTTGAATCATAGCATCCATCCCAACATGTGCTTGACCATGATAACATCTAGCCATCTGAGTCAACAAACTATTCGGCAAAACCAACTGACCCTCTTCTGAAACCCATAGCTCGCCTTCACTCTGGACACATTTCAATTTAATCCATGTCTTCTTTTCATCCCTTTCAACATTATCCTGCAATGTTTTCAATTCTTCTAAGGTATCTACAACATATAATGCAGAACTTGGACACATCTCGTCCTCACCAGATAACAATTACCATTTATCTTTGAACGATATACGGTTCAATGCGCATATCCATTTCCCATTGACACAAAATCTTGTGATTTCAGGTGTGCACGGCATTTCACCACGACAATCTTCACAGGGATTTGAATAGCTTGTTACAATTCATGAATTCTCTCACCATTTCTAACTGGTGAACCAAAAGAGGTCAGGAAACCTTTCTGTGATCACAGCTGGCCAAAATCATGGACTATTCCAAATCCATACTGGCTGTCTCAATAGATGGTAACTTTAAGCTGTGCAGAAACATGGCATGCTCTAGTGAGGGCTACCAGTTTCGCAGAATAAACTCCTCGAAGCCAAGACGGTTCAAGTATACCTGAAATTCTGCACACAGCATATCCTGCTCTCAGTATTCCCACGTTGTCTCTTAAACAACAAAAATCATCAACAAAAATAATTTGCTCATTTTCCTCCAATCGGGTACATCTAATATCAAGTCTCAGTTTTGTGCACAAATCTTCGAGACAACCATATTCAACGTCTTCCAATTTGGCTATTTCAAAATTTTCTTTCAGGAGTAAAGTTGCTGGGATAAGCACTGTAACCTTTTCAATGACACTTTTGGGGACCCCTGAATGCTCGTTTCATAATGAGTCAGCCTGGCACCTGTAAGGTACTGAGTTTTGGTTTGGGTAAGCAAAACACCAATGGAGTGAGGGACCCTAACAGTTAGAGGGTGTCCCATCACAATCCTCTCACTCTGAGTGAGGCTCTGTCCAACAGCAGCAACTGATAGCAGACATCCTGGTAAAGCTGCTGCAACTGGGTCTAAAGTAGCTGAAAAAGATGCTACTGGGCGGTTTACACCACCATGGACTTGAGTCAAGACAGACAATGAACATGCATCATGCTCATGACAAAACAACGTGAAGTGTTTTCTGTAGTCAGACATTCCTAAAGCCGGGGCTTTGCACAGACTCTCTCTCAACTCGGAAAATGCTTTATACAGGCTTGATCTAACACTAAGGGATCAGTAACTTCCTTGTGAGTCAGCTGCTGCAATGGCTTCAAAATTACTGAAAAGTTGGGAATCCACTGGCAAGAGCAGCTTACCATTCCCAAAAACATCCACACATCCCTCTGGGTGGCTGGGGTATTCATCTGCAATATGGCTGAGACCCTTTCTCTGGATATTTTTCTAATTCTTTTCTCAATTATGTGACCCAAATACTTCACTTCTTTCTGACAGTACTGCAATTTCGCTGGGGATATTTTATGTCCATTCTTCCCTAAATGATTCAGTAAGGCAATCATATCATAGTTGCACGCTTCTCTCGCCTTCAATGCAACTAACAAATCATCAATGAACTATACTGATGTTGATTGGAAAGGCATTTCCAATGACTCTAAATTATTTTTCAATATCTGGTTGGAAATAGAAGGTGACTCTGAAAACCCTTGAGGAGTTCTACACCAACAGTAGACTCGATCCAAAAATGTGAAACAGAAGAGAAATTGACTATTCTCATGAAGAGGTACAGAAAAGAATACTTGTGACAGATCTATTACTGTGAACCATTCAGCATCGCCTGGGATCCTTAACAAAATCATTGCTGGATTTGGCACTACGGGGCAACATTTAATCACAATGTCACTTACCTTTCTCAAATCCTGAACAATTCAAAATTCCTAGAGGGCTTTTGCAATCCCATTATCAGTGAATTACATGACTGCTCAACACTTCATTCAAAACTCCTTGGTTTACAAACTCTGCAATTATGGGTGCAATCCCTTCGATTGTATCCTGCGTCATATGGTACTGAGGAATCTGGAGAAAAATCGCGTTTGGTTTGACTGGGACTTTAACTGGCTCAACTCCTTTTATTAGACTGATGTATTTTCCTGTAAAATCCCACACCTTCATCTTAACTGTTACCTGTAAGTCAGAAGGAAAATCTCTGACTGTGAAAACCGGAAAGAAGCTAATCAAAGGGTACTCCTCATTTACTGTGTCCCAATCTGTCTGTGAAGTTGGGTCATCTTCATCATCCTGTTTGTCTGAACTTCACTTCCATCAGATGAGCAAGCAATTGAGCATCTGGTTTTACACAACAAGTCCCTTCCTAGTAAGGATACCGGACTTGAGTCACAAACTACAAATTTGTGTAATCCTTTAAAGTTGCCGATTTTAACCTGAACTGGTTCTCTAATTGGGTTGGTCAAATACTGATTCACGACTCCTACAATCTGGACCATTTTTACTGAAAGGGGCAAGTTTGGAACTTCTGCAGTTCTTACTATAGAGCGTGTAGCTCCTGTGTCAACCAAGAATGAAACTTTGTGACCCAATACCTTTCCCTTTACATATGGACCTTTCTGATCTACCTCTAAGGAAGCTGCAAGCACACATTCTTCTTCATCCGAACTCTCGCTCACCCAATCATAATTTATTCCATTCTCCCTGTGTAACGGGAACTGGTGCACTGTGTTATTACTGTGATTAAACCTTTGACTTGTGACCTGCTGAGGAAGCATCACATGCTGCTGCTCAATTGGGGCTTGAGGTATTTGAATTTGCTTTCTAAGTACCCTTTGAACTTGAGGTTGCATTTGCTGCGACTGGGGCATCTGCAAATGTGGCATTTGCACCTGTTGCATGGGCTGATAACCTTTCATCCGATTCCCATTGCTTTGACAATTATGATTATGACCTCTCATTCTCGGTCCGCTCATGTTTTTAAAAGAATTGACAACACTCTTTTGCTGAACAACACCTTCCTTTACTAATATCGGACACTCCCTCTTCCAATTTCTGAGCCCTCCGCAAGCGTGACAAGCTAACAATTTCTTAATTTGTTGCACATCATTCTGAACCACTACAGTATTCAATTCAGAACTACAATTCCCATTTCCACTTCCTCCATGATCTCTACCTCTTGCTTGGTTCTGGAACACCACGCTTTCCTGCTGCTGTTGTTGCGGAAAATTTCTCTGCATCCCTGTTTGTGGCATTAAAATCTGCATCACCATTGCCTTTTCTCCCAACTTTCTCTACTTCAACTCAATCATGTCACTATAGTACTTTGCATATTGCAATACCTCATCAATCAGCTTTGCTTGCAAGCAAATCAAATGACTCAATCATTTAGCTAATTTCAGGTCTCAATCCTTCAATAAATCTGAACACAAAATGAATCATGTCTTTTGGCTCAGCTGTCTCTCTACCACTGTAATGTTTGAATGCCTGCAACAATCTCTCGTAATAGGCATGTATTTACTCTTTTGCTTCCTGGGCTGTCCTGTCTATTCCCTGCTAGTCAATATTCTTGGGTGAGATTCTCGTTTTCAAAACTCTATCACTTTATAGTAATATTTCATTACGTCAGGAGATGGTGCGCCTGTTGCTGGATCTCTCTGAGGTTCTCTTGTCGGCCAATCTATGCTCCTCTTGCATTCAGCCCATAAGTCTGCTGGAACAACTATCTCTAACAGGGTGTTCAAATCCTCCCACAGGCATCTTGCGAGTTTCACAAACCTGTCTGTCTGTTGGTACCATTCCACCGGCTTTTCTGTCAATCCGGGGTAATCATTTGTAAATGACAGAATGTTACTTCCACTACAAGGCACATGGAAAAAAATCCCTCCTGGAATCTCTCTCATTGGTAGAATTTTCACTTGGTCCTCAACATGCTGCACATTTGTAGTAAGATTTGCAGAATCCCTTTTCTTCTTGTCTCTTGTCTTCACCCATCTGCCTTCCCATTTGTCTAATGCTCCCCATGTTTGAATGCTCTGTATTAATTCTCTAAGGTGAATTTTCCTTCCTGGTATTCTCATGTTCTCAAAATCTTTTGAATCAAAATCTAATCTGTAACTCCTCTTCAGGTGCTTCATTTTCTCTACCTCTATGTCATATTTCTCTGCTTGGTCTGCTAATTTCTGATGCACTATCCCTGCCTTGTTAGTAATCAGCTTGTATAGGTAAAGCAACTCGTCTTCCTCAAAAGTATGAATCCTGTCTAACCCCATGGTTCCCTCAATAAGGTCTTCTGCCTCCAGTCTAAGTCTGGTCAGGTTCAGGGCACTTCCTTCATTTGGCTCTCCTTGGGTGCTACTCAACCTCTCTAACCATTCAGTTAACTGCTAAGCTGTCAAACCCTGTAACGTAACATTATTGTGACTCACACCTGGCACTTGCTGTAATGTTATATTTTAGGTTTCTGGTGTCACCATTCTTGGATGTGAACCTATGCATGACCTCACCTCATTATCTGGAGGAGTCCTGAAAGGACTTAAATCAATTAACGGACCTGTTCCTTCAAATGTTGGCCTCATGGGAGTTGTTATTCTTGCGTTCGTGTTATATCTCTCCCTTTCTATACTCGGTGTAGGAAAGTGCCACTGTTGGCACGGTTACTCCCCCCCACTTTTTGCCTAGTGTTGATGCCAACTTTGATTGAAAGTGTGCTGGGATCATGCTAACCAGGCCCCAGCACCAGTGCTATTTCCCAAAACCTGTACCTTTGTGTACACAATTAGCACAACCCTGGCTCACAGTAAAGCCCCTTGTAAAAGGTACCCATGGTACCAAGGGCCCTGTGGCCAGGGACGGTCTTTAAGTGCTGAAGCATGTATTATGCTACCCTAGGGGACCCCTCACTCAGTATATGTACACTGCCTTGCAGTCTGTGTGTGCTGGTGGGGAGAAAAATACATAGTTGACAGACATGGCACCCCTCTCAGGGTGCCATGCCCACAAACCTGTGGCATAGGTAATTCACCCCTCTAGCAGGCCTTACAGCCCTAAGGCAGGGTGCGCTATACCACAGGTGAAGGCATAGCTGCATGAGCAAAATGACCCTACAGTCTAAGTCTATCCTCAGTCACTGTAAGTGCAGTGTAGCCATATTGAGTATATGGTCTGGGAGTTTGTCATTACAAAAACCACAGCTCCATAATGGCTTCACTGAATACTAGGAAGTTTTGAATCAAACTTCTCAGCACAATAAACCCACACTGATGCCAGTGTGGGATTTATTGAAAAATGCATCTTAGAGATGCCCCATGTCTGTTAGCCAAACTGCTAGTGTAGGACTGACCGGTCTGTGCCAGCCTGCGACTTTCAGACAAGATTCTGACCTCATGCCTTTGTGCACTCTGTGGTCAGAAACAAAGCCTATCCTTGGCAGAGGTGTTTCACACACCCCCCTACAGGAAATATAACACCTGGTGGTGAGCCTCAAAGGCTTAAGCCCTGGATTACAGTGCCCCAGGGCACACTAGCTAGTGGAGCTGCCCACCCCCGACAAAGCCCCACTTTTGGCTGCAAGTCCGGCGGAAAAATTAGGGGCAACAGGGAGTGGTGACCACCCCAGCCAGGACCACCCTGGGGTGTCCTGAGCTGAGGTGATCCCCTCCCTGCAGAATTCTAATTTCTTGGAACATCTATCGGCTGCACAGATCGTTGGATCCATGAAGTAGCTGGAACACTATGACTAACCTGTATCTGGCTCTGAGTTTATTCAACTGATATCGGGGCTGTAGGATCTATACTAGTGTTTGAGCTTCTCTCATGTGCTGCATATGGCGGGGGACAATTTCTCAGTAACTGTAAAATGAATCCATCATCATCTGACTATTCGTCATGTGTCAAAGACTTCCTAGATCCTGTGGATTTCTGCTCTGTGTCATTTGAAGGATACGAATCCCTCTTCCTAGTGCTCTTTCTAGCTTCGTTCTCATTCTCTTGTGTAATTGCAGGAAACAACTTAATTCCCTGTAAAGTCTCAGTCCTCCCAAATTTCTGATCACTATCCCATTTAGCCTCTGCTAGTGCCTTCTCAGCCTTTCTCATTCTCCTCTCGAATTTCAATTGCTGTTGCTGTCTAGCCACTAATTCCCAAATTGCTAAAGCTTCGAACTGTGCTGGTCTCGGAGGAGGTTTCAAATCATATTGTACCCTCCTCAAATTCTCCAAGCTCCTCAAATTAAATGTTCCATGGGCAGGAAATGCTAAGCTCCCATCTTTCTCTGTCACTTTGCACCATTGTTTCAGCCAAAGACATTGCGCAGCACCCTGCTCTTCGAATACAATATAGGCGGGTGTACCTCCTGGTTGTGTAATTTCTCCTATACTCGTTGCAATATGCGTATTTCCCCTAGGGAACTCTTTAAAGCTTTGAAAATGTTTACCTTTGTTTATTTTAAGCTACTTTCAATCAAATCAGGAAGTGACTTTCAATCCCAAAATCCTTTTCCCCGACCTTCTCAACCAATGACGCTTCACGGTTGTCCGCCAATCCGTGCGCAACCCTTCTCACGAACCAACCTATCCCAGCGCAGCTCTAATGACGTCACACTTACACGTACAGCTGCTGACAAAGTCTTGTGGCTCGTCCTCCTAAACTCAGATTTGCACTGAATTAATGCAAAGTTATTGCAAGCACTAAACAAAATCAAAACCCAATTTGTCCATTTACTACAGGTAGGGTAACACAATCGCTTCAGAAACCTTACGGATTTTTCACGGATGGCCTTTTGGTCTAGCAGCCACTATTTCTTTCTCAGTTTCCCTGATTCGCAAGCAAAATTCGACCCACAAATGTTACTCTCAACTGATCAGTAGGTCTGCCCTGGTGCACATAGGACTCGCCAGATCTCAGTCGAAAAAACCTTTCACTCACTTTAACACGTACTCTCGAGTTTGTCAACCGCGTCCGACTGACCTATTAAACCAGACAAATTACAACAAAAACCAAGTGTCTAATACACTTTCCAATATACTCTGGAGTCTTAGACCTCGCAGGACCCGTATACCAAAAATCACGTGGACAATTTTTGAGCACAAAACACAACACACATGTGAAGTTCGATGACTTCTCTACTCACACAGGACACAAACTCCTTCAGCAACTTCAGTTGGAGCACGCAGACTTCCTAAACCCTCACAAACATCACAATTCAACTGCAATCTGCATAAGCTGTGCAAGTGCGAAATCTGTTCCATTCACACTGTCACTAGAATGCCGAGAACATCTTCAAACAATAATTGGCAAGCTCCAAGGTTCTGGTAAAGCCATCCTAAGTTCTTAGGGACACATTTTCTCTCCACTTTCTATCATCGAATCTGAACTTTCACCAATTTCCAACCCAATCTGCGAATTATTTTCCCTTTAGGGGACTTACCATTACCCTACTACAAAATTTGCGGACCAGCTATTTCTCAAAGGGGAAACTTTCATGGTGGCCTCTTAAGGAAACGTAACAATGCTACTCTCTTACGTTCTCTAGAGGGTAAATGCAAATTGGCCTTATTGTGATGAGCTCTTAAGGAGACTAGCCATGTACCGGGCCTTTATGATGGGCTCTTAAGGATACTAACAATGTACTGGGCCTTTATGATGGGCTCTTAAGGAGACTAACCATCATACTCTGCTACCATCTCTGTGAGCGCGTCTGACCTTATTTGGTTTCTTGTCCTTAATTTATAGGGGGACACGTTAGAGGGTCGATGAACCTTTTGACTGCGCTTAGAGTAAATCCCACCATGAGACTCAGTATCAATACCAATCATTAACAAAATCAATCAATAGTATCAATAATCTTTGGAGTCAGTAATTTCACGCACCATGACCCCTTTGGCCATGAATAACCACACCCTTATGTAAAAGTTGGAATGTTTATTTCCCTATATTAACAATGTTAATATCACATAACTTAGTCTCAGAATCAGATGCTACACATACAGAAACAACACTGGTTGACCAAATCTTCTAAAGAATCTCAATTTAATCAAAGCATGTATTGTTACTCATACTAGAATTACAGTACAAATCAATAGCAAGAATAACTGTGCAATAGAAATAACATACATTTAGATTCAGCAAATGAGTAACATCAATTAATTGTTAATTCTGACCTACTAGCTTTTAGGTTCATCCCTCAATAGCATGTTTGGACTTCATGCAAAACAATTTAGTCAACACAAATTTGGAAAAACATCTAGCTACGGCTCTATCTAAATACCTCCTAGGCTGCTACCTAGGAAGAAAAGACAAATTGCATCAAACGCAATAACATTTGATTAATACCTCTCCTCAGTATGGATCAGCAAGCTTCGACTGTCTTCGTCAATTGGACAACTATTCGGACAGTATCAGCATGGGACCATGAAAGGAATGGTTCAGAATCTGGAACTCTAACGAACCATTTGCAAAGCATAGTTTAAGGATCAGCATTCAGCATCAAAAGTCTAAGCAATACAGTAAAAGACAGAATTCTCTAAGTAAAAGGAATCAAATAGGAACAAGCATGCCTCTTTGGCAGGAACTGAAAAAGGGAATGAGCGTCTCTCTCTCTCTCTGTATAGTCCGGCTAAGTTAAAATAATGCAAAACTCTTTCCACATTGCTATTGTTCAAAAAATCGTACGTTTACGCTTAGCCCAATGAAAGTAGAACTTCAAATTTAAGATTTAACTAAACTGTCTTTCACATGTTGATGATTGGTTCCTCTTCTCCTGTTCCCATCGTTGGACTCATCAGGTAATAACTTTGTATCTCTGTCCTTCAGTCAGTGCATCCATTTTTAGCTCCTGAGAACATCGCTTTCTCACATACTAAACTTTACAATGTATTGATAGCTAATACAGCATAGCAAGCAGTTCTTATGGGAAAAGAAAATGTTTCTAGTGTTTGGTCAACACAGTGAAACAATGCCAGTATTCATCTCGCTAAACAGCCATTTTATGCAAATTATTTAAACAGTGCAAATTAACATGAGGCTGTGCACCTAGGCCCAAGACCTCGCTAACTTAAGGCCTACAATTAAAAAAGCAAATACATAATAAGTAATCATTAATATAGCATATTCCTACATTAATCTAAACATAAGCACATCATTTCATAGTAATAAGCAATTAATAAGGACACTTTGTGATTACTGACAGCCACTCAAGTAGGCACATTTTCCAACTTGTGCATTATTTTCTATATTAATTAATTTTCTATGCAGATTCAACATTCAGAATACATGAATAATTCATCAGTAAAAATTCACTGTTCACATGATCAACTATGGAATGTAATTTGTCCATCTGAGTGTATGTGGAAAACACACACATGGGCATGGGGCTTCTAAAATATTAGGGTGAAATTGATTGTGTCTCTGTGAATTATTAAAAAGGAAGCATAGACCCTTAGTTAGCAACACATTTCTCTATAGACACAGAAGGGGGAAGCACTTTCATTCATCTGGCCCGTAACAACTATCATGTAAATGTAAGATCACTATGGATGTTGATAACAGGCATTGCAGAAACAAAATTAAAAAAAACATTTTGTGTTTGTAGAAACATGATAGTATTTTTGATATCAAACAATAAGAAAGGCTAGACCTAGCACAAACATGCATGGAACCCTTTAAACTGATTCCAGCGGATCATTATATTAGAAGAAATGTATGTCATTTGAATATATAGGTGCAATGGTGGGTACTTACTGAATGATGGGTGAACGAGAAAGATAATTTAGGCAAAAGAGTGACAACTATCTCACAGTATGTTATGTAATTCTTGTTCATTATAGGGGTTCATTAAAGCACATGTTGGCTAATATGTTTTTGGGAATGATGGAAACAGCTGATGTTGATGAAACTGATGACAAAAAATCTTGTAATAACCTAAGACGTTTTGAGGCATGGGCAATGTGGTCCATTGTCCAAGGTCCCCACTTTCCAAGGGACCCAGGGTGAAGTGAACTTTCTCTCTTGCTCGCTTCTGCATATTTCTCTCTCTCACTCTTCAGCACAGAATTCACTAATGTTTGATCTCGTGGGACTTGCAATAGCAGTAAATAAATAATAAAATTCTAAGTTGCCCCAATCAGAGCCTCCCAAATGATTTCTTGTCCAATACCCCAAAAATCCTTATGATGACTCTGGTAATCCCTATATTTTGAGCCCACTGCCTGAGGTGGAACGTGAATGTGTATGAATAAAGAAGTAGCATTATTTCCTAACAAAGAAGTCATTATTCTTCCCTCTGTCAGGCATTACATTCAAATACGTTTGGATTATTGCCATATTGCAGACAAAACTCCTTCGATTGAGTAAGTTAATACTGTCTTAGCAAACGTTCAACATATTAGTATCAGTTAAATGTATGAATACTGCCATAAAATTAGTTAACTTTTGCAAATTGTCTACCACTACGTTGCCCCTCACGCGGTGTTTTATTTTTACTGACTCTTGATTCGTTTGAGATACAAACAGCACTTTATTGTTAAAATCTGCTAATTATGCAGCAGCAGATGGACTATATGGCAAATGGGATAAACACATAACTAGGCATAAAAACTAACAGCCAATCATGTTTTCCTAGTAGCATAGCATTACCTTCCAAACCCCACACAGTATCCAACTATCCACCAGTGACCTGTACCTGGTATCTGATGTGTGAGTAATGTTGTGCAAAAAGTATTCAGACGCCAGCAGTATGGTCGAGACAGGCAATTGTAACAGATGCCTACGTGATCTGCAAGTCATGAGTTCAAATCCCAGTAAGACCTCCTCTGCTTTTTACCTCATAGACTTGATAAATTTCAATTGGGAAATAGTAACACTTGTAGTAACAACAGTACTAGTAACAATGGTAACACTACTGCAGGTTTTGATCTTGGCAAGGTCAACACCTATTAAGTGGTGATGAAGCAGAAAATGAAGGTTTTGATTTATTTACGCTTAAACGTAGTGCTGCAATAATCATGTGTGACTTTAACCGAACTAATAAAGATTGTACGGGGACAAAATGTGCCCTCAGAGTAGTTTGCCAACATTTATAAGCGTGCTTTATATAACGTGATGTATTAGAATTGCACTAATCCGACATAATCATAAACATGTGCTATGATTTGCTTGTTTGAAATGTTTTAGCCTAGCATGACTTAAATGGAGGCTTTGGCCTAGTTGCCTGGTCTCACGGTTTAGATGCTCGTATTTTTCCAATGTGCTATTAAACGTGTATTTCTGCTCGAAGCTGTACTTTTCCACTGAGATCGTTCACATGCTTATCTTAAGGTTTTGTGCCAGCCTGGCATATTTCTCTTTACTCCAAGGTCAATCTGCAGGTGCGGACAATGGAAGCTCAGAAAGTGAGTTAATTGGTATAAAATGTTGCAACTTGCGTACTCGTCTCCAAGGATAATGTATGCTTAAGTAAAAGCTTGAGAACTGTTGTTTTTGATTGGACAATTTGAAGCTAACCTATGAACCCTCCAATGGAAGACCCTACTGGATTTGAACTGTTGTCTATTTAAACCAGGTGCACGAGAAGAAAGTAGCCATTGCAGCTATTACAGCCATTATTGGACATCCCGCCATTTTGTAGGACATTGCAGCTATTATGGCCCATCTTGCTGCGACGCCATTTTGAAAGAGACTTTGATGCTTTCTCTAATCGAGAGAAAGAGACTCTAAATAATTCTTGCCCTAGAGACTTTAACTTTGATCCCTTGCATGAAGTAGTAGTTTTACTTTGCCGCCGTGAGGCAATTGCCCCGTCCACCCTTGCCCCTTTGCCCGTCCCATGCTGATCGAGAAACGGTACCTGTGAGACGAAGACTTCCTTGTATGCTGATCGTAATTGGTAAATATGAAAGGAAATTGTACAATTGCATTGTGTTTCTTTTAGGTAACCAACTGCTGATTTTGATAAGGGCCCTAGCTAGGAGTTTTCTAAATTAATGTTGCTAAATTGTTTTGCATGAAGTCCCACATGCCGATGCTAATTTGAGGTTAGATGAGGATTCCTTTTGTTGCACGATGCAATTTGAGACCTTGTTATGCTGACTAAATGTATGCAATTAGCTCATTACAGATTATAGTTTTAGTGATTTGTATTGCTATTATCGAATGCCTTGTTATTCAAATGCTGCATAGATTGCACTTGTTTCGCCGATATGGACAGCTATTAATGTTCATTTATGTTTATCATTTGGTGTTGAGACACATTTATATTGTGCTAGCTTTGTTAATATAGGGAAATAAATTCACTAACTTTGCAATAAACTGGTGTGGTTATTCCTGACTGAAAGGTCTGGATTCGTCGAAATGTATTCTGGACTAATTGTTAAGTGTTATGTTGATCAGGGTATTGCTTATGTTCGTTATTGATTACTGATTTAATGAAATTGATTGATTAAGAGTACGGAGAGTCCCACTTAGTTAAAAGATTCATCGGCCTAAAGAGCGTCCAAATATAGGTAAATTATTACTACGGACCGCTCTATCAGTGGTACCTAAACATTAGTAAGTATTAATATTGCAAAAGACCCCAATGTGACATTGGGGTTGAATGAAATTGCTCACAACGAAATATTGTTATGATTATATTGGTCTTGCATTACCATAAAAGGAAATAGGAACATTTTAATAACGTTTTCACGTGATAAAGCAAGACAGACCGCTGCAATTTCATATAAAATCAGCACATGGTGAAAGATCGAAAAGTGCTCCAAAAAGTAATTGAAGAGTTTTCACCAGGGAAGCGTCTGATGAACGATCTAGTACAATAGTTGACAAACTGCACCTGTGCTGAGCAAACTTCATTCCATTTTTCCTTCGTTAGCCTCCTGCTGGATTCCTCATGTCATTCTTTTTCACATGAACACCCGGCTCATGGATTCACGAAATGGAAACCTCGATTCTACATCATTTCGCTTTTGATTTCATTGGTGTATTGTTCCTAGAAAGAAAAAGAGGTTTGTATTCACTGTGTACCTAGTGGGTGTCTTGATGTTACAGAGGAAGAAGTGAACGAAAAGCGTTCCAAAAAGTAATTGAAGAGTTTTCACCAGGGAAGCATCTGATGAACGATCTAGTACAATAGTTGACAAACTGCACCTGTGCTGAGCAAACTTCATTCCATTTTTCCTTCGTTAGCCTCCTGCTGGATTCCTCATGTCATTCTTTTTCACATGAACACCCGGCTCATGGATTCACGAAACGGAAACCTCGATTCTACATCATTTCGCTTTTGATTTCATTGGTGTATTGTTCCTAGAAAGAAAAAGAGGTTTGTATTCACTGTGTGCCTAGTGGGTGTCTTGATGTTACAGAGGAAGAAGTGAAATCTGAGGCATGGAATACGATGAAACTCAAAGCACAAAGACAAATTGTCTCCCTGTTAATTTGAATGTGTGGAGTGTGCAAATTAGTCGGTGCACAATTTGCATTCAGTTTTGAGCTCCACAATGCCACGATAGTGTACGTTATTTCCTAACATGAGGTTTGCAAACAGTGCTTATGCTCTAGTTGTTCCCACAAGTTGCTCCCACACTGGATTTTCATTTTTGTCTGCGTACCTTGATTACGGGGTCCACCGTGATCACTGAACAAAAAGTGTGTTCTGTAATGAAAGTGTCCTTGTTACAGTGCAGCGCTTAATTTGTGCTTGTTGTTTCCGGTGCTGAGCACCAGCACTTATTATTGAGGGCCGGCGCTTAGTCTTCTGCCTCAAGCATTTGCTGAGAGCAAAAGACACATTTGGGAAAGACATAGGAAGAGAAAACTGAAAAAGCGTCAAAAAGAGAGAAAGTAGAAACCTGCAAGAGTGAGATGAAGGGGTAGGGAGTGGCTTTAAATGGATTGAAGAGGCCCGAGATGGCTTCAGGATTACGCTGCCTCAGTATTCCGTGTTTGCACATTTAATTGCGGCATCCGCGAGTTTAAGATGAGAGTTTTGGGCACCAGCACCTTTTTATTTACAAATTAAGCACTGTAACAGTGGTGTAACACTAGCCCTCACAGCCCTTGTACTGCGGGAACCCAAGCTCCAGAGGGCCCCCTTCAGCACTATGCACAGGTGGTGGGCCCCGAGCTAAGAGCTCCTGAATGGTCTGGAGAGTGGGGGGGAGGCATCTATGTATTTTGCAGGGGGTGGCTCAAGTTTTTTTATGCCACTGCCTGGTAAGTGCTAACATTCATGCGGTTACCTAATGCTTCAGGTGTGGTATTTTACCTAGACATGGCTCTATGGTAGTGCTACCGGTGCCACTGCACCTGGTGCTGACTTCAGGGAAGAGCCATGTGTGCAAGTGTATTATGATTTTAAAAGCACCTGCTGCTTACGTTCCTTGCCTCCAGCTATTTGCAGGTAACAATAAAAATGGCAAGATATCTCAGTGATTAATGATCCTTCTGGAGCGAAATTGCAGTTCTGTCTAGTGGGAGTTTTGACTCTATCATAACCCTTAATATGTCTGCTGCAAAGAACGTGTACCATGCAGATTACAAAGTGCATATAATGGAAAAAGGTCAGAGTGTTACTG
This sequence comes from Pleurodeles waltl, assembly GCF_031143425.1. NCBI lineage: Eukaryota > Metazoa > Chordata > Amphibia > Caudata > Salamandridae > Pleurodeles > Pleurodeles waltl. Next base: position 629,406,461 of record NC_090444.1, on the reverse strand, counting down.
TTCGTGACAGAAAGATCCTTTTGTTACTTTCTGTTTATAAGTTAAATGCTAATGAGGGACAGTAAGCTATTAACTGTCATCAAAGAACTGCATGTGAACAGAACGGTATAGATTAGAACTATTGAGCTTTTTTTCCCCAGTCTTTCATTAACCCAATGTTGCAAAAAGGGTTCATTTGGGTAGAAATCAATTCCTATTATTAAATAGAACCCCCAACCACGGTGTTACATTTAAAATTTTAAGTTTGTGCTTCTCCAGAACAAGCCTTCTTACACTATATTGTCTACCGCTATGGATGCCCGGTGAATCCTACACCTTGTAGTCCTCTGTCTTACATAACATTTTCTGTACACTGATTTACACATGTAGGATTAAATGTCTCTGTACTCTGACATCCTACCCTACACTGGTATGAGTGATGCTATAAAAAAAATTAAATGCATCTGAGAGGGAGTGGTTATGGTGACTTGCATGCCTCTTAAAGGAGTCCATGGTGGAGGTGGTCATTGGGGTTGCCTACAATCATTGTTGCTCTGGGCACCACCAGCACTAAAGCCAGCCCTGATTTTACCACTAACTTAAGTAAGGTAATACTGTCCAATAAATGCAGATCAGTCAAGCACTTTTAAATCAAATTATTTAAAAAATAAATAAAGATTGCAAATATTTACCACAACAGCTTCTCCAAAGCCTTGCACTAGGTCCTAAATGATATTGTAGTCATATGAAGGGCTTTCCTTATGCAGCAAAGATGAGAAATTATAATTAGTGTCTATTGTGTGCAGCACTGATGCACTTTGACCATGATGCCTCTCCTTCTTTCTTAAAATGGGCATAGTCATAATTTGTTTACTATGATCCATTCAAGAAAATCACCCTTGTATAGATCAAGTCCATGCAAGTATATTATTATTGTGATAATACCAGACATGCTCCAACTGTATCTTTTGGTTTGATTTAGGATGACCATTTCACTCCACGTCATTACAGACACAATCACCATTACTGACCTTTTCATCTACAAATCATTGTCTTCAGGAGAGTTAGTCTAATTACCTTAATGGAAGAAAATCAAGACTCAAAAACGCGGAATACATTCAAGTCTCATGCATCAGTCTAGAGCTGGAAATGGTGTTAGTAATGACCTTGAGGGCCGTGGTCACCCTAGTCCAGTGATCACAGCCATCACCGAGGGGAAAATTTGAACACTCATGTAGTCCTTTCCAGTGTTTAAGGTACACGGCTAATTTGACATTTTTATTTTTGGACAACCTATCCCGCAAGAGAACAGGTAGGAGAAAAATGTGCCCTCTGTAGAGAAAATGGAGATCAAAATGTTTGTTTTCTGTTAGCTGGAAATTCTTACATACTAAATTGTCATTGGACGCAAAGCCCAAGGTGGCACAAATGCAAGACCTGGGATCCAATTAGTTGGCTGTGGAACTGGCGAGGTTTGACATATCTGCATGAAGTGTGCCACGTTCAGGTAATCTACATTTCTGGAGGAAGACTTACCCCTGGCAAGCATAATTGGAGTCCAAATAATAGATTTGAGGCCTATTTTGTATGCTGGCAGACATCTGCAGTTTGAGCAAGCTAATCCGACGCCTACCTCTCCCCCATATAAGCTCTAGTAACATCGAGTTAAGTGTTTTAAAGTAGGTTCCCGGTATCCTCACTGGTAGGTTCGCAAAATAATATAAGAGGCGGGCAGCATTACCATTTTGGCCAGGGCTAGTCTGCCCGCAATCGATATTGGCAATGTGATACAAAATTGGATCTGCGGTCTGAGTGCGGACATAGCTATCTTCAAGTTACCTTCCAACAGATCTGTTGGGGTGCGATATACCTGGATACCTAAGTATCGGAATGTATTTGTGGCCTTTTGTAATTGTTGATCACCAAAGGATATTGTATTACCACCATCCGATCCGTAAAAGGCAAACACTATAGATTTATTAAAATTAATGGCCAGCCCTGACAGTGGTGTGAACCTTTGGAAAATGTGTGCTTTCGTATCGGGGGTGTCGGAGATCCTTTATATATAATATGATATCGTCTGCATACAGTGAGACTGCATGCTTCGTATTCTCTTTGTCTATTCCCCATGGTCCACTATCTTGTCTCAGTAGTTGTGCCAGGGGCTCTACTGCCAGGACAAACAACAAGGAGGACAAAGGACACCCCTGTCTAGTGCCTCTGCATACCTGGTAGGAATCGGAAATATTCTGTCCCGTGCGTGCTCTTGCCGTTGGTGCAGCATATAATAGATGGACCCACTTTATATAGTCCGGGGGAACCCAAAACTTTTCCAACACTGCCAGCATATAGTCCCAGTGTAGGGAGTCAAAAGCCTGGCGCAAATCCAGCGAGAGACACCCCGCCTGTGGGTATCCCTCCCTGGCCGCGTCCATTACATGAAATAAGCGGCGGATATTGAGGGAAGTACTTTGGGACGGGACAGATCCGCATTGATCCGTGTGGATCAGGCTACTGATATAACCAAGAAGTCTCTGCGCCAGTATTTTCACCAGTATCTGATACTCTGTGTTTAATAAGAATAATGGTCTATAGGATGAAATAATATCAGTTGCATCTTTACCTGGTTTCAGGAGGGAAGTCACTATTGCCTATTTTGTAGTGTCTGGAAGATGTCCTAATGTCAATGAGGCTTGGTATGGTCATTCTAGGTGTGGGGCAAGCTGTGTACTGTATAAGGAATAAAACTCGGATGGAAGGCCATCCGAACCCGGCGCTTTATTGGGCACCATGCCCATAATGGTCTCTCGTATCTCTCCTTGTGTTATTTGGGTGCTTAGCTTCTCTCTAGCCTCTTCGTGGAGTGTCGGAATCTCAATATTAGCTAGAAAGGAGTCAATTTCTGCCCAATCCATTAATGATGGGGCGGAGTCTAGGACTGTGTAGTTGTCACGGAATGCTGTGTTAATTTCCAGTTGTGTGGTTATGTTGTCTTGGTGTGTAGTGTTGATATGTATAATAGGAGTGGGGGATGTCTCTTCTCTTATCGGACGTGCCAAGAGTGTACCGGCCCTGTCTCCCTCACTGTGCGCTCGTTCCCTATATTGAGCATAATCGAACTTTCTTAATCTTTCGAGAAGTTGCGTGTGTTCGGTCCTTGCTTCTTGTAGTTGTTGGGTTTTGAGGGGCTGTGATATTGATTCCCTTTCTAATATTCCCAGCCGGTCCTCTACCTGTTGCAATTCTCGCACCAGTATCTTCCGCACTCCCGATACGGTACTCATCAATGTACCTCTTACCACCATCTTGAACGCCTCCCACTCCACCAAAGGGGGGGACGCTGAACCTGTATTGTTTTTAAAGAAGTTGGTGATCGTCTGGGGTGTTTCTTCCCTCAGAAGAGTGTCCTCTAATACCGATGGTTGCAATCATCACGTAGGGATAGGCGTAGACGATCGTCCCCATAATATGGTTAACTCTAAGGTATAATGGTCAGAGAGCGTCTTCCCCAAGTAGGTAGTCCTTGTCGCTTGTGCCTGTAATGATGTTGTACAGACTATGCGGTCCAGTCTTATGTGTACTTTATGTGGGTGAGAGTAAAAGGAGTATTCTCTCATACCAACATTCTTAGCCCGGCATTTATCTGTAAGTGACCAGCCCTGTAGCCAAGTTTTTAGCGCTTCAGCTTGCTTTTGGACATTCGTCCCAGACAGTGGTGGGGGTCCTTCCTGCTAACATAATGGTTTGTCCGGCAAATTTAACAGTGGGCAGACCATAGTTCATTTTAACTTGATTTATTGGTTTTCAAATACCGATAACAGCCAGAAAAGTATAAATCGCACATCACCCTCACAGTTTACACTCAAATAGCACATTTTCAATGTGGCCACGATCAACGCATGACCTGCACCCAAGCATGTCATTGTTTTCAGCAATCTGGTGCTCGCCACCACCAATGCAATGAGCTTCTATGTAACACTCTGCACCCACACTGCGAATGTTGGGAAGAATGACTGCAGCAAAACCTCTCACCTCTGCCAGCACTGGCTATCCGGTTCCAGACCACCATCTCACTCCGCGCAGCAACAGATGCTTGATGCTGCAGATAGAAACGCACTGACATGCAAATATCCTGGGTCCTGCTTTGTCAGCATCAAGTCCCAGAAGGTCGATAGTTGTTCATTGAAAAAGGTAATGTTGCAAATTCGGTCTGACAGTGTGGGCAGTGGCCCCCATCCCTATCTCATTGCTACTCAGTGCTTTGCTAACGCCAGGAGCAGTGCAGCTGGATTTTATTCAAGGGCTGTAGCCTGGCAAGGCCATCAGTGGCAGGCGCACCAGGAGCGTGTCCACCATTCCGGCCATCTCCCCTCCCACGTTCTTCTAGTACTCCCTGATCCAGAGGCAGTCCTACGCTGCATGCCAGAAATTTGTCTTATGTGCCCCACATCTATTGCAGTGGTGTGTCTCTCACTCACAATCTGTGAAGTTTGGCAGGTGCGTGGCACAGTATGCGTAAATACTTGTGATATTTCAGTCTGAATCTATAATTGTGGGACAATGTCCCAGTTTGTGTGCAGCATAATGGCCACTGAGTGCTGGTTAGGTCCATCTAGAGATGTGTCTTCCATTGCTCTCTGGCGCAACTTGAAGGGCTGTTTGGGTTGCATTGCATATGCCAGAGACCAGGAATTAAGAAGATGAAGAACTGAAGACGTGTTCAAGTAGCACAAATGTGGGTGGCTGTTGCGGAAAGGGAAGAACCAGGTCTTTACAGGATGATCTGAGCCTATAGTATAGGAAGAAATCAAGCACCGTATGTGTATTCCGTCTTGTGAGGGCCTCCGGAGGAATGAAACTGTCCCCCCGATAAAGGTCCCCCAGAAAGCGGAGAACCAGGGTTTATAGTTGAAAGCGAGATTCAGCCCTAACCTGTTTAACAAATGCTGCCAAGCCCATACCACAACCTGAAACGGATAAATGTCCCTACTCGGGCACCTAATCTCTGCACAGACATGTGTAGAGTTTATATGGGAGGTGGGGGGGGGAGGGGTATGTCACAGTTACGTGTGGCAGCTAGGTAGTTCGGAAGTACCAGTAATGTACTGTGACTGTTTACTGAGATAGGGAAGTTCAAAGTTCAACATGCCCAGCGCTCTCTCTCATACAGGGACGTCAAAAGCCTCTCATTTCAGCCATTTCGACCAGTTTTTTTCAGCCCATGCCAGCTTTGTCAAAAGGCATCTCAGTTGCTGAAAAAATGTGTGCTCTGCAGAGTTGCGATATTGTTGAACAAATAGAGAAATTTCAGTAGTACCACTATTTTGGTGAGGGACAACTGCCTGGCCAGCGACAGGCAAAGACGAATCCCTTTGCATAACTGTTGCTATGAATTGGTCAGTGCTTTACTGTAGTTCTCTCTGACAGTTTCTTGTGTGACCCTGCTAATTTGGATCCCCAGCTACCTAAAAGTTCTTCCATACTAGTGGAAGTCCAGTTGGCATTACTTTGTGCAGGCTGTAAGAGGCATCACACAGCTATTTTGGTCCAATTGATTGTTATCCCTGAAATGGATGCAAAGTGATTGCATTTACATAGTGGGGGCGCTATGTTAGTTGCGGAGTCTTTCACATACAATGTGACATCATCTGCATACAATGATATCAGAATCCTCCTATCTGTGAATTGGAGAACCTCTCTGCATGATGATAGAGCAGTCTGGTAGCCAAAGGCTTCATCACCACCGAAAACAGGAGCGGGGACAGCTGCATCCCTTCTGCATCCCCCTAGCCACCTGTATCAGGGTGGACAGGGACCCATTCTACCCTGGCCTGGCCATCAGGTGAGTGTAAAGCAGACACATCCAGCTCATGAATCAACAACTGATGCCCAGCTTCTACAGTATATAGAAAAGATAGGACCATTCTAACAAGCCGGACACTTAGGTCGTGTCTAAAAAGCTGCTGCTGCCACAGTGTCAGTGTCTATACGATGTAGAACAACGAACAGTATACCGAGGTTGTGTGATATGTATCTGCCAGGTACAAATTCTGCCTGGTCAGGTCAGACCAGCTTTGGCAGGAGGGGTAGTAGTCAGTTTGCCAGTATTTTAGCCAGTATTTTGTTGTCCATATTAGTGGCCTGTATGAATCTCGGCTTATGAAGAGTTTGCCCTGTTTAGGGAGTGTGATTATCAATGCTTCCAGAGGCATGGAGGTAGTATATCCGGGTCATATGCCCCTGAGTACTTCACCAGCAACCGAGGCACCAATAGTTGTGAATGTTCTTTGTAAAATTGGTCTGGCAGCCCATCGAGACCAGGGGGTTATCACTGGGGAGGGCGCAAATAGTCATTACTACCTATTCAGCTGTGATGGGTTGATCCAAATATTGTCTATGCCCTGCTTCCAACCACACCAGTGCTATTATGTCAGAGTAGCCTTCTAAATCTTGTGGGTATGGGGAGCCCTTGGAGCCATACAGCTCCTCATAATACACGCTGAACTCTGCCAAGTTATTGGAGGTGTTATAAATTGTGTCTCTGTTGCAGTTGTTATTTTGGTGATGACCAAACTGAGGTGATTATTTCATATTAGGTTTGCCAGAGCTTTGCCAGGTCTATCAATCTCCCCATACATGCAGGATCTCGATTCCCTGCCCAGGGAGTCGCTCTGTGCATCCTTCTGGAACTCAATGAGTATGGATTGTGCCTCTGCAAGCAGGGTGGGGATACTGCTGCTTGGCAATTTCTCGTCCTGAATTTTCAGCTGATGTTCTAGCCTATAAAGCCAGAATCATACATCTTTGAGGCCCCCAGCCTGTTTGGAAATAAACACACCACTTATCATCACCCTGTAGGCCTCCCACAGAATGGAGGGGCTATCAACTGAGTAATCATAGTTATCATTTGTGGCAAAGAAGAGCACTGTCTCCTTCCGGATATCCTCCTGGAAATCTATGTCTCTTAGGTCACCACAAGGGAACCGCCATGTAAACATTTCTTATGTCCTCTCTGGCAGATCTAGCTCCAGCACCATCAGAGTATGATCAGAGTAAAATCTGGGGAGGTGCTGTACACTAGTGGTCCATGGCCCTGCTTTTTCTGTGACCAGTCAGTAGTCTAACCTGGACCACATTTATCGTGAGCTGGTTGCCCATGTGCCTTCTCTGATGGTTGTGGCCCTGGATCGCCAAATATTTATCAGTCACCCTTCTGATGTAATATCCCTAAGCTATTTGGCTGCCCGAGCACATCTATGCACGGGTGGTGGGCCCTCTCCGGGGTCATCAGCCCTCTCCTGATCTGTCCAATTTTGGGTCTAAAATAACATTAAAGTCTCCACCTCAGATCATGTCTGCATCATGGATCAAATTTTTCTGCCACACCTCATGAAAAAGGGAAGGGATATATGTGCTGGGGCCATAAATGCATATTACCAAAACAGGGCGTACGTATGGTAACACATGCAGGAGAATGTATCTCCCCTCTGGATAACCAAAGCGGGTGGAAGGGGAGGCTTTTACAGATTAAAAACACTCCTCCTCATGTGCAGGCAGAGTACGACCCTGTATATCTGTGTTCCATCTACCGCACATAAAGCTGATGCTGTGTTTGTGAATTCAGGTGCATTTCCTGAATTTGCACAATGTCTGTATTGTGCCATTTCAGGTACACTAAGACCTGACGTATTTTGCAGGATTCATTCAGACCTCATACATTCCAGGTTTGCTGGATCCTTTTCATATCCTTGATCTACCGGGGAATGTTTTTGATGGCTGCTGGGTTACAATCTTCCGCTTAGGCTATAATAGGGAGTGAGCCTGTACAGGGGATGGTCGTGATTTGAGAAACTTGATTGTGTAATGTGCACAAGTGATGTGTGACATCCACCCTCCCTTCCATTCCAGCATCCCCAACCAGCCAGAGAGTAACAACGTACTCCCCCAAACCTCTCCTGGTAACTTCCCCATAATAAGAAACTCCAATGCAGCCATCTCACACTTAGGCAGCCGCACTGCAGCCATAGAGCAGGGGAATGCCAAAGATGGGATTGACAGTGGCCCTGCAGGCACCCAATCCTGGGGTAGGTCTGGTGGTCAGAACCTAAACAATGTTGTGCAGGGGATCTAGAGTCAGTTGCAGTGATCTAAATAAAGTAAACCAATAGATAATGGACTCAACTGAAAATCTTAGGTGTTTGCACAAAATATCAGAGAAAAAATATTGTGTGGACAAAATATTGTCACAAATATTGAGGACAAAAATATTATGATGGTAGGTTTCTAGGGGTAAACAAACTTTAACTATACTTAATTCTGCATACACATACCTAACAGTATGTATAGCTTCATGTTATGTAGATGTGGAGTTTAGAATAGTAAACCTATACCTACCTAAGTGCACTTAACTTCCACTTAACTTCTCAATATCTTGATCCTCAATATTTTGACATAATATTCTGTCCACACAATGTTTGTTTCTTCAACATTCTGTGGGACAACCCAATCCTAGGGTGGACTTTCTAGAGGTTTGTACATAATCAGGGACAGCCACATTTGATTGAACTTGTGTGTTTTGGAGCTGGTCATTAGTAATTGGAATCTATTGATTTGTCTGTTACATTTTGATCTGTTTCACAGGAAGAGCAAGCCCACCATGCCCTTTGGTGACATATTTTTCTGCTTGTTTCAGGTCTGAAAAGAGGTGTGCTCTGCCGTCATAAGTAATCTTTAATTTGGCTGGGGAGAGCATGCTATAATTTATTCCAGCTGATCACGGTGCGTGCTTGACCAGAAAGAACTCTTGTCTTGCCGACAGGACCACAAATGTAAAGTCTAGGTACACGGATATTGGGTTACCATCATATTGTAGTTATCCTTGCTCGCCTGGCAAACTGGAGCACTGTGTAGCGGTTCCTATAATTGAAGAGCCGTAATATGAGTTGGGCCAGTGTACCCAGTGGGGACACAGACCCAGTGAACAATGTGCTCTCTCCACCGAGAACATTGGCATAAAGTCACCCTGAAAAGCTGCTTTAACCTATTCTCCACATGTTCCCCTATACGTTCCATGTCTATGGTTTCCCCAACTCCAATTATGCAGAGATCATTTCTGCATGATCTTGCCTCACGATCTTCATTTTTGGCTTTGATCACATCTAGGATTTTTCTATATATAGGAGATTCTCACTGTGCCCCTTCATTGTTTCCTCAGCATTGGATGAGCGCAGATCAAATTGTCCAAGATGATGTCCATGTGCATCAGTGTGCTCTTAAATGTGGTCCATGTGATGTATGAGGGTGTCGATTTTTAATTCAACTTTTGCTAGGCTCTGCTTTATTTCCAAAAGCAAATATTTTAGGTCTGGTTTGGTGTCCTGCTCAGATCAAGCCTTGTCTGACAAAGTCTCTGCATTCAGTCTCCGGGTAGTCTCTCGCCTGCTTCCAAACCCCAACTTGGATTGCTTGCTCTCATGCTTGCCCATTGTGCCACTGTAGTGAATGTGATATGCAGAAGTGTTTGCACTCACTGTCACTGTGCTGTGGCCTCCTATGATCCACAGGTGATCCCACCTTGCCCTGTTTGTCTTCCTCTCATCCATTGGGGAGATATGTGCAGATCTGTACAGCTGCAGTTTTGCCCTACCCCAGACCAAGCAGATACCCCCACTGGGGTACTGGCACACCAGGCAGCGCAGATCCACCTGCTGCTCCATTAAATGTTGCACCCTCCTAGCAGCCCCCACCTCAGCAGCCTCCCACAATCCTTATGTGTTCCTGCCGCACCTCAGGTATCACCTCCTTTATTACTGGGGGAACGATTTGACCCATGTTTTGGCTGTTGTGCCCCACTCCAGGCCGTGTAGTCATCCTAATCATGGGGCACAGGTAAATCAGTTCTTACAAGGCTTTCCACAGTACCAGTTCTTATTGCTGCCTCTCTGTGGCTTACACAGCTGTCGCACTTGACAGGCTGTCGCGCCGATGCTACCGCTCCACCCGGAGAAGAGTGCCACTCACAGCTGTTTACAACATCTTCAGTGGGGCATCTCATCAGGGAGGGGCAGCCTTCACTTTGCCTCCTTTCTTGGGCCTATCTCAGATGCACCCAAACTCAGGGTGCCGCAATGTGCCCCCTTGGAGGTGGCCCAGCCCCTGGCAGCATGCAGCCCCACTGGTCGACTTGGCCATGTGGCCTTGACTGCTGATGCTCCTCTTACCGTCACTTCTCCGTCTGGCAAGTTCACAATGATCTCTGGACATAATTCGAATCCCAGGATGATTTTGCACTGTATGTTAGATTCTAGTGTCACAGATGGCTCCTGGATTGCTGTCCTGGCTGGAAGAGCCTCGCTAATGTGTGGCCATCTTGATGCTGCACCCCTTAGCTCACTTAGGAAAATCGGGCAGACCATTGCTTGCCGATCGTGGACACTACTGAGTCTCCGCTGTAGCCAAAATTCTCCAGCAGCTAGACAGAGTAAGGCCCGTTGGAAAAATGACTACATGTTTGCCAGCCCAACTTAGATGGGTGGACATAGAACCATTTTTTACTGACCATCACCACCCACAAAGCTGTGGCAGAAGGGCCAGTAAAAACATATATTTTTTTTATTTTCAAAAACAAAATCCCAACTTTGCTGCACAGCTTTATCATGTTTGACAGAGCCATACATCAAAGATACATTGCATTAACAGGAACCGCCTGGACAGCAGTTCCTTTGAATTATAGAAATATTCATTGGCCAAATGGAGATATCTAAATTTAGCTGTTGGACCGCCACCAAGTGATGGAGTAAAGTATTCTGTTGCCTGGTGGCACCTATATTTAAATTTGGCCTTTAGTGTCTGCTTATCACACTCTTCAAAAATGTAGCAGAATAGGGCCACCTTTAGCCTTGTGCTAGCCCCTCTTCCTGTCCACTTTGTATGATCTTGAGAAAATCAGTTAGTCTCTCTGTGACTCATTCCTTTTATCCGATAGCATCTATGAGACAAGTTAGAAGAGGTAGCCACTATATGTATGTGTTAATTTCTTAAACTCTATCATTTGGAAAAATGGCAGCCATTTTTAATAAAAAAAGTTTTTCTATCACTAGACAAGCACTGAAATATTTAGGTTTTCACTTCAGTTGTCTCCTTTTTGAATCCAGTGGTTATCTGCAGATGGAAGGTAACAATAGTTAGAAGGGAAACACCTTTTTTCTAATCCAACATTCTTCTGTTCGTTTCACTTAAATTACTAAACAGTAATCCACTTTAGCAAGTGGTTATAGATAGAATTGTTAAGTCCTGCTTGTGCAAGTCCTTGCAAGAGAGACATACCAGAGCAGATAAAGATAAATGAAACAAAGATTAAAATGTATGGCATATCATTGAATTTATAAAAAAATGTAGCATAATTCATTTGCCACCTGATAGCGCATCAGAACCTTCATAAGTAAACTTACAAGGAGACACGCCTAGGCCGATGGACCTTTGTACCACGTTCGGGGACTTGCCAGCACAAGATATCTTTTTGGCATCACAAATCAATATATCAATACCTCAATCAATATTCGCAATAACTAATTAACAAGTTAGTCAATAACATTTAATAAGAATCAATAAAGCGAACACACCATGACCTTTCAGTCATGAATAAGCACACCAATTTAGTTAAGAGTTAGAATATTTATTTCCCTATTAGTTACAATCTAATATCATCTCTGTGAATCTCATTAGCAATCAATCTCACTAGTATCACTTCAGATATTGTAATTAGAAAACTATTAATCAATTCATAGAGAATATTCATTTAGTATTATCATATCATTAATAAGAAACAGATTAGCAAAGTCTCAGTAGTGCAAGATTCAACAGAGCAAAAACTCAGTCATTTGTCTATTTGCATCAAATGTTGGTGAACACCTTAACTAACCTCGAATTAGCATCAGCATGTTGAGCTTAATGCAAAAACAATTTATCAAACACAAATTTGGAAAACATCTAACTACGGCCTCTATCAAAAGAGCAGTTGGTACCTAGAAAGAAAAGGCAAACAGACAATTACAATTTATCATCAGATAGTTACCCCTCCAACGAATCAGCAAACAGCGTCAGGCTTCGTCCTCAGGACATCAGTCGATTCACCATCAGCAAGGATAGGACAGGGCAAAGTCTCAGTTTGGCATAGCTAAAGAATAAGGCACTTCCCTCATATGGAGGAGAAGTAAGTATCAGGTAAGGACTTAGATAGAGGATGGTTAAAGCATCAGAAGAATAAAGGGCAAAGTCTCAATAGAATAATGGCAAAGTATGGCTTGGAGTGGAATGTCCGAATAAGGGCTGATTTCTCCTCGGGTCATGTGGTTAAATCAATATTGCCTAGTTTGCTCTTAATTCCTTATTGGATAATATTTGGTGCATCATTATCTCTGTCCAATAATTTTCCACGCATCTCACTAGAATTTTCCACAAGACACACTTCTCATGTCATTGATTGGCTCACGTTATTGACGTCTTCATCGGGTGGAATGTCAGGTAAGAAAAGTTACACTTTACGCTCCAGTCAGTAGTCCCATTGATTTCCCCTACTCCAGGCAGCCTTGCACCTGTTACGAATTACACTGTTGCATTCAGCAAGAATGTCTCCTTGAGTAAGTCGGGTCCCATGAGAAAGAATTTACTACGGCTCCACACACATCTCTAGTTTCTGGAAAAGTACAGCTTCGTGTCCTTCAGGAAGAGAGCACATTGCACGTTAGAAAAACACAGTTTAATATGAGACTAGGCAGCTCGGCCCAGACCCTCGCTAACTAAGGCCTAGTAATTTAGTTAACAAACCTCTAATACATGACTCTAATTATAATATGCTAACACAAATTCAAACATTAGTACATAATTTGCTGCCAGGCCTTTTCCCCTCCTATGCCGAACCTTTTTTTGGCTGTTTGGGGCAGTTCGCGCTTAGGCCCTCATAACTTTTTGTTCACATAAGCTACCCACGACAAATTTGCTTCCTTTTTTTCCAACATCCTAGGGGTTCTAGAGGTACCCAGACTTTGTGGGTTCACCTGAAGGAGACCAAGAAATTAGCCAAAATACAGTGAAAATTTAGTTTTTTTCACACAAATTTGAAAAAAGGGCTGCAGAAGGCGGCTCGTGGTTTTTTCCCTGAAAAAGGCATCAACAAAGGGTTTATGGTGGCAAGATCATCATCTGCCCAGATTTCAGGAACAGGCAGACTTGAATTAGAAAACCCAATTTTTCAATACAATTTTGACATTTTACTGGGACATACCCCATTTTTACTATTTTTTGTGCTTTCACCTCCTTCCAGTTAGTGACCGAAATGGGTAAGAAAACCAATGCTGGATCCCAGAAAGCTAAACATTTCTTAAAAGTAGACAAAAATCTGAATTCAGCAAGGGGTCATTTGTGTAGATCCTATAAGTGTTTCCCACAGAAAATAACAGCTGAAATAAAAAAATATTGAAATTGAGGTGAAAAAATCAGCCATTTTTCTCCACGTTTTACTCTGTAACTTTTTCCTGCGATGTCAGATTTTTGAAAGCAATATACCGTTACATCAGCTGGACTCTTCTGGTTGCGGGGATATGTAGGGCTTGTAGGTTCATCAAGAACCCTAGGTACCTAAAGCCAATAAATGAGCTGCACCTTGCAATGGGTTTTTATTCTATACCAGGTAAACAGCAATTCATTTGCTGAAATATTAAAAGTGAAAAATAGGTATCAAGAAACCTTTGTATTTCCGAAATGGCCACAAGATAAGGTGTTGAGAAGCAGTGGTTATTTACACATCTCTGAATTCCGGGGTGCCCATACTAGCATGTGAATTGCAGGGTATTTCTCAAATAGACGTCTTTTTTACACACTGTCTTACATTTGGAAGATAAAATGTAGAGAAAGACAAGGGGCAATAACACTTGTTTTGCTATTCTGTGTTCCCCCACGTCTCCCGATAAAAATGGTACCTCACTTGCATGGATAGGCCTAGCACCTGTGTCAGGAAATGCCCCAAAGCACAACGTGGACACATCACATTTTCACAAAGAAAACAGAGATGTTTTTTGCAAAGTGCCTAGCTGTGGATTTTGGCCTCTAGCTCAGCCGGCACCTAGGGAAACCTAGAAAACCTGCGCAGTTTTTAAAACTAGACACCTAGGGGAACCCAAGATGGGCTGACCAAGTTCTCTTACCCAGAATCCTTTGCAAACCTCAAAATTTGGACAAAAAAACACTTTTTCCTCACATTCAGGTGAAAGAAAGTTCTGGAATCTGAGAGGAGCCACAAATTTCCTTCCACCCAGCGTTCCCCCAAGTCTCCCGATAAAAATGGTACCTCACTTGTGGGGGTAGGCCTAGCGCCCGCGAAAGGAAATGCCCCAAAACACAACGTGGACACATCAAATGTTTCCACAGAAAACAAAGGTGTTTTTGACAAACTCCCTATCTGTGGATTTTGGCCTCTAGCTCAGCCGGCACCTGGGGAAACCTAGCAAACCAGCACATTTTTGAAAACTAGACACCTAGGGGAATCCAAGATAGGGTGACTTGTGGGGCTTTGACCAGGTTCTGTTACTCAGAATCCTTTGCAAACCTCAAAATTTCGCCAAAAAAAACACTTTTTCCTCTCATTTCGGTGACAGAAAGTTCTGGAATTTGAGAGGAGCTACAAATTTCCTTCCACCCAGCGTTCCCCCAAGTCTCCTGATAAAAATGGTACCTCACTTGTGTGGGTAGGCCTAGCCCCCGTGAAAGGAAATGGCCCAAAACTCAACGTGGACACATCACATTTTTCCACGGAAAACAGAGGTGTCTTTTACAAAGTGCCTACCTGTGGATTTTGGCCTCTAGCTCAGCCGGCACCTGGGAAAACCTAGCAAACTAGCGCATTTTTGAAAACTAGACACCTAGGGGAATCCAAAATGGGGTGACTTGTGGGGCTCTGAACAGGTTCAGTTGCCCCGAATCCTTTTCAAACCTCAAAATGTGGCCAACAAAACACTTTTTCCTCTCATTTCGGTGACAGAAAGTTCTGGAATCTGAGAGGAGCCACAAATTTCCTTCTACCCAGCGTTCCCCCAAGTCTGCCGATATAAATGGTACCTCACTTGTGTGGGTAGGCCTAGCGCCCACGAAAGGAAATGGCCCAAAATATAACATGGACACATCACATTTTTTCACAGAAAACAGAGGTGTTTTTTACAAAGTGCCTACCTGTGGATTTTGACCTCTAGCTCAGCCGGCACCTGGGGAAACCTAGCAAACCGGTGCATTTTTGAAAACTAGACACCTAGGGGAATCCAAGATGGGGTGACTTGTGGGGCTCTGATCAGGCTCTGTTACCCAGAATCCTTTGCAAACCTCACAATTTGGCCAAAAAAACACTTTTTCCTCTCATTTCGGTGACAGAAAGTTCTGGAATCTGAGAGGAGCCACAAATTTCCTTCCACCCAGCGTTCCCCCAAGTCTGCCGATAAAAATGGTACCTCACTTGTGTGGGTAGGCCTAGCGTCCACGAAAGGAAATGCCCCAAAACAATATCTGGACACATCAAAATTATCAAATACAAAACTACCTGGTTTTGTGGGGGCATCTGCATTTTTGGTCCTGGGCTCAGCAGCCTTCTAGGGAAACCTACCAAACCCAGACATTTCTGAAAACTAGACACCCGAGGGAGTCCAGTGAGGTGTGACTTGCGTGGATCCCCCAATGTTTTCTTACCCAGAATCCTCAGCAAACCTCACATTTAGCTAAAAAATAAAAAAATTCCCACATTTCTGTGTAGGATCACCGCACTGGGACACATTTCATACCACCCAATGTTCCCCTCAGTCTCCGGGTAAAATTGATACCTCATTTGTGTAGGTGGGCCAAGTGCTTGTAAAAGGGAAGAGCCAAAAACATGTCGATATTGAGGGGAAACCAAAGGGGGTCCTAAAAGGCAGTTTGCAAAAAAATCATTTTTAGGCTGACAAGTGCAGCAGAATTTTTATCGGTATAGATGAGACAATGCTGGGTGGTAGGAATTTTGTGGATTCCTGCAGATTCTGGAATGTTCCATCACAAAAACATGGGAAAAATGTGTGATTTCCAGCAAAGTAGAAGGTTTGCAGGGGATTGAGGGTTCAAAAATGGTGCGGGTGCATGTGAAACACACTACCCTGGAATCACCCAGATGTTTAGTTTTCAGATGTGTCTAGGTCTTGTGGAGTTTTCTACATGGCAGCGTCCCAAAGTCCATAAAGTGCAGCCCTCACCATTTCAAGTGGGACAATTTTGAGAGTAAGCCAAGCTCTCATGGCCCAAATGTAAAACTAAAACCCAAAATAATCAAATGTCTTCTTGCTTGCTGTGGGATAAGATGTTTTAGAGTGCAGGGGAGAGGTGAAAGACTGCTACCCCCTTCAGTTGAGGTGGGGGCGTAACCAGACCCATGCTGGTTGGTAGCCACCACCCCAATATTTTTATTTTTTATTTTATTCCCTGGCATCTAGTAGACTTTCTGTCCCCCGGGGTGTGGATCAGGGGTAATTGTCCCATCTGCCCACTGGTGGGCAGAATAACTTTGCCCCATTTATTTGGGGTGGGAGTATGGCCATACCCCCACCCTCTTATTTTGAAAAAAAAAAAACTTCCCTGGCCTCTGGTGGGCTTTCTGCCCCCCCTTGGGGGCAGATGGGCATTCCAAAAATAGGCCCATCTGCCCCAAATAGGGGACAGATATGGCCAACAGTAATGTGCCCCCATGGGGAGTGACCCTTACCCAAGGGGCTGCCCCCCTAAAGAAAACACACGCATACACACACAGCAATCCCTGGTGCCTAAGTGGTTTATGCCCCTGTGGGGGCAGATTGTCCTAACATAAATCGGCCAATCTGCCTCCAAGGGGGGCAGAAATGGTGTAAAAACAATTTGCCCCCCAGGGGAGCGACCCTGGCACCTAGAGGTTTCTGCCACACCTGGGGGCAGATTGGCCTAATAACAATAGGCCGATCTGCCCCCGGGGGGGTAGAAAAGGCCTAAAAAAAAAATCCCCCCCTCCCCCGGGGAGTGACCCTTCCCTATGGGTTCGCTCCCCACCTCTAAAAAACAAAACAAAACAAAAACAAAAATGTATCCCTGGCGCCTAACAATAGGCCGATCTGCCCACAGGGGGGGCAGAAATGGGCAAAAATAAATTTGCCCCCCTGACCCCCTGCCCCCCCACCCTCCCGGGGAGCGACCCTTGCCTACGGGGTCGCTCCTCTTGCGTGACATTGGCGCAAAAAAAAATCCCCGGTGCATAGTTGTTTCTGCCCCCCCTTGACCTAAAATTGCCCGATCTGCCCCCAAAGGGGGCAGAAATGGCCTAAATACAATTTGCCCCTCCAGGGGAGTGACCCTTGCCTAAGGGGTCACTCTCCATCTGTAAAACAACAACAACAACAAAAAGCCCCAGTGCCTAGTGGTTTCTGCCACCCTTGGGGGCAGATCGGCCTAATTAAAATAGGCTGATCTGCCCCCCAGGGGGTCAGAAATGGCCTAAAATAAATTTGCCCCTCAGGGGAGCGACCCTTGCCTAAGGGGTCGCTCCCCTTGCGTGAAATTCACGTAAAAAAACAACTCCTTGGTGTCTAGTGGTTTCTGTCCCCCTTGGGGGCAGATTGGCCTCATAAAAATAGGCCAATCTGCCCCCAAAGGGGGCAGAAATGGCCTAAATATAATTTGCCCCCTAGAGGAGTGACTCTTGCCTAAGGGTTCGCTCCCCACCTCTAAAAAACAAAACACATTTTTTTTTATCTCTGGCGCCTAGAGGTTTCTGCCCCCGGGGAGGCAGAAAAGGCCTTAAAAAAATGCCCCCCTGGGGAGCGACCCTTGCCCAAGGGGTTGCTCCCCTTATGCCAATTTCTGATCAAAAATACATCCCTGGTGTTCAAAGGGAAGGAAATTCCTTTCCTTCCTATGGAGCCTCTCAGGCCTCCTCCACGAGATCGGAAGAGAAATGTTGAGCAATCCTCTTCCGATCGCGCTGGAAGCTGAGCTTCCAGCGCAATGGGAGGAGGCCTCTGTGATGGTCACGCGCTGACGTCACAGCAGGGGGTGGGGGGGTCAGGGGGGCTGTCGGGGGTGGAAGAGGAAGGGCTTCCCCTTCCATCCCTGCCTTTGTGGGGTGGGAGGGAAGAACACAGAGGGAGCGCTAGCGCTCCCACTGGGCTCTGTGCCCAGGACGTAATGGTTACGTCCTGGGCACACGAGCACTGTGCCGCAGGACGTAACCATTACGTCCGCTGCACAGAACCGGTTAATAAGTTTCATTAGTCTTCGTATACATTGGTAGCCACTCCCCGTGGGCACATTTCAAACGTGTGCATTAATTTCTACGTTAACACATTTTCTATGCAGCTTCATTACACAATATATTGCAAGCTTTTCATATTAATATTTATTTTAAAAGACACACTCCAACAATCCCTCCACTGATGACTCTTGTCATCAAACAAACCTTTCCCCTTGAATTTTACATTCTAAAATTCCTTCATTTCAATCTCTCTTAATCTTTTTCCCGTTGATTTTGCCCTGAATAATTTTTCCCTTTGTTTTTCTTCCCTTCTCTTATTATTTTTCGCCATTTTCAATTTTATTCTTTTACTAATTTTACATGCCACCCACAATCTGAATAGGCAAGCTATAACAATCAATATCCCCTGTATTATTTTAGACAATATCCCATGCCAAATACTACTAAACCAATTTCCTACTGAAGCAATCCTTTCCCAACCTTTTCCCAAACACCTGGTTCTTTCAATTCCTTCAAGTCTGTACTATCCCTAGTTAGGTTAGTAAGCATACTTCTAATCTCATTACTATTATCCAGCATGTAAGCACAGCAATGACGCTCATTAAGCATCCTACAAACTCTGCAATTTTTCACTAAAAGAATGTCCAAAGCAAGCCTGTTGTGAAGAGTCATACCCCTCTCCGCAGCAAGTTCAGTATCCTTCAGGAGTATAGCTCCTGAAAAGTGTGTCAGCATGTTATCCACAATAGTAGACAACTTTTGAATCTTTATGGAGTTTAAGATAACTCCCACTGAAGGAATTATCGCCCCAAATATGTCTCCTACTACACCAGCAGCAGTTTCTCTCTTCTGTCTATTACAATGTAATTCAGACAATTTCAGAAACTTTTTCAAATCCTCAAGTTGATATATCTTTGGGAAAACTATCCCCAAGTAACATGTCCCATACCATCCCTTTAGAAGACGGTAATAAGCATTAAGTCCACATATATAATAGATCCCAGGGATCTCTGTATCCTGTCCATTTAACACGAACGTCCACTTACTCTGAAACAAAAACACATGCTTACATTCACTCCTTCCCACAAACACATTGGGCCTCATTCTGACCCTGGCGGTCTATGACCGCCAGGGTGGAGGCCGGCTGAAGCACCGCCAACAGGCTGGCGGTGCTTCATTTTGTATTCCGACCGTGGCTGTGAAGCCGCGGTCGCCCAGCCAGGTCCGGCGGTTTTCCGCCGGATTTCCCCCGGCTGGGGGAATCCTCCATGGCGGCGCTGCTTGCAGCGCCGCCATGGGGATTCCGACCCCCTTCCCGCCAGCCTGTTTCTGGCGGTTTTCACAGCCAGAAACAGGATGGCGGGAACGGGTGTCGTGGGGCCCCTGGGGGCCCCTGCACTGCTCATGCCACTGGCATGGGCAGTGCAGGGACCCCCTAACAGGGCCCTATAAAGATTTTCACTGTCTGCTTAGCAGACAGTGAAAATCGCGACGGGTGCAACTGCACCCGTCGCACCCCTGCAACTCTGCCGGCTCCATTCGGAGCTGACTTCCTTGTTGCAGGGCCTTTCCCGCTGGGCCGGCGGGCGCTCTTTTGGCAGTCGCCTGCCGGCCCAATGCGGGAAAGCCAGAATGGCATCCACGGTCTTCTGACCGCGAAGCGGCCATTTGGCGGTTCTCGCCAGGCGGGCGGCTCCCGCCGCCCGCCATGGTCAGAATGACCCTCATTGTCATAATATGTTTTCGGCCTAGATATGCAAAGCTTACCTACGTGTAATGCACCTAAAGCTAACTTCCCCTGTTCCCACACTACTAGTAAAAGCTCACTGCTGCAATCCTTTCTCCAATTTACCTTTCATTGCCCTTCTTCTATCTTCCGTGTGATCTAAAAAGCTTTTCTCTACAGGTGTAAGCAAACATGTCAAGTTATTGTGATGTGCATAAGATGTACTAATTGTTAATGTCACCTCAAAGAATCCTTTAACTAACTTTATACTATAGTACTTAGCTACACTACTCAAATCCTCTATGATAGGCACATAAGAAAACACAAGGTCATGGATAAGTAAAAATATTGAATCTCTTCCTGGTTATAGAATCTTTTTAGTAACAGACTACAACTTATCCCATGTGTTAAAGGTAGACTATGATAGGTAACCCCCTCTTGTACTGAGACAGGAATTTGTGTACACACATAACAATACTTTGCATCCAATGTGTCAACATACTCACTCAGCACGCGATAGAAAACATTAGTTGATAGTTCCCCTTTTGCGTTAGTTCCCTCATGCAAGTATTTTGTATCCTGCTCAAACCTTTCCCAAGCTGTTAGTGCAGTAGTAGTCTCAGGAATTGTAGCATTGTTAGTTCCACTCTTATCCGTTAGTGTCATACCCACAACCACAACCATAATGAGTATCACACACACAACACCCAAACCAACACCCAAATATTTACAACGCCTACTCCCTCTATTATCCTCTCTAGTGTTAGCCATGATCTGCAAAGAATCAGAAAGTTAAGGATGATTAGTTCAAGTTAGAATGAATTTTTCTTCTTTTTCCTTTTTTTTTCTTTTTTCTTTCGCAGCAGAGTCAAAACAAGCAAGTATTTACAGCTTTCACTTTCTCTCCCAGGATCCTTGTCAATTCAGGTTAGCAGCTTGTCAAAATCGGTTTTCAAAGGTCAATTCAGGTTATCAATGTCACACCTGGTAAATTTTCAGTCTCTTTTCTCAATTTTCTCTTTCCTATGATTCAGTTATTTTCCAATTCAGTCTCTTCGGACAGACTCAGGTGCCAAAGTACTGACCTGAAATCTCTCGATCAAAGCAAAACGCCAAGAACTCTTGTTGCCATTCAGCTGACGTTGCATATGCCCATTCAGGACCTGCGTACCTTCTGTTCGCCACCCTCTTTCTTTTCAACTTGCGATCACCTTGCAACTCTCCTTCACTTAGATCTTCTCTCCTTGTTGTATCAACCTCTTCCTCTATTGCATGTTTGACAACCACCTTTCCCTTTTTCACTTGCAACTCTGGCCACCTATTTCCTTTCAGTATCTCTCTGGCCTTTGATCTTTCCTGTGGCAAACCTTCGCCCTCCTCTGACTCTATGGTGTTTTCTCTTGATCGACCTGCAATTTGCTCAGGAGGAGTCCGGACACTTTGACTCTCTTCCGCCTCAACTCCTTCGCCTTCTGGGTCTGTCAGGGGCTCTAGCTCATTTCCATACTCGTCTGCTTCTGGGAGAACCTCCCTCTGATTTGGCTCTCCTGGTGCCTCAGTTGAGATAGGCTCACCGTCACCCTTCTGAGTATCTTCTCCTTCATCTCTTACTGGAGTGACCAAGCCGTCCTCAACGGGCTTTCCTTCAGTCTCAGTTCCCCATCGATCACTCTCCGGCCCTGAGACTTCCTTCTCTGTTGTTGGTACTTTCAACAACTCAGCTTCCTCATCAGTTGGACACGTCACCTTTTTTGTGTGACTGGCATGGATCCAGTTCGGAATTCCCGCATACTTCACAGCAGTAGTAGTCGTTAATATTACTTGGTATGGCCCCTTCCAACGTGGCTCCAAACACGACTTCCTTACGTGTTTCTTGATGACAACCCAGTCACCAGCTTTCAGAGTGTGTCCTTCATTATTAATCGGTGGCAGGGTGGTAGCTTCCACCTGGTGAGAAAAAGAGCGGACCACGTCAGCCAGACCCTTGCAGTAGTCCAACACCATATCATCTGTGATATTCACAAGAGCATTCGCAGGCACTGCGGGCAGTCTCATAGCTCGGCCCATGAGAATCTCATGAGGAGACAGTCCTATTTTCTTGTTAGATGTATTTCTCATTGACATTAGCACCAAAGGCAAAGCATCGGGCCATTTCAAATTCGTGGCTGCACACATCTTTGCCATTCTCGACTTCAGGGTACCATTCATCAGCTCCACTAGTCCTGATGCTTCAGGGTGGTAACTACAATGCAACTTCTGTTCAATGTTCAATGCTTCACACAATAACTTAACCACCTCGTTGTTGAAGTGACTTCCTCTATATGATTCTAAAGAGATCGAAAACCCAAATCGTGGTATCAATTCCCTAAGCAGCAGCTTCGCTACTGTGAGACTGTCATTCCTACGAGTATGCTTCAGTCCAGTGACTAAAGATACACACAATCACCAACACATATCTCAAACCTCCACACACGGGCATCTCAATAAAATCTAATTGCATTCTGCTAAATGGACCTCCTGCTCTCCCAATGTGGCTCAAATTCACCACTGTCCCTTTACCCGCATTCATCTGCTGACAGATGATGCACCTGTGACAAATCACTTCTGCAGCTTGTCTGAACTTCGGGTTAAACCAGTCGATTTTGAACAACCTGATCATGGCATCCCTCCCAATATGTGCTTGACCATGGTAAAACCTTGCAAACTGTGACAGGAGACTGTTCGGCAAAACCATTTTCCCTTCGTCTGAAACCCACAAATCATCTGGTCTTTGTACACATTGCATCCTGACCCAAGAACACTTCTCATCTTTGCTGGCACGTCTCTGCAACAATCTCAATTCTTCTAACGTGTCAATTACCCTTAATGCGTAACCTGTGCATGTTTCATTTTCTGTTGCAGGTAACAATTCCCACTTATCCTTAAATGATATACAGTTCAATGCGCAAAACCTTGCGACTTGATCGGCATATCCATTTCCCATTGAAACAAAGTCCTGCGACTTCAGGTGAGCACTGCATTTTATCACAGCAATTTCATGAGGTAACTTAATCGGGTGCAACAACTCCTTAACTCTCTCACCATTTTTCACTGGAGAACCAGAAGATGTCAGAAAACCCCTCTGTGAGCATAGTTGGCCAAAATCATGAACAATTCCGAATCCGTATCTGCTATCAGTATAGATAGTCACTCTCAACTGGGCAGCTGCATGGCACGCTCTAGTAAGAGCAACCAATTCAGCCACTTGAGAAGAATAAACTCTCTCAAGCCAAGATGCTTCCAGGATACCAGAGATCGTACATACAGCGTATCCGTCTCTCAGCACTCCTACTGAGTCTCTTAAACAGGAGCCATTGACAAAGATAATTTGGTCATTTTCTTCCAATTGGGTGTCTTTAGTATCAGGCATCGGTTTAGTGCACATTTCTGTTACCTCAAGACAATCATGTTCTACATCCTCAACATCTTCAACTTCTGTGTTTTCATTTGGAAGCAAAGTTGCTGGGTTCTACACTGTACATCTTTTCAACGTTACATTTGGTGACCCCAATGTAATCGTTTCATATTTTGTCAATCTTGCATTTGTCATGTGTTACGTTTTGGTACGGGTTAACAGGATCTCAACTGAGTGAGGGACCATGACTGTTAAAGGATGTCCCATCACTATGCCTTCACACTGTGTGAGGCTTTGACCAACTGCTGCTACTGCACGCAGACAACCCAGTAAGGCTGCTGCAACTGGGGCCAAAGTAGCTGAAAAATATGCTACTGGTCGGTTTACACATCCATGGACCTGTGTCAGGACAGACAAAGAACATGCATCACGTTCATGACAAAACAGTACAAAAGGCTTCGTATAATCAGGCATACCTAAAGCTGGAGCCCTGCACACGCTCTCCCTTAACTCAGTAAACACCTTAATTTCCTTCTCTGTCAGCACTATGACATCTGGACCTTCCTTTACCGTCTGTCTCACCAATGGCTTGGAGATGACTGAGAAATTCGGGATCCAATGATGACAGTAACCCACCATTCCCAGAAACATCCTAACATCTCTCCATGTCGTTGGGGGATTCATCTGTAACAGTGCAGTTACTCTTTCCCAGGATAACTTCCTCGACCCTTTCTCAATTTGATGAACCAAGTACTTCACCTCTTTCTGGCAATATTGCAATTTCCTTGGGGACACCTTGGCCCTCATTCTGACCTTGGCGGTCGGCGGAGAGGCGGTGGTCGGACCGCGAACAGACCGGCGGTCAAAAAAATGGCATTCTGACCGCGGCGGTCACCGCCGCGATCGACCGCCACTTCCCCACTCCGACAGCCACGGCGGTCATGACCGACGGGCTGAAGTCTGCGCACTCCGGCCCGGCGGTCGACCCAAGACCGCCAACGGTATCATGACCCTGCTTACCGCCGCGGTTTCTGGCGGTCAGGAACCGCCATGCGAACCATGGCGGTAGGCACTATCGGGGCCAGGGAATTCCTTCCCTGGCACTGATAGGGGTCTCCCCCATCCCCCACTGCCCCCCCGAGTCCTCCCCCCACACCCTCCACCCCCCTGCCACCCCCCAGAGGTGGTACGAACCCCCTCCCCACCCCCACCCCGACATGCACATACACGCACCCCGTCATGCACACACCCCCAACATGCACATATACACACCCCCTACACACACACATACACAACGGGGACACATACCCGCACACATACATGCCGACATGCGCACCCGCCGAACTACACACATTGCCCATAGGCACAGCAGCACCCCCCGCCCGCATGCACGCACTCACACACCCCCTCTACATACTCACACGCACACCCCCATGCACGCACACATCACACAACACCCCCCCACCCCCTCCCCTCACGGACGATCAACTTACCTTGTGCGTTGGTCCTCCGGGAGGCGACAGGAGCCATGGGGAGGTGACCGCCAACAGAAGACCGCCAACAGAAGACCGCCACACAGATATGTGGGTCGTAATTCTGTGGGCGGTGTTCTGCTGGCGTGGCGGTGGAGGTTGACCAGTCTCCACTTTCCCGCCGACCGCCAGTGTGGCTGCTGGCGGTTTTCCGGCGGAACGCTCCCAGCGGTCGGAATGCGCACAGCGGCATACCGCCGCGGTCGGCGGTCTTCACCGCGGCGGTAACTCGGCGGTCTTGCGAAAAGACCGCCAAGGTCAGAATGACCCCCCTTGTGTCCGTTCTTTTCCAAGTGAGGCAATCGAATCATACTTGCACTCATCCCTCGTTTTGGAAGCGATCAACAGATCATCAATGTACTGCACTAGAGTTGATTGCAAAGGCAATTCCAATGATTTCAAATCCTTCTTCAGGATTTGATTGAATATGGAAGGTGATTCCGAAAACCCTTGAGGAATTCAACACCAATTGTAAACTTTATCCAGGAATTTTAAACTGAAAAGAAATTGTCTGTCCTCATGAAGAGGCACAGAAAAGAACGCTTGGGACAAATCAATTACTGTGAACCACTCTGCATCACATGGAACCTGGAACATAATCAATGCAAACCTTCCCACAAGACTTTCTCAGTCTCATTATTGGTGAGTTAAATGGGCTGCTCATCACTTCCTTCAAGACTCCCTGTTTTACAAAGTTTTCAATTAATTGTGCCACCTTTATAAGGACATCTTGCGCCATATGGTACTGCGGTACCTGGGGGAAACACAGCATTTGGCTTTACACTGACTTTAACTGGTTCTACTCCTTTTATCAGTCCTACTTCTTTCCCTGTCAAATCCCACACCTTCTCTTGGACTGTTCCCTGCAAATCTGCTGGAAGATCTGCCACTGTGAACATTGGGAAGAAGTTAATCAGAGAATATTCCTCGTCTGTGGTCTCCGTTTCAGGCTCTGAAATCTGCTCCTCATCTCCTTCATCGTCACTGTTTGTCTGAACCTCAATCCCTTCATTGGAACAGGTGATTGAACACCTTGTCTTGCCCACTAAGTCTCTTCCCAGTAGGGACACAGGACTTGAATCGCAAACCACAAATCTGTGTAATCCCTGAAAAGTGCCAAGCTCAACCTGCACTGGATCTGTGATCGGGTTAGTCAGGAGCTGGTTTGCCACTCCTACTACTTTGACAGTACGTCCTGAAAGGGGTAGTTTCGGAACCTCTGCACTTCTGACTGTAGAGCGTGTAGCTCCTGTGTCAACCTAGAATGAAACCTTGTGACCCATTACCTTTCCCTGAACATAGGATCCTTTCTGATCTACCTCTAAGGATGCTGCAAGCCTACACTCCTCACTATCTGAACTCTCATCCGACCATTCATCGTTTATTCCATTCTCACCACGCAATGGGAACTGTTGCACTGTGTTATTTTGACTCATTCTTTGACCTGCGACCTGTTGAGGAAGCATCACCTGTTGCTGTTCCATTGGCGCTAAGGGCACTTGCATTTGCTGTCTAAGTACCATGGGAACCTGCTGTTGTATTTGCTGCATCTGCATCGGTTGTACACATGGCATCTGCATATGTTGCATAGGTTGGAAACCCTGCATCTGATTCATGTTATTCTGAAAATTTGAATTAGGACCTCTCAGTCTCGATCCCTTCACATTTTGAAATGCACTGACATCATTGCTTTGTTGAACAACACCCTCCTGCACCATCGTCGGGCACTCCCGCTTCCAATGACCAACGCCCCCGCAAGCATGACAAGGTAACATCTTCTTCATCCCCTGTACAATCATTTTGAACTACTATAGTGTTCAAGTCTGTGCTTCTGTTCACAAAACCTCCTCGCCCTCTGCCTCTCACTTGCGCCTAAAACATCCCATTACCTTGCGGCTGTTGCACCATCTGCTGTAGACAACCTCCCTTCATCCCTGACTGTGCTGCCTTAATTTGCATCACCATCGCTTTCTCCGTCAGCTTTCTCTGCTTCAACTCAATCTCGTTACTACAGTACTTCGCATACTGCAACACCTCGTCAATCGGCTTTGCTTGCCAGCAGATCAAGTTATTCTTAATCATCTGACTAATCTCAGGTCTCAACCCTTCAACAAATCTAAACACAAGGTGAATCAAGTCCTTTGCCTCAACAAGCTCTGTACCACTGTAGTGCTGAAACGCCTTCAACAACAGGAATTTAATCACCTTATAGTAGTACTTATCACCTCGGGAGACAGTGCTCCTGTGACTCTATCCCTTGCCGGTTCCGCAGCCGGCCAATCCACACTTCTCTTGCACTCAAGCCACAAATCAGCTGGAACTATGATCTCAAAGAGAGTATTCAGGTCTTCCCATAGACATTTCGCAAGCTTCACAAACCTGTCCGTCTGCTGATACCACTCTATTGGTTTCTCCCTCAGCCTGGGAAAGTCATTTGTAAATGACAGGATATCCCCTCTAGTCCACGGCACATAGACAAGAACCCCTCCAGCCGTTTCTCTCATTGGTA
Organism: Pleurodeles waltl; assembly: GCF_031143425.1. NCBI lineage: Eukaryota > Metazoa > Chordata > Amphibia > Caudata > Salamandridae > Pleurodeles > Pleurodeles waltl. The sequence continues at coordinate 629,379,035 of NC_090444.1, read as the reverse complement.
ACATCTTTACGGCACCAGCATCCTGTGAGGCTTTAGCTGGCTGCTCTATGCAGTCGATCTTTCTCTTGTCTCTTTTCTTTGCCCATCTATCTTCCCATTTCTCTAAGGCTCCCATTAATTGTGCACTCTACAGTATCTCTTTAAGGTGTGCCCTCATCCCAGTAGACCTCATGTGTTAAAAATCCCTAGGTTCAAAGTCTAACCTGTAACTCCTCTTCAAATGTTTAGTACTTTCTATTACATATTTATCTGCCAAATTTGCCAACCTCTGGTGCACCCTGCTCACTTCTTTAGTTATTTTTGGACACAAGTAACTCAATTCTGCTTCATTGTATGATTCTAACCTGTTCACTCCCATGCTCCCTTCAACAAGTTCATTTGCCTGCATGCCCAACCTCACAAAATTCAGGTACTCTTCCCCTTCTGACCTCCCTGCTGCTTGTAAGGAGATATTCCCAGCCTGCACTATCGGTGTTTGCGGTATATGCGGAGTCAGCAGTCCCAAACCTGATTGTCTCATGGCATCTGGAGGGGCCCCAATCGGACTGAAGTCTAACAAAGATCTAGATCTTTTGAATGTCGGCTCCACTGGAGTCATCCCTTAAGAGCTCCCTACAAACCCTCCTCTTGTCATCTCTTGAGTCATTATCCCTTGATCGCATACACTAGGCTTCACCTGCGCATACAATGGTACTGGTGGACCGACTGTAATGGGCAAGGATATGGCAGCTGGCGTCTGCCTGTTTCCCAAAACCTGTGGAGCATTAACTCTCATATTCTGGTTCATAACTGGTGCCATCGCTGACTGCGGTCCTGTGACCGAAGTGTAATTCGGAATCATTTGTTGCTGCACCTGGGGCAGTAAAGGTGGAGTTGGATCAGTCTGAATCAACTTTGGTCTCACATGTGCCGGCTCTTACGGCACCCTCAGATTCGTTGTGGTCTCTAATATTGGGACATCAGGGTAAAGCCTCTGAACCTGTGGTGGCTGTAGCTGAGTTTGCATATCTGGAGCAGTGGACACACTAATACTACTCTGCACCGGAACTGGTGTGGAGACAGGACTAATCTGTAGCGTATTCGTTGTCCCCTTGTTTTGAATCGAACTTACAGGACATGTACTAGTACTCGGTCTATTGTCGTCTATTGCATAAAGCGGAGGTCTATCATTCAGTAACTGATTAGGGAACTCATCATCGTCCGAGTCATCCATCTCTGAACAGGGCTTCTTAGCCTCTTTGTCTTTAGAAGAGCTTTTGTCAGTCTTACACGTAGCTTTCCCTTCTTTGTCTTCACCTTTTTTCTGTCCTCCAAACTCTCTGTGCCCTATCCCACCTAGCCTCCGCTAGTGTCTTTTCTGCTTTCCTCATCCTCCTCTCAAATGTCTGCAGGGAGTTGTCGTATTGCCATCAGTTCCCAAATTGCTAGCACCTCAAACTGTGCTGGCCTCAGAGGTGGCTTTTGCTCATTTAACACCCTCCGCAAATTTTCCAAAAGCCTTATATTGAATGTTCCGTGCTCCGGAAACACCAAACACCCTTCTTTCTCTGTCGCTTTGCACCATTGCTTTAGTCAAAGACATGGCACGACTCCCCTTTCCTCCATTAAAGCATACGCTGGTGTATCCTCTGGCGGTGTAACCTCCCCTACACTGGCAGTAATATATACATCTCCCCTCAAGGCACTCTTTAAAGCCTTGAAAAATGTAATGTTTGCGTTTTTTATTTTGCTCACAATCGAATCAGGAAGTGACTTTAATTCCCAGAACTCTCTTCATCTACCTTCTCAACCAATTGCATCTCATCTCACGGACGGCTGGCAATCCGTGCGCGACCCTTCTCACTAACCGACCTATCCCAAGCGCGGCTCCAATGACGTCACACTCACACACTGCGGCTGACAAAGTCTTGCGGCTTGTCTTCCTTACTCTCAATTCACACAAAACGAATGCAATATTGCGAGCACCAACAAAAACTCAAATTTGCCGGTTTACTACAGGAAAGGGTAACACAATCGCTTCAGAACTTTACAGAGATTTTGCTTAGCCTCGGCCGCTACTTTCTCCTTCTCAGATCCCGCACTCGCAAACAAAATTTTACCCGCAAATTTTACTCTCGACTTGTCAATGGGTTGTTCTAGTGCACTTTAGAACTCACCAAATCGCCATCTAAGTTTTCATTCACTCTGACTCATACTCAACTCGTCGACTTCACCATCAACCTATTAAACCGCTCAAATTACAACACAAACCAAGTGTCTCATACACTTATCAATATACTTCGGAGTCTTAGACCACGCAGGGTCCGTACATCACCAACAACCACGTGGACAATTTTTGAGCACAAAGCGCCACACTCACATGAAGTTCGCCGACTTCCCTACTCTCATACTGCGGAGTGTGCACACTCCTACTAATCATCTGGCCTAATCCTCACAGACTTCACAATTCACCTGCGGTATGCATAAGCTGTGCAAGTGCAAACTCTACTTCATTCACAGTATCACTAGAATGCCGAGAACATACTCAAACTCCCTTCAGCAGGCTCCGAGATTCCGGGAAAGTCAATTGGGACTTAGGGGCACATCATTTCTCTAATCTGCATCACTTAAAAAGAACAATTTTCCCAAAACCCAATTTTATGATACACCTTGCTTACTTCCAAACAATGCTCATCAATTTCTATCAGACCCTTTGAACCATCAATCTTATCAAACAGTGGTCCCTCGTCCTGGGACCCCAAAGGGCCAAACCATTACCTCTGCTACCAAAAACTGATAGTGTGTCAGAACCTTGATAAGTAAACTTACAAGGAGACACACCTAGGCCGATGGACCTTTGGACCACGTTCGGGGACTTCCCAGCACGAGATATCTTTTTGGCATCACAAATCAATATATCAATAACTCAATCAATATTCGCAATAACTAATTAACAAGTTAGTCAATAACATTTAATAAGAATCAATAAAGCGAACACACCATGACCTTTCAGTCATGAATAATCACACCAATTTAGTTAAGGGTTAGAATATTTATTTCCCAATTAGTTACAATCTAATATTATCTCCGTTAATCTCATTAGCAATCAATCTCATAAGTATCACTTCAGATATTGTAATTAGAACACTATTAATCAATTCATAGAGAATATTCATTTAGCAATATCACATCATTAATAAGAAACAGCTTAGCAAAGTCTCAGTAGTGCAAAATTCAACAAAGCAAAAACCCAGTCATTTGTCTATTTGCGTCAAATGTTGGTGAACACCTTAACTAACCTCGAATTAGCATCAGCATGTTGAGCTTAATGCAAAAACAATTTATCAAACACAAATTTGGAAAACATCTAACTATGGCCTCTATCAAAAGAGCAGTTGGTACCTAGAAAGAAAAGGCAAACAGACAATTACAATTTATCATCAGATAGTTACCCCTCCAACGAATCAGCAAACAGCGTCAGGCTTCGTCCTCAGGATATTAGTCGATTCACCATCAGCAAGGATAGGACAGGGCAAAGACTCAGTATGGCAAAGCTAAAGAATAAGGCACTTCCCTCATATGGAGGAGAAGTAAGTATCAGGATGGTTAAAGCATCAGAAGAATAAAGGGCAAAGTCTCAATAGAATAATGGCAAAGTATGGCTTGGAGTGGAATGTCCGAATAATGGCTGATTTCTCCTCGGGTCATGCAGTTAAATCAATATTGCCTTATTTGCTCCTAATTCCTTATTGTATAATATTTGGTGCATCATTATCTCTGTCCAATAATTTTCCACGCATCTCACTAGAATTTTCCACAAGACACAGTTCTCATGCCGTTGACTGGCTCACGTTATTGACGTCTTCATTGGTGGAATATCAGGTAAGAAAAGTTACACTTTACGCTCTAGTCAGTAGTCCCATTGATTTCCCCTACTCCAGGCAGCCTTGCACCTGTTACGAATTACACTGTTGCATTCAGCAAGAATGTCTCCTGGAGCAAGTCGGTTCCCATGAGAAAGAATTTACTACTGCTACACACACATCTCTAGTTTCTGGAAAAGTACAGCTTCGTGTCCTTCAGGAAGACAGCACATTGCACGTTAAAAAAAAACTGTTTAATATGAGACCAGGCAGCTAGGTCCAGACCCTCGCTAACTAAGGCCTTGTAATTTAGTTAACAAACCCCTAATTCATGACTCTAATTATAATATGCTAACACAAATTCAAACATTAGCACATAATTAGTTCATCATTAATAAGTTTCATCAGTCTTCGTATACATTGGTAGCCACTCCTTGTGGGCACATTTCAAATGTGTGCATTATTGTCTACGTTAACATATTTTCTATGCAGCTTCATTACACAATATATTGAAAGCTTTTCATGTTAATATTTATTTTAAAAGACACACTTCAACACACCTTCTTGCAGAGCACTGGACTCAAATGTAGAAACCACAGAATCCAATACCTGAGGTTTTTAATATTACACCACAGTAAAAGGTGTTGCCCCTGCGTCAACCAAGAAAAGGTCAACCAACAGGCCCCCTAGATCCTCAGTCTAGGAGGCCGCCATATGCTTGTGGGTTTATCAGGAATTCTTGTTGGAAGGTAAATTGGAGACAATGAATATGCTGGTAAAATAATAGAAATATTCCCTCTACTTACATGACCTTAGAAGTCATGAGGTCTTGACTAGTGCTTCAAAAGTAATGACCAGACAATCAGAAATTCAGAAGTAATTGAAGGACTGGACTCTTTAAATAAAACAAATTGCCCTCCGAATATGAAGTGAGTGTAAACAAACCATGTATCACATTTAAAAATACCATGCTCAACTAAGATTGCTGCCACAACAATGTTACATCAAATTCAGAGTTCTATGCATAATTTAAAAAATGGTTCAAGGATCTTGAATGGAGTTCCCTCCCCACCGACATACAATGTGGGCCCTTAGCCTCTGATATGGAAGTCAAAATCCTTTGACAGCAGGCTGTATCCAGCAGCTTCCCTTTTCGGTCAGATAAGCATTGAGTACGGTCCCAATGAGGCTGTTGGTTTTGACAGAAAAAGCTCTGAGTAGGAAAAGTCAAATTTTGTGCCTAGTGAAAACCTCTATTCAGCCAGATAGTATTGGCACCTTCTTTGCTGTCAAGATTTCTATGTTTGGACTTAGTATTATTTTTTGGAGCTCAGATTCCTCTAGCATGACAAACCTGCAGCCTCCATCCAATGAAGAGTTAAATGAGGCCAGCTACCTTTTCGATTAGGGCCTGATGAAAATTAATTTGCTGCTAGAGAAAAAATCCAAGAGGGAGAAACCTTTTTTTTCAACTCCCCTTCCCATTGCTTCCAATGAAATGTTAGGGAGAAAGAATTTCTGTCATGCCATGATGAACCCGATAATTCATTGTGCACACACATTGTTATGCACCTTTTCTTATCTTGTGAAATGAGATTCAGCTCACATGGCAATGCATAAAACAGGAACCGTTTCTGTTAGCAGGGTCTGTTTGAACTGACAGAACACTATGGAAGCAAGAAGGTTTGCTGAAAAAGGTACCATTTGGAAATTAAACAAGGAGGCACAGATCAAGATGTCATCTCAATCTCCGAGCTTTGCAGGCCATGATTTCTGAAGCCATTGCTTCAGTTTTAAATGGTCAGTTGCTCTCTGCAAACACAAATTACCTCTCTGAGGCTTTGGATTACCTTCAGATCACAGACATCCTTCTACCTGCAGTGGTTCTTGATGAAAACTGGTGAATAGGAAATGTCTTTAATGTCTCTGCTACAGGTAGCTTCAGCCATTGGTAAGTTGGAGGGTTTTGGGTCAGCCACTTGCTTATGATCAGTTGACATTGTTGGCTATATTATTTGCCTCTGTTTGATTTGACCCTTCCATTCAGGTATTGGTCCTCCCCAAAAGCATTTTAGTCTCACAGTGTTCTGATTGGCTTATTCATAATCTTCAACTGCTGATGTTGCTGATATTCAGGGCATACCTTGTTTCCTTCAGTTTCATTCACTCCAGGGGTGAATCTGTATCCTTGCTCTCTCCTCTTGATGTGGCTTTCCCATTCACTTTCCCACTCCCTCCTGTAACCTGTCCCTTGTTTCTCTTTTTGCTCCTAATCCAGCTCAACATGTCTATTGTGTCTTCCCTGCCCCCCTCTCGCTCCCCCACCAGGCCTTTCACACTATTCTTTTTACTTTTCAGCTCTGGTTGCACCATCTGGCAGCAGCCATCTTGACATGTTTTGACCATTATGAAATGCAGGGCAGCAATTTTAAGAGGTTTTTTGAACATTCCAAAATTCCTGTCACAAGACCACATGCGCACTCATGCATAGAGCTGTTTTGAGGCTGCTGCTAAATTGTGGACTCTACACCCACACTTCCATTCTGGCAGAGCTGTTGAAGTCACAAAAAATTAACTTCAACAGGAAGCACGCAAATATGAACATAACATATGCCATAGTTGAATCTTCATTTCATTAAATCCCCAATCTTAAATCCCAGATTGATGAATAAGCATTCTTTTGACTTGCGAGATATCATTCACTTCTTTTCTGTCAGTCAGGGCAAAGAATAGCATGCACTCTCAAACTTTTAATCTTTTCAGAATATTCAGGTATAACAAATCATCTGAAGGATCCACCTTCTTTTTCCCACGATTTCTCAAGAGTGGTTGCATGGCTTTTGCTGACACGTGGACTCTTCTTTGAAAAATACTTATACACTTTTCTGTTCTGCCAAGGATGATCAAAAATGCGAAAATGAATCCTCAGCAGGAAGCATTTACAAATATAAACAAATGAGGCTCCCAGTTGAAGTTGCCCTTCTGTAAATGCTCAAAAGATCCTTGATTGTACAACAGGCACCACAGTGACTTGAGTGGTCTCATTCATTTATTTTCTGGATGCCAGGGAAAAGACGAGCATGCACTCTCAGCTCTTCTTCTCTAAGTGCAGAGTCTATGGTTCCAGCTTGTAATCACATCAGCATTTTCAAGTGCACAAAAGCGTCTAAAAGTTATATCCTCTTTTTTCCTCCAAAGAATTAGCATTAACATGGTTGCCAACATATTTTATTGTTACCAGAAATATTTATATCAAGCATACAGTTGTGGAATATACCCTGCGCTAGACGTTTGTTAGCAAACTACCCTGTGACTCTTGTCTACACTTTGATTAGGATAAATAACATATTGGGCCTGATTTAGATCTCGCGGAGGGAAATACTCTGTCACAAATGTGATGGATATCACATCCACCGTATTATGATCCCATTATATCCTTTGGGGATCGCAATACAGCGGACTGGATATCCGGCAAGTTTGTGACAGACCCCTCCGCCGAGATCTATATCAGGCCCAATGTCTCTTAAGTCAGTGGTACTTAAAATCTACTGCAGTGTTATAAACATGATTGTTTATGTTTCAATCTTTGGTTCTGTTTGGTTAGTGTAGATTTGTTGAAAGTCTAGTATGCTTGTATTTTATGCTGGTTAATGTAAATTAAAGCTTTGTTAATTATATTTGTAATGTGTTATTTACCTGGATGAATGTGCTGAAGGAGTTTGCCATTTTCATTGAGCTCAGTAGTCTGCATTCCATTGCTCTACATGTGCAAATTGGTTTCTAGACAGACATCAGTGGCTAGGTAAATAGCTATGGTGAAATGTTGTGCACATGAGGGTATGCTATGTTTAAGCTAACTTTATTGAGAGGTTCTAAGATGTATATTAATGTGGTGAGATACAAGTGCTATTGAATTGTCATACCTTTCTAAGTGATCCACCGTCCTCCTTCTTCTTCAAAGGAGGACAGGGGGGGCTATTGGGTCTACACATGTACCTAGTGATGAATTGTACTTGTATTTCATGACCATCATATGCAAGGAGGTGTCCTTGGACAACGTATTTCCCCCATTTCAACACAAGGGCCATACATTTGATTGCTTACCAAAAATCATTTCAGGCAATTATTGAGCACGTTGATTAATGGTAAATAAGCCTGTTTTTTAGGTCTGTGCTAGAGAGAGCATAAGGTGTATACCCAGACATATGGAGTAAAACACGTTCAATGTATTAATAGAGCTGTGTCTTGGTTCAACCCTTCAACCAATGCTTCCTTTAAGTGCCATTCACAATATAGGAATGTCGCCCAAAGGACAGCATTCTTAGAGTGGAGCAACAGGCCAGCCTTCTCCAGATACTGGCTTGGTCATCCATGTCATTCAACTATTAGGCAGGCCCACAGGACAGTCGCTGGGTATAAAGAGTGTCAGACATCATAAGCGGCCGCATTTTGTCACATTACATCTGGATCCACATTGTGAAATGGAAAGCAGAGACAGGCAAAATAATCCAGCAATGAGACGAGCACTCACGCTCCTTGGGATTTGCTGTGCTTCCGGACTTTTTTCCCAGGGCTCACGATAATCTTTGGTGTGGGAATGTGTGCTGTTTCAGTCACATCGCATGCTCCCATCATGAGCCAGGGAGCCTTGGTTGTGTGCAGTAATTTCAGGTGAGTTATTCTTTGAGGGCTGAAGGAAGAGGGTGATGTGCCTATGCCCTTCAGCTCTTCTGAAGACCCAAGAGTACACATTTCTTACTCTTGGGCCCATGGCACACCCCTAGGTCAGTAGCTGCTATATATTTCAAGTACCCATAGATGCAGCTCGCCATGGAGGCTTTTGTTAAAGCAATTAATTACTCTGCTCTTCCTGTGCACCGTCTCAAAAAACACATTCACAGGTCATAGAAAGAAACCTTGATTTCATTGTGCAGTATTATGATGGATACAAAATAAGCAGTCTTCAAGGGCCATAGTGGTAAAATCCTTTAAATATCTAAAGGCTGAAGTTACTTTCTTAGTGTGTAAACATATACCGAGTGAGAACTCTAATGGTTTGTCAAATACAGAGCAGATTGGTTTGTTCCACAGTCGTATTACAGTTCTCTAAATAGGGGTTGTTGGACTCAGCCCTTTCTGCAGGGTCATCCTCAAACTTCTTGCCTTCCCCCTCCTGTTTTCTGAACCCGTTTTTGTTGGCTTTTAGGACTCTGGCCACTTTACCACTGCTAACCAGTGCTAAAGTGCTTGTGCTCTCTCCTTAAAACATGGTAGAATTGACATACTCGATTGGCATATTTAATTTACTAATAAATCCCTTGTAAAGTTGTGCTACCTGTGCACAGGGCCTGTAATTAAATGCTGCTAGTGGGCTTGCAGCACAGATTGTGCCACCCACTTAAGTAGCACTTTCAACATGTTTCAGACCTGCTATTTCATCATATGTATGTGCAGTTTTCAAATTGCCATTTTCACCTCGCAAAGTAAGCCTTTTGCCAGACTCAAACCTTATTTTTTTAATCGAAATAAGTCACCTATATGGTAGGCCCTGGATAGCTCAGAGGGCAATGTATTTAAAAAGTAGGCCATATATTCTAAAGTTTTACATGTCCTGGTAGCAAAAAACGGTTAAAATTGTTTTCCCTACTGCAATGATGACCAATAATGGACACTTTTCAGCTAAATTAACCCTTAAGGGGAGGAAAGCAGTAGGATGGGTTTATGGGTGGAAAGGGGCAGAATGTTGCTGGGATAGAGAGAGTAAACAGCTTTGGGAGTTACATTGGATCCCAACAGTTAAGATCAAGTCCTGGTGTTGATGCAAGATGAGACTTTGAAATGGGTACAGAAGTTTCCCAAGTTATCTGGGAAGGATTTAGGATGTTTGAAACAGTTCGCCTATGAGGTCATTTTGAAAGACAAAGCTGAGCCAGTAGTATATAATGCACAGAATGTACCTTTGGCTATGAGAAGTTCTTTGAGGGAGGAGTTGCAGAGACTGTAGGAAATGAATGTGATAGAGCCAATTAATCATCAGAATGGTTGATTCCCATAATGATAGCCCATAAACTAAATGGAAAAATAAGAATGGGCATTGATTTGAGAGATCTAAAAAATATCTGGGTGGATTGTCATCACTTACCCAATATGAATGCAATGTTAAATACTGTGGGAGGGCAGTATTATTCTGCTTATAAACAGATAACACTTCATCCCAATTCTAGGTATCTAACCTGAAGGTGCATTTCGTTTTATGCTAATGCCTTTTTGCTTGGTGTTGGCATCAGCAGTATTTCAGCAGATCATGCAGTGGTTATTAAGAGGGTTAGAAGAGGTTATGTCGTTTCAAGATGATGTGCTGGTATGGAGTGCAAGCAACGATGATCATGACAGATTGTTGGCTAAGGTGTTGGAGATTTTGGAAGGAGCAGAGCTTATGGTGGTAACTGACAAGTACAAATTTGCAGTGAAGGAGGTTGAGTATTTAGGCCACACTATTTTGAAGTGACAATATAGGACCTAAGGTAATGTTGACGGAGGCCATAGAAAAGGCATCATATCTGCAGGACAGGGATCAGTTAAGATTATTATTAGGTCTGGCTGAGTACCACTCAAAACTTGTGTATCATTTCATTGATAGAGTGCAACCCATGAGGGTGTTGATGAAAACCCACCTTGTCAGAATGTATTTGAAGATATCAAAAGCTGCATCATACAAGCTGTAGAACTTAATCCTTGTGATCCTAAGGATCATACTATCATATCCACAGATGCAAGCATGCATGGTTTAGGTGCTGTTTTTAATGTAGATGAGGGATGAACAAGAAAGAATAGTAGTGTTTGCTTCCAGGAAACATAGAGATGTGAGATGAGTTACTCTACCATCAAGAAGGAAGCATTGGCTTGTTGGTAGGGAGTTCAGTATTTGAGCAACTATGTGTGGGACTCTGGGTTTGAGCTAAGAACAAATCATAAACTTTTGATTGATATGTTCATCAAGAGAGAAGTGAGCAAGGCAGCACCACAAATAGCAAAGTGGTTGTATAGATTGCAAGAGTTTGTATTTGTGGTCCATTATATTCCTGGAACAATAAATGTGAGTGCAGACTGTCTGTCTCGCTTAACAGAGCAAGTGGATGAAGGTAAGGTGTCGTGGAAGATGCTTAGGTGGTGGCTGATGTGGAAACTTCTAGTTCAAAGGCTATATCTTAGGATGAGTAGAAGTGGGCAGTTGAAGAGGATAGAGAAATGCAGAAGATATATGAGTTACTGCCTCAAATATGAGTATTAGAATGGAATTTAGATGTGGAAGTATCAAACTATCAATCAGTTTGGTCAGAGTTGTCATTTATGGATGGAGTTATCAGATACAGTTATAAACTAGTAGAACAGAGGCATAGAGAAAGAGTTTTTTCATGACATTACATTAAGGACCTGGTGGTATGTCTTCCGTGAAGGGGAAGGTGAGGGAAATTTTTTGGTGGATAGGGGTAGATCGTGATGTGAAGAGATATGTGAGGCAGTGCTTAGCATGTGCGTGCAGGGACAAGAGTCATGTGGTGAGAGAGACTCCTGTTATACCATTAGATCTTCTTAAAAGGGCATGGCAGAAGGTTGCAATGGATATTTGTGGTCCGTTTAACTGTCTGAGAGAGGAAAGAAATACTTTTCAAAGTGATTGGAAATAAGTATGGTTGGTGAAGTAAAGACTAAAGGCATGTTGGAGTTTTGGGAGGAAGTGTTTCCTCTTCCATAGAATAATAACATAGTTATCTTATGACATTTTATAAGTGTAAATTCCAAATGGGAACAGGTAACCAATTCATGTTTGGTGTCTCTGGCATTGTCATTTAAAATCCTGACATATGGTGAAGTTGGATTTTAAAGTAGAATTTTGAAAATGTCACTTTTGGAAAGGTAGCATTTTTTTTGCCTTAGCCATGTGGTGCCTGCAGCATGTCTCTGGTTGACATGAGTGGGTGCAGTTGACAGTTGGCATTGTTCATTATTCCTAGACAGTCACACACAATGGGGAGCTCAGTGTCACTGGATGGGACATCACTGGCACTATGGGAGTGAAGAGCTGGGCCCAGCCCAGCTTAAACTTGAATAGGCTCTGTCCTGTCCCCACACAAAAGGCTGCATACACCCTGTAGTTAGCCTGGAGCCAGGACCAGGAAAGCAGGGCACCTGTGCACTTCAAATTCATGCCTCTAGAAGCTTTTCTCCACTTCAAAGGCACAAATGAGTATGAATACTGGACCTCAGACGCCAACTCTTCAGTACACTTCTGAACCTGTGGCTCTTTTGCAAGGAACAAGGACTGCTTTGTTACTGAAATGACTGCACCTGTGCTAGATTATTGCTCTGGAGGACTGCTGCCCTGCTGTGCTGACCTGCTGTCAGCTGTCCTTTTGCCTGGGTGAGAAGGACTGGACCTGCATCTCTCAAACCCAGAACCCAGAGTGTTTCCAAGGGTTAGTTGGCTGGACTCCTGATTGGAAGATTCAGGGAAACAACAGGCTTCTAAAAGCCTTGCACCTGAACCTGGACTCTACCATCTGTGAGTCTACCCTCATAAGGGGTACCACATCGGGCCTAGACCCTTGGAAGTGGTCTTAAGATGTTCTGCCAGACTCTGTGGATCCAGCAGAACTGACATATCTACTCTGCTGCATGGGGCAATCCCTAGCAAAACTGACACATCACCAGTGTTGTGTGGAATGGACCCCTCACAAAGACCCACATAGCGGCTCATCAGAACTACCCCTGCACAATACATTCCTGTCACACACTGTAGAATCCCTCATCGATGGCAGCCCAGACAACAGCACCACATTGCAGCCTCACTGCTCCTCTGAACCAATGTATAGCACTGACTGTGCACCGCATCCTCGATTTCAGACTTTGCATTGTAAAACCCTTTGATGGGATCCCTGACCATGGTGCAGGCCCTCGTATCACGGTCTCACTACCTCTTAGAACCAACACATCGTTTTGACTTTGCGGCACATCTCCGATGTGGAGCCTCACAAAAGGTCAGCAAACCAGGATTGAAGTGACCTTGTGAATTAGTTCACGTCCCGTGCGACCAGATATCCACAGTTTGAGCTTTGTGCTTTTAGATGCTATTTTCACTAAAATCTTTCACATTTTATTTCTCTGGTTCTACTGGTTAGAGTTTTTGTCTTGTGTTATTAACTAAACAAAGACCAATTTTTTGAACTTGGTGTGGCACCGTATTTATTTTTTCCATTTATTACTGTTTGAAGTGTTGCACAAATACTTTACACATTTCCTCTCAATTAAGCCTGACTGCTCTGTGCTCAACTACCAAAGAGTTGAGCACAGGTTAATTTAGGGTTGGCTTGTGCCTCACGCTGACTAGGATTGTGGTTGTTGTTTTACCAGGGCTCACATCCCAGTCAACAAAAGACCCAATTTCCTATAGGGGTGCATCCTGTACGGAGATTCCCAATAGGTTCTGCTATGAAGATAATTGTTTGTGGTGTGTTTCAGAGGAAACTGCCACACACAGGACTAGACTGCCTGTTTTTACAGTTGGGCATTTCCCTGGTGGGGTGGAGTAATTTGAAGTCATTGTTTAAGGGACAGGGCAGCTGATGGTGCCTCTGCCACTTGTTTCATCTCCCCTAGGTAATTACAGCAGGCACAAGAGAGGGGAGAGAGAGGAAGAAAAAGGGAGATGGCGAGAAATGAGAGAGAAGGAAGAGAGCATGTCTGGTTTGAGCATTTCTGCCTGGGATGGTTTTGGATCCTAGCTCAGACCTGCTCCCACATAGGAGAAACTCCCTCCTCAGAGGAATCTCTTGGATTCTATTTAGTTGGATTTTTTGGGTGTGGACTTTGTACCCAGAGACCAAGTGCAATAATTCATTGGTGACCTGTTAGAAATGGGGTCTTTGGTTGGCAGTCAGTTTGCAGTCTGTCCAAGGAGGGACCCTCACTCTAGTCAGGGCAAGAGAGATACTCACTTTAGATAACCCCTGCTCACCTCCTTCGTAGCTTGGCACAAGCAGTCAGGTGTAACTCAAAGGCAATGTGTAAAGTATTTGTACCAACACACACAGTAATACAGTGAAAACACTACAAAATGGACACTACACCAGCTTAGAAAACTGAGCAATATTTATCTAAGTCAATTAAGACCAAAACCACAAAAATCCAACATACAGAAGTCAAGTTATGAATTTTTAAAGTAAAAAGAGTCTTACTCCATAGAAAACAATGGAAACATTGTTGTTACACAAAGTACTTGGTTTGCATCAAAAATAGAGCTGCACAGGAAAAGGTGCATCAGAAAAGTCAGCAATGCGTTGATTCCTTACTCACAAGAGTGGAGAGGGCACCACTTGGCAGGGCAGGAGTCTCAGCAGTCCAGGTGGTGGCAGAGGAAGCCTTTGATGGCCCTGAGACTTCAATACAGGGGGCAAGCTCAATCCAAGCCCTTAGAGATTCTTCACAAGCAGGGATATACCCAAAATCCAGTCTTTGTCTACTTTCAGGCAGAAGCAGAACTACGGGCCAACACAGCAATGCACTGTCACAGGCAAAGGGGCAGTACTCCTCCTCCACCTCTTCAGCTCTTCTCCTTGGCAGAGGTTCCTCTTGGTTCCAGAAGTGATCTGAAAATATGGGGTCTTGGGTCCACTACTTTCACTCGTTTCTGCCTTTGAAGTAGGCAAACTTCAAAGGAAAGTGTATTTTTTCACAAGGTCCTGCCTTGCCCAGTCCTGGCCCAAGACACACACCAGGGGGGTTGGAGACTGCATTTTGTGAGGGCAGGCACAGCCCATTAATGTGTAAGTGGCCACTCCTCCCGCCTCTGATGGTTCATTAGGATATTCAGGCTACACCCTAGCTCCCTTTGTGTCACTGTCTAGAGGGGATTCACAAACAGCCAAACTGTCAGTCTGACCCAGACAGGGAATACACAAGCGGGCAGAGTCACAGAATGGTTTAAGCAAGAAAATTTGATAACCAACTTTACGAAAAGGTGTATTTTTAAATTGTGAGTTCAGAGACCCAAAACTCCATATTTCTATCTGCTCCCAAAGGGAAACCGTACTTAGAAGTTATTTAAAGGCAGCCACCATGTCAAACTATGAGAGAGATAGGCCTTATAACAGTGAAAACCGAATTTGGTAGTATTTCACTGTTAGGACATGAAAAACACCTCAATACATGTCCCACCTTTAATATACACTGCACCTTGCAGATTGGGCTACCTAGGGACTACCTTAGGGGTGCCTTACATGTATAAAAAGGGAAGGTTTGGGCCTAGCAAGTACAAGTACATTTGCCAGGTTGAATTAGCAGTTTAAAACTGCACACATAGACACAGCAGTGGCAGGTCTGAGCCATGTTTACAGGGCTGCTCATGTGGGTGGCACAACCAGTGCTACAGACCTACTAGTAGCATTTGATTTACAGGCCCTGGGCACCTCTAGTGACTTTACTAGGGACTTATTAGTAAATCAGATATGCCAATCAGGCATCAACCAATCACCAATACAATTTACCCAGAGAGCATATGTACTTTAGCACTGGTTAGCAGTGGTAAAGTGCCCAGAGTCCTAAAACCAACAGAAACTAGCCAACAAAATAGGAGGAAGGAGGCAAACAGTTTGGGGATGACCCTGCAAAAAGGGCCAGGTCCAACATGGCCCATGCACAGAGTGTGAGAAATTGGGTTAGTGGTTGAGAGAGTGTAAGCCTACTTAAGTAGCAGTAGCAATCGTTGTCAAGATGAAACACAAGTCAAATTCCAAATCATCTTATGCTCAGCACTCTGGTAGCTTGGCACACCACAGCAAGAAATGTAAAAATTTATAAATTATTTGATACTAACATGTAAGAATATGCAGTTGGGAGAACCAGTGTTATGCAAGTTCAAAGGTTTTGTGAAAATCAAGTGCTAAAAAGCAAAACACGCCACCCGCGTTTAGGCCGACTGTGATGGAGCACATACTGGATTCAGGACTGAATTCAGTCTGCTGACAAAGTACCTTGTGCCCTGGGTATTCAGACGCGAGGTCTTTGCATCTAGATGCACCGGCCGGCGTTGATGCGTTGTCAGCAAGGAGTTGCGATGTAAGGTCTGGCATCAAGATGCATCAGGCAGTGGCAGAGTCAAAGACCATTGATAAAGCCCTGCAATTGGAGGTCCTGTGTTGGATTCGAGAAAAACATGGGCCTCGCAAAGACTTGTGTTGCAATGCATCAGTGCAGGGGATGAGATAAGTTGTGCCAGGCCAGAGTTGAGGGCTGCGTTGCGCTGCATGGAGATGCCTCCAGATGCTTCAACATCTAAGAAGCCTAATGTGTCCCTGTGGAGTGCAGGGAGGGGCAGCCAACTGGCCCTTGGAGATTTCCTGGAGTTCTGGGTCCACACGGGCTGGCTATATTCAGCAGGGCAGCAGAATAGTCCTGCTGTAGGAACAGCTGGTCTTGGCTGAGTCCGGCTGCAGTAACAGCTGGTCTTGGCAGCAAAGCAGGCCTTGGTCAGCAAGCATATCAGCAGGGCAGTCTTCACAACTGGGCAGTCCTTCTTCCTGGCAGAGTCCACAGGTCCAGAAATGATTTCAAGAGTTGGGTCCGAGGGTCCACTACTTATATCTTGCCCTTAACAGACCAAGAAAGGCCTCTGCTTCCTTAGTACTGAAGGAGTTACTTTGGCTGCCACTAAGACAAAGACTCTTGTTTAAGTCACTCTGTGTAGTGTTTCAAGCTCTGTAGGGGTTGGGACCGGATGCTTTACATAGGAGTCTGAGGAGGTATACTCCGAATAGGTATCTCTGTTCCTCCGTGGCTAACTTGGAATGTGTGGCCCAGTTCAGGAAAGCCAGACAAGGTCAGATGTTCATGGTTGGGGCAGCCAGACTCTGGAATTAGCTCCTGGCCTTCCTTAGATCACTAACTAACCTTTTACAATTCAAAAAAGACCTTTAGAACTGGCTCTTTCTTAAGTAACTTGGCTGGATATCATAGCCTACCCCTACAGAGGTGTCTGGAATTTCCCGCCTCCCTGTCTTGGGGCCAGTTTGAATGGAGGTACGAAAGACTAGTGTGAAACCTTTTGTGAGTGTGCTGAAGCAGAGTCTTTGTGATGTGCAAGTGGGCTAGATGACAGCTCTGTATGTCAAGTCAGAGATGGCTGGCCCTGCAAACACCTGTTCCCCCATATCTCACTATAATACACAAAGACCCTCCACCAGCTACATATAGTCATGCTCTGTAGGGGTCGGGACCGGCCGCTTCACAGCGCAGGATACAGGTTGCAAGCACCAAACGGTTGCGACAAGAAAATGCCAACTTTCTAAAAGTGCAGAAACAGTGTCAAACATTCACCCCGAGTCAGAGATCGGGCCTAAATTCATCATTTTGTTGCCCATCATTCCACCCCAGGTTGACTGACTGGACTGTTCCCATGGGAAGTAGGGTCAAGACTGATTTGCATATGGCTGGGTCCAAACTGTGGTGGGATGGTGGGCAATAAATGATGGATTTCGGCCGAGGTCTTTGACTTGGGGTGAATGTTTGATGCTGTTCAGCATTCCGTCCTTCATCTGTTCTGTTTGCATTTGTAGCCCTAAGTGTGCCAGGTATGCCCAGACGTGGGTGCTGGGCTCACTATGCCACTGGATTCAAGCCAGCCTGACTAACGAGCCGTGATACCCCAAAACCAGTACCAGGTTGATTGTTTCTAGTCCAGGGAGGACCTGCCCTGGCAGTTCAGGCTGGACTGTTCCCATGGGGAGCAGGGTCAAGACTGATTTGTATATGGCTTGGTCCAAACTGGAGTACAATGGTGGGCAAAAGGACAATGGATTTAGGCCCAGATCTTTGAATGATGGTGAATGTTTGACATTGTGCAGCAGTCCGTCCATCATTTGTTCTATTTCAACATTCTAAAAGTGGCATTTTAAAAATTGTGAAATAAAATCAATCTTCAACATTAATGCATTAAAGAAGTTTTTAAACTGCAATTCTTTAGAGACTAAACTCACAATTTCTACCTGCTCCCAATTGAAAGTTATCACTTTTTAAATGTAATACGTTAACTCACTTTTATCCTATGGCAGAAGTAGGCCTTGCAGTACTCAAAAACAGAATCTATTCTCTGGATCTTCTAATCTCTGGGATCCCTTAAGCGCACCACTACCCAAAAGGGCTTCCCGGCACTCAGCCCAACCATGCGTTGCTTCCTGGTCAAAGATTTAGGAAGATGTAAGAGTGTTTCACTTACTAGGACATGTAAAACTGAAAATTACATTTCCATCTTTTTCAATACACTGCACACTGTCATATGGGTTGTGTAGGGCCTACCCTAGGTGTGACTTATATGTATTAAAAACATAGATTTAGGCTTAGCAAAAGGTTTATTTTGCCAGGTCGAAGTGGCAGTTTAAGACTGCATTTAGGCTACAATAGCAGGCCTAGGACATGTTTAAAAGGGTATTTAAGTGGGTGGCACAATAAGTGCTGCAGGCCCTCCACCAGCTACACATAGTCATGCTCTGTAGGGGTCGGGACGGGACGCTTCACAACGCAGGATAGCAAGCACCAAATGGTTGCGACGAGAAAATGCCAACTTTCTAAAAGTGCAGAAACAGTGTCAAACATTCACCCCGAGTCAGAGATTGGGCCTAAATTCATCAATTTGTTGCCCATCATTCCACCCCAGTTTGGCTGACTGGACTGTTCCCATGGGGAGTACGGTCAAGACTGATTTGCATATGTTTGGGTCCAAACTAGGGTGGCATGGTGGGCAATAAATGATGGATTTAGGCCCAGGTCTTTGACTTGGGGTGAATGTTTGAGGCTGTTCAGCATTCCGTCCTTCATCTGTTCTGTTTGCATTTGTAGCCTTAAGTGTGCCAGGTTTGCCCGGACATGGGTGCCGGGCTCACTAGGCCACTGGATTCAAGCCAGCCTGACTGACGAGCGGTGATACCACAAAACCGGTCCCAGGTTGATTGTTTCTAGTCCAGGGAGGGCCTGGCCTGGCCTGGCAGTTCAGGCTGGACCTTTCCCAATGGGGAACAGGGTCAAAACTGATTTTTATATGGCTGGGTCCAAACTGGAGTGCAATGGTGTGCAAAAGGACAATGGATTTAGGCCCAGATCTTTGACTGGTGGTGAATGTTTGACATTGTACAGCAGTCCGTCTATCATTTGTTCTATTTCAACATTATAAAAGTGCCATTTTCAAAATTGTGACATAAAATCAATCTTCACCATTAAAGCATTAAAGAAGTTTTTAAACTGCAATTCTTTAGAGACTAAACTCACAATTTCTACCTGCTCCCAATTGAAAGTTATCACTTTTTAAATGTAATACGTTAACTCACTTTTATCCTATGGCAGAAGTAGGCCTTGCAGTACTCAAAAACAGATTCTATTCTCTGGATCTTCTATTTTCCAGGATCTCTTAAGCGCACCACTACCCAAAAGGGCTTCCCAGCACTAAGCCCAACCATGCGTTGCTTCCTGGTCAAAGATTTAGAAAGATGTAAGAGTGTTTCACTCACTAGGACATGTAAAACTGAAAATTACATTTCCATCTTTTTTAATACACTGCACACTGTCATATAGGCTGTTTAGGGCCTACCCTAGGTGTGACTTATATGTAATAAAAACATAGATTTAGGCTTAGCAAAAGGTTTATTTTGCAAGATCGAAGTGGCGGTTTAAGACTGCATTTAGGCTACAATAGCAGGCCTAAGACATGTTTAAAAGGGTATTTAAGTGTGTGGCATAATAAGTGCTGCAGGCATTTCTTTTACAAGCCCTGGCTGCATGAAATACCACTTTATTACGGACTTATAAGTAAATAAATTGAATAGACCAATTAGGTGTAAAGCAGTTTAGCCATGTTTAAAGGAGGGAGCACAAGCACTTTAGCACTGGTTAGCAACAGTCCTCTGAGCCAACAAAAACAGTTTCAGAAACCAGGTGGGTGAACACGAATAGTTTGAAGGTAACCCTGCAAGACTTGATAAAAGATACTATATTTTGATTATGACTTTATGAAAACAAATGTCCTTATATCACTACATCAGAACTCAGTGAATTCGACAGCTTTAAATAATCTGCAGTGGGCTCAGAAAATATCATGTGGGTCGCATGCCAGAGTTTTAATCCAAGACTAGTGCATCATTATGTTTTGATTTGTTCTGTGGTTGTTGAAATTAAAACAGGCAGCTAAAATGACATTATGCCTAGGGTCAATTTGACATTTGGGAGATCTGAAGCATAGCTTGCTTATTGTTTAGTGGGATCTTAGCAGTTTAGTGTACTAGTCAGTAGCATAACACAGAATGATGCCCCCCCGGTGAAGGTGAAGAGGGGTCACTTAGTCTCTAACAATTCACAGATATTTATTGGATTTTGGGGTGAATAGGGGCAACTTGAAAGGTTGAGGGGGCCCTCAAAGGGTTGGGGCCCCCTTGCACCATAGGGGCTGCAGGTGCCTGTGTTACACCCCTAGTGTTTGTCACCATGCTCTCCACCTATGTGTGGGGGGTGCATGGATTGCTGGGTTTGCTTTCTAGCACTATGGACAGTGATGCCTCCCTAGCTCAGATATTGCTGGAGCACAAATCCCTTTTTCCTCCAATTTCGGATTCAGGAACTGCGCTCGGGGAGGGGTGGGTGAGATGTGACACAACTGCTTATCACCACCTCGACTGGAGATGAGTGGGATCTTTGGACTCAGAAGAGGGGGTAATCTGATTTATGTAACATAAATCAATAAAATGAGAAATCTAAACAATTTAAACAACAGGACCAGTTTGCCCACGACAACAATACTCAAACTGAATCAAGTTTTAAAGCTTTATTACAGCCAGAGTCAAAGTAATGTAAATGGTACGCAAAACTAAATTATAAATATACCTAAAAAACATAGGCTGACTGAAACGTCTGAATAAATTTAGCCTACTGAACATCAATGCTATTAAACACTCCAAAAGATGGCACAAATTAATAAGACAATGATTTGCGCAACAGAAACAGATTTCAAAGCAGTTGATGGTGACACTGGTCAAGTTCAAGCAACAGTACTCAAATTATGGGCTGGGCCATCCCTGCTTCTATCACGAACTTGGACTTGCATGTGTGGGGACAGGCTAGCACAAGCGGACAAAACAAAAGGAAATAAGAAGACAAAAATAATTTGGAAAATCATCTAACTAAGGTAACTCACTATAAAAGTACAATGATGTTAATCACATAAGCTGAAAAGGAGAGAAGAAGTATACATTACAGATTATATACCTCTCCTCGTGGTACAGCAGACAGGAAGGATTTGTCAGTTCAGAGCACTCACAGCTTCACAGCATTAGTAGACAGCAGCATAAAAGGCTGTGCAAATAGTAAAAAAGCAGTTCAGAGTTTGTTTGACATATTAGTACTGAACAGCATGAGTAATGGACCAATTAGAATAGGTAAACAAGAGAGGCAAAAGGGGAACAGCTTTGAGGATAATTGGAAAGGACTGACTTCAGCTGTGTCAAGAAGCAGACTCTCTCCACGTTCAAAAGTTTCTCCCTAATTAGAAATGTCCATAGAGTACTGATTGGTCAAATGTGTGGACCCATCTTGCGCGGATAGACCAATATTCAATGAAAATTATAGGTTTGCAACTATTCCGGATTTTTTCAGAGAAGGTGCAAGTCATCTTGATGATTTCATTCAGTTCTGCTGAATAGTGACAATTTGTATATCAATTAAAACATTGTGAATTTTCCCAGGGTACACAGGATTATTCTAACAGTTCTCATGTGAATGTAATAATGCTTGTCTTCAATCTGTTAGCTAGAACACATATTGCTACATTTCGAGGTCCACAGAAACACAGTTGCTGTCTCTAAAACAATAAGACATTCTCTATCACGTAAGCAACCTAAGAAATGTTTCAGGTCAAAGGAAAGATGATGAGTTAGCACCTCTCACTACTGCAAAGAAAATTAATCTTAAGGCCTAGTCTGATTAAAAAGACCTAAATACATAATTCTAATTACTAAACACTGATGCTAATGTATATTATTTAATTAACATATTACAAGACAAATTAAATTATTTGTGATCATTATTAAAGCATAACGTTAGAAAACTAATATGTGTATTTATTTCTCTGCACACAAATAACTCCACATTAATAAACTCATATACATCAATATAGGTACTGTTAAATCATATTCATTTATTATTAATACTATTCTTTTCACATCTATATTATCTCTAAAAATAATAATAATTTT
This sequence comes from Pleurodeles waltl, assembly GCF_031143425.1. Lineage (NCBI taxonomy): Eukaryota > Metazoa > Chordata > Amphibia > Caudata > Salamandridae > Pleurodeles > Pleurodeles waltl. The sequence goes on along the minus strand of NC_090444.1, from coordinate 629,356,906 downwards.
AACATGAGTTTACGTCAGCAGTTCACTAAAATATAAAGGCACAACATCTGTCATGGCAAAACGCGCTGCCCAAATAAGTGGAGGGCACAATGTCCGCCATACTGCAGACGTGCACATTTTTACCTTTTATGATAATGTTTTCTGTTAGGCTTTTAAATGAAGATTTATAAGTCACCAAATGTTGACTTCTATGCCACCAATGTATTAGCAAAAAGTGATCTCTATCAATATCCCCTCACCTGAACAGAGCTTAGTGGGGCTCTGCAGGTCCAGCAACACCTGTTCTCCATGCTCCATATTGTGAGCATCACACTGCACCCGGAGAAAAGAAAGGCTCATCTAAAAAGTAGTGACAAGCAAATAATAGGCAGATCATTCACAGGCTTGAAGACTGCGCCATCGAAGGCAAATGGCCAATTTAGGACGGACCACTTGTCATGTGGATTTCTGATCACCTTTTGTAAGCAAAACAATTCTGAGGTATCATTCAGTGACCCCAAATACACCCTTTGATTATCAGCATGTAAATCAGCAGGAAGCATGTGTTATCATGATGGCAGTTTTGCCTCGCTGTGTTAGTTCACAAAACCAGTAAGTCATTTTTATTGTATGGTTAAAAAAAACGTTACACCATTACAAAGCCCAAATTTGTTTGGAATGTAATCTGACAAATCAAACTGCACCTTAAGAGGCCACATCCTAAGCTTTTTGTACAATTGTGGAACGGCCCAGCAGAGAGCACTTCGGTCTGCTCTACTCAATGGGCTGAAGTTCATTCTTGCAAAGAAACAAAGAAAAAGCCACCTCTAAGCCATAACTAATTCACTTAAACACTTGAAGATGTCAAAGCTCTGGGATCTCACAAATCTTGGTGCCACATTAATAACATGGTCAGAAAACAACTGCAGCTAAGCTCCTTTACCCTGGATCAGTCCTTTCTTTAACAAAACACATCATTGCTTTACTGAACCCTTATGGCCAAAATGAAATGCAACCAACTTCGAAAGAAGCTCCATCAACTGGAAAGAAACAAGAGCTAGCAGGACTGAGATTTCAACTATTCAACATGGGCGACATTAGGCACCAGTGTAAGTACATATGCTACTCTGCGAATTGCTGTTTCTGTCCTTATTGGAAAGAATCACATGTAATCTGTTGCTGCCCTGGCTTTTTAATGGAATGGTCTGAATTTTTATTTCCATCTTGTAGACAACTACATGTCACAACCTGTTCATTGGTACTAACTGAATGTTTTAACCCAGCAGATTTGCAATTGGCAAGTGGGTTTATATTTTTTGTAATGCAGTTCTGGCCAAATTATCTAAAACGGGCACGACAAAGTAAGTCTGGGATATAGTGAAACTAATGCTTAGGCATGAATTACTACTTCATAGATGCCTAGGCTTGCTTCAGCTTTGTTTATAACTAATTCTATCCCTCCTTCTTAATATGTATAATTGTCTTTTATATTGTATTGTACCATTGTATATTCACTTTTTTGTAAAAACGTTTATTAATCATACAATAAAATTGACTGACTGACAAGTTCAAGAGATCATTTCATTTACTTCTTTGAAATGTGGTGTCACTGTTTAATCAAGCAGAATTGTAAGGAAATCAGTGGTCCTTACAGCAGAAGTTTAAAAGAACAGTTCCTCCATGCTGTACCCTGGCAAAACCTTGTTTACTGTATTCATTAATGAGTAACAGATCAAAAGGTGCAAAAGAGCACATGGCCTAGTTTTGCACCATTAGTAATGTATGTAACTCCGACTGCACACCTCTTCCCTTTTTCTTCACACTTGAAACTAAACATCCCTTACCCCCCTTTTGAGCTCAATGCTTACAGTAAAACATGAAAGATTCACTTGTGAGTAAACAAGCAAGCACAGCTTGTTCAATCCTCTCAGGAAAAATCTAATTGAGGACTAGGGTAGTTGTAGGGAGTCTTGGGAGGGTGTTTACCATGTTCCATCACTCAGCGTTAGAATTGGTGCCTCCATGCTATGGGCAACAGTCTTGCTCATTAGGATCTCTTCTCATGGGGTGCAGAGGGCCAAGCTCATCATGGGCTAAGCATATGAGGCACAGACATCTGGCTCACTTTGGCTCACTTTGGCTTCGGTGCATTGCATTCACTTACACAGTCTCATCATGATGTCCACACACAAGGTGCAGACAGCCCAGATCATCATGTGCTCCAAATTCTCGTAAGACAGCCAGGCTGACCATGGACTCACACAAAGCCAAACTCATCATGGGCTAGGTACAGTCAGCCAGCACATTATAGCCCGTACAAAGGCCAGCTCATTTTGGGCTCTGGATGGAAGTTAAGCTGATGTCTGAACATTTCATTTTATATTATTTGCTTTATATAGTGCTAGAAACACTTTGTAGGTGCTTGAAAGCACTACCTAGTGGTGGACAAGTGAGTGAATGACCTAGCACAGGCCTCTGGCCGTTGTTGGCACCCACTGAGCACCACGTTCTTGGCAACAGGACCGTAGGATAGATAAAAAGGTTGATTTGTAGTGCTTACATGAAACCATAAAAATCCTTTTTCCAGTTTCCTTGGGTGAGGGACATGGTTAAAAGTGAAAAGGTTTGTCTGTACAGTGATTTTCATTTGGAATGCTTGTGTATAGATAGATGCATTTCAAACACAGTGTGGGAGACCGACATTAAAGGTCTGGTCAGATGGCATGTTGTGAAAGGCTTGTGGGGAAACTGGGGTGTGACTATGCAGTGGCTTGTAGATTATTTAAAGGTTTCTCTTTCATTCAGAGCCACTGTATGAGTTCAAGGCTGGGGAAGAAGTGGTCTGTGCATTACAAATCAAAGCTGGACATGGCAGGGTAGTTCACACTCTCGCAGGTTGGTGTGGACTCTTGAATAGATTATATATTTCTTCCAGTTATTTATAGTCTAGAATCCTGAAGCCTATATGTTAAGCTGGATCTAGCAGAAGCCATTGTAACTTGTCAATTTGAACTAATAAAAGGAGTGTCTGTTGCGGCTACAGCGATGTTAACTCCTGCAAGATTTGATTAACATGAACACTCTTTTGCTGTGTAGGACTGAGCCAATAATCATATTAGATTGTCAATGAGAGACAGCTCTGCTATCTAGTTTCAGTGCCTTTGGGCCAGATGTATCACAAATTGGTTTGCGATTTCCTAATAGCAAATCCTTGCCATTCACTATTAGGAAATAGCAAACTGGGATGTATAACAGTGTGTTTAACACTGTTTGCGATTCCCAAATGGGTTACAAGAGACCTGACTCATAAATATTCATGAGGCAGGTTGCAGTTTGTGACCCATTTGGGAATGGCCACAATCACAGGGATGGTGGCCTGCTGGGGGCAACAGTCCACCATGTCTGTGATTGCTTTTAAATAAAGCAACCTTTTATTTTTTTTAGATGCAGCCTGTTTTCTTTAAAGGAAAAATATTTTAGCTTCCATTCACAAAGAGGAAGGGTTGTTTTGTAACCGCATTCACAGTCGCAAAACAATCTTACATCCCCCTGCAACTCGCTGGGACGAAGCAACACCCTTGGCACGCCCCTTTCTAATAGCAACTCGCAAACCTATTTTGCGAGTTGATAACAGGTTACCGACTCGCAGAATAGGATTGTTACATGGGAAAAACCTTTTCCCGGTTGCAAATGGCCCAATGAGCCGTTTGAGACAGGGAACAGGCTTTCATACATCTGGCCCTGAGTCGCATTTTGCTTAGGTACATAGAAAAAACATTTTTCTGGTCACAAACGGCATGATGGGTCGTTTGTGACCGGAAAAATGCTTCGTACATCTGCCCCTTTGTGTCTTGGATATAGTTTGATGCCATATCTAAGTGTATCGAAATATTTTCGGCACAGTTCCTAAGGTGTGTCCTTGCAGAAATAGATGAAAGCGTAGCTCCGCAGATGAAGACACCACATAACATCAGCTATTACAACACATTCATCTACACTAGCCCAGATTTATTAGCTTTGTCAATGTTTGTTTGTAAATGGATAGTCTCTGTGTAAGGGATTATCTCATGATCAAACAGAATGAATTATTGTGCAGAATTGGGCTAATAAGGACTTTTCCTATGAAAATTGTTTGTGCATCGTGGCCCCCATTTTGTACCCACGAAATCTCAATAACATGGTCCAGAGGAGGAATTATTGTAGAGGAATCAGTGATTCCGACCCCCTGCACAGCCAAGCCTGTAATTGACGTCTTAAAAGGATTTATGTAATAAAGGGAGAATGTCTCTGTGTCACTTTCAGTGATTCTCACAGCTCAGAGGAAAAACAGGAAGTAAATGGCAAGCAGCCAACTCACAATGTTTTTGTGTTAGAAAATATTGGAGTTTTTTTTTTTGACGCTGTTCTGTGGTTTCCTTTCTTTTACACAAAAGGGAGTTTATCGTTCAGCTACTCCTTGAGGTCTCTTAAATGCTGTCTTAATGTTGAATATATATGAACAGAATGATGATAATTGACCATTATTCAAGATGTCTCCAGGCAGAGATATCAGAGGAAGGACATAGTGTGATATTTAACCACTATCATCCTAGACAAATGAAAGAAAAACAAGCAGTTATTAAAAAACGGACAGCCAGGAGAACAAACAAGCAGAGCCCAGTCAAATAACTTGCTTGATCGTGAAAACGCTGCAACTGTTAAAATCAGTACTTTTCTTTTTCACACAAAGGAAGCGACTTTAAATATCAAACAGGAAGCGGCCTTCTAAAATTACCAGCCAATAAAAAAAAATGCAGAGAGAAAATAACAATAGAACAGCAAGACATCGGCTGCCGAAGAGACTCTCCTAGGTTTCTTAAACTGGAAGAAAGATTTCAGTGTTCTTTTGTAAAATAGGCGGGAAAACTACCTGCCCGTTTAAAAACAATCTTTGCAGTAGCATATCGAGGCCCCCTGCCTTCATTTCTGAAAGCAGCAGGAAACGTGCCACAATCACAAAGCATGGAAGACGAAAGATTTGGTAGATTATCTATCATTGATTTTGTTTGCCTTTAAAAGAATAATGTATGAAGCAATATGGTGTCCCTGCACTCCAGGGACTTGACATATTTCACCAAACAACGGCTCACCCGTGCAAAGTCCCATTTTACTTACAAATGTGGCAAAATGTTTAGGCCCCACAGACGTCTTTCACCATCATTATATCTGGTTGGGTATTTTTTTCTGTATATGACATTATCAGGGGCACAAACTAGTTTCACTAAAAAATGTCATTTTACAGTCAAATATGCTCCAACACTACTAATGTTGTTGATGTAATTTAGTGATTTTATTAAAGATGCTGTGCTTAAACATGCAACTATTTTTATGGTGCAGAGACCAAGCTCAGCATAAAGTAAGTGGAGGAGTGTGGCCATGTGATTCATGCCTGATAGTGGCGACTACCGAGCAATGTGCCTTGCTATGGGGACTGGTTTACAGTACGCCAGGATGCAGGTTTTGTTTACTTGTTTTGTTTGGACTTGGTTTCCTGTCATGCAGTGTTCAGCAGTCTCTCAGAGCACTGTTGGGGATGTAGTCGGAGATCATTACTAGGCCTTCACTGCTGGGCTATGGCTAGTGTGCTTCTGAACTTCACTTCCCAGCATACTCTCAGCAGAGTGCCGCTGATGTAACCAGGGATGGGGCTGAGCGAGCAATGCATGTCAGGCCAGGCGTGGGATAACGAGGGAAGAACATATCACATATCATGAGGGTGGGTGGGTCTGAAAGCGTGATGGTTCTAAATAGCAGCTGACTAACTTACTGAAGGACCTCAGGAGATGGTACCTTCTACTTCCTTCTGGAGCCAGGTACCTTCCCTTCCAAATTGTCCTGCAGTTGGCTGAAAGCAGCCTTTCCCAAAGCTGGCTCCACAAGTGTAATCCATGGAATGTATCCTCAGTGTTAAGATCGACCTTTTCATCTTTTGTACGCTCCCTTCTGTTGATTATATATTGTTATATATCGGTAACCCCTCATGACTCCCCTAAATCTCGACAGAGGTCACTGCTAGTTTAGATTGTTCGAAGTCCCCGGACTTTTCAATGGCTTTAGGTGGAAGAAAGGTCACTCAATGCAGTCAATGCTGGCCACGTTATATCGTTTTCTTTTTCAAACTTTAAGACATGCTGCACAGCAGCTAGTGCTGCTGTGTGGCAAGCCTAAAAATCATTGACAAAACCAACAGATTTCGTAGAGGCAAAACCTATTGGCTTTGTTGATGCTTGTTGAAGCAGGTAACCCTACTGATGACAGGTAGGTGATGGTATTTAGACAAAATATTGGTAACAAATATAGTGTGGGCAGAATACTGTGTCCAGAATATTATGAAAGTAAGTGTAGGAAATTGGGTTTCTGGTTGAAGGGGAGTGAAACCCTACTCAAGCAGGAACCACAACCTCTGTCAGGGGAGACACAAGCAAACTCTAAATTATCCTACGCTCAACCCTCTGGTAGCTTGGTACACAAGCAGCCAAGCTTAAATTAGAGGCAATATGTAAAGTATTTATGCAGCAATTAAAACAGTAATAAAGTAAAGACAAAGCACAAGATAAATCCCACACCAATTTAAAAATATGAAGTACAATTTAATAAATTATTTGAGACTACAACAACAAAAATCCAATCACTAGAATCGTACATATGCGATTTCAAAGTAAAATTAGTGAATAGGAGCACAAAGCGTCAATGGTGGCTATCCGGTTGTGCCAGACCGGAGCAAAGTCGCAAGTTCAGGCCCATCTCAATGGACCAAGTTAGGCCCGCTGAACAAAGTACCTTAAATCCTAGTTTCAGAGTGTAGCGAGATCCTGTGTCAAGGATGCGTCGCTCAGTGATGGTTCCGAAGAGCTGTGTAGGCTGCAATGCGAAGTCCAGCGTCATTGTTAAGGATGCGATCAAAGAGGAGATTTCGATGTGAAGTCCTGCTTTGAAGATACATAACACACCAGAGGTTCCAAAGAAGCTGCAGCGCTGCAGTGCGGAGTCCTGTATCATCATTGAACATGCTATTGACGAGGAGCTTACGAGTTAGGCCCGCTGAACAAAGTACCTTAAATCTTGGTTTTGGAGTGTAGTGAGATCCTGTGTCAAAGATGCGTCATGTAGCTGTGCTTCTGAAGGGCTGTGAGGTTGCGATGCTAAACCCAGCATCATCGTTAAAATGCTGTCAATGAGGGGCTTACAATGCGAAGGCCTTCACAGAGGATGCATCACATGGTGGCAGTTCCGAGGAGACTGGGGCTGTGAAGTGAGGTCTGGTGTTGGGTTGCATCATGCTGCAGAGGTTCTGAAGGGAAGCTGCGAGAAGATGCATCATGCTACATCTGTTCTGACCACAGCTTGGCTGGGAGAGCACCTTCAGGCCAACTTCCAAGGGTCTAGGACAAGGGTGGCACCACTTGGGTGCAAGGCTCACAGCAGATGGGATTCGGGTGCTGAGTTTGAGGTGGTTAGAGCCCTTTCTGTTCCTGAGGCTCTGATCAGGAGGCCACCCAACTAGTCCTGGAGTCACTCTGATGGACCTAGGTTCAAGATGCAGGTCCAATACTTTCGCTCAAGCAGCAGGACAGCAGGGCAGCAGATTAGCAGTCCTTCTTGAAGAGCAGCACAGAAGTCCTTCTGAGTCCTCCACATGTCCAGAGGTGTATTGAAGAGTTGGGTCTGATGGCCCCTTATGAATAGCTGGTACCAACTTTGAAGTACAGGAACGTTCTGGAAGTTTCCACACCCAGAGATGTTTTGAATTTTATGCCTCCCTGTCCAGGCCTCAGCTTCTCTGGGGTCACAAAAGACTATTGTCAAACCCTTTGTGAATCTGCTCAGGCAGTGCCTTTGTAATGTGCAAGTGTGGTAGGTGACAGTTTCTCCCCCTCATCAAGTCATAAATAGCTCATCCTGTCAAAATGTATTCCACCTTTGTCTCATTGTCTGGGAATGACACACAAAGACCAACTGCCAGTTACACCTAGTCATGTGACCCAGGAGACAGGCTGCAGGCACAAATGGTTAGGACAAGAAAATACTAGCATTCTTAAAACTGACTTAAAATCTGACTTTACTATTAAAGAGAGGTTATAAATTATAATTCTTTAGACACTAAACAATATTTGTTCCAATTGAAAGTTAGCTCTTATTAAATGTAATAAGGTAACCCAATCTTATCCTATGGGAGAGGTAGGCCTTGAAGTATACAAAAAACTAATTTAAGAGTTTTTCACTGCCAGGACATGTAAAACTTAAATGTACATGTCCAACATTTTAAATATACTCTACCCTGCCCTATGGGCTGCTTAGGGCCTACCATTGGGGTGACGTATATGTATTATAAGGTAAGATTTAGACCTGCCAAATGGTTTATTTTGTCAGGACGAAATGGCAGTTTACAACTGCACTACAGGCTGCAATGGCAGGCCTGAGTCATTTTTAAAAGGGCTACTTAAGTCAGTGCTGCAGAACAATTACTAACATTTAATTTACAGGCACTAGATATAGATAGTATCATTTTACTAGGGACTTAAAAGCAAATTAAATGTGCCAATTGGGTGTAAGCCAATTGCATCCTGTTTCAAGGAGAGAGCAGACGCACTTTAGCACAGGTTAGCAGTGGTAAATTGCACAAAGTTGTAAGGCCAACTAAAACAAGGTCAGCAAAAATAGAGGAGTAAGGCAAAAAGTATGGGGGAAGACCACCCTAAAGCTGACAGGTCTATCAGTAGGTTTCTACAGGTAAGCATAATTTTACTGTACATAACTCCATCTTGGACATATAGATATAGATATATATGTTTACTGTATTTTTTTTAAACATATTTTATTGTAGCCCTGGGGAGGTGGCGGTCCGCGGGACTGCAAGGGCACAGCAGCTCCCACCCCCTGTTTATGATTAGTGCCCTGGGGAAGAAGCAGTCCCCGGGGCTGTGGGGGAGCTGGGCGGCCTCCGCACTGTTTGTCATTAGTGCCCCAGGGAGGTGGCGATCCCTGGGGCTGCAGGGGGGGCTGGGCATCCACCCCACACTGTTTTGTGATTAGTGCCCCAGGTAGGTGGCAGTTCCTGTGGCTGTGAGGGGGCTGGGTGGCCCCCACATATTCATCATTTCAATTTCCATGCCCCCAGGACCTGGCCCACCACACAGACACAAGCGAAGGAGCCCGCACATGTTTTTCTTTCAGCATATTTGCTTTTTGCTCTGGTGAGGGGGGTCCCCTCTAGGATCCCAGCACCAGAGCTTAGGGGTCAGGGTGTCCTTACCCTGGCCCCTTTTCTTTTTTTTGTACTTTTTTTTCTGGGACTTGGCTGAAGCCAAGGCCCAAGATGGCTGCCAACACTTCCTTGTTGAAGTGGTGGCAGCCAATCAGAACTCATCACGAGATTGGAGGGTTCGCAATGGCTTCGGGTCCCTATATATACAAATTAGTTTTTTCTTTAATTACTAAAAAACTACTGAACACATTTACACCAAATTACAAAAAGGTTGCGTTCCGTACCAAGAGCTACCTTTCTGCCAACTTTGGCGTAAGGTCATCCAGTGGTTTGGGCACTATCACTGTTCAAAATCCCTCTGGAAAAAAGAATGGGGGAAAGCGTTTTGGTAACCCCCTTTTTCTCAGCCTTCTCCTGACAGAGCACCCCAAAACTTTCCAGACTGCAGCGCACATGAGCGGCAGATGTTTTTGGAAACGTTTGTGAAGATTCGTCAACCGGCGCTAAAGATATAAGCAAATAAATAAATGCTTTTTCTATAGAAACTAGGACCTAACTATAACTATCTAGTGGCAACCGGCACTAGGTTATATATACATAAATATATATATATATATATATATATATATATATATATATATATATTTTCAAAAAACAAGATTCTCTTTCTGTTTTAGCAAGAGAAAACCGCACTCTGTCGTTGTGCCAAAAATACCTTAACTTTTAATACATTAGTGAGATCATAAACAAACAAACAGGAATCCCCTGACGCGTTTCGGTCTCACCAGACCTTGTTCACAGGTGTTTCCTGTGTGCTAATTTCGGCGCTTAAAATAAAGTACTCCAAAGTAACAGAAAAAATACTCAAGTTACACCACTTATCAAGAGTTACTCCATAACATCACTAAATATATATACTTTAACAAAGAAAAATTAAACGTTTTTCTATATACATATTTACCAAATTGTAACAGTGTTTTGACTACAATCCAAGGTGTTTTTCACTGAGTTCCACATTGCATTCTGGTATATGTAGTTTATAGCATTTCATTAAATCAAATTATTTTTAAATATATGTCATAAAATCTTGTTTCAGCGACTAATGGAGACTTCAAAACAATTTCTGAGGTGTGTTAACAAAATATAGGGGCCCTCATTAGTTTTTAATTTATATTCACATTGGATTCATATTCATGTATTGCATGTTACCTACAATAGCACAATCCCCAAAGTTTCTTTTAAACAAGGCCCTCGCTAAATCCTGCACCTCTGATGGAAGAAAATTAATGTTTGGGTATTATTCCTTCAGTCAATTTATATTGATAGCACCAAAATTGTATGTCTATCTGACAAATGACAACGGGAAAGAAAGCATCTTATCAATTGGTAGAAATGACATGAAATAAATGAATGGCAACATCTTATGAGCTATGACAACTCTTATATATATCTTTAATTTACGTCAATGTGGAGTTAAGAATAATAAATCTATACTTACTGATCTTCACCTACCTTCTCAATGCTTTGATCCTCAATATTTTAAATATATTATTCTGTCCACATCCACACAATATTTTTGATACTGATATTCTGTCTGTGATCCATCCACTTCACTTAAAAATACCCCAGGTTACTTAAAACAGAAGGGCTCTTCCAAAGCTAAGACACCCATCCAGATGGCTGTTTCCTGCTCCTCACCTGATGCAGGGCTGGTATAGACTGCTTCACATTCATACCTGGAAATTCCTTGAAAATGTCACAAAGGTGCACAACCTGAGTGTCGGATCAGCAAAGGTAGCTTAGTTTAAGCCAAGAATCAGGTCACTGACATAAAGGAACACCGGGTCCTCAACTAGCAGGAGGCAGTTAAATGACTGTACAAGACTGTTCATTCTGAGCCACTTTGCTAGTGGGCTAGATGAGAGAGGACACCCCTGCCTTGTGCTGCGCCAGATGAGGTCTGGTCTGACAACGCTCTGACTTACACCTTGGCCACTGCTCTTTCTCTTATGATAGTGATACATATATTTAGAATGTGGGTATGAACAAAAACCTTGACAGGAGCATGAATTAATAGGTCTAAGCCAGCATGTCAGTTGCTTTTTTTTTATATCCACCAGGGCAATTTTCAAAGGTCCCTCCTGCCAGTGGTCCATTGTGAGGCACTCTGGAGCTGCTGAATGTCATGGTGGATGGACAGCCCAGGAATCAACCTGTCTTTATTGGGATGGAGTAGGAAACTAGTTCGAAGGAGGCAGGCACACTAGCTTCCACATAGATGAGGAAAATAGGCCTGTCGAAGGTAGGCTGTCTAGTGTAGCTGTCAAACTTAGAGATCATTGTGATCGGTGCTTCTTAAAATTAGATAGCAGCACAAAGCTAGTGAGTGAGTCAAGAACCAACCTGAGTAAATGTGTAATATGTTGATCTAATTTGAAACAAATTCAATAAAATTTTAATTGGGGGTCCTATTAAGCTGAAGCTGGTCAAGGGCTTCTCTCATTTCACGAGCTGAGATTGCTCCACTCATAGGTAGATCAGACCTAAACTGCAATAGGTTCTCTGGTGGTGAGGGCGCACTAGAGGCAAATAATATGGAGGAAAATTCCACATATTGTTGGACCACTGCACAACACTCTGTGACAAAATCCCCCTCCGCATACAACACCCCTTCAACATGCTGACTGAGTTCTCTCTCGAACTTAGCCAGAATACCAGGATAATCATTTCTAAATGTTATCTAATGAGATCTGTCATGAAGGCGTTCTATTCTGTTAAAAAACTCTGTGCTTTTCAAAGTTGTCTGTGCTCAAGTCATTTTTGCCAGCTCAAAAACAAAAGCTTCAACCTTCACCATTTCTTGTGGTTATCATTTTTATTCTTGAGAGGTATCCCATGGCTGTCCACCTAAAGACTGGTTTGAATGCCTCCCCAGCTGCCTGCAGTGAGTCCACCGACCACATGCTGGGCATGAAATAATACTCAGTTCCTTCAGCTAAGTAATCAATGAAGCATTCACCTACAATGCAATGAAACAAGCTACTGGGGGGTGTAGCCCACCTTCAGTTCCACTGTAGAGTAATCGCAGAGGCCACTAACATTCGAATGCTCAAAATCAAATGGAGGTCCTGTGCATGCATAAAGAAGCAATCATGATGGGAAAGGGACATGTGCTCTGGAACAAGATGTGAACTCTCACTGCGATAAGGTGCTGAATGCACTTCCTAAGCCTAAAAAGGAGGGAACCTCTGTCAAAAGTGTGAATTGGGCAACTCCACCTAGAGTTAATATTGCCTGCCAAGGGCTACATCCTTTTCTCAAGTCACCACTTTTAAAAGTCTTCTTGTCTTGGGCAAGTGTGATGGTCGTTTCTAAGAAAGCTGTGGACAGAGGGAGCCGTGCGTATATGTTTAGAACCATTAAAGTCCACATATCAACATATCCAAATACCACAATGTATGGCCTAGTTTGACTAGCCATACGATCTGTATGAGAAATGGAGAGTTGCTGCTGAAAAGGATCAACCAGCCCCCTGCTCTTCCTAGTGGATTTGGGATGAAGCATTATCGATAACCCATTTCTATAAAGCAAGGTGCAATTCAGGCCAACCATGTTTGCTACCTAAGCCATCAGTATATCTGGAGAGTATTGCTCACTAACCTTAGTACGGCTCCTTTCATATTTTTTCATCAGTCCATAAACATTACCTGAAAGGATGAGAAAGAGTTTTGAACTCTACCTAAACACTAATTTGCCCATTTGGGCAACCCTGAAAGGTGTGCTTTGAAACAAGGGCCCAAAGAATATACCAATACCTAAGCTCAAAGAGCCACTTTTGCTTTTTCTTCTTGTTATTGCTTTCATGACCTTTGAAATGAGTGTTACCAATCTCAGGGCCAAAGGTACCTCTGGCAACCCCTACTTGATGTCCATGAATAGGTGACTGTACAGGATTTGCATTCTGGGGCACATAGGACAAAGGGTTCAGGTATTCAGGGGTTGACTCACATCTACATAATGTTTGAATATTGGGATTTCTGTCACCGCTCTTCACAAGTGCTCATCACACCACATTGACATACTGTGCAGTGACTAAATCCAATTTCATCAGAGGCCAGAATCCCTACAGGTGAGGTTATGATAAAGTAGATGATGATAAATGGTAAAACTGAGGATGGCCTCTGATGTCTTTAACGGCAGCTTGAGAGTTTCTGATGCTTTGCTGTATTAGCAACATTTGTATAACCCACTTCTGTCATTTTTATGGACTTGAGGTGCTTTTGGAGTCCTGTACATTTTTTATAAGGTTCTGGGATTTTCAATTGACCTGAATTTAAGTGGTCCGCTGTTACTGCTTTTGGTTAGTGAGGTTAGATCTGATGTCCTATGCTGAAATTCTTTCAGTATTTATTTCTCTTCAATTGGAGTTTTGGTAGGGATGTGTGAAATTTCCGGAAGTTTTAAGAAAATGACTAAAAGTATACCGAATTACAGAATGTGGCTCAAATATAGTTTGTCAGAATCTCACATGCATTTTTCACCTAAGTGCATACCTTGTCTAAGAAAAGTAATGCAAGATACAAACAGGAGACTGGTTTGATCAGAAGACATAATTTGAGGAGATTTTTTCCATCTCCAGCATGTCTTTCTTACGCACAAGCAAAATATAATGCAAAATTGCATTGCACAAAATGTAATGAATTTCACGATTGCCTAACACAAAATTTATGATTTTATGAGATGATCATTTTGTTTTTCAAGATACGTTTATGACCAACTGAGTATATCTCCAAATATAACGTAAACAAATCCAACAAAGTAGGTGGCAAAATGAAAATGTAGTGATGGTGATATGCACATCTCAGATTTTGCATTAAAGTTCACAACTGTTGAATGGTCATCATAACTGCACATTTCACATAACTATGTCGCTTGTTACAAAAATTGTTAACAAAAGAAGAGAAAATATCAGAAGCTGTCTCTCCCTTCATGTCAATTATGGTTCAGAAAATGTACTAATCAGCTGAAGTGTCCTGCAGCCTAATCAGCAAAGAACAATTTTGTAAAACCACCTGTTGTGTCAGTATCTCGGCTCAAGAGGTACTTCTGACTAGTGGAGCAGGTATGATTAGATGTCACTGCAGTTCATTCAAAAGGAGTATTTTAAACTTAATACAGTATTGTGGTTTGCTGCACTATTGTCCTGACCAATTTTCCATCTTCTGTGCTAGAAGGAAAAGGTCCAAGAAGGGGCAGGGGCTGTGGAGATAATTTGTGTTTGAGAATTTTGTTTTTACAGTTTCTGAAGGCTATTTTGTCTTTGGGTTTTTACTAAGGGATGCTATCTATCTATCTATCTATCTATCTATCTATCTATCTATCTATCTATGTGTGTATGTATATATATATATATATATATTAAAACCTACTGGTGCGCCCGTAGGTAGTTATAATTATGACATAGTTTCCACAGGAAATGCATTTTTGTTTTGACTATAACTTTGTCGCTGTTTGAAGAATCTTCACAAACATTTCAAAACTAATACAATAGTCGGTTCAGCTGTTGTATTGAAAGTTTCAGTGTGATCTGTCAAGCGGGGCTGAGAAAAAGGCATTTTCCTATAGTGATTTTGAACACGACTACAGCCCGTACCTCTGGATGTAATTACGCCAAATTTGGCAGAAAGCTAGCTCTTGGTCCAGAAAGCATGCTTTTTGTGATTTGATGTAAATCTATTCTGTAGTTTTTAAGGTAGTAAATGAAAAAGAAATATAGCTATCTAGGGACACGGATCCTCTGTGGATCCAACAGTCCCTCTACTGATATTTGCTCAGGTGCCAACACTTCAACCAGGAAGCGTTGGCAACCATTTAAGGACTCGACTCCAGCTGAGTCCCAAAAGAAAAAAAGAAAAAGAAAACGGGACAGGGTAGGAATACCATTAACGACCTAGCCTTGGTGCTGGGGCCCCCATGGGGCCCCTCCACGGCAAAAAAAGCATTTTTTAAAACATTTTAAGCAAAGTATGTGGAGAATTGGCTGAAAATGATTTAAAAATCCAAGAGTGGTCTCCTCCGCTTGTTCATCATTTAGCCCCTGGGTCGGCCAGGTCCCGGTGGCATGCCCCATATAAAAAAGAAAAGGAGGGTGTTAGAAATTGGGTTTTTGGTTGACAGTCGGGTTGCCCCCTGTTCAAGCAAGGACCCTCACTCTAGTCAGGGTAAAAGAGAATCACCTTCAGCTAACCCCTGCTTACTCCCTTGGTAGCTTGGCAGAGCAGTAGGCTTAACTTCAGAGTGCTAGGTGTAAAGTATTTGTACCAACACACACAGTAACTTAATGAAAACACTACAAAATGACACAACACCAGTTTAGACAAATAGAAAATATTTATCTGAACAACACAAGACCAAAACGACAAAAATCCACCATACACAAGTCAAGTTATCAGTTAAAAAGCAAAAAGAGTCTTTATGTATTTTAAAACACACACTAACACTGTTAGCATGAAAAATTTACCTTGGGTGTATCATAAATAACCCCGCAAGGGCGAGTGTACGTCAAAAAGGGCTTGCAATGCGTAGATTCCACTCACTAGCGGGACCTTGCGTCGTTTCTCCTTTCGTCGGGTTGGGCTCTTAGTTTCTTCTCTCTGCAGGAGAGCAATGCGTTAATGCGGTCAGCACTCTCGGTCCGGGCAGGCCTTGCGTTGTTTTTACACACCCAGCTGTACTTGCATCGGAAATCCAGCTGCACGATGATCCGAAAACCACGCAGCACGAGTTGCGATCTCCCAGATCGTTTCTCCAGCTCCGTGAGTCGGTTCTCAGGTCGCGTTTCCGGCTAGTGTTGATTTTCAGCCACGGAGGGGGCAGCGCATTGTTTCTTCAGCCGCAGATCAGAGTTGCGTCGATCTTTTTCCTGCACGCCGCTCTGTGCATGGATTTCCTCCTCTTAGGCTGCCAGCTTCTCCTTTCAGGGTCCCAGGAACTGGATGGGTACCACAGGGCAGATTAGGAGTCTCTCCAGAGACTCTAGGTGCTGGCAGAGAGAAGTCTTTGCTGTCCCTGAGACTTCAAACAACAGAAGGCAAGCTCTAAATCAAGCCCTTGGAGATTTCTTCTCCAGATGGAAGGCACACAAAGTCCAGTCTTTGCCCTCTTACTCGGGCAGAAGCAGCAACTGCAGGATAGCTCCACAAAGCACAGTCACAGGCAGGGCAGCTTTTCTTCCTCAGCTCTTCAGCTCTTCTCCAGGCAGAGGTTCCTCTTGTTTCCAGAAGTGTCCCTAAAGTCTGTGGTTTTGGGTGTCCTTCTTATTCCCAATTTCTCCTTTGAAGTAGGCCTACTTCAAAGTAAAGTCTCTTTTGAATGTGAAATACTGCCTTGCCCAGGCCAGGCCCCAGACACTCACCAGGGGGTTGGAGACTGCATTGTGTGAAGACAGGCACAGCCCTTTCAGGTGTAAGTGACCACTCCTCCCCTCCATCCTAGCACCGATGGCTTATCAGGAAATGCAGACTACACTCCAGCTCCCTTTGTGTCACTGTCTAGTGTGAGGTGCAACCAGCCCAACTGTCAAACTGACCCAGACAGGGAATCCACAAAGAGGCAGAGTCACAGAAATGGTATAAGCAAGAAAATGCTTACTTTCTAAAAGTGGCATTTTCAAACACACTATCTTAAAATCAACTTTTCTAAAATATGTATTTTTAAATTGTGAGCTCAGAGACCCCAAACTCCACATGTCCATCCGCTCCCAAAGAGAATCTACACTTTAATCAGATATAAAGATAGCCCCCGTGTTAACCTATGCCTGCTAAGGGCTACATCCTTTTCTCAAGTCACCACTTTTAAAAGTCTTCTTGTCTTGGGCAAGTGTGATGGTCGTTTCTAAGAAAGCTGTGGACAGAGGGAGCAGTGCGTATATGTTTAGAACCATTAAAGTCCACATATCAACATATCCAAATACCACAATGTATGGCCTAGTTTGACTAGCCATACGATCTGTATGAGAAATGGAGAGTTGCTGCTGA
The DNA here is from genome assembly GCF_031143425.1 of Pleurodeles waltl. Lineage (NCBI taxonomy): Eukaryota > Metazoa > Chordata > Amphibia > Caudata > Salamandridae > Pleurodeles > Pleurodeles waltl. The sequence continues at coordinate 629,339,647 of NC_090444.1, read as the reverse complement.
AAAGGATCAACCAGCCCTCTGCTCTTCCTAGTGGATTTGGGATGAAGCATTATCGATAACCCATTTCTATAAAGCAAGGTGCAATTCAGGCCAACCATGTTTGCTACCTAAGCCATCAGTATATCTGGAGAGTATTGCTCACTAACCTTAGTACGGCTCCTTTCATATTTTTTCATCAGTCCATAAACATTACCTGAGAGGATGAGAAAGAGTTTTGAACTCTACCTAAACACTAATTTGCCCATTTGGGCAACCCTGAAAGGTGTGCTTTGAATCAAGGGCCCAAAGAATATACCAATACCTAAGCTCAAAGAGCCACTTTTGCTTTTTCTTCTTGTTATTGCTTTCATGACCTTTGAAATGAGTGTTACCAATCTCAGGGCCAAAGGTACCTCTGGCAACCCCTACTTGATGTCCATGAATAGGTGACTGTACAGGATTTGCATTCTGGGGCACATAGGACAAAGGGTTCAGGTATTCAGGGGTTGACTCACATCTACATAATGTTTGAATATTGGGATTTCTGTCACCGCTCTTCACAAGTGCTCATCACACCACATTGACATACTGTGCAGTGACTAAATCCAATTTCATCAGAGGCCAGAATCCCTACAGGTGAGGTTATGATAAAGTAGATGATGATAAATGGTAAAACTGAGGATGGCCTCTGATGCCTTTAACGGCAGCTTGAGAGTTTCTGATGCTTTGCTGTATTAGCAACATTTGTATAACCCACTTCTGTCATTTTTATGGACTTGAGGTGCTTTTGGAGTCCTGTACATTTTTGATAAGGTTCTGGGATTTTCAATTGACCTGAATTTAAGTGGTCCGCTGTTACTGCTTTTGGTTAGTGAGGTTAGATCTGATGTCCTATGCTGAAATTCTTTCAGTATTTATTTCTCTTCAATTGGAGTTTTGGTAGGGATGTGTGAAATTTCCGGAAGTTTTAAGAAAATGACTAAAAGTATACCGAATTACAGAATGTGGCTCAAATATAGTTTGTCAGAATCTCACATGCATTTTTCACCTAAGTGCATACCTTGTCTAAGAAAAGTAATGCAAGATACAAACAGGAGACTGGTTTGATCAGAAGACATAATTTGAGGAGATTTTTTCCATCTCCAGCATGTCTTTCTTACGCACAAGCAAAATATAATGCAAAATTGCATTGCACAAAATGTAATGAATTTCACGATTGCCTAACACAAAATTTATGATTTTATGAGATGATCATTTTGTTTTTCAAGATACGTTTATGACCAACTGAGTATATCTCCAAATATAACGTAAACAAATCCAACAAAGTAGGTGGCAAAATGAAAATGTAGTGATGGTGATATGCACATCTCAGATTTTGCATTAAAGTTCACAACTGTTGAATGGTCATCATAACTGCACATTTCACATAACTATGTCGCTTGTTACAAAAATTGTTAACAAAAGAAGAGAAAATATTAGAAGCTGTCTCTCCCTTCATGTCAATTATGGTTCAGAAAATGTACTAATCAGCTGAAGTGTCCTGCAGCCTAATCAGCAAAGAACAATTTCGTAAAACCACCTGTTGTGTCAGTATCTCGGCTCAAGAGGTACTTCTGACTAGTGGAGCAGGTATGATTAGATGTCACTGCAGTTCATTCAAAAGGAGTATTTTAAACTTAATACAGTATTGTGGTTTGCTGCACTATTGTCCTGACCAATTTTCCATCTTCTGTGCTAGAAGGAAAAGGTCCAAGAACGGGCAGGGGCTGTGGAGATAATTTGTGTTTGAGAATTTTGTTTTTACAGTTTCTGAAGGCTATTTTGTCTTTGGGTTTTTACTAAGGGATGCTATCTATCTATCTATCTATCTATCTATCTATCTATCTATCTATCTATCTATCTATCTATCTATCTATCTATCTATGTGTGTATATATATATATATATATATATATATATATATTATAAAACCTACTGGTGCGCCCGTAGGTAGTTATAATTATGACATAGTTTCCACAGGAAATGCATTTTTGTTTTGACTATAACTTTGTCGCTGTTTGAAGAATCTTCACAAACATTTCAAAACTAATACAATAGTCGGTTCAGCTGTTGTATTGAAAGTTTCAGTGTGATCTGTCAAGCAGGGCTGAGAAAAAGGCATTTTCCTATAGTGATTTTGAACACAACTACAGCCCGTACCTCTGGATGTAATTACGCCAAATTTGGCAGAAAGCTAGCTCTTGGTCCAGAAAGCATGCTTTTTGTGATTTGATGTAAATCTATTCTGTAGTTTTTAAGGTAGTAAATGAAAAAGAAATATAGCTATCTAGGGACACGGATCCTCTGTGGATCCAACAGTCCCTCTACTGATATTTGCTCAGGTGCCAACACTTCAACCAGGAAGCGTTGGCAACCATTTAAGGACTCGACTCCAGCTGAGTCCCAAAAGAAAAAAAGAAAAAGAAAACGGGACAGGGTAGGAATACCATTAACGACCTAGCCTTGGTGCTGGGGCCCCATCCACGGCAAAAAAAGCATTTTTTAAAACATTTTAAGCAAAGTATGTGGAGAATTGGCTGAAAACGATTTAAAAATCCAAGAGTGGTCTCCTCCGCTTGTTCATCATTTAGCCCCTGGGTCGGCCAGGTCCCGGTGGCATGCCCCATATAAAAAAGAAAAGGAGGGTGTTAGAAATGGGGTCTTTGGTTGACAGTCGGGTTGCCCCCTGTTCAAGCAAGGACCCTCACTCTAGTCAGGGTAAAAGAGAATCACCTTCAGCTAACCTCTGCTTACTCCCTTGGTAGCTTGGCAGAGCAGTAGGCTTAACTTCAGAGTGCTAGGTGTAAAGTATTTGTACCAACACACACAGTAACTTAATGAAAACACTACAAAATGACACAACACCAGTTTAGACAAATAGAAAATATTTATCTGAACAACACAAGACCAAAACGACAAAAATCCACCATACACAAGTCAAGTTATCAGTTAAAAAGCAAAAAGAGTCTTTATGTATTTTAAAACATACACTAACACTGTTAGCATGAAAAATTTACCTTGGGTGTATCATAAATAACCTCGCAAGGGCGAGTGTGCGTCAAAAAGGGCTTGCAATGCGTAGATTCCACTCACTAGCGGGACCTTGCGTCGTTTCTCCTTTCGTCGGGTTGGGCTCTTAGTTTCTTCTCTCTGCAGGAGAGCAATGCGTTAATGCGGTCAGCACTCTCGGTCCGGGCAGGCCTTGCGTTGTTTTTACACACCCAGCTGTACTTGCATCGGAAATCCAGCTGCACGATGATCCGAAAACCACGCAGCACGAGTTGCGATCTCCCAGATCGTTTCTCCAGCTCCGTGAGTCGGTTCTTAGGTCGCGTTTCCGGCTAGTGTTGATTTTCAGCCACGGAGGGGGCAGCGCATTGTTTCTTCAGCCGCAGATCAGAGTCGCGTCGATCTTTTTCCTGCACGGCGCTCTGTGCATGGATTTCCTCCTCTTAGGCTGCCAGCTTCTCCTTTCAGGGTCCCAGGAACTGGATGGGTACCACAGGGCAGATTAGGAGTCTCTCCAGAGACTCTAGGTGCTGGCAGAGAGAAGTCTTTGCTGTCCCTGAGACTTCAAACAACAGAAGGCAAGCTCTAAATCAAGCCCTTGGAGATTTCTTCTCCAGATGGAAGGCACACAAAGTCCAGTCTTTGCCCTCTTACTCGGGCAGAAGCAGCAACTGCAGGATAGCTCCACAAAGCACAGTCACAGGCAGGGCAGCTTTTCTTCCTCAGCTCTTCAGCTCTTCTCCAGGCAGAGGTTCCTCTTGTTTCCAGAAGTGTCCCTAAAGTCTGTGGTTTTGGGTGTCCTTCTTATTCCCAATTTCTCCTTTGAAGTAGGCCTACTTCAAAGTAAAGTCTCTTTTGAATGTGAAATACTGCCTTGCCCAGGCCAGGCCCCAGACACTCACCAGGGGGTTGGAGACTGCATTGTGTGAAGACAGGCACAGCCCTTTCAGGTGTAAGTGACCACTCCTCCCCTCCATCCTAGCACAGATGGCTTATCAGGAAATGCAGACTACACTCCAGCTCCCTTTGTGTCACTGTCTAGTGTGAGGTGCAACCAGCCCAACTGTCAAACTGACCCAGACAGGGAATCCACAAAGAGGCAGAGTCACAGAAATGGTATAAGCAAGAAAATGCTTACTTTCTAAAAGTGGCATTTTCAAACACACTATCTTAAAATCAACTTTTCTAAAATATGTATTTTTAAATTGTGAGCTCAGAGACCCCAAACTCCACATGTCCATCCGCTCCCAAAGAGAATCTACACTTTAATCAGATATAAAGATAGCCCCCATGTTAACCTATGAGAGGGACAGGCCTTGCAACAGTGAAAAATGAATTTAGCAATATTTCACTGTCAGGACATATAAAACACATTACTATATGTCCTACCTTAACCATACACTGTACACTGGCCTTGGGGCTACCTAGGGCCTACCTTAGGGGTGTCTGACATGTAAGAAAAGGGAAGGATTAGTGGGTACACTTGCCAAGTAAAATTTACAGTTAAAACTGCACACACAGACACTGCAATGGCAGGTCTGAGACATGATTACAGGGCTACTTATGTGGGTGGCATAACCAGTGCTGCAGACCCACTAGTAGCATTCGATCTACAGGCCCTGGCACCTCTAGTGCACTTTACTAGGGACTTACTAGTGAATCAAATATGCCAATCATGGATAAGCCAATTACATACACATTTTGTAAAGGAACACTTGCACTTTAGCACTGGTTAGCAGTGTTAAAGTGCCCAGAGTAACAAAAACATCAAAATCAGAGTCCAGCACACATCAACAACCTGGGGAACAGAGGCAAAAAGTTAAGGGAGACCACGCCAAGGATGAAAAAGTCTAACAGAGGGGAACACACTGGCTTTTTTCAAGTAAGGAGGGGGGTGCATGGTGTCCCCTCTTCCCCCACAGGCTTAAAGAAGCCCCAGGGACCACCACCTCCCCGGGGCTAAAATGATTGTAAAGGTCCGAATGGACCCCCAGTTCTGGGAACCTCCCCGGGGCCAATTAAGAATTTTAAAATAGGGCAGGCGACTGTAGCTCAGAACCTCACCATGGACTGCTAATTACCCCATATATTACATCAGTACTCACATCTTCTATGGCATCATTGAAATTATCACTCAAACATTTGAAATAAAATTATTGATGAGAAAACTGTGCATAGTAGGGATGTGAGTTATAGTTACCTTAGGGCACGAGTTATAGTTACTCGAAATAACTCCAACTGCTGAATTTCTATGGCTTTGTACTTTTGAAATGTGAGCCTAACTATAACGTCCCTGTAACCTTTGTTTTTAAGTGAATATATATATATATATATATTTATTATATATATATATATATATATATGAGCAAAGGAAAGTCCTACTTGTCAATGAATTAAGTAAGAAACTTGTACTCCAGAGTTCAATATAGATTAAAAAGAGGTTTAATGGCAATGCGTTTTGATCTTAAAAAGATCTTCCTCAATGCCCATGCTGTGCCTTTGGGCTGTGAGGAAGATCTTTGTAAGACCATTAAACTTCTTTTTCATCTATATTGAACTCTGGAGTTCGGGTTTCTTAGTGCCTTGACAAGCAGCACTTTTCTTTGCTCATTTTAGTGGTAGCCAGTGGCCACGACTCGCACCAACTCCGCGATGGTGGATGAGGCTGGGAGATACCAGAGCCATTGCTGATAAATATCTATATATAGCTATATAGCTACATATATATCTAGAGAGATAGATAGATAGATAGATAGATAGATAGATAGATAGATAGATAGATAGATAGATAGATAGATAGATAGAGTGAGTGAATATCAGGTCCACTCTGACTTATGCAACACCTCGGAGAGGCGATTGCACACATTAGCGTGTCTTGCTTTGGTGTATATATATATGTGTATGTATAGTTCTGTAGTTATAGTTAGCATTCCCATAGATACTCCTCGGATGTATGACCGTTAGTAATTTTGCACCTGTTGAGCTGTACACCACTTCACTGTTTGTGTTGTTCCACACTCCACACTACGCCACTACTTTACTGTACAACACACTACTCGACTCTATGGCACTCCAGTCTACGCACTCCACTGTGTGCCACTCTGCTCTGCACTATGATATACCACTCCACTATTTGCCATGCTACTCTATGCCCTCCAGAGTGTGGTATTCCACTCTATGCCAGTCTACTCTATGCTGAGCCAATCCACTTCACTCCACTCTATGTCACTCCAGTGTATGCCATACTACTGTATGCTTTTCCACTCTATAACACTGCACTCTACACTCCTCCAGTCTATGCCACTCCACTCTACTCCACTGCACTGTGGCCACTCCACCGTATGCCAATCCATTGAATGCTATTTCACTGTATGCCATTCCACTTTACAGCACTCCACTCTACACCACTCCAATCTATGCTATTCAGATGTATTCCACTCCTCTTTAGCCACTCCATACTACACCACTCCTCTCTATGCTATTCCACTCTGTGTTCTTCACTCTCCTCTACAACACACTCCTCGGCTCTATGCCACTCACTTTACGCCAAACAACTCTATTTTATGACATTCCACCCTACACTATTCCACTCAATGACATGGTACTGAACTGTATGCCATTTCCATCTATGCCACTACACTATATGCATTAGACGGTATGCCACTCCACTCTATGATATTCCACTCTATGATATTCCACTGTATGCCACCCCACTCTACACCCCTCCATGCTGTGGTACCCCACTGTATGCCACTCAGCCCTATGCCATTCCATTGTATGCTATTCCATTCTATGCCACTCCACTCAAAGCCACAACAATCCACTGTATGCCACTCCACTTTATGCTGCTCCACTCCACTCCACACTATTCTACTCTATGCCACTCCACTCTATGACACTCCAGTCTTTGCCAATCCAGTGAATGCCATTCTACTCTACTCCACAACACACTACTCCACTGTCCACCACTGTCTAGGCCACTCCGGTACACACTTTTACACCACTCCATTCTGCGGTATTACACTCAATGCCACTCTACTCCAGGGTATTCCACTGGGTATTCCACTGTGTGCCACTCCACTCTACACCACTCTAATCCACACCATTCCATTGTATGCCACTCCATACCCAACTCCACTCCACTCTAGTCCACTATATGACATTCTACTTCACTCAACAACACTCTACGCCCCTCCACTCCACCATGCAATACTCCACTCTATAGTACTCCACTGTACAATAGTGCGTGCACTCCACATCACTCTATGCCACTGTATCACACTCTACTCCACTCTACAGCAGTCTACGTAACTCCCTCTATACCACTTCACCCCACTTTACTGCACTCTATGTCACCCTACTCCACTTTACTCTCTTGTACTCTACACTACCCTACGCCAATCAACTCTACAACACTCTTTGCCACTTCACTCTACCACACTGTACCACACTCTTCTCAACTCCACGCAACTAGACTCTACAACACTCTAATCTACTCTGTGGAAATCCCCTCTACTCCATTTAATGACACTCCAATCCACTCCTCTGTATGACACGCCACTCCACTCTATGATAGTTTACTCAACTCTATGGTATGCCACTCGACTCTACTGCACTTCTCACTACTCTAGTCTTGAACATGCCACTCTACTCTATGACACTTTACTACACTGTACACTATGCCACTTCACTCTACTCTGTTCCATTCTACTCCACTCTATAATACTACACATATGACACTACACTGTATGATACTTTCCTACACTATATTGTACGCCACTCCACTTAATGACACACAACTCCATGACACTGGACTCTATGATTTGACACATATTTTTTTTTTTTTTTTTTATTGAAATTTTATGAAAAAAACAAAGATTACACCTTGGAAAAATGTATTTATTCTTTCTATACAAACCAAACTTAAACTACACGAACATTAGAAATTCTAAAGTTATCGTTATACTTTAAATTTATAATTTATGCACCATCTTTAAATTACTATAACTTTATTTATTCTTTCTATACAAGCTAAACCTAAAATACCTAAACATTAGAAATACCACATTCAAATTATTATAACTTGTGAACCTCCATAAACAATGTAGTGAACTCGGTAGCCACACTACATTAACTATATCTCACACGTTCTCCATGTAGTGCTTGTATCCTTTCATATTACATCACTTATACCTCCTAAAATCATAGCATTCATATCAACACTTATAACATCACAAATCATTTAATTTGTCTCTCAGCCTTTTGAGACAGTCCACAGGACGGAACTGGACAAGTGGACAGGTGCAGCTATGTGTGGGCTGTGCGGGGCCTGCTGCAGGACCACCAACAGAGACACAGCTGAGCCGCTTGTGCAACCACAAGGGTCGATGATTCATGGTCGGGTGTGCTCTTACCAGCAGTCCTCAGGTGTATGTGGAGCTAGCAGATAGTCTCTAGATGATTTGTCCTTGACAGTGCCAGGAATGTCTCCTTGATCTCTTAGTGATTCATGGGTTTAAGGCTACACTCCAATGGTGAGGTGCTCCTTAGGTGGTGACGGTGATGCACATAGCAATGATGGTGTTGTTGACATATGACAACCTGCAAAACAGATGGCAATGACTGGCATGGAGTGAGGGTGACAGGAGAGTCTTTGGGTCCTTGTAGTTTGGTGCAGTTCTTCTCCTTTGGCATGTGTGTTTGCTAGCATGGATGCCATCTGCAACAAGCGGCCAGTGATGATGGCTGGACAGTCGCACTGGGAAGTGTGGGGCAGATAACCGGTTTGTGCATTCAGGAGGCTTACTTACAGTTCTCCTACTAGGCTGTCACCAGTGACGTCGCTGCACCTCAGGGGTTGGCTTGTGTTGGTAGGTGCACTCTCAGGTAGTGGTACAAGTCCTCGGTTGTGTCACTCATGTTCATTTCTCCTGTGCACCTGTGGTCATCAGGTTCTTCAGTGTGATAGGTCTATCACACTCCTTTCTCTCTTCTCCTTTTCAATTCTCCATTGGAATGTGGCGTTGTGCCACACATACTATTCTTGTTCTGACCAGATCTGGTCACAGACACTTCTCTTCTCTCCTTTTCTTGCTTGCAATGTGGCATCCTGCCACATGTCAGATGTGTCTTCTGCACATGATATGAGGTGGCATCAAGTCATGTGTTGAGAGTTCTCTTCGCATGGACCTCTTGCTGGTCCTGCCCTATTTGTAGGGCTGTGCATCTTCTCTTGTTGTGGATGTGACAACCACCAACACACTGCCTTTCGCTTCCTCAGGGATCTTCTTGGTGTTCCGCTATGTGGATGGTGAATAACCTTCCTTACACTTCCTCTTTGCTCAAGGGTGCAGTGCTTGCACCTCAAAGCAGCGCTGTCACCCACTTGGTCCTGCCTAGGGTTGTGTATGCTTGGCAGGGTTGATCACTGTGTGTCATTCTCAATGATGGGGCACTGGTAGCCATTCGGTTCTGGGGTTGTGTTCCTCTAGCTGGCTTGTGCACCCGTGTGGTGCCTTTGGCATTTTGTCCTCCTTAGTGGGTTGTCCTTCAGACTGTGTGCCAGTGGGACAGCTGAGGACCTTACTTGGTGTAGAGGTGGCCAGATGAGCAACTTGCCATTGAGGTCACAGGGTGCGCATTGGATTTTAGCCTCCATCATATCTCAGTCTTTTGTGTGCCTTGCCTTGCCCAAGATTACTCTAAGCTGCTGTGAGGCAGTAGGGCTATGTACTGTGGGAGTGCCAAAAGAACTATGTGGTGTGGCTGCTCTCCTTTCCATGATGTAGTGGGCGTGGAGACACTTCCTGGGCCTGGTCTCTCTGTGGGCTAGCTGCTTTCAGCTCTATGGGTCCGTGGTCCTGGTAGGGGAGAATGGTGTAGCTCTCTCTGAGCCAATCTGGGAACCGTGATTTTCTCCTACTGTGGTAGTGGTGTAGTAGTAGCCTATTGCCACTAGTGGGTGCATAGTGCACACTGCGCATCTCAGGTTCTCATAGCAGACCGCCAGCACTGAGGTGGGAAGTGGGTCCATTGTCGTACATGGAAGAAGGTATGTGGGGCGGCCATTGCAGGCTCTTTACTAATGCCATGTGGCAGGTACGTTTACACAAGTGTCTGCTGCAGAGAGTGTCACAAAGTAATTCAGTGACTCGTGCTGCTGTTGTCGCTTCTAGTTGCAGTTGGTGTCTTTACCTGCAGTTGCAGCCTTTTGAAGGGGCCACTGGCCATGCGTGTCTGTAAGCAAGATTCACCGGCTTCCTCAAATGCAGACTGTCGGTGTTTCACCCGGGGCTTGCCTTGCAAGCCACAAGCTTTTGTCTCTCAGGCTGGGGTGTAGTGCAGCACGCGACCACCGGGTGACCCTGCAGCTATTCCTACCCTGCCCTGGCAGCTTCTCTGCTGCTACCGGTCTTGTGGGGCACTGGAAATGCCAGTGTGGGGGAAACACTCAGTGTTGGTGCAGGCTCAGGCTCTTGGTTGTGCACCCAGTGTTGCCAGATTGGGCTACTTCCTGCACAAATGGGTCACATTTTTCCCATTTGTGCGGGGAATCAAATGTGGCGGGTGACTGATTTTTGGGCTGGGATGTGTCCTGTGTGTGTGTTTTTCCTAGGGAGATGGCGCCTCACAAAACTATTATTGTCTCTTTTCTGTTTGCACTGAAAGCGGGCACAAAAAATGAAGAAAAGCACCGGTGCCCAGGGCCAGTGTGTGTCCAGGCTTCAGGTGAGTTAGGAGACTGGTTCTCTGGAGGAGGATCGAGGTTCAAGCTTAGCAGCAACTCTTTGACCAAGCCTGAGCGAAGAGTTGCCACTCCTTTGCTCATATCTGGCAGGTCCTGCTTGAAGGCCTACCTCAGAGGAAAGGTGACAAAGGGCTGTTCAAAACACTAGCAATATATCTGGAGCTCCGTGCGAAGGCTGAGGCTGACTGCAGCATACAACAAGTCTGGTGTCTGTGCTGCTGCCCATCACGAGCACAAGCCTTAGCCTTCTCATGGCACCTTTTCCAAAACACCGCAGAGGTGCAGGCGAAGGAAGGGAGTAAGTGATGTATGTCTGCATGGCTCATTCGAGGAGGGTGAATACTAGAAGTACTGCTTGCTCCAGGGCATTCATTGTGAGGCCATTTACATTTTAGATGTGCTAATTTCCAAAATAAATACACTGGTCTATTAAAGCTGTACTTTAAATGGAAATGCTGACATGCTTCCACTCACTCTCCCAGAGTACTTGTTACTATTAAGAAGTAGTGCTACTCTCCACTCAAAAGTATTGCACCAGCGCAGAGCAGGTACATTCTCTTTCCAATCAAAGCAGTGCAGGTCCTTACAAAACCTGCCCTTTGAAAACACTGTCTTAAAGTGGTTGTTGTCATGGGAATTATTCCTGTGTAAAGGGTTTGACTAAACAACGTTTATCTTTCACATGAGTATATATAAAAGCCAAGTAGTTTGCAAAACTGGGTCAGGCGTTTATGCTGTTTCTGTGCTCCTTTAGCGCCTCTTACCCTACCCAAAGCACATTTCTAAATGTAGCAGAAGGTACAAATGTGCCTGTCATTCACTACAGCAAATTAAAGGCACCACAACACTCCTGCCCAAGCATTCCCTACTAGGACTCAGACTAGCAGTGCCTCCTAGCTATACCTGTGACGGCCAAGCTTTGATACCAGGTAAGGCCGGCGCTGCTACTGGGATACAGCAACTGCAAAATACAAATAGCTGAAATAAACATTCTCAATCATGCCATGCCCTTGAATATTTGTGACCAGTTTAAGAGGGGATAAATTGTGCTCTGTAGATTGTAATTTGGTAGTGTTTATGGTGTGTGATTAATTCTTGCCGTTATGCTATAAGTTATTTGTGTACTGCCTGTACCCCCGATGCAGCTTCAGAGCTCTGCAGAAGGAGTAGGAGAAAAGAAAAACACGAGGAAAGGTGGGAGAAAGACGTGACACTTGTGTAGCCAGTATGTTGCTGAAGGGGCTTCAAAGCACTGTTCCAAGGAGAGAAGTAAGGTGCAGCATGACAGATCATGCTTTGCTTTTTATAGCTCTGAAGCTACACTCAGGCTGCTTCAGTATGCTGATGGAGACTCGGAAGAACACAGTATTTGTGCAATGTGTGTTGACCGTGCGATGCTCTTGTTACCCAAAGACTACTTCAAAGAACTAAGAAGTAAAAAGAGAAGACATGAAGTATTCTGCGGTTTGGAATGCACAATGATGAATGTCTGGCTTAAAGAGAGAAGTTATGTTGGGGCATTGGTGTGAAGTGGATGCTGTGGGTTAAACAAAACCGCTCTCTCAAATTCAATGCAGTTGGCAAGTCCCCGTGGTGTTGAGAAAGGTATTTTGACTCTGCTTTCAAGTGCACACTGCTGCTATTGGAGTATTAGATGTTAAAGACAGGCTATTTGCTAGTATATGTCAAAATTCACTTTTGGTGTACCCTTTGATCTTATTGGTATTTTACAACTGCAAGGAAAGACAGGCCAATAGAGTCACTTAGCACTAATGCTCCCTCTTTTGTGAATAAAAGCATCATGCATGTTGGCACACAGCGAACATTATCCATGGCTGTCTGAATGATCTTTGATCAATCTACTAATATCTTTCATGATTTTACCCATTTAGCAAAGCTGTTTGATGTTCGTACCAGGCATCTGCGTTTGTTAGGAATGTTAATATTTGAGCTTTTTTGGGTGTGTTTTGTGTTGAAAATAATTATTTTCGATTGTCCACTCCCATTTTGTTTTGCATGCCCTCCAGTCCATCTTCTGCATGTGCCCTTCCTCTGGGTACAGCCTACTGATAGCCCTGGGTGGGTGACAGGTGTAAAGAAGCTGCACAGCCTAATGGCATTGCACAGATAAGTGGGACAGCGCTAATGACGAAGGGGAATGGAATAAGACAGGGTGAGTGATAATGTGTTAGCAGACTTGAGAGAGCATTAGGGTTGAGATATTGGAGGAGTGTTCAACAGAAGGGTTTGGGAAATGGGTCTTTTTTCAAACCACTCCAAAAGCCTTGCTTTCCTTTGGTCCCCAAACAAACCCCTGTTCTTCTTGCAAGACACCAACCTTTAGTCTAGAATTTGCTGAAACACAAAGACAACAGCATAGGTCCTGTGTAACATTTAGTACCAGAGTAGTTGATTATGGTGAAAGGATTGAGAGTGAAGGGCAGGGGGGTGGTCAGAGTATGTGACTGTCTCTTGAAGTGGGCCTCTTGTTGTACTGTGAAGACCCTCACAGCTTGCCAAACAAGTCATGCTGGAATTTATTTAACCGTAGGGTGGTTTCTTTGCATGTGTATCATTTTCTCTCTGCCAGCACCTGGAGTCTCTGGAGTGACTCCTGCTCTGACAAGTGGTGCCCTATCCAGTCCCTGGGCCCTTGAAAGGAAAGCTGGTGGAAATCCAAGGAAATCGACTTTGGATGACTTCGGACCGATGCCACTGCTGAATCCGGTGACGTCGTCTGCAACCGACTCAGTGATCTTCGCTGGAACGCGATGACCTTCTCAGGCCCGACACCGCTGCAATCCCACTGAAGTCCGCGACTCCGTGGAAGTCGCCACACCACGTCGTGACCGACGCCGCTCAAAGTGCGCAGATTCAATGTTTCGCACAGATGCCGCAATCCCCGACTTCGCGCATCGACTTGTTTTCACTCTTCACCAAAAGTACTGTACTTGGGGGTCTACACAACTCCGTGTCTGGCGCCGCTGGTGTCGGCTTGTTGGGAACGTGTTAACACCTCATCAAAGCATTTTGTGTTTCTCAGCACTATTTTTAAGTTTAATCTATAAAAACTCATAACTTGACTTGTGTATGTCGGATTTTTGTCTTTTTGGTCTTGTTTTGTTTAGATAAATATTTCCTATTTTTCGAAACTGGTGTTGTGTCATTTTGTAGTGTTTTCATTGAGTTACTGTGTGTATTGGTACAAATACTTTACACCTAGCACTCTGAAGTTAAGCCTACTACTCTGCCAAGCTACCAAGGGGGTAAGCAGGGGTTAGCTGAGGGTGATTCCCTTTTACCCTGTCTAGTCAGGGTCCTTGCTTGAACAGGGGGTAAGCTGACTGTCAACCAAAGACCCCATTTCTAACAATCAGCAGTCAATGCCAGGCTCAGGTTTAGATTTGTGGTGACCGATGTGCCAGTTACAAGCTGATAGTGGGGAGACATCTTCAAAATCAGTAGTAATAGAATTATAATAGAATTGCAGAAGTGCATTGGTGCCCATTGAGCCTGCTCTCATTGTGCACATATTGAATAACAACTAGAATTATTAGAATGTTTCTTGGAGACTATTTTTGCATAATTTGAGGTTTGCAACTTTGGGCTGTTTTTTGGGGCTGATACTGGTCTGCGTTGGGCTGAATTTGGGCTTGAACTTGGACAGTTTTGGGCTTGAAAGGGGTCTCAAAATCTGGCAACATTGCGTGCACCGCTTGCTTGAGGGCTTGGGGCTGTGTTCAACTGCTGGCAGCAAGTTCATGTAGCGAGCGGGACGTTTCTCACCCAGGCCGCAGTATTTCTTCCCGCCCATCGGCTCCTTCCCCTGGACCAGATGAGTGATGATTGAGGCAGGGAAACATTCACAGCATTGCTGTGGCTCCTGATAACACGTCCAAGTTACCTGTACCTGGACACGTTGGAGGTCAGTGAATCTTTTAACCGAGTCGGGCTCTCCTCATCCTTTAATAGTCGAGTCACTCAGATCAATAATCAATAACTATTGCAATCGGTAATCAATACTCAATTAATAGATCAATATAGCACATCAGAAATCAATAACAGTTGGTATTTCGGCACACCATGACCTTTCAGTCATGAATAACCACACCAGTTTATTAAAAGTTAGTGAATTTATTTCCCTATATTAACAAAGCTAGCACGATGTATATATGTCTCAAAACCAATTGATATATGTATATGAACATTACTAGCTGTCCATAACGGCGGAAGAAACGCAATCTACGTAAAATCTGAATAATGATACACTCTGTTATCGCAATGCAAATCACCAATATGACTAACTGTATTTGACTAATTGCATACATTGGTCAGCATAACAAGATTTCAATTTAGCATGGTACATTGAATGAATACCTCGACTAACCTCTAATTAGCATCGGCATGTGGGGCTTCATGCAAAACGAATTTAGTCAACACAAATTTGGAAAACTTCTAGCTAGGACCCTATCAAAATAGCAGTTGGTACCTAAAAGGTAAAACACAATGCATAATACATTTATCCTTTCATATTTACCAAATACAATCAGCATTCAAGAAAAGTCTTCGTCCTTCAGGTACTGGTTGATCAGCATGGGGCAAATTTCAAAGGGGCAAAGTTAAGGGCAAGCTTCCTTGCAGCGGCAAGGAGAATGGGGCAAAGTTACTGCATGGGCAAGACGGGGGCAAATCAAAGTTAAAGTCTCTAGGGTGAGAATTCTTAAAGTCTCTTTCTCTCAGATAGAGAAAAGGGCATCAGGGTGTCGTCCAAAATGGAGTCTGGCATCAGGCTTCAAACTGGCATCGAGGAAAATGGCTGACTTCTCTTTGTCCGGTGGGTTTAAGTAAGAAACATTCCAAATTCTGCAGGGTCTTCCATTGGAGGGTTCATAGGTTGGCTTCAAATTGTCCAATGAAAATTGTCTTTTACTAGCGCTCATTTATGCATACACTGTCCTTGGAGCCTTGGAACACAAATTGTAACATGGTTTGCCAATTATTTTACTATCTGTACCCTCATTGTCCGCACCTGCAGAGACTGACCTTGTATCAAAGGGGATGAAACCGGCCTAGTACGAAACCTTGGAGATAAGTGTACCAGTCAGCTCTACTGGAAAAATACAACTTCAAGCAAGAATATATGTTTCATTAGTTCAAGGAAAAACCACGCAGTTAAAATTTGAAACCAGGCAACTAGGCCAAAGCCTGTACTAAATTTAAGCTAAGCAAAACAGTTTTCAAACAAGAAATCATGGCATACATTTGCGATTATGACGGATTACTACATTTTCAATACTTCATGATTAATAAAGCTCGTTTGCAATGATGGCGAACTACCCCGAGGGCACAATTTCCCTCGTACATTATTTTCTTTACTAAAATCACACTTCATTATGTGTATTGATTACACGGTATGTATGAATATATGTCGGACCTTCTTTTTCTGCGTCATCAATCCCTCCTCTGATGACTAATTATGTCATCAAATCAAATCTACCCACAAATTTTATTCCATTAAAATTCTGTATAGTAATTTGGCACTTCAGTCAATTCCCTTTTTCTTTTAGTCCCTTTTGACTTTTCTCTATATATTTCCACCATTTTGTTCTCTATTTTCTCTTCTCTTTTTCTTTTGTTCCTTGATTTTAACATTTTGAAAGCTTTCCATGTTCCCCAAGAACCTAATAGACAAATTAATATTATTAATATTCCCTTTACTATTTTTAGTAACAATCCGTTCCAAACGTTGCTGAGCCAATTTCCCACAGAAGCAAATCCTTTTCCAACTTTCTCCCAAACTCCGGGTTCTTTCAATTCCTTTAAATCTACACTTTCTTTAGTTAAATTTGTAAGCATCGTTCTAATTTTTCCACTGCTGTCCGGTATATAAGTACAACAGTGACGTGTACCAAGCATTTTGCAAACGCCACCATCCTTTGCTAAAAGAATGTCTAAGGCAAGCCGATTTTGAAGAGTCATAGCTCTTTCTGCAGCAAGTTCAGCATCCATCAGGATTATAGCTCCTGAAAACTTTGTCAGCATGTTATCCACAATAGTAGACAACTTTCATATTTTGATTGAATTCAATATGACTCCTACTGAAGGAATCAATGCTCCAAATATATCTCCTACCACACCAGAAGCTGTCTCCTTTTTCTGAACATGATGTGATTCAGACAGCTTTAGAAATTTCTTTAAGTCGTCTAGTTGGTAAACCTTTGGGAACACTATTCCCAAATAACACCTCCCATACCATCCTTTAGGAAGACGATAATAGGCGTTGAGTCCACAAATATAATATATTCCAGGAATAACTGGGTCTTGTCCATTCAGCATGAACGTCCACTTAGGTTTAAATGCATACGTATGTTTGCATTCACTCGTTCCCACAAAAACTGTGTCATAATATGATTCAGCTCTATATATACAAAATCTCCCTATGTGCAATGTATCTAAAGCTAGTTTCCCTTGTGTCTTTATTGCAGCAAAAGCATAATTATCTACAGATGTTCTTTCGTGTAATTCCCTCTCTAATTTCTCCTTCATTTCATTCTTCCTATCATCAGTGCGGTCTAAAAATTATATTTCTACTGGTGAAAGCAAGCATGTAAGGTTCTCTCTATGTGCGTGAGCTGTGTGAAAAGGTGACATCGGTTCGAAGAATTCTCTCATTAATTTGGCATAATAATCTCTAGCTATTTTACTTAAGTGCCCTATTATGGGGACATATGCAAAAATAACATCGTAATTAGTGTAGAAATAATGAATGTCCTTTTGACCATAAAATCTGGAAGCTATTATACTACATGTAATTCCATACGTAAGAGGCATGCTGTGATACGTGACCCCTTCCACTACTGAGGTAGGTATTTGTGTACACACATAACAATCTTTCGCATCCATGGTCTCAACATACTCACTCAGCAAGCGATAGAAAACGTTAGATGAAAGTTCCTTCTTATCATGCAAGTGTCTCTCGTCTTGCTCGAGTCTCTTCAGAGCTGTTAGTTCAGTAACGATAATAGGTTTAGAAGTAGAAGCATCATTCGTCTCACTCTCATTTTTACCATGCATTCCAAGAACTATTGCTACAATGATTAGTACGCATGCGGTTATTAGACCGATACACATGTATTTACAACACTTCATCTTACGCCCCTGTGTAGTGAAGCTAGTCATGATCTGTATAGAATCAGAAAGTTGAAGACACTTTATCAAAGCGTATTTGCAGGTATTTACAAAGCTGAACGAGTTCAATGTTCACACAGTTTTCTTTAGCAGCTTAGTTTCTTATCGGTTAGCAGCGTTGTCTCAAAATCGGTTTCAAAGTCAATCAAGTTAGCAATGTCTTAGCCGGTTGAAAAGTCAATCAGGTGATCAATGTTTTCAATCAACAGAGTCCATAAAGTTTTTATTTCCAAAATGAAGTTCTGCCTCTTCGTTCTCAAGACTGAGGGATACTAATTCGTCTGACCAATCGTTATTGGCTACGTATGCCCACTCCGGACCGGAATACCTCCTGCTCGGTATCCTTTTTCTTTTCAATTTTGCATCTCTCTTTGATTCTTTCTCACTGGTACTTTCCTCTTTGGCCAAGTCCTTTTCTTCACTTGGTGTTGGTACTACGACAGACACTTCCTTTCTTTTCTCTTTCACTCTTGGCCCTTCACTGTCATTCAACGTTTCTCTAGTTCTTAATTTTTCTGGTGATATGCTTGGTCTTCTTTTTGCACTGTGTCCACTTGATGGACCTGCAATCTCTTCTGAAGGAGTTTGAGCAGTTTCGTTCTGTTCTGCCTTGTCCCCTCCTTCTGGGGAGTCAATCAGGTTTTCCTTTTCTTTTTCTGTATCGTCTGCTTCTGGGAAAGCCTTCCTCTGATCAGGCTCTCCTGCTTCTTCACCTGTTTCGAGCCCTTTGTCACCGTTACTTTCTTCAGGCTCTTTGTCACTTTCAGCTGCTTCAGGCTCTTTGTTACCTTCAGCTGCTTCGTCGCTTTCTGAGGCTCCTCCTTGGTCTTCCCCAAGTGAATCAGTTGTTTCGTCCTCAGAGAATATTTCTCCCTCCTCTATTTCTGCCTGTTCGCTTCTAGTTCTTTTTCGCTCTGTCTCAGCGCTTGGCACTTTGTTATCAGGTACTGGTAACTTCAGCGCTTCAACTTCCTCGTCTGTGGGACACAATACCCTCTTTGTGTGACTGGCGTGAATCCAGTTGGGAACTCCTGCACACTTCACAGCGGTGGTAGTCGTCAAAATCACTTGAAAAGGTCCTTTCCAACGGGGTTCCAAACACGACTTCCTCACGTGCTTCTTTATCACGACCCAGTCACCTGCTTTCAGGGCGTGTCATGGACCTTGGATCGGTGGCAAGGTGGTTGCCTCCACCTGGTGAGAGAAAGAGCGAACCACATCAGCTAGACCTTTGCAGTAGTCTAACACCATATCATCTGTAATATTCAAAAGCGCATTTGCAGGAACTGCTGGAAGTCTCATAGCTCTGCCCATGAGAATCTCGTGTGGGGACAGTCCAGTCTTTCTGTCAGGGGTGTTTCTCATTGACATTAGTACCAAAGGCAATGCGTCAGGCCATTTCAAGTTTGTTGATGCGCATATTTTCGCCATTCTTGATTTCAATGTGCCATTCATTTGCTCCACTAGACCTGATGCTTCAGGGCGGTAGCTACAATGCAGCTTTTGCTTAATGTTCAGTGCTGCACAAAGCAATTTTATTACTTCGTTATTGAAGTGACTTCCCCTATCTGATTCTAAAGAGATCGGGAATCCAAAACGTGGTATTAGCTCTCTCAAGAGTAGTTTTGCAACTGTGAGACTGTCATTTCTGCGTGTAGGGTATGCTTCAATCCAGTGACTAAAAATGCACACAACCACCAACACATACTTCAAGCCTCCATGCACAGGCATCTCAATGAAGTCCATTTGCATCCTGCTGAATGGACCCCCTGCTCTTCCAATGTGGCTCAAATTTACTACGGTTCCCTTCCCTGCGTTCATCTGTTGGCAAATGACGCAACGGTGGCAAACTGCTTCAGCAACTTGACGGAATTTGGGGTTAAACCAATCAGTTTTAAACAACCTAATCATGGCATCCCTCCCAAGATGAGCTTGTCCATGGTAAAATCTGGCTATCTGTGTCAAAAGGCCTTTTGGAAGAACACATTTCCCTTCACTTTAAACCCATAATTCATCTAGTCTCTTTACACATTGTGATTTGGTCCACGAGAGTTTCTCATCCTCACTGACATCATTCTGTAAGGATTTCAATTCGTCCATCGTATCTACCACCTTTAGAGCAAATATTTCGCTTGGTTCGAGTTCTGGTTCACTTATCAAATTCCATTCATCCCTAAGCAATATACAGTTCAATGCGCAAAACCTTGCGACTTGATCCGCATATCCATTTCCCAGAGAACATAGTCTTGTCCCTTCAAGTGTGCACTGCATTTTACCACTGCTACTTCTCCTGGTAGTTGGATGGCATGTAACAATTCTCTTATTCTTTCACCATTTTTCACTGGTGATCCTGAAGAGGTCATGAAGCCTCTCTGTGACCACAATTGTCCGAAATCATGCACTATTCCAAACCCGTACTGGCTGTCAGTGTAAATGGTAACTTTCATTAATGCAGAGAGTTGGCAAGCTCTAGTAAGGGCTACCAATTCTGCTACCTGTGCAGAGTAAACTCCTTGAAGCCAAGATGCTTCCAAAACACCTGTTACTGTACATACAGCGTACCGTGCTTTCAATATACCCAGTGCATCTCTTAAACATGAACCATCAACAAAAATAATTTGATCATTTTCTTCCAATCGGGTATCTTTGATATCAGGTCTTGGTTTGGTGCAAAATTCAGTCACCTGAAGACAGGCGTGCTCGAGGTCTTCAGCGTTCTCAATTTCAGCATTTTCACTGGGAAACAAGGTTGCTGGATTCAACGTAGTGCACCGTTTCAGCTGCACGTTAGGTGATCCCAGAATTATTGTTTCATACCTTGTGAGTCTAGCACCAGTCATGTGCTGTGTTCGGGAACATGTCAAAAGTATCTCGACTGAGTGAGGGACCATGACTGTTAAAGGGTGTCCCATCACTATTCCTTCACTTTGAGTGAGGCTGATACCAACTGCGGCTACGGCGCGCAAACACCCTGGCAGTGCTGCTGCGACCGGATCCAAAGTAGCTGAAAAATATGCTACTGGTCTGTTTACGCCGCCATGGGCTTGGGTCAAGACAGACAAGGAACATGCATCACGTTCATGACAAAACAATGTGAAAGGCTTTGTGTAGTCAGGCATACCTAAAGCTGGAGCCCTGCACATGCATTCTTTCAATTCAATAAAAGCATCCATCTCCTCTCCTTTCAGTTCAATTTCATCCAATGCATCCTTCTGGGTCAGTTTCAGTAAAGGTTTTGCTAGTGTTGAGAAGTTGGGAATCCATTGGCGACAGTAGCTCACCATTCCCAAAAACTTCCTCACCTCCCTCCTCGTCTTTGGGGGACTCATTTGAAGTACACTTGTTATTCTTTCCTTCATTATTCTCCGTGACCCTTTCTCTATTTGGTGACCCAAATATTTCACTTTCTTCTGACAGAACTGTAATTTTGAAGGAGACACCTTGTGTCCATTCCTTCCCAAATGGTTCAATAGGGCAATGGTGTCGGCTGTGAAATCACTTTCTGTCTTGGATGCAATCAGTAAGTCGTCAATGTACTGTACTAGGGTTGACTCGAATGGCAATTCCAGCGCTTCCAAATCTTTCTTTATAATCTGATTGAAAATTGACGGTGACTCCGAAAACCCTTGAGGAATTCGACACCAACTGTAAACTCTGTCTAAAAATTTGAAACAAAAGAGAAATTGTCTGTCCTCATGAAGAGGCACCGAAAAGAATGCTTGTGACAAGTCGATGACTGAGAACCACTCGGCATCACAAGGGACTTGAAACATTATCACAGCTGGATTTGGTACTACAGGGCAACATTTTATTATTATGTCATTTATTTTCCTCAAGTCCTGCACAATTCGGACCTTTCCACTTGGCTTTATTAGTCCCATAATTGGTGAATTACATGGACTGCTTAACACTTCTTTCAGTACTCCCTGTTTTACAAACTCATCAATGAGTTGGGCGACTTTCATGAGGGTGTCTTGTGCCATATGGTACTGTGGGGTCTGGGGAAAGGTTACATTGGGTTTTACAGTCACTTTCACTGGTTCCACTCCTTTCACCGATCCCACCTCTTTTCCTGTCATATCCCACACTTCTTTTCCGACTGTTTCCTGTAACTCAGCAGGAATATCTGCTTCAGTGATCATTGGGTAAAGGGTAATCAGGGGATACTCTTCATCGACAGTCTCCATCTCATCCCCTTCTACACTGTCCTCTTCTTCCCCATCACTGCTCGTCTGAATTCTAATTCCATCGTTCGAACACATAATCGAACATCCCAATTTGCACAATAGGTCTCTCCCTAACAGTGATATCGGGCTTAAGTCACATACCACAAAATTATGTGTCCCTTGATAGTTACCAATTCTGACTTGTACTGGATCTGTGATTGGGTTTGTCAGGTACCTGTTTGCTACTCCCACTACTTGAACTGTTCTCCCTGAAAGTGGCAAATTTGGCACTTCAATGATCCTAACAGTGGAATGTGTAGCTCCTGTGTCAACCAAGAATGAAACGCGATGACCCATAACTCTTCCCTCCACATACGGACCCTTTTGATCAACTTCCAAAGATGCTGCAAGCACACAATTTCCCTCCTCATCTGAACTTCCACTCTCCCATACATCGTTTATTCCATTCTCGCTGTGTAGTGGGAATTGGTGTACTGTGTCATTTTGACTCATTCCCTGACCCGTGACCTGTTGAGGAAGCATTGCTTGCTGCTGATTCATTGGTGCTAAGGGTATTTGCATTTGCTGATTAGGTACCATAGGAAACTGCTGTTGCATTGGCTGCAATTGTGTCATTTGCCCACGAGGCATTTGCACCTGTTGCGGTTGCATGGGTTGTAAACCCTGCATCTGGTTTATATTGTTTTGAAAATTTGGGTTCGGACCTCTCAATTTTTGTCCTCTCATAGTCTGGAATGCATTGACATAATTGTTTTGCTGACCTACACCTTCCTGCACCATCATTGGGCACTCCCGTTTCCAATGCCCGACGATTCCGCACGTGTGACATGGCATCACCTTCTTCATTGCCTGTATACCATTTGGAATCATAACGGTATTAAAATCAGGACCATTATTCACAAAACCTCCTCGGCCTCTGCCTCTCATCTGCGGCTGAAACATAGCATTTCCCTGCTGCTGCTGCTGCGGTATCTGTTGTTGAAAACCTTGCAAACCTTGTAAACCTGTCTGAGCTGCTCTGAGCTGCATCACCATCACCTTTTCTTTCAATCTTTTCTGTTTCTGTTGGTCTCAATCTCATCACTGCAGTATTTCGCATAATTCAACACTTCATCGATCGACTTTGACTGCCAACAAATCAAGTGTGACTTAATCATCTGGCTAATTTCGGGTCTCAGCCCTTCCACAAACCTGAACACAAAATGGAGCATGTCCTTTGGCTCAATCGCTTCCGTGCCACTTTAATTTTTAAACGCTTTCAACAACCTCTCATAATACGCGTGTATAGATTCTTTAACCTCTTGGGCGGTCCTGTCAATCCTTTGCCAATCCACATTTTTCAACGCAACCTTGGTTTTCAAGTGCTCGATCACCTTGTGGTACAAACACATTACCGTAGGTGATGGCGCACCTGTGTCCCTATCTCTCTCTGGTTCACTCGTCGGCCAACCTACAGCCCTTTTACAATCTTCCCACAAATCTGCCGGAAGCACAATTTCAAATAAAGTATTCAAGTCTTCCCAGAGACAGTTCGCGAGTTTCACAAATCTATCTGTTTGTTGATACCACTCAATCGGCTTCTCTCTCAATTTGGGAAAGTCATCCGTAAAGGATTGAATATCGCACCTGTGCCATGGTACATGTACAAGTTTTCCCCCTGCTGTCTCTCTCATTGGTAACATAGTTATCAGATCGTCATTCTGTTGTTTTTTCTCATTATGCTCTAGAGTATTTTCTTTCTTTTTGTCCTTTTTCTTAACCAATCTACTTTCCCACTTGTCTAAACATCTCCAGACCTGTGCACTCTGCAGTATCTCCTTAAGGTGTGTTTTCATCCCTGCGGATCTCATGTGTTCAAAATCTTTTGTCTCAAAGTCTAACCTGTAACTTCTGCTCAGGTGTTTAGTCTTACCTATATCGATCTTGTTTCTGTCTGCAATTTCTTGTGACTTCTTATGTATGTTGCTCACTTCTCTTGTAATCCTAGGGCACATGTATCTTAGTTCTTCCTCTGTGTATGATTCTAATCTGTTCAAACCCATTGTTCCCTCTACCAGTTCATCTGCCTCCATACCCAACCTTATTTTATTCAGGTATTCTTCCCCCTTCCCGCTAGATGTACTCTGTGGGGAGTTCAGGCTGTTGAACCATTGTGTTAACTGTTGCGCGTTCAGTCCCATCAGTGTAGCAGTTACATCAACTGCCACTGACGGTTTCTGTAATGTTTCAGTCTGTGAGGTTAACGGTACTAATAGTGGTGGATGTGACCTTACTACGGTTGACGGAGCACAAATTGGAATTGGACTAAATTCCGACAAGGACCCAGATCCATTTGGCAGTGCCGCTATCGGAGTTGTCTCTGGAGTGGTTTCTATGCATCTTCTCCCTGTCCCATTCTGTATCATTAGCCCTTGGTCGCTTGCGCTTGAATTTGCCTGTATGTACAGTGGTACTGGCGGACCTACAGTGATAGGTAGAGATATTGCGTCTGGATTCTGTCTGTTCCCTGAATTCTGTGGCATGTTAATCCCCACATTGTGGTTCATCATTGCTGGCATAACTAACTGGCTTTCTATTACTCGCACTTCTTGTGTCTGCTTTTGGGGCATCGAGAACTGTGTTGATTCAGCTTGAATCAATGTCGGTCTCTGATAGTTTTGTCCTCCCTGCGCCATTGAATCAGAAGTCATTCCCATGTTATGCTCATCACAACAGTGCCTTTGAACCTGTGGCTGATAGTTATCAGCAGGTTTCAATGTAGGCACGTCTGGGTATATTCTCTGAATCTGTGGTATTTGTGGTGAGAAAGGCATGTCGGAGCTGCTCGGCCTCTGAGATATTCTCAAATTTGGTGTTACATTACCCTGTATTGGTTCTGGAGGGGCAGTACTAATGCTTGAGCCTTTTTCGCTTTCCACATATGGTGGTGGGCGATCATTCAGCAATTGTATAAGGAACTCTTCATCATCTGACTCGTCTCCCCTTTTCGAGTTTCTATTGCTCTCTCTCTCTCTGGACTGACTACTGTTTGTCTTATAGGTGGCTTTCCTTCCTTCCGTCTCCGCTTCATCAGTAATCGCTGGAAACAATTTAATCCCCTGCAATACGTCTGATCTCCAAACCTTTTGTGTGCTGTCCCATCTAGCATTCGCTAGTGTCTTTTCTACTTTTCTTATTCTTGTCTCAAATTTCTTTTGTTGTTGGTTTCTAGCTATTAGCTCCCAAATTGCTAGTGCCTCAAACTGTGTTGGTCTTGGAGGTACTTTCATGTCGTATAGCGCAAATCTCAGATTTTCTAAAACTCTTAGATTAAACGACCCATGGATAGGGAACGCTACACTTCCATGTTTCTCTGTTAATTTGCACCATTGTTTTAACCAAAGACATGGCGCTACGCCCTTTTCTTCAATGACAATGTAAGCTGGTGTACCCTCAGGCGGTGTTTCTTCTCCTACATTTGCTTTAATATAAACATCTCCCCTCATGGCACTCTTAAATGCTTTGAAAAATGTCATCTTTCCGTCTTTTGTTTTTCTAAAATATGTAATCAATAAGTGACTTTAATTCCCGGAATACTCTTCGCTTGCCTTTCCCTTCCAATTGCGCTTCACGGACTGCGTCCAATCTGTGCGCGACCCTTCTCACCAACCGACCTATCCCAGCGCGGCTCCTAGTGATGTCACACTCACACACTGCGGCTGACAAAGTCCCGCGGCTTGTCCTCTTTTCATTCGGCTTCACTCATAAACTAATTTCTGCAATATAACGCGAGCACTTAACCTTAAGAATAAAACAGATCTGTCGGTTTACTACAGGAAAGGTAATACAATCGCTTCAGAAACCTTAGGGATTTTTCACTAGCCTCAGCAGTTATTCCATCTTTCTCGGTTTCCCACTTTCGCAAGCAAAATTTGACCCACAAACTTTACTCTCAACTGATCAATGAACTATTCTAGTGCACTTTAGAATTCGTCAAATCCCAAAGTCGAAGTTTTCTTTCACTCTGCAACATTCATACCGACTTGTTGACCACGCCTGATCAACCTATTAAACCTGACCAGATCACAACATCAAACAAGTGTCACATACACTTTTCAACATACTCCGGAGTCTCTTGACCTCGCAGGGCCCGTCTCAACATCAACAACCACGTGGACAATTTTTCTGCTCAAAGCGCTACACACACGTGAAGTTCGATGACTTCCCTACTCTCACACCTTTGGAGTAACACTCCTCTAATATCTTTTAACCCCCCTAAAATCCTCACAAACTTCTCAATTAATCTGCGGCGATAAGCTGTGCAAGCGCAAAACCCTAACTTCACTCATACCATCACTAGAAACGCTGAGACCATTCTCATACCTCCATGTTCCTCATTCGCAAGCTCTGAGATTCCGGGAAAGTCATTGGGGACTTAGGGCATCATCATCTCTCCAACTTGTTTTATCAAAGAAAATTCTAACTTGACTCTGTCTATTGTTCGGATGGGGTCCCAAAGGGATAAACCATCAATCTCTGCTACCATCTACTGATAACGCGTCCAGCCCTTATAAATTACCTGTACCTGGACACGTTGGAGGTCGGTGAATCTTTTAACCGAGTCGGGCTCTCCTCATCCTTTAATAGTCGAGTCACTCAGGTCAATAATCAATAACTATTGCAATCAGTAATCAATACTCAATTAATAGATCAATATAGCACATCAGAAATCAATAACAGTTGGTATTTCGGCACACCATGACCTTTCAGTCATGAATAACCACACCAGTTTATCAAAAGTTAGTGAATTTATTTCCCTATATTAACAAAGCTAGCACGATGTATATATGTCTCAAAACCAATTGATATATGTATATGAACATTACTAGCTGTCCATAACGGCGGAAGAAACGCAATCTACGTAAAATCTGAATAATGATACACTCTGTTATCGCAATGCAAATCACCAATATGACTAACTGTATTTGACTAATTGCATACATTGGTCAGCATAACAAGATTTCAATTTAGCATGGTACATTGAATGAATACCTCGACTAACCTCTAATTAGCATCGGCATGTGGGGCTTCATGCAAAACGAATTTAGTCAACACAAATTTGGAAAACTTCTAGCTAGGACCCTATCAAAATAGCAGTTGGTACCTAAAAGGAAAAACACAATGCATAATACATTTATCCTTTCATATTTACCAAATACAATCAGCATTCAAGAAAAGTCATCGTCCTTCAGGTACCGGTTGATCAGCATGGGGCAAATTTCAAAGGGGCAAAGTTAAGGGCAAGCTTCCTTGCAGCGGCAAGGAGAATGGGGCAAAGTTACTGCATGGGCAAGACGGGGGCAAATCAAAGTTAAAGTCTCTAGGGTGAGAATTCTTAAAGTCTCTTTCTCTCAGATAGAGAAAAGGGCATCAGGGTGTCGTCCAAAATGGAGTCTGGCATCAGGCTTCAAACTGGCATCAAGGAAAATGGCTGACTTCTCTTTGTCCGGTGGGTTTAAGTAAGAAACATTCCAAATTCTGCAGGGTCTTCCATTGGGGGGTTCATAGGTTGGCTTCAAATTTTCCAATGAAAATTGTCTTTTACTAGCGCTCATTTATGCATACACTGTCCTTGGAGCCTTGGAACACAAATTGTAACATGGTTTGCCAATTATTTTACTATCTGTACCTTCATTGTCCGCACCTGCAGAGACTGACCTTGTATCAAAGGGGATGAAACCGGCCTAGTACGAAACCTTGGAGATAAGTGTACCAGTCAGCTCTACTGGAAAAATACAACTTCAAGCAAGAATATATGTTTCATTAGTTCAAGGAAAAACCACGCAGTTAAAATTTGAAACCAGGCAACTAGGCCAAAGCCTGTACTAAATTTAAGCTAAGCAAAACAGTTTTCAAACAAGAAATCATGGCATACATTTGCGATTATGACGGATTACTACATTTTCAATACTTCATGATTAATAAAGCTTGTTTACAATGATGGCGAACTACCCCGAGGGCACAATTTCCCTCGTACATTATTTTCTTTACTAAAATCACACTTCATTATGTGTATTGATTACACGGTATGTATGAATATATGTCGGACCTTCTTTTTCTGCGTCATCACTCCATACTATTTTCGCTTCATCCTCAGACCTCCCGTCACCTTTTTAAGTTTTTGATGAGGGATCTGACCTGCAGGGGCACGGTGGGCGCAATAGGCCTCATCAGAAGGGTGCTTCTCCCTCTTTTTTTTATCGGGAAAGACAGTGGCAGGTGGTGGGCAGCTTACAGGCACTGCATCATGTAGGGGAATGGCATGGTGTGTGCCCCGTCATACCTCTATGTGCTCGAGCGCGCCCAATGTGGGGCCTCCTTTTCCAGCGCTGTCCACCTCATGCAGTCTCTCAGCAGGCAGACAGCAGCAGGTGCAATGAGGTGCTGGAGGGTCTCAGTTTCCTCACTCTCAAGCGGGGAGAAGGTTTACCCTCTTCTTGGGGCGAAGTGCAGGCGGTCCCGGCAGTACCTTTGGATGGTTATCCTCCTCCTATACAGCAGTTGGGGCGGCACAGCATGTGGGTTAACTTGCCACGAGAGCTCGGGCTCCTTTTATTTACAGGCCCAGATCACTCGTTAAGCCTGTGGTGGATGATGTGTGGGTGAGTGTAAAGGACCAGATCTTGGGGTGTGGCTGGAGAGAAACTACGTGCGAGAGGACACGTGTGTGTCCGGCAAGACAATGCAAGTGTTCCCCAGAATAATTCTCCCATGGGTGCTGTGTTTGGGAGTAAGAAACGCAAGCGAATTCGTGAAAGTTTTCCACCACAACATTTTTGCATGATAAGCATGGAGGATAGGATATTTGCGCATATTGGACACGGCCTTTAATAGCACAGTGGTCATTTAAAAAGTTTCTATCACATGAGGTTTTGCTTTTAAGGAGCTTAAAAGAAAATGGGAAAATGTGCTACCGTTTTAGAGAGCCCGCGAAACAAATGGGCACAAACATGCCCAGATTATTTACTGCAGGTAAACATTTTTTTCCCGAAACGCACAGGCAAACATTTTTTCTGAAAGCAGAAAACATAGGAAGCAGTACTCTGCTACAGAGGTAATAAATCCATGCCTATATTTAAGTAAGCTATATGGAAGCCAGTGGGCAGTAGAAGGCTAATGGGGGTAAAGCCATAACCGTAATTTGCTCCCCCACTCCCGTGTTTTGTGAGACAGTCGTAGCTGGGATTTCTTTTAACCCTTCCACACGTTGTTAACACTAGTTCCAGAATGGGATTTGTTGTTGGTCAAAAACAGGGTCCATTTTGACTTTTTCAATGTGATTTTACATCATTGCATTTGTTTAACCCCAGGGGTCCCATACGATCTCCTGCAGGATTATCAATTAATAGTCTGCAGGAGATCGTATGGGACACGACGGATACTATTCCAGCGTTAGGCCCTTCGAAAAAGCCAGAAAAGCTGAAATCGTAAAAAATTACATGAAGCCACTTGGGAGGCGACTGTCTCTGTGGAACGCTAATAAAAGATACATTTGCCCGTGAAAGGAAATGTTTCCCCCACTTTAAAAGAAAAAAAAAGACGTTGATTTATGCCTAAAAGGATCATCTGCACAACACTCTATGGACCCCTGACATTGCCTGAGAGTGTCCAGGGAGACAGGACATATGGACAAGTGGGGAACGATGGAGGGGATGAAGAATTTTTGTTGTAGTTCTTCCTAAAAGACTAATATCTCACCTGAAGGAAGAATAGCGTGGTGTCGGTAGTAGGCCACAGGTATATAAAAAGAGGATCGAGAGTTAAAGAAGTGTGGGAGCAGAAGAGTGTGGCTGGAGAGGTTAAGATCTAGAAGCCATGTGTGAACTTCACAGGTAAATGAATCAAGGCTAGACGGAGTTTAAAATCATGGCACCCTGTTTCAATGATACAACAAGGGAAGGACATATAATAATGTGATCCCTTTGCAGCCCCAGACATCAGAAATCCCAGGAGCAGTGTTCCAAAAACAAAGGGTAAGCAGGGTTATTAGAGCCATGTTTAGCTTTTCGAAGCTCCACACATTGCCAACTAGAATACTGTTGAGAGTTTAAGGGTGGGATCGGGAACTCCACGCTTCACCTCCCCACCTATGAAGTAGCATCCTATTTGGTGCCTGGATTTAGTGACTGGGAGAGGGGCAAGCATGTTGCTACCCTCTAATACTTCTAGGGGCAAAAACGTGCACTTTCATAGTCTGCACTCAGTACTCTACAGTGCCTCGATGTGGTCCCTGAGCCAGAGACCTCATAGCTGTCAGTCAGCGGCTGGAGGAGCACAGACAAGGAAAGGTGTGCGTCAGCAACGTGCATAAATCAAAGTGCCCTCAGAGCGTGGGCGGGGCCAGTTGCACCATTAGAAGGAAGGAAGTTACACAGCAGGACGGCAGAAGCTTAGGGACTGGCTTCTCATAAAGGTATTGCAAGAAGCTGTTAGATTCACTACCTGGGCAAATGGTGCTAAGCAGGATGTTGTAAGAGGGAACCCAGACCAAATTAAGCTACTGGCAGACATACAAGACCAATTCATTGGAGAAGGACTGAAGGTGAGGAAACACAGGATGGGCGGTGGAACAGCAAGAGACTGACAGCGCTCACCAGAGTCAAAGAAATAAAGGCCTGTAAAGCAGGATCCTGATTCAAAATCAAATACAAATGGTGCTGCATTAAATATTAGTAAATCTGCCCCTTCTGAGTTCTCCATACTACGTCTGAGGTGGCTCAAAATGCGGCTGCCAACCTTTTGATGGGCACCCCAAGGTATCATTCTGCCAAAGCTGCTCTGGTCTCCCTCCACTGGCTCCCCCGTGAACAGCGTATCAACTTGAAAGCTGCTTCACATGCACCCAGCACCATTTTCTTACCCACAATGCCCTGTAAACCTTCAACTTTGCTTGAGATCACACATTTTTCCCACATTTTTGTGATGGAACCTTCCGGAATCTGCAGGAATCCACAAAATTCTTACCACCCAGCATTGTCGTATTTATACCGATAGAAATTCTGCCCCACTTGTTATCCTAAAAACATTTTTTTCAAATTGCCCTTTTGGACCCGCTTTGATTCCCCCTCATTTTCAACATGTTTTTGGCTCTTCCCTGTCACAGGCACTTGGCCCACCTACACAAGTGAGGTATCATTTTTACCAGGAGACTGAGGGGAGCATTGGGTGGTAGGAAATTTGTGCTGGTGCAGTGATTCCACACAGAATTTCGCTAAATTTGAGGTTTGCTGAGGATTCTGGGTAAGAAAACACTGGGGGATCCACGCAAATCACACCTCCCTGGACTCCCTCGGATGTCTAGTTTTCAGAAATGTTTGGGTTTGGTAGGTTTCCCTAGATGGCTGCTGAGCCCAGGACCAAAAACGCAGGCCCCCACCCCCAGCAAAAACAGGTAGTTTTGTATTTGATAATTTTGATGTGTCCACATAGTGTTTTGAGGCATTTCCCTCCACGGGCACTAGGCCTACCCACACAAGTGAGGTATCATTTTTATAGGGAGACCTGGGGGAATGCTGGGTAGAAGGAAGTTTGTGGCTTCCTTCAGATTCCAGAACTTTTGCAGCACCGAAATTTGAAGAAAAAGTGTTTTTTTGCTAAATTTAGAGGTTTACCAAGGATTCTGGGTAACAGAATCTGGTGAAAGCAACACAAGTTACCCTATCCTGGGTCACCCCAGGTGTCTAGTTTTCAGAAATGTCCAGTTTTGCCAGGTTTTCCTAGGTGTCGGATGAGCTAGAGGACAAAATCCACAGCTAGGCACTTTCCAAAAACAGGTCAGCTTTCTTTGGGAAAATGTGATGTGTCCATGTTGTGTTTTGGGGCATTCCCTGTCGTGGACACTCGGCCTACCCACACAAGTGAGGTACAATTTTTATCGGGATATTTGGGGGAATGCTGGGTGGAAGGAAATTTGAGGCTCGTCTCAGATTCTACAACTTTCTATCACCGAAATGTGAGGAAAAAGTGTTTTTTTTGGCCAAATTTTGAGGTTTTCAAAGGATTCTGGGTAACAGAACATGGTGAGAGCCCCACAAGTCACCCCATCCTGGATTCCCTTGGGTGTCTTGGTTAAAAAAATGCACAAGTTTGGTAGGTTTCTTCTCTAGGTGCTGGCAGAACTGGAGGCCAAAATCCACAGCTAGGCACTTTCCAAAATAACCCATCGGATTTCAATGGGAAAATGTGACGCGTCCATGTTGCGTTTCCTGTCGTGGGCATTAGGCCTACCCCCACAAGTGCAGTACCATTTTTATTGGAAGACTCGGGGGTACACAGAATAGAAGAACAAGTGTTATTTCCCCTTGTCTTTCTCTTCATTTTGTCCTTCCAAATGTAAGAAAGTGTGTAAAAAAAGACGTATATTTGAGAAATGCCCTGTAATTCACATGCTAGTACGGGGACCCCGGAAGTCAGAGATGTGCAAATAACCACTGCTTGCCAACACATTATCTTGTGGCCATTTTGGAAATACAAAGGTTTCCTTGATACCTATTTTTCACTCTTTATATTTCACCAAATGAATTGTTGTACTCCCAGTATACAAAGAAAACCCATTGCAAAGTGCAGCTCCTTTATTGGCTCTGTGTACCTAGAGTTCTTGATGAACCTACAAGCCCTATATATTCCATCAACCAGAAGAGCCCAGCAGGCGTAACAGTATATTGCTTTAAAATATCTGCCA
This sequence comes from Pleurodeles waltl, assembly GCF_031143425.1. Classification (NCBI taxonomy): domain Eukaryota; kingdom Metazoa; phylum Chordata; class Amphibia; order Caudata; family Salamandridae; genus Pleurodeles; species Pleurodeles waltl. The sequence goes on along the minus strand of NC_090444.1, from coordinate 629,306,779 downwards.
TAGCTGGAAAAAATTATAGAAGAAAACGTGGACAGAAATGGGTCTTTTATTTTTACCTCAATTCCAATATTATTTTATTTTAGCTGTTACTTTCTGTAGAAAAACCTTGTCAGATCTACACAAATAACACCTTGCTGAATTCAAAATGTTGTCTACTTTTCAGAAATGTTTAGCTGTCCAGGATCCAGCATTGGTTTCACACCCATTCCTGGCACTACTGGAAGGCTGAAATCACAAAAAATAGTAAAAATGGGGTATGTCCCAGTAAAATGCCAAAATTGTGTTGAAAAATGTGTTTTCTAATTCAACTCTGCCTGTTCCTGAAAGCTGGGAAGATGATGATTTTAGCACCATAAACCATTTGTTGATGCCATTTTCAGGGTAAAAACCACAAGCTTTCTTCTGCAGCCCTTTTTTTTCCCATTTAAAAAAAATGCAATTTTTACTGTATTTTGGTAAAAAAAATTGGCTCCTCTAGGGGAACTGACAAACTCTGGGTGCCTCTAGAATCCCTATGTTGTTGAAAAAAAGGACGCAAATTTGACGTGGGTAGCTTATGTGGGAAAAAGGTTATGAGGGCCTAAGCACGAACTGCCCCAAATAGCCAAAAAAAGGCCTGGCACCTCAGGGGGAAAAGGCCTGGCAGCGAAGGGGTTAAAGTATATGACATAGATTCAGTATAACTAAACCCCAATCACTTTAACCACAGAAAGTGTTAAAATATTGGCAAAGTGGACCATTGCACAGGCCCCCACTTTCCGAAGGTCTCTTAGTGAAGTGATCAGTTCAGTCAAAAATCTTGCTGTAATAAATGGGCATAAAAATGGATTTTGGATTTTGTGACATCTGGGCATGCTGACTTTCCAGGAGCTTTGTGTGCTTTGACTAGCTTTCCACACTTAGGGCCAGATGTAGCAAAGATTTTTACCCATTCTGTGTCTATGGGAAAAAGTGTTCGTACATATGGCCCTTAAACCTTGCACTCCCAGGTGGTCAGAGGCAATTAAACTCCAAAATAATCCTCTCTGATGTCCCATTCCTTACTTCTCTTCAACTCTACTACCTCACCCTGTCTCTTACCTCATTCTCTCCCTACCCATCTCTCCATTTCTACATAAATGCCCCTTCTCTCACTATCTCAACTCTCTGCACCTTACCTGAGTCTATAAGTGTACCTTCCCTCTCTGTTAGCACTCTGTTAGTCTCTTTTCCCCACCTTTCTCTAGCCTTCTTTCACAACCTCACCTCTCTCTTCCAAATTCTGTGTATACCTCTTTATCCTCTTTATCTCTACTTCTGCTTCCTTTCTCTTCCTTAGCCATCTCTACATCATTAATTTCTCTTCATCATGCAGCTCCGTTTCTATCTCACCATCCATTAGGTCTCTTCCATCTACTTCACTTCTCTCCCAACCTTACCTACAACTTTACTTAGCTTCTTTATCACTCCATCGCTCAGTAACTCACCACTCCTCCTCTTTCCATCAACCATTTCTACGTCACCACTCTCTACCTCACTTAGCACTAAATAATTTTTCTCTCTACATATTAAATTAATATCTCTACATCACCATTCACCCATTGTCTATCAAACCTCTTGAGCAATTTTATAATAATGACCATCAGTTAACATCATTTAGCATTACATTGTGTGAATTGTTGAAATATACATTTGATTAAAAATATTGGGGATTTTCGGAGAAAGATGATAGACCTGCTTTATATATACATATATATGTATATATATGTATATTTATATATTTAGGCATAAATGGCAAAAACGTGGCAAACAACGAACACATTTTGGCCCCACAGCGGCCTTGATCACCTAACAAATGTGCACTGCGCGTCTCCCTAAAACAAGAAACGACTAATCGAATTGTGAACATACAAGACAAATGTGACAAAGTGCAAGAAAACAATAGAAACACAGTTGCACCATCTTATGCATTCTAATGTGAACACGTATTATTGTTTTGCAGTTTTAAAATTCCAAAATGATTATTAATATTCATCAGCCTACTATAATAATATTGATGTATTTATGTGCATAACGGTACCATTTTGAAAATTATCAAACGGGGTTAGTACACGAGATCTCATGACAATCAAAATATAAATATCACAAATATACATGAAATAAAAAATGTATAAACATCACAGGATGCCTCATAATTTTGAAAACAAGTGGCACGCTCATACTGTCATCTAAACTGAGTGCGGCCATAAACATAAATGTATCTGATATAAACAAATCCAAATACAGAAGTCCATGTATGGTATATTGTGCACTGTAACCTCTGTATTGCACATATGCTGCACGTATCTGCCCATATCATAACTATTAATTATTACTAAAAATGTGATAATCCAACATCACGAGAATGTTGAAGGAAGAAAGGGGTAGGGGAGACCATTGGTCGTAACATCATCCAAAACATGCAGCCCCTTCCTTTCAGCCTAAAAATAAAAAAAATGAGGAATCAGTTAAAATTAAAAACAAACTGGGTGAGACAGAAGAAAGCAAGAACATTTTCAATTACTTGGCTCGTAAATGCACTTTCAATTCTTCTTCAGAATTTAAACCAATCAATAATATATCTTTACTCTTTTCTCCTAAGTTGCTGAACCTGGTTACCACCTCTCACATTCAGAGTTACCTGTGCAATCACGAAAAATGAAACCCTTTTTTGTTCTCCACCATGTCTCTCATGGAAGTGACGTGAAACAGGATACTGTGGGTCATACTTGTCCATGATCGTCAGGTGCTCCAATACCTTTTTCCTGACACAATGCACAGTACTGCCTACATCAAATCACAAAGGCATGTCAAAATGTACACCACATATGTGGAACTGCATGTCAAACATTGTGTGAGCGACCATTTACCGTTCCCATAGGGGACTTTGTACTTATTTATGTTAGTACAGCTTTTACAGGCTTTACAATAGCCGCATGGGAAGAAACCTTGTACATTTCCATCAATACTCCTACTTAATTCAGTGATGTCATTATGTACTAAAATATCTCTCAACGAGCGGCCATTACGAAAAGTGATACTTGGTTTCTCAGGAATTATTCTGGTTAAGACTTGGTCGCATTTAAGTATACCACAATTTTTTGGTATGTTCTTGCAAACCATCCTGGATCCCCCGTTATAGGGGGTTATGAGGTGTGTGCTTTCATCACTGCTCTTTTTTATTAGTTTAAATAGTATTGTTAAATAAAAGCTCGTTGCAGTCCATCTGGGCTACTCTTTCCATTGCTCTAACTAAAACCCAAGTGGGATAACCCCTTTCCTTTAATCTTTGGATCAGCTTGGTTTGTTCCTGTTAAAATGCCTTGGTGGTATTACAGTTTTCTTTTACTCTGAGTAATTCACCCTATGGAATACTCCATTGTCATGCCGCTCGGTGTTCACTTTCTTCTTGTAAAAGGCTATTGCCAGCTGTGGGTTTTCCTTACAATCTGCTTAGTATAGCATTGCCAACAATAAGTTACCTCTACTTCTAGAATTTCAACATTCTCCCTACTGATGTTCATCGTGAATTCCAGATTCAAATTATTCACCCTTAGTTTATTGATAAACTCAACGGCAGAGCTCTCAGTGCCCTCAGTGTTTGTACAAAGTACCATTGAACAGAAAAATATTATTGGTCAACCAGTAACGAATCATATGTATCAACATCTCAGTATGCTCCAAAAATCATAGGGTCTGGCTTTTAGAAAATGCTTACATGCCATGATACCTACTTCATGATCAATAACAATGTAGAGATAATTTACATCTAGGGTACAAACAATGTCTCTGGACTGCGATGGGCACCTGCTTTGCTCCCAGTTTTGCAAGTATTTTTCTTGGCTAGTGGGAGGAGCAGGTATCTACGGACCCCAATACATCTGATTACATGCACAGGGCAATATTATTGCTGTGATACATAGATGATGTATTCATCATATGGAAGGGCACTGAGAGCTCTGCCATTGAGTTTGTCAATAAACTCAGGGTCAATAATTTGAATTTGGAAAAAGGGAGGTCCCAGTATGCATTTTCCTCATGAACTTTCTCATAGGGATTTTTAACACAATTACAGCATGAACTACTGGACAGAATTATGCCAAGTTTGGCAGAAAGCCTGCTCTTGGTCCAGAAAGTGTGCTTTTTGTGATTTGATGTAAATCTGTTCAGTAGTTTTGGAGTAATTAGAGATTTTAAAATTTAGATATCGAGAGACCCGGATTCTCCGCGGATCCAACTGTCCCTTTGCTGATATCTGATTGGCTGCCAATACTTCAACAAGCAAGTGTTGGAAGCCATCTTGGGAGCTTGACCTGAGTCCCACAAAAATAGTTATAAAAAAGGAAAAGTGGCCATGGCAGGGTCAGCCTGACCCCCTAGCCCTGGTCCAGGTGTCCCTTATGGACCTACCAGGGCTAAAAAGCATTTTTATTTTATGAATCACACAAAAATCTATGGATCCAGATTTGTGGATTTTTATATTATTTTAAAAGAAAAAAGGGTGGTCTCCCTCTCTTTTCTTTTATTTGGCCTCCAGGTGGGCCAGGTCCCATGGGCATTGGGGGATTGAAAAGGGAGGAGGGTGCCAAATGCCCCCCTCCTAGGACTTATATTAGCCTGGGGACCACCATCTCTATGGGACATTCTGGCCAAACATGTGGGGGGCACACACCCGGTGCCCCGGGGACCACCACCTTCCTGGGGCAAAATCTTTATTTTTATGGGGGAGTACTGTATGGCCCTCCCCCACAGCCCCAGTGACTGCCACATCCCCGGAGCTAAATACAGAATTTGTGCGTTTGGCCCACTTGGCCCCCCACAGACCTGGGGATTGCCACCACCCAAGGGCTAAATCTTTATTTTATATGGGGTAGGCCTGTAAGGCATTCCCCACAGCCTTGGGGGCCACCACCACCGCAGGGCTAAATACAGACTTTGTGTGGGTAGACCCAAGTGGCCTGTCGCAGCCCCAGGGACCGCCAACTCCCCGGGCTGAAAATAAATAATGAAGGAGGTCAATCACAGACCCCGCCCCTGAGGACCACCACTTTCCCGGGGCAAAGTTAAATATGGAAGGGGGTCACAGGGCCCCCCTCGTGGAGTTAGTAGTGGCCCTGGGGACTGCCACCCCCTGGGGCAGCTCTTGCTGTGTCCAAGGGTGCCCAATCCTGGGACATAGCTTTTTTCTCTGACTTTGCAGGAGATTTGACACCCATACAGCCTATCTACACAGCCTCTCACTCACCCATACAATCACTCATACACACTCACAAACCCACACAACCACATACATACCCATTTACACATCCATACAAGCCCTCACATATCTGCTCACTCACCCATACGTCCATTAACACAGACCCTCTTCAATACAGCCACTCACACAGCAACTCACTTAACCAAACAACCACTCACACACCCATAGAGCCACTTACACAGCCAGCCATTCACTCCTATAGTCATTCAGACACCCACTCACTCACCCATAAAGTCACTCACACACCCACTCACCCACCCATACAGGCACTCACGTAGCCATTCACTCTGCCATACAGCCACTGACACACCCACTCACTCACCAATACAGTCAGGCACACAGCCACTAACTCACCCACACAGCTACTCACATACCTACTTATACACCCATAGAGGCATTCACACACCCACTCACACAACCATACAGGCACCCAGACACCCACTCACACATGGATACACAAAGTCACATAGCCACTCACATAATATATGTTAGAAATAGTATCACTCAGTAGTACAGAAAGTATACTATTTTACCTAGGTATATAAGCTTAACATTAAAAAAGTTCTCACGCACACTAGATGTCATCAGCGATGCTTTCAGTGATGTAATTTGAGATGTCATTAGTGATGTCATCAGTGATGTCACTGGCCATCATGAGTGATGTTATAGATGAGGTCACAAGAAGTGCATTGCAAGGGCGTAAGTTATAGTTAAATCAGGTAACTATAACTGCTGAATTTCACTGGTTTTGTATGAGTGAAATCTGAGCCTAACTATAATGTCTCTATATGTAAGGCACTTAAAAAAACAAAGGTGGTAGCGACATTATAGTTAGGTTCTGAATTTATTTGAACAAAACCAGAGAAATTCAGCAATTATAGTTAGAGTTATTTCAAGTAACTATAACTCACCCCCCCGCCATGCACAGATTTTTCCTCAATATTTTGAATGCTAATGTTTCATTGATATTCTTATTGATGTTATAAAAGTTGTCGTGAGTGCTTTCCTATCTGGGGTAATTAGAAGTACATGATGTGGGGGCAAGTTATAGTTACCCTAGGCCACGATTTATGGTTACTTGAAATAACAATAACTAATACAGCTGAATTTCTATTGTTTTGTGTGAGTAAATTTAGAATCTAACTATAACACCCATGTAAGCTTTGGTTTTTTAATTGATTTTCTGTGTTTTTTAAGTCTATTTCCTAACTATATATTTTTTTTAACATAAAGTAATTTTCATTGCAGGGATTGCAGGGTGTGAGTGTGGGTGTAAGAGTGTCTGTCTGGGTGTGAGAGTGGGTGTGAGTATCTATATGGGTGTGAGAGTAGGTGTGAGAGGGTGTCCCTGAGTGTGACAGTGGGTGTGTGAGTGTCTGTGGTCTGTGAGTGTGTGTCTGAGTGGGTTTGTGAGTGGGTGCTTGAATGTTTGAGTGGGGCTGTGAGTGGGTGCATGAGTGCCTAAGTGGGTCTATGAGTCAGTGCGTGAGTCTTTGAATGGGTCTTGTAAGTGGGTGCATGAGTGTCTGAGTGGGTCTGTGAGTGGATGTGTGAGTTTCTGATGGGTCTGTGAGTGAGTGTGTGAGTCTCTAGGCGGGTCTGTGAGTGGGAGCATTAGTCTTTGAGTGGGTCTGTGAGTAGGTGCATGAGTCTCTGAGTGGGTCTGTGAGTTGGTGCAGGAGTGTCTACGTGGGTCTATGAGTAGGTGCATGTTTGAATAGGACTGTGAGTGGGTACATGAGTTTCTGAGTGGGTCCGTGAGTGGGTGTGAGCCTGTGTGGGTATGTGAGTGAGTTCATGAATGTCTGAGTGGGTCTGTAGGTGGATATTTGAGTCTCTAAGTGGGTCTGTGACTGGGTGCATGAGTGCCTGAGTGAGCTGAGTGAGTGTCTGAGTGCCTCTGTAAGTGGGTGTGTGAGTGTCCATGTGGGTGTGTCAGTAGCTGTGTGAGTGACTCGGCTGCAAAGGAACCTCACCTGCCCTTTTATCCAACAAGAGTTAACAGCTTTGTACAAAGGATCTATCCAAATAGAATTATTTCTGCCTCCTTGGGTAAATGTCTAGTATGTATTGCACACTATAGCTGTGTAATGGAGCACAAGGAAATGTCACCACTGACCTTGTGGGAGTTTTGTCAACATGATTGTTCCTGTTGCCTGTTTCGCTAGAACTCTGTGATAACATGAATCCTCCTATAGAGAGGCCGACAAGACTACAAAGACATAAATCTCAACCAAACCAGGGTCCTTCCTCTTATCTATATGAAGTAAGTGCTTCTTTGTTTTGTGGAGATGTCCTCATATTCCTCGCCACTAAGAACGCGCCACCAAAATCACCAGCAAATGCACTGGGGGGCCCTTTGGGAAGCTGCCCATCACCCTGGTAAAATGTGGGAAGAGCTTCCTGGTGATTTACACATTTGCATACTTGTAGCAATTTAATGGGAAAACCATGGACTCTAGGGGAGGGGGCCCCCTGCATACCTCAATATAATCGCCCCAGGGAGGTGATGGTCCCTGGGTCTAATACAAGCCCTAGGAGGAGGGTCCTGTGCACCACCCTCCTTTTTTGAGACCCCAATGTCCCTGGGACCTGGCCCACCCAGGGGCAAAATAAAAGAAATGTGCAGGTGCCGACCTTTTTTTTTTAACTTCGTAAAAATCTGAAGTTCCTGATTGTTGTACCTGGCCTTTTTTTTGCAGGTTCATCCCCAGACTTTTTGCCTCCTTCCTCCTATTTTTCTGACCTCTTCCTGTTGGCTCTAGGACTTTGAGCACTTTATCACTGCTGATCAGTGCTAAAGTGCAGGTGCTCTCCCTTCTAATGTTGGCATGATTGGCTTATACCTAATTGCCACATTTAATTTACCAGTAAGTCCCTTGTACTGTGGTATCCCTAGACCCAGGGCCAGTAAATGAAATGCTACTAGTGGGCCTGCAGCGCTGCTTTCTCCACCCAAATAAGTAGCCTTTCAAACCTGTCTCAGGCCTGCTAGCGCAGGGCCTGTGTGCACAGTTTACTGCCACAGGGACATGGCATCTAAATTTACTTGCCAGGCCCACAGCTCCCTGTTTACTACATTTAAGTTAGGAGATAGTGTGTCACGTGGGTTGTGTGTGTTGAGCAATTGGTTTACACATTGCCTCTGTGATAAGTCTGACTGCTCGTGCCAAGCTACCAAGGAGGTGAGCAGGGGTTTTCTTTGGTGTGTAACTCCCTCGCCCTGACTAGAATGGGTGAGTTCTGCCTGGCTTAGGTGCATGCCCTAACCAACCAGAAACCCCATGTCTAACACTGATGCATTGAGTTTTCTGAGATTTCTTTAAAAAAAATGCTTTTTGGCTCTGGTGGGGTCCGTCAAGGACCCCTAGTCCAAGGGTAGGGGACCTTGGTGACCCTGGCCCCTTTTCTTTTCTTTTTACTTTTTATGTAGGACTCGGCTCCCATATATATCTCTAATGAGAGCGAAACACGTGTCAGGGGTTGCTTTACTCATTCCAGGTTGGCTTGGACGGTATTTGACCAGTCCAAAGCTGTAATACTGTGCCTGGAGTGGTAAATGGCTTTTGTCATTTTACAGCTCGGCGAGGATGACACTGTGTCAATCCTATGCTTAGAGATTTAGCTGTACAAATGGCAAAAGACTTTGTCATTATCTAGCTCGGCGTGGATAGCACTGTGCTGATCCTGTGCTTAAAAACTTTGTTGGATAAGCAGACATTTGAGGTGAGCAAATCTAGAGTGTCGCTGGTGTTGCAGGGTGCTCCTTACTAGAGCTGCTCTCCACCTAAATTTGGGAACTTCCCAGAGTTCTCCTTTGTTTTTTAAATAATTTATGCGTCACTCTAACCCTGAAAGGGCCTTGTTTTGATATATATATATATATATATATATATATATATATATATATATATATATATATATATATATATATATATATATAGGAATTTTATTGATGACATTAATGACAATGATTGCAATTTGAAATTTACAGGCAAGATGCATGCACATGAAATTGAGTTCTTAGATGTTACTATCAGGATAGAAAATAACAAAATTTAGACAAGTTTGTATAGAAAACCTACCGAAGGGAATAGGAATTTACATGTGGCTAGCTTCCATCCTCAACCACTGAAAGAGAGTATCCCTTCAGGAGAGCTATTAAGAGCTAAGAGAATCTGTAGCACAGAAACTAATTTCAATTTAGTACAAAATGACATGATGGATAGATTAAAAAGGAGAGGTTACTCAAGTGCAATGTTGGAAACAGCCAGCAGAAAAGTGAAATCTCGATCTAGAGATGCTCTCCTATTTTCAACACAGGATAACAAAAAGAAAAAGTGGGAGATGGGGAGAGGTAGTCTGAGGTTTATAACAACTTACAATACGGCACATATACAAGTGAGAAAGATGTTGCAAAAGCATTGGCACATGTTGAGGAGTGATCCAGTGATAGGTGCAGATATGATGAATAGACCGCAGTTAACCTACAGAAAGAGTAAATCTATGAGAGGTACACAAGTGAAAAGTGATATCAGGCAGCAAACTAAGAGGAATACCTGGCTTAATCCACAAGATGGATTTTACAAATGTTCTAGATGTAAAGCATGCAAAAATGGAGAGAACATCAAAACAGTGGTAATGGGACGAAAAATAGCCCATAAGATCAGGGGAAAATATACATGTAAAAATGATTTTATGATATACATCTTGAGGTGTAGCTGCCCTAAAATGTATGTAGGTAGCACCAAATTACAGGTTTACAAACGGATCCTTCAACAGCTCAGAGCTATCCAAAATAAGGATGATACCTATCCAGTTGCTCGCCGTATACATGATGTTCATGATGGTAGGTTGGAAGAGCTAAGATACAGTGTGATAGATGGGGTAGCCAAAGATATCAGAGGGGGTGACAGAGAAAGGAAACTGCGAATGTTAGAGTCGAGGTCTATAATAGCATTAGATACTAAAGAACCTAATGGTCTCAATAGTAGTGAAGAGCTATATATACATTTGCATTAACATGAATGTTCTTTGAAAGATGTTGAGACCTTAAGGAAGAAATATGAAGAAATTAAGTCATGTATAATATATCAGATTTGTCTCTTGCCCTTAGGAGAGTAATCAGTTATAATATAATATCTAGGTAGTGACAAGATTAGCATAACAAGTTAATTATGGTAATACGATATGAAACGGACTAATATCAGTGTCATCATAGAGTACAGATGAAGTTAAATTAGTCAACTAGGCATTCCAGTGTGATATGATTGTGAATTACAATGTATATGTTATAGATGGTATGTCGAATTTTATGTCTGTCAACATCGTTATGCTTTTCTTGGGTGTTTTTATGGAAGACACACTCAGGTATAATATAATGTGCATGAACATTTATGTATGAGTTACAATAGTGATCAATATGATTTATAACATAATGAATTCGGTTATTTAGAGATTAGGGCCCTCATTACAACCCTGGCGGTCCAAGACCGCCAGGGCTGTTCCGGAGGAAGCACCGCCAACAGGCTGGCGGTGCTTCACAGGGCATTACGACCGCGGCAGAAGCGCCGCAGTCGCACCACCGGGGCCAGCGGTTTCCCGCTACAATGGCCCCAGCGGTTTTAATCCGCCAGGGCAGTGCTGCTTGCAGCGCTGCCCAGGGGATTACAAGCCCCCTACCGCCAGCCTTTTCCTGGCAGTTTGAACCGCCAGGAAAAGGCTGGCGGTACGGGGAGTCGTGGGGCCCCTGACAGGGCCCCGTGCAGCTTTTCACTGTCTGCAATGCAGACAGTGAAAAGCGCGACGGGTGCAACTTCACCCGTCGCACTGCCGCAACACCGCCGGCTCCATTTGGAGCCGGCTCCTGTGTTGCAGCCAAGATCCCCGCTGGGCCGGCGGGCGGAAACTAGGTTTCCGCCCGCCGGCCCAGTGGGGATCACCTAATGGCTGTGGCGGCAGTGTGGCTGCATTGGCGGCCGCCCGGCGGTCCGATCTTGGCAGGCGGCTTCAGCCGCCCCTCAAGGTTGTAATGAGGGCCATGGTTCTATGTTTGTGCAATGTTTTTACTGATGCGATCATGTGATATATAATGTTAGCCAAAATGGCGACTACCAGGTTGAGAAAAGCGGTGACACCGAAACACGTTCCTGTGTATAATAAATCGTTACACTGTTAACGCTTGAGGAGTGCACCAAACCATAGAAATTCACCTGTTGTAGTTAGAGTTATCTCAAGTAACTATAACTCATGCCCTAAGGTAACTATAACTCGTACCTCCCCATGCACAGATTTTTCGTCAAACATTTTACTGCAAATATTACATTAATATTATCAATGATGTTATCAAAGATGGCATGAGTGCTGTAATTTGTGAGGCCATTAGCAGTGCAAGACGAGGGCATGAGTTATAGTGTTTACTGTGTTAGCTATAGTGTTAGTGTTTGCTGTGGCTCGGCTGCAGCTGCAAGCCAAATATGGCCCAGATGTCTTATTCTATTGTGTTACCCTTGCGGCACACATGGTCACACATGGGTAACAGAATGCTTAAGTCAGATTTACAAAGCAACACAACAACACCATGTGTGGCCCTGCATTGTTTGGTAAATCTGGATGCTAGTCCACTCTATGCCACTCCACTCTAAGCTATTTCACTGTATGCCACTCCACTCTACGGCACTCCCCTCAAAGCTGTTCCACTGTATGCCACTCCACTTTATGCTACTCTTCTCTACTCCACTGTATGCTATTCCACTCTACTGTACTCCACTTTATTCCACTCCACTCTAGGCTGTTCCACTGTAAGCACCTCTACTATATGCAATTCCACTCTACGATGTTCCACTCTATGCAACTCCACTGTATGACACTCCCCTCTGCGCCGTTACTATATGTCACTCCACTCTTTGCCACTGCACTGTACTCTATTCCACTATATGCAACTCCACTCTGTCATTCCGGTGTGCACCACTCCACTTTATGGCACTCCATTCTATGCTATTTCACTGGACCCCCTCTCACTCTATGCCACTCCACTCAATGATATTCCACTGTATGCAACTCCACTCTATGTTATTCCACTGTATGCAACTCCACTCTAAGCTACTCCACTGTATGCCACTCTACTATATGCTATTCCTTTGTATGTCACTCAGCTCTATGCCACTCCACACTACATTATTCCATTGCACACCACTCCACTCTGCAACCCTGCACTCTACGATGTCACACTCTATGCCACAACACTAAGCCATGACACTCTATGCCACAATACTCTACAATACAATGCTCTACGACTCAGTACTGTACAACCCTGCACTCTGCCACTGCAATCTATGCCACTCGAGTCTACACTGCTCTTTGACCCTCTACTCCATGCTATGACACTCTATACCCATCCACTCTTCCAAACACTACTCCACGCTATGCTACTTCACTGTACAACACTCTACTCCACTCTGTGTCCCTGTTGAACACTGCAGTTCACTCTGTTCTACTCTACCACACTCTATCCACTCTATGATACTCTGCACAATTCCCCATACACTAGTACTCTACAGCACACTACTCCACACTACATCACTCCATTTAGCCACTCTGTATGCTACTTCATTGTGTCAAGTGAGGTAACAAGACACCTGAGGTGTGTGACACAGTAAATTGAAGGTGATGTGTCAATTACAAATTACAACTTTTAAATTTGTAATGTTTGTATAATTTAAGTTGGGTTTATATAAAAAAATAAAGTTTTCTTAACTATAATTTATCCTTAACCTTTGATTTTTTCAATGAGCAATATATATATATTGCTCAATGAAAAAATATATATACAGTATATATATCGTAGGGTCATAAGGGTCGTCTAAAACACACAACTAAAAAAAACTAAATAAATACTGGTCAAGCCACTTGTTATTGTGCTGCAGCATCTAGCACAGGCAGGCACTAAAATAGAACATCGTTGCTTCACAACAAATCTATGTGCGGTTTTACAATACTAAGCCTGAGGTTCCTATAGAAACAGGTATTGTGGGCGCCGAAATTGGTAGGATGTTGTAATTAGGTAGTGATCAGAATGCACACTTCATTCTGCCCAGTAGGTATGTTGAGTGGGTGCAGGTGCTCTCTGAGATTAATGAATTTACCGAAAGTAGAAAAAATATGCTTGAAATAAAAGTATTACTATACATCTGATGATTAGTCATACAAAGATGTGATCACAAATACGTCTTTTAGCCTTCTGATTTAATAAACTTCTTTACCATATGTAGACATTACATAGACGAGAAAGAGCGAGAGAAGCATCATGAAATCGTCTTGGGTGTTTGTGCGCATTATACGAAACACAGAACACAACATAACCAGATATCCTAATTAATTCACTACGGCACTGTGGTGGTTTTACTTGTATCAATGTCCATATAAATAGGCTTCCTTCTAGGCTTGTGGTCTTTCGCCTCATGGTAATGACACCACAGTGGCCCTCACATTAAAAACAGTCACTCTTTCCATGGTCATCTTTCGTGGCTATCACTCTGCCAGCCAATCTAGATCAGGTGGCTTAAATGTCACTATAAATGCTTACATTTTCTATGCACCATGACTCACCCAGTGATGGTGGAAAGTCACTGCCGGTGGGATGTCCCGAATCCCAAGTACCAAATAAATACCAATATGTTGCTGGAGTGCAGATGGCAAATGCTCCTTTTTTGGGGAGTTACTTCTCTCATTTAGTTTAGGCCCAAAATCTGCACCTTTTCAAGCATATTTAAATATAAGTAAAAAATCTGAACATTGCACCAGTGTACGCAGGTCAGACCAGTAAGCTTCCCTAATGTTTGTTGAGAACAGAGAATCAACAGTGGCACCAACTATGCACACATTTCTCATGGGACCAAGAGTACCCGAGGCACAGGAAGATGACGCCAGGAACTTCAAAGTATATTTTTTTATCAGACTGCTTACCCCTCTCTCTCTATCACTCCCCCGCTTTATATTTCTCTTTCGCTCTGTTGCCAGGGAAAATGTAGGAAGTGACTAACAAACATTAACACCTTGCTTGTAACTCATAAGTGACTGATTAGGAGGCCTTACACATTTTAAAACTCTGCATCTTGCCCTCTCTGTCCTGAAAAGCCTTTCAGCTTATTTTCATGATCGGTTGCTTGGAGAGCATAAACAGGCAGCATAAACATATCTTTGATGCAATGCAGAGGGAGAGCAGAGAATACCAAGGTTCTTCTGTCTGATACCTCTTTTATTTCTTTGTGGAGGAGTGAGATGTTGTGAGAGACAAGACAAAAGTCCACAACACTCCTCCTTCTATTTTTGTGCTTTTATAGGGTCATTTCGAAATGTGCTTTTTGCACTTAGTATGTTTTCATTATATTCCCAATCATCATTTTGAGCAAGGCAATCCGGGCATTCACAATGGCGACCCAGTGTGTCGGTCCCTAGCGCAAGGAAGGAAGTCATTCCCTTGGCCGCTCCTTAAATTGTGAAATACATCAACAGTCAGGGTTCAGTGGGCCCCTCAGGCCTCTGGGCCCTGGCGTCATTTCACCTACTGAACAAATGGAAGTGTTAGAGCGTTCCGTACTAATAATTTACCTGTATTTGGACGCTCTTTAGGCCGATGAATCTTTTGGCTAAGTGGGACCCTCGACACTCTTAATCAGTCAATTTCATTAAATCAATAATCAATAACGAACATAAGCAATACCCTGATCAACATAACACTTAACAATTAATCCAGAATACATTTCGGCGAACCCTGACCTTTCAGTCAGGAATAACCACACCAGTTTATTCAAAGTTAGTGAATTTATTTCCCTATATTAACAAAGCTAGCACAATATAGATGTGTCTCAACACCAAATGATAAACATAAATGAACATTAATAGCTGTCCATAACGGCGAAACAGGTGCAATCTATGCAGCATTTGAATAACAAGGCATTCGATAATAGCAATGCAAATCACTAAAACTATGATCTGCAACGAACTAATTGCATACATTTAGTCAGCATAACAAGGTCTCAAATTGCATCGTGCAACAAAAGGAATCCTCATCTAACCTCAAATTAGCATCAGCATGTGGGACTTCATGCAAAAACAATTTAGCAACATTAATTTAGAAAAACTCCTAACTAGGGATCTTATCAAAATCAGCAGTTGGTTACCTAAAAGAAACACAATGCAATTGTACAATTTCCTTTCATATTTACCAATTACGATCAGCATACAAGGAAGTCTTCGTCTCACAGGTACCGTTTCTCGATCAGCATGGGTACCGTTTCGATCAGCATGGGACGGGGCAAAGGGGCAGGGGTGGACGGGGCAATTGCCTCACGGCGGCAAAATAGAACTACTACTTCATGCAAGGGATCAAAGTTAAAGTCTCTAGGGCAAGAATCATTTAAAGTCTCTTTCTCTCGATTAGAGAAAGCATCAAAGTCTCTTTCAAAATGGCGTCGCAGCAAGGTGGGCCATAATAGCTACGGTGTCCTGCAAAATGGCGGGTATCGAGCTGGTAATAGCTGCAATGGCTGGCAATGGCTGGCAATGGCTACTTTCTTCTCGTGCACCTGGGTTTTATAGACAACAGTTCAAATCCAGTAGGGTCTTCCATTGGAGGGTTCATAGGTTGGCTTCAAATTATCCAATCAAAAACGACAGTTCTCAAGCTTTTACTTAAGCATACATTATCCTTGGAGATGGGTACGCAAGTTGCAACATTTTATACCAATTAACTCACTTTCAGAGCCTCCATTGTCCGCACCTGCAGATCGACCTTGGAGCAAAGAGAAAAATGCCAAGCTGGCACGAAACTTTAAGATAAGCATGTGAACGATCTCAGTGGAAGAGTACAGCTTCAAGCAAAAATACACGTTTATTAGCACATTGGAAAAATACGAGCATCTAAACCGTGAGACCAGGCAACTAGGCCAAAGCCTCCACTAAAGTAATGCTAAGCTAAAACTTTTCAGACAAGCAAATCATAGCACACGTTTACGATTATGTCGGATTAGTGCAATTCTAATACATCACGTTATATAAAGCACGCTTATAAATGTTGGCAAACTACTCTAAGGGCACATTTTGTCCCCGTACAATCTTTATTAGTTCGGTTAAAGTCACACATGATTATTA
The DNA here is from genome assembly GCF_031143425.1 of Pleurodeles waltl. NCBI lineage: Eukaryota > Metazoa > Chordata > Amphibia > Caudata > Salamandridae > Pleurodeles > Pleurodeles waltl. Next base: position 629,290,353 of record NC_090444.1, on the reverse strand, counting down.
CAGTACTACGTTTAAGCGCTAATAAATGAAAACCTTCATTTTCTGCTTCATCAGAAGCTAAGCCCCTGGTCGTTCACAGTTATATTTTAAAAAATGTAAATATTTTAGCTCTTTTTTCTGCCTTAAAATGTATTGTTCAGAATGTTGTCAGGCACCTTTTTCTTCTGTTAGAGAGTGGAGGCTTAGAATAAGAAGCTTGTTATTTCACCAAAGGCGTCTCTGTCCTACCTTCAAATTTGAGCAACAGATTTTATAGTTTCCATATTCAAATGTCATAATTTTGACATTGAAGCCCGGAGACATGAGAACAAATCTTGATTTTGTCTGGGGACCAAAGGTTTTTGATTTTAGGTGAATTGCTGGGCTTAAAAAAAAGTCCTGTACAATGTTCTGCACACACTCTGGCCAATATTTTTGGGAAAGTGGCGCAGTGTAGCTCAGCAAGTGACCTTGTTGAGCTGCACTGCATCACAGGGAAAGAGCAGGAATGTGCTGTCTTTAAGGCATTCCTGTCCCTTTCCCCTGCGCTGGTGCACAATGGGGTGCTTAGCACCAGTGCAGGCACCTTTGCTTGCGTTGCATGCAGGATTATATTTGTGCAAGAAGGGGCACCTTCCTGCATAAAAACAATCCTAGGCGGGGTATTCCTCTTTCTATAATGCATTACATATAGAAAAAAGAAGAAACGAGGAGAAATAAATATATTTCTACTCGTTACTCCTCCCCTGGGGAGGTGTAAGGTTTTGGCACGTTCCCAGGTTTACCAGGTTTGGTAAATCTGGGAATACGTCAAAATCCATGGGAGTTGTGTGGGAACAACCATACAACGCCCAAGGAAGCCTCCCTTACGTAGGCTAATGCAACACAGTGATTTGCTCTGAGTCGGATGACTCCATATTTTTGGAGCAACTCGGGCTTCAAAAATATAACTTATGGTTTGCGTCATGCATTTACCATGATGCCTGATGCAAGCATGACACAAACCATTTATAGATATGCCCCCCTGTTTTTTGTACGATGGTTTTAGTCAGCTCCCACAACCACAATATTGTTCTGTGCATAGCACCACTTGAGATGTTCCTGTCGATGTAATCATGTTTTCTGGAAAGTGCACGTCTGATCCTCAGAGTTTAGGTTTACATTAAATCAAATATGTATCGTAAAATAAACATAAACTTGAGGATACTCTCTTTGACTCTCTCTTCTCCATCTCTCTTGCATTAATCCGCTTTTTCACTACAGTCTACAGGTTACACATAGATCATTGCGGCACACAACCTCTTGAGCTATTTTCGTTCTTGGCATTAAAGCCTGCCACTTTCAGGTTGCACAAATTCTACAGGTTCTGCTGGCCTCACTGACAATATCGAGCTTTTTGAAGCTCTTTTATGCGACTCGAATAGACCTCAATGTGTGGTAGATTTTAATAGCTTCAATAATCCCTTTCGATCAGGATTTAGAAAGGGCTTGGGTTATGGAATTGAAACAGACAGCATTTGTACAGCACATTTAAAGTGAATTACCCTGAGGGGGCACTAATAAGTTACATTGGCTTTGATGGGATTTTCCGTTGTGAAACAACAGCAATAGGTAAAGTTATTGAGGTTCCAAGCATGAATGCTATTAGCATGGTATGTCCCAACAATTCCACAACCTTTTCTGTTCAGCTACTGTGCCTGGTACATCAAGGACTATGCCACCATTAGCTACCCCCTCAGGGAACTGGCAAAAAAGGTCAATTATTCAGGTGGTAGGCAAGATGTGACCAAGCGGTTAACACAATCAAGGACACCTTTGAGTCAGCTAGCAATATGGCATATTTCAATCCCCCATAAGAAGACCAAATTCACTGTGGATGCCAGTCATGTGGGACTCAGAGGCATTCTAGATCAGTATGACAAAGAAGGCAACCAAAGACACATAGTTGCACATGCCAGCCACAGCCTGCATCCGGAAAAGGAAGGTCTGGCCATTATCTGGGCCTATGAGCATTTCCACATCTTCACATACGGTAAACACTTCACACTCATCAAAGACCATCAGGCGTTGATAACCATATTCAGAAATCCCCGAGCCAAGATGCCTCGCAAGATCGATCAATGGGGAATTCAACTGCAAGAATACACATACGCCATAGTACATAGACCCGGAAAAGCAGAAAACACAGCAGACTACATGTCACTGCGCCATCGAACATCCTCTACAACGAGACCATCACTAGCAGAGGTGTACATTCACTTTGTCATTGCTTAACCTTAAGCAAGACTACTGGCGGTCCCTCTCGAAGCCATCATTGAGGCCACTGCAGTGTACGCTGCGCTACAAGATGTAACACAAAGCATCAGAACGAATTGGTGGGGCCACATAGCAGAATCCAAAAGCAACCAACTCACACACCTCAAAGAACAAACCTCCTTTCAACACGTAAAAGATGAACAGTCCATTGCAAAGGATGGTCTACTGCTCAGAGAAAAAAGAATTGTCATTCCGAAAAATCTACTTCAAGCAGTGGTCATTAGGGCATAGTATCCACTTAAAGAGCACTGCGGGAGCATTTCTGGTTCCCTTTCCTGGATGTGAGGGTTGAAGCTACACTAAAGGACTGTCCGCAATGCCAACTGGTCAGCCGAGAAGAACCTCCTTCGCCGTTGCAAGTGTCTAAACTACCGGACAGAGTCTGGCAACAAGTGGCAGTAGACTTCTGTGGCCTCCTACAGTCCGGCAAGTTCATCCTCGTCATAATAGACAAATATTCCCGATTCCCAATCACACAAGTATCGTCCACCAGAGCCGCCACCCCCATCCTGGTGCTGGACAAGTATTCGCAGCATGAGGAATCCCAGAAGTAGTCAAGACAGGCAACAGTCCTCCATTCAACAGTCAAGAATTCACTGATTTTGCCAGACACCTCAACTTCAGAGATCAAAAGATCACTCCCCTGTGGCCTCCAATGGGATGGTGGAGAGATTCATCGCCACTCTGAAGAAAACCAGACAACAAATGGAACTGGCCAGAAGGTATGTCCAGGCAGCACTGAACGAAGTGCTGAGGGAATACCGAACCAAGCCCCACAGCACCACAAACAAATGACCGGCCACCCTGTTGCTAGGCTGTACTGTGCACCCCAGAATAACCACCTGGAAGAAATCAGCTTGCCATGTCCAGCAAGCCATTGATCACGACGAGCTAGCGGAATAGGGACAGAACCAAGAATGCCAAAATGAAGGAATATGAGGACAGGCATCAGAGGGCCCAGCCATCGACAGTCCAAGAAGGAGACTGGGTACTCGTCAGGCAAGAACAAAAGAGAAAATCGGACACTCAGCACCATGAGCACCCACTGCAAGTAACAAACTGAAAAGGCACAATGGTCATGGTTGTTTTAGATCATAAGAGGGTAACTCGGAAGATAACCCACTTCAGGAAATGTAACCCACCACCTAATAGATGCAACATCAGGAGTGGACACTGATGTCACTGAAGATGCTCCCATGCCAGCCACAAGATTGAGTCCGCCCCTCTCCTCGGCTGTGGGGAGACCCACACCGCACACCTCAGCAAGGAGAGCACAGCATGCAAGTCACAGGCCTGCACGTCTCATAGAAGAAATATAAGGGATGCAGTCCCGAAACAAGCTCATCTGTGCAAGTGAGGACGATGTAGTGTCGCAATGAGAGCTGTGACATGAGGGCGCTAGGTCCTCAGGAACTATGAGGTCTCTAGCAAGGGCCAAGGACAGGAAGCAGAAAGGGAGGTACGAAAGGGCAGTGACGAGATAGCAAGGTCGGGGACAGACACATGTATGCCAGGTCTGTAATAAAGGACTACCAACTTCAATACAGTGTGTGGTGACTTCATGATGATACGACGATCCAACATGTTTTTTTTGGTTGAGCCTGTGATTGCATGCGCTAGCACATGCATATTGCTTGTGAGGCACTGTTTTAGTTAGAAAAGGGCTTGGAGTCTGCCTGTTTCTTTAATTTGCTGGATTGAATGGGACTCTTTTTCACAGCCTTGTAATTTGTGATGACTGGCATTTCATAATTTCTGTTCCCGTCCATGGTGCAGGGACCAAGTACTGAATGATGCAACTTAATTAGTGTCCATCCGCTGTTTCTGACGTGATTGAGGTATTATCTCATTCTTTTTAACTTCTCGTGCCCTGCAAACAGAAGGCGCATGACTGGTATAAACCGGCTCATCAGAACAAACAAAATTGCACATTTTCATTTTCAATAATTAACTTTTTGTTTTATTTTCCCAAGACTTATTTTCTCACTTTGCACTCATGTTTTGTTTTGGCTCATGGGCGCTGTTCTCAAAAGATGTCTATTATCTTGTTATAAGGATAGCAAAGCAACATTTCTTTCTTATGTGCAAATTTCTTATGTGTCATTTTCGAAATTATGCTTTAACACATAATGGAGCAGGACACCCCAGTCCAGCCCACTCCACTTCATTCAACTCCACTCCAATCCAAAACACCCACCCCTAATCTGCTCCAATTCACCACACTCCAATTCTCCCATCCCACTCCAATATGCCCCACTCCAACCCAAAACAATCTGCCCCAAACCAAAACAATCTGCCCCACTCCAGTCCAAAATAGTCTGCCCCACTCCACTGCAAAACAATCTACCACACTACAATCCACCCTACTACAATTCAAAACAATCTGACCCACTCCAGTCCAAAACAATCTGCCTCAGTCCAATCCAAAACAATATGCTCCACTCCAGTCAGCCTCACTCCAGTCCAATCCGTCACACTTCAATCCAATCCAATCCACCACAGTCCAATCGTCACAACCCATCCCACTCCAATCTGCCCCACTGCAATCCAAACCAATATACCCCACTCCAATCCAGCAATCTAAACCAATTGGCTCTACATCTATCCACAACAATCTGCCCTACCTATCTCAATCAATAACAATCTGCCCCCCACTCCAATCCAAAACAAACTGCCCCAGTCCAACCTGCCCCACTTCAGTCGAAAACAATCTGCCTCAACTCAATCCAAAATATTCTGCCTTGCTCCTATCTGCCCCATTCCGGTCCAATACAATGTGCCCCATTCCAATCCAAAACAATGTGCCCCATTCCAATCCAAAACAATCTGCCCTACGCCATTCCAAAACAATCTGCACCACTCCAATCCAAAACAATCCACCCCAATCCAATCCAAACAACTTCAGTTCACCCCACTCCAATCCAGTCCATATCACCCTGATCCACCTCCACTCCAATCTGCCCCAATCCAATTTGCCCCATGCTAGACTACAATTCAGAACAAACTGCCCACTCTAATCTGTCCCAGTAAAATCTAAAACAATCTGCCCCACTCCAATCCAAAACAATATGCCCATTTCAATCCAAAACAATGTGCCTCCCTCCAGTAGCTGATAATCTACCAGCTTCAACCTACCCAGCTCCAATCCAAAACAATCTGCCCCAAACCAATCTACCCCACTCCAATCAAAAACAATCAACCCCATTTCTAACCAAAACAATCTGCAGCACTTCAATCCAAACCAATCTGCCTACTCCAATCCAAAACATTTTGTCCCACTCCAATCTAAATATTCTGCCCCACTCCAATCCAAATAAATCTGCCCACTCCAATCCAAAATAATCTGCCCCACTCCAATCCAAAACCATCTGCCTCACTCCAGTCCAAAACAATCTGCCCCACTCAATCCAAAACAACCTGCCCCTCTCAAATCTGCCACATTCCAATCCAAAACAATCTGCTGCACTCAAGTCCAAAACAACCTGCCCCACTCAATGCAAAACAATCTGACCCACCCAAATATGCCACACCCCAATCAGAAACAATCGGTCCCACTCCAATCCAAAATAATCTGCCCACTCCAATCTCAGCCACTTCAATCCAAAACAATCTGCCCCACTCCAGACCAAAACAACCTTCCCCACTCCAATCTTCCCCACATCAATCCAAAACAATCTGCTCCACTTCAGTCGAAAACAATCTGCTCCACTCCAGACCAAAACAACCTTCCCCACTCCAATCTTCCCCACATCAATCCAAAACAATCCGCTCCACTTGGTCCAAAACAATCTGCCCCACTGCATTCCAAAACAATCTGCCCCACTCCAGTCTGCTCACTCCAATCCAAAACAATCCTCCCTACTCAAATCCACTTGAATCGAAAACAAGATGCCCTACTCAAATCCAAACTGCCCCACTCCATTCCAATCCACCCGCTCCAATCCTGTCCACCTCACCCCAATCGACCTCACTTTATTCCACCCGAACCCACCCCATTCCAATCTGTCCCACTCCAATCTGCCCTACTCCTATCCAGATGAATCTGCCCCACTCTAATCCAAAATAATCTGTCCCACTCCAATCCAAAACAATCTGCCCTACTCCAAAACAAAACAATCTGCCCCACCTCAATTCAAAACAATCTTGCCCACTCCAATCCAAAGCAATCTGCCCCACTCCAGTCTGCCCCACTACAATCCAAGCAATCTGCCCCACTACAATACAAAACAATATGCTCCTCTACAATTCAAAACAAACTGCCCACTCCAATCTGTCCCAGTGCTCCACTCCAATCCAAAACAATATGCCGCATTTCAATACAAAACAATGTGGCTCCGTCCAGTAGCTGAAAATCTACCAGCTTCAACCTACCCGGCTCCAATCCAAAACAATCTGCCTCAAACCAATCTACCCCACTCCAATCAAATACAATCAACCCCATTGCTAACCAAAACAATCTGCCCCACTTCAGTCCAAAACAATCTGCCCTACTCCAATCCAAAACAATCTGCCCCACTCCAATCCAAAACAATCGGCTCCTCTGCAAACCAAAACAATCTGCTCTACTCAAATCTGAACCACACCAATCCAAAACAATCTGCATACTCCAGTTCAAAAGAATCTACCCCACTCCAATCTGCCACACCCCAATCCAAAACCATCTGCCCCACTTAAATTTAAACAATCTGGCTCACTCAAATCTGCCCCATCCAATCCAACAACATCAATCCAAAACAATTTGCCCCACTTCAGTAAAAAACAGACTGCCCCACTCCAATCCTAAACAATCTGCCCCACTCCAGTCCGCCCCCCTTCAGATCGCCCTACTCTAATCCAGTCCACCCCACCCCAATCCAATCCACCCCACTCCATCCCAATTCAACTGACTCCATCACAATTCACACCACTCCAATCCACCACAATCTACCCCAATCCACACCCATCCAATCCACCCCAATCCAGCCCAATACAACCTACTCTACTCCAATCCAATCTAATTCACTCTACCTCACTGCAATCAAACCAACCCAACTACAGTCAAACCCAGCCCACTACAGTCCGACCCACTCCACTACAGTCCAACCCACCCCCTGCAATTCAACCCGTTTAACTACAATACACCACATTTTAAAACAACCCACTCCACTTTAACTTATCCCACTCCAATCGAACCCACCCCAATCCACTCCATCCCAATCCACCTGCCTCACTCCAGTCCATCCCACACCAATCCAATCCACCTTAACCCTCCCAGTCCAGTCCTGTTCACCTTAATCCACCCCACTCCAAACCAATACAGTCCACACCACCTTAATCCACCTCACTTCAGTGGACCCCGCTTCACACCAATCCAATCCACTGCACTTCACACCAGTCAAATCCACCCCACTCTAATCCAATTCATCCTTCTCCAGTCCAGTCCACCCCACTCCAATACAGTCCACCCCACCCCAATCCACCCCACTCAATCCAATCCACTTCACTTCATTCTGTCCACCCCACTCCAATCCAATTCATCTCGCTCAACCCAGCTCACCGACTCCAATCCACTCCACCCAATGCATTCCACCTCACTCCAATCCACCCTACCACATCCCAATCCAATCCAACACACCCAATCCACTCCACCCCACTCCAATCCAACACACTCAATCCACTCCACTCCATCCCACTCAGTCCATCCCACTCAATCCACTTCACCCCACTCTACTCCAATCCACCTCACCACAGTCTACTCCAATCCACCTCACCCCACTCTACTCCAGTCCACCCTACTCTGCTCTAGTCCACCCCACTCTAATCCAAACGTCAACACTCTACTCCAAACCACCACATTCTACTCCAGACCACCCCACTCTACTCAAGTCCACCCACTCTACTACAGTCCACCCCACTCTACTCCTATCCACCCCACTCTGATCTAAACCGCCCCACCCTACTCCAAACCACTCTACTCCACTCTAACACAATCTACCCCACTCTACCCCACTTTGCCTCAATCCAATCTGCACCACTCCAGTTCAGTCCACCCATTCCAATCCACTCCACTCCAAACCATCCCACTCCAATTTAATTCAATTTAACTCCAGTCCAATACAGGACACCATAATCAACCCCACTACTCTTCAATCCACCCCAACCCAACCCACTCCACTCCAAACCAACTTAATCCAACCCACCCAACCCACACCTATCTAATCCACCATACACCAATCTAATCCACCCCACACTAATCCAGTCTAATCCACCCACACCAATCCAATTCACCCCACCCCATCCAATCCATTCCACTCCAATTCCACCCCAGTCAAATCCACCCCAGTCCAATCCAACCCACTGCAGTCCAATCCATCCCACTCTAGTCCAATCCACACTACTCACTTCCAGTTCACTCTAATCCACCCCCTACAAAAAATCCATTCCATTACAATCCACCCCAACCCACTCCAATCCACTTCAATCCAATCCACCCCAACCAAACCCACCCCACTCAAATCCACCCTATTCAATGCCATCCCAATCAAGTCCACTCCAGCCCAGTCACCTCAACTCACTTCAGTCCAATTCATCCCACTCAAATACATCCCACCTCAATGCAATCCACCCCACTCCAATCCCCCCACCTCAGTGCAATACACCCACTCCACCCCAATCCACCACCACCACAATCCAATCCACCCCACCTCAGTGCAATCCCCCTCACTCCAGTCCACCTCACCCCAATTCAGTCCAGTCAACCCCACTCCAATCCACCCCACTCAAATCCACCCACACCACTCTACTTCAATCCAGTCCACCCTACCCCAGTTCAGTCCACCACACTCCACTCCAATCCATTCACCCCGCTCCAATCCACCCCACTCCAGTTCTCTCCAATCCAAACCACTCCAGTCTAATCCACCCAACTCCAATTCACCCCACTCAAAATATGTAGGAGGCTGGCCTGGTTTGTAGTGGGTACTTTGGGTACCTACACCTTATACCAGGTCCAGTTACCCTTATTAGTAAAATGTAGTAGTGTTCTAGCAGCTTAGGCTGATAAAGGTAGCTATAGCAGAGCAGCCTAGGCTGAACTAGGAGACATGCAAAGCTCATGCAATGCCACTTATAGTTACACAGTACTTATACACAAGTAAAGCCAACACTCAGTGTTACCAAAGATAAAGGTATTTATTTGGGTGACACAGTACCAAAAATATCTTAGAGACAATACTCCTTCTGGTAAGTATTGTACACAATATATACACTAGACACCAAAATTAGACAATTAAATATTCATAGAACAATGCAAACAGTAGGAAATCCTATAGAATGCAATGGGAGAAAATGGGTCTGGGGCAACACAAACCATATACTAAAAAAGTGGAATGTGAATCACGAATTCCCCCTAGACAAGTGTAGTGTGTGAGGAATTGCTGGGAGAGTAAGAATACAGTAAAGGTAAGTAAATTACCCCACCCCAGAGCATCAAGAAAAGCAGGAGTAAAGTACTGCAAGTTTTCTTAGGACACACTACACCTCGTTTTTGGGATTTAGCAGCAGCCAACCAAGTCTGCAAAGAACAACTGCTGGATTATTGGGCCTGAAGACCTGCAAAGGAAGGGGACCAAGTCCAGAAGTTGAAAGAAGTTCCAGGAAGGAAAGGAGCCCCAGCCAACCCAGAAGAGAGTGCAAAAGGAGAGTCCCTGGTTAGTCAAAGACTGCAAAATTGCACCCTAGGAAGATGCCAGCAGGTTCCTGCACAATGCAAAAGATGTCCCACGGGGTGAAGATTGTTGCAGATGAGATTTTGTGTCAGAAGTCGCCAACAAGCCTTGGTACAACAAAAGTGCATTTTGCATCAAAAAAATGCTGGATGAACCCAGGAGGTACCTGGGGGCCTCAACTCTGTGTGAGGAGGAAGAGGGGGCTCTCAGCACTTTAGGGAGCCCTCAGGATGCCAGCCAGCACCCCCAGGAGTCGATGGAGCACAACAAAAGGCAGTCCCACGCTGCCGGAGAACAACTCAGTGAGTTGAGCATCACAGGATGGAGTGCTGGGGACCTGGGCTAGGTTGTGCACAAAGGAATTTTGCAAAGAGTGCACAGAGGCCTCAGGAGGCGAAGAAGACACAGTACACCGGAGTACCATCGTTCTTGGAGAAGGCAAGGTCTTACCTCCTCCAAATTGCATCAGCAGGACTTCAGGACTGTCTATGTCAATGATGTCCACCCTCTGTGTCCTTAGGAGCATGCTCGTCATTGTGAGAGGTGTCCCAGGGTACCGGTCGTCGTCTTGGAAGGTGCCTGCTTGGAGCAGGGGAGTGACACCATAACTCCACGGGAGATTTCTTCGGTTCTTCTGGTGCAGGATGAAGACAGGGAGTCCCCATAGTGTGCACACCATGGAAACCGTTGCAGTTGCTGACTTGGAGCTGAGGTTGCTTAAGAAAAGTGTCTCTTGTAGACACTTTGTTGTAGTTACAGCATTTCTTGGAGCAGGCTGCGGTGGATCCGAGGTCAGAAGAGTCTGAAATTGTTGCAGAGGATTCCTTAAGGAAACGTGCAAGCAGAATCAGAAGAGAACCTACAGGAGAGACCCTAAATAGCCCTGAGAGGGGGATTGGCTACCATATCAGGTATGGACCTATCAGGAGGGGTCTCTGATGTCACCTGCTGGCACTGGCCAATCAGAGCCCTCCAGAGTGCCCCCACTCCTTGCAAAGCAAGATGGCTGAAGTTTGGGACACACTGGAGGAGCTCTGGGCAGCACCACTGGGGTGGTGATGGACAGGGTAGTGGTCACTCCCCTTTCTTTTTTCCAGTTTCCCACCAGAGCAGGGGAGAAGGGGTCCCTGAACTAGTGTAGATTGATTTATGCAAGGAGGGCACCATCTGTGCCCTTCAAAGCATTGCCAGAGGCTATGGGAGGCTGCCCCTCCCTAGCCTGTAACACCTATTTCTAAAGTGAGAGGGTGTAACACCCTGCTCTCAGAGGAAATGTTTTGTTCTGCCTTCCTAGGATTGGGCTGCCCAGACCCCAGGAGGGCAGAACCCTGTTTGTGAAGTGGCAGCAGCTGTAGCTACAGTACAAGCCTCAGAGAGCTAGTTTGGCAGTACTGGGTGTCCAGGGTGGAGCCCCCAGGATGCATGGAATTGGCTCCCCAATTCCAGATTTGGAATGGGGGACAATTCCATGATCTTAGACATGTTACATGGCCATATTCTGAGTTACCATAGTGAAGCTACATATAGGTAGTGACCTATATGTAGTGCATGCATGTAATGGCGTCCCTGCACTCACAAAGTCTGGGGAAATGGCCCTGAACTATGTGGGGGCATCTTTGCTAATGCAAGGATGCCCTCACACTTAGTAGCTTTGCACCTAACCTTCAGCAAGTGAAGGTTAGACATATAGGTGACTTATAAGTTACTTCAGTGCAGTAAAAATGGCTGTGAAATAATGTGTGCCTTATTTCAACCAGGCTACAGTGGCAGTCCTGTGTAAGGGTTTGTCTGAGCTCCTTATGGGTGGCAAAATAAATGTTGCAGCCCAAATGGATCTCCTGGAACCCCAATGCCCTGGGTACCTAGTTACCATATACCAGGGACTTATAAGGGGGGTCCACTATGCCAATTGAATTTGGTAAATTAAGTCACTGGCCTACGGTGACAAATTTAAAAGCAGAGAGAGCATAAGCACTGAGGTTCTGGTTAGCAAAGCCTCAGTGACACAGTTAGGCACTATACAATCAATCAATCAACCATTGTATTTGTAGAGCGCACTACCACCCGGTAGGGTCTCAAGGTGCTGGGGGGTGTGGGAGGGGGTGCTGCTACTGCTCAAATAGCCAGGTTTTGAGCCGCTTCCTGAAAGTCAGCAGGTCTTCGGTCTGTCGAAGGGGCAAGGAAAGGGTGTTCCAGGTCTTTGAGGCGAGGTGGAAGAAGGATCTGCCTCCGGTAGTTGCTCTTCGTATGCGGGGGACAGTGGCGAGGGCGAGGTCGGCTGAACGGAGTTGGCGGGATGGTGTGTAAAAGGTGAGTTGTCTGTTGAGGTAGGCTGGACCGGTGTTGTGGAGCGCCTTGTGTGCGTGGGTGAAGAGCTTGAAGGTTATCCTTTTGTTGACGGGGAGCCAGTGTAGGTCTCTCAGAAGGGGAGTGATGTGGCTGTGGCGGTGGGCACCAAGGATCAGGCATGCGGAGATGTTTTGTATGAGTTGCAGTTGTTTGAGGAGTTTGGCCGGGGCTCATGCGTAGAGGACGTTTCCGTAGTCAAGTTTCCTGCTGAAGAGGGCTTGGGTGACTGTTCTTCTTGTATCTGTGGGGATCCACCTGTAGATTTTGTGAGGCATGCGTAGGGTGTTGAAGCAGGATGAGGAGATGGTGCTGACTTGCTTGGTCATGGAAAGTGTTAAGTCGAGGATGACGCCCAGGTTTCGTGCTTGGTTGGTGGGTGTTGGGGCTGCTCCTAGAGCGGTTGGCCACCAGGAGTCGGATAAGGACCTTTGTCTTGTCTGAGTTCAACTTCAGTTTGCTGTTCCTCATCCATTCGGCAACAGCCTTCATTCCTTCGTGGAGGTTGGATTTGGCAGTGAGGGGATCCTTGGTGAGGGAGAGGATCAGTTGGGTGTCGTCGGCGTAGGAGAAGATGTTGAGCATTTCTTGAAATGGCTCAATAAACGGAATCCACTCTTGTTTTTCACAGCCACAGTTACCAGAGAACCTTTGCCCTTTTTGGACTTGGACATCAGACCAGAAAAGGGCAAATTATCTACTATGGTCTACCATAAGCCTACAGATAGGAAGAGTTTTCTCTCATTTAAAAGTTTCCATCCTAGGTCCCTATGAGAGAACTTACCATACGGACAGTTCCTCCAGATTCGGAGGAATTGTTCAACTGTGTCTGACTTTAACCAGAAAGGAAAGGTTCTTGAACAAAAACTAGTGGATAGGGATTAGCCCTTGGCAATTGTGCAGAGGGCAAAGAAGAGGGCAAGGAATTGAGATAGGGAAGTATTCTTGGAGGAGAGGATCAAACCAGAAATAGATCGATCTATCTGTGTTACAACTTTTAACACAGCTTCCAATTAAGTGAAACGGATTATTAATAAGAACTGGAGAATTACAAATTCAGGCGGCTTCCAATTAGATAAATCTATGTTCACCTTTAAGAAAAGTGTGAGTATCCGGAACCTCCTGATACACACTAGACCCCCTAGCTTGGAGAATAGTAATGAACCCATTTTGTGGAATTTGCCACCAGTAGGGCCCATACGGCCTATGGCTCTTGCAGTGTCTGGCCCTTAACGAACAACACTAAGATGGTGGATGTAGGTTTGACATCTCCTTGGATACAGACAATACATACTAATTGTAACTCTGAAAATGTGATCTACTTGATTAAATGCCCTTGCAACCTTCTATACATTGGGGTGACCACACGAAAGGTGAAGATTTGCATCGTGGAACATCGTGATAATATCAGATGCAACAGAACAGTAACTAAAATGGTATCTCACTTTTTGGAAATGGGTCATGAGCCAGGAGATTTCACCTGGACAGTATTGAATAAGCCTACCATCCCCCCACACATGATGGACACAAAAACATTTTTGTTCAGACGAGAACAACAATGGATTTATTGTGTCCGTAGCCAGGAACAGGGACTGAATGACGATATACCTTGGCTCCAACTGAATTGCTAGTAATTTGTAATAAGAGAAGGGGGTACTCGCGTCCAGATACAGTATTAAAGGTGACCTCACTGGTCCCACGAAGATACTAAGTTGGGGATAACAAGATGGGGGTTACTAGGGAACCGGAAGAGATAAGAGGAACACTGTCATTCCACTACTTCCCCTAAGCCAAACCCCCATATGAGATATAAGTAGGGACAGAACATCTACCGAGTGATAGGGAGTGGCTTGGGATGTATATTGCAGAAGATCAGTGACTATACACCATCAGTAGGCTCCTGATTTTGCGACACCAGGTTTCAGTGTCACATTTTCAAAGGCAGTTGAGACCCTATTGATTATATCCATATAATGATATCTCATGCGCCTGATATAATTTTGGTATTGACCACTTTGGTCAGTATACTAATATAGTGATTGAATAGATAAGGCAATAACATGGAGGTTACTAAGTACAGAATCACCTGATTTTGGGAAGTGAGACCATATATGTAGCCAGTGTAGCTAAGAACATTGGTGTGTTACACAAGATTGAATATAGCGACCATTCGGGAGAATTTATGTGTACAGTCAGCATAGCTCTACATTCACCCACATAGGCTATGACATAGAAATGGGCTGTATTTTACCACACCCAACATGGCGGAAGCTGACGGAGATATTTTTCAGGCAGACATATCAGCCGGGCTGCATCAATCCCAACACGTGACTTTTAATTCACAGAAGCAGAAAGAATATCATTCCCACAACATGCCGGACGCTTTTGGAGGGGGTTTATAAGAGGTAGACCAGTCTAGTTGCATGCAGGTAATGCGGGATCATCTGATCGCAGAAGGCAATAAAGAGATGGAACCGCATATGGCCCCCCACATTCACGGAGTTATGTGTGGCAGAGGGGCAGCACCGGACTTTCGACGAGGTGAGCAGGGAAGGGGGCCGGCGGTCAAGAATAGGGGAAGAGAAAGAAACTCTCAGAGAATGAGAGGTATGATGGATGGTTTTTAAGGAATGCTTTTTTACATCGACTTGTGTTTATATCCACCATACTTAGGCCCTCATTCCAACCCTGGCGGTCGGTGTTAAAGCCGCGACCATACCGCCGACAGGCTGGCGGTCCAAAAAATGGAATTCTGACCCTGGCGGTTACCGCCAACAGAGACCGCCGCTTCAACACTCCGACCGCCACGGCGGTACAAACAAACAGCCTGGCGGTCACCGCCAACAGCCCGGCGGGAGACAATGTACCGCCTACCCGATAACGACCCACCAATCCGCCACCTTTTCCGGGGCGGGAGCCCCGCCGATAAAAACACGGCAGAAACAGACTACGAACGGGAAAACGCTCACCTCCACATACTCCACGTGAGATTCCGGCAGTATGGAACCCGAGTTATAGGTCATCCCCGCACTCCTATACCTGCTCCTGTACCAGGAGCACGCCCGGCGGCGCGGAAGACATCGGTGAGTACTGCACCTACGACACAGGGGAGGGAAAAGATTACCGGCACACACCCACCCACCCACACCCACTACAACACACACATCAATGCATTCCCACAGATCACTGTCACAACCCACAAACCCCCCCCTCCGAAATAATGCAAAGACCAAAAGAAGAGATCTTAAACGGGCAGATATATTGAAAAATGGACAGCAGTAATCCAAATAAATAAATAAACTATGTACAAAATATATACATCTACTATATGTAGTCCAACCACTGTCCGTGGACCACAGGGGTCCTGAGCAAAGGGGCAAGGCCCAGTCCCACGACAAGAACTCCACGGAGAGAACACTGCAGGGGCATCAGAAAGAAAAAAGGACAGGCACCTCAGGGGGAAGGGAAGGGGGGGGGCACCTCAGCCACTTGAGTACACGACGCCAGATCCACGAGGGGACTCCATGACCACTGGCCCATCCTGGGGAGAGCAAAGCCACAGTCCATACAGTCCCTACAGTGGGTGGCCTGCCCACTGGGCCATCCTGGGGAGTGCAAAGCCACAGTCCATACAGTCCATACAGTGGGTGGCCTGCCCACTGGGCCATCCTGGGGAGAGCAAAGCCACAGTCCATACAGTCCATACAGTGGGTGGCCTGCCCAATGGGCCATCCTGGGGAGTGCAAAGCCACAGTCCATACAGTCCATACAGTGGGTGGCCTGCCCACTGGGCCATCCTGGGGAGAGCAAAGCCACAGTCCATACAGTCCATACAGTGGGTGGCCTGCCCACTGGGCCATCCTGGGGAGTGCAAAGCCACAGTCCATACAGTCCATACAGTGGGTGGCCTGCCCACTGGGCCATCCTGGGGAGAGCAAAGCCACAGTCCATACAGTCCATACAGTGGGTGGCCTGCCCACTGGGCCATCCTGGGGAGAGCAAAGCCACAGTCCATACAGTCCATACAGTGGGTGGCCTGCCCACTGGGCCATCCTGGGGAGAGCAAAGCCACAGTCCATACAGTCCATACAGTGGGTGGCCTGCCCACTGGGCCATCCTGGGGAGAGCAAAGCCACAGTCCATACAGTCCATACAGTGGGTGGCCTGCCCACTGGGCCATCCTGGGAGAGCAAAGCCACAGTCCATACAGTCCATACAGTGGGTGGCCTGCCCACTGGGCCATCCTGGGGAGTGCAAAGCCACAGTCCATACAGTCCATACAGTGGGTGGCCTGCCCACTGGGCCATCCTGGGGAGTGCAAAGCCACAGTCCAAACAGTCCATAACAGACTCCACTGCCACTGGAGGAGGCATGTTGGCCAGAGGACATCCTGCAGCCCTGCCCGAGACAGATCCTGCCCTGCCACGTCTGCCAAAGGGCCAGCGGTTCTTGCCTGGAAGGGCCCAGTTCAGCGGTTCTTGCCTTGAAGGGCCCAGTTCAGCGGTTCTTGCCTTGAAGGGCCCAGTTCAGCGGTTCTTGCCTTGAAGGGCCCAGTTCAGCGGTTCTTGCCTTGAAGGGCCCGGTTCAGCGGTTCTTGCCTTGAAGGGCCCAGTTCCGCGGTTCTTGAGACGGCGGTCCCCAGCGGAGCGGTGCTGGAGACGGCGGGGCCCAGTTCAGCGGTTCTTTCCTTGAAGGGCCCAGTTCAGCGGTTCTTGCCTTGAAGGGCCCAGTTCAGCGGTTCTTGCCTTGAAGGGCCCAGTTCAGCGGTTCTTGAGACGGCGGTCCCCAGCGGAGCGGTGCTGGAGACGGCGGCCATTCTATGGCCAACTGCTCATTGCCTGGTGGTGCCCTCCTGGGCAGCGGGGATGGTGCTCCTTCAATGCCCACCTGGGCTGTGGGTGGTGGGGCCCTCCTGGCCAGTTGGGCTGGGTCCTCCCTGGGCAGCGGCTATGGGGGTGGTGGGCTCTCCCTGGGCAGCTGTGACGGTTCCTCCCTGGGCAGCGGCTATGGGGGTGGTGGGCTCTCCCTGGGCAGCTGTGACGGTTCCTCCCTGGGCAGCGGCTATGGGGGTTGTGGGCTCCTCCTGGGCAGCTGTGACGGTTCCTCCCTGGGCAGCGGCTATGGGGGTGGTGGGCTCTCCCTGGGCAGCTGTGACGGTTTCTCCCTGGGCAGCGGCTATGGGGGTTGTGGGCTCCTCCTGGGCAGCTGTGACGGGTCCTCCATGGGCAGCAGGCCTGCTGCCTGACTTCTCCGCCTTGCTGCCCTTGCCCTCCTTAGTCGGGAGTCTGTGGCCCTTTCCTCCCTTTGGAGCTGTGGCTGTTGACGGTGGCTGGCTAGTGTCCTGGGGGGATATAGAACCCGGGCTCCTGCGGCGGCCCTTCCGCCTTCTGCTCCTCTTCCCAGGGGGTGGGCTGCCTGTCCCCTTGCTGCTGGGCGAAGATCCAGACATGCGGGCTGGTGGGCTCCAATACCCCTGCACCCTTGTCAAGGGGGCTGCAGGGCTGGTGGTGGCTGAGGTGCTCTTCTTACCCTGACGAGAAGGAGAGGGGGGCTCAGGGTCAGGAAAGAAGTTAGCAGTAGCGAGAAAGATTTTCTTGGGACAATGGAGAGTGGTAGGTACAGTGGGAATGGGAGTGGAGGGAGAGGATGTGGTTGTAGGTGAGTCACGTTTGCTGTCTTTGGGTGCAGGTGCAGGAGGGATAGGCTGTCGTGAGGTGGATGGCTGTTGGGTGGGTGGGTGGCTGCGTTTGTGTGGTGTGGAAGAGGGGGTGACAGACACAGTGGGAGAGGACACAGGGAATGTGTAAATGGCAGTGGGGGTGGTGACTGCACGTGTGCGGACTGTACTGGAGGGTGTGCTGGTGATGGAAACACTGGCTGATGGTGAGGTGAATGAAGGTGTGAGTGTAGACGTCACAGGGAGGGAGGAGGGAGACGAGGAGGTGGGGGTCACAGAGGTGGTAGTGACTGTTGGCATGTCTGCATCGGAATGTTGCTTGTGTGAATGTCTGCGTGATCTGTGGTGCTTATGTTTGGATGAGCTGCTCTTGGGTGTTGAGGTGTGTGCAGGCTGGTCTGATGGTGTGGGTGGGACAGGCAGAGGAACAGGAGACTGGGAGGAGGGAGTTAGTAGAGGGAGGCAGGAGACAGGGACAATGGCTGCCGTCAGTGCTGAGGCCAGAGCCTGGAACGATCGCTGATGGGCAGCCTGACCCGAATTAATGCCCTCCAGGTACGCATTGCTGCGATGAACCTCCCTCTCCACCCCCTGGATGGCATTCAAAAGGGTAGACTGCCCAACAATGAGCGTTCGGAGGAGGTCAATGACCTCCTCACTGAGGGCAGCGGGGATAACAGGGGCAGGGCCTGAGGTGCCTGGGGCGAAGGAGATGCCCGGCTTCCTGGCAGAGCGGGCACGGGGCGAACGCTGAGGGGCTGCTGGGAGGGCGGAGATGGTGCGCTGGGTGGCGGCTGTACCTGTAATGGCGGGGGGCACGGATGTTGCCACCACCGCAAGGGAGCTCCCTTCCGAGGACGTGTCCGTGTCGCTGCAGGCTCCAGTCGTCCCCGTTGTGGAGCTCCCCTCGCCCTCCGTCTCACTGGTCCAGTCAGACTCTGTGGCATGGCCCTCCTGGGCCATGTGAGATGCAGCTCCCTCCTGCCCCGATGCCACTTCTCCTCCGCCTGATGATGCTGATGCACACAAGCACAGAAAGACAAACAAAAAGGGGGGGGGAGAGAGAAATAAAGAGATTTTGAGTACATGGATCACCGGTACAGTTAGCGGACATGACAGACACAGATGCCCCCTGCACTAAGTTGCGCACTTGGGGTCCGCTACGCATTCCGTGGAACATGCCCTACACGCCTAGAGTTGATAACTGCACCCATGGATGACACGGCCCAGGGATGGCTGTACTGGCACACTACTGAGGGTGGTGGCTGGGGACACAGGGGCTTACGGGGGTGCCCAGCCTACAGATATCGCCCTGGCCTAGGGGGACCCACAGCCCTCCTCCCCCACCCAGACACCTCCACTGCGCGACAACAGAGTAGATTATGCTTGTACTCACCCCCTTGTGTCTGCTGTGCTGCCCTCACGCGCCCATCCAAATCAGGGTAGGCCACCGCCAGGATCCGGAACATCAGGGGCGTCAGTTGACGGCAGGCACCCCGCCTACGTTGGGAGGCCATCCCCAGCAGAGACTCGGCGGTCTTCTTGGTCCCGCGGCGGATGTCCTCCCACCTCTTGCGGCAGTGGGTGCCCCGTCCATGGTGGACCCCCAGGGTCCGGACTTCCTTGGCGATGGCACGCCAAATCCCGATCTTCTCATGGGCGCGGACCTATGTGACACGTACAGGGAGGGAGAAATACCACGTTCAAGTTTGTCTGCATTTTCGTTGCCAGTGGCCCAACGCCCCCCATCCCCGCCAGGCCCCCCGCCAGGCCCCCGCCAGGCCCAACATGCCCCCCATCCCCGCCAGGCCCCCCGCCATGCCCCCCGCCAGGCCCAACATGCCCCCCATCCCCGCCATGCCCCCCGCCAGGCCCAACATGCCCCCCATCCCCGCCAGGCCCAACATGCCCCCCGCCAGGCCCCCAAGCCAGCCAGTGGCCCCAAATCCATATTGAATTAAACTCACTTGTTGGTCTGGAGGACCGTAGAGTAGCGCATACTGGGGGAGGACCCCATCCACAAGTTTCTCCAACTCTTCTCCAGTGAAGGCAGGGGCCCTTTCCCCAGTCGCAGCAGCCATTGTCCCTTCCAGACCGAGGTCACAGCAACACTTGCAGTATAGGTCCTCTCCTGTGAAAGTTCAAGTCGCGAGTGAATAAGTAGATAGAAAATGGCGGTCACGCCCGCGGCGGTGCGTACCGCGGCGGGTTTACCGCCACCGCCGGCGCACTTCGCCATTGGCTCCTGATACCCATAGGCTTCAATGTTATCCAATGCGGGTTCGCGCCGCGGTCTTCGACCGCCTACCGCCACGGTGTGCCACGCCAGCGCATTGACCTCACATTCCATTGTCACACTTCACAGGTCAGGCAGCCGCCATTTCGAGGGTCCACATGGCTCAATTTCAACTGCGTCACACAGGCCTAGGCCTTGCATAGCCACTCATACACGCCATTCACTGCATAGAGAATCGTTTACTGTGCAAGCTGTGAGTACGTACCTGTGGGTTGCTTGACTGTGTGCTCCATGTTGTCCTTCCTAGGCACCGTCCGCTGGGTTTGGCGAGGAGAAGGAGGAATCCTCCCGTGTACAGACCGCTGGTGGACCTGTCGACAATGAAAGCACGCCACATTATCCTGACCTACCGGCTTGACCGTGCCACTATACATGAACTGTGTGCCCAGCTGGAGCCCGACCTGATGTCCCCCATCCGCCAACCCACAGGAATTCCCCCTCTGGTGCAGGTCCTGTCAGTACTCCATTTCCTGGCAAGTGGGTCATTTCAGACAACAGTGGGAATTGCTTCTGGGATGTCTCAGCCCATGTTTTCGAAGGTGTTATCCAGAGTGTTGTCTGCCCTGATGAAATACATGAGGAGCTACATCCTTTTCCCTAAGGTGGGCGAATTGGCTACAGTGAAGGGTGATTTCTATGCCCTTGGACATATTCCCAACGTCATTGGTGCCATTGATGGGACCCATGTGGCTTTGGTTCCCCCCCAAGGAAGTGAGCAGGTGTACAGGAACAGGAAAAGTTACCATTCTATGAACATCCAGGTGGTGTGTTTGGCTGACCATTACATCTCCCATGTCAATGCCAAATTCCCTGGGTCAGTGCATGACGCCTACATCCTAAGGAATAGCAGCATCCCTTACGTGATGGAACAGCTAGAGAGACACCGTGTATGGCTATTGGGGGACTCTGGGTACCCCAAACTGTTGTGGCTACTGACCCCAGTAAGGAATCCCCGGACCAGGGCAGAGGAACGGTACAATGAGGCCCATGGGCGTACTAGGAGGGTGATCGAACGCACCTTCGGCCTCCTAAAGGCCAGGTTTCGGTGCCTGCATATGACAGGTGGATCCCTAATGTACTCACCTAAGAAGGTGTGTCACATCATCGTGGCCTGCTGCATGCTTCACAACCTGGCTTTGCGCCGCCAGGTGCCTTTCCTGCAGGAGGATGGTCGAGACGGTGGTGTTGTGGCAGCTGTGGAACCTGTGGAGAGTGACAAGGAGGAAGACGACGGGGCTGAAACAGACAACAGGGACAGAATCATTGCACAGTACTTCCAATAGGACACAGGTAACAATTCAAACATAATTTAGTAAATGTAAACTACTCTCCTGCATCTCTGCTGCCTGTCTATTTGCCCCAGTGTATGATGACTGAGTTGTGGCTTTTCCCTCCCTATTTCAGATCTGGGGTCCCCACTACGAGTCCTGTGCTTCGTTTCCCCATGGACTACAGCTTTGTGGCAGCGGTTTGTTGACTTCACTATGTACAAGGACATATTTGCACTGTCATGTCAATTACAATATTTTGAAATCACAGCCAGACTCCAGATAGTTTTGTGCAAAATAGGTGTTTATTTCAGTGCTCAAAATGGGATGGGTGGTTTCAAGTGGGTGGGGGCTATGGTGAAGGAATGTCCATGGCAGAGTCCAGAGTAACAGTCACACAGGTGCATTGTCCATAGGCCTGTGGAGAGATGGAGCATGGGCAGTTCAAGGATGGACAGGGTGACAATGTGGGACAGTGGGATGACATCAGGTGGTATCCTTTGCTGGCGGGGGTCTTGACATCCTACTCTATCTTCTTGCGAGATCTCAGGGCCCTCTTGCGGGGTGGTTCTTCTCCTGCAGGAGGTGGGGGTCTGGTGGGCTGCTGTTGTGCGGGGGCCTCCTGTCCACTAGCGCCGGCGGAGGTGGTTGGCTGATCTCGGTCCAGGCTAGTGGCAGGGGCCCTTTGTTGTTGTTGAGTGTCCGTCCTGGTGTTGATGAGTTCCTGCAGCAGCCCTACCATGGTAACCAGGGTGGATGTGAGGGCTCTGATGTCCTCCCTGTACCCCCGATAGTGTTCCTCCTGCAGTACCTGGATCTCCTGGAACCTGGCCAGTACCGTCGCCATCGTCTCCTGGGAGCGGTTGTATGCTCCCATGATGGTGGTGAGGGCCTCGTGGTTCCCTGGGCCCGTCCCCCCCCTGTCGCACAGCTGCCCTCCCAGTTCCCCTGTTTCCCTGGGCCTCTGCCCCCTGGCCGGTGTGCCCACTACCACTGCCCCCAGGTCCCTGTTGTTGTTGGGGTGGTGGGTTATCCTGGGTGCCCTGTAGTGGTAGACACACCGCTGATTGACGCGCCCTGGAGACAGAGGCATGGGCCCGCTGGGTGGGAGCTGTGCTGGTGTTCCCAGAGGGATTTGGGTCTGTAGTGGCCTGTGGCTGTCTGAGGGGAACCGAATGTCCAGAGGTCCCCGATGGTCCGGGCTGGTCATCAGTGTCCAGGTCGACAGAGCTGCTGTCATCGCTGACGGCCTCTTGGGTGGGGGGTGTGGAGAATTCTGGGCCCTCCGTGGCGGTGTGTTGGCGGTCGGGTCCTGCAGGGGTATAGAGGTATGGTTATAGTTTCAATGTGTGCCATATGGGTGTATCTGTGGGTTCCCGTGTCCCCAAGTGCTGGCATTCGTGTGTGGGGGCTTTGGTGAGGGTGGCTTGTGGGGGGGATGTGTATATGCATTGGGCATGCTTTGGTGATGGGTGTCCATGCTTAGTGGACGCATGCAGGTCTAGGTTTTGGGATGTGTGGGTTGTGATGGTGAGACATTGGCAGGGAATAGGTGTGCTGGGGGTGGGGGTGAGGATGGTGGTGGGGGTGAGGATGGTGGTGGGGGTGAGGGTGGGGGTGAGGATGGGGGTGGGGGTGAGGGTGGGGTTCGAGGATGGGGGTGCGGGTTGGGGTATGATTTGGCATGCAGGTGGGGGGGGGGGAAGCAGTATTGAAGCTTCAACTTACCAGAATCCATTCCTCCGCCGACTCCTGCGAGGCCGTCAGGATGCAGGATGTTAAAGACTTCCTCCTCCCATGTTGTAAATTGTGGGGGTTGAGGTGGGGGTCCTCCGCCAGTCTTCTGCACGGCGATGTTGTGCCTGGATACCATGGAACGCACCTTCTCCCGTAGGTCGCTTCCTGATGTCTTCCCGATTTCTGGGGTGCTGTCCCACAGCGTTGACCCTGTCGACAATCCTCTGCCATAGCTCCGTCCTCCGGGCAATGCTGGTGTATTGGACCTGTGTGCCGAAGAGCTGGGGCTCTACCTGAACGATTTCCTCCACCATGACCCTGAGTTCTTCGTCTGAGAAGCGGGGGTGTCTTTGGGGTGCCATGGAGTGGTGTGTATGATGTGTGGGGTGGAGTATGTGTAGTTAAGTGTGTTGAGTGTGGTGGTGTGTGTTGTTTTGTGTGTGGATATTGTGTGGGTGATGGTGTAGTGTGCCTCTGTGTGATGGTGTTCTATGATCGCTGCTGTGTCTCTCAGTGCTTCTTTTTGGATTTTGGTCGAAGGGGTTTGTGGGTGATGTGGGTGTGTGTTTTATATTGTATTGTGTGTGTGGGAGTGGTGTGTGTATGTGTATCAGGTGTGTGGAATTCAAATCGTCCAATGTTGCTGAGTTTTGTTCGTTTGTGTGTATTCTGACCGCGGCGGGGTGTACCGCCAATGGAAAACCGCGTTTGAAAGACCGCCGCGTGGATTCGTGGGTCAGAATGGCATGGGCGTATTTCTGTTGGCGTGACGGTGGAGGTTTGGTCACCTCCACTTTTCCGCCGACCGCTGGTCTGGCGGTCTGTTGTGGCTGTCGGATTTTCGGCGGTTTGGCTGCTGCGGGTCAGAATGACCGTGGCGGATTTCCGCGACCGCGGCGGAATTATGGAGGATTTCTGACCGGCGGTAAGCGCCTTTTACCGCCGAGGTCAGAATGACCACCTTAGTGTGTGACTACGGGGAGGTGCTCCCACGATACTCCAGTTTTGGAGATTAATAATGAGAACTCGGTAAGTGGAATATGTTTCACATATCGAGAAACCTGACGCCTGAGACACTGTTTGGGGTGATGGTTGGTGTTTTTAAGAAGTTTGCACTAAGCTTCTTGATATTAAAAAAGTACAGATTGGGAAAAACATGAGCATAGAAGGCATGCACAACAATGGGGCTTGGGGAACATGGGTACATACTATACTTCATGAGTGAACAACAAGTAATACGGGGACGTAGGAGTTTGTTTGTTAATTTTGTGTTTGTCTTTATATTCCCTTATAGATAATTCTGAGTGTGTGTACTGGAAGAAAGGGGGTATATTGAACCCGTCAGTATTATTGGTCATTAATTGAGTAAGTGACAGGTGGGACATGGAACATGAAGGGGATATATGGTCCTGATGAAGGCCGATCGATCCTTAGGTGCGATGGTAAAGGCCGATACATGTTGATCTTGCATAGAATCGTTGGGGGTGAAGGGGTGATTGTGTCCCCATATCACCACCATTTCTTTCAACCTTTTTAATCCTATCTTGTAAAACCTGGAATAAAGACTGAACATGGATTTTTACTCAAGATAGTATTAATTATTGAGTGATATGCTCTATATGTATGTGGTCCCCATTTGTTAGTCGTGTTTTTTGTTCCCCCTCCCTATTGCTCCATTCCTTATGTTGGCTAACGTGGGAATGTGTCAGCATGGCCCTGTGATGAAGCATGCCACTACTAGTGGGTGAGGGCAGTTTTTTCTAAACCATTATGCTGGCTCTCTAGCTGGTGAGATCAACTTTGGGATCTCTACGTTTATATCTTTTCCTTTGTGTGTTATGAATTATAATACTCTTATGATGTGCCTTTCTGTGGATGCAAATAGTGTAAGGCCCTCCTTCTACTGAGGCAACCTCAGATATCTTGCATACAACTCCACCGTTTCCCAGAATGTATTACTATCCCAGTACTGACACATCCACAGAACACTCAAAAACAACTCGATTCTGACTTACACTATGTCCGGGAATATCAGTGCTGAGACACTTAGGGGCATATTTATGAGGGGTTTGTGCCATGCTTGCACCATGTAACATGATACATGTGTGGTGCAAACCATTTTTGAAGCCACACAAAGCCACTTTGAATGGCTTTAAAATTATGGAATAAGGCTACACAGCGGAAATCGCTGAGTTGGCTTTCCATGAGCCAGCAATTCCCCCAACAATAACATTTTACAAAAACCATTCAAAACAAGACCAGCATTGTTAGAGTCAAAAGTCCCACTGACTATGCAAGATCTGTTGGCTTTATTTTTGCTTGTTTGAACGATGGGTATGCCTTGGAGATTGTAAAAGTATTTGACATTCACCTCCCCCAACCTCATTAAGGGTGGAGTTACTCAGTGACTCTGCATCTGAAAAGGCACAAGTTACCATAAAATGGCAACCAGACAGCTACTTGGAGAAGCACAACATACCTTGCTCAAGATTCTTGCTGTGCCATATTCCTCCTTCATCGGCGAGGACTTCAATCTTCAGGTCAACCATGAATATGAGCAACTGCTGCATCCCTTATGGGACAGTGGAGCTGAGAACCATCAAATGCCAATGCTTGCTTTGATACATCCACTTAGAGACCTGTTTTGAATAAAATTACTGATCTTAGAGAGACTGAGCAGTAACTTCTCCTTCTCTTCATCATAGTAAGTGCAGAAGAAAACTCCATAAGACTCTCTCCACTGATGTTTCATTTCAGGTGATATTTGCAGGTGGGCCTATCCTCACTCATTTCTGGAACTGGGACTTATTTTTCAACTGCAGACTCAGAAAAAGAAGGAGAAAGGCGGCAAAGGTAAATATAAGGAGGAAGAGAAATACAGGAAAACAGAAAGAGAGAAAGCAGTAGTTCAAAAAGAACCTGCAAGAGTTTGATAAAGGATCAGGAATTGTAACATGGGGATGAAAGAGGCATGCAGTGGAATCAAAATTTGATAGCATTGGTGCTTGACAACGCCAATATTCAGCAGCCTGGGATTCTGAGAAACAGTTTGTGCCTTGCACTTCATTATTTACAAATAGAGACTTCCCTATTTCTAGTGACGAAAGTCTACATTTGAATAAAGACACAAAGGTAAGTATTATGCACTCTTTTTTTGCTTTAATTTAATAGCAACCAAGTTAAAAAATAAACGAACTACATCTCTGATGAAGCACAGAGGAACAAACTACAGCCTGAAATCAGAGGGGGATGACCTGTCAAGGGTAATAATTAAAATAACAGTCTTAACTTCGAACAACAAGTCCTGTTATCTTCCTAGAGTAGTTAAGAATAATGTGACATTGGAATACTAATAATAATAATCATGGCAGCCATTAGAAAAGAGAACAACCCTATAGCCACTATAAATGAAGTAGGAGGACCTGAGGAATGCTGGATCAGAAACATTGAGGGCCTTATTATGGCTTTGGTGGACCCGAAGTCCCGACGGGTAGGTTGCCGCCAGTGCAGCTGCCTCCTTACTGGGCCCATTATGAGTTTCCTGCTGGGTCAGTGGTCAGAAACCCAGTTTCCACCCCCTGGCCCAGCAGGAAATGGCCTACAGCATTGTCTCTGGCTCATAATAGAGCCGTCTGCAATGGTGTAGTGCGTAGGGTGCACCAGCACCCTTTGCAGTGTTCACTGTCTGCAAAGCAGACAGTGAACATTGTGACGGAGCTGGCCATTGGGGCCCCCTGCACCCCATCTCCGCCAGCCGTTTCAATTGGGTGCCACCGCCATGAAACCGCTGGTGGAGAAGGGAGTCTTAATCCCCCAGCGCAGCGCTGCTTGCAGTGCTGCCCTGCTGGATTAAGACTGCCAGCACCGCCAGACCGACGTGAAGTCCTAATCTGGCGGTGCTGGTGGTCTGACCGCGATGCTACTTCCGCGATCGTAATATGGCAGTTGGACTGCCACATTGATGGCGGTCCATCTGCCACCGCAACCCGGGTAGTCATTAGACAGCCAGGGTTGTAATGAGGCCCTGAATGTTGAAATAAATGAGGAAACAAATGTAGAAATTTCATCAACGATCCAAGTAGTTGCTGACTTGTAGGAGATCCTCAAGAGGAAGGAGTTCATGGTTCAGACAGCATTATGTAGAGAGAAAAGGGAGGGTTAGATAAAAGTGGTGTGGTAATACTGGTCTCTTTGTCTTTACTACAGTTTAGACCTTCTTTCACTAAAGCTAGGGAAGTCTCAATTTTATTACAATACTGAATGCTCCTATTATGGTATTTAAAGCATAGAAACAATAGAATCTACCAAGCTAGTAACAGGTTTACAGTAACAAGTTCTAAACATTGAAATATTAGATTAATCTGATCTGACAATGCCCTTGAGCCAAGCACCTCAGAAAAGGCTTTAAAAGCCATTACACTTCTGGCAGAGTGTGTGCAAAAAGTCGCTGTATCAATACCAGCTAAAAGCATGATCCCTTTCACCCAGTGAGCAAGGGTAGTATAAGATACTGGGTTTCTGAGGTTTATGAAATGAAATTAACAACTGGGTGAAGGAGGGAATTGTTAGCAATGCAAACTTTAAAACAGTTTCCAGCACAAAGCTTTTGTTGAAATGGAAAGTAAGGATAAGGCACTGACAAATTAGTTTTGGTCCTTTTATGCACTTGAAAACAAACTCTTATAGGGGTACTGAACAGAAATAACATCATATGCCTTCACATCAGAGAGGCACTTTAACTAAACCAGACACTATAGTATAGTCAACTTTGTAGACAAATATTTCAAGGAAAGGTCAAAATTGTCCTGCCAAGAATTTAATAAATTAAGTCCCAGGTAAACATCCTACATGTTATCATATGAAAGCAAAGGGGGATTAGAAAATCTTGCTCCCTTTAAAAGATGGCAAATCAACGAATGCTCTCAACTTGTTTTTGATCCACCCTGACATGTTCTGCTGATAAAGCTGACCTATATCAACCTTATCCTGAGAAGAAAGTGAAGCCAGAAAGTTGACAATCAATACTAGGGATCTGAACCTCTGATCAGACACCAGCATTTCCCTGCCATTCATGCAGCTATGTTAAGTGTGGCAGTCCCCAAGGCCCCAGGAATGGCAGGTGGATTGAGCAATTGCTGCTGAAATGCCTGGGGCTGTCCAGGATGAATAGAAACCTTCAAAGCTACTTGCAGGAAGGACTGGGTGAAAATCAAGTTGTGAGATTGACATAACCGGATCAGAAGGAGTTGGGAAAAGGTGCAATGAGAATGAGGTAGTTTACTCACAGCTGTAGAACCAGGAACCATGGTTGAGCTTGCCAAAAGTGGGTTACCCAGGCTAACAGGGCATACTGAAGGAAAGGCTGAGCCAAAACCTGTGTGATCATGATAAACAGGTAAAGGCGTAATTCAATTGATGGACTTGAGTTCGCAGAAAGGCATCTGTGGCTAGATCTTAGGGATCTGGTTTTGAGATGGAAATTGAGTATCCAATCTGGAAGCAAAAGGGTATATTGACATTGGCCAGAATATGGAAGAAATCTTCTTGAATATGGAAGGTGCAGATGCCAGATGCTGGAGTCTAGAGAATATCTGCAACACCAATCTCCTATCACACCAGATTTCCTGGAAGTAGTCTATCTGAACCAAGAAATATAGGTGAAGACAGAATTCCAAAAAGCTGTTGGTTAGATTTGCTAAAGTTTTGGATTTTATACCTCCCAGGTGGTTTATGTGCCTCAATACTAAGAGATTTTCCATTTGTAAAAGTATTGAACAACCTTTTCTGTTCTTTGCAAAAGTCTGAAATGCATAGGAGTCTGCAAGCAGCTCTAAAAGTTTGATATGCAGAGATGACTCCTGTTCTGACCATGTACCTCCAGTCGGGTTCTCACCACATCTTGTGCCCCAGCCTGTCCGATTTGCATCGGATTCTAAAACAATATGTGGGGTGGTAGAAGCAATCACTCTGCCATTCTTTGCATCCAGCTGATATACCCACAATTGGCATTCTACATGGAATTCTTGATCCAATTGCATAATTTCCAAATAGGAGAGGCCCTTGTGAAAGTGATGAATCTTTAACCTTAGAAGAGTTCGATGAGGAAAAATGGCCTGAATTGATGAGGCTTTCAGTCCTGGCAAACATGCTCAGGACCTTAGGGAAATGACTGATAAAGTTAGGGTGTGTTGTTGAGGTAATCGGAGAATGGACTTATCTGTGTCAATTGGAAAACGTAACTCTATCTGAGTTGGTGGAGTGGTAAAGACTTGTCTCTATTAATTAGGAAACCCACACTCTGCAGTACATTCAGGCACGTCTCTAGTTTGTAGTGAAACTGTTTTTTGTTCTGTGTCATTAGGAGAAAGTCATCTGACTAGACAATCAAATATGTTTCTCGAGCCCTCAGATAAGCTACTTCTTGTCTCATTATCTTTGTGACGCACCATGCTCCTGTAGAGAGTCTGAAGTGGAAAATTCAGTTTTCTCATTAGAATTGTAGGTGTTTCGGGAGGAGTCAAAATGTCCACCTGAACAGATGTGCCACCCTGTAGCTCTGATGAAAAAATGCATCAGGACCCCCCTCGGTCCCATCCGCTATAATCCGGGGGTGGCTGGTGCCAGAGTGTGCGGACCAACCTCAGGGCATGAAATGGGGAGACACTGTGATTGTACCATGTAGAACACTGCACACAAGGATCTTGAGACAGGCGCAATCACATCTGCCAGACTTTGAAGCCTGGGACCTGAGTCCTCTGAGTGAGAACCTCTTGATGCTGCAAGACTGAGACAAGCTTGGTGTCTGTGTTAAAGACAAAACAGCGGTCGGGCCGACTGGCCAGCACAGAGGTCAACCGACAGGGAATTGAAGGTGAGCGGAGTTGCCTAGAGGCCCCGAGGGAGGCATTAACAATCCTATGTGCAGGGCCTGAAGACTGATGGCCTGGTGGTGAACGGAGGGGGGGAAGTCATTATGACCCCCCATGTCTTTGCAGCGTGGCCCCAAAAGCTAAGCACGGCCCCAGACAGACCTAAAATGGAGCAAAGGCCTACCTGACAGTTAACAATGAAGTCTAAGACCTGGTGGCCCCAGGGAGATCAGAGATCATTGACAACCACCGGAGGGAGCAAGAGTGCTATCTGCAGTGGCTTAGACAATCATGCCCCTTCCATATTTACAGACCCACTCCAGGTGATGGCCAACGTTGCCCCTCTCATTTACATGTAGTATGTGATGAGTACCTAAACCTGCTGAGTGAACTATGGAGCTCTGCTTGGCTGGCCACGAGGCGCAGTGTGTGAAGAGGTGCTCTTGAGGCATTTAAACTGTGGGACTAACAGAGTCACGTCACTGGGCACGAATGCCACATAAACCCAAGAGAGGCCCGAGGCAGGCCCCTAAAACACAACATCTGATCAAAGAGGGATTGGTGAGAATGGCCAAGAGTGTGACTCCTAATAAAGCACCTGCCATGGGGGAGGTTCTGCCGCCCTCTAACCTAGAGAGAAGGAACCTAATCTTGGCAGGTAACAAGGCCATCATGTGAAAAATACATGTGGTAGCTACCACCGTGGCACTGTCGTGCCAAGACATGGAAAAGAAAAGAGAATGAGTGAAAGACCTAGGCACCAGGACTGATGATACAGATGAGCTACTGGGAGTGCATACTAGCCAACTGGCAGACCAGAAAAGACGCCTACAAATACAGAGAGTCAAATTAGCAGATTTAGAGGATAGATCTCGATGCAACAATGTTCACATATAGAATTGCTGGAAGGAACGAAGTCCGCACAAGTGAAACAATTTCTGGAAATAAGGTTGCCTACTGTCCTACCAGGGCTGGACTGAGAGAGGGGACTGTTGTTGGCCAGGGTGAACAGAATTTTGGGAGGTAGGCCCAAACCTGGCGTACCACCATGTATGCTGATCACAAAGATGTTGAAATACAAAAGAAAGTTGGGCAAACTGACGGCGGCGGGCCAGCAGGGCAATGTTGAATTCAATAAGACTAGGATCTCTTTCTACCCTGACCATGACATGGCAACTCAGAAAAGATGGAGGTCGTTCATGGAAGTGAAAAGGAAACTCAAAGAATGCAGACTGGCCTATGCACTGTTTCCGCCAGCATTCCTCTGAGTGGATGTGCAGGGGAAGAGACACTTCTTCAATCATGCTGAGGATGCTAGGTAGTGTATAGAGAACCATTGACTGACATGACGGAAGAAAGCGTGCACTACTGGACACAGGTTTATGGTTCAGTGAGTGGGGGACTGCTAACAATGTTTATTTTAAACCAGAGCGGGACACACATCAAATGACTGAGTATACTATGCAAGTCACCTATTGCTTGGGTGACTTATAGGTGCACTACTGCACCCCGGTGTATGTGAGGAAACTAGCGGCATGGTTTCTGAAGCCTCCCAAATCTGGGGACCAGGGGACCCACATACTAGATAAGGGAAGCTTGACTATTGTTTAGAGGGGGTTGGATGACACCATATTTGTTGCTTGTGGAGGCCAGCTTGGTATGGGGCACACAGGTGGGGAAGAGAATGTTGTACAGATTTCTTTGAGGGAGTGGGGGACATACTGACACCATACGCACATTATGATATTATAAGGATGGGTGACTGTAACTGTGTATTTGATAGAAATTTATACAGCTCTTGACCCACTTCAAGGCCATTAGGCAGGTCATATAAGGCATTACTGGAGGGCATGGACACTCCAAGAGTTATGGAGAACCCAACATGGTCAGACAAGGGGTTACTCTTTTTACTCCCAGCCACATGAAACCTTTTCTAGAATTGATTATACTTTCATCCACCCGGAAGAGGTTGCACAATTAGGGAAGGACCAGTATCTGGACCATACCCTATCAGACGATGCTCCACTAGCGGTGGAGCTGCATGGCCAGGCCTATCTAGTGCCGGTTCCCCAGTGGCTCTTCCAGCCCAGAGCACTATTTGATCAAGCGCTCCTGGAAGATAGCAGGGAAGAAGTGAGGGAATTCCTTACTGTAAATATGGAGACAGTGTCAACTGCTGGAGTAGTTTGGGAATCCTTCAAGGTGACAATATGAGGGTCATGACATATGGGGTATGGAAGTCCTTGGCGCATACAGTCACAAGATTGAAACAACACAAAGCAGACATTAACAGAGAGGCTCCACACAGATGCGATCTGGGGTACGTGACACGGCTCGCAGGAGGAGTTGGACAAAGTTCGCAACACTCTGGAGAAGCATGATTATACAGCATACCTGGAAATGCAACACAAGAAGGGAGATTAATCTGGCTGAATATTAGCATGGTTAGTTAACCAGAAAGGGGGAGGAAACTCTGTAGTATCTCCTAAGGATGCACACGGAGTGCTCATGACAGTCCGGGAAGATATACTGAGCTGGTTAGCAGAATTCTATGCAATGCTTTATGCGCTGCAGGGCCAGCATGATGATGCAGGTATGGCTGCTTTATTAGATGAGGCATTTCTACCCAGGGTGGACAAGGACACCAAGGCTTTACTGAATCCGCCACTGGAAGAAAACAGATATAAGGTGGGCGATTAAGCACATGAACAGAGGAAAAGCATTGATGGGCTCTGTGTTGAGTTTTATCAGACTTATGTGGATCAACTGTGGGCACCTTTACTGGCTATGTACATGGAAGCATTTGGGTTGAGGGTACTGCTGGCATCACTGAGGGAGGATACTATCATAGTCTTTCCTAAACCAGGAAGAGATCCCACCGACTGTGAATGTTACCGCCCTCTCTCAATGATTAATGTAGACGCTAAGATCCTGGGGAAAATATTGGCCCAACAACTGCCAAAAGCAGTGGAGAGGATTATACAGATACAGATCAGGCAGGGTTTGTGAGGGTGGGCGTACTACCACCACTAACATATGGAAATTGTTCCTTATTGAACCACTGGTTTAACTTATACGTGCAGACATATGAATTCTGTCATTCTAGAAGAGGGCAAGTGGGAAAGCATCTCCCATATGCTAATGACATTCTACTGACCCTAACAAAATCAAATATTACATGACAAGCAGTATATGGCACACTACCTGATGTGGAGGTACACTCGTGGTTCTGACTGAATGCCAACAGATTTGTACTTTAACCCATACAGGCAAATTTGGCTGCAGACTCAAACCTCCTTAATATAATAGTTCCAACGACTCCGTTTAAGTACCTAGGAGCGCATTTGACCTCCGATATGACTGAGACCTACAACTCCAATGTGGGAGCCTTGCTGGATGACCTAGAGCAGTGTGTACGTAAATGGTTGCGGTTCCCGAGGTCTCTTATATGGTGCATAGCTGTCAGTAAGATGATTATGTTACTATGTGTTGCAACACAGCCAATGCATATATTAGAGCTCTGCTTTCTCCCATTGGATGAGCTACTCAGATTACTGTATTAGGGGCATGGAAGGGCACGGATCAGCTTGGAAGTACTGAGGCTCACCTTGAATGGTGGAGGGCTGCAAGCACCAAACTTTAGGACTTATTAATGGGTGCCTCATTTCCATCATGCAGTGTCATGGTTGCAGGAGGGGGCCACTGAGCCAGTAGCTGTGATACCAGCACATCTGGTCCAAACCCGAAGTATCTTGGGGTGGCCTCTAGTTCCTCATAAGGAAAAGGCAGCCCTGCTGATGCAAGTTAAAACCCTGTTGAACATATGGGGGCAGATATCGAAGAGAGAAGGGGAGGAGTATATATATATATATATATATATATATATATATATATATATATATATATGTACAACAGCTAGTCTCCTGGCATACCAGCAAAAGAAACTCACCAGTGGGCTCCAACTGGTTGATGGCTGAACTTGGATCCATACCCACACTCAGCACCCACAAAGGGTACCTCAGAGTAATCAACTAGAGCAATCTGGACATGACTGCACAAGCCAACCCCATCACTGCATTTTGATTCCACACCCTGACGATAATGAGGAAGATCTTCAAATGGCTCCCAAGCAACACTAGAAAAACTGTTACTCACTCCCTAGTCACCAGAAACTTTGACACCTTCTACACTGGGATCATCAAGCAACTCACTAGAAGACTACAAACCACTTGGCTGCCAGACTCATCCTCAACCTCCCACACAGACTTCACATCCTACCACACCTCAGGGAGCTCCACTGGTCCTGACACACAAACACCCTCATTTTCAAACTCCTCACACACACAGTCAAGGCACTACACAACTTAGGCTCTACCTAGCTGAACAGGCCAAGGTTTCTGAGGTTTTGTAGAAGGGCCACATAGTTTGGGTCAGTGAGATCCTCTGAGGAGGAATCTAAGTTCTCCTAAGAGGATGAAGGAACTGACGTTGATAATGAAGGGTGCAACAAGTCTGTGATGACGCTGGCAAAATTGGCGTGGTGTCCTGGTGGTCTGTATATGGGACTT
Source organism: Pleurodeles waltl (assembly GCF_031143425.1). NCBI lineage: Eukaryota > Metazoa > Chordata > Amphibia > Caudata > Salamandridae > Pleurodeles > Pleurodeles waltl. The sequence continues at coordinate 629,255,591 of NC_090444.1, read as the reverse complement.
CTGCACAGAAAGAAGTTGGCTGTGATGCATATCTTAAACATGATGTGTTCTATATAGCTGGTAGGGGTGTCCGTGTAGGTGGTGCATTTAATTGTATTTTTGAATATGATGGCGACTTTACCTCCAGGCTTCTGCTAACGGTCTTGTCTGGTGATTGAGGAGCCAGCAGGGTTGGCTGTAGCAATGTCCAATGCAGATTGTGGGTTTAGCCATGTTTGTGTATAGCACAGCAGGTCCAGAGCGTGATTGTGCAGAGCCTCCCAAATTTCCATGGTGTGTTTGTTGAGCAAGCGGGTTTTGAGGAGCATGCATACAAATATTATGTGTTGTGTGTGTGTGGTGTTTGGTCTATGTAAGCATAGGTGGATGGCTGGTTTGCTTGAGTGAGTCAGTATGGTGCTGGGTGCTGTTGGTTTGGGAGTTGCGGGTGTAGGGTGTGAGAGAATACATGAGGACTTGCAGGACTTGGATGTGCATGCTCCTGCAGTGATGTGTGGTGCAGTGTGGCAGCGGTGCGGGGAGTAGCAGCTGAAACTGAGAGCACAGAGGAGCACAGCACAGTTCTAGTGGGTGGGCGAAAACCAGGGTTCCCAGTGCTGGGCACATTCCAGGCACCTATGGCATGCTAGTGGCACTTCTGCTGTGCATATCTGGTGCATGTCCATTCTGTAATAGTCATAAGGTAGGCCCTGAGAAGGGTTACTGAAGGTACAAGTAGGCTTCGTGAAAAGGGTTTGTGGAACATGCACTCATATGTGTGACAGTCTGGGATTGCTTTATTTGCTAATGTGCCACTAAGACAATCCAATTGCAGTAGTCTAGTATTTCTTCTAGTAAGTTACTTAGCTAACAATCTGATTGGATAACCAGTCAGGCTCACAGAGATAGGACTGAGGAGCTCAGCATGATCTCATATTCCAGGCAATTTGGTACTGTAAGGCAGAGGTTGATGGGGTGATTCTTACAGAATTTTGAAGATACTTACCCTCATTACATGATGGGTTCAGGCACACACTGCCCGCAAAGTGATATTCGACAGGAGGCAGATTATGTGCCACATTAATGCCACAGTAGGCAATTTAAGGCTACCCGTAAATTCCAGGATAGAATAAATTGCTTTAAGAGGAAAGTGCATTCGGAAATGGTAAAATATCATTTTACCTGAGGTTATGAAAATCCCTACAACAGAGCCAAATTGATCCCAGAGAGTGTGGAGGCCAGTGCACAAGAGGAGGCAGCAGAGGGACATCAGGGCGCACTGTTTGTTTCTGCACAGCATGCACAGATCAGAAGCAGGTCTGCGGATGGACACGTGTAGTAGAAACAAGGAGGGAATCCAGAATGATGCGTGGAAAAAAACGTGGAATGAAGCAAAAAAACACCTGGACACTGTATTATAAAATAAAAGCAGGCCCTGTGGTGCAGCATTAAACCACTGTCCAATAGCAGCTTCATCTTCATGAAATAAATGACCTGGGATTCACTTACTTAAGGGCAAAGAATTCTATGAACTTGTCCAGTGTAATGCGCGACATACCACACAATGACACACCAAAAACCATTCTTGGAACAGATATAATAGTTTAAGAATGCACACCACTCACAGCAACAAGTGGCCTCTTAAGACCTCTGGATTTCTGTTCCCATGGCCCAGGGTGCTACACCTGCAGGCTTGCTGCTGGACGCTGGTGTGGAGACTCAAGGTCCCAGGCTGCATTGCCCCATGGAGAAGGGGCTCATCGACATAATTTCACACCTGGGTTATAAAGCATAGAGGGATCCCCTGTGGCGCAGCCTCCCCTTTCTGAAATCTTATTCTCCACAGCTTGGGTGCTCTGCCGTTAGAGTGAATAGCTTATTAATTTGTTGTTCGACTTGACTTTTCTGAACCCTCCTCCTTTGGCTACCAAGGAGTAGCAATAGAATTTTGTCATTTTTGAATAATGCTGTGGGGATGTTATCACACAACAGAATGTAGCCTTGCCTAGCATTCCCCTTCCAACAGACACACCAATTGAGGTGACCTGCCAACTTCCCCCTGCATCTACTCCATACGTCATCATCCTGGCTAACATTCTGTCCATCAAATCCAAAGGAAATGAGAACTATTACCAACTTAAAACAAAGCAGTTCACTGGCTGTATAGCAGCCTCAATTGCAATCGTACCCAGCCTCTCTTCAAGGAGATTATAATGATCAGGAGAGTGGGCTGGGTAGGAAATGTACTTAAAACATATGAAGGGGACTGTGTGGTTGCGATTTTTTTCAGTGCAAGAAGAGCTGTTTTCTTACTGCATAATCTATCACCCCCTACCTCCTCTAGCACTAGAATTGCAATACTGCACTTCGGTTTTTTCTATAAACTGACAATTTGAGGGGTACAATATCAGGAGGAGGTGGGTCAGAGATATAGGGTCAGCTCAGCTCTTTAGCATCCTCTGGGGTAGATATGTGATCTCCTTTTGAAAAACATCTTTGAGTCACTATGTGGGCTTAATGACCAGGACTGACTGGCCTGTGGGAATGATTCTCTAGATGGCCTAGAGGGTGTTAGCCCTCAACAAGAGCTGAAAGTAATGTGGTGGAACATTGCCGGAGTACAGAGACAAATTTACCATGTAGGGTGGGTAAAGAAGATCGATTCCTTCAATATTACAAGTCTCCAGGAGACTTGGGACACAGTGGTGTTTTGTGCATAGATGGCTATGTTACATTTCACTGTAAAGCTCTGCCCTTGCCTCATGGGAGAGCAAGAGAGGGTTTAGTCACGTTAATCAAACTGAACTTGAATTGTAATTTGGAAAGGATGCTTTGTCATTCACCTCACATCTTGGGGTCCTTATGTCCTTTTAAAAAGAATTAAGTATTTGAGCTATTAATGTGTACAACTCCATGTCTGGGGCGTGGATCAAGATGTCCTCAAGGATCTGAGTGTGTTTTTGAGCGATTATTTCTCTTACTCCCCCACCCCCAATATTCATGTTTGATTTAGGTGTGCAATTTGATCAATTTACTCATTAAGAATGATGCTACTGCTCAAGGGAGAATACCTACTTTTATAGGATTGGGGTGGGGTTCATTATTGATTTAATATGTGTTTCTGCTGTTTTATTTCTCTCATTTTTAAACGTTAGTGCTGATTGGGACATTTATGGCGAACACAATCCACTGTCAGCCTCTTTTAAGTGGAAGCCGAAGGGGGGGCCTACTCATTCGTATATTGACCCTCTCACTCTTAAAGATCAGGGCTGTAGAGTGCAATAAGCTAGGGTTATTCCAGAGAATTTTAACTTTCATGCTGTCTACCTGTCAGGCAGGTTTTCAGACTTGTCTTTAGGTGGATGCATCGGATGAACATACTCTGCTTTTGATTCAATGGATATATTAAGTCCACCCTCACCAAAACAGGAGCTGTCCCGTCACCTCCTCCATGGAAGTGGTTTGAAAAGGCCTGTTCAATAATTCATGTAGAATTGTTGGTGGTGCTTAAAAAGAAACCCCGGGATAGTGCCAGGGTGACAAATACCAGGGCTACCTACTGCATAGTTCTGAAGGACAGGAAGAATGATATAACAATGGAAATGTGGGTGTGTCTGGGAGGTCATCAATCATCCCCTGTTCAGTTCAGCACAGGTCCCAGTCCAGGTCACGATAGTCTCACTACAGGCCTGGAGTGATCATTTTTCTAATTTGTATCATTTCAAGGATCCTGACCCCACTATCATGGAAGTGCACCTAGCAGAGAGGCTGGAAATACAGTGGGAAAACGTTAGGTAAGCCATTGTCTTCCTATCAACAGGGAAGGTACCCGGACAGGGTCCCATTTGACCTGTTTAAGTCTTTGGTAGATCTCTGTGCACATGTGATGTGGCACATAAATGCAGCACTTCGTGGCTCCATTCCTACAGGCTGTTGCCACTCTGTGATGATGCCCATATTCAAGAAGGGGGAAAGATCGGACCCCGCCTGCTATAGGCCGCTCTCTGGTGAATTCAGAAGTTACAGTAATTGGATGGGTGATCATGGAACATCTTACTGATTGGGCTAATAAGCACGACATTCTATCTGACATCCAGTTTGGATTTAGACCTGGGTGAGGATAGTGGAGCAAAATCTCAATCTGTTGCTGCTAATCTCCAAATATGCCAAGGCAAAAAATAGATCTGTGCACTTGGCCTTTATGAACCTCAGCTTGGCTTTTGATTGAGTGAATAGATCAAAATTCTGGGCAGAGCTAGGCTTAATGGGGGTAGACCCTGCTCTTGTTGCCTTTCTGAGAGATTTACATTCTGGTGTAATGGCATCAATATGATATGGGCCCAATGGCAAATGCACCGAGCACTTCAATCTGAGGAGAAGAGTCTATTAGGGATGCATTTTGGCTCCTTTCCTTTTCATTTTGTGCATTAATCGTCTTGAAGTAGTGCTTTCTGAACATAGGCTGGATGTCTCGAGAGTGGGGGAATAGGAGCTGAAGCTAAATAAGTTAATTATCCATGAATGTCGATTCCTCCTCTGTGTGAGTGTGATAATACTTCTGCCTGTGACAGGTTGTTTATAATTTTAATATGTCCAATATTTAACTCGCTTCAGTACAAACTTATTAGGCCACTCTTGCTGCCCATGAATTTCAGACGAGCAAGGCGTGCTCTGTTATACTTGCAGTTTTTATCCACTTCAACTATTTGTATTTATGTACTTGTTTTTTTTTTTTAATGTATTTATGTAGCCTTATCATTAAAAGATAAGGGAGGGTCTTTGCTAGCTTTCTAGACAAGTAGTTTTATCTTGATGAACTTTCACAATCATGTGGTCTCGGGGGATGTTTATATCTATTGACTATTTATCTGTTTGTTGTTTATTATTAGCTAAATATGTAAAATATGTTACTTTTATGATTTAATAAAAATCGAATAATGTTGTTACATGAATGGAGTGATGTCACTTACTGTGCAGTCAGGTCAGGGGAAATGTAGTACTCTTGCTTGGCTTCTTCTCTCAAAGACAGTTTTGGCTGGAAACCAGATATGTTACTGCATCTGCAGATGGATGATGGGAAACTCAGAGGTGTCCCTTCTTGCACAGATGGATGACAGAAAATCCAGTGATGTCACTTTGTGTGCAGATGGGTGATGAGAAGTGTCTGAAAATGTGTGCTTTCTCATTCTCATTTGATTGCGAATTGGCCTGAGACATTCTGTCCAGTAAGACTGTTAGGCTCTAATATTAAATTAACACTTAATGAACAATATTTTAGCACATATAAATGAATGCACTGCCACAGACCACCCAATATGCAAAACACCACAAAAGACTAAGGTCCTGATTTATACTTTTTTAGCTCGGCATTTGCGACTTTTTTTACGCAAAAGTGGCACAAACTTACAAAATGTAAATTTGTGCCACTTTTGCATCAAAAAATGACGCAAATGTGGCACTAAAAAAGTATAAATACATGCCTAAATAAGTCCCAATAAATGTTTTTAGTTTTTAAAATTAAGACTATAACATATTTAAATAAACAGTATAAAGGGTATTGCAAATTGTTTAGTAAACATGTGGCTAGAGAACCAAAACCCCAAGAATAGGACCTTTGCCTAAGATAGGATATACCAAGGAAAGCCATTCAGCTATTCAACCATTCAGGGGCAGCATTGTGAAAAGAAGACTGCACCTGAAAGGGGAGGCACCACCAGGAGAGGAATGCTGCTTTATGAACTTCAGACTTTCTACCGGCGAAGAAGGTTGAAGTGTGGTAAAGAGGGTATGAGAAGAAACCACTAAACTTCAGTGCATTGCAACTCAGTCTATGAACGCTGAGGGTGGTGGTGGTGGTTGAAAATGAAGAGAACAAGAGGCTGCGAATGCAATCCGAAAAAGCAGGCTGACGGGGCAGCCCGGGGAGGGGGGGGGGGGGGGGTCGAGGGGGCAAAAGGGCCTAAAAAACAAACTTGCAAATGCCGTGTGAGGCAAACCTACAAGCAGTATATTAGGAGAAACAAAACGCATGAGGCCATAAAAATGTTAGCATATAACACAGAGCAATTGAAGATAAAGCAATTGTGAAATGATACTTATCTTGTCTTCAAACATCAAGTAAAGTAGGCTTAATGCACTCAGTCAAGACTGTTTATATGATGATTTCCCCTAATTGGCCAGCCCTTTATGGCAGTGTATGTTAATTTGTTCCCCTGTGCTTCATGGGAGATGTAGTAAATGTATATGTTTAACTTGGCTGTTATTACATAAAGCAAGGAAAAAGAATGCATAACAGGAGCCTCGGATTTTGTAATAGCATTTAGCACTGCTGCCCAGGGTACGCAGCTGAGGCATTCAAGATCTAGCAGACACAAACCCTCAGCTATAAATATTTATATTGAAAAAACTGAGGGTCATGGTGTTTACTGAACAGGTAGAATGATCGACCAGCATTAAGGGCAGTGTGTAAAAAATCTAGGAAAAATGCCACTTCAGACATCATTTTGCATCGTGAATGTACTTTGGGTACTGGATCAACCAGCCAGTCCTGGGTGCCTTGCTGAAAGTAAAGAAAAAAAAAACGGGCATGAAGTTGGACAAATTCATAGAACAAGCTAGAAACTTAACTAATCTGGCACTGATAGGAAGTTGCATAAACCCAATCCGCGATAACACTTTGTATTAACATACAGAGTTAAAGCCAAATGAGAGCTGTCAATTAAAATGATCTCAGTTGGGGCGTATCTACATCCAGCGGCCATCTGTCGAGCAGGCTGTGTGATGTTGGCATTAAACATCCCTTCTGTCCTTCAGCAACATCTGCTTCGATTATGTTTTTTGTAGACCTTCTGACCGTTAGGACACCTGAGGAACTGCATATATTTAGAAGTTGAACAGCATTTCGTTGGGTCTGAAATTAGTTTGAGCGTGGTTCTGTAAAGAATAAGAACACTTCCAATTACTGCAACCTGGCTCTTCAAATTAGATTTATATATTGCCGAGGATCCAACATTTAGAATTAGTATGACTAGGAGACATTTTGCCTGCCTTTCAGAATTCAACCCCATTCATAAAGGTACATTTATACCTTTAGATTTATTCAATTGTAAATGTACTCTTGCACTCAGGTGTATATCTACACTTTTGTGCCATTCACCATTTCTCAGTATAGATTTACATATAAGTGTAGACTTACATGCCTCCACTTCCTGAAACCAGGGGCTGTAGACATCTAAGAGTACATTCCCGAGGGCATAGTTTAATCTAGTAACTTTTCACACATAATTGAAGATATCTGCCACCTGGGCAGGAATCACACTACGGCAAAGTATAAGGAGCATTAATAAAGTTTATTAATCTTTAAAAATATATTTTAAGGCATAACACAATTTATAAATAATTTACAATTATGATTACTCAATTATTAATAAGATAAAATGTTGAAGTATAAACTCAAACTAAATCCTTATTAAAATTTTAAATATTTTCAATATATTAATTTATTTTATAAATATTTTTTCACTAATCGTAAAAGAAATTCCACTCACATTAGCATATTAATAGGTGAATAATATTTAATAATTATAATTAAAAGTTACTTGGATAATTATGTGAACTTATTTTACTTTTTTAATAAATCTTTAAATGTTGAATTATTTTTGAACTACATTATTTATTTGTAAAATTATACATTATTTAATTTTAAAAATATTGTAACTTTTTAACACTAACAAAAATTATATATGTATATTTATTATGGAAGTCAAAATACTGTAACTAATTGAACCTTAATTTTTATAGGTTTTTAAGTTCTTGTGTATAGTGGTACCTATTAGTGGGCATGTGTGATGATTGTTTTCTGGTCTTATAGAGTGTAGGAACTTTAGAGGCAGAGTTTGTAAATAGTACTTGTCTTACTATTTTTGTAGGGGTGGGTTGTTTGTAGTAGCATGTCCCACCATAATCTCCTTGCTCCCCTTCCTAAAGCCCTGACTACGCCTCCTCAAACCCCATCTATTTTGTAACAAGTGGTCCTCATTTTCCAAACACTACGCAGTCCTGCTTACATTTATTACAAAGAAATGTATACTTACTTGTACGGAGATGACCCTCTAATTTGGCTGAGATCTCTACATAGACAAGATAGGAGAGATGGAGGTAGAGATCGCAGCCCATAACTTAGGGAATAACATTTTGTAGTATGTGCTTAGTACTACTGAGGTAATACTTAATGTGCTACAAAATGCAGCTTGTGACCAAGGGCCTGGTGTATGTCACATTTTACTGGTTGCAAATGGCCCATCGGTACATTTGTGACTGGTAAAATGCATTTCCCTATGTATCAGTCCTATCTTGTGAGTCACTATAAGGAAGGGGCATGTAAAGGACGTCCCTTCCTAATAGCGAGTCCCAATGGTATGTATGAATGTTTTGCGACCGTGAATGCAGTGCAAAACATTCATACTTTTCCGACTCCTTGAAGGAGGCTGTAACCCATTCACAAAGGGGAAGGGGCCTGGACACCGTCCCCTTTGTGAATGGGGGTGTAAAAAAAAATTAGGACCAGGCAGGCAGTGGTCCCACGGAACACTGTCCACTGAAAAAAATGAAAAGAGATGTTTTCATTTTTGTTTTTCAAATGCAACCCGTTTTCCTTTAAGGAAAACAGGCTGCATTTAAAAAAAATGTTTTATTTAAAAAGCAGACATAGTGGTCCGCTGACCCCAGCAGGCCACCATCCCTGTGAGTGCCAGTCATTCCCTCAGGGTCACAAATTTCGACCTGCCTCATGAATGTTAATGAGGCAGGTCCCTTGCGACCCATTTGGGAATCACAAACAGATCTGTGAATCACAAACATCTGTGTTCGCTGCTCGCAATTTGCGAGTCACAAGAAAATGCAATTTGTGAGTCGCAAACACTGAGGGTCGTAGATCTGGATACCAGGCCCCATAGTATATAAAATAATTGTGGAAGTTTGGAAAGCCTAGGATTCTAACTTACTTGAATTGTGCATGTGCCTTACAAAGGCCTTTGTAGGTATCAAGAGACTATAAAGAATATATGACTCTCCTAGCTACTAAACAAAAAAAAAGTTTTTCAGATATCTGCATAAAACATTCTTTTTAATTTAAACTATACTCAAAAACATAAATACTATATTTAATACAGTCAAACAATTAACATATATCCATCAATTAAACTAACGGATGACAAGACAACATAAACCCAGGCAAACCACACATAAACGTAACACAACAATATCTCACGAAAGACAGAACAACAAAAGGAACAAATAATGGACTTATATGACAAACTGTGCCTCTATTTAAGCACTAGACCAACTTTTAACAATATAATAACCTGTATATATACATAAACTTCTGATATATTTCTCAGTATAAACAGGTAAATGTCTTTTCACATCCGTGGCAGTGTTATATGTACTTTTCATCCGAAACCTATACCCTTATGCACTGTCACTTTTTATAAGTCTCCAAGGTATGAATTTGAGTGTTCACATGTTCAATGTCCTTCGTTGGTTATTATGTTTATCTTAGTTAGAAAAATCGTTGCAAAGCTGACACTCCTTGATTCTCGTATCAGCGCAATTCGTCTTCTTCTGACAAAAACCTTTTATACCAACTTCTTAATGCTCCATCTCCAAGGGACCCAGGTGAAACAGACACCAGCTGCCGGGTCTGTTTTTTATGTTTTAATATTTTGTATTGATTTTCTATGATATCATAGTGCAGTAATCACATACAATACCTTTCTATGTCTGGCTGCTCAAGACAGAAAAAATCATTAAAAAAACATATCAAACAATATGTCTACATTCTCCATCAACTCTCCAAGCCACCTTTTCCCCTATAACTATCTTCATTCTTCTACCCCCGTCATCCACTCTGAATTGATAGTCCTGTGTTCTTGTTATAGATATTAGCTCTCTTTTCTTTCTAAGACGGTGTTTCTTTGTTCATCTATTAACATCTGAGATGATGTCTGGGATGTGTAGAACCTTTAGGGGCATATTTACTATCTTTCGATGCAAAGCAGCACTGCAAACCTTCTTTCTTCGTGCCCTGCTTCAAAAGAAAAGGGCAGGAATGTGCCTTATCTAAAATATATGGTGCACTCCTGTCCTTTTACCCTGCGTTGGCTCACAATGGACTGCCATATGCCAATGCAGGCACCCTTAGGGAATGTCTTTATCTGATTGGCTCACCCATAATTGGCATAAGTTAACTTGTGTATAAGCCCCTAATATATGGTACCAAGGGTAACCAGAACCTGTAAGTTAAAGTGTTCCGGACAGAGTTCAGCAATTATTGTGCCACCACAAGTGTGACCAGGCAAAGCAAGATTCCCAGCCTACCCTTGCTGACTGGCATAACAATTTTTGACCTGCTAACTCAACGTTGCCATTTAAACTAATGACAAGTTCAGACCCATCTTTTTAATATATATGCCACCCCTAAAGAAGGCCTATCGAGCCCTAAGGCATGGTGCTGCAAAATAAATAAAAACTAAATAAAAGTGATATGGTTTAATATTAAAAACCCCAAATTGTCATTTTTGCTGTAGAAAGGCTACAAGCCCTGTTGGCGAACAGAGGGGTACACGCTGGCAACTCAGCTGTGCTAACGTCTGAATGGGACTACTAAAGTTGGTACTTCAAGATATCAAACAAATAGTTACATTAAACCTGATGTGATGCCTTATTGTAACTTATAAGTGCCAACTTTAGATAGTTGCCACTCTGTTGTCCAAGTTTTCCATTGATGGTTGATGATTGCTGGCCATGAGACACCCTTCTGTCCTTCGAGGAGAAGTATGAATGACTCTCAGGAAGAAACAAATTAGGCCTCCCATGGAAGAGTTGTTTTCTCTCCCTGGGAGGAAGACCAAATAGGGTGTGAGCCCACAAGGCAAGATTTGAAGGGGAAGCCATATTTGAAGGGAAATGAGGGACACACATGAGAGAGACTGCACTTTTATTCTGATAGACCTGTTGGCATCAAGGTCAGAGAGGGTGAAGCAGTTGCCAAAGCAGTTTTCACATGAATGTGTAGCCCTCAGGAAGCCACAGTTCTAGGGTGGGCTACCATGCTCTCTACAACAAGAGAAGGGTGCTGCCATTTTTGGGCATAGGCAGAATATTGCATTCTGGGATAGATAGATACCACTCTACACAGGGAGTCATCATCAGATGGAAGGCTACCTGGTAGCCCATTGGCTACTAGTCACCAAAGTTCCCAAGGTCAAGTTCTGGGCATAAAAGTGGCACCATGACCTTATATTACATCTGCACTGGACAGAGGACCAAAGAAGGACTGCCGTGCTGTTCCCTGCGCCCAACAAAGAGAAACTGCAACAATGATTGGACTGCACTTGCTGATCATTTGACTAGCAAAGATAGGACTGTGCCTATGGTGCTCTGCACAAGGAATAGTTATCGCTGAGCCCCAGACCAAAGAAGTGATTCAATTTCAAAAGTCAGTTGGCTGACTTCCAACAAAAAAGGGCCACAAAAGCTGAAGAATCCTGCTTTGGCGAGTTGGTAACCACAATCACTTAACTGACACTGATTGCTAAAGTGCAGCCTGGGAATCTAGGTCTCAGAGCTGAAAGGTGGCACCAAGTCTATTGTACCTGGAAGAGTCACCAGAGTGCACTTTTATTGCCCAGTATTGAGACTAGTTTCAGGTAAAAAGAACCTCTAGTTTCTCTGTAGTGGCAACTTGTTTTTGGCTGGACGTCAAGAGACATTGACCCATGTGGCCAAAGTCACCCACTGTGTTCCTGAGCCAAGGGGTGGCCCCTGGAAGCACATGGTCACCGAATCAGCATCCTGAAGCATCTTCAGCATCCTGGATCCCTTGCATCAGGACCACTCCATTGATGTCTAAGGTGATTCGATCATAAAGCCTGTAACTGCCCTGGAGACTGTTTCGATTGCCAGGTAACTGTCCTTCCAAGCCTCTTCGGCCACAGTTACTTGGGCTATTATTCAAATACAACTTTACAAGTGTTTTCAAACATTTTCTAAGTGACCATGCTAGTTACCAATGCTTGTTTGCGATTTGAATGTAAAGTAATGAATTATTATTTGCTCAATAATATCTGCAGCACATTCCAGCTGATTATGTCCATTGTGGTGTCCAAAAATTCATAAATATAGGAGCTATTTATATAAATTGGTGTTTGATTTTCTTTGTGCCATGATTATGTCTTGTTCAACTGTCTTGGTGCTTCTAAATGCTTTGCACTTGTTCTTTTGACAAGGCATGCCTGCCTCAAAGCCACAGCTACTTAGGTTGAGCTAAGGCTTTGCAAACGAGCCTGACTGGGCCCAAGACAGTTTTGTTAGTTTGTTACACTGTGAGGTAACACAACCACACCATATAATAAACTGATTTCCTAACACTAAGGGGAAAAAACTTTGAATGACTCTTCTAGCATTTTCCCAAGAAAAGATGCAAAACAAAGATTTAAATTACACCAATCCTGTGCTATGGAAAAGTCACAACCGTATAGTGGAAATTGCTTTTAGGCTTGGAGTCATTGTGAGGGCATACATTTAAATGTATACTGGGCCACTTTTTCATATTAGAAATCCTCATTTGTGGGCTCACAAGGGACACTTTAGAGGTGACATTAATACATAAAAATAGGCTTTCTAATATAGGAAAGGCATTTATCCTTGCTGTGTGTCTATGCTGTTTTGTTAAACCGCAACCCATCCAGAACAGAGTGATGCTTCTGACGATATATCACAAAAGATGTGGTAGGTAGTGAAACACTGTTATCAGGCTCCTAGTTTATTGCCAGTATCAAAAGATAATACTCCTTACCCATTCTGGTAAGTAGGCACAACCGGAATGGACTCAGCTTGAGGGAGTTCAGTATAAGTGTGAACTGGATAGCTGTAGGGATACAGAAAAACTAAAAATATTTCAGGCTTAATCCAATAGACATTGTTTATATTCGTGAGTACCCTGGGAAAGGCTAAAAGAGTGCGTATGGGATATCTTTGAAATCAATGTTTCACGCATTCACTATTTTTGTCCAAGATGTTTTGGCCATTCTTTGTGCCCAATTGGGTCAGTGGGCTAGGTAGACCCAGACCTGAAAGGTTTCCATAGTCATGCTTTTGTAGCTAATGTGGAGCGAAAGGGCTCTCATAACTCCTTTACTTGTGTTTGTTGGTTGAGCAGTGATTAAAGATAAAACAGGGGCTGTCAAACGTTGCGGTATAACATGTTCTACACCACAATTGTTCTCAAAGGCAAATGCACATGGTGATTTTCTCGGGTGAATTCACTGCAAAAGAAAAACAATAGCTGCAATAAGTCTTTTGGCTGTTAAACACTTTGTGGACATGATGAGTAGAATTGGACAATGTGAAAAAGCAGGGCTGATTGCAGAGGCCCCCTTACTTTTTCCCCCATTTTTAACTTTTTTTCTGGTGTTTTCCCAACTCTGATGGTGCCCTGGGTGCTGCTAAACAGTCCCAGGGCCTGTGCTCTGTGTAAAATCAATATGCAAATTAGGCTAACTATAATTGGCTACGTCAACCTACCTTTTAATCCCTAGTATATGGTAGGGCATGTAGGTTTAGGGACCCCAGCAGTAGTAACCCCATAGGTGCACTGCTGAGGTGCCTAGTCTCATTTTAAAGGCAGGCCTACCTTGCTGGCTGCTTTTAAACTCAAGTTGTATGCAAATCAACTTTGGAATTAAAAGTACTTCCAAAGTCTTAAACTACCTTATTTTTACATATAAGTCACCCCTAGGGTGTGCCCTGTGTGCCCCAGTGTTGGGTGCCATGTAACTATGAGCAGGGATCTTATACAAATTGTTTTATAAGTCCTGGTGAGGTAAAATAGCCAAATACGTTTTCTCTCACTGCAGTGAATGGCCTCCATAGGCTAAAATGGGAGACTTTATTTTAATTAACAAACTCCCCATATGAGTTTGGAATCAAATTAATTGTTGTAATAAATCCCACATTTTGCCATTGTTGGATTTAATATAACTAGCTCAGACAAAGCATTTTAAAATGCTACCTGAAAATGGCCAACTTTGGCTTTCTGGTGCCCTTCTCTGATTGGCCATCCTCTGGCAGCCCGGCCAGGCTTCCTTGTTGAGATGTGAAGTGGTTTGGGCTGAATACAAAGGATGTGCCTGGGGGAGGGAATCTGCCTCAGCAGATGGTGAAACAGGGTAGGGGCCAAACGGGTCTTCCAAGGCAGGGAAGGACATTTGGAACAGCTCAGGACCTCCCCCATTTCCTGCAACCATGGACAATTAGGTGCTCTCTTGATTAGATTGGGAGAAGGCAGGAGAGGGGTGCATTTAGGATTTTTAGCCACACCAGTGGGTGGGCTCAGCCAAATCTAACATCCAAAAATCAGTTTCAGCCATGTTGGATTTTTGAAGAATGTTTCTCCCTAGGAATGATTTTTGCCACACTTCCCAGGAAGTGCTCATCAAAGGGGGAATGAGTCTGCCTGTGATTGGAAGCCTGCTTTCCACCCCTGGAGCAAGGATAAAAATGGTAGTATTGCACCCACACCTCAGATCCCTAGAGGGAACAAGAAAAAGAAGAAGAAGGAATGCCCTGTTGGACCCCTGACCTGCACATGGACGCTGCACTCTGAAGGACTGCACCTGCTGCACACTTAGGCTTTACCACTAAAAGGACTTTGCCTGGCTTCAACTGCTTCAAGAAGGGACTCCCTGTTTGCTACAGGTACAAAGGAGCTGCCCAGAGTCCCATGCATCAAGTCCTGCAAGAAGAGCCCATCTGACCAGCATCCAGTGGCCATTTGAGGATTTTGACCAGGTGCAATCTTTGAATTGTAGTCCCAACTCTCAAGGAGCAACTCAGAGCTTCTGGAACATTGTATCACATTGTGGACACTTCAAGGACCCAAAAAGGACCTCTGGAAGAAGATCCAGAAGTTTGGAGATGTTTGGAGCAACTCCATGAGTTTAATAGGTGCATTGTGGGAGTTGTAGTCCCAAACCCCAAGAGGCAAACCAGAGCCGCTGAGCCCTTCGCTGGTGCTGTGGACCACTTTCCTGAATCAAGAAACACTTCTCAAAGTAAGTGTTACAGTGTTACGTCGTAGGTGGCCTGAACTCTGGACTTTGTCCTTGTCCAGTGTGACCTTTTTTATCCCTTTGAGTGCTAGTTGCTTCTATGCGCTTCAAAACATTAATTCTTTAAAAATTCATAGCTCCGGTTCCCCTTATACAATTTTAATTGTTTCGGTGTCATTTTAGAGATAAAACTATACTCTATTTATAAATTGGTGTTTGAATTTTATTCGGCTTTGTGTTTTACTTATTTACTGTTTTGTGATTTTTAAATGATTTACACAATTGTCTCCTAAATTAAGCCTTGTCGCTCGTTGCCAAGCTACCAAGGGTTGAGCTGGGTTTAATGTATTGAGACCTTACTGGACCTAAGTGGAGGTTAGCTGGTACTTACTTGCCCTTACCAATAATCCACTTTCCAACAGTTTTCAATCTCTATAGAAAAGCAACATTTAAATTTATAATTCTGCATTTAACTGTAATAATGTAACTGGTGTAGTCAGTATCTTAACAGACTACATTTGTCTGAATAGATTTTTATTGAAACTCATTTGATCTTAGTTACAATCGATTTTTTTAATTCAATATATTTTATGCATATTAACTTATGGTCGCTGTCGTCATTTTACGTTTCTCCATGTCAAATAGCAGCTGGGAAGCCGTATTTTCATCTTTTTCAATCCCCTTCATATGAGCTAAAACACTGCTTGCAAGGCATAGATTGTGATGACTTTTGATAAATTGGCACCAAACACAATTTTCAGATTGATGTCTAGGGAGTACTGTTTTTCAAAGCAAAAATATGAGTCATTTTTGATAGATTCTTTCAAATAAACTAAGGATTAATTTTCTGCAATTTCTTCCTTTGCCAAATGAGAAAAATCTGTTGGATCCCAGGGCAGCTCATTACTATCTTTTACAGTTATCTAGAAATGAAACTGGGAGCTGAGGGAAAGCAACCTAATCCGTGTTTTATTGCCAATGCTTTAGGTGCTCTGGTAGCTTAGAAAACACTCTGCAGTGGTTCCTATCCTGTGGTTCAGTGACCCTTGGGGCTCTGCGGAGCCTACCCAGGGGGTCTAAGAGTGCTTAGAAAATGAAATAATATTAACAGATTAATGAACTGCTTATAAATAAAGAAGCACTATGCAAAATTGAAAATGCTAAACCGTGATGTAAATGTGAAGGAATCTGAAATGGAGGCTAGATATTAAGTTAGTATCCTCAGATAGGTTCATGGGAGCAATGCAAGTGCATCAAACAGAATATAGTTTGGATAAAGATGAGTGATGTCAATTGCATTTTTAAAATTGTTTGTGAATTTCATAAAATATTTAATCATTTGGGTATTTGTTTGATCAATGCTTGTTTCTGTACCTTTTGGGCATTGTTTTGGGCTTCAAACCGTCGAAAATGCTTAGGCAGGGAATTCGTTGGGGGTTCCCGGATTCAAATATTGACTCAGGGGGTCAGCGGGTTCCAGTAATGATTAGGTGTGGGGCGCAGAAGTCAAAAGGTTAAGAACCACTGCCCTGGAGGTTTGGCTCTTTCTTCTCTCCATTGCTATGTTTACCAATTAACTATTGAACTATGAAGAAACGTTAACTGTGTATTGAGGCTTGCCCCATTAATTACCTAACTAATGGAGCAGGAAGAATCCATAACAATGCAGAGAGAGCCGTTTTTGAAAGATTTTGCATTTCCTTTCAAACAGTTCCTTGTTTATTTCTGACATTATCTGAGACGTCGCAGAAGGAGGGCCACAGGGCTCCAGGGAGGGTGAAAGTCCGACAGTTCCCTTATTATTGTTGTTTCTCACTTCCAAATAATGGTACTGGGGCATTTTCTTTGTTTGAGTTGTGGCCTACAGCCCCCTTTCTACGCCACTGTATGCTCCGTGGGCCTTTTGAAGTCATGTTACCAAGACATAGGCATAATATTTACGGCATGAATGCTGGAGTTGCCACAAATAATTGATGAAAGTTCTTAAAAGTACAAAAATCACTAAGAGGATGGGCCATCAAATATAAGACTTGTACCTTAGCTAATATTACTTTACTTTATGTAGGATATCCAATTTTTGCAAATGTATTCAGCATTTTAACCAAACAGGTTTCTATTGAATACAATACAAACTCCTAAATCTCATTTCGGTTGTTGTTAGCATTCCTAATAGTCACTGGCATTTCGTCTATAATTAGTTGGGGGAATGGTATGAATATTATCATCAATGTGATTATTTGAACTATTCAATTGACTTCTGAAACCTTTTTACTTTAATGTGTTATTGATTATGTCCTATATTAGCGTGCGTCTTTCTGTAATTCATATAAAGATTCTAATTGAAAATTGATATGTTGCAATATTATAACCTAAGGTAGAAACACGGCTGCATTTTCTTTTTCAATATTGCCTTCTTCTATTTTAAAGAGCACAGCAGCTCAAACAACGGCAATACTGCACGTGTCAATAACAATGATAAATGTACACATGGGCATACAACTGACTTGCATATCCAGAGCTGAAACACAGACTACTCTTCCTTGTGTAAATTGCAATATATCGTCTACTCCACCTGCGAAAACAGGAAATGTATGTTGACACAGGATATTATCTCATGACAGCCAGTGGGTAAAACCAAAGGATTGTGCATCTATTCAATGCAGTAGTGACAACCATCACATACTGAAGCCTATACAACTACAATCTTTCAATAATAACACAGTCAGCCCTTAGCTGCTGGGGCTCCTCCCCCCGTGCTGAGCACTTCTTTGGCTATTTGGGGTAGTTTGTGCTTAGGCCTTCATAACTTTTTGTCCACATAAGCTATCCATGCCAAATTTGTGTCCTTCTTTTCCAACATCCTAGGGATTCTAAATGTACCCAGAGTTTGTGGGTTCCCCTATAGGAGATCAAGAAATTAGCCAAAATACAGCTACAATTTCATTTTTTTTTTCTCCAGAAAAATGGGAACAATTGCTGCAGAAGAAAGCAGGTGTTTTTTACCTGACAATGGCACCCACAAAGAGATTGTGGTGTTCAAATCACCATCTCCCCAGCTTTCAGGAGCAGGCAGACTTTAATCAGAAAAACACATTTTTCAGCACAATTTTGGCATTTTACTGGGACATACCCCATTTTTACTATTGTTTGTGCTTTCAGCCTCCGTTCAGTTAATGACGGAAATGGGTATGAAACCAATGCTGGATCCTGGACAGCTAAACATTTCTGAAATGTAGACAAAATTCTGAATTAAGCAAGAGGTCATTAGGGTAGATCATTCAAGGGTTTCCTACAGAAAGTAACAGCTGAAATAAAATAATATTGAAATTGAGGTGAAAAAAGAGACATTTCTGTCCACATTTTTTCTATAACCTTTTCCATCTCTGGCAGATTTTTGAAACCAATATATTGTCATGTCTGCTGGACTCTTCTGGTTGTGGGGATATATAGGGCTTATAGGTTCATCAAGCGTCCCTAGGTACCCAGAGCCAACAAATGAGCTGCGCCTTGCAATGGGTTTTCATTGTAAACCAAGAATACAGCAATTCATTTGGGGAAATAGAAAGAGTGAAAAATAAGTATCAAGGAAACCTTTGTATTTCCAAAATGGTACAAGATAAGGTGTTGAGAAGCAGTGGTTATTTGCACATCTTTGAATTTCGGGGTCCCCATACTAGCATGTGAATTACATGGCATTTCTCAAATAGACTTCTTTTTTACACACTGTCTTACATTTGGAAGGAAAAAATGTAGAGAAAGACAAGGGGCAATAACACTTGTTCTTCTGTTCTGTGTTTCCCCAAGTCTTCTGATAAAAATTGTACCTCACTTGTGTGGTTTATGCCTAGTGCCCGTGACAAGAAACACAACATGGAAACATCACATTTTTACATTGAAATCTGATATGTTTTTTGGAAAGTGCCTAGCTGTGGATTTTGGCCTCTAGCTCAACCGGCACTCAGGAAAACCTACCAAGCCTGTGCACTTTTGAAAACTAAATACCTAGGGGAATCCAGGATTGGGTGACTTGTGGGGCTCTCACCAGGTTCTGTTACCCAAAATCCTTTGCAAACCTCAAAATTTGGCAAACTAAACACTTTTCCCTCAGGTTTCGGTGCTGCAAAGTTCTGGAATCTGAAAGCAGCCACAACCTTCCTTCCACCCATCATTCCCCCATGTTTACCAATAAAAATGGTACCTCACTTCTGTGGGTAGGCCTAGTGCCAATGACAGAAAATGCCCCAAAACACAGCATGGATACATCACATTTTCCCAAAGAAAACGGACATGTTTTTTTTAAAGTGCCTAGCTGTGGACTTTGGCGTCTAGCTCAGCCGGCGCCTCGGGAAACCTAGCAAACCTATACATGTTTTAAAACTAGACACCTAGCGGAAATTCAGAATGGGGTGACTTGTGGAGCTCTCACTAGGTTCTGTTACCCAGAATCCTGTGCAAACCTCAAAATTAGGCAAAAAACACTTTGTCCTCATATTCTGGTGATGGAAAGTTCTGGAATCTAAGAGGAGCCACAAATTTCATTCCACCCATCATTCCCCAAAAGTCTCCCGATAAAAAAGGTACCTCACTTGTGTTGGTAGGCCAAGTGCCCGCGACAGACAACGCCCCAAAACGCAGCATGGACACATCAAACTTTTGCTTTGAAAACTGACGTGTTTTTTGAAGTGTCTAGCTGTGGATTTTGGCCTCTAGCTCATCCGGCACCTAGGAAAACCTAGCAAACCTGGACATTTCTGAAAACTAGACGCCCAGGGGAACCCAGGATGAGGTAACTTGTGGCACTCTCACCAGATTCTGTTACCCAGAATCCTTTGCAAACCTCAAAATTTGGCAAAAAAACACTTTTTTCTCACATTACGGTGATCTGAGAGAAGCCACAAAGTTCCTTACACCCAGCATTCCTCCATGTCTCTCGATAAAAATGGTACCTCACTTGTGTGGATGGGCCTAGTGCCCGTGTCAGAAATGGATCACACACCGCTCAATTTTTAGTCCTTACATGAGGGCAACTGTTGACCCTGGGGTGATCCATTCCTGATGCAGGCACTAGGTACAGGCACTCAAGTTGGGTAGTGTTTTTATCAGGACAGGTGAGGAAACACTGGGTGGTAGGAATTTTGTGGATCCCAGAATATTCCTGTAGTTTGTGTGACAGAAATGCAAGAAACAATTGATTTTTTTTCAACATTTCACCTTTGCAGAGTATTCTGGGTAAGAAAACTTTGGGAAATCCACACAAGCCACACCTCTGTGGACTCCCCCGGGTGTCTAGTTTCCAGAAATGTCTTGGTTTAGTAGGTTTTCCTATATGGCCGCCAAGTCCAGGACCAAATACGAAGGTGCCTGCCATGCAAAACCAGGTTGCTTTGTGATAGATAATTTTGATGTCTCCACAGTACGATTTGGGTGGTGGAATTTGGGGCTGAACTAAATTGGGGCGGTCCAAAGAGAGCACTCTGTCTGTGCTTGCTGCCACATGCACCTGCTTTCTGGGTTGGGCTAACCGGTTATTGTCCCGCTGCACAGACTGTGCTTGCAAAGGGACAGCAAGACTGTCCTCATCACCTCCCTCAGAATAACTGGAAGAGGAGTTGTTGGATGGGACTCCACCGACTGAAAAATCACTCCCAGAGTCTGCGCCATTGTCCTATCCCTCAGATGCTGTCTCAGTATCTGCTGTCTCAGTCTCTGACCCTATGTCAGAACTGTCCTCTATAACCCGAGACGGCCGGCCATGCACTTTGATGGGAGTGCCGTGCACTCCCCTCTGCTTACCAGCCCCAATGCCCCCCTCTTTCACAAGGAAAGGATAATAAAGTTTATTTTCCTTTCCTTGTGAAAAGATTTGCAGCAGTTGCTGCTGGCGGGGGAGCGGTGCTCCTCTGCCACAGCAGAGGAGCCTCCACTGGTTACAATATCTGACCTGGCCCGATGCCTTCACATTTCGAATCTGAATCGAACATTATATTATTGATATCTGCTATTGCTTCTGAATAATAACTCTACCATAGCTTAGAGAGATATAGGATTTACTTAAGGCACCCTGAGACCCTTACTTCACACTTCAGAATCAGAGCCAGTTCCCATTGACACCCAAGGACAACCTTCCTGGGAGGGTAATGGTGCTCTGTTTCAAAGGGAATTGGGAAAATAGCCATGTTCTAGTGTGGTTATTTTGACAAAAAACCCTGTGGATACATGGTGTTTTCAACAGCCAGCATGAGGACCAAGGAGAGTTCCAGTTGATAGAGCTAGAAACTCTTTGAAATATAATGGTAAGGACTCTAATGGAAAAATTTTGTAATACCGAGTATGGCTGAACTTATAGAGAAAATATGTGCCCTGCTCCTGGAAGCTCCCTGCAACCGGGAACATACGTATTCTTTAGAGAACAGTGGTCTAATGTTTTTCAGTTGAAATGCCCAGTAATAAAGCTGAAAATCTGGAAGTGCAATTCCTACATCTAGCTTCTTCTCCCTCAGTTACTTCCAGGCTATTCTTGGATTTTTATATGACCAAATGAAACTAACTACTTCCCCCTGCAATTTCCATAGCCAGTCAACTTTGAAGGATAAGCGGAGAGCATTAATGATTAAAGTGAATTTTGGCAGTATCGCCATTTTTATTAAGTTCGTTCTACCTAGAAAAGAGAGTTGTAAATGCGACCATTGGAGGAGAAGCCTCTTTGTTTCCCTAAAAATATTTTAGAAGTTCACCTGGGCCATCTCTGCCAAGTTTTTGACCACTTTTACCCCTAGATAGCTAATTTAATCTTTCTCTAGAATACTGTCCTGTGGACCATTCCAGGTCATTACCTCAGATTTATCAGTATTAACTAAGTAACCTGAAATTTCCCCAAACCCTGCTATGGTTTCAAAAAGTATCAAGAAGGAACTTTGAGGATTCTGTGTATAAACCAGGAGGTCATCTGCATATAGGGCTTCCTTCAGAACCCAGCCTTGATACTGAAAGGTTGTTATTCTCTGATCTAGTCTAATTCTCCTAGCCAAAGGTTCAATATATAGATTGAAAAGAAGAGGAGAAAGAGGACATCCCTGTCGAGTTCCTCGTTCAATTTGAAACTGTGGAGATAAGACACCATTAACCAGAACCCTGGCTGTAGGTGCCTTATAAATAGCTTTGATTGCCTTAAGGAGATTGTCTCCTAAGTTATTAAATTCCAATACTACCTGCAGGAAAAGCCAGCTCACCCTATCAAACGCCTTTGCGGCGTCGATTGTTAGCATGGTGAGAGGAGTGGTAGTGGTAGTGGCGATATCAATTGCGGAAACTAAATCATGGAGCAGATCTGCTAAGTGCCGATTTCTCATAAAACCTTTCTGATTGTTGTGTACCAAGTCCCCAATCACATTATCTAGTCTCCTGGCAAGTACTTGTGCAAAAATCTTGTAGTCACTCTTAAGCAATGAGATGGGTCTATACTACTCACATCTCCTAGCATCTTTCTGAAGCTTTAACTTCAAAGTTATAATAGCTCAGTTCTATGAAGTCAGAACCGGGGTAGACTCTATGAATATCGAATTCATCAACTTAGTTAAAACTGGCACAAGTTAGTCTTCAGGAGTTTGTATACTTTGGCTGGTATTCTGTCTGGACCCAAAGCCTTCCCGTTTTTCAACCCAGCAATAACATTATCTACCTCGCTGGATTGAAAACATTGATTAAGAGCCTGATTCTTGTCTAGTTCTAACGTAGGGAGGATATCTCCCCTCAGCCAATTTTCAATCACTTCTGTTGAAGCCACAATATCTTCCCTGTATAATTCCAAGACACATTTAACAAATGCTCCTGCAATATCTTGATCTTCTGAAGACACTCTACCCGACTTGTCAATCACTATACCTTTAATAGTATTCCTAATATTGTCAGACCTGGTTTTCCAAGCTAGTAGCCTCCCACATCCTTCGCCATACTCAAAGTGCGCTAGTTTACTAGCTTCCCATTTACTCCTCACTATTGATTCCAAGAAGACCTCTAGTGAATTTTTAACTTCCTGGATTCGGTTTTGTAAGTGAACTTGTGTTGTTGCATCCTTAGAGATGTCCATCCGGGCTAGTAATTTGCAGAGTTTACACTCCAGGATCTCTACTGTGGCTTTAGTTCTCTTAGTCCTGTAAACTACATAGCTAATCAATTTCCCATGAATAAAGGCCTTATATGCATCCCAAACTGTAGTTATCGATGCTGACCCCAAATTGATCTAAAAAAAGTCCTTGGAATCCCTTTTCAACTTTTGTACAATCTCTTCCTCCTCCAGGAGGGACCTATCAAGTGTCCATCTGGGATATGCACGAGGACCAGTGAAAATTATGTCTAGCTATATGGCTGAATGATCCAAGAGATAACTCAGCTGGTGAGAGACTCACACTAGATCATTTCGAAGTCTTGCGTCTATCAGGAAAAAGTCAATTCTAGAGGCGTGACCATATTTTTTGTTCCAAAAAGTGAACTTCTAAGTCTGCCCCATGCTAGTTCACCAAGGGTCAATCAAGCCGACATTCTTCATTGTATTATGCCAACAATTTCTCATCCTGATTGTACTGACAGTTGGTCTAAGGGTGGACCTATGTAGAGTGGGGTTGAGCAGAACATTAAAGTCCCCTTCAACTATTATCTGGCTCTTAGCTCTTTCTGACAACTGCTCATAAAGATCCATAAGTGGACCTGGGTCATCCACGTTATGTCCATAATAGGAGGCCAGGGTGTAATCAACCGTAGCTTGATGTTCGCCAACACCCATCTCCCCCTGGATCAGCACTTACATTTGTCAAATGACCTTGAACCATGTTTTTACAATAATTGCCACCCTTTTCACTGTAAAAGATTGATTAGTACAGGCAAACTGAGTGATCCATCTTTGTGCCTCAAGAATATTCATCCACTCCTCGTGTCTTAAGTGCGTCTTTTGAAGGAGAATAATCTGACTTTCAGATAATCTCAAAAATTCAAGAATTCTCCTTCTCCTGCTGCCTACTCTGAGACCATTTACATTCCAGGTAAGGATTTTAAGATTAAAAGTGACGTTCGACCCCGTCATCCTGTTCTAATTCAGGTAGCTGTCTCCTATCCAACCCAGGAATTATATTAAAGTATAAGAACTCTGTTTTTTTTGTTTTCTCCCATCTACTCCCCACCCAGTGAAAACTCAACCAAGTCATTTTACTACGTGACATCCCAAAACTACCCTTCCCTCGACCCTCCCTAGGGAACCCTCTTTTTAACCATAATGGGTGGTTCACCCTACCCTGAGCCCGGCCACTCCGGAGCCCGCTAGCTCTCCCCTTTTATCTGTTCAGTTAGTGCCATGACTTCTCTGGGATCTCTTATATTGTGCATTTTATTTCTCCACACTACCCTCAGGGTAGCAGGAAACCTCAGTTGTGGAGTAGCACCCAAGGTCTTAAGCTCCTGCATGCACTTCCCCAGCTCCCATCGTCGATCTTGCGTTGCCCTAGACATGTCGCATCTTATTGAGAAAGTCCAGCCGTCATGCTTGAAGCCCTGAACTTTGAAAGCTTCTGTAAGGAACTGCTCCTTCGGTATAAGGTAAAATAAACTAGCACCTTACTGGGTTTATCCCTATTAGGGTTTCTCTTGAAAGGGTCCTGGTGGACTCTGTATTTCCAGGTCCAGCTCAATGGAGGGTACTGTGGGGATATGTTCTTTAATTAAGGTTATAATAAGACCTTTAATTTTGTCCCCTTCCACTCCCTCTAGAATATTCAAGAATCTAAGGTTATTCCGCCTACAGTGGTTCTCCAAGGATTCTACTTTATCTCTCAGATCTTTCTCGCTTCATTTTAAAGCTTAAACTTCATATCTGTTAGCCTTCACCTTTGGCTGTAGCACACCAATAGTGGACTCCATGGCCCCTAAACTCTCTGTCAGGTTAGTAATTTTTGCATCAAGACTATCGCAAACCCCCTGAATTTTAGCCTGGTTAGACTCAGATACAGCAAACTTGTCTCTCATCTCTTGCAGTAATGACTGAAGTAGAGTGTCTGTGTGGGCTATGCTGCTTCGTACAACCTCCGCCTCCTGTGGGAATGTAGGGGCCCCCCAACTATGCCTTGTCCTATTTCCTGGGTGACTGAACTTTGCAGTGAGTCAGACGGGGTGGATGATTCTACTATTATAATGGCTTCCATGTTTGCTAGAGAGGTAGACATACTCCATGAGTAAGGGGGTTGATATGGTCTTGTATCTGAAAAAAGGACCTAAGCGAAGGAGTGATTTTAATTCTCTTGACATTAAGTGTTGCTATGTCCCCTATTTCTTCAGTGTTTTTAGTCAGTGGAGCTTTGTTACTTTGAAAAGGTGCCCCCCTCATAAAGTAATGGTGGTGATAATGATAAGTTGGGGGGCTTAACTTTAACAACTCACTAATTCCTTGAACCTGTGCCTGACGGTAGGTTAGTTGATGCTGAAGGGGGGCCCGGATGGTCCAAACTGGGCCTGAATAAAAGTAATTTCTGACTCTGATGCCGTGTCCTGGCCTCAGGCCCCGATGGATGCCTGGGAGTCATGCAGAAATGTTCAACCTGGGCAGCCTGGTGTATAAACAAATAATCCGAACTGCAAAGGAACATGGTGGTCAGCTAGTCACGCTGACCGTGGGGCTCCACCCTCCTCTCACTCGCCACCTGCTCTCCTACTTTCCGGGACGGCTTCTTGTATGACTTCGCACACCGCCTGAGAACGCCCACGTCGGATGGGCGTCCGATGGTAGAGGGATTCCTCTGGATGGGCTGAGACCTCGCAGTGCTTTTCCCTGCTGTTTTCCTTGTGCTGGCTACAGGCAGCTTGGCTGATCCAGTGGAACAGAGGGGCGGCAGCCAGGCTGTGCTACCGGGCGCAGGCTCATTTCTGGCTGTGCCTTGGCTGGAACAGGAGTTGGGTAGGGGGCTGCCTTCAGAGCCCTCCTTCACCAGTAACTTTATCAGTGACTACCTGTTCTATTTTGAGTTGGGTGGGCTATCATGTTTCTGATGGCAGTGCACCTGCTGGATAAGTCAATGAAAGTCTTAGAATGGCACCCGAGCAGTGTAGGTGTATCAGACCACCTGTTCTATTTAGAGCAGACGGTCTGGTTTACTCTTTCTACAGTTGGGAATCGCTGGGGAAATTCTGGTGGTCCTCAGTGAAAAAAAAAATGACCCCCACACACTGGAAGAAAACATCCAGGGTGTCATCATCATTAGTTTATCAAAAAAAAGCGCTCACTGTGGCGGCTGCTCCCTAGAAGACACAGAGATCTCTGTAAAGCTGACAGATGGCGGGCTGCTCACTCAACTCTAAAAAAGGACTTTTGGGTATGGTAGTGTTAAATTATTATTATTATTACTATTAGAAGAAGAAGAACAACAACAACAACAAAAACAACAAGAGGAAAAAGAACATGAAGAATGTAGAAAATGCATACTATTGAGAGAACTACTTTTAGATGCTTGGAAAAAAGATGGAGCTGAAAGCCATTAACAGGTCAGACTTAGCAGAAAATATTGCTCCTGAGGTTTGCTGAAGGATACCCAAGATTCCTCCTTCTAGATGTTTATTGATAGTTCTTATTCCAGAGCTAGGTGCCAACTACCGAAAGTCTTTGGTCACTCTGAGATTTACTTTTAGCTTGAGTGACAATAAAAAAAACCTTGTTTATTGGAGTCTGATGTGTGGTAAAGAGAGATTTTCAATATAAAAGGTAGGGTTGTCCACTAATTTTTAGCTTGAGTGACAATAATGAGACCTTGTTCATCGGAGTCCAACGTATGATAAAGGGGGATTTTCATTTAAAAGGTATGGTGGCCATTTCTATGCAGATACACAAAACAAAAGCAAGTGTCAGAATTTTGAATTTATTTCTGCTCTTTACTGGCCCCAATGAATAGACCTTCTAAAGTGGTTGATATAACCACACTAATAGAGTCCAAAGGCTATGTGTACCACAGCATTCTGTATGTGCTGCAGTAAAATCAGATGTGTTTCAAAAAAGTATAGTGCATTCCAAAGTCTAGGGTAGTGTGAATGAGAGCTCCTCCACTTATTTAAGGGTGGTCTCTAAAGATAGGAAATGTCATACCCTTTCATGCAATGGCATCTTGAAACACCTGTCCTTAATACTGCTGTAAATTTGAGGTTCAAGCTCCTACCTTCATTGAGGTTCAAGGCTAATATCGCCATCCCAGGTACCACCAGTTTTGTGTTCTTGGGTGATGAATAGTTAGGGAGCTCCACTAAGGGTCAGGGAAGGGGGACATAGAAGGATACATAAACCTGCTATGTGCCCAGAAGCATGACCATTGTCATGTCAGCATTAGGATTCAACCCAGTGACTCACAGTCAGCTTCAGATCATATTAGTCTTATGGTCTGATTTGGAGTTTGGCGGATGAGTTACTCTGTCACAAACATGACAGACAT
The DNA here is from genome assembly GCF_031143425.1 of Pleurodeles waltl. NCBI lineage: Eukaryota > Metazoa > Chordata > Amphibia > Caudata > Salamandridae > Pleurodeles > Pleurodeles waltl. The sequence goes on along the minus strand of NC_090444.1, from coordinate 629,228,047 downwards.
CCTGTCCGTCGTATTACAATCTCCATAGGCTATTATGGGATCATAATATGGCAGATGGGCTATCCATCAAAGTCTAAATCAGGCCCTTAGGCTTGGTTCTTTGAAAGTGCCATTTGGCAAGACAATTGTCATCTGCATATGAATGGAACTTAAGACCTTTTAAATGGATCAGTTTGAGCAGAAGCCTGGTTTATGTGAGAATAACAATGGCTACAATCCTGATTCTGAGGTAACACCAGGATCTATGAAAAACAGACAGTTGGTGGAAGAACCTAACAGGACCCATTGCAGCTTACCTTCCTAAAGTAGGTAAACTGTTATAGAGTTTAATCTGAAGCTCCAACTACTGAATTCAAATGTTACAGTTATAACAAAAAAATAACAATGTCAAAAATTGTAGAGACCATGGCCCTCATTCTGACCCTGGCGGTCAAAGACCGCCAGGGCGGAGGACCGCGGGAGCACCGCCGACAGGCCGGCGGTGCTCCAATGGGGATTCCGACCGCGGCGGTAAAGCCGCGGTCGGACCGGCACCACTGGCGGGCTCCCGCCAGTGTACCGCCGCCCCATTGGTTCCTCCACGGCGGCGCAGCTTGCTGCACCGCCGCGGGGATTCCGACCCCCCCTACCGCCATCCAGATCCCGGCGGTCCGACCGGGGGGATAGGGGGGGTCGCGGGACCCCTGGGGGCCCCTGCAGTGCCCATGCCACTGGCATGGGCATTGCAGGGGCCCCCGTAAGAGGGCCCCTACATGTATTTCACTGTCTGCTGCGCAGACAGTGAAATACGCGACGGGTGCAACTGCACCCGTCGCACAGCTTCCACTCCGCCGGCTCGATTCCGAGCCGGCTTCATCGTGGAAGCCTCTTTCCCGCTGGGCTGGCGGGCGGTCTGAAGGCGACCGCCCGCCAGCCCAGCGGGAAAGTCAGAATTACCGCCGCGGTCTTTCGACCGCGGAACGGTAACCTGACGGCGGGACTTTGGCGGGCGGCCTCCGCCGCCCGCCAAGGTCAGAATGAGGGCCCATATCTCATTGATCAGACACATAAAGGATATCAATCAAGTGACTGACAAAGGCAGTCTCTGTGCTATGTCTAGGGTAAACACTGGACTGATGCAATCATGAATTGTAAGGTCTTCCACATAAACCTGGGTCTGTAAATCTAGCTTGACAAGATTATTTATTGCTAAAAAAACAGCAATTGGACAAAGGCTAATAAAAACCATTACGTCCATTGAAGGCTAATATTAATAGTGAGGTTACCACTGCTATTTATAAGATGGATGCTCCTGTTTAGGAATCTCCTGAATCACAGAAGCTGGCCTCATCCAATGAATCTCCCTCAGTGGTGGTATCTGGAAGACAATGACTGTTGGATGTCATGTTTTGGGCCCCTAAATGGTAAAAGCATGTGCCAGGTAATTGAAAATAGCTAGATCCTACAACAGTATATTAGTGGAAAGAAACTTATGAACCATTTTGAACAATTCTCTGGATTTATTAACAGCTCATGGCAATTCAAATAAGTGTCATTTAAATGATAGCGAACATTGATTGAATGTGATCCAAAGTTGTTCTTTGGACTTTTATGATTGATCACCTCACTCCCAAACATATAAAGGTTGGTTATTGTGGTTGCAGGAGGTCACCATATAGTAAAATTAATTGTTATTTTATTTTCATTTGATTTCTTTTCAATTATATTGCTCCTGTATTATTCCTTCCTTCAATGTGTTGCCCTATCAGGCATAGTTTAGGGCTTCATGAAAGGAGTCAATGTGAAAAGGGCAGAAATGGTAGAGTTGCTAAAACCAATAGGTATTACCTCCACCATCCTCTCAGTCCCAGCCCCACACCTCTAGAATAGATCAAAAGAACACTCTGCTGGAAGCTCCACCATCAGAAAAACCCATGTGATGGACTCTATTTTGTTGGAAATCGTGATGAAGGACCATCCTGTTTAGTGCTTCCCATCTGTCACCATATCACCTAGTATCCATTATGTGTAGGACGCAAAAAGTCCAGAAATGTCCTTCACACAAGGGGCAAAACCCTTAGCCTGATGGCCAATAGGTATGTTGTTCCCACAGACAGATCTCTGCTTTTGGGAGTTTGTCTTCAGAAAAATAATTTGGTGCTGAAAGGACTGCTTTGACAGCATTGCATGACATGCTTGCTACTATTTTTTTTAAGCAGGTTCCTGTAATGGGAGCGAGGAAAAATGTCTGTCAATGAAGCAGACAACTCTAAGTTTGGAAGAGAACCTTGTGGACAGTATGTTGGTGTTGGACTTGGCCCTTTTCTCAGGGTCATACTCAGACGTTTGGCCTTCCCCTACTGTTCTTGTTGGATTTTGGGACTTTGCACACTCTAATATGGCTAACCAGTGCTAAAGTGCTTGTGCTCTCTCTTTGAAACATGGTAGAATTGGCTCACACCCAACTGGCACATTAAATTTACTTTTATGTCCGTAGCAAACTGCCCCTTCATATACACAGGGCTTGTAATTTAAATGCTATTAGGTGGCCTGCAGAAATTATTGTGCTTCCCATTTAAGTAGCCTTTTTAAACATGTCAGGCCTGCCATTGCACTTAGGACATGTACTTTGAAGTTGCACATGTGTCCTAGTAGTGAAAAACTCCTAAATTGGCTTTTCACAACTGTTAAGCCTACCTTAGAATTGTAATTAAAAGTCCTCTTTAATGGTAAAGTCGGATTTTTAATCACAGTTCTAAAAATTCCACTTTTAGGAAGTTGGCATGTTCTTGTCCTTACCATTTGGTGCCTGTAAACTGTTCCTGGGTCACATGATTAGATGTAGCTGGCAGCTAGTCTGACAGTGAGACAAAGGGGAGATAGATGTTGCCAGGATGGGTCACTCTGAGTTAACACATGGAAGGAGCTGTGACCTACAACCCTTACACTTCACAAAGGCACTGCTAAGCACTCTCACAAGGGGAATGTGTTAGTGTGGTCCACCTAACTTTTTGCCTTCAACACTCCTGTTTTGCTGACTTCGTTTTCACTGGCCTGAGGGCTCTGCACACCTTACCACAGCTATCCAGTGTTAAAGTGTTTGTGCTCTCTCCTTCAACCATGGTAGACTTGGCATACACCCAATTGGTACATGCAATTTAATGTAAGTCCTTAGGAAAGTGGCACCACCACCGGCCAGGGTCTATAAAGTAAATGCTACGAGTGGGCATGTGACACTGATTTTGCGGCCCCCCCACCTGAAACATGTCTCAAGTCTGCCATTGCAGCCTGTGTGTGCAGTTTTAAACTGCCATTTTGACCTGGCAAAATAATAATTTTGCCTTGACCAAACCCTTGTTTTCCAATATAAATAAGTCACCCCTAAGGTAGATACTGAGTAGCCCGAGTGGCAAGATGCAGTGCATTTAAAAAGTGGAACCTGTACTTTTTAGCTTTTATAAAACTCCTAAATTTGTCTTTCACTGCTGCAAAGCTTACCTCTCCCAAATGCTATAAATAAATAAATATTAGAGTTCATTATTACATCTAATAAGTGATACTTTTCAAATGGGAGACGTTAGTCAGTTCATGTTTGGTGTCTTTCGAACTGTAATGAAATAACTTCTTTCTCTGTGAAATCAAATTTTAAATTACAACTGTGAAAATGCCACTTTTAGGAAGTTTTTTTTTTTTTAACATGGTGAGCTTCCAAAGTGTGAAGGTTGCAAGTTGAAAAATTAGGAACTATTTCAGTGTCCTTTGCATTAATGGGAACCTGTTGCTGCTGATGAAAAGGGCTGTATACAACAAGGAGCGACTGGTGCAGCTTGTTGACCACTCTTAGCTCCATGGCAAAATGAAAGACCTGTCTCTTACTCTTTCTCCATCCCTGCAAGGATTAATTAGCCTGCCAGTGCAGCCTATTCACCCAGCCCTTAAGTGTACTCCACCACTCCCGTGACTGTCCCCGCAGCAGTCCTTACTAGCACCTCTAACTCAGTGAGTGTAAGAAGGCCAGAGGCTTTGCTGATCTTTGACAATCACTTGTTCCAGGATCTCCTACCCAAGGGATATTCTGGGGTAGGAATTCAGAACAGAGGCAAGTTGGTAGTTTTTAACTAAAACTAACAAGATTTCAATGAAATTAGGATACTTTGATCAACTTCAACTAAGGCTGAATTATCCAGATTTTACTAACTACACATCCATAATAAAAAATGCCCACACCTACTGACACCTAACATCGCAGTTCCCTTCAAGGGCCAAATCTTGACTGCTTCATTTGAAGTAAATTTCTCTCTTTTTTGAAATCCAGAAAAATCCAATAATAGTCATGGAAGCCTATGCCGTTGCTGATTCCCAGAAGAAAGAAGTGTAGCACATAAGCATTTCCTTCTGTGTAAATGGAGTGTGTTTGCCCTGCACAAGTTTACCACAGGAAACATATTTCCTCCAGTGATGAAACCCAAATCCCAGCTACCCCACCAATTGCAAGGGAATTTACTCCTCTTTCCCACTCTGTCAATGCATTTGCTTCTTTCCTTCACAGATGTAAATCTGAGACCGTTTACATGGTGTGCAACTACATGCAAAGGGTTTTGGAAAATCAGTGTACTCACAAGTTTGTGAATGTTAACCACTTTTGCAGATCTCCAAACCCTGGGCTGGCCAGATCCACATTCTGTGAAAAGGTTTAGGGCCTAATTTACATTTCGCTGGGTGGGTTACTATGAAAAAGTGCCTCTAGACCTAGTAAGTGTAAAGGGGAGCCATAGCAAATGCATGTGCTGGACACTGGTCATTACGAGTTTTCCAGCTACATGATAGCCTCTCTGAGCCCTGGGTTGTTTAGTATCAAACAAATCAGAATAATGAACCCACACTGATGCCAGTATTGGATTTATTATAAAATGTACCCATAGGGCATCTTAGAGGTGCCTCCTACAAAACCCAACAGCCCTCGCATGGTTGCTTACTGGTCTTAACCAGCCTGCCACCACCAGACATGATTCTGGACTCTTGGGGTGAGAACCTGTGCTCTTAGGAGCTAGAACACAAAGCCTTTCCTGGATGGAGGTGTTACACTTCCTCCCCCTGAGACAGGCACCCTACCCCAGCAGTCAGCTTCAGAGGCTTGACCGCCTTTGAAATCTGACCACCCCTCTGCTGCTAGCAGCAGATGGTCACCCAATGGTTTTGCCACTACTTTAGGTGGGAAAACTGGCGGGAAAGCTAGAAAGGATAGGAGGAGTCGTCATCCCCAGCCTGCACCACTGCTCAGGTGTGGAAGATGAGGTGACCACTCCATTTCATTTTCCTCCACCTTAGATGGCAGGAAAATAGCCAATCAGGGTTAGAGAAGTGGCTCTTTCCCACAGAAAGTGGTCACTTAGTAGCTGTAGCCATTGGTCCATTGGCAACTACCAGGTACTCCCTCAATACCCTCTAAATGCAGTAGTTAGTGGCCATCCCCAGTGTTGGACTTTTTGCTTATGCAGGGTCATACCCAATCTTTTTGCCTCCTATTTTTTCTGACCTGTGGCTGTTGGTTTTTGAACTCTGAGTACTTTACCACTGCTAACCTGTGCTAAAGTGCTTATGCTTTCTGTGTAAATTGTATTGTTGATTGGTTAATCCATGATTGGCATATTTGATTTAATAGTAAGTCCCTAGTAAAGTGCACTGGAGGTGCCAGGGCCTGTAAATCAAATGCTACCAGTGGGCCTGCAGCACTGGTTGTGCCACCCCCATAAATAGCCCTGTAATCATGTCTCAGACCTGCCATTGCAGTGTCTGTGTGTGCAGTTTTAACTGTAAATTCGACTTGGCAAGTGTACCCACTTGCCAGCCCTAAACCTTCCCTTTTCTTACATCTAAGGTACCCCTAAGGTAGGCCCTAGGTAGCCCCAAGGGCAGGGTGGAATGTATGGTTAAGGTGGAACATATAGTAATGTGTTTTATATGTCCTGACAGTGAAATATTGCTAAATTCATTTTGACTGTTGCAAGGTCTGTCCCTCTCATAGGTTAACATGGGGGCTACTTTTAAACCTGATTAAAGTGTAGATTCCCTTTGGGAGCGGATGGACATGTGGAGTTTGGGGTCTCTGTGCTCACAATTTAAAAATACATCTTTTAGTAAAGTAGATTTTTAAGATTGTGTGTTTGAAAATGCCACTTTTAGAAAGTGAGCATTTTCTTGTTTATACCATTTCTGTGACTCTGCCTGTTTGTGGATTCCCTGTCTGGGTCAGTTTGACAGTTGGGCTGGTTGGACCTCACACTAGACAGTGACACAAAGGGAGCTGGGGTGTAGTCTGCATTTCCTGATGAGCCAACTGTGCTAGGAGGGAGGGGAGGAGTGGTCACTTACACATGAAAGGGCTGTGCCTGTACTCACACAATGCCGTCTCCGACCCCCTGGTGAGTGTCTGGGGCCTGGCCTGGAAAAGGCAGGATTTCACATTCAAAATAGACTTTACTTTGAAGTAGGCCTACTTCAAAGGTGAAATTGGGTATAAGAAGAGCACCCAAAACCACAGACTTTAGATCACTTCTGGACATCAAGAGGAACCTCTGCCTGGAGAAGAGCTGAAGACCTGAGGAGAAGTGCTGCCCTGCCTGTGACTGTGCTTTGTGGAGCTATCCTGAAGTTACTGCTTCTGCCATAGTAAGAGGGCAAAGACTGGGCTGGACTTTGTGTGCCTTCCATCTTGTGAAGAAATCTCCAAGGGCTTGATTTTGAGCTTGCCTCCTGTTGTTTAAAGTCTCAAGGACAGCAAAGACTTCCCTCTGCCAGCACCTGCAGTCTCTGGAGAGACTCCTGCTCTGACAAGTGGTGTCCTATCCAGTCCCTAGGCCCTTGAAAGGAAAGCTGGTGGAAATCCAAGGAAATCGACTTCGGACGACTTCGGACCGACGCCGCAGCTGAATCCGGTTACGCCGCCTGCAACCGACTCCGTGATCTTCGCTGGAACGCGACGACCTTTGCAGGCCCGACGCCGCTGCTACCCCGCTGAAGTCTGCGACTCCGTGGAAGTCGCCGCACCACGTCGTGACCTACGCTGCTCGAAGTTCGCAGATTCAACATTTCGCACAGACGCCGCGATCCCCGACTTCGCGCATCGACTTGTTTTCACTCTTCACCAAAGGTACTGTACTTTGGGGTCTACACGGCTCCGTGTCCAGCGCCGCTGGTGTCGGCTTGTTGGGAATGACTCTGTCATAATGCCGTGTTAACAGCTCATCGAAGCATTTTGTGTTTCTAAGCACTATTTTTGAGTTTAATCTGTAAAAATTCATAACTTGACTTGTGTATGTCGGATTTTTGTTGTTTTGGTCTTGTTTTGTTTAGGTAAGTATTTCCTATTTCCTATTTTTCTAAACTGGTGTTGTGTCATTTTGTAGTGTTTTCTTTAAGTTACTATGGGCCTGATTCTAACTTTGGAGGACGGTGTTAAACCGTCCCAAAAGTGGCGGATATACCACCTACCGTATTACGAGTCCATTATATCCTATGGAACTCGTAATACGGTAGGTGGTATATCCGCCACTTTTGGGACGGTTTAACACCGTCCTCCAAAGTTAGAATCAGGCCCTATGTGTGTTGGTACAAATACTTTACACCTAGCACTCTAAAGTTAAACCTACTGCTCTGCCAAGCTACCAAGGGGTTAGGCAGGGGTTAGCTGAGGGTGATTCTCTTTTACCCTGACTAGAGTGGGGGGCCTTGCTTGAACAGAGGATAACCTGACTGTCAACCAAAGACCCCAATTCTAACACCCAGACCAACAGATCAGATTCAACAAGCACAAGAGGACCAGGAACAAAGAAGAGCTGAGGCACGAGAACAGAAGTCCTGCTGCATAAAGTAAAGGGTGCCAAGCACTGCCTGCCTTTCCAAGGACTTGACAGTGGCTGCTCAGGTGTTGCCTGGAAAAGTGAGGGACTCTACAAAATTTCAGAGCACCAACAGCCTTCTGAAAATTGCCAAGAACTTGCCTCAAAGTGAAGGTATCACTCTCCCGACCCCTGCAGGCAAGAAGTCCAGTTCACCGGCCAGTATCCAGCAGCCTGACCAAAATCCACACAACAGGCCCAAAGGACAAAACCTACCAGTGTGCCAAGCTTGGTAGCACTTCCAGGGCCTGAGATGCACCTCCAACATCAAGCACCAAGAAGGAAAGTCCCCTCTGGAATATTAAAAGCCCAGAAGCAAGCAGCATTCAAGGGACTTCAGGACACCCAAGAACCACTCCCCAGAGTGGCCTGCTGATCTTCAATCTGCCCTCTAAGTAATATGCTTCTGGCTCTAAGGACTCCAAGACACATGACTCCTGGCTGACTTCTCTGTATTTCACCCAGCCTCCCTGGGCCCTGCATAGACAAACCAGCAGTGCTCTTGCGACCTCCACCTTTCAAGGGGACCCACCGGGCTTACCTTTAAGTCCACCTGTGCAGTGTGTTTTCAAATAATCCCCCTCTCTGTTGTCCATCAGCTCCAAGACCTTCAGCCACTGCTCCCGCTTGAACCGGGAACTGCCTGAACTTCTCTGTCTGGCCCATAGGACATCTCGATGACCTCGACCTAAAAACAGAAGGTGACACTTGTGAAAGCATTGCTTTATTTTATATGCAATTTGAAAGATTTTCCAATTCATTCCTATAGTGTATAAATAAGCACAAAAAATAGAACATTTTCTAAACTTGGAAAATCATAACTAAAAAAGTACTTACTGTAAACTGACGATCTTGGGCTCAAAACTTTTAGCAAACTCTGAAGTATTTTTTTAAATTAGTCTCGAGTTATTCTTCAGAATGTGTGTCCACATATATTGATACTGTGAGAAACACAAATGCTTAGCACATCTCCAAGATAAGCCTAACTTCTCACCCACACTACCACAAAAATAGAGCATAAGATGGTCTGCTTTTTAACCTCGGTATACCAAAGAGGGGTTGCTTGGACTCTCTACACATTGCATGTCATTTTCGTACACTATATAGAGAGCCAGCCTCCTACAGTTACGCTGTCACAAACGTGACAATGGCCCTCATTCTGACCTTGGCGGGCGGCGGAGGCCGCCCGCCAAAGTCCCGCCGTCAGATTACCGTTCCGCGGTCGAAAGACCGCGGCGGTAATTCTGACTTTCCCGCTGGGCTGGCGGGCGGTCGCCTTCAGACCGCCCGCCAGCCTAGCGGGAAAGGGGCTTCCACGATGAAGCCGGCTCGGAATCGAGCCGGCGGAGTGGAAGCTGTGCGACGGGTGCAGTTGCACCCGTCGCGTATTTCACTGTCTGCGCAGCAGACAGTGAAATACATGTAGGGGCCCTCTTACGGGGGCCCCTGCAATGCCCATGCCAGTGGCATGGGCACTGCAGGGGCCCCCAGGGGCCCCGCGACCCCCCCTACTGCCATCCGGATCCCAGCGGTCGGACCGCTGGGATCTGGACGGCGGTAGGGGGGTCGGAATCCCCGCGGCGGTGCAGCAAGCTGCGCCGCCGTGGAGGATTCAATGGGGCGGCGGTACACTGGCGGGAGCCCGCCAGTGGTGCCGGTCCGACCGCGGCTTTACCGCCGCGGTCGGAATCCCCATTGGAGCACCACCGGCCTGTCGGCGGTGCTCCCGCGGTCCTCCGCCCTGGCGGTCAAAGACCGCCAGGGTCTGAATGAGGGCCAATATCTGTTCCGTTGCTTTTCAGGTGCCATAGGATAAAATGCATTGTGTGGATGTCCATCACCTTTGTGGCGGAGTAACCCTGTCCGCCAAACTCTAAATCAGGTCCTTGCTAACATATTAATATAATTGAGTTCACTGTTCCAATGAGGAACATGTGTCAGAATTCCACAAGGCACTATGCTATCTAGAAGCAAATACCCTCACACACCCAAAGGATGTCATGCTTCATCATAGGGTTTGATGCAATGTATGATGGGCCCACTGCAATGGGGGCACTTTGTCGGAGATCTTGACTAGAGATCTGTGCTGTGGTAGGTGAGGAGTAGATTCAATCCTCCAGACAGAATAGGAGAGAGAGAGAGGAGGGATAAATAAAATTGACTACAGAACCCCTAAACACACTACACTTTATTGAGCCATGCAGGGTCTGGGTCAAGATTAAAAATAAAGGGGAGTGAAATAGAGATAATGCTAAATCACTCTACCAATAGAAGAAAGGGAGGAAGTGGAAATTACCCTCAACCATCACCGTAGGTCAACATGTTTTGCACCTAAAAAGTCCGAAGGGATCTAGTGGCGCTTCGTCAGGACCAAATAACAAGAAGAAAAAACACTTCTCCTAGGTTACTTAAAGAGACCTCAATGTGTCCAAAACCTAAATAAACCACTTACTTACGGTATTATACCAAAACATGTGGTATAGCCCTCCCTAAGTAAGGAAAAGGCCTCATGGGAACAAGCGTCTACTGAGCTTGTTACAGCATATTCTGGTGATTCAAGCTCAACTTGAGAACCTACCCTGAGGACACGTTCCACATACACAATGAAACATGTAAGTTAACGTGTATGTAAACCCATTTCTGGATTTCAATTCCAATATTGTAAAATGTAAAGCTGAACTTTTATTATCAAAATGAAGCTATTTGTATATTGAGGTCAATAATAACATTACACCCTCAATATTGACTGTAACTATATTATAAAGGTATTACTTTTCTTAACTTCACATCTACTTACTTTGGAGAAATAGTGGTAGTTGAAATTGTGGAAGTTGGCATTCTTGCCCCCCCACAGGATAGACATTTTGGGGCCAAATTCTCCAGTCTGCCCCCCATGGAAGGGCAGAAAGACTGTAATGCCTTTGTTTTGGGTTGAGGCATGGCCCTGTGCGTAGTGAGCCATCCCCACCCCTTTGTTTTATTTTTTAATTCCCTGGTGTATAGTGGTATTTCTGCCACACCAGGGGAAGCACTCTGTGAATAACCATCGCCTGATCTGCCTTCCGATGGGGGATAGACAGACTGAAGCACCTTTTTTATGGTGGGGGTTTGATCCCATGCATGTGGGCTGTTCGCACCCCTTTCTTTAGTTTATTATCACTAGTGTCTAGTGCCCTTTCTTCCCCCCCTTAGGGAAGATTGAGAGTAAACACCTCCACCCAGCCCTTGGGAGTCAGAAAGACTAATTCTAGTGAGGTTTAATGGGAGCACAGGCCCTTGTCAAAGGGGCCACTTCCTTGCCAAAAATCCCTTGTGTCTATGGGAAGCACCAGGCTATCACATCTTACTGTGATCACCTGGCGCTTTTCATGGAGAGGGAGGCCTCGTTAGAACGGTGTGTTTCTAAGCTGGAATGTCTGCCCTCTCTGAGTGGCATGGTTGCAGTGCCACCACCATAGGTGCGCACTGTAAATGTACCCCCAAAGTGGGGGTACGCTGCAAGTATCCCTAGTTCAAGAAGACCAGGACTTGCTGTAAAAATGTTCATGCCATAGTAGGGACACTTGAATGTATGTTTCATTACAGACTGTGATGAAATGCTTCTTGATAATTTACAGTTTTACTGCACTCATAATGAGGGTAGAAAGAGATCATAGATTGTGCACCCAATTCATCAGCATTTTTGCGGGGAACAATATTGATGGGGGATGTAATGGGGAGACAAAGAAGAATTCACTCTAAGGTCGTCCATGTTTCAGTACCCTAATATTAGAATTGTAGACCACTATGCTACGTGTACACAAATGCTGGCAAATGTTTGGCAGAAATCATGTTACTCCCTCCCCTCAATTAAAACCATAACCTTGCATGACCCTCTTTGTAAAGAACAATATATATATATATATATATATATATATATATATATATATATATATATATATATATATATATATATATAAATATATATATATATATATATATATATATATATATATATATATATATATATATATATATATATATATATATATATATACACATATATGGTCTTCTAGTGTTTATTGCCAATGGCCAGTGAATAAAGTCAACATTCAAGGGTAATAAAAGATTGTTGACCAGAACAAATGCTTGTCCTACAAAGAAGAGGAACCATTTCCAACTTCTGTGATCAGAATTTTCTGCCACAGTTGAGCTCTTCAAAATAACTCCAAGAATAGTCTAAAGCAATGGAATTGTCTCAGAGTTTCTGGAAACAAATGTGTGATCCTACGTAAGATAATTGCCTGCACATAAACTAAAATATAACGCATTCCTTACCATAAACATACCTGGAAATAAATAATTGAGTGCATCACTAACTTTCAACATACAAAATACAGATGTATTTTGTTTAGTAGAACAACTGGAATTGGTCCTTGTCCTTAGTACTGGAAGTATCAACAATGGCTTTCACCTAATATATTTTTGGGAACAGCCCCATTGTTACTATTGGTATATCCAAACAATTTCACATAGTATTTGGCAAACTTTTGTAATAGTCAACTCATTGTCTTCCAGAATGGTCAATACTTCATTCAAAGTGGCATCTTGGCCATTCCCTAATTCTCCTACATACCAAAATATTATCTTGAAAATACACAACATGTTCCAGTTTTCCAAACAGTCAATGCATGGTCCTTTGAAAGACAGCAGATGCTGGCACCAAACTAAAGGGCATTCACTGGAACCTATATGTAACATCAAGTGTCATAAAAGATGTTAATCCATTTGACTTATCATGCAATGACATCTGGTGATATGGCAACAAAGATTTATTGGTAGTAAATACAGAAGCATCCTTAACTGTCAACAGCATCTCCCCTATGCCGGGCAGGGAATGACAGTCTACACACACACACACCGAATAAACTGACATAAATGCACACAAAATACGGTCTTCTCAATTCTTCCTTCGAATGAGTCCTCCTGGACAAAGTTATAACTTTGTGCACCTTGGGATGGGGCTAACACCATGTTTGAAAATTATTTGTGTACAAACTTCCCATGGTCTGGATGTTTGGGATCCAAAATAATCATTCATTCTTTCTGTTGATGCCAACAGAATAAGCATGGCAACATAAACTTTCAAAAATATATATATTTTTAATTGCTAAATAAGTGAATAAATTAATTGAAATACCCCATATCATCAATGGGCTTGTCTCTAAATCCTTTCAAGTAAATAGAAACAGGAGCAATTCTTTGTAACTGAATTGTTTAATTTGTCAGGTGTACCTTGCACCTGAATCTGCCATAATGTGAATATGTATGACCCCAATTTCATTATGCCGTATGAAGCATCTTCAGCAATACCATCTACCTCCACCAGTTACAAAACAGAGTACTTTACCTGTCTAACCTATGCACTTCTTCACTCCTATTTCATTTGAAACACTTTCATTTGCATACCCTGGAATAGATCCTCTTGCCCTTGGACCTTCTACAAATCTGCCCAGGGTCTGGGCACAATTTGTTAGGTGTTACCTGCATCTTAAACAAATGTACTTCTTGGTCACCTCCTACTCCTTCCACTTGAGCATATACTCCTTTCATCCGTTCCACTTGACCTTGCTATTTCTCCTAGGCACTTGATTAACCTTTTGTGTATTCCACTGTCTTGTCCCTACCAAAGCCAAATTCCATGAACTCTCCTGATTTACGTCTAATTAATGAATAATTCTATTTGCCATAACTAAGGTCAAATACTTTGTGAACAGTACATCTTCTTGCATTGTGTGAGTGTTAGTCTTCTCCAACAATTGATCTCTCAACAATTTGATCAAATAACCCATAATTACAAAACAAGCAAGTGCTCATAATTCAGCCAAGTAACTATCAATAAGTTTGCCTGGGCTTTGTCTATGCCCTAGAAATTTGTGTCTTACATGAATTCATTTTTGTTTGTACTATGTGGTAAATCCAAATGTTTCTTTCTTGTTTCAAACTTATCAAGGGCATAATTTTCCTATTCTTCTTCATAATTTAACACAGGTGAAAGATAAAGTAGTATTTTTAGCCTTCAGTCTCCAATGTTTAAGCTATGTGAACTCATACCTCCAAGTCTTTCACTATTCCACATAGAGTTTCACCTGAGTCTTCTTTGAGCCCCACCGTATTTAATATCTATATAGCTCCACTTTTGAACATCACCAGGGAGTTTGGTTTTGTTGCCATCTCATATGCTGATGATACTCAAATCATTGTTCCAGTTATGGGTAACATCGATGAGACTGCTTCCCGTTTCAAGGGCTGCATGTCAGCTATTGTTAGGTGGATGAGTGACCACTATCTGGAACTGAACCCAGATAAAACTGAGATTTTGCTCTTTGGCCTTGATGGAATGTTATGGGGAGCAAATTGGTTGCCCCATTGTCTCAGACCAATGCAGCAAAGTCAGCAAAGTCAGGAATTTTGGTGTCATGTTTGACTCCAGGGTTACCCTCGTCGAGCATACAAATCAGCTGACGTCCTCATGTTTTTTTACCCTGAAAATGATTAAAAAAAAGATCCACCCTTTTCTTCCTGGTGAACTGCAGAAAACAGTGGTCACCTCATTAGTGCATGCCATATTGGACTACTGTAATGAGTTGTTTTCTGGGGCCCAAAGTGGGATCCTAAACAAACTCCAGAGAATTCAAAATGCTGCAGTTCACTTGCTAAAAAAAATTAAAAGCATGAGTCAGTTTCCATAGCCAGGGAAGATCTCCACTGGCTTCTACTCCGTAAAAGAGTGGCTTTTAAAACCCTTTGTATTGCCCACAAACTTATTTATTCAGTCAGTCCAATTCCTTTGAAAAATAGAATTGCTTGGCCTGTCCCTACGTGGTCTTTAAGATCTTTGACCACCAATCTTCTAACTACTCCTAGAATCTTAAAAAAATGATGTGGGTGACAGAAGTTTCACAAATTTTTCTGCCCAACTGTGGAATTCCATGCCCGGTCACCTTAGAAGTCAGCCAAATTTGACAACTTTTAGAAAAATGCTAAAAACCTGGCCTCAGCCTTAGTTGCTTTCTTTGGATTCATGTTAGGCTTTACTTTTTTTCCTTTCTTTTTTGTGTAGATTTCTGGTTCACTGTGTTTCTCCATTTCCGTAATTTTTTCCCTTTCTCAGTTTTTCACTACGCCATGAGCATTTGTTTGCGCTTTACAAATAAACTCAAACTCAAGCTTAGCCAATCTACATTTCCCAATTGATAGAGTACCCCCTTGCACATAATCTTCAAATCCCTCTTCCTATTGATCCCAGTCAGGAAAACGATCTCCTGATAACTATAGAAAGTTGGTGCACACATTCCTTCAATGCTGATTATAAAGTAGGTAAATGTTACTAAAATGAAATACTAAAATGATCATTCGATCATGTAACAAATATGAAATCTATTAATGTAACATATATCACATATGTATTGCATCAAAGAGTATGTTGATGTTTCTCAACATTTTTTAATTGTAGGCAATAGTTATAAAAGTTTTGTGCGCAGCTGAAACCAGAAACCTGAAATTATACTTACATTGCTAGTGAATAAATTGATGACGCTGTCTTAGAAATCATATTTTTTTTTTCTTGACACATTATTGCTATGATTAAACAGTCACACTGGGTCAGATAGGGTCCACACTAGTGTATGCAACAACCAATCTTCACTAATGATGATACCTGCTTGGCAATGTCCTCACTACTAGTGACATCACCACCAGACTGTGTTCTCGATGTTACTGATGACACTATCACAAAACGCTCTTGCAAGTCAACAAATACAGCGGCGATTCCTCAATGACTTCACAAGTCATCTCTCCCACGCTACCTACTCTCCAGCGTGCATTTCCAGTGCCTTATACCAACCATTTGAGGATTCATTAGCAGATCAGCTGATCCTGGCCTCCATTGCACCTTCTCTGGGTGCTCATGAGAATCTCTGTACCCTTAATGTGCTGCACAGGTGACACAATAACACCAGTCCTGCTTTGGTCACAGGGACTGGCTTCCAGATTCCTACTCCTTTGTGTCACTGTTCACCAGTGTAGGGAGTGAGTGTTCTGAGGTAAATGTTAATTTAAATATTTATTGGTCAGAACAAATGTAGATCCTACAAAGGAGAGGGATCTCTGGCTTATGCAATGGCCAGAATGTTTGCCACAGTTCACTTTTTCAAACAACAGTGTGCTCCTATATATTGCTAGCATTCACATAAATCAAAAAAGGTTTTCTTCTCTTGCCTTTTGTTTCTAGTCTTAGACGACTGCCTTCTTGAGTCATCTAATTTTTAGAATACAGCCGTAAAGTTGTTTACAATGCCTGCTCTGTAAATGTTCTCGGAATTAATGCCCTTGATGCACAATGAACCTTTCCCTTGTGCCTGGGGACCATTACATATTTTCCCTGCATGTTCCTGATATGGTGGTCACAGGCATAGAAAATAGGAGATGGTCGTCCTGTCCTCATACCTTGGAGTGACCATCTCTGTGATCTAAGGTTCCTGAGGTGGAGGTGCCCTAGAGTCATGGGTTAGTGCCAGTGGAACCAGCAAGTTCTCCACCAGCAGTATCTCTGTAGTTTCTCTGACTCTAAATAGTCTCGGGACCACAAATTTGGTGAGGCAGACAGACTGCCTACGTACAGCATTATTTTTGTTCTGCCAAACCCATATATGTCCAGAATATTTTATACATGTACGCATCAGGAATGCACCAATTAGGTGCATAGCCTGCTTCACACACAACGTGGGTGGAGTTCCTCGTCCATCCACCTATGTGGGAAAGGAGTTAACCTTGCAGAGGATGCCCTATTAAGGAAATGTTACATACCACTACTAATAACATAAATTTGTAATAATGTACGCCAATGAAAATTCAATGCATCATCTTTCTTGTATTTTGCTTTTTCTATGCAAACAGGGATTTTTACTAATACAACAGACATCTGTTTCCCTGGCTACATTTATATCCATAGAAAGAAAATAATTGAAAATACTTCTTTCGAATGATTTTAAAGTGCTGTGTAAATGTCCAGTTTCACAAGTAGAAGAGTTAAAAATTGTTCAAAGTTTGATGCAGTTTCTGAATTAACGTTCTTTAGTTGCGAATGTGTACATATTTGGAGTGCAATGCTTTTCATGATTGATTGTATTTTAATTGGCTACATATTGGCGTCCAGGTAGGAGCATCTATTTAGAGGTTAATTTAATGTGGGCATGTACTAGCTAGTGTTATTTTTTTCACAAAACGCAAAGCAAATAGGCATTAGCATAAATAATAACAAACACATCTGATACCTACAGATAGAAGTATCAAAAATAACATAAAGCAGTGAGCCCCAGTAAAGAAATGAACATAGTGTACATTTTGCCTTGCCTCATTTCTGCTCCAAACAGTTGTAGTGATACAATGGAAGTGGAATAGTGCATTTGAGAATTTATTCTTTTGTAAATATGGCATGGGCTCAATATAAGATAAACACCTTCCTGCCACGCTGTTTTTTTCACAAAAGCACACACTTTGTGGCTTATCCTTGTGGCCTTAGCATATGTTATGGTTATTATGCCTGAGTGAAATACGACTTGTTTGTCTGCATTTTTTTCACTACTTGTGTTTTGTGACTCGGGACATTACCTCTGAGGTGGGATTGTCAGGCACTTTATAGTGTGCACTTGAGAATTGCATATTTACTAATGAACATTGTTAGACCTGACAGCCTTAGGGTAGTCACCCCTAACTTTTTGCCTGCCTCCCTCCTCATTTTTGGATACTGTTTTTGCTGGTTTTTAGACTCTGCGCACTTTACCACTGCTAACCAGTGATAAAGTGTATATGCTCTCTCTCTGTAAACATGGTAACTTTGGATCATACCTGATTGAACTATTTAATCTACTTATAAGTCCCCAGTCATGTGCACTCCAGGTGCCTAGGGCATATAGATTAAATGCTACTAGTGGACCCGCAGCACGGATTGTGCCACCCACTTAAGTAGCTCCTTTTCCTTGTCCCAGGCCTACCATTGCTAGGCCTGTGTGTGCAGTTTCACTGCCACCTCGACTTGGCATTTAAAAGTACTTGCCAAGCCTAGAACTCCCCTTTTTCTGCATATAAGTCACCCTTAATGTGTGCCCTGGGTATCCCCTAGAGCAGGGTGCTGTGTAGGTAAAAGACAGGACATGTACCTGTGTAGTTATATGTCCTGGTAGTGTAAAACTCCTAAATTCGTTTTTGCACTACTGGGAGACCTGCTCCCTTCATAGGCTAACATTGGGGCTGCCCTCATACACTGTTGAAGTGGCAGCTGCTGATCTGAAAGGAGCAGGGAGGTCATATTTAGTATGGCCAGAATGGTAATACAAAATCCTACTGACTGGTGAAGTCGGATTTAATATTACTATTCTAGAAATGCCACTTTTAGAAAGTGAGCATTTCTTTGCACTTAAATCCTTCTGTGCCTTACAATCCACGTCTGGCTAGGTTTAGTTGACAGCTCCTTGTGCATTCACTCAGACACACCCCAAACACAGGGTACTCAGCCTCACTTGCATACATCTGCATTTTGAATGGGTCTTCCTGGGCTGGGAGGGTGGAGGGCCTGCCCTCACACAAAGGACTGCCACACCCCCTACTGGGACCCTGGCAGACAGGATTGAACTGAAAGGGGACCTGGTGCACTTCTTAGCCACTCTTTGAAGTCTCCCCCACTTCAAAGGCACATTTGGGTATAAAACAGGGCCTCTGCCCTACCTCATCAGACACTTGCTGGAGAAGAAACCGGAACCAGAAACTACATCCTGCCAAGAAGAACTGCCTGGCTGCTCAAAGGACTCACCTGTCTGCTTTCTACAAAGGACTGCTGTCTTGCTGTTGCCCTGCTGCCTTGCTGAACTCTTGTCTGGCTGTGAAAGTGCTCTCCAAGGGCTTGGATAGAGCTTGCCTCCTGTTCCTTGAAGTCTCAGGACCAAAAAGACTTCTTCCTTTCACTTGGACGCTCCGTGCGCCGAAACTTTCGACGCACAGCTTGTTTCGCGGCGAGAAAAACGCCGCACACCGACGCTGATCGACGCGACGCCCTCGGGGCGATCGAGACTTCGACGCACAACCTCGCAAGGACAAAGCCGCTCGACTTTCCAGGAGAAATCGACGCGACACCCACCGTGAGTGCGAAACTTTGACGCACGGCCTCGCAAGGACAACGCCGCCCGACTTCCAAGGAGAAATCGACGCGACGCCTGCCGTGAGACCAAACTTTCGACGCACGGCCTCGCAAGGACAACGCCGCCCGACTTCCAAGGTGAAATCGACGCGACGCTTACCGTGAGATCGAAACTTCGACGCGCAGCCCCGCAGAACGACGCGCAGCTGGAAAACAAGCAGGAGAATCCACGCACAGACCCGGGACATCTGGTAATCCCCGCGATCCACAAAAAGAGACTGTCTGCGCGCCGGAAAACGACGCCCGACTTCCCCGCGTGGAAAAGACCGACGCAAGTCTGTGTGTGCTGAGGAGAAATCGACGCACACACCCCTTTTTCCACGCATCTCTTCTCCTGTGGCCCTCTGAGGAGATTTTTCACCAGAAACCAGGTACTTTGTGCTTGAAAGACACTGTATTGCATTCTAAAGACTTAAGACACTCTATATCACTTCCCTGTGATATTTCTACAATTTTCCATTGCAACTTTATTCTTTTTGACCTACAATTATCCTGATAAATATTATATATTTTTCTAAACACTGTGTGGTGTATTTTTGTGGTGCTATATGGTGGTATTGTATGATTTATTGCACAAATACTTTACACATTGCCTTCTAAGTTAAGCCTGACTGCTCGTGCCAAGCTACCAGAGGGTGGGCACAGGATAATCTTGGATAGTGTGTGACTTACCCTGACTAGAGTGAGGGCTTTTGCTTGGACAGGAAGTAACCTGACTGCCAACCAAAAACCCCATTTCTAACATTGGTGATCAGCGGTGAGGATAGGACTTGTATTTGTGCAGTGACATACAGTAGCTAAGTATTTCACTACATACCCACAGTTGAAGGTCAACTTGGTGTTTATCTCTTTTTGAAAATCCGTTTTTTCCTGACAATTTTCAAAAACTAAATCCTCACTCAACATGTCTCTGACTGAGTCTCAGACAGGGGACTTTGACCTAGTCCAGTTGGATACATACACGGTCAAACAACTAAGAGGATTCTGCAGGGCATTAAGGGTACCCACCCAAGGGGCCTCCAGAAAGGAGGACTTTCAAGTGGCGCTGAGGGCCTGGGCAGAAGCCCATTTAGAGGATGATGAGGAAGAGGAGCCAGAAAATGGCCCCTCAGAAGGATTTCCACTATCTATGGATGGTGGTACCACTGCAATTGTGCACCCTTCCAGACCAGGGAGCAGTGTCTCCATGCAAAGCCTGACCGCAGAGGAAAGGAGAGAAGAAAGGGAGTTCCAATTGCAAATGGCGAAACTGAAAATTGAGGCACAACAGGAGGAGAAGAGGGCAGAAAGAGAAGCCAAACAAGCTGAGGCTGAAAGAGCAGCCAAACAGATTGAAGCTGAAAGAACAGCCAAACAAGTGGAAGCTGAAAGAGCGTTGGCTGAAAAGAAACTATTGTTGGCTCATGAACTGAGTCTCAAGGAGCTGGAGATCAAGGCAAGACAGTCTGAATCCAGCAATAATGGTGGCAGCATACAGACAGGACCTGCTGGAGAAAAGAAGGTTCGTATACCCAAAAATGTGGTGCCCAGTTTTGTGGTGGGAGATGACATAGATAAATGGTTAGCTGCTTATGAAGTTGCACTAAGGGCTCATGAGGTTCCTGAAGGGCAATGGGGGGTAGCTATGTGGGGTTATGTGCCGCCATTGGGGAGGGACACACTTCTCACATTGGATCCACCGGATCAAAACACATACCCACTCCAGAAAGCCACTTTAATTGCCAAGTTTGGGCTGACCCCTGAGGGATACCGTCAGAGGTTCAGGGACAGCACCAAACAATCCACACAAACATGGGTAGATTTCTTTGATTTCTCTAGTAAGGCACTGAATGGATGGGTGCGGGGCAACAAAGTAGCAGATTATAAAGGTTTATATGACTTGATCCTGAGAGAGCATATGCTTAATGTTACTTATACCGATTTGCGCCAGCACCTAGTGGATAGTAAGCTGACTGATCCCAGGAAGCTTGCTGAGGAGGCGGACCTCTGGGTTAGCACCAGAGTGTCCAAAAAGGTACCTGGGGGGGACTCCCACAAAGGTGGTCAGGGTTCCCAACAGAAGAAAGAGGGGGGAGATAAACTTACAGATAAGGAACTCTCTAAAGGCCCCCAAAAGAATTCCCAGGGAGGGGGTGGCAACCCTTCCTTTTCCAAATTTGGGAAGAAACCAGGGACATTTGACAGGTCAGGAAAATCTAGCCCCAAATG
Source organism: Pleurodeles waltl (assembly GCF_031143425.1). Classification (NCBI taxonomy): domain Eukaryota; kingdom Metazoa; phylum Chordata; class Amphibia; order Caudata; family Salamandridae; genus Pleurodeles; species Pleurodeles waltl. The sequence goes on along the minus strand of NC_090444.1, from coordinate 629,206,729 downwards.
CATGGAGTGTTACCAATATGGTCACTACAAAGGCGACCCACAGTGCCCCAAGAGGGCACCGTCCACTACCGGACAGGCGCCTGGGTTGACTAGTGTAGCACTCGGGGGGGAGATGGACCCCACTAGCTTTGGGGAGCAGGTAGAGATTTCCCTAGTGTCCCTGGGGGAAGGAGAAATGATGTCCAAGGTCCACATGCCTAAAAATACTTCCAAGTACCGGCAGTGGGTCCTCATTGATGGGCAGAAGGTGGAGGCTCTGCGTGACACAGGAGCCAGTATGACTACTATCAAGAGTCAGCTGGTGTCCACAGAGCAGATAATCCCGAATACATTCCACCAGGTCATAGTCGCTGACAACCGCGAGAGTCACCTACCGGTGGCTCGGGTTCCCTTTGAGTGGGGGGGGGTCTCTGGTACTCTGAAAGTAGCTGTGAGTCCTGCCATGCCTGTAGATTGTCTGTTAGGCAATGATCTAGAGCATACTGCTTGGAAAGAAGTAGAGCTCAGATCTCACCTGGAAATGTTATGGTTACCTGAGTGGGTCTGCATGACCACCCGGTCCATGGCTGACCGAGAGGGAAGTCAAGGGCCCCTGGAGCCTGGAACGATGGCCCAGGGAGCTGCCAAGAGGAGGGACGAGGGGCGCGGGAAACCGGCCCCAGAAGTTCCCACCGTGGCTGACGGGGCTCCGGAGGAGGAGACTCCCGAGCCAACTGGGGAAGACATTGCCACCCTGGGTGACTTACCGGAGCTTGCTGGCTGGCAAGTTGAGGGTGGACCCACCAGGGAGGAATTCTGCCAGGCGCAGAAAGAGTGTCCCACTCTAGAAGGGTTGAGGAAACAAGCCTTAAACCAGGCAGCAGGTGACGCCTCTGGCAATCACCACCTATATTGGGAGAATGATCTCCTCTACAGTGAGCCTAGGGTTCCGGTCTTTGGGGCAGCACGTGTGCTGGTGGTCCCCCAATGTTACCGAGCCTTCCTACTGGGTCTGGCTCACGACATTCCCCTGGCAGGACATTTGGGACAAGACAAGACCTTCAACAGGCTTGTCAACCACTTTCACTGGCCCAAAATGAGGACACACTCAGACAAATTCTGCAGGGCTTGTCCTACCTGCCAGGCTAGTGGTAAAGCAGGAAAGAGGGTTAAAATCCCCCTGATCCCACTTCCTGTCGTTGGCACCCCCTTTGAAAGGGTGGGCGTCGACATTGTTGGCCCCTTGGACCCCAAAACTGCCTTAGGCAACAGGTTTATCCTGGTTTTGGTGGACCATGCCACCCGGTACCCAGAGGCAATCCCTCTGAGGACCGTAACTGCATCGGTGGTAGCCAGAACCCTGATGGGGATATTTACCCGTGTGGGGTTCCCCAAGGAGATAGTGTCTGACAGAGGCACTAACTTCATGTCCGCGTACATGAAGCATCTGTGGGATGCGTGTGGTGTAACCTACAAGTTCACCACACCCTATCACCCCCAGTCTAATGGGCTTGTGGAGAGATTCAACAAGACCCTGAAAGGCATGATTGGTGGCCTCCCTGAGGCCATGAGGCGTAAATGGGACGTCCTCTTACCATGCCTTCTCTTTGCTTACAGAGAGGTCCCCCAGAGGGGGGTAGGGTTCAGTCCCTTTGAGCTTCTCTATGGGTACCCCGTCAGGGGACCCTTAAGCATTGTCAAGGAGGGATTGGAGAACGCTCCAAAGACACCCCCTCAGGACGTGGTCAGCTACATGTTGGCCCTCCGCAATCAGATGACCCGCTTCTGGAAAGAGGCCCAAAGTAACCTGGAGGCCAGTCAAGAGGTGATGAAACAATGGTATGACCAGAAGGCCACTCTGGTAGAGTTTCAACCTGGAGACAAAGTGTGGGTAATGGAGCCAGTAGAGCCCAGAGCTCTCCAAGACCGCTGGTCTGGCCCATTTGAAATAAAGGAGCGGAAAGGGGAGGCCACTTACCTAGTGGACCTCCAAACCCCTAGGAACCCCCTAAGGGTGCTCCACGTGAACCGACTAAAAGCTCATTTTGAGAGGTCGGAGATCAACATGCTTCTGGTCACAGATGAAGGAATGGAAGAGGAGAGTGAACCTCTCCCTGACCTCCTCTCTGCCCAAGAAGGTGATGGGTCCGTAAGCGGGGTCATTCTGTCTGACTCCCTGACTCTAAACCAGAAAGGAGACTGCTATGAGCTGTTGGAGCAGTTCTCCCCCCTCTTCTCCCTTACTCCGGGACTGACCCACCTCTGTGTTCATGATATTGACACCGGTGACAGTCTCCCTGTGAAAAACAAAATTTACAGGTTGTCAGATAAGGTGAAGGCCAGCATCAAGGAGGAGGTCTCCAAGATGTTGACGCTAGGGGTTATTGAGAAGTCCAGTAGTCCCTGGGCCAGCCCAGTGGTGTTGGTCCCCAAGGCTACTGCCCCAGGCGCGAAGCCAGAACTCCGGTTCTGCGTGGACTACCGGGGTCTCAACTCAGTCACACGGACTGATGCTCACCCCATCCCCCGAGCTGATGAGCTCGTGGACAGGCTAGGCGCTGCCCAGTTCCTGAGTACGTTTGATCTTACTTCAGGGTACTGGCAGATCGCCCTGACTGAGGGGGCTAAGGAAAGGTCCGCCTTTTCCACCCCTGACGGCCATTACCAGTTCCGGGTGATGCCGTTTGGATTGAAAAATGCCCCCGCTACCTTCCAACGGTTGGTTAACGGGGTCCTGGCTGGCAAGGATGCCTTCTGTGCAGCCTACCTGGATGACATAGCTGTCTACAGTTCCAGCTGGGAGGAACACCTGCTCCACCTCAAGGAGGTGCTTCAGGCCCTGCAACAGGCAGGCCTGACCATCAAGGCTAGTAAGTGCCAGATTGGGCAGGGTTCCGTGGTGTACTTGGGACACCTAGTAGGTGGTGGCAAGGTGCAGCCACTCCAGGCCAAGATCGAAACTATCAAGGCCTGGCAACCACCTCGAACCCAGACTGAGGTGAGGGCCTTCTTAGGCCTCACCGGCTACTACCGCAGGTTTGTCAAGGGCTATGGTACCATTGTGTCCCCCTTGACCCAACTCACGTCCAAGAAGCAACCTAGGTTGGTGAATTGGACAGAGGCTTGTCAGAAAGCCTTTGACGCCCTAAAGGAAGCCATGTGCACGGCCCCCGTGCTCAAGGCCCCTGACTACTCCCAGGAATTTATCGTGCAGACAGACGCTTCAGAGCATGGCATAGGGGCAGTCCTAGCACAGCTAAATGAGGAGGGCCAAGATCAACCGGTAGTCTTTATTAGCAGAAGGCTATTACCACGGGAACAGAGGTGGAGTGCTATTGAAAGAGAAGCTTTTGCTGTGGTCTGGGCACTGAAGAAGCTGAGGCCCTACCTGTTTGGGACTCACTTCCTAGTTCAGACAGACCACAGGCCCCTCAGATGGCTCATGCAGATGAGGGGTGAGAATCCAAAACTTCTGAGGTGGTCCATTTCCCTACAGGGGATGGACTTTACGGTGGAACATCGCCCAGGGGTTGACCACGCCAATGCTGATGGTCTCTCCAGGTACTTCCGCCTTAGCGATGAGAGCTCCCAGGAGGTCGGGTAGCTCTCCCCACTTTCAGCTGGGGGGGACACATGTTAGACCTGACAGCCTTAGGGTAGTCACCCCTAACTTTTTGCCTGCCTCCCTCCTCATTTTTGGATACTGTTTTTGCTGGTTTTTAGACTCTGCGCACTTTACCACTGCTAACCAGTGATAAAGTGTATATGCTCTCTCTCTGTAAACATGGTAACTTTGGATCATACCTGATTGAACTATTTAATCTACTTATAAGTCCCCAGTCATGTGCACTCCAGGTGCCTAGGGCATATAGATTAAATGCTACTAGTGGACCCGCAGCACGGATTGTGCCACCCACTTAAGTAGCTCCTTTTCCTTGTCCCAGGCCTACCATTGCTAGGCCTGTGTGTGCAGTTTCACTGCCACCTCGACTTGGCATTTAAAAGTACTTGCCAAGCCTAGAACTCCCCTTTTTCTGCATATAAGTCACCCTTAATGTGTGCCCTGGGTATCCCCTAGAGCAGGGTGCTGTGTAGGTAAAAGACAGGACATGTACCTGTGTAGTTATATGTCCTGGTAGTGTAAAACTCCTAAATTCGTTTTTGCACTACTGGGAGACCTGCTCCCTTCATAGGCTAACATTGGGGCTGCCCTCATACACTGTTGAAGTGGCAGCTGCTGATCTGAAAGGAGCAGGGAGGTCATATTTAGTATGGCCAGAATGGTAATACAAAATCCTACTGACTGGTGAAGTCGGATTTAATATTACTATTCTAGAAATGCCACTTTTAGAAAGTGAGCATTTCTTTGCACTTAAATCCTTCTGTGCCTTACAATCCACGTCTGGCTAGGTTTAGTTGACAGCTCCTTGTGCATTCACTCAGACACACCCCAAACACAGGGTACTCAGCCTCACTTGCATACATCTGCATTTTGAATGGGTCTTCCTGGGCTGGGAGGGTGGAGGGCCTGCCCTCACACAAAGGACTGCCACACCCCCTACTGGGACCCTGGCAGACAGGATTGAACTGAAAGGGGACCTGGTGCACTTCTTAGCCACTCTTTGAAGTCTCCCCCACTTCAAAGGCACATTTGGGTATAAAACAGGGCCTCTGCCCTACCTCATCAGACACTTGCTGGAGAAGAAACCGGAACCAGAAACTACATCCTGCCAAGAAGAACTGCCTGGCTGCTCAAAGGACTCACCTGTCTGCTTTCTACAAAGGACTGCTGTCTTGCTGTTGCCCTGCTGCCTTGCTGAACTCTTGTCTGGCTGTGAAAGTGCTCTCCAAGGGCTTGGATAGAGCTTGCCTCCTGTTCCTTGAAGTCTCAGGACCAAAAAGACTTCTTCCTTTCACTTGGACGCTCCGTGCGCCGAAACTTTCGACGCACAGCTTGTTTCGCGGCGAGAAAAACGCCGCACACCGACGCTGATCGACGCGACGCCCTCGGGGCGATCGAGACTTCGACGCACAACCTCGCAAGGACAAAGCCGCTCGACTTTCCAGGAGAAATCGACGCGACACCCACCGTGAGTGCGAAACTTTGACGCACGGCCTCGCAAGGACAACGCCGCCCGACTTCCAAGGAGAAATCGACGCGACGCCTGCCGTGAGACCAAACTTTCGACGCACGGCCTCGCAAGGACAACGCCGCCCGACTTCCAAGGTGAAATCGACGCGACGCTTACCGTGAGATCGAAACTTCGACGCGCAGCCCCGCAGAACGACGCGCAGCCGGAAAACAAGCAGGAGAATCCACGCACAGACCCGGGACATCTGGTAATCCCCGCGATCCACAAAAAGAGACTGTCTACGCGCCGGAAAACGACGCCCGACTTCCCCGCGTGGAAAAGACCGACGCAAGTCTGTGTGTGCTGAGGAGAAATCGACGCACACACCCCTTTTTCCACGCATCTCTTCTCCTGTGGCCCTCTGAGGAGATTTTTCACCAGAAACCAGGTACTTTGTGCTTGAAAGACACTGTATTGCATTCTAAAGACTTAAGACACTCTATATCACTTCCCTGTGATATTTCTACAATTTTCCATTGCAACTTTATTCTTTTTGACCTACAATTATCCTGATAAATATTATATATTTTTCTAAACACTGTGTGGTGTATTTTTGTGGTGCTATATGGTGGTATTGTATGATTTATTGCACAAATACTTTACACATTGCCTTCTAAGTTAAGCCTGACTGCTCGTGCCAAGCTACCAGAGGGTGGGCACAGGATAATCTTGGATAGTGTGTGACTTACCCTGACTAGAGTGAGGGCTTTTGCTTGGACAGGAAGTAACCTGACTGCCAACCAAAAACCCCATTTCTAACAAACATTAATTGGGAGTACCTAGGAATAGCAGTGAGTGTTCTTGCCACGGTCCATACTTCACCTGATCTCAAAGGTCATCATAAAAGGAGTGACAGGCACAAAACCGACACAGCTCTCTCAGAGCTCAGTTTACTTTCTGAAGTTTCCATTCCTTACCCATGCACCTACGCAACAAGGAGGAGACCACTGAAGTTGGACAAGGGTTAACATTAACGCAATCCATGTATTAAGTTATGTTTTTGTAGCATATGTAATATCCCGCATGGTACAAAGGAACCAATTTGATAGATGTAACAGACAGCTCACAAATAAAGGAAAATAAGGGGCTTTGAGGATTTCCAAAAGAGTGGAAGTAATCTTGTTTACACAGCAGAGGAGGAAGAAGGTTTCAATATTTAGGCGTCAAATGAGGGAATGAATGACTACCTGTTCTGGAACTGGCTCGTAGCTTGTATCTTTTTCTACAGGTAACAAGGAATTGAATAAAGGTATGCTGCGTGGAAAAGGCAGAGTACCTTAAAATGGAACGTTTGAACAATAGGGAGCTAGTGACGTTTGGCACGGTGATTAGATGTGAGAGTAAGAACGGGGAAGTTGAACATCCAACAAACTGCTGCATTTACAGGAAATCCTAATAGTAAATTCTGGAAAATGTAGCAAACTGAACCGAACTGAATTCTAGGAGAAGAAAGATGATCTTTATGGGAGACGAATATAATAGGAATATTCAGAACAGACTTTAGGGACCTGTTTAAGAAGGTCAAAGCAGAGTTGCAAGTGCCTCCCTAGTTTCTCACAGAAAAGGATGGAGTGGATGTCGATCCAAGATCAGGTGGCCACCAAGCATCACACCAGATAGATGAGAGTCCTCACAATTGAAGACCTCTGTCTTGTCAGAATTCAGCTTGAGCAAGATGGACTTCATCCAGGCACAAATAATGGCTTGCTGTGGCAGATTGTCATCAAGCCTCTGAAAACTCTGGGTGACATTTGTATAGGAAAGTAAGCATGTGATAAATTTACTCCTGGATATATTAATACATTAATAATTTTAAATGGCGCTTAAAACAGTTTAACTTGATGGTGCATTTCATTTTTTTATCTTTTTGTTATTATATATTAGTTTATTTTTTCACTTTAGAAGGTATGCTCAAATTCTGTATACAAGAAAGCAAAGACGTGCACAGAGCAAACCTTCTAAACTAAACTTTGAGCTGTTTGTATGTTGCACTGCAGATATGAACTGTGAAACTTTCTAACTCAGAAAGGTAAAAATGGCTTGATTACGAGTTCAACAGACAGGTTACTCCTTCATAAACATGATGGATATCCCCTTCACCATAATACAAGCGCATTGTTGGAAACTGGATTACTGGTAAGTGGGGGTAGAAACCCTACTCAAGCAGAAGCCACAATCTCTGACAGGGTGAAACAAAAGCAAACCTGTGCTTAACTCTCTGGTAGCTTGGCACATAAGCAGTCAGGCTTAACTTAGAGGCAATGTGTAAAGTATTTATGCAGCCCACAAACAGTTATAAAGTGAAAACACAACATAAGAAAAATCCCACACCAATTTAGAAAAATAAGGTGAAATTTATTTGCCACCAACGGATCCTGTTTTTGAGGACCGATCCATCCAAATTTTCCCCGACTACATGTAGTGAATTCAGCAACTGAGACCAATATTTGAGGCGTCAAACCATTTTTTCTCAATACCTGAGAATCTGCTGGACTAGCTGGAAGTCCGAGGCGATGGCTGGATCCCAGGACATGCATCTGGGGGCCCCTGAGTGCGGATGCTGAGACAGTGGCAGAATGGATCATTGGGGAAGCTGGACAAGTGGTGGAATGACATGATGACAAACTGGATGTGGAAAGTCAGAGGTCAGAGCGAGAGGTGGCGAGGGCCTTGGTGGAGGCGGTCAAGTCTACAAACTGGTGAAAGCGGACTTGAGATAGTAGGGGACACACTGGAGCTGGCTGCAGCTTAGTAATGGCTGTGAGACAACTAGCATGGCAACTGGTATGGCGGTCAGAGTAAATCTGTTGATCTTAGGGTGTCTGGCGAGGATACAGCTGTAAGACTGCAGACTGCAGAGGGTGGGGCACAGGGTGTGGCCCTGGAGGAGCAATGCGGTGGGCTGTACTGCTCTAAGAGACATGGCTCACAATTAGGTTTTGCCTTGTTACATGATGCAAATTATGTAATGCTGCACTCTACTGTTTGTGAGTTGGGGAGTGGGTGGTATGTAGCACCCATTAGGGGTGGGATGAGGTGCATGGACCACAGTGTGGAGTGTTTGTGAGGTGCATCCTGCAAAGGACAATTAGGGACCAGAGTGTGATTTCTACCAACCACTTGTTGATTGCTTCTAGAGTAGGTCTCACCCCCACAAATAATAACTGCAATGAGCGTTTAGTGTATAATTGGGTGTGTTGGTTAAGAGGAAGTGGTAGGAGCTCAGTATGCTTGCGAAGAAACAATTGTTTTGCACATGTTTACCCAGGTGGAGGAGAGTAGGCAGGGGAGATTTTCAGTTTTATGCAGCATGTTCTTGGCCAAGACCCGCAATCTGGGTGTATGGTGAACGCGTGACTGGCTTGGACCCCTGAAGTACAGAGTAGGGGGGCTTGGCCTTGGCCTGTGGGGAGAGGGGAATACAGATAAGAGATTATGGCAGGACACATGCATATAGTTACATGGAATGTGTGTGGCCCCAACACCTTTATCAAACAATAGAGAGTAAAATCCTACTTGTGCATATTGGGGGTGCACATTGCAATGCTTCAGGAAACACACCTACTTGAGGAGTAAGCTCAGAAACTGCAGAAGAAATGGAAGGGACAACTCTTCTCCTCCACTTATTCGAGCTACACTAGAGGGGTAACCATTTGGATGGCCCCGCATGTCCCATTTCAACTTCAGGGCAGACATTGAAGGGTGTTTTGTGCTGGTGCACAGTTCCCTCCAAGGGGTGGAAATGTGTTTTCTTTATGTGTGTGCACCTATCATTGATGACCAAGTGTTCTTTGGCACAGTGGAAGGGGAGCTGCTCCTGGATGTTGGGATGCCCTTGATATTGGTGGGGGACTTCAACTGTGTGCTCAAAGGATTGTTGAATAGACATCCCAATAGACTGGGACGCAAACCCAATAAGACAGCTAGATTTACAGAGACAAGGGAGCAGCTGAATTGCAGGGATATTTGGAGAGAGCACAACTCAGATGCCAGGGAATTTTCCTGTGCCACTCCAGCACATAGTGCCTACAGTAGGCAACATATGTTTCTTGAATCCAAGGACTATGCTCCTTTGGCAGGGGGCCCACTATCAGGTTTGGTTCCTATCGGATCACATGCCATTGATACTGGAGTATGAGGGGAAAGAACAACAACTGGGGATACCACAATGATGGCTCTGCCCGGAGGTGCTGCAGGATCCTCTGTTTTAGGAGGAGACCTGGGAGGCACTGTTGGGGTACTTTGAAACCAATTGGAGCTCAACAACACTCAGGGGCACGGAGTGGAGTGCCCTGAAGGTGCTGATGTTACCACTCTTGGTAATGGGCAGGGTGGCCCTGAGTAAGATGGTCCTTCTGCCTGCTGTCTCTATGTTCTGCAGAACTCTTTCTCGGGCATACCGAGGTTAATGTTCACAGTGCTGAACAGTCTCCTGGTGTCCCTTGTATGGGTAACTTGAGATTCTGAAATTAGACCCTGGTGAGGGCAGACTGGTTCTCCTGACCTGCAGTTGTACTACAGGGTTGGACAACTCTAATATACCGCATTATAGTGTGCAGAGGGAGGAAATAGGGATGAGCGACTCCTGACTGGACTAGTGGTGGAGAATTCCCTCCCAAAAACCCTGATGAGTGGCGTAAGGCTGCAAGTGGACTGTCTGTATGTGGTGCGACAGGTAGCGAGGGTCTGGGAATTAGAACTGAGGCAGGCGATGGAGAGGCCCCTGTATGCTTACCCGCTACTAATCTGATGGTTGAAGCTCTTTCAAAGGATGCAGTCATTGATGGATATGTCTCAATGGATGGTTGGTGGCTGTCATTGAGTGGAGGATCTCTCCAAGAATAGCTCCTTTTTTACGATGGTCAAAGCTATCCTCTTGTATCAGATGGGAAAGGGTCAATTTTTGCAGTATGCCAAACTTTCCCTCTCTGTACGAGAGATCTGGATGGGCTTCCCAGTGGAACCACAGAAGTCGTTAATGCTTATCACGATCTTGGACCTGGAATCCAGTAAGGGACTTATATCCTGTTTGTATGCAGAGCTGAAAAAGGATAGGCGCATTGACGTGACTGCAGTTCTTGCTTGCTGGTAAGAGGACTTGGGGGACAAGCTTATGTATGGGCAGTGAAAATATATGCGAGCCAATGTGAAGGAAACAGCCAGCAACACTCGGTTTAAACTAATGCAATTCTTTTACATCCATCGCGCTTGCCTGATACAGCAGTGCCTACATAGGATCTTCTCTGCCCGGTTGGGGGACATTAGCCCACTTTCTGCACATGAGGTGGGAGTGTCTTAGATTGCCTTAGATTACATGATTACTGGGATGCAGTAGTGCAAGACCCTAAGAGGATAATGATTCACACCTGAGTGGAGATGATTGTTTGTCACTGTCTTCTTGGCCTCCAGCCAGCCTGTACAGAGGGGAGGAAGATGAGATACAAATTTGTTTTCTTGACAATAGTATTAACTCTGTGGCACATATCTATTGACTGGACTAAACCTGAACCACCACCACTGCATAGGTGGAGCGCAGACCTGCGGGAATAGGCAGTAGCAGAGGAATGTAGATTAAAACAGGTGTGACTGGATGAGCATGCGGAACAAAACTTAGATGTATGGGGTGAGATGCTGGGGAAGCTGGTGGACAGGGAACAGGGGGAGGTGGAGAATAGCCTGAGATCAAATGTAGAAGATGCAGGAACCCTGGGGCACTGATGGGTCTGTAGAGGTAGGGACATGGGTGTTGAGTGGACCGAGGGTATGTAGAGGAATGTGTGAGGCTGGACCTGAGTGATGGAAAGTGTGAGGCCCCTGGGCCTGGGCTGAGTATACATATGATTTGTGTTAAACTGTTTGATGAGGATGGCTTAGTGACCCTCACCTTCCTCCAAGGCTGCATGGTGGAGCTCCAGCTGGTACTGAGTAATGCATGTAAGAAGCAATGCTGCAAAGTTACAGAGTTAATTTGTTAATTTTGAATATGTCTGTTCTGGAAAATCTGAACTAAAGATATCGTTAAAAAATTATTGACATACAACTGATACTAATCCAATCAGTAGAACCAGAGCCTTTCGTTTTTAAAGATTTCAGGCAAGTAAAGCACTTAAAAGCACAAAGCGCCACTCGTGGTTCTCTGGTCATGGGAGAGCAGGTGAAAGTCAGAAGTTCAGACTGACCCTAATGGAGTGCAAGCTAGATACAGGGACCAGAATAGTCCCACTGAGATAGTTATCTTCATAGTCCAGCTTATTTGCTGTGGAAGGGGCCGCAGGGAGAGCATCACGGATGGTCAATGATATACCTCGAACATCAGGCCAGGCGTTGCAGATGGTCATCACTGTAGCGTGAAGATACTTGAAGTAGGAGAAGTGTCTAGAGAATTCCCTTTGAAGTTCGTGAGGTTTTCTGCCTCCCCGGCCTCCCTCCAAGCTGGCTGCATAAACAATGCACTGGGCACAAGTCCTGTCCGTGAAGGCAGGGCATAGCCTATTCAGTTGCAAGTGGAGTTGTGCCTACCTCTGCCCCCTTTCTTGCCAGTTGATGGCCCATCCTAGCACACCTAATCTTCCTGTTGTATGGCTGTCTGGGAGGAATAAACAAAGTCCAATTGCCAACCACACCCAGTTATGTGACTCAGTAACAGGCTACAGGCACCAAATAGTTAAGGCAGGAAAAATGCCAACTTTCTGAAAGTGGAATTTTTTAAAATCTAACTTAAAATCTAACTCTACCATTAAAGCGAATTTTTAATTACAATTTCTAAGACACCAAACCTGAAATGTTTACCTGTTCCTGTATCAAAAGTTTAACAATACACAGAACCTAACCCTTATGCCCAATAATAGTATCAGCAGACTAATTGTCAACAAAGAAAATGGTTCTGTGGGACTCTTTTCTTATGGAATCAATGTAACTCTCTCTTTCTACAAGAAACACTTTAATCCATTTATTCTCAAAAAAGGTGTAATTCAACACAGACAGCATCAAATTGGGTACAGACAGCGCTGTGCCCAAAAGTGCAGTGGTGTGTGACATTTACAATGATATCGGGTCTAGGCGGGATGTCTCAATATTTCAATAAACACAAAAGAGTCCAAAATATATTCACTGGTTCCTGTCTTCAATTTGATTGAATCCCTTCTAAAATTGTTGACGATTTGACCCTATATGCATTTTACAAGGATCTCCTCATGACAAAATGTGCTGTCTGGCACATTAACTCCAAGCAGTATGCATTGCTTACCTGCTGGGGTAGTCAGTGTTAGTAGGTATCTGGATCAACACTTAAAATTATATAAGCAAATGTTGTCAATTACACCCAAAAAGAGTTATATGGAAGCAGCACAGACCAGTCAATGCCTCTGCATATCAGCCTTAGTTAGTCATCAAGGGCCACACCATGACCCCATTAGATCATAAGGGTACAATGTGCCAGTTTTCAATGAAATTGCACATCAATGACTATTTAATGAAATGCGATGCGTAGCCGAAGCCGAAGCAACATCACAAACCCGTTGACTTCATCGATACTACATAACGTGCCATGAATCTTCCCAGGAAGTGATTCCACATGACCTTGACCCTAATGACATTACAATAATTCAAATCGCTGAAGGTAAGAACCCCATATTAACTACATGACTAATATAAAAATAAAACAGTTATTAGCACAGATAAATGCTAGTGCAATTTTGCATGTTGAAAGTTATATAATGTACCATTTGTAAATCGCTAAGATTTTGGGTGCAAGTAGTACTTCTTCTTAAACAAGGTAGAGGCCTAGTGCACCTGCTCTAGGTTGCAGAGGTATGTTTGAAATTAGATTGAGGCTAATATCCAAACCCTGTTCCAAAAAATCTGTGACAATGGCCAAAAAAGTGTTGGCAATAGATTATCTACCAATAGATATCTGGTCATGTGCACATGTTAAATAATTGTAACATAGTGATAAAGAGGAATGATGTGTTGCCAGGGCATGCAAAAGGTGTGGATGTATATTTACAAAACTTTGCTACAGATTTTTAGATAGTATGCATTGTGGAGTGATTTAGATTGTAGGAGTGCCCCACAGACAGGTGATGTATCTTACACTGACGTTGTAAGTATGGCTTTAAGGTTGTATCACAATGTGCCAATCTCAGGAATTAGTATTTTACTAAACTATATAGGGTTACAAAGACCCTGACAGGAAGTGGAATTTGAGTGGCAAATGTATGCTGGTCAACCTATCAACTTAAAATTGTGGCTCATCTGTCGTCTTGAAGAGGGTAATCCTATTTAGGTGAATACAAAATTGTTGACAGGTGTAGTGTGTTGAATCACTTCAAGTCTACAAACCCTGTATGGTTGACTCAGAATGATTGCAATTTGTCATTAGTGATGTCATAAATTTGAGATTTCATCAGTGACATCATCAATGCTGTAATTTAACAAGATATAAGTGATGCAACATGTGAGGCTAAAAGTAGTGCATAGTGTTGCTACAATTCAATGTTAGCTGTGTAAACTATAACTGGTGAATTTCAGTAGTTTTCTGATGTTCAAAAGTTTATATTTCAGTGAATATTCAGGGTTTTTAACATGAGTTAAGATATTATTGAACTTGTTACTATACTTAATTTCAATGTCAATTTAGACTCTGTTTTTTCAGTGAATTTCTATGGTTTTTTAACATATGCCAAGATCTTATTACCATACCTAACTGTAACATCCCTTTAAACTTTATCTTTTTCAGTGAGTATCTGGGTATTTTTAGGCATACTGAGCCATCTTCCCTGCTGGGCCTTTAGCCATGTATAGCGTGAGGCTGGCTGCAGGACCTATCCTGCAGCCCGGCTGGGCAGCCACCCCACAATGTGAATTAACCCTCCATTGACGCTTATCCTGCAGTGCAAACCTGATCCACATTTCATATATTTATTTATTTTTATTTTGTTATTTGTGGGCTTCACCATACTCCTGCAGTACTCATTAATCAAGCCTCATCCCTATGGTACTGCACTACTGTGTAAGCTTCACCAAAGAAGCTTGCACACTGCCACTGTACCATGGGGCTGGATTTTGAGCAGAAGTTCCAGCTGCAATATCTCATGATAAGGCAGCACTGGGTCCTGTTGGAGTACCACAGGACCCCTGGGAGGGATGCACTTGGTACCCACCACATGATTTTTTTTATGTTGGTGCGGTGGAGGGGTCAAGTGTAATGTGATAAAAAAAGCAGAAATTCAATGAAACAAAACCAAAACAAGGGTTAAAGTGAGATTATTCTTAAATTTGGTAATACGATCTTAGCTAACATCAAAAACAGAGATGAGCTAAAAACTGATATTTAAAAACCTAGCTAACTGAGCTACCTGCTCATGGATTTGTTAGGGCCTCACTGAAAGGCAGCACGTGATAGGGTGCAAATTAAAAGTTAGCTTGGTAAACTATAACTTACAAGTTTCAGTACTTTTTTAGATTTTTAAATGTTCATTTTTATTTTGTGTGTTCTTAAGCTAAGATCTTATTACCAAACTATAACATCTCTTTAACCTTTGGTTTCTTCAGTGTGTGTGTTTGCGGTGTGCGTGTGGGAGTTTGTGCACACGTGTGTACCATTCTTACAAATAAAAAGTAAGTATGTAAAAATAAATTAGTAACAAATATAAACACCAAAGCTCTATGATTTAACATAATGTAGTCGCACATATTCAGAAAGTTTGAAAACTGACCAAGGACTGAGAAATATCAAATAAGACTAGGAAATAAGGCCCAGATAGTGCCACTTAAACTTTCTGTAAAAATGACAAATTGAAGCTCTGCAAAGTCATCATGTCATACACATTTGGTTCATGAAAGCAATAGCATTACATAACACTTCATTGCATTGCATAGATACAGTTTGTTGCCAGCACCAAATGTCTTGTCCTTTGGCATGTATCAGGGGTTCTGCATTGCAGCAGTGATATCCTATCATTGATAGTTGTAAAGTACCTTCCAGTATCTGAGGGTGGGTGAAAACAAATGGTGTGTACCTCTGACATAGGAAATCTGCTGATGGTGCACAAAAACTGAGATTCCTACCCTAGTGGCAATTTTTATTTGTAAGTGAGCATAAGCCATAGAAAGGAGCTCTCGATCTGCTCCTGCAAACTCCTGCTCTTGATCTCTCTTGTGGCTCTGGATACAGTGTGGATGGGTTTTCCACCATCCAGACTTTGGCTTGATGTTCATGGCTCAAATTCTGGGTGGCTTTTGTTTGTGGGAGTCACTAGTTGTTTTCCATGAGTGTTGCCCTGAACAGGGATGATTTCGGGTGGATTGGGCCAGGGAGTTTTTAACCTCTAAAAGGAAATTCCAATTTCAGTTGCAGTAATTGTGCCACCGGGCAGTTACATTGGTCCTCTTTGACCACTCTGGCAGATGGAGAGTAGTTAGTGTTTGCAACTCCTCAGTCTTGCTAGCGCTATAGAAAACTCTTAAAAATAAAAAAATAAATTAAAAAAAATAAAACTCCTCTTTGCTCACCTTTAACACCTGAGTGGAAAATGCCACTTCCTGCTAGACTGGCACTTAATATTTTTGCAATGGAGCCTATATGTTAATGCTGCCAAATCACAGACATAGCACTAGGCAGCAACAAACCACATTCTTGACATAGTTGTGATGTGGCCCGACACACTCTGGCCCTCCTTGCAATGCCCCTTTGATGGATGTAACTTACTTATGATGGGGGTTCTAAGAACATTAATATGAGGGCACGGCCAACTACACCTCTTATCCAAGCTAGGTGCAAAATCCCAGTAAAGTGTGCTCCCAAGTAATTGAAATAGCTTCCTGTTCTTCAAATGAAGGGGGTTACCACAATGTTCATTCAATCCTTCCATCCATGTGTTCTAGAAATAATATCTGTTATTTTCTTTGTCTCAAAGTTCATTTATTGAATTCATACAAGGTATATTGTATTCCAGCTGTTGGCTTCATTATAATGTAATCTCTTTGCCAAAACAGGTTGTATTCCAGCATATCATCATAGCGGTCAAGCAAGTTATTCTCCAAAATATCATATTATAGCCATGATGGTCAAACAAGTTGTGTTCCAAGGTATTATAGCATAGCCAACACATGTTTCACCCTATCTCGGCTTAATAAGCCTAGGGCTTTTTCAAGGCTTAAGGGACAAAAACAGATACTACTTTTTAATCGGATATTCCTGTTTTCTGCATGCAAAGAGGGGTGTTTAAGATCAAGAGAGGCACCATGTGAGGAAGTCAGAGAAGGGGAGGGGCTCTTGAGAGTTATATCCACATTCGGTGTGAAACACAAATGCTGCTACAAATCAAAATACGAAATATGATATTGATGGTGAAGAGTAAACCAGTGCGTTGTCAAGCCGTGATAACACTGAGCAGGAAAGATGTCCCATACTAAGCACCCATAGATTTATGGTCTGGAGAGTTCTTGAACTTTCTATTAAAATACTAAAATTATATTGCGTGGTATTAATAGATACTGGCAGGCAACAGAGAACGCTCTACTACAAAGTCATTACCATAGGGAATTGTTAGAATAAGCGCTTCAGGTTTGTAAATTCTCCCACGCTGAAATGAAGATCACATAGCCTCTGTAGAACTCGTCTATATATATCTACAAACTTGAACTCAGTTATATATTAACTAAAAATCACACGTCATAAAGCATCTAGAGTATGCAATAATACACTGCACCTCATATTACACATCTATACATAGCTTCAACCTTTAAACCTAGTTGGATATTAACCAAGAAGTACTCATCTTCCATTTCTTAATGCATTTAAGTATATGAGGTGCAGGAGGAATGAAGGGTTCGTTCATAGAACGTGCCCAAACTCAGAACCACTAGGTGCTAGGTATTCAAGACTGGTTTGTTTGCTCTAGCGTGAATGGCTTGTTCTTGTTACAACAGTGATGGAGAGGATGTGGTGTAAATAATAGAGCTGCAGATTTTGGAGCTGGTGGAACCGGTTTCTAGTTTCAGAATCAGTTCAACATCTTGTAATTCTGGGCAAATCACTTAATCTACCAGTGCCTACAAAAAATGAATGTGTCCTTGTGTAATGTAACTGGTGCTCATGTAAAACGCTCCAAGATCTTCTGTGCTATATAAATTTGCACTAAGAATATCTATGGGTTCGTGGTTTGAAGGGCCAGGTTTTTGTCTGTTTGTTGTTTGTTGTTGCAGATTAGCATTCTGTGAGAGCTCTAATGGATAATCATTGATGGTGCTAAAATATACATAAATAAGAAATAATATGCCTCTGATCAGACTGCCTGGGGCAGTCTGACCGACTGTAATGTTTAAGCGGCCTTTTACCACTGTGAATATTAAAGGCCTGCTCTGGCCTGGCATTAGGTAGTAAAAATACTGCACAGATAGTAATCACAACTATTTTGCAAATGTCAGTGTCACTCATGAGTGTGTATTAATAATCTCCATTCACAAATTATTACAGCAAGCAGCAATGGACCGTGCAGGAGGCTATGCAAAGTGATTTTGCTGACTTTTGGTGTAAAGTTAGAAACAACTATAATTCTCCAAATTTGATCCTCAGTACTGGGTCCCTGGATGCAGGGTGTTAATTGATCATATTGGAGTCTCGTGAAGTACAAGGGTGCAAAATTAACATCGGTTGCATTTTAAAGCATCAGACTCCCTTTATTAGTAAGGAACTGCATTGTGGAATCAATAACTCCGGGTCTGATTCCTCCAGCAAGACCTCATTCTCAAATTAAGTTTTCTTTGGCGAACTTGGCTGCTTTCAGCAGACAACATTTCTGAAGGAAACGTGAGATGCGAGTGGTAACTCCATCGACCTCATAATTTCCAAAAGGGCTCGTTGGGGCCCAATCAGGAATTACAGACCTCTCTTAATGGGGCTTTGTGCCATTGCTATCAAACATTCACTGCATATCTAGAGGTTATATGTGATGGCCTGACCATGAAACTTGTGTTCTAGGGCTCTGCAAAAATAACTTTGTTTGTCTGTCTGCAAGACACGTTGTTACTAACAGGGCTTTACGTCAGACCGTTGTTCATGATTGAATAGCTTTTTTGTCTATCCCACTTCCTTGCCTCTGATTCAATGGCTTTCCTCCCCATTTAGACCATTGCCCCTATGTCAACAATGGGAAAAGAACTTGAGGCGTAGAGCACACATATATTCTACACATATCTCAAGTCTCTACAAGGTGCACCCTTTTTATCCGGCTTATCACAAACGGGACTTGATACATTATGTTCCCCATGTGGACATAGGGAAAATTTTCTGAATCTCTTTCTGACCAACCCCTTGTAAGTAATTGTTAATTCTTGTCTGACAACCCAACCACTGTCTTGTCAGAATTATTGTACTTTTCAACTCAACAAATGGTGAACTAGGGGATAAAGATGTAAACGGCTCAAAGAAACCAGAGCTGAAGCCATCTCCCCTATCTTCATGACCACATGTGGGCTGATGCCTGAGTTCACCCCAAAACGTCTTAAAGATGCATTGTCAGTCTTGATGACCTGTCGACGGAAAGAAACACCACTCCATGTCCATACAGAACAGAGCCCCAATGAGCTGGAGTGTCATTGCAGGTTGAAGATTGGACTTCGCTAGGTCTAGCAGGAAACCATGATTCCTCAGGATGTGACATACTTCCAATATGTCATCTTTTGCCTTGGAAAAAGAAGAACTGATTAGCTAATCAACCAAATAGATGTTTTTTGAACTAGGAACAAAACTGAATAAAAACACTGACCTTGTTCCTGCAGTGGAACTGGGATAACCACATATGTGCAAAGCAGCTTCTAGACCCTGTCCAACAGGGCCTGTCTTCTTAAAGGGTCTCTGGGCAGTGGCATAACTTTGACAAAAGCCACAGGAGCTTCACAGAAATACAACTGATAACTCTTGGAGACCACCCTGACTGCCCATGTGTCTGAAATGTTTGAGGCCCAAACCTTCCTGAAATGCCTCAAACATCCCCCTACTGGAAATTCCAGACCATAGTCATGATTTTGTTGGTCCTTAAACAGTGGCACTAGGGGTTGCATTCTGGAGCTGGCAGTTGTCTGAGTAAGGGCCCCTTCCGGCCATGACCCCTGCCTTGAAAGGGCTGTGACACCCCTTTGGCTGAAGAGAAAAGGAACTCTTATAAGAAGAACCTCTACCTCTACCTCTAGCAAGGGGCTTGTCAGGAGCAATTAACTTATTTTTTCTGCGGTCTTTTTAACCATGTCCTGCAATTGCTGGCCAAACAACTTAGAGCTGTCAAATGGAAGCCTCATTATTACTGCCTTTTGTGATGCCTCTTCCCTCCATGTCTGGATCCACAAATGACGGCGGGCTGAGACTGCCACCCCTGTGGCTGCTGTTCCAATAAAGCTAATAAGGCCAAACAGTCTGAGCTCCCCACCATGTGATCAGCTAAAGACTGAAAATTCTTGAGCAGGGATTGAACCGTGCAAATAGAATATGCGTTAGCCCTAATGGCAAAGTTAGATGCTGCACATGCCCTTTTAACTGCCCCATTTACCTTTCTATCCACAGAGTCTGGTGGTGAGGCATCTTCGGAGATGACATTACCCAGGAAGGACAACCCCACCATAAGGTTATCCACTTTAACAGCAGCAGGAAATTCTACTGACAATTTCTCAATGAGATATCGTATAGATAAGAGGCATGGAAAACAGGAAAAAAATCATGCTGTAATACCCTCTTAACTGCAGAATGCAAAGGAACTGACTCTGGTTCAGTTTCTAAATATTGGACCAAAAAGTCAGCATCCTCAGGTGTTAAGTCAACTTCAGGGAAATCTAAATTAGTGAGTAAATGCTGCAATACTTTAGACAGGTCAGATTCTTGTATAAAACAACCCTTTTTGTTCTATTCTTTCATATTTCCAGTGTCCTCCATTAGACTCTCAGGTTCCTGAAACTGAGAAATTTTAGGGGCAGAAGGACTTTCATGAGCTTTAAAAGCAGCCTCTACTACCTTTGTAATCATCTCCTGCAGGGATGGCTGTGCAGGAGCCTCAGCAGATACACCTGGATGATCACTAGCAATCTCTGCCATTGCATCACAGTTAGATACACCAAAACACGCAATGCAAAAAGGACTTCCTGTTTGTCTGGTCGGTTACCAAGCAACTTTTCCCCCTCCTGGGATGTTTCACGAGACTTCAGGAATGGGCGCCATTTTGGAATTGACTTAAGTCCTGAAGCCAAGGTGAAAATACACCTAACTTGTAACAAAAAGCACATTGCGCTAGCAAATTAGGCCCTTTAAATTTAGAAACAAATGCCCATACAAATGCAACTGTAGTGCTCAGAGCTAACTTGGTGGGTAATCTGTGGGAGCAAGAAAAAGCAGGACGCGTCTCTCCACACACCTAGAAACAAGTCGGGAAGAGCAAAACCCCACCCCACTGAAAAAAAACAATGATGCGACCCCCTAGACTGCTATAGCGAGTCCAGGAATGTGTAAAATGATCTCTGCCTGCTGGGGCAAGGTATTGGGAAATCTCAGACATTAAAAAGAAACGTGAAAAAACAGGACAGTAAGGCAGTACTTTCTGTATTATGACAGTGTAAAGAAAACACGTAACAAAATACAGAAAAGCATCAATCAATCAATCAATCAGACATTTGTAAAGCACACTACTCACACGTGAGGGTCTCAAGGCGCTGAGGTGGAGGGGAGGTGCTGCTACTGCTCGAACAGCCAGGTCTTGAGAAGTTTCCAGAAGGTAAGGAGGTCTTTGGTCTGACGCAGGTGGGTGGGAAGAGTGTTTCACATCTTGGCGGCAAGGAGCAAGAATGAACTGTTGCCGGTTGTAGTGCTACGGACGCGTGGGACGGTTGCAAGGGCGAGGTCGGCAGAGCAGAGATACTGGGTCGGGATGTAGAAGGAGAGCCATCTTTTATATTCTGCTCCGGTGTTGTGCAGTGCTTTGTGAGTGTTGGTGAGGAATTTGAAGGTGATTCTCTTGTTGACTGGAAGCCAGTGCAGGTCTCTTAGATGGCAGTGGCGGGTGATGTCCAGGATGAGGTGTGCTGAGGCGTTCTGGATGCGTTGCAGCCTCTTCTGGAGTTTGGCCATGGTTCCTGCCTAAAGGACATTGCCGTAGTCCAGTTTGCTGCTTACGAGGGCTTGGGTGGCTGGTCTTCTGGTTTCAGTGGGGATCCATTTGTAGATCTTTCGGAGCATGTGGAGGGTGTTGAAGCAGGAGGAGGAGATCGCCTTGACTTGCTGGGTCATGGATAATGAGGAATCCAAGATGAATCCTAGGTTGTGTGCGTGGTCGGTGGGAGTTGGAGTGGCTCAGAGAGAGGCAGGCCACCAGGAGTCATCCAATGCGGAGGGAGTGGAGCCGAAGATGAGGAGTTCCGTTTTGTTGTAATTTGGCTTGAGGCAGCTGTTTTTCATCCATTCAGCGATGGCCTTCATTCCTTCGTGGAGGTTGGTCTTTGTGGAGTCCTTGGTGAGGGAGAGGATCAGCTGGGTGTCGTCGGCGTATGAGATGATGTTGTGGGGTAGGGCGGTGTTAGCGAGCGGGCCATGTAGATGCTTAAGAGGGTCGGACTGAGGGACGAACCCTGGGGTATGCCGCAGATGATTTCAGTGGCCTCCTAGAGTAATGGGGGGAGATGGACTCTCTGGGTTCTACTGGAGAGAAAGGAGGTGGCCCAGTCCAGCGATCTGTCGCAGATTCCTGCATTGCTGAGATGTGAGCGTAGGGTGTGGTGGCAGACGGTGTTGAACGCGGCCGAATGGTCCAGGAGGATGAGGGCCGTGGTTTCGCCACTCTCCAGTATGGTTCTGATGTCATCATTGGCGGCGATGAGGGCAGTTTCGGTACTGTGGTTGCTGTGGAATCCGTATTGGAAAGGGTCCGGGGTGCAGTTCTCCTCGAGGAAGCGGGTTAGTTGTCTGTTGATGGCCTTCTCTATGACTTTTGCCGGGAAGGGGAGCAGGGAGATAGGCCGGAAGTTCTTGAGGTCCTTTGGCTCCGCCTTGCATTTTTTGAGGAGGGTGTCGATCTCGGCTTGTTTCCAGCTCTCCGGGAAGGTGGCAGACTGAAAGGAGCTGTTAATGATTTTTCGTAGTTGGGGTGCGATGACAGAGCTTGCTTTGTTGAGGATGTGGTGAGGGCAGGGGTCATATGGTGAGCCAGAGTGGATGGTGTTCATGATTTTGATGCTGTCGTTGTCGTTGATGGGGGTCCAGGAGAGCAGGAGGTTGGTCAGGGGGAGAATCTGTGGTATTGGTGGTTGCCAGGGGAGTCTGGGTGCTGAAGTTGTCGTGGATGTCTGCAATCTTGCGGTGGAAGTAGGAGGCTAGGGAGTCGCAGAGGTCTTGAGATGGTGGGATGTCGTTGGTGTTGGAGCTGGGGTTGGAGAGTTCCTTCACGATGTTGAAGAGCTCCTTGTGGCTGTGTGCGTTGTTGTTGATTCAGTCTTTGAAGGTGGTTCTCTTGGAGGCTCGTATGAGTTGGTGGTGTATGCGGATGGCATTTTTGAAGGCTCTGTGGTTGTCCAGATCTGCTCTTGGCGCCACTTTCTTTCAAGTCTGTGGCAGGTTTGCTTAGATTCGAGGAGGTCGGTGGTAAACCAGAAGGCTCTTCTGTCGGTGCGGCTGTTGGAGGGATTCTTGATTGGGGCGATCCATTGTCAATTCACTCTTATCTGGGTCAGCTAGGGGAACCCAGTTCTGCAGAAAAAAATGACAGGATGTGTGAAGTTACTACTTCCCCTTTGTAGTGGCCCCTGGGTAATGGTGGCCATATGGGAGAAGCATTTCGAGTTAGTTATGGAACAATGTCTGCAAGGAAGAGATGTTATCTCATATGGAAGGACTGGATAGGGGAAGATGGACGTGGAGCTAATTACTGTACCCTGGGTAGCGTCTATTTCTGATGTGGTTTTCTTGCTTTTCTGTTCCCGCAAAGCACACAAAGAGTACGCCTGGGCAAATTAGAATCAATTAGTCAAAAGTTTTATTCTGAAGCACCTCTTATGTGTTTTCAGGGATAGTTGAGCATGTCAAACGAAAGAAGGACTTTGCTCATGTCCATGTAGATTGGGTTTATATGTGTTGTTTATCCTTTTACCTAATTTCTATAATTCTCACTAAATGTTTCACTCTTATTCTGCTAGCTGACAGCATCTAACAGTTGCTTATTTGCTCTTCTCTAGCTTGTATCTATGAGAACTTTATGCTCACAGTGTTAATAATCCATAACTGACACATATTTAACATTCACTGACACTGTTTTGCAAAACTTCATTCAAAAAGTAATCTTGCTACCAGCCATTTAACTCCTTTCCAGCACTATATAGTGCACAAAGTTTAAAATCATGCACCAAATTGTCTTTCAAAATGATGTAATGTCAGTATTCTAACTTCTAGCATATCCTCAGAAAGGTCTAGAAAATAAAACATTCAATGTACAAGTATGTAATTTTAGGCTAATAAAAAGTATCTTTGCTAGAAACACAGAGAATTCTTTCAATCCAGGTATGGGTACAACATTGTTTAAAACATATGGGTCGTTTAGAGTTTGGCGGATAAGAGACTTCCACCAAAGTTCTGGGGACCATCAGGCCTCAGTCACTTTAGAGGAAGGAGAATCACTTGGTATTCAGTGATGGACCCTGAGTAGGCTCTACTTTGGTGGAACCCCTTGGCATGAATGGGCTGCCATATCACAGTGTTATTTGTAGCACCTAGCACACTATTTTCCTTCCCAGGATACAGCTACACAGGCTGTGGTGGTCCCAACTAGCAAAATGGTTAAATGTCCCTGATGTTCAGGGAGAAATGATACTGTACATCAGGCATGTTTATCTTTTGCTTTGGGGCAACAGATCCTTATTTGGGAGTCTACTACCACAAGGCACAAGACAATGCCAAGCAGGATGCTTGGTGAATCAACATCCAATATTAATAAAAGTGTGTCCACTGCACAGGAGGATGCAGTTTCATTACAGAGATTACCACTTAGAAGGTGAGGATCTCCAGGGGTGCAGCGGCCACAGCCTCCACTGACTTGGCTGGCTGGTAGTCTGTAGTCTAGAATCCCCTCCACTATAAAAGGATGGGTTGGCCCCACAAACCAAATGAAATTCTGACAGATTTTTAGACAGGTGGTCCATGTTACACCTTTTATGGCTACCTCTTTCAGTTCAAAGTAAGAAACTGGGTTATTGGTTGAGGGGGGTGGAAGCCCTACTCAAGTAAAAACTGCAGTTTTTGTCAGGATGAACCACAAGAAGTCACTCTATTACCCTGTGCTTGATCCTCTGGTAGCTTGGCACAAAAGCAGTCAGGCTTAACTTAGGGGCAATGTGTAAGGTATTTAAGCAGCACACAAACAGCAATAAGGTGAAAATGCAACACAAGAAAAAAAAAACTGTTTAATAACATAGAGCACATTTTAACAAATAAAATGACCCCAGAACAACAAAAATCTAATTAGTAGAACTAGATATATTCAGTTTAATTTTTTTTGTGTGTAAATAGCGCCTAAAAGCATAAGGCCACACTCGCAGTCACCTGGTTGTGCTAGACCAGGGGAACGTCACAAGTTCAGAGTGACTGTGATGGAGTACAGGTCTAATGCAAGGACAAGATAAGTCCTGTTCAAAAAGTTACCTTCTTACAATGGACTGCCAGATGCATGTTTTAAAAGGCTACTTCTATGGTGGATGGCATAATGAGTGCTGCAGGTCCACTAGTGACACTTAATTTACAGACCATGGGTACATGTAGTACCTACCATTTACTAGGGACTAATGGGTAAATTAAATGTGTCAATTATGTGTCGGCCACTTTTTACCATATTTGAAGGAGACAGAACAAGCACACAGACCTAATGGCAACAAAAAAACTCAGCAAAATAGGAGGAGTGAAGGCAAACCGTTTCGGGGATAGGACTCCAGAGATGTCGGGTCTAACAGAGACTCTTGAGACATTTATTGGGTACTTAAATCATCGAAAAAGATCCACCTAGCATTTTAAGTGCCCTGAAGTGATTAAACGGGGCCATTCTAGTGTCATGTAACAATCTGTAAATAATTTTAAAAATAAAATCTGAAAGTTGCATCTGGCCTTGCAGCAGTAAGACTTGTATGGTAAGCGATCGGGGAAACTGTTTTTGAATGCTAGGAAAAAAGATGTTGAAAATGTTTGTTTTAGCCTTCTGAAAATGTCAGCTATGACGCAAGTTTAACTTGTATCTGTCAACAACGAGAGTGGCTTGGTCACCTTGGCATCTGTTGGTGTCTGTTTGGGTACACTGCTGGCTTGGCCTTGTGGTAAACCGACAAAATCCCAGGAAGTCTAGGGGACAGGGAACTGCTTTCTGCTGTAGGTTTGGGAGAGATTTCCTCAGCTCATTCAGCCCTGAAACCAACACTAACAAAAAAAGTATTAATTTGAGTCACAAACACGATTTACCTCTTCTTGGAATATTATTCCTGGTCGTGGGCAGAGCCCATAGGGGCAGCAACAGTGTCAGCCAGTGGTGCATCGGACCACATCATCATCTGTTTCACTCATAGCTGGAAAGTGTCCCTGATTGCAGCTGTCTTTTGCTACCAAATTGCATCAACAAGGCATTTTTGTTTTCTTGCATGCAGGCTCATGACAACCTTGTTACCTGGCGTGGAATATTTAATAAGACTCTCTTTAGAAATAGGGTGTTTGTAAAATGTTCATTACGACTAAGGAATTCTATAAACTTACAAACTTCTCATTATGCAAAATTCTGCCAATTTTGTGGGTGTGAAGTTTGCATGCTTTTTTCAGGAGGGGGCTGGCTCGAGCTGAAAATGTGCAGAACAGTGAGTCGAGCAGAAAATATCTTTCGGGGGTGCAGTTTCTCCCTAAATCAGTCTTCTTGCTAGTATCTTGGATGCTTTGAAGCACAGATGCCCTCACATTCAATTTTCACACGACATACCATAAAGTTGTTTTGTAAAAGTTCATTCCACTTCATGCAACTGTCACAAAAATGTGTGAAAGAATCTGTACAGCTTGTAAATACTTAAGCGTTTTAAGCCAATATTTTTTGAAAATATGTCATAGAAGGAATTCCTTTCCTTCGTTTAAAAACATTTTTTTATGGATGGAAATCACCTCCCACTCCAGCCATACCAAGAGAGCACCTCAGTGAGTTCTCAATTTATAATGTGGCTGATATTAAAGCATTTTGGGCATCTCCTTTTAATGCAGGTCTGTGCCCCTACTCATCCTGTCTGGACAAGAATATATGCAGATGCTCTTTGAGCATTCCAATCGCATGATGATACAGTGCTGGGACAGGCCTAAGTACTCTATTTAGAAACTATTGTTCACTGTCAGAACTTTTGCTTCTTCATTAGGGCATCTGCTCCCCCTTGTTTCATGCTTATTATTGATCAAAAATCCCGGGACCCTTGAATTATGCAATTATGCGGCCATGGTTCGTGTTTTCCACATAATTATAGACTTTCCACATAATCCAGCGTCTGCTGGGTAATTTCCACACTGAACAAAAAATAGTGTACACATTAAACAGATCAAAAGGTAATAAAAAAGTTGCCACGTATGTTGCCACTCAATAGAAGCCACTTTGCAAAAGTTAACTGGTCATCTTTCGATTGCTCTATTTGGGTGTTTAATTTACACTAAAGAGATATAACTTGTGCCCAGATAGTGGTAAACTGGTACAAATAGCAAAATAATCAAATAATACTGCCACAAATTGTGTCATGTTACATAATATAATTTGCCTTTCCTTGCAGCATAGTTTAGTCAACTTTGCTGCATAATTTGGTCTAACCCTGCTGAATAATTTCAGTGGTCCTGTTAATATCACCAGCTTCAAACCCTTGGTTATTATCAACTTCCCTTTGAAGACTCTCCTTTAGTATTCTGTTGGGCCTTGCCATCCCCTCAGGGTCACTCCCAATTTTTTTGCCTTCACCACTCCTGTTTTCTGAGCCCATTTTTGATGGCTTTAAGGACTCTGTGCACTTTACCACTGAAATCAGTGCTAAATAAATTGTGGTTTCTCCTTTAAACATAGGACCATTGTCTAACCCCCAACTGGCACATTTAATTTAGTTGTAAGTCCCTAAACAAGTGGCACCACATGTACCCTGGACATGTAAATTAAATGCTACAATTGGGCCTGCAGCATTCATTAAGCCACCAACTTAAGACACAACTGAGACATGTGTCAGATCTGCCATAGCTTGTAAGCAGCTTTAAACTGCAAATTCGACTTGACAAAATAACACCTTTGCCAAGCCTAAAACTCCCTTTTTATTGCACATACGCCATCACCAGGGTATGTCCCAAACAGCCCAGTTGGGCAAGGTGCAGGTAATTTAAGAAGTTGAACATGTACTTTTAAGTTTTACATGTCCTAGTAGTGAAAATTCACAAATTCGATTTTCACTAATGTGAGGCCTACATCTTCCATAGGATAAAATGGGGTTACATTATTACATTTATTGAGGCATAACATTTGTTTGGAAGCAGTTCGGAATGTCGTTCTTGGTGTCTGAGGATTGTAATTTAAAATTCTCTGTTACACCTGACAGCATTAGGGTGGTCATCCCCCAACGATTTGCCTGCCTGCCTCCCTCCACTTTTCTGACACTGTTTTTGCTGGTTTTAGATTCTGCGCACTTTACCAGTGCTGAAGTGCATATGCTCTCCCCCTTAAACATGGTAGCATTGGTTCATCCCCAATTGGCATATTTGATTTACTTCCAAGTTCCTAGTAAAGTGCACTACATGTGCCCAGGGCCTGTAAATTAAATGTTACTAATGGGCCTGCAGCACTGATTGTGCCACCCACATAAGTAGCCTCTTAACCATGTCTCAGGCCTGCCATTGGAAGGCCTGTGTGTACAGTTTCACTGCCACTTCGACTTGGCATTTAAATGCTTGCCAAGCCTTAAACTTCCCTCTTTCTACATATAACTCACCCCTAAGGTAGTCCCTAGGTAACCCAAAGGGCAGAGTGCTATGTAGGTGAAAGGCAAGACATGTATATATGTGTTTTATATGTCCTGGTAGTAAAAACTCCTAAATTTGTTTTCCACTAAGGTGAGGCCTGCTCCTTTTACAGACTAGCATTGGGTCTGCCTTCATATACTTATTGATTTGTATATTCTGATCTGAAAGGGATAACTAGGTCACATTTAGTATGGCCAGATTGGTAATGGAAAATCCCGCTTATTGGTGAGGTTGGATTTTATATTACTATTTTAGAAATGCCCCTTTTAGAAGGTGAGCCTTTCTCTGCACTTAAAACCATCTGTGCCTTACAGCCTGTCTCCAATCAACATCTGGTCTGTGCTGGTTGATAGCTCCCTTGTGCATTTCACCCAGACAACCACAAACACAGGACACTCAGTCACACCTGCATTCTTCTGCATACTGAATGGGTCTTCATGGGCTGGAAGAGTGGAGGGCCTGACACTTACATTTCAGAGGCCAGTGGCCTGCCCTCACACTATGGACTGCTAAACCTCCACCGGGACCCTGGCAGACAGACCTGTACTGAAAGGGGAATTTGTGCATTTCAAAACCACTCTTTGAAGTCTCCCCCACTTCAAAGGCATTTTTGCTACATAAACTGGGTCTCTGACCCCGACAAACTCAGCCACTTCTGGGCCTGAACCTGCAACCTGTCAAGAAGAACTGCCTGGTTTCCCAAAGGACTCATCTGGACTGCTTTGCTGAGAAGGACTGCTGCTCTGCCATTGCCCTGCTGCCCTCTGACTTTGCTGAGAAGTGCTCTCCAAGGGTTTGGATTGAGCTTGACTCCTGTTTTCTGAATTCTCAGGGACAAAAAGACTTAGGGCCTCATTACGACCCTGGCGGCCGGCGGTACACTGGTGGTAACACCGCCAACAGGCTGGCGGTGTTCCGCCAGTGTATTATGACAGTGGCACATTAGCCACGGCAATACCGCCGGCCCCTCCACTTGACTGCGTCATAATCCCCAGGGCAGCTATGAGTCCCCAACCGCCAGCCTGTCCATGGTGATAAACACCGCCATGGAAAGGCTGGTGGTAAGGGGGACTTGTGGTGCCCCTGGGGGCCCCTGCACTGCCCATGCAATTGGCAGTGCAGGGGCCCCCAGGCACAGCCCCATCGCGCCTTTCACTGCCCGAATGCACCCGCTGCACATCAACATTGCCGCCGGCTCTATTATGAGCCGGCGGCAATGTTGATGTGACATTTCCGCTGGGCCAGCGGACGTAAATGCTGTCTCCATCCGCTGGCCCAGCGGAAATGTCATCATAGGGAGCCACCAATACCGCCAGCACTGGCGTAATGTCGTAATGAGGGCCTTAATCTCTTCAGGAAACTTCTTGTGCGCGAAAAATCAAAGCACAGCCTGCCGGAAATGACGAACAGCCATTTTCGCCACACAGCCGAGCCGGAATGACATAGACCGACTTCCAAAGTGAAGATTCGATGCAGTGTCTGCCTTGCAACCCAAAATTTTATGCACAGCCCTACCAGATTGATGCACAGCCTAACCGGAACGACGCAGCCAATTCCCCGAGTGGAAAATTGATGCAGCGCATCTGTGTGACAGAAAATTTGACGCATCGCCATACTGGATTGACGCAATGCCTGTGACGTCTTCCCGCACGCCCAGCATTTCCCTGTATCGTCCCTGGGTGCCAAAAAGGTTCCCGCGTCGAAGTGAGAAACCAAGACTGCGCGTCCAAAAACAACGCAAAGCCTCTTGCAACGTGGAAAGAAACTACGCATCGTCGTCTGTGATGCATCAGAAAATCCGACGCACGGCCTTTTTTTTCACGCATCTCCTCCTCTGCGATCTCCCTGCGTGGTATTTTTGACGCAAACCAGGTACTTTGTGTAATCAAGAGACAGCTGTTGATTTTTAAGATGTAAGACTCTTTTTAAACATGCAAAAGTGATATCTCATCTTGTGCTTATTTATCGTATTTGGACAAAGGTGTATACCGCTGCCAACTAGAGACACCATTTCTAACATTGCTGATCAGCAGTGAGAATAGGCCTTGTGTTTGTGCAGTGACATACAATAGCTACGTGTACACTACCTACCCACAGTTAAAGGTCAATTTGATTTTCTCTCTTTTTGCTGCAATTTTCCTGCTTGACATTTTAATCTAATCCTATACAACATGTCTCTGGCTGGGTCTCAAGGAAGAGCTGGAGAGTTTGACCTAGCTAAGCTGGAGGCATACACTGTCAGCCAGCTGAAAGGGCTCTGCAAGGGGATGGGAGTACCCACCCGGGGTGCCTTGAAGAAAGAGGAATACCAAAAGGCACTGAGGGCCTTGCAGAAGCCCGCTCACAAGAGAATGTTGAGTTGGGAGAGCAAGAGGATGGCTTTCCAGAGGATTTGCCAATAGTAGTGGGGGATGACACCCCTGGATCTGTGCCCCCTGGGAATCCAGGGAGCAGTGTCTCAAGTCACGGCCTGACCGCAGAGGAAAGCAGGGGGGGGAGAAGTTTCAATTGCAGTTGGCCAGATTAAACATGGAGGCAAAGGAGAGGAGAGCAGAGAGAGAGGCTCAGGGAGCAGCCAAAGAAGCTGAGAAAGAAGCCAAATAAGCTGAGGCCCAAAGGGCCTTGGCTGAAAAGAAACTACTTCTGGCTTATGAACTGAGTCTGAAAGAGCTGGAGCTCAGGTCTAGGCAGTCTGAGTCCAGCAGTGATGGTGGCAGCATACAGACAGGACCTGCTGGAGACAAAAATATTTGTATACCCAAAGATGTGGTGCCAGGTTATGTGGTGGGATATTACATTGAAAAATGGTTTGATGCCTATGAAGTTGCACTAAGGGCTCATGGGGTTCCTGAAGAATAATGGGGGGCAGTCTTGTGGAAACGTGTGCCAATAATTGGGAAGGACACACTTCTTACACTAGAGGTTTGGGACCTGAAATGTATGCCCCTATGAAAGCCATTTGATTGCCAATTTTGGACTGACCCCTGAAAAGTATTGCCAAAGATTCAGGGACAGTAGCAAGCTCCCCAAACCAAACCTGGGTAGACTTTATTCATTTTTCCAGTAAGGCACCGAATGGCTGGGTGCATGGCAGTAAAGTAAATTATTACATGGGCTTGAACCATTTGATCCTGAGAGAGCATATGCTCAGCATTTGTTTTACAGAGTTGTGTCAGTACCTAGTTGACAGTAAGCTGACTGATCCCATAAAGCTGGCTGAGGAGAAGGACCTCTGGGCTAGCACCAGAGTGTCCAAAAAGATATCTGGGGGTGGGGGAGGTACCCACAAATGTGGTCAGGGTCCTCAAAAGAAGAAAGAGGGATGAGAAAAAAGTACAAATTAGGAGTTCTCAAAAGGCCCCAAAATAATTCTCAAAGGAATAGTGGTAACCAGTCCCAGGCTGAGTCTAAAAAGAAAGGGTTCTTTTACAGTAAGACAGGGACGTTTGTACCCCAATGCGTAGAGTGCACTAATTATGGTCACTCTAAGGGAGACCCCAGATGTACAAAGAGGGCACAGCCCCCCACTGGAAGACAGACACCTGGGTTGGCTAGTGTAGTGCTCGGGGAGGAGGTAGTTCCAGTTAGTTTTGGGGAGCAAACAGAGGTAACTCTAGTGTCCCTGGGGGATGCAGAAATGGTGCGAAAAGCCCACATGCCTGCTAATACTTCCAAGTATAGGCAGTGGGTCACCATTAGTAGGCAACCAGTGGAGACTCTCTGTGACACAGGAGCCACCATGAATACTGTCAGGGGTCAGCTGGTGTCAGGAGAGTAGATCTTGCTGAACACATTCCACCATGTCATAGTCGTCAACAATCATAAGAGCCACCTACCGATAGCTCTGGTTCCCTTTGAGTGGGGGTAGGGTCTCTGGTACTCCGAAAGTAGCTATGAGTCCTGCCATGCCTGGAGATTGTCTGTTAAGCAATGACCTTGAGCATACTACCTGGAGGGAGCTAGAGCTAAGGTCTCACTTGGAGATGTTGGGATTGTCTAAGTTGGTCTGCATGACCACAAGGTCCATGGCTGCCATCTGGAGCCTGGAAGAATGGCCAAGACAGCTGCCAAGGAGAGGGGCAAGAGGCACGGGAAACTGGTCCCAGAAGTTCCTGCGATGGTTGACAGGGTCCCTGAGGAGAAGGCCCCTTAGCCAACTAGGTAGGACATTGTTGCCCTTGGTGACCTACCTAAGCTTGCTGGCTGGGAAGTCGAGGGTGAGCCAACCAGGGAAGAATTCTGCAAGGCGCAGAAAGTGTGTCCCACTCTTGTGGGCTTGAGGCAACATGTCTCAGCCCAAGCAGCAGGTGAAGCTTCTGGTGATCACCTTATCTATTGGGAGAATGATCTCCTTAGCAGTGAGCCTAAGGTACCGGAGGCTGGGGCAGCACTCGTGCTGGTGGTCCCCCAGTGTTACCGGGCCTTCCTACTAGGCCGGGCTCACAGCATTCCCCTGGCAGGACATTCAGGGCAAGACAAGACCTTTGCCAGGCTTGTCACCTACTTCTATTGGCCCCGAATGCTGACGGCCTAAGATGCATTCTGTAGGTCCTGTCCCATCTCCCAGGCCAGTAGGAAAACAGGGAAAAGGCTCAAGGTCCCCCTGATCCCACTGTCATTGGCACCCTCTTTGAAAGGGTGGACATCAACATCATTGGTCCATTGGACCCCAAAACTGCTGTAGGCAAAAGGTGGATCCTCATCTTGGTTGACCATGTCACCAGCTACCCAGAGGCAATCCCTCTGAGAACGGTGACTGCACTGGTGAGAACTCTGATGGGGATTTTTACCCATGTGGAGCTCCCAAAGGCGATTGTGTCTGACAGAGGCACAAACTTCATGTCTGCATACATGAAGTCCACGTGGGATGAGTGTGGGATGACCTACAAGTTCATCATACCCAATTATCCTCAATTCAGTGGTCTTGTGGAGAGATTCAATAAGACCTTGAAGGGCATGATCTTTAACTTTAACTTTATTTCATAAAAGTACAATACACATCAAGGAAAAGGAAGACTTATTTAAAAGCAAGAGAATACTAAAGATAAAAACACAATAATTATTATATATATATTTTTTTAAAGTCAAACAATATAAGTAACCAGATGAAAACTTCTTAATAAAAAAAAAAATAAAAAAAATCCACTGAAAAAACAGGTTTTACCACTGATAAAACTATCTAGACGGATAAATCACACATTTAAAAATTCACACAGCATAAAACAAGGGACCAGTTCCATAGGTCAATAAATAATCAATAATATAATAAACCAATGTCTATATCCTATAAAACAGAAACTACAATCATGCATCCCGATTTAATAAATATGCATAAATAAAACTAAAGATTAACTACCCAGTCTTTTTCCTTAAAACTGCTAACCTCAACCGCCAAATTGACTAAAGGAATTTTGCCACTGGTAAGACTATCTGGACGGACGGGTCGCATCTTAAAATTCTCTCAGCATGAACACTAGAACTAACCCCTATTTGTTTGCAAAGCGGGATGAGCCAAAGTGCTCTTTGTTTGTGATACACAGCCCATCGGGCATAATTTAGATCTGTTAGTTGAGCTGGACCATTTGTACGTTAAGCAGCACAAAGGAAGAGACCCAATTCTGAACCTAATAAAAAGGGCACGAGCAAATGGAGATAACGCTGCATCCATAAAAGGCTCAAATTCATAATGACATTTGACAGATAAAAAATTGTCAGACATAGACAGTGGGATAGAACTAGCAAATTGGCCAACTTGAACATTATGCCAAAAAACATCCTTTAACAGCTGTGCAGCGTTTTTAGGAATAGAGATGGGATCCTGCCAATAGGACCCTAAGCCGAGCTGGGAAAAAGATTGTTCAACAAAGGCACACCATTTGATTTTGATAATAGAATCACGGCCCACCAAATTAAGAAGCCCACACCGAAAAGGAATTAGGGCATCTGTTGTCCATAACCGGATCCAAAACAACAGAGGCCTTAAAGCAGCAATCTGCGAGATTGAGAAGAGGTTTAGGTCCAGTCGAATAGGCAAAGATGGAGTGCTCGATGGAATCTTTAGCAACATTTTTAAAAACTGGTTTTCTGCCCTTGCCAAATTCGCCAAATTGCAATGGCCCCAAAGTTCGGCGCCATATAAGGCGCCTCCCCTAGTTTGAGATTTATATATTTCGAGGGCAGGTGACATTGCAAATTTGGGGGATCTGGAGGCAAATCTAACAATGCCACCCGCCCTCTGCTTCAGGCATAGTAAAGATTTTTGGCGTTGAGCATGCCAGAGATGTGAATCTTCCACTTTGATGCCTAAGTAATCAAAGGTGCCCTCCCTTTCCAAGGGAACACCTTCTAAATATACAGGCCTTTTCATTTTATGCCTAATGTCCCCAAAGACCATGTATTTTGTTTTTGTTGAATTAATTGTTAGCCCATGGTCAGTACAAAACTCCAAAAATCTGGAGAGCAATCTAGAAAGGCCCATAGCAGTACGTGATATTAATAGAGTATCGTCTGCAAAAAAAGACAAGGGAGCTTCTGCCCGCCCAAGTTGGGGGCATCGCTTTGGCAATCCAAGAGGTATGGCAAACAAGCATTAATAAACAAAAGAAACAAAGTGGGCGCCAAAACGCACCCTTGCCTCACACCACGTGCAGTTGAGAAAGCTGGAGTCAGGTCACCAGCGACACCCCAGCGGACTTTAGCACAGTTGTCAGAATAAAGATCCTTGATGATGTTAATCATAGAACCCGGAACACCAGTAGTGCTAAGGACCTCCCAGAGCTTGGCGCGCGGGACAAGGTCAAATGCAGATTTCAAATCAACAAAGGCCACAAATAAGTGGCCTTTGTCTGCGTCTACGATCTTCCACTTAATGGTAGTAAATCGGAAGATCTGATCGATAGTACTGACCTTGTCCCTAAAGCCCGCCTGAAGATGACTTAAGACCTGGTTTTTCGTTATCCAGTGTTTTAGTCTAGTTAACAACTGGCACGAAAAGATTTTCTGTAAGTTATCAAGTAAACTAATAGGTCTATAATTCCCAGGGGAACTCCTTTTTTATGAACGGGGACAATAATTGCCACCTCCCACGAGACCGGATAAGATCGAGTTGCCATTGCAGTGTTCGATATCCTATTGATATACCGGGTCCATACAGATAGATCTGATTTGTACAGATACGAATGAATACCATCTTGGCCAGGGGCCCTACCAGATCTTTGGGCGCAAATTGCTAACTCTGTTTCTTTTAAGGTAAAGGGCGGCATTTCAGGCTGGCATAGTGCAAAATCTGTGAAAGTGTCATCAAAATCCGACTGAGAGCAATACAGATCCCCAAAATAGGAGAACCAAGTTCCTGGATCAATATGACATTCAGGAGTAGATGACAGGGCAGAATCACTACGCGAAACCAAGGTCCAAAAGAGCTTGACATCGCGAGCACTAGCAGCCTCCGCCAGGCTCTCCCATAAGTGATCCTCATATTTGAGTTTCGATAACTTGCAAATAGACGTGTAGTTCCTTCTCGCATGTCTAATTGCATCCCGATTTTTTTACTTTAAGGCTTCAGATAAAAGATGCTTGGCCGCCCGGCATTTGTCAAACCATTTACATTTGGGTGCAGAAGTGTTTAATTGAGTTTTAAAAGGCTTGGTAAAAAGCTCCTTGAGTTCCACAAAAAAAGCTGCATGGGAAGACATAATTTCTGAAGGAGTTAACACAATGGAGTCCTCAAAAAGCTGTTGACAGGACACCATAGCGCCAAGCTTAATATTCAGCAAGTTAGATTCCAGAAACGAGGGCCACTTTACAGCACGCCTATTGGTGGACAGTTCCAGCAAATGATTGGATTCAACCAAAACAGTGGGCAGATCAGACACTGAAACTAGGGCTGTCTTATATGCAATTTGCAAGGGGGCATGGTCACTAGTACGGGGAAGACCCACCTCTACATTAATTATGAAATGCCAAACTCGTAAATCTAGAATAACATAATCCAAGAAACTGCTATAATGGCCTCTGAAAAAGGTGGGCCTAGCAGGATTATCTTTTGGGAATCGGCCATTTCCAAAACGAAGGCCATATGTAAGTGCGAGGTCCATTATCTGAGACGCCCTAGGGGAGGGAGTAAGTGGCATAGGTTGAGATGGAAGCGGGGGAACATTCCACACTTCATCTTCAGCCTGAGTGGACTCAACAAAAGCTGAGCCAAATTAAATTTGGACATTGAGGTTGTAGGAAGTTGGCTCTGTATGTGCTATTTCAAAGTAAGGAATAGCATGCACAGAGTCCAAGGGTTCCCCTTAGAGGTAAAATAGTGGTAAAAATAGATAATACTAATGCTCTATTTTGTGGTAGTGTGGTCGAGCAGTAGGCTTATCCAAGGAGTAGTGTTAAGCATTTGTTGTACATACACATAGACAATAAATGAGGTACACACACTCAGAGACAAATCCAGCCAATAGGTTTTTATATAGAAAAATATCTTTTCTTAGTTTATTTTAAGAACCACAGGTTCAAATTCTACATGTAATAGCTCATTCGAAAGGTATTGCAGGTAAGTACTTTAGGAACTTCAAATCATCAAAATTGCATGTATACTTTTCAAGTTATTCACAAATAGCTGTTTTAAAAGTGGACACTTAGTGCAATTTTCACAGTTCCTAGGGGAGGTAAGTATTTGTTAGTTTTACCAGGTAAGTAAGACACTTACAGGGTTCAGTTCTTGGTCCAAGGTAGCCCACCGTTGGGGGTTCAGAGCAACCCCAAAGTCACCACACCAGCAGCTCAGGGCCGGTCAGGTGCAGAGTTCAAAGTGGTGCCCAAAACACCTAGGCTAGAATGGAGAGAAGGGGGTGCCCCGGTTCCGGTCTGCTTGCAGGTAAGTACCCGCGTCTTCGGAGGGCAGACCAGGGGGGTTTTGTAGGGCACCGGGGGGGACACAAGTCCACACAGAAATTTCACCCTCAGCGGCGCGGGGGCGGCCGGGTGCAGTGTAGAAACGAGCGTCGGGTTCGCAATGTTAGTCTATGAGAGATCTCGGGATCTCTTCAGCGCTGCAGGCAGGCAAGGGGGGGGTTCCTCGGGGAAACCTCCACTTGGGCAAGGGAGAGGGACTCCTGGGGGTCGCTTCTCCAGTGAAAGTCCGGTCCTTCAGGTCCTGGGGGCTGCGGGTGCAGGGTCTCTCCCAGGCGTCGGGACTTTAGATTCAAAGAGTCGCGGTCAGGGGAAGCCTCGGGATTCCCTCTGCAGGCGGCGCTGTGGGGGCTCAGGGGGGACAGGTTTTGGTACTCACAGTATCAGAGTAGTCCTGGGGTCCCTCCTGAGGTGTTGGATCGCCACCAGCCGAGTCGGGGTCGCCGGGTGCAGTGTTGCAAGTCTCACGCTTCTTGCGGGGAGCTTGCAGAGTTCTTTAAAGCTGCTGGAAACAAAGTTGCAGCTTTTCTTGGAGCAGGTCCGCTGTCCTCGGGAGTTTCTTGTCTTTTCGAAGCAGGGGCAGTCCTCAGAGGATGTCGAGGTCGCTGGTCCCTTTGGAAGGCGTCGCTGGAGCAGGATCTTTGGAAGGCAGGAGACAGGCCGGTGAGTTTCTGGAGCCAAGGCAGTTGTCGTCTTCTGGTCTTCCGCTGCAGGGGTTTCAGCTAGGCAGTCCTTCTTCTTGTAGTTGCAGGA
Organism: Pleurodeles waltl; assembly: GCF_031143425.1. NCBI lineage: Eukaryota > Metazoa > Chordata > Amphibia > Caudata > Salamandridae > Pleurodeles > Pleurodeles waltl. Next base: position 629,168,932 of record NC_090444.1, on the reverse strand, counting down.
ATCTAATTTTCTAGGGTTCAGGGTAGCCCTTAAATACTAAATTTAAGGGCGTGTTTAGGTCTGGGGGGTTAGTAGCCAATGGCTACTAGCCCTGAGGGTGGGTACACCCTCTTTGTGCCTCCTCCCAAGGGGAGGGGGTCACAATCCTAACCCTATTGGGGGAATCCTCCATCTGCAAGATGGAGGATTTCTAAAAGTTAGAGTCACCTCAGCTCAGGACACCTTAGGGGCTGTCCTGACTGGCCAGTGACTCCTCCTTGTTATTCTCATTATTTTCTCCGGCCTTGCCGCCAAAAGTGGGGCCTGGCCGGAGGGGGCGGGCAACTCCACTAGCTGGAGTGTCCTGCTGGGTTGGCACAAAGGAGGTGAGCCTTTGAGGCTCACCGCCAGGTGTGACAATTCCTGCCTGGGAGAGGTGTTAGCATCTCCACCCAGTGCAGGCTTTGTTACTGGCCTCAGAGTGACAAAGGCACTCTCCCCATGGGGCCAGCAACATGTCTCGGTTTGTGGCAGGCTGCTAGAACTAGTCAGCCTACACAGATAGTCGGTTAAGTTTCAGGGGGCACCTCTAAGGTGCCCTCTGTGGTGTATTTTACAATAAAATGTACACTGGCATCAGTGTGCATTTATTGTGCTGAGAAGTTTGATACCAAACTTCCCAGTTTTCAGTGTAGCCATTATGGTGCTGTGGAGTTCGTGTTTGACAGACTCCCAGACCATATACTCTTATGGCTACCCTGCACTTACAATGTCTAAGGTTTTGTTTAGACACTGTAGGGGTACCATGCTCATGCACTGGTACCCTCACCTATGGTATAGTGCACCCTGCCTTAGGGCTGTAAGGCCTGCTAGAGGGGTGTCTTACCTATACTGCATAGGCAGTGAGAGGCTGGCATGGCACCCTGAGGGGAGTGCCATGTCGACTTACTCGTTTTGTCCTCACTAGCACACACAAGCTGGCAAGCGGTGTGTCTGTGCTGAGTGAGAGGTCTCCAGGGTGGCATAAGACATGCTGCATCCCTTAGAGACCTTCCTTGGCATCAGGGCCCTTGGTACTAGAAGTACCAGTTACAAGGGACTTATCTGGATGCCAGGGTCTGCCAATTGTGGATACAAAAGTACAGGTTAGGGAAAGAACACTGGTGCTGGGGCCTGGTTAGCAGGCCTCAGCACACTTTCAATTGTAAACATAGCATCAGCAAAGGCAAAAAGTCAGGGGGCAACCATGCCAAGGAGGCATTTCCTTACACAACCCCCCCCCAAACGAAAGAGGATGAGACTAACCTTTCCCAAGAGAGTCTTCATTTTCTAAGTGGAAGAACCTGGAAAGGCCATCTGCATTGGCATGGGCAGTCCCAGGTCTGTGTTCCACTATAAAGTCCATTCCCTGTAGGGAGATGGACCACCTCAACAGTTTAGGATTTTCACCTTTCATTTGCATCAGCCATTTGAGAGGTCTGTGGTCGGTTTGAACTAGGAAGTGAGTCCCAAAGAGGTATGGTCTCAGCTTCTTCAGGGACCAAACCACAGCAAAGGCCTCCCTCTCAATGGCACTCCAACGCTGCTCCCTGGGGAGTAACCTCCTGCTAATGAAAGCAACAGGCTGGTCAAGGCCATCATCATTTGTTTGGGACAAAACTGCCCCTATCCCATGTTCAGAGGCATCAGTCTGCACAATGAACTGCTTAGAATAATCTGGAGCTTTGAGAACTGGTGCTGAGCACATTGCCTGTTTCAGGGTGTCAAAGGCCTGTTGGCAGTCCACAGTCCAGTTCACTTTCTTGGGCATTTTCTTGGAGGTGAGCTCAGTGAGGGCTGTCACAATGGATCCATATCCCTTCACAAACCTCCTGTAGTACCCAGTCAAGCCAAGGAATGCCCTGACTTGAGTCTGGGTTTTTGGAGCTACCCAGTCCAGAATAGTCTGGATCTTGGGTTGGAGTGGCTGAACTTGGCCTCCACCTACAAGGTGTCCCAAATAAACCACAGTTCCCTGCCCTATCTGGCATTTGGATGCCTTGATAGAGAGGCCTGCAGATTGCAGAGCCTTCAAAACCTTCCTCAGGTGGACCAGGTGATCCTGCCAGGTGGAGCTAAAGACAGCAATATCATCAAGATAAGCTGTGCTAAAGGACTCCAAGCCAGCAAGGACTTGATTCACCAACCTTTGGAAGGTGGCAGGGGCATTCTTTAAACCAAAGGGCATAACAGTAAACTGATAATGCCCATCAGGTGTGGAGAATGCTGTCTTTTCTTTTGCTCCAGGTGCCATTTTTATTTGCCAGTACCCTGCTGTCAAGTCAAAGGTACTTAGGAATTTGGCAGCACCTAATTTATCAATGAGCTCATCAGCTCTTGGAATTGGATGAGCATCTGTCTTGGTGACAGAATTGAGCCCTCTGTAGTCCACACAAAACCTCATCTCTTTCTTTCCATCTGTGGTGTGAGGTTTGGGGACTAAGACCACTGGGCTAGCCCAGGGGCTGTCAGAGCGCTCAATGACTCCCAATTCCAGCATCTTGTGGACTTCCACCTTGATGCTTTCCTTAACATGGTCAGACTGTCTAAAGATTTTGTTCTTGACAGGCATGCTGTCTCCTGTGTCCACATCATGGGTACACAGGTGTGTCTGACCAGGGGTTAAGGAGAAGAGTTCAGGAAACTGTTGTAGGACTCTCCTACAATCAGCTTGCTGTTGGCCAGAGAGGGTGTCTGAGTAGATCACTCCATCTACTGTACCATCTTTTGGGTCTGATGACAGAAGATCAGGGAGAGGTTCACTCTCTGCCTCCTGATCCTCATCTGTTACCATCAACAGATTGACATCAGCCCTGTCGTGGAAGAGCTTAAGGCGGTTTACATGGATCACCCTTTTGGGGCTCCTGCTTGTGCCCAGGTCCACCAAGTAGGTGACCTGACTCTTCCTCTCTAGTACTGGGTAAGGGCCACTCCATTTGTCCTGGAGTGCCCTGGGAGCCACAGGCTCCAGAACCCAGACTTTCTGCCCTGGTTGGAACTCAACCAGTGCAGCCTTTTGGTCATACCAAAACTTCTGGAGCTGTTGGCTGGCCTCAAGGTTTTTGGTTGCCTTTTCCATGTACTCTGCCATTCTAGAGCGAAGGCCAAGTACATAGTCCACTATGTCCTGTTTAGGCTCATGGAGAGGTCTCTCCCAGCCTTCTTTAACAAGGGCAAGTGGTCCCCTTACAGGATGACCAAACAGAAGTTCAAAGGGTGAGAACCCTACTCCCTTCTGTGGTACCTCCCTGTAAGCGAAAAGCAGACATGGCAGGAGGACATCCCATCTCCTTTTGAGTTTTTCTGGGAGCCCCATGATCATGCCTTTTAATGTCTTGTTGAATCTCTCAACTAAGCCATTAGTTTGTGGATGGTAAGGTGTAGTGAATTTATAAGTCACTCCACACTCATTCCACATGTGCTTTAGGTATGCTGACATGAAGTTGGTACCTCTGTCAGACACCACCTCCTTAGGGAAACCCACCCTGGTAAAGATACCAATGAGGGCCTTGGCTACTGCAGGGGCAGTAGTCGACCTAAGGGGAATAGCTTCAGGATACCTGGTAGCATGATCCACTACTACCAGGATATACATATTTCCTGAGGCTGTGGGAGGTTCCAGTGGACCAACTATGTCCACACCCACTCTTTCAAAGGGCACCCCCACCACTGGAAGTGGAATGAGGGGGGCCTTTGGATGCCCACCTGTCTTACCACTGGCTTGACAGGTGGGGCAGGAGAGGCAAAACTCCTTAACCATGTTGGACATATTGGGCCAGTAGAAGTGGTTGACTAACCTCTCCCACGTCTTGGTTTGTCCCAAATGTCCAGCAAGGGGAATGTCATGGGCCAATGTTAGGATGAACTCTCTGAACAGCTGAGGCACTACCACTCTCCTAGTGGCACCAGGTTTGGGGTCTCTGGCCTCAGTGTACAGGAGCCCATCTTCCCAATAGACCCTATGTGTTCCATTTTTCTTGCCTTTGGACTCTTCAGCAGCTTGCTGCCTAAGGCCTTCAAGAGAGGGACAGGTTTCTTGTCCCTTACACAGCTCTTCCCTTGAGGGTCCCCCTGGGCCTAAGAGCTCAACCTGATAAGGTTCAAGCTCCAAAGGCTCAGTTCCCTCAGAGGGCAGAACTTCTTCCTGAGAAGAGAGGTTCCCTTTCTTTTGCTGTGTTGCAGTTGGTTTCCCAACTGACTTTCCTGTTCTCTTGGTAGGCTGGGCCATTTTTCCAGACTCCAGCTCTACTTTTTCACCCTGTGCCTTGCATTGTGCTCTCGTTTTCACACACACCAGTTCAGGGATACCCAGCATTGCTGCATGGGTTTTTAGCTCTACCTCAGCCCATGCTGAGGACTCCAGGTCATTTCCAAGCAGACAGTCCACTGGGATATTTGAGGAGACCACCACCTGTTTCAGGCCATTGACCCCTCCCCATTCTAAAGTAACCATTGCCATGGGATGTACTTTTCTCTGATTGTCAGCGTTGGTGACTGTGTAAGTTTTTCCAGTCAGGTATTGGCCAGGGGAAACCAGTTTCTCTGTCACCATGGTGACACTGGCACCTGTATCCCTCAGGCCCTCTATTCTAGTCCCATTAATTAAGAGTTGCTGTCTGTATTTTTGCATGTTAGGCGGCCAGACAGCTAGTGTGGCTAAATCCACCCCACCCTCAGAAACTAGAGTAGCTTCAGTGTGGACCCTGATTTGCTCTGGGCACACTGTTGATCCCACTTGGAGACTAGCCATACCAGTGTTACCTGGATGGGAGTTTGGAGTGGAACCTTTCTTGGGACAGGCCTTGTCTCCAGTTTGGTGTCCATGCTGTTTACAGCTATGACACCAGGCCTTTTTGGGATCAAAGTTTTTACCCTTGTACCCATTGTTTTGTGAAGAGGCTCTGGGCCCACCCTCCTGTGCAGGTTTTTGGGGGCCTGTAGAAGACTCTTTACTATTTTTAGTTTTGGTTGTCTCATCACCCTTCTGCTGGGGAGTCTTTGTGACCCCTTTCTTTTGGTCACCCCCTGTTGAAGTCTTGGACACCCTTGTCTTGACCCAATGGTCCGCCTTCTTTCCCAATTCTTGGGGAGAAATTGGTCCTAGGTCTACCAGATGCTGATGCAGTTTATCATTGAAACAATTACTTAACAGGTGTTCTTTCACAAATAAATTGTACAGCCCATCATAATTACTTACACCACTGCCTTGAATCCAACCATCTAGTGTTTTCACTGAGTAGTCAACAAAGTCAACCCAGGTCTGGCTCGAGGATTTTTGAGCCCCCCTGAACCTAATCCTGTACTCCTCAGTGGAGAATCCAAAGCCCTCAATCAGGGTACCCTTCATGAGGTCATAAGATTCTGCATCTTGTCCAGAGAGTGTGAGGAGTCTATCCCTACACTTTCCTGTGAACATTTCCCAAAGGAGAGCACCCCAGTGAGATCTGTTCACTTTTCTGGTTACACAAGCCCTCTCAAAAGCTGTGAACCATTTGGTGATGTCATCACCATCTTCATATTTAGTTACAATCCCTTTAGGGATTTTCAACATGTCAGGAGAATCTCTGACCCTATTTAAGTTGCTGCCACCATTGATGGGTCCTAGGCCCATCTCTTGTCTTTCCCTCTCTATGGCTAGGATCTGTCTTTCCAAAGCCAATCTTTTGGCCATCCTGGCTAACTGGATGTCCTCTTCACTGGGGTTATCCTCAGTGATTTCAGAGGTGTTGGTCTCTCCTGTGAGGGAACCAGCATCTCTGACTATTATTTTTGGAGTCAGGGTTTGAGGGACCCTGTTCTCCCTAGATAGGACTGGTAGGGGGGAATTGTCCTCCAAGTCACTATCCTCTTCCTCTGAGTTGCCACCCTCAGAGGGGTTGGCCTTTTCAAACTCTGCCAAAAGCTCCTGGAGCTGTATTTTGGTAGGTTTGGGGCCCATTGTTATTTTCTTTAGTTTACAGAGTGACCTTAGCTCTCTCATCTGTAGATGGAGGTAAGGTGTGGTGTCGAGTTCCACCACATTCACATCTGTGCTAGACATTATGCTTCTAAAAGTTGGAATACTTTTTAAGAAACTAAAACTGATTCTAGAATCTAATTCAAACTTTTAACAGACTTTTAAACTCTAAAAGAAATGCTAAACCGGATCTAACACAAGGCCCTAGCAGGTCTTTTAAGAATTTAGAAAACTTTTCAAATTGCAAAAATCAATTTCTAATGACAATTTTGGAATTTGTCGTGTGATCAGGTATTGGCTGAGTAGTCCAGCAAATGCAAAGTCTTGTACCCCACCGCTGATCCACCAATGTAGGAAGTTGGCTCTGTATGTGCTATTTCAAAGTAAGGAATAGCATGCACAGAGTCCAAGGGTTCCCCTTAGAGGTAAAATAGTGGTAAAAATAGATAATACTAATGCTCTATTTTGTGGTAGTGTGGTCGAGCAGTAGGCTTATCCAAGGAGTAGTGTTAAGCATTTGTTGTACATACACATAGACAATAAATGAGGTACACACACTCAGAGACAAATCCAGCCAATAGGTTTTTATATAGAAAAATATCTTTTCTTAGTTTATTTTAAGAACCACAGGTTCAAATTCTACATGTAATAGCTCATTCGAAAGGTATTGCAGGTAAGTACTTTAGGAACTTCAAATCATCAAAATTGCATGTATACTTTTCAAGTTATTCACAAATAGCTGTTTTAAAAGTGGACACTTAGTGCAATTTTCACAGTTCCTAGGGGAGGTAAGTATTTGTTAGTTTTACCAGGTAAGTAAGACACTTACAGGGTTCAGTTCTTGGTCCAAGGTAGCCCACCGTTGGGGGTTCAGAGCAACCCCAAAGTCACCACACCAGCAGCTCAGGGCCGGTCAGGTGCAGAGTTCAAAGTGGTGCCCAAAACACCTAGGCTAGAATGGAGAGAAGGGGGTGCCCCGGTTCCGGTCTGCTTGCAGGTAAGTACCCGCGTCTTCGGAGGGCAGACCAGGGGGGTTTTGTAGGGCACCGGGGGGGACACAAGTCCACACAGAAATTTCACCCTCAGCGGCGCGGGGGCGGCCGGGTGCAGTGTAGAAACGAGCGTCGGGTTCGCAATGTTAGTCTATGAGAGATCTCGGGATCTCTTCAGCGCTGCAGGCAGGCAAGGGGGGGGTTCCTCGGGGAAACCTCCACTTGGGCAAGGGAGAGGGACTCCTGGGGGTCGCTTCTCCAGTGAAAGTCCGGTCCTTCAGGTCCTGGGGGCTGCGGGTGCAGGGTCTCTCCCAGGCGTCGGGACTTTAGATTCAAAGAGTCGCGGTCAGGGGAAGCCTCGGGATTCCCTCTGCAGGCGGCGCTGTGGGGGCTCAGGGGGGACAGGTTTTGGTACTCACAGTATCAGAGTAGTCCTGGGGTCCCTCCTGAGGTGTTGGATCGCCACCAGCCGAGTCGGGGTCGCCGGGTGCAGTGTTGCAAGTCTCACGCTTCTTGCGGGGAGCTTGCAGAGTTCTTTAAAGCTGCTGGAAACAAAGTTGCAGCTTTTCTTGGAGCAGGTCCGCTGTCCTCGGGAGTTTCTTGTCTTTTCGAAGCAGGGGCAGTCCTCAGAGGATGTCGAGGTCGCTGGTCCCTTTGGAAGGCGTCGCTGGAGCAGGATCTTTGGAAGGCAGGAGACAGGCCGGTGAGTTTCTGGAGCCAAGGCAGTTGTCGTCTTCTGGTCTTCCGCTGCAGGGGTTTCAGCTAGGCAGTCCTTCTTCTTGTAGTTGCAGGAATCTAATTTTCTAGGGTTCAGGGTAGCCCTTAAATACTAAATTTAAGGGCGTGTTTAGGTCTGGGGGGTTAGTAGCCAATGGCTACTAGCCCTGAGGGTGGGTACACCCTCTTTGTGCCTCCTCCCAAGGGGAGGGGGTCACAATCCTAACCCTATTGGGGGAATCCTCCATCTGCAAGATGGAGGATTTCTAAAAGTTAGAGTCACCTCAGCTCAGGACACCTTAGGGGCTGTCCTGACTGGCCAGTGACTCCTCCTTGTTATTCTCATTATTTTCTCCGGCCTTGCCGCCAAAAGTGGGGCCTGGCCGGAGGGGGCGGGCAACTCCACTAGCTGGAGTGTCCTGCTGGGTTGGCACAAAGGAGGTGAGCCTTTGAGGCTCACCGCCAGGTGTGACAATTCCTGCCTGGGAGAGGTGTTAGCATCTCCACCCAGTGCAGGCTTTGTTACTGGCCTCAGAGTGACAAAGGCACTCTCCCCATGGGGCCAGCAACATGTCTCGGTTTGTGGCAGGCTGCTAGAACTAGTCAGCCTACACAGATAGTCGGTTAAGTTTCAGGGGGCACCTCTAAGGTGCCCTCTGTGGTGTATTTTACAATAAAATGTACACTGGCATCAGTGTGCATTTATTGTGCTGAGAAGTTTGATACCAAACTTCCCAGTTTTCAGTGTAGCCATTATGGTGCTGTGGAGTTCGTGTTTGACAGACTCCCAGACCATATACTCTTATGGCTACCCTGCACTTACAATGTCTAAGGTTTTGTTTAGACACTGTAGGGGTACCATGCTCATGCACTGGTACCCTCACCTATGGTATAGTGCACCCTGCCTTAGGGCTGTAAGGCCTGCTAGAGGGGTGTCTTACCTATACTGCATAGGCAGTGAGAGGCTGGCATGGCACCCTGAGGGGAGTGCCATGTCGACTTACTCGTTTTGTCCTCACTAGCACACACAAGCTGGCAAGCGGTGTGTCTGTGCTGAGTGAGAGGTCTCCAGGGTGGCATAAGACATGCTGCATCCCTTAGAGACCTTCCTTGGCATCAGGGCCCTTGGTACTAGAAGTACCAGTTACAAGGGACTTATCTGGATGCCAGGGTCTGCCAATTGTGGATACAAAAGTACAGGTTAGGGAAAGAACACTGGTGCTGGGGCCTGGTTAGCAGGCCTCAGCACACTTTCAATTGTAAACATAGCATCAGCAAAGGCAAAAAGTCAGGGGGCAACCATGCCAAGGAGGCATTTCCTTACAGAGGTCACCTGCAATGATGATACGATATTTAGAATGAAATTCAGATAAAAGATTGTGCAAAAGATTGATAGTGTCAGACTGTTGATTAGAAGGGCCTGGTCGGTTATAGATATTGATACACAACACAGGAATACCAGATCTTGGCTGTATTGCTATAGCTAAAATGTCACAAGAATCAACAGCAATTTCCTTTACCTTACCCATCTCCGACAACTTGACCCAGGTACATAGGCCCCCAACCGCCCTTCCCCTAGAGGATTGAATTGCCTTTTTTGTAAACGAACAGTAGCCTTGCCTGTACACACCATCTGTTGCCCAAGTTTCCTGAAAAATGCAGATGGAATAAGATTCAACGTAAGCCCCCCACTCTGAGTCAACCAATTTGCTCTTGATACCTGACACGTTCCAGGACAATAAATTCCCTGAAAGAGATGGACTGCTACAAAGAACCGTACCAGAATCAACTTCCGGAACTGAAATAGGAATTGCTGTAGGAATACAGAATGAAGCGCTTGAAATGGCACCACCTTGGTTAATTGAAGATCTTTGAGGTAGCTCATATTGAACACTAGATTTACAGAAATTAGAAGAGTATATTCAATCCACGTCCGATGTATCCCCTAGAAGAACGGGGTCTCGAGTATCAGCACCTTTAGACATGTGAATCGAAGCAGCCCCCTCAACAGGAAAAGGCAGCAGACCAAACATAACAGCAGAAACTGGAGCGTTACAGGGATTTTCCTTAGGCCTAAAAGAGTGAACGGGCAAGATCTTATAGTCAGTAACAGGCAAGCGTTCTCTAAAATGTATATCCAAGTCAGTTCTTAACATGTTGCGGGCTTCCATCTGCAAAAGTCCCCTAACTAACTCAGAATTAGCGAGGGTAATTTTAATGGTGTCACGTCCACCCGGACAACTACGTACACGAGAAGCAAAAACAATATCAGAATGAATAATAGAGGCACAGCCCCTAGTGTGGCAGATCCAGTAGGACACCTTGTTGATAAGGGAGGAAGTATCTTCTCTGGTATGAGATGTGAGAGGAGGGACATTGCACAAATAAATACAGTTTGGGTTAGGCACATGAGCGGAATGGGCCACTATTTGATCAGAGTTAGAGAAAGGAGATATCAAGTGTACTGCCGACATGGCCAAATGTTTCCCATGAGATGGCTTGTTGGAGGGGCCCTTGTTGAGATCCCCAAGTGACGAGGAAGTAACTGGCAAAGCAACCGGATCAAGAGGACAGGAAGATTGCGCTGGCACTAAAATCAAAGTGGACTGAGAAGATGAGTCAGACTTTTTAAGTAGTTTGAGAACCTCAAACAATAGACTCTTCAACTCCCCAACTTCTCGTTTTAAACTGGAGACTATTGTTAGCACATCTTCTCCTGGAGGGTCACAGAGAGTGATAAGAGGTGGAGGAATCAAGGGTAGTTTATCCCCCATCAAATCGGAGCGGTCCAGAATGGAAAACCGATTAACACAAGGAATGCCACAAAGGATAGGATCAAGAAGAGTAGCATCCAAATTATCCACTAAACCAGGAGGAGATGGAGATTTAGACAAACGCAGCTGCTTAGAAGGGGCAGGAGCTTGCACAGAAGTTTTCGAAAACTGGGCATCGGTAGAAATATTAGTGCCTGTAGTTAAAAAAGGAAGTAAGGTCCCTGGTTTCAGTCTCTTATAGGCGTTACCCTCCTTTTCTTTAAGAATAGATTCCACTTCCTCGATTAAGTCGTCGATTTCTCTGGAAACACAGTTTGAGTGGACTTGCGTTACTCTATTAAGTTTTAAAGTTTTAGATTTAACCACTGCAGGATCAGGACTGGTACGCGCCTTACGCTTCCCCATATTAAATAAAGGGAATAAAGGGAGGAGGGGAAACTCTCACTTAAACCCCTAAGAAGCACAAGAAAAGATTAAAAATCCAAGGGGTGTGGCCCAGCCCAGCCTCTTCCGGGCACTGACAGGCAAAGGACGGGCCCGCCCTTGGCCCGGGCTATGCCCGGGTGCGTCCCGCAAAGTGGGCGCGCTGTGTAGTTTTTAAAGGGGTCTTGGCTCCACCCCCAGGCTTCCAACAACAGTCCTTCCTCGCGGCAACAGGACGCGCGACCCGCGAAGCGGGCGCTGTGTAGTTTTTAAAGGGGTCTTGGCTCCACCCCCAGTCTTCCAACAACAGTCCTTCCTCGCGGCAACAGGACGCGCGACCCCATGATCACATGCCTCCCTGAGGCCATGAGGCGTAAGTGGGACGTCCTCTTTCTATGCCTTCTCTTTGCCTATAGAGAGGTACCCCAGAAGAGGGTAGGGTTCAGTCCCTTTGAGCATCTTTATGGGTACCCTGTCAGGGGAACCCCTAAGCACTGTGAAAGCGGGGTGGGTGAAAGTTTGCAAGGCATCCCCTGAGCTACATGCTGACCCTCCACAGCCAGATGCCCCACTTCTGGAAGAAGGCCAAGAGCAACTTTGAGGCCAGTCAAGAGGTTATGAAATGCTAGCATCACCAGATGACCACCCTGGTGGAGTTTCAGCCATGAGACAAAGTTCGGGTGATGAAGCCAGTAGAGCCTAGAGCTCTCCATGACCGCTCGACTGGCCCCTATGAGATAAAAGAGTGGAAATGGGAGCCCACTTACCTAGTGGACCTCCAATCCATAGGAGCCCTCTAAGGACGTGCCATGTAATAGACTGAAGCCTCACTTTAGACAACTGAATTCAGCATGATTCTGGTGACAGATGAGAGTGTGGCAGAGGAGAGAGTCCCTCTCCCCGACCTCCTCTCTGCCCAAAAAAGGTGATGGGTCAGTGGAGGGTGTCAATCTCTCTGACACCCTGACCCTGGACCAGCGAGGGAACGATTACCAGCTACTGGAGCAGTACTCCTTCCTGTTTTCCCTCACCCCTGGACTCACACACTTGTGTGTCCATGAAACAGGTTGGATGAAGGCCAGTACCAAGGAGGAAGTGGCCAAGATGCTGGCTCTGGCGGTAATTGAGAAATCCAGCAGTCTCTGGTCGAGCCCTGTGGTGTTGGTCCCCAGAGCTGCTGCACCCAGTGTAATGCCAGAACTTAGGCTCTGCGTGTATTACCGAGGTCTCAAATCTGTCACTAAAACTGACGCTCACCCCATCCCCCGAGCTGATGAGCTTGTAGACAGGCTAGGAGCTGCCCCATTCCTCAATACTTTTGATCTCACATCAGGGTGCTGGCAGATCGCCTTGACTGCATGGGGCAAAGAGAGATCTGTTTTTCCACTCCTGAGGGACATTACCAGTTCAGAGTGATGCCCTTTGGTTTGAAAAATGCCCGCTACCTTCCATTGGGAATCCTGGCTGGTAAGGATGCGTTCTGCACCGCCTATCTAGATGACATTGCCGTCTACAGTTCCAGCTGTGAGGAACACCTGCTCCACCACCAAGAGTTGCTCCAGGCCCTGCAACAGCTAGGCCTGACAATCAAGGCCGGTAAGTGCCAGATTGGACAGGGTTCCATGGTGTACTTGGGACACCTAGTGGGTGGTGGCAAGGTGCAGCCCCTCCAGGCCAGGATTCAGGCAGTCATGGTCTGGCAACCACCTCGAACCCAAACAGAGGTGAGAGCTTTCCTAGGCCTCACTAGATACTAGTGGAGGTTTGCTAAGGGTTATGGCACCATGGTGGCCCCCATAACAGAACTAACTTCCAAAAAGAAACCTAGGTTGGTGATTTGGACAGAGGCTTGTCAGAAAGCCTTTGACTCCGTAAAGGAAGCCATGTGCACGGCACCCATGCTCAGGGCCCCTGACAACTCCAAGGAGTTCATTGTACAGACAGATGCTTCAGAGCATGGTATCAGGGCGGTTCTAGCACAGCTGAACGAGGAGGGCCTAGACCAATGAGTAGCCTTTATTAGCAGAAGGCTATTACCACAGGAACAAAGGTGGTGTGTCATTGAAAGAGAAGCATTTGCTGTGGTCTGGGCAATGAAGAAGCTGAGACCATACCTGTTTGGGACTCACTTCCAGGTTCAGACAGAACGCAGGCCACTCAAATGGCTCATGCAGATGAGGGGTGAACATCCTAAACTCTTGAGGTGGTCCATCTCCCTACAGGGAATGGACTTTATGGTGGAGCATTGCCCAGGGACTGACCTTGCCAATGCTGATGGTCTCTCCAGATTCTTCCGCTTTAGTGATGAGAGCTCCCAAGGAGTTAGGTAGCTCTACCCACTTTCAGTTGGAGGGGGAAACATGTTAGCCCTGACAGCCTTAGGGTGGTCATTCCCCCAACGTTTTGTCTACCTCCCTTCACTTTTCTGAGACTGTTTTTGCTGGCTTTAGGACTCTGCACACCTTACCACTGCTAACAAGTGCTGAAGTGCAAATGCTGTCTCCCTTAAACATGGTAACATTGGTTCATCCCCAGTTGGCATATTTGATTTACTTCTAAGTCCCTAGTAAAGTGCACTACATGCGCCCAGGGACTATAAATTAAATGCTACTATTGGGCCGGCAGCACTGATTGTGCCACCCACATAAGTAGCCCCTTAACCATGTCTGAGGCCTGCCATTGCAAGTCCTGTGTTTGCAGTTTCACTGCCACTTCGACTTGGTATTTAAAAGTACTTGCCAAACCCTAAACGTCCCTTTTTCTACATATAAGTCACATTGTCTTTAAAGGTAAAGTTCATTTTAAGTCACAATTCTGAAAAAGTCACTTTGAGAAAGTTGGTATTTTCTTGCCCCAACCATTTGGTGCTTGCAGCCTGTTTTGGGGTCACAAAACTATGTGTTGTTGGCCCTTGTGTATTCCTCCCTAACAGCCACACATTAGATGGTCTGGGTATTGGCAGGATTGGCTGTCCTGACTTGATTGGGGGGGAGGAGGGGTGCCGGAGCTGTCACATATCACTGTTGCACTTCAAAGAAACACACAAAGGACTTCACACTAGCCTATTGTGCCTGCAGACAGACTGGGACAAGGGCAGTGAGGCAGGGAATTCCAGACACTTCTATAACAGGTAGGATCTAGATGTTTCTTCCACTTTGAAAATGCCCACCAAGTGTAAAAATGGGAAAATTCTGAGCAACAGGAAACCAACAGGCTCCAGAGGCCTCCCTGCAACTGCCCAGCTGACCTGCTGCATTGGACCTGCCTGGAACTGCAAATGAGCCTGCCAGAGCCCAGCTAACCTCTGCTGGAGTGAGATCCTCATTCCAAAGAGGTGCGCCCCAGGTCCTGGACCCTTGATGTGGCATTAAATGAGGTCAATCTTGAAAAAAAGAAGAAAACCTAAAGTTTTGGGCCCTTCACAACCGCAAATGGGCCAGTTAGCACTAAGATGTTGCTACCCACCTAACTGCCAAAGCAAAGCTCTGATGAGCCTGACTGTTCATGCTACATTAACCGCCAGGTATGATTGGCAGAGTGAGATCTGCACTTTCTTGCTGCAGCATTGTGTGCCCACAGTGACTGCCAAGGCGAAGCTCCATTAATGACCGTGCTCAACACCTAACTGAATCTTCACATGAAAACAATGACCATACGCGATGCCTGACGTGCTCTTCGTGCTATAGAGATGGCCATCCACAACACTCTCGCTGCTCCTCACAGCCTCCTCCTCTGCGAACTGATTCTTTGCGCTGGACTTTAGAAGGTAACTTGCATCTGGCCCATGCTCTGTTGTGGTTGGGCTGAACTTGTGACTTTCACACAGTCTCCTACGAACAGATAACTGTGAGTGGCACATTGCGCTTTTAGGTATTATGTTTACTTTAATTTTTGATATTGCATATCTTTGGTTGTACTGATTGGATTTATGTTCTTTGGATGTCAATTTATTAAAATGTTACTCTATGTTTCTAAATTGGTGTGGGAGTTTTCACGCTTTATTACTGTCTAAGTGCTGCATAAATACTTCACACATTGCCTTTAAGTCAAGCCTGACTGCTTTTGTGCCAAGCTACTAGAGGGGTAAGCACAGATAATTTAGTGACTTTTTATGGTTCATTCTGACAAGTATTGTGTCTGTTGTTTGAGAAGGTCTCACACTCCCTTCAACTAACAACCAAAATTCTCACACACTCCAATTTTTTAAAGACTGACAGGGGACTGACTTAAACCTTTATTCCTTTCAAAACCAGCAACCTAATTGTGTGTCTGGTTTCCTGGCTCCAGTCGTGGATGATTGTAGGTTAAAGCCTACTGAAAGGCCTTGTTTCACTGCTAGCCATCCTCGGTAACAATTTTAAAGCAAGACACTGGAGCCAGATTAATCACTGCATTGTGTTGAGAGAAAATAAATATGCATTTTGTAGTTGTTTACTTAGCCATCAAGTTTTTTGCATAGAGCAAATAGGCTCAGAACTGCGCATAACGTCACCCGGATATGCAAGTATGAGGCAAGAATGTAGGACTAGTTCCATGCCATTGTAGTGGTGACTGTTATTATGAATTTCAGTTATTTTCCCCATTGTATCAATCTGCTGCAATAACTCATTTATCGGGCATAATGGTATTCACAGTCCTTCACACACCGCCCAGAAGAGTTTTCCAAACGATAATGGGCACTTTTCATCAAGAGCCCCTTTTCCCAGTTAGTTGAAGAGCTTTTTAGTTATATCATTTATGTTAACATAGTGCTAAATTTACGAAAACGGCCATTGTGGTTACCCTGGGTAAGAAAAGACTCAACCACTCTTTCACCTATTTAAACAGAGGTGTTCGAATACTTTCGGATAAATAAAACCACCTGGAGCTCAAAGTCAAAATGAATATCATTAGAAGGACTGATGTTCTGATTGAAGCAGCACAAAACGAACACAAGATGCTGACAGTACCTTTTGAAAATGAAGAACAAGGATGTTGCACGGTTCTGCCCTGTGAAGCAGGTGGAGTTGAGGCGTCAGTTCTGTCCGGATGCAGGGGGAGATGATGCGGCGGCATCTGCGATGCGTTTATTCCTTGTGCCTGACGGGGTCGCTGGTTCCGGTCCGTCAGGACGTGATGTGTTCACTTTGCAGTGTCTTGATGACCCTGAGTGACGTTAGCGGAGTCGCAGCAACGTCAGACTTGCATTGCAGGCTACGGTCATTGCGTGCAGCGAGGTCCATGGAGCAGGAGCAGGATACAGCATTGCTGGCATTGTTGAAGTCTTTCCAGAGTCGCTGGAGTCGGGTACTAGCAAGAAGCTAGTAGCTGTAGTCTTTGCTGTCCCTGAGACTTCAGAACAGGAGGCAAGCTCAATCCAAGCCCTTAGAGAGCACTTTTGGGGGAAGGCAGAGTCCTTCCAGCACAGGCAGATGCCAGCAGGGCAGCAGTCCATCTCAGCAAAGCAGTCCAGGGAGTTCTTTGGGCAGTGAGGCAGGTCTTCTGACAGAGTTCAGGTCCAGAAGTGTCTGAGTTGGTGGCTCAGAGACCCAGTTTATATACCCAAAATTGCCTTTGAGGTGAGGGACACTTCAAAGAGTGGTTTTGAAGCGCACAAGTTCCCTTTTCAGCCCAGTCCTGTCTGCCACGGTCCTGGTGGGGGGTTATCAGGCCTTCGTGTGAGGGAAGGCCACTGGCCTTTGAAATGTAAATGTCAGGCTTTTCACCCTTCCCGCCCAGGAAGACCCATTCAGTATGCAGATGAACGAAGATGTGACTGAGTGTCCTGTGTTTGTGGTTGTCTGGGTAGAATCCGCAATGGAGCTGTCAACCAGCATAGACCAGACGTTGATTGGAGACAGGCTGTAAGGCACAGATTGTTTTAAGTGCACAGAAATGCTCACTTTCTAAAAGTGGCATTTATAAAATAGCAATATAACATCCAACCTCACCAATAAGCAGGATTTTCTATTACCATTCTGACCATACTAAATATGACGTGGTTACCCCTTCAGAATCTACCACTCAAAAAGTATATGAGGGCAGGCCAAATGCTAGACAATCAAAGGAGCAGGCCTCACAGTAGTGGAGAAATAATTTAGGAGCTTTTCTCTACCAGGACATATAAAACACATATGTACATGTTCCTAGGTTCGAACTTAGGGGTGACCAATATGTAGAAAAAGGGGAGGTTAAGGCTTGGCAAGTACTTTTAGATGCCAAGTCAAAGTGGCAGTGAAACTGCCCAACAGGCCTTGCAATGGCAGGCCTGAGACATGGTTAAGGGGCTACTTATGTGGGTGGCACAATCAGTACTGCAGGTCCACTAGTAGCATTTAATTTAGAGGCCGTGGGCACATTTAGTGCACTTTACTAGGGACTTAGAAGTAAATCAGATATGCCAATTGTGGATGAACCAATGTTACCATGTTTAAAGGAGAAAGCATATGCACTTTAGCACTAGTTAGCAATGATAAAGTGTGCAGAGTCCTAAAACCAGCAAAAACATTGTCAGAAAAGTGGAGGGAGGCAGGCAAAAAGTTGGAGGATGACCACCCTAAGGCTGTCAGGTCTAACAATTACTATAGAAGCTCAGGCTTCACACAGTGGAGCTGTGTACTAGGTTGCAGATACTGCCATGGTGCAAAGGTTCACGGTGTGACAGCATTAAAAGCACACATTACCATGACAGTTTCTGAACTGCACATTATGTAATGTACCACTGCTGTACCAGAAACCACGTTGGTCAATGTAAAGAAAGAACTGCTGTCATGTAAGAGTTGACATTGCCAGAGCATGCAAAGCACCAATGTGAAGCTAGAAACAAAGTTGTCTGGTTATTTAACCCATTACACCAAAGTAAGGGTCCATATTGATCTGGTGGTTTGTTCGGAACCTTTGGCAATCTAGTCAGATTCCGCACTGGGCAGTTATATAGAGCCCCAATGAGGGTTTTAAATTGCAATTCCTTAGTTTAGTTTAGTTTAGTTTATAGATTTGTAGAGCGCATGGCTACCCGGGAGCATCCCAGCGCTAAAGTACACCATGAATGCCGGAAGAGCCAGGGGAAGCAGATTAACTGGGAAAGAGAATGGTTTTCAACTTCCTCCTAAAGAGAAGTTCAGAGGATTCCTGACGGCATTCAAAGGGCAAGGCATTCCAGAGCCGATCAGCCCTGATGGAGAACGAATTACCTCCCCATGATCTCTTGACCGAAGGGATGTAAACCTGTTGAGAAGAACGAGATCTAAGAGGTCTAAGGGGCGAGTAAAGAAAGATCAGTTTTCTAAGGGACCCTTATTGTGTAAGGCTCTGTGAACAAGACACAGAGCTTTAAACTGAATGCGCTGCTTAATCGGGAGCCAATGAAGAGCTGCGAGTGCTGGTTTAGCAGAAAGATGCCTTGGGGTATTCATGAGAAGTCAAGCTGCCGCGTTCTGCGTAACTTGCAGCCTCTTTATTACATAATCTGGAGAACTAAGATATAGCGAGTTCCCGTAGTCCAGGCGGGAGAGAACTAGAGCTTGTACAAGAATTCTTCTGGCAGCGAATGGCAGAAGTCCAAGAATCTTCCTGACACTTCTAATTAAGCCGAAGCAGATCGAGGAGATTCTTTTAGCTTGTGGCTCCATAGTTAAGTGTGGGTCAAGCAGAAAGCCGAGGCTTTTTACTTGTGTTATTGGAGGAGGCTGGCTGTTAAAAGCCTCAGAGTACATAGCCAGAGGGGCAGTAGGGGCGTCATTACCTATAATCATTACCTCTGATTTGTTGTCATTAAATTTCATTTTTGACAGGGTCAATAAGTCCCCAATATCTTTCATGCAGTCGGCCAGGTTGGCAGAGGGGGAATCCCTACTACTAGAGAGGGAAACCACCAATTGCGTGTCATCAGCATAAGTGACCATTGAGAGGTTATAAGGAGCGACTACTGTGGCCAAGGATGACAGATAGATGTTAAACAAGGTGGGGCTTAAAGAAGAACCCTGCGGGACTCCACAAGATAGAGACCTGACGTCAGACAAAAAAGAGCGATCCAAAACTTGAAAGGATCTTCCAGTGAGGAAGGAGGAGAGCCAGGCAAGGGCTGGACCTCCTAACCCTATCTTGGAAAGTCTATCAAGGAGAAGAGTATGATCGACAGTGTCAAATGCTGCACTAAGATCAAGATGGATAATAGCAGCATGACCACCTTGATCTAGAAGTTGCCGAGCAGATTCAGTTACAGTAAGGAGTGCTGATTCTGTACTGTGATGGGTTCTGAAACCCATTTGAGAAGGATGTAAATGATCGTGGCTCTCAAGATGCCTGGTCAATTGCAGGTTCACGTGCTTCTCCAGAATTTTTGCCAATATAGGAAGAAGGGCAATGGGTCGATAATTATCCAAGACAGAGGGATCCAGCCTAGGTTTTTTTAAGAGAGGCTTTATGATTGCATGTTTGAGGGAACTGGGAAGAATACCAGCGGACAAGGAATTATTATGTATTTCTGTCAAAGGACCAACAACAATATCTGCTGCCTTCAAAAGAATAGAAGGAGGGGCCGGGTCCAAGGGAGAACCCGATTTGATATTAGCAAGAAAATTCCCAATCAGAGTACCTGTGAGGGGGGAAAAATTGGTTAACTGGGTCATACCCGTAGGATAATTCATCTCCTGCCCCATGAGATTATTCTGAGAGGGAGATGGAGGAATACCGGAGTATATCTTGTTAATCTTGTCTTGAAAGTGAGCCGCTAATACATTACTATGCATAATAGAAGCTTCCACCGGGGAGGGCGGCATAGGGGGTATAGTGAGCTCCTTAAAGATCTGAAAGATTTCTTTCTGAGAAGTGGACGAGTTCTCTATTCTACTGCTGTAATATAGAGCTTGTGTTG
Source organism: Pleurodeles waltl (assembly GCF_031143425.1). Lineage (NCBI taxonomy): Eukaryota > Metazoa > Chordata > Amphibia > Caudata > Salamandridae > Pleurodeles > Pleurodeles waltl. The sequence continues at coordinate 629,149,198 of NC_090444.1, read as the reverse complement.
TCTTAATATTATGATGGTAAGATCTAATAACTGATCTATAGGCTTCTTTAGCAGAAGGATTATAATCTTTTCTCCAAATTCTCTCCAATTTTTTACAGTTCTTTCTAAGGTCCAATAGAAAAGACGAATACCAGGGACTAGACTTATGCGCAGGTTTTTTCACCCTCAGTTTGCAAGGCAAAACTGAGTTTAAAGAGTTAGAAATCCATTTGTTGAACAGGTCCACCGTATTAATGGAGGCATGGTCACTGGCTAAGGGAGAAGCACAGAGTGCCATATGCCAAGTGCTAGGTACCCACTTCGACCAAGCACGACCCATTGTGGTGCACCTGGGCTGTGTCTCTCTAGGAGCATCATAGGGAAACGTAAGTGACACTAAATAGTGATCGGTCCAGGGTAGAGGTAGAGAGGAGGAGAAGGTAAGATTAGGGATATTACTAAAAAAAAGGTCTAAAGTATGGCCTTTCGTGTGAGTTGGACCAGTAACATGCTGGTCCATACCCATAGAGGTAAAAGAGGATAATAATGATTTAGCCGATGGACAGTTAGGATTGTCTAGGTGGATATTAAAATCGCCGAGGACGGTTAAGTTAGAGGCCTTCCCAATAGAACTGGCCACTGCCTCCGGGATAACTTCTAAAAAGACTCCACACGGGCCGGGGGGGCGATAGAGAAGGATTCCTGAGAAAGTATAAGTAGACGACAAGCGCAGAGAGAAGAACATACTTTCACATCCTGGAATTTCCAGTGGGAATGTAGAGCATTTAATGGAGATTTTGTGAATAATAGCTATACCGCCACCTCTCATATGAAGTCTGTCTAAATGAACTATAGAATAGTTAGGGGATAAGGTACTGCATAAATCTGCTGAAGAATCTCCATTCAGCCAGGTTTCAGTGAGAAACAAGGCATCTGGTGATAGCTCTTCAAGGAGCATGTGAATATGTAAGGAGTGTGCCGCTAGGGAGCGGCAGTTAAGCAGTAATAGCTTACCTAATTGATGGGAGGAGGTATTAGAAGGCGAGATGAAATTGGACACTAAACATAACATTCTCATCTGCTTCCAGACAAAAGTTATCACATATTAAAAGTAATAAGGTAACCAAATGTCATCCGAGGGGAGAGGTAGACCTCACAGTAGCAACATTAGTAAAAATATTGTGATTTTTGTACTACCAGGACATGTAAAACTTGTAAAACTTAAAATGACATGTCCAATTCTTTGAATAGAATGCATCCTACCCTATGGGCTTTTTAGGGCCTACCTTAGGGTGACACGTACAAAAAATTTAGCTTAAGGCCTCTCCGGGGGGTTATTTTGCGATGTCACATTGGCAGTTTAAAATTGCACACTGGCTGCAATGGCAGGACTCAGACATGTTATAAGGGGCCACTTAAGCGGTGGCACAATCAGAGCTACAGGCCCACTAGAAGCAGTTAATTTGCCAGCCCTGGGTTTATGGTATATGTTAGAAATTGGGTTTTTGGTTGGCAGTCAGGTTACCCTCTGTCCAAGCAAGAACCCTCACTCTAGTCAGGGTAAGTCACACACAATCCAAATTATCCTGTGCCCACCCTCTGGTAGCTTGGCATGAGCAGTCAGGCTTAACTTAGAAGGCAATGTGTAAAGTATTTGTGCAATAAATCATACAATAACACAATATAGCACCATAAAAATACACCACACAGTGTTTAGAAAAATATATAATATTTCTCTGGATATTTGTAGGTCAAAACGAATAAAGATGCAATTGTAGAGATATCACTGAAAAGTGATATAAAGTGTCTTAAGTCTTTAAAAAGCAAGCAAAGTCTCTTTCAAGCACAAAGTACCTGGTTTAAAGTGGAAAATCTCCGCAAAGTGCTGCAGAGGAGGAGATATGTGTAAAAATAGTGTGTGCGTCGGTTTCGCCCCTTCACACACGGACTTGCGTCGTTATTTTTAACGCGGGGAAGTCGTGCGTCATTTTCCGGCGCGCGGACAGTCTCCTTCTGTGGTTCGCGGGATTACCAGATGTCCCGGGGTCTGTGCGTGGAATCCTAGGCTTGTTTTCCGGCTGCGCGTTGTTCCGGTGGGCTGTGCGTGGAATCTTCTCCCTTACGGCAGGCGTCGTGTCGATTTCCTCTCTGAAGTCAGGCGGCGTTGTCCAGGCGAGGCCGTGCGTCGAAGTTCCGGTCGCACCGCAGGCATCGCGTCGAGCGGCGTCTTTCCGGATCGGCGTGCAGTGAATTTTTCACCGCAGAGCAAGCTGTGCGTCAAATTTTTTGGCGCACAAGGCGTCGAGTTGAAAAAGAGAAGTCGTTTTGGTCCTGAGACTTCAGGGAACAGGAGGGAAGCTTTATCCATGCCCTTGGAGAGCACTTCAGCAGCAAGGCAAGAGTTCAGCAAGGCAGCAGGGCAACAGCAAGGCAGCAGTCCTTTGTAGAAAGCAGTCAGGTGAGTCCTTTAGGCAGCCAGGCAGTTCTTCTTGGCAGGATGCAGGTTCAGGTTTCTTCTCCAGCAAGTGTCTGAGGTGGTAGGGCAGAGGCCCTGTTTTATACCCAAATTTGCCTTTGAAGTGGGGGAGGCTTCAAAGAGTGGCTAAGAAATGCGCCAGGTCCCCTTTCAGTTCAATCCTGTCTGCCAGGGTCCCAGTAGGGGGTGTGGCAGTCCTTTGTGTGAGAGCAGGCCCTCCACCCTCCCAGCCCAGGAAGACCCATTCAAAATGCAGATGTATGCAAGTGAGGCTGAGTACCCTGTGTTTGGGGTGTGTCTGAGTGAATGCACAAGGAGCTGTCAACTAAACCCAGCCAGACGTGGATTGTAAGGCACAGAAAGATTTAAGTGCAAAGAAATGCTCACTTTCTAAAAGTGGCATTTCTAGAATAGTAATATTAAATCCAACTTCACCAGTCAGCAGGATTTTGTATTACCATTCTGGCCATACTAAATATGACTTTCCTACTCCTTTCAGATCAGCAGCTACCACTTCAATAATGTATGAGGGCAGCCCCAATGTTAGCCTATGAAGGGAGCAGGCCTCACAGTAGTGTAAAAATGAATTTAGGAGTTTTACACTACCAGGACATGTAAACTACACAGGTACATGTCCTGCCTTTCACCCCCTGCTCTAGGGGTTACCTAGGGCACACATTAGAGGTGACTTATATGTAGAGAAAGGGGAGGTTTAGGCTTGGCAAGTACTTTTAAATGCCAAGTCGAAGTGGCAGTGAAACTGCACACACAGGCCTTGCAATGGCAGGCCTGAGACAAGGTTAAGGGGCTACTTAAGTGGGTGGCACAACCAGTGTTGCAGGCCCACTAGTCGCATTTAATCTACAGGCCCTAGGCACATATAGTGCACTTTACTATGGTCTTACAAGTAAATCAAATAGCCAATCATGGATATCCAATCAACAGTACAATTTACACAGAGAGCATATACACTTTAGCACTGGTTAGCAGTGGTAAAGTGCCCAGAGTTCAAAAGCCAACAACAACAGGTCAGAAAAAATAGGAGGAAGAAGGCAAAAAGTTTGGGGATGACCCTGTCAAAAAGGCCAGGTCCAACACAACCCCCCACCAGCCTAAAGCCAGGGGACAACAATCACTATCCTGATGTGCTTCCCTGTTTGAGGCGATAGAACAAGGACCCAGGCCCACAACAGCAGGGGCATGTTCCAGTTCTTCGCCTTCCTGACTCCACTTAGATCCCTCTGTCCATACTTTCAGGGCCCACTAAGCCAAACCATGGGGAACCTATCTCCTTACCTGCGGATATCATCTGTGCAGCACCTAACCTCACTTTGCTCACAGATGTATCCCAGGGGCCGGATAGTACCACCAGGACCAACACAGTGGTGTTGCCCACTCTACCCCCGGGGTGTGACTCTCGTCCCCTCCCCAGGGATAACTCTGTCCACCCGGACAGCAAGCCATAGTGGCTACTGACAGCTGTCAAGGATGAGAGCCAGGCCCCAGGCCTCTCAAAGCTCTCCAACCACTGTGGCTGTGGAGAGTGGGGGTGGTAGCCCCAGGTGCTGGGCACCCTTTGACCACTCTCCCTTCCACCAGGGCAGGGATGACAGCCTGAACCTGGTCCTCCTCTCTGGGGCTCTGTATCCTCCCTCCTGGAGCGGGACCCCCAGAGTCCAACATGGTCAGGGTGCTTATAGAAGCCACCCTGCACCATTCCTCCACCAGTGCAGGACTGTTAACCTGCAACTGGCCCTCCAACCAGGGGTCTGTACCTTCAGTTTGGACTAGGGCCCGGGGTGAGGCTTCACTCCCCCTGCCCTCCCTTCTGGGGTCCAGCACCCTCCAACTAGGAGTGGCCTCCTCAGAAGACACCATGGTAGGGGCACTGTTATTAGTAGCCCCTCCCTCCAGGTCTGGGGACACACCCTGAACCTGGTCTTCCAGCCCAGGGCCTGTACCCTCAGACTGGATCACTGCCAGGTAAACCAGGACTTTCTGGGGGGAACACCTACCCCCCACCAGGTCAGAGTTTAACCTCTGAACCTGGCCATCCAACCCAGAGTCACCACCCTGAGGTTGAACAATTGCCTGGCACACCAGGACTTCTTGGGGGGCCCACTGACCCCCACCAGGCCAGAGTTTAACCCCTGAACCTGGTCATCCAACCCAGAGTCACCACCCTGAGGTTGAACAATTGCCTGGCACGCCAGGACTTCCTGGGGGGAACACTGACCCCCCACCAGGCCAGAGTTTAACCCCTGAATCTGGTCATCCAACCCAGAGTCACCACCCTGAGGTTGAACAATTGCCTGGCACGCCAGGACTTCCTGGGGGGCACGCTCACCCCCCACAAGGGACACACCGTCCCCAAGGGCTACACAAGAGTCTGGCTGGCGCAGGTCTCCTGACCTCTGCCCATCTGGCAGAGTCTGGATCTCTCCCAAACCAGAAACGGTTTCACCTGGGTCATTCCTGGGGGCTCTGCTCTCAGAGCTGACCCCTGACTCTCCAGGAACTCAACTGGGGTCCGCAACCCCCTCTCAACCCTCTGTCTGGACTTCTGCACCCCCTCACTGAGAGTGGTACTGCCAGACACCAGAACTGGTGGGATGCTGGCTACAGTCACCCCCCCCAAGTTCTTCTGACACTGTGGGCCTCCCTCAACAGGTGGCCCTACGGTACTGGCTAGGCTTCCCTCCTGGTGTTCCCTCATGGAACCCTCTAGGACCTGGGACCTACCTGGGACACTACAATCCTCTTCCACCTCACTTGGTTACTTGGTTGGGAAACACCTAGACCACTCCCTTCGGGAGCACTCCCAAATGCCTCTTCAAACTCTCTGGTACTCACCCAGAAGTCTGCCTCCATTGTAAGCTCTCTGGGGTCAGAGAACTCACACTCCACCTGGTGTTGGCGTAGCTCTGGAAAATAAGGACCAGACATATGCTCTCCATCAATTACATCACTCTGCCCTTCACATGTATTAACCACAGTACCCTTCACCCAACCATCCAGTGACTCAGCCTTGAAAAAGCACTCTACATCACCCTCCTGAGACTGGTGAGACAGTATCTGACTGTCACTGACACTCAACCATACTCTTCTGGGATGTCTCCACACTCTATATCCAGAACGTCAACCAGGGGGGAACCCTTTTCCCTGTCACTCTCTTCTAGAGCCAGTAAAGTATCCCTCCTCCCAGTAGGAATATGACTCCCTGTGCCAGTTCCCCAATCCTTCTCAGGGACCCTGTGCATAATGGAAACTACCTCATACTCTTGAACCGCCTGGGGTGTGTCAACTTCCTTCTTCAAGTTGGGCACCACATCTCTGGGCTTGTGCACTTCTTCAGCAGCACTGGAAGCAAGATTTTTGCTGCCACCATCTGAACTGGACTCAGCCCTTCCGGCTTCCAGTTTCAGCTCTTCACAGCTCAGCTCCTGAGCTGCAATCCTTTCTTTTTCCAGGGCTAAGGCTCTTGCTGCCTCAGCCCTTTCAATAAAGTCATCTAGCTCCTCTCTCCACCGCTCTTGAGCTAGGAGCCATTCATCTCTCACTGGTTCTCTTTCCTCATCTGAGTAGTCCTCCTCCTCATAAGCATTCTCAGGGCTGTGATTCATTTGGTTCTTTGCTGCCTGTTCCTCTGCCCACTGTGCTTCTCCCCAGGCTACATAGATATCTAGCAGTTCCATCTTAGTGGATCTCCTTGATATAGGAAGTCCCCATTTTCTGCAAAGCCCCCTCAGCTCAGCCTTGGTGAGGGATTCAACAGGTACAATGTTTGACTCATCGTAGTCTTCTGTGAAGCGGGTATCCATTCCCAATCTGGCAAGGTATCACAGGCAAAACCAAACAACCAAAGTCCAAAATCAATAATATATCCAGGAGGACATCAGAGAACCAAAAGCAAAAAGACGAAAAATCAAGTTGACCTTCAACTGTGGGTAGGTAGTGAAATACATAGCTACTGTATGTCACTGCACAAATACAAGTCCTATCCTCACAGCTGATCACCAATGTTAGAAATGGGGTTTTTGGTTGGCAGTCAGGTTACCCTCTGTCCAAGCAAGAACCCTCACTCTAGTCAGGGTAAGTCACACACAATCCAAATTATCCTGTGCCCACCCTCTGGTAGCTTGGCACGAGCAGTCAGGCTTAACTTAGAAGGCAATGTGTAAAGTATTTGTGCAATAAATCATACAATAACACAATATAGCACCATAAAAATACACCACATCACTGAAAAGTGATATAAAGTGTCTTAAGTCTTTAAAAAGCAAACAAAGTCTCTTTCAAGCACAAAGTACCTGGTTTAAAGTGGAAAATCTCTGCAAAGGGCCGCAGAGGAGGAAATACGTGGAAAAATGGTGTGTGCGTCGGTTTCGCCCCTTCACACACGGACTTGTGTCGTCATTTTTCACGCGAGGAAGTCGTGCGTCGTTTTCCGGTGCGCGGACAGTCTCCTTCTGTGGTTCGCGGGATTACCAGATGTCCCGGGGTCTGTGCATGGAATCCTAGGCTTGTTTTCCGGCTGCGTGTCGTTCCGGTGGGCTGTGCGTGGAATCTTCTCCCTTACAGCAGGCGTCGCGTCGATTTCCTCTCTGAAGTCGGGCGGCGTTGTCCAGGCGAGGCCGTGTGTCGAAGTTCCGGTCGCACCGCAGGCGTCGCATCGAGCGGCGTCTTTCCGGATCGGTGTGCAGGGAATTTTTCACCGCGGAGCAAGCTGTGCGGCGAATTTTTCGGCGCACAAGGCGTCCAGTTGAAAAAGAGAAGTCGTTTTGGTCCTGAGACTTCAGGGAACAGGAGGCAAGCTCTATCCATGCCCTTGGAGAGCACTTCAGCAGCAAGGCAAGAGTTCAGCAAGGCAGCAGGGCAACAGCAAGGCAGCAGTCCTTTGTAGAAAGCAGTCAGGTGAGTCCTTTAGGCAGCCAGGCAGTTCTTCTTGGCAGGATGCAGGTTCTGGTTCAGGTTTCTTCTCAGCAAGTGTCTGAGGTGGAAGGGCAGAGGCCCTGTTTTATACCCAAATGTGCCTTTGAAGTGGAGGAGACTTCAAAGAGTGGCTAAAAAGTGCACCAGGTCCCCTTTCAGTTCAATCCTGTCTGCCAGGGTTCCAGGAGGGGGTGTGGCAGTCCTTTGTGTGAGAGCAGGCCCTCCACCCTCCCAGCCCAGGAAGATCCATTCAAAATGCAGATGTATGCAAGTGAGGCTGAGTACCCTGTGTTTGGGGTGTGTCTGAGTGAATGCACAAGGAGCTGTCAACTAAACCCAGCCAGACGTGGATTGTAAGGCACAGAAAGATTTAAGTGCAAAGAAATGCTCACTTTCTAAAAGTGGCATTTCTAGAATAGTAATATTAAATCCAACTTCACCAGTCAGCAGGATTTTGTATTACCATTCTGTCCATACTAAATATGACCTTCCTACTCCTTTCAGATCAGCAGCTACCACTTCAATAATGTATGAGGGGGGCAGCCCCAATGTTAGCCTATGAAGGGAGCAGGCCTCACAGTAGTGTAAAAACGAATTTAGGAGTTTTACATTACCAGGACATGCAAACTACACAGGTACATGTCCTGCCTTTCACCCACACAACCCGCTGCTCTAGGGGTTACCTAGGGCACACATTAGAGGTGACTTATATGTAGAGAAAGGGGAGGTTTAGGCTTGGCAAGTACTTTTAAATGTCAAGTCGAAGTGGCAGTGAAACTGCACACACATGCCTTGCAATGGCAGGCCCGAGACAAGGTTAAGGGGCTACTTAAATGGGTGGCACAACCAGTGCTGCAGGCCCACTAGTCGCATTTAATCTACAGGCCCTAGGCACATATAGTGCAAAAAGGCCAGGTCCAACAATATACTACTTCACTAGGGACTTATACGTAAATTAAAAATGCCAAGCAGGTGTAGGCCAATTTTACCATGTTATCAGGAGTGAGCACAAGCAGTTTATCACTGCTTAGCAGTAAAGCAGTGGTAAAGCACACAGACCCCTAAGGTCAACAAAAAGAATTCAGCACAACAGAAGAGAAGTCAAAAGGTTGGGGGCAGACCACCACAATTCCTAACACCTTCTATCTTTTAAATGGTGCAGGGAGCAAGGAAGGTGCTAAGTTGATTGAGGGCAATAGGATGATGCTGCCACTATAATGAGACCCTTTGTGCTTTGAGGGCTGGATCAGGGCAGCTCATCAAGCCTCAAAGAAACCCTCCTAGCGTGCAGTTCACTGAGTAAATACCAAAGTACCCAACTGCACAATCAAAGTGTAAGTACCTCAAAGATACACCATCTGTACCCCTGACAAATGGAATTAAAATATTTAAACATTTTGAGATAAAACAGAATGAAGGTAGCATCCATAATGCTTAAATCTTTATCTCTGCATACAAAGAGGGTCTGGATGTACTGAAAATGTCTAGATATATAGAATTAAAAATGGGTATCTGTGAATAATGGATGTTATTCACCGAGAGGTTCTGAGTGCCAACAAATATGTTATGTTATTTTATGTTATGTATATGAGTGCGAATTCACCATCTGGGAAAATAAATATTTTGAGGTCGATTTTATTATGAAATGATTGACAATACAGCCTTTAAGGAATAATTGTATTTTAAAGAATGTAGCACCTGGACTTGATTGCTGTGGTGTTTCAAATAAGGAATTGGAATGCTCTTATTTTATAAGCAAATGCAAACAGCGATATTATGCATGTAGGAGATTTATTCTCAACACAGTTTTTTTCTCAATTAACATCCTTTCATGCCTCCAGTGTGAATCTGTTCCATTGCAGGTAAGTATTTAGATAATCACTTTTTTTCTGTCTGAGCATTAGTGACATTTTATGACAGGTGCGAAGCTCCCATATTTATTACCAGTCAGTATTATCATGGGCCGTACGGCGGAAAAAGATCATCAACACCTAAACAGATGCCAGGCTGGAAAAGAACACTTGAAATTATCTCTGAGAGTTAATTCTGATGGGTTGTAATAACCTAGAAATATTTGATACGTTCCTACAAAGAGAAGGTTAGCAGAAAGTGATCAGTTTAGTCAATAGCAGACATGTTTAATTTATTAACAGAATGGCCAAAGTTGAAAACTTGAATAGGTAAAAGACAGAACTTGGGACCAACTCAGAACTAGCAAGAGAAATAGGGAACCCTCCTAAAACCATCCACCTGATCTTGCGTCTAAGTTAACAGGCCCATGTTGAAAAGCATACCTCGGAAAGCCAACGTAGGCAAGGTAAGACACTCCAGTGAGAAGTCTAGCTTGAGTTAAGGGAAAATCATGGTTATTGGATGCTCATATAGGCCTTTCCATTACATCTAAAGTTCCATTACCAATAGGAGCAGAAAGAAAGGTAGCACAGCATTCCTTGACACTCGGGTGACCAGGATTCGACACTTATGACACCATTCTTAACACAAGCACTTATCTAATTGTGCATATTATGCAATCTTTCAGAGACAGATCCCTTACGTGAGGAACAGGTAATGGATGGTATTAACCCTATTGTTTCAGGATACACAATGTAAATAACAAAAACAACCATTTACTAAATATGGGCCCTAATATTCAATGTACAGGATAATAGATGATGATCACTTCCTGATGAAGACCTCTATGAATAGAATGCCCAATCAAGTGAGGTTGAATAGAGCGTGAGAAGGATACTGGGGAGAGCAGGAATCAACATTTAACTGTAATGGAAGAGACATTTTGAATACAATCATGTTACTTTGGGATTGGAGACCTAGTTGATATCATTGCAGATTGTCATTTTAGAACTGCACAATTTACCATATGCAGTCCTCTCACCTATGAAAAATGATTGGTTTTAGTATTGCATAATAGTGGCAAGGAGGTGATGAAATGGTTAATTTACAAGGCATGGAATTGTGGCTTCCTCCAGCTTAAATGATATGCTTTTTCACATCCAAGTGCCCAAAATGAAAGTGAAGGCAATAATCCTTGCTGGTTAAGTAAGACATATCTTTTCTGACATGTCTTAGAAGCAACACTTCCAAAGTGTTGTTTTGCTGTGGATAACGTTGGCAGCCCCATTGGCTAATACAGGGTAACCGGGTGGCATCCCAACCCAGCTAACTTTTAACTGGGACTACCAAAGTGGGTCATGTAAGGTATCAAATCAATTATGGCATTAAAGGCGACATGATGGCCAAGTCAATATCAATGTCACTTTTAAAGGTAAGCAACTTTCACAAAGTTGCCACTCTGTGCCCCAGCTAGTGTAATGGCTTTACAAAGGCACTGATACATAGACAGCTTTCTGCTCATCTAGGGAGAGGTGTAAATGACTCCCATGGCTTGAACAAAGACTGCTGATGCACTGGAAGGTGTGACCACCTCCCACAGGATGGCTGCCTGGGGTGCTAATCCAAAAAGCAAGCTTCAAAGGTGAAGCCGCCTTTTAAGGGCCGCCTTGACAACACTCTTGAGCAGTGATTCTGTTTCCTGCAGAAATAGTAGCGCCAGGGACAGAGGAGGGAAAACCAGTTCGCAAACAGGTTTTCCGGGGGCATGTAGCCCCATGGTAGCCACACCTCTGGGGGGTGGTCTACCAAGATCCCTACAGTCCATGAAGGACCCTGCCATGTTGGTTGTGGAAAAATGCTGCATTCTGGGATAGCCAGATACCACACCTTACAGGAGCTGTGTCACCAGAGAGGAGGGGACCAACTAGCCTATTGGTTGTGACCATGTTGTCCCCTCGAGGCACTTGCTGGGATATAATGGGCACCCCTGGCCCTCGAGCCTTCAGTACTCAATGGACTTGGAAGGGGGATGAGAAGAAGACCACTTTGAACTCATTGGAAGCACACAAAGAGAGGCTTTCACTCCTGAGAATCTGCACCTGCTGCAATTTAGACCAGCAGAGTTTGGACCCTGTCTGCGTGCCTGGCTTGGTGAAAAGTTGATTCCCTGCCCCAGTCCAAAGCAGAGACTCCAAGGATCACTGTGCTGCCCCCTCCATAACAACTCTGAGGACATTAAAGCTGAAGCAGCCTAACTCTCTTCTCTGGTAACCATCTCAGAAGTCCTTCCACTACCAGACGCCAGGCAGCCCCAAGGATAATTCAGAGACAGCCAAAAGGTGCACCTGTACCTGCTGAACTCGTGAGTGCTGACTGGATTCATCACCAAAGAGGGACATCAGACTCCACCAAATATTTGCACTGTGACTGCTGTGTTGCAAAAGCGAAAGGCCTGCATTGGCAGCCCTTAGAACCCAGCTAAAAGGACTTTTTGGGACTCCCAAGATCCATGGACAGAGTCACTGCCAATCCCCTGGGGATCAAGGACTCAACTGGACTTCAGCCCCATGGACCTCACAGCATCAGGAGCAGTCTTCAGCATCTTTAAGCCTGCATCCCTCAGCATCAAGACCACTCCATTGTCTTCTATGGCGCTCACCCTGTAAAATTAGGATTTTGCTTTAAAAACGCTCTGGTGGCCAGGTAACTGTCCAAAGTCCCCACTCTGGCTCCCTGGTCCTTTGTCCTGCCAGACATGGTCGCCCAACTTAGGACAGACTTGTCAAACTAACTTTTCTAAACATTTCAAAAGTTTCTTAAGTTTATGTTTACCAGTGCTTGTTTGCAGTTGATTTTGAAGTTATTTATTATTTTTATAATATGTATCTCCAGAACCCTCCGGTAGATTTTAATGATTAAGATCTCTAAAACTTCATAAAAATAAGTTACAGTTTTAAAAAGTGGTGTCTTGTGTGTCTTGTTTTTTCCGTGTTGTGTGCCTTTCTTATTTCGTTGTTTGGTGCTGTTAAATACTTTACGCTTTGTTAAGCCTTAACAGCCACAGCTCACAGCCACAGCTACCGAGGGTTGAGCTTAAGGTTAACTAAACATACCTGACTGGACCCAAGATGATATTTGAGAGTGTACTGCACGATAAGGCTACTCAGACATTTCATATAGTACACCCAAATCCTCACATGTATCGGATTATGCAGAGGGTAAACTTAGCTGTGAACCAACAAGGTCCTGTAATATTGGTGGGAATTGTGTACAACAGGGGGATAAAGCTGAGAAATTTGGCCAGTCCAAACCTTTGAGGGAGGGCTGGCGACACATGGTCACAGGGCTAGGGGTGCATATGAGATAAGGAGGGTGAAGTTTGAGAAATATGTCATATGTTCATGAGGTGTTGTTACCATTGCTTGAACAGGAGATTCATGAATGCATTTCTGAGCTAGAAGGTGGCTGGTGCTTGGCGTACTTCTACAGTGATGTTATTTCATATCATTGGATCATGTGCAGCAAACCAGAATGCTTTCCTCCCTTCTCCATACCACTAAGAAGCACTATTCAGAAGTGCCCGGAAGCTGCTGCAAGGCATTATGTAAAACTGTACAACTACCCATTACTCAAAAAGTAAAAACAATACATATGCATATATTTGAATATGTACATGTTAGGAAATCGGAACAGGTATCCCGCATTTCCTTTTATTTCATTTTTTCAACAGCTCCTCAAACTGAATAGTGGATTCTGCCGAAGAGGTCAATGGATCGAAGATACATAGGATTGAGGGGATGTCATCAATGTGGAATGTAATCATCAACAATAATCAATATAATCAATGATCTTGAACCTCAAACAATAACCACACCAGTTTATTAAGAAGAATTATAAAATGTATTTCCCTAGATTAACAACGCTAATGTCACAAAAATAACTCTCAAACACAAATGGTAAGCATATAGTATTAATAATGATTGATTAGAACATCTAATATATCTGAGTTTAATCAGAACAGTCAAACAAATAATCTCTAAAACAATAACACTAATAAGCAACACCAAAATCGGTAATGATGGCGATGCATGCAGTGGTACAACAGTCGAAGAGTGTCAATATAAATCTTGAGCATTCAGTATTAATACCCTCACTAACCACAAATTAGCATCAACATGTTGGGCTTCATGTAAAAGAATTTAGAAACACAAATTTAGAAAAATCTTTCTAACTCGGGTTATTATGAAAAAAACATCATTAATATGCAGAATCAAATTATAAGTTGCAGCTGGTATCTACAAAGCAAAAGAGACACATATAACATTACAATGTATACTTTACCCCAATGATAACAACATGCAGACTACCTCAGCAAGGGGACACCATCAGGTATGTCTTCAGAAGAATCGGGCCTTACACCAGCTAAACCCACACTACTAGTACGACTCTAATCATCAGCAGGAACTCTGTCATCAAAGTCTCAGGTCTCTAACATGAAGTCACTCTCCAAGGCAAGATGTACGAAGCTTTTTGCATGGCGCAAACAGCGAAATTCGCTGATTGCGCCATGCAAAAAGCACATTGCAATGCTCATTCCCATTTTGCCAAAATGGGAATGCGATGCGCATCGTGATGCAGAATTGCTTTGTGACCGCGAACGCGGTCGCAAAGCAATTCGCAGTTACCACCCATTCGCAAAAGGGAAGGGGTCCTCATGGAACCTCTTCCCCTTTGTGAATGGCCCTGAAAACATTTTTTCAGAGCAGGCAGTGGTCCTATGGACCACTGCCTGCTCTGGAAAAATGAAACAAAAACGTTTAATTTTTTCGTTTGTATTGCAACTCGTTTTCCTTTAAGGAAAACGGGCTGCAATGCAAAAAAAAAACTGCTTAATTTAAAAGCAGTCACAGACATGGTGGTCTGCTGCCTCCAGCAGGCCACCATCCCTGTGAGTGCTGCGAATCGCAAAGGGGTCGCAAATTGCGACCCACCTCATTAATATTTATGAGATGGGTCTTTGTGACCCACTTGCGATTCGCAGATGGTGTCAGGGACACCAACCTGCATCCGGGTTTGCGAGTCGCAAACTGCGAGTCACTCAGACTCGCAATTTGCGAGTCGCAAACTCGGACTTTCCTACATCTGGCCCTAAATCTCTAATTTCTCCTCTCCAGATCTCTAATTCTGACTCAAGAAAATCCTACTCAGGTTGTTATACTAATCTTCAAAAAGCTTATGATTGGTCAGTTCATGGGGTGGTTACGTTTCAACCAATTAAAATTCTAATTGCTAACCTAAAATACAACATCATCGCATTAACCAGGATATATTCTCAACAGTAACTTTCCTCTTCCGTCTCGTCTGAAGCTCCCTTGTTCCATCTCATCTAAATGTCTCTTCTCAGGAAGAAACTTTCTTACTTGCTACATTCACTTCCATCCTCGAGGAAGAAACCACCTATTAGTAACATTCTCAAACAATAGAACATTCGACTTATTCACAAATTCAGTTAAACATGACCTTGTAAAACATAATGCTGCAACCCACTAGGGGTAGCTGTGGACACATCTATTAAAGCGTCAAATACACCTTTATCTAAGCATTGAATTATGGAAAATAACCACAACATTTAGTTAGAATTTCACTCAGTTAGGGACAGAAATGAACTGTGGCGACCTTCTTTAAAAGTCACCTGTTTTATTTGTTAATTCGTTATGTAATTAATATACTAAAATCAATAATAAGCATGTTAGAAAATTCACACTATCACAATCCCTCCATTGCTGACAATTTATGTCATCACATCAACCCATAATAAATTTATTTATTATCATCAATATTTATTTTCGCATTATTTTCTTCTTTTATTTTCTCCATAGAATTTAGTCATTTGCATATCAAATATTTTCCGATTCTTTTCCAACTTTCTCTTTTTCAAACATTTTATCATTTTAAATGTTCCCCAGATTCCAATTAGACAAAATACAATAATTGACACTCATTTTGCTAATGCCAAAATACCACTTCTTCCCACATTACTAAACCAATTTCCCACAGCTGCAATTCCCTTGCCAGCTTTTTCCCAAACTGTAGTTTCTGTTAGTTCTTTTAAATCTTCTTTGTTAATTGTTAGATTTTTAATTAATTCTTTAACTTTTCCTGAATTATCAGATATATAAGCACAACAATAATTCAAACCAAGTAATTTGCAAACTCCGCTCTTTTGCTAAAAGAATGTCTAACACAAGGTGGTTCTGAAGTGTCATAGCTCTTGTAGCAGCCAGCTCTGTATCTAGAAGAATGATAGTTCCAGAATAACCTGTCAACATGTTATCTACTATTGTAGAAAACTTCTGTATCTTTTTAAGACCACTCCCACTGAAATAAATTATAGCCTGAAAAATGTCTCCAACAATGCTAGAAATTGATTCTCACTTGTGTCTCGTTTGAAATTTCATCATCTCAGCTATCTTACTCAAGTCTTTCAAATGATAGATTTTCGGAAAGACTATTCCCAAATAACATGTTCCATACCATCCTCTAGGAAGATGGTATTATGCATTTCTTCCACAAATATAATAAATATCAAGCACTGGCGGATCCTGTCCATTCATCATAAAATCCCACTTACTCCTAAACATAAAAACATATCTGCACTCACTCTTTCCCACAAACACTCTGTCATTCTGACTCCAAGGTCTATAAATACAAAGTCTTCCCATGTCTAATGTTAATTTTCCTTGTTTAGTAATATCAGTATAAGCATAATCAACCCCAGGTTTTCTACTTATTATTCCTTTATCTAATTTTGACTTTATCTCTCTTCTTCTACCTTCTGTGTTATCTAAAAATGTCTTCTCTACTGGAGTTAATAAACATGTTAGATTGTTCCTGTGAGCGAATGCAGTGCCAAAAGTTAAAGTAGGCTCAAAGAAATCTCTCATAATAACTATGTTATTGTCTTTGGCTATTCTATTCAAATAACCTATGAGAGGTATAAATGAAAATACCATATCATAATTTGAATAGAAATACTGAATATATTCTTGATTATAGAAGCGCTTTAGTAAAAGACTGCAACTTATAGCATATGTTACAGGTGAGCTATGGTAAGTAGTTCCTTCTTCCACTGAAGTTTCAATCTGTGTACATACATAACAATCTTTTGCATCCATCACTTTGACATACTCATGCAGTAAGCGATAGAAAACATTAGAAGAAAGCGCCTTCTCTTCATGCAAGTATTTAACACCTAATCTAAACTTATCTTTTGTTAGTGATGTACCACTCATATACAAAGAATAATCAATCTTTGCAGTATGGTTGGCTCCATTAATCTCGTAAACAGTCACCCCTATAAACAACAATAAACACATTAACACACTCACTACCGCCAATCCAATACTTAGAACTTTACAACAACTAATTCTACTGTTTTGGTTATGAAAGTTTCTCATAGTCTCCATAGTCTAAAAAAAGTTAAAAAAACAAAAAGTTTCAAAAATCTTAACAATTGTTTTTTTCAAAAATTCATTCACTTTGGACAGTCTTTCTTTGTCAATTTTCAGTATAGTAGGTTGTCAAATCCAGTTGTTTATTTGTTAATTCCAGTAAGTATTAATGTCTCTCTTAAGCACGACTTTCAAATAATTTTCAATATCTTTTCTTTTCTCATAATCTTCATGTGCCAGAATACAAATGTTCAATATCTCTGTCAAAAGAATAAAATTCTTCTTTCCAATTATTTGTAGTTAAATATGCCCACTCTGGTCCAGCATATTGCTTGCTTGCAACTCTCTTTCTTTTCAATCTTTTGCTGCTTTCACCTTCTTCTCCACTAGTGTTTTCTCCTTCATTCAACTCTTTTTCCTTCTGAATCGGTGGTACTGCATTCATTCTTCCACTCTTTGAACTTTTCTCTGGCCAATTGTCTCCTTTTAATGTCTTTTTCGTCAACAATTTTCTCGAGATTGAGTCTTCACTTGCCTTAGGATGTTTTTCTTCTGACGTTCCAACAAAGGAAGAGTATAATCCACTTAGGTGGGACTACCCTCAATTCCTTTCCCAATGGGGTCAGTCCTTTGTTCAGTTTGGTATGTCAAACCACCTGCTCCTGAGGACACCCTCCTCTGAGCAGATCTTGTCCAAGCCAAATCTTTCTGAGCACTCTCATTCCAGGACACCCTCCTCTGATCAGAATCAGTTAGAGCCTCTCTCTCTTCATGAACCGAGTCCTCTACTCCTTCTGCAGATTGTTCAGTTTCTTCTGTATTTTGTTCTTTTTCATCTGTTATAGGAGTAGGCACATCTCTCTCATCGTCGATGTTCAATTCACTTTCTTTTTCTTTCCTCCCAATGTTGTCAAGTGTCAGTAATCTCAGCAGTTCTTCTTCTCTTTCAGTTGGATCATTCACTTTTCTCGTATGACTGGCATGCGCCCAGTTTGGCAAACCTGCACACTTCACAGCTGTCGTTGTTGTAAGTACAATTTGATAAGGACCTTTCCACTGTGGTTCCAGGCAAAACTTTCTAACATGCTTCCGTATGAGCACCCAGTCACCAGCTCTCAAGCTGTGGCATTGACCTTGCGTTTGTTGCACCGTTGTTGCTTCCACTTGATGAGAAAAAGACCGAACCACATAAGCTAGGCTTTTAAAACAATCTAGCACCATGTCATCTGTAATATTCACAAGTGCATTTGCAGGTATTGCTGGCAATCTCATTGCTCTCCCCATTAGGATCTCGTCTGGAGACAACCCAGTCTTCTTATCAGGAGTGCATCTCATTGACATTAGCACTAGTGGTAAAGCATCTGGCCATTTTAAATTTGTGGATGCATATACTTTTGCTAATCATGACTTTAAAGTTCCATTCACTACTAGTCCTGAAGCTTCTGGGTGATAACTACAATGTAGTTTCTGCTGAATATTTAATGCTGAGAAAACTTATTGAAATCGTTATTGAAGTGGCTTCCCCTATCTGATTCTATAGCGACCGGGAAACCAAAACGTGGAGTTAGTTCTCTCAAGAATAACTTAGCTACTGTAAGGCTTTCATTTCTCCTTGTTGGATAGGCCTCAATCCAGTGACTAAAAATACACACAACCACCAACGTATTTCAAACAAGTGCACGCAGGTGTTTCAATAAAATCCATTCGCATTCAGCTGAATGGAGCTCCTGCCAAACCTATATGTCCCATGTTGACAATTGTCCCTTTGCCGACATTCATCTGCTGACAGACTACACACCTATGGCAACTTGCCTGAATTTTGGATTGTCCCAAAACTGTTTAAAACATCTGATCATTGCATCTCCCTCTATGTGTGTTTGACCATGATAGTATCTGGCCATCTGTGTCAACAAACTGTTTGGTAAGACTACTTTTCACTCTACTGTCATCCAAGTTTCATCTTCTCTTTGAATGCAATGATGTTTTAACCAATCCCTACGCTCTTCTTCTGGAACATTGTTCTGTATGGCCATTAACTCTTCTAGTGTCGCAACAACTTGCATCATAAAATTTGCATACACTTCATCATTTTCAGACATTAATTCCTAATTTCCTTTGAATGAAATTCCATTTAGAGCACAAACTTTTGCAACCTGGTCTGCATAAGCATTTCCCAATATTACATAACCTTGTCCTCTCTGGTGTGTACTGCATTTAACCACGGCAATTTTCTCAGGTTTCTGTACAGCTTGTAGCAAATCATGTATCCTTTCACCATTTCTCACAAGTGAACCTGATGACGTTAGAAACCCTCCTTGTCGCCAAATTTGCCCAAAATCGTGTACAATACCAAAACCATACTGACTACCAGTGTAAATTGTTACTTTCATCTGATCTGACAATAGGCATGCTCTAGTAAGAGCCACCAATTCTGCAACTTGAGCAGAAATTACTCCTTTAAGCCATGGTGCTTCTAGTATGCCAGTAACTGTACACATCGCGTAACCTGCTCTCAATGCACCTTTGTTGTCTCTCAAACAGGAGCCATCAACAAAGAGAATTTGATCATTATTTTCCAAACAAGTGTCTCTAATGTCATCTCTTGGTTTTGTGCATAATTCTGTCACTTCCAAACAATCATGTTCAATGTCATCTATTCTGCTTGGATCTTCCCCCTCATTTGGTTATAATGTTGCCGGGTTAAGCACTGTGCACCTTTTGATCGTTACATTTGGTGCTCCAAGAATCACTGTCTCATATTGTATCAACCTTGCATTTGTCAAGTATTGTGTCTTTGATCTGGTCAATAGAATTTCTATTGAATGCGGTACCATCAGTGTCAGAGGATAACCCATCACAATGTTTTCAATTTGAGTTATACTCCGCTCAACTGTTGCAACAGCTGGCAAGCATCCTGGTAAGCCTGCTGCAACATTATCCAAAGTATCTGAAAAATATGGTACTGGACGATTGACACCACCATGTGTTTGTTCAAGACAGACAAAGAACATCCATCACGTTCATGACAAAACAACAAGAAAGGTTTTGTGTAATCAGGCATACATAAAGATGGAGCTTCGCACAAACTCTCTCTCAAATCAGTAAATGCTCTCATGCATTCCTCATACATCATTATAGGATCTGAAACATCCTTATGTGTCAGTCTTTGCAGTGGCTTAGAAATAGCTGAAAAATTTGGAACCCATTGGCGACAATATCCTACCATTCCCAAAAACATCCTCAACTCTTTCTGCGAACTAGGTATTTTCATTTTCCTTATTGCCGCTACTTTTTCTCTCAAAATGCTCCTTCATCCTTTTTCGATCAAATGACCCAAATATTTTACATCTTGCTGCCAATACTGCAACTTAGTAGTAGATACCTTATGCCCGTTGTCTCCCAAAAAATTCAACAATGCAATTGTATCTTCTCTACAGCCTTCCTTTGTCTTTGATGCAATCAACACATCATCAATGTACTGCACCAATGTTGATTGGTAAGGCATTACCAATGATTCCAGCTTCTTTTTCAAAATGTTATTGAAAATTGATGGTGATTCTGAAAACCCTTGAGGAATTCTACACCAGCAATAGACTCTGGTCAAGAACTTGAAACAAAAGAGATATCTACTGTCTTCATGTAGAGGCACGGAAAAGAAAGCTTGGCACAAATCAATTACTGTGAACCATTCTGCATCGCGTGGAATCTGAAACATTATCACTGCTGGATTTGGCACAACTGGACAACATTTCACCACAATATCATTTATTTTCCTCAAATCCTGGACAAGACAATTTTTTCCATTATTGGTGGATTACACGGACTACTCATCACTTCTTTCAAGACTCCCTGTTCCACAAACTGTTCTATCAAAGGTCTTATCTCTTCAATCGCCTCATTTCCCATTGGGTATTGTGCAGTTTGCGGAAACACTACATTCTCTTTCACTGTTACTTTGACTCCTTCAACTCCTTTAGTCAAACCAATGTCCTTTCCTGATAAGTCCCAAACCTTTGACTTAACTCTTTCTTGTAAATTGATCAGCAGATCTTTTATTTCAAAGACTGGAAAGAAATTAATTAAATCTACCAAATTGTTATCCTCATTTGCCTGCTCATTTTCATCGGTCTGGTCATTGAGATCAATCATAGAAAATTCTCGAGATACCATCCTTCTTTCGACAACAACTGACGAATCTTCTCCATTACTGTTTGTCTCAATTTCAATCCCCTTCGTTGAACACAAGATTGAATAATTTATTTTGCACAGCAAGTCTCTTCCCATTAATGACACTGGACTAGAATCACAATCCACAAAACTATGGAAATCTCAAAAATGTCCAACTTTCCCAAGAACTGGTTCTGCAAGAGTATAAACCAAATGTTTATTTGCAACTCCCACTATCTGTACTGTCTTCTCTGATATTGGTATGTCTGGAACTTCTACAGTTCTCACTGTTGAGCGAGTTGCTCCTGTATCGACCAGAAAATTAACTTCATGACCATGTACTTTCACATAGGGACCCCTCTGATCCATTTCTAATGATGCGGCCAACATACACTCCTCCTCATCTGAACTATCCAACGGCCATTCAGCTTTTATTTTATTCTCACTGTGTAAGGAAACTGTTCAGCTGGTTTTACAATTTTGTTCTTTCTCTGATTTGTGACCACTTGTGAAAGCATTACCTGTTGTTGAGCCATAGGGCTCTGTATCATTTGAACCTGTCTCTGTATGTGCATTTGCTGTACAGGTACCATCTGCACCTGTGGCTGCATTTATTGTATTTGTGGCATTTGTACTTGGTGTATCTGTGATTGTGCATTTTGTATCTGGTGTACTGGCTGTGAAGGCTGAAAATCTTGCATATTATTCACATTGTTCTGAAAACTTTGATTTTGACCTCCCATCCTAGGTCCTCTCATGCTCTGATATGGATTGACACCATTTGTCTGTTGCACCACTCCACCTTGATTTAACATCGGGCACTGTCTCTTCCAATGTCCAATTACTCGGCAAATATGACAAGGTAATACCTTTTGCCTTTGTTGCTTATCCTGCATCACTACTGAACTCAAATCCACATTTCTATTGACCACCGGAAGCATCATTCCACCTCGACCTCGACATTGACTTTGAAACAAACCATTTCTCTGTGGCATCTACTGAAAATGTCCCTGTAATCCTGTCTGTGCAGCTCTAATCTGCATCACCATCACTTTATCACTTTTTCTTTCAACTTTTTCTGCTTCAACTCAATTTCATCACTACAGTATTTAGCATACTGCAACACTTCATCAATTGGTATTGCTTGGTTTTGCTTGCTATTCTTAATCATCTGATTTATTTTTGTGTTCAATCCTTCAACCAACCTGAATACCAAATGATTCATGCTCTCCTTCTCAATTGTTTCCACACCACTGAATTGTTTGAACGCCTTCAACAACCTTTCATAATATGCATGAACCGATTCCTTTCCTTCCTGTGATGTTCTATCTATGCGTTACCAATCAACATTTTTCGGGGGAAACTCTTGTCTTCAAAAACTCAATAACCTTATAGTAATATTTCATTACTTCGAGAGATGGTGCACCTGTTTTCAGATCTCTCTGCAGTTCACTTGTTGGCCAACCAACACTCCTTTTGCATTCAAACCACAAATCTGCAGGAACAACAAAATCAAAAAGTGCATTCAGGTTTTCCCACAGACACTTCGCAAGTTTCACAAATCTATCTGTCTGCTGGTACACTCCATTGTCTTCTCTCTTAACCTCCGATAGTCATTTGTAAAGCTTAAAATATAATTCCTATTCCAAGGCACATGTACAAAATTCCCTCCATGTGTTTCTCTCATTGGCAGCATTTTTACTGAATCACCTGCCCGTGTCACATCATCTTTCTTTGGTCTTTCTCTTTTCTTGACACATCTGCCTTCCCACTTATCTAATGCTCTCCAAACCTGTACGCTCTCAAGTAGTTCTCTAAGATGTGTTTTCATCTCTGCATATCTCATGTGTATAAAATCTTCCCCCATGTTTAATCTGTAACTTTTTTTCAAAGTTTTCATTTTTGACAAATAAATATCATAATCATCTGCTATTTCTTGTAACTGCTGACGAACTTTCTCTGCTCCTCTGGTAATTATTTTACACAAATATCTCAATTGAGCTTCAGTATAGGACTCAGGTCTATTTATTCCCATTGTCCCTTCTAGGAGTTCATTTCCTTCCATTGTCAATCTCACTCTGTTTATTGTCTCTTCCTCTCTGTCTTTTCTTTCTAATATTTTTAAATTACTTAGATCTTCTAACCACTTTGTTATATCTTTTGCAGAGAAACCTTTCAAAGAAACTTCATTTGATTGTGCACCTAAATCCTGCTCTTGTCCTGAACTTGCACATTGCTGTGGAACCACTAATCTCTGTCCCTATTGTAAAATATAGTCCCAGAATTCTCAACAGGAGACAAATCTATTAGAGAATTAGTTTCATTCAAAACTTGTCCTTGTCTAGAAATTGATTTCTCCAAAACCCCATTCTGAACTTTAATCAGAGAATTCACTCCAATATTGTTTACTCGTGCATATAATGGAGTTACCAGACCCATCGAAATAGGTACAGTAATTGCATCCGGATTAGCTAAAGATACAACCCTCTGCATCAGCCCTGCATTTGTGGAATCTGTATTTGAACAGGCTCTCTTATGTTCAATCCTTGTTGACCAGGAGACAACACTAAATTAGTAGTCGTCCTTATAAACTGAGCCTCTGGCTGTATCTCAGGAATGTTTATTTTTATCTGCTGTCTGTTGTTCAATGAATCATTGAAACAACTCTGCAACTGAACTCTTTCATTATTCAGAATACCCCTTGATATTTCTGATGTGGATGGTGCAGTAGGAATTGTATTACTAATTCCACTCCCCTTTGATCCACTATTGCTTCTCTGATTCACATTTAGTGGAGGATAAGTCTCTAAAATCTCAGAAACTATCTCATCTTCACCCATCTCATCATCATCATTAAACATGACTCGTTTCTAGTCTTTCAATTTTTGTTCTTTAGTCTCAGTTGAACCCTTTTTCTTTTTCTTTCCATCTTTTGTTTCATTCTCATCCTCCTCTGTTCTTGCAGGTAACAATCTAATTCCCTGTAGTGTTTCTACTCTCCACCTTTTCTACTCTTCATCCCATGTAGCCTCTGCTAGCTGTCGACCAGCCCAGACGTGGATTGGTGACAGGCTGTAAATCACAGAGGGATTTTAAGTGAAGAGAAATGCTCACTTTCTAAAAATGGCATTTCTAAAATAGTAATATAAAACCCAACATCACCTATAAGCAGGATTTTGTATTTCCATTTTGGCCATTCTAAATATGACCTGGTCACCCCGTTCTGATCAAAATCTATCACTCAAACAGTATATGAGGGTAGCCCTAATGCTATCCCATGAAATGAGCAGGTCTCATAGTAGTGGAAAACTAATTTAGGAGTTTTCCAATACCAGTACATATAAACCACACATGTACATGTCCTGCCTTTTAACTACACATCACCCTACCCTATGGGTTACCTAGGGCCTACCTCAGGGGTGACATATGTAGAAAAAGGGGAGTTTAGGGCTTGGCAAGTACTTTTAAATGCCAAGTTGAAGTGGCAGGGAAACTGCACACACAGGCCTTGCAATGGCAGGCCTGAGACATGGTTAAGGGGCTACTTTTATGGATGGCACAACCAGTGCAGCAGGCCTTCTAGTATCATTCAATTTACAGGCCCTGGGCACATGTAGTGCACTTTACTAGGGACTTATAAGTACATCAAATATGCCAATTGAGTATGAACCAATGTTACCATGTTTGTAGGGAGAGAGCATATGCATTTTAGCACTGGTTAGCAGTGGTAAAGTGTGCAGAGTCCTAGAACTAACACAAAAAGTGTCAGCGAAGTGGAGGGAGGCAGGCAATAAGTTGGGGGATGACCACTCTAAGGCTGTTAGGTCTAACAACGTTTATCTGTGGACTTCAGTTTTGCTATCGGACTGCTGGGTTTCACACAAATACAATTGGTTTATCTGTGGACTTTACTTTAGCTATCTGACTGCTAGGTTTCAAACACATACAATTGGCCCCAGTTCCTTGATGTTACCGATTGATTTAATTCTGTAACATGTTTTAAGATGGCTGCCACATTGTATTAGTATCATGCTCCACGAGCACTAGTGTCCATCTTCTATGTTGCTGTCACTCGCATTAATTGGACGGTGGGATAACGGCATCTTTCCACACTCAGGACGCCACCTTGCTTATCTGTACTGCCGAGTAAGTTTTGTCTTTACACTTCAGCCTATAACTGTTGATTCGCCCCTGGGTTATTGCTTTAGGCTTGTATGGGACTGAGTTTTTTTTTTAGATGGACAAAGAAACTATGTTCTACTAAGCATATTACGGGGACCACGTTGTCTTTGGCAAACAATTCTATATTTTGTGGCCTAATTTTATTGTGCTATTGTTGTTGACCATTCACAGAACTACATCTTAGCAAGTTTTATAACACTCTAGGTTTCGGGTGAATTTCTCAACTGCTTTGTTTCCACACTGACTTATGTCCCCCTTTCTTACATATTTCCCAATTTTTACATATTTTGCCTTTCCAGTGTAGTTCTTCTTCACCATGGGTTACATTGTGCTTGAGACCCGATGCAGTTTTGTTTTCGTACACTTAGGTTACTTATTTATTAAACACATTACATTATTACTTGTGCACAACTCAGACTTTTGGTTCTCTTTACATGCACGCTTTACATAATCACAACTAACAATCTATTCCTCAATTTGGTTCACAGTTGTGACGGCTTGTTACTGTTCTGCTCTAACGTACTGCACTTCTATGCTGTAATATTTAACATGCTATCAAGATGTGGTTTGGGCTTCTTCCTTATTTGTACCAACTGGTGGATCATTTGCTCTGTTCTTTTCCAACATATTCAGACCAATTGATGACCAAATCGTTTCACCTTTTGAGGTACTTGAACGCCAGCTCCTCAGCACCTGTAATAAAATCTTTTACTACTTAACACATCCGTGTTAATTATTGCTATCATCCTCTATATGATTTTCACAATCATATGTTTGTCTGTATATTTGTACATTTGTAAATTTTTTACAGCCTTGAAAAAGTCACGAAACATGTGTTGACTATTGCTATGGAACTATCTTCATCTTTTATGTGTTAAATCGATGCTTCAAACATCGATAAAGGATCTCATTTCAATCGGACTCATCTTGACAAATGCATGAAAACGAACTATATGTAAGTGCTGTGGTGTCTCTAGGACTATATTTATAGTGCTACCTTGGTGGTACACTTCTACATACTTATGGGTAGTAAAGTATCAATTGCTGTTCAGCACCACGTTATTGTGTTATCAATGATTAAGAAAAAAAAATGTGTGTACTTGTTATAATTATTTACCAATGGATATTGTAAGGATGTGGACCTACTGATACCACTACTACCTATTGTATTTATGTATACTGGCTTGCTGGTGCTCGGCTCTTTGTCCTCTGCAAAGCCCCAGCTCAAAATGCTGGGGGGAAGAAGCTGTTGTGTCCTCTCGCCTCAATTGTGACGCCCATATTCACACTTACGTTCCTTAATGTGATACCACTCATGTGAGAAGCTAGGTTGTTCGTTGAGGTGGTGCGAGATCTTCTTAAGCAACAGTCACTGGCAGGGTGAACTACAAATGTCACTAAATTAACTTGTGATTAACCCTCTAGTAGCTTGGCCAAAAAGCAGTCAGGCTTAATTTAGAGGCAATGTGTAAAGTATTTAGGCAGCTCACAAACAATAATAAAGTGAAAATGCAACACAAGAAAAATATTTCCACACAAATTTAGAAAAACAGAGTAAAGTTTAATAAATTGACATCAAAATGTCAAAAATGTAATCACTAGAACCAGAGATGTGCAATTTCAAAGATTTATGGTAATTAAAGAGCCTGAAGCACAAAGCGGCACTAAAGCTTTTCGGGTTGTACAAGACTGCGTGGAAGTCAGACGTTCAGGCCGGCCACAATGGAGTGCAAGCTGGATACAAGGACCAGGTTAGTCCCACTGAAAAAATTACCTTCTCAAAGTCCAGTCTGAAGTGTCCAGTTCATGGTGGAGGAGGCTGAGAGGAGAAGGGAGAGCATTTTGGATGGTCGTAACTGTACGCAAAGAGCAGGCCTGGTGTGGCGGACAGTCGCCTCTGTAGCGTGAAGACCTTGTCGGACATTGCGGACAGTCATTGGTGGAGCTTCACACTGGCAGCCACCAAGGGTTGCTGATGCTGCAGTGTGAAGTGCATATCTTGTGTTGCAAGTCACTGCTGGTGATCATTGTAGTGGGAAGAGTCGGGTTCACCGGAGCTTCGTGCTGGTGGTCCGTGGTGGCAAGGCCTTGGCATGAACAGGCCCGTTTGCATTCACAAAGAGCCCAAAACTTAATGATGTCTCCTTTTCTTCCAAGAGGAGCTCAAATGATGCCACACCAAGGGTTCAGGGCCTGTGAGAAATGTCTTGGGGATCAGAAACTCACTCCAGCAGAGGCCAGAAGGGCTCAACCAGGCCCAATTGCAGATCCGGGCAGGTTCAATACAGCAGGTCAGCTGGGGAGTTGCAGGGGGGCCTCTGGAGCTTGTTATGTCCCTGTAGTTCAGGACAAGGGGGCATCTAGCTAGCCCCTGGAGTCACTCATGTAGCCTGGGATAAAGGGAGAAGACCAGTCTTCCATCAGCCAGCAATGAAGGTCTCACGCAGAAGGACAGTCCTCTAGCAGCAGGGAAGTATAGTGTACACAGGTCCAGGAGTGTGCTGAGGATTGGGTCTGATGCCAGCCCTATATAATACCAGCTTTTAAGGGGGGTAAGCTTCTTGAGTGCCTAAAATCCCCTGCTTCACTGCACTGGGTCCCTGTCTGTCTCCAGTCATAATAGGCTAGTGTGCAGTTCTTTGCGTGTGTGCTGAGGTAGTGTCTTTGAAGTGTAAGTGTGACAGATGACAGCTCCACCTCTCTTATTGTTAGACTTTTCATCCTTGGCGTGGTCTCCCTTAACGTTTCGCCTCTGTTCCCGAGGTTGTTGATGTGTGCTGGACTCTGATTTTACTGATTTTGCCAACCAGTGCTAAAGTGCAAGTGCTCCTTTACAAAATGTGTATGTAATTGGCTTATCCATGATTGGCATATTTGATTTATTAGTAAGTCCCTAGTACAGTGCACTAGAGGTGCCCAGGGCCTGTAAATCAAATGCTACTAATGGGCCTGCAGCACTGTTTGTGCCACCCACATAAGTAACTCTGTAATCATGTCTCAGACCTGCCATTGCAGTATCTGTGTGTGCAGTTCTAACTGTAAACTCGACTTGGCAAGTGTACCCTCTTGCCAGGCCTAAACCTTCCCTTTTCTTACATGTCACACACCCCTAAGGAAGGCCCTAGGTAGCCCCAAGGGCAGGGTGCAGTGTATGGTTAAGGTAGGACATATAGGGGGTCATTACAACATTGGCAGTAAAAGGCACTTACCGCCGTGCAGAAGCCCGCCAATACACCGCCGCGACCGCGGAATCCCGCCACAGCTATTATGACCCACATCTCGGAATCCGCCGAAATTCAGACACCCACACAAGTCTGCCACAACAAAGGTCAGTGTTAAACTGGCGAAAACAAAACCTCCACCTCCACGCCAACAGAAACACGCCCATGCTATTACGACCCACGAATCCATGCGGCGGTCTTTCAGCCGCGGTATTCCATTGGCGGTACACACCGCTGCGCTCAAAATACACACACATCTCCAAAACACCGCCACATTGGACAATTCCAAATACACACACCTGATACACATACAAACAACACTCCCACACACCCAACCCAATATAAAACACACACCCACATCACCCACAAACCCCTACGACAAAAAAATAGAGACGAAGTCCAGAGAGAGAGCACAGAATGGACAACCCCACCACACAGAGGCACACAACACCATCACCCACACAACATCCACGCACAAAACACCACACACCACTACACATCACCACACTCATCAACACATACACCACCCCACACATCACCTACACCACCCCATGTCACGCCAAAGACACCCCCGGTTTTCCGAGGAGGAGCTCAGGGTCATGGTGGAGGAAATCCTACGGGCAGAGCCACAGCTATTTGGCTCACAGGTGCAGCACACATCCATATCCAGGAAGATGGAGCTATGGCGCAGAATCGTGGACAGGGTCAACGCTGTGGGACAGCATCCAAGAAATCGGGAGGACATCAGGAAGAGGTGGAAAGACCTACGGGGGAAGGTGCGTTCAGCGGTCTCCAGGCACAACATCGCGGTTCAGCGGACTGGTGGCGGACCCCCAGCTCCTCCCCCACAACTAACAACATGGGAGGAGCAAGTCTTGACCATCATGCATCCAGAGGGCCTCGGAGGAGTCGGTGGAGGAATGGACACTGGTAAGTCAAATCTTAACTATCATATCCCCCACCCTACCTGCATGCTATCACACACCCCCACCCTCACACCCTCCCCTATCACTCCAACTCCTCACTAATGTACTAATAACACAAACCACACATCCCAACACCAAGCCCTCAATGACACAACTAAGCATGGTCACCCCTCACCAAAGCATGCTCACTGCACATACCCAGAACACCCCCCCAACCATCATCACACAAGCCCCCCCACAGGAATACTTGCACTGGTGTACACGGTGAGCCACCCATTGCACACCATGACACACACACATGCAATAATCATGCACTTATGCCCCTGCAGGATCACGAAGGACCGTCACCACACCGGAGGGTCCAGACAACTCCACTCCACCCACAGAAGAGGCCCACAGTGACGATAGCAGCTCTGCCCTACTGGATCCTGATGACCAGCCCGGACCATCGTGGGCCTCGGGACAGTTGGTTCCCCTTGCACAGGCACAGCCCAACACTGACCTTCCACCCTCTGGTAACACCAGCACAGCACCCACCCAGTGGGCCCATACCTCCCTACCCAGGACACGTCAATCAGCGGTGTGTCCACCACTACAGGGAACCCAGGATAACCCACCACCCCAACAACAACAGGGACCTGGGGGCAGTGGTAGTGGGCACATGGTCCAGGGGACGGAGGCACAGGAACACAGGGGAACTGGGAGGGCTGCTGTGTGACGGGGTGGACAGGCCAAGGGAACCCACTCTCCACGAGGCCCTGTCCTCCATCATGGGAGCATACCACCACTCCCAGGAGATGAGGGCGACGGTCCTGGCCAAGTTTCAGGACACCCAGCGCCTGCAGGAGGAACAGTATTTGGGGTTCAGGGAGGAGCTCAGGACCATCAGCTCCGCCCTGGGCACCATCGTAGGGGTGCTGAAGGACATACAGCAGACCTTGAGGGACACCGTGGCACTCCAAGGGGCCCCTGACACTAGCATGGACGATGAACTGCCCACCACCTCCGCCGGCGCTAGTGGACAGGACGCCCCTCCACAGGACCACCACACCAGCACCACACCCCCTGCAGACGGACAACCACCACTCAAGCGGTCCCTGAGATCCAGGAACAGGACAGAGCAAGATGGCAAGACCCCGCCAGGAAATGAGACCACCCTGATTGTCCTCCCACTGTCCCACTTTGTTACCCTGTCCATACTTTAACTGCCCCAGCTCCACTTCCTTTGCCCATATGGCCAGTGTACCTGTGTTACCAATGGACTGGACTCTTCCATGGACATTCCTCCACCGTCCCCCATCACCATAGTACAACCCTCCTCCATTTTTTAGCACTTCAATAAACACCCTTGAACCACCCAAAAATCTGGAGTCAGTCTGTGATTTGGTAAAATGTATTATCAATGACAGTGTCAAAATGCGTTTCTAGTTGTAAAGCCAACATAACTATGCCACACATCACAAGTCCTTGAAGGATGCAAGCAGATAACACACGTTGGTAACCACACCTGTGAAACCGTAATGGAAAGGTACAACTCAGTTACCAAAAAATGCTATGAAATTACACACAGGATAGAGGAAGACGTGTGACAGTGAATAATGGTAAAAATGAAAATGTTCTCACCTGTGTGTCACTGGAAATATTGCTGTATGACCTGGCACACCTTCTTCGGTGAGTAGAATAGGGAACCACCTGTCATATGGAGGCATCTGAACCTGGCCTTCAGGAGGCCGAAGGTGCGTTCGATCACCCTCCTAGTCCGCCCATGGGCCTCATTGTAGCGTTCCTCTGCCCTCGTCCTGGGATTCCTCACTGGGGTCAGTAGCCAGGACAGGTTGGGGTAACCAGAGTCCCCTAATAGCCACACACGGTGCCTCTGGAGTTGACCCATCATATAAGGGATGCTGCTATTGCTCAGGATGTATGCGTCATGCACTGAGCCAGGGAACATAGCATTTACCTGGGAGATGTACTGGTCTGCCAAACATACCATCTGTACATTCATGGAATGATAACTCTTCCGGTTCCTGTACACCTGTTCATTCCTGTGGGGGGGGACCAGAGCTACATGGGTCCCATCAATAGCACCTATGATGTTGGGGATGTGTCCAAGGGCATAGAAGTCACCTTTTACTGTAGCCAAATCCTCCACCTCAGGGAAAATGATGTAGCTCCTCACGTGTTTCAGCAGGGCACCCAACACTCTGGACAACACGTTGGAAAACATAGGCTGGGACATCCCTGATGCCATGGCCACTGTTGTCTGAAAAGACCCACTTGCAAGGAAATGGAGCACTGACAGCACCTGAACGTCAGGGGGGATTCTAGTGGGATGGTGGATTGGTGACATCAGGTCAGGCTCCAACTGGGTACATAGTTCCTGGATAGTGGCACGGTCAAACCTGTAGGTGATGATTAAATGTCGCTCCTCCATTGTCAACAGGTCCACCAGCGGTCGGTACACCGGAGGATTCCGCCATCTTCTCAATTGTCCCAGCTGACGGTGCCTAGGAAGGACAACAGCGACCACATAGTCATCAAATTTCCAGGTATGTACCCACAGATACACAGAACACGACACCAAACACAAAACCATTCCTGTATGTGTGTTGAGTGTAGGCCTAGCTATGTGTGACACAGAAGTAAATGAGGCCATGTGGGCCCCTGAAATGGCGGCTGCCTGACCTCTAAACTGGGACAATGGTATTGTGAGGTAACTGTGCTGGCGTTGCACACCGTCGCGGTAGACGGTGGTAGACCGCGGCGCAATGCAGCATTGGTTAACATTGGACCCTATGGATCCCAGGAGCCAATGAACAAGTGCGCCGGCGTTGATGATACGCTCCGCCGCGGACGTCACCGCCGCGGACATCACCGCCATTTTCTATCTATTCAATCACTCGATACCTGACCTTTGACAGGAGAGGACCTACACTGCAAGTGCTGCTGTGACCTCGGTCTGGAAGCGACGATGGCTGCTGCGTCTGGGGAAAGGGCCCCTTCCTTCACTGCTCAGGAGTTGGAGAAACTAGTAGACGGGGTCCTCCCCCAGTACACGCTACTGTACGGTCCTCCAGACCAACAGTTAAGTACACAGGGAGCACGTTGTATGGGCTAGGCCTGGGTGGAGAGGGCTGGTTGTAAGAGGGAAGCGGGCAGAGTTCATGGAACATGAATGCATGTGAATGCATGTGCCACATGGCAAGGGTAGGGAGGGGGGACACTTACATCAATGGTGCAGTTGGTAATGACTTCTCTTCTTCCCTTGTGCATGTCATGTAGGTCAGCGCCCACCAGAAGAAGGACATTTGGCGTGCCATCGCCAAGGAAGTCCGGACCCTGGGGCCCACCAGAGACGGGGCACCCACTGCCGGAAAAGATGGGAGGACATTCGCCGCTGTAGCAAGAAGACGGCGGAGGCTGAGTTGGGGATGGCCTCCCAACGTGGGAGGGGTGCCCGTCGCACCATGACCCCCCTGATGTTCCGGATCCTGGCAGTGGCCTACCCTGAGTTGGATGGGCGCTTGAGGGCATCACAGCAGACACAAGGGGGTGAGTACAACATCATTC
Source organism: Pleurodeles waltl (assembly GCF_031143425.1). Lineage (NCBI taxonomy): Eukaryota > Metazoa > Chordata > Amphibia > Caudata > Salamandridae > Pleurodeles > Pleurodeles waltl. The sequence goes on along the minus strand of NC_090444.1, from coordinate 629,116,443 downwards.
TGGGGACTTTGCGCGCAGTTGAGGGGTCTAGGTGTGGGAGGAGGGCTGTGGGTTTCCCTAGGCCATGGCGACTTCCATAGTCTAGGCCCCTCCGTAATGCAGGCCATGTGGCACTCCACCCCACCGCAGTAGAGTGCCAAGTACAGGTATACATGCCCCTGTGGCATCCATGTGTGCAGATGTCCACCATAGGCATGTAGTCCAGATCCCAGGAATTGCATCTGTAGAGGCCAGGAGCACGGCGTAGTGCAGGGGGCTGCTGTGTCTGTATTGTCCGCCAACTGTAGCGGTATGCCATGCACTCAACCTGTCTTTCTTCTGTCGTCCCCCCCCTTTTTCTGCTCTCCCTGTTCTTTTGTATATCAGCATCATCAGGCGGAGGTACAGTGGCACCGGAGCACGAGGGAGCTGCATCCCACATGGCCATGGAGGGCCACACCACGGACTCAGAATGCACCAGTGGGACGGAGGGCGAGGGGAGCTTCACGTCAGGCACCGGATCACCAACCAGCGACACGGACTCGTCTGCCGATGGGAGCTCCCTTGGGGTGGCGGCACCATCTGTGCCCCCCACTTCTACAGGTACAGCCGCCACCTCCCCTACCAGCACCGCCCTCCCAGCAGCCCCTCAGCGTTCGCCCCGTGCCCGCTCACCCAGGAGGGTGGGCATCACCTTTGCCCCAGGCACCTCAGGCCCTGCCCCAGTCACCCCTGCTGCCCTCAGTGAGGAGGCCATTGACCTCCTCAGGTCACTCACTGTTGGGCAGTCTACCATTGTGAATGCCATCCAGGGTGTAGAGAGGGAGTTGCAACACGGTAATGCATTCCTGGAGGGCATTCATTCTGGTCAGGCTGCCCTTCAGCGAACCCTGCAATCTCTGGCCTCAGCACTGATGGCAGCCATTGTCCCTGTGTCTAGCCTCCCCCCTCCAACTTCCTCCACCCAGACCCAATCCACTGTACCCCAGCCCATCCCAAGCACACCATCAGACCAGCATGCACACACCTCAACACACAAAAGTATCTCAGGCAAACATAGGCACCACACATCCCACAGGCACTCACACAAGCATCACACAAATACAGACACAGCAACATCCACTGCCTCCACTGTGTCCCCCTCCTCATCGTCTCCCTCCTCCCTCCCAGTGTCGTCTACACTCTCACCTGCATGCACTACATCTACAGGCACTAGGACTCGCACCAGAACACCCAGCACCACACCCCGCTCACCTGCACTCACCACCCCCACTCCCATTTACACGTCCCCTGTGTCCTCTCCCAGTGTGTCTGTGACGCCCCCTCCAAAAGTACACAAACGCGGGCACCCACACACCCAACATCCATCCACCTCACCACAGACTCCAGTACCTGCACCTGCACCCAAAACACCTAAAATGACACCTCCTACAACCACCTCCTCTTCCTCCACTCCCAGACCCCTTCCAGCTACCCATCCCAGTGTTCGTCAGAAACTGTCCCTCTGCAAAGTTGACCTTTTTGCCCCCACCCCTCCAATTCATCAGTCCTGTCGTAGCGCCTCAGCCAAAAAGCCTCCAGTACCAGTGGTGCGTGTTCAAGGTGTGTGGAGTGCACCGGCCACCAGGGCAGGCAGTGTGACACGGAGCCAAGGCACTGCCAGTCCACCCCCTGTAAAGGCTCTGAAGTTGGAAAGTGGGCGACGGGACCGGCTGAAGACTCCTGGAGGCAAAACAACTCACAGGGGTCCCAGGGGGATTGCAGAGTCAGCTGTGACTCCTCCAAAGGTGGGGAAGGGCCAGAAGAAGTCTGCACAGCCTGGTGTGAGCATCACGGCGGAGAAGGGCGGCATCCTTCCCGGCGGCCGTGACGCCACCGCCAGCACCGTCGTCACTGGTCATGAGACCACCGCCAGAGTCATTGCCCAGGAGGGCCCAAGTATCATCACTGGTCAGGAGACCACCGCCAGAGTCATTGCCCAGGAGGGCCCAAGTATCGTCACTGGTCAGGAGACCACCGCCAGAGTCATTGCCCAGGAGGGCACGAGTATCGTCACTGGTCAGGAGACCACCGCCATAGGCATTGCCCAGGAGTGCCCCTGCAGCCACAGCCCCGCTGGGCAATGAGGGACCGTCATGCCACACACCAGTGCCCAGTCCAGAGACCGCCATGGCAAGCACAGCTGAACATGGCAAACACCGCTGAGAACAGGGCAAGCACCGCTGAACAGGGCAAAGACCGCCATGGCAAACACCGCTGAACATGGCAAACAGCGCTGAACAGGGCAAGCACCGCTGAACAGGGCAAAGACCGCCATGGCAAACACCGCTGAACAGGGCATGCACCCCTGAACAGTGCAAGCACCACTGAACAGGGCAAAGACCGCCATGGCAAACACCGCTGAAAATGCAAACACCGCTGAACAGGGCAAGCACCGCTGAACAGGGCAAAGACCGCCATGGCAAACACCGCTGAACAGGGCATGCACCCCTGAACAGTGCAAGCACCGCTGAACAGGGCAAAGACCGCCATGGCAAACACCGCTGAACATGGCAAACACCGCTGAACAGGGCAAAGACCGCCATGGCAAACACCGCTGAACAGGGCATGCACCGCTGAACAGTGCAAGCACCGCTGAACAGGGCAAAGACCGCCATGGCAAAACCGCTGAACATGGCAAACACCGCTGAACAGGGCAAGCACCGCTGAACAGGGCAAAGACCACCATGGCAAACACCGCTGAACAGGGCATGCACCGCTGAACATTGCAAGCACCGCTGAACAGGGCAAAGACCGCCATGGCAAACACCGCTGAACATGGCAAACACCGCTGAACAGTGCAAGCACCGCTGAACAGGGCAAGCACCGCTGAACATGGCAAAGACCGCTGAACATGGCAAACACTGCTGAACAGGGCAAGCACCGCTGAACAGGGCAAAGACCGTCATGGCAAACACCGCTGAACATGGCAAACACCGCTGAACAGGGCAAGCACCGCTGAACAGGGCAAAGACCACCATGGCAAACACCGCTGAACAGGGCATGCACCGCTGAACATTGCAAGCACCGCTGAACAGGGCAAAGACCGCCATGGCAAACACCGCTGAACATGGCAAACACGGCTGAACAGGGCAAGCACCGCTGAACAGGGCAAAGACCGCCATGGCAAACACCGCTGAACAGGGCATGCACCGCTGAACAGTGCAAGCACCGCTGAACAGGGCAAAGACCGCCATGGCAAACACCGCTGAACATGGCAAACACCGCTGAACAGGGCAAGCACCGCTGAACAGGGCAAAGACTGCCATGGCAAACACCGCTGAACAGGGCATGCACCGCTGAACAGTGCAAGCACCGCTGAACAGGGCAAGCACCGCTGAACATGGCAAAGACCGCTGAACATGGCAAACACCGCTGAACAGTGCAAGCACCGCTGAACAGGGCAAGCACCGCTGAACATGGCAAAAACCGCTGAACATGGCAAACACCGCTGAACAGGGCAAGCACCGCTGAACAGGGCAAGCACCGCTGAACAGGGCAAAGACCGCCATGGCAAGCACCGCTGAAATTGGCAAGCACCGCTGAACAGGGCAAGCACCGCTGAACAGGGCATGCACCGCAGAAGAAGGAAAAGACCACCACATCAAGCATCGTTATCCCATGTGCAGCTGGGACTGTGACGGGACAGGAACTGTCACGGGGAGACTAATCCAGTCTGGGCACCAGTCCCCCTCCAGAACCAGTGGAGAGATCCATCCACTACCTCTGTCCTTCACAGGATGAAACACTCTGGGCACCAGTCCCCCTCCAGAACCAGTGGAGGCTGTTACATACTTGTGAGACTGTGGCTTTGCACTCCCCAGGATGAAGCAGTGGGCAAACCACCCACTGTAGAGACTTGAGAGACTGTGGCTTTGCACTCCCCAGGATGTAACAGTGGGCAAACCACGCACTGTAGAGACTTGAGAGACTGTGGCTTTGCACTCCCCAGGATACATCAATGGCCATGGAGCCCCGTCGTGGATGTGGCGTGGTGCTGTAATCCGGCTGAGGTGCCCCCCTTCCCTTCCCCCTGAGGTGCCTGTTGTTTTTCTCTCTGATGCCCCAGCAGTGTTCTCTCCGTTTGTGGACAGGTATCTTGTGTGGGCCTCGCCCATGCATTTTTGGCCTAGTGATGCACGGACATTGAGATGTGCATATCTGCACTACTTCTCGTACTGTATATACCTTTGTGTGAGTTTATATATATCTGTATATAATTGACACATGTATATTGATACATTACAATGTTTGAACTGATTTCGTTTGGTCTTTGCATTCTTCCGGGGGGGTTGGGGGTTGTTACTGTGATGTTTGTAATTGCATTGGTGTGTGTGTTGTAATATGCAAGGGTGGGGGTGGGGGTGTTGCGTGTGTGTCCCCCTGACTTTAGCCTCCCCCCTCACCTATGTCGTAGGTGCAGTACTCACCGTTGTCTTCGCCGCCGCCGCCGCTGCTCTTCGTAGATGACTAGGAAGAGAAGGGCAGGTAGGATTTGTAATTCCGGCTCCATGGTGTCCTCCTTCTTCGTGGGATGTGTTAAGGTGAGCGTTTTCCCATTGCAGAAACTGTTTCCACTGTGTTTTTATCCACGGTGAATCCGCCCCGGAAAAGGTGGCGGATTGGCGGGTTGTGATACTATGGGCGGTACATTGTCTTCCGCCTGTCTGTTGGCGGTGACCGCTGCGCTGCTTGTCTGTACCGCCGTGGCGGTCGGAGTGTTAAAGTGGCTGTCTTTGTTGGCGGTTTCCGCCACGGTCATGATTCCCTTTTTTTTCCGCCGGCCTGTTGCCGGTATTACCGCACCTTTAACACCGTCTGCCAAGGTTGTAATGACCACCATAGTATTGTGGGGTATGTGTCCTGACAGTGAAATATTGCTAAATTTGTTTTCCACTGTTGCAAGGCCTGTCCCTCTCCTAGGTTAACAGGGGGCTACCTTTAAATCTGATTAAAGTGTAGATTCCCTTTGGGAGCGGATGGACATGTGGAGTTTGGGGTCTCTGAGCTCACAATTTAAAAATACATCTTTTAGTAAAGTTGATTTTAGGATTGCATGTTTGAAAATGCCACTTTTAGAAAGTGAGCATTTTCTTGCTTATACCATTTCTGTGACTCTGCCTGTTTGTGGATTCCCTGTCTGGGTCAGTTTGACAGTTGGACTTGTTGGACCTCACACTAGACAGTGACACAAAGGGAGCTGGGGTGTAGCCTGCATATCCTGATGAGCCATCTGTGCTAGGAGGGAGGGTAGGAGTGGTCACTCACACCTGAAAGGGCTGTGCCTGCCCTCACACAACGCAGTCCCCAACCCCCTGGTGAGTGTTTGGGGCCTGGCCTGGGCAAGGCAGGATTTCATATTCAAAAGAGACTTTACTTTGAAGTAGGCCTACTTCAAAGGAGAAATTGGGTATAAGAAGGGCACCCAAAACCACAGACGTGAGAAACACTTCTGGAAACAAGAGGAAACTCTGCCTGGAGAAGAGCTGAGGAAGAAGAGCTGCCCTGCCTGTGACTGTGATTTGTGGAGCTATCCTGCAGTTGCTGCTTCTGACTTTGTGTACCTTCCATCTTGAGAAGACATCTCCAAGGGCTTGATTTAGAGCTTGCCTCCTGTTGTTTGAAGCCTCAGACACAGCAAAGACTTCTCTCTGCCAGCACCTGGATCCTCTGGAGAGATTCCTACTCTGCCCTGTGGTGCCCATCCAGTTCCTGGGACCATGTAAGAAGCTGGCAGCCTAAAGACAAGGAAATCCATGCACAGAGCACCGTGCGGGGAAAAGATCGACCCAACTCCGATCTGCGTCTGAGGAAACGACACGCAGCCGGCTCCGCAGCTGAGAATCGACGCTCGCAGGAAACGCGACAGAAGAATTGACGCACGGAGCAGGAGAAACGGCGTGCAGCATCGCTGATGGAGGCTGGAAGATCACCATCTGCGCTGTGGGGTTTTCAGATCATCGTGCGGTTGGATTTCCGACTCCAATACTGCTGCCTGTGGAAAAACAACGCAAGGCCTGTCCGGACCTGAGAGTGCTGACCAGATCGACGCATCGCTCTCCTGCGGAGAGAAGAAACGATGCGCCCCAACCCGGCGAAAGGAGAAACGACACAAGGTCCCGCTCGTGAGTGAAATAAATGCATCGCAAGCCCTTTTTGATGCACATTCGCCCGTGCAGAGTATTTTTGATGCACCCAAGGTACTTTTTCACGCTGACAGCGTCAGTGTGTGTGTTTGAAACTACCTAAAGACTTTTTTTGATTTTTAATTGATAACTTGACTTGTATATTGTGAATTTTTGTCGTTTTGGTGTTGTTTTGTTTAGATAAATATTTCCGATTTTTTTAAACTGGTGTTGTGTGATTTTATAGTGTTTTCATTGAGTTACTGTGTGTTGCTACAAATACTTTACACCTAGCACTCTGAAGTTAAGCCTACTGCTCTGCCAAGCTACCAAGGGGGTAAGCAGGGGTTAGCTGAGTGTGATTCTCTTTTACCCTGACTAGAGTGAGGGTCCTTGCTTGAACAGGGGGCAACCCGACTGTCAACCAAAAACCCCATTTCTAATACTCATAAAGCCATGATTGTCCATTCAGCCAACATCTATACCCTTTATTGTGATACTGTCTAGGAGGAATAACTAAAGGCCAATTGCACCTAGCCATGCAACGCAGGATGCAAGACCACTTTCCAAAAGTGACATTTTCAGAATTGTGACTTAAGATCCAACTTTACCATTAAAGAGAGTTTTAAATGTTAGTTCCCCAGACACCGAACATGATGATCTCACACACTCCTGAGCAAAAGTTATCAGTTATTCAATGTATTAAAATAACCCAGTGTTATCCAATAGGAGCGGTAGGGGTTGCAGCCTTTCAATAGCGAAAAACAAATTTGAGAGTTTTTCAGTACCAGAACGTGTAAAATCTAAAAGTACATGTCCAACTTTCTAAACACAACGCATCCTGCCCTATGGGTTGTTTCGGGCCTGGCCTAGGGGTGACTTAGATGTATCAAAAAAGAAGGTTTACGCTTGGCAAAAGTTATATTTTTCCAAGTTGAAATGGCAGTTTAAAACTGCACACACAGGCAGCAATGGCAGGTCTGAGACATATTTTGAAGGGCTACTTAAGTGGGTGACACAATAAGTGCCATAGCCCCACTAGTAGCTTTTAGTTTACAGGCCCTGTGTACATGTAGTACCACTTAATTGGGGTTTTTAAAGTAAATTAAACAGACTAACTGTGTGTAAGCCAGTTTTTCATTGTTTAGAAGAGAGAGCCTAAGCACTTTAGTACTGGTTAGCAGGAAAGCCAGTAAAGCCAACAATAACAAAAACGAGTTCAGAAATTAGGAGTAGTGAAAGTAAAATGTTTGGGGTGACCCCACAGAAGGGGCCTGGTCCAACACCACGCAAGTCCCTCATGTCCACATGCAACTCCACAGTGCCCAACTAGTCACACCTTTTCAGTTTTAATCAGCCTCCTCAGCCACTGTTTTATATTTCTGGTGCCACTTCCTACTTCAAATGCAACAAATAATTAGGTGATGGAAGGAATATTTGATGTACTGTCAGCATCTGGGGATCACTTGAATCTGCCTTTTAGCCCTTTATTTTTCACCTATTGTGCTATTCTACACATACACTAGCCTTCTACAAATAACCCTTGGTACTGAACTAATGGGAACAGTGCAGCGCAAACCGCCAGACCCAGTCCCTCAATGCTGGAACATAAACAATCCCAGAATGGTTTTGGGCTATTTAGGCATACCTTAAGCTCCACCGTAAATTCTCTACAGACTGTGCAGCACATGAGCACTCAACAACGATTAGCTGTAATGCGGCAGGTTTAGCATTGTGCTTGTAGGCCAGATTGTTTCCTGTGCTGCATGTGCAACTTTGCATGTGGATGAGACATTGACCAGGAACCAAAGGTTTTTGCTGAAATGCCGCAGATTGGCTCCTTAAAATTTTTTCCCACTACAGTCTGTTATGCATTCCCACATTTCGTCTGCTCAATCTCAGACATGCAGAGTGACCCGGGAGAGACAGAGTACAGGCACGCCTACCTTCCTGGGGAGGACAGACGCTCTGAACTTTTTGGGACGGAGGGTGGGGTGGGGGGGGAGGGATACACCCTTCAAAGCCTTCCATCCGCCCGTATGGTTTAAATGTATGTGCATTACCTGAAGTTTAATCCTTTAAAGTTCGACGTGTTGGCTGATTTCCACCCAGATCTAGGCCATTCTGGTGCAGTTCTGCCTTCAGGCCCAGAGTGCTTATGGTGTCATTCCCCTCAAATTGTGCCATAAACTAAATAATTTGTCTTTGTTATTAACTCCAGCTTGCATGTGCAGGCTTATATGAAATGCATTGGCCAGTCTGCACATTTCCAGTTTCACAGCTAAACAAGAAAGAAACGCTACATCTGAGCAGCTCACTTTGCGACTGTAGTCCAGGCTTGGCTCCTCGTATCCAAACTTGTTAACTAACCTCGTTGGATGTACCCAGGACATTTAGTGTGGCGGGTTGTGCCTTTGTGCATCACAATTAGCAATTAGAAACAGACATAGAACCTGGGACGAGTCGTACTAATGTGCTGGTCCCAAAAATGGGTCACAATTTGCGACAAAAATGTTTGTGACAAGTTTGGAAATTTGTAAATCATCCTATGTACTATTAAGTTGGTGCTCGAAATCGCCAACTGGAGCGGCTAGCAATCCAACCTATCTCATGAATATTCCTGAGGTAGGTCCCTAGTTGAAATCACTCTGATTAGTGGATATCACAGAGATAATGGCCTGCGCGGTTCAGGAGACCATCATGTCTGGGATTGTCTTTTAGTAAATAAACTTTTTTTGAAAGCCTGTTTTCCTCCCTAGCATTACAATTAAAACACCTATTTCTTTCTCAACACTGTATGCAAGAACGGATAAAGTATTTAAAATCATAGCTGCAGTCCCTGTTATAGTTCATGTTTTGTTTGATGGCGCTTGGCAAATGTGTTCCTATTCCCTAGCAATACTTGATTTTCCTATATGTTTCTGTATTTAAGTAGCTCATAAGGTAAACTAAGTCACCTCTAGGTGAGTTCATGCTGTGAGCAGCTATTTATGAGAAGCCTGACTGAGACCTCAGTAAATGATACTGAACGTGTTATGAGTTTCCAATGTTTGTCAGTCTCAAAGGAGTTCACGTTACCTGCTCATCCAGTTATTGACCCCTCTGCAGAGAGCGATGGTCACATATATGCCATTTGGAAGTATGATTTTATGGGAAAGTGTGATAAGGACATACAGAACTTTTGAAATATTGAAATTGATGCGACATTGAATGAAAATCTGTGCTAGCAAGCACTGGTAAAACCAAACATGCTTTCTTTTAGGTGTGTGTGTTTATTGTTTTGTGATGTATTTGGATGCACTAACTGAAAACACAGATAGATGCACCCACATACTGCTCAGATGGTACACTGTGTCAAACACAGAATTCTAGTTCACATGGGTTGGTCCACGCTCATAATTTCATAGACCACGTCTCTTGTAAAGCATTCCAATTTAGGCTTCTTCGGCCATGTCCCACCACCACTTTTTTAACCTACTTAAATCACCAGGTGTTCCCAACCTTTTCCATGCTCCTTTAAAGCCAGTGGGGGTGGGGGGCATACATTTGGTCATGTGTCTCCTAGGCTTTGAAAGCTTGACAGACTGAGATGTTTATCATACAAAAAGTCTTTACCTCAACAGCTCTCAAAACTGGTAAGGATCTCATGGGGATTTCAAAGGGACTGTAGTGCTCTTAGAGCCAATCTGTTCTCTTACTACAAGAGCCCAGGATTAGTGTCTAGAAAACAAGGAGACCTTTTCCTGGGGCTATCACTGCATCCATAAATTAATCTCTGCCATATCTGCACACTAACGCCCAGTGCATCTTTGTTTGCCCAACGACTTCAATCCAAGGGTGATGAACTTTCCAAACATCCTCTATTTTTGAGTTTGGAAACACGGAAGGCGGTCCTTGTGTGATGCTTGCGAACAATTGTATTTTGTGTAAATTAATATTAATGATAATAATAATAACAATAATAACAAAATTCATATTAATAATTTGTATTTATGTAAAGCAGTGAGAAGGTGCTACAGATCCTATGTAAACAATCCTTATAGTGCTTGCTGTCACTATAACTAAGTTCAAGTATACTCATTATTTCACCTTGAAAGCATGAAAGGTAGATATAAACCACTGACTTCCGGATCTGTAGTTTTCTTATAAATCTCTGCAGCATGCCCAGTAACCTCATCACTGCTGTAATGGAATAGTAAGAAACAGCTTATAGGTTACACACTTACATATTCACACAACTCTGAATGGGACTCATTACCAGTGGCGGCTGGCAGCTTTAGGATGGAGGGGGGCGGGCGGGGCACACACACACTCATTCTTTCACACACAGACACGCACGCACATCCATTAACACTCATACCATGCAAACATGCACGCACGCACCAAACATTCATTTTAAAACATCACACACACTCATTCTTTCACATACGCACGCACATCCATTAACAACATTCATACCATTCAAACATGCACACACACGCCAAACATTCAATTTGAAACATCACACACATACACACACACAATTACCTTCGGCCTCCAGGTCCCAGGAAGGTTGGGACTGCTGCCTTCCCTCATTGGCTGACCTTATTTTTTGCAGCAGCTTTTTGCAGCAGCTGCATTACATTTCTGGCTATCTTGTTGGGATAGTGAATTTCCAGTAAAAAGTTACAGAGTGGTGCGGAACCATAATTTAGGGATTCAGCATGTTACCATCAGGGCACATTTGGATCTTAGAGCTATATGAGTAGCTCTCTGAGTTGTATAACTGCTTATCTTTAGCTCTTTTATTAGCAGCAGATAGAGTCCCCCTTGCTGCAATATGGTAGAAGGGCTTATTTTAGACTCATGTTGTGCACTAGTTTGATGTATAACTTGGGGTACACTGACCAAATGTAAAGTTTTTACATAGTGCATTTTAACTGAATTACCTTCTGGTGGGTAATCCCAAGTCTTTTAGGATTCATATGTACCTGCAGGTCGTGCAGGTTTCTGATGCAGACATTGATGGTTATAAGCCATCTCACTAGAAAAAGAGAGACTATAGGAAATTACTAGCTTTTGTGTGGTGTTTCCCTAGATTTTGCCCTATTTGCTGGCTGGCTGCAGAAATCTGTGCACTTTACTCCTGCCAACCATTGGTAAAATGTATTTGATTCTCCTTTAATCATGATGAAATTGGTATATTCATTATAGGCATATTTACCTTTTCTATAAGTACCTAGAATAACTTTCAAAATTTACCCAGGGACTGAACATTAAATAACACTAGTGGACTGCAGCACCCATTGTACTATCCACTACAGTGACAGTGCAAAACATGTCTCCAGGCTTATCACTGTAGCCTCACTAAAGCAACTGCAAGTCAATCTATCAGAATAAACCATCTTTTTATATATTACAAGACACCCCTAAGTAGGCCTTAGATCCCATAAGGCAGGGTACATGGTATTTAAATGTAGTCCTTACAGTGACTAGCACCTAAAAGCTACTTTCACTTAGCATGGCTGTCTGTTCTACAAGAAAACACTAGGATATCAATTAAATTTAATACTGCTATCGCCGGATGGTGGACAATAGCTAGAAACTCCATTCTAGGACTCTGAAATATTTGTTAAAAGCCCAATTCACATGGGTGGTTGAATATTTAATAAAGGTTAAGGAAAATGTATTTTCAGAAATTTACCTTTTCCCTTCCTAAAGCCCCTGGAAGCTAATTTGCTTTAGCCTCCAGCCTCGGCCCTTTGAGTGCTTAATCTTGAAGGAGGCATCAAAAACTGTTCCCAGGCCAAAGACAAAGGCTTGGGTGTGGAGGGATGTTTATTTTCCTCTGGGAAGATAACCATTTGTGCAGTGCCCAGGAACTGAATTAACTCCACCTAGGCCTTGTATTTCACAAACAGATGCCAGATAACCCTTGGCCAAGCCCCTTCTTTGTCTACCAGTCAGGCAGGCTCCAGTCTCAGAGGGGACTGTCTGAAGTGACAAAAGAGGCAGGGTTGCCTATTTCCCTGACTACATCAGTGTTGTGGGAACACAGGCTCTGCTAAAGCAGAGAAGGGTTTCACCATCTTGGGTTTAAGCGGAGAGGATCACTGTGAGATTGTTTGCAGTAGGGCACAAATGAAATGTTGCAAAGGTGTGAGGTGTAACCCCTGAGAACGTTTACCCTGTGTGCCTGTAGTACAGTTCTAAACTGCCAGTTTGACCTGATAAATAAAGCTTTTGCCAACCCTAAAACTTCCTTTTTAGTACTTTTAAGTCATCCCTATGGTAGATCCTAAAATGCTCAAAGGGCAGGGTGAACTGTATTTAAAAAGTAGGATGTGTGCTAAAGTTTTACATGTCCTAAGAGTGAAAAACTCAAAGTCATTTTTCACTGTTGTAAGGCCTACCCCTCCCATTGACCAACACTGGGTTTTCTTACTACATTTAATAAGTGCTATTTTTAGATTGGGAACAGATAGATGTGTTGTTGTTTTCACTCAAATTAACTGTCATATTGAATGGTGAAGTTGCATTTTAATTTACAATTCTGAAAATGCCACTTTTAGGAATTCTGATTTTCTTGTCCCAACCATCTGTGCCTACTACCAGTATCCTGGTTCACATAACTGTGAATTGCTCAGCTATTGAGGTTTGTGTATTACTTCCAGAGAGTGACGCAGAGGGCACTTAGGTGTGAACAGGATGGATGGGGAAAGGCAGTATGCAGCACCACTTACACTTTAGGGGGCTTTGTCTTCTGCACACAAAGGAACCTGATACCAGTGCTGCCCTGCCTTGTGTCAGCCACAGTTTGGAGCCTTGACAGGGGAAGTGGGAGATATTTTCAGGATGAGAAGTGAGGTAGGACAGAGAGGCCCCCAAATAAAAACTAACACAAGGTAGAAATATTAAACATCCTGAGCCATTCATCAGAACACCCCTGGACACATGGAAGGCACAAAAGAAGGATTGCCCTGCTGCTTGAAGGACTGCCTTATTGTCTGAGAAGGAAACTTGGACCTGCCTGTCTTCATCCCAAGCTGTCCAGAGTGACTCCAAGGGTCAGCTGGCTGACCCCCTGTGTGAGCTACAAGGGCATAAGAAGCTTCACATGGATCCCTATAACTGCCCAGCTGATCTGCCACAACAGAACTTGCCTAGGCCTGCAATTGGGCCTGCCTAAGCCTTGCTGGCAGCCTGTGCTGGGGTGGGTCCTAATCCCCAAGAGGTGTCTCCCAGGTCCTGGTCCCTTGGCTTGCTTCAGAAGGTACTCCTGAAGAAAGAGGAATATCCTGAAGTTTGGACTCCTCGTAAACGGGCCTGTTCACACCAATTTTCTGCCACCTGCTGAGACCGGCTCTTCGCACCAACAATGACTACCTGTAATGACAAGCAGTGCAAGACCTGCACTTCAAGGTACAGCAACAACAGCCCACAATGACCGGCAATGCAAAGCTACAGCACCAACCATCCCTGACACCCAACTGACCATCTATGATGCCCGACTTGCTCATCACACTACACCACAGACTGTATGCAATTCTCAATCTCTTGCTCGCAACCTCCTCCCACGTGAACAGACCTCTTTGCACCAGACTTCAGAAGGTAAATTTTCAGAAGGACTAACCTCGCCACTGTATCTGATATGAGCTCCATTGTAGTAGATATGAACTTGTGACTCTCTTCTGTTCTAGCCCAACCAGTTAACCGTGAGTGACCCTTTGTGCATTTAGGTGTTGTTTTGACTAAAATCTTTAAATTTGAATATCTCAATTCTAGTGATTTGAATTTTGTGGTTTTTATGTCATTTTATTTATTAAATGCTATTTTATTCTTTGGCATTGGGTTGGGACTTTTCTTGCGTGTGCTCTTTACTTGCCGCTAAGTTAAGCCAAGCTACCAGAGGGTTAAGCACAGGATAACTGTTGTCTGAGTGTGGCTTCCACACCCCTCAACCAATAACCCAAATGTCTAGAATAATGATACAAATTCATACTACAAATCATGAAACAAGCGCTTTGTAAGAGTACATATTATGTCTTAATACTGGGAACTAGTACATGATGCAAGCAGGGGACAGACATTCATTTTGAAAGGGAAGCATATTTCTCAATAGTCGTGTAATAGTATATGGAGTAGGTCCCAAGAGAGGCTCATTGTGAGAACACTTTACTTCAGTGCTGGGATAGTAGTGTATATGACGTTTGACTGGCAGGGCATTGTCAGAGCTCTTAGGGTGCTCCATTACTGGGATAACAGTGTATAGTCTAGGTCATGATAGATTTCAAGTTTAAGGATTCTACCAGTTAAGTTGCTCATGCTGAGTGGATTCTCCCACACCAGATAAGAAAGTCTACATTGCCTATTGGGACTGAAGCCTAAAGCAATAAAACATTGCATTTTCAGAATAGCAGACCTTCCCATTATGGACAGTGCAACACTGCCATATACTTTGTGACTGGGCAAAGGGGAGGCTTTTGTGCTGCATCACTAGGCCAAGCTTACTAGACATGTTCTAAATATTTCAATAAAAATAAAATCCAATTAATTAATAACACACAAGTTAAATGTAGGCCTAACCAAATGCTGCATTTTAAACGTGCATTTTCCTTTCAAAACTTTCCATGATCTAAATTTGCAAGACTTGCTCGATTTGCTAAAATTAACAAATTCTGAACTGCTTTAGCTCAGCAGAAATGTTTCTATCATAACTTTTGCATGTCCTTTCCATGACGTAAACTTCCTATGCTAACAAAGAAAGTTACATTCTTCTATTCGTTGTTAACCGCTTGACCTACATTGGGCTCTCAAAACTTGCTAAATTAATCTTAAACTTCCTTCTTCATTAATAGGCTTCTAGAGTGAATATGTATATGACAGGAGATGATTTAATGTGTACATTAGTGTTCTATCTGTCAAAGACCAAGGCAGCTGAGAAATGTGCTAGATATTTCATTATGTTTCAAACTTCTACAACATGTAACAACAGAAAGTGCTCATGTATCACAGTGTTCTTGTGCTCTGATTAGCTGATCTAATACTTTATCTGAAGAAAATGTTAACATATGTATATTATTGTAATTCATATAAAAGTGTCTCAGGGAAAGAACAGAGAGACCTTGCTTACAAGACCTTGTTCGGGAGAACACTCGCTTTCAGACTTCTCCGATTTGCTCACTGTCTTGCTAAAGAGACTGATACTTTACTGTTTATGAGTGTTAGAACTGGCAGCTCTTGGTGTGGTTTCCCTGTATTTTTGCTTCTGACCTCCTGTTTTTAGATCCTGGGCTGTAATTAGTTTTTGCTGATTTTGATACTCTGGGCACTTTACCACTGTTAACCAGTGCTAAAGTGCAAGTACTCTCTGTCTAAATTGTATTGGTAATTGGCTTTTCCAGGACTGGCATATTTGATTTACTGGTGGTAAGTCCCTAGTAAAGTGCACTAGAGGTGCCCAGGGTCTGTAAATCAAATGCTACTAGTGGGCCTGCAGCATTGATTGTGCCATCCACATGGATAGCCCTGTACACATGTCTCAGACCTGCCACTGTAGTGTCTTTGTGTGCAGTTTTAAACTGCCTGTTCAACCTGGCAAGTGTACAGACTTGCAAGAACCAAACCTTCCCTTTTACTACATGGAAGTCACCCCAAAGGTAGGCCCAAGGTAGTCCCCTGGGCAGGGTGCAGTGTATTTAAAAGGCAGGACATTTACGGGTGTGTTTTACATGTCTTAAAAGTGAAATAGTGCTTAATAAATTCATTTTTCAAGGCCTAGCTCTCCCATAGGTTAACATTGGGATTGCCTAGAAGTACCTTCTAAGTGAAATCTCCCATTGGGAGCAGATAGAGATATGGAGTTTGATGTCTCTGAACACACAATGTAAAATTCACCTTTTAGTGAAGTTGGTTTTTAGATTGTAAGTTTGAAAATGCCACTTTTAGAAAGTTACCAAGGAGAAGAGCATGATGCTTTAGGAGGACCTGCCACTCTGACTGTTGCTTTGCTGTGCTGTGTTGGCCTACTGCTTCTGCTTCTGCCTTGAGAGGGAAAGGACTGGACTTTGCTTTCTGAAATCCTGCTTGTGAAGTTTATCCAAGGGCTTTGACTGAGCTTGCCCCCTCTTCTGAAGTCTCAGGGCCATCAAAGGCGTCATCTACCAGCACCTGGGCTCTCTTGCTGAGACCCTTAGCCTGTCAAGTGGTACCACATCTACACCCTGGGCCCGTGAAAGGAGAAGCCAGTGAACCCAAGGTGAAAATCCATGCACAGGAGCCGAGTGGCAGACAAATTGACGCAGCGCCTGCACTGCAGCTGAAAAATCGGCGCAGTGCTGGGGAAATCGATGCAGCGCCAGCTTAGCGTGGATTTATCACTGTCATGCATCCGGATTTACCACGCATCATACCTGGGCATCAAAATGTTCAACATCACCGCATGGATCTGAGGCTGCTTGTCCAGGAACCGATGCATCGCTTACCAGGCGGAGAAAGAATCGACACATGACCTAGCTTGTGAGTAAGGAATGGACGCACTGCTTGCTTTTCCGACACACGCTTACCCGTGTGGGTTTATTTTTTATGCATACCAGGTACTTTGTGGTAAAACAATGCATCTATTATTTTTTATGGTTTAAGACTTTTTCCTTTTAAAATTCATATCTTGCTTATGTGTGTTGGATTTTTTTTGTTTTGGTCTTGTTTTAGATAAATATTGGTTATTTTTCTAAACTGATATAGAGCCCTTTTGTGGTGTCCTCACTGTGTTACTGTGTGTGTTTATACAACTATTTTAATCATTCCCTTTTAGAGAAGCCTGACTGATTGTGCCAAGCTACCAAGGGGGTGAGCAGGGGTTATCTGAGCTGTGTATCTCACTTGCCCTGACTAGAGTGAGGGTCCCTACTTGGACAGGATGTAAACTTAATTAGAGACCCCAGTTCTAACAATGAGTTTGAAACAAGCTTTTCCAATGCTGGTTTGTGTTCTGTCAGGCTTTTCATGCATGTGGGCATATGTAGCCTCCCACCAACATTTTACTTTCAGTCATGGTGTAACACAAACACCTGAAGTAACTGTAGTGTTGGGGCCCTAGGCCCCCATGCTACTAAAATAGACAACACAGGCACAGTTGCATGGTAGGTATAACTGGCACTGGGCACGTGCGCCAGGCCCTTTTTATTGCCAGGGTCACCTGACCGGTGACACCTGTGTTGGGTGGGTGTGGGGTGTAGGTGGGAGGCCAGCCCTCAGCAGAGAGGCTGGCAAAACACTAGAACATGTCCAGCAGGACACTACATTCCTCCAAAACTTTGAGGAACAAAACCAAGTCCAACCTGCAAAAGAAAACACAGTAACAAAAACACCACCATCAGTCTCTCTGCCTCGAGAAGGCAGGCCGCAGGATTGCAGTGGGCAGGTGCAGCTGGGAGCACACGGATCCTTCTGCACGAGTTCATGATTTAACCAGGTACAGCTGGGCACGAACACTGTGTGGAAGAGGTCCGGACTCTGACAGTCAGATGGTTGGTTAAGCGTCCACTGATGCGCTGCGGTTCAGTCCTGTGGGCACTCGTGGCGAGGCTGGTGGTGTTTACAGTTCAATTTGTTCGAATAGGATGTATCATTCGAATTGGGTGTGTCATTCGAATTGGGTGCATCACGAGCGTTGGTGGAGTCCACTGTGAATCTGCTTGCCGAGACATCCTGGCTTCACAAAGGCCAATCTCTTGAAGACGGATGACATCTGTGGTGGCGTGAAGTCCTCCTCTGAAGCCTTTGTTGTACATCCTGACACTCTGATGGCAGAGCTGCTTCCAGACCACCTCTCGTTTGTGGACTCTTCACTCTGGAACTTCCTCGAGGCCTTTTCGATGGGTTTGCCACGGGATTGGCATGGACTATGCTGGGCTGCGTGTGGGCCATCTGCAGGCCGCTGCAGGCTCTCCGACAGGAGCCATGGTCAAATCATTTGTGCAACCACAAGGGTGGATGTTTCGTAGTCAGGGCGCTTGCCGACATGGATCAGGTGCATGCGGGCTCTCAGACGGTCTCAGGGCAATTGTCTCTCACGTTGCCAGGAATGTGTCTAGTTGGTGTGATGTTAATTCACTGAAGACAGTCTTGGCGTGCTGTGACCTGTTGGAGTCTCCAGGGCACAGCCTTGCTGGCCCCTTGACTTCATCGGTGGGGCAATGTCCAGTCCTCTCTCAAGCTTGAGAGGCCCCTTGTCTGGGTTGTCACGGGACTGCTTGTGGTCTGCGCTGGGGCTCCTTGTGTGCCACATAGGGAAGCTGCAAGACCTCCTAGGAGCCACTGCCTAGTCGCTCGTGCAATTACAGGGGTAGATGGGTCTAGGTCACGACTTGCTCTTGTCACCGAGAGCAGGATACAGACAGGGCAAGCAGTTGGTCATTGGTTGACTGGTTCTTCAGAGCATTAAAGCAGAGGAGGTGTAGGACTCAAGTCTGGTTGTTTAACTGCTCTCTTGATGGATACCGTGATGCACATGGCAATGATGATGTTTGCCATTTGAAGACCTGGACGACAAGTGATGTTGCTGGAGTGAGGGTGATTGGAGGGACTTAGTCATAGCTAGTGCAGTCTTTCTTTTCCTCATGTGCAGATGCTAGCTGTGACGCCATCTGCTTTAAGCAGCCGGTGACAGGTGGCTTGGACGGTCACACTGTGAAGCGTGGGGCAAGTACGCGGTTTGCGCATGGCGTCTTACATTTGGTACTCCCGCTGAGCTGTCTCCAGTGCCGACACCGCACCCCGGTCGCTGTCTTGTCTGTGGGTGCACTCTTTCTTTGTTGCATGAGTCCTCCATCTCTCCACCCTGTTGATCTTCCGTTCTTGTTCTTCTGTGGTCGTCAGGTGTTGCAGTGTGACAGGTGATGTCACAAAATCTTCTTTCTTCCTTCTTCTTAGTGTGGTGCTGTGCCACGCTCTCTTCTCCTTTGTTGTGTGGACCTTTCGAAGGTCCTGTCCTGTCGAAGGACTAGGCGTTTCTCAGTGTTGCTGGGTGGCATCGTGCCACTTGGGGTGTGCGACTCTCCTCTTGCCTGTTGCGAGTCACTGCCGACTCCGTCTTGAGGCAGTGTGGGGGAGGACACTCCTTGTGCAACTCTCCTCTTGCCTGTTGCGGGGCAGGGGCGACCGGCCCGGCCGCTTTTCCTTTTCTCCGCCTTTTACTTTCTCGGTGCGCAACAGCACCATTACTTGAAAACAGAGGGGGGAAACGGCCCCAGTGCATTTTCATTTGTTCTTGGTGCACGATCGCACCATGTCCTTCACTCGCGGCCGCAACAGCGTGGCACACGCGGCGACCGCATTACTTTCTTGGGGGCAGGGGCGGCCGGCCCTGGCCATTGCTTGGTGCCCTTTTCTATATTTCAAAATGCGCGACAGCACCGTATGTGCACATTGCGCGGGCCCGGCAGCCTTCCCACATGCTGTGGGCCGTGCTTCACTCGACACGGGGCGGCCTTGGGCAAATGCGGGGAGGGGCAGCAGGACAGCCTTTACCTTCCTCCCAAGTGCTATTCGGGCTGGGGCTGCATTGCGCTTTCCTCCTTTTCAGCAGCGGCAGTCTGTCGAGGGGAAAGCACGCACTGATGGGAGGGTTCTTTCCTTGTACCCCCGGGCTCACCTCATGCCCGGTGGGGTTAGCAGGCACTTTGTTGGTGCTGTCCTCGTCACTCAGGCTGGTGCCACTCCTCCTCACGAGGAAACGCTCTGCTTCAGGCCCAATTACCTCTAGGGTGGGTCAGACCCGCCTCGTCGCCAATGTAGTGTTGGGGCCCTAGGCCCCCATGCTACTAAAATAGACAACACAGACACAGTTGCATGGTAGGTATAACTGGCCCTGGGCACGTGCGCCCGGCCCTTTTTATTGCTAGGGTCACCTGACCGGTGACGCCTGTGTTGGGTGGGTGTGGGGTGTAGGTGGGAGGCCAGTGCAAAACACTAGAACGTGTCCAGCAGGACACTACAGTAACTACAAGGACCCCAAACCTTCAAGTGGCCTCCTATTCAGTCAAAGGTAAATGAATATCTTTGAGATATAGGAGACTCAGAGACCTCTCATCACATTCAGCTGGGGGGATCACTTTGCATTGGTCCGCTGCCTTCAGTTTCCTACCCTTCTTATAGATACACCACATACAAGTGAATTCAGTTAGACTAAGAACAACATGGTGTCACGTCATCAGAGCAGTGTTTCCAGTCCCACATATTCAATTAACAAACCATTTCATTCCAGCTTCGAATTGTGTTTTTACCCACAAATATCAGGACACAGCAGTTTCGTAAAATGTGCATACCTGGGTTGGAAATATGGCTTCTCCCTTGAAAAGGTGCCAGATGGCCAAAGAGTCTGTCATTACCCCAACATAAATAAATTCGACTTGTTGACATAGAATATGTCACAGTCTGGTCAGGTGTGTTGTCTCCTATTCTGGCTGAAAGCTTGTGAAGGCACCGAATCTCAGCAACCTCTGCCCGTTCTCCACTGAGAGAGAAAGAAATAAACAGGAGCCTCCTGTGCAGGTTCCTACCCTTCTCCAGCTGGGTCAGCTTTGCCTTAGCGAGCCACGTGACGACCGAACTGGGTCAAGTTGAAGGAGCGATTGGAGAACCGTGGAAGAAGCAATGAACAAGGGAGCTAGCAGGAACCATGTGCCGAAACCTAAGGGCGAGGCACAGACAGACGCCGAGCTCGAAACTGTAACTGAGTTTCGCATTGTTCTCGCATCCGAAGACGGCCACGCCAAGTGGCAAAATATCTCTCGTACGCAGATAGGGAGTTATTCCCTATTTAAATTAAACGTCTTTGAAACACTTATCGTAAGGACGGCGACACTTTGCGCTTAGTTTACAAGAACACTGCAGAAACGTTTTGTCACCATGCACGCCCACTTAAAATCTGTCTCTGTACTGTGCCTCAGTTGAAGCGATTGCAGAGCCACTGAATTAGGAATCCAGACCCAAGGGGAAGATGAAAGCTTTTAGTGAGGGGATAAAATGACCGTGCTGATACCATCTCTGAGCAGACGAGATCCTCTGTCCCGGGAGAGGGAGCTCTTGAAAACGTAAGCTGGGGAGCACAGCTGAGGCATCAAATCGATATGCCTGGAAGCATTGGGAAGGTAAAGTCCTCGCATCCCATGCCCTCTGATTCAGTGAAAACCGGAGAGAGCGCGGATAGTTTAATGCTCATGTTTTAATCCATATATGTTGTTCGGAATAGCCAGAAGTGGTGTGCGTGGGGGTAATACAGAAACACCCACCTTTTATCCGAGACCTGCTTCTCAGCAGGAGTAAAAGCGTACTGAGAGCCACCTTTTATCCCCACACCTGCTGTTCCGCGAAGGGACGGGAACACCTTCTATCCCACACCTGGTGCTCCGACAACGTCAGGGATGGATCGATAGTACTATACATAGGCTATGACATCTTATCTCAGATCCTTCCGTGGCTGGGAGAAAGAGCGGGGACAGTCCAGAGACATCCACCTGTCTTCTCACACCTGCTTTTGCGCGAGCTGTCATCCGCGCGAGGTTGCTGATCACGCAAGGAGAGCCGGCGCTGATTGGCCGCACAGCCAGGACCCGAGGGAGCGCGGCTAGCGGCTCTGAAATGTAAACAGTGAAAGCGGGACAGGGGGAGAACGAGCTCCAGCTACGGCTGCCACTGACAGCCCTATAAGGGACGCGGATGGATCCGGCCGCGTGCCACCGGGTCACCTCGCGCAGCTGCTCCTGATGGACTTCCAGCGCGGGATGCCGCTCCTCTGGCTGCCGGGGCAGCACGCTCTACAGTAGGCGTAAGGAGCCGGGGGCAAGAGAACTCAACCCCATCCCGGCGCAGCCTCGGAACCATGGAGATGAACATGAGAAAATTCACCGTGCGCAGGTTTTTCTCGGTCTACCTGCGCAAGAAGTCCCGCTCGAAGACCTCCAGCTTCAGCAGATATGAGGTACAGCGCCAAAGCTCAGCATTTCATCAGCGCTGCCAAATGTGTGGAAATAAAACAGGCGGTATAAAAGTTTGTCATTAGATTAGCAGTTGGCAGCCTGTTTGTGTTTCTTTAAGTAAGTGAGATGTGATATACGGTGAACTAGCAGCTGTTAAAACGCTCAAAAGTGCATGGACACAAGGTTCAGGCAGGCCGTCCAATGAGTGATGCTACGATCTTTTTCAGAGCTCAAGTACAGGCTATCAAACAGAGCGACATTCTGAAATATTTACTGTATTTGATGTGTAAATCAGAAATGTAAACACATTAATTTATTTCCTCCTAATGGCTTTTTAAACAGGTAGCGAACTGTGTTCCACCGAGGTGACTATAAACTAAGGGACAAAGCTAGCTAGTGCGGCGTTCCACGGCATGGCATTTTCTGACCCCAAAAGAAACCCCAAGTTAGAGCACAGAATCATTCTATGCTCCCACTTGGGGTTTCTTTCACAGGTAGACATACACCTGGCGTATCTTCTTTACGTTGCTATGTATTTCATCTTATGTGTGTACTTTTCTATTGTTCTCCTAAGAGGGCCAACTAGGAAGGTGTGCCATACACAGGGAAATCAGGCTGTTGGTTCGGCTATGGCAGATGCAGCAAATAGATGGAATATTAATATCGGTTTGTAGCACTGCCTGTGAAAATATAGAGAATCGTACTGTCGAACTATGTGAAATACTTGCACTGCATATCTTTTCCGTGAGAAGCGTTTTTGTTTTTCTGACGAACAATGTGAATAATTCAAAATCTCTGATGGCGTTGCTGTTGGTAGGCAAATCAAGTGAATCTTTATTTTTTAGCGTGCGCTATCCTAAAGCGTCCCTTCTGAAAACCGCACATCTCGCGTAGTGGCATACATCACGAAGGAATCAGTCATCAGCGAAGATGTAATGCAGCCTTCAGCCAACTTATCGACCTCCACTTCAGCACCGTCTTACCATCCCGGAGCTCAGTACGGGATAGCGCGTTTTGCCCGTGCGATCTCTGAGTTCAGTACAGGACAGCGCATCTACATATCTTACCATCACTCGCTCAGTACGGCTACGGGATAGCGAAAGCGCGCAAGCACACCCCTTCATCCCAGAAGTCCGTGCGGCACAGCCCAAGCACACACCTTACCGTCCTCAGCACCAGGGGCATAGCTTCCACTGATGCAGCAGCTGCAGTAGCACCGGGGAGGACTGAAGCGTTATTCGTATATTTTATTATTCAGCTTCAAACAGCAGCGTGGGGGTGAGGAAGGCGTTTCCTTCCTTGTACTAGGCCCATGACACGCTGACTACGTTATTGTTCAGTACGGTATTGCGTGCTCATACACACCTACCTTAGGACTCCCGAGGTCACTATGGGACAGCGCGCGCCCACACACAAGACCATTCCGAGCTCAGTATGGGATAGCGCGTGCCCACATGCACACACTGTGCTTATGTGTCTTCCCATCATAAGAGAAGGGGGATTCCGTTATGGAGTAATAATAAAAAAATATATAGACAGCACACAAGCCTTCTGTCTTGCTGAACTATATGCCACAAGCTGCAACACGAAACATTCGGGACAAACATACAGTGACACTCCTTTTTAGTGTAAAAGGTCATTTATTTAGGACAGGATTTAAACACAAACATCAATTAACATTTTAACTGCACATCAAACTTTTAACCAGACCTTAACTTGTACTCCTTTCCCTTCATTCTTTCCTCAAATAGTTCCCTTCAATTCTCCTACCGTATACGCTCCCTTATTCCTCCCAATCCTTCCTAGCTTGTAAACCTACCCCCCCCGTTCTGATCCTTCAACTCCTTGTTTTTCCCCCTGGAAGGGTGGACAAGCCCGCATCTGGCTCTCCACCCTCCCCCATCTCCTGCCACCACACAACCTACCTCACCTGCCCTAAATGACAACTAAAAACCCAAACCTACCCCCCTATTCTACCTTGAAGCTAATATATGCCATCCCAAAACCCCTTTTCTTCTCAGCTGGGTGGGTGGGTGGTCAAGAAACGCCTACGCCTAACTCCCACCGTTGGCGCGGACAGAGACCGACCCCACCCCTCCACCCCCCTTTTAAACCCTGTCCTAAGCCCTCCCCCACTTACCTGGCTACCAATAGGGCGCCTCCTGCGCCACTTCCTGCGTCCCGAACGGCCCGCGGAGAGACTAGACCGGGTCTCTCTCTCCGCGGGCCCCTCCATCGGGACAAACATACAGTGACACTCCTTTTTAGTGTAAAAGGTCATTTATTTAGGACAGGATTTAAACACAAACATCAATTAACATTTTAACTGCACATCAAACTTTTAACCAGACCTTAACTTGTACTCCTTTCCCTTCATTCTTTCCTCAAATAGTTCCCTTCAATTCTCCTACCGTATACGCTCCCTTATTCCTCCCAATCCTTCCTAGCTTGTAAACCTACCCCCCCCGTTCTGATCCTTCAACTCCTTGTTTTTCCCCCTGGAAGGGTGGACAAGCCCGCATCTGGCTCTCCACCCTCCCCCATCTCCTGCCACCCAGCAAAACCCATGAGGCGTTTTGCTGCCCCCACCCCCCCAAAGAAAAACTTATATCCCTACCCTATGCACTTCTACATCCCCCTTTAAACTCCTTCTTCCATCATTTCTTAATTTTGTTGTCTAATGCTCAAATTCACCCCCCACACACTTTCTAAGATCATCCTCAGCTCTGTTATGTAGAAAGCATTCCCTATCTGGGATAAATGAACCCCATCGTCACGAAACAAGGCCTTCTCTTGCTCTTTTATGTCCTCATGCCTTAAAACCTTTATCCCCTGTGCCCAACAGAAAACTCTCATGGCTCTATTTAACTTCTTCCGAGCCCGCTCAATGGCTCCGTGGTTAATAGCCCCTCTCCAAGCCCTTCTTGGCACAAATTCCGTCCATACCAAGCATGTTCCACATAGTTTCTGTTTCAAGAGTTCCAAATCTCTCTGCATCATCTGAATCAGAGTGAGCCCCGATAGCTTCACTAAGTCATTCTCGCCCAGATGGATCAACAAAAGGTCCGGGCATCCCCACTGCGGCAAGTTACCTGTGATAAATGGTAGCAGACTGCCCCATCTCATACCACTCTTGCCCCACCAAAGCACTTCATGCTGTCTGCTGGGCAGTCCCAATGATCTGCCGTAAACTTGCTTCTCCGCAAATTTTGCCGCCCAATGAATGAACGAATGGCCGACCAACCACGTCGTCATCTTGTCCGCTTGCGGCCCAGCCACACACCCTGCAAGGAAAAAACACTGTAAAAGCTGTATTGTTGCGCCAGCACACCCCTCCCACCCTCTGCCCTGTTATCTTCAGGGCCTGACATACCTCTCACAGCACCTAGATTTCCATCTCCCTATTGCCTTAATCTTGGCCCAATCCCAACCTAAATGAGCTGCCGCCGTCGCCGCGCCAATCCTAAATGAATGCGTACCATATTCCCCTGAACACCGCCCTATCCGTCCAAGTGCCGTTCTCATCACTTGCAGCAGCTGATAACTGGTCATCTTCCGCCCTGATGCATGACTGAAAACCCCTGACTCACCTGCCCCGGGGCATCTTGACTTGAAACTGATCCATTCCACTACCGGGCATGCCACTTCCACGCCCCCTTTTTCCAGCCATACCCACTTGCCCTTGCCAAGCTGATCCGTTTTTGACCTTCTGAGCCATATCCCCAGCCTGTCCTTATGCAAGCACACCTCCTTCCTTCTCACTCCAATCTCTTTTCCCACCCCCAACAGTTCCGAAACTCGAAAAGCGCGAAAAACATCCACACCATGCACAAACGAAACAAACCCCCTTCATACTCGTCCGTGCAACACACCGGTAGCACCTGTAGCAGTTCCAGCAATATTTCGAATGTGATGGGTGCTCTCGCTGGTCTATTCCCGCCGGACCTAAACCTGCCCCAACCTTTCAACATTTTCCCCAACAAATCATTCCTTGCAGGATCAAAACCAAAAAACAGTTTCCCATAAAAAGAAACGCCTGCTAGTTTTCCCCCTATAGTAGCCGGAGATAAACCCTCCTTGATCAAAAAAAGCACAAAACGTAACGCCCTTGCTTCTAAAACCTGCGAACCCTGCGCCCAGAAATTCACTCCACACGGCTCAAAAGATTGAAACTCCAACCATGCCAGCCTGTAACTTCTCCGTGTGGACACCGCTAATGACATCTCCACCAGCCCTGTGATCATCATGCCCCCCACTCCCAAATGTCTGCCGGGACCATGGTCTTGCTCCGTTCCGCTCCAGGTGCCAGTTCGCGAAAACGCTGCCACTGTGAACGAGATAGGGAGTCTGCAATCTCGTTGTGAACCCCAGGAATATGCACCGCTTTAAATATAACATTCAAGGATAAACATTTCAACATAAACTGGCGCAACAAGCGCAAAACTCTAAGATCCCTCGCTCTCTGTCTGTTGACTAGCTCCACCACAGCCATGTTGTCGATTTGAAATATCACCGTCCTGTTGACTAGTTCCTGTCCCCACACCGCCAGTGCCACTAGCAGAGGAAAGAATTCCAGAAATGCGATACTTCTCCCCTGTTGCAGCCAACTTACCGGCCATGTCTCCGCACACCACCTCCCATCCCAGTATAGCCCGAAACCTGTTGCTCCCGCTGCATCTGAAAAAATTTGCACCTGCCACACCGTGTCTTGCTCGCCGAAAGACATTGGCACCCCATTGAAATCCTTCAAAAATGTCTCCCAAATTCTGATGTCCTCCCGCAAGGCTAGCGATACCCGAATTCTATGGTGTGGAAGCACTGCACCAGACATGGCCAGCCCCAAACGCCTACAAAAAGTCCTACCTCCCCTCACTACTCTACACGCAAAATTGAGATATCCTAGGAGCCTTTGCGCCGTCCGTAAATCTATCTTACGTAGTGTCCGCACCTCAGCTAGGAAAGCCAATATTTCCTTCACCTTTGATACAGG
Organism: Pleurodeles waltl; assembly: GCF_031143425.1. Classification (NCBI taxonomy): domain Eukaryota; kingdom Metazoa; phylum Chordata; class Amphibia; order Caudata; family Salamandridae; genus Pleurodeles; species Pleurodeles waltl. The sequence goes on along the minus strand of NC_090444.1, from coordinate 629,089,351 downwards.
TAATCTGGCCACCAACTCCCTTGTATCCAATTCTATGCCCAAAAATGTCAAGGTCTGCAGCGGACCTTCAGTCTTCTCTGGGGCCAAAGGTACTCCTGCCTGCTGGGTCAATTTCTGAAAACTGCCTAAAGCCTGCTCGCACTGCCCTGAGGAGGCTGTTCCCACAAATAGAAAATCGTCCAAATAGTGAGTCACCAAACGATGCCCACTTGATCGTACGAAAACCCATTGTAAAAACGTACTGAAAGTCTCAAAAAGCGCGCAGGATATCGCACAACCCATTGGTAAAACCCTATCCACATATATGGCACCATCAAGCTGCATGCCCAGCAGGTCGAAATCCGCTGGGTGGATAGGAAGCAGTCTGAAAGCTGATTGGATGTCGCATTTTCCCAATTCTGCATTTCGTCCGCACTTCAGTACTAACTTCACTGCATCGTCTACTGACGCATATTCTACCCGTGAATCCTCTTGTGCAATGAAATCGTTAACTGACGTGCCTTCGGGCCATGACAGGTGGTGAATCAGACGAAACTCTCCCTGCGCTTTCTTGGGCACCACTCCTAAAGGAGATATCATCAGCGAGTCGCTTGGCCATTCGAAAAATGGGCCGGCTATTCTACCCAGGCCTACCTCTTTCGCCAATTTGTCGCGCACTATCTGAGGCTGTTCTCTGGCAGACCGCAAGTTGTCTGCCCACCTTCTTTCTCTAGGACCCTGATAACCTACTCTAAAACCTTCCCTAAAACCCCACTCTAATATTCGCGCTTTGTCCGTGTCTGGATATATGCGCAACCAGGGCAGCAAGAAATCCAGTTTAACTGGTGTAGGACCCTTTTGGCGCAGGAGCGCCATGCGATCCCCTGCCTCTTGACGCTCTCCACTGTTCTGCGGGGCTAGAGAGGGTGAAGCATTGTATAACCGGGTGACGGCCCCCACACTTGGAGCAGTCATGCTTAAACCTACACTGCGCTCTGGAGCAAAAACCTTTGTTGAAATTCCAGCATGCCCCAGAAGTTGAACCTGTATGTTTTGTGTTTGCACCCGCCCCCCCCGGGACGGGGCGCGCCTGAAAGGGTTTATATAGAACTGGTAAACCGCTCGCCGTATGCGTGGAAGCCGCCGTCTGAGCCGATGCCATCCATTGCATCCACAGCTCTGAGTCTACATCCCCCCAGGGCTTTTCGGGATTTACACTCACCCGGGCTCTAAACTCCTCATCGTAACTGAGCCATGCAAAACCTCCAAAATGCATTTGAGCCTTTCTGATAATGTCCATGTACTTAAAAAGTGCGATTGCCCTATCCGGGTATTTTTCGCAGTAAATACTGGCGAATATCAAAAAGGCGGACGTCCAATTGTCCATTGTGATGGGGACCCTGGGCCTGCGCGCCAATTCCCATTCCTCCTCCTTGGAGCCCTCCTTGGCCTGTATATCCCTATGCAGCAGTTTGAAAACGTCTACGTATTCGTGTTTCCATATCTTAGTTTTTGTTTTTTCGGATATGTGTGACCCAAGTGGCATAGCTAACCCCATATATGGAAGGCGTTTCTTGAGCCCTCCCCCTTCCTTTTCTGCTGCTGCTTCCGCCCCCGCCGTCTTGCTGCTATCTGTTGTGTCAACTGGCGCAGCGCTTCCTTTTCCTGTGCTATCCCCCGTTCCTTGACCTGGTATAGGAGGTGGTGTGTCCAAAACTGAACCTTCCCCTACGCCAATAGATCTACTCGTACTTGTCTCCTTTGGCGTCCCCCCAGCCTCCCCCCATACTGACCACCATTTCTTACCTCCTGCATTCTCTCCAATGCTCCTCGGAACTCTCCTTGGGTTCCTACCCCGCGGTGCGGCTTGCCGACCTCCCGTAGGCCCATCAGTTATGATCGTCTCCTGTAAAGCATAAAACGAAGAAGAGGTTGCGCCGCCTCTGCGCCCTCGCCCTCCCCCTCTCGGGATGGCGCTCACCGTATCCCGAATCTCACCATCCTCCCATTCATCCCCTTCATCCTCGTAATCCAGTTCCAAGCAATCATCTCCTCCCCAGTAGCCCGAATGTTGGGCGTAGCCTCTAGTTTTGGTCGGAGCCGTTTCTGACTCCTCCGTGCCCGCATGGCGCACACCAATTCCGCGTCTCCCGCGCTCCCCCGGGGTGGAAAAGGCCGCTGCTGACCCTTCCAGTGCTTCGTTCCAACGTGATTGGGCCGTGCTGCGCCCAGTTGGCGTGGCCCTTTTTCTGCCAACCTCCGTCGCTGGCATTGTGTTTCTGCTGTCCCCATGACCGTGTGCGTCACCAGGGTTCCCCGCGCCAACTATCCCCTCGGCCGCACCAGCCTCTTGTCTCTGATTCGTTTCTACCTGCGGAACCCAAACCCAGGTGCCCCCAGCTGCCCCTGGCGGTTGTGCCCGTTTTTCTTCCCTAAATGTATTGGCCCTTATGCCCGCTTCACTGCGCGCGCTCTCCTCTTCTCTTTCCCTGCACAGCTGTGCCCACCTGGCCTCTGTCTCCAAAACAGCCCTGCGCTGTTCTCGGATCCTGGCCTCCAGGTCCCAGGCCTCCGCCTGGTCCCATTGTCCTTGTGAGGGTGGGTCGGGGGCCCCTGTGGGCCCCGCCCCGTCTGTTACCGTGTTTTGTGCACTTCTGGCCTGACGGGTGGCTGTCTTGGCTCTGGCCACCCCCCCTTTTACCTTTCCCGCGTATTTACCTTTTTTCCTTGCTGGGGCCCCTGAGGCCCCCAAGCTGTGGCCCTCATCCTTGTGGAATGACAAATCTAATGGCGCGGCCTCTCCGCTAGGGCCGGGCCGGGGCTGCTCAGAATCTACTCCCCCGCGTCCCTGTTCCCCCTTGTCGGGGGTCAGCCCTGCCTCTCCCTGAGGTGCCGCCCCTAATGGTGCGCCGCCTGCTTCTGCGTCCCCTGGCCGTGGATCTTGTGTGCCTTGCGCCTCCCCACTAAACATCAATGGGCTATGCATGCTGCGGAGCTTTTGGTGGGTACCTACCACGTCGCCGGGGTCCGCTGGATCCCCGTCCGAGTCCTGCGACTCGCATGCCGCAATTGCCGCCGCAACCCGGCTGGACGCGGCCCTCGTCGGACGTGACATTCCCACCCATGCCTGATCTAAAACCCCTGGCCTAAGCAGGTCCGCCCGGCCAGCCTCCCCAAGAACGCGTAGCGCCGCCCTGACCGCCTCTGCATCATGACTGGTTGCCATGGCAGCCTTATCGCAAGAATTCTCCTGTTCTATATTTTATTCTTATTATTTTTTTATTTTTTTTTTTTTAAAAGGCCCCTTGTCTCTATTAAGTATAAAAGCAAAAGGAAAAATTTTTTTTTTTTTTTTTTTTTAAGTGCCCCTTTCCTCAACCTGAGATTGGTGCTGTGTCCAGTAGTCAATGCCTCACGCTAGGTCCCAACCTGAATTGTTCAGGTTACCCTATTATCAATATGTAATTTGTCCTTTATATATCTATATATATATATATCTTTTTTTTTTTTTTTTTTTTTTTTGTGCCTCCCTGGCCTGTTGCCGGCTGCACGTGTCCTGGGCCCCCCCGGCCCCTTCGCCGGCCTACCGAACGGGAGCCCGGTCCCCTGCTGCCGTGAAAACCGCGCTTCCGCGGTTTGCGAGCGTGCCCCACGTGGCCGCTCGCAACTGTTGGCTTCCCGCTACCTGAGCTGCGCGCAGCTCCCCGCGGGGGCTCAAACCGCCGGCGCCGCCTTCCGACAATGGCCGCGGGGTTGCTATTGCCCTGCCTGGCCTACCTTCCCTCCGAATTGCCTCGCGCACCTCCTGCCGTAACTGGACTCTCTGCCTACCGGGAACACCGCCTACGCCGAACTCTCAAGAAACGCCTACGCCTAACTCCCACCGTTGGCGCGGACAGAGACCGACCCCACCCCTCCACCCCCCTTTTAAACCCTGTCCTAAGCCCTCCCCCACTTACCTGGCTACCAATAGGGCGCCTCCTGCGCCACTTCCTGCGTCCCGAACGGCCCGCGGAGAGACTAGACCGGGTCTCTCTCTCCGCGGGCCCCTCCAGTGCAGCAACAAGCCACACCCTTGTAATATGAAAAATGGTGCTAAAAATAGCACGTTGGTATAAATTAGCATCACGGAATTTGGACCCGGCAGTCTAAATACGGCACACAAGGAGGGGTAAAAGGTTGCATGTTAATAGGTCGCCTTCTATATGTAGACGTTTACTTGTGATTATCATTAAAGTATTACATTTCAGTCTTTGGTGGTTGTGACACAGATGCTGTTCTGCTGTACTTGAGTTCAACTGGATGCGTTATAACATGAGTCTTTAAGGCTCAATTGTGCACATCAGAGCAGGAGGAGTTCATCATCAACAATGATAAATATCGTGTAAGAACCACTACACAGACTGTACGATGTTTATTAGCAAAAGTCTATTTTTGTTAAAAAAAGAAAACCGACTGTCCATAAAAGCGTTCACAGTAAATGCATACAACCTAGGCCAAAAGTACTATTTTTCCAAGTAAAATATAGTAATGAATGTTACATGGGACACGCAGAAATGTATGAACATGTATATTTTTCTAAGATGTTAAGAAAGATGCGTAGAGAGTATAACAGCTAAAAGCAGGTGATGCTCATTACCTGTGCTTGTTGCACTTGTTCAGGTGCGATCTCATTATTACACTACAATTAAAATCACGTGAGAACATTATTTAATGACGTGCATTATGATGCTTGAGTTTCCTAACTTACGTTTCAATTACCTGCCTCCGTTCTCTGACTTTTTGTGGGGCGGTGGACGCATATTGCAAATTAATTCATATGCTTTTTAAACATTGACACTGTCTTATACAACTCATGCTTATCCTCTCCCAATGTGTCATATGTAAAGCACTCATTGGGATAATGTCTGTGGCAATAAACATAATTAACAGGTCAAGTTTGACTTGAGAATAGGCCTTTGTAAAAATTCAATACGCTAGAGTAATAATACATAGATCATAATTATTAGGTTTCAAATTCAGCTGCTTATGCCTTTTCATATTTTTTTGCCTCAAGAGAATGATTCGAGCTGGTACTAGCTGTGAATCTGGACGTGTGCCATAGCACTATAGGCACCCTGACCAACCTTGCCCACGTGACTTCAGAAGCTATAATAACCCTCATGACTATTGTACATGAGGGAGTAGCTCCCGCACATTTTTCGTGTGGATGGCCACCCAAGTGTATTTTGCGTAATATATACAATATTCACAAAAAAGGACGCATATATCGCCGGGGAAAAAAGCATTGGCATGCAGCGATTAACTCATCACCTGCAGCAGAAGGTGAAGTACTTCTGGAGTTGCAGATACATTTTTTTCGCGTTAATGAAATTTATAGACCCTGCACAAAGCAAAAATAATGATAATTATAGCTAGGGAAGTGCGTAGCTACCCATTGGTGCAGCTTATGCGGAGGCATCGTTGCCCAAAGCCCTTATAGGCACACCGAAACCTAAAGTTTCTATATTTTACTACCTCAACAGCAGTCGAATAAGTCGTTTATTTTCCTTGCTTGCACCCGGGACAATGGAATCCTTGCTACACTACTGTAATGAGGACTCTATGTAGTAGGGCTGAGTGTAGTTGTATAGTATTTCTACTAGAACCATAAGCTGTACTCGCTCTACAGTAGACAGGGAAACATGAAAATCAGGAATTTCATGATGCATTTCAGTGCGAGATCCAATTTTTACCTCTGTTCACGAGAGTAAATGATCTTGCATACTATTCAATTCCTACAGTCCATTAGGGTGAGATATTTTCGCGTGAACCAACTATGTCTCCAGAAAAAAACCTATGCAATCTCCGTAAGGAAACAAAAAATTCAAATTACATGAACTAAAGGTGGCACTGTAGTCGACATCTATGTGGCATTCCACTCAACATTTTGTACAGGTCGTAGTCTCTATTAGGATACAACTGTTGTTGCCAAGAAAACTAGTTGACGTTTTGGCAAGTTCCAGCCTACCTTGCACAGGGTCCATGCTGCACAAACAAAAAAGTATTACAGAAGTTCAATGTTTATGCTAGCGTGGATCATTTGAATCACAGATTTATACGAGTGCTAAATCAGAAGAATTACAAGAATTGTATTTTTTAAATCATACTTCAAATTCATCTTAAATTCACTTTTCCTCAATCTGTTCCCTGCATCCCTTCTTCCTACCATCCCAAGCCCATGGGTCAGTTGAAGACCAGCCCATGGCCACGGGCTAAATGCATCATCTGTGCCCATATTGACTTGCACTCAGCTGTTTGAAGGCTTTCTGGTCAGAGTTGTGCCATTCATTGGTCACAGATGTCTCCACGTTTCTTGCCAAGCAGTCGGGCCATAAAAAGAGTGTGGAAACCTTGCTGTTTTGAAAGAGAACGGCAAAGAGAATAGTCCACACAGCATGCTCCCCAGTTTGGTACCCATTGAATAACTAGGCCACACACAGAGTTGTAAATCACACGTCTTTATTCCTCTGCGTGTACCTGTGAACTCCAATATTCTAAACCTAGCGTTCTTACAGTCTATTCTAATAATTGCATCACACATTGAAACAGAGTCCTCAGGGAGCCAGAAAGGTTCCGTTTTAAATCATACACAACACTACATCTTCCCTTCTGTTAAATTAAACATTCAATTTTTTTAGAAAATCATGAGACAGACACAAATATCTACATATATATAGAAACATGTACAACTATATCTCTGCAATTAATCTTCTTGGCACTGTGATCTGTTGACCCGCTCTGGTTACTGGAAGCTGTAAACAATCATCTTCTATTTCAGAGATAGCAAATGATGGTAAGGAATCAGCAACAGTCATTGAGTTTGCAGAAACAGTCTTTCTTTCACCATCTCGAGTTGAAGACCGATGAAACACAGGCATGAAGTGAGAAGAGTCTCTGGTAAGAGACTTCCCAGGTCGGTAGGCAGTCCCAATGTGTCCTCTGTAGCATCATAAGGAGCATCAGATTTTTTTTCCGTGGCTGTTGAGCGATCACCAAATCTCCTTTTCGCATTGAGAGATCTTTCACATTTTGCCTCTTGTCTGCATTCATTTTAATTTTCTGTTTTTGAACAAAGTCCTTCATACAAATCAAGTTTTCATTAGTATTTCTCTGTGTGGCCCATTGGTGTATCTTGGTTGCCATTTCTCTCCTGAACATCAAAGTCACGGGACTTTTACATGCGGTCAAGTGCGGGGTCAAACAATATGCTCGTAAGGTAAAGTTCAGTACTGTTTTTAGACTGAGCAAGTTGTACGCTGCACTTTTTTTTTAGGGCCTCCTAAAACGCTCAACAAGTCCATTGGCCTGTGGCCACAATGGTGTGATCTTTTGATCCGTTACGTTCAGATACTCCAGAAATTCACTAAATTCTTTTCTGTTAAAGGGTTGGCCATTGTCAGTCTTCACAATGGCTGGCAAACCTCATGTTGCAAATATGCCATCAAGTTTTTTTATTACTCACTCATGTGTCCTGGATGTGAGATCTTCGAGCAATGGAAAATGTGAGTATTCATCTAGTATCACCACTTGTCAAGTGGACCAAAGAAGTCAATGGCTTTTCTCTCCTAGCCATGTTTAGGGAGTTCTGACATGTTTAAAGTATGTTGAGTGACTTTGGTTGGCAGGCTATTGCAGACGTGACAGGCCTTGAGCGCCTTTTCAAACCTTTCATCTAGGTATCGAAACCAAACTCGGTCTTGGAAAGCTCTCTTTGTAGCGACAATACCACAATGTTCTTTGTGAGCCACTTCTATCATCTTTTTTCACAGACTCTCCAGGATCAGGAGCCTTGATGTGTGCAGAATAACTCCTTCCTGAGTTATGGACAATTCATTGTTGATATTCTTGTACTTTAGATATTCACCATCATTACTGAGCAGTTGAACATGTTTGTTCCATGACTGATGTGTAATTATGTCTTTCAATATGAGCAAGTCAGTATCATGACTCGTAGGAGTTACAATCTGGGCTAACAATACAGCAACTGGTGTACTTGACTTGACAGTGAAATTGATGTAGTACTCAGCCATTTTAGATGAAGTTCCATGACCTTGAATGGATACTGTCAAGAAGTAGTCAGCAGGATTTTGATCCTTTTCTGGTCAATTCACGATTGTAAAAGCGTAGTCTTGCAATCGTAGCCCTCATCGTTCAATTTGACGGGGCATCTTGGCCTTTGGATGGTCAGCAAGGCTTGATGATGAATCATCAGCGTAAAAAGGCTTTCCATACAGGAATACATAAAAATGTTCACAAGACCATACTGCAGCCAAACTTTCTTTTTCAGGCTGTGAGTAGGCACATTCTGTTTGAGATAAACATCTATTAGCATAGACCATATGTCATCTTTCATTTGGGCGTCCACTATGCTGTGAAAGTATAGCGCTAAAACCCAAAAGGCCTAGCATCAACTACAATCTCAGTATGGAGCTTTGGATTGAAGAAGCCATTTCTGTAGCATTTTGTACTTCATGTTTGATTCTCTTGAAACTCTTTTCACATTGGTTACCTCTCGTAATGGATCACTGACAGTGGCAAAGTCCTTTATGCATCGTGAACAGTAGCTGGCCATTTCAAGAAAAGAACGTACTATTGAAACATCTTGTGGCTTTTCAGTATTTGTGAAAGCTTGTATTTTTGTAGGATCAGGGGTCATGCCCCCATCGGAAAATATATGGCCAAAGAATATCAATTTTATTTTATTGAACTCACACTTGTCTGCATTTAAAGTCAAACCTGCATCATTGAGTAATTGACATACTTGTGTGGGGGATCTATCCTACTCCTTCGGTGTAGCTCATTCAATCACGTTGTTCGCCTGGCTCATGCCAACGCATATGCACACAACTCCTTCATGGTCCTTTTTAGGCACTAGTACTATGGAAAAAACCCATGGTGTTGGACCAGTGGAACGTTCTGTATTGTCATGCTTAAGTAATGATTAAAGCTCTTTTCAAACAGCTTCTTGTCAATGAAAAGCACCTCATCTACGTCTCTGAGCAAAAGGATGGACATCCCCATTAATATGCAGTTTTACTTTCATAGTCTTTAACTTTCCTAAACCATGAACTAATAGAGCAAATTAGCTAACTATTTTGTGATGAGCATTCATGTTGTTATTCAATGAAAACAGTCCCATGTCAGCAGCCTTGTTGAAACTGAACAAGCAGGAACTTGCCAGTGTACCATGAAGCACACAAATCTGTGCTTGTACCCTTGTTTTATTATATATCACTGTCTCTGTAAACAAACCTTTTCTTTTCATGGGTGTCTTTGCAGCCCAAGTGTACACTTTGGTCTATGACGGCATAAGCCACAGTAAAGGAGACAGCTCATTGTACTTTTCTTGAGGCATTATATTTATCGAAGCACCACTATCAATAATGAAAGGTATTCAACATCCATTTATTTTCACTTTAATCTTTGGACAGTGTTTGTATGATTTTGTTACGTTGACATGTTGACTTTTCTTAGTCTAACTTTTCTCCTCAAAGGTGACCAGTCCGACATGTGCACTTTTTTCTGAAGTAAACATTGAAACGGCACAATCACTTTCTTCACTTTCACTTATTATTTAGGCTGAAGAACTGTTTCAGGACGATTTAGATGACAATCAACTTCTCTTAGTAGTATTTGCCTTAATGGATGTCACCTCTTGGTTTTGTGGGTGTGGGTCAAACGTTGCTTCTGTAATGTTCTGCTGGTCATTTTGTCTTCATGCCATGATGCACTTACCTATTAATTCGTTCCACACATCGTCACAAAATGGATCTCCATACCACAGCATTTGCATATCTGACCAATGGCAGGGCACTTTCATTAACATGGAAATGCAAACCCACACCTGAAGTGCAGCGTTTTGCATGTAGACACCCATTTGTGCCTTCAGTCTTCTGTTTCCAATTACTTTTCACACTTATGACTGACTCATTCAGGGCACCTCTGGTCTCCATGTTGGCAGCTTGTCTCTCAGCACGTTCCTCAGCTCTGGCAGCTATCAACACTCACTTCAGACTAAGGGCCTGATTTAGATCTTGGCAGAGAGGTTACTCCGTCACAACGGTGACGGATATCCAATCTGCCAAAATCTAAATACCATAGAAAACAATGGTATTTAGATTTTAGAGGATGGGATATCCGTCACCATCGCAATGGAGAAACCCCTCCGCTGAGATCTAAATCAGGCCCTAAGAGTTTCTCTCAGCATTCGCCGTATAAATGAATTGGACTAGTATCTATCGATCACTCTAAGCCTCCTGGCTTCTTCGTCATTAAATTAATTGAACTTACAGTGTCTGATGAGTGTGTTGAGCATTTCCGCAAATCCATCATTTGCTCTGACAACTCTTTGAAGTTGTTGACTGAAAACATAATGTCCATAGTCAACATTTGGCACTGGTTTAAACTTGAGTTTCAATGCATTCTTAATCTGACGGTATGTGACTTCTTCATCAGTTCTAGACATTTTCTTTATGACTTCTTTCACACCATCACCAGCAAGATTTTTGAGATACTTGATAATCTTCCTATTATCGTTCTCTTCAAGTGCATCTATGAGAATCTTCAAATGTCTTTATCTATATAGTCCATCTATTGCCGATATTTTACTTTTTGGCAGTGTCAAATAATGGTGGTGTTTTGAGGAAGGCGGTAGGGTCATAATCCAGTGTGTAACTTACTGTCGTTGAGAGTAGTGCTTTCCCTGACCTCTCTGCTTGTAAATCAGGATCAGTTCTATCCATGCCAGGGCCTTGGCCCTTGCCCTGCATTGACCAGCCTCGGGGTTGTGGTTGATGAGCTCCATCAGCAGAACGGTCTTCTGCCAAGTTTCTGGCCGCTGCAAATATGCACCTCTCAGTTAGCACAACTCCGGGCACTTCTCTTGGCCCACCTTCGACTGGGGTATGATGCCTCTGTTTATCGGGCTTGGTAAGTTATCTTATTTATTCATTTTATACTTCAGTTTGAATTGCCTTACAACTGGTTGATCTCTGCTTTGTAGCACTATTTGATGTCTTTAACTGCGCCTTGTAAACCTAGTTGAATCCGCGGTCAGTGTTAACACATCGTATTTTATATAACTTTATTTTGTGTAGATTTTTTCGTGAAGCTCTCTTTCCGTTTATAGGTTTCCCACCAGCTGGAGTTGCACTTTGATTCCACATATGCCAACTGTCAACTCTGCACTTTGACAAAGGCACACATGGCACGCATGAGCAGTTTGGTTGGACCAAGGCATACTCTCAAGGAGAACACTTTCTTTTTTCAGTTACTTATCCCCCAACTGGTTGCCATTTGTAGCATCTTCCCCAGTCTGGTACCCTCAGAATAACTAGGCCACACACACAGAGCTGTAAATCACATGTCTTTATTCCTCTGCATGCACCTGCGAACTCAAACATTATAAACCAAACTTTTATACATTCTATGCTAACAAATAGGTTTCACACTGATACGGAGCCCACGGCGAGCCAGAAAGGTTAAGTTCTAATTCATGCACGACACTACAGTCGACATTTTCTGATTTTTTTAAGGCAAGAACAGAATCATCCAGTTTCATACTCAAACTGTTTTTATTGATAGATTGATTGCAGTCTGTATATCAGCGAAAATGTAGCCCATCCAAGTGCTGGTCCACTCTTACTGTAGCTGGCTCTAAGATGCTTCACTACCAGGCTGCAGTCACCACATGAATTAGTTGGTGCGTTTGAGGAGCACCACTATATTACACTTAACGTTCAGGTCCTTAACCGTTCCACACATGGTCACCCTGCACTAAAGCTCTGGGCATGCCGTGTGCCAGCTACAGTTTTGGGTACTGATATTAGGAAACTTTGGCCTATGGCAGACATGTAGGTTCACCTGTTACAGACTTTTTTCATATGACCTTTTCTCCACTTTTACCCTCTTGCTGTACCTTTTAGGACTTCATTGAGTTTAGTGTAATCATTTTGTTGTGAAACGTGATTATTATATTGACTAGCAACACCCTTAGCATAAAGTCACCATTGCACATGCAATGTCAAGCTGTCTTGGGAATGAGTGCATCTGGCTATTATTCCATAACTTTAAATCGATATTGTTTGGTCTGTCAAACATTCCATTTCTGTCATGTCACTTTTTATTTAGTAATGCACTTCATAAACTAAAAGAATATCTACGGGATGTGTCAGAGAGATCTTAGCAGTAACTGGACAGTGATTGCACATATTTCTATTAATTAACCTGATAATGGCAATCAGTACCTACATTTAGGGAGGATGTAGGTTGCCCTCTTCAAGGCCTGCATGCCTGCCCTGTTCATGTACCATATAAGCCATGACAGACGATGATGGTGGCTGTTTAATGCCTGGTTGTGAGTATCTTGCTGATGAGGATACTCTTGAGTTTTGCTCACTGCAAGTTATTGCCAGAGGCTTTTAGATATTGGAATTTTATGGGCGAAAAATATCTAAAAATGTTCACATGTCATTGACAACTACTGCAAACAAATAGCAAGAATGACTCTGTAGAAGTGCCTGCATTTATCATGTTTTCCTGAAGTAATATCAGACAGGGCCACATGGCCTTTTACAAACCGTGGACCATGTTTCTGGTGTGGTTGTAGGAAGAATGCATGAGTGGAAGGTAAGATATCACATACGTAAACCATCATGTATTTACTTACATGTTTGATGATTGGCGATATGGTTCAATGTCTCAAATCAAAGCAGAACACTTATTACATGGGTTGATTGCTGTTTCTGAGTTTTTCTTTACATTTTCAAAATCTACCCATCCATTAGTAGTCAGGAGGCAGAATTACATTTGCATAGTAAGGAAAGGTGGGATCAGTTGACAAAATGTCTAGGTGTTTATGTGCTCGACATCAGTTCTAGGAGTGGCTCAAATACCAGAACTTTATCAAATCCTGACATTTTATGGAGAAGCAGCACAAACCAATAGGGTAATACTTCGTATATTACTAAGCTGCTTTGGGGGCATTTATGTCTTTGGAATATAAGGGTCTATACAGACACACCTAATGGGTGATGGCACGAAGGTGCAACTATATGGCGTACGGTGGGTTTAATACTATGTTTATCTCTGTGCAAAATATTTTTTTTCCACTGTATTATAAGGTGTGAAAATATTCCACTGCTAATTAGTGCTGACATACTTTTGCCCAACTTTATATTTCCATCGTGCAGTTCTCTGGCAAGACATATTTTGCCTTTGACTTCTTAATTTGCATTCTGAAATGTAATTGTTTTTAAGGAGTCAGCATTAAAAAAGATCACTCACCAGTTGTTATTCCTCCAGTGTGCAGGAACTAATTCATGACTGCCCTTGATAAGCAAATTAAGGTTGTTCAGTAGTGCAGGGCTTTGGCCTGTCTTTAATGCTTCGTGAAATCTATGTATAGATTTTAGACTGTCACCACTGAAGGGACATGCCATTAATCTGCAAAAATTGTAAAACCTGAAATGCATATATGAATAGCCTAAGCCTTTTTGTTAGGGGATGCTATCACAGTCCAACCCTCCTTTGGAACTGGTCGGGTTCAATTACATAAAAATTTGTATGAGATTTAGCATTGGTTCTCTGTCTCCACCACTGCCTACTCCCCAACTCTCTAACAATTTTTTTTTTACATTCTCAAAGGGGAAGTAGTCAAAAGGGGACCCTTTTCCTTTTGCGAATGGCTCACCATCCCATCTTGGGAGTCAGAAACTTTTCAATGTTCTTCAACATGCCCCTCCAAATGTTTAATCTGTGTGGAGTCGCAACCCATTTTAGGAATCAGTAACATTTTATTAACTTCTAAAGTGGGGTTTGAACATTGTAAAAATGTTTTTGTGGTTGCAAGCAGTGATTTTGACTATTTGTGTTCGTAAAAAACATTTAGTACAACTAGTTCTATGTTTTGTGCACATACTGTAGCAATATTTCTAAGGACTATTGGGAAACTTTGGAAACATGAAGTTGCCTTAACTCAACTAGGCCCAAGAGATTGTTTTAAGATGGAACTGCAATTCAATAAATCATAACATTTAAGACCATTTGATGGGAGTCAATAATGGGAGTTTAATTATGTTTTTAAGGGCTTTATTGAATCATTTAGTTTATCGAGATCTGTATTAGCATTTCATTAAATCTCCATACAGTTACAGAACAAAGTATGAAGCGCATTCTAAAAAATCTAATCCCTGTTCTAGGCTAATTTCAGAATAAATAGCATAAGTAGAACCCATAAAGAGCTTCTGCCTTGGGATGTGAAAGCACATACTCTATAACAAAACTTATCAAAAAGAGAGGTCCATGAAACTCTATAGAGTGTCTCACAGCTTAACTTCAAACCAGGATCAAAGTAGCCCCCGGAGTGAATCTGAGATGCATCAGCAAAGAGTCTAAGTCAGAATGTATCAAAATCAGAGTTCTCTCTCTCAGGGAAAGAGTCTGATCTTGTACGCAGCCTCACAAACTCTCTAAAAGCTCCCTCTCAAAAGGCACCCTCTAACAGCCTGGGAGCACGCATTTATACAATTTCAATAAAATAACACGTTTCAAGTCTGGGGTTGATAACTTCTGGTTTCAACTAATGAGATGTTGACGTTTTCATGGGAACAGGTGCAGCTCTGTTGATTTTGCAAGTTTTAACAAAGAACATTCTAAACACATGATACATTTAACTATTCTCTGAAATATTTTGTTGTTCTTTAAGTTCTTCTCACTATTAAATACTGTAAGACAAAAGCAAGTTAAGGTAAGTGCAATACATTCTGAAATGAAGCCACTCCCATTCTCCTCCGCATTCAATAACAATGCCCATTCATAAAGAAATATTTTTTGTTTTTTAAGATTAATCGAACACTGCAGTCATTTTACATAGGTCAAATGAATAAGAAAGCTAAGTCCTAACACTCTCTCTGTTCACCCTGTTGTTACCATAAGACATTTGTGTCATGAAAAGATATACACTTATGACTATGACACATGTCAGAACTAACAAAGAGGAAAGGAAAAGAGAGAGAAATAAATGAAAAATGTATTTGTCATCAGTTCAAACTAAATACATGGATCTGTGAAAGCTTCAAATGCATAGCCATGTTTAAATGCAGTGTCAAATAGAGGCCTTCTAAACGTCTCATGCAGTTTTATAACGTACTGTGTTAAATTCAGAGAACTGCTTCGTACACACATTATGGTACCTGAAATTGACACAGTGGCAGATTCTCCCCATTACTGATATGGCAAGATAGGATCTGAAACAGTTGCTTTTGCTAGGCATGACCTTGTAAGAAGAATGAACAAAAAATCAATGTCATTTTTATTTAGGAATTTTGTTATGCACCAACATTTTGCCTTAAAACCACCCTCTCTGCTGGAGTACATCAACTGCAAATCGAGTGATGGTGGGGAGAATTCTGAGTTGGTAGGCTATATTCTGTTTATGTAAACTTGGGTTCCCTGGCTGGTTGAATTATGGCAACAGCAATCTTTGAATGAGGTTGTTTCCAGGGCCATCTTTGGGATAGTGAGACTTGTCAGGGGTTTCGTGTGGGGGATGCACTCTGGTGATCTCCTACCCTGCAAACATGTGAAAACATTTCGGATGTGGATAACCCTCAACTTCATTTATAATTTAGGGTAGGTGGCAGTCATGTAAAATTAACATGATGCAAAATTTGCTTTCTTCTCCTTTATTCCTGCTTCTGTGCCAATCATCCAGTGTTACATATGGTAGTTGGAAAGGGATATAAAAATACTTCAAATGAATAAATTGAAGGCTTTATTCAGGGTATCGGTGCATACACAGCCCAATTCTCATGGCTTTTTCTGTGAGCAGTTGTGTCTCACACCCTATTTAGTCATGATTTGCTCTTAAATTCACAGGTATACAGACCTACCCATAGGAAAAAAACACTTTGTGAAGGTAAAAAGTACTGTGTCCCTGTCTGATGATGATGATGCAGAATAGATGTTGGTCCTGCAATATTCTAGCACAGCATGCCAAAATCCACGTTTGCATTAGAGCTTTTTCCTTTCTGCAGCCTAATTCTAGCCTGTCCTACCTTCCAGCTGCTATTTTATAGTGAGTCTCCCTTCATGACCATCATAACCATGGTTCCAAGACATGAACCAATAACAATAAGTATATAACAATCAGCAGCGGCTGCCACATATCTCAAGGGAGGGGGCAGGTGGAGGGGGACAGGAAAAAATAATAATAAAAAAAAAACCTTATGTTTCAGATGCTGCCACCTTCCGGAGTGCTCCTCTTCTCTCCTGGTGTCCCAACAGTTCCTGGGGCACCAGCACAGGCTCCCCATGCAACCCTGGTGCTTCTCTCATGCTATGCCTAGCATGAGAGAAGCACCAGGATTGGTCGTAGGGGCTTGTTCTGCCACTCAGACACTGAATGGGAGTCTGCACAGTTTCTCCAACTTGGCTGTGCAACACAGCCTGGTTCGAGAAACCTAAGTGCACGTCAGTTTGGCTGGTCTGAGACGTCCGGTCCAACTGACATGTGTTCTTAGTGCACTGACTTCACCCCCACTCTTCCCCCTCCCATGAACCAGCCCCACCCCTTCCTACACTTGCTGGCTGATCCAGCAGCTGAAAAATATAATGATAGTATAATATCGTTTTTCAACTGCTGGCTCTTAGCTAGGGGGCCAACGCTCCTTCGCCATTGCAAAGGAGGCACCCCTGATAACAATGACGCATCCTCTATACTCAGGAGACAGTCCCTTTTAGTTTTCAAACTGTAGGCTTTAAAGATAAGCTCCATTAAAAACAAAACAATAATGCCTTTCATTTCCCAACGCACAAGTACTTAGCATAAAGGCAAAAAAGCAGAGTGATTTAATTCCAAACAAGCTGCCATATGTTCATCAATCAGGTATCTGGTAATGGCGGGAAATGCTGCTACAGCTGTCTGGTCTGAACCACTGGGGCAATTTGATATTGTGGAAACTGGTTTGAAAATGCCTTTGCTTTTAATTCATTAACGATGGGAAATCTATATGTATAGAAACCTGTAGAATCTGAATGCAATAAAATAAACTTTGATGCGTTTTCAAGGGTCCTGGAACAATTGGCTCAGACAATGCCTGCGAAGAACCAGGGCAATGCATTTCCCACAAGACTACGCCTTTCCAGACGCAGATGGCATGTCAGATGTTTAGACGAGTTCCCCAGGCTACATTAACGCTTCTCCCTGTCTCCTAACGCTGCACTTCCCACCCTTCACAGTGGTAGTATGGCTTTTTAATTTCCCTTGGCTGTTTTTCTGTAATCAGGCCATCTTTTTTCAGACTTGGCTCATCTGTGCCATGGATACATTCCTCAAGACAGATGAAAGCGCCAATTGACCCTGCTACTCTTGGTGTGGCAGCTGGTCCCACGTATTCGCCATCTTTGTTTCTGCTTGGCCCAAGGCTCAACAGGCAAGACAAGACAGTTTCTTGTCATTCCTCGTCACAGAGAGAGTTAATGTTACTGTTGAGTTTTTAAAAAATGTGTTGTATATCAGAGTACATATAAAATAAATAAATATTAACAGTCTGGTTTGTTGCAGAAATAGTCGCCAACAGTCCAAATGCTTCCAGAAAGAAGTGATAAATCAATAGGCTTCGGTGAAATGGTGTAATTTTCTTTTGTGGAAATTACGAGAAATGCCCCAAATTTGCACAAAATAATTTGTTAGTACACAAAATGCTGGCTCAGTTTTTTTAGTTTTTTTTTTCCAGTTAGCTATAGCACGAACTCGACCCGAAGGCAGGAGCGGCTTGCTGGGTGCAGAAAGAGTGGGGCGGTGCACAGGGGGTGGGGGGCAGGGGAGGGGAGGAAATGAACAGTAAATTAATAAATAAAAAAAAAAAAACACTTACCTTCTCCATTCCCACACCGCTCCTCTGCTGCAGGCAGGCACAGGCTCCCAGCCTGCGGCCAATCCTGAAGCTGCTCAGAGCACAGGCAGACTGGGAGCCTGTGCAGGCTGTCTCCAGCCTGGCAACTGGAGAGAGCACACTGCGAATGTGTGTTTGGCCGGCTCGAGACGGCCATCCAAACATACATGCGCAGTGAGGGGGAGTGCTGTGCTCTCCCCCTCACTGCTTGTCAACCTCGTGGCCCCGCCCCTTTAAAAGAAAACAATGATAAACAAAGTTAATTATCATTTTCTTTTAAAGGTTTTGTAGCTGCTGCCCATGCCCGAAGGTGTTGGAGTGCGTTACATGACCACCAGTACATTACACAAGAACCAATTCATTTTTTGGTAGGCACAGGGAGATTAAAGGGGTCATTATGACCCTGGTGGTCACTAGACTGCCAGAGTCATGGTCGCGGTCGGACCGCCGCCAAAGCGGCTGTCCGACTGCAACAATATGACCATGGCGGAGCCGCCACGGCCAAACCACTGACACCGCCAGGCTGCCTCCAGCCTCCAGCTTGGTGGTGCCGGCGGTTGTAAGCAGCGCTGCCTCAGGGATTACGAGTCCCCATCAGCAAGTCTGTCCATGGCAGTAAACACCACCGTGGAAAGGCTGGCGGAATGGGGACTCGGGGGGGGCCCTCGGGGCCCCTGCACTGCCCATGCACTCGGCATGGGCAGTGTAGGGGCCCCCATATACAGCCACATCGTGCATTCCACCGCCCGAATTACAGGCAGTGGAATGCGCCATGGCGCTGCTGCACCCGCTGCGCCGCTACATTGCTGTCAGCTCCATTATGAGCCGGCTGCAATGTTAAGGCCCTGTTACCCGCTGGCCCACCTGCCAATGCCATCCTGCCATCAGGCTACCTGTGCGGCCTGAACACCGCCGGTCCTATTATGGCTTCCCCCCTGGGCCGGCAGGGTTCAGGCCGCACAGGCGGCCTGATGGCGGGATGGCATTGTCGTCCGCCAATGTCAAAATGAGGGCCTAAGTGATGTGACCACAATCACAGGATGTTGAGCTGACACCCAGACTCGAGCCTGGTTATCCAGCTCCAAAGTCTGCAGCTCTGGCTGTAACTCCACTGCTGCTCATGTTTGGTTCGTTTGCATTCTTTCATATTCTCGCAATATGATTTTACCTCAGAGAGGTCACAAGTATGCGAAGTGCTCTGATTACAGTAATCTCAGGCAAGTTGTGTAACAATCAGAATGTGACATATGGAAATCATGCAAGATTGGTTTAGGTGAAATTTCGCCAAGGTCTGTGAAAAAGATTAATATTGCAGTCAGGTTGGCTTCAGAAATAGCCTTTAAAAATCATAATGCTTTAAGAAAAGCCAGTTTCATATGAATTCCTGATTTCCACATGAGAAAAAATCTTATCCCCCATTTTTTGCTGTGATGCAAGAAACGAGGAGAATTCAGGCGGGACATGTATATACAATGGCATTCTATTGGAAGGGAAAACATGAAAAGTAATAGTTATTTTAGAATTTAAAAATCCTTTGTTTTTAAATCTGCTACAACTGTTAAGCACCCGATATTTTGTCAACATTCACACTCATTTCATGTACCAAAGCTGTAACAATTGGCCATGATGAGCAGTGTTTGTGGGTGCACAATATGCAGGCATATTTGAATTAGATTTATATGCTTGTTTGTAGAATGCTTTGCTCAGTCCTATCCTTGAAATGGGCCTTAGCTTCTATGAAAAGTAATTTATCTGCACTTTTGGAATGGTAGATGTTATGGTTGCTTGCTGTAAGGGTTGGATTCACTTCATATATTTTAGATCACCGTGAATGGACAATATCACCTCACTGACTTGGTTGTCACTTATGGGAAGCAGTCAATGCAGTAATGGGATCCTTGTGGCAGTGTATGTGGTGTTTGCCAGTACCATGGTGGAACATGGCTGGTATAGATCCGTTGGTTGTGTTTACTAACAGCTGAAAGAGGTTCGGTTATGGTCTCAGTGCCATGCATTCATTTGGTCTGTTTCCATTTCTTCATTACCTGAAATATGTCATTAATGTTTTGAGTGTCTCTTTGAGGAACACTTTCGAGGCAAGGCACAGCTTTGTGTTATTGGCATACAATAGTGTTGTGGTCTTGGGAGGTCTCTGACATCATTGGATCGATGATGTCAGAGAATAGAATGGAGATGTTCAGAGGATTCTTGTGGAAGACGGTTGGGAGTGGAAGGAAGAAGCAAGAAGCAGCAGGCACTGTTGTGGATGCTGTATTAATAAAGACTTACCACACGAGTTTCGGATCCTTGGATTTACTTCATAACAAATAGGAAATCATATAGTGATCTGCAGCAGTGGGACACAAGTGTGTTTGGTGAATTGGTATGGTGGAAGGTCTTCACATGATAGAACTCCACACACTTTACAGTGCCAATATTGACAGTGGCAAAACGCAAAAGGATTGGGCTTTCCTGCAGAATGTGATGAGGGACCCCTGAGTCTCTCGAATCTCGCAGATATCCACTGACCTTGGGCTTAATAGGGCCCACTTGAAGAACTGGAGAAGTTGGTGCCCCCTCCTGCACTGTAGAGGCTGTAGGGCCTGCATTACATCCCTGCATATTGATGGTGAGTCATAATTTTATATTGTGTGCTAATTGTCTCTTGTTAATTTCATATGAATGTTATTGCCTCCAATGGTACTTGGGTAGATTTTGATTTATGTTTTGGTTGAAACTGCTAATATCTACTTCAAGTTTAAATAGGACAAAGAGTCTCTCTCTTGTTCGGTCACTGGAGCAAGTTCACTGTGGTTATTGATTTGCCAAGCAGCTGGTAAAATTTTGAGATGGACCTCTAGATGCTTAATCGCAGTGTTTTCTAGCAGTTTAGCTAAAAAGTATATTGATTCTGGGTCTTTGTTCCGATAATTCAAATTACCTTAACCTTACTCTAAGTATTCCAATGACTTGTGTGATTCTTTATTCCATTCTTTATGTTAATTCGAAAGACTGTTGCCTGGTTGCAGGGGAGTCAGTACTCGCCCAGTTTGAGATTGCATAAGTGGCAATTCTAATGTTCACTAATAGTCTCTGTTTTTGGTTTGGAGTTAGAGATCCACCTCATTCTATCTGGCGGTAGTAATTTGTGCAGGTTAAATCCGATTGAATGAGGGAGCATAGTTTTCCCCTTCGCTCAATCTAGGATTAGCAGATCCTTAGGTGATCAAGTGTGATGGGCATGAAAGACAAGAGGAGCACACCCTTAGCCTACAGTGATGGTTGGGACTTCCCATGGGAGATTCTGCCCTCATAAATATGCAATACCCCCCATTTCTTTCTCAGAATCATGGTTTCACCCAGAGTTTTACATACCCCATGAGTGGATATTTCGTATTGGCTTGGTAAATCCTAGTTTACCAGATCTGCCAGTCTGCAGGTAGATACACATTTTAAAAAACATATCATATTATATATTTTTTTCCAGCAGCAGATTTTTTTAATTCTTCAATAATGTAGGGCACAGGGTTGGGGATGGACCCTCTCCATAGCTCAAAGGCCAGGCATGTGGTCAGAACCCTCACCAGAAGGCCTCTGCCCAGGCCCTTCACCCAGAGGCCACTGCATATGGACAAAGGCTATGTGCAACTGGCTTAAGTGAGAATAAGGTAGAGTCAGAGTGAAGCAACCCCATACCCCACTGCACATGCCTGATGGGTTGTATAATATGTGTTGCCTGCATGTAAGCGGGGTACAGATCCTTGCTACAGACAGCAAGTTTGGGTACATATAAGATTGGGTGCTGATAGGTTTGGTGAAGGATGGGTTGGCACAATATATGTTAGGCCCATACCCTTTTGCTGACTGAATGCTCAGCAGCACGCAAACAACTAACTCTTGCCTAGCCTAGCTTTTCATATGAAACTACTTTGTGAGGGCAGCTCAGTAGCTTATTTAATTGTGCATGCTCTGCAAAGAACAAGTCACACTGAGCTGGCCACAGGTGTGGAACACAGCTAGAGCTCCTGCACTGTGGGAGTGTTATCTTATATTAATTTTTATTTGTGTTTCAAACTCACTGAGCTTAACCTGTATTTGTTGCTTGAAAATCTTTACGACTATAATTTAATGTATGAGTTGTTGGACCACAGCTTTCTTGTGAGAACTAAAAAAACATTTCTAGAGGGCTCTAGCATTTCTTCTTTTCTAACACCTTCCATTCTGTTTAATGTATACTTATTTCTTCTATTTCTATGGTGTTTCTCTATATGTTTCTGGTGGTGTTGGTGCACACGATTATGTTTGGCTGTGACGAAGATCGCAAGGTCGAAACATGTTGCCTTTAAAGAATAAATCTTAATTTTTACTCAAAATCTGTTTATTGTAGTTTTCAAATATAATAACAGCTATGACAATCACAAATATGACAGCCCATGACAAAAGTTGCACAGAAGCCACCAGTAAATGGACCATTGGAAAATACAGGGTAACTGCAGAAGATGAAAAGCATAAAAGCAAGGTGTTTTAGCTGCGCAGTGTGGGACACATTCTAGTAAAACATAGGGCCTGGTATACTGAAATGTCAACAAACATCTAACGGAAGAGGTCAATATAGCAAGGCACAGTATCCCCATGAGATAAAGACAAGGGAATAACAACCTTTAAGTTGAGCTGGTGAAATAATGGTCCCCTGTTGCACTGAGTAGCTGTAAGTAGTTGTGACCATATTCAAACTGCCAATGTGCTCCAGCGTAGTACCATCAGAGAGGGAGGGTAGGCTCAAACAACCCAACAAGAAACTAGAGGAGGAAATCTGCCATTGCCAAGTCTAAAGGAAGGACCTCACCGTCAAATGGCAAGAAAGCAGGAATGAGACTATGGGGGTCATTCTGACCGCCGGGGCCAGGGTCGGCGGGAGCACCGCCGACAGACCGGCGGTGCCCCGCAGGGCATTCTGACCGCGGCGGTTCGGCCACGGTCAGATGCGGGAAACCGGCGGTCTCCCGCCGGTTTCCCGCTGCCCTGCAGAATCCTCCATGGCGGCGGAGCGCGCTCCGCCGCCATGGGGATTCTGACACCCCCTACCACCATCCTGTTCCTGGCGGGTCTCCCGCCAGGAACAGGATGGCGGTAGGGGGTGCCGCGGGGCCCCTGGGGGCCCCTGCAGTGCCCATGCCAATGGCATGGGCACTGCAGGGGCCCCCGTAAGAGGGCCCCACAAAGTATTTCAGTGTCTGCTTTGCAGACACTGAAATACGCGACGGGTGCCACTGCACCCGTCGCACCTTCCCACTACGCCGGCTCAATTCTGAGCCGGCGTCCTCGTGGGAAGGTTGATTTGCCCTGGGCTGGCGGGCGGCCTTTTGGCGGCCGCCCGCCAGCCCAGGGCAAATCCCAAAATACCCTCAGCGGTCTTTCGACCGCGGAGCGGTATTTTGGTGGGGGAAGTCTGGCGGGCAGCCTCCGCCGCCCGCCGGACTTAGAATCACCCCCTATATGTGTAATGTCGGGGCCCGGGTGCGGAGTCCACTTCGCAGAGACATGAAAAGTAGTTATGGAAATCCCCTGGTGCCAGAGTGAGAGCAGAAGACTACAAATTAAAGGGGTCAGAAAGCAGGTGATTTAATCGAAACGTTGAAGAGCACGTAGCCGAGGTGTCTGGAAACAGAGATGCTCCAATCGCAAAAAGTAGTCCAGGAGGGGTTGCCAAAATCATAGGAATTTCTTGTCAGTAAGCAAGAGCTTATGTGATTAATCCTCTATTGCCATTGTATGCCAGAGTCTGATGAACCAGGAGACAATGGGGAGAGGGAGACAGGGATTTCCAGGCCAATGCAATGAATTGTTTGGTGGAGCCTGTTACATGATCGATTAAGTACCAGTCTGCATGTGCTAGTGCCTCAAGCATAGTTGGGCATAGGCCCAAGATAATCGTGAGATAGTCTGCTGGTATGAGGCACCCCAAAGTGCTTTTAACTTCTTTCCAGAAAAGGTTGAGCTGTGGACATGTCCACCAAATGTGTTTAAACATGGAATGGAGGTGAGCCGGGGTGTAGTACCACTGAAGCATTAGCTTGTAGGCTGATTCCTGATGTAAAATGATACGTTGTGTCTTGGGAATTTCCCGCTGAACATTTCTCACTGCTTCTGCGTGATTTCAGTATCACCCACTAGCTTCCACTCTGACTGATAGGGGTGTCTCGGAATCAAGCAGGACTATTGAAAAACACTATGGTGGTCATTATGACATTGGCCTAAAATGCCACTTACCGCTGCGGTAAAGGCCCCCAACATACCATCGTGGAGGCAAACATCAGTTTGCCATATTATGACACACACACACACGAAACTGACACAATACTGCCACAAACACAAATCGACCAGACCAAAGGTCAGTGGTAAAGTGTCGGTACGAACGCCCATATCGTTACGCCAACAAATCAATGCCCACCACATTATGACCCACGAATCACCACTGCGGACATTCAACAGCGGTAGACCATTGCCGGTACACACCGGCGGGGTTAGAATGGCCACCCAAATACAAAACAACACAACTTTCACCCAACCTAAAATCACACACCTGACTCTCATACACACACCACACCCACCCACCCACAGCACTATAAAACACACACCCACATTACACACAGCCCTTTGCCAACACAAAAAGACTGCAATAGCTAGCCACGCAAATCACAGAGGCAACTACATACACACACCACAACCACCCATATATCCATCACACACTCCACATCCCACACCCAACCATATTGCTCAACACCCTCTGCACAACACACACCACCCAACACCCATGTTCCCACTAAGGCACCCCTGTTTCATAGATGATGAGTTGCGGGTCATGGTGGAAGAAATAGTCAGGGTAGAGCCACAGCTCTTCAGAGCACACGACCGGCAAATATCCATTGCCAGGAAGATGGAGCTAAGGGGGAGAATCGTGGACAGGGTGAATGCCATGGGACAGCATCCAAGAACAAGGGACGACATTAGGAAGAGGAGGAATGACGTACGGGAGAAGGTACGTTCTGTGGCAGTCAGGCACCAGCTTGCCATCCAGAGGACTGGTGGTGGGCCCCCACCTCCTCCCCACAGCTGACAGTATGGGAGGAGCAAGTCATGGCAATCATGTATCCTGAGGGACTCACTGGAGTAGCTGGGAGACTGGACACTGGTGAGTCACAATTTACTACTTACACCCCCCATACCTGCATGCTATCTCACCCCCTCACCCTGACTCACATCACTCCACCCCATCCCACACATTGCACCTACACAAGTGACTAACCCCAATACCAAGCCCTGCATGCCATACCAATGCATGTACAGCCCTGCATGTACACCCACCACTAATGCATGCACAGCACGGAGCACTAACAAGCCCACTATACATCACCATACACAAACAAAGGTGGCAGGACAACAGCAATGATATAGGGGGAGCTAGGGATGTAGAATATGTCATAGCCATGAAGCATAATACATCACTTACATCCCCACAGGTGCCAAAGCCAATCCCAGCGGCAAGGAGGTGCCACAACTATCCAGTCCCCCAACAGAAGATGCCCCCAGTGATGACAGTAACTCTGGACTTCTGGATCTGGATGACCTACCTGGCCCATCAGGGACCACTGGTCAGTCGGTCCCCCCAGCCGACTCCTAGTCCACCACAGAGCCTCCCCCCTCAGAGTCCAACACCACAGCACCCACCCAATGTCCCCACACCTCTGTCCCCAGGACACGTCAATCAGCAGTGTGCCCACCTGTACAGGGACCCCAATTAACACCTCACAGCCAAGACAATCAGGGTTCTGGGGTCAGTGGCAGTAGGCACACCATTCAGGGGACACAGGCACAGGGGGACAGGGACACTCAGAGGACATCTGTACGCTAGGGGGAGGACAGGCCCAGGGAACCAACTCTCCAAAATGCACTCACTAATGTTCTGGGTGCTTACCAACAATCCCAGGACAAGATGGTACAGATTCTTAACAACATACAGGACAACCAGTGGCTGCAGAAGGTACACCATCAGGAGGTCAGAAAAAATTTGCAGGCCCTCAACACCACCATGGTCTCCATAGCAGGGGTGCTGGCTGATATGGCCAACATCATGAGGAATGTACAGAACACCAGAGGGCCCCTTCCACTAGCCAGTCAACTGAACAGCCCACCACATCTGCTGCAGCTAGTGGACAGGAGGCCCTGTCACAGGACCCAGGGGCCACCAGCACCCCTCCCCCTGCAGAAGGTGGACCACCCCGCAAATGGTCCCTGCGACCCAGACAGATGCCAGAAACACTTGCTTAGACCAAGATCAAAACCCGGAAATTATACCCTCCTGAATGTCCTCCTTTTGTCCCACTGTCTCACCTTGTCCACTTTGAACTGCCATTGCTCCCCTTCCTATGGACACTGGACCTGTGCTACAAACAGACTGGACCATTACCCTGGTCTTATCTCTACCATCACCCCATTCCATTGCACTGTTCCTTCTATATATTTCACTACAATAAACACCCTTGAACACAACTTGAGGGATAGTGCTTTATGTGATGAAAATGTGCAATTATGTTCACAGTTACATTGTGTGCAATTGACCTGAACTTTGTGATAGCATACAAATATTGACATGTAGCTGTCTGTAGTCATCACATCAGTACACAGTTGTAATAACACCAACATCTGCAAATTTAAAAGGCATAGGTGATAGTCAGTTGAAATACAAAGGAAGTGACTCCATCCTGCTACAGCCACACTGAAAACATAAATAATTTAAGGAATGGTCAGTTCCACTGTCTCACCCGTGTGTCATTGGAAGTACTGCCGTATTGCTGATGTTTCTGTTGTCCACATCCTCACTGTCCTCAGGGTCCACTGCTGCCACAGGGGTATTTCCAGTCTCCTCCTCCTGCAGATAAGGCACATGTCGTCTGAGGGCCAGGTTGTGCAACATGCAGCATGCTACAACTATCTGGCAGACCTTCTCAGGGGAGTAGCACAGGGATCCACATGTCAGATGGAGGCATCTGAACCTGGCCTTCAGGAGCCCGAAGGTACGTTCCATGATTCTCCTGGTTCACCCATGTGCCACGACAGGTTTGGGTAGCTAGAGTCACCTGCAAGAATTGAGGATTTGATGGGGGCCCAGCTGGGAATGGTTTCCCAACGAGGGAGGGTTGCCCATCGGAACCTGACCCCCCTGATGGCCCGCATACTGGCGGTGGCCTACCCAGAGATGGATAGGCACTTGAGGGCAGCAGAGCAGCCACAAGGGGGTGAGTACAGTGAGCATGACAACCATAGTTTTTGGCTGACCTGGGATCCAGGTGGTGGGTTTCAGTAAGTGGGTGCCCCTTAATGCCAGCTCAGACATTGCTGCGTGGGCCAGCACAAGGTAAATGGGTGAATAGCATGATCTTGTATTCCAGCTAGGTGGCAATCCAGGTCAGACAGCGCTTAGTGGGTCCCTGGAGGGGTGCAGTCGGCGGTGGTTGGTTCTCATCTTCCTGTGGTACCTAGCCAATGAAATGCCAGTGCGATGCATAGTGCACAATCATGGTCCTTGTGTGTGATGGTAATGTGTATGCCATCTGTGGTGTTGGTGCTGTAATTGACCAAGTGCTTCCTTTCTCTCTCTCCCCCTATTTTCTTCTGTCATCCTGTCTATGTGTGCATTAACATCATCTGGCGTAGGAGGATGGACACCGTTGAATGAGGGAGCTGCATCCCACAGGACCCAGGAGGCAGAGTCCACCAACGCCGAGGGGACCAGTGGGACGGAAGGCGAGGGAAGCACCACAATGGAGACAGGAGGAGACAACACCGACTCTGATACCTCCTCCAATGGGAGCTCCCTGGTGGTGGCGGACACCTCTGGAACCACTCCAGCTACAGGTACAGCCACCAACCACCGTACCAGCACCGCCCGCCCAGTAGCACCCCACTGAGTTTCCCATGCCCATTCACCCAGAAGGGTGGGCATCTCCTTCGCCCCAGGCACCTCAGACCCTGCCCCAGTCAGCCCTCCGGCCCTCAGTGAGGAGGCTATTGACCTCCTGAGATCCATCTCTGTAGGGCAGTCAACCATAGTGAATGCCATTCAGGGGCTGGCAACACAGATGCAGCAATGCAGCGCATTCCTGCAGGGCATCCACTGTGGGTTGGCGGCCCTACAGAGATTGTTTCAGGCTCTGGCCTCCTCTCTGTTGACAGCCTACCATCCCCCCTCCAACTACCACTTCCCTGTCCCATTCTCCTCAACCCCAACCCATCCCATGCACACATACAGACAAGCATGCACACAAAACATCAGACAAGAGTAGCACAGTCAAACATAGGCAGCACACTTCAGGTCACAAGCACTCACATAAACAAAAGACATTTGCACACACAACCACATCCACTGCCTCCACTGTCTCCCCCTCCTCCTCCTCCTCCCTCACAGTCTCATCCACACTCACTCCTGCATGCACTGCATCAACAGCCACCCCCACAATCACCACATCATGCAGCACACACACCTCACTTGCAGACACCTCCACAACATCCATCCACGTGTCCCCTTTGCCTCTCCCACCCTGTCTGCCCCTTCTAAGAGACACAAATGCACGCACTCAGACTCCCAACAGCCATCCACCTCACACATGCACACTGTCCATGCACCTGCACCCAAGTCCAGCAGACGTACACCTGCGACAACCACTCGATCTACCTCCACTCCCATCCCTCCTCCCACATCCCACCCCAAAGTACCTAAGAAGCTTTTCCTTGCCCATCTTGACCTCTTCACTCCCCCTCCACTCCCCCATCCTGTCCGTAAAAGCCGGGTCCCAACGACCCAGCAAAGCACCTCAGCCAAACAGTCTGCCACTGCTCCATCAAATCCTCAGCTGCTGGCACAAAGGGCCCCAGAGTGTGCCGCCTGCCACTCCTACTGTGAGCACATCTCCACCTCAGAAAGGGAGCACTAGGGTGGTGAAAACCAAGGGACAGGAGACGGTGACAGTGCAGGAACATCCTAGGCCTGGGGAAAGAAAGGGAAAGTTCCCATTCCACCACCCAAGAAAGGGAAGGTACCCACTCCCCAACCCAAGAAAGTGAAGGTTCCCACTCCACCAGCAAAGAGAGGCAAGAGGCCCCCTCCACCAGCATGGGCAAGGTGTCCTCACCTCCAGCGGAGGCAGCCAGGGTAACACCTCCACCAGCAGTGGGCAAGGAGCCCTCACTTCTAGCAGAGGCAGCCAGGGTAACACCTCCACCAGCAGTGAGCAAGGAGCCCTCACCTCCAGCAGAGGCAGCCAGGGTAACACCTCCACCAGCAGTGAGGAAAGAACCCTCATCTCCTGCAGAGGCAGCCAGGGTAACACCTCCACCACCAGTGGGCAAGGAGCCCTCACCTCCAGCAGAGGGCATTTAGGACACCCACCAGGGACAATTGGGCATGGAGCTCTCTCCAGCACCAGTGGGCATGTTCTCCACTGCAGAGACTGTGGCCTTGCACTCCCCACCAGGGACAATTGGGCATGGAGCCCCCTCCAGAACCAGTGGGCATGTTCCCTACTTAAGAAACTGTGGCCTTGAACTCCCCACCAGGGACAATTGGGCATGGAGCCCCCTCAGAACCAGTGGGCATGTTCCCCACTTCAGAGACTGTGGCCTTGCACTCCCCACCAGGCACGATTGAGCATGGAGCTTTTGTTTTCGCATGGACAATATGATGGCTGTTGGTATCAAATATGATGGCTGTTGGTATCAAATAACAGTGTCAGTTAAACTCAATGTGGTCCTTCTTTTAATTAGCTGTGGGTCCTGTGACATTGTTTTTACTCTGAAGCTAGTTGTGTGTATGGTGTGTGTGAGAATGGTGTGTGTTGTGTGAGTGTGTGTGTCTCACTCTTCTTTTCCTCCCTCCCTCCCTTGTGTGCTAGGTGGCTGTACTCACCATCGGCGGCGGCGTTGGTGTTCAAGAAGGACCATGGCGTAGAAGAGCATCAGGAAGACATGAAGTTCCGCTTCCATAGCAGCGGCGGAGTCCTTTGTGTACTTGTTGGTAAATCTTTTGTTTTCTGTGTTCTGTTTCCACCAGGCTTTTGATGGTGTTGGTACCGCCCCGGAAATCCTGGCGGTTTGCTGTGTCATAATATGGTGGGCGGTACGTTGTCTTCTGCCTGGCAGTTGATGGCTACCGCCGTAGTCAGTGGTGTTAACGCCTTGGCGGTTGGTGTGGGACATTGGCCATCTATGGGAGGAATCACTACCATGGTCATAATTTGGCAGTAATTACCGCCAGCCTGATGGCAGTATTACCGCCGTTTTAACATTCACTGCCAATGTCATAATGAGGGCCTATATGCCTTAGAGACTGTCCCTTTAGTGCCCTTAAAGTGGCGAACCAAGGTCTCAAAAGGTGGGAATGAGTGTGTCACTCCTTCTGCATTAGAGGGGTGAAGTGCCCAATGTTGAAGCTGAAAATATTGATGCCTACGCTTGTCAGGGATATTGTACTCCAATTTGCAATGCTCAAATAATTACATTTTTGTGTCATTGAACATGTCTCACAGCGTCCTACATTCCACAGGCTTCCATGCTGGAAGGGAGCCTGGGAGCAACCCCGGGGAGATATCCGGGTTTCGTGCAAGGGGGTGTTTGGCGAGAGAGACAAGTTAAGGCCATAGGTGAGCGTGACCCTATCCCAAATCACCAACACTGTTCTGTGCGTGTCGTGAGGGACACGCTATGAGGATGGTGGACTTGGGCAGCCAAGTCCCATAAGGGCCTACATGCTACTGTTGTATCCATATGTGGCCAATGCCTTTCGCTCTCTCTGACCACCCATTCAGAGATAAATCTTATATGTGCCACCCTGTTGTAGTCTAGGAAGTTTGGGCAAGGTAAACCACCTCTGTTTTTCAGCAGCATGAGTATGCTGTTGGAAATACAGGGTGGCTTTCTGTTCCATATGAAAGTGTGTACCTCTTTCTGTAACCAGCAGAAGTCATCCGCCAGGATGGAGGTCGGGAGGGCCTGAAACAAATAGAGCATGCGGGGTAAGATGTTGATTTTGATGACATTGGTCCGACCTAACCATGAGATATGTAAGAGCTTCCATTTGCTCAGATCTTCTAAAATATCCTTACAGTAGTGAGGCCAGTTAGCACGGTCCAGGTGTGTATGGAGTCAGTAATGTTAAACCCTAAATAATGAATAAACTTTGTGGCCCATTGAAAAGGAACCAACTCCTGTAAGGCCGGGAGGTGCTTTGATGCTATATAGTTGTTAAGAGCTTGTCATTTGGACATGTCAATTTTATATCCAGAGACACGTTCAAATTCCTCCAAACCCTGTACGACTGTCCGTAGTGTCATCTCAGGGTTAGTGAGAGTCAAGAGGAGGTCATCCGCATAAAGCAGAACTTTGTAATCTCGCACTCTGAAAGGGATGCCCGAGATGTCAGAAGCCCAGTGAAGATGAATCACCAAAGGCTCAACCAACAGTGCAAAAAAAAAGAGGGAACAAGGGGCACCCCTGTTGAGAACCCTGCTGCAGGGGAATAGAGGCAGTATTATGACCATTCACTCTAACAGTGATAGTCAGGGCAGTATAGGAGGCCATCATTTTGCTAATCATGACACGTCCCAACCCAATTTTTGCGAGTACAGCTTGTAAAAAGCTCCATCTGACCCTGTCAAATGCCTTCTTCACATCTAAAGACAGGAGAAGGGCAGGAATGTTGTGCATACAGGCCTTTTTTATTAATCAAATGCACAAGGCACCTTGTATTATTGGGGCCTTGTCTGTGTCGTAAGAAGGCCAACTGATCAGGGTCAATCAGACCCAGAAGCAGGGTCTCGAGGTGTTTAGCTAGAACCTTGGTATGTACTTTAGCATTGGTGTTTAAGAGAGCTATCAGCCTATAGGAAGAGCAGTACACAAGATCTTTTCCGGGCTTAAGAATGTATGATATTTCAGCAGCTGGCATTATGGGAGTGAGGCCAGTCGTGTGGGTGAAAGTGTTGAATAGCATGAGCAGGTAGGCTTTCAGGGAGGATAGAAAATAAAAGGAAACCGGAAGGCCATCTGGGCCCAGGGTTTCCTGCCTCTGGCATTCCTCCTGGGCCTTTTTAAGTTCGGCCACCGTAAATTGGGCTTCTAAGTCCTGAGCGAGTTGGGGATTCAAGAGCGTCCATGGGCAATTACTCAGGTAATCTTGAATACAAACTGGGTCTTCCCCCCTTAGTATAACGGGCATTACAATAATCCCAAAAGACCTTCTTTTTGTCATCCTCTTTAATGGCATAACAGGAGTGGGCTGTCAAAAGTTTAGCAATGTGGGAGCAGGCATATTGGTGTCAGAGGTGTGGGGCCAGCAGGGAGCCTACCTTATCCCCTCCATCATAATAATGTTGCTGGAGGGTTCCACCTTATTAACTCTGTGGGTGCATAGCTGTCCTTGTAGTAGTGCAAGTAGTTGCTTGTTGTGCCGGGAAGGTGCCCGCTAATCTAAACCTTGAGGGCCCTAATTTAATTGATCCGGTTGGTGTCGAAGAGAGGGGCCTCACAAGAACATGCTATTGCAATGGTTGTAATGAGACCACTGATCGTTGCTTTAAATCCACCCTACAGCATCCCACAGCAAATGCAGAGGGGTGGCTGGTAGAGCTTTGAATTCAAAGTATTCCTTAATTGCTTCACTAATAGTGGTCCTGTCCACCGGGTCTTGCAGAATATAAGGAGAGAGTCACCATCTGGGAGGGACATCCACGGTCCCCAGCCTAGAGGGCCAGACTAGTGCAACATGAGAGTGATCGGATATTGAAATGTTGAATATCAGGGCCGATTCTAGATGGCGCAGGAGGGAGTGTGTAATGAATCCATAGTCAATGCAGGAGTATGTTTGATGCACATGTGAATAAAAGGAATGGCCCTGCATGACAGAGTGTAAATAGCGCAAGGCATCCACTAACCCAGAGTCCGTGATGTCCCTCTGAAGTTGAGTCGACATAGCCTCCATCCCCTGGAAATTGGTGGAACTTCTATCAAGTACTGGGTCCCATACTAAATTAAAGTCTCCCCCATTATTATCTCACCTCGGGCTAGGCTAAGTTGATCCTTAATAATCCTGCATATAAAAGCATCTTTACACTGGTTTGGGGCATACAGGTTTGGAAAAGACAGGGTAGTGCGTCCCTTTTTGGTTATCACTAATAGGAAGCATCCCTCCAAGTTCCTCACCACCCGTGTCAGCGTGGACACAAAACCCCTCCTAAGCAAAATGCCCACAACTTATGCTTTATTCTCAGCATGTGCCCAGTACTGAGACAGGTATCTGGTGTGAAACATGCAATGACAATCCTCCTTGAGTAAATGGGTCTATTGTAAAAAATATTATATCTGGATTGTGATGGAGATAGCAACATACCTGCTTGCGCTTATTAAATGAATTGAGCCCTTTCACGGTAAGAGAAAGGAACTACATCCCAGTCAGAGTCCCCATGTCTGCCTTACTTAGTAGAATGCAAAAGAGACTGCCTCCATGTCAGGGTGGTAGTTATCCCATGACCCCTAGTTGGTTGAACTCCTGACAGTAGGACCCTCACAGTGGACGTCCCTCCAGCAAAACTCCTGTGTAAACAGTGATAAATAAAAAGTAAAACCCTATAAAAAACAAATGTACCAACTGGGCCCAGCTCTGTGGGGCTCTCCATCAGCAGATAGAGTAGGGTAACCTCGAGATCCATAGAGGTGTCACCGCAATGTGAGCTACACCTCAGTAAGAAGGGGTGATTGGGTGAAATACCAAGAACAAAGCGATCACACTACCAGTCTAGCCGAGTAGTACAATAGCACACTCCCAATCACCATAATGTCTGACTCCGAGGTCACGGGTCCTGCTAAAAGAGGAGGAAAAAGCATACAGTTAGGGGAACTAGATATTACAGTGCTTAGATCAGCAGTTGCAGGCAAATTACATCTCACTTCTATCAGTCAGCTGAACAGGCCGGTTGGGGATATTCCTGCTTCATATTCAGGAGGTGTGAGATAATGTCATCTTTTGTCTCCCGCAGAGCATTTGCCTTGGACTGACTGTCTCTACCTTTCTTGCCAACAATGTTTCAAGACGGGTGCCAACACCCCCACTAATCTGAGGGTGCTAGATGGGGCTTCCCATCCAAAAACTCCTCCGGCAGATCCAGCACACAACTAGCCTCAGGTTGTGTATGAACATGACATTGTTTGCCATTGAAGTGG
Source organism: Pleurodeles waltl (assembly GCF_031143425.1). Lineage (NCBI taxonomy): Eukaryota > Metazoa > Chordata > Amphibia > Caudata > Salamandridae > Pleurodeles > Pleurodeles waltl. The sequence goes on along the minus strand of NC_090444.1, from coordinate 629,055,167 downwards.
AATCGCAATCCGAAAGGGTGGGACCACTGATACCTGATACCCCAACTCCTGGATTTTCTCAGTTATGGGCCTGAAGTCCCGTCGCTTTCCCAGAGTAGCTGGTGCAAGGTTCCGAAAGATATGCAGAATGTGGTCCTGAAAGATCAAGTCCGCCTTACGCCTAGCCACTCTTAAAAGTGCCCCTTTGTCTTTGTATTCTGGTAAGGATATCTGGGGTAGCATCAGGTGTACCCGCCATGGAGGAGACCCAATGAATGCGGTCCAGAATCAGTGGATGATCATCTTCCCCTCCTCATATCACTTGGAGTAGGTCTCTTGTAAAGGCGATGATATCGTCCCCCTCTTCACCCCGAGGAATTCCTCAGATGCAAATATTATTTCTACGGCTGCGATTTTCAAGATCCTCTTGCTTAGGTTGGAGTTCCATTTGTTGAATCTCCAAGGCTATCACACATCATATCAGCATCTCCTGATCTTCTGTGCGCAAATCCAATGTGCGCTCGAGATCATCAACGCGTGCCCACCCGTGTTATATCTTTTGGAGGTCGTGTATGAACGTTTTAAAGTCTGCCCTTAAGAAGCCAATTTGCTGCTCAATATCATTAAGGAATTGAGACATGTAGTCATGGGTGATCAAGGGAGACGTAAAAGCCTCAGGGATTTGTGAAGGAGGGGCACCTTTGTCAGACATGTTCTACGAAGAAGATTTAAACCACAGACAAACCACTGAGCTGTCTTTAGAGGATTTCCCTTTTGGCATAATGTTGGAAGAGCAGTCTAATGGTAAGAGGCACCGGAGGGCCGGTATGTCGAATGGCGGCCAAGTTCCCACAGCCAATGCAGTTGTTAAAGAGGACTTGAGAATGGCAGCAAATCAGCATTAGAGCATAGTAATGAGTCGTTGCTCCAGGCAGGCACCACAGTCGACCGGGGTATGGCTAGCCGAGGATGCTTCACCACCAGAGCCACAAGGGGATATCCAGATCCAAAAGGTCTCCCCAAGATGCACCAGGCAAGCACGTATCCCCCAGAGTATGACTGCGGTAGTGGGAGAGGGACTCCTGTGTGTTAAGATGTGCCACAGGTCAAACCAATCCAGCTCGCCAGACAGGGAGATCAACCCCCACTCTATCCGATCTCCCTCCTTTATGTAGGCCCCAAAATGCAGCAGTACACCCAGTGGTCAAGCACCCCAGAAGAAAGTGTCATGTGTCCAAGGGGGCCTTGAACGGGAGATTCATACATCTGTGCCTTGGAGGGGCCAGGGATGTCAGGCTCATACAGAGGGGTGCTCTGCGGTATATGCACACTCATGAGACAATCCAGTGTTGACTCCAGGATCCCGGCTGTGCAGGCAGCCACCACTCCGGATGCCAGGGCCCAAGGTCACGATGCAGGACTGGTGGGCCGGTGAAACCTAGGTGAGGGCACGGAGGTGTAAGGGCAGCATGATGGGTCAGGGTGTAGAGGACACTGCCAGAGGCCTCCCCATCCGCAAGTAGGATGTCAGCTCAGTTTAGGCACACAAAGAGGCCAGAAAGAAGTCCTCTAACTTATATTGCTCCTCTGTCCAAACAGTTCACAGGAGCCTCTACACCTTTCTCCGATCTCCAGGGCGACACACAAAAAGGGGACCGAATGTTGCTCCTGCTCCCAATGGAGGGCCAAAGCACCCAGACCCCAAAGCAGGGCACCCAGGGCCCACTGTGCACCTACCGGCAGGCCTGGCGCTGCCCGCAAAAGCCCGGCCGCCTCGACAAGCACCGACGCAGTGTGTGGCACCATACTGGCGGATAAGAGAGGCCCAGGAAAAGGCACAGGAGGGCACAGGAGGACTGAGGCAGTGTTTTGCAGGCCCAGCACAGAAAGTGCCGCTGACGGCCACCCCTACAAACAGTCACAAAATGGCAGCCCCGGAGGCCACACCTCCACCTCCAAGAAGGGCTGGGGAGATGCTTTAAAGTCAGGCCTGCTTTCCCAGTCTGGGAAGCTCCCAGTAGCCCCCTTTCTACGTCCCAGGGCCAGCGCCGACTATCAGAGCAGAACACTGGAGGGGGGCCTATGGCCACCACGGCCCGATAAAAGATGGCAGGCGTGCCTCAGCAGGAGGAACGAGGCCGGCCACAAGTACCCCTCAAGACACCTCGGTTTCGGGAGTGCCGATAGGTGGCTGCCAAGTCCAGAGGGCACCGGGGGGTGTCGACCCAGGCAGGCTAGAGGAGATCTGGAGCCACAATGTAGTTAGAGGCGTGCTTACAGGCCCGTGGTAGCTCGAAGCTGAACTAAGTAATGTCCTACGCCATGTTAACCAGGCCACGCTGCCCATAAATCTTTATATTGACATGTATCTTGGTGTGCAAGCCCTTTTTCATCACCTTAACCCATGCTGTGACTAATTATTCTGGAATTTATTGCGGGTTCCTATATACACTGCTCTGCACCGACCCGTGGGTGGAAGTGACTGCCTTTGCAACAGGAGTGTTTTCGTTACTAGACATTATGTATGCAATAGCTGTTAATTTGATCATTATGGAAGCTGTGCTAGCCCTGGCAACATAGAAACAGGACATTCTGAAAACTGGCAATGTGTGTGAGCAATGGCATTATATAAATTGGGTCCAAAAAGACTACTGATACCTCTTGTTCAGATACTTGTAACACTAGTATTTCTAAACTTGCTTAATAGCAAACATTGAAGATGCCTTAACATTTATGTCCTGTGATGTAACCCTAACTTCTGTTCTCTTTCTGTTGTGAATTTGTTCAGAGGCTCCCTTTCAATCTAGTCCACCTATGTCAATTTACCAAAACCTTCGGTAAATCCCTGCCAACATTAGGGCCACCCGCCAAAGTGGCACCTGTTTCAAGCGACAAACGAATAAAAAATACCACCCTACTCACCTGTCCCTATAATGCCGCCCTACCTATAATCACCTGACTCATCCCTGTAAGCCCTCCATTTGAGATGGGTGGGTGAGGAAAAACCTCCAAACCTAACGCTGTGTAAGGAGCTGCCACCAGGTATATTCACCACAAAATGGTGACTGGCAGCCCTGAAATGACCATATTTAAACTATTGGGCTATATCCTTTAACAGATGTAGTCCAAGAGTACCCCAAGCCTCAGTCCTACACTAACCCTTCCCTTAATTCCCCCGGGGTGACAGATCAACCTATTGGTCAACTGTCCCCCCAAAACTCTATTGCCAGCATGTGCTAATTGGGGCATTTTGTCAAGTGGGAATATGTGGGACATTGTGAAACGTGATATTATGTGCATATTTGCATGATTGCTCGGCATGAAAATTTTTGCTTTACTGACAGTGTACTAATTTCTCAATAAATACTGATAAGTAACATTTATCTAGAGATACTGGGCCTCATTACAAGGCTGGCGGTCGCATGACCGCCAGCCTCGCCGTGGCAGTTCCCCTGCCACAGGCCCGTGCGTAAGGGCCGCCACATCACGAGTTCTGCGGCTTGGCAAGTGCCAAGTTTCCACAATGCTGCCTGACCCGTCGGTGTGGTTGTCCCGCCGTGGCCGGTGGTGAGCACCTCCAACCCGGCGGCAGGCCTTAGCCTGCTGGCCGGATTACGAGGCTGCAGACCGCCAGGTTTTCCGTGGTGGTCTTGTCATCGGCACACAGATGAACACATGTCCCCACATTTGCACACATCCCCCCACCCATACCCACACTTACAAACATCCCCAACCCCTTCACGCACGCATGCATTCACATACACACCCCTCAGTATACGCATACATCCACACAGACAAACACACACACCCACAAACATGCACTCAGACACCCCCATACACACGCACTTACACGCACACACATTTACTTGCATACACACACGCATTCGCAACCCCCTCCGCAGACACGCACACATGCACCCACACACACAGACACCCTCCCCCCCTTTCAGATGCCCACTTACCTTATTCGTCGAGGAGGACATCCGGGAGGGGATGAGTCCTGGCGGACTTGCACCACCACGCCAGCAGGACTCCGCCACCCCCTATTACGGCTTGTAATACGGCAGGTGGAGTCCTGCTGCTGTGGCGGTGCTGGCGATGCACCCGCCACTTGGGCATCGGACTTCCACCCAAAAATGGGTGGAAGTCCTCCAAGGACTCCTAGTATGGCAGGCAACAGACCACCAGCACTGGCGGTCTGTTGGCTGCAACGGCTTCGGTGGTCAAGAAAACGACCGCCAAAGTTGTAATGAGGCCCATTATACATTGAAATCACAATTATTATGAACCTTGAATTTGTACTGAGTGATACTGTTAGGCACTAATAGTATAAATTAATTAAATACTAACAGAGGGCCAATGTGTGATGATGGGTGTTAAGCGCAAATTCGAGGCCATTATGTGCTTTCATATGACATTCCTATGTATTAATGTTGGTCAATGAGGGACCCTTGCACTGTCGTTGGCGTGTGATAGTTGAATGAAACTGAGCAGTTAGCAGGGAGGTCTGGCAGAACTACTTGTATTTCAGGTGAGGTATTAGTCTGATTTTGTAGTACATTGATAGTATGTGGCCCTAATGTCTACCACTCTCAAACGTAATGCTCTGGTCCGCCCAACGTCCCCTGTAGAAATTCCTCTTAAACATCATACAATTTTAACAGATGGTTTAGGCTCAAAGGCGTCGATTACTAGTGCCTTGTTATGTGTTATTTATTGTGTAAATGGGGCATCTTCCCAATCTTTAATCATTGAAAAATAATACAATTGCTGCCATAAAAATACCTAAAAAGCAAATATTTTTCCGTCTAATTCAGTGGAGCCTAAGGTTGGGTGTAAGTTCCATAGATCTCTTCGAGATTTTCTGATTAACTGCTGGCAATATAAATGACTTTAGTTTAGGTAACTTCTCTTAACATCCTGAAAATTTGGCATGGATCTTTTCTGGGTGGACCCAAATAAGAAACCTATTTGTTTAGACAATTATACATGTGATATACAAATCTAATGAATATGTGGCAAAGGATAGGATGACAGTTAACGTGTTGCTAAAAAACATACAGGCACTAAGCTGGGAATCAATGTTGTTCCCAAGTTAAGCGAAATGCAAAATCTGTCTTTCAAAGATTAGAAGTCTCGAAAGATCTGTAGACACTGTGAGCTATTAGCCTGTTTGTCATTTTGGATCACAGTTCTGGAAAGGAGGTGATTTGACATTTGTTTGCTTTCGGCAAAAACATTCAGCTTGTTGCACCAAACTGCTATCAACCATTCTCCCCCACATCTGCCATTTGGAATAGCAAAGGCTTGTATTCAAAATATTTTGCACAAAGAATGTACAGGAATGAGAGAGATCAATTTTAATGTAAATAGAAGACTGGCACTGATGACACACAGATAGGGAAGGGGAGTGAGATGGATGAGAAAGAGGTTTAACATTTATTGGATTTTGGACTTTTATTGAGTAGAGCTATAAATAATACCAGCAAAATATATCTCTGTAAATACCATTGCGAGTAGTTTTTTACCATAAATTCAGCATACAAAGCATAGCACAGTGAATTGAGTTTTCCATGACATGTAGCCTGGTCTACTTTTAAAGCAGAGATGATTTCTGAAACTGCAAACTGAAAGGCGAGAGATGTAGAAGTGACTAAACCGGGAGAGCCCAGGATTTGCTTCTGTTTGCTTCTGATGTCATTTTTGACATATGAAAGCGGTTGCAGTCGTTCAACGTCAGAAGCTGCCCAGCCCAGAGCTACCTCTGTAATCAATTTTGACTAGTACAGCTTGAATATTAGTGTTGAAAATTGCTATTTTTGGAAAAAGTAAAAAGGAGTAACGTTGTTTGTTGAAGAATATACAAACAAAACAACAAAAACAACGGCCGGTCCGTGCTGTGTTTGTGAACATCCCTTTGCTTTATTTTCACAGAAACATCTTGGCTAGCACTCGTTTCCCTTTTTGTGACTGTTGAGTATTAGACGTACAGCACAGTAAGAATTCTCTGTCAGCAAAACAGTGAGACTAAGGTTTGTGGCAGGTGAAGAGTCCTCGGGGTGTTTTTTTCATCGTGAGCTTATGGAGGCTCACAGGTGATCAGATAATTATTTATTTATTTATTCATTCATTTGTTTATATTTCCCTTGTGTTATATGGAGTGAATCCATCAAATCGGGTTGAACTCTGTTCAGTGTAGGTGTGCAAAGCACCGAAGTCAAGCATGCAATGACTGTATTAGCATAAAGGAAGGATTCTTTAGACATGTATGCAAACATTGAAAGAATATTCACAGAGGTAATGAAGATTGCGGCACACCAAATAAAACAGATGAGCATGTCGTCAACCAATAATCCAAGGCACTACAACATTACGAGCCTGATGTAGGGTTTAGAGGATGGGTACTTTGTCATAAATGTGACGGTTATCCTGTTAGCGCATCTGACCTTATTTGGTTTCTTATCTTTAATTTATAAGGGAATGCGTTAGAGGTTTGATGGACCTTTTTTACTTCGCTTAGAGAAATTCCACCCATAAATCCCAGCTTAACACAAATCATCAATAAACATCAGTAAATACCTTTGAAGTCAATAATCATCATGCACTATGACCCCTTTGGTCATGAATAACCACACCTTTTAGTAAAAGTTAGAAAGTTTATTACCCTAGATTAACAATGTTAATATCACGTAAATTAGTCTCAAAACCATCTGGTACACAAATAAGAACAACAGAGGTTGACCAAATCGTCTAAAGAATCTCAATGTAATTAACGTATGGATAAATAAACCTTCTTAAGTCACAGTACAAATTAGCAATAGAAGTAACTGCACAACGGAAAATTGCCTACATTTAGGTTCAGCAACTGAGCAACATCAAGTAATTAGTTAATAGCGACTGTTAACTTTTCAGGGTCAAAACAGCGGTTGGTACCGAGAAACAAAAGACAAAATTTGCAGCAAAAACATTATCATTTGTCATACCTCTCGTCATATGGATCAATAAACTGCAATTCGCTTCATCAGTTGGACATTTGTTCAGTCAGCATCAGCAACGGGCCATGAAAGGGAATGGTTTGGAAATGGGGGGACTCCAAGTTCTCCAAACCATCAGAAAGCAATGTCTAAGGGATCATCATTCAGCATCAGAAGTCCAAGCACTAAAGTTAAGTAGAATAAATCACCAGGAACTATTCAGCTTCTCCAACAGAATAGAAAGGGAGTCTTTCCTCTCAGGATGAAATCAAAGTGGGAATAGCCATCCTTCCTCTCGTTGCAGTTGGGTTAGGTGAAAATAGTCTACAAAACTTCCCACGTTGCCATTGGTCAAAGAATTGTACGTTTACAATTAGTCCAATAGAAGTAAAAGTTAAAATCTAAGATATAACTAAACTGTCTTTCATATGTCGATGGTTGGCTCCTCTTCTCCTGTTCCCACCGTCAGGCTCGTCAGGTAACATTTTTGTATCCATCCGTACTCCAGTCAGTGCATTCATTGGTAGCTTCTGGGAACATCGCTGCCTCATGCCTCAACTATACAATGTTTCAATAACTAGTATATGATCTTCTAGCAAGCAATTCTCATGAGAAAGTTAAAACATCTGCTAACGTTTGGTCAATGCAGTGGAGAAAACAATACATGAATTAATTTCTCTAGACATACATTTTCCCACAATTTATTAGAACAGTACAGTCAACATAAGGCAGTGCAAATTAGGCCCTAGCCTTGCTAACTTAAGGCCTACAATTTATAAAGAAAATACATAATGCAAATTCATTAATACATCGTACTACTGCATTTTCCTGAAGTAAATACTTCAATTAATATTAATAAGCCTCTAATAAAGACACTTTGTGATGAATGGCGGCCACTCAAGCGGGCACATTTTCCAACTCTCACATTATTTTCTATGTTAAGTCAAATTCAATGCAAATTCATAATCAAAATACATGAATATTTATTAGTAAAAATTCAGCGTTCACAATCCCTCCTCTGATGACTACATATGTTGTCACACTAACATCTTCCCATACAAATTTTGCTCAGCTAAAATTTGTCCTCTTTATACATTTTATTTCTTATTTCCCTTTTCGAATTTTCCCTGGACATTTTTTCCATCTTAATTTCTTACGTCCTCTGATCATTTTTCAGTCGCTTCATCTTAATCACATGATACAATTTACATATTCCCCATGCTCCAATTGCGCAAATTACAATAATCAATATATCTTGTATTATTTTCACTATTATCCCTTTCCCGAGGTTGCCAAGCCAATTCTCCACGAAAGCAAATCCTTTGCCAAAATGTTCCCAAACTCCTGGTTCTTTCAGCTCCTTCAAATCAGCACTATCATTAGTCAGGTTGTTAATAAGGCTCCTAGTTTCTTTACTATTGTTAGGTATATATGAGCAACAATGTTGCAGATGTAGCATTTTAGAAACTCCGGCCTCCTTTGTTAAAAAGATGTCTAACACAAGATGGTTCTGAAGAGTAGATCTTACCACAGCCATTTCTGTGTCCATTACGATCATGGCTCCTGAAAGATTTGTCACCATGTTATCACGATAGTCGACAACTTTCAGATTTTCAAAGAATTCAAAATAACTCATACTGAAGGAATTATAGCTCCAAAAATGTCTCCAACTATGCCAGAATATGTTCAGTCATCTTAGGTATCTTACTCAAGTTCCCTTTTTGAAATATCTTTCGGAAAACTATCCACAGGTAACATGTGCCATACCATCCTCTAGGAAGATGGTAATACACATTTGGTCCACAGATGTAATAAACTCCTGGAATTGCTGGGGCTTGTCCATTTAACATGAATGTCCATTTACTCTGAAACAGAAACACATGCCTACATTCACTCATTTGCACAAACAATGTATCCGTTCTAGATTTAGGCCTATATACACAAAGCTTTCCTACATGTTGTGCATCTAAAGCTAACCTTCCTTGCTTTTTTATGTCACTAAATGCATGATCATTTCTAAATGTCTTTTTCTGTAAGCCTTTTCCAATTTGTCCTTTAAAGTCTGTCTGATCTAATAACCTTTTTTCGGTGTCAGCAAGCATGTTAAGTGATTGCGATGTGCGTAAGCAATGCCAAAAGTCAATGTAGGTTCAAAGAATCCTTTCTAATTCTACGGTATTCTCCTTAGGTAATCTATTCGGGTATTTAATTATAGGGACAAATGAAAACACCACATTGTGGTTCGAATAGACGTACTGAATGTACTCCTGGTTATAAAACCTGGTTAGTAAAACGATACAACTTATCCCATAAGTAAGGAGCAAACTATGGTAAGTAACTCCCTCCTCTACTGATGAGGGAATCTGAGTGCAGACATAACAATCTCTTGCATCCATCGTATCATCATACTCGCGCAATAAGCGATAGAAAACATTAGAAGAAAGTTCTCCCTGTGCATTATTTACATGCAAATATTTCTCATCTATCCTAAAACTATCTATTTCTGTGAGTGTAGTAGTTGTCTCTATAGCTGAGGAATGGTTGGCCCCGTTCTTGTAAAGAAAGGTTATGCTCACAATCAACACCAGACACAACATCATGCACACAATCGCCAAACCAATACCCATGTATTTACAGCATCTATTCTTCTTACCCTGTTGGATAGGGTTACTCAGGGTCTGTAAAGAATCAGAAAGTAGAAGTGAAATTTTTATGGTATGCAGCAAAAACCAAAAACAAAAATCTTCAATCTTATTTAGCAGGCAGGTCATTACAGCTTTCAGTCTTTCTTCCAGGACCACTGTCAAAAATAGGTAGCTTGTCGGTTTAGCAGCTTGTCAAATCAGATTATCAAAGTCTTTTCAGGTTACTCTCAATAGTCTCTTGTTTTCTTTCTCTCAGTTTACAGTTTCACAAAGTTCAGTTCATTTATCTTCTTCACATACCAAAATATTGACCTGGAATGTCTTGATTAAAAGAAAAAGACAAAATTATTTCTGCCACTCACTTGTTGTTACATACGGCCATTCAGGACCTGCGTACCTTCGACTTGCAATTCTCTTTCTTTTTAATCCTCGATCTCCGTTTAACTCTCCATCACTCAAATCTTCTTCTCTTGTGTCTACTTCCTCCTCAATCGTTGTCACTGTAATTAGTTCCTTTCTCTTTTCTTGTGACTTCCGCCACTTATCTCCTTTCAGTGGACCTATTGTCAATGCTCTTTTCAGTGCTGGATTTGTAATTTCTCTTAGGTCTGCAGGATTTCCTCTTGATGTATATGTGACTGGCTCAGGAAGATCTTTGATCCACCTCAACTCCTTTCCCCTCAGTATTTGTAATTTGCTTTGTCTGACTTTCACAACCATCTGCTGCTGGGAGAGCCCTCCTCTGACGAGACTCTCTTGCTACCTCGGTCGAGGTTGGTTCACTGTCAGTTTCCTGTGGGCCTTCTCCCTCGTCTCTCACAGGAGTATTTGCACTGGCTTCAGTTTGCTCCGACTCAGTCTCAGATTCTCCTTCTAACCTCTCCAATTCTGGAGCTGTCCTTGACGTTGCTGGTATTCTCAACAACTCTTCTTCATTGTGCAACGGACACTTTACTCTGCAAGTATGGCTGGCATGGATCCAATTTGGAATTCCAGTGCACTTCACAGCTGTAGTAGTAATCAATACTACTTGATAAGGGCCCTCCACTGAGGCTCCAGACATGTCTTCCTCACGTGTTTTCCTGATCACAACCCAATCACCTGCTCTCAGGTTGTAGCCTTGGTCTTGGGAGGGTTACAGTGTGGTGGTTTCCACCTGATGAGAGAAAGAGTGAACCACATCAGGCAGACCTTTGCAGCAGTCCAACGCCATATCATGTGTTATGTTCATGACAGCATTGGCAGGAACCGCTGGCAACCTCATTGCTCTGCCCTTGAAGATTTCATGCGGCAACAATTCTGTTTTCCTGTCAGGTGTGTTTCTCTTAGTCATCAGAACTAACGGTAGTGTGTCGGGCCATTTCAGATTTGTGGATGCACACAATTTCGCCATTCTTGATTTCAAGGTACCATTCAGCTGTTCCACAAGTCCTGAGGCTTCAGGGCGGTAACTACAATGCAACTTCTGTTCAATATTTAAAGCTGAATATAGGAATTTGATTACTTCATTGTTGTAGTGACTTCCTCTATCTGATTCTAAAGAGACTGGAAACCCAAAACATGGTATCAGTTCCCTAAGTAGTAACTTTGCTACTGTGAGGCTGTCATTCTTTTGTGTAGGGTAAGCTGCAATCCAATGAGTGAAAATGCAAACAATCGCCAACACATGTCTCAAACCTCCACACACAGGCATCTCAATGAAATCCATCTGCATTCTGCTAACTGGACCTCACACTCTTCCAGTGTGGCTCATGTTGAACACTGTCCCTTTACCCATGTTCATCTGTTGGCAGATGACACAGTGATGGCAAACTACTTCGGCAACCTGTCTCAATTTTGGATTGAGCCAGGTTTGTTTAAAAGAACGGACCATTGCATCCCTCCCAAGATGTGCTTGACCATGATAATATCTAGCCATTTGAGTTAACAGGCTTTTAGGTAGAACCACTTGTCCCTCCCCAGACGCCCAGACGTTATCTTCACAATGAACGCATTTTAGTTTCACCCAATTCCTTTTTTCATCTTTGTCAGCATTATCCTGTAATGCTTTCAGCTCTTCCAATGTATCTATAACATGCAATGCATAGTTGGGCACATTTCATCTTCTGGTACCAATTCCCACTTAACTCTGAACGATATACAGTTCAATGCCGAAAATCTTGCGACTTAATCCGCATATCTGTTTCCCACTGAACAAAATCTTGTGATTTCAGGTATGCAGTGCATTTCACCATGGCAATCTTTCCAGGTAATTGAATGACTTGTAACAACTCATGGATTCTTTCACCGTTCCTAACTGGTGAACCAGAAGAGGTCAGGAAACCTCTCTGTGACCACAGCTGACCAAAGTCATGGACTATTCGAAGTCCATGCTGGCTGTCAGTATAAATGGTAACTTTAGGCTGTGCAGAAACATGGCATGCTCTAGTAAGGGCTACCAGTTCCGCCACTTGTGCGGAATACATTCCTCGAAGTCAGGATGCTTCAAGTAGAACCAGAAATTGTGCACACAGCATATCTTAAACAGGAACCATCAACAAAAATAATTTGGTTATTTTCCTTCAATTGGGTATCCCTGATATCAGGTCTTGGTTTTGTGCACAATTCAGATACTTCCAAACAATCATGTTCAACTTCCTCCAATTTGTCAATTTCAACATTCTCTTTTGGAAGTAAAGTTGCCGGGTTAAGCACTGTACACCTTTTGATGGATATATTAGGGGACCCCAGGAGGAACATCTCATAACGTGTCCGTCTGGTACTGGTTAGATGATGAGTTTTGGTTCTTGTGAGTAAAACATGTGTGGAATGAGGTACCATGACAGTTAAAGGATGTCCCATCAGAATGCTCTCACTCGAAGTGAGACTCAGTCCAACCGCTGCAACAGACCACCAACAGCCTGGTAAAGCTGCTGCAACTGGGACCAATGTAGCTGAATTTAAGTCAAGATAGACAATGAACATGAATCACGCTTATGACAGAACAACATGAAGGGTTTTGTGTAGTCGGGCATTCCCAAAGTCGGGGCTTTGCACAGACTTTCTCTCAACTTACTGAAAGCTTTCACACAGGCTTGGTCTAACACTAGGGCAGGGTTCTGCAAAGTCGGTCCTGGAGAGCCGGGTCCATGCCAGGTTTTTAGCATATCCACATTTAGAAAAAAGATGTTTCAGAAATCTAAATTTTTTTAAATGTGGATATGCTAAAAATCTGGCATGTACCCGGCTCTCCAGGACCGACTTTGCAGAACCCTGCACTAGGGGATCAGTAATTTCTTTGTGTGTCAGCTTCTGCAAAAGCTTTGAAATGACTAAAAAATTGGGAATCCATTGGCGACAGTAGCTCACAATTCCCGGAAACATCCTGACATCTCCCTGTGTTGTTGGTGGAATCATCTGCAATATGGCTGTGACCCTTTTTCTGGATATTTTCCGAATTCCCTTCTCAATTAGGTGACCCAAATATTTCACTTCTTTCTGACAGTACTGCAGTTTAGCTGGAGACACTTTATGTCCGTTCTTCCCTAAATGGTTCAGTAAGGCAATAGTATCATACTTGCATGCCTCTTTTGTCTTGGAAGCGAGTAACAAGTCATCAGTGTACTGTACCAGTGTCGATTGGAAAGGTATTTCCAATGACCCCAGGTTCTTTTTCAAGATCTGAATGAAAATGGATGGTGACTCTGAAAACCCTTGAGGAATTCTACACCAACAGTAGATTCGATCCAAGAATTTGAAACAGAAGAGAAATTGACTATCTTCGTGAAGCGTTCCAGAAAAGAATGCTTGTGACAGGTCCACTACGGTGAACCACTCCGCATCACATGGGATCTGAAACAGAATTACTGCTGGATTTGGCACCATGGGACAACACTTAATCACACTATCATTTACTTTCCTCAAATCTTGAACAATTCAGAATTTCCCTCATGGTTTCCGCAATCCCATTATCGGTGAGTTACATGGGCTGCTCAATACATCTTTCAAAACACCCTGGTACAAGTTCTGGAATTATCGGTGCAATTCCTTCAGCCGCTTCTTGTGTCATGAGGTAGTGATGAATCTGGGGGAAAATCGCATTTGGCTTGACTAGGACCTTAACTGGCTCAACTCCGTATATTAGACCAGTGTCCTTTCCTGTAAAATCCCTAACTTTCATTTTGACTGTTCCCTGTAAGTCAGAAAGTCTCTCACTGTGAAAATTGGAAAGAAGCTAATCAAAGGGTACTCCTCAATAACTGTCACAATTGGTTTCTGTGGGCAAGTCATGTTCATCATCACTATTTGTCTGTATGGCAATTTCATCAATCGAGCAAGTGATTAAACATCTTGTTCTGCACAAGTCCCCTTCCAGTAAGGATACAGGACTCGAGTCACAAACGCCAAATTTGTGTAATCCTTTAAATTTGTCAATTTTAACTTGGACTGGTTCTGTAATGGGGTTTGTCAAATACTGATTTGCAACTCCTACAATCTGGACTGTTTTCCTTGAAAGGTGCAGGTTTGGAACTTCTGCCATTCTTACTGTAGAGCGTGTAGTTCCTGTGTCAAGCAGAAATTAGACTTTGTGATCCATCACCTTTCTTTTCACGTACGGACCTTTCAGATCTACCTCTAGTCAAGCCGCCAACACGCATTCTTCCTCGTCCAAACTGTCGTTCACCCAATCATCATTTGTTCCATCCTCATTGTATAAGGGGAATTGGTGTACTGTGTTATTATTCTGATTAAATCTTTGACCTGTGACCTGCTGAGGAAGCATCACCTGCTGCTGCTCCATTGGGGCTTGAGGTATTTGTATTTGCTGTCTAGATACCATTTGAACTTGAGGTTGCATTTGTTGCAACTAGGGTGTCTGTAAATGTGGCAATTGCACCTGTTGCATGGGCTGAAAACCTTGCATCTCATTCACAATGTTTAGAAAATTTGGATTGTGACCTCTCACTCTTGGTTCTCTTATGTTTTTAAAATAATTGATATCACTCTTTTGCTGAACAGTACCTTCCTGACTTACCATCACCCACTCCCGTTTCCAATGTCAGAGGCCTCAGCAAATGTGACATGGCAACAATCTCTTCATTCCCTGTACATCACCCTGAATTACTACAGTAGTCAAATCAGGATCACGGTTCACACTTCCCATTCTTCCTCAACGTCTACCTCTTGCTTGATTCTGAAATTACACGTTTGCCTCCTGCTGCTGTTGCGGAAAACGTCCCTGCATTCCTGTTTGTGCCTCTTTAATCTGTATCACCATTGCCTTCTCTTTCAACTTTCTCTGCTTCAATTCAATCTTGTTGATACAGTACTTTGCATACTGCAATACTTCAACGATTGGCTTCGCTTGCCAGTAAATCAAATGAATCTTAATCATCTGACTAATTTTGGGTCTCAATCCTTCAACAAATCTGAGCACAAAATGTATCATGTCTTTCGGCTCAATTGGTTCTGCACCACTGTAATGCTTGAATGCCTGCAACAATCTCTCATAATATGCATCTATGGATTATTTTGCTTCCTGAGCTGTCATGTCTATTCTCTGCCACATGCCTGAAATTCCTCATCAGGACATTGGTCTTGCAAAACAGGCATAAACTACTGAAAGATGACCAGTTAACCTTTATAGAGAGCCTTCAGGTGTACAGGAACCAGCAAAACACTTTTTTTTTTTGTAAAAATCTGCAGATGTTAACCAAGAGCACAATCGAGAGAACATTGATTTCTATGATCGGTATGTGAACAAAGGAAATTACGAATGAAGATTGGGGGATACAAGGCCCTGCAATGAAATCATAACAGATCTGTTTCTGTATAAGTGGCACAGATGAGAAAGAGATGAAATGTGTCTGTGACAAGGGTACTGCCTAATCTAGAAGCACTATTTATCAGATGGTGCAATGCTGCAATTCTACCCTACATACATAGGAATGTAGAAAATTAACTTAGGGTCTGATTTTGATACTGGCAGAGGGGTTACTCTGTCAGAATAGGGACAGATATCCCAGCCACCAAAATCTAAATCCCATTGTACCCAATGGGATGTCCGTCACCATTGTGAAGGAGCAACCCCTTTGCCAATATCTAAATCAGGCTCTTAATTTGCTTTTGCATAATTACATGACGTAGCCTTAAAATTACTTATAATTATGTAAACTGCAAATCATTTAACACTATGTTTTAGCGCACAACACGTCCTAACGTAAATTTTTGATGTGAGGACAGATTTTGTGCAAAAGTGCAAAAAAAAGAGTGGTGCTAACATCATCCATTTCCTTTCTGAATCTTCATATTGTTCCCATCCTTCTGCGCTTTTGTTTTGTCACAAACTGTAGAATAATTACATGACAAGATGTAATGATGTAAATTCAGGAATATTGTGGAACAAGTGTAACATGAATTTCCAAAAATTACATAAATTACAACGGTATAATTTATTTCACCCAGGCCTAGTGCTGAGTATGTAGGTATAGGATTGCAGAAAAATATACTGATGATATTATGTTTAAATCAAGAGGATTAGTTAAGTTTTTGCCAGTTGTTGGACCTGCCATGCTTGGTACGGTTTCACCTGACATTTTGAGGGGCTTGCGATATGAAGTCCTGCACTGAAGATGCATGGTTCACCCATGGTTCCAAAGAAGCTGCAGGGTTGTGATGTGGAATCCTGTATAATCATCGAGGATGCTGTTGACTAGAGGCTTGTGACAGGAAGGCCTGCATGGGGAATGCGTCACACAGCAGAATTTCTGAGAAGACTGCAGGCAGCTATGTGAAGTGCTGCGTCAGGGATGCATCATCCAGCAGAGCTGTGAAGAGATGCTTCCCTCTGCATTGGTTCTGCCCACAGGACCACAGCTGGGCTAGCAGAACACCTTCAGGCCCACTTCCAAGGGTCCAGGACTGGGATGGCACCATGTGGAGGGCAAGACTTACAGCAAGTAGAGTCCAGGTGCTGGATTCAAGAGGGTTGGAGCCTTTTCTGTCCCGAAGACTCTGATCAGGAGGCCAGCTAGCCCTTGGAGACACTGTGGTGGACCTGGGTTCAAGATGTAAGTCCAGTCCCTTCCCCGAGAAAGTAGAGAAGCACAGAAGTAGAGCACCAGAGTTGCACTTCTTCTTGCATAACAGTACAGCAGTCCCTCTGAGTCTTCCACAGGTCCAGAGGTGAACTGAAGAGTTAAGTCTGAGGGTCCAATATTTATAACTGTGCCAGCTTTGAAGTAGGAGAAAGATCTGGAGGTTTCTAACCCAGAGTAGTTTGGAATTTCTTGCTTTCCTCCCTTGCCAAAGCTTTTCTGGGGTCACAAAAGACTAGTGTCAAACCATCTGTGAGTGTGCATATGCAGAGCCTTTGTGATGTGCAAGTGTGGTAAGTGACAACTCCCCTAATCACTTCAGAGAGGGCCTACCCTGCCAACACCTATGACTCTTTGTTTTACTGTCTGTGAGCAATACTTGAAGACCTGCTGACAGCTACACATAGCCATATGACCTAGGATACAGGCTGGTCAGGGCAAGAAAATGCCAACCTTCTGAAAGTGAAACTTTCAGAATTTTGGCTTAAAATCCAATTTTACCATTAGAGATGGTTTTAAATTACAGTTCTACGGACAGCAAACTCAACATTCCTATCTCCTCCCAATTAAAGTTTACCACTTATTAGATGTAATAAGAGAACTCAATTTTATCCTGTGGGAAAACAGGCCTCAAAGTAGTGAAAAACGAATTTAGGAGTTTTTCACTACCAGGAACAACTCCTAAATTCGTTTTTCACTACCAGGACACATAAAACTTAAAAGCTCATTCCCAACTCTGCTTTCCGGGCTGTTTATAGCCAACTGTATAGGTGACATCTATGTATTGAAAAGAGAGGTTTGGGCCTCGCAGGAGGTTTATCTTACCAGGTTCAAAATGGCAGATTAAAACTGCACACACAAGCTGCAATGGTATGCCTAGGATATGTTTAAAGAGCTACTTAAGTAGGAGGCACACTATGTGTTGCAGACCACTAGTAGCATTTTATTTTACAGGCCGTGGCTACATATAGTACCCATTTATGAAGGTCTGAGCATTAAATTAAATGTGCCTGTTGGGGTTAAGCCAATTTTACCATGTTCAGAAGGGAGAGCTTACAAGCTTCAGCACTGGTTAGCAGTGGTAAAGTACAGAGTCCTAATGCCAACAAAAACGAGGTCAGCAAAAAATAGAAGTAAGGCAAAAGGTTTGGGGTAAGACCACCCTAACACTTTGCAACTATGTGACAGTGTTATTTGGCATGAAAATACCACTGAGGCTGTATGCTCATGCAGAAATTGCAATGTCATTGCTGCAAATACATATGTCTAGCTAATATTGGTATGGTAACCCAGCGTTGATAAGCTCAACACTAAAGGGTCACAACATTGCTCCATTTTCCCTGAAACATTAGTTCAAAAATACCTTGAATTGACTTGCACTGTGGTTGTCATTGTCAAATGAAGTGAAGTAGTGCCAAGAGATCCATTTAGCAGGATTAACTGGAAATGTGACCGGCATACCTGCTGTAGTATGCACTAAATGCAGTGGCACACACAGTGACCATGTTTAATTACTTTTACTTAAAACATGCATTAACCTATGATTTAATTGTTTGGTTTGTCATAAGCAAGAGCAGTGAATAAGTAAAGGCAACTTGTTGAAAAACATCAAGCTGTGTAATAGTCAGCGGCAACTGCCACAAATGTCAAGGAGGGGGGCGGGGTGGCATCAGACGATGGGGGAAACTTTCTTTTTTTAAACAGAGAAACTACTTACCTTTCGTCACCCGTTGCAGTCTTCTGCTTCCTCGCTCCTCTGCTCCCGATGGTGTCCCAGCATTCGCTGGGACATCAGCACAGGCTCCACAGCAATCTTGGCACTGCCTACATGCTAAACATAGCATGTAAGCAGCACCAGGATTGGCCTGAGAGGCAGTCACTGCAGCTCAGGTGCAAGGCTGGAGTCTCTGTAGTTTCTCCATCCCGGCTGTGTACACAGCTGTGCTGGAAAAACCTAAGTGCGCATGTGTGTTTGGCCGGCCTGAAAAATAAAACGATAGCTATCTATTGTTTTATTTTTCATCTGCTGGCTCATCCAGGGGGCGATGTCCCTCCGCCACTACGGAGGAGCTGCCCCTGGATATTAGTGTCCAAATGGCCAACTCTGACCTAACCACTTGAACCTATAACAATTATCACCTTTCATTGTATTTTAGAAGCTGAATGTTAAGGGTAGGCTTGGGCAAAATTTAAATTACGCCGGCATACTTGACTTAATTTCACATTTTACACAAAATTCCTAAAACAAAAGCCATTATCTCACTTTTCATAGTTAATGTATACAAAAAAAGTGATGGATGGAATACGTGAATTAATCTCACCCATTGATAATTACTCGGGCCACACCCCAGTCCATTATTATTTTGCACACTGTGATACCTCAGTTTCAACATGGTCATATGCAAATCAGTCTTGACCCTGCTCCAGTGGGAACAGCCCAGCCTGAACTGCGAGGCCAGGTTGTCCCTGAACCGAAAGACAAGGTACCTAGGACTGATTTCACCCTAGTTAGGGCTCATCAGCCAGGTATAGCTTGGTTGCAGTGACGGAGAGTGCATTGGACCTACTTGGGTGAAAAACAATGGCCTCGAGTATGGCCCGAATGATTGCCAGTAGCTGAGAATAATTCAAGCAATGTATCCATCACCTTGTTGCTTTGATTTTGTATAATTAAGCACCACTCATAGAGAAACATATCACAATTAAACATACCATTTGCGGTAAGGCACAAGAACAAATGAACGCAGTTGATTGTTGTTTATAGCGCTTTTGTTTAAATGTGTCTCTCACCAAAAATTTACACAAGAGCATATTTAATGTGAAAATACGGTGAGGAATGGTGAATTTCCATTTCTCATAATTATGCGTAATTTCACTTAATCTTACCAAATTGTTTGCGTATTTACACACAAACAAATTATACAAATTTAAGTCACACCTACGGCGCTGCACAACCCGTTTCATTTATTTCTGACAAGAAACAAGTTAAACTTTGCTAGCAAATTAGTTGGATGAACTAAAGTATTGTTTTACAAATGAGAGTGTATTGCGGTGACCAGGATCAGAGCTTCAGCCTTAATTCTGAGTTTCAAACCCCTCACTCATCTAAAACACCCGTGGATGTTGCAAGTTTGGGCACTTCGGAAAGCATGACAATTGCAGCAAATTCTCCAGAATTCATTCCATGTGATCAGGAAAGAAACAAATAATGAAAGAAAGTCATTGGAGGAGTTAACAAAACATTCCTGTAAAAGTACTGAAACTTCCTTAAACTGGTGTGCATACTGGTTGCAGGCCATTAAGTATTAAAATATAGGGTTAGGAAATCAAGCATACATCTTTGTTCTGTGTTTATATTGAAATTATATAAATTATTTACGCAATCTGTAATGCAGGCAAGTGAAAATCAGAAGGGTTTGCGAAGTACACGAGTTTACGCAAATTCACTTTGGGCACGTTTAATTAAGTAGCTTAATTGCTGTTTGGCAAAATATGCAAGTTGTCAAAAAATGTCCTCAGAATTTACCAGTAGTTGAAACTATAACAAATGTACTGGCTAACTCCTGTTGGCTTTTCTAGCTTTTAGGGAAGCTATAGTATTGTTGCATGGACATAGCATCAATGGCACAAAAGGTAGATGCTACATGGTCTTCAGTGTGGATTTACATCAGTCTGACTTGCTCACTTTAAGAAAATGCCTTCAGATTGTATATTACAATACAGAACTGCAAGTCAGAAAGGCTACAGCTGACATATTTAAAAATATCTGTTTTGAAAAGCATAAAAGCCTTCTTTTGAGATTAGCTAAATCACCTCTCTGTAGAACCATGAAAACTGCAAGGGCTGGACACCTAGGGCCTGATTATGACCTTGGCGGAGGAGATTACTCCGTCACAAATGTGACCGATATCTTGTCCGCCCTATTACAAGTTCCATTATATCCTATGGAACTTGCAATACAGTGGATGGGATATCTGTCACGTTTGGGATAGAGTAATCCCCTCCACCATGGTCGTAATGAGGCCCCTAATCTAAAAGTAGGACATGCCTAATATTTAGATTACTGCAATGAAGGGATATAAAATCTCCTGTTCACTATATAGATTGTCCTACTCTTTTCCTATGGTTGATGCCTTCTCGAGTGACAGTTATTTGTTATTTGATGAGATGTGAAATACCTTTTCTGTGAGAATACAAAAGGCTTGCCCTCCTGTTCAGAACACCAGATTGAGGTATCTTGGAATTTGGGAAGGTGAGTGGACAACAACCATGAGTGGACCTTACAAATTACAGTCAGGAACGTTCCAGAGCAGCATGTTTATGAAACTGTCCTAAAGAATCAGGTGTGCATTTAAAGTTGCTTTGATCCCAACCAATCTGACTCTTAATTCAACAGCGAGGGACCTGGCTCAGAACCAGTCAGAGTTCCTTCATCTCCATAGGACAACCTCTGGTTCAGAGTTCAGAGCTCTGTACACTAACACATGAATCCTAACATGTTAGTAGATTTTTAAAATAGGGTTTTCTGGGATTGTTTACAGCAAACTGAGAGGGAATTCTATCAAAGAAATGAAGCTGAAGTTGAGAAATGTATTCCGTACAGATTACAACTAATTACAAGCCCTTTGCTAGTAACCTCTGAAAGAAGAGCCGACTATCACCAGTTACTAATAATAACAGTGAACTTTTAAGAAGAAAAACCAGGGTACGACATACTCTTGCTGTCTGCCTGGGGAAATACCTTTGATACCCTTGACTATGTGCAGTTATATAGTTAATTTCAGTGGTCCTAGGGTAACCTCAAACTTGCTGCCAATAAGCTCTTTATGAGACAAACTGAAAAATCCTTTCTACAGAGCTAGGATCCTTTTTAGGGGTCTCTGGCATCTTGCATTGGTCTTCAGCAGTTAAAAAATAATTAGCAAATCACAATTTATGAAGCTGTTGGGCTGGAAAACGCCTTCCTGATCAATCATACAGCCACCAAACAGCTGAGAGAAGCTTAAATGATCCATGTCAAAGTTCAGCAGTGAGAAGCAGGCTCAACCATCAACAGCTACGTCCGAAGCATAGTTCCCTGTGACCATTGATCAGTTGTCACCTTTTGCAAAACTCCCCTTTTCAGGCTGTTATGCCACTGAGGCCCCATGAAGCCATCTGATCTGCCCTTTGGCAGATGTCCTGAGCTGTAGTAGAACTAATAGCAGCTTCAGATCTCAGTCCTCTTTCAAGCAAACATAGCACAAAGTTCTTCTATTCTTCTCCTGTCCATTTATTTTCTGAGGAGGTGGTGGTGGCGGCCATATTTTCTCATAGGGCATAGCACCCAGTGATTACATCTCTGTGTCTAATCCTAAGCTGTTTTCCAAGCCTAAATCAGCCTACTTTGTCAGTACTACATGTGATTTCTAGTAAGTAATACTAGAAAGTCTTCCTTAACATTCTTTCAGAAATGCAGAATCCCAGGGTCAGCTTGTGGAGATTGTTAGTCCCATCCAGTCAATGTCTTTTACAAAGGGGGAACTACCCTTGAAAAACAACCCTATCCGGTTCTGAGATGAGGGTCCTGCTACCATTAGGAGAGACAAGCTGGTTACAAACAGATCACCATCAAAGGCCTCCCTCACACTAAGAGCCTATTTATTGTCTACATGCAGAATGCCAAGGTTCCAACCTGATCTTTATGTTCCCAGCTGCTGTTCCTGCCACTCCGCATCACATGGGATCTGAAACAGAATTACTGCTGGATTTGGCACCATGGGACAACACTTAATCACACTATCATTTACTTTCCTCAAATCTTGAACAATTCAGAATTTCCCTCATGGTTTCCGCAATCCCATTATCGGTGAGTTACATGGGCTGCTCAATACATCTTTCAAAACACCCTGGTACAAGTTCTGGAATTATCGGTGCAATTCCTTCAGCCGCTTCTTGTGTCATGAGGTAATGATGAATCTGGGGGAAAATCGCATTTGGCTTGACTAGGACCTTAACTGGCTCAACTCCTTATATTAGACCAGTGTCCTTTCCTGTAAAATCCCTAACTTTCATTTTGACTGTTCCCTGTAAGTCAGAAAGTCTCTCACTGTGAAAATTGGAAAGAAGCTAATCAAAGGGTACTCCTCAATAACTGTCACAATTGGTTTCTGTGGGCAAGTCATGTTCATGATCACTATTTGTCTGTATGGCAATTTCATCAATCGAGCAAGTGATTAAACATCTCGTTCTGCACAAGTCCCCTTCCAGTAAGGATACAGGACTCGAGTCACAAACGACAAATTTGTGTAATCCTTTAAATTTGTCAATTTTAACTTGGACTGGTTCTGTAATGGGGTTTGTCAAATACTGATTTGCAACTCCTACAATCTGGACTGTTTTCCTTGAAAGGTGCAGGTTTGGAACTTCTGCCATTCTTACTGTAGAGCGTGTAGTTCCTGTGTCAAGTAGAAATTAGACTTTGTGATCCATCACCTTTCTTTTCACGTACGGACCTTTCAGATCTACCTCTAGTCAAGCCGCCAACACGCATTCTTCCTCGTCCAAACTGTCGTTCACCCAATCATCATTTGTTCCATCCTCATTGTATAAGGGGAATTGGTGTACTGTGTTATTATTCTGATTAAATCTTTGACCTGTGACCTGCTGAGGAAGCATCACCTGCTGCTGCTCCATTGGGGCTTGAGGTATTTGTATTTGCTGTCTAGATACCATTTGAACTTGAGGTTGCATTTGTTGCAACTAGGGTGTCTGTAAATGTGGCAATTGCACCTGTTGCATGGGCTGAAAACCTTGCACCTCATTCACAATGTTTAGAAAATTTGGATTGTGACCTCTCACTCTTGGTTCTCTTATGTTTTTAAAATAATTGATATCACTCTTTTGCTGAACAGTACCTTCCTGACTTACCATCACCCACTCCTGTTTCTAATGTCAGAGGCCTCAGCAAATGTGACATGGCAACAATCTCTTCATTCCCTGTACATCACCCTGAATTACTACAGTAGTCAAATCAGGATCACGGTTCACACTTCCCATTCTTCCTCAACGTCTACCTCTTGCTTGATTCTGAAATTCCACGTTTGCCTCCTGCTGCTGTTGCGGAAAACGTCCCTGCATTCCTGTTTGTGCCTCTTTAATCTGTATCACCATTGCCTTCTCTTTCAACTTTCTCTGCTTCAATTCAATCTTGTTGATACAGTACTTTGCATACTGCAATACTTCAACGATTGGCTTCGCTTGCCAGTAAATCAAATGAATCTTAATCATCTGACTAATTTTGGGTCTCAATCCTTCAACAAATCTGAGCACAAAATGTATCATGTCTTTCGGCTCAATTGGTTCTGCACCACTGTAATGCTTGAATGCCTGCAACAATCTCTCATAATATGCATCTATGGATTATTTTGCTTCCTGAGCTGTCATGTCTATTCTCTGCCACATGCCTGAAATTCCTCATCAGGACATTGGTCTTGCAAAACAGGCATAAACTACTGAAAGATGACCAGTTAACCTTTATAGAGAGCCTTCAGGTGTACAGGAACCAGCAAAACACTTTTTTTTTTGTAAAAATCTGCAGATGTTAACCAAGAGCACAATCGAGAGAACATTGATTTCTATGATCGGTATGTGAACAAAGGAAATTACGAATTAAGATTGGGGGATACAAGGCCCTGCAATGAAATCATAACAGATCTGTTTCTGTATAAGTGGCACAGATGAGAAAGAGATGAAATGTGTCTGTGACAAGGGTACTGCCTAATCTAGAAGCACTATTTATCAGATGGTGCAATGCTGCAATTCTACCCTACATACATAGGAATGTAGAAAATTAACTTAGGGTCTGATTTTGATACTGGCAGAGGGGTTACTCTGTCAGAATAGGGACAGATATCCCAGCCACCAAAATCTAAATCCCATTGTACCCAATGGGATGTCCGTCACCATTGTGAAGGAGCAACCCCTTTGCCAATATCTAAATCAGGCTCTTAATTTGCTTTTGCATAATTACATGACATAGCCTTAAAATTACTCATAATTATGTAAATTGAAAATCATTTAACACTATGTTTTAGCGCACAACACGTCCTAACGTAAATTTTTTATGTGAGGACAGATTTTGCGCAAAAGTGCAAAAAAAAGAGTGGTGCTAACATCATCCATTTCCTTTCTGAATCTTCATATTGTTCCCATCCTTCTGCGCTGTTGTTTTGTCACAAACTGTAGAATAATTACATGACAAGATGTAATGATGTAAATTCAGGAATATTGTGGAACAAGTGTAACATGAATTTCCAAAAATTACATGAATTACAACGGTATAATTTATTTCACCCAGGCCTAGTGCTGAGTATGTAGGTATAGGATTGCAGAAAAATATACTGATGATATTATGTTTAAATCAAGAGGATTAGTTACGTTTTTGCCAGTTGTTGGACCTGCCATGCTTGGTACGGTTTCACCTGACATTTTGAGGGGCTTGCGATATGAAGTCCTGCACTGACGATGCATGGTGCACCCATGGTTCCAAAGAAGCTGCAGGGTTGTGATGCGGAATCCTGTATAATCATCGAGGATGCTGTTGACTAGAGGCTTGTGACAGGAAGGCCTGCATGGGGAATGCGTCACACAGCAGAATTTCTGAGAAGACTGCAGGCAGCTATGTGAAGTGCTGCGTCAGGGATGCATCATCCAGCAGAGCTGTGAAGAGATGCTTCCCTCTGCATTGGTTCTGCCCACAGGACCACAGCTGGGCTAGCAGAACACCTTCAGGCCCACTTCCAAGGGTCCAGGACTGGGATGGCACCATGTGGAGGGCAAGACTTACAGCAAGTAGAGTCCAGGTGCTGGATTCAAGAGGGTTGGAGCCTTTTCTGTCCCGAAGACTCTGATCAGGAGGCCAGCTAGCCCTTGGAGACACTGTGGTGGACCTGGGTTCAAGATGTAAGTCCAGTCCCTTCCCCGAGAAAGTAGAGAAGCACCGAAGTAGAGCACCAGAGTTGCACTTCTTCTTGCATAACAGTACATCAGTCCCTCTGAGTCTTCCACAGGTCCAGAGGTGAACTGAAGAGTTAAGTCTGAGGGTCCAATATTTATAACTGTGCCAGCTTTGAAGTAGGAGAAAGATCTGGAGGTTTCTAACCCAGAGTAGTTTGGAATTTCTTGCTTTCCTCCCTTGCCAAAGCTTTTCTGGGGTCACAAAAGACTAGTGTCAAACCATCTGTGAGTGTGCATATGCAGAGCCTTTGTGATGTGCAAGTGTGGTAAGTGACAACTCCCCTAATCACTTCAGAGAGGGCCTACCCTGCCAACACCTATGACTCTTTGTTTTACTGTCTGTGAGCAATACTTGAAGACCTGCTGACAGCTACACATAGCCATATGACCTAGGATACAGGCTGGTCAGGGCAAGAAAATGCCAACCTTCTGAAAGTGAAACTTTCAGAATTTTGGCTTAAAATCCAATTTTACCATTAGAGATGGTTTTAAATTACAGTTCTACGGACAGCAAACTCAACATTCCTATCTCCTCCCAATTAAAGTTTACCACTTATTAGATGTAATAAGAGAACTCAATTTTATCCTGTGGGAAAACAGGCCTCAAAGTAGTGAAAAACGAATTTAGGAGTTTTTCACTACCAGGAACAACTCCTAAATTCGTTTTTCACTACCAGGACACATAAAACTTAAAAGCTCATTCCCAACTCTGCTTTCCGGGCTGTTTATAGCCAACTGTATAGGTGACATCTATGTATTGAAAAGAGAGGTTTGGGCCTCGCAGGAGGTTTATCTTACCAGGTTCAAAATGGCAGATTAAAACTGCACACACAAGCTGCAATGGTATGCCTAAGATATGTTTAAAGAGCTACTTAAGTAGGAGGCACACTATGTGTTGCAGACCACTAGTAGCATTTTATTTTACAGGCCGTGGCTACATATAGTACCCATTTATGAAGGTCTGAGCATTAAATTAAATGTGCCTGTTGGGGATAAGCCAATTTTACCATGTTCAGAAGGGAGAGCTTACAAGCTTCAGCACTGGTTAGCAGTGGTAAAGTACAGAGTCCTAATGCCAACAAAAACGAGGTCAGCAAAAAATAGAAGTAAGGCAAAAGGTTTGGGGTAAGACCACCCTAACACCTTGCAACTATGTGACAGTGTTATTTGGCATGAAAATACCACTGAGGCTGTATGCTCATGCAGAAATTGCAATGTCATTGCTGCAAATACATATGTCTAGCTAATATTGGTATGGTAACCCAGCGTTGATAAGCTCAACACTAAAGGGTCACAACATTGCTCCATTTTCCCTGAAACATTAGTTCAAAAATACCTTGAATTGACTTGCACTGTGGTTGTCATTGTCAAATGAAGTGAAGTAGTGCCAAGAGATCCATTTAGCAGGATTAACTGGAAATGTGACCGGCATACCTGCTGTAGTATGCACTAAATGCAGTGGCACACACAGTGACCATGTTTAATTACTTTTACTTAAAACATGCATTAACCTATGATTTAATTGTTTGGTTTGTCATAAGCAAGAGCAGTGAATAAGTAAAGGCAACTTGTTGAAAAACATCAAGCTGTGTAATAGTCAGCGGCAACTGCCACAAATGTCAAGGAGGGGGGCGGGGTGGCATCAGACGATGGGGGAAACTTTCTTTTTTTAAACAGAGAAACTACTTACCTTTCGTCACCCGTTGCAGTCTTCTGCTTCCTCACTCCTCTGCTCCCGATGGTGTCCCAGCATTCGCTGGGACATCAGCACAGGCTCCACAGCAATCTTGGCACTGCCTACATGCTAAACATAGCATGTAAGCAGCACCAGGATTGGCCTGAGAGGCAGTCACTGCAGCTCAGGTGCAAGGCTGGAGTCTCTGTAGTTTCTCCATCCCGGCTGTGTACACAGCTGGGCTGGAAAAACCTAAGTGCGCATGTGTGTTTGGCCGGCCTGAAAAATAAAACGATAGCTATCTATTGTTTTATTTTTCATCTGCTGGCTCATCCAGGGGGCGATGTCCCTCCGCCACTACGGAGGAGCTGCCCCTGGATATTAGTGTCCAAATGGCCAACTCTGACCTAACCACTTGAACCTATAACAATTATCACCTTTCATTGTATTTTAGAAGCTGAATGTTAAGGGTAGGCTTGGGCAAAATTTAAATTACGCCGGCATACTTGACTTAATTTCACATTTTACACAAAATTCCTAAAACAAAAGCCATTATCTCACTTTTCATAGTTAATGTATACAAAAAAAGTGATGGATGGAATACGTGAATTAATCTCACCCATTGATAATTACTCGGGCCACACCCCAGTCCATTATTATTTTGCACACTGTGATACCTCAGTTTCAACATGGTCATATGCAAATCAGTCTTGACCCTGCTCCAGTGGGAACAGCCCAGCCTGAACTGCGAGGCCAGGTTGTCCCTGAACCGAAAGACAAGGTACCTAGGACTGATTTCACCCTAGTTAGGGCTCATCAGCCAGGTATAGCTTGGTTGCAGTGACGGAGAGTGCATTGGACCTACTTGGGTGAAAAACAATGGCCTCGAGTATGGCCCGAATGATTGCCAGTAGCTGAGAATAATTCAAGCAATGTATCCATCACCTTGTTGCTTTGATTTTGTATAATTAAGCACCACTCATAGAGAAACATATCACAATTAAACATACCATTTGCGGTAAGGCACAAGAACAAATGAACGCAGTTGATTGTTGTTTATAGCGCTTTTGTTTAAATGTGTCTCTCACCAAAAATTTACACAAGAGCATATTTAATGTGAAAATACAGTGAGGAATGGTGAATTTCCATTTCTCATAATTATGCGTAATTTCACTTAATCTTACCAAATTGTTTGCGTAATTACACACAAACAAATTATACGAATTTCAGTCACACCTACGGCGCTGCACAACCCGTTTCATTTATTTCTGACAAGAAACAAGTTAAACTTTGCTAGCAAATTAGTTGGATGAACTAAAGTATTGTTTTACAAATGAGAGTGTATTGCGGTGACCAGGATCAGAGCTTCAGCCTTAATTCTGAGTTTCAAACCCCTCACTCATCTAAAACACCCGTGGATGTTGCAAGTTTGGGCACTTCGGAAAGCATGACAATTGCAGCAAATTCTCCAGAATTCATTCCATGTGATCAGGAAAGAAACAAATAATGAAAGAAAGTCATTGGAGGAGTTAACAAAACATTCCTGTAAAAGTACTGAAACTTCCTTAAACTGGTGTGCATACTGGTTGCAGGCCATTAAGTATTAAAATATAGGGTTAGGAAATCAAGCATACATCTTTGTTCTGTGTTTATATTGAAATTATATAAATTATTTACGCAATCTGTAATGCAGGCAAGTGAAAATCAGAAGGGTTTGCGAAGTACACGAGTTTACGCAAATTCACTTTGGGCACGTTTAATTAAGTAGCTTAATTGCTGTTTGGCAAAATATGCAAGTTGTCAAAAAATGTCCTCAGAATTTACCAGTAGTTGAAACTATAACAAATGTATCGAATTCGGATTCTCTTGATAACATCGTTGGGCATGTGGTGATGGTGAGAGTTTTTAAAATGGCATGAACGCGTCCACAGTGGAATGATATTAAGCACTGTACTGTGACTCAGACAGGAAGATTTGAAAATTGCAAAAGAATGCTTAAAAGGTAAGAGGGAATGGGGCCAGTTGGACTGGGGCCAGTTGGACAGGGAAGGAGTGGGCAGCAAGAATTAAGTAACAGAAGGAAAAGAACAGAAAACGAGTGAGAAAGAGAAGAGTGAATTTGTAAGCTGGTTATTTGTTTCATAATCATCTTTAAACAACTTTAACAGTTTAGCATACATAATTGTTGAAAAACATATTTTAAGGAAGTTTTAAAAGAAAGGCAATGTACTATATCATTCCACTGTGGACGCGTTCATGCCATTTTAAAAACTCTCATTATGGAGCATTCGCCATCACCACATGCCCAATGATGTTATCAAGGGAATCCGAATTCGATTCATTTGTTATAGTTTCAACTACTTGTAAATTCTGAGGATATTTTTTGACAACTTGCAGATATTTGTAAATTAAAACGTGCTAGTGCCCAAAGCCCTCCTCTTAAAAACGCGGCTGCTGCAATTAAATGTGCGAGCACGGAATACGGAGGCAGCTTAATCCTGAAACCATCTCGGGCCTCTATAATCCATTTACAGCCCCTCTCTCGCCCTTCAGCTCACTCCTGCAGCTTTCTGCATTCTCCCACGTTTTTCTCCTCCATCTTTCCCATACGTGTCTTTTGCTCGCAGTAAATGCTTGAAGTAGAAAAATAAGAGCCAGCCCTGAAAAATAAGTGCCTGCACTCTGCACCGGAATCAACAAGTACAAATTAAGCACTGTCACAGCAGAAAGCAATAACAGACTGCCTTTTTTCATTTCTTAATCATCTTTACTCTTTTTTGTTTTTCAAGTGATTCCTTTAGGAATTATAGTACTTTTTCATAACTTTTGTATCATACTTGACCTATGTTTTGATACTTTTTTAGATATTGATTTTTATAATACTATTTTTCCCTGAAATTAATGTTCTCCATGATGACATTTCGACATGTTGTTGTCACCAGGACCATGTTGCCACATTTTTATAATGAGAAATCATTACAATAAAAATTGTTGTATTTTCCTTTTCAGAAATTGAAATGATGTAAAACAAAGGATTTTTTAACAATTTGAAAATGTTATATAGAAGATGTATGAGTTATTATGAAGGACTTAAATGCTGAAGTATTCGATCAAATCATTAAGGACCTGATTTAGAAGGCATATTTCTAAGTATCAATGAGACTAAGAGCAGGCCAAACATGTTACCTATACAAACATAATTTAGACCTCATTCACAAGCGTTCAATAAGACATACATGTATCATCTCCTGACTCTTACTCCCCAACACACACCTGACACCCCCCTCCATCCAAAGCCCCCATACACACACACCACCCCATATGATCATCACACACATCCCCCAAGCCCTCCGATCATCACACACACCCACCACCCCTCCAATCATCACACACACCCATACACACACACAGACAAGCACCACGCATACACCCAATCACTCACACTGGCATACATGCATACTTCCAGACATGCTTGCACACATTCTTACAAACACAATCACACTGACATGAAATGTTATATAGATGATGTATGAGTTATTATGAAGGACTTAAAGGCTGGAGTAGTCGATCAAATCATTAAGGACCTGATTAAGAAGGCATATTTCTAAGTATCAATGAGACTAAGACCAGGCCAAACATGTTACCTATACAAACCTAAATTGGGCCACATTCACAAGCGTTCAATAAGACATACATGTATCATCTCCTGACCCTTACTCCCCAATACACACCTGACATACATGTATCATCTCCTGACTCTTACTCCCCAACACACACCTGACACCCCCTCCATCCAAAGCCCCCATACACACACACACCACCCCATACGATCATCACACACATCCCACCAACCCCTCCGATCATCACACACACCCACCACCCCCTCCACTCATCACACACCCCCATACACACACCCACCCACAGACACGCAATTCTAATTTACAGCTTAATTTGACATTACTAGGGTAGTAAGAAGAAAGCTTTGTGAAATTCCGAGCAAATATGATGAATATAAATTTAACTAAAATGTATCATATATTCATAAATATTTATACAGCCGTTTCCACAATTTAAGCATGTCTATATGATACAACAACATGGTTCAGTTGAAACTGCTCTTGAAAAACATCTGCCAACTGTCCCCAATGGACGTACAACTACAGGTTGCCTTGCCTTCTGTAAAACTAGGATTAGGAAAATAAATGTATATTTGTTTTTTTTCGATGTCCATAAGTTTTTGTATATTGGTAAACATGCCTAAGCCGTTGGTTCACACATACAGCTCAATCTGGTCACAATTTACCCATTCGTTCCCTCAGCTTCTCATTCTTTCATAGAATGTTTGAATATGTTGGATGTTCTTCTTCAAAAGGTCAAGTAACAAAGCAGAGTTTTAAACATGATTGAATTGTTATTTATAAGGTGTTTACAGCCATGGTCAAAAGTTTAAAACCTAAAAGAAATCTCTAAACCATCTCTGAGTTTTCTCTCTGGATTTTCTTATTTAAAGATTCAGGCGGTCATTTTGACATTGGCGGTAAAAAACGCCTGCTCCCGCGGTGACGGCCGACAAAATACCACCACCGAGGCTACCATCCGTCTGCCATATTATGAGCACTCCCGGACTTCCACCACAAGAAGGGTAGTAATCCGGCACTGTTCAGGGTGGCAGACGGTGGTAAGGTGGCGCTGCTACCACCAGCACCACCATGCCAGTAGAACGCCACCAGCAGTATTATGACAAGTAAGACGGCCTGGCAGTGTACTGCTGGTGGGGTGCTGCTGGTGGTAGCAGTGCCTGTTCCCTGACGGAAGGCCTCCTCGTTCAAGGTAATTCGGGCTTCCGACAGGGGAGGGGAGTGGGAGGGTGGGGTGTGTTTTGTGTGTTTGTGTCTGAGTGTGTGCATGAATGTGTGAGTCTGTGTGTGTGAATGCGGTTGTGTGTGTTGTGGTGTTTGCGTGGTTGCATGTGTGTGAGTGAATGCATGTAAGAATGGTGAAGTGAGTGCGTGTCTGCATGTCAATGTGATTGTTTGTAAGAATGTCTGCAAGCATGTCTGGAAGTATGTGTGTATGAATGCATGTATGCCAATGTGAGTGATTGGGTGTAAGCGTGGTGTGTGTCTGTGGGTGTGTGTGGGTGTGTGTGATGATTGGAGGGGGTGGTGGGTGTATGTGATGCTCGGAGGGGTTGGGGGATGTGTGTGATGATTGTATGGGGTGGTGTGTGTGTATGGGGCTTTGGATGGAGGGGGGTGTCAGGTGTGTGTGGGGGAGGTGGGGGAGCCACCTACCGGTGACAGGGAAGTACTTCCCTGTCACCGGTAGGGCCTACCGCCATGGTTTTTGTGGCATTGCTAATGCCACGAAAACCATGGTGGCAGGTCGGCTCATAATGCCGCTGGAGGTACTGTGCCAGCCGCTGGGCTGGAGATTGATATCTCTGGCCCGGCGGCTGATACCGCTGTGGCGGTATGAGTGGAGAAGTAGTGGGTTGGCTGCAGCCAACCTGCCATTCTCATAATGTGGCGGTATGTACCGCCAGCCTGTTGGTGATATTACTGCTACATTAACACTCACCGCCAGGGTCATAATGAACCCCTCACCCATTTACAGACTCTGAAAATGCATTTATTGAGCCAGTACTTTCTGTAATTCAAAACAAAAGTAGAACTTGCCAAAATGTTCAGCACTTTTTAACCATTAAACGTTTACAGAAGTCTCTCTTTGAGCACCATGTACAGTATTTCTGTCATGGGATTGTCTTGGAATTGGTCTAGCACATATTCTGCCTAATACAAATTCTGATTCAGATGAGTACAATTTGTAGAGTTTCCTATAGCCTTCAAACATCAAGAAATGTGTGATATAGAAAGACTGGGTTCACTCTGATCTTGTCCCACCTCCATTGCTTCCTCCTTTGTTCATACCAAGGAGGAATGAACTAGGAAAGTGAATATCTTTGCATGGTCACCTCATTTTGTCTGACTGGATGTAATGTCATTTTGACATTGGGTACTGGCAAATTGCTAAATAGTTCCCACTGTAAGCGCTCTGACCCTAAACATGTTGAGAAACTGGCTAACTCCTGTTGGCTTTTCTAGCTTTTAGGGAAGCTATAGTATTGTTGCATGGACATAGCATCAATGGCACAAAAGGTAGATGCTACATGGTCTTCAGTGTGGATTTACATCAGTCTGACTTGCTCACTTTAAGAACATGCCTTCAGATTGTATATTGCAGGACAGAACTGCAAGTCAGAAAGGCTACAGCTGACATATTTAAAAATATCTGTTTTGAAAAGCATAAAAGCCTTCTTTTGAGATTAGCTAAGTCACCTCTCTGTAGAACCATGAAAACTGCAAGGGCTGGACACCTAGGGCCTGATTATGACCTTGGCGGAGGAGATTACTCCGTCACAAATGTGACCGATATCTTGTCCGCCCTATTACAAGTTCCATTATATCCTATGGAACTTGCAATACAGTGGATGGGATATCTGTCACGTTTGGGATAGAGTAATCCCCTCCACCATGGTCGTAATGAGGCCCCTAATCTAAAAGTAGGACATGCCTAATATTTAGATTACTGCAATGAAGGGATATAAAATCTCCTGTTCACTATATAGATTGTCCTACTCTTTTCCTATGGTTGATGCCTTCTCGAGTGACAGTTATTTGTTATTTGATGAGATGTGAAATACCTTTTCTGTGAGAATACAAAAGGCTTGCCCTCCTGTTCAGAACACCAGATTGAGGTATCTTGGAATTTGGGAAGGTGAGTGGACAACAACCATGAGTGGACCTTACAAATTACAGTCAGGAACGTTCCAGAGCAGCATGTTTATGAAACTGTCCTAAAGAATCAGGTGTGCATTTAAAGTTGCTTTGATCCCAACCAATCTGACTCTTAATTCAACAGCGAGGGACCTGGCTCTGAACCAGTCAGAGTTCCTTCATCTCCATAGGACAACCTCTGGTTCAGAGTTCAGAGCTCTGTACACTAACACATGAATCCTAACATGTTAGTAGATTTTTAAAATAGGGTTTTCTGGGAATGTTTACAGCAAACTGAGAGGGAATTCTATCAAAGAAATGAAGCTGAAGTTGAGAAATGTATTCCGTACAGATTACAACTAATTACAAGCCCTTTGCTAGTAACCTCTGAAAGAAGAGCCGACTATCACCAGTTACTAATAATAACAGTGAACTTTTAAGAAGAAAAACCAGGGTACGACATACTCTTGCTGTCTGCCTGGGGAAATACCTTTGATACCCTTGACTATGTGCAGTTATATAGTTAATTTCAGTGGTCCTAGGGTAACCTCAAACTTGCTGCCAATAAGCTCTTTATGAGACAAACTGAAAAATCCTTTCTACAGAGCTAGGATCCTTTTTAGGGGTCTCTGGCATCTTGCATTGGTCTTCAGCAGTTAAAAAATAATTAGCAAATCACAATTTATGAAGCTGTTGGGCTGGAAAACGCCTTCCTGATCAATCATACAGCCACCAAACAGCTGAGAGAAGCTTAAATGATCCATGTCAAAGTTCAGCAGTGAGAAGCAGGCTCAACCATCAACAGCTACGTCCGAAGCATAGTTCCCTGTGACCATTGATCAGTTGTCACCTTTTGCAAAACTCCCCTTTTCAGGCTGTTATGCCACTGAGGCCCCATGAAGCCATCTGATCTGCCCTTTGGCAGATGTCCTGAGCTGTAGTAGAACTAATAGCAGCTTCAGATCTCAGTCCTCTTTCAAGCAAACATAGCACAAAGTTCTTCTTTTCTTCTCCTGTCCATTTATTTTCTGAGGAGGTGGTGGTGGCGGCAATATTTTCTCATAGGGCATAGCACCCAGTGATTACATCTCTGTGTCTAATCCTAAACTATTTTCCAAGCCTAAATCAGCCTACTTTGTCAGTACTACATATGATTTCTAGTAAGTAATACTAGAAAGTCTTCCTTAACATTCTTTCCGAAATTCAGAATCCCAGGGTCAGCTTGTGGAGATTGTTAGTCCCATCCAGGTAATGTCTTTTACAATGGGGGAACTACCCTTGAAAAACAACCCTATCCGGTTCTGAGATGAGGGTCCTGCTACCATTAGGAGAGACAAGCTGGTTACAAACAGATCACCATCAAAGGCCTCCCTCACACTAAGAGCCTATTTATTGTCTACATGCAGAATGCCAAGGTTCCAACCTGATCTTTATGTTCCCAGCTGCTGTTCCTGCCACTACCATCTTCTTTGTAATAAGATAAGTAACAGTGGATGTTCTTTAATTAACTCCTCCTTGCTTTCCTTCCTACAAATAAAGTTGATTAGCTTCTCACACAGTTATTTTTCACATTTCATGAAAGTTGATCACATTCAGTGGAGAAGGGATGGATTAGTTAGAACTAGTTTATCTAAAGTCCAGGCTTTGAAGCAGAGCAACTTAAGTTTCATTAAGGAGCAAAAAAGTCTGTATCAACTATCTACGCACACCTGTGAGAAATTGACTTTTATTCAGATGTACACATTAAGCACCAGAAAATTAATTTTAGTCCATGCAGTGAAAAGAACATTAAGGGCCACATGTACAAAGCTTTTTTCTTGTCGCAAATGGCCGATTCGCAGAATCGGGCTATTTACGATGAGAAAAAAGCATTTTGCGATGTACAGACCCATTTTTGCGATTCGGTAATCTATTTACTGAATCGCATAATAGATTTTTGAGTTGCAATTAGGAAGGGGTGTTCCCTTCCTAACTGTGAGTCTCAGTGCAATGTGTAATTCTTTTGTGACTGTGAATGAGGTCACAAAATAATTGCAGTTAGCACCAATTGGTGCTAACCCATTCGCAAACGGGAAGGGGTCCCCACGGTACCCCTTCCCCTTTGTGAATGTTAGCAAAAATATTTCTTCGGAGCAGGCAGCGGTCCCATGGACCACTGTCTGCTCTGAAAAAATGAAAAGGAAAAGTTTTCCTTTTTGCTTTTGAAATGCATCCTGTTTTCCTCTGAGGAAAACGGGCAACATTTTTTTTTAAACTGCTTTATTTAAAAGCAGTCACAGACTTGGTGGTCTGCTGTCCTCAGCAGGCCACCATCCCTGTGAGTGCAGCTATTCCCAATGGGGTAGCAAATTGCAACCTACCTCAGGAATATTAATGAGGTAGGTAATTTGCGACTCCATTGGGAATGGCAAAGTGTGAAGTACACTGTTGTGCTTATGATTTTGCGACTCGCGATTTGCGACTCACAAATGAGTCGCAAATTGCGAGTCTCAAAACTCTGGGTCGTACATCTTGCCCTTGGATCCTTTGACTGGGGAGACACACTACTCTATTAGGTATATTCTACACCTGTCAGGTTTCAAGCCACTAATACAGGTGTCTATACATAAGTCTAATACAAATGCAAAACATTAATAAGACCTAAAAAAACAAAAAAGTAAATTCACTACTCAAATGAAGCTACCATTAGGGGAGGGCAGAACTCACATAGTTTTACTCTGCTGAATTCAGCACAGTTACATAAAATAAATTCTGCAAGTTTCTGCAGAGTTCAGCACACCCCATGTTTACAAGTGCAGGCTCATAGCATAACCTCTGACCTACAGCAGGTGTGCGCTTTGTGTCCGCAGGCCAGGCCTGGCTGTGAGCTTCGCCCCCCATCTCCCGCACTCCTGGAAATACTTAATGAGATCAAAGGTCCCCTCCCACCGCAGAACAAAGGCAAATGAAAAATATTGTGAATACTTAGCAGGGCAACCCTTGCAGTAAAACACCAAATTTGTTTGGTACTACCCACCTATGTGAACTGTTTAATCAATTGTGCATGCCTGTAAGGTGTGTGCAGTTCGTTCTTCTATAGAGTGGCATACATGACATGACGTGACAGATCTTTAAATAAAGCTCTGAGCGCTAGATGGAAGGGTAACTGCATTCAAACACTGTAAACAAACAATATAATAGCATATCTCTCAGGTCCAGACCTGGAAGAGAGGCCTCTCAGACTACAGGTCGAGGAAGTATTCTGAAGTTAAGACCGCCATGCCCAGGCGTGAGTGCTCGCCCAGCTGCACGCAGTTCACTACACTGTGCCCTGCACCCAATGTGTGAAGCAGATTGCCAGCCCATCTAGTCAATAAACTGCTGTGAGTGGAAGTAGATGGAATAACAGGAGAGCTAGCCCCCAGACCTTCAACTCCAAACAGGAAACACCGGCTTCATGGACTAATCACACTCTAATTGTTCCCAAAAACCCCAGCATCTTTTGATATGTGTCACTATTTTATTGGTTTCACTAAGACTGCTAATGTCAGGTATGGATTGTTGCTCCCACTGAGACTATACATTTCAAGAACAGAACAGCACTCTAGATAAAAAAGCAATTGCTTTTAAAGTCATTCTATCAATCTCACAGAGCAGAGCTCTTAATTTACCTGCTTAAATCGGGACCACATGTCCCAGTATGCCACGCATATTGAGGTTGATCGGCACTTCCCGCTGCTCTTGCAATTGGTACTGTACAGTCACTAGCAAGCCCCAGTGAATTTGATCCTTGAAGCACAGACCGCACTCTGTGGCCAGGTTGAAGAAAATGCCGATGCAAAACTGAAGAAGCACAGGCAGCAACAAATCACCACTTGATTTATGGCAGGGTGAGCTCAAGCTTGCTGGGAGCTCTCTTTCATCCGGCCACTCTCCACTGCCACCTGATAATTAGAAAAGAATGTGGCATTGTTTCTATGGCTTATTTAGTGGCACTGATCTTGTGTTTCAAGCCTCATTTTGCCATTTTGCAATGCATGCTCTATCTCATCCCATTGAATGTCACTGAAAAATTCCCAAGCGAGGCATAAAACCCAGCACTTGTTTTAACTGGGGTTGGGTGGTAAACCCCGCCACACGGGGTTTGGTTTAGCTTTTTCTGAACTCTGTGCTCCAAGCAGACCATCCACCCCTCGCTACCAGCACTAAGGCAAAATAAACTTACTGAAAGTACTTTCTCCCTTACAGAGCTCATCTACTCCTTATCCCCATACATGTTCACATTGGGAGGAAATGTCCGATTTATGTGATCCCTAGCTAGGCTTAACCTCATATCCCATATGGAAATATAAATGACAATCCTATGGTGTATACTGCTTTATTAAGGATGAACTTTATATGCAGACTGTCACAATTCAAGGCTCAAAAAATACAAAGAAGTGTACGTGGAACAGGAGAAGAAGGATGTACCCCCCAGTTACTGAGAGTTTTCATCTACTCCTCAGTTTGCAAAAATCTTCATGTGTGTTGTCCTAGATGTAAGAAGCCTACATTTCTCCCAGGTACAAAATATAAAAATCATAAATGAAGCAATGATTCGAAAGAGTTGAATGTTGTATCAAACTGAACCCCTAGATTTCTGGTGAATCTAGGGCTGAATTCAGGAAGAAATTAAAAGAGAGGATGGGGTGATCCTGGGGTTTTCAGATAATGGAAGTCTTTGAAGAAAGTGGCATGAGGGAGTGACTGGCTTTCCAGTGGTCAGTAAAAAGAGAATACTGGGTGATATTTAATATTTACTTATACCATTTTGCAACCAGTAAAGAATTTAACAGACCAACCTATGTAGTAATAGGTCAGTTTGTAAGATTTCTATTCATAGTTGGTCTTAACCTGACCTCTTTCCTGCACATTAATGAGGTAGGTTGTAAGTTGCAACTCACTTCGATTGGAGGCCATTATAGGGATGGTGACCTGCTAAGGTAGGAGTAAACTTTTTTAAATGCAGCCTATTTTTCTGAAAGGAAAATATTTGCCTTTTTTAAGTTGAGAGTTTGCAGTGGACCCCTGGACTATCCCCTGTTCCCCAACAAACTTCTTTTACCATCACAAAGTAGAAGGAGTCCCAAGGATGCCTCTTCTGTTTGTGAATGTACTACCACTGCAACTGAGGAATCAGCAACTTTTCAATATTTTGCATTTAGATTTCATTTGCAAAGCATTGATACATTACATTCTTAATTGGTATAAGGAAAGGATGAGTACAGCATACCTGTTCCAAATACTGCGATGGTAATCCCATTTTATGTTTCAGTAAAAGTGTACTCATTCCTAAAATGGGATTAGTAAATTAAAAAAAGTGTTTGCAGTTGCAAATTCCGAATCAGAATTTTTGCTGTGTAAAAATGTTTTGTACATCTGGCTCAATGATGTCTATATAGGCATTACGGAGGGAAAACAGTAGCAATGATTCTTGTAGGATGAGGAGAAAAGTAGAGCTCAGCTAGTCTAATGATAGAAACAGAGTAAAGATCACCAACTAGTACAATGAGAGGAAGGAGAGTGTGGTTTTGGGAATATTCAAAGAGATGAATGTCTTCAGTAATTTAGAGCAGTGTTTCCAAGACTGTGGGCTGAGGAGGGCATGTTTGTGTAACACACAACACAATTTAAATACCTGTAAATGAACAGTATATATTTTAGACCATATCAGCAGTTAAGAAATAAAAATGAAGCAATTTTTTTGTATTTCTGAAGTGTGATGGAAACAAAGATTTTAATTGGATAAAAACAAATCAAGTCATTTTACTTGGTGATGCACAATTGATATTGACTTAAACCTATTTTCCACAAATTATAATTTAAATGCTGTATAGTTTGATCTGTAAACCTGTAGGCCTGTAAAAATGTAGTAGCCATTTCAATGGAAAATGTGCTGTCGCTAAATGGCAGTGTGTTAATACACAGTGCCTTGGTAATATATTTGTGACAGCATGCTCCAAAATGCACCATCAGTTACATTCTACTTCATTACTACTCTCCTGCGGAATACATTTGCTATACTTTGTGTGAAGCTACGGATATTTACAATCCCTATGACTTCAGTGATTTAACATTGACGACAGCACCCCACTCTGAAAATTGTTCCAGCACCACTGGGGCAAAGGTGCTGAACTATGTCCCTAAGTCCAGTTTTAAAACAAACTCTTGCAATCAGGACTCTGGGTTAAACTTCTAGTATTTTTTAAGCTCTTTTTTTCTCCATTTTGTTTACTACACAAAGCAATTTCAAGAGTAAACGTGTTCACTATACCTAATCTTACACAATCAAACCACTTGTGTATGATTTTCACTCATAAATTGAGAAATGTGGATGTGGCTTAATGGCCAGAGATTCCCAATTTGGATCTGGGGAACATGGTTCAAGTCCAAGCATTGGCTTTGGGTAAATTACTTATCGCCTGATTATGACTTTGGCGGTCCAGGGACAACTGGCATGTTGGCAGTCCGACCACAGTATTAGAATGTTAGCGGTTTGCTGAACTAGGGACCAGTGGAGTCCCGCCAACACCATCAGCTATCCTCTGACCAACTTGACAGCAGCTGGGGAAAAGCAGCTGTCACAGGGCAGTATAGACAAGGGTACCGCTGTGCACATTACGATGTGCTGCTCCGCCGAACCGACTGTGATGGGAGAAGCCGCCTGCTTCAAGATAGCTGAATCACAGGAAATGGGGTGCTAGCTCCCCCATTTCCTTCTTTTCCAATCAGTTTTCAATGTGGGCATCTTCGTCCAGGGCCTCC
This sequence comes from Pleurodeles waltl, assembly GCF_031143425.1. Lineage (NCBI taxonomy): Eukaryota > Metazoa > Chordata > Amphibia > Caudata > Salamandridae > Pleurodeles > Pleurodeles waltl. The sequence goes on along the minus strand of NC_090444.1, from coordinate 629,014,262 downwards.
TCTTCATGGTAGCAACTTCACTCCTGTAAAAAAATAAAAATACAGGTAAGTAAATCTAGCATTTTTCTGCCATTGACTGGCCTGAGCATGTATGGCTCAATCTCCAGCAATGGAATGGTACATGCACAAAGCATTTTTACACATATATCATGCGTTTGAGTATCTTTTGGTCAAAATGTACACACCTGCATCAACACAAATCTTAAACTATACCTTGTATTCTTTACCGCGTCCCATGCCGGTTCACCGCAATCAAGTACACCGGAGCTGGTCCAGCGGTAACGTAATATGGCAGGCCAGGGACCGTCATCTTGGTGGTCTTTTTGGGACCGCCCACTTGACGGTCTGGCGGTCAATTGCCAAACTAGTAATCAGGCCCTTAATTTCCTGCTTTTAGAACAAAATGAATCTGACCTTATGTAATGTAATCTGGTGTTCATGTAAAGCACTCCAATGCCCTTGAGCAGTGCTTGTGCTATTTTATTCTGAAATATATATGCATGGGCACCAAAATTCACCACTAGGTCTTATTTTAATGCAAAAATGTATATGAGGCATTACCCATACTCTGCTGTAGAAAGGCTTTTTGAAATTGGCTAAATCAGCACCACGACTTTTAAAATCTTTATGATTTTCATGAACAGATGCCAAAACCCCACTGTGAAACATGTTCCGGCACCAGTACAGTTCTCCATCTGCCACTTTTATGGAAAGATCAATATCCTGGCCACAGTCCAATATATCTAAGGGGTAAACAATTACTATTTGTGAGGAATGCAACAAAATGGAAAGAGTGTGTTATTTTGCTAATTCACAGCTTTTAGAAACCACAATTACATTAAAAAAATGCCACTGCCTCATGCCTGCTAAAGTTTAGTAGTTGCAAACGTTTGTTGTTCTAAAAATTGTGTTGTGGTTCTAAAAAGTTTGGGAAGCACTGATGTTGAGTAATCTTAGGTGTCTAAATTGAGCGCAAAATCAGGTAGGATGGGAATAGATGAGGGAATGTTGTCGTGGACCAAAGAGGTCTAGTTTAAGACATGGAAAAATAATATCAGTGTGGTGATTACTGCAGACTACAGATTGGAGTGAGCTGTGTTTTAGTGAGCAATTGTCTGAAGCCTTATTGGAGACTCCATGCTTTTGGTAACAAGTAGTGTCTAAAATCAACATTTCTGTCTTTATTTACATTGTAAAACAAATCATATACCTGTGTTGTTTTGCAGTGCCATTTAACACTATTGATTGCCACCAATGTAAAATTCTGCATTGCGATCAATTAGTACCAGTGTGATATATATATATATATATATATATATATATATATATATATATATACAGTACATATACAATACAGACAAACACACACATATATGTATACACACATACACACATATATATATGTGTGTGTGTGTGTGTGCACTTAAAAAAACAAAGGTTACAGGAATATTATAGTTAGGCTCACAATTTAAACGTACACAACCGTAGAAATTTGCCTGTTCTGGTTAGAGCTATCTCAAATAACTATAACTCGTGCCCTAGCCATGCACATTTAACTGCAAATATTACGTTGATATTATTCTACCTTTTATGATTCAAGAGAATTGAAATAAAGGACGATGATGAGGATGATGACATTGATATTATCAGTGAAGTAATCAAAGATGTCATGAGTGCTGTAATTTGTGGTATAATTAGCAGTGCTTGGCGAGGGTGTGAGCTATATTTACCTTACGGCACAAGTTATAGTAACTTGAGATAACTCTAACTGTAACAGATGCATTTCTATGTTTTTTTACATTTAAAATGTGAGCCTAACTATAACGTCCCTGTAACCTTTGGTTTTTAAGTGAATTTCTATGTTTTTTTAAATTCTATGTTTTTTTAAAAATGTAAGGTAATTTTTATTACTACGTTAATCCAGCCACCCCCTTTGCCCGTGTGTGGAGGGGGCCAGACCCTGCGGCTAACCCCTCTAACTATGAGGGTCTGAGTGGGTCTGTGAGTGGGTGCATAAGGGTCTGAGTGGGTGTGTGAGAGATAGAAAGATATTGAAAGAGGGAAATTGAGAGAGGGAAAGAGAATAAGAGGGAGAGAGATAGACAGTTTGTTAGGCTTAGATGAGTGATATACTAAGTATGAGATATTTCTGGACAAATTGAAAAGAAAAATGTTTTTGTCAGTTAACAAGAGTGAGATCACCTTTCAGCATGAACCTTAAACTTTTCAAGTTTGAATGAAATTAAAGAAGGAAAATGACCACAGACACACCTGGAGTAGAACCCTCAACCTTCAGTATGATGGTCTGTGACCTTAACATTTAGGCCATATGTGACTTCTTACTGTGAGGCTTCCGGACATACCTATGACAGTCAACCCATGGATGTGATTCGAAAGAAACATGAATGTTCCATCACTAGGAAGGTTTAACAGTCAAAACACTAGTAAATAAACACTCTGTCAAGCAATACTAGGATTTAAATCTTCAGTCTACTGAGTGACAGCACAAGACCTTGACCATTAGGCCAGAAGTGACTCTGTTCTGCTCTGCATCCAAGCACAACTATAACATTTGAACCAATCATCTTGCTAGTCTGACTCTTTGTAGTCATTGTATGGAGAGACCATTGCAATAACAATCTCACTCTCTCTTCCATCCCTTTAGGGGATGGAAGAGAGAGAGAGAGAGAGAGAGCGAGAGAGAGAGAGAGACAGTGACAGGACCGCTGGGGGCCTTAAGGCCACTGAGGTCCTAGCCAGCTCCCCACATCCTGCGGGAGCCAGCATTGCTCCCAAAAGCAGGGAACTGCTTTAAAAAGCAGCTCCCTGCTTGTGGGAGCAGTGTTTTCATCAGTTTCCCTGCATGCTTTTTTTACATGCAGGGAAACAGATGAAAACTTCGCTTTCTGCCAGCAGGTGCTGTTTGACCGCTTCCACTGCCAGAAAACAGAGCAGTCAAATCTCCCGTCAAGTCAGAGCAAACAGCTATGTCCCGGGTGTGGACACCCTTGGGACATAGCAGGAGCCAGCCCTAGGGGCTGGCGGTCCCCAGGGTCATCATTTGCTCCTCAAGGGGAGCCATGCGCCACCCCTCCAATGTGTACTACCCCCGGGAGGTGGTAGCAACGGCTGCAGGGTGGCCATGCAGCCACCCCATCTCATTAAAGATTAGCCCCTGGGAGGTGGCGGTCCCCATAGCTGCAGAGGGTCAACGCAGACCTCCTGCATCTCATTAAAGATTAGTCCCAGGGAGGTGGTGGTCCCTGGGTCTGCTTGGCCCCCCACATCTCATCATCTGTTTCACCCTGGGAAGGTGGTGGTTCCTGGCGCTGCGGAGTGCCACAAGGCTCCGCAGCATCTAGTATATAATAGCCCTTGAGAGGTGGCAGTCCCCAGGGCTGCGGGGAAGCAGCCCCTTCCATTCAAAATTCTAATGCCTCTGGGACCTGGCTCACCTGGGGGCTTCACTGAAACAAGCATGGGGTCCCACGCATGTTTATTTTTTTTTAAAGTTTTGACTGATCCGCGGTGACTCCCGCCAAACATTTAAAAAAAATGCTTTTCAAGCCCTGACGGGGTCTCTCTGAAGTACCAGCACCAGAGCTAAGGGGTGACTCAATCCTGGACCCTTTTCTTATTTTTTCACTTTTCTTCTGGGACTCGGCCCAAGGTGGCTGCCAACACTTCCTTCTTGAAGTGTTGGCAGCTAATCAGATATCAGCACGGGCACAGCTGACTCCACAGAGGATCCGTGTCCCTAGATATCTATGTTATTTTTCCTTAAATATCTCTAAAACCACTGAATGGATTTACACCAAACAACAAAAAGCGTGCTTTCTGGACCAAGACCTAGCTTTCTGCCAAATCTGATGTAATTCCATTCAGTGGTTCAGGCTGTAGTCATGCTCAAAAATTGGAATAATCCCATTGATGTAGAATAGGGAAAAAGTATTTTGGGACCACCCTTTTTTCTCAGCCCTCGCTTGACAAATCACCTCGATATTTTCTAGATAACAGCTGAACCAACCAAAGTATAAGTTTTGAAAATGTTAAGATTTGTAAAGCGGCACCAAAGTTACTGGCAAAACAAAAAACACTCCTTCTATGGAATAATTGATCCTAGCTATAACTACCTAGTGGCGAATGCCACTACGTAATAATGTAGTATCCTGTTATTTCTGAGAACACACCCATTAGCACAGCCCTCTTTGTGTTCAAGAACTCTCAAAGCCAGATTCCAATATATCTGCACTACACCCTGCAGTACCTCATAATGTTTGTGATTACTCCATGTGCAGAACAAGAGAGTTTCGAAAGTTCATTTCCGTCGTCTACCAGCAGCAACTCCCTGTGCAATATCCCAGATTTGGCAGCAGCTGCTAATGCCGCAGCCTAGCAAGCACACAGTTATCCCCAGTGCAATATCCTACTGGATCTGCAAAAACTCAGTAAATAATGATGCCTATAACAAATACGAGAATGTGAATTGAATCGAAAGATTTTTACAGCCTCTTATGCAGTTCTGTGTGTTCAACTACAAAGCTTGCTTCTTTCACATTGAAGGATATAAAAATAATAGTGATATTGATCATAACAAAGTAACACAAATGCTGGAAATTCCTTGGTTGATATATTCTTCATAAATATATTTTACGTTTGCTTCAATTGAGGGAATCTGAAACGGGTACTTATGAGGTGAAATAAAGATGTTTGTTTTCTTCACCCTTTGGTTGTTATGTATACATGATATTGGAATTTTGAAAGCTTAGTCCTCATTGAGCATTCTCATATTATATATATTCTAAATGTTGGATCTCTATTCTAGCAATTTTATTTAACATGAATATCCGACCTTTTTTGATATTTGATATATTGCTCCAAAAAGTGCCTTGCATAATTCATAGGTGCTGTTACATTAAAAACACATCTGAAAAGATTGCTCACATTTAAAAAACACGCATGAAAAATACGTTCCCTACATTTGTGGGGAGTTGTGCTTAACATCGAAAAAATAGGTTAGTGCTTTGTAAAATCACCCGGAAACTGGTGTCTTTTTTATTGTCTTGTGATTTTTTATAAATAGAAATACACGCTTAAAACAAGTTTGACACAGATTTACCTTATAGAATATTTGATCCTTAATCAGAAAGTTAAATGAGAAAAAACAGATCCAACGAAAAGATGTAGATTTTGCTAGGTTTACAATGTACGTACTCGGGTCTTTTCCACCCTTAGCAAATATGTCCTTCCGTGATCTCCTTCTCTCTATGGTGAACATGCTATTTGGCCCAAAAAATGCTCTGCTATTCAAGGCATACTTTTTCCAATTCAAAATGTTGACCAGGGAGTTCATTGTAATTTCTCCATTCATTAGTATCAAAAATACTTTACCTATGCTTCTCTCTGTAATCTGTGAGCACATCCAGATAACATACCTAGGAGGTCTATTACCACTAGATGATGCAGCAATTTGTCCTGAACATTCTGATTATCTTCTGCAATGTAAAGAAATGACTAAGGGCCAGATGTATCATTTTATTGAATTGTGATTACCTGATTTTGATTCCCTGTGAATCGCAATTAGGTAATTACTATTCTAATGTATGAAACTCATGGAGTTTCATTTTGCGTTTCCTAATGGGTTACAAAGCGACCTACCTCATTAATACTCATGAGGTTGGTCGCAATATGCGACCCATTAGGAAACGCTAAAATCACAGGGAAGGTGGCCTGCTGGGCTCAGCAGACCACCATGTCTGTGACTGCTTTTAAATAAAGCAATCTTTTTTAAAAAATTCAGCCTGTTTTCCTTAAAGGAAAACGGGATGCGTTTAAAAAAGAAAAATGAAAAGTTTTCTTTTCATTTTTCAAGAGTAAGCAGTGGTCCGTGGGATCACTGCCTGCTCTTAAAAAAATGTTTTGCATGCATTCACAAAGGAGAAGGGATCCCTTGGGGACCCATGCCCGTATGCGAATGGATTATCACCTCCTTGAAGTAGGTGGTAAAATGCAAATGTTTTGTGAACGCATTTCTGACACAAAACATTCCTGCATACCGCTGTGATTTGGTATTAGAAAGGGACACCCTTGACACACCTCTTCCTAATACCAAATTGGTATGTACTCGCAATTCCAATGCACGATTCGGTAACAAGTTACCGATTCGCAAACTGGAATTCATACATACCGAAACACATTTTTTCAGTTGAAGGCAGCCTGATGGGTTGGTTAGCGACTGAAAAATCCATGATACATCTGGCCCTAAAAGTTGTGATGCCCTGATGGTTTTTGTGTGTTGCTTCCATGAATAACTTTTTTTTCACTGAGAATTTGTCCATCTGCAATAGCAAGGAGTTCTCAAATTAGTACATATGTCAATTTTATCCAATCACGTAGGAATGAGAAGTAAAACACAGATGTTGCCCATTAGTCCCAATTCCATACACATATGCTTCTGTGACAACAAAAAGATAGTGGTAATAGATATAGCTACAAATATCAAGGACACTTTACATAATATGTACTTAAAATTACAAAAATATCAACTACACAAATGTAGTGGACCAAAATACCTTCATTATTTAGGTAACTATAACGAATTTGAACTATTCATCATTATATTAACTTAACTTAAAAAGGTAAGGTGCATGCTGATTGTCCCCGATGAGGAGCTTCACTGAGGCATTTTCCCCAGTGCCATTCATGCGCTTCAAGATTATGTATGGCTGTTGACCTTGTGCCTGGATGTCTGTACATTGGCTAGCCTTTTTGAATGAGTGCAAGCAAGTCTGCCTAGCACTTGGCTGCCTGTAGTTATTTTGCTCTCTGTATCTGTAGGTTTGTCGGCGTGGATGCATCTCTAAAGCAACATGTTCATCCATATACAGTGTGTAAACCTTTTGGATTGTTGTTTTTATTTACACCAGCCCATCTCCTTTGTCTGTGTTCCCTTTCGTCATACACATCCAGACACTATATTACATTAACTAGCCTAATATTGCCTGTGTCAACAGCACTTTGAGAGTCGACAATGGTTTCAAATCCATCTTCCTTTCCAGTAAATAACTGCAGAGATGTTTGTGTGTATTCGGTTTGATGTTAAACCCTTCTGCTCCCCCTCTTTAAATGGTCGTTTGACTAGATCGTACTTGATTGGAGCAAATCAATTTGTTCAGCATCTGTTGGTGTCTCATTAACATTAATTGATGGAGTCCTCTCTGTGCACAGCTGCAGGAGTGGAACAAACTCCCTTTCCCAGGCCTGCAGTGGAGCTTCATAGTATTTGCCTCCTCAGACGGTTCATTCTTTCCTTTTGCTTGCCCTACTCAATGTTCTTTTATGAAGTCTCCTCTGTGCTGCTTGTTTCTTGTTTTCCCCAATCCCTTTTCCACTGTGTACTCTCAACACTTCTCATTTGCTGGTGTCGCCCATCTCCCCTTTCTTAGAGTTGTTCCTTCCCTTTTCCAGTAGCCCTCTTTCACCTGGGCCCTTGCTCCGTTTAGAACTAGTGTACTCTTGTGTGTTCCAGATCACCCTAGGATGCTGGTGTAACAACCCTTTTCTTGGGAGCTGTTGGTGTTTGCATTCCTTTGAACTTCCTAGAGAGGTGCCCTCTTTTCTCATCTTGCACATCCGTCTGTGAACCATTTCCTACTTTGCACCCTTCTTTTAAAGCTGCCTTCTATCCAGAGGGTGTAGTTGTGCATCTATGTCACTCCAGATGCCACACATGTTTAATAAGCATCTCTCTTGTGTGAACTGGCTTCAGCTCTCTGTCTTGTGAGAACTCTTGTGCCCTTCTATGTTCTACCTGAGCTTACTTGGCACTGTTTGTCATGTGTGAGCCTGTGTATTCACACGTTTAGATTGAGTGGAATACGGTTTGCACTGAGTGAACTACCATTCCTAGTAAGGTGCCACTTTCCAGTCTGTTGTAAACAGAATAATCTCCTCAAGGGTGTTAACACCCAGCTCTTTTTTTCCAAGTGAACTGCTGTTGGTCCATTTTGTCCTAATGAGCCATCTCATACCCTTTTCATTTTTGCTGCCCGACCTCTCTCCCAGTTCACTCAATCTGGATTTGTAGAGTGTGGCTAATCACCTGAGAAGGTATCCAGGCTCTTGCGGGTCCCTGAGGCTCATTTGAGAAGCCAGGACTTGAGGGGCTTTTGGAACTCTGGGAGTGAGGTGATGGTCCGGAGTTGAGTAGGGAGACTCACATAAATCACAGAGAGTCGAGCCAGAGTGAACCTAGGAATCTGGTTTAGTCCTAGCAGATTATGAGCTAAGCAACTTGAGGAAGTATTCCTATATAGAAGATGACATACACAAGTATGATGACTCAAAACTCAGAGACAATTATGTGGGAGTGTGTAATGGAATTGTTGATAAATGTTTGAAAGTTTCTCATCTAGAATTCATCAACCAATAACACCATTTAGCTTGCAGACATTCCTGGGTGAAATGGATAAATGGTATTGGCACACAGAATGCCTTCTGCCTGCACTGAAATAGATTTCCTCCAATAAAAATGACCAGGCATTGAGAAAAAAGAATCCTTAGGTAGCCTGAAACGTCCTACTAGGCACCAGGTTAGAGAAGCAGAGCAGCAATGGCTGATTAAAAACATCATACTGCATAACTGCTCCGGTGTGGTTTTATGGTCAAAATAAAGCTGCATTAGCATCAGTGGGTCATTAATGAGTTCAGAATACATGCTCATCCAATCCTTGGACTGTCTCTGCAGAGTGCATAGAGAGCAACAGTCAGATATGTCAAATATGTGTGCTTCCATGTGAAAATGTGTGGATAAGGAAGGCAACTGCTGAAATATTGCTGTGGCAAGAAATATCTATGTGTCTGTGTATATATATATATATATATATATATATATATATATATATACATTTTTTTTTCTATTGTCTGTTGATCCAGCGCACTGAAAAAAACACTATATAAGAAGGGACCTACTTACCATTCATTGGCCTTATTATCACTGTTTTTTTTTTTTGCTGCCTTGCAGTTCGGCACTGTGTTTGCTGCTTTAACTTCTGGGGTGGGCAGACAAAACTATATGTAGCAAAGTTGAGTACCTTTTAAACAAACTATGATACCTAGCATGGTGCAAGCATAATTGCAAATGGCCTACAGTCCAGTTACCAAGCCTTGCAAATGACCCAGTTCCGTACAGAGTGAACAAAGGTCATTCTAGGCAGAATGGGAAGAAGAGTACTTGTTTGTTAAATGGCCTAAAGAGAAAGCCACCTATTTGCTTTGCAAAGAGAAAGTAAATGTTCTTAAGAGGTATAACCTAGAGCGGCACTATGAAACTTGACATGCAGGATATACTGAAAACTTCCCATTGCACTCAAAACTGCATTCAACAAAAGTAGCATTGTTAAAGCAATTGCTTCTTTCCCAGTAGAAGCTCTTCCTTTGCCAGATGAAGGAATCTGAGGCTGTTGCAGGAGCATCATTCAAAATATGCTACTTGCTTGCCAATCATAAGAGGCCATTCACTGAGGCAGGACTGGTGAAGAAATGTTTTCATTCAGCAGCCAAAAATTTCTTTTTAAAAACAATAGCAACAAAGTCAGCATTTTAAAAGAAATCAGCACATTACAACTATCGGATTCCACGTGTGCATACAGAATAGAGGCAATGGGTGAAAACATCAAGGAGCAGGTGATCAAAGCAGTCAGAGAGTCACCGTTCTTCAGCCTTACCATGGATGAGTCCACAAATATAGGCGATCTGGCCCAGTTATTAGTTTGGGTGAGGTATTTGTACAAATCACTTCATCCCAAAGAAGAGCTCCTGTGCCTTCTACCACTGCAAGGGCATACAAGAGGAGTAGATATACTGGACAGCATCTGCAACTAATTTAAAACACATCACATACCATTGGACACTTTTTTCAGCATCACAACAAATGGGGCCATGACAGAGGATTTGTATCTCTGCTTAAAAAGAAGCTCACCTGACAGACTGTGATAGACTACCACTGCATTATCCATCAAGATGTTTTGTGTGCAAAATAGAAACACAGAGAACTGAACAATGTCCTAAAACTTGCAGTGAAAATTGTAAATTGTATTCATGCCAAAGCCCTTAACCATAGACATTTAAAAGCTATGCTGCTGGATTTTATGCTTTCAGGGAGGGGTACAGGAAATGTCTACCTCCGACCTGGCATATTCAAAAGCACAGCATCTGTTTTGCCCAATGAAGATCAAGGTCATGTCCAGCACTTGCACTTCGAGTCCAATGTATTCCAGCATTCATCAGTTCATATATCCAGTGAAACACACACACATTCAACACTCAGTACAAACACCCTTTATAAAAATCCAAAAGGCATCATGAAGGCAACGAATCTCATTTATCGGGGACTGAATTGTTGGAGTTTGTAGGCAACCCGAATGGGTTGAGATCTGCCCCTGGCTAGAATACATGCTCTCACTACTGTCAGTCTCTAATAGTCTGGAAAGAGAGGGCAGTAGCCACTCACACAAAGAAGGGTGCACTCTGGGTGACCTGTGCAATCAGAGCCCAATGTTAATGTTTCAAGCCATTTAAATGGGAGTACTTCCTGTGGCTTGCATGACTGCAAGCTCACAGGTGGGAAAATGCACAGCAATGTTCCGAAAAACACAAAGGCTGGGCAGCAAAGCCTCACAAAGCCATGTAGAGGACTTTTGTCTCTACCATGTCCAACAGCGAAAAACACCATTGGAATACAATATTAAAAAGCATTAAAATCTCTCAGTCAGACACTCGGAAATCAATAGCAGAACCAGATCAAAAGTAACAAAGGCAAGTTCCAGGATACAACAAACAGGGTAGCCTAGGCATAGGTCATGCAGCGATCACGAAGAACAGTGACTCAAGACATTGCGGCAGAGTGCATGAAATTAATACTAGAGTTTACCTGTTCCTGTACTGGCCAGCACCCGGAAGAGGATTGCTGCCACCCAGTAGAGAAAAAACATTAATATGAAATGACAGGTTTCACCTAAGCAGACAAAATTCTACCACTGCAGGGACAGCCTTTCTAGAGTATCCACCCTAAATGGCGGAATAAGCACAAGCCCAGTTGAAGCACTGATCCAAATGTGTGGAATGAAAGTCATGATCAGCTTGAGCTCTATGCGGACAATGGATTGCCCTCAGCAGAAGGGCTGTGTTAAAGATAATGGGCTCAAGGAAGTTTCGATGGGCAGGAGGGACAGCCTTGAACTTTATTTTGGTGGTGGTTGCATTGACCCCATCAAATCTGTGATCAAACAGTAACAAACACTGATAACTTCCCTGCATTTTTTAAAAAGGTAATTATGTAGAGTTTTTCTCAACCTATCTCTACTTATCTTTAAGGTTCACAGATGTGTAGCTAAGAATAGTACATCTATACTTCTCCATGTTCACTTACCTTTCAATACCTTGTCCCTCAATATTTTGTCTACGGTATTAGTGTGTAAAGATATGCTTGCAAGCAATATTCCGGAATGCATACTTTCTAGAGTGTGTGCTTTTTAAATGTTATTGAAGGGGTAATTTTGGTGCATTTCATTTTTGTGTGCCACATAGAGGTTTGGTACAGTAGTTCAGAAAATAATCTGTGTATACCTGTTGTGCACTGGTGGCTAATATTAAGTGTGTTTTAGAAATTGGGTTTCTGGTTGGTAGATGTATGCACCCTGTCCATGCAGGCACCACAATCTTAGTCAAGGTAAGTCACAATCTCAATGACAATCACAATGCCCATTCTCTGGTAGCTCGGCACAGAGCAGTCACGCTTAATGTAAGAGGCAATGTGTAAAGTATGTGGCAAGTAGTAGGCAATGTGTAACCACCTCAACCAGTAAAACAGTGAAAACACCACACGCAAATAATCCACACCAGAGTAGAAAAATAGACATGTAAAACTTAAAATGCCCTGACTTTTAAATACATGGCACCCTGACCTCTGGGTTGCCCAGCGCCTGCCTTAGGGTTTACTTATATGTATAAAAAGGAAAGGTTTGGGCCTGGCAAACGGGTCATGTTGACAGGTCGACATGGCAGTGTAAAACTGCACACACAGGCTCAGCAGTGGCAGGCCGGAGACATGGTAATAGTGCTACTTCAATGGATGGCACAATCAGTGCTGCAGGTCCACAGGTAGCATTTAATCTATAAGCCCAGGGAACTTGACATGTAGTGCACTTTACTATGGATTTCTTCCTCTAACCCACCTGTGCCCAGGCTAATTCACCTTACAGTATCTCCTTTTTACACAACTGGGAGATTTCCTTCTTCCAAATCCGATCTCTTCGTACCCCCTATACCCATCACCCCTGCTCCATACATAAATTGCGGTTTTACCATAGCTTGAGAGGCTCATAATAATGGTCGGCGAGAGGGGCCCCTATATCATTTATCGAATCTCCTTAGGACCACTATTGACACCAGTGCTTTATCTTGCGAGGAGGCAAGATGGTCCTTCCAACCTAAGCTCTGCGAAAACCACACCCCTAGATATTTATATTTACTCACTCTCTTTATTTTTGTATTATTAATTGTCCAACTCATACTCTTCCCTTGTTTCCCCATTTTGAGCACTTTAATTTTTTCCATATTTATTTTAATTTTTTTCTTTATGCAATAATCCCCAAATGTATTCAATTTGGGTTGGAATCCAATTCCTGTCCGATCAAAAATCACCAAATCATCCCCATACAAAAGACAGCTAATATTTCTGCCATTCATTTTGGGACTGAAAACATTTGGCAAACTTAGGACTTCAGATAAATCAGCAAGAAACAGAGAAATCGAAGTAGGGGCCAATACACATCCTTGCTTGAGGCCATTTCTTAAACTGATTTTCTTTTAAAGTAAGCCTGGACTATCCAGCTCCACTTGGGCCCAGTTGACCTTGTGCAGAGTCCTAAAGCAGAGAGTCCTAAAATCCTAAAGCCAACAAGAACAAGGTCAGAAGGGTGGAAGAGGAAGGCAAAACGTTTGGGGTGATCCTGTAGAAAGGGCCATTTTCAACACTGTGCTTCAAGAAGATGTTAATGTTTGTGTATTTATTTAAAAGTAGTTTAGTGTTGATGATATCCTGTAATTGCACTGAGGCACATTTACCTGTTACTTCTGCTGAAGCTAAAGGGTCAGCTGAGGAAATACCAACAATTCAAAAACGAGGTTAAAATAGATGATACATGATTGAATAGATACAGAGTGGCATTGGGTAGCTAAAATATCCCATACTATACTCAAGTACATTGCATGGTGGGACCCCACGTTTTCTAAACAAAATAAAGATAGAATCAGGCGTTCCTTAATTAATAGTAGTGAAACAAATTAAGACACGTGAGGCCTGAACTGCAAAGCCATTTTGCAAAATGAAGATAGAATAATGAGTTCCTTAATTCATTGCAGTGAAACAAAATTGAGATACATGAGGCCTGATGTGCAAAGCCGTCTTGCTATTGTAAATCCTTCAATATGCGAAATCACAAGATTTGAGACTGCAAAATGTATTTTTTCAATTTACTAAACCTAAGTGAGAAAAAACTGTCCGACTTCCGAAATGGGTGTTATGATCCATTCTGAATTACAGTTACAAGGGGGCATGAAAGGGGATTCCGCTCCCAGTGATTAGCAATGGTATATATCAATGTTTTGTGACTGCAATTGATCAGTTAGGACGCCTCAAAGGAAGCAGTAATTGGTTAGCAAAAAATGAGTCCTAGTTTGTAAATGCTGTCATCTGAAGAAGGCACTGGTTTAGAAGATTATATCCCCCTCTCTATGTTTTCCCAAATGGGAAAGTTTTGCTTTTAAAAGCAGCACTGGTTCTTTTAAGGAGCGTGTGTAGCTTCTAAAAATATAGATTTTATGTTTTGTAAAGCCAGTGAAGGGGTGGGGGCCTGGTGAGTCTTGCTGGACTCCATCTTTGCAATGGCAGACAGTCAATTGAGACCTAACTAATTTATATTCATTAGGCAGGTTGTTTTGTAACCCCCTTTCGAATAACAGTTTTTGAAGCAGCCTATTAGTACATTAGCTGCATCGCAGGTTGCATTCCTATTCGCAAAGCAGCTGGTGAGCAAATTTCACATATCTGGTTTGTGAATGGGAATGATACATCTGGCCACTGGAGCATTATTAGAAAATGCACTGGAGCTCTTTAATTAATGTTTTTCGTTTCTAACATTACTTTGAACTGAGGTTTATTGGTCAAATATGCTATTTAGTCTACTTAGTAAGGAAGCATTCATACTGATGCTTTACGCAAAATATACCTCCCCCTTCCTACCAAAATAACTGCCTTGGAACATATTATGATCATTAATGAGCAATTTCAGAAGAATGAAAAAAGACCCCAGAAAAGGAAGAATGTGAGAACAAAGAAAAGAGAAATTATTAGACTAATACCCATAATGCAGCCCGCCCCAAATTCTGGGACTCGCGTTTCAAAATGCAAATGTAACTTGACAGCATTTAAAATGCATAACCAATCAGGTTACCCAAACAGTTCCAAATGCAAACCACATCCCATAATCAGAAGCTGATTAAATATTAAATATTTCAATCTTCTAAAAACAGAACAATCTCGGAAGCAGAGCATGTGGTAACAAAACAATATATCAGGCACCTTTCGTGTTTCACAGACTTGATGGTGGCACTGTTGAACACGAGGGAAGCTTGCAGCATCAGAAAGTTGAGTGATTGTAAGTAGAAAGGGATCATCGCAGCCCATACGATGCGAGTGGTTCATTTATTCCGTCTAATTTGCTGAATTGTGAAGGATGGGCAAAAGAAAATAAACTGCAGCAAATCACAATTCATTTGCACCTCCACTCGATATAAATAGAAATGCGTCACTTAATGGGTGTCCCCTTTCAGCAAGTTGGCATAGCAAAATGCATGGACTAATTTATTTCCGTTTATATGCCTAGAACTAAACTACATTGTAGTATGCCATGTTACCGATACTTTCCATATCCCATGGAGGGCTGATTCATGGGTGGGTTGTCATTATGTGCCATGCTCTCTGCTTTTGAAGGCCCCACACTTCTGCAATTTTGTTTTAGTAGATTTTTAATGTGAAGCAAGATTGCCGTCTTTATAATTAATAAAGCTGCAGCATACCACTACATGGTACAATATGTCAAGCTGCTGTATTTTGTTGACCCAAGCCCAGGAAAAAATCTGACAGGTTTGATTCCGTCCACTCTAGATACACAGTGTGTCCATTCATGACAGTGTAGGTAGACCAAGGAAAGAATGACAGATTCCACCTATATTGCTCTGTTAATGTGCTTTCAGCACTCATGAAGGGGGAAAAGAGGATGAGAGGATACTTTTTATGTGAATTTTTCATAGTTGTAAATATCAGGAATTGGATGCAGGATACAAAACTAATTTTATGTATTCTCGATCAGGAAAGCTAATACATGGACAACATTTTGTATGACTCACGTGAGCAGGCCTCAAACACGAGAAGGGTCTCTGATACCACTGAAACCAATCCTTTAGATCCAGCCTGTCCACTTTGGTCTTTTCTCTGTTGCATGTGAGAACATTGGAGAATTACCAGGCACCGACATTATTTTGAGACTTGGTCAAAACGCAAGAACTAAGAAAGATCTTCCCCCCAGGAATTACCTTACACCCATCTTTGCACACAATAGGCCTGCCATGGAGTTCTCTGTCAGCAGGACACCATATATGCAATTGCTGACTTTTATTTGACAGCCTAAGGCATTTTGGGAGTTCTAGTCTTGGTTTACTTCTGATGATCTATTGGAGTAGCACAACTAAAAACAATGATTTTGAAGCAAAATGTCCACGACGGCCAACAGTGGGTCACATTTACAAAGCTTTTTTCCATGAATAAGTATGTCTTTCACCTTGAAATCAATTACATGAAATAACACACACCTGCTTACAGAAAATGCTTTGTGAATCAGCCTATTGAGTCTGGTTGACATGATGCTAGTACTACCCACCCAACCTGCAGTCATACTACACTGCCAAGGACTACACCCCAGCCTGGAGGATTACCATAATCGTCCTTTCTGACTCTTTGAGCTGAGCTTCGCGAAAAGATTGCACTACATGGATGAACAACTTTGTAGAAGTCTGGGGATGTAATAAATCTATGAAAAATTACGTCATTTCCTTTCCAGTTCAGGTCACAAATGACATCTGCCTTTTTTATTGTGATTCCACAAAACAGGAGGCTGTGCATATAAAAAGGTTTTCGGCCTAAAGGGATAAAAGGAGAGAGAACAGACACAACTGGGTCTTTTGCCAAGGCAGTAGGAGCTAGATTCCTACTTGCGTGTGAAGTGTTCCGATCTATTTATGTTTGGGGGAATATCTGCCTAAGATTTGCCTTGCAGTAGACTGGCTAGTTTAGGATCCTTCAGTTGCAGGAGAGTGCAAGAGGCTAGTGCTACATTAAGACCATGCTAGTAGAAGAGGGAGAATCACAAGATTGAGATGAGATCCGACAAACAAGAACTGACATGCATATCCGAATGCATTGAATTCAATGTTTTGTGCCATCTATGAGCAATAACATAAAAAGACAATGCTAGGCAGTCACCATAAGGCACTGAAAAAAGGGGGCTCCAGATTTCAACTAATAATCTCAAATAGGGCCTGTTGTTAGAGGAAACTCAAGGTCTACATCAGGGCATAATTCCCAAAAAAACAGAAGTAGGGGGACTAACCAAGTTAGGCAGTATGCAAGTGAAATTATGGCGCATGACATCATGGCTCATGACATCGCACTTGGCATCACAACGTTTGACATCACAGGATTGGCATCATATCTTAACACCTCAGACATCTTTTTAGCAGTTCTATTATGAATACGTTTGGGTGCATTGTGAGATTAACAAGTAAGATTTTGCCCTTGGATTGTACCAAAAAAGTTAAGCAACACCGACACAAAATCTGGGCCTCAATTTATGCACTTATTTTTTTTAAACTCTGCCACAAAGAAATTGGCAGTAACAGAAATGTGGCAATAAATCAGTTCTGCTTAAATGGTTGCAAAGTCTGCATTTTAAAATATCTTAAAGGGTTAGGGCACCTGCTGCAGAGATCTGTGTGCGTCCAGTAAATCTCAAGGAATTATAACAATGATAAGATAACTCTAGAGGTTAAAGCATTTGCTGGAGAGATCTGTGCTTTGCCTAGTCCCAGCTCGAATCAAAGTAGCATATAGGGTAGTGTTACTTCTGCAAAATTGACAACTTGTATTCCTTCTAATATAACACGGGGATCTATGAAGGACTTGTGACTCCTACACCTTGCAACCCTCACTGTATTACGTAACACATCCTGTACATTGATTTAAACACATGTTATTTGTTGTCAATGCATAATATTTACATATGATGTAAAGTGCTCAGACACCCAGCATTGGGATGAGTAGCGCTATAAAAGTATAAAAGCAAAATAGTGGTATTTACATTGTTATTTGACTACGTACTAGGACAGACTAACAAATCTGACATTCTTACAGTGCATGCATATCTGTTATATGCAGGGACTGAACAAAGTGAAAATCAAGTTTCTGTGAAGAGAGAACCTGTTTGACTTTGGTTCCTCCATTGCAGCTAGGTGTGAGGCTCCAGACTGCTTCCAGCCTGGATATTCAAACAAAAAGAGGCCAGATGGCCCCTAAATTTTGTCCTTTGTCCTGGCCGAGCAGGAATTTAAAATAAGAAAACCCTCTCCCGCCCTGCATGTTGCTGCTCAGAAAGAAGAAAAGCATCAACGTGCAGGCACTGCTGAGAGTGTCCTGCTACACGGGGACGAATTCAGCATATTTTAATAGGTCTTAACTTCTTGGTCCACCCGCGTGTACTCCCGACTTGTGCCCTGGTTTACAGTCGTGGCTCACTACCTTCTAAAGGAGCAGGGCAGGAGCGGCACACGGACGGGGGGACCTAAAATATAATTCAATTAAATAAAAAATAAAAAAAAAACGTACCTTTTCGACAGCGTCCCGCGCCGCACTCCTCTTCCCTGCTGGCTGCACACAGGTACAGGCTCCCAGCCTGCCCTGCGGCCAATTGGCTGGGAGTGCCCTGGCTGGGCACTCTCAGGCAGACTGGGAGCCTGTGCAGGCTCTCTCCAGCCCAGCAACTGGGTTGCTGGGCTGGGCAGAGCCTACTACGCACGTGTGTTTGGCCGGCCTGAGACGGCCAGCCAAAGGTACATGCGCAGTGAGTGGGAGTGCTGAGTACTCCCCCTCACAGCTCCTCATCCCAGATGTCCTGCCCCTTTCACAACGTGGTGATAATAAACATAGTTTATTATCCCCTCGTTGTGAACGTTTTGCAGCTTCTGCTGCTGGTGGGGGGGAGGGGTGGGGGGGCGGAACTCCTCCGCACTAACTGAGGAGCCGCCCCTGCTGGTTTACATATATTATTATGCCTGGGCTCCAAAAATCCTTGCACCGGAGCTGAATCAGACATTCACTGCTTAAAATTGACATATCGCTAATAAGGGACCGTAAGTCAAAGCATTGCCTTTATAGGGTTGCACCGGCTGGTTACCAACTGGATTACAGGACCAAGTGATATTCTTCACCTTTGTTGTAGAATTTAATTATTCCTCTGCATTTTACCACACGAAGTAAATCAGTGAAATTAGTATACAGCAAACATACCTTTCATTAGCCTACTGTTCACAGGGTGCCTGCTGTTCTTTTGGTATCTGTGTATTTAATAAATCCTTTTATTGTTTTTCTGTTGCATCTCTGCTTAATAAGAGCGCCCGAGAGTGTTCTAAAGAGCCAGAAGGGTGCCAGAGAGTGCTATGACAAAAGTGCGACCAACATGTTCTCGTGCCGGGAGGGAGGAGACAGATCATTTGCGTAGCTGGATAAAGTTACAGTGATAGAGTTAATGGCATGGAATTCTCTCATTAAGGTCCAATACTGAAACTCAGACGTGGCAAAGTGCAAGGGACGGATCTGCAGGCTCGGTGTCAAGGCACGACCCTCTCTCCTCATGGTACTCCTCTAACTGCACATGAAACTGAGGATGCAGTTGCAGCTGATAGGCATATGCAGCACTACCTTAAGAGGATTTTTATCCAGGGATTTCAATCTAGCTGACAGGCTTTTATTCTACATTCCTTTGAAGGAACAGTACTGGCCCAGCAGCTCCCTTTGCTTGAGTCCGTTTCATTCACAAACACCAAAAGGTTGCTCGGTGGTCAGCCCCTACAGCCATTGTTTCGTTTTCACCAGCCTCCTTCAGCCATTGCTTGTGGAAAGTGTGATTCTGATTTTGGTTCCGGCCAAAGAAGTATTTCAGGGTCAGCATTATCTGCTGGTTCAAAAGTGTTAGTCTCCGTCCCATTAGAGTGCTTCTCATGTCACTGCACGAATAGCCATGCTGAGCTAATAGTAATTTTGCATATAAATGCGATTTTTCAACTGAGTATGTTTTTCTCATAAATGTGGTATGCCCCTCTAAACTTCTTTTCCACATTCCTGCCGATGTTACATCAAAGGTGATTTTTCACCTTAATGTATTTTGCTTCTAAATGTGATGCCACAGTGATTTTTACTTTGCACCCACGTTGATTGTGCACTTTAAAGTGATTTCTAAAACGTGGGTGTTTTGAATCATATTTGAATCATTTGCTTGCCATTTCCTTTATCAGAGATAAGGCTAATGCAATACTCATTAGCAATTCTGAATGTTTTCAGCTCTGTAGCCTGAGCTAGGACTTTTTCTTTCAGCCAATGATCCCCAAAGTTCATCATCATTTGTGTTAACTGTTTTTCTTCGTGTGAAAGGCACCCTATGATCTCTGGAATGGAGAGTTCTTCTTTGGTACCTGGGAGTATATATGTTCCGATTATAAAGACCTGAAATAAATTAGAATTTATTGCCAGCGGAGGGCTCTCTGCAGCCATGACATGATCTCTTTCCATGAACACTTCGGCCGGCTGGCTGGATGGAGTGACGTAAGAGAAAAAAGACGTATAGAAAAGTGTTGGGTGGATGGATGGATGGAAGGACCACTCATCATTTATTGGCTGAGAAGCAATATTTCAGTTACAGGGGACAGCTGGGAAAGAGACGCCGGTCAGTGTAGATAATATTCAACTCATGGTTCAAGCACAAACATAAATATCTAAGTGAAACATGTGCAGAGGGGTTCACTGCGTCCTAATTATGATTGTCTTTTGCGTCGCTATCAGAGAAAACTGGCTCATTGTCATTGTCTGCAACTGGGCAGAGTGTCCGTGTTAAGCCAATACACAGAACACTGAGGCACAAGCGTGTCAAATTCGATATAGTTCTGCACACAGCTACCAATTGAGCCCCTGTCAAAAGCATTCCGTCTTGGTATTTCATCCATACGCACTGTTCATGCTGGGACTTGTAGTTTCACCGTTCCCATTGTTAGTTTCGGTTCTACAAGACCCGGCATGCTTAGCGCCGAAAACCCTGGCTCAAAAAACGAAAAGCTACCCACGCGGACTTACTTGAAATCTATTTACGTAATGTATGCAAACGGCATGCTCCAACCTCTACTGTTTAAATATCGCTGTGATAAAATATACCCTAGAAACGTCACGAGAATTGGTTTCGTTCTGCAAGTTCACTGTTAGGATTTGCTGTGGTGTTTTTGTGCTTTTCACCACAACGTAATTAAGCTCAGCTCGAAAAAAATACATTCTGACAGAATTTGCCGACACACAGGAGTACACGGGGCAGAACTAGTGGAGCTGGTAATGAGTTTGGAAATCGGTACTGTAACGTTTCTGTTGCGCTGTGTTCTGGCTACCTTTGTGACTCAGTCCCTGGTGGCTGCATGAGAACGCCTTCTGCTATCTAACCTTTCCGAAGTATCTGGAATTGGAAACAGCAGCGCACACATGCGGCGTGAGAACATCATAATATTGACCCAGTTTAGAAACATGTGCCTGTGTTTTTTTCTTAAAGTGGTAGCGGCCACAAACAGGCACTATTCTTATTTGATGTTCTTTATCCCCTACATTTCTTTTACCTGCGTGGCGCCGCCTCAGCTTTATTGACCATCTAGGCCGCTGCAAAGTGTCTTGTGATGTGGAGGATTTGTGGGCAGGTAAATGCTACCCGTGTCCCGAGATATTTCTCTGTCAGCTCACACAGCTGAGATTCAGTGTTGCTGCTGCCTGGGGCACACAGCAAGCACACATTTTACACACACACACACACCCATCCCCAAACACACATACACACACCTATAGGTAGGTATAGTTAGGACCTAGTTTCTATAGAAAAAGCAGTTTTAAGTTGAGTATATCTTTGACACCCCTTGACGAAAATTTTCCCCAAAAATTCAACAGTCACAACAGCTGCTGTCAAGAAAGTTTCAGGGTGACCGCTCAAGCAGGGGCAGAGAAAAAAAGGGGGTGAAAAAGGGGTGTTTCTCATGTTAATTTTCATAGGGATTTTGAACAGTGATGTCGCCAAACCACTGGATGGAATTACACCAAATTTGGCAGAAAGCTAGGCCTTGGTCAGAAAGAGCCCTTTTTGTTATTTTGTGTAAATCTGTTCAGTAGTTTTAGAGAAATTAAAGAAAATCCAAATTTGTATATATGGGGATGTGAAGGATTCGCGATCCCTCCCAAACTCGTGCTGAGATCTGGTTGGCTGGAAGTGTTGGCAGTCATGTTGGGATTTAGCTTCAGCCGAGTCCCAGAAGAAAATGTAAAAAAAATAAATAAATAAGGGGAAAGGGTAGAGTCACTCTGACCCCTTACCTTTGGTGAAGGGTTCCCAGAGGGACCTCTCCTGAGCAAAAAGGCATTTTTTTTTCAAATTTCGCTGCAATGTTTTGTCGATCTGCGGGCTCCCGTGCTTCATCATTCTCCAGCCCCCAGGTGAGTCAAGTCCTGGGGGAATTGTTCATTTTAATGCGAGGGGCTGAGTAGCCCCCCGCAGCCCCAGGGACCGCCGCCTTCATGAGGCTATTGTCAAGTGCAATGTTGGGGGGTCGCATGGTCAGCCTGTAGCCCTGTGGACCAACACCTCCCCTCATTCACCCACTCACAGACCAACTCAGACACTCACAAACCCACTCGAAGACCCACTCAGACTCTTACACTCCTGCTCACAGACCCACTGAAACCCTCACGTACCTACTCAAAGACTCACACAGACACTGACGCACCCACTCACAGACCCACTAAGACACTGACGCACCCACTCTCACACCCAGACAGACACTCTCTCAGCCACTCTCACACCCAGAGAGACAGGCTGCGGCCAACTCCTGCTGCGCACATCCAAAGGGCCATGTGCCAGAGGCCAGGCCCTGCGGCCAATCTCCACCACACACAGCCAAAGGCTGTGCGCGGCAGTGGTTGGATTAACATATAGTAATGAAAATTACTTCACATTAAAAAAAAAACATAGAAATTCCCTGAAAAATACAAAGGTTACAGGGACATTATCGTTAGGCTCACATTTTGAATGAATCAAACAATAGACATTCACCAGTTATAGAGTTATCTCAAGTAACTATAAATCGTGCCCTAAGGTAACTATGACCCGTGTCCTCTCCATGCAGTGCTAATTACCCCAAATTACTCCAAAATATTGAAGAAAAAATGTGCATTGAGAGGGCTCGAGTTATAGTAACTAGAGGGCGCGAGCTATAGGTACTTGAGATAACTTTAACTGGTGAATTTCTATGGTTTGATATGTTTAAAATGTGATCTTAACCATAACGTCCCTGTAACCTTTGTTTTTTTCATTGAATATATATTCAATATATATATTTCTAATATATATATATTTAATGAAAAAAACAAAGGTTACAGGGACTTTATAGCTAAGCTCACATTTTAAAAGTACACAACCATAGAAATTCACCAGTTATAGTTATCTCAAGTAATTATAACTTGTGCCCGATAGTAACTATAACTTGCGCCGTCGCGATGCACATTTTTTTTGTAATTTTTTTTAACTGTAAATATTACATTGATATGATTAGTGATGTTATGAAAGATGTCATGAGTGCTGTAATTTGTGGGATAATTATCAGTGTATGGCGAGGACGCGAGTTATAGTTACTTGAGATAACTCTAACTATAGCTGGTGAATTTCTATGGTTCTGCGGCCAGGCCCTGAGGCCAACCCCATAACCTTGCACCGTGCATGGCCTTGCCCATGCGCACCAAAGGTTGCACGTAAGGCCTGACCTGCAGCCAGTTCCTGCGGCCACCCACCCAACCCTACTCTGCACATGGCCCTTTGGTTGTGCGCAGTGAGAATTGGCCGCAACCCATCTCTCTTGGTGTGAGATTAGGTGTAAGAGGGTGTATCTAGGAGTGAGAGTGGTTGTGAGAGTGTCTGGGTCTGAGAGTGGGTGCATCACTTCCTTAGTGGGTGCTTCAGTGTCTGCACAGGTGTGTGAGTGGCTTCATGAGGGTGTCAGTGGGTCTGTTAATGAATGTGTGAGAGTCTGAGTGGGTCTGTGAGTGGGTGCGTAAGAGTCTGGGGCTGTGAGTGGGTGCATAACAATCAGAGTGGGGCTGTGAGTGGGTGCTTGAGTGAGTGGGTCTGTGAGTGGGTGCATAAGTTGGTGAGTCGGTCCGTGAGTGGGTGCATGAGGGTCTGAGTGGGGCTGTGAGTGAGTGCATGAGGGTATGAGTGGGTCTGTGAGTGGGTGCATGAGTGTCTGAGGGGGTCTGTGAATGAATGTGTAAGGGTCTAAGTGGGTGTGTGAATGAAAGAGATTGAAATAGAGAGAGAAAGAGAGTGAGAGGAAGAGAGATAGAGTTTTTTTTTAGACTTTAATGGATGATATATTTACAATGAGATATTTCTGCACAAATTGAAAGGAAAAATGTATTTGTCAATTAAAAAGAGTAAGCTCACCTTTCAGTGATGAGCCTTAAACATGTGAATAAAATAAAAAAAAAGAGGGAAAGGACCAGGGACACACCTGGATTCGAACCCTCAATGCTCAGTGTGAATGTCGAGCTATTTAATTTTATTTTCATAATTGTTTTAGCCCTTTATGGGCTATCTGAAACTATGGGGGAAGCCACAAGGTCTCCCCCGCAAGCCTCAAGGCCTCCCCCATGGTCCCTGACTTTTTTTAAATGTATTTTTTACTAATCCCTTTATGGGCTATCTGGAACGCGGGGGATGCCTCAAGGTTTTCCCCGCAGTCCCTGACTTTTATAAAAATGTATATTTTACTAAGCCCTGTACGGGCTATCGGGGACTGCGAGAGGAGCCTCAAGACCTCTCCCACAGTCCTACAGCTTCAGCAAGCAAGAAGCTGCTTGTAACAGCCGTTCCCTTCTTACTGAAGCAAAGCTTCATCTCTGTTCCCTGCATGCAACCCTGCATGCAGGAAACAGAGATGAAAACTCTGCTTTTTGACAGGGAGACCTTTTTGACAGGTTCTGCTATCAAAAAGTGGAGTGTCTGCTGTGGCTTGGCTGCAGCTGTCAAAGCTGCAGACAAGCCACAGCAGACAGCTATGTCCTGAGTGTAGGAGCCGGCCCTTGGGGGTGGTGGTCCACAGGGCCATTAATGATCCCATGAGGGGGCGCCGTGTGGCACCCCTTACAACAAGTATAGCCCAATGGAAGGGGTGGTCCCCGGGACTACAGGGGTTCCACACAGGCCCCATTTAATTATTTCCAATATAGCCCCAGGGAGGCGGTGATCCCTGGAGCTGAGGGGGTCCCCCACACCTTATTGCTTAACTGCCCCGGGGAGCTGGTGGTCCTTGGGGCTGTGGGAGGGGGGACCCACGCATCCCCCACACCAATTCCTGAAATGCGCTGGGGCGGTTGGTGGTCCCTGGGGCGCAGGGGGCATACACCTCCCCACACATATTTCATTAATTGCACCGGGGAGATGGTGGTGTCGGCGGCTGTGCGCGGGCCAGGAGGCCCCCATATTGAAACAGAAACAAGCCCTCCTGGGGGCTTATTTAAAAACAAGCATGGGAGCCCGCACTGGTTTTTTGCTATTTATTTTTTACAGCGGATTTGTGAATCTGTCGCAATTTCACAGTAATTAAAAAAAAAATAATGCTTTTTTAGCCCGGGGGACAGGTTGCTCATACCTTGGACTCCAGCACCAGGGCTAAGGGGGCAGGGAGTTCATACCTTGGCCACTTTTGTATTTTTTTATTCTTTTTTTTCTCTGGAACTCAGCTTAATCCAAGTCCCAAAATGGCTGCCAACACTTCCTTGTTGAAGTTTTGTCATTCAATCAGATCTCAGCACGAGATCAGGAGGGGTTGCAGATCTTTCGCGTCCCTAGATATACAAATTTGGATTTCCTTAAGTTTTTCAAAAACTACTGGACGGATTTACAGCAAATAACAAAAAGGGCTCTTTCCGGACCGAGAGCTACCTTTCTGCCAAATTTGGTGTAATTCTGTCCAGTGGTTTTTTGTACTATTGCTGTTAAAGTTTTCCTTTGGGAATTAGCATTGGAAATGCTCTAAATTTCACCCCCCTTATCTTGGCCTCTGCTTGACGGATCACCCCAAAACCTTTCAGATAGCAGCTCATGTGACTGCCGAATTGTTTTGGAAAATGTTGTGAAGATTTGTCAAGCGTCGCCAAAGATATATGCAAGCAAAAAACAGCTTTTTCTATAGACACTAGGTCCTAACTATAATTACCTAGTGATGATCGCCATTAGGTAATATATATAATACAAAGTAATAGTAAAAAAAATGTTGGCAGAATTTCAGAGTTCTGCTGCTCCGGCAAAGAGTGCTGTGCCACTTTATCAGTAGTCTGATGACAGAGTGACAAACAACATCCTATCAAAATACGAACAACTACAAGCAGTGTGGGTAATACAAAAGAGTGTTCAATTTACCTTTTTCCCCACACACTTAGCTTCAAGTTTCCCCTGCAGTTAATATGGATGGGAAAAGCAGCTTTTTAATCTCACAGTACTGCAAAACAGCTGACAATAAGATACATGTATAACATAACCTGCCAGGCCCATTTATTCACTTACATTGACAGCATTTGTGCTTCCTGCTCAGAGTAACATCCTGATTCAAAGTGAGAGACAAATTACCTATTAACTCATTTTTAAAACCAGCCCACTTTGATGGCAAGCCTTGCAGTTCCCAAGTTCTAATAACAGGACACTAATATATTTGTTAACTTCATTAAATATCAATACCTGCTAAATATACGATTGGGTTATGTTATGTTACCTGCACCTGTGGCCTCTTGGCGCCTTTGGGTGCCATTTTGTATGGTTCTGGGAGTTCTCTTTGACCAGAGTCACGGTGATCTGATGGAGGTATGTTGGGTCAGTGAAGGTCAGTCTGTTCAATTGATTTTTGTGTGCTACTATGCAGCTGGTGCACCAAGCATGATGGCCTTCAGTGAGGCCATACAAGGTATACAAAGGCAAGGTCGCATTTATTTCTAAACAGCAAATGCCAGCAATTATTCAAACTACACAAAATATTATTGTCTCGAGTGATTTTCTTGGGAGAACACAACCCTTGAAGAACATTTATTGCCACAAACCACAATATAAGTCACAGCTTAAGAATAGAGGATTTGGGCATCCTAGGCCCATCTTGGCCAATGCTAAATTAACACGAACGAGTACTCTGTAAGACAGTTGGCAGAGCCTGAAGTCATAGGCAGATTGGCCGGTCTTGCCACCACACCATCCTTCACTCACACAAGCCGTGGACCGAAGAAAAGGCATAGAGTTCACAATTAAGACTTTAGTCTGTTAATTTCAAAAGGTCACATACACAAAACACTGATCAGTACGATTCGACTACCCAAATAAAATGGTGCAATTAAAATGGTGCATCCCACACATCATGTCATCGGCTGCAAGTAGCAGTTTAACGGAGGAAGGGAAAGTGCAAAGCAGAAGTGGGCAAGCCATTGAAAGCTTGAACTATACGCCTGGCTCTGGCTCAGCTTGTGGTTCTCTTGGAACCTCAAGCCCAAAATAAGCTAAGCTTTCCTTGGAGGCGATGTGGCCTAGTGACTACAGCTGCCAACCATGCAACTTGTGAACACAAGTTTGATTCGTAACCTCAGCTCAACATCCTGTGAATCCCGGCAATTCTGCATGTGCTAAAAAAAAGGTATAACAAACTGTGTCTGTTGCGAAGCACTCTTACATTTCAGCTATGGTAAGCTGCCAAAAAATAAAATATGGATTTAGCCTGTCATCCTCTCAAGTCAAAAATGAAAGACAAAGCATTACCGTTTGATATAAAAAAAGGGATACCCCTTTAGTGACTGAATTGCAGTGTGAAACCACAAAACCTAGAATCAATTATGACTTTTGTGCTTGAACAAATTGTGTAAATCAGGACAAATACTTAATTTCACCTAGCCACCTTTTTGTTCATCACACATGAAAGCATATTCAAGTATGTGAAATCAGGATGCACACTTTACAAAAACATCTCTTGTATTTAATGTAGCTTCTAATGTTGCTCCATAGGTAACAAGAATCTACGCCACTTGTAGGGTTCACATGTCAACTGACTTGCCTCTTAGTTCGCTAATAATATTGTCATTAGGGTGGGGACAAGAATGTTTCTCAGTTCGTACTTCAAAATTCTCACTTTTGCTAAATATTTTCAACGCAGATATATAATCTGATGTGCTAAGGTAAAATATTCCTTGTGCTAAATAAATACACTTTTTGAGTTTTGAAGACACCTTATCATATTTTTTTTTTTTAAATCAATTCATTTTTATTGACTTAATAAAAGTAGTTTATAACAAGAGTACACAATTTTGCCACTACAATAGTAATATATAGCGAATAATAGATTAATAATAAGAAAATATATTAAATACATCATATATATGTGTATATATATATATATATATATAGTTATTATTAAGTAAACAGTTTTTGTTTAGAAGAAAAAAGATAGAAAGCAGAAAATGTATCATATTGTTCAGTGATGTTTGTTGCATGCTTTATATGCAAAGGCTTGGCTCACATATGGCTCTTAGAGCCAGAGCGAACCTCGGCTTGGCTCTGGCTGTCCCAGTTAATTTGTTGGCTTACCCACCTCTAGTGCAAAGTGGTCTGGCCTCGAGCCAATGTGGCTAAAACAGGCAAATGCTCTTCCCTCCACACCACCTAGAATGAAAGGCAGCCTTCCCACAGTGAGACGATCCGGGCCAGCCAAAACTGGCAAAACTAAATTGAAACAGCTGGAAGTGGGAATAAACAAAGCCCCAGTTTGCACTGGTCAGTGCCCTGTACCCACACAAATCCTCCTGCCGCCATATTCACAGTGTGGTGTGAGCATCATGTTGCTAAATTTCGGTCAACTCCGTAAGCAAAGGTTTGTTTTCAATTGTGTCCTTTTCGGCATGCTGGAGACACTCTGTGTGATTGTCCATACTTTATATTGCCGCTGTTCTTTTTATGTAACCTTTATGATTTTGATTTCCAAACGTTCACTGGTAGTAAAAGGCACAGCTTTCCCAAGAAAAGTATAATGGATGTAACGTGGGTGACTACAGTCGCCCACTAGAATAACAAAGCCACAGACAGCTAATTCCCCCGCTGAGGTGGTTCATGCCCGATAATAAACATGCTGTTTATATCCTACTGTTTCAGAATTCATGCAAAGGAGATTGAATGCTGGAGAAGGTGAGTGGGTCTTTGTCACTGACCGCTGATGTTTTTGGCAGTTTTGATTTTGAAATGTATAAAGGCAAGTTTATTTATCGGTATTAAAACATCAGGCAAATTGTATTGTATTTAGGGGTGGCAAAACTCTGCCACCCGCAGCATGGTGGAGTTTTTTTCTGCACGTGCTTTATCAACGTCAAGTTGGCAAGCACAAGTGAGAATTTGAGTACCTAAGTGCCATATTCAGGTGCTAGAATGCCTCCTTGAGAGATTTGTCAATGCGGGCAGCTGCAGCAGTTTGCAAACGTTCAAGTTGAGAAAGCTGCCGCTCAAGTACAAAATCTACTTGAGCAGCAGAAAGAAGCAGCACCCTCTGTAAAGCTGTGTGATGCCGTTCACACTGATGTTACAGCATGGAAGAATCTTCTTGTGTTAAAAATCAGTGTGAGCAGCGCAGCGTGCCTATCCCCGCCCACTTGCAGAACTATGTGGAATAGTGGACTGCAGGAATGGGACAGATATCTCCAGGTGCTAGGGGACAGCAATCACGTCTGCTCTTCGTGTTATCCTTTCAAAACAAAGAGAAGATAAAACCAATGTGCATAGCTTGGTTCTAATGGTGCAGCGGCCCCAGGTCCGTGGGTGTCAGAGGCCTACTGTACCCCACTAAAGTTATTTTTCATTACAAACTAGGGAGCGGGGTGGCATTTTCCGTGTTTGCTTTTGTGCAAAAATTGGAATTGAATCCATCAGTTAATTACTTTCTCTGATCTGATGAACGCTAACTCTGCCTTCCAAAACAAAACTGATGATGGTTTTATAAAGCAAAGGCAGTGTTCGCAGGATCGGATCGGGGCTGAAAAGTCGACCTATGTTTCCATTTTCTTACCCAAACATTGGTTATATAGAGCTGCAGGGCCTACATTTATGTTATCAGGCTCTTCGAAGTGATTGTTGTACATAGCTAATATTGTACTTTATTCCAGTTCTCTTGCTGTACTCATCCACTTCTAACTGAGCCGTCAGAAAGAGAACTTGCCTCATCAATATTGTCACACCGTCTATATTTACTCAGATCTACATTAATATTACTTTATTCTGTTTAAAACATGTTTGTTTATTTATTATTCCTTAGGGCTCGGTTATCTAGATTTGGCCCCTGCCATGACATCCTATTGTGTATCTACACTCGAAGGAACCAGTGCCATTTTGCTCACTCATCCTATAACGGCTGCAGGTTGAACTGTGTCCTGCCTACAGATAAACCATATAGTTGTAACTTTATTCACAGCTGCACCTGCCATCTTTGGTGGTGCATTTTCACTTGGTTGTTACACGTTTTCCATCCTCTTCATTGAACTTCAAGCATTGGTTGAATAACTTTGGAACACAAAAGAGAATTCTTATTTTATGAAGAAACGTTGCACAATAATTAATAATACCAGGAAAGAAATAGCTAGATGTGATGATAAATATTCTACCTATTATAAAATGGTTTACCTATGTGAACATTTTGTCATTTTTTTGTTTAGTTTTGTTTCAGGTCTCTTTCAGCACAGGTTGTGCTTCTCTTTTAAATGGCAGATGTTGAAGGGTGCATAAGCTTCAGTTTGTGAGGCTCAGTGAGGCTAGGGCTCAGAAATAGATACACTTAGAGCATAGCAGAGGCGCTGACAGCAGACACCAGACCTCGGTGTGTACATTGTAAAAGAGGTACCCACAAAGCCAATAGGGCAGTTCTTAGTTTGCCAACACAGATAGCATGTGTGCATGTCGATGTTTACCTGTGTAGCACATTAAAGCCAGAAGCATTAGTATGGCCAATGATTATTGATTTTCATAAATCTTGCACAGTACCCAAATATATCGTCAAGCAATGCCAATATTCATTCCAGGTACGGAGAGTACCTTTTCTTTAACAATAAATAACATACAAGCAATAGATATGTTCATTGAATGGACGTTAATATTTATGAATATTCAGAGTTCTCCTTGTAGATTTCTTAATTGGCACACCTGTGCACCACGCCTCCCGGTGTCAAGGCGTACAGATTTTCCGTAAATTCACATGATGAAAGGGATACAGGAGATTAAACCCTGAGATATTGCGTTTTAAAAATCACATTTTGCGAAAATCACTGATTTCATCTTGTACAATTGTGCAGATTTTATAAGTGGTGTTTATTTGGGAGGGTCTCAACGTTTTAAATGAGGCAGGACATTCTGCCTATATGGCGGTAAACGGCTATCTCCAACCTCAAGAGCAGGGCTGCCCTTAGCGCCGGTGGTGCCCTGTTCGACAGGTTGTTGGCGCCCCCTAATAACCACTTCCGCCACAGATTCCTTCACTACCATCCTTTGACAGTGCCCTCATGTCTCCACAACCACTCTCTCTCAGATGTATTTAATTTTATAGCGCCACTCATACCTGTGTAGGGTGTCAGAGCACTTTAAATTGCACACACATTACACAGAGACAATTAATCATAGGTGTGTAAATCAGTGTACAATAAATATTACATAAAACAGAGCACTGCATGATGTAGGATTCACATGTAATCCATGCTAGTAGGCTGTATAGTTGAATTGCTTGTTCTGGAGAAGCACAAACTCAGAATTTAAACTGTAACACCAGGTTGAAGGTTCTCTTTAAAACAATGACTTGATTTCTACCCAAATGAGCCCTTTTTGCAACACTGGGATAATGAAAGACCGGGGAAAAATCATAATGTTCTAATCTATACCTTGCAGTAGGCATGCAGTTCTTTGATGACAGTTAGTAGCTTACTGTTCTGTATTCGGATTTTAACTTATAAACTGCAAGTAACAAAAGGACCTCTCTGACAAATGCAGTAACCCACTGACCTATTTGCATTATATGCACTTTGTGATCTGCATGGTACACGTTCTTTGCAACAAGCATATTAACCCTCTCTGCTACCTTTAAACTTCCACTAGAGAAAACTCTGATCTCTCTCCAGACAGAATATTAATCACCAGAGTTACTTTGACATTTTGAACGCCGCAGCAGGTGCCTTTAAACCATAACATCCCTGCGCACACGTCACCCCCACCCGAAGTCAGCACCCAGTGCTGTGGCACCGGTCGCACCACCCTAGAGTCGGCCCTGCTCAAGAGCATATTCATCAAGCTGCCTAAAGTTAAATGCTATCAAAGCCACACTCTCCCCATTTCCTAACTGTAAACAATGTCTGGGATAAATACATATTTAGGACTGGTACAGTTTACAACAGTGGTTCCCAACCTGTGGTTCGGAGACCCCTGGGGTCCATGAAGCCTCCTCAGGGGGTCCGCGACTGCTCTGAAAATTAAATAATATTAATATATTAAGTCCCCAGCTTTTAGTAATGGCTCAGTGGGGGGGTCCCCAGATCCCAATAATGATTCAGTGGGGGTCCACAGGATCCCATAATGATAAAGTGGGGCCCACAGAAGTCAAAAGGTTGGGAACTGCTGGTTTACAAGACTTAAAAAAACAGGCAGATTCACCTTTCGTGCATTGTGGAATGCCCTATAAATCAAAGCCAACAAAATAGTCATTGGAATGCTTTAACGTAAATCATTCCCCATTTGGGGTTATTAGTATAGTTCGAGTTCTCCTATGATATGTAACAGCCAAATCTAAAATTTACAATATTTGCGCTGGAGTAGAGCCAGCAACCACGTAAAGCCATTTTTAGGTCTGGCCTAGAGACAGGTTTAGTTTTTTCCAGCCTCAGGTTTTCCAAAATATTTGTCTGGGGCGTAGCTTCAGTGGGGGTGTTTGGGGTGTTAAACTCCCCTAATAAATGGATTTTCTGATAAATAGTTGGGTGCAGGGGCTTTCAGTCGGGTATGGTAAGGTGTCTGTTGGAGTTCACGAGCAATTTGTACATACACACAGACAAAAATCAACACACGATCTCTCCCTCTCTCTATTTTGAAAGTCCTAAGAAACTTTTACAAAATATTATGTTTTGTCTCCTTTAGTACTCCTACGTAACCACACTCACTCACTGCCCCTTAAGCCCTTCTCGTGCGCCCTGCTTGTTGCATATTGTATTACAACATTAAATGCCAGCATTGGAAAATCTGAAGCTCACATTCCCCACCCTTCAATCTTACTGTCCAAGCCACACCCTTGATATTCAGTCTTTTTCATCCATTGGTGTGACCAGGAGCCTTGGCCACTGGGTCGGCCTATTTCAGCAGCTAGAGCTCTTTAGAGTGAGTGATGGGATCTTTCACTTGCACATGTGACCAGCCATCTAGGAAGTTGTGTACTTCAGCACTAGGTGTGGTAGACCAATCACTGTTTTCAATTCTGCTTTCATTACATGTTTTTTTAATTTATTTTTGTACAGCGTCATTTTTGTCTTACTTTGTGCAAGCATATTAGTGACACATTAAAACATTTTAGCATTTTTATTTGTTATTCCTTTTCTCCATTTTCTCTTTTACTGTCTACTGCATAGGTTTACAAGAGAATAAATTAATTAAAGAAATATACTTGCCAAGGTCAGAACTTTTGGGTTTGCCAATGCTTGTTTCATGAAGTTTCCCCTTTGATAGCTTTCACTGTGCCCCGTAGAGCTCTAAGTAAGAATGATATATTGACAAAATTACATTTACTAAGAATTCTTTGTACAGCCAATCACATGCTCCCCTTGACGCTTTGGAAGGTTGAGGGAGGGGGATTCTCTTTTACTGAGTGAATGAGTTGATATCCATTACCTTTTGACCAGAAAGGTGAACATTTCCTCTCTAAGATAACGACATATCTCAATGATTGCTTACACAGGCTTTGTCAAAAATTTCCATATGGTTGTGACAATTGTTTTCTCAATATTATTTCACTTTCGAAAGAACATTCCACTGTGTATATTACCACAATTTAGGGACTGATTTCGATCTTCTTGGAACACAGGATTACTCTGTCATAAATGTGAAGGATATCCCGATCACTGTATTACGATTCCTTTATATCCTATTGAAATTGTAATATGGAAAACTGAATAACCGTCAAGTTTGTGACAGAGAAACCGGTCTGCCAATATCTAAATCAGGCCGTTAGTTCCTATATGAGAATACAGATGATAACTTTAGCAATAAAGTAATGAAATCAAAACCTGAAAACAATGTAAACCGCAGATAACTGTTCTTCATGTCTGACAAATGTATACATTTGGTTGTTACATTATAACAGATGTAAATTGCAGGATTAAACGAGGTCAGGTGTACATTTTGTAACCGTGGTACATTCCACTCTAGACTGGCCTGTGATGTAAGAAACACCACCAATCAGTAGGTATTAACGCTTCTATCAATCATAGGCCATCACAATAAGTTTGGAGCACATTTTCTATTACAATGTCTGCCTGTTTCCACTTCGACTATTTTATTACAGAGTGAAATGAAATTCAAATGCAAGGCTATTTTTTTATTTTGCCTGTGACATTTCTTTGCTTGCAGACACAAAAGGGTCAAAATGCCCCATTGCTGCTTATACGATGTGCATCACAAATACTGCAGGTCACTTTACTTTTTGTAATGTCTCATCTTTTTCAATTAACCGACGAAACACCCAAACTCAGCCCCTTTGTGAAACAGAGCAATTTGTGGACATTTTGTTGCAAGACTGTCTCCTCACTAATGTTAACGATAAATTACAAGTAAACACCTAACAAGTGATGAATAAAGTAATAGAGAGGTAAAACAAAATGGTTTTATGTCTGTGCTGAAAGA
This sequence comes from Pleurodeles waltl, assembly GCF_031143425.1. NCBI lineage: Eukaryota > Metazoa > Chordata > Amphibia > Caudata > Salamandridae > Pleurodeles > Pleurodeles waltl. The sequence continues at coordinate 628,979,865 of NC_090444.1, read as the reverse complement.
TTAATCTTTAATTTTTAATAACAGGGAATAGGATGTGGGTGAGACTGTTATCTCTTAGTCATGTTCTCCATAATGTTTGTTGCATCTCAGCCTTTAACACCATAATCCCAATGTCTGCAAACTGATGAAGATATTGTGAGAAATCAGGTTGTTAGTCGAGGGGGGTGGAACCATATTCAAGCAACAACCAAAATCCTCATTAGGGTGAACCACAACACGTCTCCAATTTAACCTGAGTTTAACCCCATGGTACCCTGCCACAAAAGCAGTCAAGCTTAACTCAGCACACAAACAGTAACAAAGTGAAAACACAACACAAGAAAATTCACACACCAATTTAGAAAACGAGTAAACTTTAATACATTTTTGACAGCTAAACAACAATAATCCAATCATTAGAACCAGAGATATAGAATTTAAAAAGATTTCACGTAAGTATATTGCCTAAAAGCCCAAAGCACCACTTTTGGCTATCTTGCAAGACCTGGTGAAAGTCACAAGTCCAGACCCACTGCGATGGAGCATGGGGCTGATGCAGGCACCAGGCTAGTCTGCTGAAGAAGTTACCTCCTATCGTCCAGTGAGATGAGTTCCATTCATGAAAGAGGAGCCAGTGAGGAGCAGGGAGAGGTTATGGATGGTTGTCACTGTAGCGTGAAGAGCAGGCCAGGCGCCGCGTATGGTTGTTGCTGTAGCACGAAGATCCAGTCAGGCATTCCCGATGGTCATTGCTGGAGCTTCGCGTTCATGGTCACCACGGACTGTTGATGCTGTTGCGTGAAGTGCAGATCTCATGTTGCCAGTTGTTGCTTGAGGTCGCTGTAGCACCAAGAGTGGGGTTCATTTGAGCTTTGTGTTGGCAGGCAGCACAAGTGGCAAGATCTTGAATCAAACAGGCCCATTCTTGACCGCAAAGAGACCAACAAATCAGGTTTTCTCTTTTTCTTCAAGGTAGAGTTCAACTGATGTCACACAAGGGGTAGCAATCTGAGTGGCACCTCTTGCAGATCAGGGACTCACCTCATCAGAGGCTAGAAGGACTCAGACAGGTCCAGTTGCAAGTCCAGGCATCAAGTCAGCTACCTGCTCTCAATCAAAAGATACACTTATTAAATGTAATAAGGTGATTCAATGTTATCCTATGGGAGATGTAGGCCTCACAGTAAAGGAAAACAATGTTTTGAGTTTTACGCTACCAGCAGAAGTAAAACATAGACATATTTGTCCAACTTTTTTGTTACAATGGACTTTGTCAAATGGGCTGTCTAGGGCCTAGGAGTGACATATCTAATAAAAAGGGAGTTTTAGTCTTGACAAGGGTGTTATCTTGTCAAGTTGAATTGGCAGCTTAAAACTGTATACAGGCTGCAATGGCAGACATGGAATATGTGCTAAGGGGCTACTTAAGTGGGTGACACAATAAGTGCTGGAAGCCCACTAGTAACATTTAATTTACAGGCCCGGAGTACTTAGAGTACCACTGTACTAGGGACTTGCAAGTAAATTAAATAGGACAATTGGGTGGTAATCTAATTTTGCATCTTTAAAGGAGCAAGCAAAAGCACTTTAGCAATGGTTAGCAGTGATAAAGCACACAGAGTCCTAAAGGCCAACACATTTGGGTCCGGAAAACAGGAGGGTGAAGGTTAAAAGCTTTGAAATGACCCTGCAGAGAGGGCCAAGTCCAACAAATATAATCTCTTCAAATTCGAAAACAATCTCCATGTCAACTAAAGTAGATTATTGTATGGCATCTCAATCATGGTTTAAATCATGGTCCAAATGGTGTCATCACTAATTAAATCACAGATCAATGGAGAAGTTGCAATAAAATTCCGTTATATTAAGCACGTGTTGTAGGCATGGTTTGCCTCTCTTAGTCTGTTTTCTGCATGTCCTCATTTTTGGCGATTTCTTCTGGAAGTAGGTAAGATTATCTCTCTTTTCTTCCATTACAATTTATCTAACAAGTATTTATTAGAATAATCCAGAAAAGGCTGATTAGTCTTCTTGGACGTTAAATTCTCCTTGTGAGAAGGAAAAAGCACTGCATGTCTGGTTTTGCACCGACCTTGCAAAGTTTGTTTCAATTTTTTGCCAACCCACCACTTATTATGCAACGTAAGAAGATGAAAACTAATGATAGGAGCTGGAAAGGGAAAAGAGAAAAAAAGAGAAAAAACAGAGACACAGGACTCACACAGTGCCTCAGTACCTCTAGGGTGAAGGCATGCTGCAGCTTGTGGTGGAGCTGTACAGGGCAAAGTGACACATTAAGTAACTTACCATTGAAACACTGAACATAGCTTGCAGCAGTGAAATTCTATTCCTCAGAATTATCTCTGTATAACCAACTCTCCATCGTTGGACTAGTCAGCCTTATGGTGTTCTTCCCTCAAACATTTAGCCTTGCTCCTCCATATGTTTCTGATCTCATTTTGTTGGCCTTACGACTCTGTGCACTTTTCCACTGCTGACCAGTGCTCAAGTATGTGTGCTCACTGCTTAAAACATGGTAACATTGGCTTATGACCAATTGGCATGTTTAATTTCTTTATAAGTCCCTATAAAAGGGCCTGTAAATTAAATGCTACTTGAGAATCTGCCATATTGATTTTGCATCCCACTCAAGTTGCCCTTTAAACATGTTCTAAGCCTTCCATTGAGACCTGTGTGTGCAATTTTATACTGCCATTTCGACCTGGCAAAATAAACCTGGACATGGGTGTAACAATATCTTGGGAGCTGAAACACTTAACAAATTGCAATTCAGTCAACGCAGTCTATGTTTTGAAATCTTTTTGTAATTTGTTATATGATGGCATGACAACAAGAAAGATACGGACAAGGATTACAGAACATAGGAGTTCCATCAGATGTAAAAAATGACAACACTAAACTCACAAGACACTTTAGGGAAAATATTCATACAGCTGATAACATAGAGTGGTACATAATAGAAACATTGGAAGAGAGAAGTGGCAATATGAATAAAGCATTGTTGAGACGTGAATAGTGAAGGGTATTTAGGTTATGCACTGATATCCATACCCTCAATGATGAAATTAGCTGGGGTCTGCTGGTGCACCACTGGAAAAAAGCTTTTCTTTTGCCTGACCTATGAAGAAGATGGCCTTTTTAAAAAAAGAAGCAAAACTTATGTGGCTGGCTCATATCTGGTTCCACTTGACAACAACATTGTTAATACACAAGCAATAAATATTGATACACACATATATATAGATACAACAACATACAAACAGAAATGCAGTCTGTGGTTGGCAGTCAGGTTACCCTCGTCCAAGCAAAGACCCTCACTCTAGTCAGGGTAAAGGAGAATCACCCTCAGCTAACCCCGTCTAACCCTGTTGGTAGCTTGGCATGAGCAGGCAGGCTTAACTTCAGAGTCTAGGTGTAAAGTATTTGTACCAACACACACAGTGAAGTAGTGAAAACACTACACAATGACAGAACACAGGTTTAGAAAAATAGGAAATATTTATCTGAACAAAACAAGACCAAAACGACAAAAATCCAACATACACAAGTCAAGTTATTAATGTTAAAAGCAAAAGAGTCTTAAATCCTTTTGTAAACAGTGTTGAAAAGTACCTGGGTAGCGTCAAAATAACACATACGGGCGAGTGTGCATCAAAAAAGGTTAGCGATGCGTCGATTTCTCACCCGCAAGTGAGACAGTGCGTTGTTTCTCCTTCTCCGGTCGGTCGGCGTGCGTTGTTTTTCCTCTCCACACGACCTGGGCAAGCACTGGATATTCCAGCCGCAATGCCAGTGGAGCTTTGATTTCTGCTGTGAAGCCAGCGGCACATCATGTTTCAGCCTTTAATGGCCCTGAGACTTCAACAACAGGAGGAAAGCTCAGGACAAGCCCTTTGAGATTTCTTCACAAGCAGGAATGCACAACAAAGTCCAGTCTTTGTCCCCTTGCACAGGCAGAAGCAGCAACTGCAGGATAGATCCACAAAGCACAGTCACAGGCAGGGCAGCACTTCTCCTCAGCTCTTCAGCAGAGGTTGCTCTTGATGTCCAGAAGTGATCTAAAGTCTGTGATTTTGGGTGCCCATCTTATACCCATTGTGGCCTTTGAAGTAGGCTTGTTTGTGAAATCCTACCTTGCCCAGGCCAGTTCCCAGACACACATCAGGGGGTTGGAGATTGCATTGTGTAAGGGCAAGCACAGCCATTTCAGGTGTAAGTGACCACTCCTCCCCTCCCTTCTAGCACAGATGGCTCATCAGGATATGCAGGCTACACCCCAGCTCCCTTTGTGTCACTGTCTAGAGAGAGGTGCAAGCAGCCCAACTGTCAAACTGACACAGACAGGGTTTCCCCAAACAGGCAGAGTCACAGAATGGTTTAAGCAAGAAAATGTCCACTTTCTAAAAGTGGCATTTTCAAACACAATCTCAAAACCAACTTTACTAAAAGATGTATTTTTAAATTGTTAGCTCAGAGACCCCAAACTCCACATGACTGCTCACAGAGGGAATCTACGCTTTAATCATTTTTAAAGGCAGCCCCCATGTTAACCTATGAGAGGGACAGGCTTTGCAACAGTGAAAACCAAATTTGGCAGTATTTCACTGTCAGGACATATAAAACACATTAGTATATGCCCTACCTTAAACATACACTGCATCCTGTCCATGGAGCTACCTATGGCCTACCTTAGGGGTGTCTTACATGTAAGAAAAGGGAAGGGTTAGGCCTAGCATGTGGGTACACTTGCCAAGTCGAATTGCGCACACATACACTGCAGTGGCAGGTCTGGGCCATGTTTACAGGGCTACTAATGTGGATGGCACAACCAATGCTGCAGGCCCACTAGTAGCGTTTGATTTACAGGCCCTGGGCACCTCTAGTGCACTGTACTAGGGCCTTACCAGTAAATCAAATATGCCAATCACGGAAATTCAATTACACATACTTTTTACATAGGAGCACTTGCACTTTAGCACTGGATAACAGTGGGAAAGTGCCCAGAGTCACAAAAACAGGAAAAAAGGGTCCAGCACACATCAACAACCTGGGAAACAGAGGCAAAAAGTCAGGGGAGACCACGCCAAGGATGCCAAGTCTAACAGTACGGATATATCACTTTAATATAACTCCTTCCACTATTACCATAAGGAACCTTGGAGTTTGTGCACAAGTGATATGAGGCCTTCTGTCATTTTTGTCACTGTTTCTGTTACCCTCTGCAGTCACCATGTTAAATATAGGGAGGCTCTGGCTTGAGTAAGTCCATTAAGCGCCTCCCTGTGATACATCTCCCCTCTGATTTTGTTGGTTACTCTGTTCGAGCCTAGCAACCCTCACAGAGCTGAAAGAGCCATGCATTGCTTCCCAGCAGAGGCCAGTCTGATGCGCACAATAGCCTTGTCTATGACACTCCTATCAGGTGGGGCTTACAAATGATGAACAGAGCACGCTTGCAGGGAGTGGGCTCAGCTCATTTTTGCTACACGATTGGGGCGAATGGAGTCACTCCCATGAGGGCAATGCAGTCCCCCGGGGTAGCAACTCGTATCTTCAACCAACAAGGTGAGATGCTGCATTAAGAGCCACGCACCCAGCAATATGACACACTGTAACACGGATCCGGAAGTTGACATGCCCACCATACTGGGTGGCCAAAATTAACCACACAGGTGGACATGATTAGGCCTTAATTAGAGGCAGCATTTACTTCCATTAAAACCTCACGCATACCGTAGAGTCCTCATATGAGAAGGCTGTACAAGGGGGCAGAGTAGGAATTCAGAGGGTGACACTCCTTGATGACGTAAGTGATTAATCTCCGTAGTTTGGCATATAATTGCCCTTTCTGAGACAGATAGAGGTACAGCTTTGAGTATTTTGTTGACTTTCTCTTCATATATCTTATGGGTTTGAGTAGTACTTGAACAGTGAACTGGGGAAAAGAGAATTTATATCCTCTGGTTGAGGTACTTAAAAATGTTGTTTTGACAAAAGCTTCTTCTTTAGTATGTGACTATAGGAGGCGCCCACCCGCCTACAGACCATGAGGCACAGGGTTTAAACAAATTAGGTAATGCAGCCTGTCACACAATCTGTGCAGCATGTGTTTTTCTCCCACATATGTTGTGATTCGCATTTTATAGCATGATGTGTGTTAGTGCTGTAATATCATGTGTGCCACTTGTTTTTATCTTCACTTACAATGTGTTAGTATTAGAATGTGGTGGTGAAAATCAATGATGGTAACTACATAGGTATATTGAAGGCCTACCATGTTCCTAATTTTTTTTTCTTTTATATGGTTTATCTCCTGCTGGGTAAATTAACTGTTTTTGAGGAGGAGAGCTAGGACCTTTCCTTTAGTATCACTACATTACTAAAAACCTAGAAATAGGGATACCAGGAAGGCCTGAAGAATCCCCGAAACCAGATTAGGCTTTAAAAGGGCAGATACACAATGGCATAAGAAAAGACATAAGGGCCATAATACAATGTTTTGTCCCCTCACAATATTTAATGGTACTTTTTATCTATACCGAAGGTACCACTAAATAAAGAATATATCTTGTGGTTTATCCTAAGGTATTTTTAATAGGTACAACTGGATCCACAAAATATTATCCAGATAAGTTCATTTCTAAGAACTCCCTCAAGAAAATCCCCCTTGAGGTTGAGTCCGCCCTGGTAGTACTATCGTATGAGGGTGGGAATGATGAAGCACGCCACATTACATGAGTAAGACCACTTCATCCAATTCTTTGAATTGTTGGAAATGGAGGTAGTTGAATAAATATAAGTAGACCATGTACAAATCAATTGGGTACACAATAAAATACTTAAGTACCTTACTGAGCGGTGGCCACATTTATTGTGTGATAACAATCCTTTTGCTAGGCCCAGACCTTCCTTTTTAATACTTATAAGTCACCCATAGGGTAGGCCCTGAACAGACCAGAGGACAGGTTGCAGTGTATTTAAAAAGTGGGACATGCACTTTTAAGGTTTAAATGTCTTAAAAGTGGAAAACATTGGAGCTAACTAATTACATTTAATAAGGTGTTACTTTCAAATGGGAGCAGGTAAAGTCGGATCTTGAATTACTCTTTTAAAAAGTTCCCTTTTTAGAAAGTTGGCATTTTCCTTCCCTAGCTATTTAGCACTTGCAGCCTGTCTCTGGGTCACATCACTGGATGTAGTTGACAGTTGTGCATTTCTCTAAAACAGCCACACAAAAAGATAGCTGTGGGTGTGTCTGAATGGGCCATCACTGGCAGGACGGGAAAGTAGAGCTGGGCACAACGCCACTCACATTTGAATAGGTTGTGTCCTGCCCTCCCACAAAGGATTGCATACCCTCTTTAGGTAGTCTCGAGCCAGATTAGAGAAGGTAGGAAATCTCTACACTTCACAGGGAATCCTCTAGACATTTATCCCACTTTAAAGAAGGACCTCATCAATTCTTTAGTCCACTTGTGGACCTGGGGACGACTACGCCAGGAAGAAGGACTGCTGTGCTGCTGAAAGCACTGCCGCTCTGCTGGACTGCTGTACTGAAGGATTTTTGCCTGCTGTGCTGACCTTCTACCTTTTGCCCTCATGCCTGGGTGAGAAGGACTGGACGTGTAACCTGTACCCAGGACCACCAGAGTAACTCCAAGAACTAGTCTCTTAACCAACACCTGGACTCAGCAACTGCCAGCTCTACCCTGCCAGGCGTTGCCACCCCAGTCCTGAACCCTTGGAAGTGGGCCTGAAGATTCTCTGCCAGTCCATCTCAGGTTCTAGCAGAACCAACACATCTCCTCTGCTGTGCAGCGCAACCCTGAGCAGTACCGGATGCATCACATCTGCTGTGAGGATTCTTCCAACACAAGGACTCCTCATTGACCTTGGAGCCCTCAGTCTCATTGGAACTCCCTCTGTGTGACGCATCCCTGATGCATGCCCCCTTATCACAAGTCTCTTGCCAATGGTAGCCTCAATGATGATGCAAGACTTCACCTTGCAAGCCCTGCAGTGTCTTCGAAACAAGCTGGTGTGCAATACATGACTTTGCATGACATGTTTCCCTCATCAATGGCCTCCTCTACGACAGCGCAGCACTTCACATTGCAGTCTTGCATCTCCCCGGAAAGTTTAATTTGGGGTTTGCCTGGGACTTCACCGTGACAAGGATTGTGGTTGCTGCTTGAATAGGGTTCACCCCCCTTCAACCATTATCCTAATTTCTTACATCTATGGTTTGCCAGGGTATTTTGAATCTTAGGAAAATAAACACGAAGAGACATAAGTACCTTGCTAGTTATATATATATGTGTATTCACAAAAAAATAAAGGTTAAAATGAAATTATAGTTAGGTATACAAACAGACTTTCAATTCTGTTAAAAAAAACTCTCGAAATTCACTGAAAAAACAAAGGTTAAACGGGCTATAGTCAGATACACAAAAAAGACTACAGCACTAAAAAAATACAACATAAAAAAACCATACAAATCCACTTTAAAAAAAAACAAAGGTTAAAGGGCCACTATGGCTATGTGCTAATATCAGTCATAACATGACGTTTTGATTAAAAAAAAACACTGAAATTTGCCTGTTATAGTTCAGTGAGCTAACAATAAATTGCACCCTGCGATGCACTGCATATAAATTTATATATAAAATCACTCATGACGTGTTCCATGACATCACTGATAACGTTACTGATGACATCATCAAATAAATGTGACAGTTTGCTATATGCTTATCATATTGGAAGGTATTCAGCAAGTGACATATAGACCTACATTTCTATAGATTTTTTACTAATAATGGGTGTAAGTTTTTGCAGCATGCTTACCCTCCTAATGGGTCTTGGATGTGTGAAGAGAGTAAGCTCTCTGTAAATGGTTGCTCACAGGGTAACCACCATGCACAGCAGAGACTTGCCAACTTGTATCTTGCCAATTGCACATAAGAGGTCAGCTGTCTGTAAATGCTTGACTACAGGATGACGGTTGTTTGTAGTAGATACTAACTCTCCAAAGTGGCCTTGAGTGTCTGCAGGAAGTGCGCTCTGCATGGAAACTTGGGCATAGGAGTGAAGACTGTATGCAACAGGTGCTTTCCAAACCATGCATGCTTGATTACCCACAAGATGCCAGCTACCTGCAAAGTGTTTGCTACAGGGTAAAGGCTGTGCATAGTAGGTCCTTCACTACCTAAGGGGCCTTCTTGTGTGTTTACAGGGAGTGGGCTCCCTGTAGAGGGCTTTGGCTTAGGACGATGACCGTATGGAGTAGGTACTATAATATACATGTCTGATTCATTGACCACAAGCATTTGGCTAGCTTGAAGGGTTCGGTATGGGGCAAATACTCTGCATAATATGGCTGGGCCATCTAATGAAGCTTAAGTGTCTGTTGGGAGTGTGTTCTCCATGGACAGATATTCACAGTGTGAAGACTACATGCAGCGGGTGCTTGCCCATCTGTGTTTGATTGACTGCCCACATGAGATTAGCTAGCTGCAAATCGTTCAGTACAGGGCAAAGGCTGTGTGTCGGAAGAAGTTATATGTCTGATGGGTAATTTATGCTTCACACGATTTAGTGCCTTTTAGTACTTTCTTTCAAATCTGAAATGCTATAATAGTTTATAGAGCAATTTGAACAGCATTAGGTTGGATGGTGTCATCATTGTTGTCATCAGTAATGTCCTCAATTATGACATTTGAGATGTCATCAGTGATGTCATCAATGATGTAATTAAACAAGTCATGAGTGACGCAGTATATCATGTCATTGGCAGTGCATGGCAGATGCGTAAGTTACAGTTAGCTGAACCACAACTGGTAAATTTCTGTGTTTTATTTAGTTTGAAACGTCTCATCATGTCACCTAACTATAATATATTTTTAACCTTTGTTTTTTTCAATGAATTTGTATGTTTGTTCTTTAACGTGATATAAAGTCTGTTTTGTATACATAACTATAATGTCACTTTAAAGTTGTGTTTAGTATGAACGTGTGCTTTTTAAGAATGAGGCTAGAGCTTTTCCAATTAGGTCAATTAAAGGGGAAAACTTGAGTCTTTTTTTAAACAATTCCCTCATTTATAAGTATAAGTGTAAGTGGATTTATGTAGGAGTATTGTGTGAGTACTGTGAGACCTATGACACAAAGACACAAACATGAAACACATTGATTGGTTGAAATCAATGTCTTGCTCCATTTATTGGAAGTTCCCACCCTTTCTATCTGATTTGGTAACAGCACTTTGGTGTTATCCTATCATTTGCTGGGCCCTTCGCTTGCATCTATATATTCAAGCTTTTTTTTATGGCTTCACTTATGGCATATAGAGTTGAGAGGGAGCAAGAGATTGAAGAGAAACACGTGAACACTTGCCGGCCCAAAGGGAGTCCCTGTTACAGCATTTTTTTTTCTGTCCCTGCAGGTGCAAAAGAAAGTCTCCTTTAGATTTGTTACCTGCAAGTTATTCAATAAGCAGTTCTCTAGGAGGAATGATAAAAATTATAGCCATGGGACATCTGGCATATGGAGGCAAATGTGCTCTGTTTATCCTGTATGCCTTACGCATGATGAGAAATGACAGGCTATGGAGGAGGTGTCCACCTCCACTTCTGGATCCTTCATCAGACTAAGAGTACAGTGCCTAGAGCAAGTGCTGCAGGGCCAGTCTGACATAAATCCTGCATATCAAGATATGGTAACACTTTGCAAGAGGTATACTAGAGGTGTATTTGAGGGAGAGCAAAGCATTTCAGTGAGGGACAAATTAGTGTGAGGCATAACTGTCTCAAGAACAATTCACTTTTTTTCTTTCTCCAAGAGTACATGCCGTGTTTTTGTTTTTCAAGCTGAACCCTGGCAAAAAATACAAAAATACAAAAAATGTTAGAAAAAATACCAATACATTTTCTTTTCAGAACCACCATTGCTAGTTTAAAAATAGAACACATTAATGTTTGTCACATGTGCCTCTTTATGTTGGTGTATCATAATAGCCTGCAATAAAAATATATTTCTTTGACATTTTCAAAGATCTTGCTCCAAGTTTGAGTTTTTAAATGTAGACCTGACAAAAAATTCATGTTGCTATTTATAAACCCACAATTATCTCATCCTATTTTGACCTCATGTTGGTTCTGAAAACAGTGAATGTCACCCTATACAATGAAACAAACCAAAGTGTTTTTGTTAGAGCTCCACCCACTCTAGCAAGGCATTCTTCACCAATGGGTCTCATGCTGATCCCTAAACACGAGGATGGGCTTGACCATCTTCCAGGAAGCACTTTTGATATAAATTGCTTCTCAGATTAAAAATACAAAGAACAAGCTAAGGGATCTCTTTTTATTAGTGGTTGTCCAGGTATGATTTAAACACCAAAAGGTAGGGGTAAACCATGAACTATAATAATCAGATTACCCTGTTAAGTTTGTTGTCATGTTTCAGCCCCCAAAATCAAGTTCTCTAAAGGTCCAGGCCTTTCATCATGACACATAGGTGCCCCCGAATTTTTGTTTTATTATTAACCGTCCAACCTCACTAATGTAGGGGGGGTAAACACACATGCAACGCATAACTCCATGCATACAATGGCTTACTAGCCTGTTTATAATAGGAATGTTCAGACTTGATATCTGTAAGAGAAGGCAGCACAGTAAGTATTGTTTGTTTGAAGTATACATACATCTAGGTGAAATCGTAACCCACAGTGAAGTTGATGCTTTTTCCTTTTGTGATTGTTCAAGCACACATGATTCTCTTTAATCGTAGCACACACACATATATCATCCCTCTAATAACGAGATAAAAACTTGATTTATATCTCGGGTGCAACTCATGGTTTCATGCTGTGAGCAAGCATGTATACTTGTGTCCAAACCAAACACATCTATGTAAATCAGACAAGGAGGCATACTACACATATTAGTATAATGACACACATAACAAAGACACAACTGGTGTTTCTTACCCAGTAATGGAATGTCTTGGCAGCATGGGAGGAGGAGGGGGACACATCTGTATAATCAAACACTCTGAGTAAGTAGTCGCGGTATATAGGAGATAAAATACCAGAATGACAGAGAAAGAAAATGAATTAAAACACAGGTGTTAGACCTGGTAGCCTTAGGGTGCTCCTCCCCCAATTTGTTTTTACCAGCCACCCTCCATTTTTCTGCTCTCGCTTTTGCTGGTTTTAGGACTCTGCACACTTTACCACTGCTACCCAGTGCTAACATGCTTGTGCTCTCTCCCTTAAACATGGTAACATTGCCTCCTACCCAAATGGCATATTTAAATTATCTATAACTTCCTTGTAAAATGCACTAAATGTGCCCAGGGCGTGTGCATTAAATACTAATAGTGGGCCTGCAGCACTGATTGTGCCACCCACATAAGTAGCCCCTTAACCATATCTCAGGCCTGCCAGAGCAACTGTGTGCAGTTTCTCTGCCACCTCAACTTGGCATGTAAAACCCTTTTCCAAGCCCCAAACCCCCCTTTTATTACATATAAGTCACCCCTAAGGTATGCACCATGTGACCCACTGAGCAGGGTGCAGTGTATGTGAAAGACAGGACATGTAATATTACGTTTTATATGCACTGGTAGTGAAAAACTCCCAAAGTCATATTGCGAAGCCTGCTCTTTTCATAGGCCAGAATTGGGGATTCCTTAAAATACTTTAAAGCTGTAATTCCTGATCAGTGAAGCGAGGCTACCTCATGTTTCATCCACTGGAATGGTAATGATAAATCCTCTTTAATGGTCATGTTGAATGTGTTAGAAATGGGGTCTTTGGTTGGCAGTCAAGTTACCCCCGCCCAAGCAAGGACCCTCACTCTAGTAAGGTAAAATGAGAAGTACACCTGGTTAACCCCTGCTCACCCCCTTGGTAGCTTGACATGAGCAGAAAGCCTTAACCCAGAGACAATGTGTAAAGTATTTGTACCAACACACACAGTAATACAGTGAAAACACTACAAATGACTCAAAACCAGGTTAGAATAATAGCCAATATTTAGCTGAACAAAACAAGACCAAAACGACAAAAATACAACATACGCAGGCAAAGTCATGAGTTTTTAAAGATTAAACTTCAATATAGCGCTCAGAAACACAAATGCTTCGAACTGGTGATATCACTGCATCATAACTGAGTTGTTCTAAACAATCCGACGCTAATGCCGCTGGTCACATGGACCCCCAGATCCAGTACCTTGTGAAAATGAGGAAAGAATTCGGTTTACGGAGTCGGGGATTGCAGCGTCGCTGGATCCAAGGTGGTGTTGGTGCTGCGGAGTGTAGGACCAGAGGCATCACAAAGAGGCATTGCGTCCTTGCTGCAGAGCAGTGGAGGTGAGGCGGCATCGGTGCAAAGTGTCGGATCTGCGCACTTCAGGCATACTCGATATCCGGCAATCATGAAATAGTGCAGCGACTTCCATGGAGTCCCAGACTTCAGCCAGATTGCAGTGGCATCAGGCCTGCAGGGTTGTCACACTCCAGCAAGGACCACGGCTTTAGATGCAGGTGAAGTCACAGGATCCAGCAGCGGCATCAGTCCGGAGGCGCCTGAAGTGAGTTTCCTTGTATCTTCTTGGTTTTACACCAGATTCTCCATTCAAGGGCCCAGGGACTGGATTAGGCACCACTTGGCAGGGAAGGAGTCTCAGCATAGGGTGCAGGTGCTGGCAGAGGAAGTCTTTGATGGCCTGAGACTTCAGAACAGGGGGCAAGCTCAGTCCATGCCCTTGGAGATTCTCCTCAAGCAGGAATATACCACAAAATCTAGTCTTCGTCCACTTACTCAGGCAGAAGCAGCAACTGCAGGATAGCCTAACACAGCACATTCACAGGCAGGGGCAGCACTTCTCTTCAGCTCTTCTCTTTGGCAGGGGTTCCTCTTGGTTCCAGAAGTGAATCTTGAAGCAATCCAAAGTCTTGGGTTTTGTGTCCAATACTTATACCCCTTTCTGCCTTTTAAGTTGCCCAACTTCAAAGAAAAGTCTCTGTTGTTTACAGGGTCCTGAATTGCCCAGGCCTGGCCCAAGATAGACACCAGGGGGTTGGAGACTGCATTGTGTGAGAGCAGGCACACCCCATTCAGGAATAAGTGACTACTCCTCCCTCTATTGTCGTCCAGATGGCCCATCAGGATATGCAGGTCACACCCCAGCACCCGTTGTGTCACTGTCAAGTGGCATTTTCAAACTAACAATCTAAAAACCAACTTCACTATAGGATGTATTTTTAAATTGTGAGTTCAGAGACCTCAAACTCTAAATTTCCATCTGCTCTTAAAGGGAAACTGCATTTTCAGAATATTTAAAGGCAGCTCCTATGTTAGCCCATGAGAAAGATAGGCCTTACAACAGTGAAAACCAAATTTGGCAGTATTTTACTGTTAAGACATGTAAAAACACATCACTGCATGTCCTAGCTTTAACATACACTGCACCCTCCTCTTGGGGCTACCTAGGGCCTACCTTAGGAGTATCTTACATGTATAAAAATGGAAAGTTTGGGCCTGGCAAGTGGGTACACTTGCCAAGTCGATTTGGCAGTTAAAGATTTGCACACACAGACACTGCAGTGGCAGGTATGAGTCCTGTTTAAAGGGCTGCTTGTGGGTGGCACAATCAATGCTGCAGGCCCACTAGTAGCATTTGATTTACAGTCGCTAGGCACCTCTAGCGAACTTTACCAGGGACTTACTAGCAAATCAAATATGCCAATTTTGGAAAAGCAATTACACATACAATTTCACATAGGGAGCATTTGCACTTTAGCACTGGTCAGCAGTGATAAAGTGCCCTGAGTAACAGAAACAGTAAAAACAGAGTCCAGCACACAGCAACAGTCTGAGAAGCAGAGGCAAAAAATTAGGGGAACCGCACCAAGGACGCCAGGTCTAACAATTTGACATTACTATTTTATAAATGCCTCTTTGCTCTTACTGCTTCATGTGCCTTAACAGCCTGTCTCCAATCCATGTTTGGTCTGTGCTGGGTGACAACTCCCCTTGTGCATATCATCCAGACAGCCATAAACACAGCACACTCAGCTGCATCTGCATTAATCTGCATACTGGTGGGTGTTTCTTGGCATGAAGGCTGGAGGGGCTTATTCTTATATTTCAAAGGGTAGTGGCCTGACCCTACACAATGTACTGATGACCCCCACAGACGACCTGGCAGATAGGACTGGGCTGAAAGGGATCTGGTGCACCAGGTGGAACTTTGTCACGGACTATCACTAGCGACCGCGGTGCTTCTCTGCAGCCCCTGTGCTGCTCTTCTGAAGTTCTGTCTACTTCCCCGGATCACCGTCATTGAGTGCAAGCCGCTCTGCAGCATGTGAGCTACTCACACAAGAGTTGTATCGACCCCCGTGGATTCCCACTAGCGAGCACAGTGCATCTTCGCAGAACTGTGCCGTACAGCTGTGGTGCCTACTGACCCGAGTCCCACCTTGCAAGCTCGGTGCTGCATGCACCCTCTCAACCACTCTGCAGCTGGGGCCCCGCCTGATGGACTTTAATGAACATCTCAGGAGTAGTGTGTTTGCTTCTGATCACGTCTGGAGCCGAGTGCCATGTATGGTTGCACTTCCCTCACAGGTACTGACTCACTCGGGCCAGCATGCTCTGTCACTGACCCTCTCCTCGGCGCCCATTTCATAGTCTCTGGGACCGTACACTGACTTTACAGTAACACTCCTAAAGGAAGTGCACCTGATTTGCAAAGCATTGCGGGGATACCTTTGCCAAAGATTCTCTTTTTGCAGTCATTTTTGCAGGGTTTCACTGTGTTGCTGTATGAGTTATTGCGCAAATACTTTACACATTGCCTTCTTATTTAGGCCTACCTGCTCTGTGCCAAGCTACCCGAGGGTGAGCACAGGATACTTTACAGCTTACAATTGAGTTGTGACTTGCCCTGATTAGAATTGTGGTCTTTACTTGGACAGGGTGCATACCAATGCCAACTAGAGTCTGCGGTTTCTAACAACGGGTATTAACCAATTTGGTTACATCATCAAGGATGCCTTGTCACCCAGTACCTGTCTTGGCCCTTTCTTCTGACAGCTGTGATTTGAGTGAAAGCCTGGAAGCCCCTGTTTTTGAAGCCGTCTTCACACGGGAGCCGCAGATGGCGGCTCTGTGTGATTACATCATCTTGGATGAACGTGCCTATGAGCACCATGAGAATTGAAGTTCATTTCCTAAACATATTAGCGCTGCGGTGTGCAATGCATGGTCGTTGTGTTATATGTGCAGAAAAAATGGGCAAAAATTATGAACATTTTGTCACACTGAAAAAGTTTGTTTTTAGATAAGGCCTTTAATCTCAACAGAGTAAAATTGTCAAGGCAATTACGACGAATAAAAGACAGTGATTAGTTCTGGTAAGAGCTGATTGCAGTGATGGGGTATTAATCACGGTGGTGTGCAGATGATATATATCGCATTTTCCCCAACTGAAAATACATCTTTTTCTGTTTAAAATAATTTATTCCTTAAATAGGCATGTCATAGGTGAAAGGAAGATCACTCTTAATTTAAACTTGAGCAGTGTAGCATGCTACTATCTTCACTTCATTGTAATGGCTGTATATTGATATTAAGGAGCCATCAAAGGGAGTTTGTCAAAAGAGTCATAATTATCAGTAATGGGACATTAATTGTGAAGCAAAATAGTCCCTGTTGTTGTACAAAAATTGAAATAATTCATGGGGGTCTTGTAACTATAAGGAATTATAAAGAATTAAGCTTATTCCACCGTATGTCATCATATAGACCCATTTCATGTGCACCAAGTCCAAAAACCCATCTCTGCACATGTTCCAGTAAGGTTTTTTTGTATGTCACTGCTTGTTGTAATTTTATCAATTACAGTCCAAAAGAGATCGGTGTCCTCTTGCCCTTTATTCAAACATTGTGTAGTCAGTTTTGTGAAGGTCCTTTTGTAGCAAATGTTGCTGCAATGTTCACTAGTTCGAGTTTTGACTTCTCTTGATGTCATCCCTATGTACCAAGGGGTATTTATAAACCAACATTAATCATTATTTATGTTGGTTTATAACCCAAAATAATCCAATGTTGTGCAAATCACTAGCTTGTACTTTGCGTTAAGGGGGTGTTCGATAGGTACTATATGGGCGTTCCTGTACATCCACTTATGTATTTTGATGCCAATCCATATTTGCTATAGATATGGATTTGTGCCAGAATCCTGTGCCATCCTGAGGCTGGCATAAAGAAGAGAAATTGTTTTCTCTTAACATTTTTCTCTTTCTATAAGACACATACATAGAGGAAATAGGCTTAAAGGGTAGTTTATGTGGAGGAAAGGATCCATTCCTGCACAAAAACAATCCTGAGCACTATGTAGCTACTTTGTTCGATGAGGCATGGGTGTCTGGAGGGAGTAGAATCTTTGTGAAAATTCCTTTAACAGGTGAAGGGTGTGGGTGGTAGAGACTTAGGGCCTGATCATGATCTCGGCTGATGGGGTTACTCCATCATAAACATGATGGATATCCCATCCGCCATACTACGATTCCATTATGTCCTATGGAAATCGTAATATGGCAGACAGAATCTCCCTCACATTTGTGACATAGTATTCCATCCGCCAAGATCGTAATTAGGCTCTTAATCACCTAGTGGGCCTTGACTGCCTGGAGAAACTGGGCTCTCTGTGAAGAGCTGTGCACATGAAGAAGTTTCTGCGAAATTGGTACCTGGCTATCTAATGGGTCTTGGGTGTCTAGAGGGAGTAGGTTCTCTGTAAGGACTTTTGTACACAATGAAGTGTGTAGGTAGTAGTGACTTGGCCACTTAATGGGGCTTGGGTGTCTGGAGGGTGTGGAATTTCTATAAAGACTGTTGTAAAAGGTGAAAGGTGTGCAAAGCAGTGGCTTGGCCACCTAATGGGGCTGGGGCTCTGGAAGAAGAGGGCTCTCTGAAAATATCTGTATAAGGGGAAGGCAGTGAGTAGTAGGGGTATGCCTGCCTAATGGAGCTTGGGTGTCTCAAGGGAGAGGACTCTCTGTGAAGATGTCTGTACAAGCCGAAGGGTGTGAGTAGTAAGGGTATGCCTGCCTAATGGGGCTTGGGTGTTTGGGGGGAGTGAGTTCTCTGTGAAAACGTCTGTACAGAATGAAGGGTGTGCATAGTAAGGGCTAAGCCATCTAATGGGGTTACAGGGTATGGGGGAAATTGGCTTGCTTTGAAAGCTTCTGACCAAGATGAAAGGTCTGCATAGTAGGGGCTTAGACACCTAGTAGGCCTTGGGTATCTGGAGGGAGTAGACACTATGGGTATTTTGATACAAGGCGAAGGGTGTGATGCATGTGTAGTAGGGACTTGGCCACCTTATGAGGCTTGGGTGTCTGCAAAAAGTGGACACTCTGTTAAGACTTGTGTACAAGACAAAGGGTAGAAGTATTAGGGAATTTGCCACCTAATGGAGCTTGAGTAATTTGAGGGAGTGGGCTCTCCATGAAAACATCTGTACAAGGCACAGTAGGGTGTGCATGGTAGGAGTTTCACCACCTAAGGAGGCTTGTGTTTGTTATTTTACTTTTTATCAATGGTCCTCTGGTATTCCTGCAGAAGCCAGCACAGGCCCCTATGTGCTCTTGGTGATATCCTGTGGGACCAAACTAGGGGTGGGCTCATCGGCGAACTCCAAGCACTGAACATCACCCTCTCTTAACCCCATGATGAAAAGGCTGAAGCAGCCGTGTTACATGAAAACAGTGACAGTGAATTCAGTGGACACAGACAGAGACACACGCAGTGTGGAAATAAGCACAGTAATATATGTTGTTAATGTAGAGCTAGAGATACACAGAGACAGTACATAATAAACCAGAGATAGAAAGTCAGAAAATAATAGAAAATACCACATAATGCATAACGTAACAAAAACAAGTATAAATTGCACAATTATTGAACCATACAGCTTGCTGCTGGAGTTTGCTGTTGTGTTTTATAATTATTTACAACAGAGATTGGTGATAAAAGGAGATTTGGCTTTCTCTGAATACTCTGTGGGCTGTCTCGTTCGAGCCTGGAGTCCCTCGTTCTGAACCTACGTCACTCGCGAATAGTTTATGATGGGGTGACCAGACGTCCTGGATTTCTCCGGTCTGTCCCGGTTTTCAGAGGACTGCCCCGGTGTCCCAACGCTTCTCTTAATTTTAAATAAATGTCCCAGTTTTTGGGACAAAGGTCAGATTATTTGGGGAAGCATAAGTGAAAGGTATGCTCTCCATTCACAGAGTTCTACAGAATCTAAAATGACTGAGTAATTTATCCTAGCAGAGAGACAGAGTGGGAAGGAGAGAGAGGGGGGTGGGGGTGGGTTGGGGGTTGCAGGGTGGGATGTCACACCTTAGCTAATGTTATATATAGGCAGTGTTGTAAATGTGTATATATATATATATATACACACACACACACACATTCTCACGCACTCATATGTCACACAGACACACGTATAGGCACACATTTACAAAGCTATGTATAAAAAACATGACAGGCCAGATATAAAAGTGAGAGTAAAGTCTTTAGTCCTTCTTTTATGTCTGACTTGTCCCGGTTTTTGCTGTTCAAAATCTGGTCACCCTAGTTTATGACCACTTTATCACCTTCCTTGTGACCAAAGCAGAGAGTGGACTGACGCTGTGCATAGCCAGGAAGAGCTGTAGGTAAACTCACTTCCCGAAGACCGCCTCCTCCTTCTCGAAGCAGCCCATATGCTACTCATATGCCTACAAGGCCACTATCCTTGGGTTTGGTTTCCTCTGCAGCATGTCATTTATGCAAATCCCTTTAGGCTTCTGTGCGCCTTTCCTGCCCCAAAGCTTATTTGTAAGTTTTGATTCCTCTTTGAGAGGCACCTTCAACTTGCTGTTACTCTGAGGTAGCAATTTGACATAGCCCCCCAAAGTAATTATGTTAACAGTAGGGGTGGGTGCTGATAAACTCCGCCACGCAGCAGTTGTTGGAGTTTTTGCCGAACTTCGCAATCCAATCAGAGCGTGAATTGGCAAACCTCTACAAACTCCGCCGGCAGAGTGGACTTTACTGCCCCAAGACCACACCAGGGTATGCCCTGACTCCTGGTAGATTTGCAGGACTGGCTGGCTGAAAAACAAAATATGTATTTTTACCCTCTACCCTGCACACTTAAATCTCAATTATTTTAAGTTTCAGAACACAGGAATTTTATACCCAGTGTCTTGTAATAGTAGCAGCAACATCTCCCACGTTATCAAGACGACCGATGTGAACAAAAGCCCTCTCAATCAATCAGAATGCTCTGTTTTTAAATTTGCGGTACTGCAGGACTCTTGTGGGAATCTCGTGGGACCAACTGTCGATATACCACTAACTTTTAAACCTTCATTTTTAAGAAACGGCTGTACAGATTTACACCACATTTCAAAAAGCACACTTTCCGTAGGCAAATTAGTCTTGACCCTGCTCCAATGGGAACAGTCCAGCCCGAACTGCCAGGCCAGGTCCTCTCTGAACTGGAACACAAGCAACTTAGGACCAGTTTTGCCTTAGTTAGGGAAATTCAGCCAGGTATAGCTTGGCTCTAGTGGTACAGTGAGTATTCGCACCCTTGCCATGCACTGCTAATTGCCTCCCATATTACGTCATTCATGACATGTTCTATAACACCATTCATAACTGTAACATCTGAAATTACATCACTGATAACAAGACTGTACATGGGTGTGCTCATTATAGTTACTTTAGGGCACGAGTATTAGTTACTTTAAATAACTAATACTGTTGAAAATCAGTGGTTTTGTTCTTTTAAAATGGTATGTTTTAATTGGCATTTTCACTTAACCATAACGTCCCTTTGACCTTCATTGTCTGTTCCCTGCCCAGAATAGTGAGGGCAGGATATGCCCACTCTCTCCCGTGCAGAGAACCACAGTGTCCTATGAATGGGATCCCCGTGCCACTGCAGAGTATTGAACCTCGGGGATGGGGTTCCCCAGGGCTGATATTGGCTTGTGGAGGGGGCCCTACGCATGCTCCCCACCTCTACATTAGAAAATGGCTCTGGGTATAGGGTCCCCGAGGACTCATTGAGACTTGTGGAAGTTTCCCTCATGCCCCTCTAACTATTTACAAAATCATCCCCTGGGGATGTGGTCCCTAAAACCCCTAAAGTGGCTTGGGGAGTCGGGGGTGCATGCCTCCCTCTAATTTATTTCATATTGGGCCCCAGTGATGGGGTCCCAGGGTCCTCATTGAGGGATGAGGAGGGTTGCTGCATGCACCCTACCCTTTTAATAATACACTGGGCCCCATGGATGATGTCCCTGGTGCTGTAATTGGCTTGAGGAGGGGGGCCCATGCCTCCTCCCCTCCACCAGAATGTGCTGGTCCCCTGGGGATGGAATCCCCAGGGCTAAAATTGTCTCATGGGTGATTCCCCAGGCAAACCCCCTCCTTTTTAAAAAGAAATAAATATGATTTAACCGCACCCCTCCTCCTGCCTGGGACCTGGCATGCAAAAAGAAAACAATTCTTTTTTTTCTTTTTCTTTTTACTCTTGCTCTTTGGGGCTTCCCTACAAGGGCTAGAGTGGTGCAGCATCCCTTCTCTCCCCCACATATACCATATATTCAGTTTTTTTTTAGACTTTTTCAGGACTGGAGACTAAGGGGGTCAATATGAACCCCAGCGGTTCAGACCGCCATGCCAGCGGCAGAGACCGCCACCGGCACGGCAGTCTGAACCGCCATATAATGCACACAGGGAGGGCTGCCTTTGGTGGCCCTCCTCCACCGCCAGGCTACTGCTGACAGGCAGCCTGACGGTGGAGGAAATCATTGTCCGACAGGGCAGCGCTGCAAGCAGCGCTGCCCTTCGTATAAGGATCCCTTTTTCCATCAGCCTTTCCCTGGCGGGTTCCCCCACCAGGGAAGGACTGATGGAAGGGGTGCTCCGGGGTCCCCCGTGCAGTGCCCCACCACGCAGGGCAGTGATCTGTGCTACAGGTGCTGCTGCACCCGCCGCACACCAACATTGGCGACGGCTCGGTTTGGAGCCGCTGCAAATGTTACGGCCCTTTTCCCTGGTGGGCCGGCGGGGAAAACATTATGCAGCCGGTGGAGGGGTAGTCGCGCTGGCAGTCTTCTGTTGACCGCCAGCGCTGATCTCGATGGTTTTTACCGCTGAGATCATAATGAGGGCCTAAGTCCTCTAGTCTTGTGATAATAGCTGCAACATTTCTTATCATGTTAAGGCCATCCAATCAGAGCATTCAATCCAGTGGGAGCCTCACTCACGTGGGAACAAGGTGGCTGAAGGGAAAGTAATCCCCCTCGGCAAATCAGAACTCTCTATTTTTTTAAGGTGTGTTTGGGGGACTCTTGTCCAGATATAAAAATATATTTTTTAACAGTTATCTCTCAAAAACTTCTGAATGGATTTACAATAAATCACAAAAGATATATATATATATAAATATAATAATACAAACAACTTTTTCCTTACTATCCACTTGTGAAAAATTGCAAAAGCTTTTTCCAAAAACCACCAGTCATTGCTTACCGCAGAGCTCCCAATTTACGATCGCTTATTGTGAGAGCTGAACTTGAGCAAGCTGTAACAAATGCAGGAGTTCATTGCTGTGATTCTAAAAGATGCATCACATGTGAATACCTTTTACAAACATTGTCAGTAAATAGCTCTGTTACCAGAAGGACCTATGGGAAAAGACAGCATCTTACATGTCATTCAATATGCATTATTTATGCGATTCAGTGCCAACGCCAGAGCTGTAAAAAACAATATGTAGGCCAAACAGTGAATGACCTCCGTACACGATTCAGGAACCACAAATCAGCAATAATTAACAAGAAACTTGACCAGCCTGTAGCCAATGATTTTAACCTTGTGGATCATATACTATCAGATTTGAAGATTTTTCCTGTGGAACATGTCCTAAAGGAAGAACTACTGGACATCAGAGAAAACTTCTTGATGTACCATTTAAAATCACTGCATCCAGATGGACTGAACATCACTGACAATACCACTTGATTTCTGCATATCTTAAGAGTTCTCAGGACTGCATTGATTTCACATTCCAATTGGAATCGTCACTCATGATGCTTTTTGAAAATCCAGCAGTGTCAGCTGTGCAGCCAATGAGCAAACCATCTTATACTACCTGAGGAAGGCGGAAGCTGAAACATTGTAGTGGATATATATTTTGGTTCTTTGATGAAATCAACTGTTTGAGTCATATATATATATATATATATTCAACATAAGTAGATCTTGATCTGGATTTAAAAAAAAGTAAATCTACCCTTAACCCTGTATGCTTACCTTGGTAACACAATGGCATTGAGAAGTGGATATATTTTTAAGAATGTGGATCACATTCTGTTCATTACACTTCAATTCCAATCAAACCATGTCCTATCATTCAAGTTGAAGAATTCACCACCACTATATGGTCCCTATCTCTATTCATGTTTTTTCTTCTTTAAAAATGTGCTATGCAGAAAAAGTGTCTTTGTTCTGGTTAATGCAGGTTAAGGTGCTATTTGAAGCTGTACTTCAATTTCCTTGCTTTAGACCGATACATGATCATCAGGACCATTACCAAAATCACAATGATGATCATTTCTATTCACCAGTCTGAGTGTGAGAGAGGATGATTCATATTGTTAGAAATTGGGTTTCTGATTGTCAGCAGTATGCACCTTGTCCGAGCAGGAACCACAATCCTAGTCAGAGTAAGTCACAAGCACACCCCAAATAAACCTGTGCGCACCCCATGATAACTTGGCACAGAACAGTCAAACTTAACCTATGAGGTAATGTGTTTTTGTGCAAGACTTCAAGCAGTAGAACAGTGTAAACACCTCACAAAAAGATACCACAACTGGTTAGTGAAATAGAACTTAGGGACCTATATATACTTTGTTTGCACCGAATTTGTGTCAATGCAAATTTGGCGCAAACCTAACTCCATATTTATATTTTGATGCTAGACCTGTCTAGCATCAAAATATTGGAGTTTGCACCATTTTTTGGATGCGTGAACCCACCTTGCATCAATGAGATGCAGGGTAGGTGTTCCCAACATAAATAATGACGCTATCCCATAGTGCCATATTTATCCCCTGTGCTAAAATGACGCATGGGTGGGAGGTGGACCCAAATAATTGTGCTAA
The DNA here is from genome assembly GCF_031143425.1 of Pleurodeles waltl. Lineage (NCBI taxonomy): Eukaryota > Metazoa > Chordata > Amphibia > Caudata > Salamandridae > Pleurodeles > Pleurodeles waltl. The sequence goes on along the minus strand of NC_090444.1, from coordinate 628,955,616 downwards.
GCTTGCATAGCACCATTATTCAATGCTTGGGTCAGACCAGGTGTTAGGGGACCTGTGGACCCATTTCCATGGCCTAACACCATGGAATGGGTCCACAAGTGCCAGCCCAAAGCCTCAGGAACACCCCTACCCACACCAGAGGGACACTAGAGGCTGGTGGACCCCATCCCAGGTAAGTAGGGTAAGTATAGCTAAGTATTTCTGTTATTTTTTTAGAAGTGCCATTAGGGGCCCTAACAAGAGTCCCCCTGATTGGCACTGGGTGCAGTGGCCATACCCAGGGGACACTGGTCCCCTGTGTTGACCATTGACGTGGTGGGCATGACTCCAGTCTTTTCTAAGACAGGAGTCATGTTTTAGGGTGTTTGTACGGCTGGAAATGACGCAAGGCTGGTTAGCTGCATTTTTGTTGCAGCGAACCAGTCTAGCGTAATTTTTTTGATGCACAACCTCCTATTCCCAGACTGCCACCCCTAGCCACCCCTAGCCGGCTAGCGGATTTTGTTTTTTACGCTAGCCCAAGCTTCGCGCCGGCTTGTACGTTCCATAAATATGGCGCCCGCCTGGTGCTCAGGAATGGCGCAAGCCGGCGGTAAACGTTTTGGTGCATAACTGCGTTAGTGCGGTTTTGTACCAAAAAGTTTAAATATGCCCCCTAATTTGATAAATAGAACAAGACCAAAATGACAAAAATCCAATAAATAGGGCTGGTGTTCAGAATTTTTTAAAGACTAAAGGTAAAATAGCAGTAAGAAGCAATACGCACTAATTTGGGAAATCTGGTCGTGGTGGACCGGGACAAAGTCAAGAGTTCAAGTCGACCACTGTAGTGCGGCCCTTTTGGACCCACGTTGGTTTTCAATTTTAGCTTCCTTTCATATTTTACACTTTACACATCTTAGCTGATATTTCTTTTAGAAGTGGCACTTAGGTTTGTAAAATATTATTCTAACAATACATAGTACGAGTTGTTTGTTTTAGTAAGCCTTTCTCAGCATATAATCAGTACATTCTGTTCAAGGATAGAAACACAGTACAGGATACTCTAGTGCTTGTGTTGCCCGTTTTGGAGACCACTTTTAACACCTAGACATATCACTGCATCAGAGTTGTGCCTCTAACACATTGTGGCTTTGATTATATAAACTATGCACTGACCCAGAAGGGGCAAAGGGGCACTCCAGCCGCGGCCATCCTAGGACAAATGCTGTGTTTGACATACAGCTCTGTTGTGGCTGATCTTCCAGTTTTCAGAAGGATTGCCATTCATACTACAGGCCAATTCCTGACTTAGGCCCTCATTCCAATGTTGGCGGGCGGCGGAGGCCGCCCGCCAGAATTCCCCCCTCCGAAATACCGCGCCGCGGTCAAAAGACCGCGGCGGGTATTACAAGCTTTCCCCTGGGCTGGCGGGCGGTTGCTGAAAAAACCGCCCGCCAGCCCAGGGGAAAACGACCTTCCCACGAGGAGGCCGGCTCGTAATCGAGCCGGCGGAGTGGGAAGGTGCGACGGGTGCAGTGGCACCCGTCGCGTATTTCAGTGTCTGCAAGGCAGACACTGAAATACTTTGCGGGGCCCTCTTACGGGGGCCCCTGCCGTGCCCATGCCATTGGCATGGGCACGGCAGGGGCCCCCAGGGGCCCCACGACCCCCCCCTACCGCCATCCTGTTCATGGCGGCTTTCCCGCCATGAACAGGATGGCGGTAGGGGGGGTCGGAATCCTCATGGCTGCGGAGCGCGCTCCGCAGCCATGGAGGATTCACACGAGCGGGAGACCGCTGACTTTCCGCTTCTGACCGCGGCTGAACCGCCGCGGTCAGAATGCTCGTTGGAGCACCGCCAGCCTGTTGGCGGTGCTCCCGTGGTCGGTGGCGGGTCAGAATGACCCTCTTAGTTCTCTAGGTATGGGGGTTAAGACTTTCCTCTTAGATTGGGCAAAGACAGTGGGTAAACCCAGTATGCTCTAAGTATACGCTTAATGATAGGAAGGGATATCTAGAAATAATTTGCCATGGTTAGACTGTTCATACTTTTCACCATGTTCATAAAGCTGGTAACTTTACTTTGTTTTGACTGCCTAATTATCACAGCTTATTCCCTCCATTCAAGACTACAATTGTTTCAATAAATGTATTGAAAGCTGATCTCATATCTCTCTTGTGTTTTTCCTGGGCATGCATGAGTAATGCAACAAAAGGGTAAGATCTGACCTCCTTGGGGGGCAAAGTATAGTAGGAACCATATAACATGGCACTACCAATGTTCATAGGTCAGGTACTTATCTAATGGGTCTCCTGAGTCGTTTCCCTTGTGTGCAAAGGTCCCCTATTCACCTTAAAACAGAGATGTCCATGGTGTTACGGCTAAATTCTCCTCAACATAATAGGAAGTACCTATTTTTAACGGAAGGTTGTTCAAGCTTGAAGCTTTCAAAGGCTACCCACGGTAGTAATTCCCTCTCTGAATTCCATACATCAAAATGGCAAATGCATTAAATATCCTGGTGAATTGTAGGCATGCTGTTACAGCACATTTAAATGTACTTAATGCATTTAGGCTACTTAATAAGGGTGGACATGTTATCTTCGTGGTTGAGGCTCATGATGGGTACAAAACTGAAGTATTTTACTCATTGGTCAGTTTTCCTGCACTCAATGCTAATGTAAACACATTCCATATATACAATGAGGCTAACGCACTAGCCCAACACAGAGCATACCATGACTTATAATTACCATTTACACACCAGGAACATCAAAATTGGTTACAAGGCACCCTACCCAATATGTTAGAAAATGTTAAAATGGGTCCCCTCAGCAATGATGGGGTCACAAGGCATGTTCTAGTCTGCTACACACCATATCCTAATATACAGCAGTTAGTTGTGGGCAATGTATGCCCCTTATATAATTATGTAGATTGAATATTTAGATATTTAACTCAGTTGTTATGTGCAACATAACAACTGCCTCAACACAGACTGATCAAGCTGCTCAACCACAATTAACTACACCTGGGATTGACTCAGTAATTATCAGTGCCATCATGGGTAAAGTACCCGCCAGACAGGAGGAAATTTCTTTGTGGATTATGCAAAACACAAATCAGCTTGAAGCGGTGTTTTCCCTTGCGGGATTGCAAGATAAACATAGAATTCTCACCATGTGATTGATACTTGGGATGGTTCTTTCCTTTGACAACTGTGCAACATGGGGTACAGTCTTTGCTGCAATATATACCATAACCAATGGTACGTTATCGCTTGCTGTTTTGCCTGATTTGCTAAAACAGATTCAAAATTATTATGGGGCTGTCCCTGCCCTGGATTTGGGAAATAAATTAATAGGCAATTTTGCCACAGTACCCTCAATTGTTTTAGGAAGCACTTCAATGGATATTCGCCAATGTCTTGCGCAGGTTCCGGTAGCAGGCCAAGAGCACAAATTACCAAAATGTATTGTGGAGACCAATAAATATATAGGTTGAGCTAATGTGGGGGCCAGAGCCAATAAGCCACAGCTTAAAGGTAGCTCAGACAAGTACAATTCCAAACAAGTACCAGAGTCATCTACGGGGAGAATCTCCAGAACCGGAGACCTCTGTCAAACTTTATAATTTAGATAACCGTGATACTTTAAAAAACCTCATAGGTATCAGTATACTGATACATGCCCTTCTCGTTCCTTTCTGGGCTCATCTGACAAATGGTCTGAGAAAGCGGGCAGTCAGAGTGCAGACAAAAAGACTGTGAAACTGTAAAAGGACTCTCAACACTCGTCTGACATCATCATAAAAAAGTAAGAGAAACTTCCCCAACAAAAACCTCAATTAAAAAAGAAGAAGGTTGCAGGTATCTCGGCTAAATATGACACACTTATTGAGACAGCGTGGCAGAGGTCATAATACTTCACCAGAATCTTCAAGAGTTTCTGGATGCAAAAGCAACTAATGACTTTATAGAAGTCAAAACCCCAGAGTAAAGCATTACCCATCTGGATAGACTTTACAAAATAAATATATAAATAGAGGGTAATATAATTTGCACAACTAAAGTAATATTTCAGGAAATTTTAACCTATAACATTCTCTTGGCTGAAAGGGATTGGCCATCAGAGTTTGTTAGAACCCTTCCACAAGGGGAAGATGTAATATTACCATCTTTCTTGATCCTTGTTCCCGAAAATGTTATACAAGCATATGCTGCAGAATGGGCCCTTGCACAAGCCCTGCACTATACCGCAACCTTATAGGCTGGGATAAGGGTTCGCCTTATCACATTATATGCATAAGGTCAAGCCCCAAGTGCAACCAGAAACCCAATTAAACATGAAAGAAAAGCTCCAGTGAGGGAAATTCTCTCACACGTCAAGAGTCAGGGAGTAATTGAACCCTCCTATGAATAACCTTTTATTTCCAGTAGCCAAGTTGGATCACTCCTATCATATATTTTAGATCGTAGACATCTAAACAGTTGTTAGACTTTTCATCCTTGGTGTGGTCTCCCTTAACTTTTTGCCTCTGTTCTCCAGGTTGTTGATGTGTGCTGGACTCTGATTTTACTGTTTTTATTACTATGGGCACTTTACCACTGCTAACCAGTGCTAAAGTGCAAGTGCTCCTTTACAAAATGTGTATGTAATTGGCTTATCCATGATTGGCATATTTGATTTACTAGTAAGTCCCCAGTAAAGTGCACTAGAGGTGCCAGGCACTGTAAATAAACTGCTACTAACGGACCTTGCAGCACTGGTTGTGCTACCCACATAAGTAGCTCTGTAATCATGTCTCAGACCTGCCATTGCAGTGTCTGTGTGTGCAGTTTTAACTGTAAATTCAACTTGGCAAGTGTACCCACTTGCCAGGCCTAAACCTTCCCTTTTCTTACATGTGAGACACCCTTAATGTAGGCCCTAGGTAGCCCCAAGGGTGCAGTGTATGGTTAAGGTAGGACATATAGTAATGTGTTTTATATGTCCTGACAGTGAAATATTGCTACATTTGTTTTTCACTGTTGCAAGGCCTGTCCCTCTCATAGGTTAACATAGGGGCTACCTTTAAATCTGATTAAAGTTAAGATTCCCTTTGGGAGTGGATGGACATGTGGAGTTTGGGGTCTCTGAGCTCACAATTTAAAATACATCTTTTAGTAAAGTTTATTTTAAGATTGTGTGTTTGAAAATGCCACTTTTAGAAAGTGGGCATTTTCTTGCTTGTACCATTTCTGTGACTCTGTCTGTGTGTGGATTCCCTGTCTGGGTCAGTTTGACAGTTTGGCTGGTTGCACCTCACATTAGACAGTGACACAAAAGGAGCTGGGGTGTAGCCTGCATATCCTGATGAGCCATCTGTGCTAGGAGGGAGTGGAGGAGTGGTCACTCACACCTGAAAGGGTTGAGCCAGCCCTCACAGAATGCAGTCTCCAACCCCCTGGTGAGTGTCTGGGGCCTGGCCTGGGCAAGGCAGGAATTCACATTCAAAAGAGACTTTACTTTGCAGTAGCTCTACTCGAAAGGAGAAATTGGGTATAAGAAGGGCACCCAAAACCACAGACTTTAGAACACTTCTGGAAACCAAGAGGAACCTCTGCCTGGAGAAGAGCTGAGGAGCTAAGGAAGAAGAGCTGCCCTGCCTGTGACTGTGCTTTGTGGAGCTATCCTGCAGTTGCTGCTTCTGCCAGAGTAAGAGGGCAAAGACTGGACTTTGTGTGCCTTCCATCTTGAGAAGAAATCTCCAAGGGCTTGATTTAGAGCTTGCCTCCTGTTGTTTGAAGTCTCAGGGACAGCAAAGGCTTCTCTCTGCCGGCACCTGGAGTCTCTGGAGAGACTCCCACTCTGCCCTGTGGTGCCCATCCAGTTCCTGGGACCCTGAAAGGAGAAGCTGGCAGCCTAAGAGGAGGAAATCCACACACAGAGCGCCGTGCGGGGAAAAGATCAATGCAACTCCGATCTGCGGCTGAAGATGCTCACTGGAAATGCGACCGAAGAATTGATGCACAGAGCTGGAGAAACGACGCACAGCATTGCTGATGGAGGCTGGGAGATCGCAACCCGCGCTGCATGGTTTTCGGATCATCATGCGGCTGGATTTCTGACGCAAACACCTCTGGGTGTGTAAAAACAACGCACGGCCTGCCCGGACCCGAGAGTGTTGACCGGATCGACGCATCGTTCTCCTGCGGAGAGAAGAAACGACGCGCCCGACCCAACGAAAGGAGAAACGACGCAAGGTCTCGCTCGTGCATGAAATCGACGCATCGCATGCCCTTGTTGACACACACTCGCCCGTGCGGGGCTATTTTTGACGCACCCAAGGTACAGTTTCACGCTAACAGTGTTAGTGTGTGTTTAAAACCACTTAAAGACTCTTTTTGATTTTTAATTGATAACTCGACTTGAGTATTGTGGATTTTTATCATTTTGGTCTTGTTTTGTTTAGATAAATAATCTCTATTTTTCTAAACTGGTGTTGTGTCATTTTGTAGTGTTTTCATTAAGTTACTGTGGGGGTCATTCTGACCCTGGCGGTAATTACCGCCATGGCGGAGGTCGGCGGTAACACCGGCAACAGGCTGACGGTGCACCGCTGGGCATTCTGACCGCGGCGGTTCAGCTGCGGCCAGAAACGGACAGTCGGCGGTGTACCGCCGACTTCCCGCTGCCCTTGAGAATCCTCCATGGCGGCGGAGCGTGCTCCGCCGCCATGGGGATTCTGACACCCCCTACCGCCATCCGGTTCCTGGCGGTTCTCCCGCCAGGAACAGGATGGCGGTAGGGGGTGCCGCGGGGCCCCTGGGGGCCCCTGCAGTGCCCATGCCAATGGCATGGGCACTGCAGGGGCCCCCGTAAGAGGGCCCCACGAAGAATTTCAGTGTCTGCTTTGCAGGCACTGAAATTCGCGACGGGTGCAACTGCACCCGTCGCACCTTCCCACTCCGCCGGCTCCATTCTGAGCCGGCGTCCTCGTGGGAAGGGTGTTTCCTGCTGGGCTGGCGGGCGGACTTTCGGCGGTCGCCCGCCGGCCCAGTGGGAAACACCCTTCCCACGAGGACGCCGGCTCAGAATGGAGCCGGCGGAGTGGGAAGGTGCGACGGGTGCAGTTTTTTGACCGCGGAGCGGTCTTTCGGCGGGAACCGCTTGGCGGGCGGCGACCGCCGTCCGCCGCGGTCAGAATCACCCCCTGTGTGTGTTGGTACAAATACTTTACACCTAGCACTCTGTAGTTAAGTCTACTGCTCTGCCAAGCTACCAAGGAGGTTAGCAGGGGTTAGCTGAGGGTGATTCTCTTTTTCCCTGACTGGAGTAAGGATCATTACTTGAACAGGGGGTAACCTGACTGCCAACCAAAGACCCCATTTCTAACAGTCATAACACACTCATTTGCAAATCAAAATTCACACAACACGGCATTAATGAACAATATTGTCTGTAAAGAATACAAAACAACTCTTGATATTTCTAACAGGATTTTCTGCCAAAATATAGCACCTGATAGCAGGGATGTAACAGCTTTTTCTACACTCAGCACCCAATGCTATTTTTGGCAACTCCCTCAGGGGTATAAGAACAGTTCTGGACTGTTTGCTGCCCATGTAACATCAACATTGCATTACATTGATCCAGAAGAATTGTCCTATGTTGAAGATATATATCTCATGGATGATGAATTAAACACACACCTAATCAATGTAGATCACATTGTTTTGGAATTTGCTGAACATGGCTATAAATTCAATCCAATTTTTTTTTTCTGAGTGTCCTATTTTTACGATACCATTTGTCAAATGAGAGAAAGAGCCTGGCACCACACTTCCTAGAGAAGTGTGCCCCATTACAACCACCAAACAAAATTGCAATCCTTTTTAGGATTCTTCAATTTTGGCAGAAAATAAATACCAGATTATGCACAATGCATACAACCTTTGCACAATTTAATTTATCCAGGCTGCCCCTGTACACAATGGAGAAAAAGACATACACAAATTCTCAGATCATTACAGACTGACATGCTTGTAGCATGACACTTACATACACATGTCAACAAAACAAAATGTGGTCATCTGTATAATACCGGGTGCCATTGGTTTCACCTATGTCACCTTCATTGAGGGTGACACAGTGGCAATTTTATATAAATTGCATCTATATTACAATGCTGAAATGTGTTTTGCCGCCACTGAAAAAATACTGACTGCAGTTTAGATGGCTGTCATAAAGGAAAGACCACTGGCTCAAGTGATACTCCTAACAGTGGTTACTCCCATTCCAGCCTTAGAGGCTGACACAAAGGCCAGTGTCCTGAATGCAATAGGTTTACATGCTAGATGGATAGAATGGGCCACTTCCCTGACAACTACTGATGTAGACTATAGCCTCATTATGATTGCGGTGGTCTTTTGCCAAGACCGACACAGACACGGCCGCCGGAAGACCGCCAGTGCTGGTGGTCTTTCGACTGCCGTATTATGACTGCTACTGGATATCTGCACCGCCGGAGGCCGGATATCTGGCAGCATTCATAACAGCGGTCAGGGGTGCTTAGGCGGTGCCTCTGCCGGCACTGCCATGCCAGGAAAAGACTGCTTACAGAATTACAACCAGTAATTGTGTGTGTTGGTCTTCTGGTGACATCGCGGTGCCGGCAGTGGGAGCACCGAGTCCCGTCCCGTAACGGAGGAGCACCTCGTCGGACGAGGTAAGTGCCATCTGCAAGGGAAGGTATGTGGGGGGTGTGAATGGATGTATGTGAGTGTGTGTATGCGGGTCATGAATGTGGGGGGGTGAGTGTCTGTGCGTGCATGCCTGTGTGTAAATGTGGCAATGGTGATGTGTGTGTGTATGCATGTGGACGGGAGGTGGGGGTGCGTGCATGGGTGAATGTGTAAGGGGTAAGGGGGGTGTGAGTGAGAGCTTTGCAGGTGCGTGTATGTATGGATATAGTTGAAGGAAGGGTTAGGGAGATAGTGAGTGTATGTATGCGTGTGTGATGTGTATGGGTATATATGCGTGTCTATAGGGGTGAATGTTGTGAGTGTGTGAATGAGTGGGGGTGTCTGTGTGTGATTGTGTGTGTGTGGGTGCATGCATGTGTGTGCAGAGGTGTTTGGGGGGTATCCTGGTGACAGGAACACAAGTTCCTGTTGTCGGGATACCTCACCCCCAGCATTTTGTGGCGACCAGACTACCAGGAAAATGCTGGTATTGTCTGAGTCGGAATAAAGTCGGCGGTTATCCGACTCGCTCAGGGCTGCAGGTGGAAACCTCCAGCCTGGTGGGCCATGGTAAAGCTGCGGGACGGGCGGGGATGCAGAGGTTTTCCAGTGGTCAATCTACCATCGTAATATGATGGTCCTCACTGCCGTCCCGCAGCGGTGAGACCACCACAGCACCCCTGGCAGTCCATGGACCGCCAGGATCATAATGAGGGCCTATGTCTTTGACCCTACCTTATAAATTCAAAAAAGTTCTTCAGTATGAACCAGTATACCCCATGCCAACTAATATATTGCCTCTTGAACAGTATAAATATATAATGTATACTGATGGTTAATCCCAGCCTACTGTATGCACCAAACACCAATACACCGCGGCTTGCGCAGCTATACATGAAGTAATGTGGAATGGATAATTCCACCCTCCACAACCTTTACACAGTCCCCAGGAGATTGCATTGTACATTTGGCTGAATTAAAAGCATTGATTTTGGAACTAGGACATACAGATCCAGAATTCGTCACATTTATAGTGTGTGATTCTTATTACTGTGTCCAGTCTTTCAATGAAAATTTGCGTTCTTGGTGCCTAAATGGATGCAGAAACTCAAAAGAGAATACCATGAAGCATAAAGTGCTTTGGGGAAAAGTGGCAGAACTCAAAGACAGTCTGCCACAGGCTAATTCATTCATCGACTCATCAGCATGTTGAAATATACATTGCAGGGAATTCACTGGCTGATGAAGCAGCCAAATCTGCAGTTAAGACTGCTATTGTAGCGGCAATTACTCGTTCATATGAGGGTAGACGAAGATATCATAGTTTCTGTCAATGCTTCAGGCAACTGCACCCCTTTACCAAAAGCATATCCAATAAAGTATTCCTACCACTTAAGTAGCCAAAATATTCCTTTTGGTACCATTCCAGGGATGGGAGATTGTGTATGCCCAACAAAGACTACAGGCTAGAATTAATTAAAGCTGCACATGAGGGTGTAGCATCTGCCCATGCTTGAGTGACGACCATAGTTTTCCTGTTACAAAAATGCTATTGGTGGCATGGTATGTACAAGCAGACAAAACAATATGCTCTTAGTTATGGCATTTGCCAACAAATTAAAAGCTCCACTATTGCTGGCTACCCCCAGACACCCCTCTTAGTGTCAAACAAACCGCTTCCATGCGTGTTTCTAGACTATTCCAGCCCCTTAAAGTCAGATGGTGCATGTAAATTCATTGTACTTGCTGTAGATTCTTGCTCCAGATTCCTCTGAGTGTGGCAACAGTGATCGGCTGATGCTTGCACAGTTATTGAAGATTCACAAGTCTTTATTGGAACATGTGCAGTAGCTGCATTCTACTCAGATCAGGGCCTGCTTTTGCCTCTAAGGCTTACAGGGACACCCTGGGTGTAGCTGTGCATTATTCCTCACCATATCATCCTGAGGGAAATTTGTTTGTGGAGAGGAAAAACCGGACTTAAAGCAATCCTTACCTCCTAGAGTATTATATTCAATTCATAGTTCGATCCATCACCTGTCTGAAGTCCAGAGACATTAAACAAATCTGCTTAGACAATACTTGGGTGGCCAAACCCCATATGAGGTCCTGTTTATCAGCCAGATGTTTTTCCAGATCTTGACGGTTCTGGCGCAGTGGTGGCAAATAGACCTTTTGATATAAATGAACATTTCTCTATCTTACAGGAACTCCAAAACTTCTGGGATGAGCATTCAAATAAACATTCTGCCACTGAAGGAGTGCAGCAGTAACCAACACCTTCTGGCTGGATTCCAAAGGTTGGGGATCTGGTTTGATAGAAGATTGCAGTGAAGAAGGAGTTTGGCCCATTATATTGTGCAGCGGTGCCAGTTCCTGGTGTTCAGGGTACTAGAACTGTGATTTTGCCACCACATGCTGCTTGCAAGGACAAATGTTTTGTCTCCATTGATCAAGTAAATTTGCATCATGTGGCTGATGTTTCACAGCAGGCCACAAGGACTCCTGGGTAGTTCCCTAATCCCTCTCATTACCCTAGAGGAGATACCTCTGCAAATATTGAATAACAACAATATTGTTGCCCCCGGGCTGGAGAGAGAGGGCAGAGAATTAACTTTTATTGATACCAGTTATTAGTGTGATTGTAAGAAATACATCAGACATAGGAGTTCAGTTTTCTACTGATACTCAAAGCAACAGAGTTGCTCATGATGAGCCACCTTTGGAAGTGTTAACCAGTTCTCTTTTATCTCTTGAGTCTCCTGTTTTTACACAGACTACTTCTGGGTTTTTTGTTGACATAGAGGACTTTTCTACTGGTTCCTCTCACCTTTCACTACATGGCATAGTGGTTTTCCTCACTGGTTGCAACACACTTATCTAATCCCTCCATGGTCCTACTTGTGGATTGACATTTCATTTCTTTCTCTTTAATTTTGTGGATTGGATATGTAACTGCTTTATTCTTGCTTATAAATGGTTATTATCTCCCAGAACGCTTTGTTGTAGAACCGATAGCTGGGGTATTGAAACCTCACTTGTCCTCCCATAAAGTGTGAAGAGACCTGTCCCTTGCGAACACTTCTGTTTTTCCAGTTTCTGATGGAAATGTTTGGAATAAGGTCCCGATCAAATTTTGGGTCCTACAGAGACTTTACAAATTCCTTATGTTTTTAAAGTTGCTATAGACGATGTGATAACCCCAGGTGTTATTTCTGATGAATTAGATGTTAAAACTGTTTCTTCAATGCTCTCTAAGCTTGAATATTATACTGTTTTTGAAAGTGAGAATATGTACATGAATTCAGCAAATTATGGTGAAAAGCTTTGCTCTCATCACTACGCCCACCACTACCTACATAGCGCTAGTACTCCCCATACAATTCTTAACTATACACAATGGTGACATTGCCAAACACCACCAGCGGGGAGTCCCAAAACATATTCAGACAAATTCACATATTTTTCTGAGCACGATACTTTAGATACTGTTTCTTATTGTAAATTAAGCTTTAAAAAGTAAGGAAAAATATGCTGACCCAGACAAGATTAATTTACTCAAATGTGTTTGTTTCCGAACTTGCAATTAATGGCTGTGAATATTGGAGGGGAACAATTGATTTAAAATCAGTTTTGGCAAGTGCAGGTCATAGATGCCTTATTTCAGGTGTGCCTAATCCCAACACAGATGATTGCATTGAATGACACAATGCAGCAGACTACGTGCTTGGATCTAGCAAAAATTAAAGGTCTGAATGTGCCCAGTATTTCCTCTATGGCCGTGTTGAAAATTGTTAACACTTAGTAAATTACACTGAAGAACAACTCAATGGCATGATATAGAATAGTGCATTTAATAATACACTTTCATGTCCTAACAGGTGGTTATTGTGGCCAGTAGACACAAATGGTAGTCATGCACATTTTTTAAATTCCTCACAGGGGTTTAAAGCAAGCAGACCGGACCTCGTTATGTCCAGTCTCAGCAGTCAAGGGTGGTCACCACTTACAGCATGGGAAAGTTATGCCAGCAAAGGTTACAACATTCCTCTGTATATGTAGTAAAAGAACACCTCTCTCTCCTCTCTGATGACTTGGATTTACATGATTTCTTGCTAGGTTCGAACTCACCACGTTCTAAAAGGTTCCTTTAGGCCATTTACACTGAAATTCGGAAATGTTCCCAAATGGAAGCTGCTGTTTATTTAAAGCAAATTGATCACGCTAGTTTAGAAAAAGCATTGGCTGTTGTTGATAATGGAATGAATACATTGTCCTCTCATCTTTATATGTTAAATAGCATTGTATTGTCTGTAAACAGTATCGTACAGAATAACATGTCTTCTATGCAACATGGACAAAGTCAGCTTAGACCTATTATGCAGTTAAGGTGGACATTGCAAGTTTTAAAATCGAACCACATACCCTGGAAGCATTTGAACACAACAAAATTGTTTTTGACTTTCAAATTAACATTCAAACAACAAATAATGGCAAAGAAAGTTACTCATATAATGCTCAATATAGAAATATTAGAAAAATTGACTTTCACAGTAGCCAAAACACCATCAGCAGTATGGGTAGTTCATGGAGTTATCTCACTACCAATTTCAATGTTTCATTTTACATCTTGTTTGAAACATTTTCTATAGGCTTTAGGAGAGAGCCTTATTCATGAATTGTGAGAATTAACCTTCAATAACAGATGTGCAATTGGGGACAAAGAAGTTGTTTTAGCAGAAACAAATGCTAAATTCCTCTAAGCCACTTCATGACTGGTAAAAAGGTGACAATGCACGGGCATGTAATGCGCCCGTGGCCAATCTGGCATGTTACTTGAAGGGAGTACCAGTTTCCTGAGTCACTCAGTGTTTCAGTTACTTTCAAATGGAAGGTATTTGATGCTGAATGGCTGTGATGAGAGCAGGTGTCCCCTATGTGGTTTCTGTTTTTGAAATAGTGATCTGTAGTATTAATGTGCTATTTTCTCCTATGCATGAGATTAGAGTAGCTATTTTATGGCCTTCCATTCCAACCTTCAATGTTAATTTTAACAAGCTGAGCAGACTAAAGGCATTATTGTTTTGGAAAAACGTGGCACTTACATCTGCCCCTGAAACATTTGAACTGCAAGTTGCAAGGGCACCCTCTCAAATACAATCACTGTAAGACACTAACTCTCCCTGACATTTCAGTGAACATGTGAATTACATCTTTAATGCTTCTAACACCGCAGGTGATGCACAGTTTTTTAAGGCGGATGGGTCTGGCTTTGTCAGCACATTCCAGACTGATTTCCCGTGGTCCCATCTTTTATACACTCTTTGTTTTTTAGTGTATTTGGATGCATACCACTTGTGTTATTCCTAATTGGTGGTATTTTGGTTCTAATTTTGCAGCTCCGCAATGGATGTCCCATTTTTAATCCAAATGTTGATGGAACTACTGCATGTCTAGCTGTGACGTGAACGCATGATAGAGTACTTTGGTGCACCTTTACTGGAGGAACTAAATGAAAACTGGTCCTTGTCTTTTCAGGCAAATATGGTTCTATTATATGCAGCCTGTATCCCGCTGTCTTTGGTGCCCCTTCGAGTGAGCACTGGATATCTGTCTTGCAATGCAATTGGTATAATATATAGACATGGATTTGCAGATGTCCCAGTTGAGGGTTAATTTTTGGTGTTGTCCCATGAGCCTACCATTGCTTCAGGATGCCTTCTATGAGCCATTATATTCTTTGGATATGGATTCTGGGACTCCAGGAGTCCTTAATAATGGCTCTCCTACTGTGGGCACTGTACAGGATGCAATAACCTCGGCGGCGGCTGAGGGAATTGACCATGTTTGTTCCTTTGATTTGCTCCTCAAGGCCATTGTGTTTCTGTCATCTACAGAAGCAGGATCCGTTCTGCATTCCATTGACACTGACAATATGGTTGACATTTTGGAAGCATCCATTAATTTTTACATTTGCCCTTGTTTTTTACAAATTGTTTTGACTGATTTTGTGTTTTAAATTGAGATTTTCCTTAATGCCTTCTTTGTCTTGATTGTTGGAGTGAACATGTTGTATTCCCTTTTTTCATAATTTTATTACAATCTTTCTTTTCAAGACCAAGGGGAGGGTGTAGTGAGACCCTCTTTGACCCAGGTTGGTTCTCCACTTTAGCTTGGATTTATATTTTACACTTTACACCATGTGTAGGTTCTTTCTGGAGCAGCACTTTCTACCCACTTCTGAGGGTCCAGGGTTAGATTGACATCACTTGGCAGGGCATGACTCACAGCTGGCAGATGGAGGAATGCAGGTGCTGTAGCACGTGAGTTGGAAGTCTTTTGTGTCCCCGGGACTTCAGAAAACAGGCGACCAGTCAGCTGGCCTTTGGAGTCACTGTGGGTGTTGGGTTCAAGTGATAGGGGTCCAGTCCTTCTCTCCCACGAAAGTAGGGCAGCAGCTCAGCACAACAAGAAAGCAGTTCTTCCAGAGCAGCAGTCCAGCAGTTTGGCAGTCCTTGTAGCAGCACAAAAATCATTCTTCCTGGCAGAGTATCCACAGGACCAGACGTGTACGTAGTGAGAAATACAGAAGTCCGGTTCTTATACCCAGTGGTGCCTTTGAAGTGGAGGAGACTTCAAAGAAGTGCTTTGAAGTGCACAGAGGTCCTCACTTTGTGCCTTGGCTCTAGACTCACTACAGGGGGTTAAGAAGTCATTTGCATGTTAACAGGACACAGCCTTTTCCTGTGTAAGTGTGAGGCTGTGTAAAGCTCCTCCCTCCCATCCTGCCATTATGGCACATCAGTATGTTGTTGGCCGATCAGTTACACCTAAGCTCCCTTTGTGTGTGACTGTCTAGAGGGAATGCACAAGGCCCATCTGTCACCCCACTCCAGAAATGTATTGGAGATGGGCTGCAGGCACACAGGGCTAAGAGCAGGGAAATGTCAACTTTGTAAAAGTGGCATTTTCAAAATTGTAACAATAAATCGGATTTTCCTATTAGAGGATTTATCATTACATGTCCATAGGTACTAAACATGACATATCTACTCTTTCTCAATTAAGAATTACAGCTTATTAAATGTAATAAGGAATCCCCACTGTTATCCTATGAGAGAGGTAGGCCTCACAGTAGTGAAAAACAAATTTGAGAGTTTTTCACTACCAGGGTGTGGAAAACTTAAAAGTATATGCCCTGCCTTTTAATTTTGTGTGCCCTGCCCTATGGGCTACATAGGGCCTACCTTAGGGGGGACTTATATGGAATAAAAGGGGAGTTTAAGACTTGGCAAGGGGTTTTAAATTCCAAGTCAACATGGCAGCGTGACTCTGCATTCATGCTTCAATGGCAGGCCTGGAACATGTTTCAAAGTGCTACTTAGTGGGTGGCACAAGCAGTGCTGCAGGTCCACTAGTAGCATTTAATTTACAGGCCCTGGGCACATGTAATGCACTTTACTAGGGACTTATGATTAAATTAAATATCCCAATAATGAATATGCCAACTAAACTATGTTTTAGGGAGAGAGCACAAGCACATTAGCACTAGTTAGCAGTGGTAAAGTGCACAGAGTCTTAAGGCCAACAAAAATGAATTAATCAAATTGGGAGCAAGCAGGCAAAAAGATCACCCTAAGGATAACACATACATTTTACTGTTATTTGTAGACAGAGCTACTGTTGCTCATCAAATAGTTATCCTTCCCTCCTCCTCCTCCATCAACTGCTTGTTACCGTCTCTAAAGAAACTACAAGATATGTGTTTCTCCCAAAATCAGAGACTGTCATGAGTAGCCCACTCGGCATTCTGCATTTTCCATTGTGATTCCATACTGTTATATCTCTCAAATCTCTACTGTTGATGCATAACGTGGTCACTTTGGATTCACTGCTACCTCAAGGGAACCACCATCAATGACTGTTTTCTACTGGTACTGTGCTTCTCTTTTTACCAGTGCAATCACTTTAAAGATCAACCATTAGTGCAACTTTCTCTGTGGCCATGCTTATTCTGGCATTCGAGTGGTGATGGTGGTAGTCATGCAGTAGTGTAAGTACATATTATTAATAACATTCCTAGTTTATTTTCTTTAGCCTGTTAAAAAAAAAAAGTTAAGGACTGCGGCAAAAGTATAACACACTTTTGGTCAATCTATGAGCCTCCCTATGTAGACACTGTCAGATGATCTATCCCTGCTGTGACTTTATCAGCATTTGCTACCAACGCTGCTGTAACTTGAAATCTTCTGCCGCTGGATGTCTCTTTTGATTTTTTCCGATAACCAGGCTTCAGCACAGTTTCTGCCATTGCAGGGAAGTCTATCATCTACTCCTTTCAGAACTCATGCCAACAAGACTCAAAGTTATGCGAGAAAAAACTGCTTCATCTTGGAAATCACAAAAATGAAGTACAAGCTTATTACCATACCTGTGGACAAATTCACTATTACTTAGTAGATATTCTCCAGTGGCCTTTGACATTCACCTCAGACTAGCCATATAACATATATTAAACCAATATTTCTTGTGGAGGTTGTGAGTAATGCTTTTTAGGCTCTCTTTACAAGTGGCCATGTTTATTGCACCTACATATCAAGTGCAATAAAAAGCACCTATTACTAGTTTTTCCCCTAAACTGAGGCATAGCAGGAGTCATCACACATATCAAGAATCAGCGGGCCAGTTATAATGGAGGTCTTAGTGTTATTTAGTGGATGAATGTGTGTATTCTTTTTTCACAAAGGTATCATTTTACTAGATAATTATAATTGGTAGCTAATGGTTTGTAAGTATGTTTTTATAGTTCCATAGTTTCATTTTTTTATAGCTAACTAAATCACATTAAAGTTTAGATTTTTCAAAAATAAAACTTAAATATATTTTGAACTCGGAGGACTGTAGAGGTACAACAAACACAGCTCAACCAACCTGAGGAGAGGGGCATGGCTTTAGAACAGGCAGGCCCCATTTCACCATTGTCAAGATAAAGCACATGAAAAGGCAAAGAGGTTTATTTCCATCTAGCCCACAGAAATTCCAGTTTTGGGTGGTCTACTGTTTATGCTAATCAGATTGGTTGATATTGGGGCCAATGTGATTGGCCAAATGGTCTGTACCAGCCCCGTGCTTGGCAGACAGGCAGTGCTGGAATAGGAAAAACTTTACTCTGGGAACCCGTAAATTGGAGGTCAAGGTGGGCAACAAAAAGGGGATGAAGTCACAAGGGACGGAGTTATGAAAAGCAGTTTGGGAGTCAAGTTATACATTTTTTTTTTTTTAAAGTCTGTCACAAAAATCTTGGCACCAATGAAAAAACTTGACAGTAAATCTCTCCGGGCTTAATTGGCTGCAAAGGCTCAATTTTAATGGGTTGAAAGCTGCTGTGGCAGAGAACTCTTTGTGCCCAGTAAATCTCAGGGAATAACAATAGTGGTAAGATAATTCTGGTATAAAGCACTTGCTGGAGAGATCTGTATTTTGTTTAGCCATAGTTCTGAGTCACAAAGTAGCACAGAGGGTTAATGTGTCTCCTGGAGAGCACATCGTGTAACATGCAGATGACAGGTTATTATGTTACATAGCTAGGTAAGTGGGTCAATACTTTTGACACATAGATCCTTTCATTGCTTGCAGTTCATAAATAGCAATCCTTCTAATATAGCGCAGCGAGCTATGAACCAACATCCAGAACCTGCATGCAAATTGCAGTACATGGGTTTAGAACCTTCTTGTTTTTTCTTAATGTGTTATTATAAGGTTGCTTTAAAAAGCCTCCTTAGGTAGTAATAAAGGACTACATCAAGCAATGCATTGCATTTTAAATCCTGTTTTTGTGTTTCTTCCAGCTATGCAACCTTAGCATATAATCCCTACCAGTAAAGACGATGTGTGACTCCTACACCTTGAAACCGCCATTGTCTTTTGTAACATCCTGTACACTGATTTACACTGAACATGTGTATGATTTAATGTTGATGTGTAATGTGTGAATGTGATATAAAGTGCTCTGACACCCTATAGTGGGATGGTTAGCACTATCAAAATGTTAAATACAAAATTAGCAAGTGCTATTTAAATAGTTTTTCCCGTAAATACTACTACATCTGACATTCTTACAATGCATGGATACCTCTTATGTATAGGAGTTGACCAACATCTAAAACCTGCTCCAAATCTAAGGTCCTTATTTAGGACAAGTGGAATTGCACCCAGAGAAGTGACATTTTTCTTGCGCCTCTTAGCACCCCCCTAACGCCACCATGTGTGTGCCATATCTAAGATACCATGCACCATGGCAGTAGTTAGGGGAACTAGCGTAAAAAATGTTGACGCTAGTTTGGAGATTTTCAGGATTAGCGTAACATTTTTTTACTCTAATCAAGCAAAGCCCATTGAGGCCCATTGGAAACAATGCCATGCCTGCTAAGTGCCGAAATCAATGATGCAAAGAAATATCTTAGATTTCTTTGCACCATTTTTTCAGCCCCCCAAATGGAGGCACACCCCCTTTGCATACATTATGCCTGGCACAAGCGTAATATAGCACAAAGTGTTACAAGTGTATGCATTGGCCACTATGTAAATTTGGAGCTGCAATTTATGCCTCGTTGGGCCACACTAGCATAAAGAAGTGACACTAATGTGGCAAAAGCGGGTGTTAGGGGCTCTTAAATCTGCCCCTTAGTTTCTCTGAACTACTGATGAAGTGATGACAGGCTGTGGGCCTTTGTTTCCCCATTGCATTGGCAATAGGTGTTATGGTGCAGGTAGCTTCCAGTCAGGATTATACTCCAACAAAAGAAGGGCTGATGGCCTTTTAAATTTGCCCTTTGTTTGTGCCCAGCTGGAAGTGAAAATAAACAATCCCTCTAACTGCCTGCACGTTACTGCTGCGAACAGAAAGCAGACAACTGAAAAGTAAGCAGAAAACGTGGGGGTGCTGCTTATTTGTATCCTGGTGTTTTCAAACTACACCAGGACCGATTCAGCATACTTCATGGGACCAGACGGATGCCAAATACGGCTAAATAATAGCTGCCGGATTGGGGATCCGTCTGATTCCCTATTCATTTTTAGCAATGTGCACTGGAAAATAATTTAGAACTTTGAATGCAGCAGCACATTGAGTAGCAGGATAAGTGAGTCCGAATAACCTGCATTTGACTCAGTATTATTGCATTCAGTGGTATGCTCTTGCAGGAGAGAGAAGAATCTGTCAATGGTGCGGAATCATGATCCAGCTCCAAAGAATATGTATTTGAAGGTTAGGTTATGACACCTCTATTTTATATATATGTTTCATTCATTCTCCTGAACCCATCAGATACTATTCAGAAGGCAATATCTAAACACTAACACCCTCATTATGATATTGACAGTAAAAACCGCCTACCGCTGTGGTGACGACCGCCAAAATACTCTCATCGCGGCTACCATCCATCCGCCATGTTATGATCACTGTCGGACTTCCGCCACAAAAAGGGCAGAAATCTGGCAGTGATCATACTGGTGGATATTGTTAAGCTGGCGCTGTTCCCACCAGCACCACCATGCCAGTAGTACGCTGCCAGCTGTATTATAACCAATAATATGGCCTGGCGGTGTTCTGCTGGCGGGGCGATACCAACGGTAGCAGTGCCCCTTCCGTTCCCTGCCGGAAGACCTCCTCACCCAAGGTAAGCTGAGCTTCTGACAGGGGAAGGGGTGGGAGGGTGGGGGTGTTGTGTTGTTGTCTGAGTGTGTGAGTGCATATGAATGCATCTGTGTGTGTTGTATTGTATGCGTGGGTTTATGCGTGTGAGTGAATGCGTGTAAAAATGGTGAAGTGAGTGCGTTTCTGCATGTCAATGTGATTGTTTTAAGACTGTGTGTGAGCATGTCTGGAAGTATGTGTGTATGCCAGTGTGTGTACGAATACATATATGCCAGTGTGAGTGATTGGGTGTATGCATAGTGCGTGTCTGAGGGTGTGTGCGTGTCTGGGGGGTGGGGGCGTGTGTGAAGATCGGAGGGGGTGGGGGTGTGTGATTATGGGAGGGGGTGGGGTGTTTGAGGATCAGAGGGGGTGGAGGGTGTGTGAGGATCGGAGGGGGTGGGGGAGTTTGGATGGAGGGGGGTGGGGAGGTGTCAGGTGTGTGTTGGGGGATGGAGGAGCTGCCTACCGGTGACAGGGAAGGAATTCCCTGTCACCGGTAGGGCCTACCGCCATGGTTTTTATGGCCATGGTGGTTGGCAGACTCATAATGCCGCCGACTGTACTATGCCAGCCGCCGGGCTGGAGATTGACATCTCCGGGCTGGCGACTCATACAGCCATGGCGGTATGAGTGGAGAAATGGCCGGTTGGCTGCAGCCAACCCGCCATTCTCATAATGTGGCGGTATGTACGAACCGCCTGTTGGTAGTACTACCGCCACATTTCCATTCACCGCTGGGGTCATAATGACCCCCTAATTCTTTTTGATCTTAAAAACTTAAATGGACTTCTTCTCCCTTTTTCTGGTTACACTCTTTATTCAAAATAAATACCGTACCCCTACTTGTTCTTGGCTGTTTTGCTTCTCTTCCGCATTCGAAAGTCACTACCTCTTATCGTCTTTTTCCAGTTTGAGCGTGCTATCATTGCCTGCTCACCTTAAAGCTCTTTTTTCTTCCCACAACATCTCTAACTTCTTTTTAATGCCCCCTCCTTTCATAGCCACCCTTCTTTATCTTCTCCTCAATCGGCATCTCCTAGAGCCTCCCTCCCATTTGTGTTCCCTTGGTCTGCTAAAATGATTCTAGTGAGCCACCTTTCCCTGTCTGTCAGACTCTCCTAAATAAATGCATCCATTACTGACTCTTAATGGCATCACTCCTAGTCTTACTCACTCGCCTTCGTCCTTAATCAGTGAGGCCCCTTGCATCCAATCGACTCCACCCTCCTCTAAGTAAAAACTCCCTCACCCTCCCCTTCCCATCCTGTATGTATACAGACCATCCCATATACTCTGTTGGACCATACTGGGAAGGGTGGGAGGGAACTAGAAGGAAGGCGATGGAGTAGGGCTAGGAGTAATGCCATTAATGGTAAGTAATGGACGCATTACAACCCATCCCTCCCTTGCCTTCCTTCTTAACCAATGAGATGTAGCAAGCGAAAAGAAATGAACAGCTGAGTCAGAAAAGAACCAAAGAAAAGAGAGAGAGCCCAAACAGTGGATCCAACAGAAAATCCAGACAGTCTCACTCAGTAAGCCGAAAATGGAAAAACCCCAAAATAGACGGGGAAGCCCAAGGCAGAGCCTAACAAACCCCAACCACAGAGGCTCCCTGCAATGTAATCACCAAAGACCCCAATTAAAACCAAGGACAAAGAGCCAACGGCAACCAAGCAACTGGAACAAAAGGCCACCAACATTAATTGCAAAGCCCAACCAGAGAAATGGTGAACCAAACCAGGAACAAATGCAAACACCCGAACCATCCAGAGGAGGAGCCCGAAGAAGAAGGGAGAGTGCAGAAGGGAAGAGCCCATGCCAGACCACCCCTCAACATGCCAGAATCAAAAGAAAGGCGTCCTGGAGCCAGCATGGGGCAAAACAAAAGGACCGAACCCCGTATACAGTCCTGCACCAGAAACGACCAGACCCACATGTCAGAAAGTGCAAAACAGACCCCAAGATCAGGGACAAGGACAGCAGCCGGCACTGAGGCAGGTGAGAAACGGTCCCTGGAACAAATATAAGCCCTGAGACAAACATAATAGAAACAAGCAGGCACAACTCCCTGCCACCGACTAACATAACAAACAGGCCGGGCTGCAGGGAGAAATATACTAGAGAAAGGAAAGGCACTGCGCAAAAGATCCACCCGGACAGGTCCACCCATGGAAGGTAACCAGCAATCTAAGACACAACTGAGCCCGGAGGAAACACGCAAAAAGCCCAAAGCAAGCACGCCCAGGAAGGTGGAATGGGCCGTGCCATGCCAAAGGACAAAAGAACGCAGCACCAGACCGTCCCCCCAAACCAGCACCACCGGAACCCACAGGATATCCTGCAGGACAGGGAACAGCAAAAGGCAGGGGCAGAGAGGCCAGAGACCCACAGATCTAAACAACACCTGGACAGAAATGTATGTTGTATGGGTAGAACTCACACATCCCAGACCTAGCGCGGAATAGCACGGTACACCCCCACGGACTGAGCCAAGCACCAACCCCGGCTGGAAAAAACGACACCGACACCGACACCAACAGGCACAGAAACATGAGGGGAGAAGGACTGACCTCGAGACCAGAAACAGGTATCCAACAGAAAGCCAACAAGACCAAAGTTCATAGTAAAGCCATGGGCCACAATGACCCGACCCCAAGGAACAGAAACACTTTCAAAGGGCAAGGCAAGTAAACATGCAGTAAAGGCCTCAGAGAACAGGGCGTGGAATCGCCCACCAAGAGCACCTGACCCACAACAGAAGAAACAGCAAGGCAGTAACCCACAGGACCTCTGATCATCAAGCCAAAGAAGCACTCCCAGCCCTCAGCCATAGCCCAGATAAGAAGGAAGCCAGTCTACTACACAGCTGCAACAACCCAGCACACGGAACCAGAGCAGCCAAGAGAGCAGAGCACACAGCAGGCACCCCAAAGGCCATAGCCAGCGAAATGAAGACCAGCACCAACTAGATTTGCAAAGCTGCTGAGAAAGACCAGCGGACCAAACTGGTATCCCAGTACTACTAGCCCCGTAACCAGGGGCAAATGGTATAAAAGTGACAGCAGAGAGAGCACTGCATACTGACCAAAGGCAGCCAAGCTGGAGAGACAAGAATAAAGTTCTGAGCAGCAACCACCACCTCCCCACAAAGAAGGGCACAACAACCGCAGAAAATGATGGAAATGAAGCATAGCAACAACCTGCCCCACCAACAGAACCACGACCCAACAGGAACCAGAAAGGCATGGAAACACAGCAAGTGGAGAAAAGCGGGAAAACAGAGTCCCCTCGAACCCTGCCACCAGAAAGGATGGAACACCCACAAGAAAACCCGCACAGGTGCCAGAAGAGGTCATCACGCCATATGGGAAACAAACTTCTGCACCCAAGAAGTAGAGGGTGCCCCAAAACGGCACCCCGAAGAAACAGGAACAGGCACACTGTCCCAGAATGGACCCTAAGGCACCAGCCACCACAACCAGGACCCGCAACACAACTCCCACAGAAAAGGTGCACCCATCCAAACCACAGAGAGGAACGAGCTGTGGACGTGGGGAAAAGGAACTTCCAATGAGTCATAAGGTGGCGACAGTACACACCACTGAAAAGCAGGAAACAGACAACAGACACACCGCAAAGATGGGAAAGGACCATAAAGACCATAAAGAAAATGCAGTGTGAGGGGAGACAGGACCTGAACCACCAGGCCGGAGATGACTCCCAGAACCCCATCCGAAGGCCACAAAGCCAACCCAGCCACCAGGAAGGCAACTGACAAACACTAAATGCAAACCCAGGAAGCACGTGGCCTGGTAGGCGCAAGGCGGAAGCTGCCAGAAGGACTGCAGAGAAACAAAAGAAAGGAACCCAAACACAGTCCTCCACGAAAGAAAGAAAGAAACAGCCATGTTGTCAAAAGACAGCACAGGAGGGAAAGGAAACCAGACACCCCCGGACCAGAATCCACAACAGACAGTGTGAGGCACGGAGACCTGAACCATAGTAGCTTCGCCAAGAGTTATACATCTCACAGTAGAATAACGCGCATCCAGCCATGGGCCTGCATCACCGCAATGCCAGAGATAGACACACAACAGAACAGTGTCCCAAAATGTGGAAAATCAGTGTACCAGAGGCACAAGGCGGTGTTGGGGAACAAGGAAAAGTAGAGGATTCTCTATAAATGATGAGAATACTAAAGTACTCCTGTTAATATCGCTAGACTTTACCTGCAATCAAGTTACAGATGTAGAAATGATATCACAGAAGCATACTGAAATTAAGAAAAAGTCACCCATAGCACTTTGAAATTGTGGCAGCCAAGCATGAGGCCAAAGTTGACCTCAGCAAGACAAGGATCGGGACCTGCAGGCAACCGAGTGACAGCACGAACCAGAAGTCCAGCACATATCACAATAAACAAAGAAAAATGGGACCAACCGTGTCTTACCACCCATCCACCATACTTCCGATACATGCGGAGATCCTCCAAGGCGCTGACCTGGAAGCGCAGCCCCAGCTACAGCAGGACCGCTGGACTCCAACACGGCTCCTGCAGGCAGTGCTCCGACCGCAGCCACGCAGAAGACATGAAACAAACCCAACCAGGAAATCACTGATGAGAACTCTGCTCACGGTGGGGAACCCAACAACAAAGCTCCCAGGCCATGCCTTGAAGGGAGAAGACAGAAAAAGGCAAGTCCAAATGGAGACAAAAAAGAACGGGACAAGGAGGAGGACAGAGGGAGTTTTATTTAGAGGAGGGAGGGGTCTATTGAAGACAAGGTGCCTCATTGTTTAAGAAGGAAGACAAGGGAGGGACGGGGCTAATGGATGTTCTCTGAAATCTCATGTTTCTTCAGCCTCTTGCTTTTACCCACTGACCTGTTCATTTCCCTTCCACTGGCTTAATTACCTGTCTTACAATGTCTCAACATGCATTTCTTTTGTACCTGTGCTCTACACTAGATGCAAAGTAAAAAACCTGATCTGGGTTTGCTTTTTATGCACACAGCTCTGACACAAACCTTCCATTTAGTGTTTATAACAATACAGAATATCTGAATAAAGTGCCTTCTTTTATATATTTTAGTGTGAATCTAATCTATTAGTTAGGAGACAAGAGATCCACTCACACTAGGCTGATTATACCCAGTACAAGACAAAAAGTGACATTGTGGGTTGAAAGTCCTCACTGAGAAAGATATATGTCAAAATATTAAGTACAAAAATATTGTGCTACAAAGACATAATGCCAGAATATTGACTACCAAAACGTAGAGAGGTTAAGTGTAGATTTACCATTCTTTAGTCCATATTGATGTACCTTTTTATCTTTATATTCTCAAGGTACATATATGTGGAGCAAAGAATAGTAAATCTATACTTTTCTACTTACACTTACAATATAGTAATCAGTAATAGTCAGTAATGTGGCTAGGATATGTTTGTTCCACAATAATTAAAACTCAGTATTCTGGTTGGATACAAACTGGGGCATGTGCTCTTTTTTTATAATGCACTGAAACAATGAGAATATTTCCAAAATCATTCAACACCATAAACGTATCAGATTTCGATTGTGAAAAATCTACTCAAAAAGGTTTCCCACTGATCTTTGCAAGTGTACAAAAGTCCTCAGAAGCAGTTGTGAAGATCTGCAACAGATCTAGATTTCTAGGAATATTCCCATGGACAAAAGTTACTCATGCACATTATCTGTTAGGCGGATGCCGATTTTCACATGAGTATCTCAGGCATAAATGTACGTATGCACAATATAGGAAATTGGGTTACTGGTTGAGGGGGGTAAAACCTTACTCAAACATCAACCACAGTCCTTGTGAGGGTGAAGTCACAAGCAAACTCCAAATGAACCCATGGTCAGAAGTCTGGTAGCTTGGCACAGAGCAGTCGGGCTTAACTCAGAGGCAATCTAGAAAGTATTTCTGCAACATTTCAAACAGTAATAAAATGAAAACACATCATAAAAGGCATTCCACACCAGATTAGGAAAACAGAGTAGATTATAATAAATAAAACAAGGGTAAAGTGATAAAAATCCAATCAGTAGTTCCAGAAATATCCAATTTTCAAGATTTGAGTGAAAATAGTGCCAAAATGCTGGGGATAAAAATAATGCGAAACCAGGAGAAAGTCACAAGTTCAAGCTGATCGAGATGAAGCATGGGTCAGACACAGGGACCTGGTTAGTCAGGCTGGTGCTTAATGGTGGTCATCACTGCGAGCACTAGATATTGTAGCACGAAGGGTCGGGCTGACAGAACTTTGCATTGGCAGGCTGTGCAAGTGACAAGGTTTGGGTGCCAAAGGTCCTCTTTGCTGTCGTGAAGAGCCCAAAAACTTCAAGTCCAACTCTCTGAGGCAACACCAAGGGTCCAGGACCTACGTGCACCACTTGGGGGTCAGGGACTTGCTCCAGCATGATCTGGGTGTTGGTTCAGGTGTTTGTGAGTCTGTTATGTCCCTGTGGCACTGAACAGGAAACCAGCAGACTAGCCCTTGAAGTCACTGTGGGAGTGTTGGGTTCAGCTTCAGGTCCAAAGTCCTCTGACTCAGGTAGCAGGACAGCAATCAAAAAAGGCTTTCGTCCAGCAGGGCAGCAGTCCATTAGAGTATCGGTTCTTTAAGCAGCACAACAGTCCTTCTTCTTGGCAGCGTTTCCACAGGCCCAGAAGTGTACTGAAGAGTTGGTGTCTGAGGTCCAATATGTATACCTGATTCTTCCTTTGTAGTGGGAGAAGCTTCTAGAGGTATCCCTTTGAAGTGCACAGGTATCCTGCCAACCTGGTCCTGGCTCCAGACTCACTACTTGGGGTATGCAGCCCTTTGTGTGGAAGCAGGACGCAGACTATTCAATTGTAAGTAGGGCTGTGCCCAGCTCCTCCTTCCAATTCTGCAAGTGATGTCCCTTCCAGGCAAACCTAAACTCTCTATTGTATGTGGCTGTGTTTAAGAGGCATACACAAAGTTCAAGTGTCAACAACATCCAGTGATGTGACACAGAGATGAGCTACAGGCACCAAATGACTGAGGCAGGAAAATGCCACATTTCTAAAAGTGGCAGTTTCAAACTCGTAATTTAAAAACTGACCACCATAAAAGTAGATTTTTCATTACAATTCCAAAGACACCAAACATGAACTGGTTACCTGATCCCATCTGGATGTTACAGCTTATTAAATGTAATAAGGTAACTTAAATGTTATCCTATAGGAGGGATAGACCTTGCATTAGTGAAAAAGGAATGTAAGAGTTTTTCACTACCAGAACATGTACTATCTAAAGGTGTATGCACAACTTTTAAATACAGCGGACCTTGCCCTCTGGGCGGTCCAGGGCCTACCCTAGGGGTCACTTATACGTATTAAAAAGGATGGTTTTGGCCTAGAAAGTAAAGTTCAGTCCTTTTACTCCTGGGACAGATGCAACAAGGAGCAGGCCAGCAGAGCAAAGCAACAAGCAGAGTGGCAGTCTTTCCTAGAGCATCTAGCTCTTCTTCCTAGCAGAATGTCCAGAAGGATTCTAAAGTTGTGTCCTCAGAGGTCCAATAATTATTTTCCTTTTTGCCTTTGAAGTAGGAAAATTTCACAGGAATGTCTTTGTAGTGTTCAAGACCCTGCCTTTCCTGCCCTGGCCCCAGGCAAGTTCCAGGCAGTTGGAGACTGCTTTGTGTAAGGACAGGTACAGCTCTATTCAGGTGCAAGTGTCAGCTCCTCCCACCACTCTAGCCCAGGAACAGCCATCAGGATATGCAGGACACACCTCAGCTCCCTTTGAGTGACTGTCTAGAGCGAATGCACAAACAGCCTAACTGTTATTCTGACCCAGATGTGTATTCAGCAGACAGGCAGAGGCACGGAATGGTTAAGCAAGAAAATACCCACTTTCTAAAAGTGGCATTTTCAAACTCACAATTCAAATGTCAAGTTCACTAAAATATGTATTTCTAAATTGTGAGTTCAAAGACCCCCGAATTCCATATCTCTACCTGTTCCCATTGGGAAATTACACTTAAACAATATTTCAAGGCAATCCCTGTGGTTCTTTATGGGAGTGAAAGGCCTTGCAGTAGTGAAAAATGAAATTAGCTGTATTTCACTGTCATGACATGTAAAACACGCCAGTATGTGTCCTACCTTTTAAATATACTGCACCCTACCATGGGCTGCCTTGGGCCTACCTTAGGGGTGACCTACAGGTAATAAAAGGGAAGATTCGGCCTGGCAAGTGGGTGCACTTGCCAGGTCGAAATGGCAGTTTAATACTGCAATCACAGACACTGTGATGGCAGGCCTGAGCCATATTTATAGGGCTAATCATGTTGGTGGTGCAATCAATGCTACAGGCCCACTAGTACTATTTGACTTACAGGCCCTGGCACACACTGTGCACTGTACTAGGACTTACTAGTAAATCATATATGCCAGTCATGGAGAACCCAGTCACCAATACATTTTAGACAAAGGACCATGGTAAAGTGTCCGTCCTAAAGCCAACAAAAGCAGGTCAGAATAAATCAGAGGAAGAGGGCAAAACGTTTGGGGATAATCCTGCAAAAGGTCCAAAAGTCACAGATACAGGAAGGATCATGGACCAATTGGAAGCCTGAGTGCTCCTACGGTTTTTAAAAAAGTATCCATGTAAAGCTCAGAATACCCTACATGAAAAAAATATAACAAGGAGGCTGTTGATTGCTCAATGCTTTTCAGCAGGAAATCATAGATAGAGCACAGCCTTAGGCAAAAGTCTTTCTGTTATGTAATAATGTTTTTAAGTTGAAACAGGGATCGCCAGAATGTCAGAAATCACTAGAATTCAGAAATGTGGAGAAAGTCCACGAGGGAAAGCTAGGGCAGGGAAAGATTATTGTTTTACTTGGGCATCACTCTTTAATCCAACAAGCAATAGTCTCATTACATGATACGTTTTGAATTAATAATCATACATATATTGCTCGAGTCACTAAGCTGGGACCTCACAAGAGAGGGCAGTCGGGGTTCTTTACTCTGGAGCCCTGCGCTCCTGTTACCACGTGTATTTAAATATTAAAATGTACAGACCTAACCTGGTCCCTCATAATGCAGCCAACGCTACCACACCACGTGTGTGCTCTGTGGATTTCCAGTCAGAGTGGGTCCATGCAAAAACGTCTACGAGGTTTGTATCTTCACAAGCCTCTATTCACTGTTGTTAATTAATGTGAAAATTAACCATCTTGGAAATGGTAGTGCGCTAATAGAACTTATAAAGATTTTTTCAAGTGCATCTTTAAGATGCTTGAAATATCTGTAGACTAGCAGCAGTACATGCCTTCATCGCACGGCATAAGAAGGTTGACGAAAGTCTTAGTTCTTGCATCAATCTCCCTTTTTGCACAGGAGGAAATGTTTGTGAATCAAATCATACACATTTAATATCCATAAAGAATAGGTGTAGATAAAGTAGATAATTCACTTTTCACTGTCGTAAATCTAAGCCACGTTGAGCACGCAAATGGCATTTATATAGTAGGAACTGCACATCTTCTGCAAGGATATGTCAATAACTTGAGAAAAAAGAAACCGCTATGATCTACTGTACTGCCTTATGGCATTTCCATTTTTGCTGTTTCATCTATTTCTAAAATTAGTTTTAGGGCCTGATTTAAAATTTGGCATACATAATACTTCATCACAAGCATAATGGATATCCTGTTCACCTTATTACAAATGCATTATATCTTGTGTAATAAGGTGGATGGTAAATCTGTCACATTTGCGATTAACTCGTTTGCTAAACTCTTAATTAGGCCCATAGTCTTTAATATAACTCATTCATTGTAATGTGTCATTTCGAGAGCCACTTGCCTATAAATCCACTGCCAGACTCGAAGAAGTGCAAAGTGTTGTGTAAGATCTGTGTTCTTGCAAAAACACGTCTCCTTCTTTCATCTCATTTTCACTATCTTCTCAGAAAACAACTGGACTAATTTCAAAACGATGAATTTGTCAACAAGACTCTCAGAGACGTTGGACATTATTTTCTAAAATGAGCTTCTACAACGCCAACAATGAGCATTTACAATGCCATGAAAACACAACATAGATGATTATACATGTAAATAGCTGCCACAGCAAATTGAGAGATATCCTTCCATATGTAGAAAAGTACACTTACAGAAGTCCTTAGACTACCACACATCCATTTAAATTGCTCAAACATACAGGTCTCACGCACACAGACCACCAGAAATGGCGTTACCTATGCACTGGGTCACCATGCACACAGCCCATCAGACATACGGGCAACCATGCAGACAGGCTAACTCACAGAGGCTCATATGCACAGATATCACAGATGCAGGCCAGGGCCTGACTTGGCGTAGCAGGCATCTGGTGTTCTCCCGGGTGGCTGGAAGGTTTGAGGCTGGTTTTTGAGCAGTGGGGGCCGGTTTTGTGACTGGGGGCTGGTTTTGCAAAGTGCTGCAAACTCGGCCTCCAAAACAGCAGCAAGCTTGCGTTTGCACACTCCCTGTGATGTCTTAAAACTGTGTGTGGTACTTTTCCATACACAGTTTTAGGACATCACTATGCGTACAAAGGTACACCCCCCTGTGGGGGTGCTGGTCAGAAAAAGATGCCGGGGCTGCTTTGGGTTTACAGTCCAGCCATTATACAGATAGCCATAAAGCCCCACACAATACTTCTAAAATAAACACACATGCAGGCTTAGATAGACTGTGGGATGTACAGTGTGATTAAGGACAGCTGGGCTAATTGATGTCTCTTCAATTCCTCCTAATCTTTAGCCCCTCTGTTCAGAAAATCAAATTTGAATATGAAAAAAGAGCTCAGTGTCAATGTTGTTTATATTGTGTCCACCCCACGGACAAAGCACATGTACTTGAGTACCTGTGTCAATTCAATTCTTACACTCTATGGATTAATCACTTTAGGGAATGATACAATTCATGCCCATTCCACCCTAGACTTCTTTCGCCTCGTCACTCTTATGTAACACTGCTGCTCAGTAACCTAGGGTTTGAAAAAATGTGCCTTATTCAGAAAAACATTTTGCATGCCTAAGGTGAACAACATGTGGAATTTCAGGTGTAAAATGTACATCTTGATTCATAGAATCAGGATTTCAGTATTATTACCCCAACCAAATTCTATATCTAAGTATAGAATTTCTCCCAAAATGATTGGTTGTACACAGTCAGAAAGTTAAGCACGGGAAGTGGTGTTCATTCGGATTGGTAAAAGGAGTCTGTTACAAATGTGGTCTTCGGTTGGCAGTCTGGTTACCCCTTGTCACTCTAGTCAGGGTAAAGGAAAATCACCCTCAGCTAACCCCGCTCTCCCACTTGGTAGCTTGGCACGAGCAGGCAGGCTTAACTTCAGAGTGCTAGGTGTAAAGTATTTGTACCAACACACACAGTAACTTAATGAAAACACCACAAAAATACAAGTTTAGAAAAATAGAACATATTTCTCTAAGCAGAACAAGACCAAAATGATAAAAATACACAAGTCAAGTTATCAAAAAGAGCTTTCATGTAATTTTAAACACAACGCTAATGCTGTTAGCATGAAAATTTACCTGGGTGTGTCAAAAATAACCCTGCACAGGCGAGTGTGCGTCAAAAAGGGCTTGCGATGCGTCAATATCACTCACTAGCAACACCATGTGTTGTTTCTCCTTCAATCGAGTCTGCGTGCATCGTTTCATCTCTCTGCAGGAGATCGATTCGTCGATTCGAACAGCACTCTCAGGGCCGGGTAGGCCTTGCGTCATTTTTACACAACCAGTGATGTTTGCATCAGAAATCCTGCTGCACGATGATCCGAAAACCACCCAGCGCGGGTTGCGATCTCACCAGCCTCCGTCAGCGATGCTGTGCATCGTTTCTCCAGCCACGTACATCAGTCTTTCTGTCGCGCTGCAGGCGAGCGTCGATTTTCAGCCACGAAGCCGGCGGTGCATTTATTTTTCATCCGCGGATCGTAGTTGCATCTATCTTTTCCCCGCACGGTGGTCAGTGCGTGGATTTCTCACTTTTGACCTGCCAGCTTCTCCTTTCAGGGTCCCAGGAACTGTATAGGCACCACTTGGCAGAGTAGGAGTCTCAGCAGAGGCTCTGGGTGCTGGCAGAGAGAAGTCTTTGCTGTCTCTGAGACTTCAAACAACAGGAGGCAAACTCTAAATCAAGCCCTTGGAGAGTTCTTCACAATAAGGAAGGCACACAAAGTCCAGTCTTTGTCCTCTAGCACAGGCAGAAGCAGCAACTGCATGATAGCTCCACAAAGCACAGTCACAGGCAGGGCATCTCTTCTTCCTCAGCTCTTCTCCAGGTAGAGGTTCCTCTTGGTTTCCAGAAGTGTTCTAAAGACTGTGGTTTGGGTGCCCTTCTTATACCAATTTTGCCCTTTGAAGTAGGCTTACTTCAAAGAAAAGTTTCCCTAGTTTGTGAAATTCTGCCTTGCCCAGGCCAGGCCCCAGACACACACCAGGGGGTTGGAGCCTGCATTGTGTGAGGGCAAGCACAGCCCCTTCAGGTGTGAGTGACCCCCTCCTCCCCTCCCTCCTAGCACAGATGGCCCATCAGGAAATGCAGACTACACCCCAACTCCCTTTGTGTCACTGTATAGTGAGGTGCAACCAGCCCAACTGTCCAACTGACCCAGACAAGGAATCCACAAACAGGCAATCACAGAAATGGTTTAAGAAAATGCTCACTTTCTAAAAGTGGCATTTTCAAACACACAATCTCAAAATCAACTTTACTAAAAGATGTATTTTTAAATTGTGAGCTCAGAGACCCCACACTCCACATGTCTATCCGCTCCCAAAGAGAATCTACACTTTAATCATATTTAAAGGTAGCCCCCATGTTAACCTATGAGAGGGACAGGCTTTGCAACAGTGAAAAACGAATTTAGCAATATTTCACTGTCAGGGCATATAATACACATTATTCTATGTCCTACCTTAACCATACACTGCACCCTGCCCTTGGGGCTACATAGGGCCTACCTTAGGGGTGCCTTACATGTACGAAAAGGGAAGGTTTAGGCCACTTGCCAAGTCGAATTTACAGTTTAAAACTGCACACACAGACACTGCAGTGGCAGGTCTGAGCCATGTTTACGGAGCTACTAATGTGGGTGGCACAACCAGTGCTGCAGGCCCACTAGTAGAATTTTATTTACAGGCCCTGGGCACCTCTAGTGCACTGTACTAGGGACTTACCAGTAAATCGAATATGCCAATCATGGATGAACCAATTACATACACATTTTGTACAGGAGCACTTGCACTTTAGCACTGGTTAGCAGTGGTAAAGTGCCCAGAGTAACAAAAACATAAAAAACAGAGTCCAGCACACATCAACAACCTGGGAAACAGAGGCAAAAAGTTAAGGGAGACCACGCCAAGGATGAAAAGCCTAACAGCATCCTTTGGGAGTTGATGGACACCCATAAAGTGAGAACTTTGCTGTTATCTACAAATCTTCAATTGGTTTCCTACACCCTATTTGCAGACCTGTTGCTACAGTTATAGAACTAGTATAAGGACTGTATTTTTAGAGTTGGTAGACCACATCAGATTTTAATACTCCACCAAATTTTAGTGGATGTCTTGTCCTCGATTGAACAAGTACATTATAGTCAACGGTGTATGCATGCCTGACTATAATAAAACGTGTTTGTGAGATATTACTGTACATGTATGATATTTAACTGTGGAACATTAGATTCTGTGCGTATGCTTTTGTAATGATAACTGTGCATGACTGGTATAAACCTATATGAATTATAATTAACAGTGTGGTATAGTAGACTGTGTATGTATGTGTTTGTGTAGGGGCAGTTTTGCATGAAATGGCTTCCGCTAGTTATGTGAAATTCAATCCAATTGCAATGTCCTCATTCTATTTTTATCCCGAAGGATTTCCGCTGATGAAATGTCGCCACTGAAGAAACAGTTTGTGTAATCTGTCAGTTCCATTTGTATCACAGTAGCTATAATAAACCTTTAATTCTTCTCAGTTTGTATGTTGAGTAGTGTTATTTTTTTTTTGCTGAGTTAAAGTTAGTACATTCCAAATAAAACTATTATTGCTATCTTCTTTCCTTAAGGCATAGTTTATTCATAGCAGAAAACGTTTAACACTGGAAGTTCCTCAACACTGTCAAATGTGCATATATTTTTTTCTGAAAACATTTGGTGGTAAATATTCTCTCGTCAGGATTTACTATAATTGTGGAGGAAGTCGTTAAATTGAGGTGGCTGAACATAGCATTAAAGAATGGTTCTTGCTGATCTAATATGCAAAATATATGACTACTATAATCTGCATGCAGTCTACTCTCTTTCTTGCTTTCTGCCCCTCTTCCTCTCTTCATCTGTTTCACTCGCTTGTGTTTCCATTTCTATCACTTTCAATTTGCCACTCACTCGTTCATTGACTCACACAACTTTTTATATTTGCTTTCTAAGTAGCTAGACTTCCTAGCCCATGAAGCATAGCTAATATACTAATCATCAAGTTCTAATCCTTAATGTTCAATACTTAGTTAGCCCAATCGAATGTTTGAAAACTTCCGAGCCGTATGTATAACTGAATAATAAAGTAATATAGCATATATTTATCTGGCTCCCAGGACTGATCCTCCCATTTGACTACTAAATCATGCTGTTTTCTAGAATCACATATTTGCAAAATCAAGGGTTTAGAAAACGCCTAAAGGGATCTCAGTGTGCATTGAAACTCAAGGGGAAATACAATATTTGAAGCCCCCCCTTATGAGATTAAAAATCAGGATACCTAAGGATGACATTGTCATGCTACACAGAACTGCCTCATCTCCACAATACTACCAATGATATTCTAAATATTTCTTACAAGAAACTGTCAGCTCATTTGTAGAAAAAAATGTTTGAATAAACGTTCGCAAGAGGACGCCCCCTTTTTTTAATTAATCTTAATGCAGTCTTCCCTAACCCATTCCACATTTCACCATCTCCACAACAAGTTTAAATAGCATGATAATGCCATTATATATTTTCAGTGCATTTGCACCTATGTATGAAACGTAGAACCCGGACTGTGATGCACTCGTGGCGCACTGCTGTGGAGTCTTAAGAACTGGAGACTAAATTAAAGCCCTGAGTGTTGCAGTAGAGATGGACAGTGGCAGAGTAGACTTCACTGGCGATTGCTGATTACCATCAGTATCTATGATTATCCTGGGTGGGAGTGAAATTTAATTATATAGCATTTAGGTCCAAAATGAACATACTTCATATATATAATGGCACTAAATGGTTAGATTTTCACCTTCAATCTAATGGAAATCCGAAGCATAACATGAATCTTAGCATCTTGATAAGCCTCCCCGCTTGGACAATAACACAGTCATTTAACTGTTCCTCTCTTTGTTAACTGGGATTTGTTTAGTGGATTTTTACTCATTATGCAATCTATTTGTATCCCTTTCTCATATGTCACCCAACTGAATATTACGTGTTAATTGCAATAATTTCAAACTGAATATTTCACGTATAGCCAGCCTTTGGGATTTGGGGCCCCACCTACTAAGAAGTCTGGTTACAGCTGATATACTTTTAGTCACTTTATTGTGGCTGTCACATTGATGCACATTCCGGTGCAACTCATGCAGCAAAACATTAATAAGTGTCATAATCCACACACACACCCAAGAGACAAGGCCAGGGTGTAGGCCTAGGAAGAATGGGTATAAAATGCACATGAGCACTGTAGAATTAGCCAACACGCCGTAATCATAAAGTGCAGCTTTTGTACTGTACAGCATTTATATAGCACTTTCTACCCCTATGTGTGGCACTGAAGTGTTTGTCCAGATGGGTAGCATGCTACACTGTGTAGCGTGTGTGGTTGAAAGGATGTTGTCTTTGTTTCAGTCCTATCTGTAAGTGTTTCCATGTTGTGCATGGTGACCACCGAGGTGCAGCACGTAGCTGAGTGGTGGATGATGAAGTGTAAGAGACAAACACACAGGCCCATATTC
This sequence comes from Pleurodeles waltl, assembly GCF_031143425.1. Taxonomy (NCBI): domain Eukaryota; kingdom Metazoa; phylum Chordata; class Amphibia; order Caudata; family Salamandridae; genus Pleurodeles; species Pleurodeles waltl. The sequence goes on along the minus strand of NC_090444.1, from coordinate 628,919,149 downwards.
ATACTTCTTTTGCGCCAAATTTGCATCATTCTTTTACTCAAATTCATCGCAAACCTAACTCCATAATAATATTTTGATGTTAGACACATCTAACGTCAAAATATAAGAGTTTGCACAATTTTTTTGATGAGTGAACCTACCTTGCGTCAATGAGATGCAAGGTAGGTGTTCCCATCCAAAAAATGTTGCTATCCCCATAGCCCCATATTTATCCCCCGTGCTAAAATGACGCACTGGTGGGAGGAGGGGCTAAATAAAGGTGCTAAGCTTGCTGAGCACCATTATTTACCTCCGGGGTCAGACCAGGCGTTAGGGGACCTGTGGATCCTATTCCAGGAACACCGAGACGGGGCAGGTGATGCCGCGAACTTCGGACAGGTCCCAACTCAGTAGGACCTCCGTTACTTGGTGCTTTACCTGATGCGGCCCATCCACTAGTATGAGGAGGGTCCCTGCATTGTACTAATATTCCTTACTATAGGTTACATTTACACATAGAATTAGGTAGTTTAGGTCCTGAAGAATCGCGTTAGATCCATAGGACATCAATAGCGAGAAACATGTTGACCTTTTGGTGAATCGTACAGGGGATCCTGTACGTACAATTCCTAACCTCAAATTGAGTGAGGAAGTGAATAATTTTTGGGGGAGCGTAGACCTTGTTCTTTTCTCTCCCCGCTCTTTGGTTTTAATCATGACAGTGGTTGGATTATTTAATAAAATTTGCCTAACCTCTAGTTATTTTTAAATAGAATTTTTCCAATCCTATACCCTATTCTTTCTAAACCGGGCATATATCTCAAAAGATCTCCGGCAAAAAGCCCCCCTTGAGGGGCCCGTCAGGCATTGCAGCGCCGGCCTGACGTGGAGCAAAGCCCAAGGATGAAGCATGTCACCTTTGGTGAGTGAGGGCTCTTGTTCCAAAATAATTAATTTTCCAGGGACCTGGCTTTCTTTCTTTTCTTTACGATCTTTTCCTTAGATCAGGACCCAATGTGGTTTCCCTGATTATACTTACATTGTGGAACTGTGTATACCTTGTTTTTGTACAGCCAAACAGACCACCTGGACATTCATCAAATGATAACTTTTTCTGTTCCTGTACACCTGCTCACTTTCACTGGGGGGAACCAAAGCCACATGAGTCCCATCAATGGCACCATTGATGTTGGGGATATGTCCAAGGGCATAGAAATCACCCTTCACTGTAGCCAAATCGCCCACCTCAAGGAAAACAATGTAGCTCCGCATGTATTTCATCAGGGCAGACAACACTCTGGACAAAACCTTAGAAAACATAGGCTGAGACATCCCTGATGATATGGCCACTGTTGTTTGGAATGATCCACTTGCCAAAAAATGGAATACTGACAGAACCTGCACCAGAGGGGGAATCCCTGTGGGTTGGCGAATGGGGGACATCAGGTCTGGCTCCAGCTGGGCACACAGTTCCTGTATAGTGGCTCGGTCAAGTCTGTATGTCAGTATGACATGTCTTTCTTCCATTGTCGACATGTCCACCAGCGGTCTGTACACGGGAGGATTCCTCCATCTCCTCGCAAGTCCCAGCGGACGGTGCCTAGGAAGGACAACATGGAGCACAGAGTCAAGCAACCCACAGGTACGTAACCACAGCTTGCACAGTACACGATTCGCTATGCATTGAATGGCTTGTATGATTGGCAATGCAAGGCCTAGGCCTGCGTGACGCTGTAGAAATTAAGCCATGTGGGCCCTTGAAATGGCGGCTGCCTGACCTGTGAAGTGTGACAATGGGATGTGAGGTCAATGCGCTGGCGTGGCACACCGTGGCGGTAGACGGGCGAAGTCCGCGGCGCAAAGCAGCATTGGTTAACATTGAACCCTATGGGTCTCATGAGCCAATGACGATGTGCGCCGGCGGTCGCGGTACGCACCGCCGCGGTACGCACTGCCACGGGCGTGACCGCCATTTTCTATCTGCTTAATCACTCGAGACCTGATCATCCACAGGAGAGGACCAATACTGCAAGTGCTGCTGTGACCTCGGTCTGGAAGAGACAATGGCTGCTGCGACTGGGGAAAGGGCCCCTGCCTTCACATCTGAGGAATTGGAGAAACTTGTTGATGGGGTCCTCCCCCAGTATGCGCTACTCTACGGTCCTCCAGACCAACAGGTAAGTACACAGGGAGCACGTTTTATGGGCTATGCCTGTGTTGAGTGGGGTAGATGTAAGATGGTGGGGAGGGGAGCGAATGAGGAATGCAACGCACGACAGATGAGAGCATGTGCCACATGGCAAGGTTGGGGAGGGGGGGCCACTCACATCGACCATGCAGAAAAGTGATGATATTTCTTTTCCCACCCTGTACATGTCACATAGGTCAGCGCCCATCAGAAGATCGACATTTGGCGTGCCATCGCCAAGGACGTCCGGGCCCTGGGGGTCCACAACAGACGGGGCACCCACTGCTGCAAGAGGTGGGAGGACATCCGCCGCGGGAGCAGAAAGACCGCCGAGGCTCCGCTGGGGATGGCCTCCCAACCTAGGAGGGGTGCCACGCGGCAATTGACCCCCCTGATGTCCCGGATCCTGGCGGTGGCCTACCCCGATTTGGATGGGCGCGTGAGGACATCACAGCAGACACAAGGGGGTGAGTCTCAGCACATTCTGCTATATTAGCGCACAGTGGAGGGCTGTGGCTATCTCTAGGCCAGGACGGTTTCTGTAGGCTAGGCCCCTCCGTTAGGCATGGCCCTGTGCCCCGCCCCCCACCTCTGTAGCTAAGTACAGCTATCCATGGCCCGGGCTCACCTATGTGTGCAGTTGTCCTCCATAGACTTGTAGGCCAAGTCACAATAATTGAGTAGTGTACCCCGAGTGCGCGGCGTAGTGCAGGGGGCTTCTGTGTCTGTCCTCTCCGCCAACGGTGCCGCCAATGCATGCACTCAACATGTCTTTCTTTCTTCTCCCCCCCTTTTTTTGGTTTTCCTGTTCATGTGTGCATTAGCATCATCAGGCGGAGGAGAAGTGGCATAGGTGCACGAGGGAGCTGCATCTCACATGGCCCCGGAGGGCCCTGCAACCGACTCCGAGTTCACCAGTGAGACGGAGGGCGAGGGGAGCTCCACAACGGGGACCCGTGGAGACGTCTGCGACACAGACACGTCCTCGGAAGGGAGCTCCCTTGTGGTGGCGGCAACATCCGTGCCCACCGCAACAACAGGTAAAGCCGCCACCCAGCGCACCAGCTCCGCCCTCCCAGCAGCCCCTCAGCGTTCGCCCCGTGCCCGCTCGGCCAGGAAGCCAGGCATCTCCTTCGCCCCAGGCACCTCAGGCCCTGCCCGAGTTACCCCTGCTGCCCTCAGTGCGGAGATCATTGACCTCCTCCAGACGCTCATTGTTGGGCAGTCTACCCTTTTGAATGCCATCCAGGGGGTAGAAAGGGAGGTGCATCGGAGCAATGCATACCTGGAGGGCATTCATTCGGGTCAGGCTGCCCATCAGCGATCGTTCAACGCTCTGGCCTCAGCACTGACGGCAGCCATTGTCCCTGTCTCTAGCCTCCCTCCTCCAACTCCCTCCACCCAGTCCCACTCCCCTGTTCCTCTGCCTATCCCAGACACACCTACAGACCAGCCTGCACACACATCAACACCCAAGGGCAGCTCATCCAGACATAAGCACCACAGATCACACAAGCATTCACACAAACAACATCCACATGCAGACATGCCAACAGCCACTGCCTCCTCTGTGTCCCCCTCCTCCTCGTCTCCCTCCTCCCTCCCTGTGACGTCTCCACTCACACCTGCATGCACACCACCATCAGCCAGTACGTCCATCACCAGCACACCCACCAGAGCACTCCGCACACGTGCAGTCACCACCCCCACTGCCATTTACACGTCCCCTGTGTCCTCTCCCAGTGTGTCTGTCACCCCCTCTTCCACACCACACAAACGCAGGCAGCCACCCACCCAACAGCCATCCACCTCACGACAGCCTCCGTCACAAGCACCTGCACCCAAAGACAGCACACTTGACTCTCCTACAACCACATCCTCTTCCTCCACTCCCATACCCACTGCACCTACCCTTCCCATTGCTCCTAAAAGGTTTTTCCTCTCCAAAATTAACCTCTTTGCATCACCTGACCCACCCCCTCCATCTCGTAAGAGTCCAAACAGCACCTCAGCCACTACAAGCCCTGCACCTACTAGGACCATAGTTCAGGGCTATTGGAGTCCACCAGCTCCTAGGGCCGGAACATCGGCCAGCAGCAAGGGGACAGCCAGCTCACCCCCTGGGAAAAGAACCAAAAAAGGGAAGGGCCGGCGCGACAGTCCTGAGACGGTTGCCCCCAAGGACACTACCCTTGCTCCGTCACCTGGCACATCCACAAAGGGAGGCAAGGGCCCCAGAGATTCGGCGAAGGAGGGCAAGGGCAGCAGGGCGGACAAGTCCGGCAGCAGGCGAGCTGCCCAGGAGGGCCCCACCAGCCCCATTTCGGGTGTGACGGAGGACACCCACGGGCCCAGGGCTCCAGCACAGGAGGGCCCCGCTAGCGAAAGGTCGGATGGCGACTGAGCGGGAATTATTGGCCAGATCTGGTTCCCTAGGTACGCAAGACAAGCACCGCTGAACAGGGCCCCGCCGTGATAAGCACTGCTGAACAGGGCCCCGCCGTGACAAGCACTGCTGAACAGGGCCCCGCCAAGACAAGCACCGCTGAACAGGGCCCCGCCGTGACAAGCACCGCTGAACAGGGCCCTGCCGTGACAAGCACCGCTGAACAGGGCCCCGCCAAGACAAGCACCGCTGAACAGGGCCCCGCCAAGACAAGCACCGCTGAACAGGGTCCCGCCGTGACAAGCACCGCTGAACAGGGCCCGCCAAGACAAGCACCGCTGAACAGGGCCCTTCATCTCAAGCACCGCTCCGCTGGGCCCTTCATCTCAAGCACCGCTCCGCTGGGCACCGCCGTCTCTGAACTGCTCCGCGGGGCCCTTCCTGTCAAGCACCGCTCCGCTGGGCCCTTCCTGTCAAGCACCGCTCCGCTGGGCCCTTCCTGACAAGCACCGCTCCGCTGGGCCCTTCCTGTCAAGCACCGCTCCGCTGGGCCCTTCCTGTCAAGCACCGGTCCGCTGGGCCCTTCATCTCAAGCACCGCTCTGCTGGGCCCTTCCTGTCAAGCACTGCTCCGCTGGGCCCTTCATCTCAAGCACCGCTCCGCTGGGCACCGCCGTCTCTGAACTGCTCCGCTGGGCCCTTCCTGTCAAGCACCGCTCCGCTGGTCCCTTCCTGTCAAGCACCGCTCCGCTGGGCCCTTCCTATCAAGCACCGCTCCGCTGGGCCCTTCCTGTCAAGCACCGCTCCGCTGGGCCCTTCCTGTCAAGCACCGCTCCGCTGGGCCCTTCATCTCAAGCACCGCTCCGCTGGGCACCGCCATCTCTGAACTGCTCCGCTGGGCCCTTCCTGTCAAGCACCGCTCCGCTGGGCCCTTCATCTCAAGCACCGCTCCGCTGGGCACCGCCGTCTCTGAACTGCTCCGCTGGGCCCTTCCTGTCAAGCACCGCTCCGCTGGGCCCTTCCTGTCAAGCACCGCTCCGCTGGGCCCTTCCTGTCAAGCACCGCTCCGCTGGGCCCTTCCTGTCAAGCACCGCTCCGCTGGGCCCTTCATCTCAAGCACCGCTCCGCTGGGCACCGCCGTCTCTGAACTGCTCCACTGGGCCCTTCCTGTCAAGCACCGCTCCGCTGGGCCCTTCCTGTCAAGCACCGCTTCGCTGGGCCCTTCCTGTCAAGCACCGCTCCGCTGGGCCATTCATCTCAAGCACCGCTCCGCTGGGCGCCGCCGTCTCTGAACTGCTCCGCTGGGCCCTTCCTGTCAAGCACCGCTCCGCTGGGCCCTTCCTGTCAAGCACCGCTCCGCTGGGCCCTTCATCTCAAGCACCGCTCCGCTGGGCACCGCCGTCTCTGAACTGCTCCGCTGGGCCCTTCCTGTCAAGCACCGCTCCGCTGGGCCCTTCCTGTCAAGCACCGCTCCGCTGGGCCCTTCCTGTCAAGCACTGCTCCGCTGGGCCCTTCCTGTCAAGCACCGCTCTGCTGGGCCCTTCATCTCAAGCACCGCTGGCCCATTGGCAGGGCCGGATCTGTGTCGGGCAGGGCTTCACGAAGCACTCTGGCCAACATGCCTCCTCCATAACCAGTGGAGTCTGTAATCCACCTGATGGACTGTGGCTTTGCACTTTCCAGGATGTGACAGTGGTCAACCCACCCACTGTAGAGACTTGAGAGACTGTGGCTTTGCACTCCCCAGGATGGTACAGTGGGGAATCCACCCACTGTAGAGACTTGAGAGACTGTGGCTTTGCACTCCCCAGGATGGTACAGTGGGTATGGAGGCCCCTCGTGGATCTGGCGTCGTGGACTCATGTGGCTGAGGTGCCCCCCCTTCCCTTCCCCCTGAGGTGCCTATAGTTTTATTATCTGATGCCCCAGCAGTGTTCTCTCCAATGGAATCGGGTCTCGTGTGTGGGCTTTGCCCATGTGTTTATGCACATTGGCCCACGAACAATGGAAGGTAGCCAATATGTGCCGGACTTTTGGGCTATGTATACAGTATATTGTTCAGGTTGTAATATATTTTATTTAGATATTTCATATTTCACTTAACTTCAAATATGCTATAATATACTTCAATTTTAATGATCAATTTATTTTGTCTGTGCATTATTCCGGGGGGTTTGGGGGGTGTCACTCTGACTTGTTGCTCTGTATTGGTGTGTAGGGATTTCGGGGGGGGTGGGTGTGTCGCGTATGTGTGTGCAGTACTCACCGTTGTCTTCTGCGCCGGCGTTCGTGCTCCTGGTAGGGGAGCAGGTAGACGATAGCTGGTAGGATGTTTAATTCGGGTTCCATGCTGTCCAGATTCCTTGTGGAGTGTATAGAGGTGAGCGTTTTCCCGTTCGTAGTCTGTTTCCGCCGTGTTTTTATCGGCGGGGCTCCCGCCCCGGAAAAGGTGGCGGATTGGTGGGTCGTGATAGTGTGGGCGGTACATTGTCTGCCGACTGTCTGTTGGCGGTGACCGCCGCGCTGTTTGTTTGTCCCGCCGTGGCGGTCGGAGTGTTAAAGTGGCGGGCTGTGTTGGCGGTTCCCGCCAGGGTCAGAATTCCATTTTTTTTACTGCCTGCCTGTTGGCGGGTTGGCCGCCGCTTTAACACCGACCGTCAGGGTTGGAATGACCCCCTGAGTCTCCGAGCAGCGCGAGCAGGTCGCGTGCAGGAAAAGGCCTGCTCTATGTAGCCGTAGAGGGGTCCAGTACCAGTTATGTATGATCTTACAGAGGCAGAATTTCAGGCGAACCTCGCGAACACTTCTGTCCAACGACTCTAGTAGGTCCACCAAGTCTTCCGCGTCGAAGGATCTCTGCAGTCGGGTTTGCCATTGTAAACGTAGAGTTTCTAAAAGGGGTTGAGATAATTCATGCCTTGTAAGGACCTCGTATAGGCCTGCCATATCACCCTTTATGATTTCCCCATGTTCTGATGTACTGCATCACTGGTGCCGATTTTGAACCTTGATGGGCAATGTTTGTGTTATGTTGCAGGCAGTGTTGGAGTTGCATTTACTGGCATTCTTGTCTTGGATGGAGACCGAAGCTCTCTTTCTGTGAGGCGAAGGTCCTAATCGCTCCGTCCTGCAGGATCTGGCCTAAATGTACTATACCTGCCTCTCTCCAGGACGGCCATGTGAAGACCCTCCCTCCTATTCGCAGTCTATCGTTGTTCCACAGGGATGCCTGGGTGTGCAGAGTGGGGTGGACTCCAACCAAGGAGTGGGCCCTTCTCCATGCTATTCGCGTCATTCTTAGTATCAGATTCGCGAGTATAGGGGAGGCTGTGTCAGTGCAATTTAGACTGTCTATACTGCCGCCATGGGGGAGCAGGGCTTTCTCAATTGCTACCCACTGGGGTGGTTCTCTCATGTTTGATGCTAATGTGGTCAAGGGCAACAGGTATAAGGCTAGGGCGTAGTATTCTACTGAGGGGTGGCCCAGACCCCCATAGGAACGGCGTACCAAAAGTTTGGCAGGGGCCAAGCGTGGTCGCATGGAGCCCCATATAAAGGTTCTGATCTCTGCATCTACTGACCGGAGTAGTGGGAGAGGTATCTGGAGAGGAAGGAGGCCAAGAACATAGGTAAAGCGCTGCACGGTAACCATTCTCACCGCTTGTACTCTACCCCACATGGAGGGGCCCACATGGGACCACTTGTTGAAGTCTAGCCTCATGCGAGTGATCAAAGGGGTAAGATTATCCATCACCATGTGGTCCATTCCTATGTTGACCAGTATTCCTAAATATTTAAGATGTTTTGGAGTCCATCTAGATGGATGTCCGTGTATGTCGGCTTTCGTTGTCATGCGTGAGAGGGGGAGGGCCTCGCTTTTTTCCCAGTTCAATTGGTAGCCTGAGATGGGAGCAAAGGTCTCAATGGTCTATAGTAGCGCAGGAAGGGAGCGCCCGAGGTCTGCTATAGTGAGTAGGATGTCATCGGCATAAAGGTACATTTTGGAGACGCCGCCGGGTATGGTGAGCCCGTTATCGAAGGGGAGGTGCGAATAGTGGCCGCGGGTGGCTCCATAGCTAGTAGGCATAAAAGAGGGGAAAGGGGGCATCCCTGACGGGTTCCTCTTCGAATGGGGAAAGGTTCGGAGAGAAAGCCCCCACATTTGACCCGCTCTGTTGGGTTATCATATAGGAGGCGAACTTTGGAGATGAACTGTTCTCTGAGGCCGAATCTTTTCAAGGTCGCAAATAGGTATGGCCATTCGATGCAGTCGAACGCCTTCTCCGCATCCAGGGACAAAGCTAGGGCGGTTTCTGGCATACTTCTAGATGTCCATAGGGAGTGGCAAAGGGTACAAAGATGATTTCTAGAGGTACAGCCCGACACAAAACCCACCTGGGATTGATGTATAAGTGAGGGTATGACTTTGCATAGACGGTTCACTAAAACGCTGGCTAGGATCTTGATGTCCCCGTTTAGGAGGGAGATTGGCCGATAACTGCTACAGAGTAGAGGGTCGCGTCCGGGTTTCGGTATTACCGCTATTGTGGCCGCAGTTTTTTGAGATCGTGCCTAGGGAGCCCGTCTGACAGGCTTCGTCCAGCGCTCCGTGTAAGACATCAAGCGCTTCATCCCCTGCCCATTTGTAAAATTCTGCTGGGAAGCCGTCTTCATCCGGCGATTTGTGGTAGGGGTGGTCAGAGATAACCTGTGATATCTCCAGTCGGCTGATGTCTCCTTCTAGTAGGGCACGTCCCTCCGCAGAGAGGGAGGGTAGTTCTATACCATTTAAGAAGGTGTCTATGCATTCAGGTGTAGTTGTCGACTCGGGGTATAAAGATGGCTATAGTATGATGCGAACTCATTAACTATGTCTTGCGGACGCGTGAGCATTGTTCCGGAACGGGCTGTCAGCACTGGTATGGCCATGGCTGCTGTTCTCTGATGAAGTTGGGCCGCTAAGAGTCTCCCTGCTTTCTCCCCCTGCTCATAATGCCTGCCCTGTATACGTTGGAGAGCGTATTCGGCTCGTGTAGTGTGCAGGTCGTTGAGTGCCATGCGAGCGGCCTCCAGGCGCCTGCGCACGGGGAGAGGGGGGTGGTCTGTGTATCGCCTCATCAATTGACGGACTGCTTCTTCCAAGTTCGCTTGTTGTATTTTCCTATCCCGATTCGCCAGCGCTGCATCCCTCATCATCTGTCCCCTCACAGTCACCTTGGCCGCCGCCCACACGACCCTCCACGAATCAGTAGAGCCTTGATTATTCTGGACCTAGGGAGACGTGTGTTCTGCCAGTCTCCAGGGTTTACGACCGGGGGACGTTAGGCCCAGTTGTATCGCGATTTGCAGTGGGGAGTGGTCAGATAAACCACCCTCCAGTATCCGGGCATCTGTGACCTGTGCCGCTAGGCCATGTGATATAAGAAAATAATCCAGGCGGGAATGGGTACCATGTACTGATGATAGGAAGGTATATTCCTTATCGGTTGGGTATGGCATTCTCCAGTAATCTACCATACCATTGTCTTGCATCACATCTGATTGTAGAGCCCTGTCTCCGTTGTTGGCCATATCTAAGGGACCCGTTCTGTCTAGCACTGCATTTCTGACTAGGTTCCAGTCCCCCCCCTACTATGGTTCTGGTAGCTCTTATTTCCGACAATAGATGATTAAATCACAGAAAGAACAGGCACTTGGGGCCTGTGGGGGCATAGACAGACCTCACACATAAGGAGGAGTCTCCGAACTTGAGTTTAACAAACACATACAGGCCCTCTGTGTCAATCCATGTTTTAGAGACCAAACAGGCGATATCTTTCCGTATCAGTACGGCTACACCACATTTGCGTGGGGGGCCCTCGTCTCTCTCCAGAAGGAGTGCTGCAGCTGTATAACGCCGTCCCCACTCAATCCCGGTGCAATTTGGCAGATTCCTCCTTGTTTAGGTGGGTCTCTTGTAGGAGGGCAATGTCTGCTCATTTCGATTGGAGGTATGAGAGCATTTTTTTGCGCTTGATGAAGTGGGTAAGGTCATTGACGTTCCATGAGATAATCTGTAGGGGGGTGGAAGTATGTGGGGAGGATCCTGCTATATGCGGGCTGTTGGGTGAAGTTCGTCTGGGTATTGGTGGGGAATAGTAGATGTTTACGGGAGAGAGATCGAGAGGTATAAGGATACTAGAGGGGTTAGAAGGGAGAGTATATATAAGCTGTGTAGGGGGACCAGGAATGAGTATTTACACTAGTACAAAAGGGCAGATGAGGCGAAGGACGAGGGCACGGATCGGGGAGAGAGGAGTGGAGGGTGGGAGAGTCATAGGTGATGGAGAGCGCGAAGCGGGGATGGTATCAAGATAGGACGATCAGAGAGCAGGATCAAGAGGGGGTGTAGTATATTCCTCCCCTTAGTTACATTATTTGTACTTACAGCTGTTTTACTTAGTATTCTCTGTTTTATTTTAAGTTGTATTAATGGGTAACATGTTACTTGGTGTGCTCTGCTTCCCACTTGCTGCTCTGTGTATTGGGTGATCTAGAATGTGGAGAGAGAGATAGTTGAGGACTAGTGGAGCAGCTTGGAGGTGTGGCTGGAGTGTCTCATAACGGCAACTTGAAGAATAAAGATTTTAAAAAAATCTACAATTGTTTCCTGAAGGATTCATTCTCCACCTTTTAGGAAGCTACTTCATTTGGGGACAAGCTGAACCCTCTTGTTGTGGAAACTTCAACTCATCTCAGTACCTGTCACACTCAAAGGTAACTTATTTTTGACCTGTGTGACTTTTCCTTCTCTCCATTTTTAACGCTTTAATATTTGTTTTTGTTTTCCTTTTCTTAATATGTACTCAGCCACAACTTTGTGACCGAAGCGCTGCTTCCTTCTTTGTTATTTTTAGAAACCTGTGCCTGCTTCAGCACGGTTTTGTTGTTCCGAGCGTCCCTGTTGCCGTAGCAACGCATTCCTTCTTGTGGTCTCCACGAGGATTATCAGCGTCTCGGGATTGCAGCGTTTCCTAGCAACCCAGGCTTTCCCTCGCGGCACACGCTTACTCATCGTTGCGCAGTGCCAAATCTGATATTCACGCTTCCAGCATTTCTGTGGTTCTTTTGTACAAGCTACATGGTAAAAATGGTAAATGCAATTGCGGCATTTATTTTCTTTTAATGTTATATGTCGAAATGTATCACATGGACAACATTACAAATCCTAAACAAACTAAAGGAAGAAAGCTGCTTATTTCTCCAGCGACAGTCCTCTTAAGTGAAGAAGAAATAATATAACATAGACTTTGAGGAATTTCTGAACTTTGTTGGAAACTAAATTCTTTCCAACTTCTAGAAGACATTTTATTCATTGTTAACCCACATTTTTTTTAATTTTTTTATTTGGTCACATAAAAGTACCTGAGTACTCCTTGTTTTTTTTCTTCATCTTTCTTGGTTAATAATGCAGAACATTTCTCCGCTACCATTTTTACTTTCAATACCAGGTGAACCACCGATTCCCTGGTACAAATGGAAAAAAGTTTTTCTCACTTATATACAAGTTTGTGGAAGTAATTTATCAGCCGAAAAAAAGACATCTCTACTACAACATTGCTTAGGAGCTGAAGGACAGGAAATCATAGAGACTTTACCACCTATCAGCTACCCTGAAGGAGCAGAAGGAGACGCCTCCTTAAATGAGTTTGAACTAACATTACTTAAGTTGGACAGGCATTACTTACCTAAGATTTCTATTATTCTTCAACTGTATTATTTTGGGAAGTGTAAACAAGATGATTCCGAGACTATTGAAGATTTTGTTACCAATCTACGGAAGTTAGCAGCACAGTGTAAATTTGGAGACAACTTGAATGAACGCATTCGTGATCGGTTCATGCTAGAATGCAGGAGTGACAAAGTGAGAGAAGCTTTGTGGTCTAAGGGTGATCCAACATTGGAAGAAGTTCTAAATATAGCCAAACAGATTGAACATTCTGAGTCTTGTATAGAGGATCTGAAGAAGTCTAAGGAGGTGAACACCACTGTGCATGTCTTAGATGCTAAAACTAAATCAACGCAAAACACCTATGTAAAAGGAAAATTACTATGTTTCAGGTGCAATTCACCATGGCACTTGGCTAATAACAAAATTTGTCCTGCTCATAATGCTGTTTGCAACAAATGTGGAAAAAGGGGACACTTTGCTAAATGTTGAAAGGCTTTAGGAAAGAAGAATGTTAAAGTTAATGAAACTGAATGTACTGAACGGGAGGAGGAAGAACGAAGTTTCGTTCTTCAAATTGTTAATGACGTCAATTGCATCTCAAATCATCATTGTGTGTACCCTTCAGATATAGTGGAGGTGGGTGGTGTCAACATATCTATGATGATGGATTCAGGAGTGAAGTTGACTCTCGTCTCAGAATCTGATTATGTTAAGTATTTCTTGGGTAAAGTTACTCTACATGCACCTGATGTTACACCTTTTGGTTATGGGGGTAAGCCCACTGAGCTAAAGGGTTACTTCAATGCGAACATTATTTTCAAAGGTAATACAATTGTAGGAAAAGTTTATGTTCCTGTGGTAGGGGACACAATACTAAGCTGGCCTCATCAGAAGTTATTGGGAATTATATTGAATCCTAACTCTGTACCTCAGGTACAAGTGCAAGAAATAACAAATGTAGGTGATGATTTGATGAGAGAGTTCCCCAGTGTATTCAATAAAGATGTGGGATGCATCACTGGATATAAACACCGTATTGTTCTGAAAGATAATTCCATTCCCAAAACATGTAAGGTCAGAAACATTCCTTTTAGTGTCAGGGATAAGGTTAAAGTAGAACTTCAGAGGCTGTTATCTCAAGGCATAATTGAGAAGGTGGAGGTGGCAGAATGGATTGCACCTATTGTGGTTGCCGCGAAGAGTTCAGGGGGAATCAGATTGTGTGTGGACCTGAGGAACCTTAACAAGGTTGTTGTTGAAGATAGGTTTCCCCTGCCAAATATATCCAAGATGGTTTGTTCTCTAGGGAATGCAAAATTTTTCACCACTCTGGATCTTAGTTCTGCTTACCACCAGGTGCAGTTGTGTGAAGAGTCCAAGCCTCTTACCTACATCCTTACTCCGTTTGGTGTTTTCATGTTCAACAGAATGCCTTTTGGTTTGTGTTCAGCAGCTTCTGTTTTTCAAAGGTTGATGGATGATATTTTGGTAAGCATTGAGGGCGTACATTTTTTTCAAGATGATGTTCTAATTTTTTCAGAAACTTTTGAATAGCATAAGGAATTAGTCAGGAAGGTGCTCAAAATATTCCAGTCACGAGGCATTACGTTGAAAGGTACTAAATGTAGGTTTTTCAAAACTGAGATTTCGTATTTGGGTCATATCATATCAAAGGATAGGGGTAAGCCTAAGCAGGAATTAGTGATGACTATTGTGAATTTGGCTGCTCCAGAAAGTAAAAATGATGTTTAAGTTTTTCTGGGAATGACAAAATGTTATGCAAAGTTCATTCCTGACTTTGCTAAAAGGAGCTCTTCTATTAGAAATTTGCTCAAGAAGGGTGTTGATTTTGTCTGGGAATGCGGATTGTCAAACAGAGTTTGAGGCAGGCTGGTCGCTCCCCGCTCCGCCTTTCCACGCTCCATCCCGGTTTTGCTTTTTTCCCGCCACTGCGTCCTCTGCGGCCCCTCACGCCTCCCCCTCCTTCTCACCGCTTGTTTAGGCTTTTCCCGCCGCTGCGTCCCCTGCGGCCCCTCCCGCCTCCCCCCACCTTCTCACCGCTTGTTTAGGCTTTTTTCCCGCCGCTGCGTCTCCTGCGGCCCCTCCCGCCTCCCCCCCTCCTTCTCGCCGCTCGTTTAGGCTTTTTCCCGCCGTTGCGTCCCCTGCGGCCCCTCCCCCCAACCCTCCCATTGGACAGACCCTCCCGCCTCCCAGCTGCCACTCCCACCCTCCCCTCCTCTTATGCCAGCCGCGGCGCAGCCGCGTGCAGCGTGCGCGCCGCTGGTGTGCCGAAGGCGCGCCAAAGGCAAGCCCGTCTGTGCCTGGACCACGGCAAGCGCCACCCCCGGTCCACGAGACCCCTGCACCTCCAGACGCCGCTACACGGCTGACCAACTCAACGCCCTCAACCCCGGCCGCATCACAGCATGCTCCCAGTCCTCACCAAGGAACACCCACGGACCCTTCGCATGCCGCACCTGCAGATTCACCTGCGGCAGAACAACGAAACCAACAAAGACCGAAACTAACCACCTCTACTGCATACTCCTCAACACCCGCTCCGCACGCAAGCACGCCATCGAGCTCTGGGACCTGCTCGACTCCACCGCCCCAGACGTACCCTTCCTTACCGAAACCTGGTGGAACGACTCCTCAGCGCCCGACCGCAAAAATGGAACAACAACACCACCTCCACTACCCTGATCGACAACCTCACCAACCACGGCCTCAGACAACTCGTCAACACACCAACTCACATCGCCGGTCACACGCTTGATCCCATCTGCATCCACGTCACCTCCAAGAAACCTACCGAGCAGCACCCCACCCAACAACCACCCCACCGATGCTGGAGCAAAGTTATGGAAGACCAGCTTACCAACACCCTCGCCCAGAACCCACCCCCGACTCCACTGACCCGGACACCGACGCCAACAACCTCACCCTGTGGATCAACGACTGCGCCAACACCCTCGCGCCACTCAAAAAACCCACCGACAACCAAGCCAGAAGAAAAGCCGCCTGGTTCACCGACGAGCTCCTAAATTCCAAACATGACTGTCGGAAGCTAAAAAAAGAATGGCTCCTCAAACGCACACCTGACAGCCTCACAGCCCACAAGGACGCCACCCACAAGCACCACCAACTCATCAGACAAGCCAAACGATCCCACTTCAAAGACCGCCTGGAAACAACACACACGACAGCAAGGAGCTCTTCAGCATCGTGAAGAACTCTCCAACCCCAGCGGCAACATCAACGACATCCCTACATCCCAAGAACTCTGCAACGCACTGTCCACCTTCTTCCACTGGAAGATCACCGACATCCACAACAGCTTTGACGCCACTCCCATGCCAGGCCCCACCCCCGAACACTCCACCTGTGCAAACCACCGAACCTCCTGGACCAACGTGAACGACACGGAGACAGGCAAGGTCATGAACTCCATCCACTCAGGATCTCCGTCAGACCCCTGCCCCCACCACGTATACAACAAAGCCGACTCCACCACCGCCCCCCAACTACGGAAGGTCATCAACATCTCCTTCGAAACAGCGACATTCCCTGCAAAATGGAAACACGCCGAAATCCGCGCCCTCCTCAAGAAGCCCAAAGCAGACCCCAACGACCTCAAGAACTTCCGACCCATCTCCCTGCTCCCTTTCCCAGCAAAGGTGATTGAAAAAATCGTCAACACACAACTAACCAGCCACCTCGAAGACAACGGCATCCTAGACCCCTCCCAGTCCGGCTTCAGACGAAACCACAGCACCGAAACCGCCCTTCTCGCCGCCACAGATGACATCAGACGCCAAATGGACAATGGCGAAACATCAGCCCTAATCCTCCTGGACCTATCTGCCGCCTTTGACACAGTCTGCCACCGGACCCTGAAATCACGCCTCCACGAAACCGGAATTCAAGGTAAAGCCCTCGACTGGATCGTCTCATTCCTCTCCGGCAGAACCCAGAGAGTCCGCCTCCCCCCCTTCAGCTCCGAAGCCACCAACATCATCTGCGGCATCCCCCAAGGCTCATCCCTCAGCCCGATGCTGTTCAACATCTACATGGCCCCCCTCGCTCAAGTGGCCCGACAACACAACCTCAACATTCTCACCTACGCCGACGACACCCAGCTCATCCTCTCACTCACCAAAGACCGGCAAAACCAACCTCCATGAGGGAATGAAATCCATCGCCGAATGGATGAGAAACAGCCGTCTGAAACTGAACTCGGACAAGACAGAGGTCCTCATCCTCGGACCCACTCCTCCACCTGGGACGACTCCTGGTGGCCCACCGCACTAGGATCCCCGCCGACACCGTCCGACCACACCCGCACCCTGGGCTTCATCCTCGACTCCTCCCTCACCTTGTCTAAACAGGTCAACGCAGTTTCCTCCTCCTGCTACAACACACTCCGCATGCTCCGCAGAATCTACAAGTGGATCCCGACAGAAACAAGAAGAACAGTGACACAGGCCCTCGTCAGCAGCATGCTGGACTACGACAATGCACTCTATACAGGCATCCCAGCAAAAGACCTACTACGCCTCCAACGTATCCAAAATGCCTCCGCCAGGCTGATCCTCAACGTACCCCGCCACAGCCACATCTCCCACCACCTGAGAAACCTTCACTGGCTCCCGTGGACAAAAGGATCACTTTCAAGCTTCTTACCCACGGAACATCCTACCTAAACAACAGACTCAGCTTCTACGCCCCCACCAGTCAGCTCCGCTCCACTAACCTCACCCTCGCCTTCATCCCCCGCATCCGAAGAAAGACCTCCGGCAGCAGATCCTTCTCATACCTCGCCGCCAAAACCTGGAACACCTTCCCCACCACCCTGCGACAGACTCAAGACCTACTCACCTTCAGAAGACTCCTCAAGACCTGGCTCTTCGACCAGTAACACCAGTTCTCCCCCCCCCCCCAGCGCCTTGAAACCCTCACGGGTACGTATCGCGCTTTATAAATTCAATGATTGATTGATTGATTGAGGATTTAAAACAAGCTTTGTCTGCGGCCCAATCCCTCAGCAGTTTCCAACCTGGTTCCCCTTGTTATCTTACAACAGATGCTTCGGAGAAAGGTTTAGGATGTGTTCTGAAGCAAGTGGATAATGGTAATGTCAACAACATAGCGTTTGCTTCGCGTAGTCTGCATGGTGCGGAGAGCAAGTACTCTACCATAGAGAAGGAAGCTTTGGTGATATTTTGGTCCGTCAAAAAATGTAAACAGTTTCTTTGGGGAACTCAGTTTGAAGTACAGACTGACCATAAAACCATTACGTGAGGTGTTCGAGAAGAAAGGTTTGGATAATATTTCTTCTCGAATATGTAAATGGATTGTGGGTCTTCAAGATTTTCATTTTACAGTCAAGTATGTACCTGGGTGTGATAACAGGACTGCAGATTGTTTATCTAGGATAAGGGTGAAAGGTTCGATTGAGAATGACTATTAGGAGTCTTGGTGGGTGGACGAAGAGGTGACGGTTTGCATATCACAGACGGATGTGTTTCTGAAGAAGAGTGGAAATTAGAGCTAGACAATGATGAGGAATTGGGAAATATCAAAAGCTTGCTGTCTGTAGGCAAGTCCCTGAGTAGGAATGTTGGGTTTGGTGAGCAGTTTAAAAAAGTTTGGCATGAGCTTTCAGTTTGCAATGGATTCATTGTAAGAGGTAGTAGACTGATACCATCTATTAGGTTGCGTACGCATTTGATTGACCTTGCGCATGAGGGTCACCAGGGAATTTGCAAAACTAAAGAAAGAATGAGGAGTGTATATTGGTATCCAGGAATGGATTTAGAGATAGAGAGGAGAATTTATGATTGCGTAGAGTGTAGAATTGCAGATAAGAGTCTAAAACTTAGAACTCAACCTATGTTTTTGAAAGAAATACCTAAAGAAGTGTGGGAGGAAATCTCCATTGATATCATGGGTCCTATTGGTACTGGTACTACTTCCAAATATGTTGTAGTGGTCATGGACGTATTGTCACGGTGGCCAGAAATATTGATCACACCTGAAGTCACCTCATCAACTGTAATCCTTTTTTTATCAGAGGTGTTTGGAAGGGAAGGTAACCTGAAATGTATCTTGTCTGACAATGGTGTTCAATTTACGTCGAGGTTAATGTGTGATTTTTTTAACTCAAGAGGAATTGTTCACAAGAGGTGTGCCCTCTACCATCCTGAGAGAAATGGTATGATTGAACGCTTCAATAGGACTTTAAAAGAAACTGTTCAATTAGCTAGGCAGTTGGGTGGAGATTGGGTGAGTATGGTTAGACGTAGGGTTGAGGATTACCGATTTACTCCTCATTCAAGCACTGGACAATCTCCCTTTGTTATGTTCAAGAAACGTATTCCTCATACTAGAATATATCCTCCGTGGGTAAAAAAATATGCTCGAAAACAACTTGATTATGAGTTGCAAAAGAATATTGCTCTAGAGAAAGATTTGAATTGTCAAAAGGAGAGAAAACGCATTTATGACTTACGCAAGTCAGTGAAAGAGATACATGTCAATGTGGGGGATTTCGTTAAGATTAAACTACCAGGAAAAACAGGGGGGGACAGTCTCATTATAGCAGAATTTTCAAAGTGGTTAAAGTGTTTCAATGTGCGATTAAGGTCGATGATGGGCGCATCTGGAATTTAAATAGAGTTGTTAAACTAAGATGAAATTCTGCCTATCCTCTTCCCCCCCTTTTTTTTTTTGTTGTTGTATAAAAGGGAGGTAGTGTAGTATATTCCTCCCCTTAGTTACATTATTTGTACTTACAGCTGTTTTACTTAGTATTCTCTGTTTTATTTTAAGTTGTATTAATGGATAATATGTTACTTGGTATGCTCTGCTCCCCACTTGCTGCTCCGTGTATTGGGTGATCTAGAATGTAGAGAGAGAGACAGTTGATGACTAGTGGAGCAGCTTGGAGGTGTGGCTGGAGTTTCTCATAACGGCAACTTGAAGAATAAAGATTTTAAAAGAATCTACAATCATTTCCTGAAGGATTAATTCTCCACCTTTTAGGAAGCTACTTCAGGGGGCGACCGGGGGAGAGGAGCGGCAGAAAGAGAGAGAGGAAAAGAGAGAACGATAGTAAAGGAAGGTAGGAGGGAAAGGGAACAAAGAGCTGTGGGGAAGAAGGGGAGGGTTGTGCAAATGGATACACGAGCTAGTGATAGCTGGGAGGGAGTAAGGGAAAAGGAGAGGAAGAAAAGGATATAGGGGGAAGGGGAGGAATGAAAGGAGCTGAAGCGAAGGCGCTATAGCCCCGCTCTTCGGAGTCTGTAGTCTGCGGGTCTAGATCCAGATCGGGAAGCCCGTCCCAGTCAGTGGGCCCCACGACCAGGAAGGGCAAGCACCCTTGGGGTAGCAAGGATGTTGTAACCCCTTTGTTCTGTTTCCCTGTCTTCAACAGCAGTATCCCACAGCAGTTTCCCTCATGGCCCTTTTACAGTGGACAAAGTCCTTTCTTCAGTACTAGAAAGAAGGGAGAGGTAGAGGGCATGAAGAGGGAAGTCGTGTCTTGTGTGACAGATCAGTGTATTGGTACGGGGAGCGTTTCCTAGAAACCAAAAATAACCCTGTCGAGGGCGGGGGAGGCCCCCATCATTCGCCACAGCTGTAAAACCATTGTCCGTTCTCCCGGTGGAAGGGGCCGCGAGGAGAAAGAGTGGATAGATAGGTAGATATATATGGGGGCGGTCTGAGCTTCCCGCGGGATAACTAGGGGGGACGCAGTAATGTAAGCGAAGTAGCAGGGGGGTCAGAGTGCCAAAGCTGAACCAGTGGCTAGTATGTAGCCCAATAGAAATACACCCAAAATTCAGAACAAAATAAGCAAGGATAACAATTCACAGTGGTAGAACTTCATGCAACACTCATCTGCCGTTCGTCGTGGCTGTAGATTCAGAACAGGTAGGTAGGTACGGGGTTGGAAGAAGGATGTCTCCTCTTTTCTCATTCCGCAAGGTGTGTGTCCTGTTCTGGTCTTTCCATCTCAGGTGGGGGCTGGGGGGGGGGGGGGGGGGGCTTTAAGGGAGAGCGGGATTTGTCCCTGTCTGTCCCCTGAGTGTGTTTAACCACTGTGTGCAATATTTGCCCCCTTTCGTCATAGTTCTTAGAGAGTCTTTCAAGGTCTCTGCCTCTGTTGGAGATTTCCGAGGGGTCATGGTCCTGGCGTTCGGGAGTCGTTTCCATCGATGGTGGGCTCCAGGCTTGTGTGGTCAGGGCCTGAGGTAGGGTCCGGCTGGACATGTCTATCTGAGATGCTGTCTAGGTAAAGACTCAAGTCTGTTGGGTCATAGAAGTCCTTAGATACATTATTTTTTGTGATCCACATTCTTGCCGGTTCAAAGAGGCCGAACTTGATCTCTAGTTGTCGCAGGTGGGGGCGTAGGTCTAGGAATGCCTTTCTGCGTTCACTGGTCTCTTTGGAGAAGTCAGCCGTTATTCATATATGGAGGTCATTCATGTGGAAAGGGCCCTGCATGTGCGCTTTTTGTAAAAGCTGGCGTGCCTGTGTGTGTCCTAAGAAGCAAGCGATGATAGGTCGAGGGTGGTTGGCTCCCTCCTGACGTTTGGGGCCCAGTCTGTGTGCTCTTTGGAACTCCAAGGGGGGGTCAAAGGTGAGGCCAGTGAGTTGAGGTAAGATGTTCTTTAGGAAAGACTGCACGTCCGTCCCTTCAATCTCTTCCATGAAGCCAAGGAAGCGAACATTGTCTCTGCGACTTCTGTCTTCAAGATCAATGACCTTGCTGCAAAGGTGTAAGAGTTCCTGGTCCCTGTCCGCAGTGAGCGTGGCTTGCGCCTCCACCGTCGTCACTCGTTGCTCCAATGTGGTCACTCTGGACTGGAAACCCGCAATTTCCAGGCGCATTGACTTTGTCTCCTCTGTTAGGGAGATCATCCTGCTATTCATGCCCTCCAGGCTGCGGCCCTCTGCTGATATCTCCTGCAGGATGCGGTCCATTGTTGCGCCCTGTAAGGCATCCACCATGTCACTATGCTGGTTAGTTAGATGTTCCTGGGGTGTCCAAGGCAGGGCTCTGTTTTGTCTCAGGGCTTCCGAGAAGAGCAACTGTCTCGCTGGTTTACCCAGGTGTTTGTTTGATGGTTTGTTCCCTGGCATCACCAGATGATGGGAACCGGGGGGTGAGAGTACTATCGGAGCGTGGGCTCCTTGATGAGATGCAGCGTGGTCGCGTGGTCGGTTGGTGGACGTTCCTTATGACGTCAGGGGGGTCACTGCTGTGGTCGCTGCGGGCTCTTGCAAGTCTCAATCGGTGTGTCCGCGAATGTGGCGGTAGACGTGCTCAGGCCCCTTGCAGTGGAGTGAAATGAGTGAAATAAGGAGGGCAGCAGATGTAGGGTAGTGCCCAAAGTGTGGGGTTCTTCTCTCCACGGTGTAGGAACGCAGCGTCAATTGACTTTATGGTTGAAAGTAACCGAATAAAGCTATGTGTTGATGATGATGACTTGATATGTCTACCCTTCCTCCCTTTTGTAGTAAGAATGACCATTTGCGGACAGATAGCGTCTGAGTAGGTTCCCCTCCTGATGCCGTGCAAGAAAGGTCTTCTTGGTTGGGAGGAGAGGAGGGGGTATCGTAGATGGCTGGGTTTTGTGACCTAGCATGGGGTGGCGTAAGATCCTGCAATAAGCAGCACGTGGGTTCTAAAATGTCTGCTCCCCGCGTTGGCGTCCTGCAGCTCTGTGAGACAGCAATGCACTCAGTTCAATCCCCTTATGGAGCGGTATGCGCGATGTGCAACTGGGGCTCTGCTATGAGATGGCCTCACAGGATTTAGTGGGAGCTTTTGTCTTCTTTCAGCTGCTCCTTAGTTGGGTCCAGGTGTCCTTGTACTTCCCCCTCATCTCTTTGTGGCCTGGGCGAGGACAGGTGGGCTCCTGCTTAATTAATGGTGCCTCTCGGGGTAGGTTTGGCCCAATGTGGGGGGTTGCGGGGGGCATCCACAGATCGGTAGGGGTTTTTTGTCTTGGAAATTGGCCCCAAGTCTGGCTCCTTCCTGCGCCGGCCCTCTGGTGCGGTCAATGCCTCCGCCACCCCCCTCACCCGCTCACCGCCTCTCTTTGTTGTTGACTTGGTTTCTGTCCGCCGGCCCGATTGTTGTACTAGAGGCCACGGCTTCCCAGCCGCGCGCAGGCCTCGCCTTCCGATCCGGCCTGGGGGGAGAAGAGGATGAGGACGGGGCTTCCGTGGCTCCGATCGAGGGAGCCCGCGGCTGCTCCCGCTCCTCACAGGTCCCCCGCTACCCCGTCAAGGGGTCATCGGATGTCGGGATGCCCTCCTGCCCGATCCGGGGCCCGCCGACAGCGTAGCAATCCGTCTAGGCGGCCATGTCTTTGCGTGGCCAAACCACGCCCCTAGGGTCATTTTCTGACACACAACCCCCTTCTTCCCTACCGCCAACCCCACCAGGCTAGTGTCCTTTTTTAAGACACTACCCCAAGTTTAGCACCGGCTTGCGCCATACTATTAATACAGCACCCTGCTGCGTTGTTAAATGACGCAAGCCAGCGCTATACTTTTTGGTGAAAAACTGCATTCCTGCAGTTATGCACCAAAAAGTGTAAATTCAGCCCACGGTTTTTATAGTTTTCAATATGCTGGCAGCTTTGAGCAGCTCTGCAAGATGGACACTTTATGGTATTTCTTATGTCTGTTTAGCTGGTTAATGCAGTGGGTTATCCAATTTGAAATTTGTATTTATTTGTGGTCCTAAGATGGCATTGTTGGAGGGAGAGAGAAGTGAAGAGATCAGTTGGTTGGGCATTATTATCATCCCATAGCTGAATGTCCTTCTGAGATGTAAAGAAGTAGGCAGAGTGTATAGATATTTTGGACCTGCTGTGGTGGACTAAAGTTCCCCAAATTGTCCTGCAGTGGGTGACTTATCTCTTCAGTTATTGAACACCTGTCAATTTCCTGATGTGTGTGTTTTTGGCTGTACAGTTCTGGTGATGGACAACTCTTGTAGAATATATGTCTTATGTGAATGTAAGAGGTTTAAGCAGGGCAACTGGAATTATATGGCAGGAGAAGGGCAAATCATGAGGCAGTTTTGAGTAAATTATGCAACAATAAAAGGCAGATTATGCTGCATAATGCGTCACATTTTATGATAGTATTACTTCATTTTTTTGTCTTTTTTACACTTATTAACACCGTCTGGACATTGGTTGCACCTCATTAGTACCAATTCAACACCCATATACAGGGATAAGCAACAGAAAGGTGAAGAGCTAAACTTTGCAAGGGGCTTTCCAGTATGCAGCAACACGTGTCAGTGCGTTTTCAGTAACCTTTGAACCATTTGAGTTAGTAACAATGTTTTGTTAAAATCTGCAGATTATACAGGAGATGATGGATTATGTGGCAAATGCAACAAATCTCTGTAGGGAACTGGGTTCTGGTTGCAATACCACCCCCCACCTTTTTGCCTTGTTTTTAGTTGCAACTTTGACTGAAGTGCACTGGGTTCCTGCTAACCAGGTTCCTTGTAGAAGTGTTCTCTCCATAAAACAAAACACCTGATCACTTGATCGACATGTGAGTAGACCCTTCAGCCCCCTATAAAATAGTACCCCTGGTACCTATGTCATGGGTACTGAAGAGGGCCCCTCAGAGCTGCAGCACAACTTGTGCCACTCTGAGGAACCCAGCACCAACCTTGTGCAGACTATCATTGCAAGCTGCGTGACAAGGTGCTCCATATATATGCCCCTGTTATGTATTGTCGATTCACAGACATAGTATGTGACCAGGAAAGTATTTTTAAATGCATGTGCTGGACACTGGTCACTACGAGTTTTCCAGATACATGATGGCTTCTCTGAATATAGGAATGTTTGCTATCAAACACTTCTGATTAATAAACCCTCACTGATGCCAATGAGGGATTTATTAATAACTGCACCCAAAGGGCACCTTAGAGGTGCCCCCTGAAAATCTACCAGCTACTAGTATGTAGACTGACTGATCCTGACCAGTTCAGCCACCTTAGACATGTTTCTGCCCCCCACCCGCCAAGGTGAGAGCCAGCACTCTCGAGTGCCAGAAGCAAAAGCCTGCGCTGGGTGGGGGTGTTAGCACCTCACCCAGGCAGGATGAACATTCCAGAGCGGGCAGCTTCAAAGGACTAGTTGTCTTTGTAGTGCAACCCAGGTCTCTCCAGTTGGTGGATATGACTGACCTCCCCCTGTCCTGAGCCCACTTTTGGCAGCAGCACAGGTGGGAAAATTAGGCATATTGAGAGGTGTGCCTACTTCATGCTATTCCCAGCCCTAAGGTGGACAAGCGTAAGTGAACACTACTTTTTAAATTCCTCTATCTTGTTTGGAAGGAATTAGGCCACTAGGGTTAGGGTTATGCCCACTTCCCAGTGGAAGTGGTCATAAGAAGGGTGTGGTCACCCTAAAGATGGTCAGCACATTGGCTACCACCTGGCACTCCCTGTAAGCCCCCTAAATTTAGTATTTGGGTGGCACCCCTGAACCCTAGAACTCAGATCCTGACGACCTAAGGAGAAAAGAACAAAGAAGAGTTGCACCTGCAGAAGAGGAAAAGAAGGAGCAACTGACTTGGTACTAGACCCACTTGCCCTCCTGCTGACCTCGACAGACTCTGCCCAAAACAATGAAATTATGCAGCTGAGCCTCAAAGAAACCCAGGAGGATTGCTTGCTGCTATGAGATCACAACTCTCTCCCAGGTTTCTGAAATATTTAAGATTTATTGGAGAACACAACCTGGCATAGGTCCCCTTCAATACGCCAGAATAAACTGACATCCTTGGCACACTCAACACCTTACAGTCTAGAATGCAATAAATCATAACACATTGACATCATAACACATCTTCCCCTCTTCACTATAAATAAAAATGAACTAATGAAAACAAAACGTGAATAAAACAAGAGAAACAATAACACTATCATTCAATACTTTCTTACATATTCTTTCAAATAAGTTGGTGATCTATGGATTTTTTTACTATATGTCAATCCTCCCAACTCACCAACCTTTGTTCTGTAACATTGGTACTCAACTCACTGTCCTTATTCACCTTCTCATCTTTCATAAACATCAAACCTGAACATCCTTCATCTTCATTTCACACACATTCTTCTCCTTTTTTATATAAAGCCACATTCCTCAAATTCCACCTCTCACCATTTTCCAGAATCACAAAAAAAATTCCTACTCTTTGAACAAGAAAAGGGCCTCTGAACTTGGAGAGCCCTCTCAGAACTCTACCAGACTCAATTTTGACCCAGTCTCCTGCTTTCAATTTATGTTTGTTTTTCCTTTCTAGAGATTCTGTACTTTCTTGATTCCAGTCACCATTTGCAAACCATTCTTTTAAACAAGCCGGATCCAATTGTGTATCTGATAACCACTCTTGCATGTATAGAAAGGATATCTCCTGTGTTACAGTGTAAATAGTGTTGCGATATGCCCACACCATATCAATAATCATTTTCCTGACATTGCACTGATTAGTAGCTGCCAATTGAATAGTACCCTTAATTAACCTGTTAGCCCTTTCTGCCACACAATTTCCTTGAGGATTATATAGCAAAGTGAGTGAATGTTTAACACCCCATTCCTTCAGAAATGTCACCATTTCATGTGAGGTTAATTGTGTACTGTTGTCTGATATAAGAACCACAGGAACTCTTTCCTCTTTAAAAATGTTCTCCAGTATCTCAATTGTGGTCCTTGTTCTACCATCCCTCTACAAACTATAAACTCTATAAACTCTACAATTAACCATTTGGAATGGACATCTCTGATTACCACTGCATACTTCATGTTGCTAGGCAGTTCCACCTAAGGCCCAGTGAAATCTAGACATACTGTGTGCCGAGGTTTGCCTGGATCCTCGAGGTGACCTTCCATCCTCTTATTAATTATGTGTAACCTTTTTTCTCTTTCGTTGTACATCTTACACCTCTCCACCCATTCTTTGATTTAATTATCCATACCATGCCACCAGAATTCCCCTTTTATTCTTTTTGTTGTCAATCCTTGACCCAAATGTCCTTCGTGAGCCAATTGAAACAAAATGTATCTCAACCCTCCAGGTGGGATACATTGATCCCCCCTCATGGTGATATTTTACCACACACCAATAAGATAAGGTCTTACAGCTATTGGCAGTGCACCCACTCTCACTCCTCTACAACACACCGTTTTGATAACACTTTTCAGCATCACATTACTTTCTATTTCTTCTCTCCATTGTGACTCAGCAAAGGACCATAAAATACTGCCTACCACATCCTGAATGGATGCCAAGGCTCCTTCAGCATCTGAATCTTTTACTGCTGGACCATCCACTACTTCCCTTTCCCTTGATAATCTGGACAAACAGGTTGTACATTTTTCCAACCTTGAATAAGTTCAATAGTGTATGTATATTCTTGGAGTCTAGCGGCTAACCTAGCCAGCCTAGCTGAACCTTTACCTGCCCCTCCTGAAGCCAAGATTTTGACAATTGGTTCATGATCAGTTCTTATGACAAAACATAGCCCCCATAGATACACTCTAAAATACACAGCACCCCATGCAGCTTCCAACGCTTCACATACAATTGTGCGAGATGCAAATGCCACAGTTTTTTCACTCTTACCATGGATCTGAGAAAACACAACTCCTATACCCATTGCACAAAGATTGCCTGGGTCTGATTGCTCCATTTGAAGTTGTGTATCCCAAATATTCAATTAGTTCATTCAACAACACACATTTCTCATAATTTAATGTTAACCCAAACTCCTGATTTTTTTTTAACACTATTCTTAAAACATTGTTGTGTTCCTCTACTGTCCTCCCCATCACCAATATGTCATCCTGAAAATAAATTACATCTTTGATTCTCTCCAATATTCGCGTCACCATTTGTTGAAAAACACTCGCTGCTGATGCTAGCCCAAAAGGCATACGAGTAAATTGGAACGTCCGCTCTGATGTTATGAATGAAGTCATTGATATAGACTCTTCATGTAATCTAATTTGATAAGGAAGGCACTACTAAAATCTAACTTTGATAAATATCTGCCATTCTTTACCAATGACAACAATTAGTTGACATTGGGGAAAGGAAACGTTTCCATTACAATGTTTTGATTCAGTGACCGCAAGTCCGCGCAAAATCTCACACGACCTGCAGATTTCTGAGTGATGACAACTGGGGAGATCCATTGAGATGCCTCCACAGGTTCTATGAGTCCTTTCATCAACATATCGTTCAATAATTCCCTCACACCATCCCTCACTGACAATGGTACTCTCCTCAGCTTATGTTGTACCAGAACAACCTGACTTTATGGACATAACCCTTCAAACATCCCAATTTGTTATCTAAAACACTTTTTACACTGTCCAATACATCTTCCAAGCAAATTTATTCTACTACTTATTACTTGATTAGGTGCTGTAGGTTTTATTATGATATTAAGATCAAATTGATGCACCCATCCAAAAATTGGAGGGCCATCTGCTGATACTTATACCTTACCTTCTGTGTACCTCATTCAATGTTGTATGCACTCTTTCATGTAACTCACAATATCACTAGATTCTCTTTGATATCCCCCTAGACTAATGTCTTTTGGCAGCAATTTTCAGTTATTCCACTGTGCTTTGAACATTCTTTCTGGAATAATAGTATATATTGATCCAGAGTCAACCATGAGTTCTACTTCACATCCACATACTTTGAATTTTGCAGTTGGCCTAGACATCCTTCCTTTGTCACCTTTCTCCTCTGTGTCACGATCTACTATAAGTACTCTATCATTGTTAGAAATTGGTTTTTTGGTTGGCAGTCAGGTTACCCTCTGTCTAAGCAAAAACCCTCACTCTAGTCAGGGTAAGTCACACACAATCCAAGATTATCCTGTGCCCACACTCTGGTAGCTTGGCACGAGCAGTCAGGCTTAACTCAGAAGGCAATGTGTAAAGTATTTGTGCAATAAATCATACAATACCACCATATAGTACCACAAAAATACACCACATAGTGTTTAGAAAAATATATAATATTTATCAGGATAATTGTAGGTCAAAACGAATAAAGTTGCAGTGTGCATTTGTACAGATATCACTGAAAAGTGATATAAAGTGTCTCAAGCCTTTGAAAAGCAAACAAAGGGGGTTATTCCAACTTTGGAGGAGGTGGTAATCCGTCCCAAATGTGACGGATTTACCACCAGCCGTATTACGAGTTCCATAGGATATAATGGACTCGTAATACGGCTGGTGGTATATCCGTCACTTTACCGTCACTTTTGGGACGGATTACCACTTCCTCCAAAATTGGAATAACCCCCAAAGTCTCTTTCAAGCACAAAGTGGAAAATCTCCTCAGAGGGCCA
Organism: Pleurodeles waltl; assembly: GCF_031143425.1. Classification (NCBI taxonomy): domain Eukaryota; kingdom Metazoa; phylum Chordata; class Amphibia; order Caudata; family Salamandridae; genus Pleurodeles; species Pleurodeles waltl. The sequence goes on along the minus strand of NC_090444.1, from coordinate 628,890,465 downwards.
CAGAAGAAGAGTTACGTGGAAAAATGGTGTGTGCGTCGATTTCTCCCCAGCACACACGGACTTGCGTCGTTATTTTTCACGCGGGGAAGTCGTGCGTCGTTTCCCGGCACACGGACAGTCTCTTTCAGTGGGTCGCGGGGATTACCAGATGTCCCGGGTCTGTGCGTGGATTCTCCTGCTTGTTTTCCGGCTGCGCGTCGTTCTGCGGGGCTGCGCGTCGAAGTTTCGCTCTCATGGCAGGCGTCGCGCCGATTTCTCCTCTGGAGGTCGGGTGGCGTTCTCCTTGCAAGGCCGTGCGTCGAAGTTCCGGTCGTCCCAAAGGCGTTGCGTCGATCAGCGGCGGTATGTGGCGTTTTTCTCACCGCAGAACAAGCTGTGCGTCGAAAATTTCGGCGCACAAAGCGTCCAAGTGAAAAAGAGAAGTCTTTTTGGTCCTGAGACTTCAGGGAACAGGAGGCAAGCTCTATTCAAACCCTTGGAGAGCACTTCCACAGCCAGACAAGAGTTCAGCAAGGCAGCAGGGCAACAGCAAGGCAGCAGTCCTTTGTAGAAAGCAGTCAGGTGAGTCCTTTAGGCAGCCAGGCAGTTCTTCTTGGCAGGATGCAGGTTCTGGTTCAGGTTTCTTCTCCAGCAAGTGTCTGATGAGGTAGGGCAGAGGCCCTGTTTTATACCCAAATGTGCCTTTGAAGTGGGGGAGACTTCAAAGAGCGGCTAAGAAGTGCACCAGGTCCCCTTTCAGTCCAATCCTGTCTGCCAGGGTCCCAGGTGTGGCAGTCCTTTGTGTGAGAGCAGGCCCTCCACCCTCCCAGCCCAGGAAGACCCATTCAAAATGCAGATGTATGCAAGTGAGGCTGAGTACCCTGTGTTTGGGGTGTGTCTGAGTGAATGCACAAGGAGCTGTCAACCAAGCCCAGCCAGACGTGGATTATAAGGCACAGAAAGATTTAAGTGCAAAGAAATGCTCACTTTCTAAAAGTGGCATTTCTAGAATAGTAATATTAAATCCAACTTCACCAGTCAGCAGGATTTGGTATTACTATTCTGGCCATACTAAATATGACCTTCCTACTCCTTTCAGATCAGCAGCTACCACTTCAATACTGTATGAGGGCAGCCCCAATGTTAGCCTATGAAGGGAGCAGGCCTCACAGTAGTGCAAAACAAATGTAGGAGTTTTACACTACCAGGACATGTAAACTACACAGGTACATGTCCTACCTTTCCCCCACACAGCACCCTGCTCTAGGGGTTACCCAGGGCACACATTAGAGGTGACTTATATGTGGAGAAAGGGGAGGTTTAGACTTGGCAAGTACTTTTAAATGCCAAGTCGAGGTGTCAGTGAAACTGCACACACAGGCCATGCAATGGCAGGCCTGAGACAAGGAAAAGGGGCTACTTAAGTGGGTGGCACAACCAGTGCTGCAGGCCCACTAGTAGCATTTAATCTACCGGCCCTAGGCACATATAGTGCACATTAGTAGGGACTTATAAGTAAATTAAATAGTCCAATCAGGTATGATCCAAGATAACCATGTTTAAAGGGCGAGAGCATATGCACTTTAGCACTGGTTAGCAGTGGTAAAGTGGGCAGAGTCTAAAAGCCAGCAAAAACAGGTCAGAAAAGTGGAGGGAGGCAGGCAAAAAGAGAGGGGTGACCACCCTAAGGCTGTCAGGTCTAACAATCAGCATATCTATTTTCATCTGTATCTTCAATTACTCCCACTCTATATTTGTTGTCCTTACTATCTTTGTTATTTTCTCTGCACATCCTTGCATAATGACCCTTACAACCACATTTCCTACAATTCTTATTACTTGCAAAGCACCTTTTTGAATCTGTATCATGGTATGTGCTACCACAGAGGGCACATTCTGCCCCTCCCTTTCCTTTGTATAATGGCATTGTTGTCTCATTCTATTCCATTTTTTTAACAACATTAACTTCTCCTTCACTACCCTGGACATCTATATTTACAATAGAGACATCACTGACTTTGTCTCTTTTGTTCAATTATTTCAAACATCACTTGAGATTCCTTAATAACTTTAGCCATTTCTATTGCTTCTTTGAGCGAAAGGTCCTTTGCTGCCCATAGTCTTTCTTGTACCTTTTTCTCTCTTCATTGAACTATAAGCTGATCACAAATTAATTCATCAGTCATGTTTCTAAGGCGACATTTAATTTTGAGTTCTCTAAATCTAGCAACAAACTCATCAATGGATTCATGTTTAGCTTGAGGTTGAGTATAACATTTTTACCTAGCCATAACTAAATTAACTTCTTTTGCAAATCTGTTCTCTAATCTTTTAATTACTTCCTTATAGACATCATCCATAGGTTGGCCACAGGTAGGTACTTGAAAATTATTTTCCCTTCACTACCCAGCGCACTTAATAACAGTGCTTTTTTTCTAGTTGGTGAGAAATTCTGTCCATTAAGGGCAATAATATAGTTTTCTAAGATTTACACCCAATCCTCCCAAAGTATGTCAGGCTGGCCTGCTTGTGATTAGAAATGTGGTGGTATAATAATTCCTTTTAATGCCATAATTGTTTATGTTTGTAAAAGATAATATATCAGCAGTTCTTTGGATATATTAACAATGCTTTGGATTACAAGTACATAAATTCCATAACGTAAAATATCAGTACAATGTACACTAAATATGTTGTTTGCAATTAAGCATGTCAAAAACAAGATATGAAGATCACTGTTGCTAAATCGTCTCAATTGTACCCACACAAAGTCAAAGGTGTGCAGATCACTGATCAAAAATATAGCTGGGACCTGCACTTGAGGCAATAGGTGAAGACTTTCTAGTGTGCGTGTCACCACTCACACTAATCTAATTACTTTTGTTGACCAACTCGCCATGTCTTAAAAGCTGTGACCTTCAGGTGTGCCAGTCACTGCTCTCATTAATCTAATTACTTTTGTTGATTAGCACACACAATGTATTTTAAAGTATGTGATTCCTCGTTCCAGGACATTAACCACCACCTGATGTCTTTAAAGGTGTGTGAGTCACCGCTCTAGTTGTTTAAATTGTCTTTGTGTGCACACTGACTTCCTGCATGCGCACGTCACTCCGGTGGTATCACTGCAGTATGCTCTGCACTCTCAGGATTCTAAACAACAACAGTACCCTCACTGATCGGATAGCCCTCGCAAGCACATCGGCCTTCTACGTGCGCAGGTCACTGTGATGCAACTCAGTTGTATGTCGCACGATGGTGGTGTGTTCACTGCAACAGCAAACCTACAGTGAAACCGTAAGATGCTTTGCGCATACGCTTACGTATAACTTGTGCATCCACCACCAGCATATAAATAATAAGCTTCAGGGTACCTTGGGTAAAATGAGAATGTGGCCCTAAAGTTGAGTGTTGCACGGCACCGAAGCACGTAAAATCCTCTTCAAAGACTGGGCTTCTGGCCCCACCCAAGTTGGGTCTTCAGTTTTTTTGAGTAAGGAGTCTCGAGATTGCTCCAATGAAAAGCCAGCCAATCGTCACCAAAATGTTATGAGATCACAACTCTCTCACAGGTTCCTTTAATATATAATATGTATTGGAGAACACAACTTAGCGTCAGTCCCCTTCAAGACGCCAGGGTAAACTTACATATTTGAACACTCAGCGCCTTACAGTCTAGAATACAATACATCATAACACATTTGCATCATAACACCTGCCTTCCATAAAGACTCAAGACTCCCATGAGCAGCAGATCTGCTCTACAACAAAGTATCAAGAAAGGACTCTGAAGCCTTCAGAACAGCAAAGACCTAACACCCGAAGTGACCACTGCACCTGACATCCGCGACCCGAGTTGAAGCCAACCAACGGTGCCAGCAAGGTTCCCTAGCTGTTTAGAGTCTGAGTCCACTCAGAGTTCACCCCTCTTGGACTCCCCCAAGTCGCCTTCAGCCTCTGCACGCAGACCCCCTCTACCACGGCCCTTTGGTGAGAACCCAACAACTCCAGCAACCATTGCACCCATCGCCCCTGACCCTATTTGAGGTAGGTCACTGGTGCCAACGATGTCCCCTGGCTCCTCTAAACTCAAGTGCACCCTGGGTCCCCCCACTAGACTCCCTGACAACACCTGCAGCCTCAACACGCAGGACCCCCTGACCGCGAGTACTCCCGGATGAAGAAATCAGACACCTAAGGACACCCCTGCATCTGTCACCCCTGGGCCTTGGAGAACAGAACCAAAGGAGCACCTATGTCCCTGAGCACCCCAAGTCTACAACCTACCTGCTTGTTGCCCTCAATTGTCTTCTTAGCCAGATCCTCCAGCCTGTTTGTCCCGAGGTCCAACTCCCATTGAAAACCATAGGGCACCGAACACCTTACGGCACCCCTGCACCCGGCCTCCCCAGAGTTGCCCGGAGTGACCTGCTTGTGTGATTTTGGTCAGTGCCCAATACTTACCTTAACTCTTGGAGTTTGGCCTCGTAAGACGTTGTTAACCCTGTGTTTGCTGAACATTGTTTTCCTCCGTAAGTTAACATTGAAGAACCCTGAGAATTGCACTGTGTTGATTTTTTTAATCTGAAAAGTATTTATGTTTAAAAATGTACCTAACTGATTATGAAGTTCTTGGGTTTGAAACATTTATAAAAAGAAGTGTAATTTTTCTAATCTGGTATTTGATTTATTCTTTGAGTATGTGTCTCATTTATTGCCTCTGTGAGTACAACAAATGCTTAGCACCACCCTCTGATAAGTCTAACTGCTCACGCACACTACCTCAAAATAGAGCATTAGCCCTATCTACTTTTGCTTCTGCAAACCAATTGGGGACCCACTGAACTCTCTGCACAGTGTAATTCTTTTTAGTGTCCCATATAGAAAGCCAGCTTCCCACATCTATAACTTGGCGGCTGCACAGTCGCATACTTGCTATGGCCCTGGGCATAAGCTATAGTTGCCTGCTGAGTCCTGTGCATTATCCTTTAAGCAATATTGTGGCCATAACTGTTATATATGCAAGTACATAGCTATATAATGCCACAGCGAACAATAGATCAGCCCTTTATAACTTACTTGCAGATTAAAAGCAGTTTGCTGATTGGGTTGTTTCCAATCTGTGATTTCTAAACTGAGGATCACGGTTTAAGGTTTGACTGTTTATATTACCAGGAAGGTAGAAATATAAATACTACAAGGCCCTCACTATGAGTTTAGGGCTGAATTCTAATCCCTGTGCAAACATATTTATGCACAGATCAACATTAGAAGTTGTCTTCTAATACTCAGACCGTCTTAATTCTTCCGATATAAATTCCAACTGGTCAAACTTGCCAAAATTTGTGGGGGGAAAAACATGGGAAAAAAGCAAAACTTGGAATTCAGTGTGTTAAAAACATGTTATGTCCCATTTTTATGTTGAAAACTCAGAATGGGATGTATGCACCAAATGTAGTAAATACCTCACCCAGGGTTAATGGTATCTACCATATGAGGGTAAGGAGGGCCTAAGCTTATTCATAGCCTAATTAAAAAGAACGTTTTGTTGAGAGTCCATGCCTAATACAGTGCCTTTGAATGATCATTATTTTGGTACATCGTTAACAGAAGGAGGAAACTCCATGCTCATAGAAATGATCTCTGGGCCGATTCTAAAAATGTTTTACCATCAGTAACTGTGACTTTCTCCTTCAGACCTCCTGGTTCACTCCTCAAAATCAGGAGTGATCCAACACTGCAAAAGTAAGTTCAAACCAAATTGATGAATCGGTGTACACATTTGAATGTAGACAGTTTAAATAGTTCTGTACCTACACTACAAGATATGAATAAGAGCTGTTCATGCTATTGCTCTGTTAGCACCAGTGATCAAAGTGGGTGGGATTGGAGGGGCACGACGTGCTCATGCTTTTATGATTTCTGAAACACTGTTCCTCTACTTTTTGTAAAAAGACAACCTTTCCGGTACAGTTAATTCTGACAGTTTAAATGGCTCAGCTGAAGTGTCATTTAGTGAGTCTGCTGTAGGGTGAAACAGAAGCCAGGCAGACAGCTGAACAGGTCTTATTGCCAGGGTACCTGCTTCCAGGAAGGAAATGCAAGTGTGCACTACAAGCTCATCTGCAAATGCAAAGGATTCTTTACAACAGGTACTGGCTTTAATTGCTCTAATCACTCAATGCTTTGTGATGACAACTATGTATTCTTTTTGAGTGGTAGTGCAAAGAGTTAACAACTAAGATGTGAAGTTTGTGCTTTTAATTGTAATTGTATTTATATCCTGCCTACTACACCTGGAGGTGTTGAAATGGACAGTAATGTAAAGAAAATTGCACTACGTACACTCTGGGTATTACTAAAATCTATATTTTGGAAGCTGTATTTTATCTTAAGCATTTTGCACATTTTGTAGCAGTCTATCTCATACTGTGTTTAATTCAAGTTTAAAATAATGAATTACATATTCACAGTGCTTGCTGTCACAGGTTGTGACCTGGTAGCACTCAAAATACACAAGTCACTTTTTTCTACTGCACCAACCAAGACTTAATTCTATGTTTCTCTGGTTACGCACAGATCTCTGCAGTCCATTAACTAATAGAGGTTTCATAATGTCCTATAGTGCATTTCCCAATGAGTAATAACTTTTTAAATGTATTTTTCATTTAAACTACATTTTATTTTATATGTAGCTACCTGACGGTGAAAGACCAAAAAACGTAAAGAATATTTTATTTTTTTAGCCATAACTTTGACCCCGCCCCCACTGTATGTAACATCACAGTTCCCATACATTTTTTAATACTCTTCGACCGCTGGTTGGCATCATATCTGCTGCTGGAGAGAGCACCGCTGTGACTCAGAAGTAGGGTGAAAGAGTATTTAGTTCCCTCATTTTCAACAAATATCCTAGCACCACAACAAAGCAATTTCTTGTAAATTATGGGCACCCTTCATTTTTATTTCTGTAACATTATTTGCAGTAGCTCTTGTGCTGCAGACACATCTATCACTCAAAAACACTGGTGTATGGCTCTGTTCTATGATTTGGAACACTTGTGCATCTCATCATGTTAGAGCTTGATGGGGTATACCATGATCATGAGCCCATGTGCAGTGAAATAGCATTGTAAGCAGTGCATACACCAACTCAGTACCTTTATGGCCATCATATCAGTTCTTCAATCAGGATTTTAAATTGTGCACAGTTCCCATTTATAATGCTCCCATTAAATGCACCAGGAAAAGTTTGGTACAATGTGAAAAGAAAAACAAGTGCTTCAAAAGAATGCAAAACATACTCTAATTTGCTACCCAAAGCCTGATAGTACATGTTATGCCTTAATCTGAGCAGGGAAACTACAAATGGTGGACAAAATATGCACCTGTTAAATACTATATGCAAAGGTGTCAATTTTTAGTGGTTGCTCCATTACCACTTGGAGTTGCTTGGGGGTTGCAGTAATGCCATGTGAGTTAGTGCAGGAGCAGCGAACAGCGCTGCTCAGAAATAGAGACCAGGTGCTGTTCCTCCATGGCTCTGTAGTACCATGGTAACTGATCATTATCCATTCATCATTCGAACCCAGATTGCCTCTTTGTGTATTCTCCTAGATGGACCACAATAGAGTGGCTATTGTAAAGGGTTACCCGACCTCTTCTATAATTGTTGCAGCACTCACCCCATGGCCCTGGCTCGGCCAAAGGGTATAAATAATGGGGCGTAAGGTCGCTCGTGGCCTTCGCCTCACTCTATGAGCATGTGTGGGTATCACAGTCTTTTATGCGCTCCACAACCAGGTCCTGCATGTGGCTGTGGGTTAACCAGGGGCGCGCACCACATTGACGACCAAGAACAGGCGTGACCCATCACGTGACCCACCCCGGTGCCTGCCTCTGGCATCACTAAGCTGGCAAGTGCAGCAAATCAAGGCCAACACTGCCCCTGCACCATCGTCAAGCTGTAGAGGACATCCAACCCTCCTGTGCCCAACCTGCTTGGGACCACACCCTGTGGCTGTTCCAGCGCTCCTCCCCCGCAGCGCTGTGACACCAGAGCAGAAGAGGTCGTCAAGCTGTAGAGGACATTCAAGCCTGCGGCGCCCAACATGCTTGGGACCACACCCTGTGGCTGTTCCAGTGCTCCTCTCCCACAGCTCTGTCACACCAGAGCGGAAGAGGCCACTATTACGCCCAATGCTGTTCTCCCGCTGATGCAAAAACAACAGATGATGAACGTAATGCAGAACAAACAAAATATTCACCCCGTCACAACTCTGGGTTTAATCCATCAGGTTTCTAGCTTGCCATACCATTCCAGTTTGGACCAAGCCATATGCAAATCAGTCTTGACCCTGTTCTCCATGGGAACAGTCCAGCCCAAACTTCCAGGTCAGGTCCTCCCTGGCCAGAAGCAAGCATTCTTTCACCAGTTTCAGGGTATCATCCTTCATCAGCCAGGCTACCTTGAATCTGGTGGCATAGCAAGCACAGGACCCACGTCTGGGCATACCGTTCCCACTTGGGGCAACAAATGCAGAAACAACAGATGACAGATGGAATGTAGAACAAATCAAACATTCACCCCAGTCACAGATCTGGGTTTAATCCATTATTTTGTTTTGCTTACCATGCCATTCCATTTTGCACCCAGCCATATGCAAATCAGTTTTGACTCTGTTCCCCATGGAAACAGTCCAGCCCAAACTGCCAGGCCGGTCCTCCCTGGTCCAGAAACAAGCATCCTGTGACTGGTTTCAGGGTATCACCCTTCATCCGCCAGGCTAGCCTAAATCTGGTGGCCTTAACAAGCACAGGACCCATGTCTGGGCATACCCTTTCCACTTGGGGCAACAAATGCAAAAGCAACAGATGATGGACAGAATGCAGAACACATCAAACATTCACCCCCAGTCACAGATCTGGGTTTAATCCATCAGTTTTTTTTGCTTGCCATGACATTCCAGTTTGGACCCAGCTATATGCAAATCAGTCTTAACCCTGTTCCCCCTGAGAACAGTCCAGCCCGAAGTGCCAGGCCAGGTCCTCCCTGGACCAGAACCAAGCACCCTGGGACTGCTTTCTGGGTATCACCCTTCATCAGCCAGGCTAGCTTTAATCTGGTGGCATAGGAAGCATGGTACCCACGTCTGGGCATACTCTTCCTACTTGGGGCAACAAATGCAAAAACAACAGATGATGTACAGAATGCAGAACAAATCAAACATTCACTCCCAGTCACAGATCTGGATTTAATCCATCAGTCTTTTTTGTTGCCTTGCCATACCAGTTTGGACCCAGCCATATGCAAATCAGTCTTAACCCTGATCCCCATTGGAACAGTCCAGCCTGCAGTGCCAGGCCAGGTCCTCCATGGACCAGAAACTAGTGTCTTGGGCACGCCTGCTCCTGACCACCTGAGGGCCCATGAGGTCGCCGGAGTGCCATGGAGCCGCTGTACACCTGCGACTGCCTGAAGCATGTCTGCCTCTGACTACTGGGAGGCCCGAGGACCTGTCCGAATGCAGTGCTGCCACACCCAGTAAGGACATAGGGCCTGTGCGTCTCTTTCACCTCCCGCTGCAGCAGTCCCTCTGCCAGGTGGGTGCTCTGTTCACAAACCAGGTCTGGAACTCTGCCTGTCAATCTCCACTAGGCCTCATTCTGCCACCACGTGCCCCCAGCATGGCTCCAGAGAATCACAGGCCTGGGGCCCACTGAAAAAAAAAGACTGGTACTCTGTGCCATAGCAAGAGATATCATACGCTGGGAGTGGCTCTTTGTTCAACAAAAGGAAAGAAAAAACTTACAGGACATTCACTACAATGCTCTTGCAAAAATTAAAGGGGGAAAGAAGAAATCAAAAGGACAGACACCAAGAAGAGGGTGCATGCCCTCACCGTCACCCCTCAATCTCCATACCGGCTGAGCACTCCAGGTGGCCTCGTGCCTAAAAGCGCGCCAAATGACTTTGGATGACCGACAGAGACATTTCAGCCATCTATGCGTGCCACTATGAGCTCACCGCTGCAACCGGAAACGGTACCAAAAGCTAATGCCCCTAGATCCCATGCATTAATCACACCTCTACCCCCTCCAGTCAATTGGCAGACCACCCCATGGCAATGCCACAATGGAGCCATTACCTGATGAGAGTGCCCCATTATTTATGTGCAATCAGGGAGACAGACGGCACGGTAATCAGATCGCTGATGATGCACTTTTGGGGCAAGGAACTGTACAAACTCTTCGAAACCCCACCAAACACAGGCAATGATGATGATTTGGACGCTGCGGTGACTGCCCTCAACAGGTAATGTGACCCACAATTAAGTCCAGACTGTGAGCACTTTACACTGCACCAAGCCCAGCAGACAGCCACCGAATCCCTAGACTTGTTCTATGCAAGGCTGCGAAGGTTGGCGAACGTGTGTACAGACCTGAACCAGCACTAGGAGATCAGAGCCCAAGCAATTTAAGGCTGTTTCTCCAAAACTAGTGAGAAAGCTCATATTCAGGCAACCCAGTATCTCTTTAGGTGACATTCTAATCCTTGCCAGGTCACACAAAATGTCAAACAGTCTTGTAGAAGACATGGCTGCGGCTCTGGGCCAGTCTGTGGGGGTGACCGGATCATCAAAGGCAGCTGCGGTGAAAGAAGAACACATGGATGCCATTCTGGTGCCACGTGCTCCCCAACGACTGGCTGCAGCCCCACAACCAGGAAACGGCAGGGGTGGAAACTGTGGCTTGAACACAGGATGCCATGTGGATACTCTGCTAAAGGGAAGAAATGTTCTTGATGTGGAAAAATTATTCTCTGTGCTAAGTATGTCGGGCTACGATGCCCTGCATCAGCTCTGGGCCACAGAGGAAGATGACCGCTGGCATATGCCAGCTGTTCCTGGATGACGAACAGGTGACGGCTGTCCTGGGCACTGATCTGGCAGAAGCCCAGTATGTCAAAGAAGACGAGGACAACTTTGTCATCTCGTTTGCAGGACGGCCTAAGAAGAGACCACCCCCCATTTGCAAGATAGATATCAATGACATTCCGGTGTCAGCTCTCATTGACACACCTCTGTCAATGTCAGTTACCAGTTTGGCAAGCTTACACCTCCCTAAGGCTGTCCCTGGGTAGAGCCAGAATCTACATGTACGACGGCATGGGACGACTTTCCCTCCAAGGAGTAATAGAGCTGACGATTGATTCCGAGGGCTGATCAATTAAGGCAAGGCAATGTGACAGAGAGTGGCAAAGGAATGCTCCTTGGGTGTCTCACCGCTGATGATTTGAAACTAGTTTTCTTCGCCAGACATATCCATGAGCCACACGCCAGCATACTGATACAGGGGTCCCCACAGATATTCACAGGGCTAGGGAAACAAAACGGGAAACAAGTCCAACTCCAAATTGACCAGTGAGTCAAGCTAACTACCTGCGGGTACCTTTCCCCTTTGTGGCCGCTGGTGGAGAACGAGCTGAGGGCATTGGAAGAGCTACACGTAATTGAGAAGGTCACCGGGCCAAACCCATGGGTCTCTCCCCTTTTCATTGCTCCGAAGCAACTGGGCGCCATCTGCCTAGACATGCGGCTTCCGAGTCAGGTCATTAAGCGCAAACAACATATAACCCCTACAATGGATGATTTTGTTTCTGACCTGAATGGAGCTAGATGTTTTTCAAAGTTAGATATTAACTCTGGCTACTATCAACTGGAGCTAGTGCCAGATAGCCAAAACATCACCACATTCTCCACTCATGTTGGCCTGCGGCACTACAAAAGATTCAGCTTTGGCACCTCTTCGGCCGCCAAAGTATTTCAGAATGTCATACGTGAAACACTGTCCAACCTAGTGGGTGTCATCAACCTTAGTGATGACATTCTCATTTTCGTGGAAAGCCTGGAAGACCATCATATCAGGCTGAGAGCAACATTTCAACGACTGTCAGTGGCCAGGTTGTCATAAATCACCTTTCCTTTCGCGGGTTGGCTGATGCACAGCAGGCTAGCCAAGAGTTAGGCCAACAGCTTCCAAGGTGGTGTGGGACTGACTCAGTCACTCACACTCAGTGTGCTGCAGCCCTAAAACACTCAATCTTATTACTAGAATAGGAACCACAAAATGTCTTCCCTTTGAAATTCTATTCCTATGATGAGGCTTAAATTTCCCACTCAAACAATATGCCATATGTCTGCAAAAAGCTCTGTTTGGAGCTATCACTTTTTCAAATGACATATAAACTGCTGCAATTTCAGTAGTTCACTCTTTTTTTGCCCTGCCTTGCTCAATAATTTTCTCCACACTTCTAGAGCCAGATGTTCAAACCTATTTTGCGGTCGCAAATGGCAAAATGTGCCTTTTGGGATGGCAAAATGGCATTGTAGCATGTACCATCCCAATTTTGCAAGTCGGTAACCTGTTACTGAGTAGCAAAATAGGGATTGCAACTTGCAATTAGGAAGCAGCGTTCCAAGGGCACCCCTTACTAACTGCAACTCGCAGGCCAATGTATGATTCTTTTGTGACCATGGATGCAGTCGCAAAACATCCACAGTTACCACTGATTTCACATTGGTGGTAGCCCATTTGCAAACGGGATGGGGTCCCCAAAGTACCCCTTCCCCTTTGTGAATGGGGGCACCAACATTTTTTCAGAGCAGGCACTAGTCCCACGGACCACTGCCTACTTTCAAAAACAGAAACTGAAACGTTTCATTTTTATTTTTAAGATGCTAAGGAAAATGGGTTAAATTTTTTAAAAAACTGCTTTATTTAAAAAGCAGTCACAGATATGGTGGTCCCACAGCAGGTCACCATCACTGTGAGTCTGACCATTCCCAAATAAGTCACAAATTGCGACCTGTCTCATGAACATTAATGAGGCAGGTCCCTTGCAATCCATTTGCGAATCGCAAACAGCGTGGTTGACACTGTTGTACATTTTGTTTTACGACCTGCAATTTGTGACTTGCAAAAAAATGCAAATTGTGAGTCACAAAATAAAATGGTCGTACATCTGGCCCCTAGTTTTTCTTCTGATAATTGTGACATACTGGCAACTGAATTCAGTTCAATACAAAGGAATGTGATGGTCACTGCCAGTCCCTCTATTTTCTCCTTTGCTAATTGCACAATAAAGTTTTCTGTTACATATTCCAGTAGTCTCCTCAATAGTTTGAATTCTCCACATCTAACCATCCTGCCTACTAACAAAATATCATCAAGGTAGTGCAGTACTTAGTCTGATCCTAGAGCTGTCTCAACTATCCATTCTAGAAATGAACTGAAGGTCTCAAACACTGCACACCTCACTAAACAACCCATTGTTTTAACCTTGTCCCACATATCTGACCATTAAACGGAATTCCTACAAGGAGAAAGTATCTGAAAAGCCAACTTAATGTCAGCTTTTCTCATCTCGGCTTCTACAAATTTCTAAACCATGGAAACAGCCTTGTCAGTATTGTAATACCCTACTGAACACTCACTCTGGATGTCGTAGTTGTTGACGGATCCACATTCTGGACAAGACACATGGTAAATCCGCCTGAACACACTTTTGAATTTGTTTGGTACAATACCTAGAGGCTATGTTATGAGGCTTGCCAGTCGAAATTCTCAAAAGAGGCCTGCCATCTGATCGCCTGCACTTCATTCACTAATTTTTACAGTAGATGTTCATATTATCATTCACTGATTATACATTTTCAGCTAACATATCTGCTGCTGTGATGTACATGGTATCATAAGAAGAACACCTCCTACAACGTCTATGCTCTCTTGCTGTCTGGGCATTATTTCTGCCACAGAACTATTACTTCCAGTTCAACTGGAGTTCTAACCCTTTCCTGGAGCTTCTCTTCCATTACCCTTGCCTCGAAAGGCGCCTACAGCCCCTTATCCATCAAAGTATTTGACCAATAGGCTCTTCTCCCCACACCTACAGCAGAGGGACAGCACTGAAAGTGTATGGGGGAGAGGAAGTCGCCATGAAGTGTACACTACTGGCAAGGGTGTGGTTGACATCATCAAACACAGCCCCAACTCATTATTAATCTCGTTCCACAACTTTCCTTTCCTTGCCCTCAACCTTTCATCATACCTCAATCATGTTAGATCTCCAAGGTTACTTTGTGCCATTATAATAACAATCAGATATTTTAAGAGCACTACACTGCTCTCCAAGTACTTTCCACTGAAAATGCTGGTGAAAATGGTACACACCCCCATCCATGTGTCAAGGTTGGTAGGCATTGTCAACTGTTTCACAAGCTCCTTCTCCACTGCCTTTGATCCCTCCTTGCACCTAGTCTCCCTGTTGAACAGTTGAAATACGTTAACATATTTAATAGTACTAGACCAAATCTTTTCTTTCGTACTCATCATTAAGTGAACCACCAGTTGAGCTGCAGTGCTCATACAAGATATCTTCATCACTGCCGTAATGCAAGTCAGCTTCTAACCTGCGCTCGAATGTCCTGCCCCTTCCTTTTTTCCTGGCACCAGCTCAGCATCCTTCCCCCATACTCACCATGCTTTGGTAGTGCCTGTTTCCTCTGGTTGTGTCTGCTTTCAGATTATCCCTGTTGACTTTCTTGTCATAGTGGTGTCACCCACATTAGCCATTGCTGACTTGTCTGTCAAGTATTATTTTTTCCCCTTGACTCATCTTCTCCAAGAACGTGTCCGAGGAGTCTGTCTGAGCCTTTTCAAAAGCCTCAAAAGCCAGCCTTTTACTCTCGCTCCCCGCTTTGGATCCCTTAGTCTCACTACCACTATCACTCCTGTGTGTGTCTCCCTCTCATTCTGCCTCCACACGTCTCACCAATCACCTTCTTACTCACGTTCTGTCACTAACACTCAGGTGCATGAACTCTAGGCCCAACTTGGCCCAACTCAAATTTTTATTTCTGGCCCTCTCTTGTCTGCTACTCTTACTTGTAACTGTTGCTTCTTTTCTCTTCGTTGTTCCACCTTTGACAGTGGTGGGCTATTGTTCAATTTCATCACATTTTAATGACCTACATGGGTTATGAGACATAAATAGAAAATACTTTCCCCCAATTGAGCAACCCAATTCAAAGAAAAAACTGAAATGTTCTATGTCACATCTACCCATACAAATGAGACACTACAAATATCTTCCATGATTAACCTCATTTTATTTCCACACTAACCTACAAAAAACACTTCTAAAATATACAGTTGAAATCTTTGCTAACTAGGAGTGGGTGGAATTTTGCAGAGTTTCTTAAAAGCTCCACTAGATTCAGCAGAGTTCTGCCAATGGGCAGAAGATGTCACATTGCACTGCTTGCGCTGTGACTTAGTGCCGAAGAGCACATTCTGTGTTAGAAAATCAGTGTGACTGGCATCATGCCGCGCACCAGAATAGGCAGCTACTTGAGTTTATTTTGCTACTGCTCAAGTACATTTTCTAATGGAGTGGCAGCCTTCTGACGGCTAACGATCGCGACTTCCCATGTTAGAAAAATCTTGCTGGATGTCCTCCTAGTGACCAGAAATAGTGCTACAGGATGCCAAATCTCACTTGCGCTCACCAACTTACCATCCTGGAGTAGTGTGTGGGGAATAAATCAGCCACATGGCAATTGGCAGAAATTGACCAGAACTCAATGCCAAAATTCCTCCAATTCTGCTGGCATAACGAATATTTCACTCACCTCTACTGCTAACCTTACCAAATGGCAAAAAACATCAGACACAATGGATTACTGGAACACATATATTTGTGTGATAAGGTACCCACATTATTTGTGTTACAAAGCCATAATCATGGTACTAAGCTCTATAAACATGCAACAGCACAACATATTTGCCTAATGCGAACTCAGTAAACGTACAAGAGAGAATGAGGTTACTATATTGATTCAGCAATAGTTTTTATTGACTCCTGAAATTTTGAGTTGCGTTGACCATAGAGAACAAATTGCTGCGGTAAAACATATGCATTGAATTGATTTCATTATACTTGTGCCCAGTCTAGAGTTCTATTAAATGACTGTATGCCAGGTTAGCTTCATCTGATATGGAGTCCCAACTTTGATAGCACATAATAAATGATATTGTCATAAACAATTGTGATCTTTGCAACATGCTTGTACTTCCTTCCTATGTACACCTCCATATAATAGTCTGACCTGCTACAGAAATGCACCTCTCTCATTCATGACAAGGCACATCGTTCTTGGGAGTTGCTAATCCACCCTCAGCCGTTCAAGAGAAAAATCACGTATACCTTTCGGCCCCAAGTATTGCATTGTATTGTACTCAAGAATATTGTACTGACATTTATAAAGCACTTTGCACACTCACTGCATGGTCCAAAACACAACTCTGGTGTGCTGTTCCAACTCAAGAGTTGCCAATATGAAAAACACATCGGTCTTTCTAGCAGGTTGCTTCAGCATATGCATCATGAGGATTTTGCATTTATTTTATGATTTGATATTTACGCACGCTTAGTGAATATTTTGACACCTGATGTCGGAGACAATAGCAGCTGAAGTGAGCATGTCGACCTTGCAGAGACCTGCGTGTAGACACGTTGTATCTATGCATTTCCACCACTGTGTTTTGTCTGCGGTGATCTATTCAACACTGGTGCATGTATGCAATGATACCATGTGTTGAAGTCACAAGTGACATAACTTGAATTGCTTGTAAGTGACAAGGACGGCTGGTATTCAGCTTACACAAAGTGGACAGGTTTGTGGTAGGTTGCATTGTGTTTAGTTGGCATTTTTGTCTGCCTTGTGCTGCACTGTCTCTGGTGGCTAGATCTAGGCAGGTGCTCTGTGTTGTGCTCTCTGTTTCAGTTTCAGACTGGTTTCTACATTTTAGGGCCGTTTTGCATCTGCTCTGTTAAATGTTTCCTCCTTTGGTTTGTCTAGTGCATTCATATTTGTCCCTAAACATAATCAATTAACAAATGCAAATGATCGACGATAAGTACCCTTGATTTGCCTATCCAAGCAAAAGTGTGACCTTTACAGTGCTGCCATGCTTGCGCACTGTGACATTTGATTTGAGCATGCATATCGCTTTGGCCGTGTTAAAGGAAGCTGTCATTTTCAGGTGACACGTATAATCACCTCAGCTGGCCCCTATAAATAGACATTATGTGGGCTTATTGTCACACTGTGCTGTCAAGCAGCATTCGAGAGAAGCCTTTCAAAGCTTGTTTCTTATCCATATGACCCAATCAATTCTAACGGGTGTCAGCCCTTCTTCATGTAACTAGCGTATTTACTAACCAATCTCTTAAAATTGTTCGCTTTTTCACTATTTTTTTTAAATGAGCAGCTCTCCCTGCTTCTTCCCGAAAGGATGCTTAATTACTGAAGGAATATTCCTTAATTCATTACTGCACAAATCTCATGCTCCTAAACAGCAGCAGCAGGAAGAGATAACCCATTCTGTTTTAAATGCGTGCGCTCTGCAGTTATCTGACACTTCTCACTTAGCTAATGTTTGTTGATGGTTACAGGAAGCTGGCACCTTGTGTAAGACAGGAGCTGGTCCAGAGAATGGTACATCGTATCTACCATCTGCGCCCCAACAAAGCTTTTCCGGCTCAATTCTCAGCTTATGTTTGGCCAGAGTCTTGGGTCCTCACCTCACCCAAACCTAAAGGTTATTTGTGGCAACTTAGGGCATGGAACTCTGAAGACCCCTCAGGGTATCGTGGAGAAAAAGCCCTACCCTTTTCGCTCTAAAATATTAGTCTCTCACACACACACGCAAGAAAGGAAATGCAGGATAGTTTTTAATACATTTAGTGAAAAGACTGCAATCTAGGATAAAATGCATAATTTGCAATGATATGGATAATGAGGAATAACAAAATCAGGATTGTGAAGATCAGAAATTTAAAGGTGAACAATCCCAACATATTGCAATAAACATAAAAATATAATTCCTAGCTAAAGCCTATTCTCTAATCTCTAGTGAGACATGGTGGTGTAAGCCCTATCTCTCTGTGCAGTGTCCATGAGAAGCACACCCCAACCCGTTACCTTAATACAAGGTCGGGCCTCCAGTCTCCAGATCATGCTCTGTAGAGACAAAAACACTGAGGTTGGCTGCAATCTGACATACAGTGTAGATGGAAAATCCTGGCTGCCCTCTAACACTCTTTATCCTACAAGGTGTTTAAATAAGGGACATGTTTCGTTCTTGAAAAATAAGCCTGACCTGGGTATGTACCTAAGTGTTAGACTGTTTGCGCAGTCTTGTGGTGGCAATACCAAAATATCATCCTGTGTTCTTTGCATTCTGTTCTTGTTAACCCGGGGCAGAGGAACACAATGAAAATATGTCATGGATAACACTGATAGTGACGCTCTCGCAGAGTTGCAACTGATTATGAAAATAAAAACATTACCACTAAAACAAGCTGTGCTAAAATGAATAAAATCGAATAAATGAAAACAGAGCATATTATCTGGGTGAAAGGGCACAGTCCACAAGCCTAAACTAATCTAAATACTGTTCCCAAGCAAGAAGCTAAAATGTACCCACAACACTCGTGCCAAAGCAATGGTAGTCATTTTAATAACTAACCTGTGGAGGATGTGTCTGGCAAGGTTCAAACCTGTGACCACAAAGACAAACACATGGCCCTAAAATGTAAGCCTTAGTCCACTGAGCAGCCAGACCAGTCATGGGTTTAGAGTGTGTGAACCTGGCCTAGTCTCTGGTACAGATCTAAGGTGAGCTAAGTAAGTGCAGTATGTTAAACATCCTCTGCTTATGTGGCCACACTAAGGGCCAGATGTAGCAAAGGGTTTTTCCCATTCTGTGTCAATGGGAAAATGTGTTTGTACATATGGCCCTTAAAGTGCTGCAGGTAATTATTTCGTTCATATATTAATTTATTTAGCGGCAATAATCTTTTTATCCAAAATGTTGTGCAGACCATCACTGGTGGTATTTAGAGAAAATTTGTAGGGTGGTAAAAAGTAACAATGAGTTTTGTATGCATTGCACCATTGTGTGATTCTGATTGGTAGAGGCAAACACGTGCCTACTGGCGAATGGAACACAAAGGCACTAACTACATATTTTGATCAAAGTGTGTAATTTATCATTCATATGATTCAAGTTGCAATAGATGACTTTTCAGTGCAATTTTGAACTGAGAGAAAGGTTGTTCAGTAGGTCCCAAAGGCAAGCTGAGGTCAGTGGACCCCAACTTTGTGAACTGTGGTCTTTCACCTATGGTGTCCTAGGGCTACCACACCATAGACTAAGACAAAGTATCCCTTTCAACACTTCATTTTCAGGATAGGGAGACAGAGAAGTCTAGGGCTAACTTAGAGAGATGCTGTAGGCTACAAACTCAGAACTCAGACATGCACAATATAATCCTTATAAACCATTGCTAAGTCAGTGATTTTTCTTTAAAACAGAAAACTGCCTCTGTACATAAACAACTAAATACTACAAAAAAGTACAAAAGTTTACAAAATGCCTATCAGAAATACCAATTGGAGGTCTTCAGAAAGGGATTTCCCCCAAACTACCTATAGTCAACTGACCAGCTAAATCTGGACTAAACCCTTTAATTTTGATGTACCTTGCACCATTCATGCACCAACAGGCCATATCTCCCCAGAGAGCAATACTTCCTATTTGTGTCAATGGCAAATCATTCTCAAAAAGCTGCTTTAAAAAAAACATTAAAGACTATACACTATTCAAAAGCGAGAACTACTGACTTTATCTTGGTGTCAACAATCATAATAAGAGTCCGACAGCATTTGGCAACGCATGTTGCATGATAGAAACCAACAGCCTAAAGTTTTATGAAGCATAAATAACATTTTCGGTTGACCATCAAAAATCCAAACTGATTGAGTTTGGCACAGCTTGTTGCTCACATACATACATTTCTTATGTTTACACCAGCTTGTCTGCAACTACTCAAGTCCATCAACAGACAGTGTCTAACAACGCCAGGGCTTCTTAAAGTATATCCATAATGATAGGGTGCAGTCCATTTCTGTCTTCAATTGAAATCATATTAAATGCAGTATAGACGTATTATTTTATTTTGGACATAAAAATTTAGTCTGGGCACGAATGTGTGTGCACGTGTTGATGCTCAAGCTGGGTGCAGCATCTAATCTAGGTGCACAGCAGCTAATCGTATCTCAGAAACTGGGCACTGGAGAGTACAGTTCAAATCATTCTACCGTAGAACTTACAATAGGTGAAATTCCATAAGGAGGTCCTAAGACACATCAGAGGTCCAAAGACCAGTGAAGAAGCTGGACTTTTTCACAGGTTAGACCTCTTCTCCTTATATGAACACTTAGAGAAAGTAAATAGACAAAATTTTGAGTGGTAGAGAGTTCCAGCATAAGGCATAAGGCTCTGAACACAGAGGCAGGGCAGATTTAGCATTGCTATAAAATTATGATTAGCTGACCCTAGATTCTGAGTTGTTATGTAGCATGATTAGGATTTGTAAAGGTAGATGGGACCATCAATTTACTGATTTGAATACTTATGTGACGACTTTGATTAGAATCATGTGCTATGCTGTTCGCCAGGTGGGTAGGTAGGGACATGCCTAGATATATTTGTGTGGAGTCCAGTTAGCAAAGTTTAAAACCTTGTCTAGTGGAGCATAAGAGTTTTTAGAGAAGGCTACCAGCAGACTATCGTAGGGGTCTGGTTTACTTAATGCCAGTGAGTTGATGTGTGCTTTGGACTTTGAATGTATTGAAATGCCTTCATGGGCCATTCTTGCAGTTGTTCAGTAATTCATAGCGTGCTGCGATGGATGTGCTTTCAGTGAAAGGTTCCATCTCCATAGATGGACTGAAAAGAATCCCAAGGATCCTGGCCGTTGGCTCTAATTTAAGGAATTCCAAGGAAACAGGGTGTAGCCAGAAATAGGGATAGGAGCAGTAGTGAAAAGATAACATAGGAGTTCAGTTTTGGAAGATTTCAGCATGACACCACAAAGGCAGGTGTTGTTGGATTCTAGTGAGACCTATCAAGAAGTGTGGCCTGAGGTAGGGTGTAATAGTTGGAAAGAAGAATAAGATTTGGAGATGCCAAGAGAGAAGGTTTATAGTGAGAAAGAGAAAAGTAGAGAGCCAATGATTCAGCCTTATGTAATGCACACTGGAAGTGTGTGGGTACGGAGGAATTTGACACTAATATGTCTATGCAAGAGTGGACTAAAGAGGTAGTAGGAAAACTAGGAGAGCACTGGGCCACGAATGCCTAGTGGCAGTAAAAAGGACAGCACATTAATAAGGTGGACAATGTCAAAGGCAGTAAACAAATCCAAACGTATGAGGATGGAGTAAAGTTGGTTCTACTGCAACTGTAGTATGTTTATCTAGAAAAGCTTCCAAACTCATTTACCACACATCTCTCCTTTAGCACACCTTTAAACCTTGGCAAAAGAGCAAGTAAGGTAAATTAATAAGGGGTCAATAATTCTATATCGCCATATCATGCTACAGAAAAATCATGTTTAATTACCATGCAGCATGAAATAATTTCCAAAGATCATGTGGAAAGTGTTACTACCGTATCTTATTACACATTGTTTTATCAAAACTCTCAGCTGGTACTGTATAGTAATGTATATAAAACTACAGGCTGATTTTGCTAGTAGGTTTAAATGGGTCAATCGTGTATAATTGCCCACATAACAGGATAACTGTTGGATATGTCTTTTCTTCTTGGTCACTCAGAATTGTTAGCCTTTTGCTGGGTATTTTTACTGGCTTTATAACTCTGAATGTTCTACCCCTCCTAACCAGTAGTAAAGTGAAGCCTGTGCTTCTCCTTTAAACATGGTTAGATTGGCATACTACATTTTTAAATTACCTTTACATCACTAGTATATGATACAAAGTGTACCCAGGGTTAGGAAGTTAAATGCCACTAGTGGACTGAAGCACCTACTGCGTCATCCAATGCATTGGTAGTGCAAACCTGGCTTCAGGCCTTCCACAGTCTCTTGACTTTAGCAGTGTAAAATCTGCAATTCAACCTGTCAAAATAAACAATTTTGAAGCTATAAAACTCCCTTTTAAATATTAATAAGTCACCCATAGGTAGGACTCACAGTCCACAAGTCAGAGTGCATGTATTTCAAATTAGGACTTTTTTACATTTAATGTTCATATGTTCCCACACATAATAGCACCTAAAAGCTACTTGCACTTTGGCAGGCATAGCTGTTCTATGTAGAAAACCAGAGTAAAGATTAAAATACTAGTACTGTGTCTCTGGTATGGCACCAGCTAGAAAAATAAGGAAACAACTATTGGTATTACTTATTGAAAATCAAATTCAATGGTGAAGTCAAATTAGTAATATCTATTAAGGAAAATTAACTTTTAGAAAATTACCTTTTTTCTCCCTGAAGATCCTGGAGGCTAGTTTGCATTGGCTTTCTAGCTTCTGTAACCTAGTAATTAGCCTTGAATAGATGTGAAATGCCTGAGGGGACACTCCTCTGCTCCTAGAGCACCCCCTGAAGGGTGGAGCAGGTGGTAGATGGAAGGCTGGGCAGGTACACGTGGGTGTCCCATGCCCAGTAGTGAAGAACCCCCATGTGGGTTTTCCCTACCTAGTGGGTTCAGCTCTTCTCATAGGTTTTTGCTGATTCCCTAACCAATGGCCTTAGGACCCTGGGCACTTACCCTCTGTCAATACAGTGTGAAAGTGGACACGCCTTCCTAAATATATTTGGAAGTGGTGCTGGCCGGTGTGTGCATGCCTGCCTTCTGGTGCTCTAAACATGTGCTGAGCCTGTCATAGCAGGCCTCTGCGTGTGTACGTGCACCTATGGTGTTTTTTAACATGAGTCTAGCCTGATATAACAGGTCTGGGTGTGCGCACTTGTCCCTATGATGTGTTTAAACATTTATCCAGCCTATCGTAGCAAGCCTGTGTGTGTGCACTAGCACCTATGGTGGTTTTGATATATATATCCCGCCTGGCATAACAGGCCTTTCTGACTTGAGTTGCACCAGGCAAATCCAACTATACATGAAGAGTTACCAATATCCTCACCTCCTTGGAATGAGGAAGAACATTTGGTGCATGATGACTTGGGTCACACCAGACCAATCTGGTCAAACACACAGAGGTTAAAGTTCAGCAGTGCCAAATGAGGTAGAATGCAGCACTGCTATGGGTATACCCCCCAACTCCGAGCATCACAACCCGTGAATCGAACACCGCAGGCAATAAGCAAGCAGTCAGTGTGTCACATGAGAGAAATGCGGCACGATCAACTTGTGAATCCACTCACTACCAACAAGACGTCTACACTTCTAGAATGCAGGCAGTACTTTAGGCAATCCAGTGCCCAGGACCAATAATTAGCTCCACGCTCACACCACTTCTATCAGATGGAACCAGCAGACAATATGGGCACTTCAGAGGGCACAGCTCTCCAGATGTCACAAGTAAAAAGTGTAGGGCCCTCGCGGGAAGTCTTTGATGTCCTTGAGACCTCCAACAAAGATCGAGGGCAAGCCAACAGGTCCTTTGGGGTGCCACACAGCAGCAGGCAACCCATCGAGGCCAAACATGATTTAGTAGGAGTGTGTACTCCCTCTCCAGGGCAGTACTTACTCCTGGTGCACAATAAATTCCTCTGGTAGTGTGCACAACACCATCCAGAACTCCTGTCCTGCGTCTCTGCAAGTGTATCTCTACTTTGCTGCAGTGTGGCACCAGTAGTTATACTGTAGTGTGCCTTTGAAGTCGTGGGAGGTTCAGAAGGCTCCCCTTTCAACCACAGATGTCACCCCTAAATTTCAGTCCTGTCTACCATGAGGCCATGGAATGCAGATCTTAATCTTTAGTGGGGCCATGATTGTGAGGAAAGACCTCTTTTTGACATGGTTAGCCCAACACTTTTTGCCTGACGGTGATGTGTCCAAGAAATTGTAGTGCCTAAGGCCCCTGCTAACCAGGTTCCCTGGGCCAGAGCTCTTTCCCTAAATCTGTTGTGGTGATTTGGCACAATTGGATACAGTCTTAACTAGCACTATAAGTCCCTAGTAAGTGGGTACTGATGTGCCCAGGGCGTGGGGTACTGTGGGTAGGGCCCTGAGGGCACCAGCACTGATTGTGCCACCCTCTTGGGCCTGCATCCAGATGCACCTAGCACTGCCATTGAAGGCTGAGTGTCCTGTTGCACACCTAAAACACAAACTCAACATGGCGCACTGCCTGTGTGCCCTGTCCAACATACACTTTATTTACTATGGGTAACACAGCCCCAGGGTGCTCCATATTATATGTGAGATCATAGCTGCATGGGCAACATGGCCCCACTGTGTCCTTGGCAGACTTGGACATTATGAGTTAACAGAGCAGCCATTTTAATACATCTGCTGGACGCTGGTCAACATCGGTTTCCCAGGTACATGATGGCCACACTGATGGTACTAAACAACTCAGAATGGTACATTCAAACTGGGGCCAGTATTAGATTTATCCCCAAATGTACCCAGGGGTCACGTTAGAGGTGCCCCCTGTAAAAGCTAACTAACCTGGCATGGTTGTTGACTGGTTCTATCCAGAATGCCACCTCAAGACAGCCAATATACAAACCTTGGGGGAGAGCCCTGTCTCTCTGGTTTGTAAAATAATGCCCTTCCTGGGTGAAGGAGCTAACACCCCCTCCCTCAGGAATGTGCACTGCCCTAGGGCTGAGCTTCAAAGGGCTTACCATCCTTAAAACACGACCCTAGGCCTGCTGCTAGCAGCAGATGGCCTCCCCATTTGCAAACCCCCACTTTTGGTGGGAGCAAAGGTGAGAAACCACACAAAGGGTAGTAGGAATGGCCTCACCTGGCATGCACCACCCTTAAGGTGTTGCCTTCGAGGTGGACCATCTATTTCATTTTCTTCCATCTTAGATGGAAAGAAAATAGCCAAGTAGGTTTAGGGAGGTGACCCTTCCCACAGGAAGTGGTCACTATAGTGTGTGTAGACACCCAGAGGTAAGTGTCTCATTGGACCCTACCAGATTCCCTCCTAAAATGTCCCGTATGACTGGGGAATATCTCCTGAACCGTACGTTGCAGCCGGACCTGACAATGCACCGGAAACCACCAGGACAAACTCTGTAAGTGTGCCAAGTTCTGTGGCACTGCACCCTCTAGTGGCTGAACCATAAGAAAACCAGCCCCCCCAGAGCTGAAAAAGGATCAGAAGGAAGCCCCAGTCAAGGGACTACAGGAACACTCAATAACTCCTGCCCGGGTGCCCCCGTTGTCCTGTAGGCAGCCTTCAAATAGACTTACCTCCAGCTCCAATGGACTCCATTGCACACACCTCCTGCAACACCAACTTGTTCGGCACCCAGCTGCCCAGTGCCCTGCAGTGAGGAACTAGCTGTGCCCCAAGGGTCCCTCACCCCTTGTGACCTCAACACTCCAAGAAGACCGCCAGGCACCACCTTTAAATCTTCTAGAACAGACCTTTTCCCGCTCGTCCCCTTCAGTAGCCCTGCACCAGCTCCAAGAGATTTTCCAACGCTGCTCCTGCTGGAACCGGGAGCCACCCAAACCTCTCCAGCTGGCACAGTATGCCTACCGATGACCATGACCAACCTGCAAAAGTGGAACTTGGCAAACCAACCGTGTGATTTTTTATGCATTTTTAAAAGTGACTACCTATTGATTCCTATGGTGCGTAATTACTCACAGAAAGAGTGCATTTATTAAAACGTTCAAAAATCCATAGCTTAAAAGGTACTTAACCAATTTTGATAATCTTGGTCTTAAAATTTATATAAAAATTCAAAGTATTTTATCATTTAATCTCAAGTTATTCCTTCAAATGTGTGAGGTGCATGATTGACCCTGTGAGTACAACAAATGCTTTGCCCTTCTCCAAGATTGGCCTAACTGCTTGACCAAGCTACCTCAAAGATTAGAGCATTAGATGATCTAGTTTTTGCCTCTGAAAAGCAAAGTGTGGTTGCCTGGACCCCCTTCCATAGTGTGCCTAGTTTTGCAGACTACGTAGTGGGGCAGCCTCCTACAATGATCTGGCTCCAAAAGGCCAAATGTCAAAACCTCTCCTTCCAATCTATCCAGCCAGACCCTCAAATGGCAGGGATCGGTTGTTCCAGTTTTGTGCCAAAGGTTTATATCTGTCGCTGGGGAATGCACAGATGTGCTCCCCCACCCTCCAGCGTGGATTAGAGTCAAATTTAAAAGGCACACAAAAGCATTTTAGAGCATAGAAATTCCCACTTTCTAGAAGTGGCATTTCTAAGTTATTGTGAAAACCACCTTTACCATAGAAAGAGGTGTGTCAGGACAAATCCAATGACAGTAAATATTATAAGGCTGCTCCACTACAATTCAGTATTGCAGCTAGGAGTAATTGTAAACTTCACCCATAATAACCTATGGGCAGTGCAACTCTCATAAGTAGTGAAAACAAACATGAGTATTCTTCAGTCCCTGGGCATACATGCCCTTGCACACACAAACACCTGCGTTGGCAGGCTGGACATATGCTTCAGAATACCATAGGTGGCACTGTGCACGTATAGGCCTACTATGACAGGCTGGACTCAAGTTTAAGAATACCGTAGGTGCAAGTGTGCACACTCAGGGGGTCATTCTGACCCCCGCCGGCGGCGGAAGCCGCCTGCCTGCCGGGAACCGCCAGAAGACCGTACCGCGGTCAAAAGACCGCGGCGGTCATTCTGACTTTCCCGCTGGGCTGGCGGGCGACCGCCAAAAGGCCGCCCGCCCGCCCAGCGGGAAAGCACCAGCAACGAGGAAGCCGGCTCCGAATGGAGCCGGCGGAGTTGCTGGTGTGCGACGGGTGCAGTTGCACCCGTCGCCATTTTCAGTGTCTGCTAGGCAGACACTGAAAATCAATGTGGGGCCCTGTTAGGGGGCCCCTGCAGTGCCCATGCCATTGGCATGGGCACTGCAGGGGCCCCCAGGGGTCCCACGACACCCGTTCCCGCCAGAACCAGGCTGGCGGGAAGGGGGTCGGAATCCCCATGGCGGCGCTGCTTGCAGCGCCGCCGTGGAGGATTCACAGGGGCAGGGGAAAACCGGCGGGAAACCGCCGGTTTCCCTTTTCTGACCGCGGCTTTACCGCAGCGGTCAGAATTGCCCTTGATGCAACGCCAGCCTTTTGGCGGTGCATCCTCCAACCCCGGCCCTGGCGGTCCATGACCGCCAGGGTCGGAATGACCCCCTCAGTCCTGTTATGACAGGCTTAGCACATATTTGAAACACCAGTGGGCACACATGCACACACTGGCTAGTGCCACTTCCTAACATACGAAAGGCGTGCGTACTTCCACACTGTAATACTTACAGTGGGTAAGTGCCTAGGGCCACAAAGGCCTCTGGATAGAGAATTAGTAAAACGTATGGAAAGAGCTGATCCCCTAGGTAAGAAAAACCCATTTGGGGGTTCTTCACTACCAGGCCATCGGACACCCAGGCGTACCTGCCAAGCCTTTCGTCTACCACCTGTTCCACCCTTCAGAAGGAGCTCTAGGGGTAGGAAAGGGCCCACTCAGGATTGACTACAGAGTTGGAAGTGCCAACCCAGAGCACAAGCTCAGCTCCGCCTCCACAGACCTGCATTGTCAGGTCGGATCTATGCTTGAAAAGCTGTTCTGCTGGGTGGCACACTCAGTGCAACATCCCACTAGCAGCCAGGGCTGTACTTGCCCTGTGTATGTGGTGTATCTTTTTCTAGGGAACTCCTGAGTACAGCACCTGAACCAATCACGTAAGCGTCCCTTCCTGGCATGTGTAGGGAGGACGCGTGCACTTTCACACTGCAGTACATAACAAAGCAAGTGTTACTTTATTCGAAAAAATGTTCAAGGTATTCCAGTGAAAATACATCTAGACCAATAAAACGAGATATGTGGCGGAAGCATAGTAATAATCACATTCAGACATATATTACTACAGTGCAAACTTAAAATTCCATGGTATTGCAACAGCGCAAGGGACATTCTTCTGATTCACCCTCTTGACCAGCACGCGTTCTCACTATGAGCCTGTGCCAATGAGATTGTGCCCTGGTTCTGCTTAAAAAACAACATTTATGAATAATACACATCCGAGAACAGCATGGTCCAAACCAAAAATAGAAATGTACAGAGAGCAATATGCTATTAACTACCACTGTTGAGGAAGGACTGGTTCCATGGCCATTTCAGATTTTGCCTCTAATGACTCATAGCCTCGCTGCAAACTCAACAATGGTAATAAATAGAATATTGCACTCTGCCCATACACAGCACACTTTAATTAACAGAAAACAAAAGCATTTTATGTAAGTCAGTATTTGTCAAATTTCCTTTTTTCAAAATTGCAAATGTTTATTGTTCTACCCACGTCCTTATGTGCACTGGCAAGGACATCTAATAGAGGCAGGAAAAGCCAACGGCTGCTGCTCCCAACTTGCCTTGCACTGCTGTTGCTTCACCTGTTCAAACGAGTCATAAGGGCATCCACATGACGAAAAAGTATGCCATGCTTGAAGACTCCTGTTTATTTTCTATTGTTTCCACCCTTTGTCATAATCGCAGCTCCTCAAAAGCAAAAGAGAAGCCATCGAGGCCCAAGAGTTGGCGAAGGGATAAATACGAAGATGTCATTGCACATCAAAGGTTGATGGATATTATGCTAGTTATCCTTGCAGTTTTGGTCAATCACCATCACATACAGGGATGTTGAACTATGTGTGCCATAAAAATCATGTACCAGAAACAACACCCTTGGCTTCTCTTGGTAAAATTGTTAGTTAGTGCAGATTTCTGAATCCAAGACACATTGACAGCCATCAACTCAGTATAGCAGAAATGCTAATTATGGGGCATTGCTGTGTTAGGACAACACCCAGAGTCATTCCCGCTCTTTCTATACTTTGTCGATGCTCAAAGACATTAGCCAAATACGATTATTTTCCATGCCCAGCCTGTAGAAGGCAAGATAGTGCTCAATGTATGAATCTAGAACTTGCCAACCTATTTTTAGAGGTTATGATGTGTTGTGTTTTTCAAATGTCAAAATCCCAGTTTAATAAGGGTGCAAGAACAGTCTGCCAGAACATTGTCTGCAGGATTGCATCTCTCAGATTAGCACTGCTATTAAATGTCCATTTGAAACCTGCCACTTCAGAGATTGATCCGTTGCCAGGGCTAAAATGATACAGTGAATGTGAACATCTGCAAAATAAGTAGTGCTAAGCTAGTTATATAAGAGATATACACTGGTGGGGGTGGGGTGGGGGAAAGAGAGGGTTCATTCAACATTTTCCCTGTCAGTTTCATGGCAGACACAGGAAAAATGCGTGATGGTAGTGATGACACAGAAAAAGAGGGTCCTACATATATTCATATATCATGTAACCAAAATCGTATAATGTAGTGTGATTTTAGTAAAGAAAATAATGTACGGGGGAAATTGTGCCCTCGGGGTAGTTCGCCAATATTATAAAAGTGCTTTATTAATCATGAAGAATTGAAAATTGTAGTAATCCGTCATAATTGCAAACGTGTACCATGATTTCTTATTGAAACTGTTTGTGCTTAGCTTAAATTTAGTAGAGGCTTTGGCCTAGTTGCCTGGTCTCAAATTCTAACTGCGTGGCTTTTCCTTGAACTAATGTAACATATATTCTTGCTTGAAGTTGTATTTTTCCAGTAGAAGATGACAAATACACTTATCTCCAAGGTTTCGTACTAGGCCGGTTTCATCCCCTCTGATCCAAGGTCATTCTGCAGGTGCGGACAATGAGGGTATAGATATCAAAATAATTGGCAAACCTTGTTACAACTTGTGTTCCAAGGCTCCAAGGACAATGTATGCATAAAAGAGTGCTAGTAGAAAGACATTTTTATTGGTCAATTTGAAGCTACCCTATGAACCCTCCAATGGATGACCCTGCAGAATTTGGAATGTTTCTTACTTAAACCCACTGGACAAAGAGAAGTCAGCCATTTTCCTTGATGCCATCTTTGAAGCCAAACGCCAGACGCCATCTTAGACGACATCTTGATGCCCTTTTCTCTATTACTGAGAAAGAGACTTTTGAAAGTTCTCACCCTAGAGACTTTAACCTTAATTTGCCCCTTCTTGCCCATGCAGTAATTTTGCCCTATTCTCCTTGCTGCTGCAATGAAACTTGTCCTTAACTTTGCCCCTTTAAAACCCTGTCCCATGCTTATCGAACCGGTACCTGAAGGACGAAGACTTTCTTGAATGCTGAATGTAATTGGTAAATGTTAGAAATGGGGTTTTTGGTTGGCAGGTAGGTTGCCCTCTGTCCAAGCAAGAACCCTCACTCTAGTCAGGGTAAGTCACACACAATCCAAAATCAGCCTGTGCTCACCCTCCGGTAGCTTGGCACGAGCAGTCAGGCTTAACTTAGAAGGCAATGTGTAAAGCATTTGTGCAATAAATCATACAACACCATCGTATAACACCACAAAAATACACCACACAGTGTTTAGAAAAATATAGAATATTTATCTGGGTAATTGTAGGTCAAAACGATCAAAGTTGCAATACGAATTTGTAAAGATATCACTGAAAAGTGATATTAAGAGTCTTTAGGTCTTTAAAAAGCAATAAAGTGTCTTTCAAGCACAGAGTACCTGGTTTCTGGTGGGAAATCTCCTCAGAGGGCCACAGGAGAAGAGATGCGTAGAAAAAGGGGTGTGTGCGTCGTTTTCCGCTCAGCACACACAGACTTGCGTCGTTCTTTTCCACGCGGGGAAGTCGGGCGTCGTTTTCCGGCGCGCAGACAGTCTCTTTTTGTGGATCGCGGGGATTACCAGATGTCCCG
Organism: Pleurodeles waltl; assembly: GCF_031143425.1. Taxonomy (NCBI): domain Eukaryota; kingdom Metazoa; phylum Chordata; class Amphibia; order Caudata; family Salamandridae; genus Pleurodeles; species Pleurodeles waltl. The sequence goes on along the minus strand of NC_090444.1, from coordinate 628,859,616 downwards.
GGTCTGTGCGTGGATTCTCCTGCTTATTTTCCGGCTGCGCGTCGTTCTGCGGGGCTGCGCGTCGAAGTTTCGATCTCACGGTAGGCGTCGCGTCGATTTCTCCTTGGAAGTCGGGCGGCGTTGTCCTTGCGAGGCCGTGCGTCGAAATTTTGGTCTCACGGCAGGCGTCGCGTCGATTTCTCCTTGGAAGTCGGGCGGCGTTGTCCTTGCGAGGCCGTGCGTCAAAGTTTCGCACTCACGGTAGGCGTCGCGTCGATTTCTCCTTGGAAGTCGGGCGGCTTTGTCCTTGCGAGGTTGTGCGTCGAAGTCTCGATCGTCCCGAGGGCGTCGCGTTGATCAGCGTCGGTGTGCGGCGTTTTTCTCGCCGCGAAACAAGCTGTGCGTCGAAATTTTCGGCGCACGGAGCGTCCACGTGAAAGGAAGAAGTCTTTTTGGTCCTGAGACTTCAAGGAACAGGAGGCAAGCTCTATCCAAGCCCTTGGAGAGCACTTTCACAGCCAGACAAGAGTTCAGCAAGGCAGCAGGGCAACAGCAAGACAGCAGTCCTTTGGAGAAAGCAGACAGGTGAGTCCTTTGAGCAGCCAGGCAGTTCTTCTTGGCAGGATGTAGTTTCTGGTTCAGGTTTCTTCTCCAGCAAGTGTCTGATGAGGTAGGGCAGAGGCCCTGTTTTATAGTAAGTTGTGCCTTTGAAGTGGGGGTGACTTCAAAGAGTCTCTAAGAAATGCACCAAGTTCCCTTTCAGCTCAATCCTGTCTGCCAGAGTCCCAGTAGGGGGTGTGGCAGTCCTTTGTGTGAGGGCAGGCCCTCCACCCTCCCAGCCCAGGAAGACCCATTCAAAATGCAGATGTATGCAAGTGAGGCTGAGTACCCTGTGTTTGGGGTGTGTCTGAGTGAATGCACAAGGAGCTGTCAACTAAACCTAGCCAGACGTGGATTGAAGGGCACAACAAGATTTTAGGGCAAAGAAATGCTCACTTTCTAAAAGTGGCATTTCTAGAATAGTAATATTAAATCCGACTTCACCAGTCAGCAGGATTTTGTATTACCATTCTGGCCATACTAAATATGACCTCCCTGCTCCTTTCAGATCAGCAGCTGCCACTTCACCAGTGTAGGAGGGCAGCCCCAATGTTAGCCTATGAAGGGAGCAGGCCTCACAGTAGTGTAAAAACGAATTTAGGAGTTTTACACTACCAGGACATATAACTACACAGGTACATGTCCTGCCTTTTACCTACACAGCACCCTGCTCTAGGGGATACCTAGGGCACACATTAGGGATGACTTATATGTAGAAAAAGGGGAGTTCTAGGCTTGGCAAGTACTTTTAACTGCCAAGTCGAAGTGGCAGTGAAACTGCACACACAGGCCTTGCAATGGCAGGCCTGAGACAAGGTTAAGGGGCTACTGAGGTGGGTGGCACAACCAGTGCTGCAGGCCCACTAGTAGCATTTAATCTACATGCCCTAGGCACATGTAGTGCACTCTAATAGGGACTTACAGGTAAATTAAATAGTCAATCATGGATAAACCAATCAATAGTACAATTTACACAGAGAGCATATGCACTTTAGCACTGGTTAGCAGTGGTAAAGTGCTCAGAGGTCAAAAGCCAACAACAACAGGTCAGAAAAAATAGGAGGAAGGAGGCAAAAAAAAAGTTTGGGGATGTCCCCGTCAAAAAGCCAGGTCCAACATGACCCCCCACCAGCCTAAAGCCAGGGGAGAACAATCACTATCCTGATGTACTTCCCTGTTTGAGGCGACAGAACAAGGACCCAGGCCCACAACAGCAGGGGCATGCTCCAGTTCTTCGCCTTCCTGACTCCAATTGGATCCCTCTGTCCATACTCTCAGGGCCCACTAAGCCCATCCATGGGGAACCTTTCTCCTTTCCTGCGGATCCCATCTGTGCAGCACCTAACCTTACATTGCTCACAGATGTATCCCAGGAGCAGGATAGTACCACCAGGACCAACACAGTGGTGTTGCCCATTCTATCCCCGGGGTGGGACACTTGTCCCCTCCCCAGGGATAACTCTGTCCACCCGGACAGCAAGCCACAGTGATTACTGACAGCTGCCAGGGATGAGAGCCAGGCCCCAGGCCTCTCAAAGCTCTCCAACCACTGTGGCTGTGGAGAGTGGGGGGCGGTAGCCCCAGGTGCTGGGCACCCTTTAACCACTCTCCCTTCCACCAGGTCAGGGATGACAGCCTGAACCTGGTCCTCCCCTCTGGGGCTTTGTACCCTCCCTCCTGGAGCGGTACCCCCAGAGTCCAACATGGCCAGGGGGCTTACAGAAGTCGCCCTGTACCATTCCTCCACCAGTGCAGGGCTGTTAACCTGCCACTGGCCCTCCAACCTGGGGTCTGTACCTTCAGGTTGGACTAGGGCCCGGGGTGAGGCTTCCCTCCCCCTGCCCTCCCTTCTGGGGTCCAGCACCCTCCAACTAGGAGTGGCCTTCTCAGAAGACAACATGGTAGGGGCACTGTTATCAGTAGCCCCTCCCTTCAGGTCCGGGGGGACACCCTGAACCTGGTCTTCCAGCCCAGGGTCTGTACCCTCAGACTGGATCACCGCCTGGCAAACCAGGACTTCCTGGGAGGCACACCTACCCCCCACCAGGTCAGAGTTTAACCTCTGCACCTGCCCATTCAACTCAGAGTCACCACCCTGAAGTTGAACAATTGCCTGGCACGCCAGGACTTCCTGGAGGGCACACTGACCCTCCACCAGGTCAGAGTTTAACCTCTGCACCTGACCATTCAACTCAGAGTCACCACCCTGAAGTTGAACAATGGCCTGGCACACCAGGACTTCCTGGAGGGCACACTGACCCTCCACCAGGTCAGAGTTTAACCTCTGCACCTGACCACTCAACTCAGAGTCACCACCCTGAAGTTGAACAATTGCCTGGCGCCCCAGGACTTTCTGGGAGGCACACCTACCTCCCACCAGGTCAGAGTTTAACCTCTGAGCCTGGTTCCCCAACCCAGGGTCACCACCCTGAGGTTGGGCAATTGCCTGGCACGCCAGGACTTTCTGGGGGGCACACCTACCCCCCACCAGGTCAGAGTTTAACCTCTGAACCTGGTCATCCAACCCAGAGTCAACACCCTGAGGTTGGACAATTGCCTGGCACAGCAGGGCTTCTTGGGAGGCACACCTGCCTCCCACCAGGTCAGAGTTTAACCTCTGAACCTGGGTATCCAACCCAGAGTCAGCATCCTTAGGTTGAACAATTGCCTGGCACGCCAGGCCTTTCTGGAGGGCACACTGACCCTCCACCAGGTCAGAGTTTAACCTCTGAACTGGGCCATTCAACTCAGAGTTACCACCCTGAAGTTGAACAATTGCCTGGCGCACCAGGACTTTCTGGGAGGCACACCTACCTCCCACCAGGTCAGAGTTTAACCTCTGAGCCTGGTACCCCAACCCAGGGTCACCACCCGGAGGTTGGGCAATTGCCTGGCACGCCAGGACTTTCTGGGGGGCACACCTACCCCCCACCAGGTCAGAGTTTAACCTCTGAACCTGGTCATCCAACCCAGAGTCAACACCCTGAGGTTGGACCACTGCCTGGTACACCAGGGCTTTCTGGGGGGCACACCTACCCCCCACCAGGTCAGAGGTTAACCTCTGAACCTGGATATCCAACCCAGAGTCACCACCCTGAGGTTGAACCATTGCCTGGCAGGCCAGGACTTTCAGGGAGGCACACCTACCTCCCACCAGGTCAGAGTCTAACCTCTGAGCCTGGTTCTCCAACCCAGGGTCACCACCCTGAGGTTGAACCATTGCCTGGCAGGCCAGGACTTTCAGGGAGGCACACCTACCTCCCACCAGGTCAGAGTTTAACCTCTGAACCGGGTTAGCCAACCCAGAGTCACCACCCTGAGGTTGGGCAATTGCCTGGCACCCCAGGACTTTCTGGGAGGCACACCTACCTCCCACCAGGTCAGAGTTTAACCTCTGAACCTGGCCATCCAACCCGGAGTCGACACCCTGAGGTTGGACAACTGCCTGGCACGCCAGGACTTTCTGGGGGGCACACCTACCCCCCACCAGGTCAGAGTTTGACCTCTTCACCTGGTAAGCCAACCCAGAGTCACCACCCTGAGGTTGAGCCATTGCCTGGCATCCCAGGACTTTCTGGGGGGCACATCTACCCCCCACCAGGTCAAAGTTTAACCTCTGAACCCGGTTATCCAACCCAGAGTCACCACCCTGAGGTTGAATCTTTGCCTGGCATGCCAGGACTTCCTGGGGGGCACTCTCACCCCCCACAAGGGACACGCCGTCCCCAAGGGCCACACAAGAGTCTGGTTGGCGCAGGTCTCCCGACCTCTGCCCATCCGGCAGAGTCTGGGTTTCCCCCAAACCAGAAACGGTCTCACCTGGGTCATTCCTGGGGGGCTCTGCTCTCAGAGCTGACCCCTGACTTTCAAGATCCTCCACTGGGGTCTGCCACCCCCTCTCAACCCTATGTCTGGACTTCTGCACCCCCCCACTAGGAGTGGTACTGCCAGACACCAGAACTGTTGGGATGCTGTCTACAGTCATCCCCCCAAGTTCTTCTGACACTGCGGGGCTTCCCTCAAAAGGTGGCCCTACGGTACAGGTTAGGCTCTGAGACCTACCTGGGACACTACAATCCTCTCCCACCTCACTTGGTCGGGAATCACCTAGACCACTCCCTTCAGGAGCACCCCCAAATGCCTCTTCAGACTCTCTGGTACTCACCCAAAAGTCTGCCTCCACTGTAAGTTCCCTGGGGTCAGAGAACTCACACTCCACCTGGTGTTGGCGTAGCTCTGGAAAATAAGGACCAGACATATGCTCTCCAGCAATTACATCACTCTGCCCTTCACATGTATTAACCACAGTACCCTTCACCCAACCACCTAGTAACTCAACCTTGGAAAAGCACTCTACTTCACCCTCCTGAGACTGGTGAGACAGTATCTGACTGTCCCTGACACTCAACCCAAACTCTTCTGGGATGTCTCTACACTCTATATCCAGGACGTCCACCAGGGGGGAACCCTTTTCTCTGTCACTCTCTGCTAGAGTCAGTAAAGTGTCCCTCCCCCCAGTAGGAATATGACTCCCTGTGCCAGTTCCCCAATCCTTCTCAGGGACCCTGTGCATAACGGGAACTACCTCATACCCTTGAACCGCCTGGGGTGTGTCAACTCTCTTCTTCAAGTTGGGTACCACATCTCTGGGCTTGTGCCCTTCTTCAGCAGTACTAGATGCAAGATTTTTGCTGCCACCATCTGAACTGGACTCAGCCCTTCCGGCCTCCAGTTTCAGCTCTTTACAGCTCAGCTCTTGAGCTACAATCTTTTCTTCTTCCAGGGCTAAGAGACTTGCTGCCTCAGCCCTTTCAATAAACTCATCTAGCTCTTCCATCCACCGTGCTTGAGCCATGAGCCATTCTTTTTTCACTGGGTCTCTTTCCTCATCTGAGTCGTCCTCCTCCTCCTCTGAGGGGTACTTAGTCATTTGGTTTCTTGCTGCCTCTCTCTCTGCCCATCTGTCTTCCTCCCAGACTATGTAGGCACGTAGCATCTCTGCTTTAGTAGATCTCTTTGCTACAGGAAGGCCACATTCTCTGCAAAGCTTCCTTAGGTCAGCCTTAGTGAGGTGGTCAGTAGGCAAAAAGAATAAGTAGGTAAGCGATCCCATTCTGATAGGATCTTACCAGCAAAAACCAAAATCCAAAGTCCAAAATATCAATAGTATATCCAGGAGGACATCAGAGACCAAAAGTCAAAAAAGAGATAAAAAATCAAGTTGACCTTCAACTGTGGGTAGGTAGTGAAATACTTAGCTACTGTATGTCACTGCACAAACACAAGTCCTATCCTCACCGCTGATCACCAATGTTAGAAATGGGGTTTTTGGTTGGCAGGTAGGTTGCCCTCTGTCCAAGCAAGAACCCTCACTCTAGTCAGGGTAAGTCACACACAATCCAAAATCAGCCTGTGCTCACCCTCCGGTAGCTTGGCACGAGCAGTCAGGCTTAACTTAGAAGGCAATGTGTAAAGCATTTGTGCAATAAATCATACAACACCATCGTATAACACCACAAAAATACACCACACAGTGTTTAGAAAAATATAGAATATTTATCTGGGTAATTGTAGGTCAAAACGATCAAAGTTGCAATACGAATTTGTAAAGATATCACTGAAAAGTGATATTAAGAGTCTTTAGGTCTTTAAAAAGCAATAAAGTGTCTTTCAAGCACAGAGTACCTGGTTTCTGGTGGGAAATCTCCTCAGAGGGCCACAGGAGAAGAGATGCGTAGAAAAAGGGGTGTGTGCGTCGTTTTCCGCTCAGCACACACAGACTTGCGTCGTTCTTTTCCACGCGGGGAAGTCGGGCGTCGTTTTCCGGCGCGCAGACAGTCTCTTTTTGTGGATCGCGGGGATTACCAGATGTCCCGGGTCTGTGCGTGGATTCTCCTGCTTATTTTCCGGCTGCGCGTCGTTCTGCGGGGCTGCGCGTCGAAGTTTCGATCTCACGGTAGGCGTCGCGTCGATTTCTCCTTGGAAGTCGGGCGGCGTTGTCCTTGCGAGGCCGTGCGTCGAAATTTTGGTCTCACGGCAGGCGTCGCGTCGATTTCTCCTTGGAAGTCGGGCGGCGTTGTCCTTGCGAGGCCGTGCGTCAAAGTTTCGCACTCACGGTAGGCGTCGCGTCGATTTCTCCTTGGAAGTCGGGCGGCTTTGTCCTTGCGAGGTTGTGCGTCGAAGTCTCGATCGTCCCGAGGGCGTCGCGTTGATCAGCGTCGGTGTGCGGCGTTTTTCTCGCCGCGAAACAAGCTGTGCGTCGAAATTTTCGGCGCACGGAGCGTCCACGTGAAAGGAAGAAGTCTTTTTGGTCCTGAGACTTCAAGGAACAGGAGGCAAGCTCTATCCAAGCCCTTGGAGAGCACTTTCACAGCCAGACAAGAGTTCAGCAAGGCAGCAGGGCAACAGCAAGACAGCAGTCCTTTGGAGAAAGCAGACAGGTGAGTCCTTTGAGCAGCCAGGCAGTTCTTCTTGGCAGGATGTAGTTTCTGGTTCAGGTTTCTTCTCCAGCAAGTGTCTGATGAGGTAGGGCAGAGGCCCTGTTTTATAGTAAGTTGTGCCTTTGAAGTGGGGGTGACTTCAAAGAGTCTCTAAGAAATGCACCAAGTTCCCTTTCAGCTCAATCCTGTCTGCCAGAGTCCCAGTAGGGGGTGTGGCAGTCCTTTGTGTGAGGGCAGGCCCTCCACCCTCCCAGCCCAGGAAGACCCATTCAAAATGCAGATGTATGCAAGTGAGGCTGAGTACCCTGTGTTTGGGGTGTGTCTGAGTGAATGCACAAGGAGCTGTCAACTAAACCTAGCCAGACGTGGATTGAAGGGCACAACAAGATTTTAGGGCAAAGAAATGCTCACTTTCTAAAAGTGGCATTTCTAGAATAGTAATATTAAATCCGACTTCACCAGTCAGCAGGATTTTGTATTACCATTCTGGCCATACTAAATATGACCTCCCTGCTCCTTTCAGATCAGCAGCTGCCACTTCACCAGTGTAGGAGGGCAGCCCCAATGTTAGCCTATGAAGGGAGCAGGCCTCACAGTAGTGTAAAAACGAATTTAGGAGTTTTACACTACCAGGACATATAACTACACAGGTACATGTCCTGCCTTTTACCTACACAGCACCCTGCTCTAGGGGATACCTAGGGCACACATTAGGGATGACTTATATGTAGAAAAAGGGGAGTTCTAGGCTTGGCAAGTACTTTTAACTGCCAAGTCGAAGTGGCAGTGAAACTGCACACACAGGCCTTGCAATGGCAGGCCTGAGACAAGGTTAAGGGGCTACTGAGGTGGGTGGCACAACCAGTGCTGCATGCCCACTAGTAGCATTTAATCTACATGCCCTAGGCACATGTAGTGCACTCTAATAGGGACTTACAGGTAAATTAAATAGTCAATCATGGATAAACCAATCAATAGTACAATTTACACAGAGAGCATATGCACTTTAGCACTGGTTAGCAGTGGTAAAGTGCTCAGAGGTCAAAAGCCAACAACAACAGGTCAGAAAAAATAGGAGGAAGGAGGCAAAAAAAAAGTTTGGGGATGTCCCCGTCAAAAAGCCAGGTCCAACAGTAAATATGAAAGGATAATTGTATTATGCATTGTGTTTTTCCCTTTAGGTACCAACTGCTATTTTGACAGGGCCCAAGCTAGGAGTTTTCCAAGTTTGTGTTGACTAAATTAATTTAGCATGAAGCCCCACATGCCAATGCTAATTAGAGGTTAGTCGAGGTATGAACTTGATGCACCATGCTGAATTGAAATCTTGTCATGCTGACCGATGTACGAAATTAGTCAAATTCAGTTGCTTATATTAGTGATTTGTATTGCAATAACTGAATGTACTATCATTCAGATAGTTCGTAGATTGCGTTTCTTCCGCTGCTATGGACAGCTAGTAATGTTCGTATACATATATCATTTGGTTTTGAGACTTATATACATTGTGCTAGCTTTGTTAATATAGGGAAATAAATTCACTAACTTTTAATAAACCGGTGTGGCTATTCATGACTGAAAGGTCATGGTGCGTCGAAATATCAACTGTTATTGATTCCTAATGTGTTATTTTGATCTACTAATTGAATATTGGCTATCGTGTACAACAGTTATTGATTATTGATTAAAGTGACCCGACTATTCAAGGATGAGGAGAGCCCAACTCGGCTGAAAGGTTCACCGACCTCCAACGTGTCCAGGTACAGGTAATTTATAAGGGCTGGACGCGTTATCAGTAGTACCAGACTCAATAGGATTGAACAACTACCACTGTGACCCATTTGTCTTGCACCAGACATACCATTGGGTGAGGAGTTACCACTGGCGTAGTCAGCTGAAGCTCTTGAGATGGTAACACAGAGGTTTCACGGCCTTAAGTAGAATCAAGGCACCCTTGGTTTGACAGGATGGGAGGACCTCTAGTTTACCGTGTTCCTGTTACTCTGCCAAACTCTAAATAAGGTCCTCAGAGCTCAACATAAACCACATAAAAAATAGAAAAGCAATGGGCCGAGGACACATTGATAGTTCAAATATATTAGGACATGTAAATAAAAGTTTTAGATAAATTAATCTGCAATGCTTATAAGGAGTCTTAAAGTAGCCCCACTAGTGTACTATTAAACGACTGCAGGGATTTACCTCACATGGTGAGTGAGAGTAATAATGATTGGAGGAATTCCATTGAAGACGAAATGGAGCAAATTTACAGATATCCACTCTTGGAACTTGAATATCTTCCTTTGAAATAAGTTGCAGTGCCTGTGTAAAGAATTTTCATTACATACTCTCTATCTAAAGTAAAACTCCTAACTTGGAGAGAGCGAGTTACAATGCATATTAGTGCACAAACAACTTCATCTGTGAAAGCTTGAGTTATCAATCCACTGGGAACTCTTAAATACCAACTTCAAAGGACCATCAATTTCAAGGCATCGTAGAAATGGGTTTGCAGTGCAAGGCAATGGATGAAGACCCAATGGTGACTATCTTTCACGAAGAGATAGTAAAGAAATAAAACTAGCAAACAGAATCCCCAATTGCAGAGGGCAAGATGGATAAAGATCTGACTGACTGCTTCTGGGGGCTGGGGGGTTACATTGTTCCACCTAGATGTTTGTGGGAAGAGGTCAAAGTGTTGAAAAAAATTACGTTGTTAGCACATGGAGTCGAAGATTGAGCGATATTTAACAGGTATCTGTTATATACGTAAGCAGTTTTCAAGAAGGGGAATACAGGACAGAAACGTTTGAAAACGTCTTGCTGAACTATGTGAGGAGTTTAACAGGGCAACTGAAAGTAGCTTTCAAACCAGTGCAGTAAGTGATAAAACATTTGACTAACAAAGGATGCTGACGAATTAAAATGTTTGCGGGGAAAGAAGCAGTGCCATCAATATGGGAAGCAACAATGATGTAGCATACAAAAACAGTAGAGCATAAAAGAGAGATGAACCAAATGGAAGAATCGTGTTAGAAAGCCAAGAGGCGTCCATAGACTTGTACTGATTACAAGAGCACTTGAGGGTCCAAATGGAGCAGGATTTACACCGCATGGCCTGAAATGTTGGTTTTCAAGTTATATATGTCCCACAGTCAAAATTCAAAATAGCTAGCTCAAAACGACAGACAATCCGAAAATCATGATGCCAATCGTATAGTGTTTAACAGCTCATAGTGACCATTTATAACTGATGTTACAGTTTAGTACTAAATACGATATTTAAAAACAACAAAGTTTCCAGTGCTGTGGAAATAAGAGAAACAAGCATTTTCTTGGGTCTCGCTTATGCTCGAGTTAGAGCTATTAGCGTTTTAAATTCCTAACCGGACTTTTCTTGCCACATAAATAGAACATTAAAAGTAAAATAGTTGGCATAAGTGGGCGATTCGAAGTTCTATGGCTGCCATGAGCAGAAGAGCGAAGGAGAAACACAAAAAGAAAAATAATTTTGCTCGCAGTCAAGCTTATCAGCAAAAGTGCAATTATCCATGTAATGGGTGGATGGCCAAGGCGGTAACAAAACTTCCCCAAGGAGGGACACACGTAAAGCATTTACCAATGATAACAAAGGATTTTTAAAAGGAAAGCCCATGGACGAGGGATAGTGATGGGACTGCAGTGGACGTGGTTAAAAGCCCACAGAGAGATTACAACAGACGAGAGCGCTTGGGCTCTCGACCTAAAAACAGACAAAATAGACAGACGGGAAAAAAAGAAAAAGAAAAGCACAGAGGTGCGACAAAGAAAAAAATGACAAGTAAATGCAAAATATGGGAAAGTCGGGCAAATTGAAATCTATAGGTTTGAATTACAGAGCACAGCTAGGGAAGAACGATGGCCACGCTAGAAACAATGGAACTTCCTCTTCAAAATGGCCATGTGCATGTCACGTGCAATGCTGTTTCGCATTCGTTTTTTTAATCCCAAAATGCGTCTCTATGTCATTGTTAGCGTGAGATGCACGGAGATGAATTTCACGTAAATGCCTGTCATTTCCTGTCGTTTATAGCAAATTTTGCATAATTACAGTAACAGTAATCATGCAAATTCCGGAAACCCCTAGTGTTTAAGCGAGACCTTGAAATTGAAAAGACCGGTTAGCTGACATTCACTGTAAAGAACCACGTGTTGCATCTCAAGTAATGAACTTGCTGCATCCTCTCACTTTATTTCCTCCTCTCTCCAACTACTTTATAGTAAGGACGAAATTTACCTCACCCCTTCCCTTGCTCCCTCAACAGCCCTTAAATAGAAGGCGCACTGTAAATTCAAAACTGTAGCCCAGGCTTAGTCTTAAATAACTGTATGTATCTTTGCAGAAGTGGCAGTGTGACTGGTTAATCTCATAATAATAGCAGCACCCACATGAAAGAAATCAGGCAAGCCTTCATCTTTAGAACAGTAAATCCTAAACTTTGAGGCATAAATGTATTCATCCGTTTGGCTTCTGTAGTCATTTGCTGCATTGCTTTTGGTGCACTGTGTTTTTGCTATAACCATGAATGAGCCTCGAAGAAATAATGTCTATTAAAATCACCTTACATTTTTACAGTACTTCAGAAAAAAAGAAATGAGCCAATTAAATGTATAAAGGCACTATATTTAGGCATTATATTGAAAAAATATTTTTATATTATGTTTTCTTTCCCGTCTGAATCAGTTAATCCTTTGTATCAGTCCATTAGGAAAATGTATGCAGATGTCTATAGCGAATATATGTTCAAACAACACATGCTGGAACCATGCATGCATGAACAACATGGTCAGAACAACAACCGCGTTGTTACCACTAATGCCTTTACCATGAATGCCTTAACAATGATTTTTCATTGTAAAGGCATTCCTGGTAAAGGCATGCGTGGAATGGCATGCATGGTTCCAGCAGGCGACCAACCTGACCCTCCACCCACGCCCCTAAAACTACCAGGACCACCCCACCGCACCCCTAAAAATACACCAACCCCCCACTCCACCCCTAAAACCTAAACTACACCGACCCCCCCAGCCCCGCCCCTAAACGTAAAACTACCAGGACACCCCACCAGCCCCTAAAACCAAAAACCAAACGACCCCCCCATCCCACCCCTAAAACCTAAAATTACCCTGACCCTCCCCACCACCACCCCTAACAACTAAAACTAACCCCCCACCCCTGAAATGACCCCCCAACCCTACCCTGGACCCACTTACCTAACTGCATCCTCTCTGATCGAGAGTTTGTTTTCCTCTGCCTTAACTACGCATGTTTGTTGTTCCGGGCATGCGTGGTTAAGGCAGAGGAAAACAAGGTTGTTGTTCACGAAAGCGTTGTTCTGCTTTCGTGGACAACATACCTTGTTGTTCCCACGTCATTGTTGAATCTGCTTCCTGTATATAGCATTGCACAGCAAATCCCAGACATGAATATTGCTTAAGTATACAATAAAAACAGTAAAACACACAAAAAAAGACATTCCTGTGTCTGAAACAATTTAATGTTAATCAGCACTGCACACAATGTTATTTTAAAGAAAATATATAAAAAAAGCATTTGCAATGCAATGGGTCTCGAGTTTACTTGAGTTAAAGCTATTAGTGCTGTAAACTCCTAACCAGACTTTTCTTGCCACATAAACTGAAAAGTAAAACAGTTTCACATAAGGGAGCTGACGGCCACCATGAGCGCAAGCATTTGCAATACAATGGGTCTCGCATATACTCGAGTTAAAGCTATTAGAGTTGTAAACTCCTAACCTGACTTTTCTTGCCACATACGCTGAAAAGTAAAACAGTTTCACATAAGCCAGCCAACGGCTGACATGAGCTCAAAGCAAACATACAAAAGGAAACAGAGGTTTGCTCGCAGTGAAGCCTATCAGCAAAATACATTTATCCCTGTAACCGGCAAAAGTGCAATTATCCATGTAAATGGCAAAAGTCCAAATATCCATATAACATGGTCGTCGTCATGCAAAGATCTCTACTACTGCTCAGAGAGATCACTCGGCCTACAAAATAAAGAGAAAAATAGAGCAGAAACCATATGGAAAACATAGAGCCTCGTATGTTTTCAGTAGTTGGCCGGTGCACTTGAGGCAGGCTAAACACTGGAAAAGGAATGACGTATGCATGCCTTTCACTAATTAAATCGAGCTAATTTTAAAAGGCAAGCCCACAAACCAACAAAACTTAGCTTTGACATGGACGTGGTTAAAAGCCCACAGAGGGATTACACCAGGGACGGAGTGTTTTCCGTTCAACCCTAAAAATTAAGGAATGTAGGAAGTGAAAAAAACTTCAGCCAAGAGTTGCTTCAGCAGGATAATGTGCCTTCTATTGAGATTTGCTCTGACGATCACAGTTTTGTGATACCCCTACTTTTATGCAATAGTAAGTAGATTAGTAGTATTGAGACAGGAACGTGTAGAATTAAAATACTTAGAAAAACAGATGCATGTATTACATGACACAAATTTATTATTTTATGTTTGAGTTTTCCATGAAAATAGTGCATTACACAAGATTTAGGACCATTGTAGTTGATTTTGAACTAATCATTTTCCCAGATACGTTTCTTTCATTCTGAATTCCCCAAGCTTGAATGTGAGATAATGTGGTATTGGAGCATATTTTCCTTCTTTCCATGCTGCAAACTTTGGAATTGTGTGTTTTTTGCATTGACATAGTATGGCAGGTATTACCTGGTAGAAATTGTGTGGGGAAATGTCGGGAGTGCAAAATCACTGCAGCGAACAGATTCGGAAATCAGGTGCACACAAACATTGCAACTGAATATTAAATTTGGCTGGTCCTCGGAATGAGGGCGCAAATGTCCTTTGATGCCTAGTAAGTGTCTGTGACCATTATTTTCCTTAGCCTTATACTTACATTTTGAGTTGGCCAAAGCATGCCCCCAGTCGATTTTGAGTGGCCGATCTTGCCACATTCAAAATTGCTAGGTTTAAAAATACGTCCTCCCCTTTACTAAGTTTGAATCCGCACTTGTTTAAACCATCTTGGCTGGACCCCACCCATTCCTTTCCTTCTCTTAAGAGTGCGTTGGACTGCCCTGCCCACTACACCCACTGTACCCCGAGCCCCACAGAACAATAAAATGTGGGATTCTCCGCACATTTGTCTTGTGCTGAAAACAGGTGGTACATTTTAGTGAAAAGGACCCTGGAATATGGAAAATCCATGTAGGAAACGACCCAATGAGTAAAGGTCCGACAGATTAGTCCTGGACCTTGAAGTTGCAATACTTGTATTTAGGGATTGAAATACACTATTGCTGAAGCAGATATGTTAATTAGAAATATTAATGAGTGTTTATGCATTTTGAATAATAAGAAAAATGTAGAAATAAATAACATAGAAAATTAATGTGCACATTTGAAAATGTGCCCACGGAGAGTGGTCATCAAGATTCACAAATTATACTAAAAAGTGACAAAAAATATGTGTAATATCGAAAATGCATAATAATGATGTAGTAATAGGTCATATTGAGATATATAATGTATGTTTTGCATTATATCGTAGAGCTAACTTAGCCGAAGTTGTGGCCTAGCTTTGCCAGGCCTCATGCGGAAGCTGAATAATAACACAATGTAGAGAAGCTAATGTGCTGAACTGACCATGAACCGTTCGTTGTTTAATAAAGTCTGTTTAGTTAAAATTCTCTGCGATGAACCGACGAACAGGAGATGATGGAATCAAAAATGTATCAAGGACTGTGTAAAGCAGAAGGGATGTTCTTTCCCAGGACTCGAACAATAGAGACACTGACTGGAGAAGAAGATGCAACATTTTCGATACCTGATGAACCGGATGATGAGGATATCGTACAGTGAACCAATCGACACCTTGAGAACTGTGTATTATTAGAATTCATAAATTTGAAAAACTAAAATTATTGGATAGATTCATAACTGGTGATTAATTGACCAATTAAGAATTGGGGGATAGTCTGGGTGACTTTGTTATAATGTTGTGACAAAGGGAGAAAATTTCAGATGTGGATGGATGAGAGAGATGTTAGGGGCAGAAGTAGCAGGACAGATATTATTCAGAAATTGATGCAATATTGGGGAGAAGAGATTTGAGATTCTGTCATTGGGCTCATGCTCTTTAGAGTCTGATGTAATGCTGATCGATTGATGACCTGAAGACGAAAACTGACTTTGTTGCTGACCATACCGTGGATAGGTAGGTATGATAATGTGACTGAATTACCTTTTGTGTCTTTTCTTTCTAGGTACCAACTGCGCTATTTTTATATAGTTTCTCTTAGTTAGATTTCTGTTCAAATTCATGTTCTTAACTGTTTTCGCATGAAGCCCCACATGCTAATGCTAATCTGGCCTAGAAGAGGTTCATATTCTGAGACGTTGACATATACAGTGACAAATGATTGACAGACTGATTTGCAGAACTCTGCTACACATTTTGACGTATTCACCTTAGGTTCATATGCTGGCTTATGCTGAAGCATTACAATGTATGTTTTCTCAAGTTCTGATTAGATTATGTTATTGGTGGTCACTAATGAATTAATCTTGAGTTTATTGAATAAAGTTTGAATTAATCCCATGAATTAGTATTGTAACCAATAGGGAAATAAAATTGCTAAAACGTATATTGAGTTGTGGTTATACATGAAATGTTGGGCGCTATTAACTGCTGATTAATGATTTGCTGAATGGTTATTGATTTGTGTATTAATTATTGATGGACATTGGTTACTACATAGGTAGGATACTCCATGCGAATCAAAAGGTTCATCGACCTTTACGCGTCCCCTTGTAAGTTTACCTACTAAGGACCAGGCACGATAGCACTATGGTATCAGTATATTCACACTAGTACATCCAAGAGGGCCATAGTATTGAAATTTGAACAAGTCCAGGAGATGGCACGGCTAAGTGTGTATTGATATAAACATGAGACCGAATGGGTGCATTGAAATCCAAGTAAAAATACCTTAGGTGCTGAGCTCTCTACGCAGTTTAAGAACAATAGTAATAAAATAAACAGCTCCGCGATAAATAACGACAGAAAGTCTACAGATCACTGAGTATAATCCAGGGAGAACCGTGAGAAACCTGTCACCGCCTAGAAAGCAGGGCAGGCTCTTGCAATAGTTGACTGGCTGATTTTTTGTCTCAGCCTCCGTAGAGTCACGGAGTTCACAAAGTGCATGCATGTACTCAGGAGTTCCTCTAATGATTTGACAGAAACTACAAGAAAAGCACTGGGTTCTGTTTGCATCCATCTAACACGAACTGTCTGTCAAAATGATTATGATGGCCATTTTTTTAAATAGAAATATAGCAATTTACAGTGGTAATTTTCAGTAGCTGTGGACACCGCTGCCCTCTCTCTCAGAAGCAACGCTATATAATCTTGAGGCTTTAATAGGGCATGCTATACGCTGGATCATGTAGTATGGAAGTTGCAGCCCTAAGGAAATTCATTTTCGCACTGCAGAAAAGAAATGTAAAAGCAAGAGATCGATCAATTTTCTCTCAAGACAGGCTTGCAAGAACCTTAGTCATTATGTAATTTGCGTAGGATTTAATCGGGTACATAATGTAGAGTATTTGAGAAAAGCTTGACAAAGAAACCCATGCCTTGAACTGTATGAGAGAGAGTGAGCGAGAGAGAGAGTGTGTGAGTGAGTGAGATGACTCGGCTGAACTTTCTGGTAAGCACCACAACCTGGGATTTTAGCGTGACTTGAAGAGCTTGATGTAACCAATATCAAGGTATTTAGTCACATAATGAGAGGTAATGAGAGGTTTACTTAGGACAGGGATTTGTGTTGTAGTACGAGCATGTCTAAGTCCCCAATCTTGTATTTTTAAGGACGTTTTGGGGCACTGGTAGTCAAGTAGCTAAGATATAGTTCTTGTGAGGTCATCTGGCTGATAGTAATATCTGCGTCATCCATGGAAGTTAAACAAGATTAGGATTTTTGTTCTATCGCACAACATTGAAGACAAAAATATATTCATGCAACAATAGCGTTGCCAAAGCATCACACACAAAAATATAGTATTTTGAATGTGTGCTTTGTATTTTACCATAATAAAATTAATTAAGCAGTCCAGATACTTGATAATCCACTTCCAGCATTGTGCAAAAATGTATATTATCGAACCATTCTATACTCCCTGCAGCCCTATTACGTCTAGTTTGTGACCCTGTAAGTAGCGAGGAAGCACTTGTGAATGTATCTACACTGCCATGGCACAGAGAAATATTGCATGGGTAGTGCTAAAATATAATAGATTTTGTAATACAAAATGTGTCAGCGGAGATCTTAATACATTAGTGGGGATATTTTGCTAGAGCATTAAAAAGGTAATTTTGCTCATTTGCACCGGATGCTTCTTATTCAAACAAGGCAAACTGTATCTATGATGCATGCAATGCACTGCAGATCTTTTCTGGTGTAGAACTATATTGTGACCTCCCGCCCACCAAAGAGGTTTGTGAGTCACCCCTCCCCCACAGTGGTTGCCCTCAATTATCGTTTGCATACTCCTGGGGAGAACATGCTATCCTGCTGCCAACAGCGGCACATATGATTAGACAACTATTGATTGTAAACTCCACATCCCCAGGAGGATCCTTATACACCTATAAAAAGTCCAAGGAACATCAATGTCATCCCAAGGAAAAGACAGTTAGGACCACCAGACTCTGATGGCATGCCAGGCATTTTGGACTTTATGTATGTGGGGACAAGTCTGGCCTACACTCTGCATGCAATGCCACTGGGCATCCCTTGAATCACTACCTTTCGCAACTCACCCCAACATGTAAGGCAAATAAACTAAAATATGCTATATTATGTTATGTAGATTTTTAACATGTGCATATCACCATAGAAGTGTATCCTGGCGCTGGCAAAATACTGGGCTCATTGAAATGCTAAAAGCTACTGGAGTTAAAAAAAAAGCCAGATTTCAAATTTCACCTTGAATTCTAGGAAGAAGCTTGCAGATCGTAGAATGAGAGGGCGAACATTCCAACATTTGGCTACCAATTACAAAACTTATTGTCCATCTGATTTGTAGAGAAATATGTGAGGCTATAGGGTAGGTAGCTTGGAGATGATGTAACTCTCTTGATGGCCTACTGGAAGAAATCATTTTGCTTAGATAGTTTGGACCAATATTTTAAGTCTTTTGTAGGTAAGGAAGAGGAGCTTAAAAACGGCATGCTTGTGCACAGGTAGCCAGTGAAGATCCTTGAGTTGATTTGAGACAAATGAGTAGACTATGATGTATAGGATCAGTCTTGCTGCCATGTTTGGCAACACCTATATTATTTTGTCCAGGTATCCTGGAATGCCTACTTAGAGGGCTTTACTATAGCCTAGTCTGCTGGTGACTTATGCTTGAGTGATATATTTGTGAGTGTAGATGGGTAGCCATTTTAAGAAATATGGAAGCAGGAAAGTGAAATAGCCATGACTTTGTCAGCGACTGTGAGCCATTGTGAGGTGTTTATCAACAATGATGATCAATTTTCTGACGGAGTTGACAGGTTAGGGAGTCGGGCCACACTCTTGAGACCACCAGTCTTTGGACCAGTGTGTGTGGTCCTGCCAAACAACCTCAGTTTTTTTTGCCATTTAAGTTTAGGCAATTGTTTCTCATTCAGTTGGCACTCTCAAGCATACAAATGTTAAAGCTGATTTGAGTACTGCAGATGTCATCAGATATAGAGATGATTAAGTTGAGTGTTGTGTGCGTAAGATACAATCTAAAAAGCAAAAGATCTAATAATGATGACAAAATGGGTTAGATACACATTGAAAAGAGATGGGCTTAAGGAGCCCTTTGGGACACCACTTATTATTTGGGAGGTGTTGAATTGAAAAGGCTCACATAGGGTCAACTGAGAGCAAATAGAAGAAAAGACTGAAACCACATAAGGGCTTGCAAACATATTTCAAAGTCTTGGTGGCACATGAGCAGACTGGCGTCTAACAGCATCTTGAATGCTACTGATACTTTGAGTAGGAAAAGAGCAGAAGAGGCTCTCTGATCCAGAAGGCGATGTATGAGTGTCCCATAAGCCCGACTGTAGGGGATTCAATAGAGGGTGGGTTTTGAGATAGCTGAAGGTTCTCCCATTCATTAATTTTTCTTGAACTTTGCCAAGAATGGGAAGTAAGTAAATGGGTCTGCAGTTTAATAAAATGTTAGGCTTCACTGATGGTTTTCTCAGGAAGGGCAAAACTTTAAGCATGTTTCGAATCAGAGAGAAGAATAGTGGAAGCCAACGAGATAGGTGGAAAAGATTGGTGATTGCAGGACCAATTACATCGTTGCACAGTGGAAGGATATGATAGAGGCAAGGGTTGTCTGGTGGCATGGCAAAAGTAAAATACAAGTTAATAAAGGTGTCATTGTCATTATGTAGGCATTCTTATGCATGATGACATGTGTGCACACATATGTCATCATGCATGCATGCCTACAAAGTAACATGGGTGCCATAGATATAATCGACCAATATGAGATGAATAGGCAAATACAAAAAATGAAAATGTAGTAGTGTAAGGACCCTTTTTTAAGGTGAAGGGACTAGCAGCAATTGGCTGCCTTGACGTCCCCAAAACTAAAATATGAAAAAAATAAAGAGCATTCGTATGGGACCAATAGATGAGTGCATAGGGGAAACAAAAGGGAGCGGGTGGGAGAGGGGAAAAGCAGCACACAAATGAGAGCAACCCAGGGCTGAAGGGGTAAGCACACAAGAGAGAGCTTGCAACACAAGAAGGCAGCATGGAGCAAAGAGGGGTGTAGTTGGTGGATTGGAAAAGCACACATAGGAGAGAGGTGAAAAAAACATGCCCACTCGTGGCGCTTAAGCGAAATGAAAAAGAAATAATAGTTCCATAAAAGTGTGCAGTGAAAGGATGGAAACCAGAAAATCATGAAGATGGTAAAGAGGCTATGGAAAAACAAAATAGACAAGCGGGGTAAAGAAAAACAATGAATTAGAAGCAAGAGAGACAAAGTGACGATGAATCCAATCAAGGGTAAGGCATGGGCGGCTATAAGACACTGTAACTTCTTGGTAAGACCACCATAGGTCTTTTGCTACCAGACACACAAAACAACTAATTCCCAAGAAGTACATGCTTTGAAATAAAACACGAAACAACATTTTCTGTTGCTTTGCTCCTTTTAGATTGAATTTCATCAAATGGGGTTGAACTTATCTCAAGCTGTTGTTCTGATATCAATGTAGTATGACAAAATGTTCACTGTAATATATGAACTTTAAAGTAAGATTTGCTTTGCTACTGTTTTTATCGGTGTTGGTGCAGAGAGTTTTCCACCCTTGCAGTCGGTAAAGCTTAGCTGTTCACAACGCTAGTCTGTTGCCTGCTTTTAATGGCATCCAGGGCAGCTGCCTTGACCTCCCTTATCCTAGAACTAGGAGTGTACACATTTGCAAAGTTTTTTTCTCTTTTGGCACCTTTCAAGAAGGTCTATGAAAATCTTTGCAACTTTAAAAAGGGTGTCATTATGTAGACACCAAAACTGTTCTGTTGATATTAGCTGGCAATTCCAAAATTTGCTGGACAGTTTTTGAAACTTTGCCCAGGCCTTATGTGGAATAAGAAATGTAGGGCCAGATGTAGCAAGCAGTTTTGCCCATTCTGTGTCTATGGGAAAATGTGTTCGTACATATGGCCCGTAATGTGGATTGTGGAGTCTCAAATCTTCCATCGGTTTGTTTAGGCACTTGCCTGATGTAACAAGATACAAAACACATGACACATTCATGTAAAGGCTAAAAGTCGAGTCATA
The DNA here is from genome assembly GCF_031143425.1 of Pleurodeles waltl. Classification (NCBI taxonomy): domain Eukaryota; kingdom Metazoa; phylum Chordata; class Amphibia; order Caudata; family Salamandridae; genus Pleurodeles; species Pleurodeles waltl. The sequence goes on along the minus strand of NC_090444.1, from coordinate 628,838,717 downwards.
ATAGGCTTTGTTGACAAGTAGTGAGTTAATTATTTTCAGACAGTACAGTAAGGAAACATTAAGAAAGGTTTTTCTCTTTCTATATCTGAGAAGCGCTGACTTAAAATAAAACACTAGATCAGAGAACTATTGAGTTAAATGATTCATTCTGCACTCTGAAAACAAAGTCTAACATGATACAGCCTCAACACTGCTATGAGCGTGCACATATCCCATAGTAAATCTAGGCAAAGCTACTCAATCCATGAGTTATCTCAACCATCAGAAAGCTTGAGGTTTGAGTTTGAGGCTTGACTGAATCACTTTCAACTGGTGCAAACCTGAACATAATTTGATACTTTTTAAGCCAACTGCCAGAGACAGGACTTCTACCCGATGGTTTATGAGGGATCTGCTGATAACTGCTATAGGCAGGCCCTAAATATATATATATATAATATATATATATATATATATATATATAAAAAAACAAAGGTTACAGGGACGTTATAGTTAGGCTCCCATTTTAAACATGCCCCCGATATGTACAGAGTTTTCCTAAAAAACGTTACTGCAACTATTACATCGATACTATCAAGGATGTTATCAAAGATGTCATGGGTGCCGTCATTTGTGGGGTAATTAACAGTACATTGCAAGGGCACGAGTTATAGTTACCTTAGGGCATGAGCTATAGTTACTCGAGCAAGGACTTGGCCCCGGGGAGGGAGGTGGTGGTACTTTTTTTGAAGATTTGCCAAGGGGGTGGTGGCCCCTGCAAATAGAATACATTTTGCCCCGGGGTGGAGATCCCTGGGCCACAGGGGGCTGCTGGCCCCTGCATTATATTGCATAAATGCCCTAGGGAGGTAGTGGTCCCCGGGGAAGCGGAAAGAGTCTGAGCGCCGCCCCCCCCACATATATAAAAAAAGCCCTAGGGTGGTGGTGGTCCCCAGGGCAATACAACTAATAAGCCCTGGGAAGGAGGCGGTCCCTGGGGAATTGGGACGGGGCCAGAAGCCTCCCTCCCCACTTTTGTTTTCCAAACAGCCCCAGGGACTTGGCCCACCCGGGAGCATTAGACTAATGAGTGAAGTCGCGGATCCACTGTGACTCGGCTCGTAAAATTGAAAAAAAAAAGCTTTTTAGCCCTGGGTGGGTACCTTTAGGACCCCATCTCCAGATCTAAGGGGTGAGGGTGTTCTTATCCTGATCCCTTTTCTTTATTTTTTTACTTTTTTTGGGGACTTGGCTTCATCCCAAGATGGCTGACAACACTTTCTGTTGTTCAAGTGTTATCAGCCAATCACATCTCTGCACGAGAACAAGAGGGGTCATAAATTCTTTCCGTCCCTAGATATACACATTTGGATTTTCTTTAATTTCTCTAAAATTACTGAACAGAATTATACCAAAACAAAAGGATCACTCCTTCTGGACCAGGATCTCCCTTCCTGCCAAGTTTGGTGCAATTTTACCCAGTAGTGTTTGTGCTATTGCTCTTCAAAATCTCTATGGAGAAATGAATGGGTAAAATGTGTTTTTGGACCCCTCTTTTTTCTTGGCCTCCCCCTGGACCGATCACCCCAAAAATTTCCAAACACCAGCTGACGGACTGGCAAACCTTTTGAGAAAGATTTGTCAAGCGGGTCCAAAGATAAAGGCAAGTAAACAACACTTTTTATATAGAAACTAGACTACCTAGTGGCGACTGCCACTAAGTAGTACATATATACATATATATATATATATATATATATATATATATATAGATATATATATATCTATATATATCTATATATATATATATATATATATATATAAATAAAATAAAAATAAAATATATATATATTTATATATATATTCATATATATTTATATACATATATATTGTTGGACCTGGCTTTTTGACAGGGTCATCCCCAAACATTTTGCCTCCTTCTCCTATTTGTTCTGACCTTTTCTTGTTGGCTTTTGAACTCTGGCCACTTTACCACTGCTAACCAGTGCTAAAGTGCATATGTTCTCTGTGTAAATTGTACTTTTGATTGGTTTATCTATGATTGGCTAATTCATTTACTTGTAAAACCCTAGTAGAGTGCACTATACACTATGTGCCTAGGGCCTGTAGATTAAATGCTACTAGTGGGCCTGCAGCACTAGTTGTGCCACCCACTTCAGTAGCCCTTTAACCTTGTCTCAGGCCTGCCATTGCAAGGCCTGTGTGTGCAGTTTCACTGCCACTTCGACTTGGCATTTAAAAGTATTTGCCAAGCCTAAAACTCCCCTTTTTCTACATATAAGTCACCCCTAATGTGTGCCCTAGGTAACCCCTAGAACAGGGTGCTGTGTGGGTAAAAGGCAGGACATGTACCTGTGTAGTTTATATGTCCTGGTAGTGTAAAACTCCTAAATTCGTTTTTACACTACTGTGAGGCCTGCTCCCTTCATAGGCTAACATTGGGGCTGCCCTCATACATTGTTGAAGTGGCAGCTGCTGATCTGAAAGGAGCAGGAAGGTCATATTTAGTATGACCAGAATGGTAATACAAAATCCTGCTGACTGGTGAAGTCGGATTTAATATTACTATTCTAGAAATGCCACTTTTAGAAAGTGAGCATTTCTTTGCACTTAAATCTTTCTGTGCCTTACAATCCACGTCTGGCTAGGTTTAGTTGACAGCTCCTTGTGCAATCACTCAGAAACACCCCAAACACAGGGTACTCAGCCTCACTTGCATACATCTGCATTTTGAATGGGTCTTCCTGGGCTGGGAGGGTGGAGGGCCTGCCCTCACACAAAGGACTGCCACACCCCCTACTGGGACCCTGGCAGACAGGATTGAACTGAAAGGGGACCTGGTGCATTTCTTAGCCACTCTTTGAAGTCACCCCCACTTCAAAGGCACAATTTAGTATAAAACATGGCCTCTGCCCTACCTCATCAGACACTTGCTGGAGAAGAAACCTGAACCAGAACCTGCATCCAGCCAAGAAGAACTGCCTGGCTGCCTAAAGGACTCACCTGCCTGCTTTCTACAAAGGACTGCTGCCTTGCTGTTGGCCTGCTGCCTTGCTGAACTCTTGTCTGGCTGCAAAAGTGCTCTCCAAGGGCTTGGATAGAGCTTGCCTCCTGTTCCCTGAAGTCTCAGGACCAAAAAGACTTCTCTTTTTCAACTGGACGCCATGTGCGGCAAAATATTTGTTGGCTTTTGAACTCTGGGCACTTTACCACTGCTAACCAGTGCTAAAGTGCATATGCTCTCTGTGTAAATTGTACTGTTGATTGGTTTATCCATGATTGGCTATTTAATTTACTTGTAAGACCCTAGTAGAGTGCACTATATGTGCCTAGGGCCTGTAGATTAAATGCTACTAGTGGGCCTGCAGCACTAGTTGTGCAACCCACTTCAGTAGCCCCTTAACCTTGTCTCAGGCCCGCCATTGCAAGGCATGTGTGTGCAGTTTCACTGTCACTTCGACTTGACATTTAAAAGTACTTGCCAAGCCGAAAACTCCCCTTTTTCTACATATAAGTCACCCCTAATGTGTGCCCTAGGTAACCCCTAGAGAAGGGTGTTGTGTGGGTAAAAGGCAGGACATGTTCCTGTGTAGTTTATATGTCCTGGTAGTGTAAAACTCCTAAATTCGCTTTTACACTACTGTGAGGCCTGCTCCCTTCATAGGCTAACATTGGGGCTGCCCTCATACATTGTTGAAGTGGCAGCTGCTGATCTGAAAGGAGCAGGAAGGTCATATTTAGTATGGCCAGAATGGTAATACAAAATCCTGCTGACTGGTGAAGTCGGATTTAATATTACAATTCTAGAAATGCCACTTTTAGAAAGTGAGCATTTCTTTGCACTTAAATCTTTCTGTGCCTTACAATCCATGTCTGGCTAGGTTTAGTTGACAGCTCCTTGTGCAATCACTCAGAAACACCCCAAACACAGGGTACTCAGCCTCACTTGCATACATCTGCATTTTGAATGGGTCTTCCTGGGCTGGGAGGGTGGAGGGCCTGCCCTCACACAAAGGACTGCCACACCCCCTACTGGGACCCTGGCAGACAAGATTGAACTGAAAGGGGACCTGGTGCATTTCTTAGCCACTCTTTGAAGTCACCCCCACTTCAAAGGCACAATTTAGTATAAAACAGGGCCTCTGCCCTACCTCATCAGACACTTGCTGGAGAAGAAACCTGAACAGAACCTGCATCATGCCAAGAAGAACTGCCTGGCTGCCTAAAGGACTCACCTGCCTGCTTTCTACAAAGGACTGCTGCCTTGCTGTTGGCCGCTGTCTTGCTGAACTCTTGTCTGGCTGCAAAAGTGCTCTCCAAGGGCTTGGATAGAGCTTGCCTCCTGTTCCCTGAAGTCTCAGGACCAAAAAGACTTCTCTTTTTCAACTGCACGCCGTGTGCGCCGAAAAAGTTGACGCACAGCTTGCTCCGCGGTGAAAATTTCACTGCACGCCGATCTGGAAAAACGCTGCTCGATGCGACGCCTGCTGTGCGACCGGAACATCGACACACGGCCTCACATGGACAACACCACCCGACTTCCAGAGAGGAAATCGACGCGACGCCTGCCGCGAGAAAGAAAATTCCACGCACAGCCTCCCGGAACGATGCGCAGCCAGATAACAAGCCGAGGAATCCACGCACAGACCCTGGGACATCTGGTAATCCCGCGATCCATAGAAGGAGACGGTCCGCGTGCCAGAAAACGACGCACGTCTTCCCAGAGTGAAAAATAACTGTGCAAGTCTGTGTGTGAAGGGAAGAAACCGACGCACACACCATTTTTCCACGCATCTCCTCTTCTGCGGCCCTCTGTGGAGACTTTCCACTCCAAACCAGGTACTTTGTGCTTGAAAGAGACTTTGGCGGTCATTCTGACCCTGGCGGTCAAAGACCGCCAGGGCGGAGGACCGCGGGAGCACCGCCGACAGGCCGGCTCCAATGGGGATTCCGACCGGCGGTCCGACCGCCGGGAACCGGATGGCGGTAGGGGGGGTCGCGGGGCCCCTGGGGGCCCCTGCAGTGCCCATGCCACTGGCATGGGCATTGCAGGGGCCCCCGTAAGAGGGCCCCTACAAGTATTTCACTGTCTGCTTGGCAGACAGTGAAATACGCGACGGGTGCCACTGCACCCGTCGCACAGCTTCCACTCCGCCGGCTCGATTCCGAGCCGGCTTCATCGTGGAAGCATCTTTCCCGCTGGGCTGGCGGGCGGCCTGAAGGCGGCCGCCCGCCAGCCCAGCGGGAAAGTCAGAATTACCACGGCGGTCTTTTGACCGCGCAGCGGTATTCTGGCGGCCCCCGACAGGCCGGCGGCGACCGCCGCCGGTCAAAGTCGGAATGAGGGCCTTTGTTTACTTTTTAAAGACTTAAGACACTTCATATCACTTTTTAGTGATCTCTTTACAAATTCATATTACATCTTTGATAATTTTGACCTGCAAATACCCAGGTAAATATTATATATTTTTCTAAACACTGTGTGGGGTATTTTTGTGGTGCTATATTGTGTTATTGTGTGATTTATTGCACAAACGCTTTACACATTGCCTTCTAAGTTAAGCCTGACTGCTCGTGCCAAGCTACCACAAGGTGGGCACAGGATCATTTGGATTGTGTGTGACTTACCCTGACTAGAGTGAGGGTTCTTGCTTGGACAGAGGGTAACCTGACTGACAACCAAAAAACCCATTTCTAACATTGGTGATCAGCTGTGAGGATAGGACTTGTATTTGTGCAGTGACATACAGTAGCTAAGTATTTCACTACCTACCCACAATTGAAGGTCAACTCGATTTTTCATCTTTTTGCTTTTGGTTCTCTGATGTCCTCCTGGATATATTATTGATTTTGGACTTTGATTATTGGTTTTGCCTGCGATACCTTGCCAGATTGGGAATGGATTCCAGCTTCTCAGAAGACTACGATGTGTCAAACCTTGTAGCTGTTAAATCCCTCACTAAGGCTGAGCTGAGGGGGCTTTGCAGAAAATGGGGACTTCCCATGTCAAGGAGATCCACTAAGATGGAACTGCTAGATATCTATGTAGCCTGGGGAGAAACACAATGGGCAGAGGAACAGGCAGCAAAGAACCAAAGGAATCATAGCCCTGAGAATGATTATGAGGAGGAGGACTATTGAGATGAGGAAAGAGAACCAGTGAGAGATGAATGTCTCCTAGCTCAAGAACAGCGGGTGAAAGAGCTAGATGAGTTTATTGAAAGGGCTGAGGCGGCAAGAGCCTTAGCCCTGAAAAAAAAAAGGATTGCAGCTCAGGAGCTGGGCTGTGAAGAGCTGAAACTGGAAGCCAGAAGGGCTGAGTCCAGTTCAGATGGTGGCAGCAAAAATCTTGCATCCAGTACTGCTGAAGAAGGGCACAAGCCCAGAGATGTGGTGCCCAACTTGAAGAAGGGAGTTGACACACCCCAGGCGATTCAAGAGTATGAGGTAGTTTCCGTTATGCACAGGGTCCCTGAGAAGGATTAGGGAACTGGCACAGTGAGTCATATTCCTACTGGGGGGAGGGACAATTTACTGGCTCTAGAAGAGAGTGACAGGGAAAAGGGTTCCCCCCTGGTGGACGTCCTGGATATAGAGTGTGGAGACATCCCAGAAGGGTATGGGTTGAGTGTCAGGGGCAGTCAGATATTGTCTCACCAGTCTCAGGAGGGTGATGTAGAGTGCTTTTTCAAGGCTGAGTCACTGGATGGTTGGGTGAAGGGTACTGTTGTTAATACATGTGAAGGGCAGAGTGATGTAATTGCTGAGAGCATATGTCTGGTCCTTATTTTCCAGAGCTACGCCAACACCAGGTGGAGTGTGAGTTCTCTGACCCCAGGGAGCTTACAATGGAGGCAGGCTTCTGGGTGAGTACCAGAGAGTCTGAAGAGGCATTTGGGGGTGCTCCTGAAGGGAGTGGTCTAGGTGTTTCCCAACCAAGTGAGGTGGGAAAGGATGTAGTGTCCCAGGTAGGTCCAAGGTTCTAGAGGGTTCCATGAGGGAATGCCAGGAGGGAAGCCTAGCTTAGCTGGCAGTACCGTAGGGCCACCTGTTGAGGGAGGCCCGCAGTGTCAGAAGAACTTGGGGGGTGACTGTAGCCAGCATCCCACCAGTTCTGGTGTCTGGCAGTACCACTCCTAGTGAGGGGGTACAGAAGTCCAGACAGAGGGTTGAGAGGGGGTTGCAGACCCCTGTGGAGGTCCTGGAGAGTCAGGGGTCAGCTCTGAGAGCAGAGCCCCCCAGGAATGACCCAGGTGAAACCGTGTCTGGTTTGGGGGAGATCCAGACTCTGCCAGATGGGAGAAGGTCAGGAGACCTGCGCCAACCAGACTCCTGTATAGTCCTTGGGGATGGTGTGTCCCTTGTGGGGGGTGAGCGTGCCCCCCAGGAAGTCCTGGCGTGGCAGGCAATTGTTCAACCTCAGGGTGGTGACTCTGGTTTAGATGACCAGGTTCAGGGGTTAAACTCTAGCCTGGTGGGGGGTCAGTGTGCCCCACCGGATGTCCTGGCATGCCAGACAATTGTTCAACCTCAGGGTTGTGACTCTGGGTTGGATGACCTGGTTCAGGGGTTAAACTCTGGGCTGGTGCGGGGTCAGTGTGCTCCCCAAGAAGTCCTGGTGTGCCAGGCAATTGGTCAACCTCAGGGTGGTGACTCTGGGTTGGATGGCCAGGGTCAGAGGTTAAACTCTGACCTGGTGTAGGGTAGGTGTGGCCCCCAGAAAGTCCTGGTGTGCCAGGCAACTGTTCAACCTCAGGGTGGTGACTCTGGGTTGGATGGCCAGGTTCAGAGGTTAAACTCTGACCTGGTGGGGGGTAGGTGTGCCCCCCAGAAAGTCCTGGTTTGCCAGGCAGTGATCCAGTCTGAGGGTACAGACCCTGGGCGGAAAGACCAGGTTCAGTGTGTCCCCCTGGACCTGGAGGGAGGGGCTACTGATAACAGTGCCCCTACCATGTTGTCTTCTGAGGAGGCCACTCCTAGTTGGAGGGTGCTGGACCCCAGAAGGGAGGGCAGGGGGAGGGAAGCCTCACCCCGGGCCCTAATCCAACCTGAAGGTACAGACCCCAGGTTGGAAGGCCAGTTGCAGGTTAACAGCCCTGCACTGGTGGAGGAATGGTGCAGGCCGGCTTCTATAAGCACCCTGACCATGTTGGACTCTGGGGGTACCGCTCCAGGAGGGAGGGTACAGAGCCCCAGAGGGGAGGACCAGGTTCAGGCTGTCATCCCTGACCTGGTGGGAGGGAGAGTGGTTAAAGGGTGTCTAGCAACTGGGGCTACCGCCCCCCACTCTCCACAGCCACAGTGGTTGCAGAGCTTTGAGAGGCCTGGGGCCTGGCTCTCATCCCTGACAGCTGTCAGTAAAGACTGTGGCTTGCTGTCCAGGTGGACAGAGTTATCCCTGGGGAGGGGACAAGAGTCACACCCCGGGGGTAGAGTGGGCAACACCACTGTGTTGGTCCTGGTGGTACTATCCTGCCCCTGGGATACATCTGTGAGCAAAGTAAGGTTAGGTGCTTCACAGATGGGATCCACAGGTAAGGAGAAAGGTTCCCCATGGGTTGGCTTAGTGGGCCCTGAGAGTATGGACAGAGTGATCCAATTGGAGTCAGGAAGGCGAAGAACTGGAACCTGCCCCTGCTGTTGTGGGCCTGGGTCCTTGTTCTATCGCCTCAAACAAGGAAGTACATCAGGATAGTGATTGTTCTCCCCTAGCTTTAGGCTGGTGGGGGGTCATGTTGGACCTGGCTTTTTGACAGGGTCATCCCCAAACGTTTTGCCTCCTTCCTCCTATTTTTTCTGACCTGTTCTTGTTGGCTTTTGAACTCTGGGCACTTTACCACTGCTAACCAGTGCTAAAGTGCATATGCTCTCTGTGTAAGTTGTACTGTTGATTGGTTTATCCATGATTGGCTATTTAATTTACTTGTAAGACCCTAGTAGAGTGCACTATATGTGCCTTCGGGCCTGTAGATTACATGCTACTAGTGGGCCTGCAGCACTAGTTTTGCCACCTACTTCAGTAGCCCCTTAACCTTGTCTCAGGCCTGCCATTGCAAGGCCTGTGGGTGCAGTTTCACTGTCACTTCGACTTGGCATTTAAATGTACTTGCCAAGCCGAAAACTCCCCTTTTTCTACACATAAGTCACCCCTAATGTGTGCCCTAGGTAACCCCTAGAGAAGGGTGCTGTGTGGGTAAAAGGCAGGACATGTTCCTGTGTAGTTTATATGTCCTGGTAGAGTAAAACTCTGAAATTAGTTTTTACACTACTGTGAGGCCTGCTCCCTTCATAGGCTAACATTGGGGCTGCCCTCATACATTGTTGAAGTGGCAGCTGCTGATCTGAAAGGAGCAGGAAGGTCATATTTAGTATGGCCAGAATGGTAATACAAAATCCTGCTGACTGGTGAAGTCGGATTTAATATTACTATTCTAGAAATGGCACTTTTAGAAAGTGAGCATTTCTTTGCACTTAAATCTTTCTGTGCCTTACAATCCTCGTCTGGCTAGGTTTAGTTGACAGCTCCTTGTGCATTCACTCAGACACACCCCAAACACAGGGTACTCAGCCTCACTTGCATACATCTGCATTTTGAATGGGTCTTCCTGGGCTGGGAGGGTGGAGGGCCTGCCCTCACACAAAGGACTGCCACACCCCCTACTGGGACCCTGGCAGACAGGATTGAACTGAAAGGGGACCTGGTGCATTTCTTAGCCACTCTTTGAAGTCACCCCCACTTCAAAGGCACAATTAAGTATAAAACAGGGCCTCTGCCCTACCTCATCAGACACTTGCTGGAGAAGAAACCTGAAACAGAACCTGCATCCAGCCAAGAAGAACTGCCTGGCTGCCTAAAGGACTCACCTGACTGCTTTCTACAAAGGACTGCTGCCTTGCTGTTGGCCTGCTGCCTTGCTGAACTCTTGTCTGGCTGCAAAAGTGCTCTCCAAGGGCTTGGATAGAGCTTGCTTCCTGTTTCCTGAAGTCTCAGGACCATAAAGACTTCTCTTTTTCAACTGGACGCCATGTGCGCCAAAAAATTTGACGCACAGCTTGCTCCGCTGTGAAAATTTCACCGCACTCCGATCCAGAAAGACGCCACTCGCCGCAACGCCTGCGGTGCGACCGGAACTTCGACGCACGGCCTCGCATGGACAACGCCGCCCGACTTCCAGAGAGGAAATCAACGCAACGCCTGCTGTGAGAAAGAAAATTCCACGCACAGCCTCCCGGAACGACGCGCAGCCGGATAACAAGCTGAGGTTTCCACGCACAGACCCTGGGACATCTGGTAATCCCGCGATCCATAGAAGGAGACAGTCCGCGTGCCGGAAAATGACGCACGTCTGCCCCAAGTGAAAAATAACGACGCAAGTCCGTGTGTGAAGGGGCGAAACCGACGCACACACCATTTTTCCTCCCGTAGAATGACGCACATCTCCCCGCGTGAAAAATAACGACGCAAGCCTGTGTGTGAAGGGGCGTAACCGACGCACACACCATTTTTCCACGCATCTCCTCTTCTGCGGCCCTCTGCAGAAATTTTCCACTCCAAAACAGGTACTTTGTGCTTGCAAGAGACTTTGTTTACTTTTTAAAGACTTAAGACACTTCATATCACTTTTTAGTGATATCTTTACAAATTCATATTGCATCTTTGATCATTTTGACCTGAAAATACCCAGGTAAATATTATATATTTTTCTAAACACTGTGTGGTGTATTTTTGTGGTGCTATATTGTGTTATTGTGTGATTTATTGCACAAACGCTTTACACGTTGCCTTCTAAATTAAGCCTGACTGCTCGTGCCAAGCTACCAGAGGGTGGGCACAGGATAATTTGGATTGTGTGTGACTTGTCCTGACTAGAGTGAGGGTTCTTGCTTGGACAGAGGGTAACCTGACTGCCAACCAAAAACCCCATTTCTAACACATATATATATATATATGTATATATGTGCAAACTGCGTAGCTGAAGTGTGTAGTACAATACCTATATTTTTTATTAACTACCTTACATGACCTCACTCCACTGAACTGTTTTGTTGTGCACTGGAGTATTTTCTACTGTTCAGTGAAGATGCCAGGAAGCATGCAGTAACTGTTAAAAATTAGGTTTCTGTTTGGCATAGGTATACACCCTTGTCCAATTAGGAACCTCAGTCCTAGTCAGGGTAAATCACAACACAATCCAAATTATCCTGTGCCCACTCTCTGGTAGCTTGCACTGAGCAGTCAGGCTTAACTTAGAGACAAGAAGCAGGGCAAAATAAGTGACATTTTCCATTGTAACTTCCATTGAAACCTTTGCTTGCAAATGCAGAAAAAAGAAGGATGGAATTACAACAAACGTGATATGAATGCTAAATTTTACTCAAGGAAGTGTCTATACTTAGTTTTTTATAAATCCAATAGTTCGAGAAATAAAAGTTTGAAATATTATTAGGATTGCCTTGAAAGCGTTAATAGATTAGCAGTATCTGGACCATTAGCCCACAATCTAAATCTCCTCGAAGACTAAAATTTAAAAATAAACACATCTGATAGGATGAATTAGTTTTCTTTCCCGTCATACATTTGAGGACAGTATACCGAAAGCTGGATCTCTGGGCCTGAAGTCTCTGATTGGCTGGCTGCAATGGAGAAAAATCTGTTGTGGCCGGCCTCTTTTGTGAGCAACTATTAAAGGATGTGGGTCTCGGTCCCTCTATCTTAAAATAACAAGTAAAGCAAACAATAACAACATTTAAACCAGAAGGTCAGACTTCTCTTGTTCAAAGTCATCCTTAGACAAGGCCTTGAGACCACCAGACTTTGGCCCATATTTATACTTTTTTAGCGCCGCATTTGCATCATTTTTTGATGCAAAAGCAGCGCAAACTTAAAAAATACAATTGTATTTTGTAAGTTTGCACTGTTTTTGCGTCAAAAAATGACGCAAATGCGGCACAAAAAAAGTAAAAATATGGGCCTTTGTGTCAAACCCCTGATGTGCATGGACAATGGCCATGTGCAGTGGCGGTTAGCCACTCTGAGGAAACATGCCAGGAGGTATGGCTTACTGCTGAAGACTCACTGGGCCAGGACAGCAATATTCTAGACCCGGTTGCACTGATTTCATCTCAAGGAGCGAGATGCTGGCAGTGCCCACAGAGTCTGTGTGCTATATAGCGTGATGCTTCGCCTGAGAGGAGAATGCACTACGTGACGCCACGCGATGACAACGTTTATTTACTAGGAGGCCATCAACTATCTCCTAGTCTCTAAACTAGGTTGCTATCTTTGCTATTGAATTTGCTATACAGGTTATGGCTTGTATTACAATTGTGTGAACTATGGATTGGGGAGATAACCATAACTTGTGAATTTCAGTATTTTTTAAATTTTGATTTCTAATCCCAATTTGTGTTTGCAAACTCAGTGAAACCACACGTGGGTTCGGCAGAGGCTGCATTTGAGTGCCCAAATTTAGGCTTGCAAACTCTATTAACAGTGAAATGGTGTGTTAGGCGTGTGCTAAATGTATTAAATTTGCTTTTGCATAATTACATGAAATTTAGGGGAAGTTACACAAAATTATGCAGAATGTGCATGTGTAAAACAAATCTGGAGTTTAGCGCTATATTATAGCATTGCATGGATCCTTGCGTCCGTTTTGGAAACAAGGATGCATTTTGTGCTAAAAATAGCACCAAAATACCACAAATATTTTGAAAAACATGCATTTGCATTTTAGTCACTTTCCTTGTCCCATGCTATGTCACATACCTTAATTATTGGAGTCTCATGTAACAATCGTAATGAGAAATTCCAGAAATTATATGAATTACGACAACATAATTTAGACATTCTACAGACAGGGTCTGCGACTGGATGGTGGGTGAAATGCAAGACGAGTCTAAAGCTAATCCCTGGAGTGCTGATACTCCCACCATTAGCCTGATCACAGTGGAATGTTATTTTTCTTGCAGAGGATAGGAAATATTTACTCCATAGTTCCAAATCTTTTAAAATGTTACATTTTCAACTTCTCATTTCGATAGTGGTAACTAATCTATTTTCCATTCAGTTTCACACTTTGACTTTATCTTCTTGAGTACTAATTTCATTGCTCAATTTTTCTTCTCCCTCACTAGCTGGCAGTCATCTGTACTATAGATGTTGCTTCGTTAAAGCCTAAATCAACAATACGCATTATTATTTTCTTGTATGATAAACAATGGCACATTTGAATTTTTTTCTAGAATTTTTATCTACAAGGGGGTAAAATATTTTTTTTAAAACCCACAATAGAATTTAGACAATTAATGAACATCCGTAAAAAAATATAATGTTTGTCATTATCCAGTAAAGAAAGGGAAAGCAGCATTTACCTTGAGTTTAAAATGTAGTTACAAAGATAGGGTGTTTCCCAGTCCTTAACTACTCCACTAGTGCTTGTCTTTTTTAAAATGTGTTTTGTTAGTAGCTATATAAAATGTTATAGAGAGAGATACCATAAGCACCAGAATCCTACAACGCACCAAAGAACAACCACATCTCAGCCACTAGCATTGTAAAATTATAAGAAAAAAAGTCAATAACACTTGATGATGCTGAAAACAAAGGTTAAGGGCGTAAGAGAATCTCTAAAAGTAAATAGTTCTGAATTCGAGATATGTGCAACAGATGCCATTATATAGATAATGTCAGGCTTTAGTCAAAAATGTCCAGTTTGGACTGATTTGTGTAGGCCTTTGCTGGTCTGGTAAGAGTTGGTATGGACCACTAAGGCCCTCGTTATGTGACCCGATGAAAGGGCCGGTGTTTTCCCACCCCCATAGTTACCAATACTGGGGGTACCAGTAACCTTTTGTGTGGTGAAATTCAAGCATATCATGAGTTGGACCTGAAAGAGCATAACTTGTCTGTGCCCTCATGTCTCATAGCATGTGAAATAGGGGAGAAATCATTTCCTTGTGTAAGCATGCTGGAAATAGATTTCCCCTTAACATGGTGCAGCGGAAAGCATACAAGTAAAGTGCACCGATGATAATAATCCTATGTGTGAGCCACATGTATTCATCATGTTAAAGTATTTCAGAAAATGTTATTTTTACATTCATTTTATATTCACTGAGAGAAATGTGTTTAAAGTCATTTAACTAAAGTACAATCTATTTAAATGTTAGCTTGATGGGAGTGAAGTCCTGAATTTGCCTGTTTAATCTTCAACATGAAAGTGTGTTTTATTTCATGTTTCTCTCAGCTGCCGGTGCAGTGGCATGAGTTTGAAACTAATAAGGATTTTATTATGTAGAAAAGACAAGTGTCCCTGGGATGACACGTTACCAAGGTCGAAGAGGAGTAACATGGAGACAGCAATCGAATAGCCCTCTGAATTCCTGGGCACTGGAGTGAAGCAAAGGATGCTTCAAGTATTAGTTGCTAATTAGGCAGTTGATAGTGTGGTTGTTTGGTGTAAAATTACATCTGTGATGTCGCTTCTTGGAATGATTTAGATTTAAGAGTGGTATAGATAGCTGAAGGGCAGATTCCCATCTCCTTTTGAACAGAGCGAACCCTTCTGACCACTATTTCCAAAAACCTGGCAGCTAAATGCTGCACACACCTCTCTTGACAGAACCTTCTACTGAAGTTCTGTTTTGCTGACACTTTTCTCTGAACTCTAGTTAGATGTTAGGATAATTATCTATTCAGATCAAATGATTAGGCGGGAAGATTTATCTTTAAAGCCAAATCATCATACACTTTATCTTCTGTTTTGTATTACTATAATTGAAATATTAGGTTTCTATATGTTTGTTAAGTTTATAGTAGTTTGACATTTTGACACTCCTTTGGTGCTGCTTTATATTTACACTATGATTTTGAGTCCCATTTATGTAAGTTTGGTTTGAGTGTGCAGTAAACGTTTAACTCCAATTTGGTCTTTGGGATTTAACGTGTGGTGAACAGGTTACACTGTGTTTGAGAAACTACTGGAAAAAATATCTTCTCACACCTTAGGACAGCAGGAAAGATTCATCGAACTCATGGGTTTAGAAATAGTACCCAGAGCCTTATCAGACACTAAAGGTCCACTATGAAATCAGGAACTGTCACATAAGTCAGTATTTCCCTGTTCAGTTCTCATTTTTCCATGGTTTTCACATAGAGATTTTAGCTGCCTTATACGTGGAAGTAAAGAGATCATCAGATTTTCCCCACATCTCATAATTCTTAGGGGCCTGTTAGAAATGGGGTCTTTGGTTGGCAGACAGGTTACCCCCTGTCCAAGCAAGTACCCTCACTCTAGTCAGGGCAAAAGAGAATCACCCTCAGTTAACCCTTTCTTACCCCCTTGGTAGCTTGACACGAGAAGTAGGCTTAACTTCAGAGTGCTAGGTGTAAAGTATTTGTACGAACACACACAGTAACTTAATAAAAACACTACAAAATGACACAACACAGGTTTAGAAAAATAGAGAATATTTATCCAAACAAAACAAGACCAAAACGACAAAAATCCACAATACACAAGTCAAATTATCAATTAAAAAGCAAAAAGAGTCTTCATGTAGTTTTAAACACACACTAACACTGTTAGCGTGAAACTTTACCTTGGGTGTGTCAAAAATAACCCCGCATGGGCAAATGTACATTAAAAAGGGCTTGCGATGCGTCCATTTCACTCACGAGCGAGACCTTGCGTCGTTTCTCCTTTTGTCAGGTCGGGCGCGTCGTTTCTTCTCTCTGCAGGAGAGTGACATGTTGATCCAGTCAGCACTCTTGGGTCCGGGCAGGTCTTGCGTCATTTTTACACTCCCAGCAGTACTTGCGTCAGACATCCAGCCGCATGATGATCCGAAAACCACGCTGCACGGGTTGCAATCTCAACAGCCTCCGTCAACGAGGCTGCACGTCGTTTCTCCAGCTCTGTGCGTCAATTCTTTGGTCGCGTTGCAGGCGAGTGTAGATTTTAAGCTGCAAAGCCGCCGGCATGTCTATTTTTAAGCCGCAGATCGGAGTTGCGTCGATCTTTTCCCCCCACGGCGTTAGGTGCGTGGATTTCTTCCTCTTAGGCTGACAGCTTCTCCTTTCAGGGTCACAGGAACTGGATGGGCACCACAGGGCAGAGTAGGAGTCTCTCCCTTTGTGTCACTGTCTAGTGAGAGGTGCAACCAGCCCAACTGTCAAACTGACCCAGACAGGGAATCCACAAACAGGCAGAGTCACAGAAATGGTTTAAGCAAGAAAATGCCCACTTTCTAAAAGTGACATTTTCAAACACACAATCACAAAATCAACTGAAAGATGTATTTTTAAATTGTGACCTCAGAGACCCCAAACTCCACATGTCCATCCTCTCCCAAAGGTAATCAGATTTAAAGGTAGCCCCCATGTTAACCTATGAGAGGGACAGGCCTTGCAACAATGAAAAACGAATTTAGCAATATTTCACTGTTAGGACATATAAAACACATTACTATATGTCCTACCTTATCCATACACTGCACAGTGCCCTTGGAGCTACCTAGGGCCTACCTTATGGGTGACTTACATGTACGAAAAGGGAAGGTTTAGGCATGGCAAGTGGGTACACTTGCCAAGTCGAATGTACAGTTAAAACTGCACACAGACACTGCAGTGGCAGGTCTGAGACATGATTACAGAGTTACTTATGTGGGTGTTACAACCAGTACTACAGGCCCACTAGTAGCATTTGATTTACAAGCCCTGGGCACTTCCAGTGCACCATACCAGGGACTTACTAATAAATCAAATATGCCAATCATGGAGAAGCAAATTAGATACACATTTTGTAAAGGAGCAGTTGCACTTTAGCACTGGTTAGCAGTGGTAAAGTGCCCAGAGTAACAAAAAACTGCAAAATCAGAGTCCAGCACACATCAATAACCTGGGAAACAGAGACAAAAATTTAAGGGAGACCACGCCAAGGATGAAAAGTCTAACAGGGCTGCCTTTGGCTCCATTGTAATTAAGAGGCCACTCATTATGAGGGCTTAAGCCATCTGCTGAGGTATTGTGCTTGGATGTTAGATTTTTGGCAGGAAATATCTGACAGGACAGATTTAATTCTAAGTACAAACATGGTGAATCAACTGGAACACTAAATGTTGTACATTTGATACTGAATGCATTTTAACCCCTACCTGATAAGTCATTTTGGAGTCATTAAGTACCCAAATGCCATATTGTGGAAATCGTAAATTAACCAGGGATTTGTGATTGAATTTATTTGAATTCTCTGAAAAACTTGAAAGAAATATGAATGCTATGAATAAAAGCAGAGGAACCACCTCTAATGAGGAAAACGTTCTCAGTAATCTATTACGTAAATTCTTCACCATATGTTTGTTGTGTGTTGTACATAGGGGGTCATTCTGACCCCGGCGGGCGGCGGGAGCCGCCCGCCTGGAGGGAACCGCCAGAAGACCGTACAGCGGTCAAAAGACCGCAGCGGTCATTCTGGGTTTCCCACTGGGCTGGCGGGCGACCGCCAAAAGGCCGCCCGCCAGCCCAGTGGGAAACAGCCCTCCATGAGGATGCTGGCTCCGAATGGAGCCGGCGGAGTGGAGGATGTGCGACGGGTGCAGTGGAACCCGTCACGTATTTCAGTGTCTGCAATGCAGACACTGAAATACAAAGTGGGGCCCTCTTACGGGGGCCCCTGCAGTGCCCATGCCATTGGCATGGGCACTGCAGGGGCCCCCAGGGGCCCCACGACACCCCTCACCGCCATCCTGTTCCTGGCGGGCGGAACCGCCAGGAACAGGATGGCGGTGAGGGGGTCGGAATCCCCCATGGCGGCGCAGCAAGCTGCGCCGCCATGGGGGATTCCCAGGGCAGCGGAAAACCGGCGGGAGACCGCCGGTTTTCCTGTTCTGACCGCGGCCGAACCGCCACAGTCAGAATGCCCAAGGGAGCACCGCCAGCCTGTTGGCGGTGCTCCCGCGGTCCCCGGCCCTGGCGGTATTTACCGCCAGGGTCGGAATGACCCCCATAATCTCTTCAATTACTGACATTTACAGTGGTTGACATAGTATAGTATCAAGTAAATGTGATCCTCTTCGGTCATATATGTAATTTGTAGTTACACCGATAAAGCATTTTTTCTTTATTGAATACAATATGATTTGTCATGGTATTTATGCATTATAGATGAGATGATAATTCTATTTTTAAAATATACATATATATTGTTACCTTTTAGTCCTTTTGTTTTAATTCATCATTTATTGAACCACTTTAAGTCATTGGAGGTTTAGATGAGGGGTGTGAGAACCTACCTCTAATAATAATCACAATCCTTGTCAGGGTGAACCACAGAAATCACTAAATAAACAAATGCTTAACATCCTGCTATCTTGGAACAAAGCAGTCAAACTTAACTCAGAGGCAGTGTGTAAAGTATTTATGTAGTATTCAAATACTAATAAAATAAACACACACACACAAGAAAAATCCTAAACCAATTAAGAAAAATAGGGCCTGATTACAACTTTGGAGGACGGTGTTAAACCGTCCCAAAAGTGACGGATATACCACCTACCGTATTACGAGTTCCATAGGATATAATGGACTCGTAATACGGTAGGTGGTATATCCGCCACTTTTGGGACGGTTTAACACCGTCCTCCAAAGTTGTAATCAGGCCCATAGAGTAAATTTGAATACATGGAATGGCAAAAGTCCAATGAGTAGAAAAGGAGATATGCATTTTTTAAGTTTCTATTAAAAATAGCACCAAAATACGTAAAGCATCAACCCAGATGATCTTGTTGCACTAGATCGGGTCAAAGTCAAAAGTTAAGGCAAACTGTGATGGCTCAGAAGTCAGATACAGGGAACAGATTTGTCCCGGTGGAAAGTTTACCTTTTGTACTTAGAAACTTTTATGGAGAAAATGTGGTTGTTGTGAGTTGTCATCAGTGGGGTAAGCTGCAAGCTCGATCTAAAGTAGGACAAGGGGAGTGCAATGAGGTGAACTGTCCTTTGGTGAGAGGTAGTGTGCTCCCTCCACCCTTTTGTTTAAAAGGCTCCTTTGAGCCAGCGAGCTGACGAGGTCAGCCAGGATCCACCTGTGTGCCTTTACTGTGGTACTGTGACCTAGGAAGATTTGACCATCATTTCAGCAAGCCCAGATGACTTTTATTATTTTTTCTACTACTACTTTTGCTCTCTACTGATGAAGGGCTAAACCCAGAAACACGTCTAGAGATAACAGCACTATCTGCACTACCTGTGGTGAAAAACTACAGCAACTTTGAAGTAAGCGTCATGCATTTACCAGAATGCAAGGAAGTGAAATGTGCTGGGGTGACAGGCAGTGTGCTCCCTCCCCCATGGATCTGAAGTTGGGTGGGTTGCTGAAGAGCAAGGTCCCAGTATGGTCATTGACAGAGACAGAAAAAGCTCTGAGTGGGCGAAGTCTATGCCCCGGATGGCCTCAGTGTTGATGAGCTTCAATACAGTATTGGTCTGGGTGAACCCCTCTATGTTCAGACTTAGAAACATTTCTGAAAGTCAGATCTCCTTCAGCTGACAGATGAGCTTTGACAGCTATCCCAATGTCTATTAGATCTCTAGCAGAAGGTTGGCATGAAGTTTCAAAGTCCCACTTCTTTCAGATTGGGGAACAGGAGGAATACATTCTACTACCAACCAAGGGTCCAGGTTCTGAGGGGTTTTAAGTGGGTGTTAGGACTCACTACTACAGAGGCCAGCAGAAGGGTCCAGGGCAGGTCCAGTTGGAACTGGTCAGCTAGGCAGTTGCAGGGAGGGATACTTCTGGAAGTGTGTATCCCTGTAGGTTGATCAAACCGGAGGTTAGCCAGCTGACCCTTGTGGTCACTTCTGGGTTCAAGGCAAGCAGGTCCAATCTTCCTTCAGGTTTCAGACAGCAGGGAAGTCCATCCAATTCTTTGCAGGTCCAGGAGTGTTCTGAAGAGGTATTGTGGGGCTGGAGTGATGACCAGTGCCAGCCTCAGGAGGGGTGGGGGGTTAGGGACTCCTTGCCATTCCCTAACCAACGAAATAAAAGTTCACAGGGATTTCCCTATCCATTTTTGCAGCACCTTGTGTGTGTGTTCACATGATCTATCTCAGAGTGCCCCTCTTTCTCCAAATCCAACATGCCAGAACTTTACTTCACCCGGCCAGAACTCTCTGAGCACGCTCAGAGGTGTGGCTATGATAACTGGCAAACCCTCCTTTGTGGTCAGTTCTGTGATAGCTCCCCCACTAGGTTTGGAGCCATACTGACTAGAGAGACAAAAGAGAGGCCACCCTAGGTATCAACTACATCTGCCTGTGACAGGGTAGGCATCCTTTGATGCTCAGGAAGGGGCTGGACAAAGCCCCCAGAGTCATCTTGCTCAATGAAGAAAAACATCCTCACACCCAAGCCCTTTGTCCAAGGTCTGGGAGCAATCCAGATCTCACTACAGGGGAGGTATCAGCAGTCATGTGACATTGGCAAAAAGGCCCTTTTTGGTTTTAGGCACGAAAATGCCAACTTTCTAATGTAATTTCAAAATAGTAATATAAAATCCGACTTCACCATTAAGTCGAATTTTAAACAACTATTAAAAAATGACTTTGAATCAATTGTCTAGCTGCCCCCAAACTAAAACTAAGCACTATAAGTTGTTATAGTGTAGTATGTTTTCCTATTGGCGAGCGAGCCATGCCGCTGTGAAAAATGACTTTGGAGGTTTTTCCCTGCCAGGACATGTAAAACATTAAGTATATATATGCCCTACATTTTGAATACCCTGTCCTATGGGCATTTTGGGCCTACCTTGGGAGTAGCTTTGAGGTATTAAAATGGAAGGTTTATGCCTTGCAAAAGGTTTATTTTTCCAGGTTGAAATTAAAGTTTTAAACTGTACCCTCCATACTCTAGCAGCAGGCCTGGAGACAGGATTTACATTGCTACTTTACTGGGTGACACAATGAGTGCTGCAGCTGATTAATAGCATTTAATTTACTGGCCTGTGTACATGTGGGTACATGTGGTACCATAGAATAGGGACTTAGAAGTAAATAAAATGTTCCAATTAATGATATGCCAATTCTAAATTTTTTAGAGAGGCGTGCAAAAGCACTTTACCACTGGTTAGCTGGACAAAAGTGTCCAGAGTCTTATAGCCAGCAAAAATGGGTCCAGTAAAAAAGGGCAAGATTCTGGTGGATTAACATACAAAAGATAAACATCTCCAACAACCATCAATTTGTTGTGCTGAGAATAAGCAAAGTTTGTTGTCTCTGATTCCCCCCTCACCCCTCCTCCTTTCTACCTGTGCTGTATCAGCACACAAAAGCCTCCCTTGCGGCACATTGTAATAACAAAACTTGAACATGAATAGGCCAAGTCTCCTGGTTGAACTCCATGTGATGGGCCGATCGGAGACAGCACGCACACAAAACCAATTGGTGCTGACACTGCCCCAGGTGCTCAGGAACATCCTGGGGCAGGAACCAATTGGAGGTCCCAGACGGCCGTGACGTTGAGTCCAGGAAGCGGAACCGCAGAACCTGGAAGAGAAGAAAAGCCTGCGTCCCACAGATGAGGGATGCGCGACGAGGAGGAAGAGGAGAGTGTCGTCGTTGGAGAGCAGACATTTTACCAAAGGAGAGAAGAAGACGAAGAGGAGGCAGATGGAAGAACGAACTCCGCGGTGGCCCCGGGAGGCAGAGCAAGGAACCCCGAGAAGCGTGGCACAATCAGGTGCGTGTCCCTACTAAACTGAGGGTAACCAGGGTGGTGGGAGGGCGGGAGGAGCAGGAATAATAAGCAAGGGGGAGAGGGTGGTGGGAATAACGAAAAGGAGAAGGAATAAGGGCACTTTAAGGGCACACACCCAATAAAAGAAGGCATTGGGGTATAAATCCGCTACAGTACAAAGCAACACAGTAGTTGTAGCACCGAAAGGAAGGGCCTCAGCAGCAAACCACCTAAAGAGCAGCAAAGGAAGGAGAAGGAGCTGTAAGAGGAATTAATACATGAAAGATAGAAAGGTGCAGTAAGAGGACAGTAAAGGCTACGCGAATGAAGAGAAAGCCAGTATAGCAGAAGGTAGTAGCAGAAGAAAAGAGACGCAGAATCCTAGAGAGGAAAGAGACAATAGAAAGAGAGAAATAAAGTACACATAACAACTGGAACAGAGAAAAGGAAGAGAGAGAGACCAAGACATATGAAAGACAGAGGAGGAAAGAAAAGAAGAGGTAGAGAATGAAAAGAGACAGACAAAGAATAAAACCACTTACCAATACTTCTCTTGTTCTTCTCCACGCATGCGCTTACTGGAAGCCCTGAAAGAGAAGAAAAGAACATAGAAGATGTGAAGATCCAGGGAAACGAAACAGAAGCTATACAGGAAACAATACAAGAAACACAGAGACAGATCTATTCGTCACCCCACTATATTCTTCAATAAATCACATTCATAATCTAATCCAGAACTTCGTGTTGTCCTTTAACCCGGCCAACCACACTCCAGTACATTCCATTGTCCAGTTACAACATTGGGACATACCATTCCGGGTATAGATGTATATCTACTCTATAATAATAAATAAACTGCTAAATTATTAATTAATGCAGTGTTGATGAACTTAAATGCTTATAAATATATTCTTAATTATAATGTGATTAAATACAGTTATGTTTACAGATTGCAACATATCTTGCTTCCTTACTAATGAAGCATGTAGTCCTTGTGCCGGGGTGGAGTCACTCTACTTCTTGAAGGTGCAGGCTCTCTTTCCTGTTCAAGTGGGTCCGCCACACTCCCCTCAGACCATACCTTATGTTGTTTACATCAGTGTTGCCTCTATCCAAACACCACACTCTACCATTCTCCTGAGTCACAACATTTCTTCGTACTCTTGTTATCCTCAAGGGTTTGGCAAATTTACTGCCAAACCTTTGGGTTGATTCAGGGAGTTTAACCCTTACCCACTGACCTACTCTCCATTGTCTAATTTTTGTACCAAATTTGTTATCATACCACTTCTGGTATTTTCCCTTGATGTCGTTGAACTTTTTCAGCAAGCTCCTCTTGGTGCACTCACCGGAGCTCCCCACCCATCAACCAATAGGATTTAGGGGGTGATTCTGACCCCGGCGGTACTAGACCGCCGGGGCCAGGGTCGGCGGGAGCACCGCCAACAGGCTGGCGGTGCCCCGCAGGGCATTCTGACCGCCGCGGTTCAGCCGCGGTCAGAAGAGGAAAACCGGCGGGGGATTCAGACACCCCATACCGCCATCCTGTTCCTGGCGGTTCGCCCACCAGGAACAGGATGGCGGTATGGGGTGTCGTGGGGCCCCCGTAAGCGGGCCCCACTTTAAGTTTCACTGTCTGCATTGCAGTGAAATTCGCGACGGGTGCAACTGCACCCGTCGCACCTTCCCACTCCGCCGGCTCAATTCTGAGCCGCCGTCCTCGTGGGAAGGGTTTTTGCACTGGGCTGGCGGGCGGCCTTTTGGCGGTCACCCGCCAGCCCAGTGCAAAAGCCAAAATACCCTCAGCGGTCTTGCGACCGCGGAGCGGTATTTTGGAGGGGGGAAGTCTGGCGGGCGGCCTCCGCCGCCCGCCAGACTTAGAATGACCCCCTTAGTGTATTTCCAGGAAGCCTTCCCTTCAATGAAAGGAAAGGTGAAATCCCTGTGACCAGATCGGGTGTAGTGTGGTATGGTATGACCACAACATGTGTTTGAGGCCCAGGTCCCCCGACTCGCATGACACTGACGACAATTGCAGACATTTCTAAATCATCCTATTAGCCCTTTCAACTAATCCATTTGCTCTGGGTTTATATAACGTCGTTCTTAAATGTTGGATGTCCATTTTCTTTAAGAACTCCTTCATTTTGTCTGATGTGAACTGTACTCCATTATCGGTAATTAGTGTACTGAGGATACCTTCCTTCATAAAAGCATCTGTTAAAAATTCAATTACATCCTGGGTGGTTACATGGTTTACTAACTTAGTCATTATCCAGTGAGAATGATAATCTACCAACACCAGCATGTACTTTCCTCTCACACTAGATTGACTGAGAGGACCCACAATGTCCAACCCCAACTTGTCCCATGGCTTTAGTGGTACTTCAACCAGGGACAATGGAGACATGTGTATATTCTTAGTTTGATCACTCATGGCACATTTAACACAATCTCACATTGTATTTTCCACCATGCTGTCCATTGTGGGGAACCAGTTTGTTTTTGGTAAGATTCCTTCCCAAATGGCACTCATGAGCTAATTCCACCAATTTGTCCCATAATTTTGCTGGGGGTATTATCCTCTCACCTCTCATCACCATGTCATTGGCAAAGTGGAGTTGTGTTCTTACCTCCCAATATCCTTTAAGCTCCTCTACCAAGTCCTTGGACTTCACAGGCCAGCCCTTGACTATTTTCTCCCTAACCAAATTTAGTACCTGATCATTCCTTATGTCTGTATCCCATTCTTCTTTTGTTAGATCTTCTAAATCAATATATAGCACAGGTTCATGACGATCTTGTCTCTCTACTTCCTCTTCCGTTCTTAGCAATCTCGACAGGCAATCTGCTATGACATTTTTCTTGCCTGGAACAGATTCCACCCCAAAGTTAAAGCCTTCTAATCCCAGTATCCCTTTGGCAATTAGTAGTGTAGTATGGTCTGTCGCCTTGGTGGAGAGTATGAAAGTGAGAGGTTTATGATCGGTCCTGACACTAAACGGTAGGCCCTAAAGGAAACATTTGAAGTGGATTATAGCCCAGTAACAGGCCAAGGCCTCTTTCTCTATTGTAGAATAGTTTATTTCCGCATCTCTGAGTGATCTAGACGCAAAGGCTACAATTTTCTCCTGATCATCTACTATTTGGGATAGGGTGCCCCTCTAGACCTTTTCCACTAGCATCAGTGGTTAGTAGTGTTTTCCTTTTAGGGTTGCAATTTCCTAAACTAGGGACATTGGCGATAGCATTCTTCACTTCATCAAATGCATATTGACATTCTGAACGCCAATCAAAGGAGTTATTCATAGGTGCTGTCACATCAGCAAAATTGTGTAAAAATTTGGCCATGAATCCTGCCAAGTCCAGAAAATATTTTAGTTCTTCTTTATTAATGGGCGCCAGTGCATCTTTATGGCAATAACTAAATTCCATTTAGGTTTGTGACCTAGGTATTCCACATATTCTACACCTATTTGGCATTTGGCCCTCCTGACAGTCATGCCCGCTTCATCTAAGTATTTAAATACCTTTCTTAATGTTAGATTATGATCACTTTCAGTTTCCCCATATAGTAAGATATCATCCTGGAAGTACATTAGTTGGCCAGTCCCTTGCAGAATACCTTGTATGGTTCACTAGAAAACAGCTGCTGCCAAAGCAACGCCGAAGGGCATCCTAAGGAATCTGAAAGCCCCATGTGGTGTTATGAATGACGTGAGAGGACGAGACAAAGGGTGGAGTTCAGTTTGGACGCCGATGATCGGTCTATTATACTGAACTATTTTGCTGTTCCAATATTACTTAGCATTTCACTGATCCTGGGCAAGGAAAACCGATCAGCCCATATGTTGGCATTTAAATCTCTCAAATCAACACACAGTCTTATTCCTCTGCCACAGGGTTTCTTGGTGACTACAATGGGAGCAAACCATAGAGAGGTTTCTATAGGTCCTACGACCCCTTGTTCAACTAGCCTGTTCAGATCTTGTTTTAATGGTTCATTCATAAGATGGGAATGGGCCTGGCCTTGTGAACCACCAGAATGGCATTTTCTTTTACTTTAATCTTATGTTGGTAGTTCTTCAGAAGTCCTAACCTGTCCTCAAATAACTTAGGGAATTCCTCACATATGCTCTCCCCTGTCACAGAGCAATCTACTGTCAACATGTGTTCCTTGTTATTGGGATCTAACTTAATTCCCAGTTCTTTTTGGTGCTTCCATCCTAATAAATTGGACCCTTTATTTGCAAAATATACGTTGCCAAAAGTGTGATGATCCTTAAAGGTTATACGCATGGTTAACATCCCCCTTAATGGCATGGGATCTCTATTATACCCTCCAGATTTTATGTCTGCAGATAGTAACTTATACCCTCAGTTTTGAAATCTGTTTTCAAAAACACTGTAATCCATGAAAGTGAACAGTGAACAAGAATCCACAAACACATTTACAATTACCCCATCCAATTCAATGTCACAGGCTAGATACATGTTATCTAGGTTTTAACCTCTTCTGTTTCTTTATCTTGCAAAACAAATTTGCTTTTCAATTCTTGCACTTCTTCAACTCTGTGTATGGGTTTCTTGTCATTTCTCTCATATTTAGAAACACATGCGTAATGTTCTTTCCTACCACACTTCCTACTTGTGTGATTGCGAGCTGGACACATAGGGCTATTAGCTAAATGTCTAACATTACCACACCTAAAACATTTGTTTTTGTCAATTTCATTGTTAACCTCTGTACTTTATTATTAAACACTTCATGTACCCTCACTTCTTCATCCTGGCTCATTCCTGTCTCATCCAGTTTTGAGTTTACTTTAACTTCCTTTACCAAATCTGTTTCTGTGGAGTGTCTAATTTCTTTCATGCATTCTGCTGTGTGCTCAATGCTTTTTGCAATGTCCACCGCTTTCTTCAAATCTGGATTGTGAGCCAGCAACTTTTCTTGAACACGAGAATTGTTTGTGTATGTAACTAATTGATCTCGTATTAAGGAGTCACCATGGTTCTCAAATGCACAAGTGTTGGCCAAAACCCTAAGACATGCAATATAGCTAGATACCTTTTCATTTTTCCCTTGCATTCTACTGAAAAATATATGCCTCTCTAAAACCACATTTACCCTGTGACCAAAGTGATGTTCCAGTTTGTTAAGTGCTTTTTCATATTCATCTAGACTATCCCCTTCTTCTTCATCACCAACGACGGGTTCTGACAAATTTCATATACTTTTCTCTCTTGAGTACCCAAATTTTATACAATAGAATATGTTGTTTCCTTACCGCCGTAAAATTTTCTCATCCTATTGCTATTAAGTACAACTCAAATAATTTTGACCATTCCTTCCATGGTAAGATGGGTTTACCTATTTCATCAAGAAAAGGAGGTGGCTGTGACATATTTGTTGCTGCCGTACTGGTCTGTATGCTTACATGTTCAAATTGTGATAGTACAAATTCTAACACCCTCTATGGCACTTAAAATGCTAATGCAATATGTTCCTTGCAAAATATTGCAAATTCTGAATTACCTGTCTACCACATTACCTTGTTTAAGAAGAGAAAAAAAACACACCACTTTATGTTCTTTTAGCTGTAAAGCAAGAGGTTACGGCGAGATAAATGTTTAGTCAGTTCACATGTGTTTTACTCAAGGCCCGCCCATTTCCTTGAATGACAGCTAGGCACCGTTATGTTCTTTTAGCTGAAAATCAAGAGGTTAAGGCAAGATAAGCGTTTAGTCAGTTTACATGTATTTTACTCAAGGCCCTGCCCATGTCCTTGAATGACAGATAGGGCACTCCAAGACTGGGCCGATGCTCCTCCAGTTACCCATCCATCAGCCCCAAACTCCTCCTGCAATGTGAAACACACCTAATACTTCCTTCAACACGAAGAGGTGACAGGACAGACTGTTCCAACTCCTCCCCAACCCGGAACTGTCTCGCTGGACTTCCGCGCCATACTGGTCACTTTCATAGGAGGATGGTGAACGCACCAAGCCACACTGCTGTCTCATTACCTGCTGTATTTATTTACCATGAATACTGACAAGACTGTCAGTTACAACTCCTTCCGTCTCTTCTTCCACACCGGAACTGAACAAAGGATTTCGACGGCCTAGCTCTTTTCCCCTTCCCGAAGACGGTGTCTACTTACACAGGCAACATCTTGTTGAAGGAAAAACAACAACAACAAAGAAAACACTTGAATTCAGCAATTCTCCACTCCGATACATTGCTCACCTTCTGCTTTGCCTCGTTGACACTCAGTTTCACAGCGGGAGCTCCTTTGCCTCAGACTGAGCTGGTTACGCTCAGCTCTTTGAACGTTCTTTTCCCTCAGACAAGCAGACCACCGGGGACAACGAACTCCAGGTAAGGTTTATGACTCCAATAGAAGTACCTCCCTGCAGCAATGTACAATTATATTCCAGTAAAACCACCCTCTTCTTCCTCAGCTTAATGGTAATACAAAACACAATTACAGTTCAGTGAATGTGCTGCCCATACACAGCTGTTCTCTCCGCTCAGCCACTGAGATAAGCAAGATGCAAACCCCTACTCCAGATTTAGGGTAGCACTGTCCAAATGGTCACCATAACTAGTACTTATCCCCATCCTGGTTTTAATAAAGAAACTAGAACTGCCTTTGTCCCAGTTATGCGGTATGTCTGTTGTATGTCTGTAAACTGTACCTTGCTCACTGCAGTCATTAGTTTCTTCTCAATAGACGTTGCTATTGATTAACATCAGTGAGATGGCAGTATGTGAACAGGGGTAAGGAGTCTTCACTGCCCCCTGCGCAGACAAATCCCATCCCTCGTCACCAAAAGGTTCTGTGTAATAACCAACCTGGAACAAGATTAGGCCAAGTCTCTTTATTCAACCAGACTCCTCAACCACCATCTCTCATCTGAACATTCTAAGTTGAACTCCAGTACATTCCATTGTCCGGTATATCTACACTATAACAATATAATAAACTGATTAATTATTAATGAATGCAGTGTTGATGAATTTAAATGCTTGTGAATGTATTCTTAATTACAATGTGATTAAATACAGTTATATTTACAGATTACAAAATGTAACCATCATCTTTATTACTTTATAATGACAAAACCTCACTTTATAAATGTAAACCTTTTTGTTGTGGTTGTTATTTTTCGGGCCCTTCATGAGCTTCAAATTAGGAAGCAGTTAATTCACTCTTCAATATTCTGTTTTCATGCGAATAGCTATCTTTCCTCAGGTGTTCATGTTAATAGCAATTGAGCAGGGCCTCAGTACTTCCTGATTGCAGAGTGAAGTGTCCATCACTACATATGGCCTCAGGTTAGCATTGTGGGCACCAAACTCCTCTACACCCACCATAGTTTTTTTTTGTCTGTGAAATCCATGGTCATCCAAGCTTTGAGGGGAGACAGAATAGCTTTGGGGAGGGAGAGGTTATTTGTGTTTACTGTGGTTACGACGGAGGAATGCAAATCCCCATAGTTTCAAGAAATTGTGTAAGTTTTGTGAGAAGCTGTACCAGAATTTAACGGAAGTAGATTTTATTATGCTTCCATCAACATTAAAGTAACAAATGGGAACGATCAAGGCTCAGTACTGTATTCGACTCCGCCAAACTTTTTACAAGTAACAACCAGTGCCGCATCACATAGGAGGACGTCTGCACTGATTGCAGAGATTTATGCAAATACAAAAGCAAATGTCTCCCGAAAGCATGATGATGTCTGGGATGCCTAAGATGCCCCTAAGGTTCTCTTGAGTCCCCTGAGCAGTACACTGCTGTGTGTTTTCTCTAAATTAAAATTATATGGTTAATGGTTATTGCCTGGAGTAGAGCTCTGCACTGTTGAAAGCTAACTGCTACACAGTAGTTCAATTCATTTTAGAGAGGTGATTATGTATAAGGTATATTTGAACACTTGCTAGTTCTTTTTTCTTTTGTTCTCGTCTGCAAGTTGAGTATGTTGGGGGGAAGTATCTAATTCTTGAGCCAGGTTGTTTTAGGCATGTGTTTCCCATTAATTGTCTCGCAATGTGACTGATATTGCTTTTCTGAAAATCTACATTGTTCTAAAATGATGTCTAATTTGTAATTTAATCAATATCTCTTTTTTCAAGCTGTATTACCAGGTGCGCTTTGTTCGTTTTCTTTTTGAGGCTTATGACACCTGGAACAATTGGCAGCATGTCAGTTTTTTTTATTTCACGTTGTGAAAACGTCTGATTAATTTCTATGGAATTTCATTGTTACATCCTACCTATCTATGTGGAGATCAATACTTTAATTATGCTTGACATATTTTTGTGTTTTATAGGTGTCACCTACAAAGCAGCATTAACTTGACTGGTTACAAAATACCTCTTTTGTACCACACCAAAAGCTTACAGTGGGCTTTGAGCCTGCTCATTGATTATGATTGGTTAGTTTTGTTGCCATTCTTATTTGCTTGCTTCTTATTCAATGGCTTGCGTTCCTCTTCTTGAGTATGTCACTCCGTTGAAGCATGGTATCTTGATTTGTTGACTTGTATTCTTCAACTGCTCACAATCAGGAAGCTACTTTTTTCTTATTAAGCACTACTTGAGGATGCACATGCTTTCTGGCTCTCTCTTGTGTTCTGCTTACCCACCCATAACCCCTTCCCCCAATTGCATCCCCCTCACCTTCCAACCCCCTATCTTTGAAGGGCACTTTGTGAAACTGTATGTAAGGATCAAAATACAGTTTCTGTGCAACCTATTTATTACAAACCATGCTTGTGACTGCTCCATTCTCCTTGTTAGGTCTGGAGTTAGCCACAACCTTTTGACCTTTTGGTTTTTAAACAAATATCTATCTATCTATCTGTCGATTTATTAGCCAGTGGCAGTCACCACTGGTTAGTTTTAGTTAGGGCTGCTGTTCCAAAGGTAAACATTTTTTGGTGAGATTTTAATTTGAAAAAAGAACATTCTGACAGGCCCAGGGAGCCTTTTTTATCTATGGGCTAATTCGCTTTTGTGGGAGTTGGACTCCTGCAGGAACATGCTCTCTGATTGGCTGCCACCAACATAAGAAAACCTGAATTGCTGCACAAGATGGAGGTGAGGTGGTTTTCCTTGACAGTGGAGGTGTACTGCTGACATTTCCAAAGCTGGAAAGAGGAAAACTAGACAATGGAGTGAGGTAACACGAGACATGGCTCCTTTCCAAATTCAAGTAGGCCTTTTGCTGAGCAAGGAGCTGCTGGTTAGTCTTCTTGAAGCATTGCCATATGGCAGGAAGTGGGGTCAAGAGTGGGACTGCAGACTGTTCTGCAAGGTGAAGAAGACCCCTTAGGTGAAGCCCAGCCTTTTGAGGCTTTCTAATCACACTTTCAGTTGGGATGATGACAGCCAGGCACAGAAACTTCACACCCCTTGAGCCTCTTTTGTGAGTGCTGTAGGATGGAGGCAACCTCATCGGCTGCACAGTGCATCACTCTATCAAAGCTATGCCTGGAGAGCTGCCTGAAAAGAAAACTCAAAAGGAGAACCACCTTAAACCGGTTGTGAAAGTACAGACAGTGGAACAACATCTCCTGACTGCTTCTACTGAAAAAAGGTGGTACCCTCTGACCCACTTGAAGTTTCAGTTCCAAGTTCTCTATGGCCAAGGAAGGAGAGCTCTGTAGATTACTCAGAGGACAGGTGAGCTAATATAGCTGGTACCTGCTTGACTGAGCGCTTCACAGAGGCAAGGGGACTTGACCAGAATCTACCCATTGCTGTAAAAGCTGTTCACCTGTCCTCCAGAACCTAGAAACTACCCTGCCTCTTGAAGGGGGGAGGAGCCTGCTAACCATGTATGAGGAGAGACTGTCTAGGAGACACAAGGGGCAGTATGACCCTGGCATGGTGGAGTCTACCAGAAGAGAAAGACTGCAAAGAGCAAGGCGAATTTCCCAATGTAAGCCAACAGCAGTCTCTGCCCCTGTGATTCCCATGGAGAACCATGCAGCACAACCCTGCAGATCCTAATCTGGGTTGTGATCCACAATAGTATAACCTAAACCACAGGTTCGGAAGAGAAGTTGCAGCATAAACTGAGCTGCTGTGCCAGAAGCAAAGTTGCAATGTGACCTGAGACTTTGTGTCAACATTTAAGTTGCAGTGTGACACGAGCCACTGCACCCAAAGATGTGACAGCAGTGTGACCTGAACTAAACTTGCCAGAGAGAGAGCCCTGTGCTGGGCCTTGCCATTGACCTGAGACTGGCCTATGACTGACTGTATCTTGCCAAGACAGACCTGTGTGCAGCAGGACAATCTAAGACCTGATGGGCCTAAGCCAGGCTACATTTTGAGCTCCTACTTCTCCAGGCTTTGTGATCTAGAGTCCTCTGAAACATCTATCCCTGCCTCTGAGGAGCCACCCTAGGCACCGGATGATGTGGAGCAGCTGCTTTGACAGAAATGTGACTGCCCGAAGAAACCCTGACAAGACCTGTCTGCTTTTTCTCTCTTAGAAGTGGGAGAATAATTGGGCAGAAGAGTAGCTGATCAGCCACCCAAGTGCTGTGACCCAAACATGGATTGAGAGACTTCACTTTGTGAGATAAAGAGAACTGTGAAAGAGACTGGGTTCATTAAAAGGGTATAGGCGTAATCTGCACCTGAGCCTAATCACACTTGACAATGAACTGGGGAAGGAATTGCCTGGACCATAAAGGAGGAAGACAGGCCACCAGCAAAAAACTGCAAAGACAATCTCAATTGTCAAGGATACTAAGTTGCATCTTGCTCATTGTATGTGCATTATTTAGTTCATGTTTACATGAAAGTATGTTTTTGTGAAGACTAAAGCATTGGAGGGGCATTTAGTACACTAATCTGTGTTTGTTGAGTGATGAACTCGAGCATCCTTACATTACCTCCTCGAGAAGCCTGTGACCACTGGTTATCACTACACAAATGTTGATGAGCTCGTACTTGCCCCAGTTTGAAGAGACGTAGTATGACGGACCCTGAAACATCAAAGGCAAAAGACCCTAAAGCCCAAAGGTGAGGCCCAGAAGGCTCTGCTTGTCCCATGAGCATATGAAGTAATACTGTTGTTGTACTACTTCATTTATATCTAAATGCCTTTGTAAATTAGCCACCAAACGTCTAAAATTGGAATAAAATAGGAATATTAAGGTGAATATTCTTATACAACTAGAGAAAATAGAAAGGAATGTGCCCGCTTGCACTTTTATTGCTAAGGAATTGAACACTCAGCACTGGTTCACAAAGACATTCATGAATACGTGAAGCAGTAATTGTGTAGTAGTACAGCTTGTATTCATGAATGACTCTGTGAATAGGCCCAATAGTTGTTTACAACAATTAGTTTCATATTGTTCTGGAGAATAAAAGCATGACAGTGACAGTGTATAATGCATTCCAAGTATGAACGTTCGGTCAAATAACTCTACTCATGGAAAACAAAAGAGTTGTCTCAAGGGAGTCAGCACTTCATGATATAGATATGCTTGTTGTGATGTGCTTGGCCAGAGGCATAATACATGAAGAACACTTTTGAGTCACTTCCGATGACTTAAGCATAGTTCAAATGATGACAATGCGATGCATCATTTTTGGCCATAGTACCTGGTATTATTTACATTTTAGTGTACAGGTGAACCGTTCTTGTCAAAAGGCATCAACCTTAATCCCTTTGATTGCAGGCCCCTCCTAGGCTTGTTGGGGACTTTTGTATCACCCGACTTGTATACAGCGAATCCATCTTGTGGTTGCTTTCTGAAATGAGTCCTAGTTATTTGTAAAAGCAAGATTCTGAACAATTTATCTGTACATGACAAATGCAGCTGGTATGTGTGAAGTGTCTTTTGAAAATAGCAGCAGGTGCAGTGACAAGGAACATGCCAAGGAATATGTAATTTCCAATAATTGGATATTAACTGGGTGGATGTTTGGGGAGTAGTTGAGTGTTCCACAATGTTTGCTTCTTTGTGGAATTGATTTACCTTCTAACAGGTCAGCTTAATTTTCTGTCGTAAATCTCAGATGAGAACTACCATTTTGATGGTGGTTATGACGTGTGATTTCAATGTACAAAAAGATGATGCAACCATAATACATTCTGATACAAATTCATCATAATACGTAGATTAGAGGGGCACCTTAACATGAGAATTGCAGACTGTTAGCCATATCAACCTTAGGGTGGTCTTCCCCCAAACATATTGCCTGCTTGCCTCATATTTTTGCTGATACTTTTTGTTGGTCTTAGGACTCTGTGCACTTTTTCCACTGCTGGCCAGTGTTAAAGTGTATGTGCTTCTCCCCTGAACATGATAACATTGGTGTATACACAGCTGGTGTGTTTAATTAACTTGAAAGTCCCTTGTAAAGTGATAAACGATATACCAAGGGCCTATAAATTAAATGCTTCTTGTGGGCCTGAGGCACTGATTGTGCCACTCACTTAAGTAGCCATTTAAACATCTCTCAGGCCTGCCACTGCAGAGCCTTTGTGTGCAGTTTCACTGACACTTTTACCTGGCATATAAAACCCCTTGTCAAGCCTTAAACTCCCCTTTTATTACATATAAGTCACCCCTAGGGTAGGGTGCTATGTAACTAAAAGATAGGACATGTACTTTAAAGTTTTACATGTCTTGGTAGTGAAAACTCCCAAAGTCATTTTTCAGTGCTGTGAGGCCTACTCCTCTCACAGGCCAGCATTGGGAATTCCATAATATACTTTTAATCTGTAATTCCTGATCAGAAGGGAGTAGCTACATCATGTTTCATATCATTGGAATTGTAATGATAAATCCTCTTTACTGGTAAAGTCGGATTTAACATTACTATTTTAGAAATGCCACTTTTAGAAACTAGGCATTTCTCTGCTCTGACAGCTCTATGTGCCTGCAGCCTGTCTCCAGTACACGTCTGGGGTGAGTGACAGCTACACTTTGTGCATTCCTTCTAGACAGCCATAAATACAGGAAGGTTAGGTTGTCTGAGTAATCACCTGCGTTAATCTGCATTCTGATGGCTATTCCCGGGCAGGAAGGGGGAGAAGACACACCTGAATAAGCAGTTCCTGTCCCCACACAAAGGATTACCCCCTACTGATAGTCTGGAGCTAAATCACTTCAAAGATCCTTCTTTAAAGTCACCCCCACTTCAAAGGCACTTTTGGGTATAAGAACTGTCTCTCTGACCCTACCAACTCAGTATACTACTGGACATGTGAAGAACTCTGCCAGGACTAAAGGCTGCTGTGCTACAAGGAGTGCTACTCTGCTCAACCACTTTCCAAGAAAAACTGCTCTCTGCTTTGATGAGTTACCCTGCTGCCTGCTGAGGGAGGACTGGACCCTCTCATCTGAACCTAGAGTGACTGCAAGCGCTTGTTCTCTTTCCCTCTGTTTTCCTGCAGTCTCAGGGACATCAAACACTACCTGCAAACTGCACCCGGCACCTGGAACCTGTCTACTGTGAGTACTGCTCTGTAAAGTGGTGCCAATTCAGTCCTGGGCCCCTGGAAGTGAGTATCTGCGCCGCAACCCAAGGAAATCCACACATTGATGGTGCTTTGCCAATCAGAACCACTGCATTTCCTCTCTAAGCTGATGCACTGCTGCTGCTGCCTGAACCGCGGACACCGCATTGTCAACTGCATGACACATCGTCCCTGGATTCCGAAGTATCCCCGGCCTTGCTCGGCTTGGCTTCAACGCATTGCTCCAACACAACAGTTCAATGACGATGCATCACCTTGATGCCCAACACTGCCTGATATTTGATGCATCCTCAACTATGGGCAGCTCAATACCGACACATCGCCTACATCTCCTCGATCAACAGCGATGCATCTCCTCCTCTGCTCCACACATCGAGTCCTCAACGTCAACGCTTCTACCATCCAAGGTACTTTCTCAGCAAACCCTGCATAGGTTTTGTAGCTTGTCTGCACTACATCGCAGTTGGCCTGAATTTTGGATCTACCTCAAGTAACCTTTTAGCGCTATTGACTTCTAAGCCCTATTTTGTGTTTTTTTTTTATTCATTTCTCGACTTCTACTGATTGGATTTTTGTCGTTCTGGACTTGTTTTACTCGTAAAAATAGAATCTATTTTTCTAACACTGTGTGGAGTGCCTTTTGTGGTGTTTTCGTTGTGTTACTGTGTGTGTTTGTGTGTTGCACAAACACTTTACACATTACCTCTTTAGAAAAGCCTGACTGCTGTGTTCCAAGCTACCTGAGGGTGAGCACAGGTTATCTCTAAATGTGTATTTAGCTTACCCTTACTAAAGCGGGGTCATTCCTGCTTGACAGGGTTCATCCTCTGACAACCAGAAACCCCAGTTTTAACATAGACAATGGGTTAGATTCACATTATAATGTGGTATATCTGTATCCCTAGTGGTCTTTCTACAATGGGGTGCATATTTCCTACTTTTGAGACTCCACAGACATTCCCAATACAATGCTTGTAAACCTGTGTCAGGAACAAGTCTCTAAGAGTACTTCTAGGAATGCCATGTGACATCTTTCCTTGGTTCCCATTTACGGTTTACTTAACTCTACATACTGTATGTGTTCACCTAGATGAAATGTGGCCTGATGTGTAATTGCAAATCTGTTTGTTCCTTTTTTTCCACATGTTGTAAAGGGCCATTTCTGAAGGATTACTCCCAAAATGTTGCCTTTTTTCGCATGATTTCTGATTAATTTTTGCCGACTTTTATGATTTTGGGTACTTTACCACTGCTGACCAGTGCTAAAGTGCATGTGCTATCTCCTCTAGAGATGGTATAATTGGGTTATACCTGTTTGGCATATTTAATTAACTTGTAAACTTCTATATGTGCCCAGGGCCTGTAAATGAAATACTACTAGTGGGCCTGCAGCACTGTGCCACCCACTAAAGTAGCCTTACAAACATGTCTCAGACCTGCCCCTGTAGAGCCTGTGTGCAGTATAAACTGTCATTTCAACCGCACAAGTGTACACACTTTTGAGGCCCAAACCTTTATTTTTATTACGTGTAAGTCATCCCTCAGGCAGGCCCTAGTTAGCCTTAAGGCCAGGGAGGAGTGTATGTAAAAACATGGACATGTACTTTTAAGTTTAACATGTCCAGATAGTGAAAAACTCTTAACTTTGTTTGCGAGGCCTATCTCTCCCATTGAGATTACCTTAAAACATGTTTAAGTATCATTTTCAATTAGGAGAAGATAGGTATGTGGATTATGGTGTCCCTGGACTCACAATTTAAGATCATAACTTATGGTGAAGTTGGATTTTAAATTGTAAGTTTGAAAATGCCACTTTTAGAAAGTTGGCATTTTCTTTTTTTAACCATTCTGTTGTTGACAGATGGGCTTTGTGCATTATCTACAGACAAAGGGAGCTTGAGTGTGACATTTGCATCCTGATGGCACATCACCAGGCTGATGGGCCATTAACTGACTTGACAGGGCGGAGCTTAGCAGTGCCTCACCTGCTCTTGAGTAGGGTTGTGCCTCTCCTCACACAACAGGCTACATAACTCCCTGTAGAGTGTCTGGAGCCAGGAAGGGAAGGACAGGGACCTTGTAGACTTCAAAGGAATGCCTGGAAGTTTTTCCCACCTTCCAGAACCAGGACACCAAAGTAAAAATACTGAACCCCGAAATCCACCAAATCAGATTTCTACTGAAACCAAGGACACTCTGCCAGGAAGAAGGACTGCTGTGCTGCCAGGAGGGACTGCCACTCTGCAACTGCATTACTATGTTGCCCTACATCTTGCTGCTTCTGCCTTGCAGTGAGAAGGACTAAACCTGTTCTCTACTCCTTGCACCCAAGAGTCTCCAAGGGCTTGCTGGCTTGCCCCCTATTCTTCTGCAGTCTCAGGGACTACAAAGACTGCTTGTAATTCTCTTAGTGCTGCTAGACTATGCCATCTGTGAGCCCTACCATTGCCTGGGGTGCTCCTCCTCCAGTCACGGGCCTCAGAAGTGGGTCCTGCAACTATAAACTTTATAAACTTTAAAAAATGAGGCATCACCCTAAGTGCTGCAGAAATATTGATGCATTGTGTCCTCGCCGTTGACACCTTGCTCCAACAAAGGTACTGTTTAGTAGGCCCTGCGTGGGTTCTGTAGGTGGGTCTACCCTCCATCGGGGTCAGCCTGGATTTTGGATTTGCACCAGGCCCTCGTAACCTCAAGTAACCTTTATGCTGCTGTAGACTTCTAAGCACTGTCTTCACATTTAATTTTTAAAAATTCATGTCTAAATTTCTACTGATTGAATTTTTGTTGTGTTGGTCTTCTTATAATCAGATAAATATTATTTATTCTTCTAAACTGATGTTAAGTCTTTTTGTGGTTCTTTCACTGTGTTACTGTAAATAAGTGTTGCACAAATACATTAGACATTGCCCTCTAATCTAAGCCTGTCTGCTCTGTGCCAAACTACCAGACGATGCGCACAAGTTATTTAGGTTGTATATCTGGCTTACCCTGACTGGGATTGTGGTCCGTACTTGTACAGGGTACAAACCTCTCACAAACAGAGGCCCAATTTCTAACACGCCACGGGACAAAAATATTTCCCTAAAGAGAAACCCTTTCTCCTGTACAGCCTCCAGATTAGAGGATGTTTAGTGTTGGTGTAAAACTCCAACCATAACGAGGGTGGCAAAGGTCTGGATCAAATTATGGGTTTCCACAAACATTCAAGACAAAGCACTCTTTGATTAGCCCTTTTCTAACCAGAAGTTGCATAAGTAATATCATTACGGCCATCTGGAATCCTGTAAATTCCTGACAGCTGTAAATTGAGCCATTTCCAAACAGAAATATATGTTATCAGTCAAAAATGGCTTTGTAAATGGTGCTAAATGTACTGAGTTAGAAGGCACACAGTGACTTTAATTATCAGTAGATTTAGTCCTATGTGTCTTCTGGCATCAGGTATATTTTGTCCCTTAAGATATAGGGGATAAAAATAATTTATCCAAAACTCATGGAAACATCGTTTTACTTTCAAGAAAGCTCCATTTTATATCTTTTATATGATCAGCTAATGGATAGCAGTTAAGTGCGTGTACAAAGACCAGAGTGGCTGCACTATACGCCCAGGGCCATAGCTTCGCGGGAAGAGGGGGTATTTGAGGTATTACATCCCCTCCCTAAAAAAGCATTCTTTGCTTTCAGTCGGGTATGGTGAGACCAGTGTCGGATTTCCTGCTTCTTATATAATATATTTTCACAATATATGCCAGCGTTATTGTCAGGAAATGTAAAGATCACACCCCCTCAATCTTACTGACTAGGCTACGTCCCTGTATACTCCGTGCATCCTGTGTGTTTTTCAGCCTTATTAGCACATTGGTCATTAATACAGGGTCATAATGTTTATAGAAAAATTGTTGGGACCATTATGAATGCTTTAAACCCCCATTTTCCACTTTTTCTTGGAATAGGTGACACAAGATAACGTTGCCACGATTGTCTAATGGGAGCTACTGCTAAAATTAGAGCTAAAATGTTTTCCACTCATTTTAACCTTAGTGCTTAGATTTAACCCCTACAGTGCGGGGGTCGGCCAGTGGCTGACGCCCACACTACCTCCCTGGTGCGGGTCACGACCAGTGGCCGACACCAGGAGGGGGTTTAAAAATCCTCGGGTACGTCGCACCTGAGGGTTTTTTTTATTCAAAAATACCCCGGGAGACACAGAAGATCCTACGTATCTTCCCCCGCCACCGACCCACCCCTTTGTGACACCTTGCAGCCCCTTCCTACTCCAGTAGAGAAAACAGCTCCAAACGGCCTTCCTGACGTTCGGAAAGGCCTTGGTTGAAAGGGGAGACTCTCCCCTTTCAAACAAGGCCTTCCTGAATGGGTTTACTGGCCTGCAATTGAGGGCCCGTGAGCAGGGCGACTCCCTGTGAGGGCAAAAATGTTTTTTAATAGTTGGATGGTTTCCCTGGGGCCCACTATAGCCCCCAAGGAAACCATAAAGCTATTAAAACATATATATATATATATGTATATATATATATATATATATATATATATATATATATATATATATATATATATACAGTGTATATATAGATATATATATATATAGATATACATACCTATGTAGATATTTCTATCTATATATAGATATATCTATCTATAGATATGTGTGTGTGTGTATATATATATATATATATATATTTATATATATAGCGATCACTTTTGTCAACACGTGTGTGGTTTTCCTGGGGGCCCCACAACTGCATATAAACGTGATCTCTATGTATAAATAAATAATATATACTATATATATCTGACTTTTGTCTAGTGACAGTTTTGATGCCATAAGTAGCGCAGAAGGTTTATATGCCTACTGCAAAGATCAAATCTGTATTTTAAGTAAATAGTTGAGTAGATTAGTAAAGTCAGCCATTACTTGTGCTATAATACAAATTAAATGTATGTGCGGGGGGGCTATGGAGAGATGAAGGGCACTTTTGCTGGGTGGTAGTGAGGGAATCCGATGAGGAGGTCATGGGAGTGGGAGCACCAATAACGATTGTTGGGCTGGGCGCTAGAGGCGCTAAAGATTGTGACGATTGGTATGTGACAAGGTGAAGTAATAGTGTGTCTTTTTTTGAGTGTCGTGAAAGAACGTGCTGAATGAGGGAAGAAGCGAAGGTAAGGTGACCTCTACTGTTGCACTTATCACACACACACACACCCACAAGCAACTTTGTGACTGTCTACATAGGCTAGTGTTTTAGAGCAACAGTTTAGCGAGTAGAAGAGATGGCATCTCATTGGATGACTGCTGCTCAAGCCCTCACTTGGGCTATAGAGGACAGCTCTGATGTAGGATCAGAGATTGAGACGGAGGATACTGAGACGGCATCTGAAGGATAGGACAGTGGCGCAGACTGTGGGAGTGATTTTTCAGTTGTAGTGTTCCAATTCGATAACTCCTCTTCCATTGATTATAAGGGAGGTGATGAGGACAGTCCTGATGTCCCTTTGCCGTTACAGTCTGTGCAGCGGGACAATAGCGGGCTAGCCCAACGCAGAGAGCAGGTACATGCGGCGGCAAGCACAAAGAGAGTGCTTTCTTGGGAGCTCTCCAATTTAGTTCAGCCTCAAATACCACCGCCCAAATCGTATTGTGCGACCTCAAAATTATCTATTACAAAACAACCTGGTTTTGTAAGGCAGGCTCCTGCGTTTTTGGTCCTGGGGTCGACTGCCATATAGGGAAACCTACCAAACCTAGACATTTCTGGAAACTAGACATCTGGGGGAATCCACAGAAGTGTAACTTCTGTGGATTTCCCAAAGTTTTCTTACCCCAGAATACCCTACAAAGGTGAAATGTTGAATAAAAACAGGTTTTTTTCTTGCATTTCTGTCACACAAATTACAGGAATATGCTGGGTTCCATAAATTTCCTACCACCAAGTGTTTTCCCACCTGTCCTGATAAAAATGCTGCCCCACTTGAGTGCATGCACCTAGTGCCTGCATCAGGAATGGATCACCCCATGGTCAACAGTTGCCCTCATGTAAGGACCAACATTGACTGTTGTGTGATCTATTCCTGTCGCAGTCACTAGGCCTACCCACACAAGTGAGGTGCCATTTTTCTAGGGAGACTTTGGGAATGCTGAGTGGAAGGAAGTTTGTGGCTCCTCTCAGATTCCAGAACTTTCCATCACCGAAATGTGAGGATGAAGTGGGTTTTTTTGCCAAATGTTGAGGTTTGCAAAGCATTCTGGGTACCAGAACCTGGTGAGAGTGCCACAAGTCACCCCATTCTGAATTCATCTAGATGTCTAGTTTTCAAACATTTATAGGTTTGCTAGGTTTCCCTAGGTGCCGGCTGAGCTAGAGGCCAAAGACCACAGCTAGGCACTTTGTAAAAAGCAGGTTAGTTTTCTTTGGGAAAATGTGATGTGTCCATGTTGTGTTTTGGGGTATTTCCTGTCGCGGGCACTAGGCCTACCCACACAAATGAGGTACCATTTTTATCGGGAGACTTGGAGAAATGCTGGGTGGAAGGAAGTTTGCGGCTCCCTTCAGATTCCAGAACTTTGCAGCACCAAAATCTGAGGGAAAAGTGTTTTTTTGCCGCATTTTGAGGTTTGCAAAGGATTCTGGGTAACAGAACCTGGTGAGAGCCCCACAAGTCACCCCATCGTGGATTCCCCCAGATGTCTAGTTTTTAAACATGCACAGGTTTGGTAGGTTTCCCTACGTGTCGGCTGAGCTAGAGGCCAAAATCCACAGCTAGGCACTTTCCAAAAAACACGTCAGATTTCAATGTAAAAATGTGATGTGTCCATGTTGAGTTTCCTGTCCCAAGCATTAGGCATACCCACGCAAGTGAGGTACTATTTCTATCGGAAGACTTGTGGGAACACAGAATACCAGAACAAGTGTTATTACCCCTTGTCTTTCTCTACATTTTTTCCTTCCAAATGTAATACAGTGTGTAAAAAAAGACGTCTATTTGAGAAATATGTTTCACTCTTTATTTTTCACCAAATAAATTGCTGAACACCTGGTATACAATGAAAACCCATGGCAAAGTGCAGCTACTTTATTGGCTCTGGGTACCTACAGTTCTTGATGAACCTACAAGCCCTATATATCCCTGCAACCAGAAGAGTCCAGCAGACGTAACAGTATAATACTTTTGAAAATATGACATTGTTGGAAAAAGTTACAGAGTAAAATGGGGAGATAAATGGCTGTTTTTTACCTCAATTTAATTTTTCTTTTTTCCAGCTCTTAGTTTCTGTATTAAAACCTTGTAGGATCTAAAACAAATGACCCTTTGCTGAATTCAGAATGTTTTCTACTTTTCAGAAATGTTTCTGTCACTAACTGGAAGGAGGCTGAAAGCACAAAAAATAGTACAAATGGGGTATGTCCCAGTAAAATGCCAAAATTGTGTTGAAAAATGTGTTTTTTTATACATGTCTGCCTGTTCCTGAAAGCTGGGTAGATGATGATTTTAGCACCGCAAACCCTTTGTTGATGCCATTTCCAGGAAGAAAAAAAAACAACATGCTTTCTTCTTCAGCCCTTTTTTCCCATATTTCTGTAAAAAGCAACATTTTAGCTGTATTATGGCTAATTTCTTGGTCTCCTCCAGGGGAGCCCAGAAACTCTGGCTACCTTTAGAATCCCTAGGATGTTGGAAAAAAAGGACACACATTTGGCGTGGATAGCTTTTGTGGACAAAAAGTTATGAAAGTCTAAGCGTGAACTATTCCAAATAGCCAAAAAAGGGCTCAGGGGGGTGGAAGCCCAGCAGCAAAGGGGTTAAAATAACCCATTAATCTACCCACTTTGATGAAAATATTGATTGCCCATCATGTAACATGATGACTAAATATATTGTGTGGCTTATAAGAAATATTCATTTAATTGTAATTTTGGAACAAAGTTGATTGGGTTAATGGAAAATCTTAGCAAACAGTCAGCAACTTTGAAAAAAGAGAGATTAAAGAAATGTTACTGGAGAGTTAAAGAATACACCAATTCAAAAGACTTACCCATGCAAAAAATACTCTTTCACAATGGACAAAAATGTTTACAAAATAAAGACATGCACAAAAAATGAGTTGTGTTCTATCAGCTCTCATTCCCTAGCAGTTTTACAGAGGAGATCCATGAGAGGGCAAAATAAAACAAGGGGAACACTCTACGGAGCTCTGTTTTTGTGCATTTCTAAAGGTGTTACATCTCTCGTGATAGCTAAGACTGCACAGCGCCTGCAACTGATGTAAAAAAATTATGATCTCACACTAAAGATTGGGGAGTGTTCAAGAGAAAAATAGTATTAAATTCTCCACTTTTCAGTAAAAATACAAAATGGATTAATATGTGTTTTTCCTGGGTAGAAAACTGGTGAAAAGAAAATTAATATCAAGTCCAAACCAAAGCTTTCCAAGATCATAGAAATAAAAGCACATGTAGTGCCCTGAAAAACGTCTTCACCTAAAATACAGGAAAACGTCAGATTATAATATTTAATCAGTAACAGTGTTGATCGTTTAACATTTTTTTATGTAGACCTTTTGATATTGCAAAGGTTATTGTTAGCGATATGTCAATATTTTGATGCATTTGTATCGTAGTGGTTACGGCTATGTGTATATACTGCCTGTCCGCGGAACTATTTATTCACTGCTGTCACCTGCACTCCATTGTCTCCAGGAGCACCTTTATGTTTGAACTGTTTGAGAAATAGTTGCTTTTGTTCATAATATAATTGTGCACAAAGGATTTTTGCT
Source organism: Pleurodeles waltl (assembly GCF_031143425.1). Lineage (NCBI taxonomy): Eukaryota > Metazoa > Chordata > Amphibia > Caudata > Salamandridae > Pleurodeles > Pleurodeles waltl. The sequence goes on along the minus strand of NC_090444.1, from coordinate 628,794,669 downwards.
CTTATACGAGTATGCAGACTCTGTATTAACTGCTAAATCATTACTGGACGGTTGTGAGTAAAACATTGTTTCTTTACTTATGTATTTATCCTTGCTCCTTGGAATACACAATTAATCCTTTGCTGTTCTGACTGATTTAGAGTCTGGCAGAAAGGTCACTCTGTCACAAAGGTGGGATATCTTGCCGGTCTTAGTACAAGTGCATGATGCTGTTTATCACAGTGCAGTAAGACAGAGGGGATATCGTCAGGTTTGTGATGGAATAACCTGTCTACCAAACTCTGTCAGGCCCTTTGAGCCAACCTTCACTAGAAATGTCTGGAGTTTATGTTGCTGTCATATTTCTCTTAGTTGTGGTAAGTATCTGCAAAGAATGTCTCTGAATGAGTGGAGAAAATGATTACGTTTCTTTTTGCTCTTTTTTTGAGATAATGGCTAAGGAGTAGACAGTTTCATAGCTCAAAGAGCCATGCATGGTCAGTTTGATAAATTACACTAACTCTTTCATAACTGTTGAGCTTAAATGTTGTGCTCTCATTTGCAAAGACTTAAGGTGAGAAGAGACCATTTTCCCTATTCAGTCATTCTCTTTATCTATACTAAATGTTTTTTATTAAAAACAAAAACACTTAAGTAGGATCTAGGAGGTAATTGGGGAAGTTAGCAAGCTTGTCCTGGCTATTTATTGCCTGACAATAAAACAGGAATTAATTGCAGGTGCTATAAATATTTAAGTATTTATGCTCTTCAGAAAGAGGATTGCCTCGGTATTGATTAGGAGCCAGTGCGAATAATCTAGGGTACGTATGGTATGGGGATGTACATATGCTAGTCAACAAGAAGATGCAGTCCTGAGATGGCTGCAACTTGTTCTCATTTACATTATAACTCAGACTAATGCCAGCATTCTAATAGCATTCATCTTTTGTGGTGTAAATATGCCTGAAGTTGGGTTTTTCTTAATAGTGGGGTTACCTCATTATTCCGAAATAAGGAGTTTATTAACACAGTAATTCTGTATATTCTGCAGTAGGTGTCCTTGGACTCTATCTATTATTCTAGCAGGCCACATGGGCCTGAGCAGATTTAACAAAGCCATTTGGAAAACAAACTATTAAATAATGAATAGGATACTGTGACTCAGAAAATGCATGAGATTGAGACCCTCCAAGGTTTATTTTTTACAGTGGGGCGTTTATAACAGTAATCCACATCTTTCAGCAATGAAGGCACTCCTAAACGTGGGTTGAATTTAAATGATAAGCAAGGAAAAGTCACTTCACTTTTTCTGGAAAATTTGTGATTCCTGACCCATGTCTTGTAATCCTCTGAGGCTTTGACATTCAGATTCTTTCTGTCCCAGGCATACAAACATAGGCCCAGATTTACTAAGGCTTTTCGCTGGCACAAGTGCAAGTAAAAGCAATGCAAAGTGTCACATATTTACTATAAGGCACAAAAGGCATTTTCCTGTGAAAGGTGCACTTTCATACTTCAAAAACTGGTTTCCTCCACTTTGCCTCAATAAGTCATTGCTGGGGAATGATCATTGCAAATAACCATTGGTTTTGAACAAAAGACCTATCTACTAAAATAGCTAGACTAGGCTTTGCATCACAACCAACATCTACTTGAAGCAGGCACAAATAAGGTAAATGTATTTACTCCACAAAAAAAGCAGGTGATAGCATGTGCATAGCATGTCCCTAGCAAGCATCCTTTTGAGTTTGTCTTTGCACTGGAATTTGAGCCTGAAGTGCTGCTTAATTTGAGCCAGCGGTTTCATGTGCGCAGCACCAGCACTTAATTGCTAAACCAGCATTTATGACAGTCTGCCACACGGTGGCTCTGTTTGTCTAATTTTGAGATAAGCACAATAACAGTTGTTTATCAATGCAAGATGCAAGGTACATTCAAAATGACTGATGCCTGCTGTCCAAGCCATTCTTATAATTGCGAGGGTCTGGAGTAGTCAAAATTGTCACACTTGTAAGAGTGTGATGGTTATTAGTTGTGTTAGTACTGTCATTTGGCAGCACTGGCAGGGGCTTTGGTGGGGTAAGCTGTGATGTCTTCCTGATGGAGGGCATGGCACTTATTGATTTACAAATTAATCACTGGCCTGAGTGTTAGGCATCCAGTACATTAATTAAATATTAGTAAATATGGGGGTTAGTGTATTTTCACATTTAACACCATAACTTCCTCGTTTTCGAGAAGAGGCAATTCAGTACAGCTCGACCCAAAAATTTGACCATCCACTGTGCTACTGAAATTTAGATGTGGCGGCTTATGTCAATTGTAACTACCTTAAAATGTAGCGTTTTACATTTTGGGATTAAACTAAATGAAAGCAGCCTTTGCAATTAGCTGTTGCACAACTCAATTATTGTAGAGCTCTAATTAAAGTTTAATTTCAGAAGACACGAAAAAGTAGCATCCGTTACATCTCGATCAGGCTAATATATACGGCTTTGGATGCTCTCTTTGATTGGCATTCTACGTTACTAATGCCTGAAACACATCAACGCTATTAATGTCCTAATCAGCGAGCAATGCAAAAGAATCGCTTGAACATTAATTTCTCATTTGATTAGCGATCTGTGCAGCTGTTATCTTGACTACACTTCATTTACCCCTCAAGTTATCAATTACATGCACTCAGTTTTCCTTTGATTATAATGAGCATTTAATAAGGCACAAGACGTGCACAATTTTGGCCAATATAGGTAGTCATGACTGGTTTGCAAAAATTGTAAATGATTTGTTTCGCCCTGGTCAGCCGCAGACCGCCGTATAGTTGACGATGCTGCGTACCTAAGGAAGTCTAAAACGATGAAACAATTCCATACCATGAGACCTTTCTCTGTTCCGCACCCACCAGTCAGATATTTTGGGGCTTTAGGGTCCTAACTTCCCATTGGAACAACTTAATTGACGCTCCTTCATTGACGACCCGTTGAGCCCTTGCAGCAAACTATTGCTCGAAATAAACTGAAGATTTGTTTTGCAAAAACCATTCAATTTCTGTTAGGATTTTTCCTTCATGTAAGAGTTCATCGTCAAGTACGGTAGGCATCATATATAGGTCTTTACTCAAGTGCGTAGTCCCAGTCTTTGCTGGGGGCAACTTTGTGATTGTGACTACGTGATGCATTACAAAAATAATGTTCTTTCCCCTGTGTAAGTGTGAGCTCCCAAATTCGTGCCTGGGCTGGTAAGACAATGGCACTGGAAGATCGAAAGGAAGTTTCTAACTTCAACTCTGCCTTTCTCTGCTACCAGACCAGTTTGATAATGAGGGGGTATCAACAGCCTTACAGGTGGGTGCAGTGTGTCTACACTGCCCTGTGAGGTCCCTTTTTCCTCCTCCTAAGAGGCATCCTCAGCGGGGTGCAATGGCTTAGTGGCACTTTCTATGTGTCTCTGTGGCACTTCCTGTGTCAGTACAACTCTCGAGTGACTGTTTAGCCCTAGGCCTCTGATGGCTGGTAATACAGGGGAGATGCAGGGGCAAAGATGTTCCCTAATTTGTATGGTGCCATTTCCCACGCAAATTAGAGAGCACCCCAATGACATTGCAAAAGTGCAATAAAAACTCACACCCTATCCCTATATAAAGGCCTGCAGAAGCGACTGCAGTCTCGTTTGTAATATGGAATTGAACGGGGGTGCAAAAAGAGGGTACAATCACCCATTGTGCCCATGGAAGACTTACTTTAAATCAGTCAAATATTGGAATTTCTAACAGCTTGTGAATTCAGGGTCATATTTATGAGAAGCTTGCTAGAGGGCCTTTTTTAGGGGTGAGCACAAAGTGCTCCGTCCCCTGTAGTAATCTCTCTTTGGGCTTCCAACCACGCCCATGTCACGTCTGTCACTTTCATTGGTTCGTGGGCTTGCCTTTTAAAATCCGCTTGCTTTCATTTGTGAAAGGCATGCATACGTCATGCCTTTTCCGGTGTTTTGCCCAAATACACAGCACCGGTAAACTACTAAAAACATACGAGGCTAGATGTTTTGAGCATGGTTTCCGGACTACTTTATCTGTTTATTTTCCACACAGCGCGATCGCACTGAGGTTTACATAGCGCAATCGTGCTGCGTTTTTTTCCTTTTATTTGTGTGGAAAGAAAAGTCCGGTTAGGAGTTTACAATGTTAATAGCTCTAACTCGAGCAAATGCGATACCCGTTGCATTGAAAAATGCTTGTTTTGACGTTCTGGTAGTGCAAGCCTCTCAACCATATCTATGAGGCCACGCAATCCCACTTGGCATTGCTTTGCATGGCGTCATAGATATGGAGTAAGACAAAGCAGCACAAGTCGCTTTGTTGTCTTACTCTGCACCAGGGAGGTATTCCATGGGCGTTGCAGTGGGTTTTCTCATGCAACACCCATGGATTTTGACACTGCCTAAGATTTAGTTAATCACATAAACCTGGGGCAGTGCCAAAACCTTGCACCTCCCCAGAGCAGGCCTAACGAGGAGAAATATTTTCATTTCTCCGTATTGTTTCCTCTTTCCATGTGTACTGCATTCTGAGGTACACATAGAAAAATTAAAAAGCCCCTCTGGATTGTTTTGTTCAGGAAGGTGACCCTGCAAGGGTGCCTGCATTTGGCTCTGGGTAGCCAGTTGTGTGCCAGCAAAGGGAGAAAGAGCAGGAATGTACCATATTTCATAAACTTGGTGCATTCCTGCCCTTTCACATTGGCGTAGGGAAGCATAGCAAGAAGACTTGCGGAGCCTGCCCACGCAAATTCCCCATAGATATCGGCATCAGTGTTTTTAATGTGGTCTGGCTCCCTCATTTCCAAAGACTGTGGCTGCATTTCTAATCTGCATCATCTTTAAGCCGATCACCCTCTCGCGTTTCTGCTTCACATGCTTCATGGGCATGTGCTTCTCCGGCATGTTTCATTATTTTATGTGTTCGTCTGTTCTGTATTTTAATTGTAGACATTGTACAGCCTTAACATGAGGGGTATCTTTTGATATTACTACTTCTAAACATGTTACAGTGATCAGTGATTTTAATTTTTATAAACAGTTGTGATAATATTTATTAACTGTAAGAAGTAATTCTTTTGTGTTCTTCCCCTGGCCCTTTTGAGTGTCTAGCTGGCATATTATGGCTCGTCGCCCCTCCCTGCAGTTGTTCAACCACTAAAAAATGATGTAAATTGGAATACCAATTGGTGTATTTGGTATAGACAAAAAGGACAAAAGTGGCAAAAATTACAAAAAACACCAAAAGGAACACATTTTGGCTACCACCAGCATGTGGGAGGTTAAAAACATCACTGCAGGAACGTAAAAAGCTCCATAACTTTGCAGTGCTAAGATCTGAGTCTAAAACATTTTTGACATGCAAGAGGCATTCGCTTACAATAGATAAGTCACTTGTAAAGCAAGACTTTAAGAGCCCAGATACTTAATGTTCAGAATTGTGACCTGTGAGTAGTGCTAACCTTGCGTGTTTCAAAATTAACAGCATCTAAAGTGCCTTACTTCAAGCCTCAAAGCTTACAACGGGGAATTAAATACCAGACATGTTTATCTTGGCCTAAGAAGCAGGTCCAAATTAATATTTGTGATATTTCAATGCAGATCACAACTCTAACCCTTTGTAAAATGAAGGGTTCTCATATCAGTTAATATGATTTATAGAAAGGATGGTCATTGTGTCCTATGAATTAAGGGTTAGAAGGTTAGTTTAAGCAGCCCAGGACCACTTCTCAGTGACAGTAGCTATGTAGCTTACCTTTCGCTTAAATCAGAGCTCTGGTCGAGAAAAGAGCTCTGCTGCCAAGAAAGTAATTCTGATAGGAGAGAAAAGGAAGAGGGCAGAGTTTGCATCAATCACCTGAAGAAAAGAGGTATAGCCTAGCCTCCGCACTCACATTAGACAGGCTTCATCCAGTAGGATCAAGGTCCCTCTTATATAGGTCCCTCTCCAGTCCCCCTAGCTTCTTGTATCTAGGAGAGCTCAACAGATGAGTTATCAGATCGAAGGGAGATCTTTCTTTGAAGTGCAGATGGTAGGGACATTGATTAGAAAAGTAAGACTCTGAGTAGTCTGAGGGAAGCAGCAAGCCGGATGAGATCAGAAAAAACAAACTCCATAGGTAGATCTGTTGTTGATGAGGAGCCACTCACCAGTACCATCTAGGTACCAATCCTTCAGAGAATGTGACTGGTTCAAACCTGTAACCACTACATGTCCTTGCTCTATCACTGGTCATCTGTAGATCACTCATTTATTTTTAGGTCGAGCGTGCAAGTGCGCTGATGAGTTGTAAACCACACCCACCACACGCCCATCACTATCACTCATTCATGGACTTGCCTTTCAAAAATCCTTTGTAATAATTGGTAAATGCTTTATGTTTGTCCTTCGTTGGGGCACTTTTGTTACCACCTTGGTCATCGACCCTGTTACATGGATAACTGCACGTTTGCCAAAAAGTTTGACTGCGAGCAAACTTCTTTTTTCTTTTGTGTCTCTCCTTCAGGCTCACAATCATAACGGCAGTTGTGCTTTGAATTGGCTTGCTTATGCCAACTGTTGTCAATATATGTGGCTAGAAAAGTCCACTTAGGAATTTACAACGCTAATAGCTCAAAATCAAGCAAACGCAAGACCCATTGCATTTCAAATGTTTGTTGTATTTTCTGCTCCTGTAGAATAATTACTTGCATATCTATAGTTTGTAAATTCATATTTGGTCTGTTCTGGATGCAAATGCACTGGTGAATTATTTAAATGTTTAAACTGAATATTTTAATTGTATCTAACTTCAAATCTTTGTATAAAATCTAATGCAGACTTTCTTTGCTTGTATTAGGTATGGCAGAAGACAAGGTAGCGATTTGTGACTTTAGAATAGTAAACCCAAAAAGATATACTAACCAGGGCTTCTAATAAAAGAATGCATGGGATTTAACTAAAAATTAAAATGTTCATAAAAATGTTTAATTGGTGAGATATGTTTAAATGTTTTAGAATGCTAAATAGGATCAATCACTGGAGTTGATGTGTCCCAAACTCTTCTGTAACTGGTTACAAGTGATGACCTCCTCCCATTTAAATTAGATGTCCTGTCCGCCTTATTACGATCTCCATAGGATATCATGGGATCGTAATAGGGCGGACAAGATATCCATTCTGTTTGTGACAGTGTATTCCCCTAAGCCAAAGCCTAATCAGGCCCTTAGTCTTAGCAGAGATAACAAGTAACTTAACAAGGTGAGCTTCTGATAGAGCTTTACATTGTATGTGCTTAGGTCTAATAGTGGGTGGGTTCAGGTGTGGACTTGAAGCTCTATAGAAATGTAGTAATTTTTGCGTAAAAAGTTTCAGCAGATGGCTAATTGTTGATACTCTGCCATAGATGAGTAATACCTGTGTACTTTTTCCAGTAGCTTTAGTATGCAGAATTCTAAACAAAGAGGCATGGGACTTTAACATTTGCTTTGCTTTATTTTCTTGTGACATCTAAGGCTTACAAACACTTGATTGCGACTGACTGGAGAATGATATTTTTGAAAATGCTTGCAGTGTACCAGCATTTTGATTACCTAGAGTCACCTGCTTGGCACTCCTTTTGTTTGGTATGACAAATGTGTTTTTCTTGAAATAATCCACATTTTATTATGGCAAGCATGGCCCAGCTCCAACACAAGTTATCCCACATCACCACAAATTACTTACAGAAATGATTTTAATGTTGATAAAGAAGCACTCTCTCCATTGCCACCTACCTACGGTCTAGTCCAATTTCCCTGAGACTTACACTATTTTGTAGATTAAAAAAAAAATTGGTCTTATTAGAAAATTTGTTTGGAAATTTGTCTAAGTCGGAGCTTTGGCTCAGTTGAAGAAAGGAACCATAAAAGTCCCTTCAAATGTTCTCGTAAGGTGATGTCCTATTGTACAAAAGCTGCATCACACTTCCATTCCAGTCTCCTTTTTGGATCTCAAAAAATTGTAATTGTGCATCAATGGAATCCTTAGGACACCTGGTTTATAGCTAAATGCCATCATTTTAGAGCAGCACTGCACTGCCCGTCAGGGATGGTCTGTCCAATACGTTAATCAGGCAGTGCCTTTAGGGCTGGTCCAATAGGTCAGTGAGTGGGCTGCTTAGTTGGCTGTGTTTGAGCCTGTTTTATGGCCTGCTGGGCTGTTTGTTTTTTACTTTTGATCTCCCTGATATTAAAACAAGCATTGCCTGCAGCAAGCTCAGATCCAAGCTAACTTCCATACTTTGCTAAACACTTATATAGAATGCGTTTAGGGGTTCTGAACTACCCCAGTTTGCAAACATGGGCCACTTCTTTAGCCATCTAATTTACTGATGGAGCTACATTTATTTTGGTGTTCGTGTCCATTTCATGCCACAGGTAGACCTTGCCCCCATTCTTAATGGCAGTATTTAGGCTTCCTGTTAGGTCAAACAACTGGCATAAAAGACGAAAAGAGCAGATTCTGAGGTTAAGGGGCTAGAGGTAACTAATTTGGTGTCCCAGAGGTAATTTGCCATTTTCACCTAGAGTCAAAGAAATGTAAAGAGAGAAGATGTAGTAGGATCTGACTTATGTGTCACTGTGAATATTTTTACTTTGTCTATTGCTATTATATTGTGATAGAAGGTTGAATGTTTGGTATGTTGTAAGTGCGCCCTGGAGATAGACTAGCTTTAGCATTGTTGGTGTGACTAACTAAATAAATATATATTTTAAATGCTATACCATCGGAGCAGAGAGTAAACTTTGGCATTAGTCACAGCCTTTGAACTGAGAAAACATAGCAGAAGGTGAGGTGTAGGGAGAAAGGGGTTCCGGTTGCAGTGTAGAAATCTGTGTAATATGCCATCTCTGTACATACAAACACAACTTGACCACTGAAAACAGAAGAGAGGACATTAAGTGCAAATCCAGTATGGCTTTGGAAAAAAATAAAATAATTTAAGGCATTGTACATGAAACATGAGCTCCCATCTTCTCAGCTTGCTCTCAGATATCCTAAGTTATACAAAACACAAAGCATAAAGTCTTGGGCATTTTTTGTAAAAGGCCAAAGTGCTCTTCCTAGTCAATACCTTTGAAAAGCAGGCATTGGCAATGCCAATAGGTCGGTCTTATGAATGCAATATCAAGCCAAACCAGAAAAACATCCATGTATCTTAAAGGCTGTCCTCCTCCCATCTGTGCTGCTATAGAAAAAGCCAGAATATATTTAGTTATCTAAGACATTTTAACAGCTAATAAAGACATGCAGGCAGATCCAAAGTCCTTCTCCATTAACCCCATAGATGCAGGTGTTGGCCACTTGCTGACGCCCGCACTCTCTCCCTGGTGCGGGTCACGACCAGTGGCTGACGACAGGAGGGGTTTGAAAAATCCTCTGGTGCATCGCACCAGAGTATTTTAATTTTTTTAATGCCCTAGTTGACACAGAAGAGCATCCGTGTTTCCTCCCACCCTACAACCGCCCCTCTGTGATGTCAGCGCACCGAGATGCGCGCTGACGTCACACTTCGTTTTCCCCACCGGAGCAGGAAGCAGCAGGTAAGGCTCACCACCATTCGGGAAGTCCTTGTTTGAAAGGGGTGATTCTCCCCTTTCAAACTAGGCCTTCCTGAAATGGTTTCCTGGCTGTGGATCGCAAGCAAGATCCACAGCCAGGAAACCCCATTAGACACCAGGGATTACACTTGTGGGGGTCGGGCCCCTCTGAAAATGGGCCACCCCTCCCGGAGGACATATTTTTTTAAAATTTAAAATGTTAGTTTACCCCTGGGGGTGCGCAATCCCACCCCCCATGGATTAAAAATGAATATTAAAAAAAATTAAAATTGATAAAATGCAACTGACAGGGTGTTGCCCGAGAGCAGGGCTGACCCCCTGTGGAGGCTTTAAAAAAATATCTATATAGTTTCCTTGGGGTCCACGATCGCCAGATATAGATATAGCTTGATAGATATATAGATAGATCGATATATCTGTATCTATAGGTATATATCTATATATAGATCTATATATATATCTATACCCCCTGGGAAACCATACAGCTATTAAAGTATATATATATATATATATATATATATATATATCTTTATATATATATATATATATATATATATATAGATAAATATATCTGTATATAAAGATATATACCCCCGAAACCATACAGCAATTAAAAAATAGATAGATAGATAGATGTAGATAGATAGATATGTCTGTATATATAGATATGTATATCTTTATATATAAATATATCTATATATCTATCTATCTATATATATATATATATATATCTATATATATATATATATATATATAGATATATATATATATAGATATATATATATATATATGTTGGATGACTGCTGCTCAAGCCCTCACTGGGGCTACAGAGGACAGCTCTGACATAGGATCAGAGACTGAGACAGCAGATACTGAGACAGCATCTGAGGGATAGGACAATAGTGCAGACTCTGGGAGTGATTTTTCAGTCGTCGGAGTCCCATCGGATAACTCCTCTTCCAGTGATTCTGAGGGAAGTGATGAGGACAGTCCTGCTGTCTCTTCGCAAGCACAGTCTGTGCAGTGGGACAATAGTGGGTTAGCCCAACCCAGAGAGCAGGTGCATGCAGCAGCAAGCACAGAGAAAGTGCTCTCTTGGGGGCTCCCCAATTTAGTTCAGCCCCAAATTCCACCGCCCAAATCGTATTGTGGAGACATCAAAATTATCTATCACAAAACAACTGGGCTTTGTAAGGCAGGCACCTGCCTTTATTGGGAAACCTACTAAATACATACATTTCTGGAAACTAGACACCCAGGGGAGTTCACAGAGATGCGGCTTGTGTGGATACCCCAAAGCTTTATTACCCACAATACTCTTCAAAGGTAAAATGTTGAATAAAAATTCTATTTTTTCTTGCATTTCTGTCACACAAGCTACAGGAATATGCTGGGATCCACAAAATGACTTATTCCCAATGTTTCCCCACCTGTCCTGATAAAAACACTATCTCACTTGAGTGCCTGTACCTAGTGTATGCGTCAGGAATGGATCACCCCAAGGTCAACAGTTGCCCTGAGGTAAGGACTAACATTGACCGTTATGTGATCCATTCCTGACACGGGCACTAGGCATACCCACACAAGTGACGTTCCATTTTTATCGGGAGACTTGGGAGAATGCTGGGTGGAAAAAGTTTGTGTCTCCCCTCAGTTTCAGAACTTTCCATCAGCGAAATGTGCAGCAAACATGTTTTTTTGCCAAATGTTGAGGTTTGCAAAGGATTCTGAGTGACAGAACCTGGTGAGAGCTCCACAAGTCATCTCATTCTGGATTCCCCTAGGTGTCTGCTTTCCATAAATGTATAGGTTTGGTAGGTTTCCCTAGATGCCAACTGAGCTAGAGACCAAAATCCATAGCTAGGCACTTTGCAAAAAACACCTCTGTTTCCATCAGAAAAAATTGATGTGTCCATGTTGTGCTTTGGGGCATTTCCTGTCCCGCGCACTAGGCCTACCCACATAAGTGAGGTACCATTTTTTTCGGATGACTTGAGGGAATGCTAGTCGAAGGGAATTTGTGGTTCCCCTCAGATTCCAGAGCTTTTTAGCACTGAAATGTGAGGAAAAGGTGTTTGTATCCCAATTTTGTGGTTTTCAAACAATTCTAAGTGACAGAACCCAGTGAGAGCCCCTCAAGTCACCCCATACTGGATTCCTCCATAAATGTATAGGTTTGGTAGGTTTCCCTAGGTGCCAGCTGAGCTACAGCCCAAAATCCACAGCTAGGAACTTTACAAAAAACACATTTTTCAATGGAAAAATGTGATGTGTCCATGTTGCGTTTTGGGGCATTTCCTGCTGCAGGCACTGGGCCTACCCACACACGTGAGTTACCATTATTATCAAAAGACTTGGAGGAATGCTAGGTGGTAGGAAGTGTGTGGCTCCCCTCAGATTCCTGAACTTTGCACCCCCGATATGAGAGGAAAGAGTGTTTTTTTTAAGCCCAGTTTTGAAGTTTGCAAAGGATTCTGGGTGACAGAACTCAGTAAGAGCCCTACAAGTCACCCAATCCTGGATTCCCCAAGGTGTCTACTTTCCATAAATGTGTAAGTTTAGTAGGGTTCCCTAGGTGCTGGCTGAGCTACAGCCCAAAATCTACAGCTGGGCACTTTTAAAAAAACACATAATTTTTCAATGGAAAAATGTGATGTGTCCATGTTGAGTTTTGGGGCGTTTCCTGTCACGGTCACTAGGCCTATCCACACAAGTGGATAGGCCAGTTGTGTGGGTGACCAGTTGTGTGGGTCTGTGAGGGTCTTAGAGAGTGGCTGTATGGGAACATGAGTTGGTGTATCTGTGTGAGTGTCAATGTGCATGTGTTAGTGGGGGTGTAAATATCTCTGTGGGTGTGTAACTATTTGAGTGGGTATGTGAGTGTCTCTGTAGGTGAGTGAGTGGGTGTGCAAGCGGCTGTGTGGGTGTGTGAGTGGGTTGTAAGTGGCTTTATGGGCTTGTGAGTGATGTCTGAATTACTGTGTTGGTCTGGGAGTGGGCATGTGGGTGTGTGCAGAGGGTATACAAGTGGGTGTATGAGTTGCTTTTTCACTGTGTGAGTGCATGTATGGGTCTCTGAGTGGGTGTATCAGTGGTTGTGTGGTTCTATGAGTGGGTATGTGAAATGCTATATGGGTGTGTGAGTGGGTGTATGAGAGGCTGTATGGGGGTGTGATTGGGTGTGTAAGTGACTGTATAGGTTTGTGACTGGATGTCTGAATAGCTGTGTCAGTATGAGAGTGTTTATGTGAGTGTGTCAGAGGGTATGTGAGTGGGTGTGCAAGTGGCTGTATTGGTGTCTGAGTGGCTGTGCGAGTGCCTGTGTGGGTCGGTGAGTGGGTGTGTTAGTGGCTTGGTGGGTCAGTAAGTGGGCATGTGAGTGTGTCAATGGGTATGTGGGCGGGTGTGTGTGTGGCTGTATGTGTTTGTGAGTGGGTGTATCAGTGATTGTGTGGTTTTGTGAGTGGGTGTGAGTGGCTGTATGTTTGTGTGAGTGGTTGTATGGGTCTCTGAGTGTGTGTATCAGTGACTGTGTGGTTCTGTGAGTGGGTGTGTGAGTGAATGTATGGGTGTGTGAGTGGCTGTATGGGTGTGTGACTGACTGGGTAAGTGACTGCATGGGTTTGTTAGTGGATGTCTGAATGGCTGTGTCAGCCTCTGAGTGGATATTTGAGTGTATCAAAGGGTATGTGGGTGGGTGTGTGAGTGACTGTGTGGGTCTGTGAGTATATTTGAAAGTGGTTGTGTGGGGGTGTGACTAAGTCTGTGAGTGGCTCTGTGACTGCATGTGTGTTTTCTTATTGTGCCTAAATCCATGGATCTGTTGTGCATTTCCACTGGGGAGGTGGGGGGGGGGGGCGTGCTGAGCATCGCAATGGAACCACAGATCCCTGCGTCCACAAAAAAAAAACAATTTAGCAATTTCTTCCAAACAAGGGGACCCTTACAGACCCCTCTATAAGGCCCATCGGTGGAGTGCATCTTTAATCTGACACCTTCATTAAATTTAATGTTTTATTTTTTCTCCCTGAGACCAAGTCCCAATTTAGAAATTGCAGCCAATCAGGGCCTTGCCGTTGGTGCGTAGATCCCTGGATCCACTGCAGTGGGTTCACAGTGGATCCGTGTCCCTAGATATACATACCTTACTTTTCTTTAAATACTCTAAATCTACTGAACAGATTTAAACCAAATTACAAAAAGCACTCTTTCTCCCTCAAGGTCTAGTTTTCTGCCAAATTTAGTGTAATTGAGTTCAGCGTTTCAGGCTGTAGTAGTGTCTAAAATCCCTATTGGAGATTGCATGGGGAAAGATTGTTTTGGGACCCCCCCTTTTCTACCCCTCCACTTGATAAATCACCCTGAAACTTTACAGACAACAGCAGAAGTGAGTGGCAAACTAGTTTTGAAAATTTGGTGAAGATTCATCAAATGGCACTAAAGTTATTGGCAAAACAAAAAATGCTTTGTCTATGGAAACTAGGTCCTAACTATAACTACCTACTATTTATTTCTTTGCTGTCCCTGAGACTTCAAGCAACAGGAGGCAAGCTCTAAATCAAGCCCTTGGAGAGTTCTTCTCAAGATGGAAGGCACACAAAGTCCAGTCTTTGCCCTCTTACTCTGGCAGAAGCAGCAACTGTAGGATAACTCCACAAAGCACAGTCACAGGCAGGACAGCTCTTCTTCCTCAGCTCTTCAGCTCTTCTCCAGGAAGAGGCTCCTCTTGTTTCCAGAAGTGTTCTAAAATCTGTGGTTTTGTGTGCCCTTCTTATACCCAATTTCTCCTTTGCAGTAGGCCTACTTCAAATTAAAGTCTCTTTTGAATGAGAAATCCTGCTTTGCCCCCCAGGCCAGGCCCCAGACACTCACCAGGGGGTTATAGACTGAATTGTGTGAGGACAGGCACAGCCCTTTCAGGTGTAAGTGACCACTCCTCCCCTCCCTCCTAGCACAGATAGCTCATCAGGAAATGCAGACTACACCCCAGCTCCATTTGTGCCATTGTCTAGTGTGAGGTGCAACCAGCCCAACTGTCAAACTAACCAAGACAGGGAATCCACAAACAGGCAGAGTCACAGAAATGGTATAAGCAAGAACATTCCCACTTTCTAAAAGTGACAGTTTCAAACACACAATCTTAAAATCAACTTTACTAATATTTGTATTTTTAAATTGTGAGCTCAGAGATCCCAAACTCCACATGTCCATCTGCTCCCAAAGGGAATCTACACTTTAATCAGATTTAAAGGTAGCCCCCATGTTAACCTATGAGAGGGGCAGGCCTTGCAACAGTGAAAAACGAATTCAGCAATATTTCACTGTCAGGACAGATGAAACACATTACTAAATGTTCTACCTTAAACATACACTGCACCCTGCCCATGGGGCTACCTCGGGCCTACCTTAGAGGTGTCTGACATGTAATAAAAGGGAAGGTTTAGGCCTAGCAAGTGGGCACACTTGCGAAGTCGAATTTACAGTTAAAACAGCACACACAGACATTGCAGTGGGAAGTCTGAGACATGATGACAGAGCTACTTATGTGGGTGGCACAACTAGTGCTGCAGGCCCACTAGTAGTATTTGATTTACAAGCCCTGGGCACCTCTAGTGCACTGTACTAGGGACTTACTAATAAATCAAATATGCCAATCATGGATAAGCCAATTACATACACATTTTGTTAGGAGCACTTGCACTTTAGCACTGGTTAGCAGTGGTAAAGTGCCCAGAGTATCAAAAACAGCAAAATCTGAGTCCAGCACATATCAACATCCTGGGAAACAGAGGTAAAAGTTAAGGGAGACCACGCCAAGGATGAAAAGTCTAACACTTCTGTTGAGAAACTATGGGCCAGATGTATCAATTTTCCCAATAGCGATTACCTAATTGCG
The DNA here is from genome assembly GCF_031143425.1 of Pleurodeles waltl. Lineage (NCBI taxonomy): Eukaryota > Metazoa > Chordata > Amphibia > Caudata > Salamandridae > Pleurodeles > Pleurodeles waltl. The sequence continues at coordinate 628,779,179 of NC_090444.1, read as the reverse complement.
ATGTTTTGCGAATCACAGTTAGGTAATCGTTATTTGAATGTATGAAACTCCAGGAGTTTCATTTAGCAAATCCAAATCAACCTACCTATTAATATTCATGAGATAAGTTGCATTTTGTGACCCATTGTGAATGGCTACATTCTCAGAAATGGTGGCCTGCTGGGCTCAGCAGACCACAATGTCTGTGATTGCTTTTAAAAAAGGCAATCCTATTTTTTTTTTTTTATTCAGACCGTTTCCCCTAAAGGAAAGTCCTTGGGACCACTACCTGCTCTTAAATAATGTTTTCGCATGCATTCACAAAGGGGAAGGGGTCCCTTGGGGACCCCTTCCCATTTGAAAATGGGTTACCACCTATTTGAAGTAGGTGGTAAAATGCAAATGTTTTACAACCTCATTTCGGTCACAAAACATTCCTACATACCACTGCGATTCGGTATTAGGAAGGGATGCCCTTGACACGCCCCTTCCTAGTACCGAATCAGTATGTAGTCGCAGTTCCAATTTGGGATTTGGTAACAAGTTACCGAATTGTAAATTGGGATTCATACACACCAAAATGCATTGGGCCATTTGCGATTGCAAAAATGTGTGATACATCTGGCCCTACAACTCACTGCCCAAAGTTACTTGTCGGCACAAGTAATACGACCAGATGTATCAAGCTCTTGGTTTGCATTTCTTAAATAGCAAATTTTAAGGAATTGCTATTTAAGAAATGCAAAATGGGATGTATGAAATTTGCGATTCGCTAATAGCGATTTCTTAAAATTCGCAATCACTATTACCGAATTGCAGTTAGAGAATGGGGCTCCTTTCATCCCTAAGGGCCTGTAGGCCCATAGGCCCATATGTGCAAATGGTTTTGCATTTCCCAATTTGCGAATTGCAGTTAGGACTTCGCAAATTAGCTAAAGGAAATCCCAGAGTGCTGGGGGCCTAAGGCCCCCTCGAATGCACCCCAAAAAAATATTTGCGGACATGTGAAGCACTCAAATGCCCTAGGGCCATGTGTGCGCTACATGTCATTTTTTAAAATGCATTTATAATGCATTTTTTTAAATTGCACATGCTTACCACCAAATTGGATTTGGTGGTAATTGCATTTCTTAAATGCCCAATTTGCATTTAGGAAATGCTTGATACATGTGCTTTGGAAATCGCAATTAGGAATTCCCTATTTGCGATTTCCCATTTAGAGAATTGCAATTTGCGATTCTCTAAACGGGGTCACAATTTTAAGGAATTGCTATTTTTGCGATTCCTTAAAATTGCACAGCGAATGCCTTTCATACATCTGGAAAGGCATTTTTGCATTCGCAAACGGCCGAATTTTGCGATTCGCCCGTCGTAAATGCAAAATTGCTTGATAGATCTGGCCCTATGTTTTTTCAGATAAGTTTGACTATAACTGCTGAATTTCTATGGTTTTGTATGGGTAACACATCAACCTAACTATAACGTCCCTGTACCCTTTGTATTTTTCAGTGTATTTCTCTTGTTTTTGTAACACATGTTAATATTTCTGTCAGTTTATGACCAGCCAGTCAGGGCCTCGCTTTTCCTTGGATTTTAGGAGGATCCATGGACAATTCAAGGATCCACAGATCCACGGCTCAGCAGAAAAAATAAATGGGCTATTTTTGACCATCAGGTCCTATTGGGTCAGGATACATGTATCCTGACCCCACCCCCCAGGCAATGTGAGAAACAAAAGGGCAGCTGCAACTTTTCTGTCAGGTTGCGGCAAGCCAATCAGGGCCTTGCTTTTCCTCCAAATCCGTGGAGAATCCGCGTACCTATATGTTCACATTTGATTTTCATTTAATAACTAGAAAACTACTGAATGGATTTACACCAAATTACATAAAGTGCACTTTCTACACCAACAGCTAGCTTTCTGCCAAATTTGATATAAATCCATCCAGCAGTTCGGGCTGTAGTTGTGTTCAAAATCACTATGGAAATTAACATGAGGAAGACACATTTTGGGACCTTTCCTTTTCTTCAGCCCCCATTTGACGGATCACCCAGAACCTTTCCAGACAGCAGCTAAAGTGTCCATCCAAATGTTTTGGAAACTTTTGTGAAGATTCATCAACCAGCGCCAAAGATATAGGCAAGTCAAAAAAAAAAATTCAAAGAAAATTAGGTACTAACTATAACTACCTACTGCCAAATATATATATTCACTTAAAAAAACAAAGGTTACAGGGATGTTTTAGCTAGGCTCACATTTTAAATGTACAAAACCATAGAGGTTTAGCAGTTATAGTTAGAGTTATTTCAAGTAACTATAACTGAGGTAACTATAACTTGGGCCCTGCTATGCACAGTTTTGTCCTTCACAGTTTTACTGCAGATATTACATTCATATTATCAATGATGTTATCAAAGATGTCATGAGAGTTGCAATATGTGGAGTAATTAGCAGGGCATGGCGACGGCGCAAGTTATAATTACCTTAGGGCACGATTTGTAGTTACTTGTAATAACTAGAAGTGCTGAATTTCTATGGTTTTGTATGGTTAAAATGTGAGCCTAACATCCCTCTAACCTTTGGTTTTAAGTGAATTTCTTTGTTTTTAATTCTATTTTCTAACTACAACATCCCTGTAACCTTTGTTTTTGCAGTGAATTTCTATGTTTTTTTATGTAAACTAATTTGAATTACTATACATTAATCCAAACACCGCCATACACAGCCTTCACCTATGTGCGGCGGAGGATGACCACTGGGCCTGGCCTCCGAGCAGGCCCTGGGGCCCACCCCCAATAACCACCCAATCCCATGCCATGCATGGCCTTTGGCCATGTGCGGCAGGGGTTGGTCAAATGGCCTGGCTTGCGGCAATCCTCTTTTACCCACCCACCCCATGCCATACCTGCCCTTCGGCAGTGAGCAGTGGGGGTAGGTCACAGGGCCTGCCGCCAACCTCCTTTAACCACACCAATCCTGTGCCACACACGGCATTCGGATGTGCGCAGTGGGGTTTGGCCACAGGGCCTATCCTGCAGCCAGGCCTTGTAGCCAACCCCCTATAACCGCCCAACCCTCACAACATGCATGGCCTTCACCCATTATGGGATGGAAGAGAAAGTGAGAGATTGTGAGAGAGAGACATTTAGAGGAAGACTTTGACAGAGAGAAATTGAGCGAAAGAGAAAGAAAGAGTTTTTCTAGACTTTGATGAATGATATACTTAGAATGATATATTGTAGGACAAATTGAAAAGAAAAATGTACTTGTCAATTAAGAAGAGTAAGATCACCTTTCATCTTGTACCTTAAACATTTGAAGTTGAAAAGGAATTCAAGCAGAGAAATGACAACAGATACACCTCTACTAGAACCCTCAACCTTCAGTGTGAGTGTCTAAGGCCTTAACCACTACAACATACGTTATTCCTGATTATGCAGTGTCCAGACACTACTATAACATTCAACCCAAAGATTTTGCCAAAAAGAAAGTCTTCAATGTTTCATCACAAGGAGCGTATACCATTGAAAACACTAGGAAATTAACAGACACACTGCCATGAGATACCAGGATTTGAACCTTCAATCCTCTGAGTGACAGTCCAAAAGCTTTACTGGTAGGCCAGACGTGAATCCATTCTGCTGTGCATCAGAATGTAACTATAACATTTGAACCACACATCTTGCATGTGTGCTGCTTCGAAGTAATTCTATGGAGAGGCTATTGTTATTGCAATGGTCTCTTCATATAATGACTTCAAAGCGCCACACAAGCAAGATACTTGCTACCAGGAGAGGACTGTGGAGGGAGCCTGAAGGCCCCTGTAGTCTTAGAAGGCTCCTTGTGTCTTGCAGGAGCCAGCATTGCTCCCATAAGCAGGGAGCTGCATTAAATAGCAGTTCCCTGCTTGTGGGTGCAATGTTTTAATCTCTTTCCCTGCACGCATGTTTGCATGCAGGAAAAGAGATGAAAACTCAGCTTTCAGCAAGCCGAAGCTGTTTGACGGCTCCTGCTTGCTGAAAGCGGAGTTATGTTTGCTTTTACTTGGTGGGAGTTGTCAGCTTCCATCAAGCAAAAGCAAACAGCTACCTCTCGAAGATGGGCACATCTGAAGGTAGCAGGAGTAGGCCCTGGGGGATGGTGGTCGTCAGGACCATTTATGGCTCCACGACGGGGGGCACACAGCCCCACTCAATGTTTGAATTTAGCCCAGGGAGGTGGTGGTCCCCGGGGCTGGGGGTCCACAATGGACCCCTATATTAAAGTATTTAATCCCCAAGGCGGTAGTATATTGATTGACCCAGGGAGGTGAGGGTCCATGGGGCTGAAGGAGTGCCATGCGGACCACCTACTTTTATTAAAGTACATTTATCCCAGGGAGATGGTGGTCCCTGTGGCTGAGGGAGGACCATGCGGGCCCCCGCATTAATTTAACATCTTTTGCCCTGGGAAGGTGGCAGTCTCCTGGACATGGGGGGGGCTGTGCTACCCACCCCACATATTATAATGATTGCTCCAGAGAGGTGGCGGTCTCTGGGGCAGGAGGGGGGCCACGCAAGCCTGTGCTGTCCCCCCCTGCATTAATTTAACAACTTTTGTCACAGGGAGGTGGAGGTCCCTGGGGCTTTGATAAGCCCTGGGGGAGGGGCGTCCCATGTGTCCCCTCCTCTTTTTATCCCCTACTGGGGCCAAATAAATGAAGAGCGTGAGATACTGCACTTTTAAAAAAAACCAAAAAAAAATGCTTTTTAGCCCTGGTTGGGTCCCTGAGGAACTCCTGCCCCAAGTCTAGGGGCTCAGGGCATAACACCCTGGCCCCTTATTTTATGTTTTTTTGTGAGGCTGGCCTGAAGTCGAGTCCCAAAATGGTTGTCAACACTTCCTTGATGAACTGTTTGCAGCCAATCAGATATCACTAAAGGGACTTTTGGATCTGTATAGGATCCATGCCCCTAGATACGTATATCTATTTTTCCTTCCATATCTCTAAAACTACTTAATGGATTTACACCAAATGAAAGAAAGCATGTTTTCTGGACCAAGAGCTAGCTTTCTACAAAATTTGGTGTAATTCCGTCCAGTGGTTCGGGCTATAGTCAGGTTCAAAATCCCTAAGGGAATTAACATGGGGAAAACGCATTTTGGGACCCCCCTTTTTCTTGGCTCTCTCCGAAGGCCGTGCACGGCAGAGGTTGGATTAACATATAGTAATTAAAACTACTTTATGTTAAAAAAGCATAGAAAATAACTGAAAAAAACAAAGGTTACAGGGACTTTATAGTTAGTTTCTGAATTTACTTGCAGAAAACCATAGAAATTCAGCAGTTATAGTTAGTTATTTCAAGTAACTATAACTTGCGCCCTAAGGTAACTATAACTCACGCCCTTGCCTTATAGTGTTAATTACACCAGATATTACTGCACTCATGACAACTTCTATAACATGATTAAAAATGCGTGGGCACAAGTTATAACCTTTGGCTTTTGCTATACATGTATAAATAAATATATATTATGATATATATATATATATCCACCCAAATTAAGAGACTCAAAGCAGGCCCTGTCCTAAGAATGAGGCAATCGTGTTTAACAAACTAATCAATCAACACAGCCACACCAATTACATATATATATTTATTCCTATTAATAGTGTTGGACCTGGCCCCTTTTGCAGGGTTATCCCCAAATGTTTTGTCTTTCTCTCCTATTTTTATGTCCCTCTTTTTGTTTGTGTTAGGACTCTGGACACTTTACCACTGTTGATCAGTGCTAAAGTGCATGTGCTCTCTCCTTTAAACTTGGTATGATTTGGCTTACACCTGTTTGGCCCATTTAATTTACCTATTATATACCCTGTCCCTTGTACTGTGGTATCCCATATAACCAGGGCCTGTAAATTAAATGCTACTAGTGTGCCTACCATGCAGCTTGCACCACCCAAAGAAGCAGCCTTTCAAACCTGTCTCAGGCCTGTCACTGCAAGGCCTGCATGTGCAGTTCACTGCCACATTGACTTGACATATAAAGTTACTTGCCAAGCCTGAAACTTCCAGTTTTCCTACATATAGGTCACCCTAAGGTAGGCCTTATGTGGCCCTATGGGCAGTCTGCTATGCAGGTAAAAGGTAGGAAATGTGCCTTCATTGTGTGGCATGTCCTAGTAGTGACAAACAGCCTATTTGGTTTCTCACTGCTGTGAGGCCTACATCTATCATAGGTTAGCATTGAGAATTCCCTTAAAGGTACTTAAGTGGCAATTTCCGATCTGTAAGGAGGACCGTGGGCATTTTTGGTATGTTCGAAATGGTAGTGAGAAATCCTGTTGATTGGTGTAGGTGGATTTTTTTATTATTATTGTGGAAATCCCACTTTTAGAAAGTGGGCATTTCACTATGCTTATGGCTCTTATGCTTTGCAGCGTGACTCCAGTCCACGTCTAGGTAAAAGTGACAGCTGTGCTTTGTGCATACTTTCCAGACAGCCATCACACATGGAGTGTGGAGGTGTGACGGGATTACATCTGGATACTGAATGGTCTTTCTGGGCTGGGAGAGAGGGAGGCGGCACCGATGTACCCTACGCTTGGTGCCCAATTACCATCTAAAGTTTAGTAAAAGCGCAGGTGTGCCGTGCTTTAGGTATTTTTAGGGTAATATTGGGTGATTAAGTGCTGCATTTCATGACCTGATGTTATGGCATAAGTCTTTATATACTCTGTCAGGATAACAAGACTATTTCAGGATCTGCCTTGGATGCATTGGGAGGATGTGTTTTGATGACATGTGCAATGTTGAGATACTTCTTTTATGACACTCATTTTGATGTTTGACAATTGCCTAGTTGGCGAGGTACTCACTGTTTTAAGAGGTTTTAGTCTATGGTTTATGAACAATATATTTTATATTTTGTATATAATATTGTGTGAAGTCTCTTATGTGGTGAATTTATTGGGTCACTGGAGTGTATGTGTTGTGCAAACGCTTTACACATTGCCTCTGGGATAAATCTGACTGCTCTGGCCAAGCTACCAAGGGGGTGAGCAGGTGTCATTGCGGTGTGTAACTTCCTTACCTTAACTAGAGTGGTGGCCTCTGCCTGGCTTAAGTGCATACCCTAGCCAACCAGAAACCCCATTTTAACACAGAGGCCCTCATTATGACATTGGCTGTAAATCCCACTTACCACCACAGTGACAGCCGCCAACATACCGCCACAGTGGCAAATACCCGTTCACTATATTATGACACACACACCAATCCGACAGAATAGTGCAACATACACAAATCCGCCAGACCAAAGGTCAGTGCTAAAGTGGCAGTACCAACACCCATACCCTTATGCCTACAAAACAACGCCCACTACATCATGACCCACAAATCATCACAGCGGACATTCAATGGCGGGAAACCATTGGCGGTACACACTGGCACGGTTAGAATGGACACCCAAATACTAAACTGCACAACATTGGCCAATACCAAAAACACACACCTGACACTCATACACACACCACACCCACCCACCCACAGCACTATAAAACACACACCCACATTACCCACAACCCTTTACAAATTCAAATTATTGCCACCAGACTGACACCAAGACCACTGCGACAACTAGACACACACACCACATACACCCATACATCCCTCACGCACACAACTACGCACACACAACCACACAACCTAACACCCACACACTTACACACACCACACAACACCTGAGTCCCCACAAAGGCACCCCCGTTTCACAGATGATGAGTTGAGGGTCATGGTGGAGGAAATAGTCAGGGTAGAGCCACAGCTGTTTGGAGCGCAGGTACAGCAAATATCCATTGCCAGGAAGATGGAGCTATGACAGAGAATAGTGGACAGAGTGAACGCCGTGGGACAGCATCCAAGAACAAGGGACGACATCAGGAAGAGGTGGAACGACCTACTGGGGAAGGTACGTTCATTTGCAGCAAGGCACCAGCTCACCAAACAGAGGACTGGCGGTGGACCCCCACCTCCTCCCCCACAGCTCACAGCATGAGAGGAGCAAGTCTTCACATTACTGCATCCTGAGGGACTCACTGGAGTTGCCGGAGGACTGGACACTAGTGAGTCAACATTTACTACTTATCACCTCCCATACCTGCATGCCATCTCACACCCTCACCCTCACTCCCATCACTCCACTCCGCCCCACACAGTGCACCTACACATATGACTAACCTGAATGCCAAGCCCTGCATGCTATACCAATGCATGGACAGCCCTCCCAGCTGTGCATGTACATCCATCACCAAAGCATGCACAGCATGGAGAACTAACAATCCCACAATACATCAATATACACAAACCAATGTGGCTGGGAAACAGCAACGATAGAGAGGAAGCTAGGGTGTACAATATGTCACAGACATGAAGCATAATCCATCACTACCATCCCCCAGGTGCCCCAGCCAATGTCAACGGAGAGGAGGTCCCATGACAAACCAGACCTCCAACAGAAGATGCCCCCAGTGATGACAGTAACTCTGGACTTCAGGATCTGGATCAACAATCTGGCCCATCAGGGACCACTGGACAGTCGGTCACCCTAGCCCACTCACAGTCTACCACAAAGCCTCCCCCATCAGTATCCAACACCACAGCACCCACCCAACGTCCCCACACCTCTGTCCCCTGGGCACGTCAATCAGCACTGTGCCCACCTGTACAGGGACTCCAGTCCACACCTCACCCCCAAGACAATCAGGGACCCGGGGTCAGTGGCAGTGGGCACACCATTCAGGGGACAGTGGCACAGAGGAACAAGGACACGGGGAGGACCGCTGTACACCAGGGGGAGGACAGGCCCAGGGAACTGACTCTCCAGGAGGCACTCACTAATGTCATGGGGGCGTACCAACAATCCCAGGACAAGATGGGTCAGATCCTTACCCACATGCAGGAGAACAAGCAGCTGCAGGAGAAAAACCATCAGGAGATCAGGGAGAATTTGCAGGCCCTCAGCACCAACATGGTCTCCATAGCAGGGGTGCTGGCATATATGGCCAACATTGTGAGGGAATGGACAGCACACCAGTGGGCCCCTACCACTAGCCAGTCTACTGAGCAGCCCTCCACTTCTGCTGCAGCTAGTGGGCAGGAGCCCCTGCTACAGCACCTACAGGCCACCAGCACCCCTCCCCCTGCAGAAGGTGAACCACCCTGCAAACGTTCCCTGCGACCCAGACAGAAGCTAGAGACACTTGCCAAGACCAAGATCACCACCAGGAAATAAGACCCTCCAGAATGTCCCTCTTGTGTCCCACCCTGTCACCTTGTCCACTTTGAACAGCCTTTGCTCCCCTTCCTATGGCCTCTTGGACACTGGACATGTGCTACAAACAGACTGGAATAATACGCTGGACTTTCCTCTACCATCAACCCATTCCATTTCACTTTTCCATCAATTATTTGCACTACAATAAACACCCTTGAACACAACTTGAGTGATAGTGTTTTATATGATGAAAATGTGCATTTATGGAAACAGTCACATATTGTGCAAATGATCTGAACACTCTGATAGCATACAATTAATGACCTGTATCTGTCTGTAGTAATCACATCAGGACACTGTTGTCATTTCACCAACATCTGTAAGATTACAAGCCATAGGAGACAGGAAGTTTAGATGCAAAGGAAGCGAATGCCATCATGCCACAGTCACACAGATGAAATCAGTAGTCAGAGCAATGATCAGTTCCACTGTCTCATCTGTGTATCATTGGAAGTATTGACGTATAACTGAAATTCTGTTGTCCACATCCTCATCCTCATCCTCTGCCTCCTCATCCTCACTGTCCTCAGGGTCCACTGGTGCCACAGGGGCATTTCCAGTCTCCTCCTCCTGCAGAAAAGGCACATGACGTATGAGGGCTAGGTTGTGCAACATGCAGCATGCCAATACTATCTGGAAGACCTTCCCGGGTGAGTAGCACAGGGACCCACCTGTCAGATGGAGGTACCAGTACCTGGCCTTCAGGAGGCCGAAGGTCCTTTCAATTATTCTTCTGGGTCACCCATTTGCCTCATTATAACGGTTCTCTGTCCCTGTCCTCGCATTCCTCACAGGGGTCAGGAACCATAAAAGGTTTGGGTAGCCAGTGTCACCTGCAAATAGTGAGGGACAAACTTTAACCTTACATATTCCTATGGGGATAACACCTCAAGGCATACACTGACATACAGTGGGTGGGGACTCTGGCTCACCTATTAGCCACACCCTGTGCCTCTGTAGTTGGCCATCACATTTGGGATGCTGCTATTCCTCAGGACAAAAGTGTCATGCACCAACCCAGGATACTTGGCAGTGACGTGGGAGATGTACTGGTCAGCCAGGCACACTATTTGCACATTCAATGAGTGGAAACTCTTCAGATTCCTGAACACCTGTTCATTCTGGCGGGGGGACTAATGCAATATGTGTACAGTCAGTCACCCCAATAATATTGGGGATATGGCCCATTGATTAGAATCCTTCCTTAACACTGGCCAAATCTTCCACTTGGGGGAAAACAATGTAACTGCACATGTGTTTCACCAGGGCAGACAGAACCCTTGCCAGCACGATTGAGAACATTGGTTGTGGCATTCCTGCTGCTAAGCCCACTGTCACTTGGAAAGAACCAGTTGCCAGGAAATGGAGCACTAATAGCACTTGTAAAAGAGGGGGAATCCCAGTGGGTATACGGATAGCTGATATCAGGTCAGGTTCCAGTTGGGCAAACAGCTCTGGGATTGTGGCCCTGACCAGTCTATAGGTGAGTATAACGTGCCTGTCCTCCAGCGTAGCCAAGTCCACAAGGGGTCTGTACATGGGGGTTTGTCTCCTCCTCCTATACATCCACAGTGATAGGTATCTAAGGGACACAAGAGTGAGTAGGCTGTCACAATTTGAACAATAGAACCACCACCTCAGTGTACATACAGCATCAATGTGATGGGACAGTGGGAATGGCAATGTATGTGCTGTTTTAGGCAATGATGCACTTATGGTTTATCTGATCATTGTCCACCACCATGAAATGGCAACCACCTGTCCTACATCTTGGGACAGGTGGAAGAGAGGTAACTCTGCCGACGTTAGGCGTTGTGGCGGAAGGCGGTCTTGCACCGCCGTGCAATTCCTCATTGGATAATATGAGGCTCTATGGAGTACAGTGGCCAATGGGGATCTGCGCCGGCGGTGTTTCCTGACTTTCCACAGGACGACACCTACACTGAGTGTGCTCTTGTGACCTGTGTCTGGGACATCCCGTGGCCCGTGTGACCAGGGAAAGGGCCCCTGCCTTCCCTTCGGAGGAGTTGGAGTGACTGGTGGATGGGGACCTACCTCAGTATAGACAGCTTTATGGGCCTCCAGACCAACAGGTGAGTACACCATGGGCATGATGCATGTGGGAAGAATGTATGGAGATGTGTGTGCAAGCATCATGTTATCAGGGGTAATGTCTGGTGGCAGTGTACATGGTAGGCCCCGGACGATGTGTGTGCCAATGGTGATGAAAACGGAATTGGTGGGCCATATGTGTGACAGGCAGGATGGTATGGTTAATGGCGTCCTCCTGTCTGTGTTTCCTCTGCAGGTCAGTGCCCATTAGAAGAAGGGATTGTGGCATGCCATCACCAAGGACGTGCGGACCCTGGGGTTACAGCATGCGGAGCACCCACTGCAGGAAAAGTGGGAGGAACTGAGATGCTGGGCACAGAAGACCACAGTGGCCCAGCTGGGGATGGCCTCCCAATGAGAACCTGACCCCACTGATGGCCCGCATAATGGCGGTGGCTTACCCAGAGCTGGATGGGCGCTTGAGGGCATCACAACGGCCACAAGGGGGTGAGTACAGTAGGGTATTACTACAATAATTGGTAGGTGGCATGGGATCCGGATGCTGCATGTGAGTTAGTGGGTGCCCCTTAATTCCAGACCAGACATTACAGCATGATCCAGCTCAAGGGTAATAGGTGTATGGTAAATGCAGGTAACCTAGCTTGTTTGCAATCCATGTCAGTCAGGGCTTAGTGGGTCCCAGGAGAGGTGCTGTTGGCGGTGTTTGGCCCTCATCTTGCTGTGGCATCTAGCCAAATCAATGGAAGTGCAATGCATAGTGCTCAATGCTGAACCCTGTGTGTGACGGTTCTGTGTATGCCAACTGTGCTGTTAGTGCTGTAATTGACCCAGTGTTCCCTTTCTCTCTCTCTCTCTCCCCTTTTTTCTTCTGTCATCCTGTCCATGTGTGCATTAGCATCATCTAGTGGAGGAGCAGGGGCACCAGCGACAGAGGGAGCTGCATCCCACAGGACCCAGGAGGCAGGGTCCACCGTCGCGGAGGGAACCAGTGGGATGGAGGGTGAGGGGAGCACCACGCGGAAACAGGAGGTGACAACAGATACTCAGATACCTCCTCTGATGGAAGCTCCTTGGTGGTGGCGGACACCTCTGTGACCACCCCAGCTGCAGGTACAGCCACTACCCTGTACCAGCACCGCCCTCCCAGTAGCCCTTCAGCAAGTTGCCTGTGCCCACTCACCCAGGAGGGTGGGCATCTCCTTCGCCCCAGGCACTTCGGGCCCTGCCCCAGTGAGCTCTGCTGCCCTGAGTAAGGAGGCTATTGACCTCCTGAGATCCATCTCTGTAGGACAGGCAACCATTGTGAATGCCATCCAGGGGCTGGCACCCCAGATGCAGCAATGCAATGCATTCCTGGAGGGCACTCTGGATTGGCGGCCCAACCGAGATCGATTCATGCTCTGGCCTCCTCTCTGATGACAACCATTGTCCCTGTTCCTACCGTCCCCCCTCCAACTACCACCTCCCAGTCCCAGTCTCCTCAACCCAACCCATCCCATGCGCACATACAGACGAGCATGCACACAGAACATAACACAAGAGTGGCACAGTCAAACACAGGCACCACACTTCAGCCCACAAGCACTGATGCAAACACCAGACAGTCGCACACACAACTATATTCACTGCCTCCACCGTCATCACCACACCAAGCACACCTCACTTGCAGACACCTCCACAACATCCATCCACGCATCCCATATGTCCTCTCCCACCCTGTCTGTCTGTCCCCAAAGGACACAAATGCAGGCACTCAGACACCCATCAGCCATCCACCTCACAGCAGCACACCGCCCATGCACCTGCATCCAAGTCCAGCAGACATACTCCTCCAACAACCACTCCCTCAACCTCCACTCCCATCTCTCCTCCCTCATCCCACCCAACTGTCCCTAAGAAGCTTTTCCTTGCCCAACTTAACCTCTTCTCTCCCCCTTCCTCCCCTGCCCATATGAGCAGGGTCCCAGCGACCCAGCCCAGCACCTCAGCCAAACAGTCCACGGGGACAGTGGAGGAACCTCCTAGTTGTGGAGGCAAAACAGTGAAGGATCCCACTCCACCAGCCAGGAAGGGGAAGGATCCCACGCCAACGGCCAAGAAGGGGAAGGATCCCACTCTAACAGCCAGGAAGGGGAAGGATCCCACTTCAACAGCCAGGAAGGGGAAGGATCCCACACTAACAGCCAGGAAGGGAAAGGATCCAACTCCAACAGCCAGGACAGGGAAGAAGCCCTCACCTCCTGCCATGAAAGTGGAGAAGCACTCACCTCCAGCTGCCACACAGAAGGCCTCACCTCCAAAGGAGGCTGCCCAGGAGGTATCTTTCACAGCTGAGACACAGCAGCCCTCACCTCCAGCAGAGGCTGCTCAGGAGGAACCTTCCACAGCTGAGACACAGAAGCCCTCACCTTCTGCAGAGGCTGCCAAGGAGGCACCTTCCACAGCTGAGACACAGCAGCCCTTATCTCCAACAGAGGCTGGCAGAGTATCACCACCACCAGTGGTCATGTAACCCTCACCTCCAGCTGAGACGGCGCAGCCCTCCCCTCCAGCAGCGGACATGTAGGCCACCCTTCAGAGACTGCTGTGCAAGGAGCCCCATCCAGAAGCAGTGGGTGTGTTTCCCACCTGAGAGACTGTGACATTGCACTCCCCAGCAAAGGAAAAGGGAGTGGAGCCCCCTCCAGAACCAGTGGGCAAGTTCCTAATTTCTGTAGAGGTGCCCCCCCTTCCCCTTGAAGTGCCTGTCCACTTCAATAATGATGTCCCTGCACAGTTCTATGAGGATGTCATCAGGAGACAAGTTTGGCCTTGGACTGTGCCCTGTGGCCACGTGAGCCCTTAGTACTTTGGACTGGGCATTGGCCCTTTGTGGACAGTTGTACATAGCTAGTTCATGTGGTGGGTTTTGCCTTGCTAATACATTTTCAGTACTTCCAAAATCTAGTCCTTGTTTTATCATGCCGTGTGTCGTGTGCCATTGGTTTATTTCTGCAGCTGGTTGTGTGTATGGTGTGTGTGTATCTGGTGTGTGTTGTGCATGTGTGTGTCACTCTCCTTTTCCTTCCTCCCTCCCTTGTGTGCTAGGCGGCTGTACTCACCGTCTTCGTCGGTGTTGGTGTTCCAGGTGGAGCATGGCATAGAAGAGCATCAGGAGACTTGCAGTTCCGGTTCCATGAAGGCGTTGTTTTTCTCTGTGTCTCTGATGGCGAGTCTTTGCTCTTCTGTGCAGTGCTCCTGCCAGGCTTTTGATGGCGTTGGTTTGGTCCCGGAAATCGTGGCAGATTGCAAGGTCATGAAATGGTGGGCGGTACCTTTGCTTCCGCCTGGCTGTTGTTGGCTACTACTGTGGTGAGTGGTGTCAACGCCTTGGCGGATGGTGTGGTACATTGGCTGTCTATGAGAGTTCTCACCGCCATGGTCATAATTTGGCAGTAATTACCACCAGCCTGGTGGCGGTATTTCCGCCACTTTATCACTCACCGTCAATGTCATAATGACCATCCTTTTATGTCTTTGTATTCTTAAGATCAAGTCATACGCACTAAAGCTACCATTTGTAAAAGGGACATAATGATCTCTTATGAGGATAACCCGCCTATCTGTATTGGGCATTATCACTGCAGGTCCATGCATTACCGTGTCTTGGGGTTTCTACTTTGATTACGAAGCATGGTTGGCTGCAGCATAGTGAACCACTGAGGAGTGGATATTATGATGGATACCTTATAAATCCTGTGATGCAAGCTAGCTTCTTTATCCACAGGCGGGTGAGTTGGAGGCTGTGATGCTTTGATTCTTTCTATTTAATGCCAATGGCTGCTGCAAAACAAAACATTATCTTTTTCAATATCTTGCTCACTCTTTCAACTGTAGCACTTTCCTGGTTTCTGCCATGATGGAAGGAGTGGGATTTGGGGAGAAACTCAAGGAGATTGTACATTTGTGGAGCACTGACTCCAGGTAATCTTTTGGGCAGCTGTGAGTGACTGATATTACATGGAATTTATTTGCTTTTCATCGTGGCCAAACATCTTCTTTCCTGCTAACTTCTCCACCCAAGCCTCTCTCTCCCTGCCATCTTACCCTCACACAAGTTATTCCTCTTCACCAGCAGGGAACCTCAATATGTGGTTTCGCTCTTCCATAATGCTAAAAACATACCTTTACCACTGCCATCTGTGAAGCCTCAGCTGCTGAATGCTGGAAGGCTTTATAAACAGCTGTCGTTCCAAACAACTGTTTTCTTAATTATCACCCCAGTAAACAGCATATTAAACTACTCTTACATTCTGCTAGTCAATCTCTCGAGTACCCCACTCCATCCACAGGGTATTCAATTTAGCAATTAGGATCCTCTTCAACCTCCACAGAAACACCCCCGTCTTCATTTAAGACACCAGGGTAGCTGGCTAACATGAAACCCTAAAACTCCATACATACTCCTCAAACTTGTAATCAGAACCTTAGGCAGTTCTCCCTACCTCTTTAATCTCATCAGCTCATTACACAAGACACGCCACTTCAGCAGAACAGCCAACCCAAACACCTATTGGGCCCCAGCAACTTAACAAGATGCAGGGTTATGACCACTTGATAGGTTGATGTTCTCTGCAACTTAGTGCCATAAAATCCCTGTCTGTACTTATAATGCTCTCAAAGCATAGCTAAAAAACTAGAACATTATAGTTACTAACATACATGTCCTCCATATGCCTTTAACCTCACGGACATCTAATGTTGTCACAGCCCTGTTTTTTTTAAAAAAAGTTAATATATGTCAAATACTCCAACAAACTGTTATTAGTTTTTGGCTCTTTTACCACATCCACCTCATGATGTACAATAATCATTACATTGATATACGGTCTCTCAGCTATTTACTGTACGTCTGCCACCAGAGCTAAACAAGAAAAAATATATGGACGTACAAATACCTCATACCTAGTCACTCAGGAACTTGCAAAGGTGGCAGTGAAGAGGGCTGTGAACTCTGTCTGAAGAAACATATATTCACTATTCCTAACAACTAATTGCACACAATAATATACCCTAAAAATGTCTGTTTACATTCGTGTGAGTGTCCATGTATGTTCCATGCTTGAAAGGTGGTTGCAGGCCATTTAAGTGAAATAACGCATGCCTCGTTGTTGGATTAGTCATTGCGACTTTGACTATGACTTGGTAGTATGTCACATCTGTCATGATGTGATTCCAGTACAGATATCCTTATACCAACTTTTTCTTTGCTAAACTAAACCATTGCGATTCATGGGATTTAACGGCATTGCTACCATTCATACATTCCTGATATTTATACCAGTGCTGTCTCTCTCCCACTTTCATTATGTAAAGCTCCCCATCATCCATGATGGGAAAGGGATGCTGAAGCTTATTGTATTGTTTTTCTTCTTCTGACAGCTAAAGTTGACTTGGATTAGAACTGCTATAAATACGTGATGCCTCAGTCTCCCAAACATAGACAGACTCTCATTTGCCACCTTGAAAATTGCATCTTTTTCACTTATATTTCATTTATCTGTGTAATTTTCTTCACAAAGTTGCAAAAGCAGCTTATTTATCTTTTTGTAAGCACTATGGAGCAGCTGTACAAACATTAGAAATACTGATTTCCTAATTGCGACTATCTCTGAATCACAATTAGTAAAATCTCTTTGCCTAATGTATGAACTACTTTTTTTCCCAAATAGCGGTTCCTAATGGGTCACAAATCGACCTACCCCATGAATATTAATGAAGTAGGTCGCAATTTGCGACCTATTAGGAATCGCAGCCATCACAGGTCTGGCGGCCCACTGAGGTCATTCGACCACCATGTTTACAATTGCTTTTTAATAAAGTAATCTTTTTTTTTCATGTGATGCGTTTAAAAAGAAATAAATACAACTTTGAAATTTCATTTTTCTAGATTAGGCAGTGGTCTGTCGGACCAATGCTGCCTCTTTAAAAAAAAAATCTACTTTCTCAAAGGGGAAGTGGTCCCAAGGGGACCTCTTCCCATTTGCAAATCGGTTACCAGGAGCTCTGGAGCAGGTGTTTTTAAACCCTAACAATTTGCAAAACACCGTACACCCTATTCAGCGATAAACCGACTCCGAGTAACAAAACCGGCCTCTAGTAACAAAATCTGCCACCTCTCTTTCAGCCTCGTGGAGAAATGCCCAATGTCCGTTACTGCCAGTCAAGTTTTGAACGCAATCCAACTTCACTTGATGCTGGAGGCCCAGTCCCTGCCATCCAATCAAAGTTGAGAAGGCATTTGGCCCAATGCACAAGACATTGTTACAGTAGCAAGATGCATGATGAACATATTTGCAACTGTGCATTAAAAGAACATGTTTTCAGATTTGCAACTTTAAATGTTGAGAGTGCAAAGATTGCATGAAAATGCTATGGTATATGAAAAAATACGTTTTGATTAGCAGTGTTGGTGAAACTTGTGAACTGTGCACTATGCATATAATCAGGAAAGAGCTTTCCAGATCAAACAGTCTTCTCTAAGATTTCGAAGACCTTGCATTGTGAAAAAAATGTTAAAAAAAAGTTTCAATATCATTGTGAGTGCACGGGTCACTTAGCAAAACCTTATTGCTTCTTTGCTGGTCCCTGGTAAGAGGCAGTTTTATTTGCAGGAAAACAGAAGCAAATCGTTTGTACCCGATGTGTAACGCACTAAACATTCTCTAGGATCAGCTTCTTCTGCATCTGGTTCTCTTATTTGAATTACCTGTCCTTGACCACTCATTCGGCACTAATATTTTGCATACGAAACCTGTTTGTTGATTTGCATGTTCCAGACATTTTCTGTCTGCCATTTTGATTCAGTTGCATTTTAGGCATGCACAAGGTATTGCAAGATTGACAGATGCAGCATCTCTTGCCCATTTCTAAGCTTTTCAACCAATCAGCATGTAGTGGTTCATCATGATCTGATGCAGAGGGATCATCAAACACAAAGCTTTTACACAGTCATATTGAGACAGTTAAGCTCTGTCGAGATAAACAAAAAAACTCTATTTCAATGTTCTCAAAAACTTTCAATGGCACTGGTTCCACCTGCATATGGTGTAGCAGCAAGCAATAAATGCCAGCGAAAATTGAATGGGAAATGCAGCGTCTTACACCTCTCTATAGCTTCCCTCCCTGACAAATCTGAATACACTTTAACAAACGTAATAAATGAACATAAACATTTTTATAAAGTTTCATGCAGGATCCTCAACATGAGGCAAAGTTATTTTCTACCAAAAATCACTTTTTATGTCTCTGCATACTATGCATTTTAATATAGTTACAGAATTACAGTATCTAGTTCTATCATATTGTAAACAATGTCTGCGCTGTTTAACATTAGTTGTTAAAGTAATAAGAATAAAACAAATAAATTACAGTTCCACTAGAACATAGCAGAAACATAACCACAGTATCAAACAGTCAAATATGAATTTGAATAGTACATAATAACCACACACAAAAAACGTACACTTTGCAATATCCTTCCTCAATTTAAAGACAAGAAACATATGGTCATATAGCACTGGGGGCAACTAGAATTCTGCATCAGTGGAGGGCCTAATTATGTGTCAGCATTGACTAAATTATATGGCCAGAAAAGCCAAAGTATATATGCCAAAATGCAGCACATTCTGTACCAGTATTATACCCTCTTGATTATCATTTTAACATCCACTGATTCTATCTGGGTAAAGTTTTCTCTGCAATGCATATAATAGAAGGAGCCTCTCTTTTATATGCATAATGCAAAGTTTACACGTTTAGCAACAGACCACGGCAATCAGCACCTAAAAGGTAACTAGTAGCAGGAAATTGGTGGAATATGTGGCAAGTCAGACCAATATATAGTGATACAGGAAAAAGCAACAGCCATGAAAACACCTAAACTCAGTGGCCCTGATTGTTATATAGACATGACTGTGTTGTCTATTTGCCATTCTGCCTTGTAGGAGAGTGCATCCTCAAGCCACGTTTTGATACTGGGTTTACAGGCAAATGATTGCAGCATACTGCTTTGTTAAAAAAAACGGTGAGGGTATTTCATGAACAGTCATGAAATGTGCATTTTGTTCTTTTTTAAATGATCAATCTATTTGTTATAGCCATGGTGGGTATCTTTTATCCTGCTTTAATGAAATGCTACCATGTGCAGCTCTCTATTTCCTGTCCACTGAGCAACAGAGATACCTCTGCAGGTGTGTGAGTTTAAGAGAAAGGATATCAATATTTTCACTTCAGTAAAAAGTGTTCATGTAGCAAGCAACCATGTGAGTAATCAATTAAACTAGCAACTGCTTGCACTGATCAGCATACTGCAAAGTGCTTGAACAATTGGTCAGTTTTACATTTTAACGAAGTAATTTCAATTTGTGGTGCACGGAATGACAGAGGAATTTCTGAGTAAGATTCAGAAGCTTGTAAGGCACTATTGACTCTTGGGTAGCCAGCTTTCCATTCTCCCTTCGCAAGACACTTTGTGCATGTGGACAAACATTGTGTGCATGGTCATATCAGAAGGTGTTTGTTGGGATGTAGCGTTCATTCTAAATCACCCTCTGCTATGTTAGTGCATCTTGAAAAATATAACTGGTCTAGAGCTTGATTACTACTGCAATTGAGTTCTAATCCATTTCCTACCTCCTCAAGCCTTGACAGCTTGCTATTAATGAACAGCTCTGGTACACAAATGAAGTCAAATAGTCTTATGCTTTGAAAATCCATTGGTCAATTTATGTAATATCACTCATACTGCCTAGTAACCAGCTACTGCCACCGGACTGCGTTATTTGGGTATGTTTTAGCCATGGGACTAGGAAACTTGACTTCTAATCTCAGCATTACTACGTCACCTACATTTTCCAAAAAATAATAAACATTGCATTGTAAAGCTGGGCAAAGCTCACACAGTGACATTTCTCTGGGAAGGGCAATCCATCCCACTCAAATTGTATAGTGGACTTGCCAGAAGCATGGAACACATAAACTTTGTTTTTAAATCCTGGTCTCCCATTTAAACAAATCATGTGCTCTTAGGCAGTCTGCTTTTGAACTTATTCCTCTGCTCCCTTTTAACAAACTGGTGAGAATTTTGAACCAGTATAAAAGCTGGTAATATGTGTATGGTTAAAAACATCACCAGACATTACTTGGAACATAATGGTAAATGAATACACTTTGCAGAATGTATCATTGTGATTCTGTCTTGGGTCTACTGTATTTACAAACTGATCCTAGGCATATCACACTAACCTTGTGCTATGTCCTCTAATCGAACAATATGTTAGCACTTTTAAACAGGATTACTGGAAGAAATAAACACTAGGAATCTACTCCCATGACATGCCCCTACAAGCTTTCCATTCACGCATTCGGGGCAGTCTGCATCTGCTTAGATGAAGGTGCTCCTGAAGCTGCAATGTGCAGGAATCCTCACGTGCTGCAGCTCCCCCTCCTAGCCACCATCAGGTACTTCTTTCACAGCTTCTTTAAGGATGAAAGAGTGACAGTTTATCTTTCTTTGAGAGGGTTTTAAATTACTAGGAACCTCGAAGACTTCACTCTCCCAGTGGACCCGATCACAAATCCCAATATCGTCTCCTTAGACATCATCCGTTCTCTTAAGCTCATATCAATGCATTCACCAGCACCTTAGGCAACATACATGACCACAAACTCGGCTATTTCCTACTCCTACCTGACCTGTCCAGACCCTCTACTTCTACTTGCAACGGCCAAGGCTGTCTGAAAAACATGCAAACAATGTAAACGGTGTCATGTCTAACTTCTACCTAAAAACCACATCCGAAACTAATAATGAAAGTAAGTCTCTTAAAGGACTACCAAGTATTCATGTAATCTTCTTCCCATCTTTTATCACACACAGCACAATAATTCACCAACATTATTCACCACTCCTAACATAGGAACCAGAAGCACCCCCACTGGAAAAACCAGACATATCTTCACATAATTTTCCCCTGGCATTCCCACTACCGTCTAACCATTCATACATCATTGAATTCATAAAAGCTTTCACCTATGGCGGTGATACACTCATCAATCATTAAATGCCTCTCTTCCAATGCCATTTTACCATTTCTCAACATCATGAACTAATCAGCTACCTTCCCATAACTTATAGGAACTGCATAACTTACCATTACTTGATCAATTGCACTGAGACGTTCCTCCTTTACAGGCCCCTCAATCAGCACTATTTTATGGGTAAAAATCTTGAAACAGTAATCAGTTTCAAACATCGACTATGACCTGCTACTCTATTTTTCCCGCACCATTACGTAACTGGTGGTGCCACATTATATATCTGTCTTGCATATGATCAACACCGGTTTGCTTGGAGCTAACAGGATCAGGATCAATTGTAAGATTTAGGCGTGGTCCTACTGTGTTCCCTGATGTCTGTGGGTACACACACACTGATTGGCCGCGTGAATCAGACAACTGTCTGCCCCTTCAATGCCTATATATTTCCTCCTTTGAAGAGTAGCAGTAGACCCAAAGTTGCTAGGTCGTTGAGGCCATGAGATATACATTTCTAGGTGCCTGTAAACAGTAACCCCAAAACTGGAGAACACATACACACTGGAATCCACTATTAAAATCTTATTTTCCTTACTCACAGGTTGGACCATTTATATTCATTATTTTTATCAACGGTTTTGAGTTCTCCATCTCTCGGTGACTTCGAGCAGTGCTTTAAGAGTTGCAATTTTTGTGGAAGGATTTCATACCTCTGTGTTTTATTTGGATTACCAACAGCACTCCATTCACTATCAGTTAATGATAATGAGCAAATTATATTGTCTGTAACATGGTTCCCCACTATTATAACTATATTCTGTATTTCATTGTGTTATTTTGCTGTATTATTGAGATATTATGATTTACATTGTTTAGTTACTGTTATTCTCTGTGCATATTTTATATATCCACGATATTACGAAAGGATTATTTTATGCTGATGATATTTAATCTTTACTGTAATTCCAATAAGTGTATTCTATTGTACCCAGTCATCTTTCAGTCACTTCCATTGACCAAAGCCTCGACTCCTCGACCAAGCTATAAGAGGGTAAAGGAGACTGGGAGCCCCTCCACCCTTACATCACCTACTGAGTACCAGTTCCTGATTGTAGGGACCAACTGCAATTTCACCTTTAATATTACTAGGTTGCCCATCCTCTGCAAGGTTTGGGATAGTAATTTTACTCTGACCATTTCCAAGTAGCAAGGGGTGATAAAGAGATTAGGTTTTCTTTTTGGTGCTTAAGAACAGCTTTGGTGATTTTGTAAACAGTTGTAGGCAGTCTGACTCTTATTCCCAATAAGCATAAGTACAGCTCTGATGGAAATGAAGGTGGATGGGGAAACTGCAAGATATCTATAATTTTCCAAATGCGCTTTTGAAACAACACTTTTCCAAAATGAGCTA
The DNA here is from genome assembly GCF_031143425.1 of Pleurodeles waltl. Classification (NCBI taxonomy): domain Eukaryota; kingdom Metazoa; phylum Chordata; class Amphibia; order Caudata; family Salamandridae; genus Pleurodeles; species Pleurodeles waltl. The sequence goes on along the minus strand of NC_090444.1, from coordinate 628,756,323 downwards.
CTACTAAATCTGCAGCCACTAGCAAATAAATCTGTGAGGAAGTGGGCTCTGATCTGTACAAAGCATTATTTTTCTTTTGAACCTCATAGGCTGTGGAGCTCTACAAAAATTGTCCCCAATGCAGCCTCATTCACTGCATTTAAACAGCTTTGACTTGTGCCACCAATACCCGCCTATTTAAATTAGGTCTACTGCTGAACAGCTGGGTTAGGGGACTCTGTGCAGGTTACACATAAACATATGTACCTCCACATGTGCACCTGTGCCAGCTTTTGTGAGAATCAGCTTTGTATCTGCTCAAAGGTAACCTGGCTCTTTGAGCAGTAGCACCTCCCCTCCACCCCCAGCGCCTTGAGACCCTTCCGGGTGAGTAGCGCGCTTAAAACATTTACTGATTGATTGAACATGTGCCCTGTCACCAGCCCAACGTATGGCCTGGTTAGGTCTAATAATTCAATTGGTAATCCAAATAAAAATGTCACTTCTTTTTGGCTGACGTGTAAATCTGTAATGTTTTAGCGGGAATTACTCTTTGAATAAAATATACTTAACAATCAGCTTTTGATTGGTACAAAGCAGAAAAGCTATTGCTGTGAAATTTCCTATAAATGCCTGGGTCCAAATGAATATTCATTTTCAGAGAGGAACTATATGCTTTCAATACTGTATTTTGAAATTTGAAGTGTCCTCAAGCAATCTTCAATGTGATTCAGGTGCAAACTACCCTGCTGGACCAAGTTAAATGATCTGCTGTGAGTTAGCAGTTTAAAGACTCCATTTGAGCAATCATCCCACTATGAGGAATTAGTCTTTGTCCTAGGACCATAGGAAGCAAAGGGTCAGGGGAGAAATCTCTATAACATGATTGCTGCCACTTTCTATGTTTTACTCACAGAGGTAAACTGGGAGCTGCCAAAACCCAGAAACCAGTCACCTCAGGGGTTCCCTTAGAAGTATTGGCAGGAAAAATCCAGTTCTGGCTGGGAGGAGTCAGGCTAGGAGAAGAGGTCTCCCTGAACCTTGGTTGAATTCACCACCTTGAAAATGTCCATAATGCTGTGCATAAGGTTTGGCTAGCCTGTGGGATGTTCTCAGGAAGTGTCAATTAGGGGTGGTAGCCTAATGTGACATCTCTAGGTTGGATAGGGACATCCAGCATCTAGAACTCTCTGACTTCTGTTTTAAATCATTGAACATGGAAAGAGACTTTGAGTAGAAACAGACAAGAACAGACCAGCTTGCTGATTAATCTTTATCTGGAGTGGAATGACTCTGGACTTGTGATTCCTGGGCTTCTATTGGACTGGTTCCAGAGCCAGAGTTGTATTGCCCCATACCCTCTTCTCAGGACAGTATAAGATAGACTTGCTGTGGACTTGCTGAGGAACCTGAAGGAAGGAGGTCCTCTTGAACATCAGTGGACTGGTCCTAGTTCAAGCTTCCACTGAACGTACAGGCATCCTGCAAGTAGCCTGGAGGAGTACATTTAGAAAAAAGAGGCTGCCTTCAGGGCTATGCAAGAAGACCCCAGACAAAAATACTACTAGGAGCTAGAACGGGAGAATACACCTGAAAGCTCTTTTCAACACACTGCTATAACAAAATAGAGAAGGAAGCAGTAGGGTCCAAGGGCTCTGAATAATTGAAAAGATACTGATCAGAAAAAAAAAACTAAATTGAGAAACCAAGAGTCTGCAAATCAATGAATACCCCTTCTGATTGGAGAACATCACCAGAAACAAGAAATAAAAAATCTATTCAGTATAGCCTAGCAAGGCTAGAGATCTCTCAATCGTGCCTAATCGTTTGTGAGCAGTACTGGGATTGAGCATGTTGGGGGCCATGGAGCTCAGGGGCACCCACTAATCACTCAGAAATGTCTGTGATAGAAGACAGGCAAAAACAGATTGTTGTTGAGCTACAAAAGCCCCACCCTAGCGGTATAGGCCCCATTGCCATCCATATGAAGTACCCTAGAAACCTCTGAGCCTGATTCAGAGGGCTTTGAGGAGCAAAGCCACCCTTGTGTCTGGACCATCACTTCACCCTCCTTTCCCTGCTGTATGAATAAGGAAAAGGGTGGCAGGGTACTGTGAAGTGTCCCCACCCAGCATTTAAGGTGTGAGTGCTTGGGTTTGGTCAGGAGCCCCCATTTGACCACAAGACTCAGGAGCACCTCATCACCACCTTCATCTGCATGTGAGTGCCCAAGGAGATAGAAGGGCATCTGTTCTACTCCCATCTCGGTCAGCACTTTAAAACAGGAAAACAAATCAACAAGGAAAATACTAGTGGCCCATGGCCAAATCAGAGCAGTTGTCTTGGGGTATAGGTTTTTCCCATAAATCCTAGTTAGAGCTTAGAGAAATTCCCACAGCAGGAGCAGTGGCACTACCCAAAGCATTGTTCTGAGTGTAGAGGGATTGCTAGAAGTGTCATAGGTCTCCACCAAAATCCGTGCACCGATTTCAAAAGTGGCATTAAGTGTTCTGCTGCTGAATTCATGAACCAAGAGAGGTTCTCACTGACTTCAAGCACTGCTACATCTGTGCTAGTTTATGAAGCTTTGGAGTGCATTGATCTCGACCCTGGAGTAGTCTGTCATTACTGTGAAACCTTGTTGAATTGTTGAAATACGACTGTACAGGAAATGCTCACTCTTTGTAATTAAAACCCCCATAGGAATGTCAGATTATTATTATAGCTCAAAATGAGCCCATATGTTGGTAACAATTCTAACATGCTTCCTATTACTAAAAGGGCTTATATTTTACTGTTACTGTTGTATAGTGATACCACATTAAAGCCAATATGCCTGAGGTTTTAGTAGTGCATATCATGTTTGTTTAGACATATATATGGGGTTATTGTGGGTTTGAGGGTTATGGCATACTGGGGTGTAAATAGTTAAATGTGTCTCCACCTTAGTGAGTCTAGTTGACATTTACAAGGTTATTTACCTTTTGTGTTCTTTCTTTATTGGGAACCTTCTGTAGTTTTTAATGTCTTTTAGAAGGCATTTTCATTTGTTCTTCCACTGCCTAGTCTGTATATATGTGTAATTGTGTGCACAGTGTTTAAATCTGTGTGTATTAAAGTACTTTTCTTATTTAAAAGAAACAATATGTAATAAAAATGGACTTATAAAGTTTTGTTTATTGTAGTGCTGAGTTCTGAGTCTCTAGTCCACAGCACTTCCCTGAGAAACCATTGGAATGTTCTGCCTTACTACCCTGAGTAAGTCTGCCTTACTACCCTGAGAGTCAAGTACTAAAAGGGTTTCTTGGTTCACAGACTCAGGTCCACAGTTTGTGTCTCGACTGGCTCCCAGTCGAAAAACTAATCACCTTCAATCTACTTACCCACACGTACAAGGCCATGGACAACCCAGGACCAGCCTACCTGAACCACCGTGTCTCCTTCCACACCAATGCCAGACCCCTCCGCTCTGCCTAGCTGGCCCGGGCCACCATCCCTCGAGTTCGTAAAACCACCGCCTGAGGACGATCCTTCACCTACATCGCAGCAAAGAGCTGGAACAACCGCCCCCTGCACCTCAGACAAATCCCATCACTCACCAACTTCAGGAAGAACCTTAAGAGTGGGTCTTTGGATGAGGTCCCCTCCCCCTGGCGCCTTGAGACCCTCACGGATGAGTAGCTGCACTTTAAAAAAACTGATTGATTGATTGAGAGGGAGCCAGGACACCAAAAGCAAGATATTCAAGTTGTTAATTCTGGGCTCAATAATGTTTCATTGCCATGGGAGCCTTCCAACCCAGAGTTCTAACAATGCCTGATTATACTGTGATGCCTTGCAATCTGTGTGAGAGGGCAGTTCGGACTATCTAGTCCGTACAGATTTATTTGCTTTTTGATCACCGGTTTTTCGACTTTTTACTATGAGGGAGTCTCATAGACTGGCACTCACGTGCAGTAAACTCATGGTAAAATGTACTGAGCGTGTTTACTACTGGTGCTGTATTTTTAAGACAAGGTTGCTGTGATGCTGCAAGGATAGGAGGCCCTGGGCTGGTTACACTTGATCGCCTGTGCAGGATGAGGGTTGTGCGTGGAAGACTCCTGTCATGTGCAGCCCAAGAACTGCACCCAGTTAGCCTAACCCAGAAAAGACAACGCAGAATGGGTGGTGACCTGGAATAGGCCTTATGATGTGGGTGTACACATATAAGGGATAGTCATTGTGCTCTACTCTCATGACTGTAGGATGCTCCATTATCTTCCAGTGGGAAAGGCTACCCTAGGGTGCCACTCCAGTTTCCTAGGGTCCTCAGAATCCAAAGTGGCACCAATGTATACTGTAACCTGTATGGAAAGAACATTACTGTGGGTTACAAAAGCATATCTGTACTGCTTATGAGTCATCCAGGAATGTTATCTTTTTCTGACTCCTCTCAGGATCAGGGCACAAACCTTTTGTGACCCTGCTGGACTGGATTAATTAATGTTCACTCCAGCTGTAGGATCAGGGTCCTCTTCCAGCTGTCATCCTGTGCCAGGAATCAGGCCTGCCCCAATCTGCTCAACAAGGGAGAGAACCCAAAACTCTGGAGCCAAGCAAAAAGGGGGACTCCTTTGAAGATTTGCTGGGGGGTGGCCCTGGCAGGGAATGTCAGGGAGGAGGGGAGCTGGGACCCACAGAGCACATGTGGCAACTGATTCCTGGGCGACTCCATTTTGAGCTATCCTAGAAGACCGTGCAGGAAGGTTGGGAGGGGTTGTAGAGGTGATGTGGCACATCAGGATAGGCCGGGGGCATATCCCTGGTGGACACTTCTGTCGCCACTGAAAACTGCAGAACACTGGGACTGGAGGAAGGCATCATGGACAATTGGAAAGAAGAACCCCCTGACTTCCCACTGGGGCAAGGAATAGGCCTCTGATTGACCCCAGAGAGGTATACAACAGGACCAGGTACACTGGGTCTCTTACTAGACCAGATGACCCCAGAGGGGTACTTCCAGGGACCAGGTACACTGGTTCACTTACTCTCCCAGAGGACCAAGTGAGAGAAAGACCAGGCTTCTGCGCAAGGAGTGTGTGCTGCCCAGAGACACACCCAAGTAAAATGCTAGCAGAGGGAGTTATTGAGACTGGGTCCCTACCAAGTTGGGGATCATTGAAGCCAAGAGGCCTGAAGAAAGTGCTCCAGGTGGCAAGGGTGGGCCTCCAGGAGCAAAAATGAGACAACAATTGTCAGAAGTGGGCCACAGGGCCCGAGTTATGGCAAGCGAAAGGCCGGCGTGAGTCATGAAGCAAGTGGGGCTCTGCTGCTATTCTGGACTGTGCTCCCAGGGTGGGCCAGGGCCCGGGGGGCTGCCCCTAAGAGCAGGAATCCGAGAGGGGGAAGCGGTGTTGCGCTTTCCCTGCAAAGCTGTGCAGGGACCCAGGACCCCATCCCTGGGGGCGACCATGAAGAAGAGTCCCATTGCGCTTCCTGTGAAGCCACACGGGGGCACAGAACTCCATCCCTGGGACCCGATGAAGATCCAAGACTGGGGGAGCACAGTTGCACCCCCCTGAAGGTGAGAGGGGACCCAGAACCCCATCCCTGGGCCCCCATGGCTGGAGGAAGGAGGGGAGAGTGCTACTTACTCTCCAGCGTGGCCCAGAAGGCCTCCGGACCACACACATCTACCTTCTGGAGAGGGCAGACCAAACTGAAGGGCCAGCAGCATGTAAAGGTGCTGGCCATGCGGGGAGCAGGTGGAAGCGCCCAGGGTTGGGCTTCCTGAGCCACTCTTCAAAAAACGAGGCCAGCAAGCTGGGTTTCCAGGTGGGGCTTGACACCCCAGAACAGAAAATGCACTGCATTGCAAGGCCACACCCATGAAAGAAAAATCAAAGAAACCGCCGTAGAGGCTCTCCCGAGGCAGCTGGAGAGCTACTCATCTCTTATGCATGGCACTCCCAGAGAAGCACCCCATGATGCCCTGTGGGGCCTGGTCCACATTTTTCCTCAACAACTGCTTGTTTTTGCCTTGTTATGACCCCAAGAGGATGGGGTCATCACCAACGGAAAGCAAAGGGATGGTTGGAACTGCAGGAGAGCACAGCTTCCCCCCAAAGAGGAATTCAAGCTTCCCCAACTTAGGTTGGGTGGGACCTGCAAATGATAACCCCTCAAGAGTTTTGCTGTACCTTCAAGAATTCCCCTGGCTGGAGCATTTGCTCTACAGTTGGCGGCGGGGGGGGAGGGGGGAGGGTTCCTTGTGTGGAAAAAGTATGGCTACTTTACTATCTCCTAGAAAAGTGTCATGTGACTGTTCAAATGGAAAGACACCCTCTAGGGCTGAAAGGTGGTAAATGCACAGTGGTATAGTTACACATGTGATGCCATTTAGGGGCTATCATTAAAGTGCAGTATTTTATGCTTAATGTTTTTAAAAGTGTATGACTTGAGGGTTGTGGTCCAAGATGTGCCATGTGCATTGTCATGTGGAAAGGGACCCTCTAATCATGAGGGATGGTATTACCCAATTGTGAATAACCAAGTGATGTCCTTTAGGGACTATGTTAAATGTACATCATTTTTATGCTGAATTCTTCAATGTGGAAAATTATGATACTTTTTCAACACCCTTTAGGGGTGTGGTTAGACTGCGGAATTCATGCTGAGAGTAATCGTAAGAGCACAAAACATTCCAAAATGCCTATACATGATTCTTGATAATGCTGTATTTGAGTAATGACATCCACTAGTGATCAAAGTATGTGTATTTATTGCCAGTAGTCAGTGCTCTCATTCTAAGTTATAGTCAGATATTGCACTGGAATACAAGTGAATGTTTTGCCATGTGGGTTGTTGGTCTATATCTCCCTTTGGGCGGGACAAGAAAAATAATGCGATCTCATACCAAAAGTAATCCCATCAGCTTGTTTATATGTGTAAATTGTTGCATAGTATTGAAAAGTGTGTGTGTAATAAATGTACTTTTTCTTTTTCAAAGAAATGCACCGTTTGGATAATCATTTATTGAGTGTTATTCTTGTGTACTTGTGAATGGTGGTTACTAGCCCACTCCACCTCCCTTGAGTAAGCCTTGGACTGCTCTGCAACGCTACCCTATGATAGTCAAGAGCTACAATGGGATGTTTGGTTCCCAGTGGTGGACAAGTGCAAACCCATTACTTGTGCAGGCCACACAACTAATGACCCACCTTCCAACGATCTGCTTTCTGTAGCTGTAGCTCTTTGAAGTTCATGCCTACTGTGATAGGGTTTTCAAACACTCCCAATCATGTCTCACCATTCCACACTGATGTACTGTTAATAGTTGTCTATGTACACTGGTTACAACAAAAGGGGTCATTTACAAATTAGTCAGGAGAGGACAAACTATTCTCCACCCTCCAGCTAGCAGATCACTCACATGAGAACATTCAACACAATTACTCTTGTTCTAAACTCCTTAAAATGGTCAACATTTGAGTCTCACTCAGCTTATAAATTATCATGTATCCGAAATAAAGTAATACTCCTTAATTCCCCACTGCCACCTTGCAGAAACACTGGAACTGTCCAGAAATTCTATAACCTAGGATGGAAATCTTAACTACTTCACAAAATATCTCATTTGAAAAAAAAATAGTCATCAAGCACCATATCTCAGGAAATGCACCTACGATAATAGATAACATACTTCAAATAGAAATCTTCAAAACCAAACATCACCTACTAAGCCTGCCACTCACTGTTTTGTGCCTGCTGATGATATAAAATATTTACTGTTGCTCTATCATTGTACTGACACCAATCACAAAAGTATAAAGCCTGTCATTCGCACCACTTCTAGGAATAGTATGTTGAATTCTTATTACTACTACAGCTGTGTGAAATTGCTTATTCATGTCTCTCAAAATTTCACGAATTTCCATGAAAGGTTCATGAAGTTACACTTTCATAGTCAAATCTGGTTTGCCAGTTTTTTATATCATATTTTGTGAGCATGCAGGCACCGCATTGTAAAAGGTCTTGTCAGGTAGCAGATGAAGACTTGTTCGAGCAGAAAATGTCTCTCAGCAAGACTTTTTATGTGAACCAGTCGTCTGCTGTTATGTCACCATATTTTATTTTAACATGAGGTGAACTTTTGGGTAAAAAAAATGTTACACAATACTATGTTATACCAAATTTCATAAAATGTGTTGACATTTAAATTAACATGAATTTCACCCAGGGCTCATGGCCGTTGATTCTCCAAAATGCCATGTGGAGTGGAACTGACCACATATACGTTGACCTTAATTACATCACACAAATCGACGTCATATAACCCCTGACAATTATTTTTTTCAGGAAGGCGTGTCACATGACCGTAACATCACAATTGAGGATTTACGTTAGATAGTATCACAAAGTAACGCCATTTTGCATTATGCTCTGCTTTGTATTATTTTGCATCGAGTGTGTTTCATGGATGATGCATGGGCATTCCCATGCAATCACTCATGGGTTTTGATGGAAATCTTTATTTACAATTATTAACAGACAAGAATTTGTGCCAAAATATTTTTATCTCCTCGAGGAGGGGTAAAGAAGAGAAATGTTTTAATTTTTTCTTGTCTTTCCAACTTTGCAGGCTTGCTGCATTGTACACCACACGTCCAATGTGGGAAAAGCCATAAAGCATAGTTTTTGCACTTGAAGGTGGCCCTTCCAGTGCAAAACCTATGCTTCAGAAAATGCACACATTTTGCACTCTGGCACAAGGGTATGGGTGTTGGTGCATGGCTGCCAAAAGAGCACCAGCACACGTGTTAGATGTGGCACATTTTTTTCTCTCCTCCTTTGACACAAGGCAGCAAAGCAACATTGTTGCAGAGTTAACTTATATTAAAGAATAGTAAACATAGGCCTCAGTCTCACACAATCTCACTACCTCTCATAAGGATCCCACTCACTTTCACTCACACACACATGCTTACACATTCCAAAACAATTTCTCTTACTTACTCACATCCTTGTCTGCAAGCATGTAGACTTTAAAACCAATTTTATTTACCACGGCCGCCACCATAGGTCATAAGTGTGCTCCATTTTTTTTGTAACACTAATAGTGAACGAAAGAATATTATTATTCCTTATTAGTATGATGAAAAACAGGCATGCAATAACGAATCCAGAGCCACCCCCCCTCCCATGTTCTTGCCACTGATTTTGCCACCACTGGGGCCAGGAGCCGTAAAAGCAGTGCTGTGGATTGCAGTTGCGATCCTAGATGACTCCAAATGACCTCCATGTCGGGCCTAATAACCACGCAAAGGGCCAAATGAGATTGGGTATCTCCTTCATGTATTAATCACACTCTCACCCTATCCACTTTCTCACAACTCTTTCTTATTGCAATTTTATATCTTGACGTTCTGTTGTTTGCCATATATGTGTATTTACTGCTGACTAAAATGTATACATCTTTTAAATACTATGGGATTATGATGATGCCAACTGCAAATGCATGTGCCTCTCACTTGCCCAACTACAGCATTTATTGTGACATTTGTTTCTACTTGCAAATGTTGTTCAAGTACCTATCCTATTACCCTTTGTTATAAAGTACTGTTTCAGACTTAGGATCTGGCACCACTATATCAAAAACTATAACATAAATAAAATAATACAATAAAAAAGAGGGAGGTCGTGAACGCAAACTAGCTTAGCTAGCTGCAGGTATGCATGCAGAGTAAAAGCAGATTCAAGAATTTATGTCAAAGTTAATACTTTTTTATTGCTAAAGATTTTAAAACAACTGGAATTATGAAAACATATAGCCAGTTTAGCTCTGGTTATTTCATGAACAAGTGTTCTCTGGTGACTAAATCCATATCAATGCAATTTACATCTCTTAGAAATGGGGTATTTGGTTGGCAGTCAGGTTACCCTCTGACCAAGCAAAAGCCCTCACTCTAGTCAGGGTAAGTCAAACACAATCCAAGATTATCCTGTGCCCACCCTCTGGTAGCTTGGCGCGAGCAGTCAGGCTTAACTTAGAAGGCAATGTGTAAAGTATTTGTGCAATAAATCATACAATACCACCATATAGCACCATAAAAATACACCACACAGTGTTTAGAAAAATATATAATATTTATCAGGATAATTGTAGGTCAAAACGAATAAAGTTGCAATGTGAATTTGTAGAGATATCACTGAAAAGTGATATAAAGGGGGTTATTCCAACTTTGGAGGAGGTGGTAATCCGTCCCAAATGTGACGGATTTACCACCAGCCGTATTACGAGTTCCATAGGATATAATGGACTCGTAATACGGCTGGTGGTATATCCGTCACTTTACCGTCACTTTTGGGACGGATTACCACTTCCTCCAAAGTTGGAATAACCCCCAAAGTGTCTTAAGTCTTTAAAAAGCAAACAAAGTCTCTTTCAAGCACAAAGTACCTGGTTTGGAGTGGAAAATCTCCTCAGGGGGCACAGAAGAAGAGATGCGTGGAAAAACGGTGTGTGCATCGATTTCTCCCCAGCACACACGGACTTGCGTCGTTATTTTTCACGCGGGGAAGTCGTGCGTCGTTTTCCGGCGCGCGGACAGTCTCTTTCTGTGGATCGCAGGGATTACCGATGTCCCGGGTCTGTGCGTGGATTCTCCTGCTTGTTTTCCGGCTGCGCGTCGTTCTGCAGGGCTGCGCGTCGAAGTTTCGCTCTCACGGCAGGCGTTGCGTCGATTTCTCCTCTGGAGGTCGGGCGGCGTTGTCCTTGCGAGGCCGTGCGTCGAAGTTCCGGTCGTCCCAAAGACGTCGCATCGATCAGCTTCTGTGTGCGGCGTTTTTCATGCCGCGGAACAAGCTGTGCGTCGAAAATTTCGGCGCACGAAGCGTCCAAGTGAAAAAGAGAAGTCTTTTTGGTCCTGAGACTTCAGGGAACAGGAGGCAAGCTCTATCCAAACCCTTGGAGAGCACTTTCACAGCCAGACAAGAGTTCAGCAAGGCAGCAGGGCAACAGCAAGGCAGCAGTCCTTTGTAGAAAGCAGTCAGGTGAGTCCTTTAGGCAGCCAGGCAGTTTTTCTTGGCAGGATGCAGGTTCTGGTTCAGGTTTCTTCTCCAGCAAGTGTCTGATAAGGTAGGGCAGAGGCCCTGTTTTATACCCAAATGTGCCTTTGAAGTGGGGGAGACTTCAAAGAGTGGCAAAGAAGTGCACCAGGTCCCCTTTCAGTTCAATCCTGTCTGCCAGGGTCCCAGTAAGGGGTGTGGCAGTCCTTTGTGTGAGAGCAGGCCCTCCACCCTCCCAGCCCATGAAGACCCATTCAAAATGCAGATGTATGCAAGTGAGGCTGAGTACCCTGTGTTTGGGGTGTGTCTGAGTGAATGCACAAGGAGCTGTCAACTTAGCCCAGCCAGACGTGGATTGTAAGGCACAGAAAGATTTAAGTGCAAAGAAATGCTCACTTTCTAAAAGTGGCATTTCTAGAATAGTAATATTAAATCCAATTTCACCAGTCAGCAGGATTTTATATTACCATTCTGGCCATACTAAATATGACCTTCCTACTCCTTTCAGATCAGCAGCTACCACTTCGATACTGTATGAGGGCAGCCCCAAGGTTAGCCTCTGAAGGGAGCAGGCCTCACAGTAGTGCAAAAACGAATTGAGGAGTTTTAAACTACCAGGACATGTAAACTACACAGGTACATGTCCTGCCTTTCACCCACCCTGCTTTAGGGGTTACCTAGGGCACACATTAGAGGTGACTTATATGTGGAGAAAGGGGAGGTTTAGGCTTGGCAAGTACTTTTAAATGCCAAGTCGAGGTGACAGTGAAACTGCACACACAGGCCTTACAATGGCAGGCCTGAGACAAGGAGAAGGGGCTACTTAGGTGGGTGGCACAACCAGTGCTGCAGGCCCACTAGTAGCATTTAATCTACCGGCCCTAGGCACATAGAGTGCAGATTACTAGGGATTAATAAGTAAATTAAATAGTCCAATCCGGTATGATTCAAGGTTACCATGTTTTAAGGGAGAGAGCATATGCACTTTAGCACTGGTTAGCAGTGGTAAAGTGCGCAGAGTCTAAAAGCCAGCAAAAACAGTGTCCAAAAAGTGGAGGGAGGCAGGCAAAAAGTTAGGGGTGAACACCCTAAGGCTGTCCGATCGTAACAAGAAGAAAAATCACATATATTTCCATCTAGGCCAGGAAAACAAAAAAAAGGAGAAATGTTTGGAATAACAATAACAAGAAAAAAACACATTGCATCTTGGCCCAAAACCTTATTATGTTACACCAGTTAAATCAAATCACTCGAGCACCCAGTTATTAAGACTGAATTATTCAGTGATTAAAGTAGTTCTTAGATTAAGCATATCTTGCCTGTTAGAAATACTATTATGGTAGAAAAGAATGATAGTGCAATATGCCTCCCAAATCAGCTCCCCACAAGTAGGGGTGGGAGGAACTCAGAGTTTCACTAAGTGGTATTCCACGGAGTTACATAAAAACTCCAAGAGATTCCACAGAGTTCCATCAACGGGCATAAATATGCATGACGCATTACTCCTGCTGCAAATTAGCACCAGTAGCATGAGCTGCGCTGGAATAAACAGCGCCATGCTCTGCATCAGAGTGAAATGTCCTTTGCATTGACTTTGATGATGCTTGAATAGAAAATCTACTTGAGTGGCACGAAATCTACTAGAGAAACAGCCTTCTGACCACGACCTCTTGCGACCACCTGCAATTCCGTCCATTAGAAAATGGAGCTATGGGACAACAAAAATCACTCCCATTCCTGGAGCCTGGAGGGATAAAAGCCACATTGCAGTTGGCAAAATATGGCCACAACTCCCCATTACATTCCACCCACCCATACCTACAAGGCCACAAGATGAGGACAGTCTCAAGACTATGCTATCCCATCCTTCCTAGTAATATATTCTTTTGGTGTGGATTGCATAATTACCATTAGTGTCTCTGCATAGCTTACACAGAAAAGTTTGCACAAGAAATGAGATGTAAAAAGTTGCAAACATAGATTAGACTCTTTGTACCTGGTCAATCATTTAGCTGTAAGTGATGAAGAATCTGGTCATGGAAAGTGATCTGTAAGCTAAGCTACGTTATGAACGTGTTTTTAAATAGCTTCATATTCATGGTGAAGTCTAGAGTTCTACACTCATCTTGTTATGCATATATTTTGGGGAAGTTTCCAGTATCAGTTGTGGTGGATATTGCTTTCATAGGAGGGCTTTAGCATAAAGTAATGCATTTGTGTCTGAATATTCACTAGAGTGCTGTCACAACAGTGGTTATCTACTGTAAGATGAGCTTGCTACCATCCCTTCTGCTGCCTCCTCGGGTCTCCAGAAGCATGAGCACAGCAGTAGAAAGTTGTTTGAACACTTCTTCTGTCTTTTGTTACCTCTCCCGAGTCTTCATATACCCGGAGAACACAGAACACTGGTGTTGTTCTGCATGCCACAACCACCTTCTTCACAGTCAGCAGGAGTCTCTGCAGCTGCGCAGACTTCCAGCTCTCACAGAGCAGCTGTCAGTGTGGTGGGTGGGTGCACAAAAGGTTGTGGGTGGCAGGCGACCAGTTAATTGTTTCTGTTAGTTTGGGTTTGGGGGGTCGTACAGATAGTGGTGGGTGGGCAGAAAGAGGCCTGTAAAAAAGTTTATAGGCAGGTGGGAGTATGTTGAGGCTGCTGAGGGTGGGTGGTAGGATGGCAGTTTGTTGTAACCTTTTTTTAATACATGTTGTGTATGAGACCTCCATTTACTCCGCTGCACCTGTCTATATCTTAGAGGCAGGGGCAGATGATTTGGGGGTGCCATATACAAAATAAATTTAAAGATGGGTAAATTGTGAATAAATAGAGTTTTATTCACTTTGAGGTTCCAAGTGACATTTTGAGACAGTGGATTCTTAGTTGAGGTTGACGTAGTCCTCTTCAAGCATAATGGCACTATTCATTAATAAGTCTAGTTAGATATCAATAAGTTAAACCTAAGATCAACCCTTGGTAGCTGTAGTAAAGAATAAACTGGCTTAATTTAGGATAAATGTGCAAAGCATATATCAGTACCAAAACAGTTAAAAAGTAGAAAATGCAATGTAATAGAAATCTCACTCCAATTTATAGAAAAACCTTAATGAGCAAATAGTCACCAAAATTACAAAAAATAGAAGTAGGGAACCTGAGATATGATTTTTGGAACTTCTAGATAATTCTAGCACACCACACAAAAAAGCACAAATTGCCAATCGCTGTTATTTGGTTGTGCTAGACCGAATCAAAGTCTAAAGTTAAGGATGACTGTCTTGAAGCACAGTTCAGATATAGGGACCAGGTTTGTCTTGGTGGAAAGTTTACTTTCAGACTTAGTTGTTTTTCCAGAGAAAAGTTCATGTTGACTAGGTCAGCGGGGGGGAATCAGGGTGCAGTCTAAATCCAAAGAGAGGTTTGTCCATGTCAGACAGCTGAACCATGGGTCCTTGGTGGGACCCTTGCTCTGTCGGGAAATTCAAGGCTCTCAACATTGAAGTTGAGAATACTTCAAGTGGGTGAAGCCGGAAGTTGAGGCCCAGGAAGGCTGCTTCATCTTCAGAGTGCTACTCAGCATTTGTGAAGTCTTCTACTTTTCTTAGAAACATTTCTGAAAGTCAGGATACTTTCAGCAGGGCAACCCAGCAAGTTTAGTCTGACCAGCAGTTGAACTTTGGTGGCTGTGGCTCAGCAACTGTCCGGTGCTGGTCTCTGGTCCTTTCTGAGAAAAGTTCAGAAAAAGTGCCAGTCTTGCAATGTCAGAGGAGTAAAGAGTACACTCTAACATCACCCAAGGGTCTAGGACTTTTTGTGCACCACTTGGGGATTAGGACTTAATCTCCTAGAGCCACCAGCACGTTTCATGGCATATCTAGTTGGAACTGGTCAGTGTGTCTCAGCAGAGACTCGGGCTTCTTGCAGCTTTTGTGTTCCAAGAGATGAAAAGGAGGCTAGCCAACTTGCACTTGGGATCCACACTTCCGTCCTGAGTACAATTAGGAGCAGGTCCAGCTCTCAGGGTCTCGCATCACAGGTTCACCAGCAGGCCCCTCCTTCTTCTGTCTCCTACAGGTGTGGATGTGTTCTGAAGAATGTTTCGAGAGATGCCACTTTTATGCCTGGCACACACTGGTGGGTGGGGGAGACACACTGACAAACAGGGGAAAAGTTTCAGGGACAACCCTACCCACTTTGACATAATTTCTTCTGGGTTTGGCCTCTAACAATCCCACAGCACATGCTGTGCCAAAATCCATCATGGCAGAACCTTTTTTCCCTTCTAGGCAGGGCTCTGGGCACACCTCTGAGGTGTGTCTAGAGAAATGAACACCCTCCACACAAACCAGTTCTGAAACAGGTTTTCCCTCCACTGGGGTTGATGCCATCCTACCTACCTGGAAAACGGAAAGGGCAGGCCTAGGTGTGAGTTACATCTGCCTGTGACAGTGGATGCTCCTTTGAGGCTTGTCCAGTTGGTTAGCACATCCCCCAGGTCACCCTACCAGGAGAAAGTCACACCTCCCCCCACCGAGGCTCTTTTTTTCCTTTTCCTGGGAAGCCATTCATGCTCCTTTGTAGGGGCTGCCAGGGATTAACTCTGAAAAGGCTACCAGAGGCCCTAGGAAGAAAAATTCTGAGTTTCTAAAGTCACTATTTCTAAAATAGACAAAATTCGACTTTGACATTACGTGGGTTTTGTTTAATTGTACAAATGAGTGTTTGAAGTATACCCCTAGCTAGGGCCAATATGAAGTTAGTTTTATTAAGTGTAATAAATTAATTTGTTTCTTTCCAGGGTACAGCCAGCCTTGGTACAGTGGAAAATGGTTTTGCTGCCTTTTCTTACTGTATGGACATGGTGAACATAAATACATATGTCCTACCTTTAAGTATCATGCACCCTGCCTTAGGGCTGGTAAGGTCTTATTTAGGGGTGACGGTGCTATTTAAAAGGAAGGTATAGGTCTGGAAAAGGGTGAATATAACAGGTCAAAATGGCAGTTTTAAATCTGTCATGTTAGGCTGCTATGGCAAGCCTATAGTCTTGTTTTACATTGTTATTTTAGTAGTAGCACAATAAGTGCTACAGTCCACTGTTAATATTTACCTTACAGACCGCGGGGTACACAGTATACTGTATACTAGAGTCTTATATATCGAGTAGATGTAGAAAACTGGATTTTCACCATTTTGACCGAAGCATGATTACGAGAGCCACAGTGGGAACAGTCGAAAACCAACTGCATTAGACCAAACATGCAAAAAGCGACCTTTAGATACAGTATAGAAATGAAGGATTGTGAAGTCTAAGGGAAATGTAGCACATTTCGAACAATGATAAATCTAACAGTAGCATTTTTGGCGCTGAACTGTTAACTATTCACTCTGCTGGTTGACAGGTCCAAGACTCAGAATCACTCAAACTGCTTGGATCAAGTTCCATTGATCTCAAGATAGGGATGAAGAGGTTTGTAAACTGAATTACCTATAAAATAAGTGTTGACACTACCAAGAGGGACTAAGGATGGAAATTAAGATAGGTCTGGGATGGGGTGAGGAGGGATTGCTTCACGTGCAATCAACCTCATGGGACTTGCTCAGTGTATTCTACAATAATCACCACTTCTTCCCAGCCCACATTGCGTATTTGTTGTGCCTGTTTCCCAAAGTTTGCTAGAGATAAGCAAGTGGAAGAAAAATGCAATGATTTCTAAAGCAACTCACTATGGAGGAAGTACGTATTAGTGGTGGGGCCAACAACTAAAGACTTTTAAATCACTGTGATCTTACGCAAACTGCATTCAAATTCAAAGGTAAATACTGCATCTCATATCTGGGACAAAGCAAATGTGATCTTGTGTTGTTCATGTTTCCATTGACAATCCCCCCTCTCAACCAACTACAAGTCACACCCTATTCCTAGAACACCCACCCGCATCATTTATATACTTCGGGGCTATCTCCCCCTCAAATGCCTGCTATGCATGGAAAAGGCATCTTTATTCAAACACAATCGGTTTCAAACAGCCTGAGGGCTCTCATCTTAGTTGTATACTCCCTCACTAATGGAAGTGAAGTAAAATAGTGTCTCAAAGTCTACTGCACATCGTGTGTGATCTTTTATAGGGCTACAGTTTGCCACTATTTGCTACCCGTGGTGAAACGTGTGCGGAATGAGGTGGTGAGATTGGCCGCACCGAGAATGCGGTAATGAGGCCATTGTTAATCATACTTCCTCTCCGTGCGAAGCAGTGACTGTGCGCAGAAACATGTTTAAGGGGATTTCTCAGTCGGTGCCCCACCAAGCAATGTAATGTTGAATGCTTTTCCAACATGTTTTTAAAGTAATACAAAGCAAAGCAGAACAAATGCATCTGCTCTCAATATGCCATCTGCGTCGAAGTGTTTTGAAATTAATTAGCACCTAGTAAATGCAATTGATGGATCAGTGGCCACATAATTATAACGGGTCGATTACAGCAGTAAATGGAAAGGTGTGTTTTTATTATTTCTGGAACAAGCATACAAAGTGCACCTTTTCTTTGGCAAAATGAATAATTTATGCCACACAAGGAAGGAAGCGCCCAGTATTTAACCTTTCTCTGACGTGTGAAATATGTCATTTGTATTTCCTTCATAATTTCCTGCTCATGAAACATAAGAGTTAGTTTCGAGTTTAAAGCAGGAATACGAGAGCCATGTCAATTTATTTCACACATCACATAACATTCAAAGATACCGTTGACCAGGGAATCTTTAACCTAAGACATCAGCTTTGTGAATTGCTCCAAAAACCACATTGTAGCATGTAAGGACACCATAATTCATTTTCTTGAGAGAGACCTATGCCCCAATCCAATGCACTATGCTGCATCGAATGTCTATAATGTTTTCAGTCACGCTGTTGCCCAGATACAAGGCCAGGTGCACTATACGTTTCTGTGGGTTCTTGCACGAAGCCTAGGGGTATTGTTCAGCGCGAATACAGTACCAATCAACTTTCCTTTACTGAATATATTTAGCATCAAAATGTTAAGATGAACACAACACCAGCCGGATCTGCACTGTGCGATGCTAGACCCACGATAATAAAGGCAAAGCAGTTAAAGAGTGCGCAACCAGTGCAAGCAGTACCTGATTTCATTGAAAATTACATCTACTAATATAGTGCGACCTAGCATTACATTCACTCCTAGCAGTAAACGAAACCAGGCGCAAACAATGGGCACGTGGACTAATGAGTGCTTTTCAATAGTGTAAGGTGTAATTTCCTGAAAGTTTTACATTTTACTCTACTTACCTCGGAGTTGCTAGTCAGGATATCATTGTACAGAAATAGCGACATAAATATGTCATAAATATTTTTCATAAAATTGATATCCCATTGGGTGTAGATTTTGTTTTATTGATTCCAATGTGATGAAGTTCGTACATTATACTTAGGAGACACTATTTTGCCAGACACTATTAAGACAAGGATATTCTGGAGCCATAACTACAGATGGCCGTTAGGTTCTTGTACACATTTGTAGAGGAGACTGTAAATTAAATACAAATCCGAGCAAGACATTGCCCTGTCACCTTGGTGCCATGGCGCATTTCTTGGTTTCGTACTAGCGGCGTGTCTGATGGCTTAATTCGCTGTAAATAAACGTCTGCACACATTTTCCCCAATGGAGCTGATGTGTGTTTGTATACAAAAGCTTTTGTTAGCACTTTTTTTGTTAAGTGCCTCTTAACTTTTAATGCCTTCGACTTACATTCCAAAACAGCAGGCACTCAGTTCTGCATTACAAGGGTACCTTTTCTGTGAAGTGACTTAGCTTTCTGCATCACTGCTAGCTCTAAAATCTGATTCCTGGTACCATAAAGTTGCTTCCTAACAAAGCTTAGGCCTTTCTTTGCTATTGTTAGGCAATAGACCCTACAAGTAGTACCTTATCAGGCGAAAGGAGTAACACTAGGACAGAACAATCTAGATAAGCCTAACCTGGGCTCTGTTTGCCTTCACTGATCCTTTGCACAGCTTAATATTGATCAATGGGAGCTGTGTTTTTGCTTGAAACGTTGTTAGCTCTCTCTTGCCAACAGCAGAAGCGCTGTCACTGCAAGGGGTATTGTTTTCAATAAAGGGCTTGGAGCTCACCAATTGCTTCCCTTTAGTTGACTCCTATGTCATTCTTCTTTGCTGCCTCCTAATTTGGCAGCGTGTGTAGGACGTCGCTTTTTTTTCTTTCTGTGGTGCATGGACCAAGCACGGATTGCTCCATCATGATTATTTTCTATCTGATGCTTTTGCCGTGATTGAGGTACTATTTCTTTTTCAACTTTCTCCCACACCTTCACCATTCTGCTTCTTCCACCCTCTGACTCACCCCTTCACTATGTTGATCCTTCCTTTCCCACCAACCTGTTCTTTGTTTCTGCCCCGTACCCTGTTGGGTCTGTCATGGTTGCTTTTCCATACTCCTACACTCTTCGCCTGTCCTTGCTTGCCTTTCCCGCCTGAAAAAAAGTACTGTAATAAGGTGCTAGTGCTAGCTGTGTCATAGAACATTTTCTTACTTTACATTTAGCCATGCTGCATAACCACACTGCTGCAGTACATGGCTAAAATACATTGGGCTCAATTAAGAAAGGGGTGTAATTTCCACTCTGCAGTGCTCAGTGTGGGCATTCTTCCCTGACTGCGGAGACTCCACAGTCATCATTTTGTGAGTTGTAAGTCCCTTTGTGAATCAGGCCCATTCACTTTGCCAATGCTTGTTAGATAATATGATTCTGGTGGCAGGTTACAACATGCTGCCCTCCCCCAAATCATAGATAGGTTCGTCTTTCCCACAAGTGCAGAGTCTGTAACATTTATCACTGTTCCTTGACAGCACCAGTCTTCCAGAAGGTTGTGAAACAGCTGCAATGTGATCAGCAAGACAGTCTGCAGCTGCAAAACTGTGACCAAATATAAGGTTATAACAAACAGATGGTGTTTTTTGGCACAATTATATCCAAACCAAATAGTATTGATCAGAACAACAAAGCACCTGCAAAGAAAAGTCTTCAAGGCACATTATGTCTAGTGAACATTTTCAACATTCCAACATTGGTTTTGACATTTTGCAAACATGTTTTAATAGCAGTGAACCCAAACCTCCACTCAAGCACTGGGCCGCTCCCAAAGTAGTAATTTGTTGAGTAAAAGGTGTGCGAGGGACATGTGTTCTGGCTTAATGTATCTGCACAGGGCTGATAGAGATGCACTTACATCTTAACACAGTGTGCATTATTTACAAAAAAAAAGGTTCATAGGCTATTATGAATCAGGTAGTAATAACTATGCTTTCTTTAACTTGATGCTATCTTTGGGCTTCACATGATGGAAAATGTTTGTGGAAACGAGAGTTTGGAAGACAGTGGCATGCGTCAAACAAGATTCTTTTGAGGCGTGGGTAGGCCCTGGGGAAACCAGTCAGACTAGTCGGATCACCTGTCACTTGAAAGTAATGAGCAGCTAAACGAGCAGAAGTCAGTATTAGGAAGTGGTCACTTTCTGCTTGAGAAGTTCTGTCACCAAACATCGTGTATGGAAATGCAACACCCATGCAGCAGGTGCTGGATAATGATCACAATGCTATTTGTATAAGGAAATCTGAGACTGTATCACAACTCATCTTTAGTGCAAAACAAACAGTGAGGATTATTTTGCAGAATTCCTGCAGTGTGGGATGAGTTGGGCAAATGGTATGGGGCAGTAGCGCAAAATACATATCAAAATGAAGTAATATTAAATTTGCTACTGTTGTAGCATTTTCATCCTTCGCAGGAATCAATGCACTTCGAGGGTGATGAATCTTTGTGCCCAGTAAGTGGTGTGGTGGAACCATCAACAGAGTTTCAATACACCGCAAACAATTTAAACGTCATGACCATTGTGACTACAGAAGGAAACTCAAATCAGGAAATAATATTAAAAATTATTACAAACACAAGCTCAAAGTCATGCAACCAAATTATAAAGATACATAATCACCAAGGGTTGCCCAAAGCATCAAAACAGATTTAGGCAAACTAACATTAATGAAACTAAGCATTCAAGAAGAATGATGCATAACATTAACAAAAATATCTGAGTTATAAGGATGATACATTGCTCAGAGTTAGCAATCATAGGTCAATTCAAATTAGCAGAGTCAATAATCTTTGGTGGGCGCAGGTCAACCCTACATCTAACCAAATCAGGGAAATACTTTTGTAGGGAGAAACACATGTGAGCAAAATACAAACAGCATAAAAAGGCAAAAATAATTTGGAAAAAGATAATCTTGGGCTGCAGTTCACTAACTAAGGCAAAATAAAAAACTAAAGGTAAAGCATCAGCATATCAGAGTCTTCTGAAAGCAAAAATAAAAGGATTTTTAAATCTGAATGGCAGAGAGGGAGATACCTCTCCAAGGGACACAGTATTCAGGGAATCTTCATCAGCAAAGCATCACGATCAGCAAGGCATCTGCAAGCTGCTAGGAAATGCGGGAACTATTCAGGACAGCTTTAATGTTCAAATGTCCATCAATATTTTAGAATTCACAAAACTTTCTGATTCATCAAAGGTATCAGTTCATGTTACGTTGAAGGGGCATCATCCAATGGTACTCGATCAGCAGACTGCAAGTTGTAACAGTCTAATTCTTTCCCAAGTCTGCAATGGGAACACCTTCAATATGTATGACTACACACAACTTTGAAACTACACACAACTTTGAAACAATTGTATACAATACCAGTCCATGTTTCACACTGTTCTTCTGTCAAGGACACTTCGCTACATTTTCTCTATACTTAAGCAACGGAATCTATTACCAACAGGCTAAGCTTCTCATGAGAACATAACCTAATGGAAAGTTTACGTTAGGAAATTAATCAACATTTCTAGCCGGGCCCCAAACCACAAGCTCAACAGGCCTCACTAATTTAAAAGAAATTATAATAATGCATTCAATTAATATTTTTTAGTAAAACACATATAATATGCAAACTTATCAATTCAGCTTTGATAATATTTCATTAATACGAATAATACATTTAGGGGGTAAGTCCCGACGGCAGAATACCGCTGCGCGGTCAAAAGACCGCTGCGGTAATTCTGAGTTTCCCGCTGGGTCGGCGGGCGACCGCCAGAAGGCCGCCCGCCAGCCCAGCGGGAAACCCCCTTCCATGAGGATGCCGGCTCCGAATGGAGCCGGCGGAGTGGAAGGGGTGCGACGGGTGCAGTTGCACCCGTCGCGATTTTCAGTGTCTGCGTGGCAGACACTGAAAATCTTGGTGGGGCCCTGTTAGGGGGCCCCTGCAGTGCCCATGCCATTGGCATGGGCACTGCAGGGGCCCCCAGGGCCCCACGACACCCGTTACCGCCAGCCAGGTTCTGGCGGTCAAAACCGCCAGAACAAGGCTGGCGGTAAGGGGGTCAGAATCCCCATGGCGGCGCTGCAAGGCAGCGGGAAACCGGCGGTACACCGCCGGTTTCCCGTATCTGACCGCGGCTGTACCGCCGCGGTCAGAATGCCATGGGAGCACCGCCAGCCTGTTGGCGGTGCTCCCGCGGTTGTTGGCCCTGGTGGTCCATGACCGCCAGGGTCAGAATGACCCCCTTAGTTTCAAACGAAAAAGCGTTGTTACTGCATTTCATTAGATACAACAGAGAATTGCATTTCTCTCACTTTTGCAAAAAGTTTAAAAATTTGAATAATTTACTAATCACTAGCAACTCAATATCATTTATATGCATTGTTAGTCTAGAATCTAAATTACATTATAACATAAGTTTCTTCCCTCTAACATGTAACTAAGGGCCAGATGTAGCAAGCATTTTGCATGGTGCAAACTGCGAAAATCGCAGTTTGCGCCATGCAACATGCCGTTTGCGATGCTCATTCAGAATTTGCGAGTCGGTACCGACTCGCAAATTGTGAATGTGACTCGCAAATAGGAAGGGGTGTTCCCTTCCTATTTGAGACTCGCATTGCTATGCTAAATTGCTTTGTGACCACGAATGCGGTCGCAAAGCAATTCGCAGTTACCACCAGTGTCACACTGGTGGTAACCCATTCGCAAAAGGGAAGGGGTCCCATGGGACCCCTTCCCCTTTGTGAATGTTGCCAAATAGGGTTTTTCAGAGCAAACCACTGCCTACTCTGAAAAACCAAAACCAAAGGGTTTCGTTTTTTATTTTTATTTTGCAACTCGTTTTCCTTTAAGGAAAACGGGCTGCAAAATAAAATTAAAAAAACTGCTTTTTAAAAAGCAGTCACAGACATGGAGGTCTGCTGTCTTCAGCAGGCCACCATCCCTGTGAGTGCAGGGACTCGCTATAGGGTCGCAAAATGTGACCCACTTCATTAATATTAACGAGGCGGGTCTTTGCGACCCCATAGCGACTCGCAGAAGGTGTCTGAGACACCATTCTGCATATGGTTTTGCGACTCAGAAATTGCGAGTCGCACCGAGTCGCAATTTCCGAGTCGCAAAATCTAATTTTGCTACATCTGGCCCTATATTCTAATGCTGCCTGTTCAACTCTGAAATACAAGCAACTGCAGATTTAAAATGCGTGCCAATGCAGCTTCCTAGTTTAACCATTAAAAATAAGTTTAGTATAAAACATAATCTGTCACAATCCAACGACTTTTGTGACAGCAGGGGCTCTACTAAAAGTTAGACTACATCACTACCTACATGAAAGAGAAAAAATCCATTTCCTTCAAATGTGAAATATGGGTCTGTGTTTGAGACAAATATAACCAGTTCCATTCCTTTTTCCATTAGTAATTAAAATACTGGAAAATGGCTTAGATTATTTTCTAAATGCTTATTGATGGAAGTATTTATTTTAGAAATGGCCATTAGTTAATTAAAATTAATTATAAAGAGTACACATGTTGCCTTTAGTTTCATATTCTATGTTCTCCATTTCCACTACTAAAACATCTTCTTGTAATAAGCATCTGCAGCAAAATAACGTCAGCAAAACTGGTGCAAATGGATTTGCTGTGTTTGACTCCATGGGGGGCTCCTAAAAGACGGCCCCAAAAGTAATTTATTCTGTTGTTTTCAATCTTCTGCTAGTACTGAAGCTGGCACCTCTTGTATGCTAAATATCACCTGAATTTCATTTATAACCAATTACATATAAGTAATATTTTGGTGGTTTCCAAGTATGAAGGAGATACTACCCTAAAGCAACAAGAGTTGTCCTAAATCTGTGAAGTCCATTATTGGTCATGGAGTTTGGTCCATGCCAATGTTCAAATAACACATGCTTATTAGCGAGGAATTTCGATGGGAATCATTTATATAGTCTGCTGTATCACTGAAAATTTGACACGTTTCTGACCCGCTGCACCAACACTGGACAAAACTGGACAACCTTGTCTTCAACAGATTGTTATGTCATTATAGTTTAATAATGCACAGGATATGTGCTCAAGAGTTCAAATAACCACAGTTTAGGCCGGGTTCTACTACTCCATCAATTCTTGTACTGCCCAGGACCCGAGCAATGTGCTTCACACAAATAACCAGCACAATTAATTTCAAATGAATTTATTTCACTACAGTATGTAAAGAGAGGTTCCAACGTGTTTATGTAAAAAGTTAAATCAAATAACTCATGCATAAGTCCCTCCATTAAACTAGCAGTGTTTACTTACAGGTTAAATTCATGGCTTAGGTAGTCCTTTCTCTCTCTTTAGACTTGCTTTACATTATGGATCTTTTATTTAAGTGTAACACAGTTCATCCTAGATTTCTTTATATCTAGTCCTTCACTCACTGGAATGTGAACTCAAGTTTAGGTTTGGGTGAATTATTTGCTTCACTGCAGTTTTTGGTTTCATTGATTTTTTTGGGGGAGGTGGTGAGGTGATAGGTTACAATGTGAGTAATAAATCTGTGACTGTAATCTTGCGGTCATTCATTTTGATTTGTAATATGAGAATTGTGGGATCTGTGTACACCGCTTCAACATGTAGCCTTGATATGTTGCTCTTTGTATGCACCTACACTACACTGCACAGCAGGGTTTGACCTGGCAGCTTCTCTTGCTTTCAGTCATCCACATGCCAAAACCAGACAAGCCTCAATCCGGAAGACTTCTGTGCTTTCGTACTCCATATGTTTTTACATAGGCAGTTGCGTGTCATACGCAGTCGCAGCTGGTGACTGGGAAAGCATCGGGTGTGGGGAATAAAACAAGAATAAAATATATATTTTTAAAAGCTTAGCTGAAGCTCACCGCTGCACCACCACTCTCCGACACACTCTGGGCACAGGCACCCAGCCTGCTCTGCACCTCAGAGCAGCGGTATGATTGGCTGGAGTGCCCTGGCTGGGCGTTCCAATGCAGACTAGAAGCCTGGGCCTGCTGTCTCCAACTTGGCAACACAGTGCCAGGTTGGAGAGAGCTGTGTGTGCATGTGTGTTTGGCCGGCCCGAGATGGCCAGCCAAACATACATGCACACTTAGTAGAGTGCTCTGTGCACTCCCCTCCATGGCTGTCATCCGCCATAGCCTCGCCCCTTTAAAAATAAAACAATAATAAACATTGTTTATTATCATTTCATTTTTAAAGGTTTGCAGTTCCTGCTGCTGGTGGGGGGGGGGGCAAGCCCCGCTCCTTCTCCATAGCGGAGGAGCCGCCCCTGGTCGTACAGCTCCTGCCACGTGGAAAGTTGCTAAAAATTGCATGACGTTTATTCTTCAGTGGAACTAGGCTGCAGTACTTGTCCCATGACTTGCAGTTCTTTTCATTGGAAGCAGGCGCCACTCCAAATGTGATTTGATCTACAATGTCAACACGGCCATAACAAATGGTGAGAAGAGTAATTTTCTAGCATTATATTTAAACAGTTATGGTTTTGAAGCACGCATAATAAGGTTTTGGGATTCACAGGAAAAAATCAAAATATTTCAGTGAATTAGAATGAGCTGTTTGCGTTCAAAATGACAGTTAAAGTATGGAGGGCCTAGCCTTAAAGGCACAGCATGTTACCATTATGAATCGAAGGACATATTCGCGCCCTGAAAAACCTGAATCTAAAGATGTTATGTTTAAGAGGTAAAAGAAGCCAGGTCTGCCCCCTCATCTTTCAGGAGTCTCCTAGGTTGATTGATAATTTACCCAGGAACGACAGCTGCCAGGAATCGTCCATACTATTGATGGCAATGTTCAGAATAAAGGGACAAATTCTCAAAAGCGTTTCTGAGAAACAGTACACTAAAAGATTGCTTTTTATGTATTTTTGCACACCTTTGTGATTTGGGCCCAAAACGCCCAATTCCTTTATTAGTAAAACTGCAAAGAGTTCACAGTTCTTTCAAGGTGTAATATTCGTAAATGAATACTCCCTGGACATTCCTATTTTATTCCAATGTTAGATAATTTGGGGTCAAATCACTGTAGAGTACTACAGAATTGTACAACTTTACCTACTCCAAAACGCCTTTTTGATAGGCCCCTATGTACCTATTATTGACCTTTGAGTCCCTGAAGTCAATGTTAAAGGTTTTGTCTTCTGCAAAGGGACTCATTTATTATTAATTTACTTCTTCAGGATGTTTGTATGTATTGTATCTTGTATATCTCATAACTAGCTGGAAAGCAAAGTAGAAGCACTGTACCAGGAGACAGGCAAAGCTGACTTTATTTTGTATAGGCATGAGATCATAACATTCTTGTTTCTTTTTTCCACAGGAAGAAGGCATAATAAAGGAGATTGATATCAGCCACCATGTAAAGGAAGGGTTTGAGAAAGCAGATCCTTCACAGTTTGAGTTGTTGAAGGTTTTAGGACAAGGCTCTTATGGGAAGGTAAGTAAAGTTCTTCAATACTCTATGCTCCTAATACCATCAAATTTATCTGCAGTATCGCATATTTTACCTTTTATGTGGAGAGTGGGTGTCACCAATACTTTATCCTCCTACTACCTCCAAAGTTATTTGCATTCTCGCATACTTTTTCCGTATGTGGTAAGTAGGTGTCATCAAGTAATTCATCCAGGCATTATGTTGTGTCACGGAAGCCCCCAAATCAGTTCTCACTCTCTACCACAAGTGTCATTTTGAGTAGCTGAGGATTCAAATTGTCTGTTCTTCTGTATAAAAATCCCACTACCTGTGATGTCAGCCCGTGGCAGCAGACCTACAAAGTCACTCTTCCGCCACCCATATGATTTTTGTGAAATGACACGGCTGTACAGTTTAGAATTGCATGCCTTAGTTGAATCAACATCACACTGATATCATTGTGATATTAGGAAGTAATTGAACAGTAGGGAATTTTGCCTCACAGAGTGTTCCCCACAGTACAATGCAGATGGTGCAGCAGTGTAGTTTAAAATGAGTCAAAGTAATGTAACATACAGAGTAAAATCAATACCCAGTTTAATTTACTGCATTATATGTGAATGGAGAGATAGTCACAGTTACTAGAACTAGGCACTGTGCTCAAATGGTTTGCCTCCTTCCTCTCTGATAGATCCCAAATGATCAAAATAGCGAACAGTCTTTCAACTCCTTTAGCGGTCAGTCAAGGTGTTCCTCAAGGCTCCATACTTGCACCCACACTGTTCAATCTCTATTTAGAACCATTGGGAAATCTCCTGAGTAAATCCGGGATCCAATATCATCTATGTGCGGATGACACTCAGATCTACCTGAAGGTGGCCTCCACTCACGATCTCTCCTTCCTTAGCTCTACTCTCGACTCCATCCAAAACTGGATGTTAACTCATCAACTGATCCTGAATCCCTCCAAAACAGAATTCCTCCTCCTCTCCTCCTCACTTTCTCATCTCCCAGTGCAATCATGGATGGATCAGATCAATCTAATGAATAATAAGCCTATCATTGTCGAGAGCGCAAAATCCCTTGGTGTCATTCTTGACAAAAAACTCAATCTACTCTCCCACATCGACTCCATTGCAAAGTCTGCTCGACACCAACTGCGCCTTCTTTGGGGAATTCGTCGCTTCTTCCCGGAGCACGACCTTAAAACCCTGGTCCAATCGCTGGTTCTCTCCAGATTGGACTACTGCAACTCTCTTCTTACTGGCCTTCCCAAATCCCACCTTTCCCCCCTGAAGTCTATTTTCCATTCAGCAGCTCGTTTCATATATGGGGCCAAAAGAAGCGACCACATCACACCCATTTTATCCACCCTCCGTTGGCTTCCCATAGAGGCAAGATCTATCTACAAAACTGCATGTATCACTCACAAAGCCTTGCACTCCTCCTCCCCTCGCTACCTGGTGAATAAACTGAAACTCTCTGGGGGCTCCAGACCATCACGTAATGCAGAAAAGTTATTGCTCGAACCTCCCATTTTCAAGAAGGAAAGATCGATGGCCCAATCCTTCTCAGGCAACGCAGTGAGAATCTGGAACTCACTTCCGCCTCAGCTTCGGACCACCACCTCTTCCCAGGCCTTCAAAACTGACCTCAAAGCTCTCCTCCTTCAAAGACACTTCCAAATTTAATTCAAGCCCTCTGTTTTCTGAAGGAAGTCCTTTCATTATAGGAAAATCTGTTCCCCATGCCTATAGAAGTGCCTTCCCTGGGTGTTTTTTGTGTTCTGAGTGTCTGCCATTTAGTGCAGTATTATACCTCTACCTGTATTTTGTACTCTTCTGTAACATGTACACGGCACCTTTCCTTCTACAACGTATCATTTGCTACCTCTTATATCTTGTTTGCTTTTGATACATGCACAACGGCCACCACTGCCTCATGTAACGTAACTATTGTTTTAGTGTTTTGAGTATCTACCATTTATTGCAATTTTTTTACCTCTACTCGTACTTTATTTGCTCTTGTATCCTGCACACGTCACTTTTTCCTTTCGTAACGTATCGTTTGCTACCTCGTGTATTTTTTGCTCCTGATACTTGCACAATTATCACTATTGCCTCATGTAATGTAACGTTTGTTTTGTAACAGGCTCACTTGTAATTCTTCTCCTCTTGTATCTTTACTTTGCCTATTGTGAAGCGCTCTGACACCTTCGGGTAAAGTCCGCGCTATATAAAAACGCATTAAATAAATAAATAAATAAATAAATACTGCTACGGCAGACAAACTTTTTGCTGACGTTACTGAGTAGCTGTGTATTATGGTCAGGGGTCCAGAATCATGTGGGAATGGAAATTAACTTGCAAGTTTGACTAACTTATGAGGCAAGAAAAGGTAAATTATGTGACATATTGTGGTACATTCTGTTGCAGTATTATTTCACTAGTTTGTCATTTGAACACACTTTATTACAGCCTGAGCAAACATTTTACCTCTAATGTACCAGTTTAAGAACTGAATTTCGACAAATTAAAGGCAGAAAGCTAAACTTTACAAATGTCTGCCACTAGGCAGTACTAAATATGGCACTGTTCTGCAAATGTTTGATCCACTGGAGCTAAAAACAACCTATATTTTCTTTGTGCGATAATGAGTTAGAGAAAGAGTACTTCCATCTGAGTAACCAGCACATTTAGGATATATGTTGATATTGTTAGCCTATTTGCAACACACACTCAAATGTCTTCCCATATGCCTTGTAGGTTTTTCCAACATCTCCACTGTACACATAGTTTAGAAGATTCGATTGCATGCCGTCTCAA
This sequence comes from Pleurodeles waltl, assembly GCF_031143425.1. NCBI lineage: Eukaryota > Metazoa > Chordata > Amphibia > Caudata > Salamandridae > Pleurodeles > Pleurodeles waltl. The sequence continues at coordinate 628,726,639 of NC_090444.1, read as the reverse complement.
ACTTCGTGCATTAAGAATCCCTGGCGGAAATAGCACTGTATGTTGCTTTTAGCACTTTTTTTAAACAAAATTCTAAATGAAGTGTTTCTCTACCATTCTACTGGTGAAATACAGCTAGTTTATCAGTTTTTTAGATCTGGAGTTCATTCATACATGAAACAAGCATTGACAAAGCCAGTAGGTTTTACCAGTAATAACTACTGGCCTTGCAAATCGTTTTAGCCATGTTACGCAGTATTCCCGATGCTGTGCAGCATGTCTACAAAAAGAAAAAAGTAAATTTTATAAGCAGCATGTATGCGCCTACAAAAACTGATGCAAGTGTTTTTCTTTTGATTACCAATCCAAGTTAGATCAGTGGAAAAAAGTGTTATTTATAGGTGGGGAAAGCAATGCGAGTGAGGGAAAGCAGCAAGGAAAGTGTGTCATTGAAATCATGGAGGCTGGGTGTGGAAACAACAGGCGGGCTGGGAAAAAGAACATGGAACTGGACAGAAACAACATGGTGGGCGTGGGTGGGCGGAAGCGACACAAATGCCTCAGTGGAGGAAGAAATACGGGTTGGGGGAGCAACAAAGAGGAGGTGGCATAGGGATCACAGAGGATGGTATAGGGAAGCAATAGGGGGGCTGAGGGAAGCAACACAAAGCCGGGCAGAAGCAACATGAGGGCATTGGTGGGTGGAATCAATATAGAGGGTCCCCGAATGGATGTAAATGGAAAGAGAGGATCGTGCAGTGGGGAAGTAAACAGACGAGAGAGCACAAAATGAAACGGGCATAAGCACACAAGTGAGAAAGCAATGTGGGAGAAAAGCAAATGTGGGTAAGCGTATAACAAAGAGGGATCTGGAGAAGGACATTGGCAAAGAAACAGTAAAAAGAGCACTATGGAGGGGGAAGCACATGAGTAAGACAGCTGGAAAGCGCATGTACTCTCTGGAGTGTTTAAACAAATAGTAAACGTCAGTGCCTGAAAAGTGAGTAACTCGGCTGATGACACTCTGGGCCCATATTCTTATTTTTCTTCTTCTGCTGGACCTTTCAAGGATGTTTGGGAGGTAAAGTAGAGGTAAAATTCAACCTTTTAATTTCATTGACAGTGTAACCTAATTGGTCACACATTAAACTCCAGGAGGCAGCAGATACGGTTAAAAAATGTAATACAAAATAAGAGCCAAACTGATATAAAGGAATCTCAAAAACATGCTATATAAGTACAAAATCACCAAAGGTGAAGTCAAGCTTTGAATGAAGTTAAATTGTAGAAGCATAAGGCATACAAGAATTTCAGTTGAAGCAATACAAGAGATAAGAAATAGAATCTGATGATCTGTCTATATGTTGCGGTGTTCTTGCCTGATCATTTGAGAACCTAAGTCAATCTAAGTACCCTAAACTAAACTAAAGATAAATTCTGATTAAGTCTCAGCAAAACAGAAAGCTGAGTAGTAGTTCTGATAGAAACGTGTTGAACAGCATAAAGCCACATAAATGAATAAAGAGTAGAGAGGTCTCTAATCCTACAAGTCGCAAGGGAAACTGCCCTTGTCAAACTAGGGGAATACAAATTGTAGGAAAGTACCCTCTTTCTTGGCATGGTTACCCCCTTTTTCTGCCTGATATCAGTGTGCTTGACTGTGTTCACTGGGATCATGCTAACCAGGACCCCAGTGATTATGCGCTCTCTCCCAAAACTCTGTATTTCATCCACAATTGGCATACTGGTGCCTCATTATAAGTCCCTAGTATGTGGTACCTAGGTACCCACGGCATTGGCGTTCCACCGGATCCCTATGGGCTGCAGCATATATTTTGCTACCCATAGGGAGCCCATGCAAAGGCTTCTGCAGGACTGCCATTGCAGCCTGCGTCAAAAGGTGCAAGCACCCTTTCACTGCCATTTTTCACTACACCAGGTCACTTATAAGTCACCCCTATGGTAGGCCTTCTAGCCCAGAGGACAGAGTGCAAAGTACCTGTGTGTGCATGCACTCCTGCACTAGCAGAGGTGCCCTCATGGACTCCATGCCCAATTTCCCAGACTTTCTGAGTGCGGGGAGGCCATTTTGCGTGTGTACTGGACAAAGGTCACTACCTATGTCCAGCTACATAATTGTAACTCCGAGCATAGGCATGTTTGGTATCAAACATGTTGGAAGCATACCCCAAGGCTTTTGCAAGCATTGGTTGTATGGTTCCATGCACTCTGGGGGCTCCTTATAAGACCCCAATTATCGCTATTACGGCCTTCTGAGGGTTTCCAGGCAGCCCAAGCTGCTGTCACCCCCCAGAGTGGTTTCTGCCCTCCTGTTCCTTGAGAATCTCGATCCCAGGAAAGCAGAACAAAGGATTTCCTTTCGAGAGGGGTGTTACACCCTCTCCCTTTGGAAATAGGTGTTACAGGCTCAGGAGATGTAACCAAAGCCACTAGAAATGCTTTGAAGGGCACATTTGGTGCCCTCCTTGCATAAACGAGTCTACACCGGTTGAGGGACACCCCAGTCCCTGCTCTGGCTCGAAACTGGTAAGAGGAAAGAGGATTGACCACTCCTCTGTCCAACACCAACCCAGGGGTGGTGCTCTGAACTCCTCCTGAGGGTCCCTGGTTTTTGCCATCTTGGACTCAAGGTCGGCAGGGAACTCCTGGAGCATCTGAGTGGCCAGTGCCAGTGACGTCACAGCTCCCTTCTGCTAGGTGGTTACCCAGGTGGGTGACCAATCCCCCTTTCAGGGCTATTTAGGGTCTCTCCTTTGGGTGGTTCCTCAGATTTGGATTGCAATAATTCAGTAGGAATCCTCTGCACCCTCCACTTTGACTTCTGACTGAAGAAACTGCATCTGGACTCTTCAGGGCTCTACAAGCTGCAACAAAGAAGCAAGACGCCTTCTGCAACATTGTATCTCTAACTCCTTCCAGCAACTTTAACATTTCCCTGGTCGTACATCCTCTGAGGACAGTTCGTCTTCAGCCTGCATCAGAAGAAAGAAGGAATCGCCGTTGGAGGGAAGGAGTCACTCTCCTGCTTCTTAAGGCACCAACTGGATGACGACCAGCTGCGTGGATTGCCTCTCCTGCTGAGCTGTGTGGATCCTGCATCATGGGTTGTGGACTGCAGTGGTCACAACGGTCCTCTCTTTCAACTGTCCATCTTTGGTGGTGGTAAGACCTTGCCTCCATGTAAGACAGTACCCCTGTGTACTGCATCTTTTGCAACTGCCAAGGCTTGTTGGCATTCTTACGCCAAGATCTTCATGCATCTTGAAGCTCAAGCCCCCAGCACTCTATCCTGTGACACATAGCCCTCTGAGTGGTTCTCCGGCAGTGTGGGAGCCTTTGTCATTGTGCTGCATGGGCCTCTTCTGCAACTTTGCTGTCCCCGTCCTGTGGGACTCCTGTGTGTGCTGCCTGATCTTCAGTGGGCTCTCTGTGTCGCTGAGGGCCTCCTCTGACTTCCCCTCCTGGGTAGAGTCCACCCGGTCCTTCCTGGTCCCTGGCATCACCATTTTTGGCTTGTTGGCAGACTCTGACAATGCAAACCAGACTGCAATCTTCCATCCGGCGTGGAACATCACTTGCACCCTGCAGGAACCCAACTTCATCTTCTTGGGTGCAGTGCTGACTTTTCTTCTTCATTGGTGGTTCACCTTTGGCACCTTCACCTGGGTTGGTAGGGGCTCCTGTCCTTCCTGGACTCTTCTGTGCTTCTTGGACTTAGTCCCCTTTTTCCACAGGTCTTCTTGTCCAGGAATCCACTGTTAGTGTCTTGCAGTCTCTTCAGGGTTTTGAGGTATTCTTCTTTGCTTCTCTGTGTTTGTCCTGGGAAACTTGCTGTGGTTTGCTCCTGTTTTCCTGGTCACTGGGGTGGGTTGTGGTACTTACCTTTGGGCTTTTCTAGTACTCCTAGCTCCCCTCTGCACACTACACTCGCCTAGGTGGGGGACTAACGTTCGCATTGCACTGTTTTCTAACTGTTTTTATGCCTATGTTTGCATACTAGTGTATATAATTTGTGTATTACTTACCTCCTAAGGGAGTATTGTCTCTATGGTATTTTTGGTATTTGTGTCTCCAAAATAAAGTACCTTTATTTTTGTAACACTGAGTGACTACAGTGGTATTGCTTGAGCTTTGCATGTCCCCTAGATAAGCCTTGGCTGCTCATCCAGAGCTACATTTAGAGAGCCGGGCTTCTAGTCACTGCCTACACTACACTACTAAGGGATAACTGGACCTGGTATAAGGTGTAAGTACCTTAAGTCCCTACCACACACCAGGCCAGCCTCTACACCTACAAAACCTTTGAGAAAGCAATGTCATCCATGCCAGTAGATTTTCACTTTCCTTGCCCAGTTGAACTTGCCAAGTCCCCTCAAGTTCTCATTCCATGAATTGAGCAGCAGGATGACTTTGAACATTTCTTGGTGTCTGATACACAAACAGGAGTCTTTTCTTCTTAGTTTGTTAGCACGCCTTGGCTTTGCCAAAGTATCCTCCCATACCACACTATCTTCCACACAAAATATGCCTTTCATTAACTGTAGATTCGCACAAATGCACCTACTAGGAAATAATATTGAAACGCAAGCAAATCTCAATGTTGAAGGTTAAACACAAGAAACTGTGGCACATATTTAACAAAAATGTAGCAGAACTACGCTAGCGCAGTTGTGCTTCAAAAATATTACTAGGAGCTAACACCATTCCTTAGCGCCATATTTATAAAATGAAGCACAATGGCGTTAACCTCTGCTACATGCCATAAGTAAAAATTACGCTAATGCTGCAAAAGTGGCCTTAGAACGTTTTGTGGCATTTTTTTTAATGCAAAATGTGTTGGCGCTATATTTAGCAGCATTATCGTAAAAAAAACACGCAAAAGCAGGGAAAAAAATGAGTGACAAGATGGAGAATGCAGGCCAGGAGAGACCCCAGAGAGACCCCAGTCGCCTGGTACCGTCCAAAAGGGACCAGCAAAGTCCCTGGAGAAGGAGAAGAGGAAGCAGAGGTGTCGCTTTAGTGAGGCGGAGAATGACATCTTGATCAAAGAGGTGAAGGAGCACCAACACCAGCTCTTCGTCACCTTCAAATTGCCTATTAGGTAACAGAGAGGCTATATGGCAGGCAATAGTAGATAAAGTGAACAGCATGGTGGAGATGAAGAGGATTGTCACTGATTGTAAGAAGCGTGGGCATGAATGCAAGAGCAGAACTAAGGAGAAACTGTCCAGGAACTGGAAGGCAGCACTGCTGACTGGCGGTGGAAGTCCTACACCGCAGGAGGACCGGAATGAGCTGGAGGAGATGGTGGCAGTGGTCATCCCAGAGGTGCTAGTCACTGGAATTGCAGGACAGCGCAGACTACCAAGAACTACCAAAAATGCATGGTAAGTTGCAAGTGGGGACAATCTGGAATTTCACGAACGGCAGAAGGGGGAGGCACATAGGACACACTGAATGCGTGCAAAAGGGTTGCAACGAGACACATAGGGCCAGAATCAAAAGGCCCCATCACCACCTGAGCCTCACTTTTAGTGACCCTCTGGTGGCGCTATGCACTCTGACATATGCACAACGTGGTATTAAGCCACTTACTGTGGCTTAACAACACCTTGTAAAAATGGCCCTACACATGCAGCACTGTGCCTGGAAGGGGTGAGCAACCAGTGTGGCTGTGCCACAACAACACCCATTGCATATTGTTGTTGTCCCAGATCCAAGACAGCATGTTAACCTGAGACTGTGGCTAAAGTCAACACCACCCGGGGGTGGAGTTAGGCTGGCTCAACAAGGCGAAATGCTTTCCTTCCTCCTTGTGTCATTGCCCTTCTTATGTGTGCTGCATCCTGCTTCACACATAGAAATGCCACCTTGCCATAATAGATTGTTTATTTGCAGAAGGGACACCTTACTGCATATAAACAATCTATCCTCTCAACGCAAACACCCTTGCACTATGGTGCAAGGATGTCTGCGTTGGTGCAGGGAGCTTAAATCTGCACAGGGGTAGGGGGAATCACAGGGGTGTGCTGTATTTTTGTAAATACGGCGCATCCCTGCATTTGAAAAGTGGCGCAGCACTGTGCAGCCATTTTTGCTGCTACATCGAGCTGCACCACTTCAGAAAACATCAGGGCCTCAGTGCCTCAGTGTGCAACATGTGGTATGCAGTTCTCAAAGGGTTGCCCAACAACCTCCATGCACCCTTTGGGAATGGGCACAAGAGTGAACATATACAACATATAGGGCACATCTGTAATCATCATTTGTGCTGCTGTACAAGTAGTTTCAATTTCACCATGTAACAGGTTTGTCTGTGTTGTGTGAATGGTTGGTGCTGTGCTTAAAGGGACACCTTCATACATAAGAACAGGCACAAGTGGCATCAATGTTGCACTACAGGCACAAGTTTGGATTGCAACAGTAACATCATGCAAATAGTTGCCAATGTGGATCCAAGCTGCCCATTCCCCTCGTGCCACATTAACAAAGTCTCAAAATGCATGCATTGATCCACATTGTACATCCTTACAACAACATATGCCTGTGGCAGATATGATGTATGCAAGGAAATGTCCCTAATGTAGGGAGGGATGAACTAATTGGGGTGACAATCCATTAAGGTTGCTCTGTGCCATCCAATTAGCACATGTGTAGGGCCTGCTAAAGGCAGACGACAAAGTTACACAAGCATTATAAGCAATGGACCTCCCTGTGCTTTACTGCACTAGTGCCATCATTCATGGTACCAATGCAGTAAAGCACCAAAATAGTGAAAACACTCATTACACTGCTGTGGGAATGTATACCATGGTGATTAGGAACGTAATTGACATGCTACCATGGTGTCAAAGGCTGGGGAAAGGGGTTGGCAAAGAATCTGGTGGTGTGGTATCAATGCACAAAATACCTTGAAAGGTTGCCTCATGTGTGATGCACAATGAAACACATAATTAACAACTACAACCTGGGTTTTTTAACATGTCACTGAGCCACCAGTTGCAAGTAAATGATGAGCCATATCAACAGCCACTACAGTCAAGGATTGACATTTCACTATCCCATTGCAGAGAAAGATCCCTTACCTCCTGCTGACCTGCTGGTCCTGTATTTTACAGATGACATAGATTTCCAGCTGCCGACCATCAATGAAGAGACTCTCAAGGATGTCCTAGGTTTCCTACAGACACCACCTCCAGTCGCAGGGAGGACACACAGCGTTGCGGGGTTTCCCCATGAACCACCCAACTACCAACACATAGCACCAACAAGTCCTGCCACAGCCATGGACTCTGAGGACCCAGGCATCACCTTTCATAGGACAATGATAGGAGTCCAGCGGGAGCTGTCACAGCAGGTGTGAGTGGGGATGGAGTCCATGGCAGGCAGCCTAGAGGGAGTGCAGAGGTTCCTCAGTCTAAATAAGGATAATTCAGCTGCTGCTACGTGGACTCTAGCAGCCCCTGGCCGACATAGCTTCTGTTATGAGGCAGAGGCTTCAAAAATTGCCCTCCCAAAGTGGCAGCAGCATGATAGATAACAGGCTGGGGGCAACAGAAAATGCCCTGGAGTCCATGCAGCAGGAAGTGGCCTCCCTCAGGGGAAACATGGCTGCCTACCACTGTTGTGTAGCTGTGATGGTGAGAAATCAGCAGTTCCTCCTTGCTGCAGTGATGCCTTTTGTGTTCCCACAAATGGCAGCTGCCAGGACCTTTGACTTCACATATTTATCCCCTGATTTATGTGTGAGTCCCTCAACTTCAACAATAGCACCATCCATGGCACAGGAGGCACCACACACATCAGAGGATGAAGATGTGAAAGGAACAACATTTGCACTTAAAACCAACTGGTAGCACCAGTCTGTGCCACATGGACAGTATCTCCTTAGTTCTGTGCTTAAAATCATGCCAGTGTTGTGGCAGCTGGCAATGAGCCCTATTCACTCAACCACTGTTGACTTATCTGCTATAGACTGTCAACTCATTTTCTACCTTTTGTCAATTTGGACACCGCCGGACTAATGCATACTTCTCCTACTCATGTTCCATGACATGTCCCTCACCCTTGGACTCTGAATGGACATCAAATGGCTCAGGATCTCTCATGGGGTCTGTGAACTGGACATTGTACTGCACTGGAAAATACACTTGCACATGTAAATAAATCTCCATATTTACATGTATCATGCCATCTTTTACTGTAATCCATCAACTCATCTAAATGAATGCATTGTGTGAAGCTATTTAAATGTGAACAGAACCTAATTACGGATGTGGCTTACTGTCAGACACAAAGCCACACACCAAGACTCTAACATGAAAAAGTTCACTGATAGTGTTGTGGGCTACAACCAACTTACAGAGCCTTAAAAACATGTATTGAACAGATATCCATGCAAGTTGACATATGGCATGTATGGGTCAGAACTCAAGTGTCTGGAATTTCCCCTGATGATAGCACGCGTACAACAAATATATGTGGCACAGAGGAGGCAAAATTGATCAGTGACGGGCAGCTGACAGTGTGCCAGGATACATACCCCAAATAAGGTGAAGTAATATGTGCTATACTTTACAAGATAATTTGTGACAAACCTCAGCGATGACAGTTGATGTTCCATTCTTACCGGTCAAAGACTTTGTATACATACACAATGTTATTGTCGGGAACTGGGGATGACAAATGTTTTTGAGTAGCTGATGCCATATTTCAGCCAATCAGACAGCTCCTTGGTCATAGGGGATACACATAGTCATACATGTATATCAATACAGAAAGCATACCCTAGGGCATTCCTCTAACTTGGCCAGTGCACACATGAGAACACCCAGACACTCAATCATCATGGATTTATTGGCACTTAAAAACAACACCTTATAAAAAAGCTAAACTAGAAACTATCCTACACTAAGCTAACCTATACTAATTTATCGAAACTTATCCTAAAACTATCTATCCTAATCAAAACGTATACATTTAACACAACACACTAAACTTTGTCCCCCACCTCCTCTTAAGAGACAAGAAACAAGTAGGACAACATTAACTAAAGCTACACAGATACTAACTTAACCTATATCCTTAACAAATATATTTGTTTTGTAATTTTGTATGGATTTTTTAATCTATATTTTTTAACATAGAGCCCTATATACAACCCAAAACAAAAAAAGGTACTAAATCCTGCTCCCAACTATACTTACTCTATCCTACAACTAACCTAATCAATGTTACCTAACCTATTACTACCCACCTAAAACCCACTAAAATGAAATACAAGGTACAACCGGAGAAGGGAAGGAACTGGGATGCTGTGCATATACAGGATTACAGCTTCTTTTTACAGTATTTTAAGAGTTTTAAATTGTAAGCATTGTCTTGTTCCAATTGACTTAACCTGGCCATAATAGCTGCCATGTCTCCCCTCATGTCGGCCTCAAAGCTGGAGGATGTGGCTGCTGCATGGCTGTTGCGGTGTTTGTGTTGCCATAGGTGCTGTGGATGTGGAGAGGGTTGGACAGGCTGAGGCACACCTGACCCTTGATGTGCTCTGCACTGTTGTGGCCTGTTTAAGACATCCCCCTTGTGGGAAGGCAAGCCAAGCCCTGATGACTTCTCCCGCCAATATCTCCTAGGCATCTTCCTGTACCCTGCTTGTACCTCCATGATGTGGCAGAGACGCTCTGTCCTCTTATCAAAAGCACGCTTCTGTGCTGGGGTCATAGTGACAGCTAAAACATGATGAGAACATGGTATCAAATACTGCATTGGCTAGAGGTAAACATACATGCAGTGTACACAGCATCACCAGATGACACAGCCTGTCTACCAGAGACTCCACAACAATGTCAATTACCAAATCAAGATTGAACTTCCTACCAGCCATCTACAGTATCATGTTCATGTCACAGGGTTAACAGCTATCCATTGTTGACCATTAGGGCCCAAAGGTAAGTGGACTAGTGACTCCTTGTGCCACATTTGCACCATCATATACTTGTGAGAATCAAGTGGCCCAACAACTCCCAATGCATGCATTACACCACTTTTGCACCCCTTGCACTACATTAAGCCTTGGCCAGGCATGATGGATGCAAGGTGGGGTTCACGCATTAGGTGGTGGGTAGGAAAAATGGCACCAGGAATTCTAAGACATTCCAATTCGTCATTTATGTTTCCTTCAGTTAACACCTGCTCAGAGGAGGCATTACAAGGGGGCAGACCATTGCTTACAATGGGCCCCTATGTACAGTTAAGGGTTAGTGCCCACATCGTTTGCCCTAAGCTTGAACAGTACCTCTATATTGTCTACAGATTTTGTACCTATGGCCCCCTACCCTGTGGTATGGTGTGCAAATCTTCTTATGCGGGGCACACATGGTGGCCGCAGGGCTGCCCTAAGGGGCACAGGAAGAGTGGCGCTGCACTGGGTGCAGCACGTTTTCCTTCTTATTGAACCATATGTGCACATGCATGTTTTACATCTCCTAAGTACCAGGTATGCACTCAGCATCCACATTCTATAAACACGTGATGTGACCAAGCTCACTCACAATTATCGTGATGGGAAAATCATGTTGGTTAATCTGCACACATTTTGTGTGCTGCAATCCATAGACATATCCCACATCCATCTGAAGCAGAGTTGAAATCTCATTGTGTACTCAACTGACTGTTGCCCAGCACAATAAGGCTCCTTGCATGGCCACTGCTTCACTTAAATTCTGAAGAGTAGTGAAGCACTGGTGGTGCAAGTGTCTCCTTGTTAAGCCCACTAGAGACCTCAACACATGTACATCATTTGTGCCATGCCCTGAGTAAATTAAAGCAAGGTGTGGCACACAGTACTGTAAAATGTGCTGTGACAAATATGTTAGCAACAGGCATGCTAATCAGATGAACAGTACCTCCGACACATATCTTGACTGACATCACTGTATGCGCCGGCATGTTTCCCTTTCCTAACACCCACAATTCCATAGCAGCACAAGTTGGCCCTTGTGCAACAATCAACTTAATCTACATCCTCAACATTGCATCAGACATGATGTCAATACCCTAATTCAGATGATGTTATCTTATTGGTCACACATGCCATTTTAACATTACTTTGCACAAATCATCCCCTCTCACACAAAACCCTAAAATGACACGTGAGACACAAGGTGGTACTTAGTGGCTGCATCTGGGTTTTCAAACTGGGACACCTCTCCAATTATGGAGGCCCACCTGCAAGACATGACAGGTACACATATCTTTGTGATTTTTTTATATTTATGAGCATGGACAACTGTTACACATTCATTTTGTTAAGCTGAGTAAGCTAGTCAACTTTGTGTTAGGGATGAACAACTGACAACCAGTACATTTCTATCTGTAAGATAAAGGGCTAGATTAAAGAGGCCCCGGCACCACAAGAGCATCACTTTCAATGACGCTCCTGTGGTGCTCTTCCCTCACCATATGTACAAGGAGCTGTGATGCCACTTTTTGTAGCGTAACGCCTCCATGTACATATGGGGTAGCATGACATAGTATTCTGCATCAGAGGGGCATGCAATGGTTGTTGCAGTGGCTGTTCCTTTGTAACACCCATAGCTTTTGATGCTGCCCCATTTATTCAAGACATCGTACTTACTGCCAGCGTCAAAAGAGTAACAACAGCCCAAGTGTGGTGTTAGCATGGCAAAGAGTTGAGGAATGCTTTAATACCTCCTTGTTTCTTGCTTCTAATATGTGTGTGCCATTTGAAGGTGCACACAGTAGAGATGAAATGCTATGGATGTTTTCCTATGTGCAAGGAGGCGTCCCTTCCTGCACATTTACATATTAACATAACGGATGTTTTGGTACTACTATGTGGCCTGCATTTTGCAGCACACATAGCAGTGTCATATCACCATTGTAGACTGTTTATGTGAAGGAAAGGATACCTACCTGCACATAGATACTCCCCTCAACACAGACACACTTGCACTGTGGTCCGTGTATGCCTGCGTTGGTGCTGGCAGTTATGTGCTGGTGCAGGTGCAGACGCAGGCCTGCCCCATACTCTAGGAGATACAGAACAGACCTGTGTTTATAATCCAGCGCAGCGCAGTGCTGCTGATGAAGCACAGCACTGCACCTGTTTCTCACATATGTGGGTCATAGTTTTCAAAGAAGAGCATGTACAGATTTGGGTGGTAGACATATGTACATGTTTCAGATATATATAAATATATATATATATATATATATATATATATATATATATATATATGTATATATGATAGTTTTAGGTGGACAGGATACTGGCCATTGGCTAAAGCTTTTACTCTTGTAGTTGATCTAGATGAAGAAGCAGACAACCACTCAGATGCTTGCCTATTTTCAATAACATAGCACCAACACATACCTCCATCATGTGCGTGACATATGTAACATATGGCACACCATGGTGGATGTCAGGACACTGATGTTGGGAACCCTGTCAGTATGGTTGCACTTGGCATGGTTAGCACCATACATGAATATGCTACACGTGCAAAGTGGAAATTGACTTCTTGATAACAAAAGAACAGTCAGGTAATCAACCAGCCTTAGGCAGAAATATAAGTTGACTCCAATAAAGGAACAGTGTTACCAAGTTGATGTTAAGGCTATATTCTTTGGGTGCCACCTGCGAGAAGAATACACCTTGCATTCCTCAGGCCTGGTTCTGCCGTCATGTGGCATCAGCCTTTCACAGTGCCACAATGCTAGTACTTGTCAAAAATTGACATATGATTAGGTAGTAGTTGCCTCCATTAGATACAGAGATAGCATCATGAGGTAATCACTCCTGCTTACATTTGTGTAACTGTCATTTCACTCTCTCCGCACAAATACACCTGTGACTGACAATACTCCAGCTTCATGTTTTCCATCACTTTAACACTACTCACCCCATTTACACAGTTGTAATGGCTATGATGAACATTAATTTTGTGCATGGGAAACATGTACCCTTGCACCATTGCACATGTGTGTTTGATTTTTGACACTTTATGGTGTATATCTGATACACATGGTACACAAATAGGAATGTGCAATTTGTCTGCAACTGGTGAATTTCTAAGCTCTCTTAAATGCTGTTTGCTTTAGACACTAAACTTCCTGTCCTGACCATTGACAACGCATACTGCAGTCAACCTTTTGTCCCCCTGTCATGCACATGCAAATGAGGATGTTGGAATGCAAAAGGGGTACTTACCAACTGGTCCATTAATCTGAATCACCAGGTGATCCAGTAGGTCTCCCTCTCCTGCAATGAGGTCTTCCTAACGGTGTTTGAGTTGGTGGTCCAGCCGCACAACACCAAAGATCCTCTGTATGTGGTGGAGCATCTTGCCCCACCGTAGCTTCCGTGCCTTTGTTGGGTTAACCCTGGATGACTCGGCCACTCATACTCAACATCATGAGGATGTAATACTTGACCAACCAGATGAACCCTCCCAGTTCATCTCCACTCATGCACTGCACTCTCCCCTTCCCCCGTCTTATTGCAGTTTCCCCCACTGCAAATAAATTAGCCCCAAAAATAATCAAACACATCCCACCTAACCCCAAATACCCCAACAGAATATCCTACCCCAAGATAAACACCTGACAAAACAATTACTATGACAGAACAAAAATACTTCACAAAACTTAGCAAAATGACAAAATTGATAGGACAGCAACAGGACACAGCGCAAAACTCTGAAAAAACCACCACTCCTCGACCAGCACCAGCTCCACAACCCTCTCCCAATCACAGACAAAAAGACTGTAAAATAAAAGTGAAAGTGAAATCACTGTACTATGTTTGCAGCAAGAAAGTCCTGTTTCATCACTTCCTGAGCATGTGCGTCGCATTTTCTGATATGCATTTTTTTAAGCATGGCGGTCATGCCTGGTAATTTTTTTCCATGAAGTCTGACAAGGCCTGTCAACTTGCGATTGATGTGCAGGGACCAGGTGTCATTTTAATGATTTGCGATGTATGAAGGATTGGCTTTTGCATGAAAAAGTTTAACGCATAACATGAATGCTTGGTTTTTTTCCCATGAAGGGTGACAAGGCCTGTCGACATGCGACTGACGCTCATGGGCCGGTGTCATTTTATTGAATTGCTATGTATGGATAATTGCTGTTAGCATCAAAAATGCTGACGCATAACAGGAATGGGTGGATTTGGTTTGGTGCACCCAGATTCACATTCCTTATTACAGGGGCTATGCATGTATGTAGTCAATATGGTATGGCTATGTGTGTGTGCGTGTGCATTCATGTATGCAATGGTAACATCAGAATGTGTTACCATATGTTTATAAGTGTGTGTGATGCATGTGATGACCGATAACGCTTGCATATGTGCATGTGTTGGTAAACATTTCCCACATACTTTTTACCACATGTGTACTGGGAGTATACATATGTGATGTAACACATATTTCTGGGCCTACCACATTGTCATGTCTGATTTCCAAATATACGTTTGACAGGTGTTGTGCCCTGTGTGTAGCATGTGATTCCCACCCCTTTTCCCTTGGAAAACATCCCCTGCACAAAGTGTTGTTGTTGCCAATTGTTGGCTGGCATACAATCAATCAATCAATCATTGGATTTATAAAGCGCACTACGTACCCGTGAGGGTTTCAAGGCGCTGGGGGGGCGGGGGAGCTGGTGTTACTGGTCGAAGAGCCAGGTCTTGAGGAGTCTTCTGAAGGTGAGTAGGTCTTGAGTCTGTCGTAGGTTGGTGGGGAGGATGTTCCAGGTTTTGGCAGCGAGGTATGAGAAGGATCTGCCGCCGGAGGTCTTTCTTCGGATGCGGGAGATGACGGTGAGGGCGAGGTTATATGTGGATCATGGGTAGAGTGTGACAGAGTTCTGTATGTATGCATGCATTTTCAGACACCTGTGTGACAGGAGAGGGAATGATGTGTTTTTCTGCATTGCCCTGCATTGCATGACCAGTCCTTCTAAGTCCCATGTCTCCTCAGTCACATGCATCTTTGGCTTCTCCCAGTACATTATCATTAGTCCAGCTGCCACAGTCCCCTGTTGGTACTCTCATAACATGTTAGAGAGTTGTGGAATTACCGGATATTATTCTAGGTGTGCTGTGAGGTGTCCATTCCTACATATGTTTTTTTATGGCTGGTGTTGTTGTATTCCTATGTGTGCGGCACAATACACCACACAGCTGAAAGTGATCACAATGGGTATGCCTGGAATGTGTCGGTGATATGTAGTTGGTGATGGGAACATTTGGATGGCATTTGATATTGGTGCCGCCAGATGCTTCTATAACATGAAAATGTGGGGCTGTGCCTATATGTGACTTTCTTTACGTTTACGTGGCCAATGCCATTCACATAACTGAGCTATTCCTTGTTAGGTGTTATGTGTGTGTGATCTGAAACTTGTAGTGGTTTGGGCCCAGCCTATGTATGCAAAGGGGACATAGATCCACCTGTCCTTCACGTGGTATGCCAGTCAGGTTGTACCTGTCTTATGTACATATGGGTGTATGTGTGTGTGATATGCAATGCATGCAGTGTAGTGTGGCATGTGGCATATTTGGTGTTGTCTGTACATCTGTGTTTACCTGTCAAAGTGTGTATAGTGTGGTGTATGTATTGTTTGTCCTACCAGGTTGGTATGTTGTCTGTGTAATGATGTGTGGCTTACCTACGATTAGCCCATCCCCATATTGCCCACCCTGGAACCGATCGTTGATGGTGAAGTATCGGAATGTGTAGGCATCATGGACACTGCCGGGATATTTGGTTAGGATGTTTGTGAAGAGGCGCACGGTGGTCCACAATGGCCTGCATATTTCTAGAATGGGTGTGTTTGTGGTACCTATAGAGGTGTTCTGTTGAGCAGTTGGCACAAGATTGGAAATGTGTGCAGTCTATTGCATCCAGCAGCTGCGGGAACCCAGTAATTTGGTAGAAACATTACTTGGTCTCCTGCTGCAGTTGCTGGGTGTTGGGGAACCAGATGTGGTGGGGTGTGAGGTGGATGATTGCATCCAGAACCTTTGGAAGGAAGGCTGAGATGGATGGCTGGGAGATACCACCCACTTGTGCCCCAGTTGACTGGAATGATCCTGATGCCAGCAGATGGAGGGCACCCAGGAGTTTGGTCATGGGTGGAATAGTTGTTGGAGTTTCCACCCGTGCAGTGATGTCTGGCAGAATGTGGTGCAGCAGGCGTACAGTTGACTCCCATTTCAGATGCTAGAGTCTGCTGACATCTTGCTCCCTGAGTGCAAGAATGGTTGTGTGCTGTTGAAATATTCTCTCCCGCCTTCTGCACTGCCTTTGTGGCTGCTGTGGTGGTGTTTGGGGTTGCTGTGGTGGTGCTGGTAGGACATGTTATCATTGCTGTCTTCTACGGCGTGTGTCAAGCTGGAGCAATAACAGATCCATGTTGTCCAGGGGTTTGCTAATCCTCCTGTTGTGTGTTTTCTTTATTTAGTAAGGTGTGGGCCTCATTTTAACGCCTGGTCTGACCAGGCATTAAATTTCGATGGTAATCGAACATTGCGTGTTTTTTGGACCGCTTCCATAATGTACGGCATTTTTGCATTGTGTTTCAAATATGATGCTAGAGCGCGAGCATAATTTTTTGGAAGGGAACACCTACCTTGCATATCATTGTGCCTAAACAACACAAGGAGGGGAGGCACTCCCAAAAAATGACTCTAACTCTGAAATGTTGTCACTAGACTGATCTAGCATCAAAATATAAATATGGTGCTAGGTTAGTGCCGCTTTTGCGTCAGAAAGAATGGCGTGAAGGCGGTGCTAATTTCTCTTAAATATGGGCCCAAATGTTTCAGGCCTTTGGTTATGATAACATAATAAGACATTCAATGCACATTCGAAATACATGGTTATAAGTGCATCTTGCAATTATGAATGAAAACAGAAATTATAAAAGAAACGTGAACATATGCAATTCAGTATAGCAATGTAAATTAAAATGCATGAATATAAATGGGCATGAGTACGACAATTCAGCATGTTAGAAGGCACATATACATGAACTACTAACCCTCTGCTGTAAATGCACCTTCAACAATATGCTTTAGATGCTCCACTTTACATTAGTAATGTTAAGGCACACAATATATGTTTCACTGATTACATTATTATGCCATTTCTGTAACACATGATGCACCCAAAATTCTATGTCACCACATCCATGCTCCAGGGGAGGGACAAATACCTGAAAAGGAAGTAAGGCCCACACAAACTAGCAAACAAGAAGCAAGCAAAGAACAATGACAGTGATGCTAACCAATCCTAAGCAATGAGTGGGCTCTAAGCTCACTGTAAGCTGACAATACGTCTTGCAACACACAGTGATTCACCATTTAGTAGGAAAGAGCTCAACAGTGATAATATTCTCATGGCATTTATCCCACGATGTGTGAACTGCTCTGGTTCCCCGTGAGTTGTATCAGGAGGAGAATGGTTTGCAGGAGAAAAGAGGTATTACACAGGAGGTGGAGTGCAGAGGATACTCAGACTAATTAAATGGGAAAATCGAGTTACCCAAGGAGAATACAATAGTAAGCAAGTGGATTCATGAGATATCAGATATTGCATAAGTTTGAGTTTTGTGAATGGCAATGTTTGACTTTAGTACATGTAGTCATTGAAAAAACATGTTACCTTGTGCCCATATTCAGCAAAGTGTCTGCCTCCATTCGAGCTGTGGCGTATTTTGATTTTGTATGGGAGAAGAGAGAGCCTAGAATATAAAGCTCTGTAGACTTTTGATATCGACCGTGTGAATTTTGCAGGGATACATTTGTGTTCCAGGTCTTAAACATCATTTGGCCTTTTTTAATTCACACATTTTAATTAATTGTAAAGGAACAAGAAGAAAATTACATATATGCAATGACGCCAGATGGTGGTTGCACAGTATGAGTCACAGTTGAAATATAAAAACATACCAAACAAATTTCTGTGTGTCCTCTAGGCTTAATATGGGGTGCTTACCATGATCTACTATAACACTGTACTATTGGATTAAAAAAATTGAATTAACATAAGTAAGGGAGAGAGAGTGTAGAGAAAAGGGGAGTGAGAAAAAAGCAAGGAAAGGTCTCTAGATTGGGGTAGGATGTAAGGACAACCTGAGGTGAACTTCATCGTATCACTCTTATAGTTTAGATATGGAGTGTAGAAG
This sequence comes from Pleurodeles waltl, assembly GCF_031143425.1. NCBI lineage: Eukaryota > Metazoa > Chordata > Amphibia > Caudata > Salamandridae > Pleurodeles > Pleurodeles waltl. The sequence continues at coordinate 628,708,420 of NC_090444.1, read as the reverse complement.
AGTACAGATGAAAGCGAAATGATGGAAAGCTCACAAGGGCAGCATTCTCACTGCTGCTGTGTTAAGCGGCATTTGGAGCTTGAAATTTTATATTTTGGTGGGGCTAGTGGTACAGTTAGTTGGTGCTATCAAGGTAGGAATCCTTGGTGCTTCACAAAGCCATTGGGTGCTTCAAGGTGCAAGATGTAAGGGTATGAAAGGGAGGATGCACCAGAGCACACACACAGTTATGACTCTGATCCTAGGTTATTTCTGAGTCAAGTTTGAGTCTTAATGACCGAAGAGAGACACTCTGCACCAGCCAAGGGTGTGATACGTTGCATCCGAAGCAGAACAGGCCCTTGTTCAAAGAGATCCCTGAGCAGAAAGAAATCTGCTGTCCTCGCTGATGCTGGTGAATAAAATCAGGCAGCAGGGAGGCTCTTTTCACAGTCCTTGGCTGGCATCATCAAAGCAGTAACATGCTTTTGAAAACAACTAAGTACCTCCCCCACTAACGTGAATCACCCACAGCTTAACTCAATCAGGCTCGTGCCAAGTTGTTTGTTGGGGTGGGTACGAAGTGTTGGTATGTGGCGGCAGAGGGTGAGAGGTAGATGGGAGGGCAGGGTAGGAGGCTAACAGAGTAGTAAATACAAGGATTGTGACATGTTAAAAAAATAATTAGCACCACTTTAAACTGAATCACTGGAGGCAAGGTAGAGGGACCTTCTTGTGAGCAGGAACTTAATGCAGAGAGTTCACACAGCTCTCTGCATTAAGACTGGCGCTGTGAGCCTGCCCCTAGAGCAACAAGCAGTAGAAGGCTGCCACCCTAATTTTGAAGTACGATCACCTCCACCTGACTGTTAGAAAGGAAACTTAAGTCCTCTTGAACCCAAACATCCTCCCAGTAGCATCTATTGCCAATTAAGATATTCGATTTAGAGTATTTTGGTCCTTTCTATCTCACGGAGGAAGGAATGGTCATATACCTCTTTCTACGTGTTCTAAATTCTATGATGGGATGTGGCTTAAAGTGTAATGGAGTGGCACGCAAACCAGTTTAAAAATGGCATGCATATTCTGGAGGAAAAGAAGCCCTCGTTCAACCTCTATTACATAATGTCCTCTTGAAAGTATACCTTCTTCCTTGGTTTCTATGCATTTTGTTGCACAGTAGGTGTTTAGTTTCTGATTATTTTAAGCCATTTACTTTAAATGTTTATTTCATACCTTTGAATCTTTAAGCTAGATTTGCAAATTTTTCGCATATTTATTTAAAAATATCTGCATCAATAAGTGGGGTCCATCCAATAGTTTGAGACATCATAGATTTCTTTACAGGCTCCCAGGTATGCAAACACAAAGCAAAACTGTCCCTACATGATGTGTTTGTGGTGCTTTTGCTTGTGTTGGCTGTAGTTCAAATGATTTTAGGTACAGTGATACTGCACTGCCTCTGTACTGTTCTTTGAACCACTAATAATACTGTTTAATGTTTTGATTTTCTATTGGTATTGCTAGCAGCACAGCTGCACTCTATGGGCACCTGTCAGCCAGTTCTTTTTAGGTTGAGCCTAGCCAGCGCGCATGCGCTGTTTCTCTACATGCTGTAATCTACTTATGTGGGTCCATCACTCTCATTCGTTCCTTGGCCTGCCTTTTAAAATTCCTTTGGTTTGTTAGGTAAATGCTTTAGGTTTGTCCCACTTTGAGGCTGTTTTGTTACCACCCTCGAGACTGGTTCTGATACATGGATTATTGCACGATTGGCCACATCCCTTAGTGTCAGCGTGCTACTGTTTCCTTTTGCCTCTGCGTTTCACGCTCGTAGAGATATGTTGTTTCTTCCTCCGGTATCTCGCAGTTTCTTTGCGGTGTCTGCACCAGACAAAGGCTGCAAGCTGCAGGGAGAGTCTTTTTTATTTATTTACATAGCATAAACTCGACCAGAAGATTAGTAGTTGAAAACTGTACAAGCTGGCACCTTTTAAATACAAAACGTAAGGGAAACCCTCAACGCGGCTTTCCTGAGCACAGCAGGACAGCTGATACAACAATATTTACTGCACTCGGGAAACTCGCCCCATAATGCTTTGCGGGGCAATACTTTTACGACACATTTTGCCCATAACATGATCTTTCTGTCCAGCTCATCTTCTGGGTCCCCACACTAGGTTGGAGTGACCCAAAATCATACCCTCTCCTACTATTCAATGTCGTTTTAAGCTCTCTCATGGCTGGAAATTTTTATTGTCGGGCCCTCTAGGAAATGGTTTGGCCATTATAGTCTAATGCCAAGTGTATGAAGTAATGCACAAACACAGTTTATTTCTGATAAAGGTTTAATATGCTGCATGGCTCCAAAAAGCGAGACCTATTGGCTATGTCAATGCTTGTTAGGTTTAGTAAATGTGTTTAATGTACACCAGAGCCACTGGAATTATGCGGTTCTGCAGGTGCAGCGGTTCTGCATAATTATGGATTTTACACTCTCATGGCCGGAGTTTTTCCCTTACAGCTGGGAGTAGTTTGTGCTCTAAGGGCCTTGTTCATAATAATATTCTAGAAGGCCTGCTAGGCCTGAAAATGTGTAATGCATTGTGCCCTCTATGGGCTGAATATATTGTTACAGTGCACTGCTTTCTGCCCTTTTCTTTTCATGTGGTTATGCCTCCTAAGGGCAGATTATATGGTTACATGACCATGGCCCTGATTCTCACCCTGGCGGTAATTACCGCCAGGGCGGAGGTCGGCGGTAGCACCGCCAACAGGCTGGCGGTGCTCCGCCGGGCATTCTGACCGCGGCGGTACAGCCGCGGCCAGAAGCGGAAAGCCGGCGGGGTACCGCCGACTTTCCGCTGCCCGTCTGAATCCTCCATGGCGGGGATTCAGACACCCCCTACCGCCATCCTGTTCATGGCGGCTCTCCCGCCATGAACAGGATGGAGGTAGGGGGTGCCGCGGGGCCCCTGGGGGCCCCTGCAGTGCCCATGCCAATAGCATGGGCACTGCAGGGGCCCCCGTAAGAGGGCCCCGCAAAGTATTTCAGTGTCTGCTTTGCAGACACTGAAATACGCGACGGGTGCAACTGCACCCGTCGCACCTTCCCACTCCGCCGGCTCAATTCTGAGCCGGCATCCTAGTGGGAAGGTTGATTTGCCCTGGGCTGGCGGGCGGCCTTTTGGCGGCCGCCCGCCAGCCCAGGGCAAATGTCAGAATCACCGCCGCGGTCTTTCGACCGCGGTGCGGTGTTCTGACGGCAGTACCTTGTCAGAATGACCGCCCATGTGTCTTCCAAATGCTATTTTTACTGTTTTGCCCTCTAGGAGATGGTTTGGCCATTATAGTTTAATGCCAAGTGTATGAAGGAGTGCACAAACACAGTTTATTTCTGGTAAAGGTTTATTGTGCTGCCTGGCTCCCAAAAGCAAGACCTATTGGCTATGCCAATGCTTTTTAGTTTTAGTAAATGTTTTTAATGTACATCACGGCCACTAGAATTATGTGGTTCTGCAGGTGCAGTGATTCTGCATAATTATGAATTTGGCACATTTGCCACATAATCCATTACATGCTACATAATTTGCATAATTTAACAAAAAATGTTTCTAGCATAAACGGATCCAAAATCACTAAAGACGCATTGACGTGTTTCTGCATGGTGGAAGGCCCTTTATAAAAGCTGAGGGGTCATCTTTCAGGTGGTTATTGTTGTACCTGGGTGTGGAACCGGTACTAATGAGTTGAAAGCTCTGCCCAGTCACTGTACACACGTGAAAACGACAACATATTGTAGTAATTCTATCAGAAAATGTGCTGCGTTAATTGTCATTTACTTGCCGCCTAATCAACCCTTTGGTCCTACCCTGTCGCATAGTTCCATTGGACCTGTTGTGCACTAGCAAAGGTAGCATAACCCTGCATGGGGACACAAAACTGCTGTGGCGAAGTACCAGATCATGCAACCGCGTTCATCTGCTTGTGATTTCTTAAAAAATACTGTTTCATGCCTTGTTTAGCAATTATATAATAAACGGAAAAAACACAAGACACCTGTTTATTACCAGTTACCTTCAAGTTAGAGAAGATATTTATAATGGACTTTGTCCAACAAACCATTTGTGCGCCATATAGAAAATTGGCTCAAATGATCGACCAAAGTCAGAGAATCTACAATTATATCATTATACCACTAATCACATTTAAGTCAATGTAGTCATCTTATGTCTCTACCAGGCTAGTATTGCGGTTTGAGAATAGCCATAAAATAAGTTTAGAAGATTACCTAAAGAAATATACATATTGGAAGAAAAAGGCTGACTTCTGTTGCTATTTTACCATTATTTGTACTATTAGGCCCAATCAGGTGGAATCAGAGGGCAAGTCACATTTCATGCCACCGGCCTTCTATAAGCAGTGCGGTGACAGGGGACAATTAAATCAGTTTCATGGAATCAGTAGCCTTGGTGAGATGAGTAATTGACAGCAAAGTGCAATAGTCTAGGTTGCTCCTGTTTCCAAGGAAACAATACCAGTGCAAAAAAAAAAAAAAACATACATTTTTAGACACTGGAATATCAACCGCCGTGGAAAAGTGCATCATTGATATTGTGGAGAGAAGAAAATACATTAATGGATTAAAGACATTTCATAATTTTGTGTCAATGCAGTTTGAACACGCTTCTATAAATCTTTACAATGTTTCACATTTCCTAATGCAGCATTTATTCACAATAGTTCATGCTTAGACCTCTATGCTCTGTGTTGTGTCTAGTATAAAGGATACATAATACCAATCATTTATAGATAGACCAGAAAGGAGCATTAAGCTGGACGATACCTGTTGGCTGAACACCAGCCTGCAATGTGCACTAGTCATATGTAAAGCGACAGAGAGCAGCCGAACTGGAGATGTATAATGCACTTTAAAATACATGTCTTTTTAAACTGCATGTGAAATCACAGTCTTGGTCTGGCCTGCTGTGCTTTTACCTTCGTTGAAAGTACCAGTCTTCTGCTAATTCTTAACATCTTAAGTGCACAAAAATACCCCAAAAATCAGTTCAAACTGGATCCTGAAAACGTATGTCGATCCCGCATGACTGGACCAATATCCGTGAGAAAGGCTGACAAAGGCTTCCCAAATAATTCCCAATCCACAGGGTCTTCAAAATAGGGGTGGAAAATCATCCAATAGACTTACAGTTTACCATACAGCATTTCCTGGTGAATCTGGATAATCCTTGAAACGGAAAGCATGCTGCTCTGCGGGCCCTCCGTCGTGGCACTTGGCGAGGATGCATGCAGTGGTATAGACAGAGGGGGTCATTACAGCATTGGCAGGCGGCAAGCTGTAACCGCCGGGCGGCCGCCAATGCAGCCGCACTCCGCCAATGTCCCCATTTGGACATCCCCGCTGGGCTGGCGGGCGGAAACCAAGTTTCCGCCCGCCAGCCCAGCGGGGATGTGGGCCGCAACATGGGAGCCGGCTCCAAATGGAGCCGGCGGTGTTGCGGCCGTGCGACGGGTGCAGTAGCACCCGTCGCACTTTTCACTGTCTGCACAGCAGACAGTGAAAAGCCGCATGGAGCCCTGTTAGGGGGCCCCACGACTCCCCTTACCGCCAGCCTCTTCCTGGCACTGCAAACCGCCAGAAACAGGCTGGCGGTAGGGGAGTCATAATCCCCAAGGGCAACGCTGCTTGTAGCGCTGCCCTGGTGGATTATCACCACTGGGGCTAAAATGGCGGGACACCGCCGGCCCCGGCGGTGCGACCGCGGTGCTACCGCCGCGGTCCAAATACGCTGGGAGGCACCGCCAGCCTGTTGGCGGTGCTCCTGTCGTTTTGGCCCTGGCAGTCTTTGACCGCCAGGGTCATAATGACCCCCAGAGTGTTCATGGGAAGCAAGGGAAGGCACTGTAGGTAAACTGTGAGTGGTCTAGCACAAGGCGTGGGAGTTGATTCCGAATCTCGATCAGTGATAGGGCTGCATTCTGGCACTTTCTTTTCAACAAGAGCAAGAAATAGTTAAGACAGGTACATGTTAAGTAGAGTCTGCGTTGCCGCAGGTAATTGAGGCACTCTTCTGTGGTCATGGAAGCAGAATACTGGAGAGACTCAGGTAGGTGGTGGTAACGAGACCTGGAAAAAAATATATTCCGCTGTAGCAATTTGCGTCATTTGGGGGATTTTACATCACACTTATTACTTGTAATTTCCAAAGTTCCGCATTAGGCCACTTTGTGTAATTAGGCGGCATTCGCTTTAAACATTTAACTCCATCATGTCATTTGTGACAATATTTTCCCACAAACGCACAGGAACAATAGAACAGGAGTGGCCATTCTTTGCGGTGCGTTTTTTGTACTTCATTTTAGTGTGAAATGCATTTTCATGTCCAGGACGAATGTTATGTTAGTTTCAGATATTCTTTAGAAAACAATTCCCCCACCTTCTGGACGTGTACTCCCTTTTCTTCAAGCTTTCCTTGCTCGTTTATGGTAGCTCGGTTGCTTCCCGGTGCCTTGATTAACATTTAAGTTGTCCTATTATTAGTGATGTTAGCATGTCAGACCTTATTAAGTAAGCTTACTAGGGAGATAGTATTTTGACTGCGCTTTGAGTAGTTCCCACCATATATCCCATACCAATACAGATCAACAACAACAATCAGTGACATCAGTAATCAATAGGAGTCAGTGATTCCACACACCATGAACTCTTGGCAATGAGTACCCACACCTTTATGTAAAAGGTAGAATGTTTATTTCCCTATATTAACAATGCTAATGTCACATAACTTATTCTCAAAATCAAATGATAAACATACAGAAATAATACTGGCTGACCAAAGCGCCTAAAGAACCGCAATCTAATCAAAGCCTGAGTTACTACACATTCTAGAGTTACAGTACAAATTAGTAGCAAGAATAACTGCGCAAACAAAATAACATACATTTAGATTCAGCAAAGAAAATACATCAACGGTTATTACATGTAGCAAAATTAATCAGTGAGAACCCTCACATCAGATTAGAATAGCCTGTTTGGACTTCATGCAAAACTATTTAGTCCCACAAATTTGGAAAAACATCTAACTATGGCTCTATCAAAAGTAGCGGTTGGTACCTAGAAACAAAAGCTAATAGACATAACAATCAGTAACATTGTCAGTATACCTGTCATCAATATGGTTCAGCAAGCTGTGACAGTCTTTGTCAATAGAACATCAGGTCAGCAAGACATCAGGATTCAACATGAAAGTTCAGAAAAAGCAAAGTGTCTTCAAGCAGTTCAGAAAAAGATAATAACTAAGCACTCAAGACAGTTAAGAAGAATATCACGGAATGACCTCTCTCCTCCCGGTGCAGTCTGGCTAAGTTAGATTTCCCAAAACTACTTCCCACGTCCTCATTGGTCAAGGGATCGCATGTTTACATTTAGTCCAATGAGAATAAAACCCCCTATCTAAAGTTTTACTACTACACAGTTCACATGTCGATGATTGGCTCCTCTTCTCCCGTTCCCGTCATTCGGCTCGTCAGGTATCATATTGTTGTAGCTTATACTCCAGACAGTGCATCCATTGCCTTTTCCCGGAAAGGTCAGTTTTACACACACTACAATATACATTGTTTCACTAGCAAGTACAGTATCTTCTAGCAAGCAGTTTCTCATGAGAACTAACTTCAGCTGCGAGCATATGGTCAGTACAGTGGAAAATCACTATTTAAATATCTCTAAGCAGCCAATTTGATAAAACACCTAAGAAAATGCAGCTTGACATGAGGCCGCTCAACTAGGCCAATACCCCGCTAAGTTAAAGCCTACGATTAATAAAGCTACTACATAATGCATAACCTTTAATATGCCATATTACTACATTAATCAATCAAAAGCGCAACATTTTACATTAATAAGCTATTAGTAAGTACACTTCGTGAGCACTGGCAGCCACTCACATGGGTGCATCTTCAAATGTGTGCATTATTTTTCTCTAAGTTAATACATTTTATACGCAAATTCAACACTCAAAATACATGAATATTCATTAATAAGGTTCAGCATTAACAATAACGAAGCCTGAGATACAATTTGGTTAATAATATTTAATAGTACCAATATGTTAAAATGAAATAAACATAACAGAATGTAAAACTAAGGATAAAGGTGCAAAAGTCAGATACATATCTAGATGTCTCTGTGAGTCTTTTCTCTGGGACCAGAGGGAAAGAAAGCCAGTCAAGATGTGAGTATGCACAATTGAATATGTCTTGGAAGTTTGTCTCAGTAAACAAAGTTAATTTTGACATACTTATTTCTATGGATATTAATATGCACCATTCATGGTGATATTTAAGTGCAATTCAAGGAGGGTCAGTGTGGAGACTCTTATGTTGAAGAGAATTTGTGAACTTGAGAAAAAGAGGTTTGAGTAAGTTACATTGTTTCCATGGGCTTTTATCCCAATCTGTCGAAAACTTTAGTATTCTTAGAACATATAGTTTAATCACTTTCATTGCAGGGCACTGCTCACAGGACTCCCACAGTTGATGGTTTTCGTGTGATTAATCTTGTATAGCATGCTAAATATTTTAGGATATTTGCCTTATAACGAAGCCCGAGCTCCACAGTGACATAGTGCCTGCCATTTTCTCTCTGTCTCCTTTCTGTTCACAGCCAGGTACAAGGCTTAAAATTAACAGGTTCTTAAATATATGGAGCATCATGTTAAGGTATCCGCACTTTTTCTTCTTTTGGAATCCACAGCATCCGGGCCTTCTTGCTTTCTGGACTTTGGAGCCACACAACAGTGTGGGAATATGTCAGTAGCAGACAGGGTACCCAACCAGACAAGGCTCTGGTCCAAGTGATAACAACTCTTCAGCTCCTGATCCAGGAAGACATGGAATGATTCTTGAGCTAAACTTCTACTATAGGAATGTATGGGTCACATATTTGCATTGAAAATCTCAATCCTGGGAAGAACATGGTGGCCGACAAACAGCAGCAGTGCTGCTGAGCGGGCCACAGCATCTGATGGGCTGCGCGGTGTAGTGGAGGCGCAGTGGAGGAGTCCGATCTGAGGCATACCAGGGGACTGCCTCCCCTCCCCCCGGTCCTACCTTCTTGTTTTTGGCCGCACATGCCGCTCCGAACCCGCAATCTCGATCGCATCCCGACTTGAGGGGTTTCTCGGATTGGGACGCCAGAGCTGGTGGAGGAGACAACGAGGGAGGGCGGCGGCCATAGGAGGAGAGCTGCCCTGGAGGTGAGGAAGGTCAGGACCCTCACGTCTAGGGTTGCATTGAGAGGAGCAACAGGGGGTAATCCTGGCGGAGGCAGCACCAGTGGGGGAATGTTGTGAGGAGGACAAAATGATTTGGCTGCAGCAAGTAAGGGAGGAGAGACTCTTTCCTTTACCTGTCCACTGGATGTGCCTACATTGGAAAATAAGTCACATGCAATTTTTCAGGAGTGGGAAAGAGGGAATACAACTTTGGAAACTGCTTGACTGGATACTTTGAGGGGGTGTCCCCCACTGTTACAGGTGGTGGCAGTAAAGAGGGAGCTCTCTAGTGAAGGGATTGACTCCGTTTGTCAGTGCGGGCCTAGGGAAAGTCCCCAAAGAACTTAAAATTATCCCAGGTCAGAGGAAATCTCCAAGTCAGATAGTAATACAGGGGAGAAGGAAAAAGCAGACTTCTCCTATGCAACAGCAGAGAGTTACCCCCCTCGCTTAGGTCCTACTTTAAAGTACAAAATTCAGCTGGTTTCCTAGCTGTCCCCCTGTCGGCCCCATTTTTTGGTAAAGGGTTCAACGGTGGGATGGAGGTTTTAGGTGAAAGGCAAAAGGACACAATCTTAACTCCACTGACACCTCAATGCCCTATGGGTACATGAGGAGGGGTCTTAGTGAGCCTGCTTTAGAAGTAATGAACGATGACCTGGGCTCTGTTCAGGCTCCAAATGTCTTGGTGGAGGAATTAAGTAATCTCTCAGAAAGCCCCAGTGGAATAGACCCTGAAATGTTGATCTTGATGGAGCATATAGGACCTCAGAGGTTGCAGTTGGATGAGACTAATGTACAGACCTCACAGACGGGCCCTTTAGAATTTTTGCGTCATTCTCTAACAAAGGAAGTCAGGCAAGGTTTTTTGATGTCTCGGGCTAATTAGAAGGAGATCCAGGTAGTTTGTCAAGGTTTAAGCAAACAAGCTAGATTTATTGGCCCAAAGAACGCAGGCCTTGGAAGCCCAAGTAGAATAATTGAAAGAGGCCTTGGTGAAGAGTAGGCAAGATTTAGATGAACTGAAGAGCAAGAATAAAGAGGGATTTGAGAAACTGGAATCTTTAGAAAATAGCGCAAGAAGGAATAACATCAAGCTAATGAATGTTCCGAAGGGAAGGAAGGTGAAAATATTAAGGCATTTGTGGTGGACCTTCTGATACAAAGCGGTGCCTGGGAAGGGACTGAGGTGGTACTAAGTAGTGACATACAGCGTGTGCATCGAGATCGTTCCAGAAAGCTGTAAATAGAGTTAAACCTCAGAGGATCCTGGTGAATTTTCTCACTTATACTGTTAAAGAAAAGATACTGTCAAAAGCCCTAATATGGGAACTTTAACTGCGAAAGACTGCTCCTTTGAGGTTAGATCGGATGTCCCTCGTATTACCTCGAACAGACAGTGGGAACTAGGTAAAAAGATGGAGGATTTAAAAAAATTGGAAGCCACAGTTCAACTGAAATTCCCGGCGACCTTGAGAGTTATGAGGAAAAATAAAATGTATAATTAAGAGACTGTGAGGAAGCGGATACTCTTTTGGAGGAGTTCAGAGGCACGTAGTGTGGGGTTTTGGCTGCCTCTTCCTTTCACTTGTCCCCTTGCCCCCTCTCCAGGGTGGGGGGTTTATGAGGATAATAGGGCAGAAGGGGGAGCACTCGGGGAAGAGGGTCAAGGATAAGGAAGAAGCATGTGGGGAAAAAAGATGTGTACCTCATTATAAAGGATCCTGATTGGTAGCTTATAACTCAAAGGAGCTCATAAAGATCAATAAAGATCCAGGGGATGGCTGGTAGCAGGGTCCAGCTCCTCTCTTGGAATGTGAATAGTCTTTGGGTCAAGTCTAGGAGGGATTATATTCTTCAGTACATAAAGGATTCTCCGGCCCAGATAATAATGTTGCAGGAGTCACATCTTGCAAGCACAGAGGCTCCCGAAATTTTTAAAGCCCAGAGGTGGGTGAAACAAATGGTTTGTTCGGATAACACGCTCCATTCTAGGGGAGTCTTGATTCTGATTAAAGGTCGGTATAACGCCTTAATTCAGCGCCATAAAGCCAATGTGAAGGGCAGATGGGTTGTGGCAGATATCAAAATCAATGAAAACAACTATGCATGTGCTTGCTATTATGGCCCTAGCTTGGATGATATAGGACTCCTACAGGATTTATGCTGTGAATTGCTAGACACTCAGTATCCAATTGTAATGTCAGGTTATTTTAATGCCGTGTTAAATGATTTATTGGATAAATGAACTGGAAGAAGATCGTCGGGGCGTCAAAAGTCGCAAGATTACTTTTTAATTGGTAGGTTACTTAAAAAGGCTCTTTTGGACATTCAGCATATTGCAGCACATATGGAGCAGTGATCTTAACATTGGAGTGCGCTGCAGAGTGCCACTCGAGAAGATGGACTTTGGATCAATCACTTCTAAATGACTCTAAGATGGTGGAGCATTTGGAAATTGAAACTAAGTCCTTTTTTGAGCTCAAAACGAATTTGGCGGCTCCTCGTGTGGTTTGGAACTCTTATAATGCTTTTATCAGGGGGATTTTGATCAGTATCGGAAAAATAGGGATTATAGTGAGAAAATGCAGAAGCGTGAACATGATATAGCCCATCTAGAACAAGAACTGTTACCAATTGAATTCTTCTTAAGGGGTAAATCCGGTCCTAACAAACCTTTTCAACATCATTCTTAAATGAGAGAGTCCCCTCCCAAAATTTTGGGATGAAGCAGTGATCACTCTTATTCTGAAACCAGGGAAGGATCCTTTATCCTGTGAATCATGTAGACCAATTTTCCTGTTAAATAATGATTATAAATTATTTGCTAATATTTTGGCTAATAGGCTGAGTGTGGTAATGGGGGGATTGATTCAGGGTGATCAGGAGGACTTCTTAAAGGGCAGATGTATGCATACGTTGTCTCACGATTTGACTGGAGCAATTAATTTGGCGAAAGTGCATAAAATACCTTTGGCAGTTATAACATTAGATGCTACAAAGGCCTTTTGATAGAGTAAATTGGGAATACCTAAATATTATCCTAGAACATCTTAATTTTGGGGTGAACTTCTGTGGGGTTCTGAAAAAACATTTATAAACCCCCATCAGCCAAATTAGTGTTAAATGGCAATCTAACTACGCCTTTCCCCATTACAAGGGGAACTAGGCAGGGCTGTCCCCTTCCCCCATTATTATTCAACCTCTATATTGAACCACTGGCTCTTATGATTAAGAGGGACCTCTATTTAAGCCATTTGCTTATATGGGCTGGGAAAAGAAAATGTCCTTATACGCAGATTATATCATGATCAATAAGGAAAATCTGTCCCCCGCGTTAGAGAGGCTTGAGTCTTTAACGTTAGAGTTCTGTCAGGTGTTGGGGTATGCAATGAATCTGAATGAAGAGTACAGATTATTAAGAAATTAGATTAAATATTTAGGTGTTAAGATCTGCAATAACCTGGAGGATATCCCAGTGGAGAACTTAATATGTGTGACACGAGAGATAAATGAACTTTTACTGAGATAAATTAACTTTTACTGAGCTGGTCGTACCTTCCATTAACCATATATGGAAGAGTAAATTAAATAAAAATGTCTATTCTTCCCAAGATTACTTTTGTTCTTAATATGATCCCATTACATTTCAAGAAGATAGGGGTACAAAAAACTCCAGGCAAAAATTGATAGCTTTATTTGGGCCTCTAAGGGGATCAGGATTGCAAGAAAGAAGCTTAGAATGGAATATGATAAAGGAGGGATTGCATTGCCTGATGTCCAGCTATATGTTTGGGCTTTTGAGTTAAGGAATGCAAAAGATCTGTTATCAGGAAAGGAGGGTAGTCAGTTAAAGGGGGTCATGTTAAAATGTGAGGGGGGAGATGGACAAAAAATCATGTATAAATTTGGTAACCCCAAGTTTTACAAAAGAGTAAGATTGAAAATGTTACAAGCAGCGGCCCTGTTATGGGCACAGATAAGGAATATCACAATCCTAGCTTATGCCCCTACATGGGATTCCCCAGGCACACCAGAATGCCTTAAGGATTCTCTATCTCGACCTTTGAAGGAAGTAGGCATTGTGGAATGGGGGCCAGGTATTTCAAGAAGGGAAACTAAAATCTTGAGAGGAATTTGTGACAGCGGCGCAGAGCTTATTATCTAGGTTTAGGTATTATCAACTACAAAGCTGGGCTCATTCCCTGCGAGAAGGAGGAACTGATACAAATGAATTTGAGGAGTTATTGATGAATGGCCCACTCGGTAGGAAAGAAGTAGCGGCTTATTATAGATTATTTTTAGATAGCCTGGATCAGGACCAGGATTTCTCTGGTTCCGTATGGGTCGATCTAGCCCAGAGTGAAGAGGTTTCCAGATTGTGGTCAACCTCGTGGCAGCTCCTTTATCAGGTGGTGAAGCCCGCTTTTTTGAGAAAGAACCACCTTTTTGTTATTTATAGGGCTTATTAAACTCCTAGGAAAATAGCTAAATTTAGTTCTAAAGAGAATACGGCTTGTAGGAAATGTGGTCTTGCTGGGGCTGACGATATTCATATGTTTGTGCTTTGCCCCCAGATTTTGGGTAGAGGTCTTTGAAATCATAGGTGAAGTATTACATCTACAGTTAAGGTGTATCCCAGAATTAATCCTGTTTGGCTGGCCCCCCAAGATAAATAATCTGTTTGGTTATAAGAGGAATTTGTTGTTTTATTTGATATTGTTGGGTAGAAGGGAGATCTGTAGACAATGGACATCTTCAACCCCCCCTCTCCATCAGAATGGTTGTCTGCCTTAATTAAAACATGTAATCTAGATCCCAGTCGGACCTGTGCAAAAGACGTGGTAAGCATGTGGAGACCTTGGGTAAGCTGGGTAGACCAGGGTGTTCTTCCCACATAAAAAGATGCTGTTTATAGGCCAGTGGCTGTCCGATGATTTAGTTATATGGGATGGAGACATGTTGGTGGATGGGTCTCACAGACAGATATGTCTCCTATCTCCCAGACTTCCTACTATGAATACTTGGATCCTTCCAGGGGCAAAATACTGGAATACGGTCCTTGTTTTCAGAATGGAAGCATACAAAGCAAATGAGGACACAAAATAAAGAAAAGAAAATCTCAATCCTATTTGTGTGATTTTCAAACGTAAAAAAATGCTTTGGGAGTGCTGATGTCACACTCTGTGACGCCTCCCCTGCCAGATATTCCATTTACTTTCATAAGTCACTGAGCTCTCCCATTTTGCTTCCATCAAAGATTGTTAGTGTTTAGACACTTTCATAAGTCAAACCTTGGACTCATTCATTCCAGCATCTCTCTAATCCTCATTAAAACTTCGGGGAGATGTCCAAAATTCCCATAACACATGCTACAGTCTCATAATTTAAAAAATACATTATCTATTTCTCTCACCTTAGTGAAGGAGTACCAAAAGCTGAAAGAAACAAAATCAGGTGATGTTATGTATGCATGCTGCTCACCATGCAACTTTGTTCATTCAAACTCCAGGCATACTCTAGGATGCTTGGTCAGATATTTGAAAATTATTTTGCAGTGTACATTCTCAAATATAATTTGATGCTTGATTACTAAGGCCATGTGTGGATATCCTCCAATCTGAGAAGAGTTTTTTTGTACACAAATATATCCAAAAACTAAAAAGATATTGGAGAAAATATGTAGGAACTCACAATATTTTAGGACATAAGGTTGAAGTCAGATTCCAGCTGTAATGTGCTAAGGAGTGCAAACACAAACATGGACACATAAAGCCAAACCTAATGATGTCCCAAGTGATAGCAACACAGGACTACAGCGCCACAGGCTGGTAGTAGGTGTCCTTAGAGTGAGCAGCAGAACCTTTCAGTACCACAAGTTGTTGCTAGAGTGAGCAGCACTGACATGCATTCCAATAATGTTTCAAATAAATGTACAACTGAAAGAAATCAAACTCATTAAACAAAGAAAACGTACTGCTGTTTTCATTAAAAGTAGGTAACCAAACATAAAGATAGTGCCCCTATAAATCCCCAGTTCCTGGGCTACTAAATGGCAAATAACAAAGAAATTAACAAAGAGGGAATAGATAAACAATAATTGCTTCTCAACAATTACACCATAGTTTGTAACTGGACACACATTAATTTTGCGAAAACCCATTACATTTTGTATGTACAGAAACAGTAATTATTCTGCAACACCATCAATAAAAGATTGGTACAATTATCCAATTTACTCAAAAAAGGAAATGAACAAACACATCTCGTGCGGAATCAGATTCCTTGTGACTTCCCAATTTTAAAGGTGGTTATAGTCAGTCCTTTTGCTGCAGAATCCACCTGAAGGTAGTCCATGCCAAGCCAAGGAAAAATGTGCCAAAGGCTACCTAAACTCTTGGCAAATCATAGTCTTTAAATACTGCAATTTATAGGACTCATCTAAAGGCTGTTGAAGCATTTCGGCCTCTGCTTATAGTGGTCTCACCAGGACAAAGGAAGTCAAGGAATGTGCATGTAAAAGTTCTATAAAAACCATGAGCTGGTTGTAGAGCTAAAATGAGCTATTATCAATGTGGAAAAACAAAAAGTGAAAAGCACCCCAATTTAATATTGCCGCAGTGCAGTCTGTGATATGATTTGCATGCATATATCTTGCTCAGGGCTAGCCAGCCTTTCATATATATATACATTTCACACCAAGTGGGTGATAAAATGTGTCATGCTCAGGTGTGGTCATGCCTGCGTGCTTATATGGTGATACTAGGGCCATTTACGCCCACTTCCCTTATGCCAGCAGTGGTCTTTGAAAATACTATCCTTGGATCAATTGATGATCTCAATTCTAAAAAATGTAACTACAGACAAAATTGTTCCAAGCAGGAGACAGAAGCACAATCTGGCAACTAATAATTATCTCACAATAAAACCTGCAGACAAAGGGGGTGGCATTGTGGTATGGGATAGTAATAAATATGGCAAAGAAATTGAGAGACTGCTGAATAATCCTAGACATTACTGCTCTATTCATGAAGATCCCTCAAAAGACATACCTAACAAGATCAAGCAAATCACACACTAGGCACCCGATAAAGGGTGGATATGCAATAGCAAATTTGAGTTCTTGGATGAAAAAGAGGCAAGAACACCAGTAATCTATATATGTTACCTAAAGTACATAAAGATATGCATGCCTCCCCACCTCTTGGAAGACCTATTATATCATCATGTGGGTCCAGCTTAGAACCACTGGCCCAATATATAGACGTCTTCACCAAACCTTTTGTATGTAGTGCCAGGGCTTATGGTAGGCACTCCATGGAGTTTATTAACAAAATTGAGAGTCTTCCTTTCAATAAGCCCACTGACCTCCTTGTTACCTTAGAGATAGAAGCACTATACACCAACATCTCCCAGGCTGAAGCCATTGCAGTCCTCGAAGGGGTTTTAAATAGCAGACCAAGGCCACACAAGGTACCTACAAGTTTCTATCAGACCTAGCCACTTTGTGCATCAAGAAGACCTACTTTGCCTTCAAAGAGGAACTAATCCTTCAGATTAAGGGTTTTACATTTATATGTAGTACATTTAACAATGGTACTGGTACATAGATGATATCTTCATGATATGGTCGGGTCCGCAGGCTGCCCTAAGAGACTTCCATGAATGGCTCAATCACAGCTCTCCAGACCTCAATTTGACCATATCTTTCAGTGCAGATAAGGTCAATTTCCTTGACCTATCTGCATAAGTGAGTAAAGACAGGTTTTTTGTTAACATTTATACAAAGCCAATGGACCGTAACACATTTTTGCATTTTTCTAGTGGACATCCTTGGTCCCTTACATTTTTTTCTGTTTGGACAGTTTCGCTGCGTGAGGGGAAACTGTACAAACAAGGAAGATTATATTGAGAATGGAATGGTAGTGGTGAATAAACTGATTAGCCGAGGATAGCACTAAAAACCTGGTTAAATCATCTCTCAAAAGAGTGTGGCTCACACCACACAAAACACTCTTGACTCACAAACGTTTGTTAGAAGAGAAACCATTAACCTGCGTTTTGACGTATAACCACAAAGATAACAAAAATAAGAAGCATTAAGCAATCATATGTGACATAGATATTCCATGTTCATTATTTGGCTTTAAGAAAGGAGAAAATGTACGTCAACATCTGGTAAGGACAGTCAGACCTAGCAATTGAACTAAAGACCTACCTGTGATGTTTGGGCTTCCACAAGTAGTGGGACGTTTCAGATGTCAGAAATGAGCTACGTGTAAATTCACACAAGATACAAAGAGTGTGACCATAAACAGTACCATCTTCAACCAAGTCAAATTCTCCAACTGCAATGCAAGAAATGTTGTTTACCTGTGAAATGTCCCTGTGGCTTGACACACATAGGCCAAACATCTCACCCTGCTAAAGATTGAATTCTGCAACACAGGTCACACATACGATGCAGGACACAAGGGACTCCCCTTGTTGATCATTACAAAGAAATGCCTCACTCAGTAGATGAACTGACCTGGTCAGTTTTGTTTGTAGCAAATCGTAACCTGAAGAGCAAAAACTAGGCAATCATGTTGTCGAGAATGGAGGCAAAACTAATTGAGAAGTTTCATACTGCTAAGAAAGGGCTAAATGGCATGGATGAAATTTGGTCCTTGATTTAACATGCTGAGGGCACAAATAATTTTGCGTTCTCTCACCTATGTATACAGCTTCTGGGAGTAAATTGTATATATGTAGTCTGTTGGATTCTGAATATACAGGGATTGTTTTACAATACAACATGATGAGCCTTGGATTCCACTTATGCATATGTAAAATTGGGTGCTACTAGGGAGTGTAAGTTGAGTAGTTTTCAAAACGTTATACTCTTTCATTAGGTCCATATCCAACACTCTACGGTTGTATGCACATCAATAGGTGACACGCTTGCATTGTTACTTAATCTTTTTTCACATTTATGGACTATGAGAAAGACATACCCATTTACAGGAGGCGTGCCCTCTATGTATTTACAATTTGATAGGATGTCTTTCCGTTTGAGTATTCTTAATATTTGTTTATTGAACAGATTGTTTAGGTTATGAACGCATGAATTAAATTGATTGCGTACATCAAGATTTTCATGATAATGGACTTGTGTTGAAGCTTTTTATTGTGTGTGTGCCAAATATGTGTACTGTAATTTGAAAGGTGCTTTAAGTTGGGAGGTGCTCTGGTTCCATTAAGTGAATAATCACCTGAATTACATACATGCAAGATGTTTGCATAATATAGTAATAGACAGTAGATAGTTCATACATATGCACAGAAAACTATTGTACTTTAAGCTCAATGTGGTATTGAATCGCTCAACTGTGATAGGATGAAAAATACTACTATGCACCCCTCAATTTATTGAATTGAAATGTATGTATTTTGAAGTTTTCTTTCATGTCACTCAATTGTTTGAACTGGAATAGATGTGTTATGTTACTTCCCCCACATGAGCCCGCACCTGGATCAACAACCAACTGCCGTTGTTGCCCTCAATTGCAAACCTTGTATTGATTGCAAGCATGCAAATGGCTCTGATGTAGGTTTAACATGGCTTGATTCTTTTAATTGGTTGCAATACAATTCCAATATCCTCCTCATGATTCTTCCCCCACATGGGACCGCTACCCACCCAATGAGGCCACCATTTGTGCCTCCTAGCAGCACTCAACAGATTAATTCCAAGTCAGTAACTGGCCCTGATCCTTGTTCAATATGGACGCCACACTCGGCACGTCGACCGGGCCTTAGTCTATTTCAAGTATTTTAGGCTGTTGCGTGCCGCGTCTGGCACCCAACACATACTCTGGCACTTGTGACCTTACGGATCGGTGTTCTGACCATTGCGTGGACCCCCCACACCTGATATTAATCATCAGCGGTTGCTGTAAGTTTCTGACTTAATTTTAGTTGTTTCACTTTTATTTAGTTGGTTGAGGGGTTTTCAAATGCAGCTATTTCCTTTGTTTACAGGAACCATAGGAATAAGTGGTAGGCTCCCAATTTGCTTCTGAGAGCTTTGTTGTCCCTGGGGGACAACATAAGGTACATATTTGTAAACCAACCGGTTTCACATCTGGATCAATTATGTTTTGGGCACGTAGGTCAATGCACCATTTGTTTTCTGTTTTGCTATGTAGGTGGTCCCTTGGAAATTCTTCTAATACTTATGCCAAATCGTTTTTCCCCAGAGTTGGAAGTACATAGACTGACGGCCTGATTTAGAACTTGGCAGATGGGTTACTCCAGCACAACGGTGACGGATATCCTATCCGTCAAAATCTAAATCCTATTGGATATAATGGGATTTATTTCAGTGGACTGCCTGGATGCAGTGTCACACTGCCTTATTGAATGGCATTTAAACCCCCTTGCCAAGCCTTAAACTCCCCTTTTATTACATGTATGTCAACCTTAACCTAGGCTCTAGCAGCCCATAGTGCAATGTATTTGAAAGGTTGGACATGTACTTTTAGGTTTTACATGTGTTGGTAGTAAAAAACTACCAAATTTGTTTTCCGGTACTGTGGGACCTACCCCTTCCATAGTATAACACTGGGAATTTTTGATTACCTTTAATAAGCTGTAATTCCTAATTGAGAGAAGGTAGAATTCAGATTTTACATTACAATTTTGAAGATGCCACTTTTAGAAAATTGCCATTGTTCTGCCCTTAGCCCTTTGTGTCTGCAGCCTGTATTAGAACACAGGACTTGGTGTAGCTGACAGCTGGAATTTGTGAATTCCTACCATATAATATTGGTTTGGCTGACTCTCATTAGGCCATTAGCTGACTTCATGAGGGGGGCCCACTTCTACCTGAATAGGCTGTGGCCTGCCTCCTCACAATAGGCCCAACGACCCTGTATTGTCACTGCAGCCAGATTAGAGCAAGGGCAGGGGAGTAGAGAACCTTTCCAGAATGTTATCCCACCTTCTAGGAGCAGGGCACCAGGGTATAAAGATAGGACTCTCAGACCCACACTTCACTACTAGATCTGCAGAAGGACTTTCAGGGGACTGCCTGCAGCTGTGACCTGCTGTACACTCTACCAGAATGCTTCTGTACCTGGAAGAACTGCATTGCTGCCTAGAGCCTGCCTTGAGCCCTCAGAGGCCAGCCATGCTGTTGAGCCCTGCATCTTCACCTGCACCCAGGACTTCCTTAAGTCCTGGGTTATGTCCAGAGCCACAGGGACATAACAAACTCCCAACATCTTGATCCAGAACCTGGACCCAGCCTGAGTGAGTCCTGAACCCCCAATATGTCTCCGTCCACTCCTTGACCTTTGATTATGTGCCCAGACATTTTCCAAAACTGAGGTCGTAGACATAATTAGACCAAAAAGGGTTCTGAGAATGAGGAGGAGACCGGGACCATCTTGCTCACCTATACAACCGAGGTGCATCACCAGTCAGATTGACTTAACAGCTTCTCCCGCTATGTTGTTCTCCTCTGAAGCAAATCCGTTTCACAGGGCCTTCACCAAAGGGTTCTCCAACCTCGTGGAAATGTCTTCAACGACAGCCTTTTGCTTCATCCCGCTGGAGATATTTGACTTCCATCTTGACTATTAAGTCTAAAGATACAAATCTTTACCGTGGCTTCATTCCACGGCTATCTGATGATGACGCTCCGTCCTTGGACATTTCTTCAGCCTTGCCCTGCTGACATTCTAGCTTCTCAGTTACTTTTTCTTCAAAAATGTTCCATATGCTGACTGGGCCCACCCCTCTTTGTAAATACAAACAGCGCCCCATTAAGGTCAGCCTTAACTTTAGACTTTACAGCAGTCTAGTGCAACTATATGTCATATTTTGGCACATCTTCCTTTTGGATGCTATTTTGACCCTAAAACTTAAACAATTTGTAATGCCAGTTCTCCTCATTGGATCTTTGTCATTTTGGTCTCAAATAATTTATACAATGTATTCTATTTTTCTAAATTGGTTTGGGATTTTTTTGCTGTTGTGCTTTCACTTTATTACAGTTTGTGTGCTGCATAAATACTTTACACATCGCCATTAAGTTATGCTTGACTGCTTTTTATGCCAAGCTACCTAAGGGTTAAGCACAGGTTAATTTAGTATTTTTTTGTGGTTTACCCTACAAGGGATTGTGGCTGTTGCTTTACCAGGACACACACCCCAGTCACCCATCAACTCAGTTTTTGCCAATTGGGCATTTACAGACATAGGCCCTCATTATGAACATGGCGGTCCGTTCCGCACCGCCGCCGGTGGCTGTAGAAACCGCCAACAGAGGAGAGGGCTGGACCTCCAAATAATGAACTAAATGAAACACAGGCATCCCGCAAACCACCCATCGCCAGTAGAGGAGTGCCAACGTTGACAGCAGAGTCTGCCCACAGGCCGATGGAAAGGCCCAACCCGCCCATCAAATAATGAACCACCAGTCCGCCGCCAGTTCCGGGGCGGGAACCACCGCCACGCAAAGCCAGACGGAAATTAACCAAATATAAGGAAACACTCACCAGAGACCCACAGAATGCACCAAAGCCGACATGGCTAGAGAGCTGCAGATCATGCCAG
This sequence comes from Pleurodeles waltl, assembly GCF_031143425.1. NCBI lineage: Eukaryota > Metazoa > Chordata > Amphibia > Caudata > Salamandridae > Pleurodeles > Pleurodeles waltl. Next base: position 628,686,542 of record NC_090444.1, on the reverse strand, counting down.
CCCTGCTCCTTGCCATATACCTCCACGACCGAGACCGCAGACGAAGACAACAACGGTAAGTACTGCAACCTACTGAACAAGGGAAGAAAGAGCACAATCACATACCCACCCACTCTGCTACGCCCCCAACCCTTCACAGCAGCACACGTCATACACCCCACAGCAAGAGGTACTTACCCAACACACGGCTAATCCAACTTGACCATAGTACATACAAATGTCCCACACCCATGAACAATGAAACAAAAGAGGAGGTGTGGTGCTTGTGTTTAGAAGTGTGTTTCTTGTGTGTTGAGGTGCTTGACTGCGTGTCTGAATGTGTGCCTTGGATGGGTGAAGGGAGTGGGGTGCTGGAAGGGGTAGAGGAGGTTGGAGGGGGGACGGATTGGCCAGGGAAACTGGCTACCGTCCAAGAGGAGGCCAGAGTCTGAAAAGATCTCTGTAGGGCAGACACGGCACCGTAAATGCCATCCAGATAGGCATTTGTCTGCTGCACCTTTGATGCTGGCCCCTGGATGGCTGTCTGCCCTACAGATATGGTTCTCAGGAGGTCAGTAGCCTCCTCTGTGAGGGCAGCAGGGCTGACTGGGGCAGGGGAGGAGGTGCCTGGGGCAAAAGAGACGCCTTCTGGGTGGACAGGCATGGGAAACTCGGTGGGGAGAAGAAGGGAGGGCGGTGATGGAATGGGGGGTGGCTGAAGATGTCATGGTAGTGGTGTGGGCACTAGGGTCTGCCACTGCTGGTGAGCCCCCATTGGAGGAGATCTCGGAGTCACTACCTCCTGTGGTAGTTGCCTCCCCTGTGGAACTCCTCTCGCCCTCCCACCCACTGGTCCCCTGGGCGTCGGGTGTCTCTGCCTCTGAGGACCCGTGAGCCGCTGCCTCCCACTTGCCGGTGCCTCAGCTCCCTCGCCAGATGTTGATGCTGTACCAAATCAACAAAAGAGAACAGGGATGGGGATACAAAACAGGAGAGACACTTGTAAATAGCTGAATGAAGGTACATAATGGCCAGGCATACACCCACCCAGAAGACACACCCAACAGGCAGCACCGTACACTATGCCCATGGCCATGCCCTTGACTACTGACCAGAGTACTGCTCTACACCCATCCCCTGGAATACCTAAGGATGCAACATATGGGAGACCTGACAAAAACACCCCTACACCCTTTGGGGACCATAAAGTTGATGGACACCAGTCAAAGTCCCTGCCTCTAATGCACACCCAGACATCCTTCCAGACTGAAGTATGTGAAATGAGTACTCACCCCATTGAGACTGCTGTGCAGCCTTCAAGCGCCTATCCAGGTCTGGGTACGCCACCACCAGGATCTGTCGCATGAGGGGGGTCAGTGCCCGGCGGGCACCCCTTCTATGTTGGGAGGACTTCCCCAGCTGGGCTTCACTGATCTTACACGCCCAGCGCCACAGGTCCTCCCACCTCTTTCTACAGTGGGTGCTCTGCCGGTTGAAGACCCCCAATGTCTACACCTCCTTGGCGATGGCATGCCAAAGTGCCCTCTTCTGGTGGGCGCTGACCTAACAAGGCGACACAGAAATGGAACACAGAGGTCAGGCACTTGCATGCTATTAACAGCTGGCTAATCGTCCACTATGGGACAGACAGTACTGTCAGACATACAGAACATACGCACGCAGAATGCAATGCACCATGGCCCATGCAGGCTCAGAGGTGCACACATATGTCCAATCAACACCATCCATTACACACACACAGTGCCCCCCAAACCCAGACTCACCTGTACCCCTGGCTGTCCGTACAGTTTTGCGTACAGGGGCAGGACCCCGTCCACTAGCTTCTCCAGTTCCTCCTGGGTGAGGGACGGGGCCCTTTCCCCTGCAACACGAGGCAACACGAGGCACATCCATAGCCAGAGGCAGGCCACAGCAGTACACACAGTGGAGTACCTGTCTGCACGAGATCAGGGAGTCAAGTGAATAAACGATGACGAACGCGCGTACGTTCCGTGGCGGTGTGCACCGTCACCGCCGGCGCCGATCATGATACGCCAGGATTCCCTATTGGCATCCATGTTAAACAATGAGGGTGGTAAACACCGCCTTACACTGTGACGTCAACCGCTAGCGGTATGAGGTCACTTCCAAAACGAAAGGACAGAATTTCAGTGGGCAGACATTTTGCCATGACCTACGCATCTAAAATTAAATACTTCTCACAATGCAGGCCCTACTAGCCACATGAAGCACCTAGGCCTCTGTCCATTCAGTATTGTATCACACATGAAATACTCTGTTCTCTCCTTGTGATGTACATTTATATCTGTCAGGTAGCAGTTAATGTAGAGACACTACAATGAACAATGCAGTGCTCAAATGACGACAAGTGTGCCTATGTATGTGTCTTCATCACAACTTTTTGAAACCCCTCGTAGGTACCGACCCTTGTGGCAAGGAAGGGCACCATCGGTGTACAGACCACTTGTGGAAATGAGGACCATGGTGGAATGTCACATCATAATCACTTACAGACTCACACGTGCAACAATTCAGGAACTTTGCGCTTTACTGGATCCTGCACTAACTCCGGGAAATCGTAATCAGCATGCCATCCCAAATGAAGTGCAGGTGCTCTCCGCACTCCATTTCCTGGCCACGGGCTCATTTCAAGTGGATTTTCACAGCCAATGTTCAGCATTGTACTGACAAGATTTCTGAATGCATTTGTACGAAGTCCTATGTGAAGTTTCCCCAAAGTACTGACCTCCCTGCCATCAAGTCAGAATGCCATGCCTTTGCCAACATATCCCATGTTATAGGTGCCATCAATGGCACCCACATACCTATCATACCCCCAAGAGTGAGTGAACAGGTGTACAGAAATAGAAAGAACTTTCACTCCATGAACATCCAATTGGTATGCACTGCAGACCAGTACATCTCACATGTGAATGCCATGTTCCTAAGCTCAGTCTATGATTCCTTGGCTATCCAAATTTGCGTTGGCTCCTGACACCAGTGAGGAATCCCAGGATGGATGCAGAGAGAAATTACATTGAGGCCTATGGATGTACTAGGAGGGTGATAGAGCGAACTATAGGTCTCCTGAAGGCTAGATTTTGTTGTCTACCTATCTCTGGGGTTTCCTGATAAATTGTGTAGAATAGTGGTGGCCTGCTGCATGCTGCACAACGTGGCAGTGAGAGATTCTATCCCCGTCTTGGAGGTGGAGGTGGAGGGTGCTGTAGGTCCTGATCAGCTACCTCAGAGAGGTGAGGAGAATGATGGTGATAATGAGGAAGGGGAAGATGTCAATTCCAGGAACCAACTGATACAACTCTACTTCCAGTAAATGTGTGGGACTTGGGCCTGACATTGCAGTTTGTGCTAAATACTGTCAGTGTGCTCAGTCATATGGGGGGGTTGGTAATGATAGGCGAAACATGGCCCACTTCTGCATGGGACAGATTGAAATTATATGCATGTCCTCACTGCCACCAATTAGGCACACAGGACTCCCTTCATGCACAGATTTGACAATAAAGTAGTTCTCTGCCCGTTGCATCCATACTTCACTTTTTTCACAATTTCACACAAGGGACAGTGTTACAGGTGTGATATGTGTTTTATTGGTTAAAGTAAGTGAATAGTGCTATTTACAGTGATGGCAAGTCATAAGTGGGGGTGTCCTCAAGACCAACATGGTGGCAGCCTTGTTGGTAGTATTGATCGGTCCATCTTGTCTTACAGTAGTTCATATTGCCTCTTAGCAATGTGTGGTTGGTGATTGGGTGGGATGGCTGCAGTGCATATTGCTGCTGAGTTACTTTTTGAAGGGGGCCTTGTTCTTAGTTGGGGTTCCAGTGTCATATCTTGCCCTGAGGGAACGTTTGGGTGCCTGCTGTTGATCTTCAGGGGATGACATGGTAAGCCCTTGGGTTTTCTGTGAGGGTAGTTCCTGGGATGTTTCTGCTGATGGGGTAATCTGATGCTGGTTGTCCCGTGCTGTTGTGGGGGCCTCTTGTCCTGTGTGGGTGTCAGACTGGTTTTGGACCAGCTGCAGCAGTACTCCCGCAATGGTGGCTATTGTGGCGTTGTGCTCTTTCCACTGCTCCATGGCCTGTTGGTGGTGTTCCTGCTGCATCCTCTGACTGTGCTCCAGGGTGGACACAATCTGTGCCAACTTGCCCTGGGTATGCTGGTAGGCCCCCAATACCTCTGATATCACGTCCTGGGCTGTTGCATCCATCCTGTGGCCTCCCCTCAGCCAAATGCCACCTTTGCACTTTGCACTTGCCCTAGCCTCCTCTGCCTGTGGCCCCTGCACAGGTCTGGCAGTACCACTTGTACTGGGGCCCTCGCCTTCCTGCATGTTGGGAGTGGTAGACTGTGGCCTCTGTACCTGTGTTCCACCAGTCTGTGGCCTGGATACACTGGTGTGGGGGACGCCTGCCCTGGGCTGCTGGTCTTGACTGGGTGGTAGGAGTGACAGTGGTTTCCTGGGTGGGGCTGCTGCATGGTGAGAGTCCAGGACTGTGTGAGGGGCCTGCCTGCTCATCGGTGTCCAGGGATCCTTCACCAGTGTCCTGTGAGGTGCCTCTGTCTCCCTGGGGGGCACTGGCACTCCTTGTCCCGTCCGTTAGGGGTGCATGGGTGGGGGTGCCTGTTGGGGGACATAACCATGTCTGTTACAGCTGCATGAACGTTTGAGGTGAACAGGACTGGGCTATTTTGTGCTGGTGTCACTTTCAGTGGCCTTCCAGGGTGCCTTTGTGAGGTTGACATTACATTTAGCTCCAGTGTGGGGTTGCATTGTGGTGGAGGGTGTCGTTCCATTGTGGGTACGTGCAGGAGTAGGTGACTGTGCACAGGGGGAGGGATGTGGGTCTGTTAGTGGGTTTGTGGTCATGCAGGGGTGGGTGGATTTAGTGGCTGATGCCTGGGTGGGGTGTTGCTCCTGGTGGGTGTGGGTGGAGTGGGGTGGTGCATGAATTACTGGTATGCTGTATATGGTGTATATGTTGATGACTTACCAGAGTCCATTTCTCCAGTGAGTCGAGTTAGTCCCTCACGGTGCAGGATGGCCAGTACCTTTTTCTCCCAGTCTGTGTATTCTGGTCGTGTTGGTGGCGGTCCTATCTCAGTCTTCTGCACTGCGATGTGGTGCCTTGATGCCATGCCCCTGACCTTCCCCCGCAGGTCAGACCATCTCTTCTGAATGTCGTCCCTGGTGTGTGGATGGTGTCCCACTGCATTGACCATGTTCACAATGGTCTGCCATAGCTCCATCTTCCTTGCGATGGGTGTGTGCTGCACCTCGGCCCCGAATATTTGTGGCTCCACCGTCAAGATCTCGTCCACCATGGTCCTTAACTCAGTTTCGGTGAAGCGTGGATGTTTAGGGGGTGACATGGTGAGTGTGGTGATTGGTGTTGGCGCTGGGAACAAGGTGAGGGTGCTCTGCTGTGGGTCGGTGTGCGTCTCCTGTATGCTGGCGTTCGCTGTCTGCCTCTGGTGCTCTCCGTCTTCTTGGCCTGGTTTCATTGCAAAGGATTGTGGGGTGTGCCTGGGGGTGTTTTATGGGGTTCTGGATGTGTGTGGGTCATACGCCTATCCAATGTGTGCACTTCTTGCTGTTGAGTCCACATGCCGCCAGTGGCTGGCGCAGCCACCAATGGTCATCCGGCCTCCACTGTCCGCCAAGGTGAATTGTGCATCATTATTTGGAGTGCGGGATGTGGGTGTGCTTGGCGTTGGCGGGGTGGGGCGGTCTGGGATTCACGCCAACAGGATCATGGTGGAGAGTGGTGGTCTGGTGATTTTTGGCAGGGTTGGAATATTCATTCATTATATGGCGAGTTTCCATTCACTGCCAACAGCGGGATTCTGTTCACCGCTGCCATGGCGGTCGGTGGTGTTTCCCGCCATGTTCATAATGACCGCCATATTTTGTTATCATATTTTAAGTAAGCAGTTGCTTGTAACGCAGACCAGCTTGTTCCAAAAATTGAAGATTTCTTTCCAAGATTGCTTCTGCATTTATGAAAGCCTCCCTGACACATGCCTAAAACAATGGAACTCTGTCATAGAAACTAGGCTGTCATAATTTTCATAGTTTCAGGAATTTATGCTTGTGATGCGAAATTCTGAGAATTTCAATATTACGTCCCAAAATTACGCTGTAGCAAGATTATAGCACAACTCAAACAGCCAGAACACAAATGACTGTTGTTCATGGCATCGGGTCGTTAATTGACAGCCAGCCAGGCAGGGGTGCTTTTCATAGTTGCCATTAGATGATGCTTGGAAAAGAAAATGGGGTCTTTTAAGAGCAGCCAGTGATAGTTTATCAGTGTAGGAGTCACATGGTCATATTTATTCAGGCATTTGAGGAAATATGCCACAGCATACACAATGCATTTTATGGGTGTCTGGAACGCCATTATGCCCCAAAATTAAACTTTAGCACGATTATAGCACAACTCAAATAACCAGAACATGAAAGGCTTTTGTGCATGACAATTGTTTTTTTATGTTATTTCTTAATACAAAATGCACACTTGCATTAAACATTTACACAAGGATGCATTTCACGTTAAATATAGTGCCAAAAGACTGATTCGCACAATGGCTAATTATGTATGTTATGTCGTAATTTTCCTTACAGTTCACAGAATTACATGAAAGCATATTGAGGTGAACTTTGCACACCCCAAATAGCAACACCCCCTTAGAAATGGAATGATACACCATGCAGTCAAAAGCATGTTTACTCTTCGCACTCCTTTTGATTACATATTTTAAGGAGTACTAGCAGCTCCACTTTCAAGCTAGGATTAAAAATGATTTCCCCAGTTTTTATATAAATGAAGCAAAATGGCTTGAGGTTTTGCACAAGTCAAGTCATCCTTATATTGTCATTCCTATATTTGAATTAGCGCCTAAGGCATTCAGTCCCTCTTCTGAGCAGAAAGGAATACAAGCCCATTGAATTTTCATCTTCCTGTATGTAGGCCTAAAATATGTAGGTATTTGTGCAATGGAAACTTAGATTGGTGTGGTGGAGGAAACTCTAATCTGTAATAGATAAAGGGATAGTAGAGACGGGGTTCTGATGAAGTCTGTACAGAGGAAAGAATTTCCTAATTGATGAGATGAGCTGACATTTCAAGTGATACATCTGCATATCTTTCCTGATTAAATGTGATTTGGGGCAGCTCCTATGGTTATCTTAGGTCCTGTGAATGTAGTTGGATCAGGCCTCTTTTGTATTTTTTTAAATGTCTTACATTATTCATATCCAGTCTTGCTGTGTTTTGCTTGTGGGTGGTCAGCTTGTCAAATAGACAGTCAGGGGTGCTTGTCATAGTTGCCTTTATATTATGCTTGGTTAAGAAAATGGGGCATTAAGGGCAGCCAGTGATCATCAGTGTAGGAGTGACATGATCCTATTTATTCAAGCATTTGAGGAGGCATGCGACAGCATGCACAATGTTTTTTTATGGGGTCAGTAGGGTGTCTGGAATTCCATGGAGTACAGTGTTGCTTCCAACCAAATGCAGAAGCATAAGGTGTTGGACAAACGTTCTATAGTTGCTGCAGAAAGGAATTGTTATACTTTCTTCAAAAGGGAAAGCTGGTACCATGAAATTGTGATTTCCATGGCCATGTGTTTCTCTAGGGAAATATTGGTGGTGAGGGTGAGTCTGAGTGACAACATTGGTTAGTTAATTTGAAGTCATCCAGGTTCATGTAAAGTTTGGACTAGTTCTTTTCTATTGTTTGCAAGAAACAGGAATTTCATCTTGGTGGGATTTTGTGTAAGTAGGTGCTGGAACCCTACAACCCAATTAGGTGCAGGTAGTTTTGAGTCAATGTTGAGAGTTGTGTTCTGTTGACAGACTGGTGAATTTTGATATAACTGTTGGAGAGTTTTGTTCCAAAGAGTTTCTGTAGGTGCTAAAGACGTCAGGTTCTCACCTGTATGAGGTCATGATCATTAGAAAGACATGAGAAGTATAAGTAAAGGACATTGCGGGCATTTCCTATTCGAGAGATCATGGTGTCCATGATGGTAGCAAGCTCAACGGACCTAAGTTGCTGAATGTGATGACTTTACAGAAACATTGCAAACTATTGTTTGCAGTGTGTTCTACTGAACAACACAGTTATACTCAATATACAATATGTATATAGGTAGTTATGGCTGGCCTTACCTGGGCTTACAGGAAAATGCATATTTGGTAAGGAATGAAGACTCTCCAGCATGCTTTATTGGGCACAGAATTTGGACTGCTCCAAAAAATGTCAGACACTGGATAGGACCTGGAATGCTCAAAATGACAGTCACCAGAATGACGTAGACCAAAGGAGGCAGGAACCTGCAAGATGGGTCATAGATTACTTAAAAAACCAGCTGAAAGGATTTCTTTTCAAACAATACTGGAGTTAGAAGCTGATCTTGAGCAAGACACTCTGGCCATCATATTAACACTGGCGGTCTTTTGACAGCCAGGGTAAATGTGGCAGTATCACCGCCAACAGGCTGGTGGTGTAATGTGGCCGGTTGGCTGCAGCCAACCCACCACATCACCACTAATACCACCATGGCGGTATGAACCGCTGGGCCGGAGATGTGCATCTTCGACCCAGTGTCCACACATGACAACCAGCAGTATAAAGAGCTGTGCTACCGCCATGGTTTTCACAGTGGTACCACAGCCATGAAAACCATGGCGGTAGGGCAACTGGTGACAGGGAATTCCTTCTGTCACCAGTAGAAGGCTGCCCCACCCCCAGCAATCACCTAACCTCCCCGCCCCTTGCCCCATCTACTCCAGAATTAGATTCCCCCCAACCCCACCCAGCACCCTAGAATTACAGTGCCCCCAAAACCCCCACCCTCACTAGAATTACAGTGCCCCGAACCCCTGATCCCCTCCCCGCAATCATGCACACACACACGCACCACACATGCACCCATGCACCACCACTTCCATACACACATTCACTCACACTCATCCATACACGCATTCACTCACACATACTCACAAGCATACACACTGATATGCTGACATGCACTCACTGTAACATTCATACGCACATTCACTTACATGCATACCACCACGCATCCACCACAACACTTACAGATGCATACACACATGCACACACACATTCATACACACATGCAGACACCACACACAACATCAACCACCCCACACCCCCCTCCCCGGACGGACGCCTAACTTACCTTGTCTGGCGGGGAGGTTGTCTGGCAGGGAAGGAGAATGGGCACTGCTACCACCAGCATTGCCCCGCCAGCAGGACACCGCCAGGCCATCTGTTTGGTCAAAACACAGCTGGTGGCGCCCTACAAGTGGGACAGTGCAGGTGGTAGCACCACCCAGGCACCTCGTCTGCCAGCATGGCTACTGCCATATTTCCACCCTAATTGTGGCGGAAATCTGTCAGTATCCATAATATGGCAGGTGGAAGACCTCCAGCACTGGCAGTCTTCTGGCGCCGTGGCTCTGGCGGTCTCAGATTGAGACTGCCAAAATCAAAATGAAGGCCTCTGTCTTCTTATTTCAATTCCTCTTCCCTAATTGTAATCTGCTAAATCTATCTTTCCTCCTAATCACCTTACCTTCTATCCTCTTTTCTCCTTTCCTCCTCTGCATTTACACATCCTCTCCTCTACTCTTTGCTATTTTCCCCATCCTAAACTTCACCATACCCGTCTTTATCTCAGTGATCTACCACCACTTCTCTTTACCTTCTGCTCTACCCAAGAAAGTCTGAACTTCAGTGAGGATGGAGGCCAAACATTTAGCAGATCCCTTATTTGTTTCCAATCTAAATTGCAGCCCATAATTTTAGGAACTAAACAACTAGTGTTAGACTTGATAATCTTAGGTATGATCTTCCCTCAAACTTTTTGCCTTCTCCCCTCCTATGTACTGAAATTTGTTTTTGTTGGCTTTAGGACTCTGAGCACTTTACCACTGCTGTCCAGTTCTAAAATATTTGTGCTCACTCCTTAAACAATGGTAGAATTGGCTTACACCCATTTGACACATTAAATTTATTTTTCGATCCCTAGTAAGTTGGTCCTACATAAAGCTCGGGCCTGCAAATGAAATGCTCCTAGCAGGCCTGCTGCACGCATTGTGTCACCTACTTAAGCAGCCCTTTGCAGCCTGCATGCAGTTTTAAACTGCCAATTCGGCCTGCCAGGCCAACACCACCCTTTTTAGGAAATATAAGTTACTTTGAGTTGGCCTTTAATAGCCCCTAGGGCAGGGTATATTCTATTTAATAGGATAGACACGGGCTGTGCACGCCAACACCATTACAGGAGAAAATTAAAGTAAAATGAGCTGATCGGCTCATATGCTTTAATTTTCTTCGGTACTCAGGGGGTTGAAAAGGGGAGAATCTTCTCTTTCCAAAGGTACCTTTCTCAAGAAGGCGATCTCCATGCAGAGATCTATTCCACTAGGCCATCAATGAGGGGGAACGGCCCCTTGGGGAGGTGCTTTTGCTCCCCCTTAATTTTTTTAATATGATACTGTCTTTCTGCACTCCCCTGAGTGGCAGATGGGGGCAATAGCTCCTAATCTGCCCTTCTAGTTGGGCAGTTATTAAACGAAGTGTGGGGGCTGCTCAGGATGGCCAAGGAAATGCCCCCACCCACCCCCAAAAACAGGTACAGTCTTTCTGCCCCCCGTTGTACCCTTGGGGGGAGGGGACAGAAACCCCACTAGGCACCAGAGATTCTTTTTTCTTAGAAAGGTTTAGGGGTGGGGCCCAAGGATGGGGGCTGCCCAGAATGGGCACGGCAATGCCCCCCCCCAGAATAGGCACAGTCTTTCTGACCCCTGAAGAGTGTATTGGGGGTTATTACCTTCATTCCGGCCCCCAAGGAGGGCGGAATGCCCACTAGACACCAGGGATTTTTTTTTTTATATAAGAAGGATGGGGGCTACACATAAATGGGTATTAAAGCCTTTCTGTCCCCCTTGGGGGGATGAAAGGGTAACTACCCCTGATCTGCTAGATGCCAGGTAATACTTTTTCTTTTTAAGAGGGATGGGGGCTGTTTACCATCAGAATGGCCATCCTCCCACCCCAAATAAATAGGTGGCAGGTTGAGGTAAATTCCCCTGTTCTGCCCCTCAGGGTGCAGACAGCCCACTAGATGCCAGGGAATACAAAAGAAATAGAGGGGTGGACATGGTTATGCCCCCACCCTAACTGAAGGGGGCAACAGTCTTTCTGCCCCACCTGCAGTCTAAAGCATCCCAATGGAAAGCAAGAGGACATTTGACTCTTTTGGGTGTTGATTTTACATATGGGCCAGGAGAGCTTGGCTAACTCCAAATATCGTCCCACTTGTAATGGTGAGTGGCTGCATTTTTTAGGCGTGGGTATGCTGCCACCTGGAAAACCTTCCAGACTCAGACAATTCTGAAAATTAAACATTTGGGGGAGTCCAGAGTGGTGTGCTTCACATGCACCACATACCATTATCTAACCCAAAATGCCCTGCAAACCACCGACTTGAAATCAAACATTTTCCAATTTGTCTGTGATTCAAATGTCCGGAATCCGCAGGAATCCACAAAATTCCTGCCACTCTGCATTGCCCCATCTGTACTGATAAGAAATCTGCCCCACTTGTGTGGATGCCCAAAGCAGAGTCAGCCTAAAAATGCATAAAGAAAACTGCCCTTTTGGACCTGCTTTGGTTCCCCCTCGATTGCTACACGTTTCTAGCCCTTACCTGCCACAGGCATTTGGTCCTCCTACACAAGTGAGGAATCATTTTTATTGGGAGACCAAGGGGAATGTTGGCTCCCCTCAAATTCCAGAAATGTCTATAACAGAAATGTGGGGAAATGTGTTTTGTAGACACATTTTGAGTTACGTAGGGGATTCTGGGTAACAGAACCTGGTAGGAGTCACTCAGTCACCCCGTGCTGGATTCCCCTAGGTGTCTAGTTTTAAAAAATGTACAGGCTTTCTAGATTTCCTTAGGTACCAGCTGAGCTGGGGCCCAAAGTCCACAGCTAGACACTTTGCAAAAAAGGGTCAGTTTTCAGTGGAGAAATGTGGTGTCCACAATACATTTTGCGACATTTCCTGTCACAACTACTAAGCTTACCCAAACAAGTGAGCTACCACTTTTATCAAGAGGCTTGGGGGAAAGCTGTGTGGAAGGAATTTTGTGGCTCCCTTCAGATTCCACAGAAATGTGAAGTAAATGGGTTCTTTAGACAAATGTTGAGGTTTGCAAGTGTTTCAGGGTAATAGAACCTGGTGAGAGCCACACAAGTCACTCCATCCCGCATTCCTCTGGGTGTCTAGTTTTAAAAAATGTGCCGGCTTGCTGGAATTTCCTAGGTGCCGGCTGAGCTAGGGCCCAAAATCCACAGCTAGGCAAATTGCTAAAAAGGGTCAGTTTTTAGTGGAGAAATGTGATGTGTCTACATTGCATTTTGGGCCTACCCACATAAGTGCAGTATAATTTGTATCAGGAGACTTAGGGAAGCGCAGAATAGTAGAACAAGTGTTATTACCAATTGTCTTCCTCTGCGTTTGTTCCTTCCAAATCTAAGACAGTGTTTAAGAAAGAAGTTTTTTAGAGAAATTCCCTCTAATTCAAACACATGCTCATATGGGTACTCCCAAATTCAGATGTATGCAAATAACCACTGCTTCTAAACTCCATACCTTATGCCCATTTCGGAAATACATATGTGTCCTTGATACCTATTTTTGAATCTTTATATTTACCAAATTGTTTAATGTGTACCCAGTATACAATGAAAAAACATTGCAAGGTGCAGCTCGGCGTTTGGCTCTGGGAACATAGGGTTGTCGGTGAATCTACAAGCCCTATATATCCTCACAGCCAGAAGGCTCCAGTGGACACAATGTTATATTGCTTTTGAAAATCTGTTATAGTTAGAAGAAGTTACAGATGCTGTTTTTTTTCAACTCAATTTTAAAATTGTTTTATTTCAGCTGTTACTTTCTATAGGAAACCCTTAAATGATCTACACAAATGACCACTTGCTGAGTTTAAAATGTTGTCTACTTTTCAGAAATGTGTACTTTCCAGAATCCACCATAGGTTTTATAACCATTTCTACCACTAACTGGAAGGAGGTTAAAAGCACAAAAATAGGAAAAATGTGCTATTCCCCAGTAAAATGCCAAAACTGTGTTGAAAAATTTGGTTTTGTCATTCAGGTCTGTCTGATCCTAAAAGCTGGGAAGAGGATGATTTAAGCACCACAAACCGTTTGTTGATGCCATTTGCAGGCAAAAAAAACAAATGCTTTCTTCTGCAGCCATTTTTTCCCACAGTTTTTCAAAAAAACAAATGTAGCTGTATGTAGGCTAATTTATCAGTCCCTTCCAGGGGAATCCACAAACCCTAGATACCTTTAGAATCCCCAGAATGCTGGGAAAACAGGATGCAAGGTTGGCATAGATACTTTATGTGGACAGAAAGGTATGGGGTCCAAGGCACAAACTACCCCAAATAGCCAAATAAAGGCTTAACACTGGGGGGAAAGGTCTAGCAGCGAAAGGTTTAAGTCCTGATTCTTAAAATGCCTGTGTCCTGGGTCGCATGACTGTGAATACTTGGCAGTTGGCTTTTGTGTATTCCTCCCAGACATTGATACAAAGAGGGGCCTTGTGTTAGCAGAATGGGCCATCCTTCCAGGATGGGTGGGGCAGAGCTGTTCCCTGCCTCACTTACATTTCAAAGGGTTGCTACTACACAGTCAGAAAAGAACCTGACACCAGTCTTTTGCCACCTCAGACCACTTAGGGCCTGGGTAAGGGAAGGAAGGACATTTCCATAACCAGATGTGAGGGTAGTCTAGACATCCCGCTCTTCAATGGATGTCACCAGGTAAAAATATTGGCTCCTCAGACCAATGCTTCAGTATACATCTGGACCTGCTGACATTACAGTGGAAGGTTTGCCTTTTCCTCCAGAGGACTGCTCTGCTGCTTCAGGCTTGCCTTGTACCCCAGAGGACTGCCGTGCTGTTTAAGGCCTGTCTTGTTATCCAGAGGACTGTCCTGCTGCTTGAGGCCTGCCTTGTTTTTCAGAGGACTGACCTGCTACTTGAGTCTTGCCTTGTTCCTCAGAGGACTGTCCTGCTCTTGAGGCCTGTCCTGCTCTCTGCAAAGGAAGACTTGGCCTGCTCTCTTCATCTCAGGCTTCCTGAGTGACTCCAAGATGCAATTGGCTGAACACCTGGCTGAGCTACAGGGACACAACACGCTCCAGAGGCCACCCTGCAGCTGCCCGGCTGACCTGCTGCAACTGTACCTGCTTGTACCTCCAACTGGATCTGCATGAGCCCTGCTGGCCTCTGGTAGAGTGTGTCCCTGATCCTCAAGAGATGCTTCTCCAGGTCCTGGACCCTTGTCTGCCATCAGAGTGCATTCTCTACAAAAAAGGAGAACTTTTGAAGTTCTGCACTCCTCGTAATGGACTTAGAGAAGGTTACTTTTTCAGTGGGACTAACCTGGTCCCTGTATCCGGCTTGTGCTTCATTGTGGCTGGACTAAATTTGTGACTTTGCCCCAGTCTAGCAAGGCCAGACGACCGCAAGTTGCACTTTGTGCTTTCAGGTGCTCCCTACTTATAACTATAACATTGAATATCTCCAGTTCTACTGATTGTATTTATTTTGTTCTAGTGTAATTTTATTTACTAAAATGTACTCTAAGTCTGGTATGGATTTTTCTTCTGTTGTGTTTTCACTTTATTACTGTCTCTGTGCCGCATAAATACTTTACCCTCCCCAAGCTAACACCAGACCTCTTGAAGCTCCTGGAGCAACCAATCTCCAGGCAGGAAATTGCTGAGGTGATAGATGGTATGCCTTATAAAACAGCACTGGGGGATGATGGATTACCCCTGGAATACTACAAGCCATTGTTGTGCTCTGTATTGTAGAAGTTGCTCGAGAGCAGTCATCTGCAGGATGAATTTACCAGATCCAGAATATCTCTGATCCCTAAACTAGGGGGAGACCCCCTAGACTGTTCCAGCTGCAGCCATATCACTCATTAATACAGATTTCAAAATCATGGTGAAAATCTTGGCCAACCGTCTTTAAGTGGTCATCTCTCAGCTAATACACCTTGCTCAGGGGATTTTTTGTGGGTCTTCATCGGCCACCCATCTTTGTACACTCTTACATATGCTCTGGCAAGGCCATAATGATCTGGATGAATGGATTCTGCTTTCCTTACATAGTGAAAAGGCCTTTGACAGAGTGGAGTGGGGTTACACGTTTAGAACACTGGAAAGGATGGGCATTGGGCACAACTTCCTCATGCTAGTCAAAAGTATGTCCCATGTCCCTACGACATTAGTGGCAGACAGAGGCCATGCCTCCCCCTCCTTTGCCATACACATTGGCACATGGCACAAACAATCACAATCTTTTTCAGTTTTATCAATAAAGAATAGGCTTAAATCAACTGTTCCATTGTCTTATAATCAGGGAGCATATGAGCCTCTTATTCTTACAGAATGTGATTTCTTTGCTAACACATGTTTCAGTTGAGTACATAATGGGTAGACTGTCCCTAGATGTATCCTGGTCCTCTGCTTAACTAAGCTTTGTGCACAGTGCACAGAACTATAAACCTTTTTCTTGCATCTACTGGAAGCGAGTGGAAAGCTTCCAAGACTGGCTTTATGTGATAGTGTTAATGTCAGTATTGTGGTGACAAAAGCTACAGGTCAAGCCATTGATGGCTGTTAATCTCAAAAGCATCAGTCTCAGAAACTGACTCCCTGTTTTTTCAGTACTATATAATCAAATTACTCCTTAACTGTACACATAAGCGAGATCAATTGGTATGGTGAGTGTTTATTTTCTATCTATTCAGTTGTCTTTCTGTCTATTAAACTATCCCTGTCTCGAGTAATCAATCTTTCTTTAAGTATTAGATAGAAATATTCAATTTTCCAGCTGTTAGAAACAAAACTGTTCTGTACAGCTGGAGCTCTATACAAAAGTAACTTCAGAGGTTATCTAAAAAAAGGTTGGCATCTTAGTGTTTCTCAAGTTATGTAACTATTCAGGAGGGCAGACCTAGACTAGAGACAGCAAACCCATTGACTGATTCGCACCCTCCAAACCAAGAGTAAACATCCCATGCACTACAAATGAAACATATTACTTATAAAGCAGTTAAAAGCAGATATCACTGCAACATTAGCTTTGTTTACCCCATAACGCCTCAAGTCCTGTGTTTTTGCTACATATGGGTACAAATATTGATTAAAAAATGCAAAAATCTATAATTTGTATCACAAAAAACAACTTCTTCCGCTCACTATCGATCACTTTGCGAATATTGAAATACGTCTACAATTAATTTTTGTGGGAAAGCTTTTACTTGGAAAATAGTTGGAAACGGCAGCTCTGCTGCTCATTCTTTATAGTCATAATACAGAAAAACTGTCTCAGGTGGAGTTATGTAACCCAGAAACAAGTGTGAACCCAATGTGGTATACCAGGAACCTGGGGCAATACAATGGCCCTCATTACAACCCTGGCGGTCGGTGTTAAAGCGGCGGTAAGACCGCCAACAGGCCGGCTGTAAAAAAAATGGAATCATGACCATGGCGGAAACCGCCAACATAGACAGCCACTTTAACACTCCGACCGCCACAGCGGTAGAAACAAACAGCTTGGCGGTCACCGCCAACAGACAGGCTGAAGACAATGTACCGCCCACAATATTATGAGAGGCCAATTCGCCACCTTTTCCAGGGCGGAACCAACGCGAACAAAAACACGGCGGAAACAGGACTTGGAAGGGAAAACACTCACCTCTACACATTCCACGAGGAACCAGGATGCCATGGAGCCAGAACTCCAAATACTCCCTGCGATAGTATTCCTGCTCCTCTACCAGGAGCACGAAAGACAGCAGCGACGACCACGGTGAGTACTGCACCTACAACAAAGGGGAGGGAAAAGAGAGTGACACACACGCCTCACGCAAAACCCCCACCCCCACCCTCACCCACAACAACATACACACAAATACATGCTGCAACATTACATTTACACCCCCCCACCCCCCTGGAAGAACGCAAGGACAAAAGGAAATAATTGTAACGATTGTAATAAATAAAAATCCATTAGTCAAAACTTGAAATACAGTGTAAACAATTATGTACATCAACTGCACAAGTCCAGATAGTGCACCATTCATAGTCCGTGGACCACTGGGCCCAAAATGCATGGGCGAGGCCCACACTCAATACCAGACATCAAACGGAGAGAACACTGCAGGGGCATCAGATTGAAATGAAACAGGCACCTCAGGGGGAAGGGAACGGGGGCACCTCAGCCGGATGAGTGCACAACGCCACTGCTCCACAAGGGGGCTCCATGCCCATTGATGTATCCTGGGGAATGCAAAGCCGCAGTCTCTCAAGTCTCTCCAGTGGGTGGTTTGCCCACTGCTCTATCCTGGGGAGTGCAAAGCCACAGTCTCTCAAGTCTCTCCATTAGGTGGGTTGCCCACTGCTCTATCCTGGTGAGTGCAAAGCCACAGTCTCTCAAGTCTCTCCAGTGGGTGGTTTGCCCACTGCTCTATCCTGGGGAGGGCAAAGCCACAGTCTCTCTAGTGGATAACAGTCTCCACTGGTTCTGGAGGGGGCTTTGTGCCCAGAGTGCTTCATCCTGCCAAGGACTGAGGTAGTGGATGTCTTTCTCCACTGGTTCTGTACGGGGCTTGGTGCCCAGAGTGCTTCATCCTGCCAAGGACTGAGGTAGTGGATGTGATACTCCACTGGCTCTAGAGGGGGCTTTGTGCCCAGAGTGCTTCATCCTGCCAAGGACTGAGGTAGTGGATGTCTTTCTCCACTGGTTCTGGAGGGGGCTTTGTGCCCAGAGTGCTTCATCCTGCCAAGGACTGAGGTAGTGGATGTCTTTCTCCACTGGTTCTGGAGGGGGCTTGGTGCCCAGAGTGCTTCATCCTGCCATGGACTGAGCTAGTGGATGTGATACTCCACTGACGGTGGTGCAACATGCAAGCTGCCCAGGCTCCTGGAACTGACCACCAGCCTCGGACGACTGACCACAGGGGATGGCAGCCATGTCTGCGGTGGTGCCACTGGCTCAGGATGTCGTGGGGCAGCTGGCGGTGCTGGCGGCTGTGTCAGTAGCAGCGGTGCTTGCGGAGGACTCTGTGGCATTGGTGCTGGCAGAGGTGTCAGTGGTGGCGGTGCTTGCTGCTGCCTCAGTGGCATCGGTGCTGGCGGAGGTGTCAGTAGCGGCGGTGCTTGGGGTGGACTCTGTGGCATCGGTGCTGGCGGCGGGCTCTGTGACATCGGTGCTGGTGGCGGTGTTTGTGGCAGCGGTGCTAGCGGCGGTCTTTGTGACGGCGGTACTGGCGACGGGCTCTGTGGCATCGGGGCTGGTGGCGGGCTCAGTGACTGCGGTGCTGGTGGCGGGCTCAGTGACTGCGCTACTGGTGGGCGGGCTCAGTGACTGCGGTGCTGGTGGCGGTGCGTGTGGGGGTGCAGGTGGCGGTGCTGGTGGCGGTCTTGTCGGCTGTGCAGGTTGGCGTCGACATGGACCTGCCCTTGATTGTCTGGCCCTTCCCCACCTTGGATGGTGGCGCAGCTGTCTTGCCACTATCCACTTTTGTTTTGCCTGAGCCCTTGGTGGCAGGTGTTTTCACCTTCTCCCTCCAGGATGTGGGCAACTTTTTTACGTTTGGAGGTGGCGGAATGTCCTTGCCCTCGCTCCGTGGAACACTGGCAGCCCTGCTGCTTGGCGCACTCCAAAAGCCCGCAGGTGCTGGCACCACCGTGCCCGGTGATGTGGTGGCTGAGGTGCTGGGTTGGGACCTGGAAAGGTGGGCCCTGGGGGACAGATGGGGGGGAGGTGTAGGGAAGAGGTCAACATTAGATAGGAAAAGCTTTTTAGACACACTGGGACGGTAGATGGAGGGGGTTTGGGAGTGGAGGAAGAGGTAGTGGTTGTAGGAGGTGTACGTTTGCTGACTTTGGGTGAAGGTGCATGGGCTGGAGGCTGTTGTGAGGTGGATGGCTGTTGGGCTCACAGACACATTGGGAGAGGAAACAGGGGATGTGTGAATGGTAGTGGTGAGTGCACGTGAGCGGTGTGTGGTGATGGGCGTGCTGGCGATGGAGGTAGTGGCTGAAGATGTAGTGCATGCAGGTGTGAGTGGAGACGAGACAGGGAGGGAGGAGGACGATGTGGAGGAGGGGGACACAGTGGAGGCAGTGGATGTTGGTATGTGTCCATGGGTATGATGCTTGTGTGAGTGCCTGTGGGATGTGTGGTGCTTATGCTTGCCAGAGCCACCCTTGTGTGTTGAGGTGTGTGCATGCTGGTCTGATGGTGTGCTTGGGATAGGCTGAGGTACAGGGGATTGGGTCTGGGTGGAGGAAGTTGGAGGGGGGAGGCTGGACACAGGGACAATGGCTGCCATCAGTGCTGAGGCTAGAGCCTGAAATGCTCTCTGTTGGGCTGCCTGGCCAGAATGAATGCCCTCCAGGTATGCATTTGTTTGTTGCAAATGCCTCTCGATACCCTGGATGGCATTCAGAATGGTAGACTGCCCAACAGTGAGGGATCTCAGGAGGTCAATAGCATCCTCACTGAGGGCAGTAGGGCTGACTGGGGCAGGGCCTGATGTGCCTGGGGCGAAGGAGATGCCCACCCTCCTGGGTGAGCGGCCACGGGACACACACTGAGGGGCTGCTGGGAGGGCGGTGCTGGTAGGGGGGTGGCGGCTGTACCTGTTGATGCGGGGGGCACAGAGGGGCCCACCACCGCAAGGGAGCTCCCATCAGAGGAAGAGTCGCTGTCGCTGATGTCACCTCCTGTCCCCGCCGTGGAGCTCCCCTAGCCCTAGGGGAACACACAGCCCACCTCCCCCACCAAGACACCTTGCAATGCGCGCAGACTCAGATGGATGTGACTGTACTCACCCCCTTGTGGCTGCTGTGATGCCCTCAAGCGCCCATCCAACTCCGGATAGGCCACCGCCAGGATCCAAAACATCAGGGAGGTCATGGTGCGACGGGCAACCCTCCCACATTGGGAAGCCATCCCCAGCTGGGCCTCCGCCGTCTTCTCGCTCCAGCGGCGAATATCCTCCCATCTTTTATGGCAGTGGGTGCTCCGTCTGTGGTGGGCCCCCAGGGTATGGACGGCCTTGGCGATGGCACGCCAAATATCCTTCTTCTGGTGGGTGCTGACATAGAGGAATAGTACAGGGGTAAAGGATAATCTTTAACCGTCCGGACCGTCACAGTCATTGGCCCACAATCCCACCCTTGCTCTGACACACATACACTCACCGTCCGCTCATGCAGGCCTCAGTCCCCCCGTATCTTCCATCCACACCACTCCAAACAGGCATTGCCCATACAGCATGCTCACAGTGTACTCACCTGTTTGTCTGGAGGACCGTAGAGTAGCGTGTACTGGGGGAGGACCCCATCCACTAACTTCTCCAACTCCTCCGAAGTGAAGGCAGGGGCCCTTTCCCCAGACACATGAGCCATCGTCGCTTCCAAACTGAGGTCACAGCAGCACTTGCAGTGTAGGTCCTCTCCTGTGAAAGGTCAGGTATCAAGTGAGTGAACAGACAGAAAATGGCGGTCACGTCCGCGGCGGTTCGTACCGTTACCGCCGGCATACATCGTCATTGGCTCCTGGGACCCATAGGGTCCAATGTTAACCAATGCAGGATTGCGCCGCGGTCTTCGACCGCCTACCGCAACGGTGTACAACGCCAGCGCAGTTACCTCATATCCCCTTGTCCCACCTTACAGGTTAGGCAGCCGCCATTTCAGGGGGCCACATGGCATTATTTTTAAATGCGTCACACCTATCTAGGCCTTGCATACACACAGTGACAGGCACATTGCGGATTGACAAATGTGTGCAATAAATATTTTTTTTAATACCTCAGTGTTGGCTGACTCTGCTCGCTGTTCTCGGCCATAGGGCACGTCCGCTGGGGCAGGTGTGGAGATGGCGGCATCCTCCGGTGTACAGACCGCTGGTGGACCTGTCGACAATGGAAGAGAGACACGTAATAGTCACCTATAGACTTGATCGTGCAACAATCCATGAACTGTGTGCCCAGTTGGAGCCAGACCTGATGTCAGCTATCCGCCATCCCACAGGAATCCCCCCTCTAGTGCAAGTCCTGTCAGTACTCTATTTCCTGGCAAGTGGGTCTTTTCAAACAACAGTGGCTATTGCATCAGGGATGACCCAGCCTATGTTCTCAAACGTGTTGTCCAGAGTGTTGTCTGCCATGCTGAAACACATGCGCAGCTACATTGTTTTCCCTCAGGTGGAGGATTTGCCCACAGTGAAAGGTGACTTCTATGCCCTGGGACATATCCTCAACATCATAGGTGCCATTGATGGGACACATGTGGCCTTGGTACCCCCCCCGCAGGAGTGAACAGGTGTACAGAAACCGGAAGAGCTACCATTCAATGGATGTGCAGATGGTGTGTTTGGCCGACCAGTACATCTCCCATGTGAATGCCAAGTTTCCAGGCTCAGTGCATGACGCTTACATTTTGAGGAATAGCAGCATCCCTTATGTGATGGGGCAACTTCAGAGGGCACCGTGTGTGGCTATTAGGTGAGGACATGGACCCTATACAGTGTGAATAGGTGTCTGGGTCTGGGGATGTCCCAATGAGTTAGTGTGTGTCTAACAGTTGTCCCTCACCATTTACAGGTGACTCTGGTTACCCCAACCTGTCATGGCTACAGACCCCTGTGAGGAATCCCAGGACAAGGGCAGAGGAACGCTACAATGAGGCACATGGGTGAACTAGGAGAGTGATCGAAAGGACCTTCGGCCTCCTGAAGGCCAGGTTCCAGTGCCTCCATATGACAGGTGGTTCTCCCTACTACTCACCAAAGAAGGTGTGCCAGATCATCGTGGCCTGCTGTATGCTGCACAACCTGGCTTTGCGAAGAAAGATGCCTTTTCTGCAGGAGGATGGTCCAGAAGGAGGTCTTGTGGCAGTTGTGGAGCCTGTGGACAGTGAAGAAGAGGAGGCAGAAGAAGAGGATATCGACAACAGAAACAACGCTATCCAGCAATACTTCCAGTGAGACACAGGTAAGAAGATGTCACTGGCTCACACATCTCATACAATTGTTAGACCTATCATATGTCTGTCACTTTCACCCAGTGTATGGACCCAAGCTTGTCACTTTGCCTTTCCATTTCACAGATGTGGGTCCCACAGTGTGACCTCTGCTATATTACCTCATGGACTAGAGCTGTGTGATATAGGTATGTTGACAATACAATCGACATTGCTATTTTCCTTAGTTATTGCAAATACACATTTGTGAAAGCACAGACTGACTCCAGATTGTTTTGTGATTCAAGGGTGTTTATTTCAGTGCAAAATAGTGGAGGGGGTTGTAAAATGGGCATGGGTGATGGTGGAGGATTGTCCATGGCAGAGTCCAGTCTATTTGTTTCACAGGTGCATTGTCCAAAGGGGCATAGGAAGTGGAGCTAGGGCAGTTGATGGATGGACAGGGTGACGAAGTGGGACAGAAGGATGACATTCAGGGTGGTCTCATTTCCTGGCAGGGGTCCTGGCATTGTTCTCTGTCTTTGTCCTGCCTCTCAGGGACTGTTTGCGGGGTGGTTCTCCATCTGCAGGGGGTGGGGTGCTGGTGTCGTGGTCCTGTGGCGCTGCCTCCTGTCCACTAGCTCCACGGAGGTGGTGGGCTGTTCACCATCCAGGCTAGTGTCAGGGGCCCCTTGTTGTGCCACAGTGTCCCTCCTGGTCTTCACAAGGTCCTTCAGCACATCTACAATGGTGACCAGGGTGGTGTTGATAGACTTGAGTTCCTCCCTGATCCCCCAATACTGTTCCTCCTGCAGCCGCTGGGTCTCCTGAAATTTGGCCAGTACTGTTTCCATCGTCTCCTGGGAATGATGGTACCCTTCCATGATGTTGGGGAGGGCCTCGTGGAGAGTCAATCAATCAATCAATCAAGACATTTATAGAGCGCGCTACTCACCTGTGAGGGTCTCAAGGCGCTAGGGGGGGGTTACTGCTGCTCGAAGAGCCAGGTCTTGAGGCGCTTCCTGAAGGCGAGGTGGTCCTGGGTAGTCCTGAGGTGGACAGGAAGGGAGTTCCATGTCTTGGCTGCTACGTAGGAGAAGGATTTACCTCCAGCGGTGGTTCTGCGGATGCGAGGGACGGTGGGGAGAGCGAGGCTGGTTGAGTGAAGTTGACGGGTGGGCGTGTAGAAGGCGAGGCGACTGTTGAGGTATTCAGGGCCCTTATTGTGGAGGGCTTTGTGTGCGTGGGTGAAGGGCCTGAAGGTGATCCTTTTGTGGATGGGGAGCCAGTGCAGGTGTTTCAGGTGGGCGGATATGTGGCTGTGGCGTGGTACGTGGAGGATGAGGCATGCAGAGGCGTTTTGTATGCGCTGAAGACAGGTTCAGGGTTCCCTGGGCCTGTTCTCCCCCTGTCACACAGCAGTCCTCCCAGTTCCCCTGTTTTCCTGTCCCTCTGTCCCCTGAACCGTGTGCCCACTGCCACTGCCCCCAGGTCCCTGGTTTTCTTGGGGTGGTGGGTTTGCCTAGGTTCCCTGTAGTGGTGGACACACTGCTGCTTGACGTGTCCTGGGGACAGAGGGATGGGCCCGCTGGGTGGGTGCTGTGCTGGCGTTTCCTGAGGGGAGAGGCTCTGTGGTGGCATGTGCCAGTGTCAGAGGAACCGACTGTCCCGAGGTCCCAGATGGGCCAGGCTGGTCATCTTGATCCAGTTGGACAGAGCTGCTGTCATCACTGTGGGCCTCTTCTGTGGGGGGAGTGGACATGTCTGGAACCTCCTGTCCGGTGACGTTGGGTAGGGGTCCTGCAGGGGTGTAAAGGCATGATTATTGCATCTGTGTGTGCCATCGTGTGCAATGGGCGGGTGACCCTGTACTTCAGTGCTCGCATTCTTGTGTAGGACCTTGTGTGATAATTGGTTTGGGGTCTGTGTGGGTATCTGTAGTGGACATGCTTTGGTGATGGGTGTCCATGCTTTGTAGTTGCATGCAGGGCTTGGTATTGGGATGGGTGGGTTGTGATAGTGGGGCATATGTGAGGTGTTGGAGTGATGGGGGTGAGGGTGAGGGTGAGAGTGGGGTATGTGATAGCTTGCAGGTAGGGTGGGGGATCTAATAGTTAAGATTTGACATACCAGAGTCCATTCCTCCTGCTACTCCTGTGAGGCCCTCAGGATGCACTATAGCCAAGACCTGCTCTTCCCATGTTGTTAGTTGTGAGGGAGGAGGTGGGGGTCTGCCGCAAGTCCTCTGAACTGCAATCTGGTGTCTTGAGACCACGGAACGCACCTTCCCCGTAGGTCGTTCCACCTCTTCCTGATGTCACCCCTTGTTCTTGGATGCTGTCCCACTGTGTTGACCCTGTCTACGATTCTGCGCCATAGCTCCATCTTCCTAACTATGGAGGTGTGCTGCACCTGTGATCCGAATAACTATGGCTCTACCCGGATGATTTCCTCCACCATAACCCTGAGCTCCTCCTCAGAGAATCTAGGGTGTCTTTGCGGGACCATGGTGTGGTGTGGTGTGGGTGATGTATGGGGTGGTGTGTGTTGTGATGTGTGAGGGGATGTGTTTGTGTGTGTTGTTTGAGGTGCGTGGATGTTGTGTGAGTGATGGTGTTGTGTGCCTGTGGATGCTAGTATTGTTGATGGTGGTGTCTCTCTGTGTGCTTCTTTCGGAATTTTTGGTCATAAGGGTTTGTGGGTGATGTGGGTGTGTGTTTTATATTGGATTGGGTGTGTGGGAGTGGTGTGTGTATGTGTATCAGGTGTGTGTATTTCGAATTGTCCAATGTGGTTGTGTTTTGTAAATGTGTGTGTATTTTGAGCACGGCGGTGTGTACCGCCATTGGAATACCGTGGTTGAAACACTGCTGCGTGGATTCGTGGGTTGTGATGGTGTGGGCATATTCCTGTTGGCATGACGGTGGAGGTTTTGTTATCGCCAGTTTATCACTGACCTTTGGTGTGGCGGACATGTGTGGGTGTCTGGATTTTGGCAGATTCCGGCCTGTGGGTCGTAATAGCTGTAGCGGAATTCCACCGATGCAGCGGTGTGTTGGCGGTCTTCTGCACGACGGTAAGCGGGATTTAACGCCAATGTTGTAATGAGGGCCAATATGTCTGACAACAATGGTCAACTATATTCTCACTTTCTAACATCTATTTTCTTTTTTTCTGTTTTCTTGGGGATGTCAGTGCTATCCATAAGTGAGTACATAAATCACAAAATAAGATATATACACACACAACATGAAGGCCCTCATTATGACATTGGCAGTAAATTCTGAATACTGCCGCAGTGACTGCTGCCAACACACCGCCTTGGAGGCGAACATCCGTCCGCCAGATTATGACACGTACAGGCGAAACCGGCAGAAAACAGCCACAACCACAAGTCCGCCAGCCCCACTGAACGTGATAAACTGTCGGAACTACCACCCATACTGTTACGCCATGAATACTACGCCCTCCATATAATGACCCATGAATCACCACAGTGGACATTCAACGGCGGTAAACCATTGGCGGTGAACACCGCCGCTGTGGATAAGGCTACCCAAATACAAAAAAAGACAACATTGGCCAGAACAAAAAACCCACACCTGACACAAATACACACAACCCATACACCGACCAACAGCACTATAAAACACCCACCCACATCACCCACAATCCTTTGCTAACACTACAGACAAGATGGATACACTTAGCAATACTAACACAAAAAAGAACTGCACACACATATCACAACTACCTATTCTTCCCACATGCACCAGACACCCCACCACATTACACATCATCCTCTGCACAACCTACACACACCACACAACACCCATGACTCCACAAAAGCACCCCCGTTACACTGATGAGGAGTTGCGGGTCATGGTTGAGGAAGTAGTCAGGGTAGAGCCACAGCTGTTTGGAGCACAGGTCCAGCAGATATCCATTGCCAGGAAGATGGAGCTATGGCGGAGGATCTTGGACAAGGTGAATGCCGTTGGACTACATCCACGCACAAATGACAACATATGGAAGAGGTGGAATGACCTACAGGGGAAGGTGCATTCCATTGCAGTAAGGTACCAGCCCGCCATCAGGAGGACTGGCGGTGATCCCCCACCTCCTCCGCCACAGCATGGGAGGAGCCAGTCTTGGCAATACTGCATCCTGAGGGACTCACTGGAGTAGCCAGAGGACTGGACACTGGTGAGAAAATATTTACTGCCTATCACCCCCCATGCCTGCATGCCATCTCGACCACTCACCTTGAAACCCATCAACCCACTCCAACCCACACAGTGCACCACCACAATTAACAAACCTAAATGCCAAGCCCTGCATGCAATGCCCACTGCATGCACATCCCTTCCTGCCCTGCATGTACATCCACCACCAATGCATGCACAGCATGGAGAACTAACAATCTCACAATCCATCACCATACACAAACAAAGGTGGCAGGGCAACAGCAATAATTTAAGGGAAGCTGGTGATGCAGAATATGTCACAGACATGTAGTATAATACTCCACTTATATCCCTACAGGTGCCCCAGCCCAATCTCAGCTGTGAGGAGGTGCCACGGCTACCCAGTCCCCCACCAGAAGATGCCCCCAGTGATGACAAAAACTCTGGAGCTCTGGATCTGGATGAACTCCCTGGCCCATCAGGGACCACTGGTCAGTCCGCTACCCCAGCCCACACCCAGTCCACTACGGAGCCTCTCCCCTCAGAATACAACACCACAGCAGCCATCCAACATCCCCACATCTCTGTCCCCAGGCCTCTTCAGTCAGTAGTGTGCCCACCTGTACAGGGACCCCAGTCCACACCTCACAGGCAAGACAATGAGGGTCCTGGGGTCAGTGGCAGAGGGCACACCATTCAGGGGACACAGGCACAGGGGGACACGGACACTCGGAGGACAGCTGTGCGCCGGGGGACACGGACACTCGGAGGACAGCTGTGCACTGGGGAGGACAGGCCCAGGGAACCGACTGCCCAGGAAGCACTTACTAATGTCCTGGGGGCTTATAAACAATCCCAGGACAAGATGGGTCAGGTGATAAACATCATGCAGGAGAACCAACGGCTGCAGGGGGAACACCACCAGGAGATCACGCAAGAATTGCAGGCCCTGAACACAACCATGGTCCCATGGACACTCCTCCACCCACCAAATGGAGGTCTACAGTGCCACCCCCTCTCAAACAGACAATCAAGAGCATGGAGCCACCGCCAAAACCTAGGGCCAAGAAGATCCCTCCCAAGACCAAGGCCACGGAGGTCCCTAGAAAAACAAAGCTCAAGGAGGCCCCTATGAAAACAAAGCCCAAGGGGGGGCCAACAAAACAAAGTCCAAGGAGGCCCTAACAAAAACAAAGCCTGAGGAGGCCCCTATGAAAACAAAGCCCAAGGAGGCCCCATTAAAAACTAAGCCGAAGGAGGCTCCTACAAAAACAAAGCCCAAGGAGGCCCCAACAAAGACAAAGCTCAAGGACATCCCTCCAGAACCAGTGGCCAAGGACACCACTCAAGAATCAGTGGCCAAGGACACCCCTCAAGTACCAGTGGCCAAGGACACCCCTCAAGAACCAGTGACTAAGGACAGCTCTCCAGAACCAGTGACCAAGGACAGCCCTCAGTAACCAGTGGGCAAGGCCCCCTCCAGAACCAGTGGGCAAAGAGGTCCCTCAGTATCCAATGGACAAGGAGCCCCCTCAGCATCCAGTGGGCAAGGGTCCCCTCCGGAGCCAGTGGGCAAGGAGCCCCCTCAATACCCAGTGGGCAAGGAGCCCCCTCAGTATCCAGCGGGCTAGGAGCCCCCTCACAATGAGATGCACCCCCCACCCCGCCCTCTGAGGTGCCTGCCCATTTCCAACGTGATGCCCCTGAACAGTGGAATCCCAGTGTTGTCAGGAGTCACGTTGGGGCTTTGACTTTGCTCTGTGGGCATTAGTGACTTTGAACTGGCCTTTGGGCCTGCATGTACATATGCAGGTGTATGTTCTTCCAATTTGAATTGTCATCCCACTTGATTACAGTGGTTGGAACAGAGGTATGTGTTCTGGCCTTCTTTGCTCCTGGGTCCTTTTACTGTCGATTTACTCTGCAGCTGGTTCTGGGTGTGTGGTGTGTGTATGGCGTGTGTTGTGCGTGTGTGTGTCTTCCCCCTTCTCTCCCTCGTGTGCTAGGCAGCTGTACTCACCATCGTCGTCGGCGTTGGTGCTCCAGGATGGCGATGGCATGGTACTGCATCGGGAAGGCTTACAGTTCTGGTTCCATGGCGGCTGCGTACTCCTCTGTGTCCCTGGAGGTGAGTGTCTCCTTTTAAATGATGGAAACACCGCCAGGCTTTTGGTGTTGTTGCTACCACCCTGGAATACCTGGTGGTGTGTTATGTCATAATATGGTGGGAGGATCCATGTCTTGCGCCTGCCTGTAGGTGGCTACCGCCATGTTCAGTGTTCGTACCGCGCAGGCGGTTGGTGTGGTACATTGGCTGTCAATGGGAGAGATCACCCCCATAGTCATTATTTGGCAGTCATTACCGCTGACCTGGCGACGGTATTACCACCATCACCGGTGTGGCGGTAACCTGACCGCCAATGTCATAATGACCACTCTAGTGATTTCAGTAAATGTATCAAGGCCCAACCATTACCACAAAGATAATTCCATTTATTTTTCAAAATTAAAATAATTACGGGTGATCCAATGCTCACAAACATGAAAAAAATGCAAATTTAAATTACAAGTGAAAACGCACACCACAAATAGAAAAAAAAATATGGAAGGCAGTGCAGGAGGTCTTGGCAGTCTCGCAGAATGGATAAGAAAAGGTCTGGACATGTTATTTTTCTCAAGTATTTAAATTAAAAATCGTGATGTGTATCCCGAACACCTCTTGATATCCTTAGTGATCTGGGGCTTACCAATAAACCTTCCTGTCTCTTAGAGTTTCATAATGTAAAGCAGAGGTTATTAGAAACAGGCAGACCCTGTAGTTTACCTGTGTGTGTATATGTAATAATACTAGCACATATTGGTTCAAAAGCACCTTCAAAAAACACCAGCAGGAATTTTTTTATCAATTGACAAAAAATGGCAATACATATGTATAATTTACAAACAATTCTTTTCAAAAGTAACAGGGTGTCATTTTTTTAAATAAACACCCTGTTAGAAATGGGGTCTTTGGTTGACAGTTAGGTTACCCCCTGTTCAAGCAAGGACCCTCACTCTAGTCAGGTAAAAGAGAATCACCCTCAGCTAACCCCTGCTTACCCCCTTGGTAGCTTGGTAGAGTAGTAGGCTTAACTGCAGAGTGCTAGGTGTAAAGTATTTGTACCAACACACACAGTAACTTAATGAAAACACTACAAAATGACACAACACCAATTTATAAAAACAGGAAATATTCATCTAAACAGTTATGAATTTGTAAAGATTAAACTCAAAAATAGTGCTTAGAAACACAAAATGCTTCGATGAGGTGTTAACAGGGCATCATGACGGAGTTGTTTCCAACAAGCCGACACCAGCGGTGCCAGACAAAGAGTCGCGTAGACCCCCAAATACAGTACCTTTGGTGAAGAGTGAAAACAAGTCGATGCGCAAAGTCGGGGATCGCGGCGTCTGTGCGAAACGTTGAATCCGCGCACTTCAAGCGGCGGCGGTCACAACGTGGTGTGGCGACTTCCACGGAATCGCGGACTTCAGCGGGGCTGCAGCGGCGTCGGGCCTGCAAAGATCATCACGTTCCAGGGAAGATCACGGAGTCGGTTGCAGGTAGCGTCACCGGATTCAGGAGCGGCGTCAGTCCAAAGTCGTCCGAAGTCGATTTCCTTGGATTTCCACCAGCTTTTCTTTCAAAGGCGCAGGGAGTGGATAGGGCACCACTTGTCAGAGCAGGAGTCTCTCCAGAGACTCCAGGTGCTGGCAGAGAGAAGTCTTTGCTGTCCCTGAGACTTCAAACAACAGGAGGCAAGCTCTAAATCAAGCCCTTGGAGATTTCTTCACAAGATGGAAGGCACACAAAGTCCAGTCATTGCCCTCCTACTCTGGCAGAAGTAGCAACTGCATGATAGCTCCACAAAGCACAGTCACAGGCAGGGCAGCTCTTCTTCCTCAGCTATTCAGCTCTTCTCCAGGCAGAAGTTCCTCTTGATGTCCAGAAGTGATCTAAAGTCTGTGGTTTTAGGTGCCCTTCTTATACCCAATTTCTCCTTTGAAGTAGGCCTACTTCAAAGTAAAGTCTCTTTTGAATGTGAAATCCTGTCTTGCCCAGGCCAGGCCCGAGACACTCACCAGTAGGTCGGAGATTGCATTGTGTGAGGACAGGCACAGCCCTTTCAGGTGTAAGTGACCACTCTTCCCCTCCATCCTAGCACAGATGGCTCATCAGGAAATGCAGACTACACCCCAGCTCCTTTTGTGTCACTGTCTAGTGTGAGGTGCAACCACCCCAACTGTCAAACTGACCCAGACAGGGAATCCACAAACAGGCAGAGTCACAGAAATGGTATAAGCAAGAAAATGCTCCCTTTCTAAAAGTGGCATTTTCTAACGAACAATCTTAAAATCAACTTTACTAAAAGATGTATTTTTAAATTGTGAGCTCAGAGACCCCAAACTCCACATGTCCATCCGCTCCCAAAGGGAATCTACACTTTAATCAGATTTAAAGGTAGCCCAATGTTAACCTATGAGAGGGACAGGCCTTCCAACAGTGAAAAACGAATTTAGCAATATTTCACTGTCAGGACATATAAAACACATTACTATATGTCCTACCTTAACCATACACTGCACCCTGCCCTAGGGGCTACCTAGGGCCTACCTTAGGGGTGCCTTACATGTAAGAAAAGGGAAGGTTTAGGCCTGACAAGTGGGTACACTTGCCAAGTCGAATTTACAGTTAAAACTGCACACACAGACACTGCAATGGCAGGTCTGAGACATGATTACAGAACTACTTATGTGGGTGGCACAACCAGTGCTGCAGGCCCACTAGTAGCATTTGATGTACAGGCCCTGGCACTTCTAGTGCACTTTAATAGGGACTTACTAGTAAATCAAATATGCCAATCATGGATAAACCAATTACATACAATTTACACAGAGAGCATATGCACTTTAGCACTGGTTAGCAGTGGTAAAGTGCTCAGAGTTCAAAAGCCCACATCAACAGGTCAGAAAATATAGGAGGCAGGAGGCAAGGAGGCAAAAAGATTAGGGATGACCGTGCATAAGCAAAAAAGTCCAAACAACTTTTGCTCACAACACTGATTTAAAATAAATTAATATAATCTTAAGTCTCTGTTAAGTCTCTAGTTAGTGCAGAGTTATCTGTGACAGGTGTGGCTTTCCCTGCACTGTATTTCAACAGAGTTCAGCCAAGTGTTACGTGTGCCAAGAAGAACAAGAAAAAGCGAATCCATTAGGAGTTGATTTAAAGCTGCACTGCGAGCCTGTGGGAGAGAGGTCTACCGAGAATGAGAAATCTACCGATGGTGAATAGTTAATACGATTACTGCTCACCCCAGCAATGACAACAGAGAATGATGAATCTACTGATGGTGAAACCAAACAGCTTCTGTTGGCAGATCAAAGAGAAAAGAAGGAAAGGCACCAATGCAAGGCACCCGAAATTGACACAAAAGCCATCTAATTCTGAGCAAGGATTGATTCCGTGGAGTAACGCATACAATGCTGTCTGTAGCAGACAGCTGTAGCTGTCCATAGCAAGACTGCAAAATATATAAGGGGGAGGAAGTTTGGCAGAGCTTTGTCTCGACCTGGGGGAAATGTTAATTGTGCAAACACATTTTGTAAAATGTGAAATTTTTCCAAACCTTCCTGAAGTTGTTTTTTATGCATGTTATGTCATTTGCGGCCACAGGAGACGGGCTATTGCAAAAAATGTCTTTCTCCTGAGAGATTTCCAACTTAGATTAGTATCCTGCTGGTGTTACTCATTACTTTTTTACATAAATTATAGCCTTTACCTCAAAATGCTGGTAACCCAGATTTCATGTAATTTAGGCTATTTATCCTGAAATTAGAGGAAACAAATCATAACTTCTCATGCCTTCTGTTGCCGCCTGTCCCCTTTCATTGTTATGATACATATCAGAGAAGTCTGTGACATCCTGGAGGAAGTTTGATTGAATTTCGTTAATATATAGAGCACAAATTTACAGTCACAGATAACGCAGTCTTGCCGGCAAAAATCTTGCCAAACCCTCCTCTTGTTTAAGTACTTTAGCTGCGAGAGAGTCTCAACCTTCACTGCCTGTAAGACAAAATAAATAAAATATATGATGCGTTTTCTCAAACAAGGTAAGTCGAGCCTATAGAGTCTTTTCACTCAAAGTGTTAAACAAGTAACTGGCTATATTAAAAAAAAATCATGGGTCAATTAAATTGAATTCTAGCCTTCCACAAAATGTCTGGAGGGTCTTCAATTAAACCAACACAAATTCTCGGTGAAGGGCTTTTAAAAGCATGGGCACAGAAGATAGGGAGATCACTGAATCCCATGAAAAATAAGCTATTGAATGAGTCATTGGAAATTACTCTAACATCAATTAAATGGGGTGTCTCGCAGGAGACATGCCAAGAGAATATGGCTCTGTAAAGGGAAATCGTTAATGTTAGACCTTTGTGTAAAGAGTAAAATTTTAGATGAACCAGGATTGACTATAACATTACTAAATATCCTTTAGAGTGTGTTCCTTGTTAAATGCTGTGTTTGAACTTCTTTAAGGTGTTATACAAAATTGGATTACAATTGCTGGTCGAGCATTCATGAAATTAAGATCCTGAATTCGAACTGAAATTTCCAGCAGGTTCTTTGAATTGAACTGCACAGGCAATAGTTCCTTAAGAAAATGTGAAATACAGAGGAAAATCCACTTGTTGCATTTCCTCCATGGGAAGGACGGTGCAGAAAGTTATCAGGTGAATTCCACTCCCTATGTAGCCTTTCCTCTAGAAAGTAGTCGATTTACAGTCGCCACAAATTCCAAAAGAGGCCCCTGAGCCTTTATTACTGTACCGGGCTTTGGAAACTTGCATTTTATATTGATATTGGGTTTCACATAAAAGTCAGTGCTAGTTTTCGTATTACAGGGATGGTGTGGGTCCCTATTCTAGACCAAGATAAGACTCTTCTTTAGGTGTTTTCGCCCCTATGCATTATGACTCATAAAGATAGGGCCCAAGGATAAACACAAGTGTAAACTTTGAATGATGTTCTGCATACATAGTAAGATCAAATGGGTAGTTAGTTCCTGGGGGCCCTTGGCAAACAGCAAAACATATTTAAACTAGCTTAATAAAAGATAGGTATTATGAGCCTTTGCCCCTCCTAAACTACATTTATTAAGAGACTGCACAAAGGTATCCCTCGTTCTCCTGTATACAGAGAGAGAGAGAGGCAGCCAATACTTCACACAGTTCTTCAGTACCACTTTCTCGGATTTTAAGTTTCGTGAAGCTGCACAGATAACTGTGAATGTTTTCCAGTAGGGTAAGGACTCATTAAGTGACTAGGATGGACAGAACTTTAGCATTGATGATAATCATTAAGGCATTCTGCAATAATGATGTTGCTACATAAGGTTTTTACACGGGCTCCATAATGGCAGGCAATTGTGAACCTAAGCCAAGTAGGAAGGATTCCAGTAAATTTGTAGACATACGACAAGTCAAGGAACTTCTCCACCGCAAAGGCAGCAAGGAAGCAGCACAGCAATACCCCAAAACAAAGAAATAATCTAGGATGTGAAGCCAGACCAACAAGCAGAAATTGAGCAACTGAGGGAACTCCACAGGGGAGAAATAATAAAGATAAGGAACAAGATGAGAACGGTGGAACTGAAATGGCAAGCACAACGTCAGAACAACAAGTAAGGTTTCCAGTCAGGTTTCGGGAGCCAGAAAGCCCACCTTTGAACATGTCTGACCTGCTAGTCACCATTCCCAGCCTCTAAAGTTTGGACCACCATAGTTTCATAAGAAATCGCTTCAGCACTTTCCTCAAGCAATTTCAAGAATCAAAGCCCCTTGCTACATTCTGGCAATTACATGGTAATGAGAAATGCAGAATTCTTATTCACCGCATCTGGAATCATCAAATAATTAGAACCTCGCAATTAAACTCACAGTTTCCCACACTGTGAGCAGTCGTGCAAGTGGACTGTGAAACTACATGGTTATTTGAGTTGGGCAGGACGTTTGAGCACTGTTTTGGAGGGGATCCCTACAAAAAAAACTTAACTAGCAAAATTATCTTAACAACTGACTGTTACTAAGGGCCAGATGTAGCAAAGGGTTTTTCCCATTCTGTGTCAATGGAAAATGTGTTCGTACATATGGCCCCTAGACCATTGACTGCCAATGAACAAGTCTATAATAAAATGCTATCTGGGTGAATAACACTGTTAGAAATTGGTGGTCTGGTTGGCTAGGGTATGCACCTAAGCCAGGCAGAACCCACCCACTCTAGTCTGGACGAGGGAGTTACACACCCGAGATAACCCCTGCTCACTATCCCTTAGGCAATGTGTAAAGCATTTGCACAACACACACAACACATGTGACACAATAAGTACACGATAAAGGATACACAACACCAAGTTATATATAAAAATTAACTGTATTGTACACAACACCATCAGAGCAAACACAGCATGTCAGTGATACCCTGGTACCCAGTCAGTTGTCAGAGCATTAAACAGTACTGTTACTGTGCAAACACCAGCAGTAGTCAATACAACACATAGGTTACTGATTATTCTGCACCATAAGCAGTAGTCAGGAAAACATTACTTAACCAATGCACTTATCTTAAAAATTATCAGGAATGCCTGTGCAAGGAACATCAGGAAATATTTGGTAAGTAGTGAAAACACATTATTGTAAAATGCCCATAACAGGAACATTCTCATGGGGCATAGGTCAATAGACTCTCCCAAAACTGGTGAGTACGTTCTGTTACCACCCAGGCGCAAAGTACGAGGATGCTGGAAAACATGGGGACGTCCGTGCCCCAACTCAGGAGCTATCACCCTCTGTTCCATGCCACTGGGGGGTGGTAGGTAATCGCTGGCAGGACTGGAGACCTCCGCTGAGGGCCGCCACCCCAGCCTGCTTATAGGTGATTTGGGTAGTGGGGTTCCAGTGGGAGTGGGGGCCTCAGATGAGGCTTCCATCCCACCCACCTTCTCGGCACTACTGTGGGGGCCCAGTGGAGCTGGGGGAGGCCTCCGATGAGGCTTCCACCATGCCTATGGTCCTTATGGTAAGGAGATGGGGCCCAGCGGGATGGGGGATCTCCGTCAAGGTTTCCACCTGCCTGTGAGCCTCACAACAAGAATGAGAGGGGGCCTGGTGGACCGGTGGGCCTCCAATGAGGCTTCTTCCCTGCCTGAGGTATGCCCCGCACCCAAAGTGGTGCGCAAGCCTCCTTGTAGTGCTCCCTTGCCTCAGCTGCGAACCCAGCAATAGTGAGTGCCGGCTGGTGCCCTGGGGGCACTTGGTGGTTTGCCCTGGGGCACCGTTAGGAGGGTGCTTGCTCCATCTGCACTTTTCTGTGCTCCAGGGGCACATAACACAGCACTTGTCTGACATGCTTGCCACTCCCGAGTGCCCGGGTCACGGAGGTGATTCTCCCTCGCAGCCACAGCGAAGCGCACAGAACGCTCTTCGGTTCTAATTAGCATAAAGTACTCCAAGCACGCTCTGACAGGTGTTTCCAGCACCAGAGCTTCCAGAACCAGCGCAGTCCTCGTGCTTGAAGCCAAAAGTTTGCAGGGGGGGAGGGGCCACAGCACCCAGTCCCTAGGGACAGAAGGGGAACACAGGCGGCAGGGCCTAGCAACATGCCAACACAAGGGGGATGCAGTCAGTGGCAATTCCTCCTAGTGACCTAGCAGGTCACAGGCCAGCACAACAGCAGCAGTCACGGTGGTTCCTGGTGAGTCCCTCCAGCAGCATTCTGAGTCCAGTTCCAAGTATGTTTCTTGTCTGCCTTTTTGGGGAAAAATCCCCTGTACTTATAATCAGTTTTGTGCAGTGTGAGCGACGATGGGTAGAGGAGGTTCCAACCAATTCCAACTGGTTCCAGGAGTGTCTCTTCTCTCCCCCCAGCAGAGACTCCAGACATCAGTTAGGGGTAAACAAGTCCTTTGTGTGAGGCCAGTGCACAGCCTTTACAACTGTGGGTGTGCTTCGCCTCCCCTTCTCTCAGCCCAGGAAGACCATTCAAAATGTAGATGCACTTCTGTGACATCTACATCCTCCCTGTGTACAGGATGTCTGAAAGGTATGCACAAATCCCAGCTGTCACTCTGCCCAGTCGTGGATTGGACTCAAGCTGCAAAACACCAGAGTTATAAGCACAGAGAAATGCTCACTTTCTAGAAGTAGTGGCATTTCTATAATGGTAATAAAAATCCACCTACACCAGTTGGCAGAATTTCTCACTACCATTACAACCATACCAAACATGCCCACGCTACCCCCCATAAATCAGACAATATTCCCTAGACATAAGACAGGGCATTTCCAATGCAATTCTATGAAAAGGTAGCACTCAGAGCAATGAGAAACCAAATAGGCTGTTTGCCACTACCAGAACAGGCCACTCTACTAAGCACATGTCCTGCCTTCTACACACATAGCACCCTGCCCCTAGGGCTAGCTAGGGCCTACCACTGGGGTGACTTACATGTAGTAAAAGGGGACTTCTGAGCCTGGCAAATGGATTTAAATGCCACGTTCCTGAGCCAGTAAGCTGTGCATGCAGGCCCTGCGCTAGCAGGCCTGAGACAGGTTTGAAAGGCTGCGTCTGTGGGTGGTGCTGCGCTGCAGTCCCACTAGTAGCATTTGATTTACAGGCCCTGGGTATAGGGATACCACTGTTCAAGGGACTTACAGGTAAATCAAATGTGTCAGTCAGGTATAAGCCAATCATACCAAGTTTACAAGGGAGAGCACATGCACTTTAGCACTGATTAGTAGTGATAAAGTGACCAGAGTCATAACGTCAGGCAAAAAGTTTCAGAAGGAATTTTAGGAGGAGAAGGCAAAAAGTCTGGGGAATGACCCTGTAGAAAGGGCCAGGTCCAACAAATGCCATCAAGCTTCTACTGAAGCATAATTGCAAAAGAAATCCTAATATGAAATTGATGAGGTAATGTTAAAGATGTGTTAGATAATTCTATGTTTTGGGAAGAACTATTTGTGCCTGCCGCAAAGGGAGTAAGAAAGAAAAGCATGGATGAGTGAGGAGCTGAATATTTATCAGTGTTAGGAATAAATATGAGGGAACAAGCAGAAAAATAAAGATGGGGAGGTTTTTGAGGAGATAGATCTCATGTCAGGTAACAAAACAGATTTTATAGACAAAAGTATATGGAAGATGTATTGATTGAATTGAAGAAAAAGAAGCAAGTGCACTTGTAAAAGAAAAACATGCAAATACTTAGGGGCACATTTACTAAAAAATAAGAGGGTACGAAAGTGCAGCAACCAAAGTTGCTATGCTGCATTGTGTTCGGAGAGAGGACATTGCAGAGCCATGTCTGCTAAGATACTGAACTGGTGCCCTCCATCACACCAGAGGGGTGCAACTAGGCTGGCTAGCATCACACACATTTGCACCACAGTGCAAGTGTGTGTGTGAAGCCTAACAGTTTTTTTTAGCAAATACTATGCTTAGACTAACTTTAAGACTTTTGACACTTAGGATGTGTGCTGTACAGTGCAGCACATACCCAATTTGAGTAGAAGAAATAAAAGTACAAGCCTCAAGGAGGTGTTATATTGGTTCAAACCCTGTCAAAATTGTAGCACATAGGGCTTTGCATCAAAAACTGTGGGTGGTAGCGAGGAAATGCTCATGTACCACACATGGGATGCACCATTGATGCATAGTAGCGTAAATTTATTTTGTGCTACTCTTAGATCTGTTTTCCAGCACAAAAAAAGTTTTAGAGGAAATGCTGGTTTTAATGATGGATGAATGGTGTAGCCGAAACCATGGGTAAGCACAGAGAATATCATAACGATGTAAAAAGATGTCAAAATAGTAATAAGAAAGCAAAATATAAGTGTTTGTACACATATTTCTTTGACAAGAAATAGGAGCAAGGCACCCAAAAGGGTCAGTGAGGTCAGCTAAAAAGAAGAAGTATTTCAGAAAGGTTTCTCGAGGAATAGGTAGCCCCTCAACATCAGGATGTAGACAAAGAAAAAACAACAAAACACATTGTGGAGAGATAGTATTGGTAAGGGAAGGTAAAAGAAGATAACAGGGAGCCCACAAAAGAAAATGAAAATATAATTTCTCCCTTTAAATGAAACCTCCATGTTCACAGCATCATGGTTTCTTAGAATAATTGCACTTAGTAGGCTGTAACGGTTTATCTAGTAGGCTCAGTTTTCATTCGATAGAATGAGTCGAAAGGTGTTAGGAGGGAAGGAGATGGGTGGGGCAGAGAGATGACATATAAACTTTTGTTGGCGACACCAAAATCATATTTTGTGTCTATTCCTAACCCCTTTAAGGATACCTTCTCATAAAAATGCACATTAACATACAATCCTACAAAGAAGTGTGGCTGTGAGATTTGCAGAAAAAGTAGCCCCCAATCGAAACTATATTTTACTCGGTTGTAAGGAAAGCGTCTCATCTCTGTGTAGAAAAAACTGACTGAAATAGAGTCTGATTCACAAGTGTTTTTTCAGTAAATAAGGAACTTCACGAGTATGTCACACCCAAAGTAAGCAGTAAAGCACAGCTCTCAAAAAAGCCCTCGGTATTTTGCCCATCAAGTGATAACCTAGGGCCATATGTACGAACACATTTTCCCATAGACACAGAATGGGTAAAAATCTTTCATACATCTGGCCCCTAATGTTTACACTAACTATTAGTAGTAGAATTGTCCAATATTTGATGCAGGTTTAGTGTTGCCAGACATAACCCTGGACAAAGGAAATGTTCATAATTACCACAAAAAGTAGCAGTCCTTTAACCAGGTGAAATACAGGTGCTGTCAGTGCTTTGCATTTCTTCAAACAGCTTGAAAACAGAATTTTCACTAATATGGTGAAGAATGGATAGGTGTTGTGTTTATGACACGAAGCATTAGGCATCACTAACTGATGGCCTGCGTTCCTGTTATGACATCAATTTTCATTAATAAAAATATCCCATAATTTAAAAAAGCAGCAGCAGTACCAGTTTGCACCAAATGCTGTGTTTTCCATTTCCTAGTGTACTTGTTTCCCTGTCCCGGGCTGCAACTCTAATGGGAAGCCAAATAAGTGGCCCACAAAAGTTCGGCCTCCTAGCAAGACAAAAGTAAAATATACTGCATAACACCACACAAGAGGGTACTGCTCAAGCATGACAATAACAAAGATATATATTTTATGTTAGTACTGGTGTGAAACTGTGGACCCTTTTTAACACAATGACCCAGATTACATAACATTATAATGCTGCAGGGTGATTGTTCACCAACCAGAAACAAAACGTCCACCAACTGAAAAGTGCTAATACGTTTATGCCAATCAGTGAAAGCCAGTGGCTTTTCCATCATTCATTGCAAATATTGCTTTTACACTGATAAGTCTGCGCAAAAGTCAGTGCAGAACGGCAGTACTTCAGTACAAACGACCATACCCTGGCCAACATAGTGCATTGTAATCAGAGTAATTGAAAATGTCTGAGAAGACAGGAGTCAAAACGGGAAAAAGAGAAAGAGCCTGCAGGTATGCCCAGAATGTAGACAATAATCATGACATGCTATGACCATATTGTATGATGAAGTCACCCCATTGCAGCTGTCTCATGCCAGCATGTGAACAGGATTCTAGCCTGGATTGTAAGGCTTGCATTAACTCCACTTTAACCATATCTAGAAAATTTCTAAGTTCATTTGAGTCTAGTGAGGATGTGGATCCATCAACGTTTACCTTGCAATGGTGTGTTTTGGCATAAACAGTATTTACATTTGAATAAATGGAGTTGAAACAGGGAACTAACACTGGCATTTAGCATTTCAAAGAGCTGGTGTGTTGTCACCCTACAGCACCACCCTTTGGAGTTATCTCATACTCAAATACAAAGCATATCTGATGTCCTGCTGCCACTTTCCGCCACACGCACAATTGCCCACCTCCCCTTGCCAAAATAAAAAATACCTGAGTCCAGTCACTTTTCCCATCCATCTTGCAGTCCCTTTCCCACCCCAAGCAGAAAAAATACAGTTGTCTTATTACCTAACATCATCTCCCTCTCTACCTAAATCCACAGTCTAAAGAGAGTGTGCATGCTTACAGACTTTGGCCAATTTGCGACAAAATCAGTCAGTCAGTGATGTGCACAGACCCTTGGGTGACAGATTAAATGGCGGTTGGTGGTCCACGAGCATGAACCAGTTTGCCACCCCATCACATCTGTGGAGACACAGGGGACGAGGCGGGGAAAGATCGGCCAGACCATTTAGTTCGACGCTCAGTGTTTTGCTGCTCTGCCATCAGAAGACCAAATAACCAGTGAAATATGGATTTACACTAACAGCTTTCAATGAAAGCTATGCATAGTAATGCTCTTCAAAAAATGTAGTATTAATGATAATGGGATATTGTTCCACCCTTCTTCTGAACTATTGCTCGAACTTCTTATATCTCTCAACGACTGACACACTTATTCTGACTCAAATCCATTCTGACAGGAATATGCTGCTATATTTAACAACCTTTCTGTCACCCGGGCAGTGATGGAAGTAGAAATCAGTCATTGTTTGATCTTTCATTCTTATTATTTTTAAAAGGAACATCATTAATTGGTTCACTGAAGTACACTGACATTATTAGATTGCTTGCAAAAACAGCAGCTAGACGCATCAGCACTAGATTCCAGTAAAGGGCAACATGGAACAATGGGATAGCTGGATCAGGCTCCTGGCAGTCTGCTCATGGAGCAAACTGAACTAATTAATTTCAGCAAACCTTAGTAAGGCTGGAGAGTCGCAGAACACCGTTAGTCTTAATTAAACATGCCGAATAATTGGAGATGTCCATGGAGGTTAACTGACTTTTCTTGGACATGATCCATAAGAGAAAAGGCAAAGGCTCTCTTTGCAGAGAATGAGCTATATTGGGTTCCATGACTTTGGCAACCTAGTTGGTGCATGAGAGGTTATGATTCATGCCAACCTTCTAATATACAGGGAGTGCAGAATTATTAGGCAAGTTGTATTTTTGAGGATTAATTTTATTATTGAACAACAACCATGTTCTCAATGAACCCAAAAAACTAATTAATATCAAAGCTGAATATTTTTGGAAGTAGTTTTTAGTTTGTTTTTCGTTTTAGCTATGTTAGGGGGATATCTGTGTGTGCAGGTGACTATTACTGTGCATAATTATTAGGCAACTTAACAAAAAAAAATATATACCCATTTCAATTATTTATAATTACCAGTGAAACCAATATAACATCTCAACATTCACAAATATACATTTCTGACATTCAAAAACAAAACAAAAACAAATCAGTGACCAATATAGC
Organism: Pleurodeles waltl; assembly: GCF_031143425.1. Classification (NCBI taxonomy): domain Eukaryota; kingdom Metazoa; phylum Chordata; class Amphibia; order Caudata; family Salamandridae; genus Pleurodeles; species Pleurodeles waltl. The sequence continues at coordinate 628,644,805 of NC_090444.1, read as the reverse complement.
CACCTTTCTTTGCAAGGACACTCAAAAGCCTGCCATCCATGGATTCTGTCAGTGTTTTGATCTGTTCACCATCAACATTGCGTGCAGCAGCAACCACAGCCTCCCAGACACTGTTCAGAGAGGTGTACTGTTTTCCCTCCTTGTAAATCTCACATTTGATGATGGACCACAGGTTCTCAATGGGGTTCAGATCAAGTGAACAAGGAGGCCATGTCATTAGATTTCCTTCTTTTATACCCTTTCTTGCCAGCCACGCTGTGGAGTACTTGGACGCGTGTGATGGAGCATTGTCCTGCATGAAAATCATGTTTTTCTTGAAGGATGCAGACTTCTTCCTGTACCACTGCTTGAAGAAGGTGTCTTCCAGGAACTGGCAGTAGGACTGGGAGTTGAGCTTGACTCCATCCTCAACCCGAAAAGGCCCCACAAGCTCATCTTTGATGATACCAGCCCAAACCAGTACTCCACCTCCACCTTGCTGGCGTCTGAGTCGGACTGGAGCTCTCTGCCCTTTACCAATCCAGCCACGGGCCCATCCATCTGGCCCATCAAGACTCACTCTCATTTCATCAGTCCATAAAACCTTAGAAAAATCAGTCTTGAGATATTTCTTGGCCCAGTCTTGACGTTTCAGCTTGTGTGTCTTGTTCAGTGGTGGTCGTCTTTCAGCCTTTCTTACCTTGGCCATGTCTCTGAGTATTGCACACCTTGTGCTTTTGGGCACTCCAGTGATGTTGCAGCTCTGAAATATGGCCAAACTGGTGGCAAGTGGCATCGTGGCAGCTGCACGCTTGACTTTTCTCAGTTCATGGGCAGTTATTTTGCGCCTTGGTTTTTCCACACGCTTCTTGCGACCCTGTTGACTATTTTGAATGAAACGCTTGATTGTTCGATGATCACGCTTCAGAAGCTTTGCAATTTTAAGAGTGCTGCATCCCTCTGCAAGATATCTCACTATTTTTGACTTTTCTGAGCCTGTCAAGTCCTTCTTTTGACCCATTTTGCCAAAGGAAAGGAAGTTGCCTAATAATTATGCACACCTGATATAGGGTGTTGATGTCATTAGACCACACCCCTTCTCATTACAGAGATGCACATCACCTAATATGCTTAATTGGTAGTAGGCTTTCGAGCCTATACAGCTTGGAGTAAGACAACATGCATAAAGAGGATGATGTGGTCAAAATACTCATTTGCCTAATAATTCTGCACTCCCTGTACCTCTGAAAGATAACCGTGTATGGGGCCCCTGTACTCCCATACCTGGCGGACCCAAAAGGATGATCATGAATATCTTTTGATAAAAGCAGCAGTATTTAGAGTGGATCCTAGGCCATGATTTGACAGAGCTTGGACCGCTGACTTCCAGAACCAAAAATTATACTCAGAAGAAATCTAAGGGTAATACCCCAATTATAGGAATGTAAATTCCTCTTCAATGCAGGTTGATACAACCGGATATTTCCCTTTCAGTGACTTAGGCCCTCATTTCAACCTCGGCGGTCTTTTCCAAAGACCACTGAGGTTCCACCGGGCCGAAGACCGCCAGTGTTGGTGGTCTTTCCCCAACCAAATTGTGACTGCTGGCGACCCTCTGCCCTTTTTTGGATGGAGAACCGCCAGTAGCCATACTGGCGGTCGGCGGTGTAGTGGAGGCTGCTCCACCGTCACCACCACGTCATCAGAACACAGCCCACCGAAATACGACTCAGTATTCAGCGTGGCGGTGTTCTGGTGATGGGTGCTGGCAGCGGAGCAGCCCCCTTGGATCCTGTTCCCTCCCGGAGGATCACTGAAAAAGTTAAGGTGATCGTCCATTAGGGGAGGGGAGTGGGGGGGTTGTTGTGTGGTGTGTGTGTGCATAGGGTTGTGCCTGTGAGTGTGTAGAGGGGGTGTGTGAAGGCGTGTATGTATGCGGGGGTGTAATGTGTGTAGGGTAAATGTTACATGTATATATGTGTGCATGTATGTGCGCATGTAAGTGTGTGAGTGGTGTGAGCATGCGTGAAGGGGGGGTGGGGGGGTATGTTTGGGGGGTCTATTGGGGTGGGGAGGGGGTTACACTACCTGTGCGAGGTGGTAGGGGGGTCGTGGGTGTTGGGGGAGGACTCTGGGGAGAGGAAAAACCCACGAGGGAGCATGATTATGATTGCATTGCACAGAACACACACAATGTAGTCTGAGTGCTAAGTGTGAAGAATATGTTCTTTAATTGGTATTGATGGCAAATGTGACTCTCTGATGACAAAAGTGGATATTGATAACAAAGTTAACTCATATAGATCTGTTTTATTATTATTGTCTTCCAACATGTTTGTAGTAGAGACAGTGCCTGGTTAGATTCCCAGACCTGTCATAGACTTGTGACTTAATGGACTGTGACAGCATATGACACTTCTCCAGCTTTCTTAGTTGGTCTAGATTCCACTGAGCGTCTTAGAAGGTCAGAATTAAAGGATGCATTTCGATTGGACATGCATGCCTATTGACTTAGACACACGGTTAAATCCTTTTATCTTCACCTGCAATGATAGCAAGCAAATGTCTTGATAATCAATTGTTAAGCTCATAGTTGATCATAGAACAGCACTTCTTTACTTGTTGTCCGTGGACCCCTAGTGATCTTCTTCTTGCCCAGCCTAACTCAAGCTTGATCTCTGGAAAATTGGGGCCTACTTAATGAGAAAAGTCTGCTTTGCTAGGCTCTGTGGCAGTTAAGCTTTACAAGACTGAGGTTGGAGTAATCCAGTCTTCCTGGCCTGACTTTACTACAATGTCCAACTTTCTTTAACCTCTGAACCACCCCTTAAGTAATACTTAATCAGCTGAAATAATCAGCAAAAAAATAGATTAATTGCCATCCATTCTATGTTTTGTAACAGTTGTTTCTTCAAGTTATCATTACTATATAGTAAACAATTTTTATCAAGCATTTTATTACTAGTTAATACAAGACACATCTAATAAAGGATTTTATTTTTAACATTAAGTAAAGTTAATATGAATACTACCCATTCAGCCTATTAATTCACACTCTATATATTAGAAGATAGAGGGAGATTCTTCTTTATGGTGCTATCTCTTATTGAATTATCCGTCTGTCCATCTAGTATGTACTTTTCGAGGCTACTCTCAAAATTAGCATTTCGTTAAAAATCAGCTATTGGCTACATACACACTGTAAGCGCTCCATTATCTCAGCAGTCATCGGGATGCCACAAATTAGTTTAGATGTTTGTGCTTTTATCTCAGATGTTTATCCAATAGATGCATCCGGAAACCTGTGTTTACAATATTCAATTTAAGTGAATTTCTTGTCTGACAATTAGACTATTAGATACAATGTACAAAGAGCTAATATAACTTAAGCTCCCCATTATTCATCCTGGCTGTGGTATAGAGTTGTTATAGTTCTGACAGTCAGTTAATATTTAGGGGGTTATTCTAACTTTGGAGGAGGTGTTAATCCGTCCCAAAAGTGACGGATTTACCACCAGCCGTATTACGAGTCCATTATATCCTATGGAACTCATAATACGGCTGGTGGTATATCCGTCACTTTACCGTCACTTTTGGGATGGATTAACACTCCTCCAAAGTTAGAATAACCCCCTTAGTGTCCTGATTATAGTTCATTATTTCAATCAATAAAAAAGTGTGAATACATTCAGCCAGTTAGATTTTGAATATCCTGATTGTAGTTTGTTCTTTTAATAAGTAAAGAAGTGCACACCATCAGTGCACACCATCTTCTATGCACACTATGAAGTGGTCAAACACATTGACATGCCTCTACACTTATTTACCAAAATTTAAGCCCAACCTAACTACTGATTTAGAATCCACTCTCAGTCGAATCACAAACAAGGGCAAGTTATTACTCACTGCATCTAAATGGCATTGTTGATGTTGGCATTCTATATATTAAACATACAACCAGTGTCATTCTTCCTGAATCCCATTCATCGTGTTTGTTTAAATTTACTTAATGCTAGAGACTTCTTCCTGTGAATAAATGATTAGTAGATAGTCATTGGTGCATTGATTAATCTTGCATTTCACATGTATGTTTTCAGTATATGTTTACACACAGTGCTTGATCCATATGTTTATGAACTTTAATTGGTGGTAAACCCCACATTCCAGTGATAGTTGACATGGGTTACACTGTTGGTAAAGTAAATATGTGTTAATTGATTTCTAGTTGATAGACCCTTCCTGTATGCAAAAAAGGTTTGGGGAATTGATTAATGCTGGCAAAATATATCCCTGTTTTGCTTAACAAGTCCATAATCTTATCACTCAGGTGAATTTATGTAAAGACTGCCACAATATGATCATTTTCCTTTTAATCATTATCCCTAATCTCCCCTAAGGTTCTCTGTGTTGATCAATACCAATTTCTAACAGATTTATTAAAGGGATTCAAATTATTGTACATAAACTTCTCCACAAATCTACAACATTCACGTGTGATACACTAGGTACAACAGGAACCCCAACTCTAGTCCCTTTCCTCTATTTATAAACATTGTTCTTAAACATAAGAACATTCTCATAAGTGCTAATTTAGCACATTCCAAAATAAATTCTGTTGGAACAGTATTCTTAGAAATCTTTACATTTAGAAATGTTCTGAAGGATTTCCAAAGATCTTCCTTGTAGAATATTACTGTATAAAGCTTTGATATCACAAGTCACTAAATTGTCCACACAAATGTATTTTAGCTCCATTGGTTCAATAAATGACGAAATAACGAAATTCTGACACTCTTGGCCAGTACATAAGTTGATAAGTTTACCTTTCTGTGCTGCTCTCTGCTTTCTTCATCCTTTAACCCTTTTGTTATTATTTTGTAAGTGTATTTATCTCATTTGGTGTCTCAGAAATAGGATGATCCCTCACAGGTCAGCAGGGTGACCAGGTGGCCGGAGGGGGCACCAGGGAAATGGAGAAATGGTTGGGAGGCAGGGAGCCAGTGGGCAGCTTTAGGAAGGAGCCTTATCAGCGTGCATAGCCACTCTGTGGGCTGCTGGGGGATCTGGGCCTGGGCACTCTGATCACCAGGCATGCCTGGGCGCTTTGATTGCTAGTGCTGAAGCATATGTTTTAATTAAAATTATGAAAGAGTGTTTATGCATTTTGAATAATAATAATAAAATGCAGAGAAATATAATGTAGAAAAATAATGTGCACGTTTGAAAATGTGCCCTCGAAGAGTGGCTACCAAAATTCATGAATTATACTAAAAATGACAAAAAATATGTGAAATGTTGAAAATGCGTAATAATAATGTAGTAGTATGTTATATTGAGATATATAACGTATGTTTTACATTTTACTGTAGAATTTACTCAGCCCAAGTTGTGTCCTAGTTTTTGCCAGGCCTCATGCAGAAGTTGAATAATCATGCCATGTAGAGAAGCTAACGTGTGGAACTGACCCTGAACTACTTGTGTTAATAAAATCTGCTTAGCTACAATTTTCTGCAATGAACCGAAGGACAGGAGATGAGGGAATCAAAATTGTATCAAGGACAGTGTAAAGCAGATGAGATGTACTTTCCCAGGACACGAACAATAGAGACACTGACTGAAGAAGAAGATGCAACATTTTCAATACCTGATGAGCCAGATAATGAGGACATCGTACAGTGAACCAATCAACACCCTGAGAATGGCATAATATTAGAATTCATAGATTTGTAAAATAAAAGTTATTGGGCAGCGTCATATATGGTGATTATTTGACCAATTAGGGTTTGGGGAATAGGCTGGGTGCCTTTAATATAATGTTGTGAGAAAGGGGAAAAACTTCAGAACCGATAGAGAACTGATGGGGAGATGTTAGAGGCAGATGATTGAGAAGAGACCTTTTGCTGAAATTGATGCGAGATTCTGTCATTGGGCTCAAGCTCTTGAGAGCCTGATGAGTTGCTGATCGATTGATGACCTGAAGACGTAGACTGACTTTGTTGGTGATCCATACCATGGATAGGTAGCTATGACAATGTGACTGATTGACTTTTTGAGCCTTTTCTTTCTAGGTACCAACTGCGCTGTTTTATAGTTTTTCTCCTAGCAAGATGTTTTTTCCAGATTCATGTTCTAAACTGCTTTTCACATGAAGTCCCACATGCCAATGCTAATCTGTGTTAGCTAGGGTTCTGATTCTGTGACTTTGACATATACAGTGCCAAATGATTGATGGACTGATTTGCTGAATTCTGCTACTCATGTTAACATATTCATCATTATTGGCTTATGTTGAGGCATTAGAACACATGTTTTCTCAAGTTCTGATTAGATTATGTTATTGGTGGTCACTAATGAATTGATCTTGAGTGGATTGAATAAAGTTTGAATTAACCTCATGACTTAGTATTGTAACTAATAGGGAAATAAAATTGTTAAAACGTATATTGAGTTGTGTTTTTTCATGACTGCTGATTAATGTTTTGCTTATTGCTTATTGGTTTGTGTAGTGATCATTGATGCACATTGGTTACACCATAGCTAGGATACTCCATGCAAATCAAAATGTTCATCGACCTATACGCGTCCCCTTGTAAGTGTACTTTCTAAGGACCAGGCGCGCTAGCAATTTTTGGTAGCAGCTTGATGGTTAGTTTCCTTGGAGAACTAGTTATGTGGTGACCGATGGTTATGGTGGTAGTTTAAATTAGGGTTAGTTATTCATTTTATGAGATTTGAATTTTTGTTTTCTGAAATTGCAATTGTAGCAAAGATGATGTCCCCTTAAGGCCAGAAATGACTTTTCCAGATCTTGGATCCCGCTATATGGTTGGGTATGTTCTCGGCGTTCTAGTGATAGTGTGAAAATGGTAGGTTGCGCTTGCAAAGGCTTATGGAGTCAGCAGGTGAATTGTGATGTATGTGAGGAAAGTAGGGAGTCTGTGTACTCCAGTTGAGATTTAGTAGGAGTGTGCGTACTCTGCAGTGTGAGAGTAGAGAAGACGTCGAACTTCATGTGTGTGTGGCACTTAGTGCTAAAAAATTGTCCACTTGGTTGATGGTGATGTACAGACCCTGCGTGGTCTAAGACTCTGGAGTATATTGACAAGTGTAGGAGACACTTGGTTATATGTTGTAATCTGTCTGGTTTAGTATGTTGATCAGGTGTGGTCAACAAATTGGTGTGTAGGTTAAGTGAATAAGAGAAAATTTTGACTGAGATTTGGCGAGTCCTATGTGCACCAGGACAGACCCATTGATCAGTTGAGAGTGAAATTTGCAGGTCGAATTTTACTTGAGAATGTGGAAACTGAGAAAGAGGAATAGCTGCATGAGCGAAAGGGCCTTCAGTGAAAGTCCGTAAGGTCTCTGAAGCGATTGTGTACCTTCCTGTAGTAAACCAGCAGGTTTGTTTTTGGTTATTGGTTTTTGATGAGTGCTCGCAATACTTTTCCATTCGTTTCATTTGAGTTGAAGATTAGGAGGACAAGCCGCAAGACTTTGTCAGCCACAGTGTGTGAGTGTGACGTCAGAGTGAGCCGCCCTGGGATAGGTTGGTTAGTGTGAAGAGCAGCTGTCTGTGAGAGACAATTGGTTGAAAAGGCGGGTGAAGGGAATCTTGGGAGTAAAAGTAATTTCCTTATTGAATCGAATAAATACAACAGAGAAAGATGGTTTTTCAAAGCGCTCAGGAGTGCCATGAAGGCAAAACATACATTAAGGCACCTGTGGGAGAGCCGACCCCACCGGAAAATTCTCCAGCCTGTGATGGAGGAGTGAGGAGTCGCGCCATGTCTTTGGTTAAAGCAGTGCTGCAAATTGACAGAGAAACAGGGAGCTTTAGTGTTTCCAGAACATGGAACGTTTAATTTGAGAATTTTGGATCAAATGTGAATAACATTATATGAGACAAAGCCGTTACCAAGACCAGCACAGTTTGAGGTATTAGCGGTTTGGGAGCTCATAGCAAGACAACAGCAAGGAAAGAAATTCTAGAGGAGAATAAGGAAGGTAGAGAACTCTTTGGCAGAGGCAAGATGGGATTGGGGGCAGAAGAAGTGGAGAATGGCGACGTTGCAGGGTGTTAAGTTGTTTCTTGCTATCACAGAGAAGGTGAGTCAGAAGAGAAAGAGGATACTAGCGAGAGCGATAAGAGTTCGTCAGGGGGTAAGAAGAAGAAAAAGACATATAGAAGAAGACGATTCAGATGTTGAGGATCTTATTACTCAGGTGTTAAGAGACCGACCTCCACCTTATGCGATACATGAAGGGGGTCCAAGTACTAGTTCTGCTCCAACTGACCCAGCTAAAGTGTTGGGGATAGTGTGACCAGAACAAACAGATAATGGACAGGTACAAGGGGTAGTGCAGAGTGCTCCTAATGCAGTGACTACTTCGGTAGTCCAAGCGTAGATGCACCCACCACCGATACAGAGAATTTATCCAGAGGTACCAATTCTTGAGAAAACTTCAAACTTAGTGGTGCCTATGGAGCAAGTGGTTCCGAGGCCAATGCTAGTAAAAATTGAGCCAACTCCAATGTTGTTGCCCCAGGCACAGCCACCGAGTTTGCTGAAGTTCACACCAATGACAGGGACACTGTCAGATGTGACACCAGCCCTTCCACAAAATGTGGGTGTCAGAACAGCACCAGATGCAATATCTCTGCGGATTACTGTTGGTCCAGCAGTACCATTATTTGTGCAAAAGAAGGTGATTGCAGGAGAACAGGGTGAGATGTCACAAAGCCTTGTGAGGATGGGGGTGACAGAGCATGTGTAGGTGGTTTCATCTGTGGGTCAGACCTTTGATGGATCCAGGCCATTAATGGACCTTAGTCCATTTGTTGTGCTTCCAGATGCCGTAAATGGCCCGAGTTTAAGTCAGAGCTTGAAGCTTTTGACACCGCAAACTCCAGGTGCAGTGGTACAACAGATGCCATTGCTGAGCGCAAGTAATATTTCATTGCAGGGATTGACAGCACAGCAATTAAAAGAGAAGTTAGACAGTCTGAATTCCCCTCGAAATACATCCAAGGGTGAAGAGCAGATTAATCATGTAAGGCTGGCTACCAAAATAACCTAATTAGTTGAAGGGTTGATGGGAGTGAATAGGTTAGAAGCCTATACAGAAGAAGAGTTGAGATATTTGTGTGTGAAAATTATGAGAGAAGGGAGCAAGATACATCAGAAATTGGCAGATCTGGCAGATAAACATGACATAGAGATTGAGAAAACAAAGCATTTGAAACAAAGCTACAGATTAGATTTAGAGGCAAAGGATTTTGAGCACATGAGGTCAGCAGGGATGAAAGCACATCTCAAAGAATTATTGCAGAGTACTCAGATTTGGGGAGCATTAGAGAAGTGGGAAGGCAGATGGGCAAAGAAGAAGGATAAATGGAAATGAGATTCACACGAAGGGTCTGAAAGCGTTCAGAAAGAAAAAGATCCAGTAAAAGTTTTTACCGACGAGGGAAATTCCAGGAGGATAGTTTGTTCATGTTCCCTGGCAAAGGCGTGATATTTTGTCATTCACAAATGATTATCCAAAATTGAGAGAGAAACCGGTTGAGTGGTATCAGCAGAGAGATGGATTTGTGAAGCTCTCGAAAAGTCTGTGGGAAGACTTGAATACTCTGTTGGAGATAGTGGTGCCAGCTGATTTGTGGATTCAGTGCAAGAGAGCAGTGGATTGGCCGACGAGTGAACCAGAAAGGGATAGAGTTACAGGTGCACCATCACCTGAAGTGATGAAACATTATAATAAGGTGATTGAGTTCCTGAATACGAGAATCTTGCCTAAAAATATTGATTGGCAGAGAATTGACAGGACAGTGCAGGAAGTAAAGGAGTTGATACATACTTATTGTGAGAGATTGTTGAAAGCGTTCAAGGAGTACAGTGGTAAGGAAGCAATTGAGCCAAAAGACATGTTGCTCTTTGCGTTCAGGTTCGTGGAAGTATTGAGACATGAAACAGGTCAGGTAATTAAGAGTCATTTGATTTGTTGGCAAACGAAACCGATTGATGAGGTATTGCAGTATGCAAAATACTGTAGTGATGAGATTGAGTTAAAACAGAAAAACCTGAAGGAGAAGGCAATGGTGATGCAAATTAAGGCAGCACAAACAGGAGTGCAGGGAGCTTTAGTGCAGCAGTTACCGCAGCAGCAGGGAACTGTCATGTTCCAACACCAAGCGAGAGGTAGGGGTTGTGGAATCAATATGAATCGTGGTCTGGATTTGAGTACTGTAGTGGTTCAAAATGATGTGCAAGGGATGAAAAAGATGTTGCTGTGTCATCTTTGTGGAAATGGGAAATTGGAAGCGGGAGTGTCCCATGATGGTGCAGGATGGTGTTGTTCAGTAAAGTGGTGCTGTCAATACATTTCAAACTGTAAAAGTCCCTAGAATTAGAGGACTTAATTCGAATTTTCAGAATAACATGAATCAAGTGCAGAAATTTCAACCTATGCAGCAGATGCAAATGCCATGTGCACAAATGGCATAGCTGCAACCAATGCAGCAGCAAGTTCCTATGGTACCTAGGCAGCAAATACAGATACCTCAAGCCCCAATTGAACAGCAACAGATGATGCTTACTCAGCAGGTCACAGGTCAGAGACAGGACAGGAGTTGGGACACAGTGCACCAATTCCCATTACATAGCGAGAATGAAATAAACGATGAATGGATGTGTGAGAATTCGGATGAGGAACCATACATGCTTGCAGCGTCCTTAGAGGTAGATCAGAGAGGACCTTTTGTGAAGGGAAAAGTGATGGGTCATAGGGTCTCATTTTTAGTGGATACAGGAGCTACACGCTCTACGCTGAGAAGTGCAGAATTGCCAAACTTACCTCTTTCAGGCAGAACAGTGCAGGTTGTAGGGGGAGCAAATAGACAGTTGATAAATCCAATCACAGATCCAGTACAGGTTGAGACTGGTAACTTTAAGGGACTGCATAAGTTTGTAGTCTGTGACTCAAGTCCAGTATCTCTACTGGGAAGTGACTTGTTGTGCAAGACCAGATGTTTGATTAGTTGTTCAACTGTTGGAATAGAGGTTCAGACGAATAGTAATGATGAGGAAGAACAAGCTCCTGAAACTGAGAATGAAACCATTAACGAAGAGTACCCCTTGATTGAGTTTTTCCCAATGTTTACTGTGAAAGAATTGCATGCAGACTTGCAGGGAACTGTACAGGAAAATGTGTGGGACCTGGCAGGAAAAGAAGTGGGTTTGATCAAGGGAGTGGAGCCGATTAAGATCACTTTGAAACAAAATGTAGTATTCCCACGGCTTCCACAGTATAAAATGGCACAGGATGTTTTGATGAAAGTTTTGCAGATAATTGGAGATTTTCTGAAACAAGGGGTTTTGAAGGAAGTGTTGAGCAGTCCATGTAATTCACCGATAATGGGCCTGAAGAAGCCTTGTGGGAAAGTACGAATTGTGCAAGACTTGCGAAAAATGAATAACGTGGTGGTCAAGTGTTGCCCTGTAATGCCGAACCCAGCAGTAATATTATTTCAGATTCCGTGTGATGCAGAGCAGTTCACAGTGGTTGATTTGTCAAAAGCTTTCTTTTCTGTGCCTCTCCATAAGAATAGCCAGTTTCTTTTTAGTTTCAAATTCCTAGACAGAGTCTACAGCTGGTGCTGGCTTCCTCAAGGGTACACAGAGTCAGAGTCTCTGTTCAATCAGATTTTGAAAAATAATCTGTAGTCATTGGAGCTACGGTACCAATCGACTCTGGTGTAATACATTGACGACCTACTGATTGCATCCAAAACGAAGGACGAGTGTAAGTACGACTCAATTGTCCTGTTGAATTATTTTGGAAAATTTGGACATAAAGTATCACCATTGATATTGCTGTACTGTCAGAAGTCAGTGAATTACTTGGGACACCAAATTGAGAAAGGGTCAAGGAGAATTTCCAGAGAAAGGATTACAATGATACTGCAGAGAAGTCCCCCGACTTCACAGAGAGATGTCAGAATGTTTTTGGGAATGGTAGGTTATTGCCGTCGGTGGATTCTAAATTTTACTGAGATTGACAAACCGTTGCAGCAGCTGACACATAAGGAGGTTACAGATCACATTATTTTAGACCAGGATCAGATGAAGGCGTTCACTGAGCTGAGAGAGAGTTTGTGCAGAGCTCCAGCGTTGGGTATGCCTGATTACACGAAGCCATTCATATTGTTTTGTCATGAACGTGATGCTTGTTCCTTGTCTGTCTTGACACAGGTCCATGGAGCCTCTTTTTCAACTACCTTGAACCCAGTCGCAGCAGCGTTACCAGGCTGTTTGCGCACAGTTGCCGCAGTTGGTCAAAGCCTATCACAGTGTGAGGGAATGGTGATGGGATACCCTTTGACGGTAATGGTACCTCAAACTATGGAGATCTTGCTGACAAGGGCAAGGGCGAAAACACAGTATTTGATTGTTGCCAAACTGACAAGGTATGAGACGAGCATTCTAGGTGCTCCAAATATAACATTGAAAAAATGTACGGTGCTGAACCCGGCAACATTGCTTCCAAGTGATACTGTTGAAATTGAAAAAGAAGATATTGAGCACGATTGTCTTGAGGTAACTGAATTATGCACAAAGCCCAGACCAGAAATCAGAGACACCGATTGGAAGAAAATGACCAAATTGTCTTTGTTGATGGCTCATGTCTCAGAGATGGTACAGGAACATTGAGAGCAGGATATGCTGTATGCACGATTACAGGTACTTTAGAAGCTTCTTGGCCTCGAGGTCTGTATTCTGTACAAGTGGCAGAATTGGTAGCTCTTACTAGAGCGTGCCAAGTATCTGCAAGACTGAGAGTCACTATCTATATGAATAGCCAATATGGATTTGAAATTGTTCATGATTTTGGTCAAATGTGGTCGCAAAGAGGTTTCCTGACCTCTAACGGTACACCATTAAGAAACTGCGACAGAATAAAAGAATTGTTGGAAGCAATACAGTTACCTAAAGAAATTGCCGTGGTGAAATGCAGTGCACATCAAAAGACACAGGATTACATCTCACTAGGAAATGAACATGCGGATCAAGTCGCAAGGTTTTGCGCATTAAACTGTATATCATTAAAAGACAAGTGGGAACTGATGTCAGAAGAAGACAACACATGTACAAGTTTTGCATTGAAAGTGATCGATACTTTGGAAGAGTTGAAAACATTGCAAAATAATACTGAGAAATGACTTTGGTCTAAACTAAAATGTGTCCAAAGACCTGATGAGATCTGGGATTCGGAAGAGGGTCAGATGGTTCTGCCAAATAGTTATTGTCGCAAATGGCCAGCTATTATCATGGCCAGGCACACATTGGGAGGGATGCCATGGTTCGATTGTTCAAGATTGACTGGTTCAATCCTAAGTTTAGACAGGCAGCAGAGGCAGTATGTCATCGCTGTATAATTTGTCAGCAGCTAAATGTGAGAAAAGGGACAGTGGTGAATTTGAGCCACATTGGAAGAGCAGGAGGTCCATTCAGCAGGATGCAATTGGATTCCATTGAAATGCCTGCGTGTGGGGGGTTGAAGTATATGTTGGTAATTGTGTGCATTTTTTGTCACTGGATTGAAGCATACCCCACAAGAAGGAAAGACAGTCTCACAGTAGCAAAGTTGTTGCTCAGGGAGTTGATACCACATTTCGGGTTTAGAATCAGAACACACTTCAATAACGAGGTGATTAAACTCTTATGTGCAGCACTAAACATTGAGCAGAAGTTGCATTGTAGCTACGGCCCTGAAGCATCAGGACTAGTGGAACAAATGAATGGTACCTTGAAATCAAGAATTGCCAATATGTGTGCAGCTACGAATCAGAAATGGCCAGATGCATTGCCTTTGGTGTTAATGTTGATGAGAAATACACCTGACAGGAAGACAGGGCTGTCATCCCATGAGATCCTTATGAGAATAGCAATGAGATTACCAACAGTTCCAGCCAATGCACTTGTAAATATTACAGATGATATGGTGTTGGACTACTGCAAAGGTCTGTTTGATGTGGCTCGCTCTTTCTCTCAGCAGGTGCAGGCCACCACCCTGCCATCCATCCATGATCCAGGGCAAAATCTGAGAGCTGGTGACTGGGTCGTTGTCCAAAAACATGTTCGCAAGACGTGTTTAGTGCCATGCTGGAGAGGGCCTTACCAGGTGGTTCTAACAACAACAACAGCTGTGAAGTGTGCAGGACTCCCAAACTGGATTCACCCGAGTCATACGAAGAAAGTGGCATGTCCACAGGATCATGAAGAAGTGTTGTTGAGAGTACCAACAACAGCAAAACAGGTTGCTGCACATGAACTAGAAAAAGAACCAAGAGAGCCTGAAATTGAACAAGAGCTTGTGGAAGATGGTTCTATTACCCCTGTAAGAGACGAAGGTGTAGAATTATAGGAGGGTGCAGAAGAATCAATCTCAACAGATACAGCAGGAGAGCCTAGCACAGCAAGGGTTCTCCGAGAAGCAGACGGTGTTGAGAAGCAAACAGAGCAAGTGCCAGACCAAGAGGGGGAAAGAGTTGAGATGGATCAAAATCAAGGTGATCCGACTCCTCCTGAACTCATTGCAGGTCCATCAAGAGAAAACACCATAGAGAAAGAGAAGGAGAAGAGTCCAACATTTTTGGCAGAAGGATTGAGAAAAGGAAATAATTGGCCTGAGTCGCAAGTAGAAAAAAGAAAGGAATTGGTCATAAATGAAACTATAGAGGAAGAGGTAGATACTACGAGAAATGAAGAATTGAGTGAAGGAGAAATAAGTGGTGATCGAAATTTGAAAAGAAAGAGGATAGCAAGTCGGCGTTACGCAGGTCCTGAATGGGGGTGTGCAACTACTAATGAATGGCAACAAGAGTTTATGTCCTTTTGTTTCGATAGAGAGGTTCCGAGTCAGTACTTTGATGTAACATGAAGGTGAACAAGAAGCTGAATTGTTGAACCAATCTGAAAGTAACTTAAAGAGACTGTTGAAAATAAACCGAAAGAGACATTAATAACCTGATTTGACATAAAAACTCGGATGTGACAAGCTGCTAATCGATTTTGACAAAGGAAAAGGGTTCCAGGATGTGAAACTGAACTGTGAGAGAATAATTTTTTCTTATTTTTGATTTTTACTGCACCTTATATAAGGGTTTCTTCTGCTTTCTGATTCTTTACAGATCATGGCTGAGTTAAATAATGAAGTTAGGCATGCTAGGCGCTGTCAATATATGAATATTGGATTGACGATTATGTGTGGGATTTTGTTTATAGTAGTGATTGTGGGAATGTCTGTTCTTGATACGAAAGGAGACAATCATGCTTCTATTCCTAAAACTACTACAATAACAGCTTTAGAGAAGTTTAAGTTAGACGATAAATATTTGCATGACTGTACTAATGCTCAAGGAGAACTATCTTCTAATGTTGTCTATCGCTTGTGGAGTGAGTATGTTGAGACGATGGATGCAAGGGATTATCTTGTGTGTATGCAAATTCTTTCATCAGTAGAGGAAGGAGTTATGTACCACAGCTTACCATTAACCTACGGAATAAGCTGTAGTCTGCTACTAACAAGGTTCTATAATCAAGAGTATATACAGGGTTTTTACTCCAATCACGACATGGTGTTTTCATTTGTTCCTAATATTAGATATCTGAGTAGAGTAGCTAAGGCTCATGATATAGTATTAGTTAGAGGATTCTTTGAGCCTACACTAACATTTGGAACTGCTTATGTGCATAAAAATAATTTCACATGCTTGCTTACACCTTTAGAAAAGAACTTCATAGGGCATACTGATGACAGGAGAAAGGCATTAAAAGAAAAATCTGAAAACGGCTTAGAGAAAAGGACTTATAAGAATGATTATGCTTATACTGCAATTAAAACGCAAGGAAAATTAGCATTAGATGCAGTGTACGTAGGAAAGCTTTGTATATATAGGCCAAAATCACGCACTGACTCTTTATTTGTGGGAACGAGTGAATGTAGGCATGCGTTTTTGTTCCAGAGTAAATGGACTTTTATGTGGAATGGTCAGGACCCTGCGATTCCTGGGATCTATTATATTTGCAGACTTAATGCTTATTACTGTCTTCCAAGAGGATGGTATGGGACATATTATTTGGGGGAATTCTTCCCAAAGATTTATCAGATAAATGACTTAAAGAAGTTTCCGAAATTGATTGAATTACATCACAAGTGACAGAGGAGGGAAACCTCCTCTGCGGTTGTGGGAGATATCTTTGGTGCAGTGATTCCTTCACTGGGAGTCAACCTAAATTCAATCAAGATGCGAAAGTTGTCTACTATTGTGGATAACATGCTGACAAACTTTACAGGGGCAATGCTCCTGATAGATACTGAATTAGCTGCTGAAAGAGCTATGACGCTTTAGAATCGCCTTGCTTTAGACATCCTTCTACCGAAGGACGGAGGAGTCTGTAAAATGATTAACTCTAGGCATTGCTGCTCATAGATTCCGAACAATAGTAAAGAGATTAGAGACTTTCTCACTAACCTGACTAACTCAAGTAAGGATTTGAAAGATCTGAAAGAACCAGGTGTTTGAGAAAAGGTTGGAAAAGGATTTTCTTCAGTGGGAAATTGGCTTAGTAACATTTGGAATGGGGTATTATTAAAAATCATACAGGGAATATTAATTATGATTGCTTGCATATTAGGATTATGGGGTTTATGTAAATTGTGGCAAAAGATTACATTGAAAAGGTCTAAAAATAGTGAGAGGAGGGAAGAACGAAACAGGGAAATAATTTATGGAGAAGATTTGAGAAGGAGACAAAACATTGAGGAGATTGAATTGTGAAAATTATGATGGTTAAAGTAATGTGATGACATATTTAGTCATCAGAGAAGGGATTGCTGAAGCAGATATGTTAATTAAAATTATTAATAAGTGTTTATGCATTTTGAATAATAATAATAAAATGCAGAGAAATATAATGTAGAAAAATAATGTGCACGTTTGAAAATGTGCCCACGAAGAGTGGCTACTAAAATTCACGAATTATACTAAAAATTACAAAAAATATGTGAAATGTTGAAAATGCGTAATAATAATGTAGTAGTATGTCATATTGAGATATATAATGTATGTTTTACATTATATTGTAGAATTAACTTAGCCGAAGTTGTGGCCTAGTTTTTGCCAGGCCTCATGCAGAAGTTGAACAACCATGCAATGTAGAGAAGGTAACGTGTTGAACTGACCCTGAACTACTCGTGTTAATAAAATCTGCTTAGCTAGAATTTTATGCAATGAACCAACGGAGTGGAGATGAGGGAATCAAAATGGTATCAAGGACAGTGTAAAACAGACAAGATTTCCCAGGACTCAAACAATAGAGACACTGACTGGAGGAGATGATGCAACATTTTCGATATCTGATGAGCCGGATGATGAGGACATCGTACAGTGAACCAATCGACACCCTTAGAATGAACAGATTTGTAAAATAAAAGTTACTGAGCAGCGTCATATATGGTGATTAATTGACCAATTAGGATTTGGGGATAGGCTGGGTGACTTTAATATAATGTTGTGACAAAGGGGAAAAACCTCAGAACCGATGGAGAACTGATGGGGAGATGTTAGAGGCAGGTGATCAGGAACAGACCTTTTGCTGAAATTGATGCAAGATTCTGTCATTGAGGTCAAGCTCTTGAGAGCCTGATGCGTTGCTGATCGATTGATGATCTGAAGTCAAAGACTGACTTTGTTGCTATTCCATACCGTGGATAGGTAGCTCTGACAATGTAACTGATTGACTTTTTGTGCCTTTTCTTTCTAGGTACCAACTGCGCTGTTTTATAGTTTTTCACCTATCTAGATGTTTTTTCCAAATTCATGTTCTAAACTGTTTTTCGCATGAAGCCCTATATGCCAATGTTAATCTGTGTTAGGTAGGGTTCTGATTCTGAGACATTGACATATACAGTGACAAATGATTGATGGACTGATTTGCTGAACTCTGTTACTCATGTTAACATATTTATCATTATTGGCTTATGTTGAGGCATTAGAACGCGTGTTTTCTCAAGTTCTGATTAGATTATGTTATTGATGGTCACCAATGAATTAATCTTGAGTGGATTGAATAAAGTTTGATTTAACCTAATAGGGAAATATAATTGTTAAAACGTATATTGAGTTGTGCTTTTTCATGATTGTTGATTAACCCCTTTAGTGCGGGCGTCAGCTACCTCCCTGGTGGGGGTCACGACCAGTGGCCGACACCGGGGAGTGGGTTGGAAAATCCTCGGTGTGCCGCACCCAAGGATTTTCTTTTTTTTTTTTTATCTCTGGGAGACACAGAAGAGTTTCTGTGTCTCCCCCAGCCCCCGACCCCTCCCCGCCCCTTTGTGACACGCTGATGTCACACTGTTGTTTTCCCCATCAGAGGAGGAAGCGGCCGTAGGGCCGCTTCCTACTCCGATGGGGAAAACGGCCCCAAACGCCCTTCCCCACATTCGGGAAGGCCTCGTATGAAAGGGGAGACTCTCCCCTTTCATACGAGGCCTTCCTGAATGCGTTTCCTGACCCCCGATCGCAGCAGAGCTGCGATCGGGGCCAGGAATCGCCACTAGATGCCAGGGATTTCACTTCGGGGAGTCAGCCCTCCTAGGCGATCATGCCACCCCCAGGGGCTAATTTTTAAAAACAAACAAAAAAGGACATTGACAGCGGGTCGCCCATAGGCAGGGCGACCCCCTGTGGGGCCATATCTTTCAATTTTACTGTTGGGGCCCCCTGGGGGGGTGCGATCGAGCCACCCCCAGGGGCTAATAATTTTTTTTTTTTTTACAAAAAAACAACATTGACTGGGGGTCGCCCATAGGCAGGGCGACCTCCTGAGGGGCCAATTTTTTTTTAGTAGTTGTAGGGTTTCCCTGGGGGCCATTTTGGCCCCCAAGGAAACCCTACAACTACCAAAAAAAAATACAGATATATACATCTCTATATATCTATATATATATATATATATATATAGATAGATAGATAGATATAGATATATCAATCCATGTAGATAGATATGTCTATCTACATGGATATATCTATATATATATATATATCTATATACATATATATAGATATATATATATATATATAGATATATCCATGTAGAAAGATATATCAATCTCTATATATATATATAGATATCTATATATATATCTACATATATATATATATTTATATATATATATATATATATATATATATATATATATATATATATATATATATATATATATATATATATCACTTTTGTCAGTGCATGTGTGGTTTCCCTAGGGGCTGCAATCGGCCCCCAGGAAACCAGACCCACATATAAAAGTGATCTATATATATATTTGCCACCAGTTATCTTGCAGTTGCAGCTTGCGTCTTCAAAGCAATGCACATACTTCAACTGACGCATTTCAACTGTAGCTTTTAGGCAGCAATAAAGAAGTCAAGTAAGTCTTGTGATTATGTTTCTGCTACAAAAGGATCAGACTTTTGTCTGGTGGCAGTTTTAGTGCCATAAAGAAGCGCAGAAGGTTTATATGACTATTGCAAAGAGCGAATCTGTATTTTAAGTAAATAGCTGAGTACGTTAGTAAAGTCAGCCACTACCTGCGCTATAATACAAATGAAATGTGTGTGCGGGTGGCTATGGAGAGATGAAGAGCACGTTTCTGGGTGGTAATGAGGGAATCCGAGGAGGAGGACATGGGAGTGGGAGCACCAATAATGATTGTTGGACTGGGCGCAGGAGGTGCTAAAGTCTGTGACGAATGGTATGTGACAAGGTGTTGAGTGTCTTGAAAGAATGTGCTCATTGAGGGATGAAGCGCAGGTAAGGTGGCCTCTACTGTTGCATGTATCACACACACACACACACACACACCAGCAATTTTGTGACTGTCTATGTAGGCTAGTGTTTTAGAGCAACAGTTTAGCCAATAGCAGAGATGGCATTTTGATGGATGACAGCTGCTGACGTCACTCTGGTTATAGAGGATAGCTCTGACATAGGATCAGAGACTGAGACAGCAGATACTGAGACAGCATCTGAGGGATAGGACAATGGCGCAGACTCTGGGAGTGATTTTTCAGTTGGAGGAGTCCCATTGGATAACTCCTTCCAGTAAATTGTGAGGGAGGTAATGAGGGCAGTCCTGTTGTCCCTTCGCAAGCACAGTCTGTGTAACAGGGCAATAGTGGGTTAGCCCAACCCAGAGAGCAGGTGAATGCGGGGGCAAGCACAGAGAGGGTGCTCTCTTGGGAGCTCCCCAATTTAGTTCAGCACCGAATTCCACTGCCCAAATTGTATTGTGGAGACATCAAAATTATCTATCACAAAACAAACTAGTTTTGTAAGGCAGGCACCTGTGTTTTTGGTCTTGGGTTCAGCGGCTATATAGGGAAACATACTAAACCCAAACATTTCTGGAAACCAGACATACGGGGGAGTCCACAGAGGTGTGACTTGTGTGGATTCCCCAAAGTTTTCTTACCCAGAATATCCTGCAAAGCTTAAATGTTGAATAAAAACTCTATTTTTCTTTCATTTCTGTCACACAAACTACAGGAATATGTTGCAATCCACAAAATTCCTACCACCCAGTGAGTCCTCACCTGCCCTGATAAAAACACTACCCCACTTGAGTGCCTATACCTAGTGCCTGCGTAAGGAATGGATCACCCCAGGGTCAACAGTTGCCTCATGTAAGTACCAACATTGACCGTTGTGTGATCTATTCCTGTTGCAGGCACTAGGCCTACCCACACAAGTGAGGTACCATTTTTATCGGGAGACTTGGGGGAATGCTGGGTGGAAGGACATTTGTGGCTCCTCTCAGATTCCAGAACTTTCTGTCACCGAAATGTGAGGAAAAAGTGGTTTTTGGCCACATTTTGAGGTTTGCAAAGGATTCTGGGTAACAGAACCTGATCAGAGCCCCACAAGACAACCCATCTTGGATTCCCCTAGATGTCTAGTTTTCAAAACTGTGCAGGTTTGCTAGGTTTCCCTAGGTGCCTGCTGAGCCAGAGGCCAAAATCCACAGCTAGGCACTTAGCAAAAAACAGCTCTGTTTTCTTTGTCAAAATCTGATGTGTCCACGTTGTGTTTTGGGGCATTTCCTATCGCGGGCACTAGGCCTACACCCACAAGTGAGGTATCATTTTTATCGGGAGACTTGGGGGAACGCTGGGCGGAAGAACATTTGTGGCTCCTCTCAGATTCCAGAACTTTCTGTCACCGAAATGTGAGGAAAAAGTGTTTTTTTGGCCGCATTTTGAGGTTTGCAAAGGATTCTGGGTAACAGAACCTGATCAGAGCCCCACAAGTCAGCCCATACTGGATTTCCCTAGGTGCCTAGTTTCCAAAAATGTGCAGGTTTTGTAGGTTTCCCTAGGTGCCGGCTGAGCTAGAGGCCAAAATCTACAGCTAGGCACTTTGCAATAAACACGTCAGATTTCAATGTAAAAATGTGATGTGTCCTTGTTGCCTTTCCTGTCACGTGCATTAGGCCTACCCACGCAAGTGAGGTACCATTGTTATCGGGAGACTTGGGGGAACACAGAATAGCACAACAAGTGTTATTGCCCCTTGTCTTTCTCTACATATTTTCCTTCCAAATGTAAGACAGTGTGTAAAAAAGACGTCTATTCGAGAAATGGCCTGTAATTCACATGCTAGTATGGGCACGCCGGAATTCAGAGATGTGCAAATAACCACTGCTGCTCAATACCTTATCTTATGCCCATTTTGGAAATACAAAGGTTTTCTTGATACTTATTTTTCACTCTTTATATTTCAGCAAATTAATTGATGTATACCCGGGATAGAATGAAAATCCATTGCAAGGTGCAGCTCATTTATTGGCTCTGGGTACCTAGGGATCTTGATGAACCTACAAGCCATATATATCCCTGCAACCAGAAGAGTCCAGCACACGTAATGGTATATTGCTTTAAAAAATCTGACATTGCAGGAAAAAGTTACAGAGTAAAACGCTGAGAAGAATGGCTGTTTTTTCCAGCTCAATTTCAATATTTCTTTTTTCAGCTGTTATTTTCTGTAGAAAAACCTTGTAGGATCTACTCAAATGACCCCTTGCTGAATTCAGAATTTTGGCTTCTTTTCAGAAATGCTTAGCTTTCCAGGATCCAGTATTGGTTTCACACCCATTCCTGTCACTAACTGGAAGGAGGCTGAAAGCACCAAAAATAGTAAAAATGGTGTGTGTCCCAGTAAAATGCCAAAATTGTGTTGGAAAATGTGGTTTTCTGATTCAAGTCTGCCTGTTCCTGAAAGCTGGGAAAATGGTGATTTTAGCACCACAAACCTTTTGTTGATGCCATTTTCAGGGAAAAAACCACATAGCTTTCTTCAGCAGCCTTTTTTCCCCATTTTTTTAAAAACAACAACATTTTATGTGTATTTTGGCTAATTTCTTGATCTCCTCCAGGGGGACCCAGACACTCTGGGTACCCTTAGAATTCTTAGGATGTTGGAAAAAAAGGACGCAAATTTGGCGTGGATAGCTTATGTGGACAAAAAGTTATGAAGGCCTAAGCGCGAACTACCCCAAATAGCCAAAAAAGGGCTCAGCACGGGGGGGGGGGAAAAGGCCCAGCAGCTAAGAGGTTAATGTTTTGCTTATTGCTTACTGGTTTGTGTATTGATCATTGATGCACATTGGTTACACCATAGCTAGGATACTCCATGCGAATCAAAAGGTTAATTGAACTATACGCATCCCCTTGTAAGTTTACTTACTAAGGACCAGGCGCGCTAGCACTAGGTCAACCCAGACCATCTGCTTACCATACTGGCCAACCCGATGACCAGACAGTGACTGGCCGACAAGATGAACAGTTGGTAGCTGGCAACCAGATAGCTCCGTTAGGTTTTGTTTTCAGTTTGATAACATCTATGAGAGGGTTTGAGTCTCTTTATTCAAAGAACCTTTTGAATTTTATATTTCTGAACAATTTCTTTGCATGCTAGTATGATTGAAAAATGTAATTTCTGTTCACTGGGACAAAGGATAGCCCTTTTCCCACAGCCTCTTTTTTCTCTTTACTTAAAATTCTTTTAGAGTTTTATAATCACTGATCTTACATTTTTAGTACACTCTAAGCCAAAATGTGGTTTTGTCTGGGTCTCAAACCTTCTTTCATTGGTCCCTGATAAGAATATCTTTT
Source organism: Pleurodeles waltl (assembly GCF_031143425.1). NCBI lineage: Eukaryota > Metazoa > Chordata > Amphibia > Caudata > Salamandridae > Pleurodeles > Pleurodeles waltl. Next base: position 628,621,590 of record NC_090444.1, on the reverse strand, counting down.
CCCCCTTTACTCTCCTCCTTCCTGTTTTCTTTCTCCTGTGACCCTGATTCCGTTTTTGAAAAGAATGGTTATCCTGCCCCATCTGAAAATCTTGTCTACAGAGGTTGTGTTCTTCTGTAGCTGATGTTGAAGTGCCTTGTTGTGCACAATCTTGACCTACCAAGCTATTAGAGCTCTCTGAAAAGTCACCATTTTCTTATTGCATCTCCTTTTATTGTCAATTGAATAATTGAATCGTTTTTTAGGCAGTAATACTAAGAAAGAAAGGGATACACCTGCATTTTATCAGACATGACAACATCTCTTACTGATTTTGTGATCTTTTTTTCTGGATCAGATCTTCAAACAATGTAATTACGTTATTTACTTCCTCTAGCTTCCTTTTGCATTCTCTAATGCTTTATCATCACCATTTTCACTAGTTTTACTATGATGTAGGCCATTGATGATTGTCTATTTAGAAAAGCTTTTGTAAATGACTTTCTCACACAGGGTTTTAATCTGATATGGTTTACAAGCCCATGCTCCTGGGACTTTAGGTACGTTTTTATTGCTTTTCATATTAGCTGGACTTAGGTTGCAACTTCTTTGGTCTTCACAGCTGTCTCTGAGAGAGGCTTCTCAGGCTTCTCTGAGCCATACTGAGGGCACTAGATTTGGTGTAGGCCCTTCTTATCTTCACTGATTTTTATCTGATGTTACAGTATGTAAATGATCAGCTCAGTGTGCATCAATTCAATGAAAGGAAGTCAAACAACAAAGTGGTTTGACCTCTTTACAAGTAAGAAATCCATAGATCAGATAGGCCTCATCCAGTACCCTATCCAAGTACACTGGCAGACAGGGAAGGGAAATGCCCTACATAGAGGAGGAGAAAGGAGTTCATACCTTATTATGCCAAACAGCATGTCTTTTATTGGCAGAACTCCCTCCTGGTGAGCATCTCCCAGCACAAACATGTGCAGGGTTCTAGAACCATGTTTCTTTAAAGTTCTTCCACTGCCAATTGTGTATTCATTCACAGCAGTCACTAGTGTCCTGCAGGGATTTCAAGAAGATTGAGGAAGCATCAGACCTGCCAACTCACATGGTGCCACTGTATGCCACACTATATTGGCTCCTTTAACACGTTCACCCATTGAGGAGATGGATTCCACACAGAGGGCACACACGTGCACTGCAGAATCCAGCACACACAGAAGTGGCAAATTGTCATTATTAAATGATTGTTTATGTGCAAGAAGGAACACCTTCCTGCATATAAACAATCATCCATGTTCTTTTGCTCTTTCTATGAGTGGTGCAGAATGCAGCACACATAGAAAAAGCAAAAACAAGGAGAAATAAAAGTATTTTACTTAGTTGCACCATGCTAACGCCACCCCTGTGGTGGTGTTAGTTTTTGGCACTCCCACAGATTTACGAGTTCTTATAAACCTGTCAAAAGCAATGGGTGTTGCCGTGAAACGCCCATAGCAACACCCATTTCACGCCCCTCTGTCATAGAAAACTGTGTCAGAGCGACAAATATTTACAAGGCAGCGTTAAACCACAAAAACTGTCTTAGTGGTACCCTGTAAATATGGCACAGTGCACAGCACCATTGGACCATCCCAAAAAGTGACGATCTGGTGGTGCTAGGGGCATGTAAATATGCCCCTCAGTGTATCTCAGATTTACTGGTAGTAAATTCCAAAGTGCAATGGTTGTACCAAAGGATTCTTGATTAGCGCTTTTAGTTTTCTTTACTTTTTAGTTTCTAAACTAAGCTGTTGCACACTTCTCAACTGTTTCTTTGTCCCTGATAACATAAGGGAGACATGAGGATAGCGGAGTCACTTGCGACGAAACAGCTTTGTAAAGTATGCAGGCTAACTTTAACTTAATTCTGGCCTCGAGAGGAGGAGGAGTGAGGAAGGAAGGCTACTCAAAAATAATAATTTCCATGGTCAATTTTGGAAATGATTGACTACTACTTAAACTACTAGAAGAAAGTCATTAGGAGGAAAAGGTTCACCCCTCTTTTTGTGTTTAAATTAATTGTATTGTTTTTTCAGTACAGAACGAATTTACCTTTCCTAGTGGTGTGCGGAGCTGTATTGGCATTTTCGCTACACGTTCGGTTTCTGTTGTGTTGATTAATGCAAATCTAATAATAAGCTCTGGGACATGGCACAGTGGGTAAGGTGGTAGTGAAACCATCGCTGTGCAACCGTGCAAGCCAATCGGTGTTAAATATCAAGAGTTCTGGCAGGCAAATCAATATGAATTCCTTTTTACCCCGATTAAACTTTAAAAGGTTAAATCGCATCCAACTCCGTGGCCTTGATTGGCAATTTAGAAACGTCTGAAAAGTAAACTTATTGTATTTCATGTTATAAAACTATGCTGTGCCTGACACAACAATCCAAATATGTTTAAATCATTTATACATAGGTGTGGGAGTTAATCTTCTTTTACTAGTAATATAAGAATGGGACCATTTTTTGTTCAAGTACTATGCAAACCCAATATTTAGAAGTACTATATAAAATGATATTGCATAGATTATTGAATCCTTTATTTTTTCTTGATGCATTTTTCTCGCATTAAGATATGGTGCTTTTAAACATTTTGTAGCAATTGAGTATATTGATTGACACATATTTGACTTTCTGATTTGTTTTGAGGAAACCATCCTTAACAAGTTATGCCTGAGGCAGGAAAAGTGCAAACACCAATGACTATCTGCCAGGAAATTATCTCGACATATGTGAAATGTTAGCTCAATATCACAAAACAATTGTGGTGCTTCATATTTCTCGAACACGCTTACCGCCGTTCTTGCAGACCCATCTATTTTGCAAGGGTATTGCAGGTCAGGCTCAATAACTCAAACTCCAGGTAACAGCCATCAAGTGCCTAATAAATCGATATGAGAGCACTACTTCTGGCCATTAAATGAAGGTGGTAGCTTGACAAATGTTATTTCCTAAAATTAGATTCTCCCCGGCACATCTGCGCCATGGTTGTATCATCTGGCTTTTACAGGGCTGGCCGGGTGCCTCACTGCAGAGATAGCAATGTCTCCTAACGTAATAGAAAGCGATGAATTACTGACTTGATAACGTTTTCACGTTTTAATGAGGAGTTAGAATTTGAGCTCTGTGGTGCTCATCTGAAAAGGGCCTGTGATAGGCATGGGCAGTGTCAGCAGCTGCCCAAAGCCCCTGTTTCAAATGAGGTCTCTAGTTGTCAGAGGTACACACTCTTGTCGAAGTAGGGACCACCATCCTAGTCAGGGTAAATCACACACAATCCAAATTATCCTGTGTCCACCCTCTGGCAGTTTGACACTGAGCAGTCAGTCTTAAATTAGAAGGCAATGTGTAAAGTATTTGTCCAATAAATCATGCAAAAACAGTGAAGACACCACAAAAATACAACATACAGGTTTAGAAAAATATAAGATATTTATATGCGTAAATTAAGGTCAAAACGATCTGGGTTTGATTATCACAAGTTAAAATATTACTTTTGCAATGATAACAAGAGTCTAACGTCTTTAAAAATCAACAATTGTCTCTTGTGTGCACAAAGTACCTGGTATGTGTCATAATTACACGCACGAAGACCGCATAGGAGGAGCTGCGTGGAAAAAGGACGGTGTGAGTCAGATTTGTTGATTCTTCCGACGCGCAAGGGCTTTCCGTCGATTTCCAGTGCACAGTCGTGGATCCTCACTGTGATGCGGGGTCTTTTGACGCCCAGGGATGATAGGTGGAAATCCTGGGCATGCAGGATGAAGTCACAGGTGCTGCGTTGATCCGGTGAGCGATGTGTCGGAGTTTCTGTTGCACGGCAGGCGGTGCATCAATTCCTCATGCAGGAGCTTGGGCTACGTCATTCTGGCTCGCCGATGTATCGATCCGGTGGGCTGTGCATCGAAGTTCCAGCTGCAAAGCTGGCACTGTGTCGATCTCCACTCAGGAAGCTGGGCTGCATTGTTCCGGGCTGGCGATGCTGTGATTCTTTCACCACTGGGCAGGCTGTGCGTCTATTCCAGCAGGCTGTGCATCAATTTTCACCACACAAGGAGTTTCCTTGAGGAGGAGAAGTCTTTTTGGCCCTGAGACTTCAGGAAAGAAGGAGGCAAGCTCAACCCAACCCCTTGGAGAGCACTTCTCAGCAGAGCCAGAGGCCAGCAGGGCAGCAGGGCAACAGCAAGGCAGCAGTCCTTCACAGCAAAGCAGTCCAAGTGAGTCCTTTGGGCAGCCAGGAATCTCCTCTTGGCACGTTGCAGGATCTGGTTCAGAATGTCTGTCCCAGGAAGTGTCTGATTTGGTAAGGTCAGGGACCCAGTTTACCCCAAAATGCCTTTGAAGTGGGGCAGACTTCACAGAATGGTTTTGAAGTGCACAAGGTCCCCTTTCAGTACAAGTCTGTCTACCAGGGTCCCAGAGGAGGTTTGGCAATCCTTTGTGTGAGAGCAGGCCACTATCCTTTGAAATGTAAGTGTCAAGTCCATTCACACTTCCAGCCCAGGAAGACCCATTCAGTATGCAGATGTGTGCAAGTGTGACTCAGCTTCCTTTGTTTGTGGTTGTCTGGGTGAAATGCGCAAGGGAGCTGCCAACCAAACCAGCCCAGACGTGGTTTGGTAGACACACTGTAAGGCACAGATGGATTTTAGGTGCAGAGAAATGCTCACTTTCTAAACGTGGCATTTCTCACATAGTAATATCAAATCCAACTTCACCAATAAGCAGGATTCTTCTATTACCATTCTGGCCATACTAAACATGACCTGTTTACACCTTTCTCATCAGAATCTGCCACTCAAACAGTATATCAGGGTAGCCCTGAAAGGAGCAGGCCTCACAGCAGTGGAAAACAAATTTAGGATTTTTCCACTACGAGGACATATAAAACACACAAGTATATATCAGACCTTTTACCTACACATCACCCTGCCCTATGGGTTACTTACGGCCTACCTTAGGGGTGACATATATATATAGAAAAAGGAGAGTTTAAGGCTCGATAAGTACTTTTAAATGCCAAGTCTAGGTGGCAGTGAAACTGCACACACAGGCCTTGCAATGGCAGGCCTGAGACATGGTTAAGGGGCTACTTATGTGGGTGGCACAACCAGTGCTGCAGGCCCACTAGTAGCATTCAATCTAAAGGCCCTGGGCACCTGTAGTGCACTTTACTAGGGACTTACAAGTAGATCAAATATGACAATTGGGTATGAACCAATGTTACCATGTTTTAAGGGAGAGAGAATATGCACTTTAGCACTGATTAGCAGTAGTAAAGTGTGCAGTCCTAAAGCCACCAAAAATGAGGTCAGAAAAAGAGAAGGAGGAAGGCAAAAGGTTTGGGGGTGACCCTGCAGAGAGGCCATTTCCACCAGCCCCATATCCAGCCCAGTAACCTGGGGCCTCACAGCAGTGTGATACAGCCAGACTGGTGTACAGCCTCTTGTTCCCTCCTCTCTATCCAATTAAGTATGAGGTGTGTCTCCTTGCCGGGAAAGGGAAAGGTGAACCTCCCCTGGGTCTCACAGCTATAGGTAGACCTGCCAGGCCCGTCCCCTTAGCCCCAGGTACTGCGAAACACACCTTGTAGGTTTGTCAAACAATCCGGGCACCTGACCAAGTGTGAAAAGCACTGTGGAGTGCCCACAGTCACTAATTAATTCCCCGTCGCTTTAACCCTTTCAAAGTACAGGCATCTCATACTCAATCAGCCCATTATGGGCTATGAAAGAGGTGTCATGTCAGCAACTTCCAAAGAGTTTATTTATCATATGAAGTACTCCACTGAGAAGTACTTATTAAACAATATAGTTTTTAAACGTTAGTGAACTAGGAGGCAAGGCAGTTGTCATATAAACCCTGTATTATTAAAGAGCAGCATTATAGTCTATTAGAACATTGGAAGTTGGCAGCTCCATTGAAAACAATGGAGTGCTGCGGGCTGTTACAGGCCGGTAAAAGCCCGCAGCGCCAACATTCCAATGGGCTTTGTTCACAGCAGCAGCTGTGAACAAAGCCTCACGGAGCCCGAGGGGATTCTAATCCCCTCGGGCTCCGTGAGCAATTTGTTTTTTTTAAGAGAACATTCTGCCCTGAGTGGCAGAATGTTCTAATAGCCTTAGAACCCGCCGTAGCGGGCTCTACCGGCTACTAAAGGCCCTTTCCCTTGTTAAATGCCCTTGCCTTCGGCTCGGGCATTTAACTCGGGAGCGGGCCTTTAATAGCCGGTAGAGCCCGCTACGGCGGGTTCTAAGGCTATATTAGAACATTGGAATGTTCGGATCTCCATTGCAGACAATGGAGTGCTCCGGGCTTTTACTGGCTGATAAAAGCCCAGAGCGTCAACATTCCAATGTTCTCTTTGTTCACAGCAATAGCTGTGAACAAAGGCCTCACAGAGCCTGGGGGATTTTAATCCCCTCGGGCTTCATGAGGAATTTGTTTTATTTAATAGAAAATTCTGCCCTCTAGTGACAGAATGTTCTAATAGCCTTAGAACCAGCCCTAGTGGGCTCAACCTGCCATTAAAGGCCCTCTCCCTTGTTAAAGAACGTTGGAGCGGGCCTTTAGTGGCTGGTAGAGACCGCTACAGTGGGTTCTAAGGCAATATTAAATCGAACAAAATTGTGTTTTGTTCAACTGGTATTCTGAACTCATCTTTGAAAGCACTTTCATATGAGATAATTAAGAAAAAGGAGTTCTGGTGAAATAAAATATTTGCCTAAGGTCACACACCTTAAGCGCAGAAGCTGCACTTTATCCAGGTTTTGTGGATTCATTTTGTACAAATCAGCTACAAAATGGGTCTCTATTTGTCTTTCCTTTTTATGTTAACACTGTTTTCCCTCTTTGTGTATTTTTCTGCAGTGTGCAAACTAGTCCAAAGGTATTGGAGTGCTTTAGGTGAGCACCAGTTACATTACAAAAGATTAATAGATTTGTTCAGTCACCCAATGGTGAGCTGATGCAAAGAGTCGAACCTGGGCTTCACGGAGTTAGACCATGGCTGTGAGGTCAGATGATTAGAGCAAGTTTTCTTAGAGCCTTTCCTGCTTCATTCCGAGTGTCCCATAAAGCAGCAGGCAAATCCCCACATAAGGATATCTGAGTGTTGGAAACTTCAGTCGAAGCAGGAGGTGAATCACCTTGTGAACACAAGTGCGACCCATTAAGGTTTCCTAAGAAACGAGAAATTACCGGGTGAATTGGTAATTTCTCCTTTGATCCTGTCTGTAATTTGCAATTTTTCCCCAGCTTTTGTGTTCCAGATTTTGCCTGCTTGGAACAGGTAAGATCACTGGGAGAAAAACACTGTGTCACTAGCAACCCTTAGACCTTGTAATTCTGATGGGGCCAGTAATACAATTCACCACTGGAATTGAAGGACAACTTGCAGCGATGTCCTAACTGGTAACATAGTAGTTTTAGACTTCCCAACAAAAAGAGAGGCATGATTTCACATTTGGTGATCTTACAGTGGCTCAGGATTGAGTTTGATTGAATCCCCCTCAATTTATCTGCAGCTACCACTGCTTCGACCCTTGTGGTGAAATAGGTCTCACTCATTGGAGGGAGGTGCCAATTAACCAAGGATGGATGGCAGGAATTTCACTGGCCACTGTCTTTTTGTTATGCCTACACTCCAAGTAGATGCAACTGTTTTCTTTCATGGAGAAGTGGTAGTCTGCATTGAGATGAAATGTAGCATTCAGGAACATAATGTAAGTGAGTACAGGGAGAGGATTGTTGTTGTGGCCAGACATGATTGTTGCAAATCCCCCTCTCCCCCCAGATTTGAATGTTACACCCTCTGAAGAAACACAGGAATTAGAATCTTTCTAGCAACTGGGATCTGCTGTAAATGTTTCATGCTGCCAGAGTGAGAAGCTTCAGAAAGATACATCCTCATGGCAGCACATATTCAATTTCCTCCCTGCTACCTAGATTAGCACAGTTGGTGTCAGGTTGATGGCTCTCCTATCTAACCAATACCTGGCAACAACACTGAACATGTAGGATCTAAGTTATAAATTTGATGAGGTGATGGAGAGTCACGTAGAACAAAAGTGCATGATCTGTGCTGGTTTCTGGCTGATTTTTTGTGCAATGGTAGATAGAAATATCTTTCTTTGTTTCTTGCTTTCTTTCTTGCAAGAGGCTAGTTATCATTGCAAGGCCGATTGTCTTTTTGAAGTCTTTGCTAGCTAAGACCATGTGATTTTACTAACATACTAGCTAACAAGTGTGAACATAGTTATATAAAGCCAGACTTTATCCTTTAGTCTGTGGTTGTGTCATACATAGTTTTCTTCCACCCACTCCAGCATGCGTTTGTCAGCACACTTCTACCATTGGCTGACAACTATGGGTTGCGGCCTGCCGCTTTTCACAAGGAACACATCCGCACACAAAGTAGTTCCCCTCAGTGTCAGGGCATGCTATACTGTATGTTTTTTTTAGATCATAACAAAAGTTTTCCCTGTAGCCATTTTTTAAAGATAGATGAGGGCCTAGCTGCTTCCTGAACAGTATGTCTTTGAAAAAAACATGAAAAACAAAACAAGATTGGCAAAACATCTTGTGACCAACCTCAGGCCTATTGGCTTTTCCAATGCACGTTTCAATCACCACAGTTCATCAAGGAAGTGGCAGAAATACTTTCAACCGTCTGCTATGCATTGTGGTCTTGGTCCATAGAGACCTTTACAAAAAACCCACTAACCTTTATTCATCTTCTATGACTAGTGACATATGAGAAAAGGAAGACTTACCAAGAAAGATAAAGGTTCCAGGTCTGCATCTCACAACATCTGATAAACAACAATTGTGGTGTCCTTACACTTTACCTCAAACTTAAACTGTGGATGAAGAGTTACTGTGTAAGACAGCACACAGAGATTCCGCTTGTTCACCACTTAATTTGTTGATACAAAGCTGGATATTCATTCCCAACACATGTGAGGACTTCCTCATTGGGCATACAGCTTTCCCTGAGCCATGCAGATGTCATTCCTTGGCACTCAATGTTTCATAAGAAATCGAAGCAATGCAATCTTCATTTTGATATATCTTTTGTAACCTTGACTCAAACATTCTTGAAGTGCAGGAGGAGTAGGAACACATTTAAATTGAATGAGGAAAGCAATACCATCTAAAGTGTTCAAAGACTCACATTGAGTGGTGCATCACAGAACTGATACTGGTAGAAGAACATTGTATGTGTGTCATTTTTCAGGAAAACCAACTCAATACAGGTTTGCTGAACAGTTTTCTGAACCTATTTACTCGAAATGTGTAAAATAAATGGTTTTTACCAACCTTTAAAAATCCGAGTTAGTGAATGCCTTTTTTCTCGAAATTGTCTTTACCAAGTGGTTTTTGTTCCCCGTTTTTGACAACAGGGAGACCAGACCCTCTGAAATTTCCACTACCTATCTTCTCCCTTGCCTCCATCCACTGCTTATTCACTCTTTGCAAATATGACTTTACATCTCCGACCTTTCCCCCTATTACGTTCTTAGGTCTGACTAGAGAGCACAGCTGTCTGCAGACCTATTTTTATAAACTCTTTTAAATTTAGAGAGTGGGCATTGGCCAGCCTAGAGGGAATTTTCTTTCTCACATCGTGCTTTTTACTTTATCAATCCGCCACTTATGGTGTGCTTGCATTTCAATGTATGAATGATTATTTGACCTCTCAAAACTAAACTGAATCATCACATATTAAGTTCGTTATGTCACAGATGTATTGTACACAGAAAGCAATTCGTTTATTTTATATGATTTTTAACTGCAGCAAGCTTTTTAAAATCTTTTACGTTCCGATTATGAGCGGGCTAGTGATTTCAGACCGCGTTATTAACTCTGGCTTGTACAAGGGTTGAAATTTTGAGTTGGTGTTAGTTTACCACTCCCAGTAGTTACCGGATGCGTTAAAGCCCACATGCTATTTTACATGTTTGCTCTTTAATTTAACAGGGGAAAGAATTGTGGATATCCTGACATGGAGATTTTAGCGTACCAAGGATCAGAATCTGCATCTTATTACCCCAAAACGTAAAATAGGTGCATTTTAACACACTTGATTAATTTTGAACCCCAGGGAGTCCCAATTTATCAGATCCAATAAATCACGCCTTACTACTGGGGCTTTCATATTCAGGGCCTTAGTCAGGACCCGTATTGTATCTACTGTAGGACTCCCTATACCCTGATTTACAAGCACCGGGAAAACTAATAGTTTTTGCTTCAATATGCAAACACTTTCATGCACAAATGATGCTTGCATACTTTTGTACGCTCAAACCAGACAGCGGCCACATCTAATGCTTATTTTTCATTGCATTTTTCTTGTTTGATACGTTACTTGTTTTTTAGCAATTTTTGTAAATTTTTGGGCAATTTAAAAAAAAATGTAATCATGTTTGAAATCTCGCAAATTTGTTATGAATGTGTCATGTTTTATTTTTTAGCCTACGTTTACATTTACATTATTAAATATGGACTGTACTGGAATCCTTTTCTGCAAAAAAGTTAGTCACAGGCTATATTGTTTGTGTAATGGTTGCTCAATCATTACTTATCTTTTACGTTTTTCTGCAATTTTTCTACTGTGAAAACTAGAGGAATTACATTTTCACGGAAACGTGTCAGACAGCATTAATGAGCTACTGAAAATGTATGAGCAAAACCATGGAAACAAAACATGCAAAGGTGCATTTGGCGGAATAATCAGCATCTCTCCAGCATTCCTGAACAGCTATCTAGAGAGATTTTTTGCAATATATATTTAATTTGTTTTCCAAAACGGCTGTCACTTTATCACTTTAATTTCGTATTAGAGGTGTGGACTGGTAATATTAAATCCAAAATATTGATCGGTCATAATATTGTGACTAGAATATCAAGGGACAAAAAATCTAAAATTGTTTGTGCACATTTTCTATACATAACTCTCTCTCTATATATATATATATATATATATATATATATGTATTCACTCACAAAAATCAAAAGGTTACAGGGATGTTATAGTTAGGCTCACATTTCAGTCCTAAAAAAACTGTGAAATTCAGTAGTTATAGTTACTTTTAGAAAACACTCGCAGTCACTGGATGATGTCATCAGTGAAGTAATTTGAAAATGTCATCAGTGATGTCATCAGTGATTTCACTGACCATGTCATGAGTGATGTAATATGTGATGTCATAAGCAGTGCCTTGGGAGGAGCATAAATGATAGTTAGCTCCGGTAACTATAACTGCTGAATTTCACTGGTTTTGTACGAGTGAAATATGAGCCCAACTATAATGCCCCTGTAACTTTTTCTATTTTCATTGAATTTCTATGGTTTTTTAAATTTTATTTCCTAACTATAATGTCTGTGTATCCTTTGGTTTTTCAATTAATTTCTAAGTTTTATTAATATATTTTTCCTGTATCCATTGTTTTTCTGAAATGTATTTCCTAACAGTAACCACTAACCTTTGACAGTGAGTATGTGAGTGAGTGCACACGTGTCTCAGTAGGTCTGTGAATGGGTATGAGAGTGTCTCAGTGGGTGTGTAAGTGTCTGAGTAGGTCTGTGAGTGTGTGGGTGAGTGTCCAAGTGGGTCTGTTAGTCGGTGCGTGAGTGTCTTAGTGGGTCTGTGAGTGGATGTGTGAGCCTGAGTAGGTTTGTGAGTGGCTGCATGAATGTCTGAGTGGGTCTGTAAGAGGGTGCATACGTGTCCAAGAAGGTCTGTGAGTGGGTGTGTCAGTCTCTTAGTGGGACTGTCAGTGGGTGTGTGTGTCAGAGTAGGTATGTGAGTGGTTCTGTACACACTGTGGCACCAGTTGTCCTAAAGTAAACTCCCTAATATGCAGAACCCTTCTCTTGGTACTATGTAACCCACTTTACTTATGCATACACATTCACTCACTTAAGTTCATAATTGCTTATATATATACAAAATAAACATTTCCAATAATCCTACAATTTCATTATTTACGTGTCTAGTTTAATGTTCACTCCCACAAACAAAAGTACCCCAAAATTAATCTAACACAATGTCCAATTTCATCACTCCATCTCCTTCCAAGTAGATCAGATATCTTCCAATTGTTCCATCTGATTCCAAAGTCCTTTGAAATTTGACCTCAATTGTTCTCGTAATCCTTCACAATACCTAATATTTAAGTAGAAGTCCAAACTGAATCAGGTAGGTCCAAGTTCTTTATAACGACCTCACAGCCAACACGTGTTTCGTCATTTGACTTCCTCAGGGCTGGAATTTAGTCGCATCAATACTTTGCAATTCTGGAACCCAAAAGCCATGAAAAACACATTAAATTTAATAATACTAATGATTTCCTTCATGGATACATAAAGTCTCAGTACCACCGTGAGACCCCATCTCCAAGACGAATTCCGTGAAAAGATTAGTAACAAGTGACTATAGTTAGCTCTAAGAGTGATCCAATATTAATATATACAAGCACCCCATGTGTAACTCTCCTTATCATGCACTAGAAGTCATCTAGTTAGAGAATGAAGAGAAAAGATAATGCGCACGCACTAATTGTCATCGTATAATATAGGACCACAATTAATCCAAGATAAGTGAAGTTAACAATTAGAAAAATTACACCCCATTTGTTGTCTCAGTACAAATAGGCAACTCAGTGCACCCTAAACCATTAACCTTACCCCGGGAATAAAAAACCCGGTCTCAAGTTACCTCAAAACGTTCCAAAGAACAGGCTAAGTCAAATTACAATTGACTATCAATAGCGTTGTCACCATTCGTCTATAACAGTTCTTTCCCCTCAGTTCATGTAGACATCACCAACTGTTAATCTGTAATCAAGAACATATTTATACACCATCTTTAAATAACCGTTCATCAAAACACTCCTGATAATAAATTGGTTTAACAGAAAGTAATTAGATTCATCACTCCTCCACCAACACCCAAAATACAGTCTTGTAAACGCGGTAATTAAAAGTTCTCATATTATCCTGTCTTTGGCTAAATGCAATCTGTTAGTCCCTCAACTATCTTTGCCTAGATACAATCTGTTAGTCCCTCGATTATTAACATCTTTAAAAAGAGCCTCCGACATAACTTCACACTTCCCTTTTACAGTGCCGCCCCCGAATTCGCTACTTTCTTAATTCATTCCCCAATATAGAACGGAGGCGTCAATCGCACTCCAACATCGTACCCCATATATTTATAAACATCAAACGTGTATCCGCCGTACCCGGCGTTCTCGTGCCACCTATTATCCTGTTGTTGCCAAATCAGTTTTATTGTCCCTGCAATCAATAGTACTTACTCAGTTCACCTCCGACATGTACACAGGAACTATCTTGCCACAATTCCTCCTCTGAGACAATTAACCCCTCGTCTCATGCCTCAGTACACCACGAAAGCGTCAATCACATCAGTACCATGCTTCACTCGTAGTTTCCAAATAATTATGTAACCGCCGTAACCGGCGTTTCCCTCCGCCATTTTTAAAAACTCTGCCTTCCTCAAAACTGTAAAACGACCATTCTCCTAGCTAAAACTAGAGCAAAAAAACTGACCAGCGCACCAACACCGGCCGTTTTACATACTATCCCAGCAAGAAGAGATATGCCATGTTGCACCATCGTTATATAGGAATAAAAATAAAAATAAATATAAAAAGTAGTGCTTCCCTCATCCTATTACAACCGGAAAAATTATAAGTGAATCTTATTAGTAACTACAACCTTTAAGTTCCCTTGTATAATATAGTATAACTAATAGAGCATTAACCTTCCATTTGTACTAAGACAACAGAATATTATTATTTTAGGTTATAAAGAGTTAATATAGACCTAAAACGTGAGAGGTACATGACATGGTAGTAAAATATGAAAGAGTGAATATAGATGAAAAAAGAAATAACAGAAAAAAGGTACTAAGGACTAGTCCATAATAACACTGCACATGTATTCCCCCTAAAGATTCAGGATTATACATAATAAAATATAAACCTTCTGTTGCTTCATGTTAGTAATTAAATCAGTTTACAATTCATGATTAATCATAACATATCATGTATAATACATCATCACATTACGCAGTACCCCACAAAAGGCGTACCCAAATATAATGTCATGTTTGACAATATTACTACTGAGTTTACCCTCCGCCATCAAGTAAAATAATACGTTTAATCACCCAGAAAGTATTCCAATTCCCTATCTGTGTTCAGACCATCTTCTACTGCCCTCAATCGCATTATCCACATAGCTTCTCGCCTTCGTAATGTCAATTCCCTATTACCACCTCTTTTATCTCTAAATACCTGTTCACAGCCGAAAAAAGTAAATCCATCTCTTGCATTCTGGGATTCACAATTAATCATGTGTGCTACAATAGGATATCTGATATCCTGCTGAGCCAAGGCTCTAGCATGTTCTCCAATTCTTACTTTAAGGGGTCAGATAGTACTCCCGACATAGTATTTATTACATTTGCACACTAAAATGTACACCACAAACGAGGTATTACAATTCATAGTAGACCTAATAGGAAATGTTTCACCCCATACATTAGAGAATTCTTTCCGCCCATGGCAGGCCCATTTGCACAGACCACAATCTCCGCATTTATAAAATCCCACCCTTTGTGCTTGTAACCAATTGGTCTTAGGGGCAATTCTGGGAAAGCTTGGGCTAAGAATCTCTTTCAGTGATCTCCCCCTCCGAAAAGTAAAAATAGGTTTACTAGTTATGAATTCAGTCAATATTTCATCACAAAGTAAAATATGCCAATGTTTGGTGATATAATTCTTCAAAATCCCTGTACTACCCGTAAAGTCAGTAACCAGTTTTACTTTCTCCCTCTTGTGCACTAATGCCTTAGTATTCTTGGGTGTCAGCGTTGCATGCCTCGGAACATGTTTAATTCTATTCTGTGCCTTGATAATGATGGTATCACTGTAGTCTCTACTTCGGAAACGATTACCCATTTCTTCAATACAATTTACAAATTCCTTGTCATTGCTACAGTGCCTACGTGCCCTAACCATCTCTCCATAAGGAATTGATTCAATTTGATGTTTAGGATGTGCACTTGCCCCATGTAATACTGCATTGCAGGCCGTAGATTTTCTAAATAATTTGCTCACAATATGACCCTTTTCTGTATATAGTTCTACATCTAAAAATTCTATACTGGTCGCACTGTATTTGCATGTAAACTTTACATTCATGTCATTAGAATTCGAATATTCGACAAATTCCAATAATTGATTGGCACCCCCTGTCCATAACATGATACAATCGTCAATATAACGACCCCAATAGAGGATATGAGTATGCCAATGGGCACCACCTGGACCCAGACCCACCTTTCCTCGAATCGGCCCATGATAGTCCTGCATGCGAGGGGGAGAATCTGGAGCCCATAGCCACCCCCTATTTTTGTCTGAACCAATCATGCTCAAAAATGAAAAAATTATTTTCAAGAATCATAGAGATCATTTCCAATACCATCCTCGTATGTTGCCATCTATTTACAGGTTGTTTATTCAAAAAACACTCTGTGGCTTCCAGACCCACCTTATGTTGGATACAAGTATATAATGAAGCCACATCTAAGGTAACCAATAACATGCCGTCTTCCCAATCTACATCTTTAAGAATGCTCAATATATGCATAGTGTCCTTAATGTACGATGGTAATCTTTGTACTATAGGTTTCAAGAATACATCCACGTATTCAGACAATTTCTCCGTTGGACCACCTATACCTGAGGTAATAGGTCTGCCCGGGGGAAAAGGCAAATCTTTATGTATTTTGGGGAACGTATAGAAACAAGGAAATCTGGATTTCATCACCTTCAAATATAGAAATTCATCCCTATTCAATAAGTCAGATTGATACCAAGTCTCTAATTTCGCATTGATAACTCCACTCAATTTCAAGATCGGATTATAATCCAACTTTTCATAACAATGAACATCACCCAGTTGTGATCGTATTTCCTGAACATAATCCATTCTATTTATGAGGACAACATTACCCCCTTTGTCTCCCTGCCTTATCATAATCTGGTCATTCTCAAGCAAATCTTTAAGTGCCCTCCGTTCTCCTTGTCTCAAATTACTAGTAGTTTTAGGTAGCCCATATTTATGTTTATGTAGGTCCAAGTCCCTACATACCAAATCAAAAAACATATCTAGATTTCTGTTGTCCACTGATTTAGGAATCCAAATAGATTTGCACTTCAAACCACTCTTGCCACCCCCACTACAGATAATATCTAGATCCTCTAACACCTGTTCAAAGATAATCGGAACTTCTTCCTGTTCCGTAATGCAAAGCAGCATGGCTGTATCAAATACTTCTTGTATAGATGGTATACTATCCACATTAGAAGCCAAAGTATCCTTAGACTTGGTTGCAGTGGGATTTAACTTAAAATACTTTTTGAGTTTCAACCGTCTTATGCACTTAAAAAGATCTAATTTAGCTCTACATATGTCCCCCCTACTAGAGGGACAGAAATGTAATCCCTTTTCCAGTAATGATGTACCATCCGCTGAAAGTGACACGTCAGATAAATTCACCACGTTAACATTTCCTTGCCTTTCGTTCATGTTTTCTTGTCCCTGGATCTGGTCACCACACCCATCTTTTCTGTTGCCTCTACCCTTGCTCCTACCTCTTCTGATCCTCCTAAACTTGGCCTTCTCCTGTTTATGTCCCGTTGACCTTGTCTCATCCTCAGAATTTCCTGTAAAAAACCTGTTCTATTTCCGGGTCTAGCCTGTGCAGAGGTGCCCGCTACCTCTTCTGATCCACTTTCACTAGAAACTCTTCCACTCGCTGTTGTAGAGTCAGATGACAATGATGTTTGAGAACCCTGTCTAGAGGGAGGGTAATTCACCAGGTGATCGTATTTCCTACCAAACGTGAAGATTCTACCTGACTGGTAATCCTTCTCATCTCTCTTAAATTTACGGGTTTTCCTTCGCATAATTTCCTCCTGATGTTTCAGTAATACTTGTTCCATAATTATATAGTTTTTCTCTGTAGCTTCCGGAAGGTTTAACTCCTTAATCTCTCCTTCCAGAGTATCAATTGCCTTTTGAAGTGCAGTCACCTTCCTTTCTGAGTTAGTTATGAGAATTTCCATTAATCTCATTGAATTGGCAGTTAGTTCTTTATCCCATAAATCCAGTAAATCAGTATCTAAATCATCGTAGGTAGGAAATATCTGTGATCTCAGGCCTCTTGGGATCCTATTTAACTTTAAGTATTTCTTCAGCGTAACACCATCCCACCATTTCGAGAGTTCATTTTTCTTTAATCTTCCCAATTTCATAAATTTAGACCTAAGTCCCTCATTCTGGGGACGACTCGGAAATGATATAATACTACCTTTTTCCAAATTCCCAAACAATTCCTCTGCCATCTTTTGCCTATCCATCATGTAACTGCAGTCCTTGTGCTACCCTCCCCTATACCGTATAATCCGTACACTAAAGAGGAGTATTTGGAGGGGAGATACGGTGCACCAAGCAAATTTCACAACGTAATACAAACACTGTCTTGACTGTATGCAACGGTGCACTACTATGGGGAATACACCCTGACCCCAAATGCTGACTGTACAATAGTCAGACTGCTTCTGTACGCACTGTGGCACCCGTTGTCCTAAAGTAAAGTCCCTAATATGCAGACCCCTTCTCTCTTTACTATGTAACCCACTTTACTTATGCATAAACATTCAATCATACAATGGAACTTATAGGTTGTAGTTACTGATAAGATTCACTTATACTTTTTCCGGTTGTAATGGGATGAGGGAAGCACTACTTTTTATATTTATTTTAATTTTAATTTTTATTCTTATATAACGATGGTGCAACATGGCATATCTCTTCTTGGTGGAATAGTATGTAAAACGGGCGGTGTTGGTGCGCTGGTCCATTTTCTAGCTCTAGTTTTAGATAGGAGAATGGTCCTTTTACAGTTTTGAGGAAGGCCGAGTTTTTAAAAATAGAGGAGGGAAACGCCAGTTACGGCGGTTACATAATTGTTTGGAAACTACGAGTGAAGCACGGTACTGATGTGATTGATGCTTTCGTGGTGTACTGAGGCATGAGACGAGGGGTTAATTGTCTCAGAGGAGGAATTGTGGCAGGATAGTTCCTGTGTACATGTCGGAGGTGAACTGAGTAAGTACTATTGATTGCAGGGACAATAAAACTGATTTGGCAACAACAGGATAATAGGTGGCACGGGAACGCCGGGTACGTCGGATACACGTTTGATGTTTATAAATATATGGGGTACGATATCAGAGTGCGATTGACGCCTCCGTTCTATATTGGGGAATGAATTAAGAAAGTAGCGAATTCGGGGGCGGCACCGAAAAAGGGAAGTGTGAAGTTATGTCGGAGGCTCTTTTTAAAGATGTTAATAATCGAGGGACTAAAAGATTGTATCTAGGCAAAAATAGTTGAGGGACTAACAGATTGCATTTAGCCAAAGACAGGATAATATGAGAACTTTTAATTACCGCGTTTACAAGACTGTATTTTGGGTGTTGGTGGAGGAGTGATGAATCTAATTACTTTCTGTTAAACCAATTTATTATCAGGAGTGTTTTGATGAAGGGTTATTTAGAGATGGTGTATAAATATGTTCTTGATTACAGATTAACAGTTGGTGATGTTTACATGAACTGAGGGGAAAGCATTGTTATAGACGAATGGTGACAACGCTATTGATAGTCAATTGTAATTTGACTTAGCATGTTCTTTGGAACGTTTTGAGGTAACTTGAGACCGGGTTTTTTATTCCCGGGGTAAGGTTAATGGTTTAGGGTGCACTGATTTGCCTATTTGTACTGAGACAACAAATGCGGTGTGATTTTTCTAATTGTTAACTTCACTTATCTTGGATTACTTGTGGTCCTATATTATACAATGACAATTAGTGCGTGTGCATTATCTTTTCTCTTCATTCTCTAACTAGATGACTTCTAGTGCATGATGAGGAGAGTTACACATGGGGTGCTTGTATATATTAATATTGGATCACTCTTAGAGCTAACTATAGTCACTTGTTACTAATCTTTTCACGGAATTCGTCTTGGAGATGGGGTCTCACGGTGGTACTGAGACTTTATGTATCCATGAAGGAAATCATTAGTATTATTATATTTAATGTGTTTTTCATGGGTTTTGGGTTCCAGAATTGCAAAGTATTGATACGACTAAATTCCAGCCCTGAGGAACTCAAATGACAAAACACGTGTTGGCTGTGAGGTCGTTATAAAGAACTTGGACCTATTTGATTCAGTTTGGACTTCTACTTAAATATTAGGTATTGCGAAGGATTACGAGAACAATTGAGGCCAAATTTCAAAGGACTTTGGAATCAGATGGAACAATTGGAAGATATCTGATCTACTTGGAAGGAGATGGAGTGATGAAATTGGACATTGTGTTATATTAATTTTGATATGGCAAAGGGGTACTTTTGTTTGTGGGAGTGAACATTAAACTAGACACGTAAATAATGAAATTGTAGGATTATTGGAAATGTTTATTTTGTATATATATAAGCAATTATGAACTTAAGTGAGTGAATGTTTATGCATAAGTAAAGTGGGTTACATAGTAACAAGAGAAGGGTTCTGCATATTAGGGACTTTACTTTAGGACAACGGGTGCCACAGTGTGTACAGAAGCAGTCTGACTATTGTACAGTCAGCATTTGGGGTCAGGGTGTATTCCCCAAAGTAGTGCACCGTTGCATACAGTCAAGACAGTGTTTGTATTACGTTGTGAAATTTCCTTGGTGCACCGTATCTCCCCTCTAAATACACCTCTCTAGTTTACGGATAATAGGTCTGTGAGTGGGTGCGTGAGTCTCTGAGTGGGTCTGAGAATGGGCGCATGAGTTTCTGAGTGTGTCTGTGAGTGAGGGTATTAGTTTCTGAGTGGGTCTGTGAGTGAGAGCATTAGTCTATGAGTGGGTCTGTGAGTGGGTGTGTGAGCATGAGTGGGTCTGTGAGTGGGGGCAAGCATGTCTGAGAGGTTCTTTGAGGGGGTGCTTGAATGTCTGAGTGGGGCAGTGAGTGGATGCATTAGTGTCTTAGTCGGTCTATGAGTGGGTGTATGAGTCTCTGAGGGGGTCTGTGAGTCGGGGGCATGAGTGTCTGAGTGCGGCTGTGAGTGGGTGTCTGAGTGTCTGTCAGCAGCTGTGTGAATAACTCGACCACAAAGGAACCTCACCTTCTTTCAGCCTCCTGGGGTAAATGTCCAATATGTATTCTACACTACAGCTGCATAATGGAGCACAAGGAAATGTCAACAGTGACCTTGCGTGCATTTTGGCAATACAAATGTTCCTAGTGCATTTCTATCCAGAAATACATGATAATATGAATCCTCATATAGGCAAGCCAATGGGACTTTAAACAGGTGAATCTCCAACAAACAAGGGTCATTACTCTTCAATATAGGAAGTAATTGCTTCTTTTGTTTGGTGTAGATGTCCTCATATTCCTTAGCATCAAGAACTCCTCACCAAAATTGATAGGTAACACACTGTGGGGCTGCTTGTTAAGCTCTCCATCATCCAGGCAAAAGGCAGGAAGACCTTTGAATACTACTAAGGTGTGGGGTGGGGCAAAAGAGGTGAAGCTTCCAGGTGACTTGCACATGTGCATATTCATAGCATTTAAAGGGAGAACCATGGACTCTGCTCTCACCAGAAGAGGACTATAAAGAACCCACTTGTCACAATCAAATATAGATTGCGCCCCAATAGATCCACAAGGAATTCACCTGCTGTACTCCTTTACCTTCTTCTCACACTGCTTTCTGCTGACGCTCAGACTGGTTTTGTGCATGCCTGCTGCATGCCTCTTCATCCTTCTCATTGCTTTCTCCTTGTGCTCAGTCCTGTTTTGTGCATGCCTGCTGCCTGCTGCCCCCCTTTCCCTCCTTCTCACTGATTTCTCCTAACACTCAGCTCAGTTTTGTATGTGCCTGCTGCCTGCCTCTCCCTCCTGCTCACTGCTTTTTCCTTGTGCTCAGCCTAGTTTTGTGCATGCCTTCCTCTCCCTCCTTCTCTCTTTCTGCTTGCACTCATCCCAGCTTTGTGCCTGCCTGCCTCTACCTCCTTCTCACTGCTTTCTCATTGCTCTCAGCCTGGTTTTCTGTGCACCTGCAGCCTTCCTTCCTCTCCTACTTACTGCTTTATCCATGCACCCAACCCTGTTTTTCCGTGCCTGCTGCCTACCTCTCCCTCCTTCTCAATGCTTTTTCCTTGTACTCAGCCTGAATTTGTGCCTGCCTGCCTCTTTCCTTCTTATTGCTTTCTGCTTGCGCTCAGACTGGTTTTGTGCATGCCTGCTGCATGCCTTTCCCTCCTTCTCACTGCTTTCTCCTTGTATTCTGCCTGGCTTTGTGCATGCCTGCCTTTTCCTCCTTTTCACTGCTTTCTGCTTGCTCTCAGCCTGGTTTTGTGCATGCCCCCTTTCCCTCCTTCTCACTGCTTTCTCCTTGCACTCAGCCCGGTTTTGTGCATGCTTGCTGCCCTGCTTTCCCTCCTTCTCGCTGCTTTCTCCTTTCACTCAGCCCTGTTTTGTCCGTGCCAGCTGCCTGCCTCCCTCTTTCTCATTCCCTTGTGCTCAGCATGGTTTTGTGCATGCCTGCCTCTCCCTCCTGCTCACTTCTTTCTGCTTGTGCTCAGCCTGGTTTTGTTCATGCCTGCTTCTCTCTCCTTCTCATTGCTTTGTGCTCAGCCCAGTTTTGTGCATCCGTGCTGCCCTCCTTTCTCTCCTTAGTGCTTTCTACATGCAATTAGCCTAGTTTTATCCATGCCTGCCTCACCCTCATATTGCTGCTTTTTCCTTGTGCTCAGTCCAGTTTTGTGCATGCCTGCCTCTTCCTCCTTCTCACTGCTTTCTCCTTGCTCTCAGCCAGGTTTTGTGCGTGCCTGCTGCCTGTCTGTCCCTCCTCCTCACTACTTTCTGCTTGCACTCAGCCCAGTTTTGTGGGTGTCTGCTCCTTGACTCTCACTGCTATCTGCTTGCTCTCAGCCTGGTTTTGTGAGTGCCTCCTGTCCTTCTTTCCCTTCTTCTCACTGCTTTCTCCTTGCTATCACCAAAGGTTTGTGCATGTCTGCTGTTCATCTGTCCCTCCTTCTCACTGCTTTAAGTTTGCACTCAGCCCTGTTTTGTGTGTGCCTGCCTCTCCCTCCTTTGCACTGCTTTATGCTTGCGCTCAGCCCAGTTTTGTGTATGCCTGCCTCTCCCTCCTTTGCACTGCTTTCTGCTTACGCTCAGCCCAGGTTTGTCCATGTCTGCTGTCTTTCTTTCCCTCTTTCTCATTGCTTTTTCCATGCACTCAGCTGTGTTTTGTGCGTGCCTCCTCCTTTGCTCGCAGTGTTTCTCACTGCTTTCTCCTTGCTCTCACACCGGTTTTGTGTGTACCTGCTGTCCTCCTTTCCCTCCTTCTCACTGCTTTCTTGTTGCTTGTAGCCCATTTTGTGCATGCCTGCTGTCTTTCTTTCCCTCCTTCTCATTGCTTTTTCCATGCACTCAGCTGTGTTTTGTGCGTGCCTCCTCCTTCGCTCGCAGTGTTTCTCACTGCTTTCTCCTTGCTCTCACACCAGTTTTGTGTGTACCTGCTGTCCTCCTTTCCCTCCTTCTCACTGATTTCTTGTTGCTTGTAGCCCATTTTGTGCATGCCTGCTGTCTTTCTTTCCCTCCTTCTCATTGCTTTTTCCATGCACTCAGCTGTGTTTTGTGCGTGCCTCCTCCTTCGCTCGCAGTGTTTCTCACTGCTTTCTCCTTGCTCTCACACCAGTTTTGTGTGTACCTGCTGTCCTCCTTTCCCTCCTTCTCACTGATTTCTTGTTGCTTGTAGCTCATTTTGTGCATGCCTGCTGCTTGACTTTCCCTTCTTCTCACTGCTTTCTCCTTGCACACAGTCTGGTTCTGTCCGTGCCTGCTGCCTGCCTCTCCCTCCTCCTAACTACTTACTCTTTGGGCGCAGCGCAGTTTTGTGCGTGCCTGCTGCCTGCAAATCCCTCCTCACTGCTTTCTATATGTGTTCAGCCTGGTTTTGTGCATGCCTGCTACCTATCCCTCCTTCTCACTACTTGTTCCTTGTGCTCAACCCAGTTTTGTGTGTCCCTGCTGCCTCCCTTTCTGTTGTTCTCACTGCTTTCTGTTTGAGCTCAGCCCGGTTTTGTGTGTGCCTGCTGTCCTCCTTTACATCCTTCCCACTACTTCCTCCTTGCTCTCAACTCAGTTTTGTGTCTGCCTGCCTCTTCCTCCTTCTAACTGCTTTCTCTGGGCTCTCAGAACAGTTTTGTCCTTGTCTGCTGCCTGCCTCTCCCTCCTTTCAGCGCTCTGTACTTGTGCTCTGCCTAGTTTTGTGCAAGCCTGCTGCCTGTCCCTCCTCCTCACTGCTTTCTTCTTGCTCTCAGCTCTGTTTTGTGCATGTCTGCTGCCTACCTTTCCTTTCTTCTCACTTCTTTCTCGTTGCACTCAGCACAGTTTTCTGTGTGCATGCTGCCTGCCTCTCCCTTCTTCTCACTGCTTTCTCCAGGCTCTTCTGGGATTGCTGGGGGGAGCCTCAGACCCCCCACAGTCCCAGCCGGCTTACCACCTCCTGTGAAAGCCGTCATTGCTATTGGAAGGAGGGAACTTCTAAACATACAGCTCCCTGTGTGAAAGAACAGTACTTTCAACACTTTCCCTGCCCACATGTCTGCGGGCAGGGAAAGAGATGAAACCTCTGCTTTCACAGGGTGAGAGCATTTTGACAGTTCTCGCCCACTGGAAGCAGAGTGTTTCCTCTCACTTGGCAGGAGCTATCAAAGCTCCATTCCAAGCCAGGGCAAAAAGCTATGTCCCGGGGTGGCACCCGGGGACATAGCAGGTGCAAGCGCTGGGGAGTTGGGATCCCAAGGGCCATTATTGGCACCACAAGTGGGGCCCCTCCAACATTTTATCTTAGCCCCATGGAGACTGTGGTTCCCGGGGCTGTGGGGAGCCATATGGCCCCCCTTAATTGTTAGAAATTGCCCTGGGGAGGTGGCGATTCTCAGTGCTTTGGGGAAGGCCTCACGGGACTTCCCCATTTTAAATAAAGATTTTGCCCTGGGGAGGTGGTGGTCCACAGGGTGCGGGGGGCCACACAGCCCCCCACAATTTTCCACATCTTAGCCCCAGGGAGCTGGTGGTACCCAGGGCTAATAGAAGCCCTAGTAGGAGGGCCTCATGTGCCCCCTCCTCTTTCAATCCCTCAATGCCCCCAGGACCTGGCCAACCAGGGGGCAAAATAAAAAAAAAGGGCAGGAGAACGCCTTTTTTTTTTTTAAATGTCAAAAAAATCAGCAGATCTGGACTTACCAATATGTAAAAAAAAATGCTTTTTACGTCTGGCTTTTTGGATGGGACTCACCTGAAGCTGAGACTCATGATGGCTGCCAAACATTCCTTGTTGAAGTGTTGGCAGCCAGCCAGAGATCAGCAGGGGTACAGATGGATCCACAGAGGATCCGCATGGCTAGATATCTATATTTTTTAATCTCTAATTACTCCAAAACTACTGAATGGATTTACACCAAACCACAAAAATCACACTTTTTTCAGACCAAAAGCTAGCTTTCTGCCAAATCTGGTGTAAATCCATCCAGCATTTCGAGCTGTTTTCGGGTTAAAAATCCCTGTGGGGAAAAAGCATGAAGAAAATGCGTTTTGGGACCCCCCTTTTTTCTCATCCCCCACTTGACGGATCACCCCAAAACTTGCACAAAACCATAGAAATTCACGTGTTTTGTTTAGAGTTCTCTCAGTATCTATAACTTGTGCCCTAAGGTAACTCTAACTCGTGCCCCCGCCGTGCACAGTTTTTTCCAAAACATTCTTAGTGCAAATATTACATTGATATTATCAATGATGTTACCAAAGATGTCAGGAGTGCTGTAATTTGTGGGATGATTAGCAATGCATGTTGAGGGCATGAGTTATAGTTACCTTAGGGCACAAGTTATATTTACTTGAAATAACTCTAACAATAATAGGTGAATTTCCATAGTTTTGTATGTTTAAAATGTGTTTAAAATGGGAGTCTAGCTTAAAGGTCCCTGTATTCTTTATTTTTCTGCAGTAAATTTCTATGTTTTTTTCAATTCTATTTCCTAATTATAAAGTCCATCTAACCTTTGTTTTTTTCAGTGAGTTTTGAAGTTTTTTTTAATGTATAGTAATTTTCATTACTGTGCGTTAATCCAACCATCACTGGGCATGGTCAGCCAAGCCCTGTGCTCAACCACTCCACCAATCAAACCCTGCAAGGCCTCACCTCCCCAGGTCAATATTACCCCCATGCCCCCTCCCCTAACCTATCTCCACCCTGGGGACCCCCTCCCTCTGGGGCAAGCCTAATTTATTTATTTGTTTTTTGGGCAGGCTGCGTGCCCCCTCTCCCCAAGGCCAATCTTGGTCCCGGGAACCCCATCTCCCAAGACCCCGCCTAAGCATTATTTGCTTTTTTTAGGAGGAGGGCCAGGTGCCACCCCTCCCCAGGCTGATCAAGGCCCCTGGTACTACACCCCCAGGGCCTGGCCTAGTTATTACTTTTTTTTAACAAGGAGGCCACTTGGCCCCCTGGGACCCCACTCCCAAAGCCCCGGGCTATGCATTATTTAGTTTTGTGGAGGGGCACACAGCCCCTTCCCATGGCTCATTTCGGCCCCAGGTACCCCATTACCCCAGGGCCCAGCCTAATTATTTAATTTTTGTTTTTTGTTTTTGGGGGAGAGGTGCTGTATGGTCCCACACCAGGGCCGATATTGGCCCTGGGAACCCTATCCCACGGGGCTCGGCCCAGTCACAATATTGGGGACAGCGGGGGGAGCCTGAAGGCCCCCACAATCCCAGCTGGCTCCTCACCCATTGTGGGTACCAGCATTGCTATCAGAGAGATCAGTTTCCTTTGTGTGCCTGTCTGCCTGCATCCCCGTGGGCAGACACACAGAGGAAAACGTCCGCTCTGACAGTTGCTTGACACCTCTCCCTTCATTGGACCACAGAGTTTGCTGTGACGTGGCGCCACAGCAAACAGCTATGTCCTGAGGTGGGCACCCGGGACAAAGTAGGAGCTGGCCCTGGGCGATTGCAGTCCCCAGGACCATTAGTGGCTCCTTGACGGGGCCATGTAGCCCCCTCCAACATAAAATAGCCCAAGGGAGGTGGTGGTCCCCAGGGCTACATACGTTCTGAAACAGACCCCCTTTCTATTTTAGTTTGTCAGGTGGAGGTTATGCTCCATGGGACTGTGAAAGGGCCACGCTCCACCTGCATGAAATTTACTGAATGTCTGAAGGAGGTGAGGGTGGTCCCTGTGGTTATGGGGGGGGGGGGCCCGCTTCCCGCACTCAATTTGCAGAATGCCCTGGGGAGGTGGTGTGCTGGTCCCCAATGCTGCGGGGGCAGCAAAGCCCCCGACACAATTAGCAGAATGCCCTAGGAAGGTGGCGTTCCCCTGGGCTGCTGTGCGGTCACCCGCCCCCCCCCCCACATGAAATCTTCAAAATGCCCCATGGAGGTAGTAGTCCTAGGGGGATGGGAGGCTGCACAGCCCCATGTACATTTAACTGAAATCACCACAGGGAGTTGGTGGTCCCCAGGGCTGCGGGAGGGGGCAGGTGGTCCCTCCACATATAGAAATTAATGCACCTGCTATCTGGCCCGACCGGGGGCACTATAGAAAGCAAGCGTGGGAGCCTTCACTTGTTTTTTTAAATTTTTGTTTATGTGTGTGTATATATATATATATATATATATATATATATACATATATAGCTATATTTATATATATGTGTGTGTATATATATATATAATATTTACTGACACAGGGGGACTGTTGAAGAGACCATATATGACCATTCTAAATATGGATTTAAACATTGATATTATTGTTTCCTTTATCAAAATAGAATATGTGAGAGAATACTGAGACACATTTATCCGTTAGGTTGTAGAAGTATGTAATGCATATGTCACTTTACTCTTCATTTACAAGTTATCCTGTTATATAAGAATGTTATTAAAAAAAATATTTAAATATCTGATTCGTTGGGTATATATTTCATACATTTACATAACTTAATTAGGCTATTGTACACTAATGTAATTGATACTTTTTTTTATTTACAATAATATATATGGATATGTCTGCTTTAGCTGATAACATTTGGATGAAAACATCATGAAATTGTGAAAATACATGACGCACATGTCACTTTAGTTCTCCTCTTAGTAGACATTGGATTCATGAAAACGAAATTCCTCTTTTTATGATCTATGGCTGTTTACTGCATAAGTAGGATTCATTATGATAATGCAATTGATATTTTTTATGCATAGCTATAGTTGTGTTTTAGGTGTTTACTATTACGATGAAAACGTCTTTTATGACATTATAGATATCTAAATATCGTTGTTTAAACAGTATAACATTGCTGCTATGCATACATATTACCATTAATAAGCATTAATAACTTTTCTGTACGATAATTAGGGACAAGATATGAAACATTTTGAGGATAACGTTTAGATTTGTAAATCCAATGTCAATTATGATTGGGTATGAACAGCCGATTTAGAGAAACTTGATAAAAGATCAACATGATAGAAGATGGCCGCCAGATTACTTAACATCAGTATGTAATTGATACAGAATAGGGACCACTGTTTGTATTTTAGGAGGATTGTGTGTGGCGTCGAATTGCCCAGTAGAAGGCGTCAGCCGAAACGCGTAGAAAATTCTGTTTTTTGTTTGGAGGGGGTGAGTTGGCGGTATTCGACAATTTGAATAGAGCATCGAAGAGCATCGAACTTTGTGAGAGTTGGATTGTTTTATGGCTCTAGAGCTGTTCACATCCTGTTTCCGTGCAGCCATACTTTGAGTGAATTCTCAATTCTGTGTGAAGAATATATATATATATATATATATATATATATATATATATATATATATATATATATATATATATATATATCTATACCTATATATATATATATCTATATAGCTATATATATATCTATATATCTATATATATATATATATATACATATATATATATATATATATATATATATATATATATATATATATATATATATATATAATGCTGCATGCATTATAAAACTCAAAAATATATAAAAATAAAGAAAAAAATATAGTAGTTATAGCTAGGATCCTGTTTCCATAAAAAAAACGTTTTTTGACTTGCCTATATAGCGGGCACCATTTGACGAATCTTCACATATTTATACAAAAAAGTGTGCCGGTAATTCTTGTTGCACATGGAAAGTTTCGGGGTCATCCATCAAGAGGGGGCTGAGAAAAAGGAGGTGTAAATCCATTCAATAGTTTTTGAGATACAAAAGGGAAAATAAATGTATATATCTAGTACCACGGATCGTCCCCAATGACTTTCTCACTAATAAGAGCTTGTGCAGGGAGCTGCAGAGCTCTGATTGGTTGCCTACATTTCAAACTAGGACGTTTTGGGAGCCATCTTGGGACTCAGGTTCAGCCGAGTCCCAGAAAAAAAAGTGAAATATAAAAGGGACCGGGGTACAGACACCCTGACCCCTTAGCTCTGGTGCTGGGTTCCAAGAGGGACCCTGCCAGGGCAAAAAAGCACCTTCTTTTAATTTTTGTCACAAATTAGCACCGATGTCGGTAATTCACAGCAACATTTATAAAAAAAACAGTGCAGGCGCCCATGCTTGTTTTTAATGAACCCCTATATAGGCCAGGTCCAGGGGGGCTGTCAAAAATAAGGAGGAGGGAACACAGGGCCCCTCTCTTGGGCTTGCTAAAGCCCCAGGGGCTGCCACCAGCCTGAGGCAATTATTACATTGACTGCCGGGGGCGTGTGCCACCTCCATCATTTTATTTTGTGGTGTTGTTATGTTCGCCCTAAGGGGCTAGGGGAAGCCCAGACATAGGCCCCTTGCTTGCAGCACCACTGGATTCAAGCTAGTCTGGCTGATGAGGGGTGTTACCCTGAAACCAGTCCCAATATACTCGCTTTTGTCCAGGGAGGACCTGGTCTGGCAGTTTGGACTGTACTGTTCCCATGTGGAGCAGGGTAACGACTAATTGGAATACGGCTGGGTCCAAACTGGGGTGACTTGGCAATCAAAATAACAATGGATTAAACCCAGATCTGTGAACGGGGTGAGTGTTAGAAAAGTTTCAACACTCCGTCCATCATTTTATTTTGTGGTGTTGCTATGTTCGCCCCAAGTGGCTAGGGTATGCCCAGACGTGGGTCCCTTGCTTGTTGCGCCACTGGATTCAAGCTAGCCTGGCCTATGAGGGTTAATACCCTGAAACCGGTCCCAGGATGCATGTTTCTGTCCAGGGAGGACCTGCCTACCAGTTTGGCCTGTACTGTTCCCATGTACTGATTTGAATATGGATGGGTCCAAACTGTGGTGACGTGGCGAGCACATAGTGATGGATTAAACCCAAATCTGTGATTCGGGGTGAGTGTTTGAAATGTT
This sequence comes from Pleurodeles waltl, assembly GCF_031143425.1. Lineage (NCBI taxonomy): Eukaryota > Metazoa > Chordata > Amphibia > Caudata > Salamandridae > Pleurodeles > Pleurodeles waltl. The sequence continues at coordinate 628,591,984 of NC_090444.1, read as the reverse complement.
TCAACAAACCATCCATCATTTTATTTTGTGGTGTTGTTTTTTCACCCTAAGTGGCCAGGGTATGTCCGGGCGTGGGTACCTTGCTTGTTGCGCCACTGGATTCAAGCTAACCTGGCTTATGAGCGTTAACACCCTGAAACCGGTCCCAGGATGCTTGTTTCCGTCCAGGGAAGACCCGGCCTGGTAGTTTGGCCTGGACTGTTCCCATGGACTAATTTGCATATGGCTGGGTCCAAGCTGCGGTGATGTGACGAGCAAACAGCGATGGATTAAACCCCACTCTGTGATTGGGGTGAGCGTTTGAAAAGTTTCCACACCGTCCATCATTTGATTTTGTGCTGTTGTTTTGTTCGCCCTAAGTGGCCAGGGTATGTCCAGACGTGGGTCCCTTGCTTGTTGCACCACTGTATACAAGCTAGCTTTGCTTAGGATGAGTGATACCCCGAAACTTCTCCCAGGACTCTTGTTTCTGTCAAGGTAGGACCTGGCCTGACAATTCGGGCTGGACTGTTCCTATGTAGACCAGAGTAAAGACTTATTTGCATATGGCTCGGTCCAAACCGGTGTGACGTGGCAAGCACAATAACAATGGATTAAACCCAGATCTGTGACTGGGGGTGTGTGTATGAAAAGCTCCATCCATCATTTTATTTTGTGGTGTTTTTAAAAAAATACAGAGAAATTCATTTAAATAAAACAAATGTTAAAGTGACGTTATAGTTAGGCTCACATTTGAAACGTACAAAACCATAGAAATTCACCTGTTACAGTTAGAGATATCTCAAGTAACTATAAGTAGTGCCCTAAAGTAACTATAACTCGCACCCTCGCCATGCACTCCTAATCATCTCACAAATTGAGGCACTCATGACATCTTTGATAACATCATTGATAATATCAATGTAGTATTTGCAGTAAAATTCTTGATGAAAAACTGTAAATGGGGGGGCACGCGTATGTTTTTTTTGTTTTGGCAGAGGGCTGGTGTCGTCCCCCTGCTGCCCGGGGGTCCTTCACTGCCCCAGGGCTTCAATTTGTATATATGGGGTGGCCACGGCCCCCTGGCACCACCATCTCCCCGGGCTTTGTTTAAAATGGATGCGGGGGCCCATGACCTTCACACCTTGAGGACCACCATGCCCCAGGGCAAAGTGAAAAAAATTGACCCCCATTATCCCTAGGGACTGCCACCCCCGGGGCTATGCCTACATTGGAGAGGGGCCACATGGCCCACCTTGAGGAGCCTCTGATGGCCCTGGGAACTGCCACCCCCCAGGGATGGCTCCTGCTATGTCCCGGGGTGCCCACACCCAGGACATCGCAGTTTGCTGTGACTTGGCTCAGCTGTTTGACAGCAGGGCCTTTAAAGCAGGTGACACTGGCAATAAGCAGACCTTTCATCTCTGTCCCCTGCACGCATGCAGGAGACAGAGATGAAATGCTTCAGCAAGCAGGGAACTGCTGTAAAAATAGCTTCGTGCTTGCTGAAAGCAGTGGTACTGCGGGGTAAGCCTTAAGGTCGTCTGTAAGGGCTTTATAATAAAAAATATATATAATAAACTAAAAAACTAGAGTCCTCGGGGGAGCCCCTGAGGGCTCCCTCACACTCACACATAGCCCTAAAGGGCTTTTTAATTTACAATATATATATATATATATATATATATATATATATATATATATATCAATAAATAAAAAAGTAGGGATCGTAGGGGAGCCCTTGAGGGCTTCCTCATGGCCCACGTAGTCCGTAAAGGGCTTTTTAATAAAAAATAATTAAATAAAAAAGTAGGAAGCGTGGGGGAGTCCTTGAGGTCTCCCTCACAGTCCTACATAGCCCATAAAGGGTTAAAAAAGAAAGAAGAAAAAAAAAGGAAACCGCCTTTAGCTTAGTGTGAAGGTCACAGACCTTCACACTGAGCTGTGGGGGTTCAAATCGAGCTAGACTAATTTCCATTTTTTTTTCTTTTTTTATGAAAAAAATTATACTTTTTCAAAAATATTAAATACATTTTTTGTTAAATCCAACAAAAATATCTCATTCTAAGTATGTGAGATATTAAAAAATTTCCCTCTTTCAGTCTCACTTCCTTTCTCTTTTTCTGTCTCCCTTTCAATCAATTTTGCCCACTCATGCATCCACTTAGACACTCACCTCTCACAGACCCACTCAGACACTCACGCACCCACTGACAGACCCACTCAGACACTCACACAGCCACTCACAGACCCACTGACACTCTCATGTACCCACCGCACACCAACTGAAGCACCCACTGAAATACCGGTGTACGCATTCTCATGACCAGACAGGCAATCTGACAGCCACTCTCACTCCCAGAACCACCCTCTCACACCAATTGTCACACCCAGAGAAGCTGGGGCTAACTCCCGCCGTGCATGGCGAAAGGGCTGTGCACAGCATGGGTTTTGAGTGGTTAGGTGGTGTTGGCCACAGGGTCTGGCTGCAGGCCAGATCTTGCAGGAACCTCCCCTACACATGGGTGAAGGACATGCATGGTTGGGTGCTTATAGGGGGTTAACCCCCACCGCGCACAGCCAGAGGCGGTGGTTAGATTACCGTATAGTAATTAAAATAACTGTACGGTAAAAAAAATAGAAATTCACTGAAAAAATCATAAGGTTACAGGGACATTATAGTTAGGTTCTGAATTTACTGGTACAAACCATAGAAATTCAGCAGTTATAGTTACAGTTCTTTCAAGAAACTAAAACTTGCACCCTTAGGTAACTATAACTTGCGCTTTCACCATGCACAGCTAATTACTCCACATATTATATAATTGATGACATATTCTATGCCATCTTTCATAATCTCACTGCAACATTTGCAATAAAATTATTGATGAGACAACTGTGCATGGGGAGGGCGCAAGTTATAGTTACCTTAGGGCACAAGTTTTAGTTAGTTAAAAGAACTGTAACTATAACTGCTGACTTTCTATGGTTTTGTATGAGTAAATTCATAACATCCCTGTAACCTTTGTTTTTTTCAATGAATGATATATATATAATATATATATATTTTCAATGTAAAAAACTAAATTTACAGGAACATTATAGTTAGGAATTAGCGGGAAGTTATAGCTCTGCAGGAGAGTCTGCTGGGACCGCGGGGGCCTTGAGGCTCCCCCGTAGTCTCCATGGGCTTTAATTGCTGCCCTGGGCACCATTTTCTATATGTTTGTGCCCCGGCGATGAGGTCCCCAGTGACAAAATCAGCAGAAGGAGGGGGGCCACATGGCCCGCTCCCTTTGGAAGAAGTATTTGGCCCCAAAGAGAGGTGGTCCCCAGGCAATGGGGGGAGGGCTCATGCTACCCCTCTATTTATTTTGTAATTCTTATCCTGGGGAGGTGGTTTCCTGGGACACGGTGGGGGTCTGTGGGACTCCCCTATGTTTTTTTAATATGAAGCCCCAGGGAGCTGATGGTCCCCAGAGCCCAGGGGCATGCAGTTCCCCCATATATTTTTTTATTGTTCTCACTGGAAGGTGTGATGCCTGGGACAGGGGGTGGTCTGTGTTCCCCCCTAGGATTTTTTATTATGTAGCCCCGCGGAGGTGGTGGTCCCCAGGGCCCAAGGGGGCCTGTGTGGCCCACCTAAATATATATATTTATTGTTGCCCCTTTCAGGCTCCAAACCCCTTTGGCCATGTGTGACATGGGGTTTGGTGCTTGAAGGAGGTTAACTGCAGGGTCTGGCCATGTGGCAAGCACTGTGGCTAATCCCTGCTGCGCATCATGCATGGCGCGGGGTCGGGTGGTTATAAGGGGTTTTCCATAAGGCCTGGCTGGAGGCCAGGCTCTGCCACCAACTTCCCCATGCACAGCCGAAGTCTGTATGTGGCGCAGGGTTGGGCAGTTATAGGAGGTAGGCTGCGACCAGGCTCTGTGACCAACCTCCACCGCACAGGGCCAAAGGCCACGCACAGCTGTGGTTGGTTTAACATATGGTAATTACAATTATAGAAATTTACTGAAAAACAAAGGTTACAGACACGTTATAGGTAGGAAATAGAATTAGAAAAAACATAGAAATTCACTTAAAAAACAAAGGTTACAGGGATGTTATAGTTAGACTCACATTTTAAACATTCAAAACCATAGAAATTCAGCAGTTATAGTTAGAGTAATTTCAAGTAACTATAGTTCGTACCATAAGGTAACTATAACTAGTGCCCTTGCCATACACTGTTAATGACCCCACATATTTCAATACTCATGACTTTTTTTATAACATTGAGAATAGGAATGTTATATTTGCGGTAAAACTATTGAGGAAAAAACTGTGCATGGCGGAGGCACGAGTTATAGTTACCTTAGGGCACAGACACTCACACATACACAGTCACAGAGCCTCAAAACCACTCACAGGCCCACTTACAGACCCACACAGCCACTCACACTCATATACCCTCTTACACAACCACTCACACACCTGCTCACATGCCCATACAGCCACTCATACACCCACTCACAGACCCATAAAACCACTCACACAGCCACTCACACACTCTCTCACACACCCACTCACACACTCACATACCCACACAGCCACTCATGTACACTCACACACCCAAACAGACTTTCACACACCCACTCACAGACCCACAAAACCACTCACACACCCACAAAGCAACTCAATCGCCTGCTCACACACCAACACATCCACTCCCACAACAACTTATACACCCACACAGCCACTCACACACCTACTCCTAAATCCATATATCCACTCACAAACCCACACAGTCACTCACACGGCGACTCACACACCCACACACATGCAGTGATACACTTATCGAAATTGTGGTAGCATATGTTTGTATTTAATGTGTTGTTGATTTAGTTTTCAGTGTGTTTAGTTTTGAATGGATCCACAGATCCACTGTGGATCATCCCGCAATAAAACCCGCAGACCCCTTACTTGTCTGAGAATTCATGAGGGATAGACAGATCCAGAAATTGAAAAAGAAAAAACGAGAAAAAAAAGACTCATTGCAGAGCATTGATAGAAAGACTACATGTTACTTTACATTATTTTTTTAATGTTGAGTTTTAAAATATATCATAATGGATATGTGACTAAAATGTATTTATGAACTTGTGAAAATGTATATTAGTTCATTAAACTTATGAGTCAAATTGTAGTACAACTTAAATTAACAGAAACTGTGAAATTCACTAAAAACAAACACAGGGTACAGAGATGTTATAGTAGGAAATAGAATTAAGAACACCTTACAGAGACATTAAAGTTAGGTTCTGATTTTACACACACCAAACTATAGAAATTCAGCAGTCATAGTAACCATACTAACTATAATGTACACCCCTGTAATCCACTACTTAAGACCTTACATATTACATCATTCATGAGACGGTCAGTGACGTCACTGAAGCCATCACTGATGACATCTCAAATATTTTTCTTGTACTCATCATATCAGGAGCTTTTACAAGATATAAAGGGTAAATTACAAAATGGAGTAGGGTAGAGAATCCAGTGTTTTGGGTTTGAAGAAGAACCTTATACAATGTTAAAGAATGAAGCATGTGCCCACCAAAATGGCAACTTCAGTGCCTACATTTTAGGAATACTTTGGAGTGTTTCAAACATACTAAGGGAAAATTCTCAGCACTGCAAAATATATTTACTATTTAGAAAATGTATGAGTGTTCACATTACAAAAGAACATTTGACTTACCTTTTTTATTAATCATTGTAATTAACATCTCAACACCAAACAAAACTTCCACCCATGGTCAATTCTTTGAAGTCCCTCGTCCAATCAAGGGATACTTTCAGTTGTTTCCTGTCACCAATATTTTGCGGGAAAAATCTACAATGTAGCCCGACATTCAAGGGGTCCAGGTGAGATGGAAGAGAGGTGAAACTAACCATGGGGAGTTTTTGCTTAAAATATGTAAGGGTCTGATTTACAGATGGGCAATCATTTAAAATCTGCTGATTGCTAGCATATGCGGAAAATTACCACTGCCATGTTCTACTGTTACATTAGTAATAGCACATATGGCAATTCTGCTAGCTGTAATCTTAGTGATTTACAATTTATTGCATCTGCATTTCACATAACGGGAGATCTTTAAATCAGTCTCCTTATGAGCTATTGTGGTGGTGAGTAGGCATGAGCGAAATTTCCGTTACTCTGGTGTAATCTCATGTAATTTCACAAATGTTGTGTTATGCTTGTTATGCAAAATTTCAACATTTACACCATTACTTCATGGGGCATTATCACACCAGGTTTGTGGCAGTATTTTAGTACAGGAGAAAGGGTACATCATGAACGATCAGAACATAAGCAGTTGTTGTTCGCAGCACTTATTTTTTCTGCGCTACTATTATTAACCCAAAATGTGTCCTCACATCCACAACGGACAGGAAGCTGCATTCCACTCTAAAATATAGCACTAAATACTGGTTTCGCATTTCAAGTAATTATGTGTAACTTTTGTAGAATTTCACAGAAATACACAAAAGCAAATTAGCATGTCAGCCATGAGATTGCTGTAGACTTGATGACCTAAAAATATCTGCAATGCTACTAATTTTAACACTAGATTTCCTAATGTGTCCCTGTCTCTTGCTGTAGGTATTTTTGGTGCGGAAGATAAAAGGATCTGATTCTGGACAGCTGTATGCTATGAAGGTTCTCAAGAAAGCCACCTTGAAAGGTAATGGCAAAAATGAGGTTTAGATTTCATATTACTTTTTCTTGTGCATCACCCAAGTCGGTAGCATAGCAAAACTTGAGGGGGCTTCCCTGCAAAGTACATGGAGGACCCCCTCTTTGGACTCATTCAGGAGCTCCCATGCCAGGGTACTTTGCTGAGGGGGCCCCTTGGTGGTTGGTGGCCCCCTGCACTGCGGGGGCTGCAGGGGCCTTTGTTATGCCACTAACCCAAATATCATGATTATTTAAAATGGCCCCTACTGAGGAATGTTCAAGTTGTGGTTTGCTACAATGGAATCACAAATGTGGTCATTTTAGGAAAGGGGGAGCTTCAAAATGTTTGTGACAGATGCAGGGATGTATCCAAATATACTCAGTAAATAAATGTGAAAAACGGACTCCTGAGCACGGATTATGCATTCCGTCATAGAACATCTTCCAGAATTTACCTACAGGTTGCCTTCCAATCCCTGCATTTTCAGTTGACTGACAAAATAGAGAAAGAGTGTTAATGTGAGCTGTGCTCATGAACTGTCACTTCCCTCCTGGCCAGGTACGGTAACAGGTGGTGTGGGGGTAATTATTCAATTCAGTCCTTACTCACTATTTAGTATGTGTTTATCATCATTTCAGGGCAGATTAAATATAATTACAGCACTCACACGTGTGCCACTATTGAGTTTACTACTGATTTCTTTTTTTTAAAAGCTTACCCATTAACCCATCAGAAGAGATGCAAGCCATACCCCTCCGAGTTATTCTTTCATTTAATCAAAGGTGTGTTTTACAGCAGCAGAATAAGTGATGAAAATAGTGTGGTATATTATCATTTAAGTTAGCAATAACCAGACCTAAGGCTTTGATTTTTACACCACTGCCAAAATGTTAAGATCTCACTTGGTTCAGCTAAGTCTTGGTTAGACAATAGGAAGGAGAGTAGAATAACAATTAACATGTCAATTTCAAGTTGAAGAAATTAAGTGAAAATTATTTATGATGATTTAGTGCCATATTTGCAGGAAGCCCAAATCTATGGCAATCTTATCCTCCAGCCACCCAGCAACCAGGCAAAATAAGAGAGACAAGGTTGATCTCCCAATCCACAAATACAAATGTGCCAATCTGGATCTTCACTTGAACCAGTACGGTAGCTCTCTTTTCGTACCTTTAAAAGGAGCTGAAACCTATTGCAAGTGCCCTGTCATCTCACTGAGCAGCTAAACAAAACTACAGCAGGAATCAGTTAATCTGTAGTCCTCACACTCCTCCAGGCAATCATGAGCCTCACAGCCATTTCTGCCCTTCAAAAGGGTTGTAATCCACGAATATCCATACCCACCGTGGAGGAGGATGCTGTCACAAGACCTACTTAGCCTCCAACAAGACCCAGCCAACAAGGGACATACCTGTTTCTCCTTCTAACCAGGAGCCTCCCTGCTATTTCTGCCACTTAGAGAAGTTCAAATGTACTAAAATATTGCTCACTAACCAGCCTTTTGGCAGCCAAGTTGAATGGGAAAAGATTACATTACATTCTTTCCTCTTCGTACTGGCTCAAGAAGCAGCGAGTCGGAAACTTCTCTGCTTCTTGTGCCCTGCAGATGTGCTCAAATCAATTAGAATCTGACAAGTAATACACACCACAGGCAGACAAAAGGTGGGCATGATGTCGCGTGGCATCCCCATGTACCTAGAAGAATCAGATGAAGCTGCCAGTCAGTAGCCTTTTTCCTGATTTTGCTTTCTTTAAATTTTCTTATGGCCCTTTCCGAGCGGGGACTCTTGTATCTCAAACGTTGGGTATAATCATCAAATAACCCTTGCTATTGGTTGTATCAGCCTTTGTTAATTAAGAAGTAAGGGCCAGATGTAGGTCCGTGCCAAATTGCGACTTGCAATTTGCGAGTCAGAAAGGTGTCTCAGACACCTTCTGCGACTCGCTATGGGGTCGCAAAGACCCACCTCATAAATATTTATGAGGTGGGTCGCAGTTTGCAACCCCATAGCGAGTCTAGGCACTCAGGGGGATGGTGGCCTACTGGAGACAGCAGACCACCATGTCTGTGACTGCTTTTCAATAAAGCAGTTTTTTTTTTCTCTTTGCAGCCTGTTTTCCTTAAAAGAAAACGAGCTGCAAATACAAAAAATACCGAAACCTTTTAGTTTAGTTTTTTTTCAGAGTAGGCAGTGGTCCATAGGACCACTGCCTGCTCTGCAAAAATATTTTTGTGAGCATTCACAAAGGGGAAGTGGTCCCATGGGGACCCCTTCCCGTTTGCAAATGAGTTACCATCCACTTCAAGTGGATGGTAACTGCGAGTTGATTTGCGACCGCTTTTGCGGTCACAAATCAACTCTACATAGCGGTGCGACTCGCAAATAGGAAGGGAACACCCCTTCCTATTTGCGAGTCTGAAATACATTTTGCGAGTCGGTACCGACTCGCCAAATGTGTTTCTGCAACTCGTAAGGGCATTTGCGCCTCGCAAACGGCGTTTTTCGCCGTTTGCGAGGCGCAAAAGCCTTCCTACATCTGGCCCCAAATGCCATAAGGAGCTATCATTTACATTAGTAGCCATAACAGTGAGGATCAATTGGGACTTCACACTAAATGACAAAGAAAAGTGGAATGGTTTATTAATGGGATTTATTAACAAATTAATTGAAATCAATCATTAGTTCAGTAAAAAATTACATTTTTGACATTATCATTACAGATTCAATCTAAAAGTCAATATTTCAAACTAAGATGAAATAGTACATTTTTAAGAACTATAAATAGAATGCAGAACTTCACAGAAACTGTGTTCCATACAGGAAAACCCTAATCTAATTTAAATGATGTTGGATGAGTATGGATTTTATTTTGAAGCAGCGTAAGGTAAGTTGTCAGCTTCATAAAAACCCATGAAGTTTTCTGAAGAGACAATAAAAATGCATAGGCATGAAGCATTAGCACTCAGGCAGTGGGGATTAGCAAAGGCTGGAAAGGTATCTATAAGATCTGCCCTATTCTGATCTAGGAACCACGCTATTATAATTCAACAAAACTTTAATTACAACATTTTTCCCATCCTCAATCCCACAAACTAGTCAGCCTTCACCAAACACTGGATGCAGGCAAACTCCTCAGGTTCTCACGTCTTCACAATGCATCATACACAATCATGTACATGGTTTGTTACTTTGAACAAATCTTGTGGTTCAGATAGCTATTCCCACGAGTCACGCTTCCTACCGTTGCCTCTCTTCCTGGTGAGAACCTCACAATTAGTTGCCTAATACATAAGAAACACCTATTCACTAGCTAACAGAAGGCTTCTGCAAAGTTACAGCATCTGCAATGGGAAGTAAGAGAACAACATATTGTGCAAAACAGCAGTTTAAATACAAAAGCAGGCCTCTTAGGCCTAACTTGTAAAGTCAGTATTCAAAATGGCATCAACATTTACGCTAACTTAATTCATTACACTATGTTAACTTGAGTGTTTGCTAATGATGGCTAATTGTGATTGCCTACTAAAAATGTTGTGTTTAATGTGCACGTTATTTAATGTTATAAGTTGTACTTTTTTAAACATGCGTTTAATTAGTAAAGTGAGAAATGTCCTTCTATCTGCCTCTTAATTCATTTGCATCTAGGTGTCCACAACCAGGGGAAATAATGCCTAAAGATAAAGTATTCATCTGAGGGGGACACTTGCTTGGTCCTGTTATAGCAGAGAGCAGAACTCCAACATCTCACATGCCAGTTCAAGTGTCACTAATGTCTTGTCACACACATATACTCCACAATCCCCAAACCCCTATGCACTCAGTTGCCTTCATACCTTTGTAAACGTATTCAAATGACTGACCCCATACTCCATAAACCTCATATACATTCTTCTTACCCCTTTCAAACATCACAAGTAGAACAAAAAGTGTATTTGATATCTGCATTTTATGCTCACCAACACATACTCTGTAGTGTGCCATGCAGGCGATAGATCCACAATGAACAATTGTAACACTTTCTCACTCATAGAGAGATTATTCACTTCCTCTTTAGCACAAATTCTAGATATTTACACACAAAATCAGAGCAGATCAGTAATCAGAGTATCAAAGTAGTCCTCATTAACTCTTAACCTTGTACACTTGCTAACGCGTCCTTCTATGTCAATTTATACACATTAGGACTCGTTTAGGCCGATGAATCTTTTGACCCAGTGGTAAGACACCGTAGAACGAGATAACTGATCAGTATGTCAAGCAATATATCAATGATATTATCAACATATATCACTACAATATATTTCACTTTAGACATTGGTTAAACTGTCAGCGCAACCATGACCTTTCAGTCAGGAATACCCACACCTTTATTGGAGTTTTGTGAATTTTATTCCCTATTGATTACAATCTAATAGCAAGAGTATTAATCTCGAAACCATGAAGCACAGAGCATAGTCACGATATGGCAACTGTGATGAGATTCTGACAATACAAAGATCATTGAACAAGAAAACACTTATGTGAGAGATACACAGATCAGGATGCATAGAACATCATATACGTCTCAGTTCAGCATAGCACAATATCAGTCATTGCGTCAGTCAAGTGAATTCCTAATCTAGCCTCTAATTAGCATTGGCATGTTGGACTTCATGCAAAACAATTTAGAACATAAATTTAGAAAACGTCTGACTAGGGTCACTACCCAAAAATTACAGCAGGTGGTACCTAGAAAGGAAAAGCATTCAGACAAGTCACAATAGCAATTGTCATAATTACCCTCCTCGGAATGAGTCAGCATTCAGGATCAGTCTTCGTCTTCAGGACATCAGTTATATCGCCGTCAGTCTATCTCATCTAATGAACAGGGGACACTTCCCACATAAGGAGGAGAAGTGTAATGGGGCAGTCTATGGATAAGGATGGTTTATTTCAAGTCTCAAATCACCAAACAGAGTGACAGAGTTTCTGGATGCAATCGATATCATTCCCTACCTAGTTCTCTCGAGTCTTCTGTGCCATGGGTTTTTATCCCCTTTTGGCAATACCTTCCCCCAAAATTCTATTGGACAGTCGCTTCACCCCACTATCTTTAACCTATCAAATTATACATTAAGTAATGCACTTGTCACCCTATGATAATTTATAACACTTTGATTGGTCTTCATAATTGACGTTTTTCGTAGGTGGCACATCCGGGGTTACTTCATTCTTTGGCACGTTCTTCAGGTCAAAAGTTCTCTTCTGCATGGTCGAATGTCCTTGGATGTTTTGAAGATTGTTGCAAAAACGTATAAAACGTATACTAAAACAGCTAGCATGCGAGTGAGAAAATTTCTCACTTGCAACATAAAACAAAGAAAAGAACACATGCTGGGTCATGGCCTTTTGCGAGTCAGCACACTGGAATAACAGAAAAATATGCTTTAATATGAGAGCTACACAGCTAAGTTTTTCAGCTCACGCTAACTTAAGACTTATGGATGCTAATAAATGCAATCTTCGTAAATGTTATCATATCTAATTAATGCAAACAATTATTTCTTATATTCGACATTAGTATATGTGTACAATAATTCTCTACTATTATAAGTACGTTAGAACACATTTCAAATGAATAATATTTTATGACTATTAATGCAGCATTGTTAAATATAAGCATTTCACATCTAAAATAGGTAATATTCAGACTACGCTCTCTCACACTCACAGAACATTCCATCTCAGTGAAACTCTTAATGTGCCAGTCCCTCTCCCCCCAACTACCTTCTTCCATAAGATATAGACCAAAGAAACAATTTATAAAGAGGTTTTAACTTATCACTGCTTCCCGAATCCAACTTCGCAAGACTATATTCCTCAATTATGGTTAGCTTGATAGACATTTAAGCTGGGCAGAAACTTTAGTTTGTACATGTATTAATATCAACCAACATTTCACTAACTTAAATCATGCTAAAGGGAGCACTGTCGAATTTGTCACCACACCATCATATCACTGCTACCCCTAATGCAACCAAACAGGGAGGATAGAATCCCCTTCTCCCTAAATCAGACCACCGCCACCTTCTATGGTCAGCTTCAACACATCAAACCACCGTTCTGCTGCTTCAAACACTTTCCCACTGAAACTATTGCACACAACATGATCTGCCTAGCAACTTCTCCTTCAAAAGCAGAGTAATGGACTTCTGCCTTGACACACTGAACTCTACAATAAAGGTCAATGGAGATGGAGAACCTACATTGAATCTCTAGCCTAAATGTTTGTGCAGCAGTAGAATAAATAAATTAATTAAATAGGTAATTGCAAGTGAAAATAATAACTTGATTCAAGAAAAGAAAAGGAGCACCGCTAATTCACCAGGTAACCTTTTAGGAAGTGGCATGTCATCAACCATTTCTTCATAGTCAAAATTAAACATCACATTGAAAAATCCAAAGAACTCACTGCCATATTACCCATGTGCAATGGAGAATTCTGAATTAACCTTGAAGCCATTCTTTATTTAATTTACACCAACATCACCTGTATCATACTTACTATGATTAGGAGAGTATAACATTGTAGCTCCTAGAATCTCTTTCCAGAAAAACGTTCTTTCCCCTCCTCAAGACATAAGTGCATAACTTGTAAGATGTTTATGGTCTGGCTTAACAGCGCAGCTGTTGCCATACAGTTTTGTGACCATCACTAGAGAGGGGCCTTGGCTCCACCCACTAGTTGGGAGCCAGAGCTACATATTTTGATTGGGCAGAAGTTGTGAGCTTCCACAAAAAAGTGCTGGCCCTCCACATATCTGCCTTCATTTGGTTTATTTGTCCAGCTGCCTCAGCTTGACATTCCTGAGGCACACATGTGGCATTTTAATGTTATTAGAGTGACTTCGATAACTAGGTAACTTATGGTGTTTTTCTCTGGCAGCAGCACAGATGGGACGAGGGCAATCGTTAACTCACATGGATGTTTAGGTCTGGCTTGACAGTGCAACTTTCATATGACCTTTTAACCTACACCAATGTTATTTTTCCGTCTTTCCTTCTGCACAAAGACATATCTATTCCCGTGTTAATTACCTGTAATACCTCTCATTGCCATACAACATTCCTCTAAAGCCAAACCAATTGGCATGGCCAATACTTATTACGGATACACCCAAGATATAACATATTCTTTTTTTTGTGAAAGGCAAACTTGGATCACAGTGACTTAACCAATTTTTGTTGATTTTTGGTGCACAAAAGTTATGGAATGCCTATACATATGGATACTAGATGCTGGAAGAAGGGGAATTGGCGTAGGCTTTCTTGTCAGTGATGATGAAGAAGTACAGTATTTTACTAACAATTGACCCCCTTGGCTGCTTGCAAAAAAAGTTCGATCTTTTTGGCTTTTACCTCTTGGGTCAAAGATAATTCAATGTGATGGGAGGGCTAGAGAAGCAGACATTGTGAATTAATCTGGAGACCCGAAGAAGGAAATCAAAGTTGATGCGCTTATTGAAAAAGTCATCGTACAGTATCATGCCAAATGTACTCAGACAACTGTTAGTAGTGCAGCAGGTGTAGTGGCACCTTGGCCCAGAGGCACATGTGGTCTAATGCAACCTAGCAATAGTTAATGTTTTACTCACTAAGCAAGGAATGGATGTCCATTTTCAAGCTTACATTATGGTTCACTGCACTCTGCTGCCCCCCTTAGTTGGGGTGAAGAGCAGCTCCGGTGATGCCCTTCTGTGCTTCCTGAGAACAAAAGTAACCAATTTTTTGGGGGGAACTTCCTTATTAAGTTTTGCCTGCGCAGCCCTTGCACTGTGCTTGTGAAATCTATTGTATTTAATGTAAATCTTAAAAGAGCCTTACATCCCACCCTCGCTTTTCATTGGTTTGTGTGCTTGTTACTTACTTTTCCTCCATTTCTATTGGATGTAGCATACTTCCTGCTGTTTCTCCTGTGTGTGTCTCTTATCAGTTTCCCATCAGCCAAGTATTGTGCTCATCCACTTTGGTGGGACTTCTTTTAAGCATGTCAGCACCCCTGCTATCACAGCAAGATCTATATCCTTGCTTTGAAGCTACTGCGCTGCCCGAGTGCCATGGGCCCAGTGGGCTGTGCTGATGTCAATGAAGACTTTCTGATCCCTGTTCTGCAAGCCAATGTTCCGATCCCAATGTGCGCTCACCAGTCTTCCGGGGCCAAAGCAAGGACCCACTCTAGTGCTCCTTTTGTTTGCAACCCAGGAGCCCCACATCAGAGGTGGGCATTTATTTACATAGCAGCAACAAGTACAAAGTGCTGTGAGTGAAATAACAAGTGGGATTAATCTCTTTCATGTTTTTTTTTCAGTTGTACATAGCGTCAGCTCAACATGAAGGTATTGAAGCACTTAACATGCTCAACATGACCACAAGTTACGCTACACATGGGCACATTCATTTTTTTGTTTCTAGGCATTGGGAGATTAAGCAATTTTTTTCATGCTTAATTTTTCCATTTTAAAAATGCTGCTTTTAAAAGTATGGCAACTGTTTAATTGCTTAAGTAGTAAGGTGCTGCTTCAGTTGCAAATGCGCACTCACTAGTCCCCCGATGCCGAAGCAGGGACCTACTCTAGTGATCCTTCTGTTTGCGACCAGGGAGCGCTGCATCAGAGGCCGGTGCTTATGTACATAGCAGCAGCAAAGACAAAGTGCAGTGAGTAAAATAACAAATGGGATTGAACTCTCTCCCTTGTGTTTTTTTGCAGTTTTACATAGCTTGATCTTGACCTGGAGGTATTGAAGCACTTAACATGCTTACCATAAGCACCAGTTACTTTACACAAGGGCAAATTCATTTTTTTGTTTTTAGGCTATTTTTCCCTACTTAATTTTTCTATTTTTAAATTGCTGATTTTAAAAGTATGGCAACTGCAATTTAATTGCTTAAGCAGTAAAGTGCTGCTTTGAGATGCTGCACAAAAAGGTTTTTGAAAGTGAATTCTCGATTTAGCACCTCTTGATCTTTGAAAACACATTTTTAGGTATCTCTGCAATTTGCCTTTCGGAGGTAATACATTTTGAAAACGTCTGAGTCTCCCATGCATAACAGGAGCTGTGTAAGCATCAGGCAGGAACATAGGGCCATATGTAGCAAAACAAAAAATTGCGACTCGCATTTTGCGAGTTTATGCGACTCGCAAAATGCGAGTCGCAATTTGTAATGCAAGGAAAAAAAACTTTCCGAAATAGCGACTCGCACCCGGACTCGCAACGCAGTGTGCGAGTCCGCAGATTGCGAGGTCGCTTTTTGCGAGTGTGCAAAAAACGAACTCGCAATTAGCGAGTAGGTGTCGCAAATTGCGATTACCTTGAAAATTGCTTACAGGTGCAGCAGAACACTCCAGAAACCACACCAGAACACTCTGGAAACACTTCCTGGCACATGATGATGACATCACAGCCAGGAAGTTTACAAATACACCTGGGAGGAGGGAGGACCACACCCTTTTATAACTGATGAATTTCACACAGGACAAACAGCAGCTGCCATGGAGGGAACCCCAAGAAAGAGGAAGCTCAAATTTTCTGAGAGGGAGCTGGAGGTGCTGACAGAGGAATGCTGTCAGCACTATGATGACTTGTTTGGGAGAGCAGCCCTCAATGTTCCTGAGGCCACAAAAAAACAACTGTGGCAGGACATCCAGGACAAGATCAATTCCCTGGGGGTGAGCCATAGGACCATCAACGACATCAAGAAGAGGTGGTATGACCTCCGCTCCCGGACCAAGGAGAGGGTGGCTGAAAGGCTCCGGGAGATGAGAGGCACAGGAGGGGGACCATCGTCTGTGCCACCACCCACACCCCTGGAAGAAAGGGTGGAAGAAACCTTGGAGCAGGAGGCAGTGTCTGGATTTGGGGACCTGGACACCTCAGAGCCCAGCACATCAACCGGTGAGTACCATGTGATATGCCTGTACCCCTATCAATGCCATACCCCCACCCACCATGTACTCAGGGGCATGCACAACCAAAATAGCTCCATTTCAGGGTAGCAAATGCCAGAATGATGCATTATGGGAAATGTAGTCAAGTAGGCAGTTCATAGGCAAATGTTTATTAGGAAGTGTGCAATAGATAGTAGACACTGACAGTCTGTTCCCCATGTCCCACAGGTCTCCAGCAAGACACCACCAACACTCCAAGCACCCAGGCCCATGAGGACACCCCAGGACCCCCCAGCACCCCCACCTGCACGGTCAGCAGCATCCCTGCAGTAGCCACACCTGCTGCAACAATTCCGCAAGAGGCTGCCCCAGCAACAGGCAGGGAGGAGACAGGTGGAAGCACAGGGCAGCCACCGCTGCGCAGGCGTCGCAGGTCAATACCATCTGGGCTGCAGTCTGCATCCGGGCTACTTCCTCCAACCACCAGTGAGGCACATCTGCTGCGTGGTCAGCGCCTGCAGAACAGAATTTTGGGCAGAATTAGTGGTGTGCTGCACCGCTTTGTGCGCTACATCCATGCCAGCATCCAGCACCTCAACACACGGATGGACATGATCTGCAGTAACACTGGGGACCTTGCCCTTGCCATGAGGAAACTGGCGGGAGGACTACTGGCCCAGGCAGAGGGTGGGCGGCGCAGGGATCGGCAGATCATGCACAGACTGGACAGGATGGCCACATCCATCGGCAGGCTCGCCATGAATACCACAGGCCTGTCTAGGAGGACAGTTGGGCTGCAAGTGGAGATAGGCCATTTCGCTGGGGATGTGGCAAGGGGCCTGGGACGTCTCACCCACATTATCGAACTGATGGAGACACGGGAAATGTCGAGGGCCACAGGGGAAACACCCCAGGACAGTGAGGAGGGCTCAACAGTGAGCAGTGTCTCTGTCACTGACAGCAGGGTGCTCAGGAGTGGCAGGCAGAGCACCACGGAAGCAGCAGGGACCAGCCAGGCTGGCAGGAGGGGCAGAAGGTCTTAGAGATCACCCTGGACCATTAAATGTGGCACATGACGTTAATGTGACACATGCCTGGTTGGCATTTTACTGCCCATGGACAATCTTCACTTGTGAATAGTTTATTTAATACACTAATAAAACAGTTATTTTTTTGCCACTTAACAAATGGAGTTTTTGGTTAATAGGTGAGTATGGTTGGAGTTGACACGTACCGTCCAAAATATTGTGTTGCAATGTGTTCCCGTCTCAGTCTGCCTTGATTTGCCAAACTCCTATCCCCATGATGGCGATGTGGTTGTTCTTGCTCTTCATCATCAGGATCTGGGTCTGCGGGGGTGAGAGTTAGCCCACGTCGGGTGGCTATGTTGTGGAGGATGGCGCATGCGACCACAATTTTAAATGCGGTAATGGGGGTGTATTGGAGGGCACCTCCACTGCGGTGGAGGCATCTGAATCTTGCCTTCAGGAGTCCGAAGGTGCGCTCAATGAGGTTCCTGGTCCTCTTATGTGCACTGTTGTATTGCCTCTCTGAATCATTGCTGGGTGTTAAAAACGGAGTCATGATCCAAGGCCTGAGAGCATATGCACTGTCACCTGTTGGGCACAAAAGTACACTGTTAGGAAGTCCAGATTGTCGTGCACAGTGACCTGTGTGTATGTCTGCAAGTGTCTGTGGCTCTACCTAGGAGGTAACCGTCTCCGAATTCCCCACGTTCCAGGCGTTGATGTATCCCACTATGCCTAAAAATGTATGAGTCATGGGTACTGCCTGGAAACTTAGCTACAATGTCAGTGATGACATAATGGGCGTCACAAACAACCTGAATATTGAGTGAGTGGGTACACTTTCTGTTGCGGAAAATGTGTTCTAGATTAGCAGGGGGGCATATTTGAATGTGTGTCTCATCTACACACCCTATGACATGGGGAAAGTGGGCAATGCGGTAAAAGTCCAGCTTGGTGCTGTTCATTTCTGCCTCATTCCTTGGTAAGTATATGAAGTGGGACATGTGCGTGACTAAGGCATCTAGGAAGGCCCTGAGGAACCTTGACACTGCACTTTGGGATACCCCACCTGCCACAGCAATGACCCCCTGATAGCTCCCTGAGGCCAAGAGGTGCAGTGAGCATAGCACTTGCACATGCGTAGGGATGGCGCAGCCACGCAGAGTTTGGTGCTCTAGCTGTGGTTTGAGTAAATCTATTAATTCTAGGATGGCTGCGCTGCTAAGGCGGTATTTGTCATAGATCTCATCCTCAGTTTGCTGAAAAAGAGTCTGCCTTGTTCTATATATCTTCTCCTGTCTGTGGCCCCTCCTCCTCCTCTGCTGGGCTGCGTGGACTCTCCTTCTCACTGCTATCAGGTATATCTCCGCCATCTTGTGTAACCCAGATGCCTTCTGGGTCTCCTTTTATACTTTGGTAATGGTTACCACCTGCTCTGAGTTAGTGGTAAATGGGACATGCAAAATGGCCTTTTTGCGACTAGTCGCAATTTGCGAGTTGCAATTGCATAAGGTTTGCGACTCGCAAATTGCGACTTGGTATTTGCGGGTCGCAAAATGGGGTCGCAACAGATGCGACTCGCAAACGGGTCCCATCGCTTTTTGCGAGTCGGAAATGGGCTTTTTGCATCCCATTTCCGATTTTGCACTGTCGCAAATTGCGATTCTGCCCGTTTGCGAGTCGCAAACCTTTGCTACATCTGGCCCATAGTGATCTCTAATTCTAGTCTGTTTGCACCCCAGGCAGTATGAGCTCTGACTTTGCAGTCCACTTCAGATGGGACTAATGTGTGATCAGTAAACGGGGATGTGTCAAGAAGGTTTAAGGTTGTCCCTGAAATGTTACCTTTTTTTTCTGCACATTGTAGATGGATTTACCATATTTTTTGTTCCTTGTTACATAAAGATAATTTATTTCCTATTTTCTTTCCGCTGTTCATTGTTTATTATAAGTACAACATTCTGGCCCTTGAGACATAGTTGCAGGATTTTACAGTCAGATGTTCCGGTTGCATTTGTATTTCATTACCGCATAATTTTTTACTAACTGTTGGAAAATGGGTTATTGGTAGGGCAGGTAGGTACCTACACCTAGCAACAAGCCACTAACCTCCACATAGGTACAGTTAGGTCTCAGTAAATTATTCCCAGCTCAACCCTTGGTAGCTTGGCAACGAGCGTCAAGGCTTAACTTAGGAGACAAAGTGTAAAGCATTCAAATATCACAAAACAGTAATTAAATAAAACACAGGAAACAGTTTAAAAATCCAAAACCAATTTATAAAAATAGCTTATATTTTTATCTTTAAAATGACACAAAAACGATTAAAATCGGTTCAGGGGAACCGGAGATATGAATTTTTAAAGTATTATTATTTTCTAGCGCTTAGAAACAAAAAGCGCCAATCGGGTCATCTGGTTGCACCAGGACCGGGGCAAAGTCAAACTTTCAGGCCGACCGCGATGGAGCCCTGCTCGGCTACAAGTCGCGGGAGGCCTCGGTTAAAAAGTTACCTTCTGACTTAGTCTCTTTTTTGATGTTTTTCTTCCCCGGGACGAACCTGCCAGTTGAATCCGACCTCCTGGAGCCCTTGTCCGGATACGCGAAGTCGGTTTCCTCGGTGGTGATTTTTACCTTCGGACTTAGTAATTTTTTCGAGATGAAAATCCTTCGACCGGGGTAAACCTGGATCTCGATCCGACGTCCCTGGAGCCCTTCTCGGATACGATGGCTGTGAGGTCCCGGTCAACTTTTTACGTTCTGACTTAGTCTCTTTTTTGGATGTTTTTCTTTACCGGGACGAACCACGAAGTCAGGCCGGGTCGCGGTTGAGGCAAGCCGGCTAGAATTTCCGCGTCGGGTCGGTCACTTTATGGAGCTTTTTTTTAAAAATTCTCCAATCTTTTCCAAACTTCTGGGGCTTCACCCAGATGTTCTTTCAAGGTTCTTTTGGGGTCCACAGCTCACCCCAAGGGTCCAGAAGTTCTGTGATGGTCCTTGGGAAGTGCGGACTTCAACTCCCAGAATGCACCTGGCGCAAACTCCTTTTTGGCCACTGGACAGTGGTCAGCTGGTCACTTTTTCAGGAGTTGGTGCAGGGGACTCTGGATAGCAATTTTTCACCTGTAGCAAACAGGGAGTCCCTCCTTGAACCAGTTGAAGCCAGGCAAAGTCCTTCTTGTGGTGAAGCCCAAGTGTGCAGCTGGTGCAGTCTTTCTGAGTGCAGGGTCCAGGTGCAGGCCAGGGGTCCAGCAGGGCAGTCCTTCTTCTTCTTTAGTTCCTTTCTTGTTGAATTCTGGAGGGGATCTGAGGTGTGGGTGCAGGTCTGCCAGTTTTATCCTTGCTTCTGGGTGAAAAGCAGGGGGGCCCTGGTTCTCCAATCAGGAACAGGGTCGTCCCCCTGTGATGACCACTTCCTGGGAAGTGTGGCAAAAATCCATCCCAGAAGGCAACAGTCTCCAAAAATCCAACATGGATGAATCTGATTTTTGGAGGTTACATCTGGCTGAGCCCACCCACTGGTGTGGCTAAAAATCATAAACACACCCCTCTCCTGCCCTCTCCTAATCTAATCAAGGGGGCACCTAATTGTCTGGGGTTGCAGGATGTGGGGGTGTTGTTGGGTGCTGCAAATGTCCTTCTCTGCCTTTGAAGACCAGTTTGGCAGCCCTCCCCCTTCCTGCCTCACCATCTGCTGAGGGGAGATTCTCTCCCCCAAGCACATTCCTTTGTGTGAAGCCTGGCCACTTCACACCTCATCAAGGCAGCCTGGCAGAAGCTGCTGCAGGCTGGCCAATCAGAGCACAGCAGCAAAAACAATGCAGAGCTGAAATTGGCAACTTTTTAGGTAAAGTCTAAACTTTTTACCTGAACAAGTTATATTAAATCCAACAACTGGAAGTTGTGGGATTTATTACAACAATTAATTTGATACCAAATTCTTGGTATGTAACATTTAAGGAGACTTTAAAATTTAAAATAAAGTCTGCCCATTCTAGCCTATGAAGGCCATTTACTTCAATGAGGGAAAAACGAATTTGGCTGTTTTTACCTCACCAGGGCTTATAAATCTATTGTTATAAAGTCCCTGCTTATAGTTACATGGCACCCAGCCCTAGGGGCACATAGGGCACACCTTAGGGGTGACTTATATGTAAAAATAAGGTAGTTTAAGACTTTGGAAGTACCTTTAATTCCAAAGTCGAATTTGCATATAACTTTAATTTAAAAGCAGCCAGCAAGGCAGGCTTGCTTTTAAAATGACACTGGGCACCTCAGCAGTGCACCTAGGTGTGCACCACCTATGCTGTGGTCCCTAAACCTACATGCCCTACCATATACTAGGGACTTATAGGTAGGTTAACTTAGCCAATTATAATTAGCCTAATTTGCATATTGATTTTACACAGAGCACAGGCCCTGGGACTGGTTAGCAGTACCCAGGGCACCATCAAAGTCAGGAAAACACCAGCAAAAAGAGGAAAATGGGGGCAAAAAGTTATGGGGCCTCTGCAATCAGCCCTGTTTTCTCACACTAACTCCCAGCGAGCCTTTTTGCAGCAGGCATTTGATGTTCCACCAGCATTATTCCTCCATGTTTTAGAAGCTTGTGTCCCCACTTCCCTCTGTGCCCTCGGCCTTTCGGCTTGCCTGTGAGTTTGTGCTGGTAATAATCACACCATTATCTGCCTCCTTCCGTGGCTGTTCATCACTTACTGGAAGTCTGATGAGCCGCCTCTGGAAAGCACCGGTATTCCCCCAGCTTTTTATGCTGCAGGGGCTGATGTGCCCCGTTTACCGAAGAAGAAATTATCCTACCTCTCAACAAACCTCGATCATCTTCACATTGTCTTATGTGCGGTGTTTGACTGGTCTCGGAGATTTGCTGTTGTGTTGGAGTGTGTACAGGGGTGTTGCTTCAGTAGGTGCAGCAAGTACAGTGGAACCAGGGCACAAGGCCAGGGGGACCACTGAACGCTCATTTTCAAGGAGTACTATCCAGCCGCACAGCAGGAACACACATATTATGTATTACCTACTTCTCTGAACACGTTCTAACTAAAAATTGCTTACTTGTTTTATTTACTTTTGCACATGCAATGCCAATCCATGTGTCTGTAGTCTCTCCCCTTCAGCCCTGCACTCCTCCTGTCTCGTGTTTCCTGCTCCCCTTACTCTCCGCAGTCCATTGTGTTTTGGCACATCACCCCCCCCCCAGCCCTCCCCGCAGCAATCTATTCTTTTACAGTCAGTTTAACTGAGTTTCAGTAACTTATATTGTACAACTGCGCCTCAAGCTACAACTTACAACAAAAAACTGCTTATTATTAGTCATATAGACTAAATCGATTGCATTTACCAGTGCTCGTTAGCTCCATGATAGGTGAACCAGTTAATTCCTGTTATATTATCCCAATATAAATGTAATAATCTTTCTATATTCTTTCTAGTATAGCTCGGATGTAGAAGAAGCAGTGTAGTCATACTGCTGCAGCACAAAGTAGTAGAATCTCATGGGCAGAAGAGTAATGCAGTTGTTTTGAATTTGGACATTTGAGCTATAAGAACACCTTTCCCCTAAACCAAGATATCTAACCAATGAGAACGCGTCCAAACCTTGATATATTACTTACAAGGGGACTCGTTTTAGGCCAATGAATCTTTTGACCATGTCTGGGGACTTCCCAGAACGAAATACCTGTCTAGCATTTCAATCAATAGATCAATAACCTAATCAATATTCACAATAACTAATCAATCAAACTAATCAATAACATTTAACAAGAATGAAACACACCATGACATTTCAGCAATGAATAACCACACAAATCTAGTAAGATTTAGGATATTTATTCCCTATTAGTTACACTCTAGTATCATATTTATTAGTCGCAATATCAATAAACACATCAATACTACTATTATTTGGCAACTCAAATAAGACTTTATCAAAGCATAGGTCATGAACATTAGAACAAAGCACGATGTCAAAATGAATCAACTTTAGCAGAGTATCATTAGTACATTATTCAACAAAGCAAGGATTCAGTCATTTGTCTATTTGCACCCGACATTAGTGAGCTCCTTAACTAACCTCTAATTAGCATCGGCATGTTGGGCTTCATGCAAAACAATTTTAGCAACATGAATTTGGAAAACATCTAACTATGGTCTCTATCAAAAGAGCAGTTGGTACCTAGAAAGAAAAGGCAAACAGACAATTACAATATATCATCAAATAGTTACCCATCCAAATGGGGCAGCATATAGTTTCAGTCTTCGTCCTCAGGACATCAGTCGATTCGCCATCAGCCAGGATAAGCAGGTAAGACTCAGCAAGGTATAGCAAAAGGCTCTTTCCTCATAAGGAGGAGAAGTGCATATCAGGCGGGGAGGGGGTAAGACGAGGATGGTTTAAAGTATGAGGCAAAGTCTCTCAGAAGGGCAAGGTATGGCAAAGTAATAGGTTGGTGGAATGTCCGATAATGGCTGATTTCTCCTTGTGTCACACCGTTATATTAAAGTTGTTGATAACGCGTTCTTTTATGTTATTTTATTACACATTAGGACTTGTTTTAGGTCAATGAATCTTGTGACCCAGTGGAGAGACACCGTAGGACGAGATAACTGATCAATATATC
Source organism: Pleurodeles waltl (assembly GCF_031143425.1). NCBI lineage: Eukaryota > Metazoa > Chordata > Amphibia > Caudata > Salamandridae > Pleurodeles > Pleurodeles waltl. Next base: position 628,567,673 of record NC_090444.1, on the reverse strand, counting down.
AAGCAATATATCAATAATGTCATCAATGTTTACCACCACAATGCACTTTACTTTGGTTAAAGACATTCATCAATTTGTCGACGCAACCATGGCCTTTCAGCCATGAATAACCTCACCTTTTAATAGAATTTTATGAATTTTATTCCCTATTAATTACAATCTATAAGCAAAAGAGTTAATCTCAATACCAAAAAGCATAATAGCATAGTCACGATATGGCAACTGTGAAAAGATTTTATTAATGCAAAAATCACAAACATCAGAAAATAGCATGGCGTAAACATAGATCAAAATACAGCCAATGTCATATACAATGTCAATTCAGCATAGCGCGATGTCAGTCATTTGTCTATTTGCGTCAGTCTAAATGAACTCCTATCCTAACCACTGATTAGCATTAGCATGTTGGGCTTCATGCAAAACAATTTAGAACACCAATTTGGAAAACTTCTAGCTATGGTCTCTATCAAAATGAGCAGTTGGTACCTAGAAAGGAAAAGCAAATAGACAAATTACAGATTGCATCGTCATTAACCCTCTATGGATTAGGTCAGCACACAGGATCAGTCTTCGTCTTCAGGACATCAGTCAAAACGCCATCAGTCTAAACTCGACTAAGGGACATAGAAACACTTCCCTCGTAAGGAGGAGAAGCGTAAAGAGGGCAGTCTATGGGTGAAGATGGTTTTAATAAGTCTCAAAGTCACCAAACAGCCTTAAGGTGGTCACCCCCAACTTTATGCCTTCCTCCTTCCACTTTTTGACACTGTTTTTTCTGGTATTAGGACTCTGTGCACTTTACCACTGCTAACCAGTGCTAAAGTGCATATGCTCTCTCCCTTAAAAACATGGTGACATTGGGTCATACCCAATTGGCATATTGAATTTATTTGTAAGTCCCTAGTAAAGTGCACTTCACGTGCCCAGGGCTTGTTAATTACATGCTTCTAGTGGGCCTGCAGCACTGATAGTGCCACCCACATAAGTAGCCCCTTAACCATGTCTCAGGTCTGCCATTCCAAGGCAGTTGTTGCTGACACTTCGACTTGGCATTTGAAATTACTTGCCAAGCCTTAAACTCCCCTTTTTTTACATATAAGTCAGCCCTAAGGTGGGCCCTAGGTAACCCATAGGGCAGGGTGCTGTGTAGGTAAAAGTCAGGACATATACCTGTGTGTTTTATATGTTCTAGTAGTGGAAAATGCCTAAATTCGTTTTCCACTGCTGTGAGGCCCGTTCCTCTCATAGGCCCACATTAGGGCTACCTTCATATATTGTTTAAGTGTTAGATTCTGATCAGCAAGGGGTAGACAGGTCATATTTAGTATGGCCAAAATGGTAATACAAAATCCTGTGGACTGGTGAGGTTTGAGTTTATATTACTATATTAGAAATGCCACTTTTAGAAAATGAGTATTTCTCTGAACTTAAAATCCTTCTGTGTCTTACAGCCTGTCTCCAATCCACATCTGGGCTGGTTGACAGCTCCCTTGTGCATCTCACCCAGACAACCACAAACACAGGATGCTCAGTCACACCTGCATGCATCTACATACTGAATGGGTCTTCCTGAGCTGGAAGGGTGGAGGGCCTGACACTTACATTTCAAAGGACAGTGGCCTTCCCTCACACAGTGGACTGCCAAACCCCCTACTGGGACCCTGGCAGACAGGGTTGTAAGGGGACCTTGTGCACTTCAAAACCCCACTTTGAAGTCTCCCCCACTTCAAAGGCGCTTTTGGGTATATAATCTGGGCCCCTAACCCTACCAACTCAGACACTTCTTGGGACAGACACTCTGCACCAGAACCTGCAACCTGCTAAGAGAAGCTGCCTGGATGCCCAAAGGTCTCACCTGGACTGCTTTGCTCTAAAGGACTGCTGCCTTGCTGTTGCCCGGCTGCCTTACTGGCCTCTGGCTCTGCTGAGATGTACTCTCCAAGGGCTTGGATTGAGCTTGCCTCCTGTTTCCTGAAGACTCAGGACCAAAAAGACTTCAACTCTGCAAAGAAACTCTATGTGTGGCAAATATTGATGCACAGCCTGCCTGAATCGATGCACAACCTGTCCAGTGGTGACAAAATCACTGCATCGCCTAACCAGATCAACACAGCCCAGCTTCCCAAGTGGAGATCAATGCAGCGCCAGCGTTGCGACCAGAACTTCGATGCATAGCCCACCGGATCGATGCGTCAATGAGCCGGAACTAAGCAGCCTGACTTCCTGCTAGAGAAATCAACGCAGCGCCAGCTCTGCGACAGAAACTCTGCTGCATCACCCACCGGATCGATGCAACAGCTGTGACTTAATCCCACACACCCAGGATTTCCACGCATCATCCCTGGGCATCAAAAGGCCTCGCATCACAGAGAGGATTCAAGTCTGCATGCCGGAATTCAACGCTAAGCCCATGTTGCATTGAAATGAACTGAAGCATCGTCTGAGTGCAACCAGAAATCTGATGCACACCTAACCTTTTTTACACGCATCTCCTCCTCTGCACTCTTCGTGCATGTAATTTTGACGCAAACCAGGTACTTTGTGCTTGCAAGAGACAATTGTGACTTTTAGGAACTAAAGACTCTTCTTATCATTAGAAAAGTGATATTTCAACTTGTGATTATCAAAGCTTGATCATTTTGACCTTAATCTAATCAGATAAAAATCAAATACTTGACACATTGCCTTCTTGGTTAAGCCTGACTGCCCAGTGCTAAGCTGCCAGAGGGTGGGCACAGGATAATTTGGATTGTGTGTGACTTACCCTGACTAGGATTGTGATCCCTGTTTGGAGATGGGTGTATACCTCTGCCAACTAAAGACTCCATTTCCTACAACCGGTAAATCAACTGTCCGATTTAAAAACAGAAGACAGACGGATTCACAAAAATAACATCAGTAGACTTACACCTGCACTCGTTGCAGATATATGACTTGCCTTCTCAGAAACATTTCCAGAAGTATGTTTGAAAAGCTGTGCCATTCCTACCTTTCAGCATTTCCTCAATATGCGATTGTATGCATGGTACAGTTCCACATGGGGAAAACCATCATTTCTGTGCAATTACATATTTTTTTCTTTTTATTTTACCTACAGGGGAAAAATATGTTTTTTCCTGAGGAGAGACTTGTTGTGGTGTGACTTTAACTGTGATGTACCTAATGGATTATTGGGTACATCACAGAGAATGTCTGCAACCAGGCAACAAGGGGAGTTGGAAGAAGGCAGCAGGGGGAGAAGGAGCAGCCTCTGTTGTGGCTCTGTTGTGGTGGCTATTTTTGACAAACTTGAAGTTTAATAAAAATGCCTGGAACATGAACTGAGCATTGTGCAGTTTCTTAACAAGTTGGCGACGAGGGGAAACCAACTACATCAGAACAAAGGACCCAGCTTTGTGAATCTTTAATTGCATTCCGCGCATCAAACAGTGAGTTGAAATTATTTTTGACAAAGCATTAAAACAGTAAAAAGACTGTCAAAGCCATAAGAATAGAAAAGGGACAACAAGGAATTACATGTACCAGTGGGTACAAAACAAATTTAAAAGGAAACAGTCAAAAGACTGCCAAACCAAAGGAACATAAAGGGACATCAGAGAATTACATGTACCAGCGGGTACAAAACAATTAGAATAAAAAAGAAGAACCTTTCACAGCCACCATGTTAGAAATTGGGTTTCTGGTTGGCTAGGGTATGCCCCTAAGCTAAGCAGAACCCACCCACTCTAGTCAGGGCAAGGGAGTTACACGTCCAAGATAACCTCTGCTCACCCCCTAGGTAGCTTGGCACAAGCAGTCAGGCCTAACCCGGAAGCAATGTGTAAAGTGTTTGCACAACACACACAACACACGTGATGCAAAATGTACACCACAAAGTAAACACAACACTGAGCTTATGTAAAAATAAGCTGTATTGCACAAAACATAATTAGACCAACATTACACATTAGTAATACCCTGCTACCTTCGCAGTTGTCAGAACGTTACACAAGTTACTATTACTCTGCAAGAATACGCAGTTGTCACATTAGAACACGTAAGTACTCAGGATTCTGCAACATAAGCAGTAGTCATGAATTACAGTAAGAATTCTATGCACTTGTCATGAATACCTCATAAATACCCATAAAAGGAACATTAGCGAACATATCACAAGTCATAAAAATATATATCAGTATGTCTTGCCCATAAAAGGAACATCAGCACATATATGTAATGGCGGGAAAGCAGGTAGGAAACCTATAAACCTCCCAAGGTCTATACTAGGCTCCTGGAGCCACTACTTCCTAGAAAGTACCTGGTGTCCTGAAGGAGAGGCACTCCCTGTGCCTAAAGGAGGAGCATAGGAGGCCCCAAGCACTTCTGTGCGCACAACGGGGGCCACGCGGTGCTCCTGGGGGAGAGGGGTGGTCGGCACACTCTTCTTTTCATAAACGGGACACCTCTGGGGGCTCACAATCGTGGTGGGGCCTGCCTTGGCCAAACAAGTAGGGGCGAGAGGAAGTGGGCCTCCCCTGAGGTCTCCTTTCCCTGTTTTACAAAAACCAAAATGCCTGTTTTTTAAGAAAAAGGAGTGTCCTACTCCTAGGGCAGAGATTGGGGAAAGGGGGAGCTCCCCGCACCTTCCCCTGAGTCCTGCAGTGAAGCTTTTAAAGCTCTGACCCCTCCTGGGGCCCGAGAAGACACTCGCCCGCACCCAATGTGGTGGCCGAGTGTATGCGAAAGATCCCGCAATGAAGATTTAGTGGCAAGTTGGAGGTGGCGGGTGCCTCGGGGCCGCTCCCACGAGTGGACCTTGCCAAGGGGGTGCCGACAGGAGCACGCTTGCTCCGCTTTGCTACTTCAAGTGCCCCGGGGGCACTGGAAAGAGCGCGGTCCTCGCGCTGAATGTAAAATAGACGCCCAGGTTGCGGCGGTGATTTGGGGGCAATTAAGAGAGCGCTTTTCAAAACACTACAGCCAAATCTGCAGCCCGGCCTGTGGTGGTGATTTTCTCCAGTCAGAAAAGCACGCTTTTGGAAAAGCACTTTTATGGTCACACAGGAGCGCTCCCAAAGCTCTAGGCAGCAACAGCAGCACTCCTCGTGCTGGAAGAAATGTACAGAGGTCAGGTGCCACAGCACCCTTCCTCTGGAGACAATTGATGAAGAAGGGGGCGCAGGGCTGGAGAACCCAGCAGCAGGTCAGCAGTACAAGGAGGAGCAAGCAGTGGCAGTTCCTCCTTGTGACCAGGCAGGTCACAGGTCAGCACAGCAGCAGCAGTCCAAGGTGGTCCTGGTGAGTCCTTTCAACAGCGTCCTGTCTAGCTCCAGGTAAGGTTCCTGGAGTTCCCAGAATGTCAAAAATTATGTCAAATGATGTCTAAATTGTGGGGAAAATCCCCCTGTTCTAATAATAGGTTTTCAGTGTGTTTTACAATGGGGAGGAGAGGGGGTTCCAACCAGTTACAACTGGTTCTGGACTGCCCTTTCTCTCCTCCAGCACAGGCTGCAAACATCAGTGGGGGGTAAGCGTCCCTATTGTGCGAGGCCAGGGCACAGCCTTTACAAATGCAGGTGTGCCCCGCCTCTCCCTTCTCCCAGCCCAGGAAGGCTTTACAATATGTAGATGCACCTCTGTGACACCTCCACCCTCCCTGTGTTCAGGCTGTCTGAAAAGTATGCACAAAGCCCCAACTGTCAGTCTGCCCAAACGTGGATTGGAGGCAAGCTGCAAAAAAATACACCCACACCAGTAAGCAGCATTTCTCATCACTATCACAACCATACCAAACATGCGTATGCTACCCCTCATAAATCAGACGATACCCCTTACATATAAGGCAGGGTATTTCCAATGCAATCCTATGAGAAGGCAACACTCATAGCAGTGAGACACCATGTTAGGCTGTTTGTCACTACCGGGACAGGCCATGCAACATGGCACATGTCCTGCCTTCTACATACATGGCACACTGCCCAAAGGGCTTGCTAGGGCGTACCTTAGGGTTGACTTACATGTAGTAAAAGGGGACTTCTGGGCCTGGCAGGTAAATGTAGATGTCATGTCCCTATGGTAGAAAACTGCGCACATAGGCCCTGTGCTAGCAGGCCTGACATAGGTTTGACAGGCCACTTCAGTGGGTGGGGCAAGCAGTGCTGCAGGCCCACTAGTAGCATTTAGTTTACAGGCCCTGAGTTTAGGGATACCACCTTACAAGGGACTTATAGGTAAATTAAATATGCCAGTTAGGTATAAGCCAATCATACAAATTTTACAAGGGAGATCACATGCACTTTAGCACTGGTTAGCAGTGACAAAGTGCTCAGAGTCAAAACATCAGCCAACAAAGGTCAGAAAAATAAGGAGGCAAAAGTCTGGGGAATGCCCCTGTAAAAGGGCCAGGTCTAACACACCACAACAGGATAAAATAATTTACTGCCACCATTCATTTTAAATGTTTAAATATTAGTAATTTTGTTTGAATAGTAGCAATGGCAGCAGGACGCATGTTACCACCTCCGCAGTTCCTGTCTGATGCAGGGGAACTGATCTTACCATGGAAGAGATGGAGGAAAATGCTAGACTCTTATAGCAATAGGTGGAGAGAAATTCTCTCCAGCAAGGAAACAAGGAGTCCTCCTACACAATTTAGGAATTGAAGGTCCTAATATTTATGAAAGCCTTGATGAACCTCGTGATACTTTTGAGATCTCTATGATGGTGTTGGAAAAACATTTTGGCCCAAAAATAAATGTAGTAATGGAACGACATAAGTTCTTCTCAAGAATTCAAGGGAAGATAGAGAAAGTGGGAAACTACATAGCATATTTAAAAAGCTTGGCATGCACATGTGACTTTGGAGAACTCACTGACTCGTTGATAATAGATCAAATGGTGCATTGCACTAACAGCCCACGAGTACAGGAGAAGCTACTAGCGAAGAACCGAACTTTGAAGGAAGCAGTGGATATCGTTGAAGGGATAGAACACACCACTGGTTGGGTTCGAGCGATGCGTGAGAAACCCCTTGGTGCTAATGTAGCTGAAGTGAACATGACCAGTGTAGTAGAGGTTGAGTATGATGTTACCAGTCAAGTGGAGATGCTAAGCATCAGGAACACACAGAGTAAGGACTGAATGATAGGAAAGGCAACTAAAGACTGGCAAGACAATTACAAAACCAAGTGCTACAGATGTGGTAATCCAACTCATTTTTTTAATAGCCCTGCATGTGTTAAAGTTTGCAGGAGTCTCAAGATTAGTAATGTCGATTTACAGGATGTGCATCAACACGTCGTTTTATGCATATCGCAGGATAATGCCAATGAAATCCGGAGAAATGATGTGGATGTGGGTCATATAAAAATGCCAGAATGCCAGATTACTATTGATGGCAAGGAAGTCACAGTTCTTGCAAATTCAGGTTCACCATATACATTGGTGGGAGATAAGAATTGGGAGCGCATCTTTGGGAAATTGGATATACAATTAGAAAAACATGACCTTAATCCAGGAGGCTATGGAGGAACCAAGAATGACCTCATTGGATACACCTTTATGAGGATCCATTTCAAGGGATGAGAGACAGTAGGGAAAGTCTATGTGGCTAAAAGAGGTAACAACCTGTTGGGTTGGCGCCACCAAAAATGTTTGGGTATCATATTGAATCCGAATGCCACTGATCAAGTCATGTTAGCAGGAAATGTAGGTGATGGAGAGGATGTAATCAGAGAGTTCCCTGATGTGTTTACGGATCGACTTGGAGTGCTCAAGAATTCCGAGCACAAGGTAATCCTCAAGAGTAATGCTACACCTGTTGTTCATAAAGTGAGGAAGGTACCGAACCTCATCTTGAGTTTATTGGAACAGGAATTAGACAGACTCAAAGGGATGGATGTCATTGAGAAAATTGAATCTTCAGAATGGTTGTCCTTAGTGGTTTTGGTACCAAACAATAATGGCACTAATATCAGGATGTGTGTTGACCTGAGAGATTTGAACCAACGTATATGGATGGATTGACAGCCTGTACCCAACATAGCTGAGACATTATCCATGCTTAAGGGAGCTAAACGTTTCAGTGTGATGGATCTGTCAGCAGCCTACCACCAAGGGAGGTCGCACAAGGGCTCCAAACATCTCACATCATTTGTGACATAACTTGGAGCATTCAGATTCAAAAGGTTGCTGTTTGGGTTAGCATTGACAGCAGCTTGTTGATAGAGATTGATGAAGAAGGTTCTGGAAGGGTTTCGAAATGTGTTGTTTTTTCAAGATGATATTCTCATTTATGGTGAAAATGAATTGACTCATAATATAACATTAAAAGAAGTTTTAGAGAGACATATGATATCTGGGGAGGGCATTAAACACAAGATGAGTCTAACTGAATCACTTGTCAAGGTGCCCGCTCCTGTTGACAAGGATGGCGTTCGATCCTTTTTAGGTCTAGTAGAATACTTTTTGAACTTTGTTCAAGGTTTTGCTAGTATAGTTATGCCAATATGGATGTTACTCAAGAAAGGGAGCAAGTTTGTATGGTCTGATGAGTGTGAGAAGGCATTTGTATGTGTCAAGAACATCGTAGGCAAATGCCAAATTTGAACCATTTTGATGTAACTAAAAGAACCATTCTAACCACTGATGCAAGTCTCAAAGGGTTAGGTGCAGTTTTGAGCCAGGTAGACAATGGGGAAGGTGATTGCGTTTGCCTCTCTTTCTCTGAAAGGAGCGGAAGCGAAGTATTCCATCATTGAACAAGAAGCACTTGCTTGTGTGTGGGCCATTCATCATTTTAAGTTCTTTTTGTGGGGCCTACCTTTTACACTAAGGTCAGATCATAAGCCATTAGTGCAAATTTTCACATGTAAGGGGTCGGACAAGGCCACTCCCAGAATTAAAAGATGGTTGGAGAGTGTGCTGGAGTTTAACTTCAAGATTGAATACTTACCCGGACTGAGGAATGCCACTGCGGACCATTTGTCTAGATTACCTGTTGAAGGAGATGACTCAATGGAGCAGAGTGCTTCGGTGTTGTGGGTGATGAAGTCAGTTTTATCTCAGGAGGAGTGGTGTCGAGCGAATGAGAGGGATGCTGTTTTAGCAGATGTAAAGTGCATGATAGTGAATGGATGGCCTGATTGGAAGGATTTGAATATGGAAGTACAAAAGTGTTGGGGAGTGAGAGATGAATTAAGCATTTTGGATGATCAAGTGTTTAAAGGTGGCCATGTGGTTCCACCAGAAGGGTTGAGAGATAAAATAATGAATCTCGCACATGAAGGACATTTAGGCAGGAATCTTACTAAAACCAGATTACGAGAAAAACATTGGTAGCCTGGGCTTGACAAGGAAACAGAAAATGTAGTGAGAGATTGTTGTTTGTGTGCCAACAGTGATAAAACCAAAGTGGTGAGAGTAGCACCTTTATCTCCCACGGAAGTGCCTGAGGAACCTTGGTCCAAACTTGGATTGGATTTAGTGGGGCCTTTCAATTTGCTACGGCAGAATGAGAGATATGTATTGGTTCGGGTGGACTATAAGTCTAAGTGGGTGTACGCTTGTTGTGTTGGATCAATTACTACTAAGACTGTGATAGAGTTCTTGAAGGATGTGTTCCTTTTCAAGGGTATTCCCAAAGTGATTGTTACAGATGATGGGTGCAATTTGTTTCTGATTAAATGAAAACACTTTTGATGGATTTGTCAATTGAACATCAGCGTACAGCACTTAATGCTCCACAAGCCAATGGTCTTGTTGAAAAAAGGAATGGACTTATAAGAGATTGTGCTCAGTTAGCCATGACAAATAGAGGACAGTTCAGAAATGTTTTGAGGGATAAGCTGTGAGCCCATCGCACTGATCCAAATTTTTTGACAAAGGAATCTCCATTTCAGTGTTTGAGAGGACGAGTGGCAGGGTCTAAGTTGTTCCCCAAGTGGTTAGGATGCTATGGTAATGGTGAGAGTGTGGATGGCAACAGAGTCCGTCTGATTTGATAACAAGCATGGTGCAGTGGTCAGGAACCGGAAAGAAGGAGAGTTGGTGTTTGTAAAGAAACTTAGGTGGTCATGCAAAGGGGAGTCTAAATGTATAGGACCTTTTTGCATTAAGGAACTAAAGAAGAATGCAGTGATCCTAGAGAATAGTGACGTTTGGAGCATGTCTAGACTGGCTAGGTGTGATTGGAATACTAAATTGGTGGAAGCCAAACTGTGTGCTGATGAGCTGGGAGACAGAGGAGTAACCTTACAGCATCATAATTCTGCTTTGTCACCCAGGAAAGTTCGCACTCGAAGGAGGCCAGAGTATCTCAAAGACTATGTGTGATCATGGTTTTCCACATTGTGTTATACTTTTATATTTTACACAAAGTGTATGAGTAATGTTTTAAGCCTATTGTATTGTTGGAAAATTAAGTGTCCTTATTATTAATTTTGGTTAAGTATTCGTTTGGGGAGAGGATTTGTTGTGGTGTGACTTTAACTGTGATGTACCCAATGGATTTGTGGGTACATCACAGAGAATGTCTGCAACGAGGCAACAGGAGTTGGAAGAAAGAAGGCAGCAGGAGGAGAAGGAGCATGCTCTGTTGTGGCTCTGCTGTAGTGGCTATTTCTGAAAAACTTGAAGTTTAATAAAAATGCCTGGAACATGAACTGAGCATCGCTCTGTTTCTTAACAAAACTCCTTTCAGTTTAGTTTTCCATTCCTCTTCACACTCTGTTACATTTTAAGGATTTCCATGTTGGGAAAGCATCAAAGAGAAATTTGTGGCTGCGCACAAACTAGCATGTTTGTGGACATTAACAAACTCTCACGACTGAACATGATTTGAACCGCTCTCTCCCTTCTCTTTATATGGAAGTTACATCAAACACAGTTCTATTCACAGTAAGCCTCACTGAAAGCTTTACATATATGGATCATTACAAGTTTCCTAGTTCAGAGGGTGTTCATTACACACCCTAGGAGTTATTGATACCAGGGTTTCCCTTAGTTATTACTGTGGCAATCAGTTATTTTGGATTCCATTCCCCTGGTAATTCCTCCTTCTACCTCGCAGTTTCCCCTAGAGATTTGCTCAAGATCTTCAGGGTAAACATGACAAGTCTGTGGTTTATCCAAAGACTTTCTTATTCTTCATGTGGCCAATGATGCACATTAAAGGGGTAGTTGTTGACTTTGTGCATGCCGCAATAAAATCTGTTTGAGAAACCATTTAGGTTTTGCATACTGGGCTCGGATCTCATGGCCCCTGATTCATATGTGTTGAATGATTAGGTATTATTTATTACATCTGACGAAATCTGACACGATGTACAGAATTTATCAGGCATGATAAATAGTGCCTATTCTGTGTTTTTGGGGGAGACACGTTAAGGTCCATATTTATGAAAAATGGCACACAACTGCGCAAATGCAATTAGGCGTCATTTTTTTAATGCCGGCTAACACCATTCCCTAAAGCCATCCGTGCACCATATGTATAACATGACGTACGATGGTGCTAAGGAAGGGCTAGGGTCTCATAAAAGATGCTAGCCGGTGATGCCTGGCGTTAGAGAAATGGCACTAGTGGGTCAGAAATTATGTTAGCCTGTTTAGCAGCAAAATGTCTGCTGCTAGTCAGCCTAGCGTAATTTTTTGATGCACATGCAGCCAAAAAATGCTTCCTGTCTAAGTTCAGATAGGAGTCATTACCCCTACCCCAATGCCCACCACAGGGTACCAGTGACCCCTGGGTAAGCCCTACATACCTAGTGCCAGGCAGGGGGCCTCATGTAAAGGGCCCCCAATTGCACACCACACACATACACAAACATTTACCTGCAATTTACCTGGGATGGGCTCCCTCCTACTGTAGTGTCCCTGTCGTGTGGGTGGTGGTGCTGCTGGGGCTTCAGGTGGGCAATCTTTGTGCCCATTTCATGGTACTAACCCATGGATATGGACCTACCTATACTTTAACGCTTGGTCTGACCAGGCATTAAATAATGACGCTAAACAGGCTTAGCAACATTATTTAGGCTCGCCTCCCAGTTGTGCGTCATTTCTGCATCGGGAGTTAAGTATGGCACTGGGGCTAGTGTCATTTTTAGGACTGGAACGCCTACCTTGCATCTCATTGATGCAAGGTAGGTTGGCACATCCTAGAAATGGTGCTAACTCCAATATTTTGATGCTAGACGGGTCTAGCGTCAAAATATAAATATGGAGGTAAGTCAGTGCGACTTTAACGCCAAAATAAATGGCGCTAAGGTGATGCTAATCTGCCATAAATATAGGTTTAAGATTTTAGTGCTTAACGTCCCAATATCCGCAGGTTATGGAAAATACAGTATAGTTTCCTCTGCTAATTGACAGGGTGGACCTATCTTAATTTAACAAAAAGTGAGATATTTAACACACCAAGGGCCATATGTACGAAAGCTTTTTCCCATAGACACAGAATGGGTAAAATCCTTTCGTACATCTGGCCCCAAGTAATTACTGCTTGTGGCAAATACTACCCAACTCGGAATTCCAACATCTTCTGCAAAACCGATTTTACTCAGAGGTCGGAAACCAGGAACCAGCTTGGAATCAGAGACATGGTTGGTGCTAACACCGTTGAACAGTATTTTCCATCTGTCTATACAGAAATCACAACTGTACTTAAAATTAGACCACCAGGCTATGTGTGCTCTTCCCTGCGCTCCATCTCAATTACTGCATAGTAGACATGTGTGAGGACAGTTAGAGATGACTACGGATGAAAGGGTGAGTGTCTGGAAGCTCTTTGATCTTGTTATGGACACCCAAAAGTACTTTGGAATATGATTCAAGGAAGACACGCTTTGAAGTTTCCATCAGCACTCACTCAAACAGCAAAAATTCAGCCACGGTTTCCATGTTAATAAAAATAAAGCCCCATGCAGATAAAAGGCTGGTACCAAAGTACAAATTGTAAACAAAAGCTTGAAGTTGGAATTATATCTTTTTCTCGATGAATATGTAGTCATGGTTACGGCGCAGTTTGGAGCGAGAGAGCATGGGCATGTGTGTGTGGGGGCGTTAGCGTGTACAAAAATGCTCATGGGAAAGGATTCCTGTTCAGTCAATAGAAAATGTAACTAATCTCTTGGTTATTGATTTGTGAGGTTGCCATGTAACTCATGCAAGGAATTAGCCATCTGAGCAGTCAAGTAAAAGCTTGAAATTGGAAGATGCTGATGGGAGCATCGGTATTGTCAAAACTATCCCCACTCCATCGTAAACATCACAGACATAAAGGCTCGCTGTCATGATTCATTTTCAAATAAGTTTGTTTTGCTGTCACTCTACGATGCCATCACAGTTTATTTATTTATTTATTTTGTGCTTCAGTAAAACACAAGACGTCGAGGGTTTCAGAGGGCTGTACGAAAGGAGCAAAAACTTCAATCAGCATTTTTAAATCAACAACATATCAGCAAATTAATATTTTTGAGCTGTTGATGTTTAAACTATCATATAAAGCAGGGATTTCCAACTAGCCAATCACAAGCTACCAGTAGCTTGCAACGCGTTCAAAGTAGCTCACAACCTTAACCCCTTCGCTGCCAGGCCTTTTCCTCCTCAGGTGCCAGGCCTTTTTTTTGTACTATTTGGAGCAGTTTGAGCTTAGGCTTATTTTGTAATTAGCCAAAATACAGCAAAAAAATCGTTTAAAAAAAAAGGGTTGCAGAAGAAAGCTTGTGGTTTTTCCCTTGAAAATGGCATCAACAAAGGGTTTGAGCTACTAAAATAACCAGCTTCCCAGCTTTCAGGAATAGGCAGACTTGAATCAGAAAAAACAATTTTTCAACACAATTTTGGCATTTTACTGGGATATACCCTATTTGTACTATTATTGGTGCTTTCAGCCTCCTTCCAGTTAGTGACATAAATGGGTGTGAAACCAATGCTGGATCCTGGACAGCACAACGGTTCTGAAAAGTAGACAAAGGGGGTCATTACAACCCTGGCGGATGGTGTTAAAGCTGCGGTAATACCGCAAACAGGCCGGCGGAAAAAAAAGGGAATTATGACCGTGGCGGAAGCCGCCAACATAGACAGCCACTTTAACACTCCGACCGCCACGTCGGTACAGACAAGCAGCGCGGCGGTCACCGCCAACAGACAGGCGGAAGACAAAGTACCGCTCACAGTATTACAACAGGCCTATCCGCCACCTTTTCCGGGGCGGATTCACCGTGGATAAAAACACGGCGGAAACAGGTTTTGCAATGGGAAAACGCTCACCTTAACACACTCCACGAGGAAGGAAGGCACCATGGAGCCAGAACTCCAAATACTCCCTGCGATTGTCTTCCTGCTCCTCTACGAACATCAGCAACGGCGGCGCCGAAGACAACGGTGAGTACTGCACCTACGACATAGGGTAAGGGGGAGGCAAAAGTCAGGGACACACACGCAACACCCCCACCCCGACCCTCACCCACTACAACACACACAACAGTGCATTTCCAAACATCACAGTAACAACTCCCAACCCCCCCGGAAGAATGCAAAGACAAAAGGAAATGAGTACAACCATTGTAATGTATCAAAATAGAGTACGCTCAAATATACATAAATATATACACATTCCAAATATATACATCACAATTAGTAGTGCAGGTATGCACAATTCAATGTCCGTGGACCACTGGGCCCAAAATGCATATGCGAGGCCCACACACGATACCTGTCCAGAAACGGAGAGAACACTGCAGGGGCATCAGATAGAAATACAACAGGCACCTCAGGGGGAAGGGAAGGTGGGGCACCTCAGCCGGATGACAGCACCACGCCAGATCCACGACGGGGCTCCATGCCCATTGATGTATCCTGGGGAGTGCAAAGCCACAGTCTCTCAAGTCTCTCCAGTGGGTGGGTTTCCCACTGCTTTATCCTGGGGAGTGCAAAGCCACAGTCTCTCAGGTCTCTCCAGTGGGTGGTTTGCCCACTGCTTTATCCTGGGGAGTGCAAAGCCACAGTCTCTCAAGTCACTACAGTGGGTGGTTTGCCCACTGCTTTATCCTGGGGAGTGCAAAGCCACAGTCTCTCAAGTCTCTACAGTGGGTGGTTTGCCCACTGCTTTATCCTGGGGAGTGCAAAGCCACAGTCTCTCAAGTCTCTACAGTGGGTGGCTTGCCCACTTTACCATCCTGGGGAGTGCAAAGCCACAGTCTCTCAAGTCTCTACAGTGGGTGGTTTGCCCACTGTACCATCCTGGGGAGTGCAAAGCCACAGTCTCTCAAGTCTCTCCAGTGGGTGGTTTGCCCACTGTACCATCCTGGGGAGTGCAAAGCCACAGTCTTTCAAATCTCTCCTGTGGGTGGTTTGTCCACTGATTGGTCCTGTGGAGTGCAAAGCCACAGACTCTCAAGTGGATAACAGTCTCCACTGGTTCTGGAGGGGGACTGGTGCCCAGAGTGCTTTATCCTGTTAAGGATTCGTGTAGTGGATGCTGTTCTCCACTGGTTCTGGAGGGGGACTGGTGCCCAGAGTGCTTCATCCTGTTAAGGATTTGTGTAGTGGATGCTGTTCTCCACTGGTTCTGGAGGGGGAATGGTGCCCAGAGTGCTTCATCCTGTTAAGGATTCAGGTAGTGGATGCTGTTCTCCACTGGTTCTGGAGGGGGACTGGTGCCCAGAGTGCTTCATCCTGTTAAGGATTCAGGTAGTGGATGCTGTTATCCACTGGTTCTGGAGGGGGACTGGTGCCCAGAGTGCATCACGCTCCCCGTGACGGTCCCAGTTCCGTCACTGTCCCAGCCGCACATGGGCTAACGATGCTTGAGTTGGCGGTGCTTGCCCTGTTCAGCGGTGCTTGCCATGGCGGTCTTTGCCCTGTTTAGCGGTGCTTGCCATGGCAGTCTTTGCCCTGTTCAGTGGTGCTTGGCATGGCGGTCTTTGCCCTGTTCAGCGGTGCTTGCCTTGTTCAGCGGTGCTTGCCATGGCGGTCTTTGCCCTGTTCAGCGGTGCTTGCCCTGTTCAGCGGTGCTTGCCATGGTGGTCTTTGCCCTGTTCAGCGGTGCTTGCCATGGCGGTCTTTGCCCTGTTCAGCGGTGCTTGCCCTGTTCAGCGGTGCTTGCCATGGCGGACTTTGCCCTGTTCAGCGGTGCTTGCCCTGTTCAGCGGTGCTTGCCATGGCGGTCTTTGCCCTGTTCAGCGGTGCTTGACTTTGCTGTCTCTGACCTGTGCAGTGGTGTGTGGCATGGCGGTCCCTCAGTGCCCAGCGGGGCTGTGGCTGCCGGGGCCCTCCTGGGCACTGACGCTGGCGGTGGTCTCCGGACCAGTGACGATAGTGCTTCCCTCCAGGGCACTGACTCTGGTGGTGGTCTCCGGACCAGTGACGATAGTGCTGCCCTCCAGGGCACTGACTCTGGCGGTGGTCTCCGGACCAGTGACGATAGTGCTGCCCTCCAGGGCACTGACTCTGGCGGTGGTCTCCGGACCAGCGACGATAGTGCTGCCCTCCAGGGCACTGACTCTGGCGGTGGTCTCCAGACCAGTGACGATGGGGCTGGCGGTGGCGTCCTGGCCAGTGGGAAGGATGTCGGCCTTCTCCGCCGTGCTGCTCTTCCCAGACTTTGGCGACTTCTTCTGCCCCTTCCCCACCTTGGGAGGAGTCACAGCTGACTCGACACTCCCCCCCGCGACCCTTATGAGCGGCTTTGCCGGCAGGAGTCTTCCCCCTCTCCCGTCGGGCACTGTCCAACTTCTGGTGCTTTACAGGGGGTGGACTGGCAGTGCTTTGGCTCTGTGTCACACTGGCTGCCCTGGTGCACTCCACATACCTCTAACAGGCACAACTGGTACCAGACTTTTTTTGGCTGAGGTGCTAGTACGGGACCTATGAATTGAAGGGGGGGTGGTGGGACATAGGTCAAGGTTGCTCAGGAAACGTTTCTGACGAACACTGGGATGGGTAGCTGGAGGGGGTCTGGGAGTGGAGGAAGAGGAGGTGGTTGTAGGAGGTGTAACTTTAGATGATTTGGGTGCAGGTCCATGTTCTGGAGGCTGTCGTGAGGTGGATGTATGTTGGGTGTGTGTGTGCCCGTGTTTGTGTAATTTGGGAGGGGGCGTCACAGACACACTGGGAGAGGACACAGGGGACGTGTAAATGTTAGTGGAGGTGGTGAGTGCAGGTGAGCGGGGTGTGGTGCTGGGTGTTCTGGTGCAAGTCCTAGTGGCTGTAGATGTAGTGCATGCAGGTGAGAGTGTAGACGACACTGGGAGGGAGGAGGGAGACGATGAGAAGGGGGACACAGTGGAGGCAGTGGATGTTGCTGTGTCTGTATGTGGGTGATGCTTGTGTGAGTGCATGTGGGATGTGTGGTGCCTATGTTTGCCTGAGCTGCCCTTGTGTGTTGACGTGTGTGCAGGATGGTCTGACGGTGTGCTTGGGATAGGCTGGGGTACAGGGGATTGGGTCTGGGTGGAGGAAGTTGGAGGGGGGAGGCTAGACACAGGGACAATGGCTGCCATCAGTGCTGAGGCCAGAGATTGCAGGGTTTGATGATGGGCAGCCTGACCAGAATGAATACCCTCCAGGAATGCATTTGTGTGTTGCAATTCCCTTTCTACACCCTGGATGGCATTCACAATGGTAGACTGCCCAACAGTGAGTGACCTGAGGAGGTCAATGGCCTCCTCACTGAGGGCAGCAGGGGTGACAGGGGCAGGGGCTGAGGTGCCTGGGGCAAAGGTGATGCCCACCCTCCTGGACGAGCGGGCACGGAGCGAAGGCTGAGGGGCTGCTGGGAGGGTGGTGCTGGTAGGGGGGGTGGCGGCTGTACCTGTAGAAGTGGGGGGCACAGATGGTGCCGCCACCACAAGGGAGCTCCCATCGGAGGACGAGTCCGTGTCGCTGGTTGCAGATCCGGTGACCGACATGAAGCTCCCCTCACCCTCCGTCCCACTGGTGTATTCTGAGTCCGTGGTGTGGCCCTCCATGGCCATGTGGGATGCAGCCCTCTCGTGCTCCGGTGCCACTGTACCTCCGCCTGATGATGCTGATGCACAAAAGAACAGGGAGACCAAAAAAAGGGGTGGGGAAACAGAAGAAAGACAGGTTGAGTGCATGGCTTACCGCTACCGTTGGCGGCCAATACAGACACAGCAGCCCCCTGCACTACGCCGTGCTCTTGGCCTCTACAGATGCAGTTCCTGGGATATGGCCTACATGGCTATGAGTGTCATCTGCCCACATAGATGACACAGGGGCATGTATATCTGTACTTGGCACTCTACAGAGGTGGGGTGGAGTGGCACATAGCCTGCATTCCGGAGGGGCCTAGCCTACGGAACTCACCCTGGCCTAGGGAAACCCACAGCCCACCTCCCCCACCCAGACCCCTCCACTGCACGCAAAGTCAGCAGAATGAGAGTGTACTCACCCCCTTGTGTCTGCTGTGATGCCCTCATGCGCCCATCCAACTCCGGATACGCCACCACCAGGATCCGGAACATCAGGGGGGTCATGGTGCGACGGGCACCCCTCCCACGTTGGGAGGCCATCCCCAGCTGAGCCTCCGCCGTCTTCTTGCTCCAGCGGTGAATGTCCTCCCATCTTTTACGGCAGTGGGTGCTCCGTCTCTGGTGGACCCCCAGGGTCCGGACTTCCTTGGCGATGGCACGCCAAATATCCTTCTGGTGGCCGCTGACCTACATGACATGTACAGGGGAAGAAGAGAAGTCATTACCAACTGCACCGTCGAAGTGAGTGGCCCACATCCCTGCCCTTGCCATGTGGCACATGCAATCACACTCCTTCATGCTCGCAGAACTCTGCCCCCTTCCTACTTACATCCAGCCCTCTCCACCCAGGCATAGCCCATACAACTTGCACCCTATGTACTCACCTGTTGGTCTGGAGGACCGTAGAGTAGCGTGTACTGGGGGAGGACCCCGTCCACGAGCTTCTCCAACTCCTGTGCAGTGAAGACAGGGGCCCTTTCCCCAGACGCACGTGCCATTGTCTCTTCCAGACCGAGGTCACAGCAGCACTTGCAGTGTAGGTCCTCTCCTGTTGAAGATCAGGTATTGAGTGATTGAACAGATAGAAAATGGCGGTCACGTCCACGGCGGTGACGTCCGCGGCGGTGCGTATCATCACCGCCGGCGCACTTCTTCATTGGCTCCTGGGACCCATAGGGTCCAATGTTAACCAATGCAGCATTGCGCCGCGGTCTACGACAGCCTACTGCGACGGTGTACAATGCCAGCGCAGTTACCTCACATCGCATTGTCCCACTTTACAGGTCAGGCATCTGCCATTTCAGGGGCCCACATGGCTTCACTTACAACTGCGTCACACATACCTAGGCCTGGACTCAACACGCATACAGGAAGAATTTTGTATTTTGTGTCGTGTTCTGTGTAGCTGTGGGTTCATACCTCAGAATTGGTTGACTCTGTGGTCGCTGTTGTCCTTCCTAGGCACCGTCAGCTGGGACATGTGAGGAGATGGCGGAATCCTCCGGTGTATCGACCGCTGGTGGACCTGTTGAAAATGGAGGAGCGACATTTAATCATCACCTACAGGTTTGACCGTGCCACAATCCAGGAACTGTGTACCCAGTTGGAGCCAGACCTCATGTCACCAATCCGCCATCCCACAGGAATCCCTCCTCAAGTGCAGGTGCTATCAGTGCTCCATTTCCTAGCAAGTGGGTCATTTCAAACAACAGTGGCCATGGCATCAGGGATGTCCCAGCCTATGTTTTCCAACGTGTTGTCCAGAGTGTTGTCTGCCCTGCTGGAACATGTGAGGAGCTACATCGTTTTCCCTCAAGTGGAGGATTTGGCTACAGTTAAAGGTGACTTCTATGCCCTGGGACATATCCCTAACATCATAGGTGCCATTGATGGGACCCATGTGGTTTTGGTTCCCCCCCCCACAGGAGTGAACAGGTTTACAGGAACCGGAAGAGTTATCATTCGATGAATGTACAGATGGTATGTTTGGCAGACCAGTACATCTCGCAGGTAAATGCTATGTTCCCTGGCTCAGTGCATGACGCCTACATCCTGCGGAATAGCAGCATCCCTTATGTGATGGGTCAACTCCAGAGGCACCGTGTGTGGCTATTAGGGGACCCTGGTTACCCCAACATGTCATGGCTATTGACCCCAATGAGGAATCCCAAGACCAGGGCAGAGGAACGCTACAATGAGGCCCATGGGCGGACTAGGAGGGTGATCAAACGTACCTTCGGCCTACTGAAGGCCAGGTTCAGGTGCCTCCATATGACAGGTGGTTCCCTATTCTACTCACCAAGGAAGGTGTGCCAGATCATCATCGCCTGCTCTATGCTTCACAATCTTGCTTTGCGACGCCAGGTGCCTTTGCTGCAGGAGGATGGTCCAGATGGCGGTGTTGTGGCAGCTGTGGAGCCTGGGGACAGTGATGAGGAAGAAGCAGAGGAAGAAGACATTGACAACAAGGACTCTGTCATACAGCAATATTTCCAGTGGCACACAGGTGAGAACAATTTGTTTACTATTACATTTACTTTCACACTTCTACCTCTATCCTGTCTATCAATTTGAAGTAGTATTTGCTAACTGAGTGGTACATTTCCATTACGGTTTCACAGGTGTGGTTACCAACGTGTGTCATCTGCTTGCGTCCTTCATGGGCTTGTGATGTGTAACATAGGTATGTTGACATTACATTTTCGAACGGATTTTGTCATTGTCATAGATAATACACATTTTCAAAATCACAGACTGACTCCAGATTGTTTTGTGGTTCAAGGGTGTTTATTGAAGTGCTAATTATTGGAGGGGGTGGCAAAATGGTGATGGGTGATGGTGGAGGAATGTCCATGGCAGAGTCCAGTCTATTAGTCTCACAGGTGCACTGCCCATATGGGCATAGGAAGTGGAGCTGGGGCAGTTCCAATATGGACATGGTAGCAAAGTGGGACAGTGGGAGGACAATCAGGGTGGTCTCATTTCCAGGCGGGGGTCTTGCCATCTTGCTCTGTCCTGTTCCTGGATCTCAGGGACCGCTTGCGGGGTGGTTCTCCGTCTGCAGGGGGTGGGGTGCTGGTGTGGTGGTCCTGTGGCGGGGCATCCTGTCCACTAGAGCTGGCGGAGGTGGTGGGCAGTTCATCGTCCAGGCTAGTGTCATGGGCCCCTTGTAGTGCCACGGTGTCCCTCATGGTCTTCTGTATATCCTTCAGCACCCCTACGATGGTGCCCAGGGCGGAGCTGATGGTTCTGAGCTCCTCCCTGAACCCCAAATACTGTTCCTCCTGCATGCGCTGGGTCTCCTGAAACTTGACCAGGACCGTAGCCATCGTCTCCTGGGAGTGGTAGTATGCTCCCATGATGGAGGAGAGGGCCTCGTGGAGAGTGGGTTCCCTTGGCCTGTCCGCCCCCTGTCGCACAGCAGCCTTCCCAGTTCCCCTGTGTTCCTGTGCCTCCGTCCCCTGGACTGTGTGCCCACTACCACTGCCCCCAGGTCCCTGTTGTTGTTGGGGTGGTGGGTTACCCTGGGTTCCCTGTAGTGGTGGACACACAGCTGATTGACGTGTCCTGGGTACGGAGGTATGGGCCCGCTGGGTGGGTGCTGTGCTGGTGTTACCAGAGGGTGGAAGGTCAGTGTTGGGCTGTGCCTGTGCGAGGGGAACCGACTGTCCCGAGGCCCACGATGGTCCGGGCTGGTCATCTGGATCCAGTTGGCCAGAGCTGCTGTCATCACTGTGGGCCTCTTATGTGGGTGGGGTTGAGATGTCTGGACCCTCCTGTCTGGTGACGTTACGTAGTGGTCCTGCAGGGGTATAAAAGCATGATTATTGCATCTGTGTGGGTCATGGTGTGCAATGGGTGGGTGAGCGTGTACCCCAGTGCAAGCATTCCTGTGTGGGGGCTTGTGTAATGATGATTCAGGGGTGTTATGGGTATGTGCAGTGGGCATGCTTTAGTGATGGGTGTCCATGCTTTGTTGTGTCATGCAGGGCTTGGTTTTGGGATGGGTGGTTTGTGTTATTAGTACATTAGTGAGGAGTTGGAGTGATAGGGGAGGGGGTGAAGGTGGGGGTGTGTGATAGCATGCAGGTAGGGTGGGGGATATGATAGTTAAGATTTGACTTACCAGTGTCCATTCCTCCACCGACTCCTCTGAGGCCCTCTGGATGCATAATGGTCAAGACCTGCTCCTCCCATGTTGTTAGTTGTGGGGGACCGCCGCCAGTCCGCTAAATCGCGATGTTGTGCCTGGAGACCACGGAACGCACCTTCCCCCGTAGGTCGTTCCACCTCTTCCTGATGTCATCCCGATTTCTTGGGTGCTGTCCCACTGCGTTGACCCTGTCCACGATGCTTCGCCATAGCTCCATCTTCCTAGCTATAGAGGTGTGCTGCACCTGTGATCCAAATAGCTGTGGCTCTACCCGTACGATTTCCTCCACCATAACCCTGAGCTCCTCCTCCGAAAACCTGGGGTGTCTTTGGCGTTCCATGGGGTGGTGTAGGTGATGTGTGGGGTGGTGTATGTGGTGATGAGTTTGGTGATGTGTAGTGGTGTGGGGTGTTTTGTACGTGGATGTTGTGTGGGTGATGGTGTTGTGTGCCTCTGTGTGGTGGGGTTGTCTATTGCTGTGCTCTCTCTCTCTGTCACCTTCGTCTCTAATTTTGGGTCGTAGGGGTTTGTGGTTGATGTGGGTGTGTGTTTTATATTGAAATGGGTGTGTGGGAGTGGTGTTTGAATGTCTATCAGGTGTGTGTATTTCGAATTGTCCAATGTGGCGGTGTTTTGGAGATATGTGTGTATTTTGAGCGCGGCGGTGTGTACCGCCAAAGGAATACCGCGGTTGAAAGACCGCTGCGTGGATTCGTGGGTCATAATAGCATGGGCGTGTTTCTGTTGGCGTGACGGTGGAGGATTTGTTTTCGCCAGTTTATCACTGACCTTTGTTGTGGCAGACTTGTGTGGGTGTCTGAATTTTGGCGGATTCCAAGATGTGGGTCATAATAGCTGTGGTGGAATTCCGCGGCCGCAGCGGTGTATTGGCGGTCTTCTGCACGGCGGTAATCGGATTTTACCGCCAATGTTGTAATGACAACCATAATTCTGAATTCAGCAATGGATCATTTGTGTAGATCCTACAAGGTTTTCCTACACAAAATAACAGCTGAAATTAAAAAATATTGAAATTGAGGCAAAAAAAAAAATGTTCTCAACGTTTTACTCTGTAACTTTTTCCTGCAATGTCAGATTTGTTAAACCAATATACAGTTACGTCTGCTGGACTCTTCTGGTTGCGGGGATATATAGGGCTTTTAGGTTCATCAAGAACCCTAGGAACACAGAGCCAATAAATGAGCTGCACCTTGCAATGGGTTTTCATTCTATACTGGGTATACAGCAATTCATTTGCTGAAATATAAAGAGTGAAAAATAGGTATCAAGAAAACCTCTGTATTTCCAAAATGGGTACAACATAAGGTGTTGAGAAGCAGTGGTTATTTGCACATCTTTGAATTCCGGGGTGCCCATACTAGCATGTGAATTACAGGGCATTTCTCAAGTAGACATCTTTTTTACACGCTGTCTTTCATTTGGAAGGAAAAAATGTAGAGAAAGACAAGAGGCAATAACACTTGTTTTACTATTCTGTGTTCCCCCAAGTCTCCCGATAAAAATGGTACCTCACTTGCGTGGGGAGGCCTAATGCTCATGACAGGAAAGGCAACATGGACACATCACATTTTTACATTGAAATCAGACCTGTTTTTTGCAAAGTGCCTAGATGTGGATTTTTGCCTCTAGTTCAGCCGGCACCTGGGGAAACCTACCAAACCTGTGCATTGGTTGAAAACTAGACACCTAGGGGAATCCAAGATAGGGTGACTTGTGGAGCTCTCACCAGGTTCTGTTACCCAGAATCCTTTACAAACCTCAAAATGTGGCCAATAAAACACCTTTTCCTCACATTTCAGTGACAGAAAGCTCTGGAATCTGAGAGGAGCCACAAATTTCCTTCCACCCAGCACTCCCCAAAACCTCCCAATATAAATGGTACCTCACTTGTGTGTGTAGGCCTAGTACCCGCAAAATAAAATGCCCCAAAACACTATGGGGGTGATTCTAACCCTGGCGGTCGGTGTTAAAGCGGCGGCCAACCCGCCAACAGGCTGGCGGTAAAAAAAATGGGATTCTGAGCCTGGCGGGAACCGCCAACACAGACAGCCACCTTAACACTCTGACCGCCACGGCGGTACAAACAAACAGCGCGGCGGTCACCGCCAACAGACAGGCGGCAGACAATGTACCGCCCACACTATTCCAACTCACCAATACGCCACCTTTTCCGGGGCGGGAGCACCGCCGATAAAAACACGGCAGAAACAGACTATGGACGGGAAAACGCTCACCACTACGCACTCCAGGAGGAAGGAGGACAGCATGGAACCCGAATTAAACATCCTACCTGCTCTCGTCTACCTTCTCATCTACCACGAGTACGAAGTCCGGCGCAGACGGTGAGTACTGCACCTACGACACACGGGAGGGGGAGGACGAAAGGTTACGGGCACACACATATGCGACCCCCCCCCCCCAACTATGTACTCACCAATGCAGAGCACCAAGTCACAGTGACACCACCCAAACACCCCTAAAAAATGCTAGGACATAATCAAATTTGGAATAAATATTTATGTACCAAAAAAGCTCCCGAAAATTATCGTACAACCATGAAAGATATTCACAACAAAACTAATGACATACACATCAGTGTATAACTGAAGTACCAAGTCCTGCACATCCTACGAATTCAGCATGTCCGTGGGCCAAAGTCTTGAGAAATAAGGGCAAAGCCCACTCAGGAGACCTGAGTCCTTTGGAGAGAACACTGCAGGGGCATCAGATGTAAAAACTACAGGCACCTCAGGGGGAAGGGAAGGGGGGGGCACCACAGCCACATGAGTCCACGACGCCAGATCCACGAGGAGCCACCATGCCCACTGGACCATCCTGGGGAGTGCAAAGCCACAGTCTCTCAATGTCTCTACAGTGGGTGGGCTGCCCACTGGACCATCCTGGGGAGTGCAAAGCCACAGTCTCTCAATGTCTCTACAGTGGGTGGGCTGCCCACTGGACCATCCTGGGGAGTGCAAAGCCACAGTCCATCAGGTGGATGATAGTCTCCACTGGTCAAGGAGGAGGCATAGTGGGCACAGTGAACCATAAACGGTGCTTGAGACGGCGGTGCCCAGCGGAGCGGGGCTTGAGATGGCGGTGCCCAGCGGAGCGGTGCTTGAGAGGAAGGGCCCAGCGGAGCGGTGCTTGAGATGAAGGGCCCAGCGGAGCGGTGCTTGAGAGGAAGGGCCCAGCGGAGCGGTGCTTGAGATGAAGGGCCCAGCGGAGCGGTGCTTGAGATGGCGGGGCCCAGCGGAGCGGTGCTTGAGAGGAAGGGCCCAGCGGAGCGGTGCTTGAGAGGAAGGGCCCAGCGGAGCGGTGCTTGAGAAGGCGGTGCCCAGCGGAGCGGTGCTTGAGAGGAAGGGCCCAGCGGAGCGGTGCTTGAGATGAAGGGCCCAGCGGAGCGGTGCTTGAGACGGCGGTGCCCAGCGTAGCGGTGCTTGAGAGGAATGGCCCAGCGGAGCGGTGCTTGAGACGGCGGTGCCCAGCGGAGCGGTGCTTGAGAGGAAGGGCCCAGCGGAGCGGTGCTTGAGACGGCGGTGCCCAGCGGAGCGGTGCTTGAGAGGAAGGGCCCCGCGGAGCGGTGCTTGAGAGGAAGGGCCCAGCGGAGCGGTGCTTGAGATGAAGGGCCCAGCGGAGCGGTGCTTGAGACGGCGGTGCCCAGCGGAGCGGTGCTTGAGAGGAATGGCCCAGCGGAGCGGTGCTTGAGACGGCGGTGCCCAGCGGAGCGGTGCTTGAGAGGAAGGGCCCAGCGGAGCGGTGCTTGAGACGGCGGTGCCCAGCGGATCGGTGCTTGAGAGGAAGGTCCCAGCGGAGCGGTGCTTGAGAGGAAGGGCCCAGCGGAGCGGTGCTTGAGATGAAGGGCCCAGCGGAGCGGTGCTTGAGACGGCGGTGCCCAGCGTAGCGGTGCTTGAGAGGAAGGGCCCAGCGTAGCGGTGCTTGAGATGGCGGGGCCCAGCGGAGCGGTGCTTGAGAGGAAGGGCCCAGCGGAGCGGTGCTTGAGATGGCGGTGCCCAGCGGAGCGGTGCTTGAGATGAAGGGCCCAGCGGAGCGGTGTTTGAGACGGCGGTGCCCTGTTCAGCGGTGCTTGACAGGAAGGGCCCAGCGGAGCGGTGCTTGAGATGGCGGGGCCCTGTTCAGCGGTGCTCTTCTCCACGGCGGGGCCCTGTTCAGCGGTGCTCTTCTCCACGGCGGGCCCTGTTCAGCGGTGCTCTTCTGCACCGCGGGCCCTGTTCAGCCTGTGGAGAGTGAAGAGGAGGAAGACTCAGAGGACGACACAGACAATAGGGACAGAGTGATACAACAGTATTTCCAGTAACACCCAGGTAAGAATCACCCACGCCATTTCACAATTGGTTCTAGCCTCCTGCATCTGAACTTTCTGTAGTTCCCACCAGATCTTTTTGGGTAATTTTTGTTTTTCCCTTCCCTTCTCAGTGCTGTATGACTCAGTGCCTGACTTCTGCTTGGTTTGCCCATGAACTACAGCGTATTGACATTGGTATGTTGTCATCACTAATTGACAGAACAGATATTGAACAGTAATATGTAATACATTTGCTAATAATACAGCATGACTCCAAACTGATTTGTGTGCAATATGTGATTTATTTACAGGGCTAGATATTGGTACATGTGATTATAAGGGTGATGGGTGGGGGTGGAGTAATGTCCATGGCAGAGTCCAGTTCTCAGTCTCACAGGTGCATTGTCCTTTTGCCTGTGGAAGGATGGAGCAGAGGCAGTTCATGGTTGGACAGGGTGGCAATGTGGGACAGTGGGAAGAGTTCAGGGGGTATGTCCTGCTGGCGGGGGTCTTGACATCCTACTCTGTCTTTTTTTTGGATCTCAGGCTCCTCTTACGGGGTGGTTGTTCTTCAGCAGGAGGTGGGGTTCTGGTGGCCTGCCGTGGTGTTGGGGCCTCCTGTCCACTAGCGCCGGCGGAGGTGGTAGGCTGTTCCTGGTCCGGGCTAGTGACAGGGGCCCTGTGTGGTGCCACATGGTCCCGCAACGCGTCTTCTATCCTGTTGAGGGCCAGGACGATGGTCCCCATTGCGGTCCCGATGATTCTCAGCTCCTCCCTGAACCCCATGTAGCGTTCCTCCTGCTGTGCCTGGATCTCCGTGAACCTGGCCAGTACCGTCGCCATCGTCTCTTGGGAGTGGTGGTAGGCCCCCATGATGGTGGTGAGGGCCTCTTGGAGAGTGGGTTCCCTGGGCCTCTCCTCCCCCCCCTGTCGCACAGCAGCCCTCCGAGCTGCCCGGTTTCCCCCGGCCTCTGTCTCCTGGACGATGTGCCCGCTCCCACTGCCCCCAGGTCCCTGTTGTTGTTGGGGTGTTGGGTTAGCCTGGGTGCCCTGTAGTGGCAGACACACCGCTGATTGACGTGTCCTAGAGACAGAGGCATGGGCCCGCTGGGTGGGAGCTGTGCTGGTGTTGTCAGAGGGGGTCGGGTCTGGTGTGGCCTGTGTCTGGGTGAGGGGAACCGACTGCCCAGAGGTCCCCGATGGTCCGGGCTGGTCATCAGGTTCAGTGTCGACAGAGCTGCTGTCCTCACTGTGGGCCTGTTCCGGGGGTGGGATGGACATTTCTGGACCCTCCTGGCTGGTGTTTTGGCGTTCGGGTCCTGCATGGGGTAAGAGAGTTTGGTTATTGTTTCTGTGTGTGCAATAGCGTGCGTGTTATGGGTGCCCTCGTCCCCCAGTGCAGGCATTCCCTTGAGGGAGGTGTTGTGAGGGTAGTTAGTGGGGGGGGGGGGGGTGGTAAGTGCAGTGGTCATGCTTGGGTGATGGGTGTCCATGGATTGTGTTGGCATGCAGTAGTTGGTGTTGGGATGGGTGGGTTGTGCTGGTGAGACATTGTCAGGGAGGATGTGTGCTGGGGGGTTGGGGGTGAGGGTGGGGGTGTGGGTTGGCATGCTGGTGGGGTGGGGGGGATCTAGTAGTTGAGATTGGACTTACCAGAGTCCATTCCTCCGGCTACTCCTGCGAGGCCCTGAGGATGCAGGATGTTGAAGACCTCTTGCTCCCATGATGTAAATTCGGGAGGGGTGGGTGGGGGTCCGCCGCCAGTCTTCTGGACTGCGATGTTGTGCCTGGAGACCATCGATCGGACCTTCCCCCGTAGGTCGTTCCATCGTTTGCGGATGTCCTCCCTATTCCTGCGATGCTGTCCCACCGCGTTGACCCTGTCCACGATCCGCTGCCATAGCTCCGCCTTCCTAGCTATACTGGTGTGCTGCACCTGTGAGCCGAAGAGCTGGGGTTCCACTCTTAGGATTTCCTCCACCATGACCCGGAGTTCTTGGTCCGAAAAGCGTGGGTGCCTTTGGGGTGCCATGGGGTGGTGTGGGTGAGGTGTGGGGTGGTGTATGTGATGATGAGTATGTTGGTGTGTGGTGCTTTGTGCTACTATGTGGTGTGTGTGATGGTGTAGTGTGCCTCAGTGTGTATTGCTATGGATTGTCTGCTGTGTCTCTCTCTCCTTCTCTCAGTAATTGTGGTCGTAGGGGTTTGTGGGTGATGTGGGGGTGTGTTTTATAGTTGATTGATTGTGTGGGAGTGGGTTGTGTATGTGTATCAGGTGTGTGTATTTGTAATTGTCCAATGTGCCTGTGTTTTGGTGCTGTGTGTGTATTTTGACCGCGGCGGTGTGTACCGCCAATGGAATACCGCGTTGGAAAGCCCGCCGCGTTGATTCGTGGGTCGTAATGGCATGGGAGTTTTTCTGTTGGCGTGACGGTGGAGGTTTGGTCATCTCCAGTTTATCGCTGCCCGCTGATGTGGCGGCCTGCAGTGGAGGTCGGATTTTTGGAGGTTTGGCCGTTGTGGGTCAGAATGACCGTGGCGGCTTTCCACGGCCGCGGCGGTGTTATGGCGGTCTTCTGACCGGCGGTAAGCGCCTTTTACCGCCGAGGTCAGAATGACCCCCTATGTGGGCTCATCAAAATGATCAAATACTAAACTACTTGTTTTTGTGTGGGACCACCGTTTTGCTCCTGGGCTCAGCAGCCATGTAGGGAAACCTACGAAACCCAAACATTTCTGACTCCCGAGGGAATCCAGGGAGGTGTGCCTTGCGTGGATCCCCCAGTGTTTTCTTACCCAGAATCCTCAGCAAACCTCAAATTTTGCTAAAAAAAATCACATTGTCCCACATTTCTGTGTGGGATCACCACACCAGGACAAATTTCCTACCACCTATCGTTCCCTTCCATCTCCTGGTAAAAATGATACCTCACTTGTGTTGGTGGGCCAAGTGCCTGTGACAGCAAAGAGCCAAAAACATGTCGAAATTGAGGGGTAACCAAAGCAGGTCCAAAAGGGCAGTTTGAAAAAAAACATTTTTAGGCTGACAAGTGGGGCAGAAATTTTATCGGTATAAATGAGACAATGCTGGTCGGTACGATTTTGTGGATTCCTGCTGATTCCTGAAGGTTCCCTCACGAAAATGTGTGATTTCCAGCAAAGGAGGAACCTTGCAGGACATTGTGGGTAAGAAAATGGTGCGGGGTGCCTGGACTCACCCAGATGTTTAGTTTTCAGATGTGTCTAGGTCTTGTGGATTTTTCTACATGGCAGCGTCCCAAAGTCCAAAAAGTGCAGCCCTCACCATTCCAAATGGGACGATTTTGAGAGTTAGCCAAGCTCTTCTAGCCCAAATGTAAAACCAAAACCCCAAATAATCAAATGTCCCCTTGCTTGCCATGGGATAAAATGTTTTAGTATGCGGGGGGAGCTGAAAGACTGTTACCCCTCTTCAGTTCGGGTGGAGGCATAACCATGTCCCTAATGGTTGGTAGCCACCACCACACTTTTTTTTTTTTTTTTTAATTCCATGGCATCTAGTAGACTTTCTGCCCCCCCCCTCCCGGGGTGTGGATCGGGGGTAATTGCCCCATCTGCCCACTGGTGGGCAAACAACTTTGGCCCCATTTATTTGGGATGGAGGTATGGTCATACCCCTCACCCTCTTATTTAAAAAAAAAAAATCTTCCCTGGTCTCTGGTAGGCTTTCTTCCCCCCTTTGGGGCAGATGGGCCTTCCAAAAATAGACCGATCTGCCCCCAAGGGGGGCAGATATGGCCAACAGTAATGTGCCCCCATGGGGAGCGACCCTTGCCCAAGGGCTGCCCCCCCAAACAAAACACACACATACACACACACCAATCCCTGGTGCCTAAGTGGTTTCTGCTCCCCCCGGGGCAGATCAGCCTTATAGAAATAGGCTGATCTGCCCCCAAGGAGAGCAGAAATGGCCTAAAATAAATTTGCTCCCCCAGGGGAGTGATCCTTGCCTAAGGGGTTACCCCATTGCTTGAAATTGGCGCAACAAAAAAATCCCCAGTGCCTAGTGGTTTCTGCCCCCCTTGGGGGTGGATCAGCTTAAAAAAAATTGGTCAAAAATGGCCTAAAATACATTTGCCCGCTAGGGGAAGAACCACTGCCTAAGGGGTCGCTCCCCTTGCGTGAAATTGACATAAAAAAATAACAATCCCTGGTGTCTAGTGGTTTCGGCCCCCCTTGGGGGCAGATTGGCCTAATAAAAATAGGCTGAT
This sequence comes from Pleurodeles waltl, assembly GCF_031143425.1. Classification (NCBI taxonomy): domain Eukaryota; kingdom Metazoa; phylum Chordata; class Amphibia; order Caudata; family Salamandridae; genus Pleurodeles; species Pleurodeles waltl. The sequence continues at coordinate 628,536,971 of NC_090444.1, read as the reverse complement.
CTGCCCCCAAGGGGGGCAGAAATGTCCTAAATACAATTTGCCACTCAGGGGAGCGATCCTTGCCTAAGGTCATCACTCCCCATTGGTAAAACAAAATAAAAAAAATCTCTGGTGCCTAGTGGTTTATGCCCCCCTTGGGGGCAGACTGGCCTAATTAAAATAGGCCTTTCTGCCCTCAAGGGGGCAGAAATGGCCTACAATACATTGCCCCCCCCGGAGAGCGACTCTTGCCTAAGGGGTCACTCCCCTTGCATGAAATTGACCTTCAATAAAAACTCCCTGGTGTCTAGTGGTTTCTGCCCCCCTTGGGGGCAGATTGGCCTAATAAAAATAGGCCGATCTGCCGCAAGGGGGGCAGAAATGGCTGAAATATAATTTGTCCCCTTGGGGAGCGACCCTTGCCCAAGGGGTCGCTCCCCTATGCCAATTTCCATTTTGAAAACAATCCCTGACGTCTAGTGGACATTTCAGCAGCCGGATCGCTTCACGATCTGGCTGCTGAAATACTCTGAGAGACTTCAAAGCGAAGGAAATTCCTTTCCTTCCCTTTAAAGCCTCTCAGCCCCCCATCACATGATCGGAAGAGAAATGCTTTGGAATTTCTCTTCTGATCTGCGCTGGAAGCTGAGGTTCCAGTGTGGTGGGGCGGCCTCTGATGAGGTCAGCACGCGATCGGGCTCTGACGTCATCAGATGTCACTTGGAAGTGTCGGAGAGGTCGGGGTGGAAGGGGAAGAGCTAGCGCTTCCCCCGAGGGCCAATACTAGGACGTAATGGTTACGACCATGGGGCCTCAGCCCGGCAGCCAGGGAAGTAACCATTACGTCCATGGCGCCCAATGGGTTAAGTTAATTTTGAAATAAGCACAGGGTCACATTTTTCTTTTAAAGCTAACCCCTTCCCTGCTGGGTCTTCTTCCCCCCAGTGCTGAGCCCTTTTTCTGCTATTTGTGGTAGGTCGCACTTTGGGCTACATAACGTTTTTACATAAAAGATATTGACGCAAAATTTGCATCCTTTTTTCAAATATTCAAGGAATTCTAAAGCCACCCAGGGTTTGTGGATTCCCCTGGAGGTGACCAAGAAAATAGGCTAAATGGAGCAGAATTTTGAGTTTTTTTAGAAAAATGGGAAAAGGTGATTCAGAGAAAAGTGTCTGTTTTCTTTCCTAAAAACAGCATCAACAAATGTTTGCTGTACTAAAGTCACCATCTTTCCAACTTTCAGGAGCATGCACAGCTGAATACAAAAAACTAATTTTGTACCACAGTTTTTCAATTTTTTAAAGAGGTAGCCCATTTTTCCTATTTTTTGTGCTACTTCCAATTGTGATGGAATCAGTGTGAAACCCAGGAGTGAGCCAGAAAAGTTATAGATTTCTGAAAAGCAGACATAATTCAGAATTCAGCAAAGGGTAATTTGTGTAGATCACTCAAGTTTTTCTTAAGGAAAATAACTGTTGAAATAAAGAAACAAAGAAATATTGAAAATGAGAAGGAAAAAATTGGCCTTTGTGACATTTTCATCTTTAATATTTTTGTCACAATAGCTGAATTACAAAGGTAATATACCATTACATCTACTAGACCCTTCTGGTTCCCAGGAAATATAGGGTTTGTAGGTCCACTACGAACCCAAGGAACCCAGAGCCAACAACTGAGCTGCAATGTACAATGGTTTTTCATTGAGTATCGAGTATAGATAAGTTCACATAATGGAACAGGTTCAGTGAAAAATGCATATCAAGATATCTATGTATTTCTGAAATGGGCAAAAGACATGGAGATTAGGAGCAGTGGTTATTTTTACATCTCTAAACTTGTGGGTACTTATACTAGCGTATGATTTAGAGGATATTTTTAAAAATGGCTTCTTTCTTATACACTGGCTTACATTTGAAAGGCACAAATGCATTAAAACCTAATTGATAATAACAAATGTTCTACTATTCTATGCTTACACAGATCTTCCGATAAAAATGGAACGTTACATGTGTGGGTAAGGCTTGGAGCCAGCAACATGAAATGGGCCAAAACACAACATGAACGCATCACATTTTTCTACTGAAAACTGACCCTTTTTTTCCAATGTGAGTAGCACTAGAGTTTGGACCCTAGCTCAGCCAGCACCTGGAAAAACCTAGCAAACCTGCGCATTTTTTAAAACTAGACACCTAGGGGTATCCATGGTGGGTTGATTTGCATGGCTCTCACCAGTTGTTTTGACTCATAATCCCTTTTAAACCACAAACGTTGACTAAAAAACACATTTTCCTCATATTTCAGTAATGGAAAGTTCTGGAATCTGTGGGAGCCACGATCTTCCAGCCACTCAGCATTCCCTCAAGTCTCTTGATTAAAAGTGGTATCTCACTTGTGTGGGTAGGTGTAAGAAAATGGGTCATTAGCTGCGTGGCCTGCACAAGTGATAGGCCCACATTTGTCCCCCACTTGGAACCGAAAGCCCTATTGCAGTGCTTGACTTTCTAAGGGTAGCGAAGCGGAGGAGTCCAAGGCCTACACAAGGGAAGTGTTGTGGGCTAGTAATCACCATTCACAGATGCACAATAATAACACTCAGTAAATGATTGTCTAGCCTCTGCTTTTTCTCTTGAAAAAGGAACAAGTATTACACACACACACACACACACTACTCAATACTATGCAGCAATTTACAAATACACAAAAACAGATGGAAATACTTCTTGATGACATTGCATAATCACTCTTACCCCTCCCAACGGGAGGTCTAGATCAACAAATCATATGCTGAAATGTTCATTTGTATGAAAATGCAATTATCGCATATAATTTTGGACGGACGCCCTGAATATGGTCAATAAAGCATATATTTTTTTTTTCATTTAGCGGGTGTCAGCATCATTATAGCATTTAGTGGTTGTCAGCATTATTAAAGCATTCACCAGTTTCACTATCTTTGCATGTCCAAGTGAGTTGTGTACTCACGATAACATTTAGGGATAATAATGCAAATTAGACATAGCCCTGAAAAAACTGCAATTATGGACTCTCACCACATAGGGTGTGGTAATTTAACTATGGCTGGTACCAGGCATCACACTTATAATCACAATCTGTGCAACTGCAACATAGATTTTAAATATCTTGTAGTGTAATATAATGCAATTCATAATCACAACCCTTTCACCCCTAGAGAGCGTTTGCCCAAAATTAAATCTTATGTTGAGTAGCTTCAGGCCACAGATACTGGAGTCATAGACTTCACTCCTAGAGGAAGCAGCACTCCCAGGTGCAGAGCACATGCTCCAGTCTGAGGAGTGCTTGGAAATCCTGGTAGGTTCTTCCTTAGGAGTCCCACCCAACATAGTGCAGCAACTCCTAAAATCCTTTTGGGGGGGAGGCTGCACTGCTCCTGCAGCTCTCACCACACTTATTGTAGCTTCTGTTGGGGACCCTATCCTTCTGGGGCAACCACAAAGTAAGACCAAGTGGTTTTCTTTCACAAATGCAGTCAAGACAGTCAGGGCATTATGGGACGCTCCTCTACAGCCCAGTGCATTTGATGTGAGTGGCTCTCCCACTGCCGGGGAGAGTCAACATTCCCTTTTGTTCGATTTTTTTTCCAAGCTGCCTTGCGCCACTTGGCCAGCCTCCGGTGCCCAGACCTATCTGCGGGGGCACTCCTTCAGTGGGTAACTTGTAAATAAAAACATGTCGGTGCCCAGAGCTCTCCTCTGAAACACGTGGTGACTTCAATTAAATGTATTAGCACAGAATATTGAGGCAGCATAATACTAAACCATCTCAGGCCTCTAATCTATTTACAGCCATTTAGTTCCTACCCCTTCAGCTTACTCTTGAGTCCTTCTCCTTTCTCCTCTTGTGAGACGTTTCCGTCTTTCTCTTCCTCTGTCTTTCCCATTAGTGTCTTTTGTGCACTGTAACTACCTGGTGCAAAAAAGTAAGTGCCGTCCCACAGAAATAGGTGCTGGTGTTCCCATTGGCAACCACTTTCTCAAATTCAGCACTGCACTTTACACTTCTTCCCTTCCTCACCGGCCCCAGGGATAAGGTCCTTGCCAATGCTTGCCTTCGCAGGGAAGTCCTTGGTCTGCAGGAAAGCTACCCCACATAACTTGGTGCTCAGGGGCCCAGAGTTGGGGTCCTGGACCTTCAAACGAATGGAACGGTCTAGTGGTTGGTTTCCCCAGGCCACTTGGATGCTGGGGAGTGGGCGTCCCCATGCACGTCCCCTCTTTAGTCTTGTTTAACTCCTGGTGGTGATCCCAAGCCACCTGAAGCACTTTCTTAAGGCCTCCTGGCCTCAAAGGTGACAAACTTTGCAGGGGGATTGTATCAGGGCTCCGTGCCCCAGTCTTTCACTTTACTTTTCCTCTTGGCTTCTCTCCTTCCTTGCGCAGATGCCAAGTCTTTCCTCCAGCTGGTCCTCAGGGCTTATAAGGGGACCAGCTTCCATAGTCCTAGGGAGTCCCCCTCCTTCCAATTGTTCATAGCAGCTGCCTTCAGTTTCAGTGTCCAGCAGAAAAGCACACCCAAGAGAGAGCTCTCTTCCCTTCACAGGACCTTTTAAGTGGGTGTGGGAGTGTCCAGCAGGTATGCACCTCTGGCCTATCCTGTTGTGCCACATCATCTCTCGGCCACTGCTCTACCTTCTGGGATATTTCATAATAGCATCACCCAGGAGTCACTTTCCACACCTGGTCTGGGGATCTAAGCCCCACCCCTCACTGATGTCACTGCCAGGGCCTTCCCCAGCAAATCTTCAAAGGAGTCCTCCTCCTGGTTTCGCTCCAGAGGTCTGGCTCCCTCCTTTGTTTAATGGGCTTGGGCAGGCCCTCTTCCTGGCACAGGGTAACAGCAGGCTGCTTGATGCAGAACAGTCTACCCCATCCCTTTCCTTCTCAGGAGCTGTGTTAATCACTGTTAAGTGCTCCTTTTGTTTGTGGGGGGCTTTATTACTGCAGCTGGAAAGAAAAATAATGAACCCAGCCAAGAAGGGTGACAAAAGGACAAGGCTCTGATCATGAGCTGAGCCACAGAAATATGACTTCCTGGATGACCCATAAGCTGTACAGATATGTCTTTGAAACTTTACAGAATTGTTCTTGTCAAAAAGGCTACACTGTACTTTGGTACGACTCTGGATTCTGTATAACAATGGGAAGTAGAGCTGTACTCTAAGACGGCTTTCCTTATAAGCGTATAATGGAGTGTCATTTGCAGACAAGACAGGAAACCCCACTGACTTTCCCTATATGTGCACACCCACATTGTAAGGCTTATCCCAGGTCAGTACCAAACCCTGCATAGTCCATTCTGTGCCAGGCTACTTGTGCATGGTTTCTGGGCTGTGCACGACAGGAGTCTACCACACACAGCCTTCACATGTCTGTACACATGTGTGCACACATGTTCACGTGTAACAAACCAAGTGCCTCTTTCAAACTTCAAACTTTGACTAAAATACAAATTCTCCTCATATTTCTGTGATTGAAAGTTCTGGAATCTGTGGGGAGCCATGAACTTCCATTCAACTGGCATTCCCTTAAGTGTCCTTATAAAAATTATACCTCACTTGTGAGGGTAGGCCTAGTGCACGTGGCAGGAAACTGCCCATAATGCAACATAAATGCATCAAATTCTTCCACTGAAAACAAACCCAATGTGGGTAGCTGTAGATTTTGGACCCTACCACAGCCACACCTAAGGAAACCTAGCCAACTAGTACATTTGTTAAAACTAGACATGCAAAGGGGCATCCAGGGTGGAAGGACTTGCCTGGCTATCAACAGTTTTTTTGACCCAGAATCTCTTGCAAACAGATTTTCCTCATATTTTTGTAATGAAAAGTTTTGGAATCTGCAGGAAGCCACCAACTTCCTTTCACCCAGCATTCCCACCAAGTCTCCCGATAAAAATGACACCTCACTTCTGTGTGTAGCCCTAGTGCCCGCAACAGGAAACAGCCTAAGATGCAACATGGACTTGTCACATTTTTTCACTCAAAACTGACCTTATTTCCAATGTGGAAAGCTGTAGGTTTAGGGCCCTAGTGCAGCTGGCCCCCTAGGGAAACCTAGCAAACCTGTACTTTTTTAAAAACTAGACATAAAAGGGTATGCAGGGTGGCCTGAAGCACATGGCATTCACCTGGTGTTTGAACCCAGAATCTCTAGTAATCCTAAAAAGCACAATGTCCTTATGTTTCTATGATGGAAAGTTCTGGATTCACACTTCCTCTCACCCAGCATTCTCCCAAGTCTCCCAATAAAAATGGTATTTCACTTGTGAGGCTAGGCCTTATGTCCATGTCAGAATCTGACCAAACCAAGGTCAGTAGGAGTCCCCTGGCGAGGGCTCCAATTTACCTTAGTTTGATTTGTTCCTGTAGCAGGCACTAGGACCAGCCCAAAATGCAACAGTCACAAGTGGGGGGTGATGCAGAGTGGTAGGAATTTTGTGGATTTCTGCAGATTGCAGTAGTTTCCATCACAAAAATGGAAGTAAAATGTGTAGTTTAAGTCAGCGTTTGTGGTTTGCAGATCATTATGGGCAAGGAAACCTTGTAGAATACAACCAAGTACACCACCCTGGACTCCTTTGGTTGTCTAGTTCTGAAAAAATGTCTGTGGTTTGTAGGTTTGCGTGACTGGCGCCACGGTGTAGCTTCAATCTCTGTGTTCCACTGCACGTATATGTTCCAAGATACGTTTTTTTACCGGACAAGTAGTACTTACAATATATTCCAAACTGCATTTTTATTCGATGACATAGACCACATGAGTAGGTAGCTACGCTGTGGCCAAGTACTTAATGGCATCACAATGTCGAGATTGGCAATTCCTTCGATATTATGGTTTGGCACATGTACCTACTGAAAAAGGACTCACCAGCTGTGAACAAGACTTCGGAGTTGAAACACATTGGTGTTTGTTGGCATGTATTAAATACTGTGATTTTTCTGGAGAAACAGAATGCAGTGGTTTCTTTCCTTGTAATCATATATATATCTATATCTATATCTATATATATATCTATATCTATATATATATATATATATATATATATATATATATATATATATATATATATATATAAAAATAAAGAAAATGACGGGGGCACTAAATATATATATATATACACATTCCCCTAGGCGAAAAAAGACCTTTTACTTGTTTTTTATATGCCGGTTGGCAGGAGAGTGGACCATTACCACGAGGGTCAACCCCCTGTCAATTTCAGTTTGTTTTAATTCATTATTTTCATTCCCCAGGGGGCGCAAAGTCTTCAAGGTCCATAATCTATGAGGTCCGACCCCCCCAAATTACTGTCCCCGGTATCTGGTGGATTTCCTGGCAGTGGATTGCAGCGGATCCATGATCCACTGCAAGGAAACTGTTTTAGAAAGGCTTCATTGAAAACGGGAGACTCTCCTCTTTTCAGTTAGGCTTCCCTGAAAAGTGGGAGGCCTTTTTAGGACTTTCTTTCACCACGAGAGTAGAGCTCCTTCCTCTGGTGCTGGTGGGGAAAACTGTGACATCAGCATGCCTTGCAAAGTGCTGATGTCACTGATAGGTGGGAAGGGGGTCAGGGGCTGACGCAGAAAAGATTCTGTATCTCCACTGCCCTTTTAAAAAAAAAAAAAATCCTCTGGTACTCACAGAAGAGAATCCATTAGATCCCTCCCCAGTGTCTGCAAATGGCCAACAGAACTACTGTCTTAATGTTTTATGAAGCATGTTTCTTCACTTTAAATTCCTCCCATTTAAACAAATGGCTGTATTTTGGCACTTATAAACATAAAATGAATCCTTCAATTTCATTTTCTCCCATTTCAAAGAGTTGCCTTCACACACAGCAAGTACCTTGCTCCTAGTGGCTGGTAGACAATGTGCCAGATTTATAGCTGAAAAATTCAGCCATTATTTCAAGTGGACGAAATGCAAAGTGCTGAAAATGCTGCCATATTGTGATAATTTTGCATAACATTTTTTTGCACTTTAAATTTCTCCCATTTAAAAAATGGTTGTGTTTATGTTATACACATAATGGTGTCACATATGGCAAACAAAATGTCCTGTGCCACAAGCACATATGACACAGGCTGTCAGTTATCCATACTCAGATATCCTATTCAAACACACACATATTCATACATCTTCAAAGACAACACTTTCACGGACACACATGGCAGCCCTTTTCACCACGCCCCCTACTCAAAGTATTTTGTTCAAACCATAGTATCTGGCTCTATGGATATTAGGCTTAAAGTCAATGAAGATAGATGTGGGGGTGTCTAATAATGTACAAGTTGCTTAGCATTCAGTAGCTCACAATGATTTTCACTGATCAGAAGTAGATCTCATTACGAAAATGGTTGGAGACCCCAGATTTAAAGGCACCTTGTAATCTGTCAACTTAAATATAACAATAATATTTATATAGTGCTTAAGATGAGTTTTTGCAGTTTCTAACTCTTGAAAAAGAACAGGGGCCATATTATACATACTGGGGTGCATTCAGAAGTGTTTGCATCCCGGAATCACTTTGGAAATACAGAAGGGACCATTTCTGTAATATGGGTTTCAAGTAGAAATTCCCTCATTTGCATGGTGGCATAGCCCTGCCTGCTGAGGGGTCTGTGCCCAGCTTTCAACATGAGGTCAGGTCCTCACCTGAAGTAACAATAGACCAGAAGCATCCCTTTTAAAAATATATTGTTCAAAGTGCAGGTGCATTCACTGTGAACAGCGCATTGATTGCAAGAAGGAGCACTGTATCAGTCTGCACCACGTGCACCTAGTTACAGGCATGCTGTGCCACAAAGTGGGATAGTGCATCTTATTTGTAATATGATCCCAGGTGGTTTTATTACCCAATTCAGTTTTTCGCAGATATTTACACCTAAAGGATGAAAGGCTATATTGGCCCTACTGGGATTCAAATTTGGGATCTCCATATCACACCTGATGAGCGTCCTAGCACTGTACCCCCTGTACCACCCATCAGCCAAAAATATCAGAAATATGTAACGAAATAGCTAAGTAACAGGACAACCACTTTCTAGAAAAAAATACAGCAAAAAAGTTTTTGAAAGCAGTACTGTCTCACTGCAATACATTGTGTGAATAGTCTGCCTCAGGTACTGTGTATTTGTGCTCAGAATAAGGAGAAGCATTAGCAAAGTAAATAGGTCTGGGGTTGGCCCCCAGTCTTTTGGCAATTATTGTTTAGTTTTGTCATGATTTTTGCTAAACTTTACTGTTCAGTATGCTACCAGGCCTTTCTCAATCTGAAGAAAGACATTGGCTTAAGGAAATAATGTTTTATGGTCTCAAAATGTACACATTACCATGATAATCCCTGGCACTGAAGGAACTCATTTGTGCGTGGATGTATTATGGCATGCTCCACTGGTGAAAGGGCAGCGTGCCATAATTCATATTAAAGTCAGTCAGTGACGGCAGTGGGCTAACCTGTTGCCCTTTGATGCATGCTGCAGTAGATGGAATGAAAATATGAATGACACATCCGCAGATGAGTGGATGGAGTGTGGCTAAAACCCCCTACAAATAACTCTTAACATATTTTATTTTAATTTTAATTGTTTTGGCTAACAGAGACCTACCAAAGAACTACAACTTTTTATCCTATTGGCTGCCAGCTTCATGTCTTAAAGAAAGAAAGAAAGAAAGAACAAAGAAATGAGGGCAGGAAAGAAGGATTAAAGGAAAGAAAGATGGAAAAATAGAAGGAAATAAGGAGAGAAGGAGCAAGAGAAGAAATATAAGGAAAGCAAGACGGAAAGTAGTAAACCGTCCTAAAAAAGGCTAAATGATATGCCATTGGCTGTCAGTCTCTTTCCTGCAAGTAAGAAAGAAAGAATAAGGTAGGAAAGAAGGAAAGAAGTAAGGAAAGAGAAAGAAGAAAGAAAGGAAAGAGAAAGGAATAAAGGAGGAAAGAAAGAAAGAAGGCATGAAGGGAGGGGAGAAAAAGAAAAAAGAGGGGAAGGAAGAAAGAAAGCAAAGACTAAAATACGGCGAGAAAAACAGAGGAGGGCAGACATCACCCTCCCTCCCTTCCATTTGCTTCTGAAGACTCTGCAATTGGCCATTCTGTACTTGATGGGTACCATGGGGCTTGGGGTGTGGTCTGCCACTTGTGGTCATGTGCATGTGTGGACTTTATGTGCAGGGGCCCTCTTTCTGGCACAGCCCCTCCAACGTACTGCTGCTAGGAGAGGTGAGATGCAACCCAAGGTGCATCAGTACACCACCTCCATTGAGGGCTCAAGGAAGCTACGGAGGAGAGAGCTGCAGGCCACAGGGCCGCAGGGAGGCTGTGACACATCTTTGATCCTGCAACTTATCCAGGACTCAAAATCGAGACTGGAATCAAAGATAGGTGTAGTGCGGTTGACTGTGCCTCTGCTGAGGAAGGATCTCTGTAATGTAGTCAACAGAGTATCAGAAAAGGAGGAATGAATCTCAGAACTGTAGGACACAGTGCAAAAGCTCAAAACTGAGGTCTTCTGCCTAGCCATGACCTCCAAGATGCTCACAGATCAGGTAGAGGATGCAGTTCGCAGGTCCAGGAGAAATAACTTTCGCATGATTGGGTTCCTGAGGGGGTGAACAGCTCAACAGCCAAAGATTTCCTTGAACAGTGGATATGATCATAGATAGATGCTGTCTGACGCTACCACAAAAACCCCACTGGGCTCTGCACCTTGCCCTATGATAGCCAAAGTATTAAATTAGAGCAGCAGAGATGCCATCCTGTGGAAGGGCACTAGTAATGGGTCAATTATCACTTCATTTTGGTTATAATAGGATCTTTCCGGGTTATACACGCTAAGTACAACAGCAGAAGTCAAACAACCATGTTAAGCAAGTGATCTGTACTATGAAACTACAGTACAAGCTTCTCATGTGCTTCATGCTTCCAAACCATATTGTTTGAGACACCCAAAGCAGCATGAGTTTGGCTAACGGAGCAGTGACCACTTACACTGAACCAAAGCCCCCTCTCTACAGGAGTCACAGGATCAGGGGGGCAGGAAGCCTGCTGCTATGTGACATCAGAAAAAATCCTGTTGAGGGCTATGTAAAATTGATGCCTAATCAAAATTGAAGGGTGATTGTTAGAGGCTGAGTGATAACATAGGGCTGGAGGATCTTGGGTGCTCCCTGATATTATACGATACCGAATATTGGGCCATATGTACCAACGAATTTTCCGATAGACACAGAATAGGTAAAACCCTTTGCTACATCTGGCCCATTGACCTTGCCTGGAGCTGCAAGTGTAATTGGGGAACAACTCACTATGGTGACAAGATAATGCATACCAGCACCATTGTATCCTACATGTGGTCTTTTGATCGCGGGGGGAGGAAGTTAATAATTTGTAACCTAGTTGCTTTCAATGGTTGTGAGTTAGGATGATGAATGCTTCTTCGGTGGGGCATACAGAAGCGGGTAATTTTTGGGTGAAGGTTTGTTCTGTTTGCTTTCTTGTTTTGTTTTTCTAAAGTTTTTCACAGCACTGTCCAGAAGTCATGTATTCTGCACTTCTATTGGAAGTGTTCAGCCCTGACCTGGGCTGTGACAACGGGGGCTAGTAGGCACCCCGCAGGCACCAGTAGGACTCAAGTAGTCCTCCTCCTTACACACCATTACTCACTATACCTATATGCACAGTGATGACATGGATCGTTAGTGGGGCACCATTGTATCCTACATGTGGTTTTTCGATTGTGGGGGGAGGGAGTTCATAATTTGTAACCTAGTTGCTTTCAATGGTTGTGAGTTAGGATGATGAATACACAGTAATGACATGGATCGTTAGTGGCGTACTCAATCGAATTGAGAGGCAGTGATCATGCAATTTGCGCAGTGACACACACTTGCAATTTTGATGCTACTGTAATCCCCTCTCTTGGGAACTAGATGAGCGCTCCTATGCAAGGTACTTCTGGGGATCTAGGGACATGGTGGACCCTCTTCACAAGACCATGCGACTGATGGCTTCCTGGATTTCCCTTGGCCCTCTGGATAGATATGTGACTCTTGCAGGATCTCTAAAGTGCACCCACTATAATCTTCTGAGCATCTACATTCCCCTCTCATGGGCTAAGTCTACAGTGGCAACCCTCAAAGGGATTATAATACACTTGCCCCACAGCACTATGATCACAGGAGCAGAATTGAGTGATATTATGGATCCCTCTGACTCACCCAGGCCCCTGGGAACAACACAACAGATGGGGATGGACTGGCAGACTGGGTGAATGGCCTCAGACTTTGTGATGTTTGGATGGTCCACAATGCAGGGACCCAGGACTGCGTTCAGACATTTGTGGCCCATGAGTCACTTACTCGTATTGAAATCTTTTGCATCCTCCCTCTGACCTCTTAGGGAGGAAAGGCTTCCCATATTCCATGAGAGGTATATTGGACCATACCCCAGTCACAGCCCATTTTTGTGGCCTGGTGGCTGATTGAAGATCAGTGTGGTGCCTCAACATCTGGTTCCTGACCAGCATCCACTTTACCTGATTCCTACTCTCTGAACTTTGGGTGTTTTCAGAGATCAACCAGGAGACGGTGGAGTCCCCACGATTTGGTGGGTGGCTTGTAAAGCCAACATGAGGTGGATAGTCGATCTTATCTTAGAAGCAGGGAGCAAAAAAATATGCGTAGATTGCAAACCTTAAGACATCAATTTTATATATGGAACTGAGCTATTGGGGTCACCAGACGGAGTGGATGAGGTATTGCCGGGTGTTGGATAGGGCTTCCCTCCGCCACCTCTGCCTGTAGAAGGCCTGACTGTCCTGGGTGGCCTCCACCAGGTGGGTATTCGAATGGAGAGACTAATTCAGAAAACATTTATACTGGTTAGACACCAAGGACACAGAATTCAGAGTAGTTCAGCTCATTTTAGATGGATCTGAAGTGGTTGTAACATCTGTCTCTGTGAGATCCTCAGCCTTCGCAGACTGCTATAGATCTCTCTATACCGCAGGTCGACACACCATGTGGGAGTGTGAATCCCTGCTGATCGCTGATTTCCCAATGCCACACTTGACCTCCTCCAAATGGGGTGACCAAGACCAGTCTTTAAAGCTGAAAGATGTGGGTTCGCTATAATACACAGGTTTGAGCGCTGGAATGGGGCCAGGCAACAGAAGACATAATTGTCCTATATGCAGAAGCTGTCCTTATGTTCATGGTCCATCCCGATGTGACAGACCTCACTTAATCAAAGTCCTGGATGCCTTTGAGACAGAATCTGCCCTACGTGTTAATTAGGGAAAATTCCTCGTAGTCACTCCGAGGAGGGACTGTACAGACAAGACCTGGCAGCCATACCTTCCAATGCGCTGCCCTAATTTCTAATACCTGGGGTTACATATGGCCTGGAAACCCAAGCTAACCTGGAGCCTGAATCTCTGACCGCTCCTCAGTAGAGTCCAGGAAGACATGAGCAGGTGGACAAGGTTGCCCCTCAATCTGTAGGTGCTCCAGAATTTCCCCTTCTTATCACACAAAGTTGTTTTTTTGCTCTATTAGCTAAAGTGCTTAGGTTCTTGTGGGAAAACAAGCCTCCCAGAATTGGCTTAGGCAAATGTGTGCGGTCCACATATGATGGCAGGCTCGCCATGGCAGATGTCCATCTTTACTATTGGGCTGCACAAACTATGATGGTGAATGACTGGGTGAACAGGAAGTGGGAAGCCCCTGATTTCAGAGTAGAAGTGACACTGATAGGCCTGGATTGAGTAATGGACCTTCTATACTGTGCATCCTTCCCTGGATCGCCGCCGGAGGTGACCAGGGTGGTGTTTCAGACATGACGAATGGCACTACTGTGGATCAGGTGGAGCGGACAGGTGACCCTTGAGACCCTCCTTTTGGAAGGGCGCTGCCGGGACCAGGTGGAGCAACTAAAGGAATTCCAGAAAGGAATATTGAGGTGGTAGACAAATGAAGTCCTTTCAGATGTTCCTGACAGCCTTCAAACTGCACAGGCCCCAGCTCCACCAGTATCTACAGCTATGGCATGCCCTGATGGATCTGAAGTCCCAGATTTTAAGACACTGGAGGTGTGTCTACTTATGGTCACCTGGGAAAGGGAGGCATACCCCAGATTTATGGGGTGATGGAAACACACTCCCCCAATTTCATGTCAAGTTAAACAGTGTGATGGGAGGAGGGCTGTCTCCCTTGGAGGTTAACAAGTGGGGTGAAGTGTGCAAGGTGCCTCGTGCCTCTCTGCACCTCTGCGCATCATTCAATACCTGCATTGTACTTATCTCATTCACCGGGGATTATGAAAGGCCCATAAAATGCCTACACCTTCCTGCTTCAGATGCTCTGAACATGAAGATAATTTCTATCATATGTGTTAGGGATGCCCAGTCGTAACACAATAGAGGCTAAAAGTATTTGCCTCACTGTCAAGTGTAATGGGCATCCCGATCACACCCTCACTGAGGATCGCTTTGCTTGGCTTTTAAGATGAGTTGAGGGGACCCGGGGAGACCAAACACTAGTGAGGCTTGGCATATTGATTGCAAAAAGAGATATGGTTAAATACTGGAAATCCACTGGAGCTCCACCCTTGTGGAATAGCAGACAGGCATGAGGAAACCATATGTGTCACACACGGATGCCCCCCAAAACATGCCAAGATATGGTGAAAGTGGTGGACCTACTACGAGTTGGGGGGACCGGGTCGTGGGCAGTGATTCTGAGTATCTGCTTGTTTAAAATACAATGTGCAAAAGTTTATTTTCTTAAGCTGAATCACAATGAGCAAGTGCAAGATTTTATTTATGTAAAATAAATAATAAAATTCTTATCCAAAAAATAGCGCACATTTTAGGATTTTCCCCTAAAATGGGGTGCAAGAAATTGGGTAACCGCCTGAGAAGGGTAAAGTCTATTCAAGCAGGAACCACAATGTGTCAGGTTGAAGTTACAAGCCAGCGCTAAATTAACCTGTGTTCAACCCACGGGTAACTTTGCCAGAGCAGTCAGGCTTAACTTAAAACCAATGTGCTAAGTATTTGGGCAACACTTCAAACAGTAACACAGTGCAAACACACCACAAAGGATTTGTTAACATAACAAAAATCGAATGAGTAGATTCGGAGATATTCAACTTTAAAGATTTAACTAAACATTAGCGCCAAAAAGCACAAAGCGCCAACCTTGGCTATTTGGTTGTGCTAAACGGGCACAAAGTCACAAGTTCTGGTTGACTGTAATGAGCTGGATACAAGGACACAGCTAAGCCTTCTGAACAAAATACCTTGAATCCTGGTTTATGGAGCGTTGTGAGGGTCTGCGTTGAGGATGGATTGTGCAGCCGAAGTGATACATTGATTCTGAGATGCAGCAAGGCTGCCATGTGGGGATCTGCATTGTCATCGAGGAATCTGTCATTGCGGGCTTAAGAAGTGATGTCCTGCGTCATAGAGACATTGTGCAGTCAGGGCGATGTGTTGATTTCGAGGAGCCACAAGGTTGTGATGCACTGTCAACATCATTGTTGATGCTGCCTTTGACGTGGGATGCAAGGGCCTGCACCAAGGATGCGTTCCAATGAGGCAACGGGCTGTGATGCAGGTCTTTCCAATGGAGATGATCCAAACAGCAGCAGCAATGCATTGGTTCTGTTCCAGTTTGCACCATGCAGCAGGGGAAATGCATAAATAGTGGATCCACACAGGCTGAAGGAGAGCCTTGGGCTCACTTCCAAGGGTTCAGGACTGGGTGTGGCACAACTTGGCAGGATGGACTCACAGATGGCAGAGTCCAGGTGCTTGGGTCAAGGGTGTTGGAGCCTTCTGGCCTTGAGGGTCAATTTAGGAGGTCAGCCAACTAGGCCTTGGAGTCGCTCTGGTGGTCCTGTGTTAAACAGATACAGGTCCAGTCGTTCTCAGCCACGCAGGAGGGCAGCAGGCAGCAAGTCATCACAGCAGAGCAGCAGTTCTTCAGAGCAGCAGTCCAGCACAGTGGCAGGCTTTCAGCAGCACAGCAGTCCTTCTTCCTGGAAGAGTATCCACAGGTCGAGAAGTGTACTTAACAATTGATGTCTGAGGTCCAATATTTATACCAAGTTCTGCCTTTTAAGTGGGGGAAGCGTCTGGAGGTTCTTCTTGAAATGCAAAGGTACCCTGCTTTCCTGGCCCTGGCACCAGACTAATTATAGGGGGTACTCAGCCCTATGTGTTGAAGCAGGACACAGCCTATTCAAGTGTAAGTATGGGTGTGCCCAGCGCCTCTCTCGCATTCTGCCAGTGATGGCTCATCCATGCACACCTAAGCTCTCTTTTGTGTGTGGCTGTCTAGGAGGAAAATAAAAGCCCACCTGTCAGCTACACCCAATCATGTGACCCTGAGACAGGCTGCAGGCACCAAATGGCTTAGGCAAAAAAATGCCAACTTTCTAAAAGTGGCATTTTCACAATTGAAACTATAAATCTGACTTTACCATAACAGATGCTTTTTCATGACAGTTCCAAAGATACCAAACATGAACTGATCACTTGTTCCCATTTGGAAGTTACAGCTTATCAAATGTAATATGGTAACTCCAATGTTATCATAAGGGAGAGGTAGGCCTTGTACCAGTGAAAAACACATTTAAGAGTTTTTCACTACCAGAACATATGAAACTTGAAAGTATATGTCCTAACTTTTGAAAACAACGCACCCTGCTGTCTGACCTGTACAGGGCCTACCCCGAGTGGTGACATATGTATTAAAAAGGAAGGTTTGGGCCTGGCAAAAGATTTATTATGCCAAGTCAACATGGAAGTTTAAATTGTACACACAGGCTGCAATTGCAGGCCTGCAATATGTTTTGGAAGGCCTACCTAAGTGGGTGGCACAATCAGTGCTGCAGTTTCACTGGTAGCATTTAAATTACAGGTCTTGAGGGACTAAAAAGTAAATTAATTAGACCAATTGGGTGCAAGTCAATGTTATCATGTTTTAAGAAATGAGCACTTGCACTTTAGCACTGGTTAACAGTGGTAAAGTGCACAGATCCCTAAGTCCAGCAAAAACTAGACCAGCAAAAAATGGAGGCGGTAAGCAAAAAGTTTGGGAAGACCACCAAAATGCTCAGAAGTCTAACATTGGGCATATAAGAAGTTACTGCACATATCATTATTTAAGGGGCCACTTGCAGTGAGGACCACACTAGAGACTTCCGCCCGACAGGCGGGAACCGGCATTTGGCCACCATGCGGCCAAAATACTGCTGCCCCCATTCCAACATTCCCGCTGGGCCGGCGGGCGCTAACCATGTTAGCGCCCGCCGGCCCAGCGGGAATGAGGCCGCAACACAGGAGCCGGCTCCGAATGGAGCCGGCGGTGTTGCGGCGGTGCAACGGGTGCAGTTGCACCCGTCGCGCTTTTCACTGTCTGCCTAGCAGACAGTGAAAAGCTGGCCGGGGCCCTGTTAGGGGGCCCCAGGACACCCGTTACCGCCAGCCTCTTCCTGGCGGTGAAAACCGCCAGAAACAGGCTGGCGGTACGGGGGTCAGAATCCCCAGGGCAGAGCTGCCCTGGCGGATTCTCCCAGCCGGGGCAAAAACGGCGGATGACCGCTGGCCCCGGCAATCCGACCGCGGCTTTACCGCCGCGGTCGGAATGGGGATTGAAGCACCGCCAGCCTGTTGGCGGTGCTTCCGTCATTCGTGGCCCTGGCGGTCCAAGACCGCCAGGGTCAGAATGACCCCCTTTATGCCTTTTATTTCCTGTACTATTTCTAAGATTGTTTTTTTTTTGTTCAATTATATTGCAGTCCTTAAAATCGATTTTAATGTCACGAAAATCAATGTAAAAACACAAATCTAGCTTTACAAATGGAGAGTGAGCTTTGTAGCAAATATACAATAAGTTTCGAATCTCTTGTACGTGAAGCATATAATTCCTCTTGCAGCATTTTTTAAAAGTGACATATTATAAAATAACTTTGCAAATGTTGAGCTCCATTACCCAATAAATGGTGTAAGCATCAACAAATACATTTAAATAATGCACTTTAATACCATTTAACACCACCTGGTTAGCATTTAACACCCTTTATCAAACCATGGGTTCTTACTTGTAAATATTTATTTGACTTAAGCATTTTGCAAAGGTTTTATACTACAAAAATGACAGTTTTTTAATAAATCTTTTTACAGTTCTGTGCTGCAGAATGTTCCTTGGTAATTTCTTCTTTGCTTCTGGTGAGGAACTTGTTGCTATTATTAAAGTTTCAAGGTGTGTTCCTTTTTTTTACAACCACATGCATTTTCTATGGTAAATCTAAGGGTGAGTTTGGCAATTGTTTAATTTTTATGGCCCAAATATATAGCAGAGAAGTGAGGGGCAATTACATTCATATCACCTGGCAAGAGTCTGTGAAGGCCCAGCCCAACATTTCAGGGATGCCTTAGTGGGTGAAAACACTCCCAAGCCTCAGCTCTATATATTGAAGTCTGTGTCCCTCCTCCCAGTAGCTTGAGTTTGGCAAGTGAGAGGTTTGATTTTTAGGAGTTCCAGATGGTCCCTGGAAACCTCCGGGGCCCAATTATACAGGTCACCCTTGCCGAAGGCAAATGGTCCATAACTCACCCAAGAGATGATACCTAACAAATGGCGTCTGGCATCTTCTGAGGAGGGGGGTGAATAAATAGGTGGATTCAGGTGCACATGTGCAAATAAAAAAAAGAGAACACTTACTGAATAATGTCTTCCTCCCGCCAGACGTTTTCTGCTGAGACTGAGGTGATGTGTGCGGGCCAATGCAAACTCCCTTGACCAATGAGTGAAGCAGATACAGTGAATTTGTTGAAAGCTTATCTGAAATACTGAAGCATGGAGATCTGGGCCTTACTAGCTTTGTAGTTGCCAATTGCAGCTCACACACCCAATCTGTAGACTCCTCAGGAAGCAACACCATTCCTTTCAGATGTGCCCGATATTACTAGACGAGAATAGCCACAAAAGAATGGCGTCATCTATGCAGCAGTATTGTTGCTGTAGAAGTCTGCAGCACACAGCTCCCGGGCCATGAGTTCTCTCTGAGGTTGGCCTTTGGAGAGTGGAATATGGTGAGCAGACAAGGCTTCAGAGCGAACCAGATTCAGAGGCCATCAGCCATACCAGTACAGGGAAAACAAGAAATCACAGGGTTGGACCGCAATTGATCTCCCCACAATGCCCTTGATTGCTTGTTTTTATGAATATTGGTTTAACTTATTGTTCTGAAAATGCATGGTATATCTTGTAACTTTCTCAAGATAAGTGAAGATTAATGAGACATCCTCAGATATGGGTCTTGAAAGATGATAAAGGCAAACACAGTTAAGAGTTGTGAGATTCAACCAGAAGAGAAAAGGGGAGAGGTTGGCACACCTGATCTTTGAAGAATCAGAGGTGAGAGCTGAGTGGAAAATAGGATTCAGATGTATTCACCTGATTGATGGTTGCAAACTTCTTTTTTACACCTACTTCTTAGATTCAGTGCTGCCTCATTTGTGATGGTCCCTCAAATCCATTCCAGCAAAATGTTGCCTGCTAACATATCCGGGCCTCACAGGGTGGCAGTGGTTGAAGTATAGGTCTTGTACACTTATCCAGATGGTGGCAAGGCAATTTTCTTTTAGTAAACTTGGGTTAAAATATTTGAAGACCTAGATAACGTTTTGACATATTTTCACCTACTTAATGTCCCAGAGTTCATAAATGTGCCAAGAAAATGTCCAATAAAATCTCAAAGAAAAAATATCCTGGATATATACCTGTCCCAAAGAGCTCCTGTTAGAAATTGGGTATATAATTGGCAGAGGTATGCACCCTGTCCAAGTAGGGAACAGAATCCTAGTCAGGGTAAGTCAGTTACACACCGCAATTTAACCTGTGCTCACCTTCTGGTAGCCTGGCACAGAGCAGGCAGGCAGGTTTAACTTAGGAGGCAATGTGTAAAATATTTGTGCAACACTTAAAATAGTAAAACAGTGAGAACACCACAAAAAATAATCCACACCAGATTAGAAAAACAGAACTTAATTTAATGAACAAATAAGACCAAAACAACACAAACCCAATATGTAGAAGTCGACATATGGATTTTAACCTATCTGGTTACACGAGACCTGGTGAAAGTCAGGTCAACCATGATGGAGTGTGCGTCGGATACTGGGACCAACCTTGTCCTGCTGAAAAAGTTATTTGGATGGACGATTGTATTGACATCGAAGAGCGATTCAGGGAGCAGCGGTGTCAATGACTTATTGTTGATCCTGGCTGTGTAGGTGATGCATTGGTTCCAAGCTTCAAAATCAGAGATGCATTGATGTAGAGCCCCTTAGATGCAGGTGATGCATCGTTGTTGAGAAGTGCAGCCAGCGAAGCGATATCTCCTGCAGCCACAATGCATCTTCATCAAAGAGAATGCATCAGTTCCAACTGGCACAACAATGGCGATGCATGAATTCTGGTAGGAAACAGCTAGCCAACCCACGTCCAAAGGCTCACGGCTGGATTGGCCCCACTTTGCAGGGCAGGACTCACAAATGACACAGTCCAGAAGCTGCAGCAGGGTTGTTGGAAGTCTTTGATGATCTGAGATTGCAGAACAGGAGGCGAGCCAGCAAACCCTTGAGTAACTTTGGTTCTGGGGATGTGGAGATGCAGGACCAGTCTTTCACACCCCCAGGCAAGGAGAGCAGCAGGCAGCAAATGAGGCACAGGAAAGCAGGAGTCCAGAAAGGTCAGTAGAGTCCAGCAGAGTGAGAGCCCTTTCAGCAGCACAGCAGGCCTTTTTCCTGACCAAATGTCCTCAGGCCCAGAAGTATACTGATTTAGTGGGGTCAGAAGTCCAGTTCTTATAAACAGTGTTGCTTTTTAAGTGGGAGATACTTCAAAAAGAGGTCTTTGAAATGCACAGAGTCCCTGTCCTTCTGCCCTGGCTCCAGAGACACTATTGGAGGTTATGCAGCCCTTTGTCGGGGCTCAGTACACAGTCCATTCAAGTGTAAGTGTCTGCTCCTCCCTCCCATCCTGCCCAGAATGTCCCGTCAACATGCAGATGGCCCCTCAGTCACACCTAAGCTACCTTTGTTTTTGGCTGTCTTGAGGGAATGCACAAAAGCCCAGCTGTCACCCACCCAGGCATGTATACAGAGACAGGCAAAAGGCCCTAGATTATTTATGTAGGAAAATACCAACTTTCTAAAAGTGGCATTTTCAGAATTACAATTTAAAATCTGACTCCACCATAAGCTGTGATTTTAAATTGTGATTCCAGAGACAACACACTTGAGGGTCCCATCTCTTCTCAATTGGAAGTTACACTTATAATAAAATGTTAAAAGCCAACTCCAGTGTTAACCTATGGGAGGAATAGGCCTCGCACTAATGACACATTTAAGAGTTTTCCACTTCCTGGACATGTAAAACTTAAAAGTACGTCTGACATTTTCAATACATTGCACCTTGCCCTTGGGGCTGTCAAGAGCCAAATGTAGGGGATGACATATGTACTAAAAAGCAAGGTTTGGGCCTGGCAAGGGGGTTAACTTGCCAGGTTGACATGGCAGTTTAAAACTGTACACACAGGCTCTGCAGCAGCAGGCCCAAGCCATGTTTGAAAGGCTACTGCAGAGGGTGGCACAATCAGTGCTGCATGCCCACTAGTAGCATTTAACTCACAGGCCCTGGGCACAGGCAGTACACTTCACTAGGGACCTTTAAGTAAGTTAAATATGCCGATTATAGATAAGCCAATTTTATCATGTTTTAGGGAAAGAGCACACACCCTTTAGCACTCATCAGTGGTGATATCCTGCCCGGAGTCCTGAAGCCAAAAAAAAGCAAGGTCAACAAAACAGGAGGTCACAGGGCAAAAAGTTAGGGGAAAGCACCAAGGATGCCAGGTCTAACAACTCCCTTGAAAAGCGAGTCATCACCATGATACATGGAGTATCAAAACATCTTTTAGTTTCTGCTCACCATCAGGCACTGTCATGCTTTACTCAGTATTACCCCATATGCCATGCATGTAGCATCCTATGCTGCAGAGCCAAAGAATTGCATTTTGAAGCATGTGCATTCTTTTTAGCAATAATTCTTTGTTTAACTTTTTTGCAAAGAATGAAGTATAAGTGTTACATTACGCATAGTGCTAATAGCATATGAGCATTCAACACAGCTCAACCAAAGCATGTGCCTTCTTTATTTAATCTCCTTCATAGAGGATTGGCGTGTTCGAGTATATCTGATTGGCGTAACCACCATATGTTCCAATGATCAATAAACTTTCCCCTAACTACCTGAAGAATGCCTTTCCAGGATTATGTCATGGGCACTAGAAACATTCTATAAAATCTATCCCTTTCCTTCCACCACCCAAGCTCTGGTATTCCCCCAAAAAGGTGTGAAGTGCATTATAACGCCTTACAGAAGTAACAAACATAAATACAAATAAAATAATCACCTAAAGGGGAAAGGGATGTCCAAAGGAGATACTTTTGAGACCAGTGCAGCAGAAGACGAACAATCCAAGCATGCAACCTTCCTGGATGGTAGTGTCATCTCAACAGTACTGCAAGGCTCTGACACAGGTGTGGGTAACGTTTTATGAGAGAAGTGATTTCAGTACCATTAAGAAAACTCTGCTCTCTCAGGATGTACTTCATACAAAGACTTCATAAAGCCAAGAAGGACACTCAGGGAAGTGGTGAAATAGTGTTTCAGCTGTAAGAGACTGACAGGAATATGGAATAGGATTTGTTTTAGGCAGGTTGTAGTGATGGTACAGGATCAAAATATAACGCTGTCAGAAAACTTCGAAGGTCTTAAAGGCTGCTCTTGACGAAACATCAGAAACATCATCTAACCGAAGGGAATCTCTTGGGATCCAGAAGAAAACACAGAAGCTATATACAGAGAATATTTCATATGCGTTTAGGAGCCAATGATTCTAGAGAAGAGAATTGGATAGTGCCCACCAAACAGCATCAATGGTTCCTCTAAGAAACACGTCTCCGGATATCCTCACTTGGGTTCATCGTCTTGAACTAAACAAGTGAATCATGGTTGAATCCAGAGAGACTGAACTCTTTACATTCAAAGGCCACAGAGTACACATTTTTTCAGATATTTCTACAAATTCTCTTCAAATGAAGAGATCTTTCCAAGCTCTTAGACTTTCTGCCACTCACAAGGTACCTCTGTCAAATATTTTCACCTTTTCATATCTTTACCTGGAATGGTCAGATTGTTGTATGAACTGAAAAGGATCTTGCAAATTGATGATGGACAGCAAGAAGGCAATATTGAAATATCAACCCCTATAGAATAATTGCTGCCCAAAGAAAAGGAGAAAAAAATTAAATGAAGGGTGACCAAGCCACCTGTGACAATGACACTGCAGTAACAAAGAGCAGCAGTTATACAGCTGGAGGCTGTCGATCAAAGGGTCTCAGGAGATAGTGTGCAGGATCAGCAAACCACTAATATAGACAGAGGCCTCATAGCTTTATAGGCCATCATTCTTTATTGGAGAAAATATTCAAGCATGCCTTTCCATGGAAGGCTCTTGTCAGTTTCATCCTGTGAAGTACTGCAATAATAAAAAAAGATTTGCAGTTGATTACCACATTCTTAATCCACCCCACCACCTTGGGAGGGACTACCAGCAGATCATCTGCTTGTGCTTGTCCATCAGGACAACAAGAACCGTGAACCACCACATTGAGGGCAAAGCCTTCTTATTAAATCGTGATGCGCCTTCAGAAGAGAGAAACCTGCCTCTTGTTGCATCATCTCTCCAAGTTCAGTGACCTTCCAACAATGCCTAATGAGATTGGCCTGTTAATGAAGCCTGGCAGCCACTGCTCCCAGGGCTTCTGTGACACAAATTCAAGCACATAAATATTGTGATACAAAATAATGGACAAAAAATCAAACATCAACTTTGTTATACGCCTATGGATGTAACAAAAATATCAACTACAAAAATATGACATTCCTAACATCGGAAAAACTACATCAAGAACAAATTATAACAACTGTAAATCAACAAAAATAATGATACCCAACATATCATTTGCTACAATATCAACAAATATTACAAAATAATACCTAAAGGCTAACAGGAACAACACAAAATAAAAAGTAAATATACCAACAACATATAAAAAATATGGCATTAAAAGTAAATATTTATATAGCATCTTTCTTATATGGAAATACCTCAAAGAAATTTAATACCTAATACAACATTAATCAATGAAATTAAAATTCAAAATAGTTACAAATAGGAAAACAGATTGAAGAAGTATAACTACAGAACAAGGCAAACACACTGGGCCTTATTACGACCCTGGTGGTCCAATGACCACCAGGGTGGCGGTCAGACTGCCACCAATGTGGTAGTCCGACTTCCAGCACCATTACTTTTGGTCTACACAACGGTCTGTTGGTGCTGGCGCTGACCTGGGGATTACGACTCCCTTCTCTGCCAGTGGTTTCATGGTGGTAGCACCACCATGAAACGGCTGCCGGAGACTGGGTGCAGGGGACCCCTGCACTGCCCATGAACTTGCAGACAATGAACTTTGGGATGAGTGCTGGTGCAACCTGCGCACTACAGCATTGCCGCCGACTCTATTACGAGCTGAAGACAATGCTGTAGGCCATTTCCCGCTGGGCCTGTGGGCAGAAACTGAGTTTCCCCAGCGGGAACTTGTAATGGTCCTGGCAGGGAGACTGCCTCACTGGCAGCAACCTACCCATCAAAACTTCGGCAAACAGGCCTTTCCATACACAGAAGTTGTAATGAGGGTCACAACCTGCTCTACAGCTCCCCACAGCAAAGGAGAGTATCCGAGTGGAATCACTCTAGCACCTTCGACAATCACTCTACATGAGAAAAACAACTAAATCCTGAAAGAAAGTAAGTTTAATACAGCTTTATGATTAAAACATGTCATAAACCACTGTATATGAAAATACTGAGAAAGAAACATAGTCAAAAATATTAAAATGCATTTCCATTTTTTAAAACATTCTAAAAACATCAATAATTCTTTATTAAAGTTTTTGCAAAGAATCAAGTGTTATTGTTACATTATATATAGTGCCAATAGCATATCAATATCCAGCACAGCTCAACCAAAGCATGTGCCTTCTTTATTTAATCTCCTTCAAAGAGGAGTGCCATGTTCGCATATCTCTAATTACCCTAACCATCACATGTACCCTTCCCTCCAAACACACCTCCTTGTTTAATAAACAATATAACAATAAACTTTCCTCTAATTATCTGAAGAATGTCTTTCCAGGATTATGTAATGGGCACTAGAAACATTCTATAAAGCCTCTCCTTCTCCCTCCATCACTGACTTTCTTAACACAGAGTTAAACATGTGAAAAATCAAAAACAAATTTCAAAAAATGTGAAAAACCAGCCAAGTACTGCAAAAAAGAAAAAAAAAGAAAAGAGAAAAAGGAATGTAAGCATTAAATGCAAAATATTGCAAATGATTGACTCTTAAATACAATAACAATTTAAAATAAAATAAAGGATTATATATTTCCCAAATTTATATAATTCAAATCTCCAAAATAGTCAATATAGCTATGTACATAATCACAGAAAGAAAAACCCCTGCTAACCTACATGGCTCATAAAAACAGCAAGGAGAACATAAAATGCAGTGGAAGTGCATTAAGCCTGGTCCAATTTATGTATTTTTGGTAATTTTGCTTTATGCTTGTTGTGTGAAATACCCAAAATTATTCCATTATTCCATTTATTGTAATTAAACATCATTAGCGGTAAACATTTGCTGCAAATGCAACATTGAGGGTAAAAATTACTGCAAACACAATGGCAAAACAGAATGTGAGTGGCTGTTGTTCACTATGTTTTTTTTCAGTGCTAAATGCACCCTTGAGTCAAAACTTGAAGTGAGAATGGATTTTGTGCTGAAATATAGTGCTAAGTAATGGATTTTCATTTTGTGTAGTTATGAGTAATCATATATAATTGTGTTGAAATTTTGCTTAACTATGCAAAAGCAAATCACAAGAATTTTGCACACCTCTACAAGTACCATCAGTGATACTAAGAATGTGAAAGCATCATTTACTCAGCATACCTTATGTACAAATTTGCAATAGAGTGCAAATTTTGAAAGAATCAATCAGTAGCTTTTCAGCACTAACAGGAACAATTTTAAAAGACTGTACTTCTAAAGTTTCTAAGGAAGTTATGTTGCAGTTACCCGTCATTAAAAATTTAAAAAGACTACTAAAACCTGAAGAACTGAATATGTCACAGCAATGCCATGGATAGTGGAGGGGATAGGCCATCTAAAAATAATTCACTCAAACAGGAACTTTATTCTCTGTGATAATGAATTTACAAAAAATATCATTTTCTGCACAGCTAGTGGTGTACTAAATCTAAAAGAATGTCCTACCTGGTTAATTGATGATGGCATTTTTAATCTTAACTACCACCAGATTCATATGCAGACCTCACAGGGCTATTCCCAAATAAATAAAGCACCATATATCATGGATTAATAAAATGTATAATAGAGATGACTAATAATTACTACCCACAAAAATTTATTGGTTTTGAACAGACAATGATTTAAAAAAATCTTACAATGCATCCTCATACAACAATACAAGGCTAATAATATAATTTTAAAGAAGCCTGAAGGGGGCTACTCTAAAAATCATCATTACGTATAGGCTACTTTACAAATACTCAATTTGCCTTTGAAATAAAAAAAATATTGCTGCCCTAGTATATGTATCACCAACAGAAATTATACAACATTATGGCTTACTACAAGAATCACTATTCCATCAAGCAAATCAGGAAAATATAACATCCATTTTAGACTACTTTAAAGGCACTCGGATTGGAAGCATTCATCATAAAGGACAGTAGAGTTAACCAAATTTAACATACCCTGGTAAAATGTTTACAACTGTTCACTAATAATGCTATGCAAGCATAGCTTCTTCAAATACAATCTAGGAATGAGTCATTCTACCCATCACCAATTAATAGAATTGCTTTTGAAAATAACATATTCATCAGGAACCATGCCAAAGGCAATCTCTAGCATAAGCATTGTGCACTGAAGTATCCAAACAAACTTGTCAAATGTATCAAATACTTGCTACCAAATACACTCTCTCTTCATAAACAACTAAGGACTACAGAATATAAAAACTATTTCTCTAACATTATCATAACCTAATGCTTTGTATACACATAAAACACCAAACTAACAAATTAATTAATCAAACTCTTTTATATAATTAGTCATGTTTAAAATTACTACATCCATGATTTGATTGTTATCATTTTAGAAGTTCCTATACTAATAAAACACAACTCCAAATAATTAAAAAAACAACTTATATACATTAAATTAATATTTTAAAAATAAAACTTTTTACAATCCAAAATAAAACACATTGGCCCTCATTATGACATTGGCGGTAAATCCCGCTTACCACTGCTGTGACCGCCGCCAGCATACTGCTGTGGAGGCGAACAGCCATTCGCCAAATTATGACACACACACCATTCTGACATAATACTGCCACACACACAAATCCGCCAGCCCAGAGGTCAGTGCTAAGGTGGTGGTACCGACACCCATACTGCTACGCCAACAAAAGAACGCCCACTACATTATGACCCATGAATCACCACAGCGGCCATTCAATGACAGTAAACCATTGGCGGTACACACCAGCGCACTCAGAATGGACACCCAAATACTAAACTACAAAACATTGGCCAATACCAAAAACACACACCTGACACTCATACATACCACACCCACCCACCCACAGCACTATAAAACACACACCCACATTACCCACAACCTTCTTCGAATACCAATTATTGCCACCAGACTGACACCAAGACCACTGCGGCAACTAGACACACACACACAACATACACCCATACATCCCTCACACATCCCACTTCACACACCGGCTCTCAACACCACCATGATCTCCATAGCAGGGGTGCTGGCAGACATGGGCAACATCATGAGAGAATCAACAGCACACCAGCGGGTCCCTACCGCTATCCAGTGAATTGACCAGCCCTCCACTTCCGCTGCAGCTAGTGGGCAGGAGGCCCCGCCATAGGGCCCACAGGCCACCAGCACCCCTCCCCCTCCAGAAGGTGAACCACCCCGCAGACGCTCCCTGTGACCCAGGCAGAAGCCAGAAACACTTGCCAAGACCAAGACCACTGCTTAGAAATGAGACCCTCCTGATTGTCCCCCTTGTGTCCCACCCTGACACCTTGTCAACTTTCAACTGCCTTTGGTCCCCTTCCTATGGCCCCTTGGACACTGGACCTGTGCTACAAACAGACTGGAACAATAACCTGGACTTTCCTCTACCATCACCCCATTCCATTGCACTTTTCAGTCAATTATTTGCACTACAATAAACTCTCTTGAACACTACTTGAGTGACGCCATTTGAAGTGTTGAAAATGTGCATTTATGGGAACAGTCACATCTAGTGCAAATGATCTCAACAGTGTGATAGCATACAACTAATGACCTGTAGCTGTCTGCAGTAAACAAATCAGGACACTGTTGTCATATCACCAACTTCTGTAAAATGACCAGCTTTAGGTGACAGTAAGTCGAGATGCAAAGGAAGTGAATGCCTTCTTGATAGAGCCACACAGAAAACATCAATAGCCAGAGTAATAGTCAGTTCCACTGTCTCATCTGTGTGTCATTGGAAGTATTGTCTGATAACTGATGTTCTGTTGTCCTCATCCTCATCCTCTGCCTCCTCATCCTCCCTATCCTCAGGGTCCACTGCTGCCACAGGGTCATCTCCAGTCCCCTCCACCTGCAGAAAAGGCACATTTTGTCTGAAAGCCGATTGCGCAACATACAGCATGACACTACTATAAGGTAGACTTTCTCGGGTGAGTAGCACAGGGATCAACTAGTCAGATGCAGACATCTGAACCTGGCATTCGCCCATGTGCATCATTATAACGGTTCTCAGCCCCTGTCCTGACACTCCTCACATGGGTCAGGAGACACAATAGGTTTGGGAAGCTAGAGTCACCTGCAAGTATTGAAGGACAACATTTAGCCTCACACAATGCTATGGGGATAACACTTGAAGGCATACATTGACATACAGTGATTGGGGTCTCTGGCACACCTATCTGTAGTTGGGCCATCACATTTGGGATGCTGCTATTCCTCAGAAGAAAGGCGTCATGCAGCGACCCAGGATACTTGGCAGTGACATGGGGGATGTACTGGTCCGCCAGGCACACCATTTGCACATTGAGTGAGTGGAAACTCTTCTGATTCCTGAACACCTGTTCATTCTGGCAGGGGGAGACAAACGCAATACGTGTACTGTCACCCCAATAATATTGGGAATTTGTCCCATTGCATAGAATCCCGCATACAGGTGGCCAATCTTCCACCTGGGAGAAAGAAAAATAGCTGCACATGTGTTTCACCAAAGCAGACCATCCCCTTGCCAGCACACTTGAGAACATTGGTTGTGACATTCCTGCTGCCAAGCCCACTGTCACTTGGAAAGAACCAGTTGCCAGGAAATGGAGCACTGATAGAACCTGCACAAGAGGAGGGATCCCAGCAGATAGCTGATATCAGGTCAGGCTCCAATTGGGCACACAGCTCTGTGATTGTGGCCCTGTCCAGTCTATAGGTGAGTATAATGTGCAAGTCTACAGGGGGTCTGTACACGGGAGTTTGTCTCCTCCTCCTATTCATCCACAGTGGTAGGTATTTAAGAGACACAAGAGTGCGTAGGCTGTCACAATTTGATCAATGGAACCACGACCTCAGTGTGCATACAGTATTAATGTGATGGGACAGTAGGAATAGCAATGTATGGGCAATTTTCATAAATGACGCAGTTATGGAAGATCTGTATGTAGTCTACCACCATGAAACGGCGACCGCCTGCCCTGTATCCAGAGACAGGTGGAAGTGGGCATCGTGGCAGAAGGCAGTCTTGCACCGCAGTGCAATTCCTAATTGGCTAATATGGTGCTCTATGGAGTACAGTGGCCAATGTGTGACCGCCATTTTCTGTCTATAACCTCACTTGATTTCTGACTTTCCACACGACAACAGCTACACTGTGTGTGCTGCTGTGACCTGTGTCTGGAACCTACCATGGCCCGTGTGACCAGGGAAAGGGCCCCTGCCTTCACTTCGATGGAGTTGGAGCACTTGGTGGATGGGGTCCTGCCCCAGTATGGACAGCTGTATGAGCCCCCAGACCTTGGCCATGATGTGGCATCTCCTTTGCCACAGGTACCTCAGGCCCTGCCCCAGTGAACCCTGCTGCTCTGAGTGAGGAGGCTATTGACCTCCTGAGATCCATCTCTGTAGGGCAGTCAACTCTTGTGAATGCCATCCAGGGGCTGGCATCCCAGATGCAGCAATGAATAGCATTTCTGCAGGGCATCCATGGTGGATTGGCGGCCCAACAGAGATCGATTCAGGCTCTGGCCTCCTCTCTGATGGCAGCCATTGTCTGTCATGATCACTCCACCTATAGCTCCTGGAACTGCAGGAATTTGGGCAAATGTCACTGAGGCAGGTACAAGGGGAACAGCTACTAAGCTGGCATGACTACACAATGGAGGCATTAGTGCAGAAACAGACAGAACAGGGGTAGGAACAATCAGGACAGCTTCGGTAGTAGCTGTCTCTGCAGGTGCAACTGTAACAGGAAGAGTTAGAAGTGGTCCTCTAATCTGAATCGCATTTGGGTCAACAGGAGCTGACAATAGCACCACTACTAGCAGTAGCACCGGTTTGATCTGTGTACTGGGCAGTATAAGGTGGTGAAAGTGAAGACAACAAGGTCTAGAAGTCAACATTTAGGGACATTTCTATAAACAGTGAAGACTATTGGGGCCCCACAGGAAATGACAAGGGGATTTGAGGAAAATGTTTTTTAAGGATTTATTGACATATTTACCTAAATCAAGGTAATTAATTGGGTAAATATTCAAATTTAAACATCAATATTCCAGGTTTAAAAGATCCAAGGGCCGATATGTTGAAATAAGAACAATTAGAACATTAACAAGAACTATATAAACAATACAAAATATCCAAAAATTGTGTTCCATAAAGGAAATCCCCAATCTAAATTAAGTGGGTATATGTCAGGAAAGGGCTTTTAGTTAGGCAAATAAGAGAAGATGTCAGCTTCGGAACACCAAGTAAAGGTCTAAGATGAGAGAATATGAATGGTTATGCGTAACTCCTTCACACTCGGGCTGTGGAGATCAGCAGAGGTGAGAAGGATCCTTTTTATCTAAGGAGCGCACACCATTATTATTCAACATGGCACTGCTTTGCAACATTACATCTCATTCTCACTCTTGGGAGCCAATCTCATTCTCACTCTTGGGAGCCAATCACATTACTCTAGTTTACGCAGGTAAACTCCCCTCGTCCAAAGGACAGCACAGTTGTCCATGCATGGCTATGTTCTTAGATTGTTACACTGGACAGACTGTTGGGTACAGTCAGCTCTTCCCACAAATTGTTCTCCCACCATGGCATCTTCTTCTTTCAATGATAACTACTCTATTGGTCATCTAACACACAACAATAAATTATAAGTTAGGTAGCAACAAGCAGCTGAATTAGAAAAACACATAAGGTGCAAACAAATGAGAATTAAATGTACATGCCCCTGAGCCTTAGACACATACATTTGATGTTCAAGGTGGCATTAGAAATGTGGCTAACTTAAGAGACATAGCTTATTAACTTGGGTGCTGTTCATATTAACTGACTAAATGCAGTTATTCATTATAAATTATCTGATTAATATGCATGTTATTCAGCAATGTAATTCACCCTTTGCTCACAAATGCATTAGATATGCAAATTGACCCCCCCCCCCAATTGTATCTCTGCATCGATAAATGAGGTCTCTGGAACAATCAACAACTATTAGTTCACTAGAGATAATTTTGAAAACTAAGGAACAGAAACAGATAACCACAGTCATTCAGATCAAGGTTGAAGTATTTGCAGTGTTGGAATAGAGTGGTAACTACCCAGTCTATGATTCAGGCAACTATGAATGAAGCAGATATGCACTTCAGGCTGGTCCCTACAAATCATCCGGCCTATGTCCCAGTAAAGTGTGCTGACAGCAGAACACAGTCAGTATGCTGCTTCTATGTGCTTTGCTGTGGGGTGCTACAGAGTACTCATTCTCCTTTTCAACATGCCAGACTGTATGATGCCTCATTCAAGGACAATCCCAACTCATTTGCGTCCATGCGGTGTCTCAGAAAAGAACAGTTGCAAGCCATATGCAAAAGATCTGGAGGATCAAACAGGGCTACCACACCCACAGCCCACCAAAATAAACAAATAAACTCCTGCAAGGTAACTTCACCAGATGCTAAGAGATATATAGAAATCTTAAAGTGTTTTGACTCACTGAGGCTCTGGGTCTATGTAGTATGTAGTTCTTGGTATTTCGCTTGACAATAGAAATACTAGGAGTGACTCTCTATACATGTATGTGTATGTGAATACACTAATATTATTAATTTATACTGCATAAACAAACTTTTTAAATATTTTAGCATTTAATGATAATTGTATTGCTACCCATTATAACACATAGATAATTG
This sequence comes from Pleurodeles waltl, assembly GCF_031143425.1. Classification (NCBI taxonomy): domain Eukaryota; kingdom Metazoa; phylum Chordata; class Amphibia; order Caudata; family Salamandridae; genus Pleurodeles; species Pleurodeles waltl. Next base: position 628,504,217 of record NC_090444.1, on the reverse strand, counting down.
CAACTTTTTGCTTGCCCCCTCCCATTTCTGTCTCCTAGTTCACATGCTCTGCTCCCAAACATGGTAATAAATGGTTAATTCTGAATGGCATAGATGACAGTTTACTAAGGCCACAGTAATATAGTGCGAAACACACTAGTGACAAGAGGGTAAAATACCACATGTGGGGTGCAATGAGGCCTTTGTTAATTAGGTGTGAAATATCTATCTGGGAAAATAAAAGGACTTTAATCTGCCAGCAGATCTTTGGCAGCAGTGGCGGCTGGTATTTTTGGCAGGGAGGGGGAGACCCACACACACACTTACTTACAACCATGCATTCACACATGCTACACACATCTTCTATCTTACAACGTCAGAGACGCCAACTGGAGAGGGAATAGCACCTCTTGCTAATGGCTACAGACAAAGAAGCATATTTAGCCTGTGTGAACTTGTATCAGAAAGAAATCAGGCAAGCCAAGTACATTTTTATGCATCTAAGATTGTGGGCCTCGTTTAGATCTCAGCAGAAGGGTTACTCCATTGAAAACTTGATAGATATCCCTTCTGCCATATTATGATCTCCATAGCATATAACGGGATCGTAATACGGCGGACAGGATATCCATCAGGTATGTGACAGAGTTTTGCCCTCTGCCAAAAATCAATATCAGGCCCTGAGTCAGCAAAGCACTCGAACAAGGCAGTATTTAAGATTGTTAAATCTATCACTGCACCTGCTGTGATTATGTCCTGACTTCATTGATTGATTTCAGGCATTATGTGGTTACTTAGCCTGCCTTTTTAAGGATAAGATCTTGTCAATGTTCTGTTCTTTTGATGAACCAGAATCTGTCCCATTGCTGAATGAAATGAGCAAAGATGGTCTGTCATTCAGGCAATTTCCTCCAATCACTAATCAAGATATGCAGAAGTTTTTATTTCAATATTATTCAGGATCTCCCCCAATGACTGATGTCCTCCACAGATTTTAAAATTGGGTGTTACCATTGTTCTTCCCCTCTGCTCTCTATTAAACTAATCTATTTAATCTGCTTTAATTATAGCATCATGGAACTCTGCAGTAGTAACTCCAATGCTAAAGAAACCTAACGTGGACACTTCAAATTTGGCAAATGTTGGACTTTTTTCCTTACGCAGGGTCATCCCTGATCTTTTTGCCTCCTGCCTCCTATTTTTTCTGACCTGTTGCTGTTGGCTTCTGAACTCTGAGCACTTTACCACTGCTAACCAGTGCTAAAGTGCATATGCTCCCTGTGTAAATTGTATTACTGATTGGTTTATCCATGATTGGCATATTTGATTTACTAGTAAGTCCCTAGTAAAGTGCACTAGAGGTGCCCAGGGCCTGTAAATCAAATGCTACTAGTGGGCCTGCAGCAGTGGTTGAGCCACCCACATAAGTAGCTCTGGGATCATGTCTCATGCCTGCCACTGAAGTGTCTGTGTGTGCAGTTTTAACTGTAAATTCGACATGGCAAATGTACCCACTTGACAGGCCTAAACCTTCCCTTTTCTTACATGTAAGGCACACCTAAGGTAGGCCCTAGGTTGCCTCAATGGCAGGGTGCAGTGCATGGTTAGGGTAGGACATATAGTAATGTGTTTTATATGTTAGGACATATAGTAATGTGTTTTATATGTCCTGACAGTGAAATATTGCTAAATTCGTTTTTCACTGTTGCAGGCCTGTCCCTCTCATAGGTTAACATGGGGGCTATCTTTAAATATGATTAAAGTGTAGATTCCCTTTGGGAGTGGACAGACATTTGGAGTTTGGGGTCTCTGAGCTCACAATTTTGAAATACATCTTTTAGTAAAGTTGTTTTTAAGATTGTGTGTTTGAAAATGACACTTTTATAAAGAGGGCATTTTCTTGCTTAAACCATTTCTGTGACTCTGACTGTTTGTGGATTCCCTGTCTGGGTCAGTTTGACAGTTGGGCTGCTTGCACCTCTCTCTAGACAGTGACACAAAGGGAGCTGGGTGTAGCCTGCATTTCCTGATGAGCCATCTGTGCTAGGAGGGAGGGGAGGAGTGGTCACTTACACCTGAAAGGGCTGTTCCTGCCCTCACACAATGCAGTCTCCATCCCCCTGGTGTGTGTCTGGGGCCTGGCCTGGGAAAGGCAGGATTTCACAAGCATGAGAGACTTTCCTTTGAAGTAGGCCTACTTCAAAGGGCAAAGTAGGTATAAGAAGGGCACCCAAAACCACAGACTTTAGATCACTTCTGGACATCAAGAAGAACCTCCGCGTGGAGATGAGCTGAAGAGCTGAGGAGGAGTGCTGCCCTGCCTGAGACAGTGCTTTGTGGAGCCACCCTGCAGGTGCTGCTTCTGCCTGAGCAATAGGACAAAGATTGAACTTTGTGTGGCTTTCCTTCTTGTGAAGATCTCCAAGGGCTTGATTTAGAGCTTGCCTCCTGTTGTTTGAAGTCTCAGGGACAGCAAAGCCTTCTCTCTGCCAGCACCTGTAGTCCCTGGAGAGACTCCTACTCTGCCAAGTGGTGCCCATCCAGTTCCTGGGACCCTGAAAGGAGAAGCAGGCAGAACAAGACTGAAAATCCATGCACAGACGGCCGTGCGGGGAAAAATTTGATGCACCTTCCTAGACGCGGCTAAAAAAAGACGCGCTGGCGGCTTCGCGGGTCAAATCGACACTCCACTGGCATTGTGGCTGCAAAATCAACACACAAAGCTGGAAAAACGATGCTCACACCCGCTGATGGAGGCTGTTAATGTCGCAACCCACATTGCGTGGTTTTGCTGAGACCGTGCGTCAGGATTTTCGACGCAAACCTTGCTGGGCACGGAAAAACAATGCAACGCCTGCCTGGTCCCGAGTGCTGCCTAGATCGACGCATCGCTCCCCTGCAGGGTGGAAAAACGACGCACGCCGGCCTGACCGGAGAATGAGAAACGACGCACGAGCTCGCTTGTGGGTGAGAAATCAACGCACCACTTACCTTTTTCGACACACACTCGCCCGTGCATGTTATTTTGATGCTACCCAGGTACTTTTCATCGCTAACAGTGTTTTACCTGTTTTTTCAAGGATTTAAGACTCTTTTTGCTTTTTAATCAATAACTTGGCTTGTGTATTGTGGATTTTTGTCGTTTTGGTCTTGTTTTGTTTAGATAAATATTTTCTATTTTTCTAAACTCGTGTTGTGTCATTTTGTAGTGTTTTTACTGAATTACTTTGTGTGTTGATACAAATACTTTAAACTTAGCACTCTGAAGTTAAGCCTGCCTGCTCGTGCCAAGCTACCAAGGGGGTGAGCAGGGGGTACCCTGACTAGAGTGAGGGTCCTTGCTTGGACAGGGGGTAACCTGACCGCCAACCAAAGACCCCATTTCTAACAGCAAATTATATACCTATTCCTATACTACCCACAGCAGTTAGGATGATTGAATCTCATTAACTCCTCTCTTGCTCAGTGTTTTGACACTAATATGTTGTTGGATCTCACCCAGTGTGGAGTCCGAGCAGCACATTCTACTGAATCACTTTTGCTCATAGTGAGAGAGAGCTTAAAACACCAACTGGACATAAGGGTACCGCAGAGCTTATACTGCTTGATCTTTCGGCTGGCTTACACACCATTTCCATCGGATTATGTTACATCATCTGTGGGAAATTAGTGTTGGAAGCATTGCCTTGGATTGATTCACAAACTTCTTGAATAGGAATCAAATTGTCAAAATCTTTTCTTACTCTTCCTCTCTGGATCAGATTGATGTGGGTGTCCCCCATGGGTCCACATTTATTCTGACCCTCTTTAATATCTATATGGCTTTTCTTGTCAGACTTGTCAAGGAACATGGTTTTGAAGTGATTTCTTATGCAGATGATGCACAATTAATTGTACCACTATTGTTCGACAATGGACAAACAAGACTCAACTTAATTCAATGTATGACATCAGTCCCTAATTGGATGTTCCAAAATCTTTTAAAGTTAATTTCCAATACTGATCTGTGGTCCAAATTCCCAACTCTGAATGAATGATTGGTGGCCAGCTGAATTAGATGCACCATCATGTGCCACCAAATTTGACTCCCAATTATCTTTCTCATTACAGGTTTAGACAGTCATCCACACCTGCTTTGGTGTTCTAAAAACCCTACGTAAGGTGCTCCCATTCCTACCACTTCCCACCATGAAAACAGTGGTTTTGTGCACTCGTTACCTCTAGGCTAGATTACTCCAATGTCTTATATATAGGTATCTTCAAACAACTTGACGATGGACTGCAAACGGTTCAAAATGCTTCGGCCAGACTATTACTTAACATCCCGAAGCACTGTTCTAGTTTTGTGAGTTGCAGGCTTTGCAACTGCAAAAAGGTGTAGGAAATCACGCCCAAGATTTCCATTTTCAGGCTATGTCAACATGAAGGAAAATCGTTTGCTGCACGTAGAGCAACAACTTTCAGAGACATTTGTTTGTAAGATAGGCAGTTTGGGTGAGCTTTATGGCTTTTGAGATATAAGGGTAGTGACTCAAATCAATTTGGACGCCAGTAAGCGCGTTGCCTGATACTCTAAATGCAATGAGTCAGTGCTGATATTAGAGATAGTTCTCCCTATTGCTGTCACCACACTTCGCATTTCACTTAGGAGCCTTCCTTTAAAGATCTCAATTTAGTTGCACCCACTCAATTGCTTTATCAAAAACTTCAATTGAAGGGCATGAAATGTACTAACACAACCTTCAAACTAATGAGATCTCCCACTGCCCTTTCTAAGATTAATCATTGTTTTATTCATATAAAGTGTTAGATGTACTCGCATATGTGTTGACACTAAGTCCTCCCATAACCAGTAATAAAGAGAAAATGTCAATTTTAATTAAGAGCAGTGACATAAAGAACGGGAATGTCGGGCGTTTGAATGTTTGATATGTTATTTAAGCCATTAATTGAACTAAAGAACAACCCTTGCATTTTAAAAGGTTTCCTGATCATGTGTCCTTTTTTCAATACAGTTCGAGATCGGGTGAGATCAAAGATGGAAAGAGACATTTTAGCAGAAGTCAATCATCCTTTCATCGTCAAGCTTCATTATGGTGAGGACCAAGAGAAAACAGTCTTGTTCTGAATGTCAACGTTTGTGCAAAGTTTGTGAGTGACATCCTTTACATTGAGATTTTAATGATGCTACAGAGTCGTATGTTATGACCCAGAAGGCTTTCTTGTGTAGCACTTGAGCCAGTGCTTAATTTGTAAATAAAGAGGTGCCGGTGCTCAAAGCCCTTCTCTTAAACACGAGGCTGCTGTAATTAAATCTGCTAGCACTGAATACTGAGGCAGCGTAATCCTGAAGCCACCTCGGGCCTCTTCAATCCATTTACGGCCACCCCTGCCCCTTCAGCTCATCCTGCAACTTTTTACTTTCTCCCTGTATGACGCTTTTAAGTTTTTCCTTCTTCCGTCTTTCCCATATGTGTCTTTTGCTCGCAGCAAATGCTTGAGGCAGAAGAATAAGCCCCGGCCCTCACAAATAAGTGCCGGTGCCAACAAGCACAAATTAAGCACTGACTTGAGCACATAACTTGTGTTGACCAATGCACACGTATATCAGATGTACGACCATGTAAACAGATGAGCAAACCTATAGGTATCCACGCGCTCCAAACACTATGGCCCATATTTATACTTTTTGACGCTAAACTGCGCTAACGCAGTTTAGCGTCAAAAAATTTTGCGCCGTCTAACGCCATTCTGAAGCGCCATGCGGGCGCCGTATTTATGGAATGGCGTTAGCCGGCGCAAGCAGACCGGCGCTGCCTGGTGTGCGTGGAAAAAAACCACGTAGACCAGGCAGCGCCGGCGTTGGGCAAAAATGACGTTAGGGCGTCTTAAAATGGGGCATGTCAGGTTGAGGCAAAAAAATCGTCTTAACCCGACTTGCGCCATTTTTTAACGACGCCCATCCCCCATCAACATGACTCCTATCATTGTAAAGATAGGAGTCATGCCCCCTTGCCCAATGGCCATGCCCAGGGGACTTCTGTCCCCTGGGCATGGTCATTGGGCATAGTGGCATGTAGGGGGGCACAAATCAGGCCCCCCTATGCCAAAAATGTTTTTAAAAAAAATACTTACCTGAACTTACCTGAATGTCCCTGGGGTGGGTCCCTCCGTTCTTGGGTGTCCTTCTGGGGTGGGCAAGGGTGGCAGGGGGGGTCCCTGGGGGCAGGGGAGGGCACTCTGGGCTCATTTTGAGCCCACTTGTCCCTTAACGCCATGCCTGACCCAGGCGTTAAAAAGCGGCGCAAATGCGCCGTTTTTAGCCACGCCCACTCCCGGGCGTCTCTTTTGCCCGGGAGTATAAATACCACGTAAAGGCCTGGGAGTCATTTTTTAAGACGGGAACGCCTCCCTTGCATATCATTAACGCAAGGAAGGGGTTCACGCTAAAAAATGACGCACACTCCGGGCACTTTGGCGCCCGAACCGTCTAACGCCATAGTATAAATATGGCGTTAGTTGGCGTTAGTTTAGCGTCGAATTTGCGTCGAAAAAAACGACGCAAATTCGGCGCAACCAGAGTATAAATACGGCCCTATATATATATAGAGTGCCGCATAAATTATGCAAAAAAAGAGAATAGAGAACTCTGGGTAGTTCCCAAGTTTAGGTGGAGAGCAGCTCTAGTAAGGAGCACCCTGCAACACCAGCGACACTCTAGATTTGCTCACCTCAAATGTCTGTTTATCTAGCAAAGTTTTTAAGCATTGGATCAGCACAGTGCTATCCACGCCGAGCTAGATAGTGACAAAGTCTTTTGCCATTTGTACAGCAAAGTCTTTAAGCATAGGTTTGACACAGTGTCAACCTTGCCGAGCTGTAAAATGACAAAAGCCATTTACTATTCCAGGCACAGTATTACAGCTTTGGACTGGTAAAATACCATCCAAGCCAACCTGGAATGAGTAAAAGCAACCCCTGACACGTGTTTCGCTCTCATTAGAGCTCATCAGAGAGGTTTAGCTGTGTCCAGACACAAGGGAGCACCCAGTATAAGTCAAAACAAATCCCTTTCAGGGTTAGAGTGCTGCATAAATTATGCAAAAAAAGAGAATAGAGAACTCTGGGTAGTTCCCAAGTTTAGGTGGAGAGCAGCTCTAGTAAGGAGCACCCTGCAACACCAGCGACACTCTAGATTTGCTCACCTCAAATGTCTGTTTATCTAGCAAAGTTTTTAAGCATTGGATCAGCACAGTGCTATCCACGCCGAGCTAGATAGTGACAAAGTCTTTTGCCATTTGTACAGCAAAGTCTTTAAGCATAGGTTTGACACAGTGTCAACCTTGCCGAGCTGTAAAATGACAAAAGCCATTTACTATTCCAGGCACAGTATTACAGCTTTGGACTGGTAAAATACCATCCAAGCCAACCTGGAATGAATAAAAGCAACCCCTGACACATGTTTCGCTCTCATTAGAGCTCATCAGAGAGGTTTAGCTTTGTCCAGACACAAGGGAGCACCCAGTATAAGTCAAAACAAATCCCTTTCAGGGTTAGAGTGCCGCATAAATTATGCAAAAAAAGAGAATAGAGAACTCTGGGTAGTTCCCAAGTTTAGGTGGAGAGGAGCACCCTGCAAGTTGCAGGGTGCTCCTTACTAGAGCTGCTCTCCACCTAAACTTGGGAACTACCCAGAGTTCTCTATTCTCTTTTTTGCATATATATATATACATATATATATATAAAATGATCAAAAACGGACTGAAAAGCACAGACTCAATCCTACATTCCTGTGCAATGGGTGGAACAGAGTGATGTTTCACAGAGAAGGACAGAGTAATCTGTGTTGGGGGCACAAGGTAATGTGCATCTGACGAAGCTCTGGTAAGTAAGCTACAGGAGGTGAGCATGTTGGCGTGCACATAGATGATGAGTACTAAGGAGATGTGCACCTAGTTCATGCACACCAAGAGGAGGTGCACCTAGATGACAGGATCTGTGGACATACTGGGCGATTTTCAAGGATGACTATTTGGGGAAAATCGGTTCATGCTCAGTTTAAAATAGAGCTAATGTGGGTGAATCTGTACTCAATTTAAACAATGACATTCACCGGGCCCTTGGCATTACAATCTGATCCAGAGGAACCACAGGAGAGACGACAAAGTGTGTTCATAGTAGGCTGCCTTCTAATTTCAGAGTTGATGTATTACAGTTTTGTGACTCACAGAAGCCTAGAGCATACGCATCTCGGTCTATGTAAATCAATAATGGGTGTGCATATATTCAAGCCCAAATTATTGCTGATAGTTACATTGAGACACTGGGGCAACTACTGATGATTCTTTCATTCAAACTTCACAATAAATAGTCATGAAATCTTCTCGTAAGAGAGTACGTTTTGACCTATAAAGTCCCCTTCAACTCCCTACTTTTTCACTTTTGGACCACATGTTTTTTGGACCTCTACTGTGAGTAAGTCTGATTAACGGATTTTTACATGCTGTCAATTTATGTTTTGAGCAGTAACCAATATTGCCAACCTTTTAAAATAGGGTACATTGCTGCATAGCTGGATTAAGAGGTTCTATGCAGGTGACACATGAACATACGTGCAAACGGGTGTACATATGAACACATGTGCTGAGGATGAGCAAGGACGATTGTTGTCTGACTGCTATCTGTCCACAGCTACCATGACGAAGAGGGGACTCAGAATAACGTTTTTATACTTTGTCCTTATAATCAAATTGAGAATCCAAAAAGATATGTGCCCTTTCATTTTAGTTGAGATGTATGTCAATAGTGCTTAACTGCATTCAGGCTCTGTGTGAAAAAATATTTAAATATAGCTTTGGGTTAGTTCCACCTAGAAGATCAATTGATGTGACGTTTTCTATATATTCCTGGGTACTAATGTCTATTTTGCATCAATCTTCACATAAATGGATTTCCTCGTGTAGCTTAAATTTGTCGAATTTCCCTGAGCCAGCCTTAATGAGATTTAGGGTTTGAACTTGCCTGCTCACCGGAGGCAATTACTCCACTGCTCAGTTGGCAATTCAAAGCCTCTGCCTGAACACCAGGTCCATTTAGAAGCATTATCCTTCACCTGAGGGGTGGGTGATATGCATGTGGTAATTAGCTGCTTCCTTCTGAAAATCCCGTATATATTGTTCTCACGGAGACAAAGAGAGGGCATACAGAACTCTGGCACCAGTAAAATCAGGATTTCCCTTTGAGGTCTTTTTAGGGAGAAACCAGTTTTGGTTGGTAGAAGTTAGTGTCAGAAAAAAGGTCTTCCAGATCCTTGGTTGATTCCTTCTTTTTGAAAGTTCACAGAATGCTGCCTGTGGGGAACCACTGGGAAATACCAATTAAGACAGAGTGGTGATATAGCAGTTCTGGATTGGTTATGGATGCCCATCGTCTAGAATGCTCTACCTCCATATCTAAACTGCTGCACAGGGGCCGAGTCTTTGCCAAGAATGGAACCCCGGAAAATATAACATGGAACTGGAGCATTAATTAACTCCTGCTTCGACTGGAGGACCAGCTCTGGACTTGTATGCTTGGACTAGATTGGACTATGCCTTTTGGAATTGATTGGACTCTGTATCTAGACCTAGTTGCCCCTGCTTCCTCACTCCCTCTGGGGGAAGGTGGTGGGTGGGCTTGCATGCAACACTGAAAGAAGAGGCCCCCATGGACTCCTATTGACTGGTGCTTGTTCTGGGTTCACTAGAAGTGGATGCTCAAGTAGGGTGTGTGATCTGTCTTGAGATCTGTAGAGTGCTGGTGAAAGAAGACCCCCTAGAGCCTTATAGTCCGCCCTTAATAAAAAGTTGAAGAAGTAGAGTGCAAGAGCTAAGAATTTTACTTTTCAAAAGCAACTAGAAACCACTTCAAAATATTTGGGGCAACAAAGCCATAAGACAACACTCCTGGAGCTCAGCACTAAACAACAGGAACAAAACAAAAGCAAATAAATGCTGATGAGTCCATAGGAGCAACAGAGATATGAAAGTAGCTCTCACATTGAGGAAAGTCCCGAAGCATCAGGAGCAATCCCCCACTCACTGGTTTTCCCTGTGATTTCAGGTACCACTTAACAGTGTCAGGCCAGAAAGTCAGGGTGACAAAAAGTTGGGAAGCCCAACATCCCTGCTAAAGAATCACCACAGAATGCTCTAGGGGGGGGGGGGGATTACACATTTCCATATTCATTTACCATTCCTTAGTGGGCAGGGCACCACAGAAGCCTGGTCTTGTTTGCCATCTTAAGCTCCCTGGGGAAAGACGAGTGACCTCAGAAGACGTTGAATTCATTTGCAAGCACTTCCAGAGTGGGGCGTTTGGACTTAGAGGCTTTGGAGCTCATGGACTTCTGTTACTGGGATTTCCCTGGCCTACTGCTGAACGTGATTGACTGAAGCTGTTGAGAAAACCGTCCCAAAGGCACTGTTTAGGCCACTTAAATGGTTAGGTCTATCAATGTCAGACTTTTCTTCCAATAACATTTTCCACTACTAGAACAAGAATCCATAGTTACAAGGAATACATTATATGCGTGTTGTGTATTGTCATTCACTTCACAGACTCTGATACTGAGAATTTTTATTACTTTATCTTTTTGACACAATGTGCAGAATGTGCCTATATTTTACTCAAAGTCCAACTTTGTTATTCAGATGTCAAACTGAATAATCAAGATGCTAGCCGTGTACAAGAGTCTCATGCCAGTGGGACATCATGAATAACTAAGGCAAACAGTATTTCATTTTCTTCAGTTTTGTTAGCACACGACTGCTGAATGCACAATATAAGCCAAAATCCGCATTCTCGCCTTGTAACCCATGGACTTGCATCTAAGTGCAAGTAAGCAGATAGAACTGTTCTAAATAATTCACTATGTGGCTGTTGATTGCTGTCGGCTGAATGATTGCCTCTTTTACCATCTTCCACATAGGTTAATTAAAAACAATTAACGTTCTAAATAGCTTCACCGCCTACGTGTCCATTGTAATGTTCGAAAAGAGCATGTATTCCTATGAGAACAACAACAGAAAAAACAAGCACAGACAAAGATAGAAATTTCAATTTTTGAACAATGGAAATGTTTCTACAAGCCTAGTTGAAAAACAAAGTGTAGATACAACAGTCAGCAGCAGTGCAACTTTCCCCAAATACTGAACTGGACAACTGATTTACTTATTTGAATGTTTTTTTATTTACTTGCTTGTGTATTTACTTAGAGGTTTTCTATAGCGTAAAAGCAGCTCAAAATCATTAGAGAGCTTCACAAGATCACCAGAATTAACTTAACAAATATCAGTTATTAAATGCAAACAAGCAATAAATCAATACAGATAATTCAGAATAACAGAAATTGGGCAATGGAACTTGGAAGTAGGAATGCAATAAGCCTTATTAATTTTAACCAAAATGTCTTTTAAGAAGGAAAATGTTGTTATTTTTCAAAATGGAGGAGACAGGAGTCATGTGTTTAGCACAAACAGTAGCAGTTCTATTTCCCCTTGTATATAGAATGATTAAAGCACTGGTGGGTAAAAACAGTGTACCTCTCCCACGCACAGTGAACAGGTATAGCAAGGTGTAACATATGGAAAAAGACAGGACGTATTGGTTACGACCTGAGTGCCCATTCACCAGCTCCGACCAACGTCAATTCAGCTACTTTGTATATCTCACAAACCCTCAGAAGTCTATAGAACTTTCTTTCCAAAAGAGAACATAATGCATGACCACGAAGAGGACAACCAGGTAACTACATCTTGCCTCTTTATGATATTGAAAAAAACATATACAAATCGGGGCGGGAATAAAACCTATCTAAGAATGGCATGCTATATAAATAATGCTGTCTTTATAAGAAGCGAGGGAAACCCATGGGTATAAAGGGCCCAGGAGTATGTTTCTTATTATAGGAACAACAGTCCCTCATTCGAAAAATATAAACAACTTATTACATAAAGAACACAATGATTCTTAGGTATGTCCAACAGACAAATAAGATAAAAAATAGAATCATAGGAACTCCGTCATTTGAGTTTGACAAGTTCCACTTGTTGATTCTAGTCACAATTTTCAAGTACCACTGCTCTTGTGCACAATATCATCAACAATTATGAATGAGTCTAGGTACTAAAATCGACAACGTTTCGATCCCAAATCAATCATGGGATCATCATCAGTACATTAATGTAAATCATAACTCACAAGTTATCTATTGGACATACTTAAGAATCATGTAATAAGTTGCTTTGTATGATAGACTGTTTTTCCTATAATAATATAAATAATACTCAGTAGTAGTAAAATGCACGTATTAAATGAAACTACATCCATATAACACGATGGGCTATAAAATACATATTGCGATTGTTCTTTGCAGAATTCTAAGAAACACATCATAGAATGACATGCAAAGGGAAGTGTTTTTATGACATCAATCACATACATAGGCCCTCATTATGACTTTGGCGGTCTTTTCCAAAGAACGCTGAAGCCACAGGTGCCAGAAGACCACCAGTGCTGGCGGTCTTCCGACCATCATATTATAAGTACTGAAGGATGTCCGCCACAATTTGGGCAGAATTCCTCCAGTAGTCGTGCTGGCGGTCAGAGGCGCAGAGGTGGTTGCACCACCGGCCTCGCCCTGCCAAAGAGACTCCTCCAGACGTATTACGACCAGGCGGTGTCCTGATGGCAGGACGCTGCTGGTGGTAGAAGCACCTGTTCCCTAACCATGGCAGACAACCTCCTCGCTGGATAAGTCAATCGTCCGACAGGGGAAGGGGGGGGGGAGGGTGGGGGTGTTGTGTGTTTTTTTGAGTGGGTGTTGTCTGCATGTGTGAATGTGTGTGTATGCATGTGAGTGAATGCGTATATGCATGGATATGAGTAAATGCATGTATGTTTAAGTGTGAGTGAATACGTGTATGTATGTTTTGGTGAATGAGTGTATGCGGGGTGCGTGTGGGTGTGTGTGCTGTTCTGGAAAGGGGTAGGGGAGTGGGGTGCTGGTATGGAAGGGGGTCGGTAGAGGGGGTGCTAGTATGGATGGGTGTTGGGGGGGAGTGATGTGCTTATGTGGAAGGGGATGGGGAGGGGGTGCTGCCATGGAAGGGGTGTGGGGGAGGGGATGGTGTTATGGAAGAGGGGTGAGGGGTTATTGGGATTGTAGGGGATGTGGGGGAGTCATCTGCCTGTCACGGTAGCCTTTCCGCCAGGGTTTCCATGGCAGTGCTACTGCCGCAGAAATCCTGGTGGAAAGCTGACTTATTATACTGCTGGTGGTCTTCAGTGGACCGCTGGGTTGGACAGGCTGATATCTGGCCTGGCTGTCCAACCGCCCTGGCGGTACAAGCAGGGATGTGGCCAAACTGCCACACTCATAATGTGGCAGTCTTCACCGCCGGCCCGTCAGGGGTGAGACCACCACTGCAGCCCTGGCGGTCTTTGGACCACCAGGGTCATAATGGGGGCCATAATCTTCAAAGCTGTAGGTGGTATAATTTTTGCCCTGGACCATTGCCTACTCCCCAACAAAGCTTTTTTTTACTTAAGGGGAACGAGTCCCGACAGGACCCGTGCAGATAGGTTACCACCTACACTCTAATGTTTCCATGATTTGAGACTTGATTAAGGTTTGCAAAACATTGGTTTATATCATGCCAATTTGGTATTTGAAAGTAGCACCTACAAAACACCCAAAACGCCCTTTGCAAGTACTGATTCACCATAGGGAGGTCAGAATCCCATTTTAGGAGTCAGTAGAAATGTACCAACTTTAAAACGGGATTCATACATAAGAGAAAGTGTTTTTGAGGCCACAAACTTCATATTGGAGCATTTTTGGACCATACAAATGACTAATGTATGAACCCTAACATTTCAATAAATTCACAACTGTACCCTTCAGAGTTGATGTCAGACTCAAAACAATTACTGTGCAACTTTCCTTCAAACATTGTCCTACATAATTTTTAGTTTATAAAGGTGAGAGGAATACAAGATCACCTACCATTTGGATTTCAAATGCACCTATATGCATGTGACAGACTGATTTTATCTTCTTCTGAACACTATCCAGAACATAAAAAATAACACTATGCTTAATATTTAGAATGTTCCTATTACTACATTGTTCATCAGCATTAAAGTTTTGCTCATCTGCCTCCTTAATACAGTTTACTTTGTTGCCTCCGTAACTTTATTCTACAACCTTTTTTATAAAATACTTTCAACTCACACTTATTGCATCTCTGAGTGCCAGGCAACTTTTGCTAGAGGCCAATGATTGCCATTATAACATCTGTATCAGCTCAGTCCTGCATCGCCCTTTAGTTTTCTTGACCTATTTACCAAATTTTGCTGAAGCTAAGATTGTTTTTATTTTTCTATTGATTTTATCTACTATATCACACTTCCTTTTACATTTCATTTTAAATAGCCTTGGCGTTCCACTTTGCAAACAATTGCCAATACAGTGTTCATCTTTGAGTCATCACTGATCCACAATCTCTCTTGGATTTCTGGGATACTGACATGCATAACTATTTGATCTCATAAACTCATCATGTAGTGTACCGATCTTACAATCCAGGGAGAGTCTCTTCAAAGCTGACATGCATTCATCAACTGTTTTATCCTTTCCTTTTTTTTGTGGAAATGTTTATACTGTGTTGTCTCAATTAATTCTTTTGGGGCAGAATATACAAATAGGCATGTTAATGTCTTTATTCATTGTTGAGCTGTAGATAAGGAAGTGCACCTTCAATTCAGACTATTACATGTTTTTGCTCTTATTGAGATGCAAGCAATGGGTGGAGTGAATTAATTGTATGGGCATGTGCACAAATCATTACTAGTGTAGATCAGTTCTAAGTTTATTCTATCCAGATACACTGGGTTGGTTACTAGTCCTCTCATCATTACTCTTTTTTATTACGACTTTATGTCAATAGAATGAATTCCACAATACAACTGAGACATGCCTTACATTGTAACTGAACAGTGCAATTCATGTAGTAAGGTTTAAAATATCTGCAATATTTCCTTCAATTCCTATTTTCTTTTCATATTTTTTACGAGAATATATTTATCGTTTGTTTTAATATTAGATTTTACAAATTATGCTGTGCACAACACGTTAATATCTAGTAACTGTACTTGAAATGGCCACAACATCCCAGAAGCCTACACATCTGCACAATCTTCCTCTCCCAGGATACCCAGTGCTAAGTCAGGACAGTTGTATAAGGCACTGCTCCTTGTGCTGTTTCAGTTTTCCACTGGTTCAACAGACAAACCACTGCACGTACAATCAAGACTCCTTGCGCCTACCATTACACAGTGTGCACCTGGTCAGTTATATGCATCTGCCAATAGCCACAGTGAGGATGTAATGGCAACTTCTCTGTCAACTCATAGCACTGCTTGTACTTCACCTGGCAGCACTGAACATCAAACTAAGGCCCTCATTACGAGGCTGGCAATCATCAGACCGCCAGCTCGCTGTGGCAGTCTTACCGTCGTGGAGCCGGCTGGTAAAGACCGCCACATTACAAGTTGTGGGGTTTGGCAGAAGCCAAATCTCTACAACGCCACCTGGCCTGCCTGTGCAGGCGCACCGATGTGGCTGGCGATGAGCACCTCAGCCTGCAAGCCAGATGACAAGGCTGCAGACCGCCAGAAAGTCTGGTGGTCACCCCGCCACAAAAACCCTGGCGGTAACGCACCTATTGACAGGAATCCCCATTCATATCACTGGCACACACATGCACACATGTCCACACACCTCCATGCACCCTCCACACACTTCCAAACAACCCCCCAACCATACACATCCATCTAAACACCTGCACTCACACTGACACACACACCCACACATACGCACCTCCCCTACGCAACAGATTCATACACTCACCCACTCTCCATGTTAACTCACACAAACACATACACACACGCACCCACAAACACCCCCTCACCTCCCCATCCACAATCATTCACACCCTCCCTTTCCACACATGCATACATTCACACACTCCCCCTCCACATATGCATATTTGCACACATGCACCCCCACTCACTCGCAGACTTGCACACATGCACCCACATTCACACACATACATGCACACACCACACACATGCACCCAACACTCCCTCCCCCCTTTCAGAGGATCACCTTAAATTTTCCAGCGAGCTGGCCGTCCGGAAAGGGATGACTCCTGGTGGTTTTGCACCGCCAGAACCACCACACCAGCAAGACCCCACCAAGCCATTTTACAGCTTGTAATACAGCGGGCGGAGTCCTGCTGTTGTGGTGGTGCTGGTGATGCCCCCACCTCTCCGGATTCGGACTTCTGCCCAAAAATGAGTCCTCCAATGACTCCTAATACGGCGGTCAGCAGACCACCACATTAGGTGGTCTGTTGGCTGCAGTGGCTTTGGCAATCTTACAAAAAGCCTGCCAAAGCCGTAATAAGAGCCTAAGGCCCATATTTATACTTTTTGACGCTAAACTGCGCTAACGCAGTTTAGCGTCAAAAAGTTTTGCGCCGTCTAACGCCATTCTGAAGCGCCATGCGGGCGCCGTATTTATGGAATGGCGTTAGACGGCGCAATCAGACCGGCGCTGCCTGGTTTGCGTGGGAAAAAACCACGTAGACCAGACAGCGCCGGCGTAGGGGGAAAATGGCGCATGGGCGTCTTAAAATGGGGCAAGTCAGGTTACGGCGAAAAAATCGTCTTAACCCGACTTGCGCCATTTTTTAACGACGCCCATCCCCCATCAACATGACTCCTATCATTGTAAAGATAGGAGTCATGCCCCCTTGCCCAATGGCCATGCCCAGGGGACTTATGTCCCCTGGGCATGGTCATTGGGCATAGTGGCATGTAGGGGGGCACAAATAAGGCCCCCCTATGCCACCAAAAAAAAATATAAAAAATAAAAAATTATACTTACCTGAACTTACCTGAATGTCCCTGGGGTGGGTCCCTCCATCCTTGGGGGTCCTCCTGGGGTGGGCAAGGGTGGCAGGGGGGGTCCCTGGGGGCATGGGAGGGCACCTGTGGGCTCATTTTGAGCCCACAGGCCCCTTAACGCCTGCCCTGAGCAGGCGTTAAAAAGTGGCGCAAATGCGCCGTTTTTAGCCACGCCAACTCCCGGGCGTCTCTTTTGCCCGGGAGTATAAATACCACGTAAAGGCCTGGGAGTCATTTTTTAGACGGGAACGCCTCCCTTGCATATCATTAACGCAAGGAAGGGGTTCACGCTAAAAAATGACGCACATTCCGGGAACTTTGGCGCTATTCGCCTCTAACGCCATAGTATAAATATGGCGTTAGTTGGCGTTAGTTTTGCGTCGAAATTGCGTCAAAAAAAACGACGCAATTTCGGCGCAAACGGAGTATAAATATGGCCCTAAATATCCATAGCAGTAAATTAGTAAGCCAGGTATCTCAAAAGATGTCTGCTTAATTCCTCTATAAATTGCACAGCAAATTTTGTACAATAATGGGTACTGTGTCCCAGGCATGGTGTCACTACTCAATGCATACTTCATTGTTTTTGTATGAAATTGGAAAATTAATTGGGTCGAGTGACTACTCACCTAAAGGAATAATCACAAGCCTCACCAGGGTGAATCCTCAACGTCACTAAATTAAACTGAGTCTAACCCTTTGGTAGCCATGGCACAGAGCAAACAGGCTCAACTTAAATCAATGTATAAAGTATGTATTGTCGTAGTTGGACTCTCGCTTCCTAGCGAGACTGCTATTTTAGGGGTGACATCACTTCTGTTTGTAGGCAACTGAATCACTCCTACAACAAGTTGCAACTGTCGGCCCACCCTCCCAGCTCACCAAAACTCAGACAGTAAAGGTGATTCCTGGCAACCTTATGCATGGACTCTAGATGCAACTTCTCCGGGGAGTCATGGTGGAATGGAAGTTCCCCTTCTTTCTTATTAGCAATAAGTTACATATACACATCGGCAATAAAGTAGATGCAGAAAAGCTTTCAATATTTGAAAAGGCTGCAATCTACGGTAAAATGCATAAGTTGCAATTATTAGAATAATGAGAAATGATAAAAGCAAAATTGTGAAGATGAAAGTTGTGAATATAAACCCCCCCTCCATATTGCAATAAACATAAGATATGCAATGCCTAGCAAAGAGAGCCTAATATCTACCCTAACTAGAGCTAGGTATGATAACCCTAATCTGCCAGTACCATGTCCATGAGAAGCTCCCCTCCACCCTTCTTACCTTGTAATGAGCTCTCTAGGTCATACTCTGCGAAGCCACAAAGGCTGATCTCTGCAGCAAGGTGACATGCAGCATAGTTGGCATCTGGAAGGATCCCTCTAATGACCTTGTCCATGTGAGGTGTATTTGTCTGCTCGTGTAGGATCCCTGATCCAGGTATGTACCTAAACAACTGATAATGTGGCAGAATTGCAGCAGCAATTCCATAAACAATCCCTAACAAGTGTGCATTATGTTCCTGTCAAACGTAAGTGAAAAAGGAACATGATGACAATACCTATGTACATCACTGATAATGGGCTGATAATGACTCCTTCTCAGAATGGCACTATAACCAAAAGCAAAACATCACTTATAGAATGTAGGCAGCAGTGAAGGCCTAAAGAAATATTAAATAAATGGAATAAAACAGAGCATGCTAAGTGGGTAAAAGGTCACTAGGTGACAAGGGCAACAGGCCTTCAAGCTGAAGGCTAAAATAACTCCTGTGCCTAGTGGATTCACCACAGTATGCAGTACTAAAACAATAATACAGTTTAAATGTAATACAATACAAACCCCAAACAGAAGTTAAAAAAATTGAGTACAGTGTGATAAAATGACATAGAAATGACAAAAATCCAATAAGGGGAGCCGAGATAAGACTTCTTAACGTTTTAAGTAGGAATAGCACCAAAAAACATAGAGGTAGTCATGGAACAACAGGACCTAGGAGCATTTTGAGGCTGACTGTGATTGAGCCAGGTTCATCCTGGTCAAAGAATTTACCTTCTGATTTCAGTAACTAAAATAACAATCCACCACATCTCTATGCTTCTAAATCCCCCCTCAGGATCTCAGAGGAGGCACTTAGAGACTCATAGGGTAATAGAAAGATGTCAGGAAATGGTTTTTGGAGATATTTGTGTTCCTGCACCTTTATCTGGAGTTAGGCTCTATGACCCTGGGAGTGTGCTTCTATGTCCTGGGTTAAAAAAAGAGTAGGCTCAGTCTATCCAGCCTCTTCTCGTACCACAAACAGTAGGTCCAATTGTTTTCTTCATCAGCTGCAGGAGTGTTCTGAAGTGGGTGCCTGGAAATGCCACATTTATGCCTGGCACAAGCTAGTGAGTGTACATTACTCCTAGGCATGCCCTAACCAATGGGGTAAAAGTTTCTGGGGTCATCTCTACCCACTTTGGGCATTTTTAGGATGTCAAAAGGCTTTGGCAGCACTAAATGTGAGTTTTGAGGGCTGGGGGTGTGTATGGAGAGTTTACTATGGTAATCGTAGTGTCCTTTCACATCTAACACCAAAATCTATTTCCTGTATCCCCCAATAAATCAATAGACAGAAGTCTGCTAAAACAAAGCAGGATTTTCCAGCAGCCAGACAGTGACTACACAAGAACTGTGTTGACATCCTGTTTCCTATCCTTTCAAGTCCGCCCATCCCCTGTTAAATGTAAACACCCAGTAGATCTGTCAAGCAGGATTTGACACTGTAATGTCAAAAAGAGGCCTGCTGTGATGGGACCGTGCCTTGTTGGGGGTACAAAATAAGGTCCTGCCCAGGTGTCAGCTAACATTTGACTTTGATAGTGGAGGCCGCTTTGAAGCTGGCTCAACCACACTGGTCAAGAAAACAACACATTCTCACACCCAGGTCTTTGGCTTCTGCTCTGGCAGCAGTTTAGTTTTCCCACCTTTTCCGTCCTAATTACTGATTAACGGTCCAATTTCACCATGGAATAGGATTTTTAATAACTATTCAAAATAATGGTTCGATTTGTTTTCTAGCGAGTCCCAGTCCTGAAATAACAGTATTAGGATTTTTACTTACCCTGGTTTTCTACATAGGACGGCTAGGCCTGTCACAGTGAAACAGGTGCTGGCCACTGTAAAGGCATGTTAATAAGGCCCACATAGGAATGACATTAATATTTAAGATGGAGTTTTTGACGTGTCAAAAGGGTTTATTTTGACAGGTCAAATCGTAGTTTTTACACTGCTAGAGCTATGCTATAATGGTAGGCCTGAGGCCATGGTCTACACTGTAGTAGATGGCTCAATAGGTTCTGCAGTTCATTAATGACAGTTGTCTTACAAGACCTGGGTACAGCTGGACCATATACTAGGGACATATAGATAAGTTATGCCATTTAGGAATACACCAATTTGACCATGTTTAAAGAGGGAGCACTGGGACTTTACCACTGGTTAGCAGGGTTAAAGTGCTTAGAGTTCTAAAGCCAGAAAAGGTGGATTTCCTACTTTCACCAAGCTTCTTGTAGAACAAAAGGGTTTATTGAATTCAACCTGAGCACCCTTTCACCAGCTCTCATTAACTCCAACTCCACTACATTCTACATTCCACAAAGCCTCACAAGAATATAGAACACACCTAACAAAAGGTTCTTAGAGAACGAAATGGGGGACCATGAGGATCGAAGCCAAGTAGCCACAGTACAAATAGGCAGTAGCAGTGCAACCTTTGTCATACACAGAAGAGGTACAGCACCAAATGCATCAGTGCCAAACATCCTCAAGCACATTCCAGGCACAGTCACAAGTCACCTTAGGCCCAATACCATAAAGCAGGTTCAGCAGCAAAAGCAGCAGTGCAAGGCATCTCCTCACACAGTTCAGTATTGGTAATCATATGCTTCAGCTTCCAGCTAACATAAACATGGTTAAGAAGTGACTGCATCAGACAGACCTCCATAAAACATTCAAGGTGCACAGGCATCAAACGTTTAGGTTTCTATCACATTGGGAGAGGAGGGGCAGGGAGAGTTAACAAGTAGTAGTTCAGAGACAACGAAAAGACTAAGATACTGCCATGATGGTAGAGAAATAGTGCAATTCATGGTATCCTTAAAGATAGGTTGATAGGGAACGTTTGGCATAAGCTTGGTAGTCCAAGGTTTGGGTGACAAAGACTGCTATAAGAAAGATGGAAGACTTGGTCTCTTCAGAGCGAAGCAGCAGTAGCTCAGCAGAAGATGCGTAAAAGGGTCCCCTTTACCTGTGCATCAGGACTATTGCAGTTAATTCCTTTTTTGATTCTTAAATATATATACTCTGTAAATGTTAAGTAAGTTACGTATATGAACTTTGGGCCACATGTATTATGCCTTTTTTCCGGTGCAAACAGGCCGATTCTTTGCGACCGGAAAAAAACATTTTGTCATGTATCAAGCGAAAAGTGAGATTCAGTAGCAATCTACCAAATCACAATTTTGGTTTGCGATCAAAACCAATTTGGTATTTGGAAATGCCCTTCCGTTCAAATACCAAATCGGAATGCGATGTATTAATGTTTTGCATCCTAATTCCAGTTGCAAAACATTAATAATTTACTGACTACAGAAGTGTAGTCCTAATACATTTGCAAAGGGGAAGGGGTCCTTAAGAGACCCTTTCCCCTTTTAAGAATGTAAATATTAATACCTTTTAAGAAAAATAAAACAGCAAAATCTCATTTATTCATTTTAAATGCAACCTGTTTTACTTTAAGGAAAATGAGTTGCATTTTAAAGAAACAAAAAAACAATTGCTTTATTAAAAAGGAATCACAGACATGGTGGTCTGCTGACATCAGGAGGGCACCACCCCTGTCATGGGTGTGATTCCTAACGGGTCACAAATTTCGACCTACCTCATTAATATGCATGAAGTAGGTATATTTAAAACCCACTAGGGATCGCTAATGAAACTCAAAAGAGTTTCATATATTAGGAATGCTGATTTCCTAATTGTGATTTGGAGAAAATCGTAATTAGGAAATCAGCAGTCCTAATGTTAGAACATCTGGCCTTTTATGCCTTGCATCCATACAGAACTGAAACACTAAGGCCCTCATTATGACTTTGGTGGTCTTTTCTCAAGACCACTGAAGCCATGGGCTCCAGAAGACCACCAGTGCTGGCGGTCTTCTGACCACCATATTACGAGTACTGAAGGATTTCCACCACTATTTGGGTGGAAATCCTCCAGTAGTCATGCTAGTGGTTGGAGCCGCAGGGGCGGTTGCACCACCGGCCTCGCCCCACCAAAAGGACCACGCCAGCCGCATTACGGCCTGTAATATGGCCTGGTGGTGTCCTGATGGCAGGGAGATGCCAGCGGTGGAAGCGCCAGTTCCCCTTCCCTATTGGATGACCTCCTTGCCGGACGAGGGTAAGTCGATTGTCCGACAGGGGAGGGGGGTGGGAGGATGTGGGATGTTGTGTGTGCATGTGTGAATGGGTGTTGTCTAGGTGTGTGAATGTAAGTGTGTATGCATGTGTGTATGTGTGTGTGAATGGGTGTTTGAATGCGCGTTTGAATGTGTGTGTGAATGTGTGTATGTATGCGTGTGATTGAATGCGTGTATGTATGTGTGTGAGTGAATGCGTGTATGTGTGCGTGTGAGTGAATGCATGTATGTAAGTGTTGGTGAATGAGTGTATGCGGGATGCGTATGGGTGTGTATGTGCGTGTATCTGGGGAGGAGGGGGTGAGGGAAAGGGGTGCTGCTCTGGAATGGGGGTGAGGGGTTGCTGGTATGGAAGGGGAATGGGTGGAGGTGAGTGCTGGTATAGAAGGGGTGGAGGGGTATTGAAATTGCTGGGGGAGTTGGGGGAGTCATCTGCCGGTGACAGGAAAGAACTTTCCTGTCGCCTGTAGCCTTTCCGCCAGGGTTTTAGTGACGCGGCTACCACCGCCTAAACCCTGGCAGAAAGCTGATTCATGATACCGCTGGCAGTCTTCAGTGGACCACCGGCTCGGAGATGCTGATCCCCGGCCCGGCTGTCCAACAGCCCAGTGGTACAAGTGGGAATGTGCCAAACCGCCACACTCATAATGTGGTGCTCTTCACCGCCGGCCCATCAGCAGTGGGACCACCACTGGGGCCCTGGCGGACTTTGCACCACCAGGATCATAATAAGGATCTAAGGGCCAGATGTAGAAAGCCTTTTGCATGTTGCAAACAGCGAATTTCGCTGTTTGCAACGTGCAAAAAGCACATCACAATACACAAACCTCCTTTTGTGATTCGGTAACCTGGTTACCGAATCGCAAAATGGGTTTGCCAGTCGCAATTAGGAAGGGGTGTTCCCTTCCTGATTGCGAGTCGCAGTGCAATGCAGGATTTGTTTGGGACCGCAAATGCGGTCTCAAACCAATCACATTTTGCACCCATGTCAAATGGGTGGTAACCCATTCGCAAAAGGGAAGGGGTACCCATGGGACCCATTCCCCGTTGTGAATGGCACTGCAAACATTTTTTTAGTGCCGGCAGTGGTCCTATGGACCACTGCCTTCTCCGAAAAAACGAAACAAAAACGTTTCATTTTTCGTTTTTGTAATGCAGCTCGTTTTCCTTTAAGGAAAACGGGCTGCATTACAAACAAAAAAAATGCTTTATTAAAAAGCAGTCACAGACATGGTGGTCTGCTGTCTGCAACAGGCCACCGTCCTTGTGAGGGCCGCCATTCCCAAGGTGGTCGCAAATTGTGACCCGCCTCATGATTATTCATGAGGTGGGCATTTGCGACCCCCTTGCAAATTGCAGATGGTGTCAGGGACACCATCCAACATTCAGAATTGCGACTCGCAAATTGCGGGCCGCAATTCTAAATGTTGCTACATCTGGCCCTTTGTGTGATGTATAAAATGCTTTATAAAATCTAAGCAACTTGCAGTTGCTCAGGCCCCATTCCAGTTCAGTGAAGGATCCACTATGAACAAATCAGCCTTGTCTTGCTTCAGCAACGCAACCATCCTTCTAAAACATCCTCCTGAATGGGAATTCAAACAACCAGAATTAGGAGTTATTGGCTCCTATCAGTGAGGTGAAGATTGGATCCTATGCTGTAGAGCCCACATCTGGGCATGTCTATCACACTTAGGGCATTACACTGGAACTCATCACAGATCTGAACTTCGTTGTAGGCGCTTACAGGTCAGCCATAGTGTGTTGGGCGTTCCTTGATTAACATTTGTTAGGTACACGAATCATATGAGGTTAGTCGAATATGAGTGGTAAGGATTCTGAGAACGAAAGTTGAAGGGAGTAAGAAAGACAGGAACTGGATTCTGTTGACCGATTACTGTCTACATTGTATCAAAAAGGTAATTGTTAACTGTAATGAGTTTGCTTCATTGCTCAGGAAACGGATGTTGCACAGGCTTTTCTGGCAAGTGTTCCTTGTATCATTCTGTAGCATGGTCACCACACTGCATTCATTAAACTAGTGGTTGTGCAGAGGTATCACATTTAACATCTTGATTCAGCCTTGCTGTGAGAATAAAGATCTTGTATAATGTGAATGGGGGATCCGTAATGGTTCACAAACAGTGTATCACAAGTCTCACTTCTGCTGGGCCCTTATTCCCTGCACTGGATATTTCTACACACCCAATGTCTGGCCAAGGGACAAGAAAGGCCCAAATAGGATGTAAATGGAGCATTTCATTTTAATTGATTAGATTGAGGCTTGCACTCTGATGTCTCTGGCATCATTGTTCTAGAGGTAGCACTTTGAATATTATTTTATTTACAATGGATGCCCAGAGGCAGAGCTGTCACCTGTAAAGCATACACTTCAAATACTCTGCCTCAGCTCACACACTAAGGACTTCACACCAGCCTATTTTTCCTGCCGACAGACTGGGACTAGGGCAGGGAGGCAGGAAATCCTAATCACTTCTGTAGAGTGAAAACTCCAGAAGTGTCTTTGACTTCAAAGTGGGCACCAGTTATAAAAAGGGGACCCTCAGACCCACTCTTCTTTTCATTTCTGGACCTGAGGAAAGGACTCTCAGAGGAATGGCCTGGTGTCTTTGACTTTATGTGTACTTTAGAGGACTGCCCCGCTACACTAAGAGAACCACCCTGCTGCCTCAGGCCTCCAAAGGTTAATTAACTGACCTCCTGATCAGAGCCCAAGTTACAGAAACCATCTTGAACCCTTCCCCTGTACCCAACCTGAGTGAGTTCTGGCCCTCCAAGTGCTGGCCTCCAAGCCCTGGAACCTTGAAAGTAGGTTTAAGGTGTTGTACCAGCCTAACTGAAGGTTCAACAAAATCCAGAGTGAAGCACCACAAAGCAACACCACATAAGCTGCTCCCCAAGTACATAAGAGTTTTGTCTGAGTAGGTATAACAAATTCTTTTATATCAAAAAGTTGTGTAATATGAGAGTGATATTGATGGAAGAATGAAACTGTTGATGAATTTGGTGATGTTTTATGAACGTTGGCTTCTACATGTAACTATAGATAGTTTCAGGATGAGATAATCAAATTTGAATAAATGCAAATAATAGAAGGATTCAAGAATAGTTATGTGGATTATAGGAGATTTCATATTAGGTGTTGTTATCCTCAATGCTAATACTATGGAGCAATTGGCTAAGTGAGTGAAAGTGGTGACCAAAGAAAACAAGCATTGGCAATAGGTCATACCTTTGCTACCGGCTGCTGAACTACAGGCTTTGCCAATTTTTTGCCACTTAACATACATGTGTATGCATGGTGGCTCTTGTAATGGAGTTATAAAAAAGAACAAAATAAACTCCATTACAAGATGGCTGCAGTCCTTGTAAGCACATATAAAGTGAACATTTTGCAATGGAGTTTAAAATGCCAATACAGAGACAATGTTGTAACTAAGTTAAATAAAAAAAGAACTCTAACACAAAATTGTCTCCCTTCGTGTGTATGTATGACAATAGCAACATTTAATATATATAATTTGCCAGTGGCTGAAGGGGGCTGAGTTAAAGACCACACTTTTTCTGTATTTATGTATTTATGTATGTTTGTTTGTATGTAGGTGTGAATTGGTAACAGGAGGTTTCCGACATACATCTACAGTTGCCTGTAGGCAAAACCTGAAAACAAAACTGAGCCTGAGTTGTGAATTTTGAATTTCACTGAAGAGTACAAGGATAGTAAAGCTACAAAATGGAAAGAGCTATCCTGTTTTAGGTATTAACAGTGTTAATAGCATCAACAAAGTATTGTCCTTTTGTCTGAAAGTTTTATTCAGAAAGTGGAATAGCAGGGCATTTTGCTGCCATTTGAAAAGAAACAGTTTAGTAAAAGGAAAGAAGAGTACAGTTGACCTATCCAATAATCTGTAGTCTATGATACTTTGTTGTAATAGGTATAGGCATGTGTGCTGTGGAGCTAGGACATAGGATAAGATGAAAAGAGTTTATCATCATGGTCATAAACCATTAAAAGAAAAGATCTATGCATATCAAAGTTGGAAGTAAAGGTTAGACTATTGCTACTGTCTATTGTATGTACATGTGGTTTTAAGGTCAAGCCTTACATTTGTTTGGATTTTCTAAGCAGACTGTTCTTTAAGTGAAGAGTGTCAGGAGTGAAACTATATGAAGTCAAGGGGAAAGAGTTAGAGTTAGATTGGAAAGACTAAGGGAACTACAAATGAAGCTAGAAATAATAAGCAAGTTCTGATGGCTGGACCCAGGGATATCACACACATTTATCCTGGAGATATCACTGAAAACATAATTAAGTTGTGTAGAAAACAGATAGTCACATAGAGCTGCAGTTAGCCACGCGAAAACACACTACTGTTTTTGTAAAATTGAGAGGACTTTTCAAGAGCAAAGGAATAGCATTTGGATTGTTGCCAGTTGGCCCCATTTTCCAATTAGCTATTTACCACGTGCTCAAAGACATGGAGGAATGTGTTTTAGGATGATGTTGTGCCTTTTAGTAAGGGCGAATTGATGCATCTTGTAGTTCTGGTGAATGGTTACAATATATTGAGAATTTAAAAAAAACATGATGGTGGAATGTACTAAAACAGGTGGCATTTTGGGGACAATTTCAAAGGTCAGCATCTTTCCAGAAAGGCTTTTGCTTCAAGCTATTGGTAAATGTCCTCATCCCAAAGACAAAACATAATTAATGCTGTTATGTGGATTATCTTATTTCTATGCATTGGTTGCTGTACATTTTGCAAAAAGGATGGCAAGGAGGTGCAATTTCAGTGGGGAGCATGGGCAGCAAAAAGTCTTGGTGAGGCAAGTTATTGTGAAGGCATCTATCTTGAAACAATTTGATATAAAGAATACTACTATAAATATCAATCAATCAATCAATAAATCATTGGATTTATAAAGCGCTCTACGTACCCGTGAGGGTTTCAAGGCGCTGGGGAGGGGGAAGCTGGTGTTACTGGTCGATGAGCCAGGTCTTGAGGAGTCTTCTGGAGGTGAGTAGGTCTTGAGTCTTTCGCAGGTTGGTGGGGAGGGTGTTCCAGGTTTTGGCGGTGAGGTATGAGAAGGATCTGCCGCCGGAGGTCTTCAGATGCGGGGGACGACGGCGAGGGCGAGGTTAGAGGAGCGGAGCTGAGGGGTGGGGGTATAGAAGCTGAGTCTGTTGTTTAATAAAGCTGGTCCGGTGTTGTGGAGCGCTTTGTGAGCGTGGGTTGAACAGCGTCGGGCTGAGGAATGAGCCTTGGGGGACGCCGAGGATGATGTCAGTGGCTTCGGAGCGGAAGGGGGGAGGCGGACTCTCTGGGTTCTGCCCGAGAGGAATGAGACGATCCAGTCGAGGGCTTTTCCTTGAATTCCGGTTTCGTGGAGGCGTGATTCCAGGGTGCGGTGGCAGACTGTGTCGAAGGCGGCAGATAGGTCCAGGAGGATGAGGGCTGATGTTTCGCCGTTGTCCATTTGGCGTCTGATGTCGTCTGTAGCGGCGAGAAGGGCGGTTTCGGTGCTGTTGTTTCGTCTGGAGCCGGCCTGGGAGGGGTCGAGGATGCCGTTGTCGTCGAAGTGGCTGGTTAGTTGTGTGTTGACGATTTTTTCAATCACCTTTGCTGGAAAGGGGAGCAGGGAGATGGGTCGGAAGTTCTTGAGGTCGTTGGGGTCTGCTTTGGGTTTCTTGAGGAGGGCGCGGATTTCGGCGTGTTTCCATTTTTCAGGGAATGTTGCTGTTTCGAAGGAGATGTTGATGACCTTCTGTAGTTGGGGGGCGATGGTGGCGTCAGCTTTGTTGTATATGTGGTGGGGGCAGGGGTCTGACGGAGATCCTGAGTGGATGGAGTTCATGATCTTGCGTGTCTCTGTGTCGCTCACGTCAGTCCAGGAGGTCAGGTGGTTTGCACAGGTGGAGTGTTCAGGGGTGGGGTCTGGCGTGGGAGTGGCGTCAAAACTGTTGTGGATGTCGATGATCTTCCGGTGGAAGAAGGTAGACATTGCGTTGCAGAGTTATTGGGATGGAGGGATGTCGTTGACGTTGGCGCTGGGGTTGGAGAGTTCTTTCACGATGCTGAAGAGCTCTTTGCTGTCGTGTGCGTTGTTGTCCAGGCGGTCTTTGAAGTGGGATCGTTTGGCTTGTCTGATGAGTTGGTGGTGCTTGCGGGTGGTGTCCTTGTGGGCTGTGAGGCTGTCAGGTGTGCGTTTGAGGAGCCATTCCTTTTTTAGCTTCTGGCAGTCGCGTTTGGAATTTAGCAGCTCGTCGGTGAACCAGGTGGCTTTTCTTCTGGCTTGGTTGTCGGTGGGTTTTTTGAGTGGCGCGAGGGTGTTGCCGCAGTCATTGATCCACAGGGTGAGGTTGTTGGTGGCGGTGTCTGGGTCGGTGGAGTCGGGGGTGGGTTCTGGACGAGGGCATTGGTAAGCTGGTCTTCCGTAACTTTGTTCCAGCATCGGCGGGGTGGTTGTTGGGTGCGATGGTGCTCGGTATGTTTTTTGTAGGTGAAGTGGATGCAGTGGTGGTGGGTCCAGTGGAGTACGGTGGTATGCTTGAAGGTGATGTGGACGCTTGAGGAGAAGATGGGCTCAAGCGTGTGGCCGGCGATGTGGGTTGGTGTGTGGACGAGTTGTCTGTGTCCGTTGTTGGTAAGGTTGTCTATCAGAGTAGTGGAGTTGATGTCGTTGTTGTTCTCCAGGTGGAAATTTAGGTCCCAGAGAAGGATGTAATCCGTTGAGGTGAGTGCGTGGGTGCTGGTGAGGTCGGCGAGGGATTCGCTGAATGGTGCTCGTGGTCCAGGGGGTCTGTAGATGAGCGTTCCTCTGAGAGTGGTGTTGGGGTCAGTGTAGATGCAGAAGTGTAGGTGTTCGGCGGTCTTGAGGGAGTCATCAGTGTTGGTGTCGACTTTGAGGGAGGATTTGTGGGCGATGGCTATGCCTCCTCCGATTCCGTTGTTGCGGACCCTACGGATGATCTTGTAGCCGTCCTGGATGGCTATTGCGATGCCGGGCGCCGAGGAGTCGTTCCACCAGGTTTCGGTCAGGAAGGCTACGTCTGGGGCGGTGGAGTCGAGCAGGTCCCAGAGCTCGATGGCGTGCTTGCGTGCGGAGCGGGTGTTGAGGAGTATGCAGTGGAGGTGGTTAGTTTTGGTCTTTGTCGGTTTCGTTGTTCTGTCGCAGGTGAATCTGGAGGTGCGGCATGCGAAGGGACCGTGGGTGTTCCTTGGTGAGGACCGAGAGCATGCTGTGGTGCGGCCGGGGTTGAGGGCGTTGAGTTGGTCGGCCGTGTAGCGGCGTCTGGAGGTGCTGGGGTCTCGCGGACAGGGGGGGTGGCGCTGGGTGTGGTCCAGGCGCGGACAGGCGCAGATGGGCTTGCCTTTGGCACGCCACGCTGCGGCTGCCATAAGAGGAGGGGAGGGTGGGAGTGGCAGCTGGGAGGCGGGAGGGCTTATCCTATGAGAGGGCTGGGGCCGCAGGGGACGCAGCGGCGGGAAAAGGGAGAAGGAAAACGGTGAGAGAACGAGGGGGGGTGGGAGATACCGCAGGGGGCGCAGCGGCGGGAAAAGGGAGAAGGAAAACAGTGAGAGAACGAGGGGGGAGGTGGGAGGTGCCGCAGGGGGCACAGCGGCGGGAAAAGGGAGAGGAAAACGGTGAGAGAACGAGGGGGGAGGGGCCACAGGGGACGCAGCGACGGGGAAGCAAAGCAGTAAGAACGGGAAAGGTGGTAACGCGGAAGGCGGAGCGGGGAGCGACCTACCTGTAAGCAGTGTCAAAGGTTGCTCCAAAGATGCCGTTGGGTGTGGTTTGGGTCCTGTGTTATCTAGAAATGTTGATAAAATGAATGGAATGTGGTGTATGCATCAATGGTATCGGCCTAGATGGAAAACATATATTAATTGATTGAACACAAATTGCTGACTGTGGTGTAGGGTGTGCAACATTTTCAGTATCATGCATGTGTTGTCAAATAAAAAATCAGATTACACACCACTGGTATATATTTTGGCACCAAGTGGAACTAGGAACTAAATATTGCACATTATGCAAGTAGGTTCAAAGATTCAGGAGTACAGGTTCAGTCTGTATTCCATGCTATTGAACTCTAATGCCACAGCTAATAGTTTATGATGATTACCAGGGGAAAGTCCAAATGGTTTAAAAGTAGAGCATGATATAGTGAGAACTAACGTTTACTGGAAGGGAGGAGGTGTAGATTAAGGAATGAAATGTGGATGGATTCTGAAAGAAAGGAAGTGATGATGCTAACATACCCCTGTCCCAGTGCTGGCAATAAATGTTGCTGCTAGCTACAATGAGAGCGCTTCATTATAACAATACAAATCCAGGGTTTATATACTTTGGGTAGTTGAAATTAAGAAAAGGATTGAATGACTGCTCCTGTTGGTGATGTGGTTTAGTACAAAGTGGAATAGATTATAGGTTGAGATGTTGTTTAAGGTGTCTTGGTTATCAAGTTGCAAGCTAGTGGAGTGGTGCATTTGGTGTACAAGCGATGCAGGGTGCTTTTTGTGCATAAGTTATAGGTCATGGAGGTGATGTTGTGGGTGTATGTGGTGATATGCTGTGTGTCTCTCTCTCTCACTCTTTATCTCGCTCTCTCTCTCTCTCTCTCTATATATATATATATATATATATATATATATATATATATATATATATATATATATATATATATTTGTATTTGGAATGGAAAAGGATACCAAGAAGATTACGTATAATGTTACTGCCTACATCTGAAGATATGAATGACGAACTGATAAATGAATGTTGTGGGAACACAGAAGAATGTTCAGTGAGGCTGATGAGAGCATTGACAAAGCATGTGAAGACAAAAATGGAAATACAAGCAGGAAAGATTGGTGTGATTATGAAAGAGTTGGAGAAATATAAGGATGATATGACGGTGAAAGATCAGCTGGAGAAGATGGAAAAGTCATAGCAAAAATATGATGAAGAGATCACGGAAGGAAAAGCAAGGAAATTCAATAGGGATAGATTGGGTTATCAATACAGTTGAGTGTATACCTTTGCGAAAATGCATGACAGTTTAAGGGTCAAAGAGAAAATGGATATACCATTGAGAAATCTTCTTAATGAAAATGAGATAAGCTCGGACCACAGTTGATCTATAACATTGAGCCCTAATCAAGAGAAGTTATTGAATTTGGGCTTAACATTTTGTCCAACACCATGTCCGAGTTGCACAGATTCTCAAATTGAACTCTACAAATATATTATAAAATTAAAGCTTCAAAAATACCATCAAATGAGAGTGAAGAATACCATCATGAAATCACCAATAAGGGTGAAATCCTCTAACTTTAAAATATTTGATATCTCTGATTTGACAACTATTGATGATTTGGCCACAGAAAAAATAGTAGTACAACATCAGGAATGGATAACACCACTGAAATGAATGGGAACCTAAGCACACAAGAATATAATGGAATAAGAGATCAGGGCATTTTGAAACCTATCTCTGAAAGAGATATCCTGATCCACAAGGGATTTGAAATGGATTATCATGTAGAGAGTGGCCTGAAACCGAGAAGCAAATTCTGCCCTCTGTTCCCCCAGGGAATCGAATAGGCTTTTCCAGGAATTGGTCGTGAAGTATTTAAACAAATTGCGGAAGAAATGGAGGAAGAATTTTAAAGGAAAGTATAATAATATTTTTCCATGAAAGACTGGAAGGACATCTATGAGTTGTAAAATAACCGTAGATTGATTATTAAATCATCAGACAAAGGGGGTAACATCATCCTGATGGACCAGAAAATGTATTTAGATTAGGCCAGAAAACAGCTAAATAGTGTGCCATATTACTCTTGTCTTCCTGGGAATCCGTTAAAGAATCTAGAGAAGGAATACCATTTGAAATTGAAACCATGGGATGAAAGGGATTTATTAGATTGGGAGGAATATCAATATCTCAAAGTGGAACATGCAAAAATGTTGACTTTCTATCTCCTCCCTACAATACAAAAGAATAAGCAAAATCCTCCAGGAAGACCAATCGTAAGCTCTATAGGATCCTTGTTGAAAAATAGTTCATGCTATCTTGACCTGTTTTTACAGGAATATGTTATGAATTTGTTATCATATCTAAAATATTCAACTGATTTTGTCAAGAAAATAAATCATATGCCATGGAAACAGGACTATATAATGGTCATGCCTAATGCTGCATCTTTATATACCTCCATTGGTCATGAGGAGGGTATAAAAGTGTGTTCATACTTCTTAAGAGATTGCCTTATAAAATGGTTGGATCATACTAGGACATTACTGAAAATGCTGAGGTCCGCCTTACCCACAATGTTTTTACTTTTGATGGCAGATATTATTTAACAGGGCAGGACAATGGGCACTTTTTTTCGCCTTAATGTACACACATTTATTAATGGAGTGGTGGGAGAAGGAGGTGGCCTGGGCCAAAGAGAATGAGGAGTTTACTAAAAACGTTGCCCTTTGGACTTGTTTCATAGACGACTTGTTTATCTTGAGGGAAGGGAGCAAGATTGAGCTGAATGACTATCTGAAAAAATGGAATCAGAATTATCTTAACTTACAATTGACTAGTAGCTCAGAGTGAGACTCACTGTGAATTTCTTGATGTGGAGTTAGATGCAGTAAGTAATGTCTTAATGACTAAAATCCATAGAAAACCTATGGCCTCAAACTCCCTATTACATGCTAACAGTGGACATCTGGATGCTCTCAAGTGGAGCATCCTGTATAGTCAAATGTTAAGAGCCAGAAAAATATGTTCAATGGATAAGTTAATAATTGAGGAAATACACAACATGAATGAATGATTTAGGACAAGAGGATATCCCCAAAATATCCTGGAGAATGCAAAACACACTAGAAAACAACTGAGTGGGTGCTGAAGTTAAAAGATTATGTTTAGAGGTTAATTTGGCCCAACCCAGCATAAAAAGGATTTTACAAAACAACTGGCATGTCCTAAAAAATGTACATCTAATAGCCATTGTGAGTATGGGCCCAAGAGTAACTTTGAAGAGAGTGAGATCCTTGGGGAATGTTTTAATCACTAGCTATTTCAATTCTTGAAAAGATAATGGGCTATCAAGGAACATGAAAGGTTCCCTTGTAAAGTGCCTTCTTTACAAGGGATGTCAAACTGGGCTGAATAGCAAGGTTTATCAGACTTTTGAAGGGCAAGTCTTACCAATTAATGATAGAATAACTTGCAACATGAAGTATGTAGTATATTTTCCTACATGTGGTTGCAATAAGCTTTATGTCGGGAGTACCATAAATAGGTTAAAGATCAGGATACTCCAATACATGAGAACTATTACAAATGGGGATAAGAACTACCCAATTGCTTGCCACTTCGATAAGCACCATGCAACATGTAGATATTATGGGTTCAAACATGTCCAGGCCCATCCTAGAGGTGGTGATTGAGAAAGAGAATTAAAAAAGCAAGAATTGCGGTTAATCATAGCTTTGAGCGCTGAAACACAATGGGGCGATAATACAGAATTGCATGTCCAATTGTGAATAAGAATTGGACTACTGCACAGGAAAATTGAATGTTTTCCACCTATGCACGTTTCCCTTTAAATTATATGTACTTTGACTGATATACACTTTATATGAATATGTTCAGTATTTATTATTATAACACACACTTTAGGGATATTGGGTATTATGCAATTGAGGAGCTTTTTAAGATACCAGTAGGAAATTGTTGTTGTTAATGGCACTAGGCACTTTCTATGTTGCACTCTACATATTCCTAGAAAGGAGAAAACCGTTTTCCTTTTATTTTCTTTGGATATTACGATAAGGAATTATTTATGGCGATATATAGGAAGACCCAACTATTGGACATTTGCACCTTAAATGTGACTATTCCAAATGATTGGAGTGCTTTTAAGATGTGAGTGGGAATTTATTGTCCTTTTGAATAACACTAGCTAATTTTTGTGTTGCAGTTATATATAGTTAAAATAAGAAAAGCTTAACTTATCTGTTTATAGGTGAAACCCCCTTTAAAAAAAAAGAATTGATATACAAATTTGCACAATGTGAATTTTGATGAGTATTAAGAACCATGCACTAGCACTTTAAATAATAAGTATCTAATTATTTAGTTTGAAATTCCTTTTTTGTGCAATACAATAACCTGAGTACTGCATTTCAGTATATGATCATGTAAGTCCCTGCAAGGAGGGAGGACTGTGCGCAGGGCAGCAGCCCCAGCCAGAGCATGCAGTGCTGGGCAGGTAACCACGCAATGGAGTGCTGAGGGCCATGCTGTACCTCAATCCCCGGCACCCATAGAAAATAAGTTTAAGACCTGACTCCCCTCTGGAGGACTTGAAGATCGGGAGCGGGTCCCAGACTGCAGCACAACTGGCCCAGCCTGGAGGGTGCGGGAACAGGACAGAGCGGGCGGACAGAGGCAGGAGACTGCTTCATGGTGATCGTGACCTATGGTTTGGACCTGGTGCGACCAGTGGAAAGGGGACACGCGGATTGCGGGGCCCTCATCTGCTCAAGAGGAGGCTCACAGAGCGGATTGTGTGGGACCCCAGGGGATTGCAGCTGGTCTGAAGGCGGGCCGCCCTCTTGATCAGTGGACTGGCAGGGACTCTTCTCGTTGCCCGACTTTGAATGTGGAGAGAGGGCCCAGATGGTGGAGGCTGGAACATTGTAAAGGGGATAGCCTCTTGGATGCCAGCGATGTCCCCTTGAAGGGCCCCTAGGTCACATTAGGAGTCTCTTCCTCCAGTGCATATCCACTGAACAAAGCTTGCTTGGGCCTCCAAACATGACGGCTAGTGCTGCCGCATTTGCGAGGGAGGGACTGCCTGGGGCCATGGAAAGCTGAGTAGTTTTTGGCACTACTAGACGGTGAAGGACCTATAATCGCCAGCTTGGACAGTGCATCACTTAAAGTGGCACTTCCGGAAAGTAATTGACTGGGGCGCCTCTTGCGCTACATGAAAGTTGTCTCCTGGGGTAGGAGCGCCAGCCTCGTTTTCAGTGTTCAACTGCTTGTGCTGTCAAGGGAAGGTGACAAGTGGATTGAACAGCTGTCACGCACCCTCGAGGCGAACTCGCCATGGGTAGAGATAAGGCCCAGACACGCATGGACCAATATACCACTGGCCTGCCTGAGACCCCCATTGGAGGGGCTGAATGCAGATCGACGAGTCACCCATCCAGAGAGTTTGCTACGAATCACCAGGTGATCGAGTCCTCACGTGAGGCTGTTGAAACAAAAATTGGGGCGGTCAGGGTCGACATCACGCTAGTGTGCCAGGACCTCTGTAATGCCATAACCAGGCTTACAGAAGTGGAAACAAGACTGTCCAATGTGGAAGATGGGGTGAAGATCCTCAAGTCCCAAGTTTCAACTCTCCTGACACCTGCCGTGGAGTTGCACTGCAATACAGAAGATGCTGAAAACCACTCCAGGCACAATAATGAATGCATAATTGCCATTCCCGAAGGTAAGGAGGCCCAACCCATGACTGACTATCTAGAGAACTGGTTCAAAACCTGGATGACCTCGGCCCTTCTGTTGCCCTGGTTCATGATTGAGTTGGCCCACGAGCCTTAACTGTGCAACCTCCTGCAGATGCCCCTCCCAAGCCAGTGATTGTCGGTTTTTTCAACTTCCGTGCGGTCTTCCAGGAACCCCGGACCCAGGAAGATCTCAGGTGTAGAGATGCTAGAGACCTTCACTTCCCAAACTATACTAAAGAAGTCCAACAACGGTGCAAGTTATATCTTGAAGTTAAACAGAAACTCAGGACGATAGGGCTATCTTACCGACTCCTGTTTACGGCTTTGCTCAGAGTGGTTGATGAAGACAAAAAATGGTTCTTTGACACACCGGTATCCACATGGATATGGCTATCCCAGGAATGTCTGCTGGCCTGCCCTGGGTGCAGACTCCCTTCTGCCTCTGCCATGGCAGACTCACATCGCATTGAGGTATGAACCAAAAGAAACGCACTTGCTCTTGAAGACGCGGGTCAGCCCGGCGAGCTGCGTCTACAACTCCGTCACCCAGGCCTAGGAAGGTCTGC
The DNA here is from genome assembly GCF_031143425.1 of Pleurodeles waltl. Classification (NCBI taxonomy): domain Eukaryota; kingdom Metazoa; phylum Chordata; class Amphibia; order Caudata; family Salamandridae; genus Pleurodeles; species Pleurodeles waltl. Next base: position 628,467,639 of record NC_090444.1, on the reverse strand, counting down.
ACTCTGGCAGCGGCCATGGGTGGGACTGCTGTCGCGATGGCTCAGAAATCTGCGCCAGGTGTGCGGGCGGAGAGGCTTTCCCCCGACAGGGTGAATTCAAGTAGTGACAGCAATCAATCCCATTGTTACACACTTTAATGCTTCTCCTGTGCTCAGATTCCGGGACCTGAGAATTGTGTCTTACAAATATCCCTACTGTTGCGCTGCTCTGTTGTACAAGTGAGTGCTACATTATGGAGGGGTCAGCCACTGTTAGTTTGGTGCTATGATTTCTACAGAGTGATTCTGATATATGGGCAACAGATGCTTCTAGGGGAAGAAGAGGGAGGGTGGGAGTTTGGGAAATTAATGTATGTTTGGGGATATATGAATGACTTGGCTGATTTGGGTATATGTTCAATACCCCTTTGTTTCATCTTTTGTAAACCTAGGCACACACCAACAAGGGGAAGTCATCAATTCTTTGCGACTTAAAGCACCAGAAGGTTACAAAGACATGACACATATTGATGGGGAGATGCTAGAGGGTTGGTCCGCCTGAGATGCGTTATTACTCTGCACATGTTGAATGGTAGGCCCCCTACAAGCACTTTCATGGAGCGTTGATGGTCTCCTAAATTAAGTAAAGCATATGGCTGTATTTACTTTTGCCCACCACCACTGGCCGACGTCCTTCTACTCCAAGAAACTCAACTTTTGTGGGAACATTGCCCTTTCTGGACTCGACGAGGCCATGATAGAGTTTATCACACCAGGTCCACCTAGGAATCCCATAGGGCACCTTCCCTATGGTGGTTGATCGGGTGGTGAGGGAAAGGCAGGGGCAGTTTCTGACTCTAAGGGGAACACTGGGGGGGGGAGTGCAATCAATTTGGTGAGTGTGTGTGCCCCCTAGCAGCTCTGCACATCTTTTTAGAGGAGTTCTCTAGGGTCATACTGGATTTACCCCACTGGTTGACACTGATAGGAGGTGATTTTAACACAGTCTCAGACCCTGCAAAGGGTACATCGGGCCCCTTCTGTCTCCAGATGTAGTACTCACGTAACCTCATGGACTGATTGTCATCTTTAGAGCTCTGTGACATGTGGAGGGTTTGGCACCCGAGAAGCCGGCAACTTACCCATACATCAGCTGAACACCATATACAATCCATTTTAGATCTTATCCTTATGCTTGCCATGGACTGTGGTATTCTTTTTCACATTCAAATCTCCCCATATCTGACCATGCCCCAATTCTTCTAAGTCTTGGGTCTGCTGGGGGTGGGATCTGCAGACCTGCCCTGTATGGCGGCTTAACGCCTGGCACCTACAAAACAAATCCTGCACCCAACACTTGCAGACCGAACTTCAGGCATACTTTGACATAAACTATGGCTCAGTTTCATCTCTGGTAGTTCCCTGGTCTGCCAGTAAGGTGGTGATTAAGGGTCTCGCCAAAATTTTTATACGCTCCCAAGAGCGGGCACATATAACAGAAATTACATGACTGGAGGCCCAGACTCTCTGGCGTCAAATGAACTTGGCATCGCATCCCTCTGAAATGGCCCTTCATCAATTGGCGTTGTTACGGGAGGAAATATGCAATCACTTGATGGAGGCAGTCAAATATCTCTGGCAAGCCTCTACAACCTGAGTCTATGAGTGGGGGGATAAGAAGATGAAACTACTTTACTGGTTGGTCTCCAATCAGCAGTTATCCTGAATTGTGCCCGGTATTGTAGACATACTACTAACATGACCACACTCCCCGAGGTGGCCGGTGCATTTGATGGAATTGCCGGTTACTTTATACTGCATCTCCAGCTGTCAGCCCCAGCTACTCAGTCCAATTTCTTGAAGAGATCTCCCTCCCCCTGCTGCCCCTACCAGAGAAAGATTTACTGGATGAGCCTTTTACAAGTGCTGAAACAACAGCGGTGATCTCCTCTCTTGCCTCCGGGAAGACTCCGGATCCTGATGGCTTCCTGGTCAAATACTATGTGGCATGTTAAGAAATAATAGTGCCTAGTGTGCTCACCCTCTATAACGAAGTTGACCGCACTGGTGCCTTCCCACCTGGCTTGGACACACCAACCATAGTGGTTATCCCAAAGACTCAGCACCCTTCCCGGGCCTGCACGGATTACCACCCCATCTCATTTGATAATGGAGATGTTAAGATTTATGCCAAAATGTTGGCAGCCTGCCTTCTGTCCCTTCTAATCCTTCCAGACCAATGTGGGTTTATGGTGAACCGAGGCACACGACACTGTATCTGTTGACTTCAGGTGGCTTTGGCCCACCGGCACTGACTGTCTTTGGATTTAGCACTATTATTTGCAGATTTTGAGAAGACATACAATATGGTGGACTGAAACTACTTTCAGCTGGTTATGAACCGGGCCGGTATGGGACCTCACTTTCGTAGGTTAGTCCAGGCAATGTACATAAACCCCACAGTCCGTGTCTAGAATAATGGTACCCTTTCCTGCACCTTTCCCATTCGCTGAGGGACCTACCAGTGGTGACCCCTCTCCTTTTCACCACGGCCATCAATCTGTTTGGGCAACTAGACAGGAGCAATTATTTCTTTAAGGGATGGAGATGGGACAACGATCGTGAAGACTGAATTGCACTCTATGCGGACTATGGGCCACATGTAGGAAAGTCCGAGATTGCGACTCGGAAATTGCGAGTCAGTCCGATTTGCAATTTACGAGTCGCAATCTCGGATGCAGAACGGTGTCTCAGACACCGTCTGCGACTCGCTATCGGGTCGCAAAGACCCACCTCATCAATATTAATGAGGTGGGTCGCATTTTGCAACCCCATAGCGAGTCCCTGCACTCACAGGGATGGTGGCCTGCTGAAGTCAGCAGACCTTCATGTCTGTGACTGCTTTTTAAATAAAGCAGTTTTTTTTTCCATTTTGTAATGCAATGCCTGCTCTGAAAAAAAAAAATTGTCGACATTCACAAAGGGGCAGGGGTCCCATGGGGACCCCTTCCCTTTTGCGAATGAGTTACCACCAGTGTGACACTGGTGGTAACTGTGAGATGCTTTGCGACCGCATTCGCAGTCACAAAGCAATTCTGAAAATGCGATGCGAGTCACAAATAGGAAGGGAACACCCCTTCCTATTTGCGAGTCGCATTCCCAAATTGCGAGTCGGTACCGACTCGCAATTTGGGAATGAGCATCGCGTTAGGCTGTTTGCATGGCGCAAACTGCGATTTTCGCAGTTTGCACCATGCAAACGGCTACCTACATCTGGCCCTATGTCCTCTATCTGGCATACCCAATCACCTCTGACCCGCGTAGTCTCCACCTTCTACTATGTTTTGAAGGGGCCTTGGGTCTCTGAATGAACCCCTCCAAATCCATCTTGCTACCCATGGCACCATTGTGAGACTGTTTTGCGTGGCAAGAGATGGACCCATCCGGAGGCTCAGTTTCAAATATATGGGCTACTGGGTGGCACTACGTCATGAACTAGCCTGGTCCCTAAACCTTCAGCGATTGACATGGTGAGCAAATGCATGATTGGCAGGATGGAGGACACTCCCGTTAAATGTTATGGCCGTATAGCACTCTTTAAGATGATGATCCTCCCAAGGTTCTTTCCACTCTCGGGTCCCTGATTCTACCCCTTGGACAAAGCCATAACATCATTCCTTTGGTGGGGGACCAAACATAGACTGACGATACACCATTGTAAAAGGGGCCAATACGACAGTGGGTTGGGACTGACTAATCTATACTTTTATTACTTGGCGACCCAGCTCCTCGTCCTACATCGCTGGTTTAATGGGGGGGTAGTCGGAAAAGGCATATTGACTTGAACTTACGATCCTTAGCTTCCCTAAAATACTGGACATACTTTATGGCTCTCTGATCCCCAGTACCATGGCCCCAGGGACCAAGATGGTCTTCACATGCTGGGGGAAGGGGGAGAATCCCAAATATATAATGTTGATTAACAATGCCCCAGGAGATTTGGATCATATCAGAAGCAGGTGGGAACGGTGTCTGGGTCAGCTGGAAGATGATGATTGGCGTGACACCCTAATGATAACCAGAGTTATTACTAAGTCCTTCCGCTTCAGGATATTACAAACATATTACCTATATGGGACCTACCTTTTCCCTGCTAGATTGCACTGAGGAAGGGTCCTTCCCGAGCCTGCCTGCCCTAGGTGCGGGCCCACTCCTGCGGACTTCTACCATATAGCACGGATGTGTCCTACCATTCAATGCTACTGGTCTAAAGTTTTCAATGAACTCACAGAGACTGGGTTGGGAAGTCCCGTGGACCATTGGAGGTGATGGAGGATATTGCGGGAACAAAAGCAGACCGCTCATTGTAGGGAAATGCATTATTAGTGTCCAAGAGAGACATTGCAACCAACTGCAACACGTCACGCACCGCCGACCCTATTGAGCTGGAGATGGGGGTGGACTGGTGTGCAAAGCAGGAGAAGCCGGTTTATGAGGTAAGGGGCTGCCCCCGCAAACATGCTAAAATATCAGGAAAATGGTTGAACCAAATGTCCTGACAGTTTGTTGGGGCATTGGGGTAATGTCCCACTCCTGATGCTGTCCTGTGAACAAATGGTCTGCATTTAGTTGCAAATTAACGTGTTGTTCCCGCATGCTGGTGATAAAGTATTGGCCCTGTGGCTCGATGTGCCATTTCTTTTTTTGCTTAATAAACGTTGTGAAGCTAAAATTTGTCGGCCATATAATTTTAACATTTTTGACCTTCCTGTCATTTTTTAATCCAGTGTTCATTTTAATAAAAGATTGCATTTTTGCAATAAGATTCCCTGTCGGGTTGGAGTTTGGTGTGCCGCCGTATGGGAGGTGTCCGTGAAGGGGACCAAATGTACATATATATATATATTATATATATATATATATATATATATATATATATATATATATATATATATATATATATATATATATATATATATTACCAAGTGGCGGTCACCACTGGCAACACTTGACAAATCGTCACAAAATTTTCAAAACGTATAATTTTGTCAGTTCAGCTGCTGTCTTGAAAGTTTGGGGGTGATCCGTCATATAGGGACAGAGAAAAGGGGGGGTCGCAAAACATGTTTTCCCCATTCATTTTTCTATAGGGTCTTTAGACATGCCTACAGCCCACACTGCTGAACAGAATTACACCAAATTTAGCAGGAAGTTAGATCGTGTTTCACAGATTGTGCTTTTTGTAGTTTGTTGTAAATCTGTTTAGTAATTCTGGACTAATTTAAGTCCAAAAATATAGATATAAAGGGACGCAGATCCTCTGCAGATCTGGACCCGCGGATCTGGGTCCGGATCCGCAGATCTGGAGGAAAAGCAATACTCTGATTGCCTGGCCACAACCTGACTGAGGAGTTGCGGCCGCCATTTTCTTTTGTTCCATTGGCTCAAAGGGTGGGAAACGAACAGTGAAAGAACACAAAAGGGGTCAGGATACAGGTATCCAGACCCCATAGGACACATAAAGGGGTCCCTTAGGGACTCTTTTTGGGCAACAAAATTGCCAGTTTTTTTATTCATGGATCTGCACATCCACAGGTAGATCCAAAAATCCAGAAGAAAATTGAAAAAAAAATCACTACATCCAAGCTCATGTGGTGCACAGCTTGGGTTTGGGTGCATACAGGATGGCTGGCTGCTGGGCCTGAGCATAGGCCAGGCCTGATGGCTAACCCCCTCTTTGCACATGGCTGAGGGCCTTGCACAGGGTTGGGTAGATATAGGGGTTGGCCACCCTCTGTGCACAGTCAAAGGCTGTGTGCAGCAAGGGGTTGGGTTGTTACAGGGGTTGGCCGCAGGGCAGGCTCTGAGGCTCACCCCGCTGTGCATGTTTGGGTTGTTATGAGGGTTGACTGCAGGCCCTGCAGCCAACCCCCGCTGTGCATAGCCTAAGGCCATGTGCAGCACAGGGTTGGGTCGTTATAGAGGTTGGTTGCAGGGCCTGGCTACAGGCTAGACCCTGCTCGTATAGTAATGAACATTATTTATGTTAATAAGCCTGTAGACATTCACTGAAAATACTTTTTTGTAAAACGATTATGGGGATGTTATAGTTAGGAAATAGAATTTAAAAAACATGGAAATTCACAGCGCAGGGTTTGGTGGTTATAGTGGTTGGCCACAGGACAGGCCCTGGTGCCAACCCCTGCTGTGCATGGCCAAAGGCCATGTGCAGTGCATGATTGGGTTGTTTTAGAGGGGGGCCGCAGGGCAGGCTCTGGGGCCAACCCCCATTGTGCATGTTTGAGTTATTATAGGGTTTGCAGGGTTGGGTGGTTTTAGAGGTTGGCCACAGGGCATGACTGCAGGCCAGGCCCTGATCATTTAGTAATGAAAATTAGTTTATGTTAATAAAACCGTAGAAATTCACTGAAAAAAAAAGGTTACAGGGATGTCATAGTTAGGAAATAGACCTAAAAAATCATGATAATTCACTTAAAAAAACTAAAGTGCAGGGACTTCATAGTTTGGCCCACACTTTACACATACAAAACCATAGAAATTCATCTGTTATAGTTAGAGGTATTTTAGGTAACTATAACTTGTGCCCTAAGGCAACTTTAACTTGCATCTATGCACAGTTATCTGATCAATAATTTTACTGTGCATATTCCAGTGACATTATCAATGATGTTATCAAAGATGTCATGAGTGCTGTAATTTGTGGGGTAATTAACAGCGCAGGCTGAGGGTGCAAGTTATAGTTATTTCAAATAACTTTAACTATAACAGGTGAATTTCTATGGTTTTGTATGTTAACCTTTGTTTTTTTTAAGTGTGCTAGCACAGGTGTTTTAATAAGAAATTATTAATGAGTGTTTATGTATTTTGAATAATGAGTTTATGTAGAAAATGAAATAACGTGGAAAAATAATGCACACATTTGAAAATGTGACCTTGAAGAATAGCCACCAATGTTAACGAAGTGTACTAATCAATGATTAATACTTATGAAATATTAAATATTTGTTAGACTAATGCAGTAATATGTCATATTAAGGGTTATGAAGTATGCTCTAGCTTTATTAATCGTCGAACTTAATTTAGCGAGTGTCTTGGCCTATTTTGCCAGGCCTCACGTAGAAGCTGTATTTCTTAGCGTGTAATAGAAATGCTGACCAAGTGAATTAAACTGCAAAATTTCTATTGTATTGTTTAAATGTGCTCATAACGGATGCTTTTCATGTGAACCGACTGCTAGGAGATGATGTTCTTGCTAAAGCAACATTTTATGTGTAATGTGTGAGAGACTGACTTTCTCAGGACAAGAACAGAGTGGAAGCTACAACAATATTGTTACCTGACAAGCCGGATGATGAGAACATCGCAAGACAAACCAATCAACAATATGAGAATGGAGAAATATTAGAATTCATAGATTTGGTATAATGTTGCGTCCAAAAAGGAAAGGGTCCAGACGGGTAACTTCCTGTGTAAAATGCCGATATTATCTGGGCTGTGGGAACTTAAAGCCGGAGGGCCTGTGCCCCAGTCCTCCTCTGACAAAAAACACAAAATTTACTGATTGGTAAGATCCCACAATTAAAGTATTCAGTAATTAAGAAGACAATATATGCTTAAAGTCACTTTAGTCCAATTCAGCACAATTTTATTTTGAAGTGTTTAAATTTCAAAGTTCAACAAAATTTCAGCCTCTCAATTGGCTCATTTTGGTTAAAGGAAAATGGTATGTTCCAAGGAAGTGAAAACAGAGATCTTCAGAGTGTGAGGGAATGATCTGTTCCAGAAGTCAAGTTTCAACGTTCAGAGAAGTTGTAGCCAACACGTATTTCGCCCCACACTGCGAGAACGCCAGGGCTTTCTCAAGGCACATCATATAGAGTACAGAATTCTTCAGGCATGAATGCCACAGTTTGTATAGAAGGTCGGGTTAAAACGGACAGAGTTTAACGTTCCTACGCATCCTTCTGCAAATCTCGAGATGTTAGTGGACAGAGTGTGAACATACAATTAACTGACCAATAGGGAATTAGATAACAGCATAGGTGACTTTAATATAACAACGCACATCCTGATGCCATTGCCCTTATTTTTCCTTACCGAAAGGTTATTACTTTCTTAAGCGTCTTTACTAGAGACGTACTTAACTTTAATGCTTAATGGCTTTGCTCATATTTTCCTGACTAAGAACCTGATGCTTTGCTGATCGACTGATGTCCTGAGGACGAAGACTGATTCTGCTTTGCTGACCCATACCGAGGATAGGTATAAATGTGATTATTATGCATATTTGCTTTTTCTTTCTAAGTACCAACTGCACTGTTTTTGTCTGTGACTCTGTCATAGTTAGATGTTTTTTCCAAATTTGTGTTACTAAATTGTTTTGCGTGAAGCCCAACATGCTGATGTAAGTTAAGGATTCTGACTTATGACAATGGAGACTAATGCTGGATGGATTTCTCTGCTTAACTACATGCATTTCGTTGACGCAGCTGACTCTGCTATTGTTTTGCACCGTAACTTTAGAATATGTTATAGTTCAAGCTTTGATTAGATTGCGTTTCTTCCACCGCTTTGGACAATCAGTGTTGTTTCTATATGTGTTTCATTTGATTTTGAGATTCATCTACATGACCTTAGCGTTGTTAATATAGGGAAATAAACATTCTAAACTTTTACTAAAGATGTGGTTATTCATGACTGAAAGGTCTCGGTGCGTGATAGTTACTGACTCCATTGATTTTATTGATTACTAATGATTATTGATTATTGTGGATCCATTATTGATTATATACTGGAGCTATGGTAAGAACTTCTTAATTGCGAGTCAAAAGGTTCATCGACCTATTCGCGTCTCCTTGTAAGTTTACTTATTAAGGTCTGACGTGCAAACAAGTGCATGTATATATATATGTATATATGATCTAGCTAAAATGTAGGTTGGATTGTAGAATGTAAGGTACTATAAGTATAAAGTAGTGGTGTAGGTGGCAAAAGGTGCATAAGCTGTGGTTTGAAAGATGACGTGGGGATATGTTAGAATTGCATGATGCTGTGGGGCTGTCACATGAGGTGGCCACTTAAGACGTTCTATACAATCATGACATATTCTCTTTTTAACGCAGCATTTCAAACTGAAGGAAAACTATACCTAATATTAGACTTTTTACGAGGAGGTGACCTCTTCACTCGACTCTCCAAAGAGGTAAGTCAGTAAAACAGTTCAACAAATAAATGTCCAATATTGTTAAACCTAAGCTTCATCATGAAAAACACGTTATTAATTTTGGATATGAATACTCCAGAGAAAATCCTAAACACAAGTTTGTGTCAGCTCTGAACCAAAAACCAATTTGTAAAAATTATGCAAAAGATTACTAGACTGTGTTACTTTACAATTATAATCAGACACCAGAATATATGTTGTTCATTGTGCCTGGATTTGGAGCATTAAATCAACATAAGGTAAAAAAACACTAATATCAGTCTAATTTGTGCAAATAGTACTCTGGTGCAGACGATGTTGAACCTCAATGTCCACCTAGGCCTCTTGGTCTTGCAGGAACAGAAAAACAAAACACTTCATCATTGGAATCTGCTGTTGAGATTTTCTGTGGCGAACTCTTACGTTCCGTGTACAACCAGGCTCTTTGAAAATAAATTGAAAAGGTCTCTGTAGTTATATTTAAGCTCTGTCCATTTGCCAAATGTTAGGGTAGGTATTTCCAAAGTTCTGAAGTCAACTAACTCATATATTCACATATTTGTATTAAAAATGCACATGATTAGCATAGCATGAAGCTTGCAAACATTATTTAAAGGTGTATTCAGTGAAGATTTGTAGCAGCAGGAACCAACTCCTTTTACTGCATGGGGCTGAAAAGTCACAGGTAAACTTAGCAGCCATCCCCGTGCCTACTGCTGGCATGGCCTATTGAGGCTCACTCAAGACTCTAAACACCATGTTTGCTCGACAAAGGTCACTTTTGACTGAGAACCTCACCGCCTCCACAGAACTGTGGCCATGTCTTTAGCACAATACTATGGCCCTCGTTATGAACATGACGGTCTGGGCCACCATGCTGGTGGTGGCGGAAAATACTGCCACCGGCATGGTGGTCCAGACCGCCATATAATAAACATGGCAGAACCGCCACTTTTGAAAGTCTGCCAATGCCAGGCTTCCACCACCAGGCAGCCTGGCGGTGGCGGAGTTTCATATCCGACAGAGCAGCGCTCCATACAGCACTGCCCGCCAGTTAATGAGTCAGGTTCCACCAGCCTTTCCCTGATGGTTTACACCGCCATAGAAAGGCTGGCAGAATGGGTGAATCGGGGCCCCCATACACCGCCCTGTTGCGCATTTCACTGCCCGATTTGCGGGCAGTGAAATGCATGACTGGTGCTGCTGCACCCGCCGCACTGCTACATTTTGGAGCCGGCACCAATGTTCAGGCCCTGCAATCAGCTGGGCCAGCTGGCGGAAACACTGTTTCCACCCGCCGGCCCAGCTGAATGTTCTTTATGTGGCCGGCAGGGGGTTCAGCACGCTGGCGGTCTTCTGTTGACTGTCAGCGCTGAACTCAGCGGGTTTTCTCGCTGAGTTTGTAATGAGGGCCTATGTCTCATACTCTGTTCTTTGACCATACAATGCTGTTTCAAGTGTGTGGACATTCCACTGTTCATTGGCAGATCCTCCTGTGGTTGGGAAACATTGCAGTAGTGTGTGCAATGGGAGGGAAAATGTAATCTCCTTTAAGTCATGAAAATACTAACAAGGAAAAAATCTTCTCCAAAAAGGAGGAAAAACTCAGGAGCAGATTACAGCTTTTCCACCAAGGATATTGTGAATTGTGCAAAATTTTCTGATACTTGTTTACAGACCTGGCCTACCTTTATTTTGTTCAGAGGTTTTTGATCAGATTTAAGTTCTATCATGCAGTCTGCATCTGAACAGGCAGCAATGATACTCGATCTTCTCTTCTCCAAAACAATACTATTTTCTTTTATGTTTTATGAGTGATGAGGCCAGAAATATGAATTTTACCTATTTATTGGTAACCCAGAACTTGAAAAATGCATCACAATGACACCCAAATGTATGTTAATCACCATTCATTTCTGCCTTCACCAGTTCTATTAAGCCACACTGCTCTAAATAGCCCTCCAATCTTCCCATTCCCAGCCTTATCTCTCTACCTTCCTGTTAGAAATGGGGTCTTTGGTTGACAGTCAGGTTACCCACTGTTCAGGCAAGGACCCTCACTCTAGTCAGGGTAAAAGAGAATCACCCTCAGCTAACCCCTGCTTACCCCCTTGGTAGCTTGGCAGAGCAGTAGGCTTAACTTCAGAGCGCTAGGTGTAAAGTATTTGTACCAACACACACAGTAACTTAATGAAAACACTACAAAATGACACAACACCGGTTTACAAGAAGAGGAAATATTTATCTAAACAAAACAAGACCAAAACGACAAACATCCGACATACACAAGTCAAGTTATGAATTTTTTAAGATTAAACTCAAAGATATCGCTTAGAAACAAAAATGCTTTAATGAAATGTTAACACGGCGTCGTGACGGAGTCGTTCCCAACAAGCCGACACCAGCGGCGCCGGACACGGAGTCGTGTAGACCCCCAAGTACAGTACCACTGGTGAAGAGTGAAACCAAGCCGATGCGCGAAGTCGGGGATCGCGGCGTCTGTGCGAAATGTTGAATCCGTGCACTTCGAGCGGCGTTGGTCACGACGTGGTGTGGCGACTTCCACGGAGTCGCGGACTTCAGCGCGGCTGCTGCGGCATCAGGCCTGCGAAGAGCGTCGCGTTTCAGCGAAGGTCACGGCGTCGGGTGCAGGCGGTTGCTACTGGATTCAGCAGCGGCGTCGGTCCGGAGTCGTCCGAAGTAGATTTCCTTGGATTTCCACCAGCTTTTCTTTCAAGGGCCCAGGGCCTGGATAGGGCACCACTTGTCAGAGCAGGAGGCTCTCCAGAGACTCCAGGTGCTGGCAGAGAGAAGTCTTTGCTGTCCCTGAGACTTCAAACAACAGGAGACAAGCTCTAACTCAAGCCCTTGGAGATTTCTTCCCAAGATGGAAGGCACACAAAGTCCAGTGTTTGCCCTCTTACTCTGGCAGAAGCAGCACTGCAGGAAAGCTCCACAAAGCACAGTCACAGGCAGGGCAGCACTCCTTCCTCAGCTATCAGCTCTTCTCCAGGCAGAGGTTCCTCTTGGTTCCAGAAGTGTTTCTGAAGTCTGTAGATTTGGGTGCCCTTCTTATACCCATTTTAGTCTTTGAAGTCACCTTTATTCAAAGGGGACTCACACCCACTTGTGAAATCCTGCCTTGCCCAGGCAAGGCCTCAGACACACACCAGGGGGTTGGAGTCTGCATTGTCAGAGGCAGGCACAGTCCTTTCAGAGGAGAGTAACCACTCCACCCCTCCCTCCTAGCAGAGATGGCTAATCAGGAAATGCAGGTTACACCCCAGCTCCCTTTGTGTCACTGTCTAGTGTGAGGTAGAAAACAACCCAACTGTCAAACTGACCCAGACAGGGAATCCACAAACAAGGCAGAGTCACAGAATGGTTTAAGTAAGAAAATGCTCACTTTCTAAAAGTGGCATTTTCAAACGCACAATCTCAAAATCAACTTTACTAAAAGATGTATTTTTAAATTGTGAGTTCAGGGACCCCAAACTCCACATGTCCATCTACTCTCTAGGGGAATCTACGCTTTAATCATATTTAAAGGTAGCCCCCATATTATCCTATGAGAGAGACAGGCCTTGCAACAGTGAAAAACGAAGTTGGCAGTATTTCACTGTCAGGATATATAAACCACATTACTATATGTCCTACCTTATCCATACACTGCACCCTGCCCTTGGGGCTACCTAGGGCCTACCTTAGGGGTGCCTTACATGTAAGAAAAGGGAAGGTTTAGGCCTGGCAAGTGGGTACACTTGCCAAGTCGAATTTACAGTGTAAAAATACACACACAGACACTACAGTGGCAGGTCTGAGACATGATTACAGGGTTACTTGTGTGGGTGGCACAACCAGTGCTGCAGGCCCACTAGTAACATTTGATTTACAGGCCCTGGGCACCTCTAGTGCACTTTACTAGGGACTTACTAGTAAATCAAATATGCCAATCATGGATAAACCAATCACATACAATTTTACACAGAGAGCATATGCACTTTAGCACTGGTTAGCAGTGGTAAAGTGCTCAGAGTTCAAAAGCCAACGGCAACAGGTCAGAAAAAATGAGGCAAGAGGCAAAAAGACTGGGGATGACCCTGCATAAGCAAAAAAGTCCAACACTTACAATACACAATCAATCCCAGACCACAATCTTTATGCAGTACATAATGTGCATTTTCGTGCTTTCCACCAAATCTCTTTCCCAATTCCCACAACATATAGTTAGATCTCCAACCGAATTCCCATATTTGCCGCCCCCCCATGGTGGCAAATTCCTGTCTTATCATCATTTTTGAAACATTATTATTATTATTATTATTATTATTATTATTATAAGGGCGTATTTAGCACTTAGCTACCCAAAAGTGTTTCCCATCGCTTGGACAAAGAGGTAAGAATTAGCCAGAAAAAGAAAACAGATCAGAACAAGTGGTTTGCAGCTTATCAGTGACTCGGGCAGTGTGTTCCAAAGGAGTGAGCACCCATGCAAGCTCTTTTGACTCTACGAACCTTGTAGAGGTAGTGATTGCTCGACAGAAGGCAGCGTGTTTGATGATATGGTTCTATCTATTCTTCTAAGTAAAGTGGACCAGCATTCAACCTAGTTTCATGCACATAGCATAGTGCTTTGAAATGTTTGCATTTATCTACCATGAGCCAATGGAGATCACGAAGAAGACTGGACCCCGAGGTGCCTTTGGGAAGATGAAATAGGAGCCTGGCATCAGAGTTCTGAATAACTTGCAGGTGTCTGATGGAAGCCTTGCCTATCCCCAAATACAGAATTTTTCCATAATCCAGTCCCAATAGAATCAAGGCCTGGATAACTGTCCTCTAAGCTGAAAAGGGAAGCATGAAGATGTTTTTTTCAGCCATTTTAGGACTGTGAAAGAGGTGGAGGCTACCTTGGCAATTTGAGTTTTCATCGAAAGATTATCACCTAGCCAAAAATCTAGGTTCTTGACCTTGGTGACCAGCACAGGGAGGGCACCAATGGTCTCTGGCCAGTGTTCGGGGCCCCATAACAGGCAGTTCTTAGCCATCACCATCACGTCGGTCTTATCTCCATTCAACTTTAATGAGTTGATGTTCATCCAGGTAGAAACCTTACCAAGACCAGAGTTCAAGGCATCAGAGCCATGACCCTGAGCAGATGACAAGGAAAAGAGGATATAATTGTCATCTGTGTAGGAAAACAGGATCAGATCACAGCCTTCCATGATATTAGGAAGAGGCTGAACATAGATGTTAAATAGCACCTGTCTTAAGGCCAATCCCAGATGCACTCCAGAAATAAGAGAGTGAGACCTCTACATGGAACTAGAGTAAAATACTTGGACGATTCAATCCTGCAAGAACAAGGTCATCCAAGACAAAGCTGCCTCTTGGAGACCCCGTTTCTCCAGTCTTTCTAGAAGAATGGTGTATGATACAATATCAAAGGCCACGCTTAGATCAAGTAGGATCAGAAGAACCATTCCACCACTATCCAGAAGCCATCTAAGATGTTCATTTGGCTCCTAAAAGGGGGGAATCGGTACTGTATCCCACCCTGAAGCCAGACTGCGAGTGATGGAGAAAGTTTTGGGAATCCACAAAGGCAGATAATTGTAAGATGACATGTTTCTCCAAGATGTTGGACCAATTTGAGGAGTCTGGATTGTTTTTTTTTAGAAGGGGCAAGACCGTAGCATGTTTCCATGCCTGGGGAATACATCCCTCTTGTAAAGAGGACTTTAGGAAGGTTATCAGCAATTGTGTAAGTTCTGGCCAGGTTTACTGATCTTGGCCAGAGGAAGGTCTCGAGGGGACCCACACTCATAGAATGCAAACAAGTATGAAAATGAGAGGTATCCAGAGGAGCACAATAGGCCAGGCTTTGTTTAGATTGCAGATCCTGGTATTATCAGCACAGCAAATAGAACATTCAATCTGTAAGATGGTGGCAAGGGCATTATCATCCACCTGGGATTTGATCATCAGAGCAGCCATGAGAGAGGGGAAAAAAATCTAAATTTCTTAGAATAATTTTGACTACAGGTTCCATTTTCTTGCCTTTGTTGCTCTAACTACTATCTGGATTACACTCAATGATCATGTCACTGGTGCAGACTACTGCAAACTACCTGCAGGCTAAACAAGACTACTCTAGCCAATCCTCGCACACTTAAAAAAAGACAGAAATAATAATTCTCTTCCTTTGTCAGTGATTCTTTATCACTAACCCCATCTCACTTCTTAGTCTGAGATGATCTACTCCACACTTAATCATCTACCTCCATTCTCGACAGCCAGCACATAATATTTATATTCACTTCTGGAATGGTATGTTGTAAGTAAGGAAACTTATTTTTGCCAGCCCTAACTTCAGTACCCCTATTTGTACTTCGGGCATTAAGTATGCTACACTTCTTTAAAAGTACGATCTCAAGAACCTCTTTGTGTAGCTTAGATGTCTGCAGACTCTGCAAACCACAATAAGCTCACAATTCTGTAACATTAAAACACGTCTTTTTCCTTTCATGTAGATGGAAAAAAATTCAGTGCTGAGATGTTAACCTATACAAGTTATTGCATACTACAGCAGAACTTGACTGCGGTATACAGGTAAAATAAATATAGCTACATATTTGAGAGGCTGTGGCTGACCAGGAACCCTGCTACATATGGTAGGGGAATTGTCCACATATCAAACCCTTCTGGTCTGCGATGTGGCTGGAGATGGAGGAGTCCTCCTGGAAAGAAATAAGCTTTACCCAGTGTTGGTCGCCCTGGGAATCTGGGAAGAACAGGCATTACCCAGATGTACTTAGTTGTAGTGCAATGTTGCCCTAGTGATAGCCATGAGAGAGACTTAATTTGTCTTTGGAGTTCCCTGAATCCACCAAAAGTGACAGACTGGGCCAGAAATATGGACTTGTGCCTGTAAGTGGAAAACACTATAAACAAAGCCTGAATGGTGCCTGAAGAAGTTGAATAAAATAAGGTATATAAGGTGGAATCACAGAGAGTTGGAAAGTCTGCTGCTATGGGTCGTTATTGCTGATGGTGTTTGTCGGGCAGATTTGGAGGATGTTCCTCAGACAAGTGTTGATGAATAGATGGACTTTGTTGGTGGTGGTCGTTGTTGTCCTCCAAGTTTCTGCTCTATACAGAAGGACCAATTTTATGTTGGTGTTAAAAAGCCTGTTTGGGGTGCAGCATTAGTTCCTTGGAGCCCCTGACCATCTTTAGCTGAATGAAAGCAGCCCTTGTTTTTCCACTTCTTGCTTCGAAGTCACGTCTCTGCCCCCATGCTTGTCTATGAGACTGGCCAGGCAGGTGAAGGCCTCAACCTCTTGCAGTGCATCACCTACAAGAGTGATTGTAGCTGTGCTGACCATGTTAGCCTTCAGGATCTTGTTTTCCCCCGACGGTATTGAGGCTAAATAGTGCTGATGTGGGTGCCGCATTGTCGGTCTTCTCTTGCATCTGCAGATGGGTATGGAAGAGTAAGGTCAGGTCATCTGCAAATTCCAGGTCGTCGAGATATATCCAAGGTGTAACTGGATCCCATTTCTTCTCCTTGCTGTGGATGTCTTTGTGGTCCAGTTTATGGCCAGCAAGAAGAGAAAAAGTAAGAGCAAACAACCCTGGAAGACTCATGTCCTCACTTGGAAGGCTTCTTTGAGTGGTCATCCCTGGACTATCTTGCAGGTTATGCCCTCGTAAGGGTTTCTGGTGAATCTTACGACTTTATCTGATACAATGCACTGGCAGACAAGTTAGTTTCCAAAGGGTATCTCTGGCTACTGGGTCAAATCCCTTCTCATAGTGAATGAAGCTGAAATAGATGTCGGAGCTCCATTCCATTGACTGCTCAGTAATGATGGTCAGTGGTGCTGTATGGTCTGTGCAGGATCTATCTTTGTGAAAACCAGCTTGCTGGTCTCGAAAACTGAACATAAACCTGTCCCTCCATTTTGTTCAGGATGACTCTGTTGAATATTTGGCACTGAGATGATAGAGGAGTTATTCCTCTGTAATTTGTGTAGTTACTCAAGTCACCTCTCTTGCGAATCTTGATGAGAAATCCATCCTTCCAGTCTGATGGCAGCTTTTCCTCTTCCTAGATCCTTCCAAACATGTGTTTGAATATGTCTAGTGCTGTTTCAATATCTGCCATCAGTGTCTCTGCAGGAATGTTGTCAGGTCCTACTGCCTTTACATTCAAAGATGTTTGATGGCTTGCCATGTTTCTGTCTTGGTTAGTCTGCTGCATTTAATCGGCAAGTCCTTGTCAGGTGGCTATGTGTCTGGTGGAGACATCAGCACTGAATGGTCCAGCAGATCTTCAAAGTGCTCCACCAATCGTCCTTGTTGGCTTTCATTATCCATTGATTGTCTGCCCAGCTTTGCCTTGTGTATTCTTTTGTGTGGGAATACATTACCGCCTATGACTAGACTGTTCAGGGCACAGAAATCTGCAAGCCTTTTATCATTCTTGTTCATGTCGCCAAGACCATGGTTGCCCATAACTTCTTTGTACCCAGTGTTGTCGCTTCCAATCCTGAAATTAAGATCCCCATCCATATTAAAATGTCTCTCTCAAGGCATTTCTCCAGGATATACTGGAGTCCGTTGTAAAACTGTTCTTGTTCCTCTTCTGTGGTGTAATTTTTAGGTGCATAGCACTGGATGATGTTCATGTTGATCTTCTTTGCCTTTGTATGGAAGGTCTGTGATTATTCTTGGACCGTGGGCTTCCCATCCAATCAGTGCTCTGTTGACTGCTGGTATTAACATCAGTGGCACTTCCTGAGTGTGTGAGGTGCTCTTTTCCTCATGTCCAGAACACAGCAGTATTCCTCCTGAAGCCAGTCTTTTTTGCTCGACTGTGTCCATCTGGTCTCGCTGTTGCCAAGCAGAGCAAGGTTGTATTTTTTTCATCTCCACGCCAATTGGTCTGTTTTGTCTGTCTCTGACATTATCCGCTCGTTCCGTGTCGCAATGCTGATGGTTTTGGTTGAAAGTAGGTGGATTAGCTTTGTGGCTTCCAGGGATCTCTGTCTTTCACCACAAGGCATCATAGCTCTCTGTGAAGGAGATTCCTTTCTCCTTAAAGCTGGGATGTCTTTTGGTTGTGTTACTGTTTTTTACATAGTGGAGTTGCTATCCCCATGCATAACCAACCTACCTTTGCAGCTGGGCTTAGGACCGGTCATGGCACTCCCTCAATGACCACATTCTCCATCAATTACCTCATCACTAGCTTTGTGCGATGTCGCTTATATCTCCATAGTCTCTCTCTCAAATTTACTTAATTTCTTTTAAAGCCTACTCACTACAATGTAGGAGGTCAGAGCACTTTACATCACACACACACACACACACACACACACACATTATACATGCACAATAAATCATGTGTGTAAATCAATATATAGTAAAGGTTACATAAAATAATGAGGGCTACAAGGTGCAAGAGTCAAATTACATTCATACTGGTAGGTATTATATGTTGAGTGGCAGGTTTTGATTTAGATGTAGCACCATCATTAGGGTTGTCTATACTAATAAGAATTAATTACAATCCAAATTAACCCAAGATTGAGAAAAAAAACAATAATGTTTAAAACCAATGCTTTGCTGTTTACATGGAGCTATTTGATGGCAGATAATAGCTCATTGTGCTTTATTAGATGGATTGTAATTTAGGAACTGCAAGTAACTAAAGGATCTCTGAGACAGAAACAGGAACTCACTGAGCAAGCTGCATAAAATACATGTTGCATGTTTTGCTTTGCAGCAAAGATATTAACCTTCTGTGCTACTCACGTTGCCTTGGCTGGCCTACAGAGATTGTTTCAGGCTCTGGCCTCCTCTTTGACAGCAGCCAGTGTCCCTACTTCTTCCGTCTCCCCTCCAGCTACCTGTGCCCAATCCCAGAGCCCCCTCCCCTCACCCATCCATAGCACCAAATCAGACTCGCATTCACCCAGTACAACAGACAGGGTATGCAAAGACAAACACAGTCACTACAAGTATGCACACATTCACACACCAGCACACACAACAACAGACGCTGCCTCCACTGTCTCCCCCACCACCTCTTGTCCCACAGGCACATCACCACTCACACCTGCCAGCACTGCATCCTTACTCCCAGAACCTGCGACCAGTTCAGGCTTGTCCCCAGCCACCACAACAGCAGACACACAGACATGCACCATAGACATCACATCACATCTGCAATCACAACAACCACCATCCCGACCACATGCAGCACACCTACCTTACTTGCAGACACCATCTCAACATACATTCACACAACATGTCTGTCTTCTCCCTGTCTCTCTTTCCCCTCCTCCCAAGACACATATATGCACCCACTCAGACACTCAACATTCATCCACCACACACAAGCACACTTTGCATACATCTGCATCCATGTCCAGCACACCTACATGTCCCACAAGCATACCCTCTACCTCCTCTCCCAGACCTGTTCCCAAGCCCATCACCCCTATTCCTAAGGAACTTTTCCTTGCCCACCTTGACCTTTTCCCTGATCCAGTCCCACCCTGTGTTGTCCCTGGCCGTCATGTTGCCCTCCCCAAGACCAGTCCCTCCAGCTCCCAGTCCTCCCATGACACCCCTTCTGTTGCCCCTCCCCAGCCAAAAATCCTCCCTCTTTCAAAAACATGGTGTCAACTCCAACCTCCAGATCCAAACCCTCTCCCCCTCCATCAAAAACTAAGCCCTGACCACCACCCCCCCAAACCTAAGCCCAAGGACCCCCATTCCAAATCTAAATCCTGCCACAACCCCCACTCCCTGACCTCTGAGGTGCCTGCCTGCCCCATTGATGTCCCTGCCCTGTGGAGGACATGAGGCTGTCAGGAGTCAATTTGGGGCACTTGCCTGGCTCTATGGCATGTGTATTTTTGGACTGGCCAATCACCCACTTTTGTATATGAATCTTGATGTTTTGACATTTGCCGAATACATCTGCCCAACATACGACGTCAGTGGCAATTGCTCATATTTCTCCAGCCTTTCAATCTCCATGCTAAAGTTACTCATGTTTTTGGATGCAGTTTTTAATGCATGCATATGCTATGTGTCTGTATGGCTGCATTGGCTGCCTCCATTACTTGGGCAGTATGATTATTGTTATGTGCTTGGAATGGTGTGTATGTGTATGTTCGGTTGTGTACTTTGTGTGGGTGTATATTTTGATGCATGTGTGGGGAGATTAGTATGCTGTATGTACATGACGTAAGTACTGTGCCTTTGCATGGATGTCTGAGCCCTCCAAAGTGGTTGTTTTGTGTGTTTCCTTTGTGTTGACAAGTGCATGTGCTTCATTGCCCTTTCTGCTGAATAGTTTGGGAGTTTACAATACTTCTGTCGACTATAAAGTGTGGGTTGCACTGGGTGGGATTATGTGAGGTGTTGTTGATCTGATTATCATCGTGGTGTGTGTGGATGACATGTGTGTTAGGCATGGTGTTTGTGTTTCAGTTGTGTGTTTGGTTGGTGTGTGTATGTGTGTCTGTGTCTGTGTGTCTCGGTATGGGTGTTGTTTTGCGTGTGTGAGCATTTCAGTCACTACCAGGTGTGTGTTGCATGTGGGTGTGTGACTCTCCCCTCCCCTCCATTGTGTGCTAGGGGGGTGTTCTTACGGTTGTCGTCTTCGTCGCTGTTGCTGGTCCTGTAGGTGTATGGCAATGTACAGCATTGGGAAGACTTCCAGTTCAAGTTCCATGGTGGCCGCAGACTCATCTATGTCCCTGGAGGTGAGTGTCTCTTTATTCTGGTCGTTTCCACCAGGCTTTTTGCGGTGGTCGTATCACCCCAGAAATCGTGGAGGTCTGCTGACTTGTAATATGGTGGGCAGTGATTTGCTGACCACCGGCATGGAGATGACAACTGCTGTTGGCGGCAGTCAGACCACACTGGCAGTACTGGTGGAGAATTGGCTGTGTCACAGTTGGATCACTGCCAGGGCCGTAATTTGGCAGTCTGACCACCGGCATGGCGGCCCGGTGACCACTAAACTCGTAATGAGGTCCATTATAATAATGATTGTGCAAATGCTGTAAGTGCTAGCTATTCTGATTCTAGCACGTGAATCTATGAAAGATACAATACTGGAGAAAAAAATTAATTACTTACCTGAAACTGTAGTTCTCAAGTATTGGCATCTTTCATAGATACACATACAATCCACCCTCCTCCCCGTAGAAGCTCCCATTATTGTTATGGGATTATCTTTCCCACTTGTACAAGAAAATCTGAGGGATTCAGCCTCTGTGGGGAGGATTCTAGAGGGTACTGTCATCTGATTGGCTGGAGTTCAGTTCCTTTTAAGTGATATGGATCTGTGAATATTTTATTTCCATTTAAGGCTATGGAAATATTATGTACTGCTTTATTATAGTGCTGTGGGACTCCCACTTTGACGATGGAGAATGATTCAAACATGTAAATCTAGTAAAGATGCCAATACTGGAGAACTACAGTTACAGGTAAGTGACCTATGTTCTATCCCTAAGTTCACCTCTAAATATAAGAATGATCACTTGAAAGAAAACGTTTTATTTTTGAGGCACACTTTTAGGAATTCGGCCATGAGGTAGTTTCTGTCATTCAAACACCTTCTTTTCCACAACTTAGATGAGGAAGAAAACTATACCAGTTGCTCCTCTGGGGAGCAATGGGCAGGATGTATGAACATAGGAATAGCGATTTCCTAATTGCGATGTTCTGAGAATTGCAATTAGGAAATCGCTATTCCCAATGTATGACACTCTTTTGAGTTTTATTAGTGATTACCAGTTGCTCACAAATAGATCTACCACAAGAATATTAAAGAGGTAAGTTGCAATTTGTGACCCATTAGGAATCGCAGCCATCACAGGAATGGTAGTCTGCTGAGGTCAGAAGAACACCATGTCTGTGATGTCTTTTAATAAAGCATTTTTTAATGCAGTCTATTTTCCTTGAGGGAAAATGGGATGCATTTATTAAGAAAAAAATGACACTTTAAACTTTCATTTTTTCAGAGTAGGCAGTGGTCCATGGGACCAGTGTCTTTGCTTAAAAGATACTTTTTCAACATTATCAAAGGGCAAGGGTTCCGAGGCTACCCCTACCCATTTGCAAATTGGTTAGCACAACATTTAAAATGGTGGTAAATAATTACTGTTTTTCAACCGGAATTTGGTTGCAAAACAGTAATACATACCATACTGATTTGGTATTTGGAAGGTATGCCCAAAGCACACCCCATCCAAATACTGAAATTGCAAATGCAAATTGCAATTTGGTAACAAGTTACAGAATCACATTTTGCATTTCGTACGGAACAAAAAACATTTTTCCAGTCGCAAATGGCCCTATTCTGCTAATCAGGCTGTTTTCAACCAAAAATGCTTTGCACATCTGGCCCAATATGCGTTGATGAGGGCTATATTAGTTGTTAGACTGGGTTATCCTAATATCTTTTTGAATAAGCATTTCTCCAAAACCTCTGTGGTCTTCCAATTAGAGGTACGCCAACCTTTAATATAATTTGATGTCTAAATGACATTTTATTGCTGTGTATTTGATAGAAAACAGTAGTAACCTTAGCATCAGTTACATTTAGACAAAGCCAAAGCAATGGTGATTCCTCCAGGTGTTATAAAAAAAACATAGGACAAGGCAAATATAACATGTTAAGCGTTTTGGACAAACCCAGCAAGGGTTCCCCATATTGCTGCAAAGGACATAAAGAGACTAATGATAAATGGACATCAGCAGACAAAATACTAGGAAAGTATTGTTTATAAGCAAAAAGAGGGTGTTAAATACAGTGATGGTTGATTGTGTACTCCCTCAGGCTTGGGAGCGTTATCTGTACTATGCTTATCACAACTTACGTAAGTCAGTTCTTATGAAAAGAGTTAGGCCTTGTTTTGTTCAAGGGATATTCTGTGCATGAAAACAATACATTTACTTTGTGAAGTTAGTAACAACCCTTCACTCCATCGCCCTTCCCTAAGATGACCAGTATTGCCAGGTAGGACAGGACATCTACTAGAGACATATCACTCACTAACAATGATAACAACGTGTGTAATATTGCATATATGAAACTAGGTTATTGGTTGAGGGAAGTGAAATCCTACTCAAGCAGCAACCAAAATCCTTGTCAGGATGAAATCAGAAGAAAACCCCAAACTAACCTGTGCTCAACCGTCTAGTAATTTGGCACAGAGCATTCAGGCTTAACTTTGAGGCAATGTGTGCAATATTTATGCAGCACTTCAAACAGCAATAAAATAGAAACAAAATACACAAGAAGAATCCCACACCAAAATAGAACAATAGAGTACATTTTAATAAATAAAACACAACCAAAATGACAAAATTCCCATCAGTATAAATAAAGATATACAAATTTAAAGATATCTGTAAACATAGTGCCAAAAAGCACAAAACTCCAACTGTGGTTATCTGGTCGTGCCATACCAGGAGACGGTCACAAGTTCAGGCTGACCGCGATGGTCTCAGTAAGGCTTGCTGAACAAAAGTACCTCAAATCCTGCAAGTTCCTGTTTGGAAATGTGTTGCACCACGTCAGTTCCAAGGAGGTGTGAGGCTGTGATGTGAGGTCATGCATAGTCATTGGGAGGCCATCGGTGAAAGGCATGGCGATGCAAAGTTGTATGTTGAGGATGTGTCATTCACCAGCTGGTTCCAAAGATGTTGCAGGGCTTACGATGCAGAGCCCTGCATTGTCATCAAGGCTGCCATTGAGAAGGAGCTTGTAATGCAAAACCCTTGCACTGGGAAAGGGCAGCAGAGGCAATTCACCAGTTCTACTCAGGCTTGCGACGCACAGCAGAGGAAATGTGTTGGTTCTGCTGGGTTCACAGATGGGGTGGCAGAGCACTTCATGCCCCCTTCCAATGGTCCAGGACTGGGGTGCTACAACTTTGCAGGGTAGTGCTAGTGCACGTGCAAAGGTCTTCTTCCTGCCCTGGGTTCAGAAACCACAAGTACGCTGGTGTGACATCATCACTATTCCCTATCTTTGGCCTTGGAGGAATGTAGTAGTCAGATTCATTCAATCACAAATCAATGACATAAAACCATAACCAATTCTAGACATTTAAACACTAATTAAACTCCAAACTGAATAAAGTTTCAAAGTTGTATTACAATCCCAAAATCAATGTCACGTATATGGTGCGCAAAACTAAATTATAAACATACATGAAAACCATTGGCTGACCAAGACATCTAAAAAGATTCAGCCTACTAACATCAAAACTGTTAAACACTCCAAAAGAATGACATAGACCAGCAAAACCATGGTATGCACATTCATATCAGATTTCAAACCAGATGAGGATGATATCAGTAAATCATCAAAATAAAATTTTAACAGTCAGTTGCACAGCTGGGCCATATTTATCCCCAACACGAACTGGGACTGGCATGTGCGGGAACAAGCTAACATGTGGGCAAAAGAAAGACAAAGGTAATTTGGAAAAATCATCTAACTAAGGTAACTAGCTATAAAATATGCTGGTGTAAGCGTTTAAGCTGAAAAGAAAATAAGAAACCACATTTAGTTATACCT
The DNA here is from genome assembly GCF_031143425.1 of Pleurodeles waltl. Classification (NCBI taxonomy): domain Eukaryota; kingdom Metazoa; phylum Chordata; class Amphibia; order Caudata; family Salamandridae; genus Pleurodeles; species Pleurodeles waltl. Next base: position 628,442,815 of record NC_090444.1, on the reverse strand, counting down.
GTCCTCATGGGACAGCAGGCAGGATAGTTCATCAGATGAACGTTCACCTTCTCCTGACATCAGTAGACAGCAGCATTAGGACAGGCAGGACACGGTTGCACATAGAGCACATCAGCTGTTCAGAATTAGTTAGGCATATTAGTAGAGAACGAATGTATGTCGGAACAATGCATGCTGGAACAACGCATGCCTGAACAACGAGGTCGGAACAATGACCGCGTTGTTACCACTAATGCCTTTACCACGAATGCCTTAACAATAATTTTTCATTGTAAAGGCATTCCTGGTAAAGGCATTAGTGATCGGCATGCTTGGTTCCAGCATTCATCCCCCCTTGAACCCCACCCCTAAAACTAAAAATACCCAGACCCCCGTTCCCCCGCCCCTAAACCTAAACCACCCCTAAAATAAAAAATAACCTGACCCACCTCTCCCAAACCACCCTGACCCCCAAAACTAAAAATCCCCCAATCCCCCACCCTCGCCCCTAAAACTAAAAATACCCCTCCCCAAACCTAAACTGCCTGACCCCCACCCCTAAAACTAAAAATACTCTGACCCCCCCACCCTCGCCCCTAAAACTAAAAATACCCCCAAACCTAAACCGCCCGACCCCCCACCCCTAAATCTAAAAATACCCCCACCCTCACCCCTAAAACTAAAAATACCCCCAAACCTAAACCGCCCGACCCCCCACCCCAAAACTAAAAATACCTCAACCTCCCACCTCGCCCCTAAAACTAAAAATACCCCTCCACTCCCACTCCCTCCCCGCCCCTAAACCTAAACCGGCCAACGCCCCCTCCCCTAAAACAAAAAATACCTCGACCCCCCACCCCGTCCCTAAAACTAAAAATACCCCAACCCCTCTTCCCCGCCCCTAAACCTAAACCTCCCCTAAAACAAAAAATAACCTGACCCCCCTCCCCTAAACCACCATGATCCCCAAAACTAAAAATACCCCAACCCTCCACCCTCGCCCTTAAAACAAAAAATACCCCTCCCCCAAACCTAAACCGCTGACCCCCACCCCTAAAACTAAAAATACCCCGACCCCCCACCCTCGCCCTTAAAACTAAAAATACCCCTCCCCTCCCCCAAACCTAAACCACCCGACCCCCACCCCTAAAACTAAAAATACCTCGAGCCCCCCACCTGACCCTAAAACAAAAAATATCGCTCTCTCCCTTCCCTTCCCCGCCCCTAAACCTAAACCGCCTAGATGCCCCCTCCCCTAAAACTAAAAATAGCTCACCCCCCACCCGCCCCTAAAACTAAAAATACCCCGGCCCCTCTTCCCCCACCCCTAAACCTAAACCGCCCCTAAAACAAAAAATAACCTGACTCCTTCCCCTTAACCACCCTGACCCCCAAAACTAAAAATATCTCAACCCCCCACCCCCGCCCCTAAAACTAAAAAAAACTAAAAATACCCCGACCCTCCAGCCCCGAAAACAGCCCCACTTACCTGACGGATTGTTTCGTCCTCCTCAGCTGACTCTCTTCTTCTGTGTCTTAACCACGGTCGTTCAGCACATGCGTGGTTAAGGCACAAAACAACGAAGTCGTGGTTAACTTCATTGTTACTGAGTCGTGGTTAAGGCCGTTTCCCGTAGAGAACAGCATAAACAAATGGGTCAGTTAAATAAGAGGAAGCTCATCGGAAGTGTTAATGCTGAGTTACTAATGAGTTTTAATAATGAATAATCATGTATTTTGAGTGATGGATTTGCGTAGAAAATGTATTAACTTAGAGAAAAATAATGCACACATCTGAAGGTGAGCCTACCAGAATGGCCGTCAAAGTTCACAAAGTGTAGTTATTAATATGAAATGTTGAGTTAGGTTTAATTAATGTAGTACTAGGTCATGTTAAGGGTTATGCATTATGTATTAGCTTTACTAATTGTAGGCCTTAAATTAGCGAGGTCTTGGCCTATTTGCACAGCCTCGTGTCAAGATGCATTTCTTAGGCCTTTTATCAAATGGATGCTTAGAGAATTAAATTGTGATTTTCCACTGTACTGACAATGTGCTCATAGCTGGAATTAGTTCTCATGAGAAACTGCTCACTAGAAGATGATATACTTGCCAGAGAAACAATGTTTAATGTAATGTGTGTAAGTCTGACTTTTCCAGAAGAAGACAATAGATGCACTGACTGGAGTATAACCTGCAACAATATTGATACCTGACGATCTAAATGACGAGAGCGGGGGAAAAGGAGCCAATCGTTGACATGTGAACCACACAGTAGTAACATTTTAGATTTTAGGGTTTAGGTTCATTGGACTAATTTTAAACATACAATCCCCTGACCAATTAGGATGTGGGAAGGTTTAGGAAATCTAACTTAGCCCCACTGCACAGAGAGGAGAGGGCCATTCTGCTATTATTTTCTTGACCACCCTAAGAAGAGACATGTTTAACTTTAACTTTGCTGCTTATTCTGAACTTTGATGCTGAATCCTGATGTATTGCTGACGAACTGATGTCCTATTGATGAAGACTGTAACAGCTTACTGAACTATATTGAGGACAGGTATACTGCCCTTTTTACTGATTGTTATGTCTATTTGCTTTTGTTTCTAGGTACCAACCCCTATTTTGATAGAGCCCTAGTTAGATGTTTCTCAAAATTTGTGTTGACTAAATTGTTTTGCATGAAGTCAAACATGCTATTCTAATCTGGTGTTAGTTATGGTTTTCACTGTTGAAGTTCGTTATATGTAATAACGTTGATGTATTTTCTTTGCTGAATCTAAATGTATGTATTATCATTTGTGCAGTTATTCTTCCTCTTAATTTGTCCAGTAGCACGCTTAGGACAGCCAGTATTGTTTCTGTATGTTTATCATTTGATTTTGAGATTGTTATGTGACATTTGCATTGTTAATGTAGGGAAATAAACATTCTAACTATTACATAAAGGTGTGGTTATCCATGACTACAAGGTCATGGCGAGTGGTAATTATTGACTCCTATTGATTATTGATGTAATTGCTTGTTGATGTTATTGATCTGTATTGGTACAGGACATATGATGGGAAAAACTCGAAACAACTGAAAAAAGGGCCATCTGCCTATACGTGTCTCCCTTGTAAGTTTACTTAATAAGGTCTGTCAAGCTAACAGAAGACTTGGAGAAGACAGGAGCAACAGAAGCTATAGCCATGATCCTCTTGATTGTCCTTCAGGTGGGCTCATCTTACCCACAAGATTTGGCATCCATTGGTTGCCGGTGGCACCATCAAGTTTACAACTATTTGGGATTTTCTCGCCAAAAGTGCATTGTCATTTCGATGATTTCGTACAGTTCCAACAAACTTTTACATTTTCTAGTTGTTTGTTACTTCATAATTCTTTCTTTCGCAACACATACTAAGCTAAGCATTTCTCACATGGGAATTATGAGTTTCCTGTCTTGTTCAACTGTTAGACCTAATATTGTTACATAGTTAGCACTGAAACATGTTCTTCGCCTTTAATAGAATAGGATATTCAATGTCACGTCAGCAACCTAGGAAAATCATTCGGGGCAGAGGGAACAGAATAGGCAAGTACTTCTCCTCTACTGCTGCAAGAATGAAACTCATGCCTAGTCAAGCTTAGAAAACCTAAATGCACATTAATACAATTAATAGATCAAAATCCTATTGCGCATCTTACAATTAAATCATGTATGCAAAGCAAAAATGATTTTATTGCAAACATTATTTACAACATTATTAGAACACAATTTTAAACATGCAGTTATGTTTCTGCACACATGTACCTCACGTTAATATAATTAATTTAATTCAGTCTAAGTATGATTAATTCATATTCATTTAATATTTCACTTCTTATATTCATCTAATAAAATACTTTTTGCATTATTTCAGTAGTAATTTACTCAAATATAAATGTACAATGGATTCATGTTAAACTTGATGTCAAAATATGAATGGCAGACATATTGTTCACCATAATTTGACATGTAAACATTTTACATTTCCAGGTTAGTTTCTCTGTTAGACTTTGAAATGACGGTTTGTAAGTCACCATATGCTAACCTCTATGCCACTAAAGTGTTAGTAAAATTTGATCTCTAGCAGTAGAATTCACAGTTGCAGAGTTCAGGTGCTGATTACAGGAGACTAGCCCTCAGAGTCACTGATCCTGGGTACATGTTGCAGGTCCAGTCCTTCTCACCCATGTATGGGGGTCAGCAGGTCAGCACAACAGGGCAGCAGTCCAGCAGAGCAGCAGCCCTTTCAGCAGCAGAACAGTCCGTCTTCCTAGCAAGGTTTTCCACAGGTCCAGAGAAGTACTGAACAGTTGGTGTCTTAGTTCCAATATTTATACCTGGTGCCTTCTTTGAAGTTGGAAAATCTTCTAGAGAATTCCCTTTGAAGTGCTCAGGTTTCCTGACTTACCAGCCCTGGCTCTAGACTAAGTACAGGGGTATGCAATTGTTTGTGTCATGGCAGGACACATCCTCTTCAGGTGTGAGTGAGGCAATCCCAGGCTACATCCTCCCCATCCTGCCAATGATGGCCTATTCAGGCACACCTAAGCTCTCTATTGTGTGTTGCTGTCTGGGTGAAACAAACAAAGACTAACTGGCAATTACACCTAGTCATCAGAGACATGCTGCAGGCACTAAATGGTTAAAGGCTGGAAAATGTAAACGGTCTGAAAGTGGCATTTTCCAAATTGTGATATGAAATCTGACACCACCATAGAAGAGGATTGTTCATTGCAGTTCCAAAGACATGAGCGGATTACTTGTTCCCATTTGGAAGTCACCCTTATTAAATGTAATAAGGTAACCCCAGGGTTATCCTATAGGAGAGGTAGGCCCTGCAGCAGTGAAAAACAAATTGAAGAGTTTAAAACTTTAAAGTAAATCTACTTTTTAAATATATTGCATCCTGGCCTGTTGGCTGTTTAGGGCCTACTCTAGGGGTGGCATATATATTAAAAAGGAAGATGTAGGCCTGGCAAAAGGTGTATTTTGCCAAGTCAATAGAACAGTTTAAAACTTAACATACTGACTGCAAAGGCATGCTTGAGACAGCTTTGCAAGGAAACTTAAGTGGGCAGCACAACATGTACTGCAGGTTTACTGGTAGCATTTAATTTACAGGCCAGGGGCGTATGTAATACCACTTTAATAGGGACTTATAATAATTTAGATATGCCTACTGGGGATAAGCTGTTACCATGTTTATGGATTGTGCACACATACTTTAGCACTGGTTAGCAGTTGTAAAGGGCTCATAGTTCTAAGGCCTACAAAAATGAGATCAGAAAAATAAGTGAGACAAAAGGTTTGAGAGAAGACCACCGTAAAGCTGACAGATCTAACAAAACAGTACATTCCCTTTTCTGCTGGTTCGATCTACTGTAAATTACAGATGCCATTACTCATTTTAAAGTGTGTGAATTTACCCACTCCTTGAGCCTGCTGATGTTCAATAGCTGCTGACCCAGTTAAAAAAAGTCCCTAAAGTAAACCTCTGACTTGGATAGATCTATCACTATGACGTGTCTAGCTTGTCACAAGCCAGCGCTAAACAAATCAGTAAAATAAAGAAAAATAAATTAAAGTATGTTGCTGTCAGGAAAATAGGCAGATTAGTGGCGCATTGTGACAATCCTCATCCCATGCCAATCAAAGAAACATGCTGGACCGTAACATGCATGGCGTAAGACTGGCAAACTGAAAGTCTTCTGATAACATTACAATGAAAAAATTTCTCTGCAACAGTCGTAAAAAAACTGACGCTTTACATTTTGCAGTGAGAATTGCAAAGTTGTGATATGATAGAGCACATTCCTAAATCTGAAATGTTTTATAATTACTCCTCATACAGTCTGATCATTTTTCTGCCAGAGATGTGATTAACTATAATAAGAATTATAATTCTGCCAGTATGATTGCTGTCCATAATGTGCCTTTGTGACTCAGAGCCACTTATTTGTAATCATGCTATTGACATGTATCTGATCCAGTTATTAGGAAGGCTGGGGTATTCAGTTTTAAAAACTAATGTCATGCTGCTTTTACGAGATTCAGAGTTTTAACAGCAGAACTACTGCTGTCTTCTACCACATCACGGAAACATCACTGTCCCTATAGAGGGACGTAGTGGGAGATCCACCAGGGCTGCATCCATGCCAGATTTTCAGGAAAACCAATGACTTTGTATTTTACATTTACATTCCTTGCGAGTCAATTAATGTTACATAGATATCCGGAAAAATTGAAACAACCCAGCTGCTCGAGTTATATGTTACTATAATAAGGTCAGTCGTATTAACAAGCAGTTATGTTGTATCTAGTGCATTGCCTACCATTGTGTCATCCTAGTAAATATATTATTGCAATTGTAATATCAACATCATCTATGTATCCCTGTCAACTATTGCATTCACCTTTGATATTTGATTATATTTAATTTGCGATGAAGTGGCATGTAGGTCGATGTAGTAGATTCATTATTATTTATATCCGATATATTTCAAGGAATATGATGGGGGTGCGCTTTATTTCCCTGAGTTTGCGTGTAAATAGAGACAAGGTCATTAAATACAGTTCTTTGATTTACAATCAGATGTGCACAGATTTGTCCAATCTGTATATTCTTCGTCACTTTCCTTCTTCTGCTTCTTCACACTGTCCTCCAGATCTTCGTGTTTCCAGAAGCAGGAATGTGGATTGACAAAGTGTTGTAATAATGAGATCAACTTCGTTTACATACCAACACTGAGAAGGAACAAGGACCTGTAAGAGTTTGGTGGGCAACCAGTTGCTTGTCAAGTAGAAAGTCCTGTGGACCTGTTTACTTTTGCTGGAATTTACTGTTGCTATAAAACCCCATTTTTCAAATGGGAAATTCCAGAATACCTAAAAATTAAGTGGCCTGACTACCTCAACATTGATAGGCCAACTATGAAGAGAGAGTTAATGATAGTCAAGACTGCCCCCTGGTTCACCACAGAACTCCAGGCTTCCAAACAAGAATGCCGCAAAATTGAGAAAGCCTGACGCCAAGAACCCTCAATGAGAAACTTCTCCGCCCTCAAAACAGCCATGCGCAAACACCACCAACTCATCCGGACCACCAAACAGTCCTTCTACAAAGAACGCATAGGCAACAACACACACAACAGCAAGGAACTCTTTGCCATCGTCAAAGAACTCACCAAACCCAAATCCAGCACCATCGACCCTCCACACTCCCAAAACCTCTGCAACTCCCTCTCCAACTACTTTCACCGAAAAATCACAGACATACACAACAGCTTCACAGCATCAGCACCCACCATCACCACCACCGTCACAACCAATAACACAACACCCTCCCACACCAACCAACTACACACCTGGAACCCCTCCAATGACAAAGAAATCGGCAAAACCATGAACTCCATCCACTCAGGCTCCCCAACAGACCCTTACCCCCACCACATTTTCAACAAGGCCAGCCAAATCATAGCTCACCAGCTCCGCGCCACCATCAACAGTTCCTTTGACACTGCAACCTTACCAGACGTTTGGAAGCACGCCAATGTTAATGCCCCTCTCAAAAAACCATAAAGCAGACACGGAAGACCTCACAAACTACCGTCCCATCTCTCTTCTCCCCTTCCCCGAAAAGGTTGCTGAGAAGGTAGTTAGCGCTCAACTGTCTCACTTCTTAGAAGAAAACAACATACTCGACGCCTCCCAGTCTGGATTCCGCAAGAACCACAGCACTGAGCCCACCCCCATCGCCTGCACAAATGACATCAGGACCAGAGTGGACAAGGGCGAGACCGTCGCCCTCATCTTCCTAGACCTCTCTGCAGCATTTGACACTGTATGCCACCAAACCCTCCACGCACGCCTTTTTGACACCGGGATTCGACACAAGGCCCTGGACTGGCTCACCTCCTTCCTGGCTGAAAGAACCCAAAGAGTTTGCCTCCCTCCTTTCCGGTTTCCAGCCACCATGATCATCTGTGGGGTCCCCCAAGGATCCTCCCTCAACCCCATCCTCTTCAACATCTACATGGCCCTCCTCGCCAACATCCTCCGCCCCCACGGAATCACCATCATCTCATACGCAGGCGACACCCAGCTCATTATCTCCCTCAGCAGGGACCCAGCCACCGCCAAGATAAACCTGCACGCCGGACTCCTCGACATCACCAAATGGATGACAGCAAGCCACCTCAAACTAAACTCAAACAAAACAGAAATCATCATCTTCTGCCCCAACAAGATGGCACGGAATAACTCCTGGTGGCCCACCACCCTCGGACCACCCCCAACACCCACCTCCCACGCAAGCAACCTTGGCATCATCATAGACTCATCTCTCTCCATGACCCAGCAAATCAGCACTATATCATCCTCCTGCTTCAACACCCTTCGCATGCTACGCAAGACTTTCAAATGGATTCCTTTAGAAACAAGAAGAACAGTCACCCATGCCCTCATCAGCAGCAGACTGGACTATGGCAACGCCCTCTACGCAGGGACTACAGCCAAGCTTCAAAGAAAACTCCAGCGAATACAGAACGCAGCCGCACGTCTCATCCTCAACCTCCCTCGCCATGAACACATACCCGCCCACCCCAGATCCCTACCCTGCTGCCCATCAACAAAAGAATCATCTTCAAAGTCCTCATCCATGCTCACAAAGCCCTCCACAACACTGGACTGGTGTACCTCAACGAACGAGTAAACTTCCACATACCAACTCGACAGCTCCGCTCTGCCGACCTCGCCCTCGCTACAGTACCCCTGCATCCAACGCACCACCTCCGGTGGCAGATCCTTCTCTCACCTCGCCGCCAAGACCTGGAACTCCCCCCCCACCAACCAACCCAAGACCCAGGACCTCCTAACCTTCAGAAAGCACCTTAAAACATGGCTTTTTGAGCAGTAACCGGCAACCCCAACCCCCTAGCGCCTTGAGAACCTAACGGATGAGTAGTGCACTTAAGAAATTATTTGAATGATTGATTGAGAACTGCGGGGGAAAATGGATTAGGAATGGCATTAGGCAGCAATTACAATGGAGGTGAGCGATCTCTTTTCAGAATGTGAGGAATGTGACCTGAAGCTGAGCTTTTCCAATATTCCACTTGCCTTCAGGTCACTCCGATATGTAGCTCTTCCTTTAAGCTCTTCGCTATTTGCTTGTAGTGGCCACTGCTTCTCAGATAAATAAAGTTGGCTTGGAGATCTGAAAGGTTTGTGGGTCAGAAATCCTCAGAGGACGGTAGACTCATTAGCTGACTTTTACAATGGCTAAGCCTCCTGATATTGTAGTGTAAAGGCTAAACAAAGTTTATAAAAAGTTAATATAATATCTAGATACAATAACATCTTAACAAAAAACAAACCAGAGATAATCAGATTTTATAATTGTGAGGCCATTTCTTGGAGTCCCGAGGCAGTCAAGCTACTGACCTCTGTTATTAAGGACTTACTGAGCACTACATTGTAGTGGCCATTTGACCCTGGTACCCTGCAGTAATACTGTTGCAATCCACTTTGGATAGCGACGAGCCTCCCTTTGGGCCCTCAACTCTCACAGGGTACTGAGGGTGAGAAGTTAAGGCATTCTTCCAGGACACAAAGGATGGTGGAAATTCAGAACACACTAAAAAACATATAGATAACACTACATAACATCCACGTGCAGTGAGGGTCGTAATTTATTTAAAAAATCAAAGGGCTCCAATAAAAAGCAAGAAAAATAGTACTCTTGAAGATATGATTCACAATGAAAACCAGATGTTCTTGGCACTTCAGGGCCAGAGTTCTAATCCCGAATATTTGTATTGCTCTCTAATGTTAGATAGCAGGATTCTATTTAACCCCTTCTCTGCCAGCCCTTTTCCCCCCTCAGGTGTCTGGCCTGTTTTTTGGCTATTTGTGGCAGTTCGCACTTGGACCCTCATAACTTTTTGTCCACATTCGCTACACACGACAAATTTGCGTCCTTTTTTCCAACAACCTAGGGATGCTAAAGGTACCGCAAAAAAAAACAATGAAAAAAGGGCTGCAGAAGAAAGCTTGTGGTTTTTACCCTGAAAATTGCATCAACAAAGGGTTTGCGGTGCTAAACTCACGATCTTCACAGCTTTCAGGAACAGGCAGACCTAAATGACAAAACTATATTTTTCAATTTTGGCATTTTACTGGGACATGCCCCATTTTACTATTTTCTGTGCTTTTAGCCTCCTTCCAGTTAGTGACAGAAATGGGTGTGAAACCAATGCTGGATCCTGGGCAGCACAACATTTCTGAAATGTAGACAAAATTCTGAATTCAGCAAGGGGTCATTTGTGTAGATCCTACAAGGTTTTTAGTACAGAAAATAATAGCTGAAATAAAGAAATACTGAAATTGAGCTGAAAAAAACAGTCATTTTTCTCCACATTTTACTTTGGAACTTTTTTCCTGTGGTGTCAGATTTTCAAAGGCAATATACCATTACATCTGCTAGTCTCTTCTAGTTGTGGGGATATATAGGGTTTGTGGGTTCTTCAAGAACCCTAGGTACCCAGAGCCAATGAAGGAGCTGCACCTTGCAATGGGTTTTCAATGTATACCGAGTACACAGCAATTCATTTGGTGAAATATGAAGAATGGAAAATAGGTATCAAGGGAACCTGTGTATTTCCAAAATGGGCATAAGATAAGATGTTGAGAAGCAGTGATTATTTGCACATCTCGGAATTCCAGGGCCCCCATACTAGCTTGGAAATTACAGGGCATTACTCAAATAGATGTGTTTTTTACACCCTGTTTTACATTTGGAAGGAAAAAATTTAGAGAAAGACAAGGGGCAATAACACTTGTTCTGCAATTCTGTGTTCCCCCAAGTCTCCATATAAAAATGGGGCCTCACTTGTGTGGGTAGGCCTAATGCCCGCGACACAAAACGCATATAACATCAGATACTAATATGTATATGCAGTCTCTACGATCGAACAAACAACTTGGTTGTGGCTCATTAGGGTGTGGGCTAGTCCGCAATAAGATGGACCTAAGAAGACCTAAGAAGGACCTGGGTAATCTGAAAAAACGAAGAGTAAAGGGTTAACTTAGATGATTAAATTTATAAAAGTAGAAAATGTTAGGTTCGAGTATAGTATTCTTCTAATACATCAGTAAATCTATTTTCTGCATTAGTTTTCATGATTTTTCCATGCAGGCCTGTAGTTATGCTGTTAGGGTCTGATAACTTACACCGATGTAGCCATAAGATCTGCTAAATATAATAATGTATCTTCAGTTTATATAACGACTTTGACAGGGCTTCTTTTGCCTGTTCCAAGATGTCTGCGGCAATTGTAACGGTCAGTCCGCCGACATTTGACCCAGAATGCAATTGGTTACCGTGGTGATGAGCGGCCACTTTGCGAGACGCTAGCGCGACTCTGAGTGCGCGTCGTCTCCTAGTAACACTTTAAACACGGAAGACGCGTACGTCTTCAGACGTGCCGAAGTGTTTTCTACACTTCAGCGTAGCGAAGCAGACGGTAAGACGACAATGTTTTTCGATTAGCCTTAGCCGTGATAGTGAATTTTAGATAATAAAACGGTGATGTTACTGATTTTAGCTCCCATTTTTCTTGGTAGAGAACCGAGAACTACAGCACTGTTGGGACTTGGGACCGACGCGTGCAAACAACTGGGTCCACTATTTAAAACTATCGGAAGAGATATAAGATCTGTGTCCCTCGGGGGTTTTTTGATTAAGGTAAAGATACGTTTTTTTGTTTAAGAAAAAGACACGTTTTGGATTAAAATAAAGTTACGTTCTATCTATATTGTTGATAGAACATATATTTTGAATGGGAATTGAGATCACCCATATAGGAGTGCAGTACCTTATCATAGACAGATTGAATGTAGAACGAGAGACATTATTGAATTAAGTTAACATTTCCTTTTAATGTTTTTTAATATACTTATAGATAAGCTTGATTTATCAATAGACATTCTGTAGGCATGTATTATACACCTTGTTAATTTATTTATTAAGTATATGCGTGTAAGTATCTTTTGTTCTTTTGATTGTTTTTTTAGAACTTCCATTGCCCTTCTACAATCCTGATGAGGCCTTAAACCATCTGGCTGAAACGCGTTGACTTCTTTTGTATAGCAAGTGTATTGGGCTTGACAAATAATGGACTATTCTGTAAAGATTTGATTTGCACGTTTATCACGTTAGTGTGAAAGAAATGCACAATACGTTGGTAATTGTTTGCATGTTAAAGCTCAATCCTTAGCACATAAAAGTGGATCACATGTGAAATGTTAACAGTGACCACCAATTTAATAGCTAGGGCTTCACCGTAAGGTGGTGTTCATTAATTTGAGTTACGGTCTTTTTTGTGAAATTTGAGTTTCGGTTTATTGTGGGTGTTTTGTGAAGCATTTTGTGTATATTTAGGTTATAGTTGTTTTTGTAAATGCACAAATTTTGATACCACCGTAAATTCTTGTGGCTAGTTGAAAATACGTCTGAAATAAATTTGAGGAAGAAATAAACTCAATAACAACAGAATGTAGGTCTGTTCTTATAAATTGAGATATAATTTATCTCTACCTGCCATCTTTTCTTTGGTTGCGCGACACAAAACGCAACATGGACACATCACTTTTTGACATTGAAAACTGACGTGTTTTTTGGAAAGTGCGTTGGTGTGGATTTTGGCCTCTAGCCTAGGGAAACCTACCAAACCTGTTCATTTTTCAAATCTAGACACCTAGGTGAATCCAGGATGGGTTGACTTGTGGAGCTCTCACCAGGTTACCCAGAATCTTTTGCAAACCTCAAAATTTGATCCCAAAAAAACACTTTTTCCTCACATTTTGGTGACAGAAAGTTCAGAAATCTGGGAGGAACCACAAATTTCATTCCACTCAGCATTCCCCCTGGACTCCCGATAAAAATGGTACCTCACTTGTGTGGGTAGGCCTAGTGCCCGCAACAGAAAATGCCCCAAAACACAACATAGACACATCACATTTTCCCAAAGAAAACTGACCTGTTTTTTGCAAAGTGCCTAGCTGTGGATTTTGGCCTCTAACTCAGCTGGCACCTAGGAAAACCTAGAAAACCTGGACATTTCTGAAAACTAGATACCTAGGGAAATTCAGAATGGGGTGACTTGTGGGGCTCTCACCAGGTTCTGTTACCCAGAATCCTTAGAAAACCTTAAAATTTTGCAACAAAAAATATTTTTCCTTACATTTTGGTGCTGTAAAGTTCTGGAATCTGAGGGCAGCCACAAACTTCCATCTACCCAGCTTTCCCCCTGGTCTCTCGATAAAAATGGTACCTCACTTGTGTGGATAGGCCTAGTGCCCACAAAAAGAAATGCCCCAAAACACTATGGGGGTCATTCTGACCCTGGCGGTAAATACTGCCAGGGCGGAGGTTGGCGGTAGCACCGCCAACAGGCTGGCGGTGCACCGCCGGGCATTGCCGCGGCCAGAAGCGGAAAGCCGGCGGTGTACCGCCGACTTTCCGCTGCCCATGGAAATCTGCCATGGCGGCGCAGCTTGCTGCGCCGCCATGGGGATTCTGACACCGCATACCGCCATCCTGTTCCTGGCGGTTCGCCCGGGGTGCCGTGGGGCCCCTGGGGGCCCCTGCAGTGCCCATGCCAATGGCATGGGCACTGCAGGGGCCCCCGTAAGAGGGCCCCACAAAGAATTTCAGACACTGAAATTCGCGACGGGTGCAACTGCACCCGTCGCACCTTCCCACTCCGCCGGCTCCATTCTGAGCCGGCGTCCTCGTGGGAAGGGTGTTTCCCGCTGGGCTGGCGGGCGGACTTTCGGCGGTCACCCGCCAGCCCAGTGGGAAACCCAGAATGACCGCCGCGGTCTTTTGACGGCGGTACGGTCTTCTGGCGGTTCCCGCTTGGCGGGCGGCTACTGCCGCTCGCCAAGCTTAGAATCACCCCCTATGTGGACACATCAAAATAATCAAATACAAAACTACCTGTTTTTGCGGGGGGCACCTGTGTTTTTGGTCCTGGGCTTAGCAGCCATCTAGGGAAACCTACCAAACCCAAACATTTCTGAAAATTAGACAACAAAGGAATCCAGGGAGGTTTGACTTGCGTGTTTTCTTACCCAGAATCCTCAGCAAACCTCAAATTTAGCAAAAAATTATATTTTTCCCACATTTCTGTGTGGGATCACCACACCGGCACAATTTCCTACCACTCAATGTTCCCCTCAGTGTCCCAGTAAAAATGATACCTCACTTGTTTAGGTGTACCAAGTGCCTGTGACAGGGAAGATCCAAAAACATGTAAAAAATGAGTGGAAACCAAAGCGGGTCCAAAAGGGCAGTTTGAAAACAAAATGTTTTTTGCCTAAAAAGTGGGGCAGAATTTTTATCATATAGATGTGACAATGCTGGGTAGAAGGTTCCATCACAAAAATGTGGGGGAAAATGTGTGATTTCAAGTAAATTTGGAGGTTTGCAGTGCATTGTGGGTAAGAAAATGGTGCGGGGAGCATGTGAAGCACACTGCCCTGGACTCACCCAAATGTTTAGTTTTCAGATTTGTCTAGGTCTCGTAGATTTTTCTACATGGCAGCGTCCCAATGTCCAAAAAGTGCAACCCTCACCATTCCAAGTGGGACAATTTTGAGAGCTAGACAAGCTCTCATGACCCAAAAGTAAAACCAAAACCCAAAATAATCAAATGTCCTCTTGCTTGCCATTGGGATAAGATCTTTTAGTGTGCAAGGGTGAGCTGAAAGACTGTTAGCCCCATCAGTTGGGGTGGGGGCATAACCATGTCCCACTATTTTTTACTTTTTTTGAATTCCCTGGCATCTAGTAGGTTTTCTGCCACCTGGGGAGTGGATCGGGGATAATTGCCCAACAACTTTGTCCCCATTTATTTGGGGTGGGGGTATGCCATATCCCCACTGTTGGAAAATGGGTTATTGGTAATGGCAGGAAAGTACCTACACTTAGCAATAGGCCACTAACCTCCACTTAGGTCCAGTTAGGTCTCAATAAATTAAACCTAGCTTAACCCTTGGTAGCTTGGCAACGAGCGACAAGGCTTAACTTAGGAGACAAAACGTAAAGCATTCAAATATCACAAAACAGTAATTAAATAAAACACAGGAAACTGTTTTAAAAATCCAAAACCAATTAATAATAATAGGAGATATGTTTAGCTTTAAAATGACACCAAAATGATTAAAATCAAAAAAGGGGAACCGGAGGGATGAATTTTTAAAGAATTAATGCCTTTTTGCGCTCAGAAACAAATAGCGCCAATCTGGTCGCACCTCGACCGGAACAAAGTCAAAGTGTGAGGCCGACCGTGCTGGAGCCCTGCTCGGCTACAGCTCGCTGGAGGCCTCGGTCAAAAATTTACCTTCGGACTTAGTCGTTTTCTTGAAGATTTTCTTCAGCGGGACCAAGCCGCCAGTCCAAGCCCACCTCCTGAGACTCTTCCTCGGATACACGTAGCGGCAGCCCTCAGTGGAGATTTTTACCTTCGGATCTAGTCATTTTTTTGAGGTGAAAATACTTCGACTGGGGCAAACCTGAATCTTGATCTGATGCCCCTGTAGCCCTCTTCAGATACACTGCCTGGGAGATACCGGTCAACTTCCTACGTTCGGACGTAGTCACTTTTTCCGAGATTTTCTTCACTGGGACGAACCTGCAAGTGAGACCGGGTCACGATTGAGGCAAGCCGGCTAGAGTTGCCGCGGTGGGTTGGTCCCGTTCTGGAGCTTTTTTCCAAACTTCTCCAAACTTCTGGGTCTTCTTCCAGATGTTCTTTTAAGGTTCTTCCCGTGTCCACAGCTAACCCCAAGGTTCCTGAAGCTCTGACATGCACTTTGAGGGTGCGGACTACAACTCCCAGAATGCACCTGGCGCAAACTCCAAAACGGCCACTGGACAGTAGTTAGTAGGTCAGTTTCTTCGGGAGTTGGTGTAGGGGACTCTGGTTGGCAATTTTTCACCTGTAGCAAACAGGGAGTCCCTCCTTGAACCAGTTGAAGCCAGACAAAGTCCTTCTTGTGGTGAAGCCCAAGTGTGCAGCTGGTACAGTCCTCCAGAGTGCAGTTTCCAGGTGCAGGTCAGGGATGCAGCGGGGCAGTCCTCCTCTTCTGTAGTTCTTCCTTGTTGGAATCTGGTAGGGATCTGAGGTGTGTGAGCAGGTCTGCCAGTTTTATCCTTGCTCCTGGGTGAAAGACAGGGGGGGTCCTGGTTTTCCAATCAGGTTACGGTCCTTCCCCCTGTGATGACCATTTCATGGGAAGTGTGGCAACTCAATCCCAGGTAGCAACATTCCTCAAAAATTCGTCATGGTTAAAAGTGATTTTTGGAGGTTACATTTGGCTGAGCCCACCCACTGGCTAAAAATCTTAAACACACCCTTCTCCTGCCCTTTCCTAATCTAATCAGGGGGCACCTAATTGTCTGGGTTTGCAGGATATGAGGGAGGTGCTGGGTTGCTCCAAATGTCCTTCCCTGCCTTTGAAGACCAGTTTGGCAGCCCTCCCCGTCCAGCTTCCCCCTCTGCTGAGGGAGATCTCCTCCCCCAGGCACAGCTCTTTGTGTTGATCCCAGGCCACTTCACACCTCATTAAGGCAGCCTGGCCAGGCTGCCAGAGGCTGGCCAATCAGAGCAAAGCAGCAAAACACTATACAGCTGAAGCTTGCAACCTTGTAGGCAAAGTTTGATACTCTTTACCTGAAAAAGTTACATTAAATCCAACAATTGTAAGTTGTGGGATTTATTATAACAATTACTTTGATACCAAACTCAAGCAATCTGGCACTTAAGGGGACTCTATAAATTAAAATAAAGTCTCCCCATTCTAGCGAGAAGGCCATTCACTGTAATGAGGGAAAAATAAATGTGGCAGTTTTACCTCACCAGGACTTATAAAACTATTTTTATAAGGTCCCTGCTTATGTTTACATGGCACCCAGCCCTAGGGGCCCATTAGGCACACCTTAGGGGTGCCTTAAATGTACAAATAAGGTAGTTTAAGACTTTGGAACTACTTTTTATTCCAAAGTCGAATTTGCATGTTGCAGGGCATATGGGTGCACTACCTATGCTAGGGTCCCTAAACCTACATGCCCTAGCATGTACTAGGGACTTATAGGTAGGTTGAGTTAGCCAATTATAATTCGCCTAATTTGCATACTGATTTTACTGAGAGCACAGACCCTGGGACTGGTTTCAGTACCCAGGGCACCATTAGGGTCAGGAAAACAACAGAAAAAGTGAAAAATGGGGGCAAAAAGTCAGGGGGCTTCTGTAACCATCCCTGTTTTCTCACACCCACCCTGTTTTAAAAAAAAAAAAAATCCTACAGGTCCCTGGTGTGCGTTCTGCCCTCCATGGGGCAGATAGGCCTAAGAAAAATAGGCTGATCCGCCCCCAAGCGGGCAGAAATGGCCTAAAATAAATTTGCCCCCCAGGAGAGAGACCCTTGCCTGAGGGGCCGCTCCCTTTATCAATGTAAAAAAAAAACTTAAAAAAAACTCTGGTGTCCAGTGGTTTCTGCCCCCTTTGGGGGCAGACCAGCCTAATTTCTGCCCCCACCGCCCTTTCTGTGAGGGGGCAGAAATGGAATTGAAAAAATGCCCCCCTTGGGAAGTGACCCTTGCCAAAGGGGTCACTCCAGTTATGCCACTTTAAAAAAACAAAAAATCCCTGGTGTCCAGTGACTTCTACCCCCCCCCCAGGCCAGTCCGGCCTCATTAATATAGGCCGATCTGCTCCCGGGAGGCCAGAAAGGGCCTAATAATAAAATTGCCTAATAGGTTGCTCCCCTTATAAACATAATTGAATAAAAAACACTTCCCTGGTGTCTAATGGCTTTTGCCCCCCATGCGTGGCAGATCAGCCTAATTAATATAGGCCAATCTGCCCCCGGGGGAACAGAAATGGCCTTAGATAAAATGCCCCCCACTTGGGGAGTGACCCTTGCCCAAGGGGTTGCTCCCCTTATTTGTTTACACAAAGTAAACAAAATCCCTGGTGTCTAGTGGGAATTCCTGCAGCACGATTGTTATGCGATTGTGCTGCAGGAATGCTCAGAGAGACATGAAAAGGGAAGGAAATGCCCTCGTACTGAGGAGAAACTAATCTGTTTCTCCTTGGATCGCGCTGGAAGCATGGGACGCGACATCTGATAAGCTCAACGTTGTTTGCGCACAGTCGTTATCAGACATCACTGGGAGAGGTGAGGGGGGCAGAAGGGGAAGCGATTCCCCTTCCAGCCCTGCCCTGGGGGGGTGAGGGTGAGGGCCCTCGCGGGGAGCTTAGTGCTTCCCCCAAGGGCCGGTACAAGGATGTAATGGTTACGTCTGTGGTGCCTCAGCACCATGCCACAAAATGTAACCATTATGTCCTTGGCGGGGAAGGGGTTAACTTTGAACCCCATGCCCAATGTAGAACACAAGGGAATGCTTCAGAGTGAATCAATAAAATTAAGAAACAACTTAGGGGGTTCGGAGTGTTATAGTGTATTGGACCTGGTCCTCTCTACAGGGTCACCCCCAAACCTTTTTCCTTCACCCCCTCCTGTTATCTGAATTTGTTTTTGTTGTCATCAGCACTCTGCTTGCTTTACGACTGCTAACCAGTGATCTAGTGCATGTGCCCTTTAAACATGGTGCTACAGGCCTACACCTAATTGGCAAATTTAGGTTGCTTGCAAGTCTATAGTGAATGCTACCACATGTAGCCAGGGCTGGTAAATTAAATACTGCTAGTGGGCCAGAAGCGCTTTGATGGAGCATTTTGTATGCTCTGATTCCAAGGTTGAACAATCTTTTGATCCGTGCATAGGGAACTGGGAAATTAGGTAACAATGAATCAACATTAATTTAACAGTATAACAAATGTGGTCACATAATAAGGAACCACACAGAAATTAAGTTAAAGGGTTTTATTACAAATTAAGGATCTGTTACTGTAAACAAATTTCAAAAATAAAATGTAAAGATACAGTATTGACATAGGGTAGCCAAATCGTCTGAAAAAATGTAAACAGGTTAGCATCAGGCAAACCAGAAACTCAGCAACAGCAGTACAAAATATCACAAGTAAGATCTGGTGCTCTGAAAACAATCCCTGATCCACACTTTTACACATTAGTTTAAATTTAAAATCTTCTAACTAAGTTGAACTATGGGCAGTTAAAGTAAATCACTTAAAGATCTAATTTTTTGAAAAGCTTGAAAAACTCTAACTAAAGGACATAAGGACTAAAGGTGAGGACTAAAATGTGGACAAAAATGATTTGGAAAAATGAAAAGGAAGATGTCAGCACGTCAGAAGCTTGGTCAAGAATCTTCAAAGAGAAAGATAAGTGTAAGCCCAAGCCACACTCAGCAAAGCATGGTGCAAAAAGGGGAAACTCAGAGTTTTCTATCTCTCAAAGTCCAGCGTAAAGTGTCCATAACTTTGATTAGTGGAAGCCCTAGTTAATAGCACAGATTCAGTCAGGCAACGCCTTCTTAATCACACCACCACAAGCTTTATTGTATACACTGCTGTCTTTGGTCCTCTGAACAACCTTTACAACAAGAATGTATATGGGACTGTCATTTCACTCTTGAGCTTGCAATGTTCTGCATTTAAGGCCTTTTTCTCAGACTCTCTGTTAGTAAAACAATAGCACATCCGTTTCTATACTAACATACTATGTGAAAAACACCTGCAATGAAAATGACACATTAGTGGAAAATTGAAAACATTTCTCATGTTAATGAAATTCAGGCCTAGTCAAGCTAACGTTACTCTAATGTACATTTAATTTTATGTTATACTGTGCACTTATTAAATTCTACATCAGTAAGAATGGGAATTACATTCTCTCAATCTGGATTGCATAATACTGTTAATATAAATGCAGATTTTACCAATACATGTATACAAATGTGATGTAGAAGTGCATTTGAACATTAAACTTCAAACACTAGTGCACACATTACATAGATGTTATCATTTTAGATGCAAATACTTTCAAATAACATAAGAATAGTTATACAATTATACTAATGATTATCTCTCATTTAATACAATTAAGGCACCCAATACATGATTTTCCTATGACTACATTGAATGCATTTTATTATGGACTTAGAGTGCACCATTTTACATTAATGATCTGTTAAAACACACAATTCAGACCACATGGTGAATACATAAAGGTCAGGATTTTGATGTCAAGGGTGGCAGAATACTCTGCACCACAGTCATTGTGCCACCTATCGTAGTAGCCTTTTAATACATGTCTCAGGCCTGACTCTGCAGCCTGTAGTGCAGTTTTAAACTACCATTTCTACCTGGCCTAAACCTTTTGCAAGGCTTAAACCTTCCATTTTAATGTATGTTTAAAAAGTGGTACATGTTAGTTCAAATTTCAGTTGTCCTAACAGTGAATAATTCCTAAAGTTGTTTATTACTGTTGCAAGGTCTATCTGTCCCACTGGTTAACACTTGGTTATCTTATTACACTTAACAATTGATATCTTAAGTTTGGGAGCACTTATGAAAATTATGTTTACACTCACCAAAATTATAATTTAAAAGCCTCTTTATTCTAAAGTGAGATTTTAAGTCACAATTCTGAAATTGCCACTCCCCTGTTGCTAGAAGGACTATCTAGCTGCCCTGCTTGCTGAGGAAGGAAGATTGGGCCTGCTGCCTGAAGATAGGACCACCAGAGTGACTCCAAAGGCCTGTTAGCTGGCCTCCTGTTTTGAGCTAAAAGGACACAACACGCTTCAGGGGCCTCCCTGCACCTGTAGTGAATCCTACTTCGTTTTAATGGGATAGCAGGAGTTAGCTTAGCCTTTGGCTTGCAGACTCGTGCCCCCGTCACCTAGTGACTTTTAACCTACTTAGCTTGCTCTGTCTTAGCACATTTAATTATTTATTTATTTTAAGATGGCTGCCTTGTTTATAGTTAGGCCACTTGTTATGAGTTACATTATCAGTGTCACCGCGCTAAGGCATCAAGATCAAGCAACAAAGACAAACAAACAGTAGGTGTTCACACTTAGGGATTTTCCCTCTCTATACTTTTGAGGGATTGTTTATATTAATTGCCGTCGCAAGCATGTCTGTTATCTATTGTTTGGGAACACACCTACGTCAGGGGTCCTTGTAGATCTGTATAAATACATTGCACTTTAGACAGATAATCAGAGGGATTCTGACCAGAGGGCATCGCCACCATCGCTGATATCGATGCTGCAGTCGTCTTGACGCTGACCCAGTCTTCGTGTCCCTGCGGAGTCTGAGATAGAGACCTCTTTCCAAGGTAATAAGGGTTGGGGGATCCTCTCATGGACATGGCATTGGCAGATTAGGTTCAGCAAACCCAGCTCTCCTTTAGGTAGGAGGTTAGGCCTTTCACATTAGGGTATTAGGGCATATTTCATCTCGTATGTCTTTTCTATGCATTGCAAGATGATGGGGGTCTTTGTAACAATGACTCTTGTCTTCCCAATTCTGTTTCTTGCATTATTCATTATCCTAATCATTGCAGCCCATGCAACTTATCGCAAATTGCAGTTATGTTAAATAAAAACGATTGAAATTTTACTGCATCTTTGTCATTGCCTATGTTTGTATGAGACATGATATATCTGTCAGAAAGGGGTAATCTCCATTTAAACACCACACTCCCTGAGATGTCTTACTCTCGAGTCCATGCGTAAAGGCTGCCACAAATCACCTTTTACTATTGTGTTTCTGGTGAGGTGCTGCTAGTGAGCCGGTAAGGTTGGGACTTGTTGTAGGATAGGCATAGTCGCCTACAAACAAATTTACTGTCATCCTTAAACCAGCAGTCTTGCCCAGAGCAAGAGTCCAAACAACGACATGGCGCCACCAACAATGGTGTTTAGGCACCCTAAGTACCATTATACGGAGAAGTCCGTGGTCTTTGGGATAATCCTCCTCAACCGAAAAGGTAAGACCTGATTAAGCTGTAGGTTGTTCGAGCTCGAACTCATAAAAGGACTTTACTACCCATTTTTTGGTGTTCCATTTTTCTAAAGAAATATGGCTAACGCCATTGATATTCCTAAAAATGCTACACAAGCACTAACACAACATTTATTAATGCATGGCCTTACAGATGAGGGCAGGATGTTACTCTTATAATAGAAGCTAATGAAGCATACCAAACAGAAATATTTTACTGTTGGGTCACCTTTCCTGAGGTGGACCAGAGAACACAAATGTTCCACACATATGAGATTGCAAGCGTACCTCCACGGTACCGAGCATACCAGTATCATGAAATATTGCTCACATACCAAGAGCATCAGAACTGGTTCGAAGGCGCCCTACCACATGTACTACAAAGAGTGAGGGTAGGTCCATTAAGTAATGACGGACCAACATGGCCTATGTTTGCCACATACATACCTCACCCAGGCATACAAAATATGCCAATAGCAGATCTGCAAGATTTATATAATGAATTAGTGACATTGTATAGACGATTAGTTCAGTTCGTAATGAGAACATTGAACTCAACACCAGTGCGTCCAGCACTGCCAGTAACTGGTGGTTATCAATGGGCTACTGGGATTAATCCACAAACAATACATACTATTATGGGTAAAGTGCCCACGGAACGGGAAAAAATAACGTTCTGGATTGTCCAGAAAACTAATCAGCTGGAAGCTGTGTTTCCCCATACGGGACCACAGGCAAAACATAGACTGCTCACTATGTGCTTGCCTTTGGGGATGGTTCCCTCAGTGGATGACTGTGCCACATGGGGTACAGTCTTCGCTGCCATATATACTACCATACATGGTACCCCGACACTTGCCAATTTACCAGAAGTGTTAAAACAAATACAAAATGAGCATGGGGCTGCACCAGCCCTGGATTTGGGGATGAAATTGATGCGTAACTTTGATGCCGTATCCTCAGTAATACTCAGTAACATTAAAGGGGAAGCGGTAGCACTGGCAATTCGCCAGCGTCTCTGAGAAACTCCACACCAGGAACAAGAGAGACAGCTACCGAAAATTATTTCCCATACCTGTACTAGTATAGGGCGGGATAGTTTGGGAGCCAAACCAAAGAAATTGGAGTTACAAGGTACCGCCCATAAGGAGGGTACAAAGCAGGCACAAGAGGGCCCTAGGAAGCACTGGGACAAACAAAAAGATTTCAAATAAAGAAGAAACAAGAGAGCTGATTCTCCACACCCGGAGAACTCCGAAAGGAGATATAGGGGGTCATTCCGACCCCGGCGGTCAAGGACCGCCGGGGCCGGGGATGCGGGAGCCCCGCCAACAGGCTGGCGGTGCTCCTCAGGACATTCTGACCGCGGCGGTTCAGCCGCGGTCAGAACAGGAAAACCGGTGGTCTCCCGCCGGTTTTCCGCTGTCCTGCAGAATCCTCCATGGCGGCGCAGCTTGCTGCGCCTCCATGGGGATTCTGCCACCCCATACCGCCACCCGCCAGGAACAGGATGGCGGTATGGGGTGTTGTGGGGCCCCTGGGGGCCCCTGCAGTGCCCATGCCAATGGCATGGGCACTGCAGGGGCCCCCGTAAGAGGGCCCCACTTTGTATTTCAGTGTCTGCTTTGCAGACACTGAAATACGCAACGGGTGCCACTGCACCCGTCGCACCTACCCACTCCGCTGGCTCCATTCGGAGCTGGCTTCCTCGTGGGGAGGGGTTTCCCGCTGGGCTGGCAGGCGGCCTTCTGGCAGTCGCCCGCCAGCCCAGCGGGAAAGCCAGAATGGCCTCCGCGGTCTTTCGACCGTGGAGCGGCCATATGGCGGCTCCCTCCAGGCGGGCGCCGACCGCCGCCCGCGGGGGTCAGATTGACCCATATAATCTCAGAAATAGGGAGAACATTAAAACTCCAGACAGTTATACTGATTCACGTCCCTCTCGTTCCTTTCAGGACGCACCGGATAGACGTAGCGAGAGAGGGGGCCGTCAAGATCGATGTCCTGAATACGTGAGAGAAAAGAAAGACTCATCGCAGTCTAACATTAAAAAAGAAGAAAAGACTCCTCAGCAAAAACCACAGTTTAAAAAGAAGAAGGTGGCAGCACTGACAGCTAAGAATGCCAGTATACTTGAGAACACTGTTCAGGAACAAGATGTGGGCAGTGACTCTGTTAGACAGCGTGGCAGAGGTCACGATATGTCGCCAGAGTCTGAAAGATCATCTGGATGCGACAGCGATTACATCGCAGTTGAAACAGCGGATGGCCGCGTTCTCCCCCCGATGGGGTTTATGATTTAAAAATTCAGATAGAGGGAGACGTGGAAGGCATTATTAGTGTGATATTTTGGGATGAACTTACTAGTGATAACCATATTGCCCGAAAGAGACTGGCCACCTGAACACGTCCGCAAGCTCCTGCATGGGGAAGATGTCATTTTGCCTTCTTTCTCCGATCTTGTTCTGGAAGCAGACAAAGAAGCCTATGCTTCTGAATGGGCTTTAGCACAGGCACTTGCATTATATCGCAATCATGTAGGTTGGGACAAGGACTCTCCTTGCCATGTTATTCCCGTTAGGTCTACACCCCAACTGCAGCCACAATATTCTGTCAAACATGAAGCAAAAACTCCGGTGAGGGAGATCCTCGCCCAACTTGAGTACCGGGGAGTGACTGAGCCCTGTACATCTGCAATGAATAATCTGTTATTCCCTGTTGCAAAACCGGACCTTTCTTACAGAATAGTTATTGATTATAGACACTTAAATAATCATGCACGCACATATGCTGTACAAAATTCACACAGCACGGCACTAATAAACAATATAGTGCGAAAAAAATATAAAACAACATTAGACATTTCTAATGGATTCTTCTGCCAGAATTTAGCACATGAAAGTCGGGACCTGAGTGCATTCTCATTTGCCTCTCAGAAACGCTTTTGTCGTTTACCTCAAAGTTATCGTATGTGGATGACATATATCTCACAGACGACGCCCTCGACCTTCATCTTGTGAGGGTCGATCGGATCATTTTGTGATTTGCAGACCTGGGTTACAAATTCAAATTTAAGAAAAGCAAGATAGCCTTTCTTAGTGTATTATTCCTGGGATATGAGCTATCAAACGAGGGAAAGAGCCTGGCCCGCACTTTCTAGAAAAATTTGCTCAACTGCACCCTCCTAACACGCTTAAGAAATTCCAGTCATTACTAGGTTTCTTTAATTTTGGCAGAAAATACATTCCAGATTATGCACAACGTATTAAGCCATTTTATGACTTGGTTCAGCACAATTTTTCTAGCAGACACTGGACAATTGAACACACACGCATCCTTAGGGAAATGCAAAAGGACATACTAGAAGCTAAACACTTGCACACACGTGACAATAAAACAAATTTGGTCATCAGAATAATTGCTGGTGCCACTGGATTTACTTATGTCACCTTTAATCAGGATGACACAGTGCCCATAGCATATAAATCACATTTATACTCCAATGCTGAAGAGCGTTTTGCACTTACATAAAAAGATTCTGACGGCAGTTCAGATGGCCGTTATAAAAGAGAGGCCACTTGCCCAGGGGAAACATATTATTGTTGTCTCCCCGGTGACAGCCTTAGAGGCTGTCACCAAAGCAAGCGTTCCTAATGCTAAAGCATTACATCCACGTTGGATTCAATGGGCAATGTCTCTGACCGCCACTGATGTCAACTACATTTTTGATCCAAAACTTCAGACACAAGAGTTTCTCCAGTACGAACAAGAGTACCCCGCTCCTCTAAATATCTTGCCACTAGACAACTACCATACTGTCATATACACTGATGGTTCAGCACAACCGGCTGTAGGTACTAAACATCAATGCTCGGCAGCTTGCGCAGCCATGAGCGGATTGATGGAAGATGGAGTTTTCCACCCTCACAATAACTACAGGCAGACTTTAGGGGACTGCACAGCCCAGTTGGCTGAGCTTAAAGCTCTTATTCTAGCAATCGAACATACTGAGCCAGGATGCCAGACCTTAATAGCCTGTGATTCTTATTACTGCGTCCAGTCATACAATGACTATCTCAATCATTGGAAACTGAACAGGTTTAGAGATTCTAAAGGGAACACCATTAAACACAAAATACTGTGGGGGAGGGTGGCTGATCTTAAGGATAAGCTGCTGTGTGTCCATGTAGTCCATACAATGGGACACCAACGTGTAGGAGTACACGTTACCGGTAATACATTGGCTGATGAAGCGGCCAAAGCAGCAGTAGCTACGCTTCTGTGGCTGCAGTGACTCATTCTCAGACGAGATTGGATAGTGAAATATTGATTGCCGTTAAAGCTTCCGCTGCAGGCAAACACTTTCCGAAAGGATACCCTACAAACTATACTTACCATATCAGTGCGCAGAATGTTGCTTACACAAGAATTCCTGGGGTTGTAGATCGAGTGATTCCCAATGAAGACCAGAGATTAGATCTAATTAAAGCAGCGCATGAGGGTGTAGCTTCTGCACATGCTGGTATACAGGCCACGATAACACCTCTACAGAAACGCTTCTGGTGGCCTGGTCTATGCAGACGCACAAAGCAGTATGTCCTTTGCTGTGACATTTGCCAGCAGATCAAGGGTTCTAATATCAAACGCCCACCGCAGACATCCCTCTTAGTGTCCAACAGGCCACTACAGTGTGTGTACCTGGACCATTGTGGTCCCTTACAGCCTGATGGTGCATACAAATACATTTTAGTCACTGTAGATTCTTGTTCTAGATTCCTGTGGGTATAGCCACAGCAGTCGGCTGACGCCCGGACTGTTATAAAAGACTTGCTGATCCTTATCGGTACATATGCGTTTGTAGCATTCCATTCGGAATGGGGGCCCTGCATTTGCCTCTAAGGCTTTCAGGGACACCATGGGGACGATGGGTGTTGAACTCCATTACTCCTCACCATACTATCCCAAGGGAAATTCAGTCGTGGAGAGGCGGAATCGTGATCTAAAGCAGTCCTTAACAGCTTGAGTATTAGGTTCAGGCCACAGTTGGTTACATCACCTATATGGGGTCCAGAGAGCACTGAATAATCTGCCAAGACGGTCCTTGGGGGGGACATACTCCATATGAGGTTCTCTTTGGGATACCTATGTATGTCCCAGATCTTGATATCCCTGGTATGGTGGCAGCAGAAACACCATTTGACATAAATGAACGTCTCACTGTTTTACAGGAGCTTCAGCAAATTTCGTGATGATAAATCATCTGCAAGTGCTGCCACCTTAGGAATAAGGGATTTAGCGAAAACTTCAACTGACCTGATTCCTAAAGTTGGGGATCTGGTTCCTGGGAAGATCGCAGTGAAGAAGGAGTTCGGTTCATCATACAGAGCACCTGTACCAGTCTTGGGAATTCAAGGCACCAGGACTGTCAACTTACCACCCCTGTCTGGTTCTAAGACGAACAGATTCATCTCCATTGATGACATCAAACTACACCATGTGTCCGATCCTTCACAGTAGACCAAGAGGTCCCTTGGGTGGTTCCCGATCCCCCCTCACTACCCAACAGGACATACATCTACATAGTAGGATGAATATCACTACTACAGACTATGTAACAATGTCAACTGCTGTTCCAGACATCTCCTTGACCATGGGGAGGGCGGAAAATGAACTCTTGCTGGTTCCAGTCACTAATTCGGTGACCACCCCGGTTCAAGATCTAGCTGTTTTTTACACAAACACATCACAGACTAATGTCACTGTCTACCAGGAGCCCCCACGTGAAGTGGACCAAAGTACGCGAATTAACGTAGTGTGAAATAATCATGTGTGACTTTAACCGAACTAATAAAGATTGTACGGGGACAAATGTGCCCTCAGAGTAGTTTGCCAACATTTATAAGCGTGCTTTATATAACGTGGTGTATTAGAATTGCACTAATCCGACATAATCATAAACGTGTGCTACGATTTGCTTGTTTGAAATGTTTTAGCTTAGCATAACTTTAGTGCAGGCTTCGGCCTAGTTGCCTGGTCTCACGGGTTGGATGCTCGTATTTTTCCAATGTGCTAATAAACGTGTATTTCTGCTTGAAGCTGTACTTTTCCACTGAGATCGTTCACATGCTTATCTTAAGGTTTCGTGCCAGCCTGGCATATTTCTCTTTACTCCAAGGTCGATTTGCAGGTGCGGACAATGGAAGCTCTGAAAGTGAGTTAATTGGTATAAAATGTTGCAACTTGCGTACCCATCTCCAAGGATAATGTATGCTTAAGTAAAAGCTTGAGAACTGTCGTTTTTGATTGGACAATTTGAAGCTAACCTATGAACCCTCCAATGGAAGACCCTACTGGATTTGAACTGTTGTCTATTTAAACCAGGTGCACGAGAAGAAGGTAGCCATTACAGCCATTTTGCCAGCAATTACGAACATTTGGACATTGCAGCTATTATGGCCCACTTTGCTGCGACGCCATTTTGAAAGAGACTTTGATGCTTTCTCTAATTGAGAGAAAGAGACCTTAATGATTCTTGCCCTAGAGACTTTAACTTTGATTTGTCCCTTGCATGAAGTAGTAGTTTTACTTTGCCGCCGTGAGGCAATTGCCCCGTCCACCCCTGCCCCTTTGCCCCGTCCACCCCTGCCCCTTTGCCCCGTCCCATGCTGATCGAAACGGTACCCATGCTGACCGAAGAAACGGTACCTGTGAGACGAAGACTTCCTTGTATGCTGATATCGTAATTGGTAAATATGAAAGGAAATTGTACAATTGCATTGTGTTTCCTTTAGGTAACCAACTGCTGATTTTGATAAGAGCCCTAGTTAGGAGTTTTTCTAAATTAATGTTGCTAAATTGTTTTTGCATGAAGTCCCGCATGCCGATGCTAATTTGAGGTTAGACGAGGATTCCTTTGTTGCACGATGCAATTTGAGACCTTGTTATGCTGACTAAATGTATGCCATTAGTTCATTACAGATTATCGTATTAGTGATTTGCATTGCTATTATCGAATGCCTTGTGATTCAAATGCTACATAGACTGCACTTGTTTCGCCGCTACGGACAGCTATTAATGTTCATTTATGTTTATCATCTGATGTTGAGACACATCTATATTGTGATAGCTTTGTTAATATAGGGAAATAAAGTTCACTAACTTTGAATAAACTGGTGTGGTTATTCCTGACTGAAAGGTCAGGGTTCGCCGAAATGTATTCTGGATTAATTGTTAAGTGTTATGTTGATCAAGGTATTGCTTATGTTCGTTATTGATTATTGATTTAAAGAAATTGATCGATATAGAGTACAGAGAGTCCCACTTAGTCAAAAGATTCATCGGCCTAAAGAGCGTCCAAAGTACCGGTAAATCACTAGTACGGACCGCTCTATCAACCGCCTCCCGTGTATGCAGAAACTGCCTCTGGCTATTTCATTGACATTGATGATTTTTCTTCAGACTCGTCCACTACTGTGACTGACAATGTTTCAAAAAGTAGTAAGCTGTATCAATGGCTTAAAAAGAACTATTTGGAATACCCATGGAACTATTTATGGTTCTGTTTGACATTTTTTGCATTATTTTTATGGATTGGTTTTTTGACTGTTTTCTTTTTGCTTATAAATGGTCACTATATTCCTGATCGCTCCTCTGTGGAGCCTGTTGATGAAATTTTAACTCCACATCATTCTTCACATAAGGTCCAAAGAGACTTGTCCCCTGTAAATATTACAGCAATACCGATTTCTGATGGGATTGTGTGGGACAAAGTTCAATTCGATATATACGGGCCTACTGAAATTATTTAAATACAATGCGTGTTCAAAATTTCAATGACTGATGTAATTACACCTGATGTTGTCTCAGATGATTGGGATGTCCAAACAGTTGATTCCATGCTAACTGAAATGATGGACTATTCCGCTTTTGAAAGTGATGATGTATATGAACATACAATGAATTATGGGGAAATGTTCTGCTATAACAATTGGGGACATTACTACCTACACCGTGCCACTAGATACAGGCCAGTATTAAAGTACACACAGTGGGAACACTGTTCTACACCACCGGTGGAGAGCCCAAAGTACTATTGTGATAAATTTACATACTTTTCTGGGCATGACACAAGAAAAGCAGAGTCATATTATTTTAAAATACCTCAGGCACAAATTAGGAAAATTTTGCTAACTGATACAAAACTGATTTATTCAGATCCCTTTGTTTCCCGGCTCGCAGTTGAAGGTTACGAATATTGGAAGAGCACTATTGATTTGAAAAGTGTATAAGAGGGACGCAAGATTGGCAGATACAGGGTAGGGAGGCTTTATTCCGTGCATGCCTGATGCCTGTACAAATTATTTTCTTAAATGACACAACTCAGCAGATATCCTGTCTGGGGTTAGCAAAAATTAAAGATTTGAACACGCCCAGTATCCCTACCCCCGGGAGGTTTAAAGATTGGCGATACTTCCTCAATATCACCGAGGACAGGCTTGATGCAATGGTTAAGGCTGGTACTTATAATTCTCCACTTTCTAGTCCCGGCCGGTGATTAATCTGGCCCACTGACACTAATGAGTGTCAGGTGCGGTTTTTGAACTCTTCAGGGGGGTTTCTCAATTAACACACCAGACCCTCGCTTTGTATCGGGTCAACATACAGGTATAGTTACGACATACAGTGTGGGTAAGCTGTGCCAGCAACGGGTACAGACCAACACGTTAGCCGCAGTTGAGAAACACCTGAATACTCTGTCTGAAGATATAGACTTGCAGGATTTTCTAATGGGTCCTAGGAAAGAACGCTCAAAGAGGTTTTTATATGCTATGTATAATGAAATTTGGAAACTTTCCCAGATTGAGGCTGCTGTGTGTTTAAGGCAATTGGATAAAGAAAATTTAGAAAAAGCATTAGCTGTTGTCTACAATTGATATCACTCAGACAGACCTGTCCCGGTTATATCATGGGCAAACACAGGTACGTTCCATCATGCAGCTGGGTTGGACTCTACAGACACTGAAAAATGGCCGCATTCCATGGAAGTATATTAACGGGAGTGAATTCTTCACTGTTTTTAATTTTTCCAAGGAACAACAGACAATGGCTAAAAGGGAGGCTAGTTTCACCATGCTTCGCGTAGAAAAGTTAGATAAGTTGCCCTTCACGGAATCAGAGTCCTTCAACTATCTGGCTCTTACATGGCATAATTAATTTACTGATTTTGACCTTTCGTTTCTCGAGCTGCCTGAAACATCTTGCAGTGGAAAGGTACGAGCAACTAGGAGATAGCTATATTAAGGAAGAGTGAGAGTTGCCCTTTGACTACAAATGTCTGAACGGCGAAACAGAGGTCTTTCTTAGTGGAAGCGAATGTGAGACTGCTGTTCGTCATTCCATGCTATGCAAGCAGGTGTCTCTTCACGGTCTTTGCAATGCGGGGACGCAAATTTTGCCTGTTTGTTGAGGGGTACTCCCGTCGGTTTGATTCGCCTGGTATTTCATGTACTTTCCAATTCTAGTTATGTGATACTGAATGATCCAAGCTGTTGCGGCATGCAACCAGGAATTGCCTATGCAATCTCGGTCTCGAAGGTCGTTACGTGTTGTGGACATATTTTGTTTCCCCCCACACGAGAGATAAAAGTATCTGACATGTGGCCCCACATAGATACTTTTAATGTGAACCATGACAAGCTGAGCAGGCTAAAGGCACTATTGTTTCAAAAAGAGGTCGCCTTGACATACGCAAAAGAGACGTATGCTCTCCAGATTGTGAGATCATCAGCCGAGATACAATCCCTATTAAATACCAACTTCCCCAAGCACTTTGGAGACCTGGTATCCAGAATATTCAATGCTTCAAGCACTACTGGGATTGTTCACTTTTTTAAGGCTGTCAGGTCTGGTTTCATATCCATCTTCCAGACTGTCTTTGGAGTCATCCTGTCAGCCATCCACTCGCTCTTTTCAAGTGTGTTTGGTGGCTTTCCAATTATTTTGGCTTTGATTGGTGGACTACTACTGCTATTTCTTCTGATTCGCAGTGGTTGTTTCTTTCCAGCAACGCAGAGCAATGGAGCCGCTCCCACCAAGTCTACTGTACCGTGAGCGCATGGTTCGGATCTTCGGTGCACCCTTGCTGGTGGAATTGGGGCATGACTGGTCATTGTCATTTCGGCCCCTTCTCTGGTGCGTACAACCAGTCTTCCACTGTATATGGTGTCTCTTTGAACATCTGCCTATGGTTTGTCTTGCTGATGCACCAACATCTCCTGTGGACCACGCACTGCTGATGTCCCCGATGAGGGTTCATACACAGTCATGCCCCTTGAGACTGAGGTTGCTCCGTGAGGCCACCTATGAGCTTTCCATTTTGAGATCTACCACGGATGAGGACACTGCAACGGATAACGGTAGACCAGGAAATACTGCTCACTACTGCTCTGTGGATCCGTTTGTCCGCCCAGTTCTCGATTTTACATCAGTTGATGTTGACTCATTTTTTAGGTCCTTGGTTGGTGACTTCAATGACACTCTTCAAGATCATGCGTACCGCAAATAATTTGATGATTTGACTTGCCATTCCCGTTTTAAAATTGTGCACTTCAATTAACTTGCTTTGGCACACTGTGCTTGTCATGGTTGACATTAACATCTCTGTATGTGTTTTAGCGACATTGTTTTTATTATCTCTTTAACACATTTTAAAGATTTTTTAGCTGATTTTTTATGCTTTTAGCTTTTAGTTCAGAGCTATTTTAGCGTTTGGGTTCCTATACCTTCATCATACCTGTTACGGCAATGGGGAGGGTGTAGTGAATCCTACTTCGTTTTAATGGGATAACAGGAGTTAGCTTAGCCTTTGGCTTGCAGACTCGTGCCCCCGTCACCTACTGACTTTTAACCTACTTAGCTTGCTCTGTCTTAGCACATTTAATTATTTATTTCTTATATGATGGCTGCCTTGTTTATAGTTAGGCAACTTGTTATGAGTTACATTATCAGTTTCACCACACTAAGGCGTCAAGATCAAGCAACAAAGACAAACAAACAGTAGGTGTTCACACTTAGGGATTTTCCCTCTCTATACTTTTGAGGGATTGTTTATATTAATTGCCGTCGCAAGCATGTCTGTTATCTATTGTTTGGGAACACACCTACGTCAGGGGTCCTTGTAGATCTGTATAAATACATTGCACTTTAGACAGATAATCAGAGGGATTCCGACCAGAGGGCATCGCCACCATCGCTGATATCGATGCTGCAGTCGTCTTGACGCTGACCCGGTCTTCGTGTCACTGCGTAGTCTGAGATAGGGACCTCATTCCAAGGTAACAAGGGTTGGGGGCTCCTCTCATGGACATGGCATTGGCAGATTAGGTTCAGCAAACCCAGCTCTCTTTTAGGTAGGATGTTAGGCCTTTCACATTATATTTCATCTTGTATGTCTTTTCTATGCATTGCAAGATGGTGGGGGTCTTTGTAATAATGACTCTCGTCTTCACAATTCTGTTTCTTGCATTATTCATTATCCTACTCATTGCAGCCCATGCAACTTATCGCAAATTGCAGTTATGTTAAATAAAAACTATTGAAACTTTCCTGCATCTTTGTCATTGCCTATGTTTGTATGAGACATGATATATCTATGAGAAAGGGGTAATCTCCGTTTAGCCATGACACTCCCTGAGATGTCTTACTCTCGAGTCCATGCGTAAAGGCTGCCGCAAATCACCTTTTACTATTGTGTTTCTGGTGAGGTGCTGCTAGTGAGCCGGTGAGGCTGGGACAACAGTTGCAATTTGTTGTAGGATAGGCATAGTCGCCTACAAACAAAAATACTGTCATCCTTAAACCAGCAGTCTTGCCCAGAGCAAGAGTCCAAACTGCGACACACCTACTCAGCTGACTTGCTGCAACCGGACCTCGCTAGACCTTGAACTGGACCTACCTGAGTCTTGCCTCTGGCAGAGTAAGGTCCTGGTCCCTAAGAGGTACATCTCCCGTCCCTCGACCCTTGGTTACACTCCTGTTAAAGAAAGCAAGAAATCCAGACATTCTGAGCTCCTCGCGACTGCAAATTGGCCCGTTTGTGCCAAGACTCTCCTGCCCACAGTAACCCCCATCACAAAGCTCTGGTGAACCCAACTGTTTGCACTACAGCAACAGTAAGTGACTACCACCAATGTGATAAACAAATTAGGTGCTTTACTTACTTAGAATTTTGAAATTGCAGGTCTCCTGTTGTACTGATTAGATTTTTGTTGCTCTGGTATCATTTTATTTCTTAACATTTACTCTGGTGCAGGTTTTTTCTTGTGCTGCGCTTTCAATTCAGTCCTCTTTGTGTGCTGCATAAATACTTTACACATTGCCTCTAGGTTAAGCTTGACTGATTGTGTGCCAAGGTACCAGAAGGTTAATTTAGTGATTTTTGTTGTCCACCCTGACAAGGATTGTGGTTGTTGCTTGGGAAGGGTCTGCACCCTTGTCAACCAAAAACCCAATCTCCTACAGAGTGCCAAACACGGGCAGTGATACTTCTACCCGTTTGCATAGCTGCGACATTCGCGTATATCCAGAAGTAAGTTGTTCTCTCTTAACCTTAACCTTCCTAGCCCATTCCATTTTCAGGAATTAGATTACAATGCGCTTTCTATATTTCTACTAACCTTGTGTTTCTACACGCGCAAAATGCTTTTCTCGATGAAGAAACCTATTAGCTAAAACACCATTAGACATGTGGGGGCTCCCTTATGTTGCCCACTTTGGAAACAAACCTAGCTTTTGTAAGCGTAGATTTTTGTGGCCTCCATGGGTATACATCAACATAGAAAACATTCCACCCTTGCTGGTGTTCATATGAGTTTTCACACCCCACACCCATAACCCACTTTAACTTTCCTTTTCACTTGCCTAAGCCACACTCATTCATGTGGAAAGGTTATTCAATGGAGCTTAGCATACATGTGACCTAGAACATAGGCTGTATCCAAAGGCTGCAGGTTGTGTTTGTTGTTTCCGAGTTCAAACATAGACCCTGATTTAGATCGCAGGGGATACTCTGGCATACATGTGATGGCTATTCCGTCCCCCATATTACGATCCCATTATATTCTATGGAGATCGTGATACGGTGGACAAGATATCTGTCATGTTTGTGACAGAACATCCCATTCACCAAGATCTAAATCAGACAGGCCCGTAGTGTGTTACACTGAAAGTTGTGCATTTTTCATACAGTAGACAAACAGTAAACTTAGGGCTATATTTAGAGTTTAGCAGATGTGGGATGTCCGCCAAAAATAGCGAATGCTCTGTTCACCCTATTTAGAGTTCATACACTCTATCTGCACTGTGAACAGTGCAACAGGACATCCACTGTAGTCTTGATAAGGCCCTTGGTCTGCATCCTAAAGCTGTAGGTTGTACTGGTAAGTACCTAAATAGCAAATCTGTACGCTTTTTTCACAGCATACCTGCAGAAATGATAATTCACACCTGAGCGATGTTGGCTTTGTTTCAAACATCTCAGCAGTACACACAGTACTGAGGTAAACCGAGGTAAACCTACACATATACTAAACGTGATCTATATGCAAGCCGATGGCTCCATGCATGTTTGTTGTATTATACAGTACAGACTACATGGATTTACATTGTGTGTAATAGACATACGTACTAAGCAAAATTTACAGCCACACCCTGCAGACTGTGCTCAATTCATTAGAGTGATAAAGTGCCCCGTTAAAGACTGCATACTGTGCACCAAACGAGAGCAACGAAAACAAGGCCTCGACTGGTGACTGCTGGACATGTTTGGTGTATGTGAGTGTAATACATACAGTGCACAGTGGCATGGAATAATCATGGTAAACAGCAAAAGAACTGAGTCATTGGGGGCAATTCACAGAAGCATTAATGAATACACAAAGCAGAGAAGTATTGCTATTCATTTTTTTATTTGCGTTTGTGAATTGGCCCTGAAACCTCCAACTTCTTCTTAATTAAAGCATAAAGAGAGCACACTCCTTTCTATTTGTACTAATGTTGTATGAATATTCCCTGGTTAGTCCCATTTTAGAGGTTTTGGGGCCACTTCACAAAGACATGTTACAGTATGTAAAAAAAAAGTAGTACAGGAGTACTACTTTACATACTGCCAAATATCTTTGTGAACAGGCCCAACAAGTTAGAGTTTTTTTTAAAACAAAAGTCGTAACTCTGATCCTATAGTGAGGTTTCCTCTTGGATGCAGATTTCCCACTTCTGATTCACAGACTTTCCAAGATTAGGACTAGAAAACTGGCCTATCATTAACATTTCCTGGTGTACTCCTGGAAAAGTCACTGATGCAAAATTGTTGTCCCCTTTTAACTGAACTTTTTGTTTCTGGAATGTGTAAGGTATGTCTTTAGCGCAACATTTCCCCCCTGCTTGTTAGGTATCCTTACATCCACTCATCTAAATATTTTTCAGTAAGTCAGTGGTACAGTTTTAGAAATGTAATAAGTCACATTTTAATGTGTTTATTTGAAATATAAAGGTTTTATTGCAAAAGTAAAAACACAGGCAAATAAATAAACGGAAAATAAAGAAACGGGAAGAAATAAGAGAAAGTATTCCACCTAAACCTACATCACATACTAATGTTATTATTATAAACTATTAAAATGAAATGTGTACGGAGTACCAAAAATATCTCTATAAAGCTTAGGGCAGCTCTTTGACCTGTGTTGCACACAAAACCATGTTAGTTCGTCTCTGGTTAACGTTCATTAAATAACATGTCTGCTGTGCGTCTCCTATTGACCTCGGTCGCAAGCTTTATGATGCAAGCGTCAAAGGGGCTTTATTCTCGCAGCGAACTGAACTCAGACTTTCTTTCTGTCTTGCTAGGTGATGTTTACAGAGGAGGATGTCAAGTTCTACTTAGCCGAGCTGGCCTTGGCATTGGATCACCTGCACAGCCTCGGAATCATCTACAGAGATCTCAAGCCAGAGAAGTATGTTAATGAGTCAAAACACACTGAAAGATTGTATGTGCACTGTGCCATCACGCACACAGCTGCAAAATGGCCGCCACCACATCTGTGAAAACTTTTTAACCCTGCAACAAGTTATATTATGCATTGTTCATTTAACCACGTTGCCATTTTTGCACCGAATCCTTTTTTGTAAATGTATTTGCCATACATGTTGTCCATACAAACAACAAACAAGTAAATACGGCGATTTAGCAGTAAGATGAAAGGAAAGAAACAAAAGAATATAGTTTCTTTAAGATTAACAGAACAATTTTTTCAATATTCCTTTAAAAATTTCCCACGTTCTATTAAGTAACTGATGTAGGAGTACACTGCAATATTAATATCTAAACTCCTTTTAAAGGACCCATTTATTTTATTTTTCCCTTCTAGATATTACCGCCCGAGCAATGAATTACTTTATAAAATTATTGTAACTGTCCCGTTGGTCACAGCTTGCATACGTGCTAATGTGAAGTCAGGACACACTGGAACACAATATTGTATTTAATTTCTCTTTCTATTCTTACAGTCCTAATTAATTTGTACAAAATTAATTATTTTATATCTCAAATAATATTTGAATGGCTAATAGAAGTGTTGTTTTTAATATTGTAATTCTGATTACAAAAACAAAACAAAAGCTCAATTTTGATCTCACTGTTAATTTATATTTTGTTTTGTGTGTAGTCTTGACCTTATTCATACTATTTTTACATACGAGAGCTGCAGTAATGACAGATAAAAAATATGAAAATTCACACTTTAAATTAGAGGAGTCTCATTTTGTAAAAGAAGCACGTGAAAGAATACCAGAAGGGTGTCATTTCGAGACAGCTCCATAGCATATGGCAGATGTCCTTCGATTGGGACCCACAGCGGCACGAGCTGTGTTGGCTGTAGGGAATAAGTGATTGACATTTGACGGGAAGAAGTAAGCCCTGTAGTGGTTGAAAAACTGTATTAATTGAAAGGGAGCATTGCTTGACACCGTTTGTGGATATTGAGAGGCTTTGATTTATTCCTTTTCATCTAATGTCCTTATGAGCTGAGCTTCCAAGGTGTCACAGAGTGGTTGACGCGAGATTTTGGTGTGAGTCTGGATGACTTAAGTCCATCTAATAATTCTGCTGCCATTCCCCAG
Organism: Pleurodeles waltl; assembly: GCF_031143425.1. Classification (NCBI taxonomy): domain Eukaryota; kingdom Metazoa; phylum Chordata; class Amphibia; order Caudata; family Salamandridae; genus Pleurodeles; species Pleurodeles waltl. The sequence continues at coordinate 628,404,634 of NC_090444.1, read as the reverse complement.
GGTGTATATGGATTCTACAAGTGTGTGAGTCTCTATTTCGCTTCCAATGATCTCCCATTTAGAGAGTATGCTGTAGTAAGCCTTGTATTAGGAACTGACTTTCAAATAATCCAAACTGTTCTGTAAGTGAGGAGAAAGTTAAGAGTTTCCCATTAAGCAATAGCTTGTCTAGTGATGTGATGTCAGCACTTCAGTGGCACAGGTGTAATCGTGAGTCGGCTCTGTAATGGGGAAAAGCCCTACAGAGATAGTACGAAGGGAGTATGGGACTGTGTTTAGTGATGTGCAGGCATTTTGTTAAACAGTGTAGTGCTACATTCAGAAGCCGGGGTGCCTCTTGGAGGGGAGGCGTTATAGAAACACCAACTAATAAAAATCTTGATGACTCCAAGTCGTACCCTGGGTGGTCAGTTCTTCAAGCTCCCATCCCGAGAGCCAGCAGAATTGCCACTGTAGTTTGTAGCCATATAATAGTGGTGGAAATTAGGGGCCCCCAACCTGCCACAGTTGACTGGAATTTTAAGCTTAACTGTTGGCTCTTTGGGATGCCAGTTAAAGCAAATGCATTTTCCCTGTATAGAGTCCAACCCCTGGAATGTCTTAAGTGGGAAGAACAGTGGCAAAATAATATAGGAGGAGCAGAAGCATTAACATAATTGCAAAGGCAACACAACCCGTGACGGACAGTTGCAAAGACTTCCAGAAAAGTACTTGAACTTTAAGGACCCAGAGTGCTTTGGCAAGGTTGCCTTTGAGTAAGGCCTGTAGGGTTGTAGTTATAGATGCCCAGATAGAGAAGGAGGTATTTTTCTAAAGGAAGGAACCACCTCAAAAGTCTAAGTCCGCCTGTGGGAAGGAAAGGGCTAGTCGAAGAGACAACACTTTCACCAGTTGACGTGAAGGCCAGATTGTGGCTCATATTTAGTGAGAAGTCTACCTGTACTGGAGTGGTTGTTTTGCAGATCTCGTAGATATAGTGAAACATTATCAGTGTAGAAAAATATGGTGTGGGTTGTATTCTGTAGTGGGATCCCCTGTGCCTTTCCCTCCTCCCTCACCTGCACCACCATTGGTTCCATGGCATTGGCAAGAAGCGGGGAGTGGAGAGAGGGCACTCCCGTGGAGTTCCCTAGTGAATTGGGGAGGAGGCAGAGATAAGTTGACCCAGTCGAATTCTGCCCAGTGGAGTAGTGTAGAGGCGCTTTATGGTTCAGTGCCCAAAAACATAGGAGGTCAGTACCCAAACAGGTAGTCTCACCATAGGATATTGAAGGCCTTTTTCAGGTCTGAAATAACACTTGCCGCTCGGTCGAGAGGCAGTTATAATATTTATTTTTAATTGACTTTAAGTATTTTTTATAGTGCGAACATCAGGGGGCAGCAGAATGGTTATATGAAGAGAAATGTAACACAGAGTTGGGGAAGAGCCAGGCATCAGTCGTAAACAAATATAAGTAAAAAAATACTCAGATCCTTATTCTGAGTGACTCCGGTCTTTTGGGAGGTAATACCACACCTGATAAATAGCAATACCACAGAATGCAGTATGCACTGGGTGAAGTGTTTCCCACCAATTGCAAGTTTTGCAGGTCGCAATGAGGCACAACTTGTAATATTGGAGGTTGCTTATAGCGATGACTGCATGTTTTCCCTCTTTCCAACCATTTTTCCTGAGAAAAATTTTGCCTGGTATTTTGTGATGAAATATGTGTATGGAAAATTGCAGATGTGCGCTAATTACCAAAAACTCAAAATCTCAACTTAGATGCAGACCCCAATTTGTGCCCAAATTCGGAATCCCGTGGGACTCAGAATAAAGCCCCAAATATATCTTAACTAATGCCATTAACTTTACATGGTATATGGTCTTCTTCTGGTTATCAAAAGAAAGACAGTGACAAATAAGATGTGTGCTTTGCTGAACTTGGAACTTCAGGTGCTTTACTTGACTTATTTGACAGAAATTATTAATTCAAACCTGGAACCAACTCAGGAAAGGCTGATTTTACTCTTCTAGGAACAGAGCATATGTGTTTCTAGATCCCCAAGTAAGCACTCTTCACCAATATATTTCATTTAGTAAGGTGTACATGCCCCCAGAAATAGTTTGATTCAGAAATTACACTGCCCATATTGTACATCCTGAAGAACCTCATACATTCGTCATTGACTTTGCCAGTGCTTTGGGGGCACTTGTAATGTTATGTTAGCCTTTGTGAATCCTTCTGTAGGAAATTCAGCAAAACGTTTGTGTAAATAGTGCCCCTTACAAGTGGATAAAAGGTATATAGAGCTAGTACCTAGTTTCTCCTCCCAGCTTCATTATCCTGCACACCCACTGTGAACTTTTATGGTTCTGTTCTTATTTTCCTTTCTGGGGTACAATGCCTGCTTCTATTTCCATTTACTTTCCACACCAGTGTTTTGACCTCCTACTTGGGGCGCAAGGGCCCAGCATATCCAAGACTGCGTGAGGAACTCTTTGACACCTTCCCTGGAGGCGCGTGCCAGAACCACTATTTCCTGTCCTTTTAGTGCCTCATGGAACCTAAGCCTAAGTGGGCATGGCACACCTAGCATGGGTGACAGTCGTATCTCCTCTTTAAATATCAGCTTTACTTCCTATCCCCTAACTTGTGCTACTCAGCAGGACAGATCCACTAGAGTCATATAAACAGCTTTCTATCACCTATTCAGTGATGCTTGCGCCCACAGGGAAAAAAGAGACAGGTCACCCGGAGCATTTTTTGGCATCCGTTAGTTCTGTCGCAAAGACATAAAATTAACCGAATGGCAGATGGTCTAGTTATCAAGCCACCGAAAACCACTACTGTCTACACTTCCCTCCTGTGGTGATTACCATTACGCTCAAGAAATACAGTACAAAAGTTTTGCCTATCTGAAATGTACAACCCTTTGTATTCGGTGTTAGCGTGAGGGAGGGGGTATTGAAAATACCTTTAAGTGTACTGCTTCTTCAAAAAAGCTAAGACACATTCCTCTGTTTTTGTTGTCTAGTTATTCAATTACTTATACCTGCTTCATTGTTTTTCAGCATTCTTTTAGACGAAGAAGGTCATATAAAGATTACAGGTGAGCAATTGTTCAAAGACCTTTACAATTTCTGGAGAATCATGATAATCAGTAAACACATTTTCGAGAGCCTATTGTAGGTTACTATTCAATACACTCGTTTAATGAACAAACACTCTCCTAGCTCCAGTCTGCAGCGTAAATCCTCTTTACCATATTAAAATGTCAAGAAAATACTTGCCTACACGCAGGAAGCAGGTCGGTTGCATAAGTGAACTTGCTTGTGAAAAACTGTGTTTTTCGGCATTTGATTCAAACGAAGTTTGGGCAAAATTGTAATTATGTCAACAAAATTTTGTATTTTACAAAATGGCATACCTTTTGTGTACAGGAGACTGGTTTGCACAAAACGCTTTTTGCTTGAGAGACGTGTTCTGCTCGTACCAATGCCCTGCTTGTATCTCGTGTTATGTTTTACACAAAATATCCCCTCAGTTTCAAATTTCACTTGAAATAATGAAAAAAACAAATTTCTCATATTTCACATATTTGTTCATAATTTTCCTGAAATTTTGTAAACAATTCACTTATATCACACAGAAAGGATGCAGATAATTACAGCAAGCATATTACCCACTGAACTATATCTAAGCATCTGAACTTGTCACTTGCAGGTTACACGCAGGTCTCTAGAATGGCTGCATGACTGTACTGAGCTATCTCACTAAGATTAGAATCTATGGCTTGCAGGTTACAGGCAGTGCTGTGCAAGAGGCACATTAACATTGCACAAAATTGCATTACTACTGTATCAAGTTGTAATCAAAAAACAGAACTGCAGTAAATTCACGGAAGCATGGCCGGCTTAAGTGCTGTTGGCAGGACAATATTTTTTAGCACCCCCATGACTTCCTCCTCGGATTCCCACACTGCCACCTGGCAAAACTGCTCCTCATCCCTCCATAACCTCTCTCTCACGTACATTTCATTTGTTTAAAGCGCTGATAAAGGCTGGCTTTACTAATTCACTCAGCTAAGCAGATGAACTACGGATCAGTTCTTTGCATCAGTCATATTAACCCTCTGCCCTTGTTTATGGCGAGTCAAAACTACCACTATACTAAACTCCATATCTCTCTAGCAGGAACATTAATCAAACGGTTTCTCTTAACATTTTTATTTCTGCCTGAAAGCTGGACCCACGAGAAACTCTGCACCATGTCCTTTTAAATTGTAAGTTATTGCTAAATACATCCCCCCCGCAGCTTAATACCCCCCTCCAGGTCAGCGGCCAGTGCAGTCTAGGCTCTGTGAGGCTGGCGGATGGGGGCGCAAGTAAGTGTTCAGCAGCAGGAAGACCATCTAGAGCTACATTGGACTTGAGTTCAACACTTGTGAAATAACTGCCCACAGAGTTTACTCTTGGTTGACCAGTCTTTATACACGCTTCCTATCATAGAGAAAAAGGCCCTACAGGAGAGAGGGAGAGAGATGAAGGGGTAAAACTAAAGGTCCTTTTAGGTGGGGCAGCCAGGTAGATCTGCAATAGACGGATGCACATCGGCCCATAAAGGACTGAGGTAAGGAAGCATGCGAGGAAGGAATTTTGCGAGAAGAGTGTGATACAAATCATCTGTGTTGCTGTGAGATCAATATCATCCAACAGTTACCCAATCTTTATTGTCAAGTCGAGGACCTTGGAGATGGACCCTTAGCTTTAAACTCCGAGAACTGCCACAGTGTTACTTACACTCAGTCTCAGACATCACGTAAAACTTAACATCTTCCTTTCTGACTGTTTAGACTTTGGACTGAGCAAGGAGGCCGTTGACCATGACAAACGGGCCTACTCATTCTGCGGAACCATAGAATACATGGCCCCAGAAGTTGTCAACCGACGAGGTCACATGCAGAGCGCTGACTGGTGGTCCTTTGGTGTGCTAATGGTAATGATGTACTTCTCATTTTTATGTTTTGTTTGATGCATATCTGCACGTTTTACACAACCAAGAAACTATTTTCAAGGAGCATAACATGCTCTTGAGATTTAATTATTGCTATTAAAGACAATTTAATTGCATGTAATACTGAGATCCTATATCGTGTCCTCTAATTTTAATTGTACTTTGCTTCATTGCGTGTTAAGTTATAATTATCATAAATTATGATTGCACAGGAGTATCTCAAAGCAAAGTCACCTTCCACTAATCAACACCCATCTTGAAGATGTAGCCGTTTCTTTTTCTCGTTGTTTATGCCCTTAGTGACTATGTTAAGTTAATATCAGACGTGTTTAACTACGTGCCATATGCAGCCACGTAAGGTGCAGAGTGGTCCTACGTTTGTATTCATATTCATTGAATTGAAAACACAGGTGCCCAGAATGCAATATGCTGTATATTATCATTGTGTGTTGAGACCCCATGGCACAGGCGAGGCAGCACCATGAGTGGGTCATGATGCGCCTCCCCTCATATCAATAATGGTATTAAACTTGCTTTTTATTGGTAGAAGACATAATCAAATGTATTTCACTTGAACCAGGGCACAAAGGGTTACATTCATGTAGTGAAGGTACAATCATCTTAATTAGGTTTTGTATCTATTAAAAGATGTGTGCGATGAGAATTAGCATTATTTTTCACACTAGTCATTATTTATTTGAGTCGCACCTTGGAATTCGACCGTTAGACTATGGTAAAAATGCTTTGTTGCACTACATTTATTTTCAGTAAATGGCATACCTATTACACATATAATTGGCATCTATTGTTTAATAAGGGGTTATTTTGATGAGCTACCAAAAACACAGACTAACTCACTATGTTATAAAAATATGTAAAACAACCTTAAAAATCTTACGTTCAAGGGAAATATTAATATGTTAGAGAATGTTATGATAAAACTCCTAGCAATCACTGAACATTCCCATTTATAGTTGGCTGTGCAGTCGTAGGCGCCCTAACTCCCCATGCACTACTAACTTCACATGGCACCAGATATCACTTTTAAATAACATTACTGATGATGAACTCACATATATCACCGACCATAACACCTAGAGGGCCCTGATTTGATCTAAAGAGGGGGCACCAAACACATGGCCACAGAAGCATCATGCTGAAAAAGTGCTATTTTTTTAGTGAAAAAACAGAGTGACAGTGAGCCTCTCTGTAATGGACCGTTGATTGCATTCTTTTTTACTCATGCCCTGGATGGGAGTAAGTGTCAAAAGGGGTTCCAAATAACCCTCAAATTCCTTGCCACAATTATAATAAAGGATCACACTGTGGATACTTTTCCACTTTAGAAAGACCAAGCTGCCCATAACATCGTGCATTTGACTGCATTTTGTTAAGAGGCATAACTAAACATGACTGAAGTATTTGACTTGTTAAATATGTTCAGAGCTGCCAAGTTCTTACAATAATTTCTAAAGATATGCTTTATATTGGGGGACCCGAATAAACTTTTTTTTTACGATGAGAAGCATGACATTAAGCAATATGCAGACCACTGCTCTAGTGACACTGCCAGATAAAAAATGTATCCACCCATATTTTAGAGATATAACAGGTTGCAATACCACTCCAAGTTAATAGATATTCTCGCAGATGTTTCACAAATCAGAAAGTTTGGAATTCTACAAGCAGGCTAATATTGTCCAAACTGTCGTAATATACAGTGAGAGTGGGAAAGGCCATTTCACTTTATTGTTCAATTTACTTAAAAATCATTACATTATTGATTATAAAGTGAAATGATCAAATATGGATGCCAGAAAAGAGTAAGTTTACAATCACAATTTTAAAAGGCCCAAATAAAACTGCTATAAGAAATTGATTTTTTTGGTTTGCTGATAACTTTGAGGCCGTTTGACAAAACTCCACGAAACTTTAAAAAAAAAGGTTCATCCACCTCAGCTCCTTCTACAAATGTTTTGAGGTGATCCTTCAAGTGTGTATACCTCTTGCTCTCACTATGCACTGCTTATGATGTCATTGATGATGACAACTCTGTGCATGGCCAGGGTGCAAGTTATAGTTTCTTCAGTTAACTAGAACTGGTAAATTTCAGTGTTTTTTAAAGTTTAAAACATTATGCTGTAACTGATATTTGCACTTAACTATAATGTCATTTTAACCTTTTTTTTTTAAGTGAATGTCTATGGTTTTTGTTAATGCAAAGAAAGATATAATTACACACCTAAGTAGATAAAGAGAGTGGGCCAAATCTATCTATCTATCTATCTATCTATCTATCTATCTATCTATCTATCTATCTATCTATCTATCTATCTGTTAGAAATGGGTTTTTTGGTTGGCAGTCAGGTTACCCCCTGTCCAAGCAAAAGCCCTCACTCTAGTCAGGGTAAGTCACACCCAATCCAAGATTATCCTGTGCCCACCCTCTGGTAGCTTGGCACGAGCAGTCAGGCTTAACTTAGAAGGCAATGTGTAAAGTATTTGTGCAATAAATCATACAATACCACCATATAGCACCACAAAAATACACCACACAGTGTTTAGAAAAATATATAATATTTATCAGGATAATTGTAGGTCAAAACGAAATAAAGTTGCAATGTGAATTTGTAGAGATATCACTGGAAAGTGATATAAAGTGTCTTAAGTCTTTAAAAAGCAAACAAAGTCTCTTTCAATCACAAGTACCTGGTTTGGAGTGGAAAATCTCCTCAGAGGGCCACAGGAGGAGAGATACGTGGAAAAAGGGTGTGTGCGTCGATTTCTCCCCAGCACACACGGACTTGCGTCGTTATTTTTCACGCGGGGAAGTCGTGCGTCGTTTTCCGGCACGCGGACAGTCTCTTTCTGTGGATCGCAGGGATTACCAGATGTCCCGGGTCTGTGCGTGGATTTTCCTGCTTGTTTTCCGGCTGCGCGTCGTTTTGCGGGGCTGCGCGTCGAAATTACGGTCTCACGGCAGGCGTCGATTTCTCCTCTAGAGGTCGGGCGGCGTTGTCCCTGCAAAGCCGTGCGTCGAAGTTCCGGTTGTCCCGAAGGCGTTGCGTCAATCAGCGTCGGTGTGCGACGTTTTTCTCGCCGCGGAACAAGCTGTGTGTCGAAATTTTCGGCGCACGGAGCGTCTGTTAGAAATGGGGTTTTTGGTTGGCAGTTAGGTTGCCCTCTGTCCAAGCAAGAACCCTCACTCTAGTCAGGGTAAGTCACACACAATCCAAAATCAGCCTGTGCTCACCCTCCGGTAGCTTGGCACGAGCAGTCAGGCTTAACTTAGAAGGCAATGTGTAAAGCATTTGTGCAATAAATCATACAACACCATAGTATAACACCACAAAAATACACCACACAGTGTTTAGAAAAATATAGAATATTTATCTGGATAATTGTAGGTCAAAACGATCAAAGTTGCAATACGAATTTGTAAAGATATCACTGAAAAGTGATATTAAGAGTCTTTAAGTCTTTAAAAAGCAATAAAGTGTCTTTCAAGCACAGAGTACCTGGTTTCTGGTGGGAAATCTCCTCAGAGGGCCACAGGAGAAGAGATGCGTGGAAAAAGGGGTGTGTGCGTCGATTTCTTCTCAGCCCACACAGACTTGCGTCGTTCTTTTCCACGCGGGGAAGTCGGGCGTCGTTTTCCGGCGCGCAGACAGTCTCTTTTTGTGGATCGCGGGGATTACCAGATGTCCCGGGTCTGTGCGTGGATTCTCCTGCTTATTTTCCGGCTGCGCGTCGTTCTGCGGGGCTGCGCGTCGAAGTTTCGATCTCACGGTAGGCGTCGCGTCGATTTCTCCTTGGAAGTCGGGCGGCGTTGTCCTTGCGAGGCCGTGCGTCGAAATTTTGGTCTCACGGCAGGCGTCGCGTCGATTTCTCCTTGGAAGTCGGGCGGCGTTGTCCTTGCGAGGCCGTGCGTCAAAGTTTCGCACTCACGGTAGGCGTCGCGTCGATTTCTCCTTGGAAGTCGGGCGGCTTTGTCCTTGCGAGGTTGTGCGTCGAAGTCTCGATCGTCCCGAGGGCGTCGCGTTGATCAGCGTCGGTGTGCGGCGTTTTTCTCGCCGCGAAACAAGCTGTGCGTCGAAATTTTCGGCGCACGGAGCGTCCACGTGAAAGGAAGAAGTCTTTTTGGTCCTGAGACTTCAAGGAACAGGAGGCAAGCTCTATCCAAGCCCTTGGAGAGCACTTTCACAGCCAGACAAGAGTTCAGCAAGGCAGCAGGGCAACAGCAAGACAGCAGTCCTTTGGAGAAAGCAGACAGGTGAGTCCTTTGAGCAGCCAGGCAGTTCTTCTTGGCAGGATGTAGTTTCTGGTTCAGGTTTCTTCTCCAGCAAGTGTCTAGTGAGGTAGGGCAGAGGCCCTGTTTTATACTAAGTTGTGCCTTTGAAGTGGGGGTGACTTCAAAGAGTGTCTAAGAAATGCACCAAGCCCCCTTTCAGTTCAATCCTGTCTGCCAGAGTCCCAGTAGGGGGTGTGGCAGTCCTTTGTGTGAGGGCAGGCCCTCCACCCTCCCAGCCCAGGAAGACCCATTCAAAATGCAGATGTATGCAAGTGAGGCTGAGTACCCTGTGTTTGGGGTGTGTCTGAGTGAATGCACAAGGAGCTGTCAACTAAACCTAGCCAGACGTGGATTGAAGGGCACAACAAGTTTTTAGTGTAAAGAAATGCTCACTTTCTAAAAGTGGCATTTCTAGAATAGTAATATTAAATCCGACTCCACCAGTCAGCAGGATTTCATATTACCATTCTGGCCATACTAAATATGACCTTCCTGCTCCTTTCAGATCAGCAGCTGCCACTTCAACAGTGTATGAGGGCAGCCCCAATGTTAGCCTATGAAGGGAGCAGGCCTCACAGTAGTGTAAAAACGAATTTAGGAGTTTTACACTACCAGGACATATAACTACACAGGTACATGTCCTGCCTTTTACCTACACAGCACCCTGCTCTAGGGGTTACCTAGGGCACACATTAGGGATGACTTATATGTAGAAAAAGGGGAGTTCTAGGCCTTGAAATGGCAGGCCTGAGACAAGGTTAAGGGGCTACTGAGGTGGGTGGCACAACCAGTGCTGCAGGCCCACTAGTAGCATTTAATCTACATGCCCTAGGCACATGTAGTGCACTCTACTAGGGACTTACAGGTAAATTAAATAGTCAATCATGGATAAACCAATCAATAGTACAATTTACACAGAGAGCATATGCACTTTAGCACTGGTTAGCAGTGGTAAAGTGCTCAGAGGTCAAAAGCCAACAACAACAGGTCAGAAAAAATAGGAGGAAGGAGGCAAAAAGTTTGGGGATGTCCCTGTCAAAAAGCCAGGTCCAACAGCGTCCAATTGAAAAAGAGAAGTCTTTTTGGTCCTGAGACTTCAGGGAACAGGAGGCAAGCTCTATCCAAGCCCTTGGAGAGCACTTTCACAGCCAGACAAGAGTTCAGCAAGGCAGCAGCCCAACAGCAAAGCAGCAGTCCTTTGTAGAAAGCAGACAGGTGAATCCTTTGAGCAGCCACGCAGTTCTTCTTGGCAGGATGTAGTTTCTGGTTCAGGTTTCTTCTCCAGCAAGTGTCTGATGAGGTAGGGCAGAGGCCCTGTTTTATACCCAAATGTGCCTTTGAAGTGGGGGAGACTTCAAAGAGTGGCTAAGAAGTGCACCAGGTCCCCTTTCAGTTCAATCCTGTCTGCCAGTGTCCCAGTAGGGGATGTGGCAGTCCTTTGTGTGAGAGCAGGCCCTACACCCTCCCAGCCCAGGAAGACCCATTCAAAATGCAGATGTATGCAAGTGAGGCTGAGTACCCTGTGTTTGGGGTGTGTCTGAGTGAATGCACAAGGAGCTGTCAACTAAGCCCAGCCAGACGTGGATTGTAAGGCACCGAAAGATTTAAGTGCAAAGAAATGCTCACTTTCTAAAGGTGGCATTTCTAGAATAGTAATATTAAATCCAACTTCACCAGTCAGCAGGATTTTATATTACCATTCTGGCCATACTAAATATGACCTTCCTACTCCTTTCAGATCAGCAGCTACCACTTCAATACTGTATGAGGGCAGCCCCAATGTTAGCCTATGAAGGGAGCAGGCCTCACAGTAGTGCAAAAACGAATTTAGGAGTTTTACACTACCAGGACATGTAAACTACACCAGTACATGTCCTGCCTTTCACCCACACAGCACCCTGCTCTAGGGGTTACCTAGGGCACACATTAGAGGTGACTTATATGTGGAGAAAGGGGAGGTTTAGGCTTGGCAAGTACTTTTAAATCCCAAGTCGAGGTGACAGTGAAACTGCACACACAGGCCTTGCAATGGCAGGCCTGAGAGAAGGTAAAGGGGCTACTTAAGTGGGTGGCACAACCAGTGCTGCAGGCCCACTAGTAGCATTTAATCTACCGGCCCTATGCACATAGAGTGCACATTACTAGGCACTTATAAGTAAATTAATAGTCCAATCAGGTATGATTCTAGGTTACCATGTTTTAAGGGAGAGAGCATATGCACTTTAGCACTGGTTAGCAGTGGTAAAGTGTGCAGAGTCTAAAAGCCAGCAAAAACAGTGTCCAAAAAAGTGGAGGGAGGCAGGCAAAAAGTTAGGGGTGACCACCCTAAGGCTGTGAGGTCTAACACTATCTATCTAAAAAAACAATGGTTAAAGTAAATTTATAGTTAGGTGTGTGTTAGACTTGGCCCTTTGTGCAAGGTTACCCCCAAACTTTTTGCCTACCTCCTCCTCCTTGGCATATTTAATTTATTTATAAGTCCCTGGTAAAGTGCACAATATGTGCCCTGAGTGTAAATAAATGGTACTAGTGGACCTGCAGCACTGATACCCACTAAAGTAGCCATGTAAACATGCATCAGGCCTGCCACTGCAGTTCCTGTGTGTGCAGTTTGACTGACACTTTGACTTGACATTTAAAATGCCAATCCTTAAATTCCCATTTTAATACATATGCCACCCCTAATTTAGACCGTAAGTAGCCCACAGGCTATGTAGTTAAAAGGTAGGACATGTAGTTTTTACGTTTTATATGTCCTGGTAGTGAAAAACACCTATGTTTTTTTTCTTCACTACTGTGAGGTCTACTCCTCTCATAGGCTAACATTCACTTTTAAGCTGTCATTTCTGACTAGAAAGGAGTAGCCGAGTCATGTTTCATATCTCTGGAATGCTAATGATGAAATCATCTTTACTGGTAAAGTCATATTTAACATTACTATTTCAGAAATGCCACTTTTAGAAAGTGGACATTTTTGTCCTCTTGTGTGCCTGCAGCCTGTCCCCAATAAATGACTTGGGTGGCTGACAGGTGCACTTTCTGCATTCCCTCTAGACAGCCACAAACACAGGAAATTTTGGTTTGTCTGAGTGTATTCAACTGCATTCTGATGCTCTTCCTGGGCAGGAAGGGCAGAAGGGGGCTGAATTACACCTGAAGTGCCTGTGTCCACACAAAGAGCTGATTACACCCTACGGATAACCTGGACCCAGGGCTGAGAAAGAAAGAATACTCGTGCACTTCAAATACCCTTCTTTGAAGTCACCCCCACTTTAAAGACATATTTGGTTATATGTACTGGGTCTCTGACCAGACCAAACTAGACACTCTGGACCTACAACTGGACTCTGTCAGAAGAACTGTTGTGCTGCATCAAGGTCTGTCACTCAGTTGAACTGCTGACCTGGAAGGACTGCTTTTCCGCTGTGCTGCCCTGCTGCTCTCTGACCTTGCTGAGGTAGAGCTGGACTCTGTCTTGCATCCCAAGTGATATCCAAGGGCTTGTTGGCTTGCCTCCTGTTGCTTGAGACTCAGGGATATCAAAAGCTCTACCCCTTGTTCCTGTGCCTGGTTCACTGGAAGAAGACCCAGACACTTGCCCCAGCAGTAATCGACACATCCCCTACTGCACGAGGTAGACCCGATGCGTCAGTGCTCTTGCTGGAGTGGAACTCATCACATTCAGAACCAGCGCTTACCATCTCATCGGCACCGCTGTTGCAGGAAGATCATCGCATCCCTTCACTGCATGGAGAAACCCATCAGCTTTGGAACCAATACATCAACATCGCATTGGAACCACTGCATCATAGCCACTTCTGAAGGAAGATCGACGAATCCCTTCACTGCATGGAGAAACCTGGCACATTGGCTGTAGAACTGATCCATCGCAGCGTAGCCACCTTGCCTTTGGAACTGATGCATCACCAGGACTGCATAAGGAAAATTGACTCCCCTGACAAGGATGCAGTTATTTTTGCAGTTGCAGAGGTTGAAAGGGCTATAGACTTAATCACAAAAAACAAAGCCCCGGGCCCAGATGGGGTACCTGGGGACGTTTTTAAAAGTTTTCCGAAATTTTGGTCTAAGGTATTATGCAAGGTTTTTAATAATCTTGCATTTGATAAAATCCCGTCTTCCTGGAAGAAATCTATAATTATACCAGTGTTTAAAAAGGGTAATAGGCAAGACCCATCTTGTTACAGGCCGATTTCACTGATTGATTCCTCAGTGAAAATTTTAGGTCGAGTTATTCTAAATAAACTGAACGATTGGTTAACAGAGAAAGGGGTCCTAGCAGATGTGCAGTATGGTTTTAGACCTAAAAGGAGTACTATAGATCAAGGCATGAATTTGTATTTATTAATAGAGAAATACACGAAGGCGAAGGAGGGTTCCATGTATCTGGGGTTCATGGACCTCTCGTTAGCCTTTGATCTTGTAAATCGATCTAAATTATGGAAAATCTTACTTGACATGGGACTGGACAAGGCTCTTGTTAACCTCTTAGTAGATTTACATACTGACCTAACAGCTTCTGTTAGAGTTACTACTGCGGGGCGATGCACTAGCCACTTTAACTCAGAAAGGGGAGTCAGGCAGGGGTGCATTCTGGCTCCCCTCCTTTTTACTATTTATATAAATGCCTTGGAATCCACACTAAAAGATGCTACCCAGGACACCCCACGGATAGGAGAACTCGGTATTCCGGTTCTCCTATACGCGGACGATGCTGTCCTGCTTTCTCGTACTGGTGTTGGTCTTCAACGATTATTGGACGCCTTTGAGGTTTTTATGACTTCCCTGGATTTAAAGATCAACGTTAAAAAGTCCCAGATTATGATCATGGGTAAGGGTAATAAAAATAAACTCCCCAAAATGTTTACTTGTGGGAGGCAAGAACTGTGTAGAGTAGCAATATTTCCATACTTAGGGATTACTTTCGATGAGAAAGGTTCCTGGGGCCCCCAGATAAAAAATAGAAATGTTGCCCTTGTAAAGTCGTCTTCTGCTCTTCGGGGTTTTATGAATAAACTCGGGGCGAGGCCAATTGTTAGTTTGCTAAAAATGTATGAAGCAAAATGCCTTGCAATAGCAACGCATGGAAGTGCGATATGGGGCTATTGCTCTATGGAAAGTATACAGATCACGGAAAATAAATTTTTAAGATCGGTTCTCTCTCTTCCCCAGTCTACTTCCACACACATTGTCCATACTGAATTGGGTGTGGGCTACATTTCAGACTTGATTAAACTGGCCCCCGTTCTAGCCTGGCTAAAGATCTGGCTGAATCAAGAAATTCCGCTCAACCACTCTATTTTAAAAGATTGCCTGCAGCTGGATAAAGTAAATAAAATAGCGTGGCTAGTTTATATAAAAAATTGTTTTGTTAGATTAGGGAGATCGGATCTTTTTTACTCCCCGGAATCAATAACTGTTAAAGATATTGGACTGATTAAAAGCATGATGAAAGATCTGTTATGTCTAGAAAGAGAACAAGCTGAATATGAGAAACCATCGGTGCGGGCCAGTATCATTTTGAGTACTCATGTGGGTCCTGAATTATATTTGTCTATTGTAAATCAACCTTTCCACCGGTTTCTACTTACATGTTTTCGGTTTAACCTGATCCATCTAACTCTTGGCCACTTTCAAACCTGGTCTCCTCCGGAAAAAGGAACGCCGTGTAATTGTGATAATTTTTCGATCCTGAATACAATGCATTTTTTGTTATTTTGTGACCATTACGCGGCCTTAAGAAAGAAATATTTGTTCCCAATTTTAAAGGAGGAGGGGTTTATACAGGCCAAACCTGCCCTCTTGTTCTTACAGTTATTGCAGACCCCTAGGATTATGTTCCATGTTGCTAGTTTTTTTAGTGGGAGCTGTTAGGGTTAATAAAAAGAAGTTCGCCATCAATCCGATTATTTTATTGTAATGAATTGAGTGATTAATTAACTTTTTATAGGAAAGGTAATATTTGCGAATCTGGGAGAATATTAATGTTTTACGTTAAATGATGTTTTTAGGATGTTTTATTTTACTGACCCCCTTTTTTAAATATTGTAGATAATATGAATTGTTGATTGCCTGTAATATTTGATTGTACTGTTTTTTATGTCTTTTTATGATATTTATTTATCGAAATAAAGTATTTTGACTGACTGACTGACTCATCGTATGACTGTGACCCGGATTAAGGTAACTTGCTCAGCGGGTCTTACTCGGGTCTTATAGCCGGAATGCGCTCTATCGCGGGAGGACTGAACATTTGACTTTGTCCCAGTCCAGTGCAACCTCAAGTAACCTTGAAGCGCTACTTGCTTCTAAGCGCTAGAACTCTTTTTATTCTATAAAAATTCATAACTCAACTTCTACGTATTGGATTTTTGTCATTTGGATCTTGATTTATTTATAAAATTATTGTCTATTTTTCTAAACCTGTGTGGAGTCATTTTGTGGTATTCTTATTGTGTTACTGTGTGTGTTGCACAAATACTTTACACATTGCCCCTGTAGATAAGCGTGACAGTTCTGTGCCAAGCTACCAGAGGGTGAGAACAGGTTATCTTTTAGTGTGTATCTGACTTACCCTGACTAGAGGGGTGGTCTCTACTTGGACTGGGTGTGTACGCCTGCAAACTAGAGATCCCATTTCTAACAGTGTGATAAAAGATCTGTTTTTGTTTAAAAAAACAAAGAAATGTACTGATAAAAACAAATGTTAAAGTTATGTTATAATTAGATGAATTTGTCAGTGACAAAATTAACATTATGAACTAAAAAAAACATATAAGTTCACCAGATATAGGCCCTCATTACAACCCTAGCAGTCGGTGATAAAGCTGCGGTAATACCACCAACACGCCGGCAGTAAAAAAAAATGGGATCACGACCACGGCGGAAACCGCCAACATAGACAGCCACTTTAACACTCCAACCGCCATGGCGGTAGCAACAAACACCGCGGCGATCACCGCTAACAGACAGGCGGAAAACAATGTACCGCCCACCGTATTACAAGGCACCAATCCGCAAGCTTTTCCGGGGCGTTACCAATGCCATAAAAAGCATGGTGGAAACAGTACACTGAAGGGGAACCACTCCCCTTTCGACACTCAACGAAGAACCAGGACGCCATGGAGCCCGAACTGCAGGTCCTCCCCATGCTGGTGTATCTGCTAATACACAAGGAATTTCAAAGAAGGCGGAGTGACGACCACGGTGAGTACTGCACCTAGCACACAGGGCAGGGGGGAGGAAAAAGAGAGTGACACACACACGCAACACACAACACCCCCACAACACCATACACACCAACAGATCCAACAACATTACAGATACACCCGTAACCCCCTAGAAGAAAGCAAGGACAAAAGAAATTGAGTCAAATCAGTGATATTTAGAAAATGCATATAAACTTAACGAATGTAAACAACAGTTTATACAAATATTTACAATATGTACAGAGGGCTGTACAGTGTCCATTGCAAATGTCCATGGCCCACTGGGCCACAAAATCATGGGCGAAGCCCACACTTGACTCCTGCCTTAAAACGGAGAGAACACTGCAGGGGCATGATTTTAAAAAAAACACAAGCACCTCAGGGGAATGGGGAAGGGGGGGCACCTCAGCTGGCAGATGGTACTACGCCATAGCTCCTGGAGGGGGCAACATGTCCACTGTTTGGTCCTGGGGAGTGCAAAGCCACAGTCTCTCAAGTCTCTCAAGTGGGTGGTGTGCCCACTGCTTGGTCTTGGGGAGTGCAAAGCCACAGTCTTTCAAGTCTCTCAAGTGGGTGGTGTGCCCACTGCTTGGTCCTGGGGAGTGTAAAGCCACAGTCTCTCAAGTCTCTCAAGTGGGTGGTGTGCCCACTGCTTGGTCCTGGGGAGTTCAAAGCCACAGTCTCTCAAGTGGGTGGTTTGCCCACTGCTTGGTCCTGGGGAGTTCAAAGCCACAGTGTCTCAAGTAGGTGGTGTGCCCACTGCTTGGTCCTGGGGAGGTCACAGCCACAGTCTCTCAAGTGGGTGGTTTACCCACTGCTTGGTCCTGGGGAGTGCAAAGCCACAGTCTCTCAAGTGGGTGACATGTTCCACTGGTTCTGGAGGAGGCCTTGTGCCCAGTCTGCTTCATTCTGCCAAGGATAGGGTGAGTGGATGCATCTCTCCACTGGTTCTAGAGGGGCCGTTGCGCCCAGTGTGCTTCATTCTGCCAAGGATAGGGTGAGTGGATGCATCTCTCCACTGGTTCTGGAGGGGCCTTTGTGCCCAGTGTGCTTCATCCTGCCAAGGGTCGGGTGAGTGGATGCATCTCTCCACTGGTTCTGGGGGGGGCTGTGTGCCCAGTGATGCTGCACCTGGGGTGTGGCAGTTCACATTCCCTCACCTGGGTGTCTGAGGCACAAGATGTGCAGGGAACAGGTAGCATGATACTCGATGGAGGCAGAGCCAGGCTCCATCCTGCGCCGACTTAGGCTGCAAACTGCTGGTAGTGCCAGTGCTGGTGGTGGTGCTTCAAGTGGTGGGTGCAAGGTCCAGGACATCTCCTGCAGCCTCGGACGGCTGCCCACTGGGGATGCTGCTGATGTCCGATGTAGGGGCACCGGCTGGGCATATGGCGGTGGATCTGGCAGTGCATCTGGCAGTGCAGGTGGCGGTGCCTGCGGCGGCATCTGTGGCAGAGATGCTGCCGGTGCTGTCTGTGGTGCAGGTGCTGGTAGTAATGGAGGGAGACACCAGGCCGTCTCCAGCAGCCTCGGATGGCTGCCCACTGGGGAAGATGCTGGTGACTGTCGTTGTGGCAGCGGTGGTGCAGGTGGGGGTGCAGGTGGCGGTGGTTGCGGCGGTGCTTACCGTGGTACAGGTTGCTGGCCTGTCAGGACAAATGGTGGTCACCAGTCCCTCACTTGGAGGCTCCGAGCCCTGCATTGCCTTTGCTTTTTTTTCCCCTTCCCCAGCTTGGTAGACGCTGCTGGGACCTTGGCACTGTCCTCTTGTTTTTTTGGATGAGGCCTTGCTAGGTGGGTCGTGCGTCTTGTCCGTGCTGCATGCTGGCCCCTTCTTAACCTTGGCAGGTGGTGGAATTGGTTGGTCTCTTGCATTGGTAGGTGGCACACTGCCAGCCCTTACAGTTGCCCCCTTCGATCCTCTGGGACTTGCAGGGACCACAGCGGACGCCGAGGTGGTGGCTGAGATTCTGGCCTGGGATCTCGATATCCTGGCACTAGGGGAAGGATGGGGGGAGGCGTAGGGAAGAGGTCAATGTTATCCAGGAAAAGTTTTTTTGACACACTGGGACAGGAAGATGGGGGGTAGGAGTGGAGGAAGAGGTAGTGGTTGTAGGAGGTGTACGTTTGCTGAGTTTGGGTGAAGGTGCCTGGGCTGGAGGCTGTTGTGAGGTGGATGGCTGTTGAGTGGGTGTGTGCCTGCGTTTGTGTACTTTGGGAGGAGGGCTCACAGACGCACTGGGAGATGACACAGGGGATGTGTGCATGGTTGTGGGGGTGGTGATTGCTTGTGAGGGGTGTGTTGTGATGGGCGTGCTGGTGATGGAGGTAGTGGGTGAAGATGTAGTGCATGCAGATGTGAGTGGAGATCCTACTGGGAGGGAAGTGGACGAAGAGGAGGAGGGGGACACAGTGGAGAAAGTGGATGTTGTTATGTGTGCATGGGTATGGTGCTTGTGTGAGTGCCTGTGTGATGATTTGTGGTGCTTATGTTTTCCTGAGCCACTTTTGTGTGTTGATGTGTATGCATGCTGGTCTGAAGGTGTGCTTGGGATATGGTGAGGTAGAGGGGATTGGGTCTGGGTAGCGGAAGTTGGAGGGGGGAGGCTGGACACAGGGACAATGGCTGCCATCAGTGCTGAGGCCAGAGCCTGAAATGCTCTCTGTTGGGCTGCCACGCCAGACTGAATGCCGTCCAGGTATACATTTGTTTGTTGCAAATGCCTCTCGACACCCTGGGTGGCAATCAGAATGGTTGACTGCCCAACAGTGGGGGATCTCAGGAGGTCAATAGCCTCCTCACTGAGGGCAGCAGGGCTGAGTGGGGCAGGGCCTGAGGTGCCTGGGGCGAAGGTGATGCCCACCCTCTGCGCTGAGGGGCTGCTGGGAGAGCGGTGCTGGTAAGGGGGGTGGCGGCTGTACCTGTTGTTGGGGTGGGCACAGAGGTGTCCGCCACCGCCAGGGAGCTTCCATCGGAGGAGGAATCGCTGTCACTTGTATCCCCTCCTGTCCCCGTCATGGAGCTCCCCTCGCCCTCCGTCCCACTGGTGCCTTCACCCTCAGTGGATTTGCTCTCATGGGCCATGTGGGATGCAGCTCCCTCCATCGCCTGGACCCCTGCTCCTCCACCAGATGATGCTAATGCACACAAGGACAGGGTGACAAAACAAAAAGGGGGGGAGAGAAAGAGGATACAGTTGGTCAATGACAGCAACACCCCTACTGTTGGCATACACAACACACACTGAGCTGCCCTATGGACGATGCCATGCCCAACCAATCACTAAGGTATTCACCAGCCCATGGGTACAATGTCTAACGCCATCATCTGCGCACCTGACACCCACAGGACCCTGCCCAGTAGTAGTTGCCCACTTGTACCATTGGGGTAGGAGTGCTTCCAAGCATGCACACATGGGACCTACCCTGCCATGATCACCCTGGCGTAGGGGCACCCATAGCCCACATCCCCCACCCAGCTAGTTCCTAAAGCGCGCAAAGTCAGCTTTCTGAATCTGTACTCACCCCCTTGTGGCTGCTGCAATGCCCTCAAGCGCCCATCCAACTCCAGATAGGCCACCGCCAGGATGCAGAACATCGGGGTAATCGTGGTGCGATGGGCACCCCTTCCACGTTGGGAGGCCAGCCCCAGTTGGACCTCCGCTGTCTTCTTGGTCCAGCGGCGCAGGTCCTCCCATCTCTTGCGGCAGTGGGGGCTCCGCCTGTGATAGACCCCCAGGGTCCGCACCTCCTTGGCGATGGCACGCCAAATACCTTTTTTCTGGTGGGCACTGACCTAGAGGGAAAAGACAGTGGAAAAGAAAATTACTCACCCGTCCGGACCATCATAATCATTGCCCACCAGTTCCCACCCATGCCCTGACGCACATACACTGACCACCTCTCATGCAGCATTCAGCCCAGGACGCCGTAGCACCCCCCAACATGTGGCTTACATCCACACCACTCCAGTTTCTCCAACTCCTCCGCAGTGAAGGCAGGGGCCCTTTTCCCAGACACTGTAGCCATTGTCGCCTCCAGACTCAGGTCACAGCAGCACTTGCAGTGTAGGTCCTCTCCTGCTGAAGGTCAGGTAGCAAGTGAGTGAATAGCTAGAAAATGGCGACGACGTCCGCAGTGGTGCGTATTGTCACCACCGGCGTACATCGCCATCGGCTCCAGGGACCCATACGGCCCAATGATAACCAATGTGGGGTTTCGCGCCAGTCATCTACCGCCTACTGCGACGCAGTACAACGCCAGGGCAGTTACCTCATTTCCCCTTGTCCCTCCTCACAGGTCAGGCAGCCGCCATTTCAGGGGGGCACATGGCATGGCACATAGCTGCGTCACAGCACATATTGGCACATCTACTGACTTTCAAATTCACACACTGCTTCTGTGACATTAATTCGAAAACAGTTGTGCCATCTATGTGGAAAATGACCTTCTGCTTACCGTTCTCCACCATAGGCTACAACCACTGAGGCAGATGATGAGATGGCGGCATCCTCCGGTGTACAGACCTCTGGTGGACCTGTCAACAATGGAGGACAGACACATTATCATCACATACAGACTTGATCGTGCCACAATCCAAGAACTGTGTGTCCAATTGGAGCCAGACCTGATGTCAGCTATCCGCCAGCCCACACGAATACCCCCTCTAATGCAGGTCCTGTCGGTGCTCCATTTCCTGGCAAGTCATTCCTTTCAAACAACAGTGGCCATTGCATCAGGGATGTCTCAGCCAATGTTCTCCAACGTGTTGACCAGAGTGTTGTCTGCCCTGCTGAAACACATGCACAGCTACATTGTTTTCACCCAGGTGGAGGATTTGGCCACAGTGAAAGCTGACTTTTATGCCCTGAGACAAATCCCCAACATCATTAGTGCCATTGATGGTACACATGTGGCATTTGGCCACCCCCGCAGAAATGAACAGGTCTACAGGAATAGAAAAAACTATAATTCGATGAATGTGCAAATGGTGTGTTTGGCAGACCAGTACATCGCCCTTGTGAATGCCAAATATTCTGGCTCAATGCATGACGCCTATGTCTTGAGGAATAGCAGCATCCCTTAATTGATGGGGCAACTCCACAGGCTCCGGGTGTGGGTATTAGGTGAGGCCAAGGTCCCCACACAGTATAAGTTGGAGTCTGAGTATGGGGTTGTCCCTAAGGGTTAGTGTGTGTCTAACAGTTGTCCCTCAATACTTACAGGTGACTCTGGTTAACCCAAACTCTCATGGCTACTGACCCCAGTGAGGAATCCCAGGAAAAGGGCAGAGGAACGTTACAATGAGGCACATGGGCGTACAAGGAGAATTATTGAAAGGACCTTCGGCCTCCTGAAGGCCAGGTTCCGGTGCCTCCATCTGACAGGTGGATCCCTGTACTACCCACCCAAGAAGGTGTGCCAGATCATCGTGGCATGCTGTATGTTGCAAAACCTGGCCTTGTGACGACAGGTGCCTTTTATGCTGGAGGATGAGCCTGGTGATGGTCTTGTGGCACCGGTGGAGCCTGTGGACAGTGAGGAAGAGGAGGCAGATGAAGAAGATGTGGACACCAGAACAAACATTATCCAGCAGTACTTCCAGTGATACACAGGTAGGAGACTGTAACTCAACTTCGCATTTCAGTATACTTTTGGACATTGTACATGGAAGCCTCTTACCCTCTGTCTATGAACACTGACTGTTCCCTTTGGATTCCCTTTTTTCAGATCTGTGTATCCCATTATAGCTTCTGCTATATGTACTGCTGGCCACCATCTGTCATCCCGTGGTATAATTGAATGAACATAGACGTTGCAATGCTTTGAGAATGTAGTAAGAATACATCAATACACTGACTCCAGTATGCTTTATATTTTAAGGGTGTTTATTTTTTGTGCTAAATAGTATGGGGGTAAGTGCAAGGGGCTGGGGTGATGGTGGAGGAAGGTCCAGGGTAGAGTCCAGTCTATCTGGATCCCAGGTGCATTGTCCGAGGGGGAATAGGAAGTGGAGCAAGGTGGACAGGGTGACAGTGTGGGACAGAAGGGTGACAATCAGGAGAGTCCTATTTCCTGGTGGGGGTCTTGGCAATGTTCTCTATCTTCTGCCTGGATCGCAGGGACCATTTGCAGGGTGGTTCTCCTTCTGCAGGGGGTGGGGTGTTGGTGGCCTGTTGGTCCTGTGGCGGGGCCTCCTGTCCACTAGCGCCGGTGGAGGTGGAAGGCTGTTCCTCGGTTTGGCTAGTGTCAGGGGCCCTTTGTTGTGCCACTGCCTCCCTCATGGTCTTGGCCATGTCAGCCAGCATCCCTGCTATGGTGACCAGGATGGTGTAGATTTTTGTGAGGTCTTCCTGTTCCCCAGGTACTGTCCCTCCTGCAGCCACTAGGTCTCCTGTACCATGCCCATGGTCTCCTGGGAATGGTGGTATGCTCCCATGATGTTCGAGAGTACCTCATGGAGGGTCGGTTCCCTGGGCCTGTCCTCCCCCTGTCGCACAGCAGTCCTCCCAGCCTCCCTGTTGTCCAGTGCCTCTGTCCCCTGAACTGTGTGCCCTCTGACCCAAGGTCCCTGATCATCCTGTGTTTGTGGGGTTGCCTGGGGTCCCTGTAGTGGTGGACACACTGCTGATTGATGTGTCCTGGAAACAGAGGTATGGGCCCGCTGGGTGGGTGCTGTGGTGGTGTTTCCTGAGGGGGGAGGCTCTGTGGTGGGTTGGGACTGTGGCAGGGTAACTGACTATCCGAAGGTCCCTGATGGGCCAGGTTGGTCATCCTGATCCAGGTGTGCAGCGCTGCTGTCATCACTGTGGGCCTCTTCTGGGGGGTGCTGGATGTTGGTTGCACCTCCTCTCCGGTGACGTTGGGTAGGGGTCCTGTTGGGATGCAAATGCATTGTTATTGTATCTGTGTGTGCCATCTTGTGCAATGGGTGTGTTTCCCTGTATAATTGTGCTTTCCTTATCGTCTTGGCCTTGTGTGAGTGCTGATTATGTGGACTGGGTGAGTCTCTCTACTGGGCATGCTGTGGTGATGTGTGTCCATGCAGGTCTGTGATGGGTGTCCATGCATTAGTGTTGTATGCAGGGCTTAGTATTGGGATGGGTGTGTTGTGATAGTGTAATATATGTGAGTTGGTGGAGTGATGGGAGTGAGGGGAAGGGTGAGGGTATGTGTTGGCATGCAGGTAGGGTGGGGGGGATAAAGTAGTTAAGATTTGACTTACCAGAATCTAGTCCTCCTGCTACTCCTGCGAGGCCCTCAGGATGCATGATCGCCAAGACTTGCTCCTCCCATGCTGTTAGTTTGGGGAAGGACGTGGGGGTCCACCGCCAGTCCTCTGTACAGCAATCTGGTGCCTTGAAACAACAAACACACCTGTAGGCCGTTCCACCTCTTCCTGATGTCATCCCTTGTTTTTGGATGCTGTCCCATGGCGTTGACCCTGTCCACGATTCTCCGCCATAGCTCCATCTTCCTTGCAATTGATGTCTGCTGCACCTGTGATCCGAATAGCTGTGGCTCTACCCGGATGATTTCCTCTATCATGACCCTTAGCTCCTCCTCAGAACACCTGGGGTGTCTTTGGTGCCATGGAAGTGGTGTGAGTAATATGTGTGAGGATGTGTGAGGTGATGTGTGGGGTGATGTGTTGGGGTGTATACTGTGATGTGGGTGGATGGTGTATGGGTGATGGTGTTCTGTGCCTCTGATTGAGTGTGTGCTCTGTGCTTGTTTCTCTGTGCTTGGTCTCTTTTTTTCGTTGTAAGGGGTTGTGGGTAATGTGGGTGTGTGTTTTATAGTGGTACAAGTGTGTGGTGTGTGCATATGTGTCAGGTGGGCGTAGTTTGATTTGTCCAATGTGGTGTGGTTTTGTATATGTGTGTATATTTTGAGCGCAGCAGTGTGTACCGCCAATGGTTTACCGCGGTTGAAAGACCGCTGTGTTTATTCATGGGTCATGATACTTTGGGCGTATTCCTGTTGGCGTGATGGTGTGGGTTTGCTATTGCCAGTTTATCACTGACCTTTGGTGTGGCGGACTTGCATAGGAGTCTGTATTGTGGCGGTATTCTCTGTGTGGGTCATAATACCCGTGGCGGATTACCGCCGCAGTCACGGTATCTTGGCGGCCGTCGGCATGGCGGTGAGCAGCATTTACCCCCAGGGTTGTAATGAGGGCCATAGTTTGTACCTCCATCATGCACTGTTTATTACCTTACACATTACATCACTCGTGACATGTTCTATGACATTATTTATGACATCACTGATGACATCCCAAATGACACCATTGATGATATCATTGATGACATCACTGATGGCATCATCAAAGCTTCTCTTGTACACATTAATCTTTAAACTAGTATGCCATTAGGGGCCTAGTACAAAAGAGCTCAGAATAATAAGATTGTTTTTTACAGGAATTTCTAAGTTTTTTTTAGAACAAAAACAGATCTTTTTATCACCACTAGTTATGTATTGTAATGTCGACATATTGTATTGTTTTGAATGTAATAGGCATAGGCTGTGGAATGTTATATGTAAAATGTTTTCTTTTGCATGCTGAGCTGGTGTGCTGGTGGGGCTCTGGGTTTTGACAGCTGCTTTGCTGTCTGCGCCTGGAGTGGCTGCAGAGGACGTTGTTGCGGACTATCAAAGAATAAACTTTAATTCTTAACATACTGCTTCCTCATGTGTGTGCCTCAACACAACAGTTACTTTAACCTTTGTTTTTTCAGTGCATTTCTAGGGTTTGTTTAATGTAGTTATATTTTATTGCCATACGTTAAGCCAACCCCCTGCCGTGCACATCCTTCGGATTTCTGCCAAGCCCTGCAGCAAAAC
Organism: Pleurodeles waltl; assembly: GCF_031143425.1. Taxonomy (NCBI): domain Eukaryota; kingdom Metazoa; phylum Chordata; class Amphibia; order Caudata; family Salamandridae; genus Pleurodeles; species Pleurodeles waltl. Next base: position 628,379,273 of record NC_090444.1, on the reverse strand, counting down.
CCCCACTGGCAGCCAACTCCACACTCTCCACAACGTCTGGCTGTGCACAGCAGGGGTTTGGCAACTTGACATGGCCTGCGACGAGGCCTTGTGTTCAACCCACCTGAGGCAGTCAACTCCCTACCCCAGGCAGCCAACCCCACGCTGTGCATGGCCTTTCATCACGAATGGCATGGAGTTGACTACAGGGCTTGGTTTGCACCCAGGCCTTGCATCCAACTTCCTGCAGGCAGCCACCCAGAGGCAACCAACCCCATGCTGCCACGCAGTCTTTGGTCGTGTGTGGTGTGGACTTAGCTGTAGGGTATGTCTTGCAGCCAGGCCCTCCCTCCAGCTCTCCACAGTCAGCCAACCCCACACTGTGCACAACCTTTGGGCGTGTGCAGCGGGGGTTGGCTACAGGACTTGACCTGCCACCAGATCCTCTGACCATACCCTCAGCAGGCTGTTGACCCCACACTGCGCACAGCCTTTGGTGTAAACAGAGTAGGGTTGGCCTTTGGACTCTGGGGACCCCATTCAGCTGGGGTGAAAAAATATGTATTATTGGAAGGGGGGCATGCAGCCCCATCCCCAACCCTTATTGAGCCCCAGGGGACCAAATCTCTCAGGACCAGTTCCAGTAAAGTGTGGACAGGGACCCCATCACCCGAGGCCAAAATCAAAGGGGAGAGGGCATGCATCCTCCCACCCCAAACCTTATTACGCCCCAGGGACTCCATCCCCGGTGGCAAAATATTATAATAAAAGAGAGGGAGAACACATGGCCTCCCTCCCCAAGCCTTATTGAGTCCTGGGGATCCCATCCTCTGTGGCCAAACCAATAAGAAAGAGGAGGGGACCCAAGCCTTATTAAGCCACTGGGACCGCATCAGCCAGGGCCATTTTTTGTTCAAAAGGGAAGGGAGGGCTGGATGACCCACCTTCCGAGCCCTAGCAGGCCCAGGAGAACCAAATCCCCCAGGCCCAAGGCAAATAAAATAGAGGAGGAGGCCTGTGGCTGCCTTCCCTGAGCTTTTTTGGGCCCTGGGGACCGATCCCAGAGGCCAAAATTAATTAAAAAGGGGAGGGGATATGTGTCTCACCTCCACAATGTTATTCAGGGGATGTGGTCCCTGAGGCATATAAAGGCCCAGGGAGAGGGCAGCACAGCCCCCTACCCTTACAAATATGTTGGGCCCCGGGGCTGTGGCCTCAGGGGTCTAAAACAGCTCACAGAAGGGGACCGCATGCCCCCCCCCATACATTCTGAGCCCATGAGGAATGGGATTCCCAGGGCCCTAATTGGACTGGGGAGAGGAGCACTACTGACTCTCCCCTCCAAGTAAAAAGTTTAGAAAATGTAAACTGCCATTTTATTTATTTTATGGGCGCAATCCTGTGGAAATTTAGTGCGATTACAGCTAAATTTGCTGATTTATTTTATTTTGGCATGGTAGAGGTTTCGCTGGGTCTCCCCCATGGGCCCAGGGGGCTATGTTATCACTACCCTGCCCCCCTATATATTTTTTTTAAGTTTAGGAAAGGAGACTAAATCCCTGAGGCCTGTAATGGCTACTAGCAACATTTTTCACATGTCAATCAGAGCACTCACTTCCGGGCTCAAGGGAAAAAAGCTCCCTGGGCCAATCAGAATGTTCTGTTTTAAAATTGGCAGTTCCACAAGACTCTTGCGAGCCTGTTGCAGACCCAAACACACAGATATCCAGATATTTTTAAGCCTTAATTTTTATAAAACTACTGAATGGATTTATACCAAATCACAAAACGCACAATCTGTGGCCCAAGAACTGGTTTCCTGCCAAATTTGCTGTAATTCCATTCAGCAATTTTTGTCGAAGTGTTTTCTAAAGAAGTCTATGGATAATGCATAGGGATTTGGCGTTTTGGGACCCTCTTTTTTCTAAGACCCTGCTTGACAGATCACCATGAAATTTTCCATACACCAACTAGGCAAAAAAGAGCACTTAGAGATTTTTCAAATGGTGCCTAAGTTTTTAGCAACACAAAAAATGAATTTCCTATGGAAAAGTTGACCTAACTATAACTACCCAGTGCAATTGCCACTGGGTAAAAAAAATCTATCTATCTATATATTTATCTACATATATGTCAAGTCTGACAAATAACACACATATATATATATATATATATATATATATATATATATATATACACATGTTATTTGTCAGACTTGACCCTCTCTACATGGTCACCCCATACTTTTTGCCTTCATTCCTCCTGTTTTCTGAACACATTTTTGTTGGGTTTTAGGACTCTGTGCATTTAACCACTGTTAACAAGTACTAAAGCGCTTGTGATCAAATTGGCTCATACCGAAGTGGCACATTTAATTTACTTATAAGCCCCTAGTAAAAAGGTACTACAGTTACCCAGAGTCTATAAATTAAATGCTACTAGTGGGCCTGCAGTACAGATTGTGCCACCCACTTAAGCAGACCTTTAGAACATGCCACAGGGCTGCCATTGCAGACTGCGTGGGCAGTTTTAAACAGTGAATTGGACATGACAAAATAAACCTTTTTCCAAGACTAAATCTCCCATTTTAATACATGTAAGTCAACTTTAGGGTAGGCCCTAAACATCCCATAGAGCAGGATGCATTGCATTTAAAAGGTTGGCTATGTTTTTTTAAAAGTTTTTAAGTTTTACGTGTCCTGGTATTGAAAAACTTCTAAATTCATTTTTCACTATTGCGAGGCCTACCTCGCCCATGGGATAGAATTGGATTACATTATTGCATTTACTAAGTGGGAGCAGGTAGACATTCCTTTTTTGGTATCTAAGGAATTGTCATTAAAATCCTTAATATTGATAAAGTCAGATTTTAAGTCACAATTCTTAAAATTAAATTTTTAAAAAGTTGTCACTTACTTGCCCTAGCCATTTGGTGGCTACAGCCTCTTCCTAGCTCATATGATCAGGTGCAGGTGGCAGTTGCCTTTATGTATTCCTCCCTGACAGCCTCACAATAGAGATCCTGGTGTTGGCAGGATGGGCCGTCCAAGACAGGATGAGGGGGTGGAGCTGTGCATAGCTCCACTTGCACATCAAAGGCTTAGGTACAGCTTACACACAAACAACTTCACACTAGCCTATTGAGCCTCCAGACAGACTGGGACCAGGGTAGGGAGGTAGACATTTTCAGAAACCTCTGTAGGAAAAACTCCAGAAGCTTCTCCCATTTCAAAGTGGGCATTAGGTATGAAAAAAGTACTCTCAGCCCAACTCTTCAGTACATACCTGGACCTGTGGATACTAGAAAAAAAGGACACCATACTGTCCTGCTGTTTGAGGCCTTTCCTGCTTGCTGAGAAGGTAGATTGGACTTGCCTCCTTCATCCCAGGCTGAAGTGAATCTAAGAGTTGACTGACTGATCTCTTTTTCATAGCTACAGGAACACAACATGCTCCAGACATCCCTCTGCAACCACTCAGCTGACCTGCTGCATCTGGACCTGCCTGAGCCTTGCTGGCCTCTGCTGGAGTGAGTTCCTGATCCAGAAGAGGTGCCTCCCAGGTGCTGGCTCCTTGATGTGGCAATCAGTTCAGCTCTTCCTTGAAGGAAAGGAGTAATCCCAAAGTTTTTGGGCTCTTTATGACAGTGAACAGGCTCCGTTGGTGCCAAGATCTTGCGAATCTCAGGTGAACCTGAATCTTCGCGCTACAGTGGCCATCAGTGACAACTGCCAACATGAGATCTGCACTTTGCGCTACAGCATTGACAGTCCATGATGACAGCCAACCCAAATGTCTAGCATTGATCCTCAATAACCCAACAGGATCTTCACGCTACAGAAATGACCCTCCGTGATGCCCTGCCTGCCCTTTGCACTACAGAGACCACTATCAGCAACAATCTCCTTCCTGGTCCTGGCCTCCCCCACTGTAAACTGGACTCTTTTCAGAAGACTCTGGAATGTAACTTTTTCAGTGGAACTAACCTTGACTCTGTATCCGGCCCGTGCTCCATTGTGGACGGCCTGAACCTGTGACTTTCATCTTTTGCATGAACTGATAACTGTGAGTGGTACCTTGTACTTGTAGATGTTATACTTACCCTAAATCTTTAAAACTGCATATCTTCAGTTCTACTGATTGAATTTTTGTTGTTTTGCTGCCAAATAATGTATTATATTTTGCTCTTTTATTTAAATTGGTGTGGTATTTTTCTTGTGCTATGTTTTCACTCTATTACTATTTTTGTGATGCAGGATTGCTTTACACATTGCCCCTAAGTTAAGCCTGACTGCCTTAGGGCCAAGCAACCAGATAGGTTAAGCTTTGGTTACTTTAGTGACTTTTGTGGTTCACCCTGACACAGTTTTGCTGTTGCTTGAGTAGGGTTTCATCCCCTCATCCAACAACCCAATTTCTCACATATGTTACACAGTGACAGTTTCCACTGTGTAGTTATAGTTAGGTCAGACTTTCTATTGTTATTGTGTTTTTCTTTTGCTAATGACTTTGGAGCTGTTCGATTAATTTTTGCAGAACTTCCAAAATAAAGTTAATCTACCTCAACTCCATCATGGAAACGTTTGCTCTGATCTATCAAGCCGGGTTTAAGAAAAAGCTTTGGTCCCAAATGTGCTTTTCCCATGTTAATTACGATTAGAAAATATGTTCTCAGATATAGAAATAATGGCTGGATGGAATTACACGCAATTTAGCACAAAGTTAGAACTTTACTCAGAAAGTGTGCTTTTTGTGAATTGTTGTTATTTTCAAGAAGGTATATGTAAGACATATGTGGACCATTGATGGCTAGATAGTTTAAAGGGGACCCATCAATCCTTATTATCTGGTCACAACATGAAACATATGTTGTGGCAATCAACCATTCAATGACTGATGGGCAAGGTTCCTGGTTCCTGAAAATGAATAAAAAACAATTATAAGGGCACAGTGAGCACACCCTAACCGCCAGGGCAAATGTTGAGGTCCCAAAGGGAATTGCATAATTCTGATTGTGTGAAAGTAACATAAACCAGTCAAACAACCTGCTTGCCTGCTCAACTTCTGTTTCTCTATTGTTATTCTTACAATCCACTACTCTTAGTGACATAGAGAGACTAGAAGGAAACCTCAGACAAATAAAAGAGAGGCTGGAATCTCAATAAGAAAAATAAGAAGCCAAACCAGAGATCTCTGACACAGAGCAGTGAGGACTGTAAAAGGAATATTGGAACTGGAAGTGGGCACTGTCCCTACATGTGTAAGATGGTATTCAAAATGAGACAGACAAAAGAGAGTGGGGATGAAAGGGGCTAAAATAAGTCATATAAAAGGAAAACTGAAATTTGGTTCTGTGCCATGAAAAAGGGTGAAGAGAATGTGAAGAAATATTTACATTTGTCCCACTTTGCACTACATATTGAAAAAGAACTAGTAGTATACCCAAATATCTCCTCAGATGGGTCACCTAACTCACTTTTCTCCACATCACTTGATTGCACACAAGGTTAAGTAAAATACACATTCAAACATCCAACTTCCACATAGAGAATGTAACTAGAAGCCAAATTGGTAAGGACAAGTTGAAATCAGTAACAACCAATAAAATGTGCTTAAATCAGAAAGAGGCTATTGAAATAAGTTGAAACACGAAGCAAGTAACATAAGTTGAATTCAGTAACCACTAGTTGAACCTAGAAAGAACTAGCTTTGGTAAAAAATGTAAAGCCATTCAAAACCAATAAGAAATGTTTGAAACCAGATGACACACTGTTGAACCTACCTAAATGTCTTGAGACATGATGAAACTCGTGAAACTAGTTAATGCAAATTGAAACAAGTAAGGAGCTGTTAAAACAAATAAGAACAAACTTAAATCAGATAGGGACAGTTGAGACCTGAATCAGTTAAAATCCAGTAAGACATGCATGAAACCAGCTGAAGCATTTAAGAACCATGTAATAGGTTAAACAACGAAAGCAGATAAAACAGTTAAAAGACATTGTAATTATTAATTATCAATTGAAACCTGTAATAATAGTTGAAACTAGTAAGTGCAATAGAAATTGTTCAAAATAATTACCCAGTAGAGGAAATAATATCAACCTAGCTAGGTGAAATCAGATAAAACTACTTAAAAGCTTGAAAGGGTTAGTTAAGCGTGGCACGGATTAGTAAACAATAACTGCGAACAATAGGATCTTGTAAGAAAAAGCCTATACTAGTAAGAATTATTTAAACAAGTTTACATCATATAAACCACTTTAATCCTGCTGAAACAGCTGAAAACTATCACATCCAGTAAGAACCTCTATTGAAACCAGGAGAAATAAATAAGAACTGTCTGACATCAGTAAGTACCATTCAAACTAGTCACAATCAGTAAGAAACAGTTGCAAACTGTTATGGCTAGATTAAACCAATAAGAATTAGTTCGAATTAGTAAAGTATGCTACTACCCATCTTGTGGGTCGAGAACCATTTTAAAGAATTTCATATCTGCCCAAACTACAGAATCCACTTGAAAGAATCTGAAACCAGCAATAAACACTGAAACTAGCCTTAGTAGGCCTTAGTAAGGATCAAGGTACACTTATTATTGGTAGCTAAAATCAGCCAAAAACAGTAGAAACCATTACAAACCAGTGGAAACCAATTGAAATTTTGTATGAACAAGATTAAACCATTTTTACCGACATCTATAATTTTGAAACCCTTAGGAACTTGGTAAAACCAGTTGTAACCAGTGATAAATACATTAATCTAGTAACAAACAACACCCATTCAACTTACAGATACTAAATGAAACCTGCTGAAACCAGTAAGATACAGGCAAAACCATTAGGAACCAATTTCAATCAGTGAAAATATTTTAGCACAGTGGAAACAATGTATTATGATATAGACTAGTTTAAATCATTACAACGTAGGTGGAAGCAATGAGAATCAACTAAAACAGCAGGGGGATAGGTAGATTCAAATAAAATAAGTAAGAACCAGTTGAAATCCACTGGAAACCACCTCAAATTAGTAATAGCCAATAAAGTCAGTTGAAACAGCAACAACTGACTCAAGTCATTTAAAGCAGCCTCCCCCATACCAATCCAAAGCCTTCAATATCATCTGCGGCGTACCCCAGGGCTCATCCCTCAGTCCAACGCTGTTCAACATCTACATGGCCCCCCTCGCACAAGTGGCCCGCCAGCACAACCTCAACATCATCTCCTACGCCGACGACACCCAACTCATCCTCTCCCTCACCAAGGACCCGCACACTGCCAAAACCAACCTCCATGAGGGACTAAAAGCTATCGCCAACTTGATGAGAGACAGCCGGCTAAAACTGAACTCGGACAAAACAGAGGTCCTCATCCTTGGGTGCACCCCCTCCGCCTGGGACAACTCATGGTGGCCGTCCACGCTGGGTCCCCCACCGACACCCACCGACAGCGCACGAAACCTCAGCTTCACCCTCGACTCCTCACTCTCCATGTCAAAGCAGGTCATCTCCTCCTCCTCCTGCTACAACACCCTCGGCATGCTTCGCAGAGTTTACAAATGGATCCCAACAGAAACAAGAAAAACAGTATCCTAGGCCCTCGTCAGCAGCAGACTCGACTACGGCAACGCCCTCTACACCGGTATCGTATCCAAACTCCTCCAACACCTCCAACGCATCCAAAACGCCTCCGCCCGACTCATCCTCAATATCCCTTGCTACTGCCACATCACCCCCCCACCTAAGAGACCGTCACTGGCTCCCCGTCAACAAGAGGATCACCTTCAAGGTCCTCACCCACGCACACAAGGCAGTCCACAACACCGGACCATCATACCTGAACAACAGACTCAGCTTCTACACCCCCACCCGGCATCTCCGCTCCGCTAACCTCGCCCTCGCCTCCATCCCCTGCATCTGACGCAGATCTACGACAGACCCAGGACCTTCTTTCCTTCAGAAAACTCCTCAAGACTTGGCTCTTCGAGCAGTTGCAGCACCCTCCCCCCAGCACCTTGAAACCCTCACGGGTATGTAGCGCACTTTACAAATTGATTGATTGATTGATTGATTGAAAGCATGTAATAACCATTAGAAATCAGTAAGAGTTTGTTTTAACCAAATGAAAACAGTAATGTCAGGAGAAACAAACTGGAATGAACAGGAACCAAATAAAACATGAGGAACCTGCCAAACCCAATGCAAGCCAGAACAGAATTATTGTGGAGTCAGAAAGCCCTACCTGCTAGAAGCTACAAGACCTGGATTACTTGGTGAGCATGTCCGTCAGCCATGCCCAGTGTAGTGTCCTGCTGGACACATTTTAGTGTTTGCTACACAGCCAGCATCAGTTGCTCCTAGAAAGCTGGCCTTTACACCCATCCCACACCCGTTCAACACAGGTGTCACCAGTCAGGTGGCCCTGCCAATAAAAGAGTCAGAGTGCATGTGCTCGTGGCCAGTTCTGGATAACATACATATGTGTCCCTGTAGTCCTTTAGTCATGCATGGGGACCCTGGAACCACAACACAACAATGGCAATGAAGTTCTGACCCCACGCACTGTGCCACCTTACTGCTCATTGCCATGAAGGAGGATGCAATATGGGCTCTGCTACTGTAGCCTGCTCAGGGAAGTAGCCATGTTGCCCACACATACAAAGGTGACACATTTCCTTGCCTGAGCAGGGAACAGAGAATGCCTGTCTCCATCAGCTTGCCACAGCTACTGCAGGTCACCTGTGGACAGACTGGGTGAATTGGCATGAAGAAGCACAAGCAGCACTATTAGCGATGCTCACCTCACAGTGTGATAGGCAAGGCTCTTCTGCACCAGAAGGAGTGGCGCTATGATGAGAAAAGGCCTATGGAGATCCCCACAACCATTTGCCAGCAGCACTGCTGTTCCCTATGATAAAGCTGTCATCTGCAAGAGCCCTGCTGCAGCGCTGAACCCTAGGTGGGCCCTGCTGCAATTGCTAAACGTTTTGATGCGATGCTGCTTGTGCCAACAAAGATGTGAGGCTCAGAGCAGTACTGCCATCTTGAGGGGCCTGAGGGTGAACAGAGTGCATTGCTGCTGTGAACATTTTCTGTGCCACTGTCATTACTTACCTGGTCCAGAGGAGGAGTCTTCTGGCGCCAAGCAGTGGACAGTGCTGAGCCTGTGACTTCAGCAGCATTGAGGCACGCCGCTGAGTGCACTGGGGGTAGCAGCCACTGAAGTTGTGCAAAAAGTGGCCATATTATTACGATCAGATACCACAGGGTGCTCCAGACCAGTGTGCCACAGCCAGCAGACTGGTGCTGGATGCATTGCCAGCAGTGAGGCTAAGCAACGCTGTAACCTCACCCGAGGCCGCAGCAGCACCGCATACCCCACGCCTCAGGGCAGCATGGCTTGCAGCATTGAGAAGTAGTGGGCTGGAAAGAGCAGCTGCAGTGCCACCTAGCGACCTGTCTGCAACATCACTCCCCAGCTTGTGCGATTGCCTGAAGTGAAAACAAAGACTATGAGTGAGTCCCGTTGAACTGTAAAAACTCACCTGTGCACTTGAATTTCACATTCCTCTGCACAAACAGAGCTGCACTCCACCTCCTATGCTGTAGAGGAGACTGAAGTACCCAAAAATGACACGAAGGATGTTGCACATCCCCTGGGGGTGAACGGCCACGACCGCATGCTTTAACGCAGGGGAAACTGACTGACCTTTCTCCCCCTGGAGGTTTTTGATGAGTATTGGCTGGAGTGGAGAGGCAACAAAAGGAGGAAAAACAGGTTGACCATGCTGCCCTGACCCAGGGAGGAGAACCAGAAGCAACAGAGCCTGCCCTTCCCTGACAGTTATACGGGCCAGGCTCACCAATCCACTCTGAGCACAGAGATCACAGGTGTCCCCAGGTGTCAATTTGCAACCATCGCCGTAGAGGATTTGTAATCCTTTACCACATCCCTGCCATCCACGGAGCCCGCAGTCAGGAAAAAATTAGTTACTCTGCTAAAACACGAAGGGGCACTGGCTCCCCAAGGCATACCCTGTCAAGAAGATGAAAGCCACCCAGGGATGGGGGAAGAAAACCACTGAACTACCTTTGTGCCTAACAACTGACCCAAGTACACCAGCCTGGCACCCGCCACCCTGACGTCCAGCCGAGACCACAGAGCTAGAAAGAGCAGCTTGCAGAGAGAGCATGCATAGAGGGAGCAAACAGAGAGGACCCTGAAAGAGACTGAGCAAGCTCCACAACAAGAGCCTAGTTACTCTGCCATCTACCTCACACACCTACAGCACCACCAGTGATCCTCCTGAAACAGGGACTGGAAGGAAAAGCCCAGCATGTCTTTTCTGGCTGCCAGCCCACCATTGCTAGAGCTGAGACACTGCCAAAAGGGCACACAGACAATGCACAATTACACAAAAGAGTCCGTATTGACTGGCCACCCCAGCACCGAATGGCCACTGTTGGCCCATCGATGAAAATGTCACATGGAGTGACCACACTGCCAAGCATGCATGGCCCTAAGCAGGACAAAGTGTCACAACAGAACAGTCTTGATGCACATGCACTGCACCCTCGAGCGGAGAAGATTCAGAAGGGAGGTTACCTGCCCAGGGAGTGAAGCACCAAGCATATCCCGGAGCAGGGGCCCCCTGTGTGGCCCAAACACAGGAAGGACATCATGTTCACCCTAACTGAAGTAGAACTGCCCCACAGTGGGCCATAGACTGTTCTGGGAGTGTTCTCCCCCACACTGCCTTAAGACGGAGTTGCCAGTGTCCCACTACAGGCAGTAGGAGAGGCACACACCCCTTAGTGGCAAGCTGTCACCACCGCAAATGATGGGAGACCCTCTCCTCTCTCAGAGATCCTGAGTTGCACCCTAAATACCTTGTCGAGGATAAGAAAGATATGGAAGAAGCTGCAGACCGGTTCCACAAAAGCAAACCTACCTTCACTGCCATCCCCAAAGTGGCTGACACCCCTGTGAAAAGACATTCAGTCCTACGTACAGGACTAGACCTGTGAGTGGTCCATACCTCCACTGCCATCCACAAAATGTCTGACGCACCTGTAAAAAAGGCATCCAGGCTTACAGACAGGAAAGGACCTGCGAGTGGTGAGTGACAGGAGACGATGCACAGTCCTACGGACAGAACGGGTTGGAAGGAGGTCCAAGTTAGGAGAACTGATGACTTGTGGGCTGACACTAGTTTGCACAGACTGAAGAGCAGAACAAGTGTGATGCATGCCAGGATGCCACACTGCAAGCAAGAGTTATAGAAGAAAGTGTGGTCTGACCTGTCACATTGAAAGTCCTGACGACCACAGATGTGCAAGAGTGAAAGATCACAGAATGAGGAGACAGAAGACTTGTGCCACTACTGGAGAGTGCCCTTACAGACACAAGCCAGCCACTGAGGTGGAGTGATGTCCCTGGTGACAGCTCAGCAGGAGAACCAAATCACATTTCTTACCCATCCTTCCCAGTGGGAACATCCGTTCCCAGGCAATGGCTGCTTGGTGAGAAATGGCATCCCTGCTAATGACTGCACATGCTGGAGGGTGAACTACAGCACAAGTAAATACACCAAGCTACATGGATGCAAAGTCCCTTCAGTCATACTCACTCCAGCAAGTCATCAACACCTGTCGTACAGGTCGTCTAACGGCAACCAAACCATTATTGTCATGTGCATCACCTGGCACAATGAAGGAGGATCTCATTACCAGGTTGGAGCCTCACCCCAGTGAAACATTAAGAGACTAACGAGGCATTCCTGGTAACAGAGGAGTACAATTGTTCAGAGACTATCTGATAACCCGTCCGCGAAAGGGTCCTGTTGTGACACATACCAACCATGTATCATCCACCCTTGCAGTTGCATGAATTACTTGGCCGTGGTTTCTGTCAGTGATCCTGCAGAAGTCCCCAGGTGACCCATATGAACTCTTTCACAGTCCACGCAGTCCCATGGCAACCCATCAAAAGGGCCTCAAGGGAAACCCTGCATGAGAGAGGACGGGAAGCTACTCCTCCAACAAGGTGCCAAGAAGCACCGGGGATTCAGAGAAATGCATCCAAACATAGCCATTGTCTACCCTTTTTTTGTGAGATTGGCCTTCATGGAGGCAGGATGCCTTACAAGAAGCAACTGCAGCGGACTTCACCAACGCTCCTGATGCACCAAGTTTGAACTGTTTGACACCAACTGCATCATCGCAAGAGCACACAGGACTGACCAACAGTGCGTGAGTGGACAATCGACCAGCTGTCAAATAATCCGAACTCTACACAGTGTTTCCACCCAGTAGTAGCTGGTTAAACCATGGATGCATGCAGAGATGCCCGGGTGCTCCCAGCTGCACATGTCCATTGCTGTCCTGCAGGCTGCCTCTTGAGGCTGAGAGACTAGGTTGGTGTCTAGTGTGTTTTGTTTTATTCTCACATAATTGACTTGTTATTATTTGTATTAAAGTTTGGGAGGAATGTAGTGTACTGCTGGACACATTCTAGTGTTTGCTACACAGCTACACTCAGCCACTCCTGGAGGGCTTGCCTTTACACTCACGCCATACCCATCCAACACAGTCATCACTGGCCTGGTGACCCAGCCAACAAAAATGCCTGAGTGCACGTTTTCATGGCCAGTTCTGGATAGCATACATACGTGGCCTTGTGGTCCTTTAGTCATGCATGAGGGCCCTAGGCCTTTGACATGACACCTGGCAGGCACAACGGATAGACTGCACTTAGTGCCTGTTGCATTTAAAAATAATGAAATACTAAAAACAATGAAAAATACGTCCAGCAAGTTTGCATAAAAATATGAACAATATTCGTAAAAAGGTATCATTAAAAATCAATAATAAAACAATCATAATCAAAATTCTCCTCCCAAATTTAAACTAACGGTAGGAAGTTGTACCTCAAAACTAACGAAACAAGCAAAAGATAAGGGAAGCAAGAAAAAGGTTTTTGTGTGTGTTCCGCAGTTAGAAACTTCTTGCTACTAGCCCTTCCTCCAAAAGGCTGTCAGCATCAAGAGAGTCTTTTGAATGCTGGTCTTAACTTTGTGTCTGCTATGTAACGTTCATTCAGAGATTCAGACTAAATTGAAGGGAAATATTGCAATCGGTTTTGAATGTTGTTTTATAGTCAAAGCAACTACAATGCAGTACAAAGTGTGGTTACGCTTTTGCTAATGCCACACCTGCTATATTGCATGTTTACCCAAATGTTGTGCACTGTGTTACCACCTACCTTTAACAGAGTGATATAAAATCAATGGGAAAGGCAGAAGTACGTTATAAAATGATTACTGGAAATTTCTGTTATTTCCTTACTCATCTAAATGAGATTGTGCAAGGAAGAAAATGTCTAATATACAGCCTGGGAAACCGTTTAGAAACAAGTGCATGGAATTTGACGTTGAAGTTACATTTTTTTTTAGCTATGTGCATGTTATGAAAAACTAAATGTTTGCAGTTAACCGTGATACGCCTTTCTATCACAAGTGCCTGCTCTGCCTGTGGAGTGTATTTGAGAAGAATAAGCCCACTTTTCGAAAACCATGATTGCCACTCACTGTAAATTGCTCCCTAAAGCCTAACTCTAGCTCAGACTACAGTAAATGCATCCATTCCTACAAAATCGCACAGGTGTTAGATTTGTATTAAAGATCTGCAGGGGGTCCCCCACCATTTACAGCTCAGCTACGATTCGTTATCTTCCCTGGGCAAAAGCACAGTGATGGAAAGGATCAAGATGTCATTAGCCTTCCACATCCTTCAACTAGCTTTCCGATTATGGTGTGGAAACCTTTATTGAACATAATGTACACATCTCCTTTAGCTTCGAACAAGTAACTTCTCATAGGTTAATCAGAATGTCATGGACATATTTGAATCCTGAGAGATTGGTGAGTCAAGATATTTTTTTTCTTTTCTTGCGTTTTTATTTGATTAGCCTTCAGGCAATTTAGTGCTCACCTACTTAGCCGTTACTACATTCGTAAAGGTATATCAAGAGCAAGTTGGTAAGCTACTTCTGCTAAATTCAGCAAAGCCAGAGGCACAGAAACATGGAGGGGCAAAACAAATTAAGCAGGTCTTAACCTAATGTTCTTTACTGTGTTCTGCTGTCAATTCATATCACAATAACATCTAAGAACTGTATGGACTCAATTTAAATAGACGTTTCTGCGAGGAGGTGTGACTTGCTCCTGGCTTTAACTGCTGCAGCACCAAGGAATCCTGGCTATTACTTCAAACTGAGTAATGGATTTTGCGCTAGAGGACAATGGATCGACGTGACATAGGTTTGAGGGGATGTCAATAATGGACAATATAGTTATGAACAATAACCAAAATATTCCGAGATCTAAACATAAAACAATAACCACACCAGCTTATTAAGAAGATTTGTGAATTTATTTCCCTATAATAACAATGCTAATTTCACGAAAATAACTCTCAAACATAAATGATAAGCATATAGAAACAATAATGGTTGATTAGATCGTCTTCTATATCTGAGTTTAATCAAAGCAATCAAACAAATAATCTCAAGTATCATAACACTGATTAATAACACTAAGATTGGCAACAAAGGAAAAGCCTACATCAGTGCAAGCGATCAAAGAATGTTAATATAAATCATGAGCATGCGAAGATAAATTCCCTCAATAACCACAAATTTGCATTAACATGTTGGACTTCATGTAAAAAGAATTTAGAAACACAAATTTAGAAAAATCACACTAGCTCGGGTTATTAAAAAAATGCTTTATTATTGTGCAGCAATAAAATAATAAGTTGCAGCTGGCAAAAGAGACACATATATCAATGCAATTTCATACATTACCCATAGGACAACAACATGCAGTCAACTTCAGCAAGGAGACACTATCAGGTAAGTCTTCAGTGAATCAGGCCCATCGACCGCTAAACCCACATCGCTAATATGACTCAAACCACAATTTAGAAGAGTAAGAACAAGAAATGACCCCAGAAAATTCTACTCAGATCGTTATATTAAATTTCGAAAAGTATATGATTGGTCAGAACATGGGGTGGTTTACGATTCATCCAATAGTCATTTTATTAGATAACCTACAATACAGTGAGATCAACATTAACCAAGGCATAATCATAACAGTAACTTTTCCTCTCTGTCTTGTCTGTGACTCCATTGTTCCATCTCGTCTAAACTTCTTTTCTAAGGAAGAAACGCCTCAACTTGCAACATCTACTTCCATCCTCGAGGAAGAAAACACGTATTAGTGACAATTTCAAACAATAGTACATTCAACCTCGTGTAATGACTTAATAAATCTGACCTTGTAAGGCACAATGCAGGAGCCCACTAGGGGTGGCTATTTACATATTTATAAGGTACCAATCATACTTTTTCTGTAAGCATTGAGCAACGGAAAATAACTACGATTTTAACTGACTTTTGCTTAGACAGAGAACAAAAAATGAGTTATGGCGACCATTTACAAAAGTCACCCGTTTTCACATGTTCATTCACCAATGATTAGTGCATTAGAAATCATTAGGAAAACATTAGAAAATTCTCAATCCTGCACTGCATGGATTCAGTTTAAACAGATGTTTCTGCAAATAGGCGTAACTTGCTCCTGACTTAGGTTTGACTTTCTACCAAATTCCCCCTGGGCGCATTACATCTACTGATGACAAAAATGCTGGGAGTTATTCCAGGTGCACGACAATTCGATAGAGCAAGGATACTAAAGAAGACAATTGGTGAAGTTGTAAGACCAGTGGAAGTTACTGATTAGTTTGACCTGAAAGAGTGAAATGATTATGAGCTACAGGGGCTCTGTTTGGGATACCTTGATGACAAACCTGGTGATGGCCCCACACTTGATGGTCCACTTAGCCTTTCGTCACGACATGTCCACATTCCCAGACTTAACACATCATGGCAAGCCTTGGCTGGCTATGGCCCTAGGAGTGGTAAAGGTGGAATCTTGCACCTTTGGAAATCAACAACCCTGCCGTCCCATAGTACGTGGTTCGCTGACATGCATGGAATGGCTGCTTATGAGCGATCTGTTTATAAACATAGCAGGTAATGAGGGCACGTGTCAACGGTTACTTTATTGTTGACTAATGTTCACATGTAAGTGCAGTATTTCAATATGCTAAGATATGTGTATGTCGTAAAACATATGCAACTTGAGTATCTTGGATTGAAATCATTGAAAACAAAGACTTCACCTAGATATCAAGTTCTGAATTCAACATTTGGTCCACTACGCACCTGAAGTGCTAACCATGTAGACGATACAAGCCAAAACTCCTGGCTGTATCTTGCAAACTTGAATTGATGCTGCTATTTGGGGGGGTTGAGAGTTTTTAATGTGAGCACTTTGAATTTTAAGTTTTACATTTGTTTTTAATAGAATGTATCTTTTATTTAGAAGCTTAGCCCTCAACTTGGACAAGTTGAGGCAGCATCTTTGTACAATCATGCTGTAGGGTTTCTACAGGGTCGGTCTTGATGAGAGCCTACTATGAAAAGATGACCGCTGTGCAGATGTGCTAACCATTCAGGTGATATAAGTCAAAATTCCTGGCAGTAACTTGCAAACTTGAATCTGATGCTGCTATTTGGGGAGGGGGTGTGGCTCAGCGTTTTTCATGTGAGCTGTGTTTAACGTGAATTGTGAATTTGAAGTTTTACATTTGTTTTTAATTCAAGTTGTCTTTTGTTGAGTAGCTTAGCTGTCAACTTGGACACATTTTATAAGATTGGTCTCTAGTGTTTCTGTGGGCTCGGTATTTATGAGATCCTCATACAAAAAGATGGTTGCAATGCACACTGGCTGCTGGTGCACCAAAAGCACAACAAAGACAAGCTCTTCTGTGCCCGTCTGCTTCCCACCCATGGCCAGCGCCAGCCATTATGCTGGTTTGAATATGGAATACAGCTCACTGATAGTTTACACAGCAGCGGAGCTGTAAGATCTGTAGAACACTAATGTGAGTGACTGTAATTTAGTATTAGAACTGTTTGGGTCTGGTGACTTTAGTAAGTTGCAAGCTCCTGCTGCATCTTCAAAATATTGGATTAAGGGGGCAGGAGGATAATTTGCGGGGACAGGCCAGATGAAATATTGCTCTAATTAATATTTGCTCTCATCATAAGCATGCAGTAGATATTTACAACCTTTTAGATGATTCCCAGGTAGACAATCTTTTTTATGATTGAAACATGGATGATGGAAGACTCTTGTCCTGATCTACAACGAGCGATACCAGAAATGTATGCATTCATTCACTTGGGCAGGATGGGTACAAGTGGTGGGGGATTAGCCATAGCATTTAAGAAAAACCTCAAATGCTTCATATTCCACTTGGAAGATTTGAAAGATGCAGAAGCTTTGCACTTCCGCATAGCCCCCTCTGCACAAATCTCATTTTCTCATTTTCAAGGGTACTATTATATTTCCCCGGGGTTATAGAGGAGAATTTATTAACTTCCTAGACCAGGCCTTATCATCAAAGATTGTTAATTATGACAACTTCATGTTTTTAGGAAATTTAAATCTTCATGTGGACAATGCCAAAGATTTCTTGGCCAAGCACTTTGTAGAAACATTAGTGGCTCTCACTGATATCCACGGTACCCACTCACAAGGTAGGACATACCATTGATTTAGTATTTTTAAATATTCCCATCTAGTTGGAAACCTCTAAGAAAGTAGTTTGGTCTGACCAATATCCTTCTTTTGGCCCTTTTTAGTAAAAAAAAGAGAGCTATACTTAGCAGCTCAGTCCGGGCTTGGAAAAGAAGTGGTTATTTTGGACTTATAGGAAGCCACAACTTCTGTTAGTCCTGTACTAACTGTAGATGTTATTAAAGATGACATTTTTGTGGGCAAGTGGCTTTCAGCATTTTCCCCTGAAAAAAGTCTTACGAAAAGAGATACAACCCTTCAATCTGCTGGTTTTCCCTCGAACTTGCCTTGGAAAGAAAATTTTACAAAAGACTAGCAAGAACCTGGAGACTGTATTATTAGGAGGATGATAAATCATCTTTTAAGCAGGCTCTGAACATATATCATAAAAATCTAAAACTTGGTTGTAGCAACTTTTATTCTAAAATGATAAATAAAGAAAAAAATTGTCCTAGAGATATTTTCAAAATTGTCTCACACTTTACTGTTCCTAATGTATATGCCCCGCCTTGTGAAGTTAATAGGAACTGATATTTTAAGCTTAGTGACTTTTTTAAAGATAAAATCGTGAGTATTCATTCAAACTTACTGACATTAAAATTGGCTGATGCACTGGTACCAGCCCCATATTCCGGTGTTGTCACCTTTGGACTGCAAGCTTCTACAACTTCTAATCCTTCTGAAGAAGAGTTGAGAGACTGCTTCTAAAAGTGTGAATCTGGCTCTCCACTAGATCCGTATCCTCCTCACATTTTTAGGCAGGTAGTAGATTCTATGTGCTCAGTCTGTCTGAAGTTGTTCACTGCCTATCTGCAGTTGGGGATAGGGCCTAAACCTCGGAAAGGGGCAAATGTCACTCCCCTTTAAAAAAAAACTAATGCTGACACAGAGATTCTCTCAAATTTAAGACCAATTTCTCTCTTACCACCTGCCTCAAAAAGCCTTGTAAAAATTGTTAACACACAACTTTCAGAGTTTTTAGAGAGTTTTAATCTACATAATTTGCAATCTGTTTTCAGAGTGCACCACAATACGGAAACGGTCCAGGTGGAAATTACAGAATCTATCAGGTGGAATTTTGATCTTGGTCACAGTGTCCCCATGATTCTGTTAGGTCTTTCTGCGGCTTTTGATACTGTCTCACATGATATCTTGCTCCATCGTCTTGCAACAATTGGGGTGAATCGATCAGCTCCGAGGTGGTTCAGCTCTTTTTTGAACCTCAGAGTACAGGCAGTTTGGATGAAGTCCCATTACTGAGATGTAAAGACATGAATATGTGTGGTGGCACAGAGATAATCATTGAGTCCCACTCTCTTTAACAGTTATATGTCTCCTCTTGCTGTTTTAGTGGAATCCTACAGCATCGAAATTGTTTCATATGTGGACGACACTCAGGTATTCCTCTCCCGTGAGGACGATTCTGCCTCACCTAATAAGACCTTTTCATTATTCATAAAGGGAGTTATAAAGTGGCTGAAAAACAACCTTCAATGTAATCTAGACAAAGATAGAAATTCTGCTATTTGGCTCCAACCCACTACCAGGGTGGATGGGTTGCTGGCCAAGAGACTGTTCATTCCCCACACTTACAAAAGTGGCAAGGAATCTTGGAGGTGTTATTTGATGGTCATCTCTCTTAAATCCCAGATTTCTCATTGGGTGAAATCGTGATTCTGGATTCTAAAAGTGCTCAAATAAATTCTTAGACATTCTCCCATGGGAAGCTCAGAAAATAGTGGTCCAAGCATTGATTTTTTCCAGGTTGGACTACTCCACTGCTCCTTACTTAGATCTACCATGATATCTGATGCATTGGCTCCAAGTGGTAAGGAACACAGCAGTCAGCCTTCTGTTTAAACTCACAAGGTGGGCCTCCTTGCTTCTACTGAAAACACCTGCACTGGATGCCGATGAGTAAAATAATCACATACAAATCCCTAACAATTGCTTACTGAGCTTCCCATGCAGTCGGGCCTTAATAGCTCAATGCCAGGATCTGAGAACACTGCCCTCCAAGGGCATTGTGCTTGGGAAAGCATGTTTGCCAGTTGTTTCACACTTCAACAACAGAGATGGGGCAGCTCCTCCTTCTCTGTTCAAGTCGCTTTGATCTGGAATCAGCTCCCATTACAACTCAGAAATATGCGTGATGAGACTTCCTTCCGGAAGATGCTAAAAATCTATTTACTTTGCCTATGACATGATGCACTAGATCCGTATTTGCCTCAGGGCCGGAACACCCTTGAGTAGCTGTGTGCTCTACAAATTCAGTCATTCATTCATTCATTCAATATTACCTGAGTTAAACATTCAAGCAACCGGTAGACCTTTAATACTCTTTTACCATTGAAAGTGCGTTCTTTATACCTTGCTTTTTTCTTGGCTGCATAGGTATACCTTCGACCCACACTCAGCCAGGTTTCTGTGATACCAGATCTTTGACCACAATTGAACAAGCCAATTGAAATCCCCTTTTTAGCTTATTGTACTTGAAGTCTCTCTGAGGTTGGGAACAGCAGGAGAAAGTAAGACAGGATGCAAAATGGTCCTTTTATGTAGCATGTGGCCTTCAGTATTGAAAGGCAAACTTTAACACATTTCCACTGATAGCAAGTGACCAAACTCAAAGGAGTGCATATCTAGGTTGTTCAATAAAACAAGTATGCCATTGTCTTATTCCATTCTATTATGTGCAGGTTAGGTATTATAAAAAGGCCAAGGCAAAGAAGTTGGGTAATGAGGTTGGGGTCATCCAGAATTGGTAATGACCAATGTTTCTTATTTAATTTCTGAGTCTTGTAATAGGTATAGAAGGGCAAGCATATGACAAAAATATGAGGAGGATGATAATGGTTGATAAAGTTATAATGTTGAAAGAAGAGGAGCCATTCAAAAGGTCACACACTGACACAAGCAGAATTAACCAGCAGTACTCCAGCTGCCGGGTGTAATTCACACCAAATGGTAATATGGAGAGAGCCAGTCCCATTGTTGACTGCAAAACAATTTAAAACTAAGAGGAACTGACAAAGATTCTTATTCACCAGGAGTCCAAAAATATGGTCACACACAGCATCAAGCTTATCTAAACACAAGCTCACATCCCAGAAATGTTCAATCTGGTTTACATCTAACTTAGTACAGGAAAGTATCCACTCAAATCACAAGAATCAGCTGATCCCTTACACATTCTTGCCATCCTTGAGTTCTTAGCAACATTTGGAATAATGGACTGTTCTCTTCTACTAGACAGACTGTGCAAACTAAAAGGTTAGGCTGCTACTGTTAAGTGAAATACCGTACATGGACATACTAAAGCAGCATCCAGCACATAAAAGGACTCCTAGAAATGACATGAATGGACTTTATTATGATTTGTCTGGGGAGATCAATACGTATCCACATCTGTCGATACTTCTACTGATTCTTTTTATTTCTCTACATGGATTTACATTCAACAGATCTTTTTATCTACCTTCAACCGTTAACACAGTACATTATTTTTGGTCAGTTTCTTTTGATTTGTTACCATTTTCCATTGGGAGAATTATACACTCTTTATCCTATAGTTAACATTAAAAAAATTACAAGGCGTGCTATTTTTGATTATTAAGCCTAGCATACTGAAACGTACCAAGTAATACAATTAAGATGTTGGTATCCTTGATTTTCATACGGTTAAATTATGTGAATCATTGCTTGTAGAGGTTCCTACATGATTCATATAGTACCAGCCCCCAAGGAATGACAAGGGAGCCCACTGCTATTTTAAAGACTTCAGAGCTGAGCTGTCGTTTTTTCACAATTTTCACCAAGTAACATATTAAGGTAATAATACTAAGTAATTATGATTCACTGAGGGCTCTCTGAATCACTCGCAAATGTTTATTGTAGTCTCTGGAAGGTGGAGGTTCCAGCTCAATTCACCTAAAGATGTAGCTGTCACGTAGACCACACAGCTTGTCACTGCCACCTGATCATTACTATGTTCAAGTCTGTTTTTCTTCCCATCACTCGCCTCAT
Organism: Pleurodeles waltl; assembly: GCF_031143425.1. Classification (NCBI taxonomy): domain Eukaryota; kingdom Metazoa; phylum Chordata; class Amphibia; order Caudata; family Salamandridae; genus Pleurodeles; species Pleurodeles waltl. Next base: position 628,357,559 of record NC_090444.1, on the reverse strand, counting down.
CTCTGACTCTGTCTCCAGATATGCTCCTGAGACTTGAACCCAGGAGTTGGGGGATGCCATGCACATGATTCTCAACCTTCCTCACCTTCTACCAGCAACATGGGTGATTTACTCAACTGGGTTGAGAGGAGGGGAGGTCTGGCTGCTGTGGGCAGACTATGGCCCTCATTCAGACCTTGGTGGGCGGCGGAGGCCGCCCGCCAAAGTCCCGCCGTCAGGTTACCGTTCCGCGGTCGAAAGACCGCGGCGGTAATTCTGACTTTCCCGCTGGGCTGGCGGGCGGCCGCCTTCAGGCCGCCCGCCAGCCCAGCGGGAAAGAGGCTTCCACGATGAAGCCAGCTCGGAATCGAGCCGGCGGAGTGGAAGCTGTGCGACGGGTGCAGTTGCACCCATCGCGTATTTCACTGTCTGCGCAGCAGACAGTGAAATACATTTAGGGGCCCTCTTACGGGGGCCCCTGCAGTGCCCATGCCAGTGGCATGGGCACTGCAGGGGCCCCCAGGGGCCCCGCGACCCCCCCTACCGCCCTCCGGTTCCCGGCGGGCGGACCGCCGGGAACTGGAGGGCGGTAGGGGGGGTCGGAATCCCCTCGGCGGCGCAGCTAGCTGCGCCGCCTTGGAGGATTCCAATGGGCGGCGGTACACTGGCGGGAGCCCGCCAGTGTTGCCGGTCCGACCGCGGCTTTACCGCCGCGGTCAGAATGCCCATTGGAGCACCGCCGGCCTGTCGGCGGTGCTCCCGCGGTCCTCCAACCCGGCGGTCATGGACCGCCAGGGTTGGAATGACCACCTATATCTCTGGGTGTCCACACCATCACCCTAGTGGCTTAACACAAAATGATGGCACTCCCCTGCAAATAGTGATGAGGGGCCTGCCTCTCCTAGATCACACAGATATTCTTTAGTTTGGGTACATTGGGGTGCCGCCTAAGGGTTGGGGCCCCTCTATACTGCGGGATGCCTGGTCGGCATAGCAGAGTGACTTTACCAAGCATTTACCTATTTCTTAGCTCATACCGTGGCACGTATTCTGCAAGGCATGCAATGGCATGGCTTTGGGAGATGAGGGTGCCCTTTTCAAAACAAGGAACCCTGGCCCCCTTCCTCATTGCGGGGCTGTGGGGGCCTCCATTATACCCTTACAACGCCCATGCTGTCCAATAACTATTCACCCCCTTCTGCCATTGACGGGAAGATGAAACAAAAAGATGGGAGTAAAAAGTCGTACAGAGGAGGACGTTTCCCTTCCCACGGATCTCAGCGGAAGGCTCAGACCGAACGATTCTCCAGATTTGGTATCTAGCACAAAAGTCATAATTTAGTCCTGCATGCAGGTTGACTTTAGGTATAGTAGAGGAAACCAACGCTGGATATCTGTGGGCTTCGTGCCTACGATTTATGAATTGTCTCTTCTACATATGGTGGCAAACGGTATTTGGATATTGTCCGTGTAAAATGAAATAACCAGAGACGATATTTGGGAAACTGCTGCTATATAGTAAAACAATTTTAAACTTGAAACTGGGGCCTAATTAAGTGTTTTTTTTATGCAACCCTTGTAATTGTTTTTATGTACACTTCTTGAAGGCAATCGGAACTAGTGCTCTGTAAACCTATTTAATTTGCGCTATATACCATTTAAAATAAAAGAATACATAAATAAATCTATTCATAAGTACAGTAAATTTAAGTGACAATATGTAGCTATTCTTTCAAGAAAGATGATGAAATAAAAAACATATATACAGCCGCCAATTTCTGAATATCATTCACATGATAACCAGCTGCAAAGTGCTCTTAGATTTTTTGGATCAAATGCCTTTATTGCAAGGTAGCAAATTTAGGTAGACATGTTAGGGCAGACAATAGATCAAGATTTCCCCTTCAGCTGCGAGATATTTTTTCCATGGAATGTCTAAGTGTTTACTTTACAGATGGAAAGCTTTTAAAAACGAGTGCCTCTATAGGGTAACTGTAGGGCTTCATTGAGGTTGAATGGTATACTATTGGAACCATTCTGGATGCAAGACAAGGCTGTCCACTTTCGCCAATGCTATTCCTGCAATCCATGGTACCTCTACTGGCCTCAATTCGAGATTCATTTCTGACTCATCAAGGGCATTCAGTTTAATGATGAAGTATACAAAAGAGTAGGGTATGCTGACAGTATTCTGGACTTCAAAGTCGAAACTTAAATTTTCAACTATCTTGAAACATTATTAAGGAATAGTTTTACATTCTTGTTTTCTTCCCTTGGGTAAATCGTACAACTGCTCCACTTATTTAATTTCCTTGCTTCTCATTCTTTATGTTTTCACCTCTTTGTTTTTCTTTTTACTCCCATTTGTAATCTGTCTCTCCTCTGTTATCTTTTATTTTCTATTCAAACACCCTACCAGCCACAAAATAATTTTCGTGATCCTTTATCCCTAGCCAACGTTTGCACTACCTCTCTTCTTCCATCCCACACTCTGAACTTTATAGGCATGGGTTCAATAATTAGTTGTGTTGTTTCCTTGATGCTATCTCTGGGGTTTCTTTACATCAACTCTAAAGAAACAGTCCTTTATGTAACTAAAACGTTTACCTTTTCTTCCTACTGTAATTAATTTATTTCTGGGTTTCTTTGTTCTTACGCATTGCTCCTTCTCTAACCCCTTTCCAAGACAGCCATCTGATATCTTCCCTCTTCCATTTGTAGCCATGGAATGTTCTGACCTTTATTCTTTTCCATATCTACGCACCTCTGCCATCTCAGTCACCTCCTTATTTTGTCTGTCGTTTTGTCCATTTTACGAGACAACCCTCAAATATTTGCTCTGGTCTCTTTATACCATTCTACACTCAATGATACGATGTCTAATCATCTCCCAATTGCATACGAATGAATGCCCACTCATTCCCTCCATTCTAAACCTTCCAAAACTGAAATGTTGTAATTTCTTGCTTCCTCTCTGCATTCTACTATATTTCCATAGTGATGTGTCCATTTCAATTCTCCAGGCCGCTCACCCACTTTTTACCTCATTTTAAAATCTGTATATTTCATTTAATTTATACCATTCCTTTTCTAATGGCTTCTATGTCACGTGCACTTTCAGATATAATCTTTATAACAAATTCACAAATTTCTCACTTTCCAAATGTTAACAATATTAAGATCCTTAGCTTTACTCATGTTCTATTGTTGTTTTTCCACCTACTTCCACTGTAGTCTATTTTAATTTGTCTTATTTTCTCTCTTTTCCTTACTGCTAATAACTTTCTTTCACTTGCTTATTTCTGATGGGTCTTCTTTAAGTCATGGTTTTTCTCTCCCTCATCACCTTTTGCACCCTTGCACATAAATAATGTTGTGCATCCCATGTCTGCTTCATCACCTCCACATCCTGCATACATTAAATCCTGTTTCTGCATCTTTTCTCTCTAAGCCTCTAAAATTAGCACTTCAATCCCATCAATGTTTGCTTTACTCCTTACATGTATCTCTCATATCACACTTCTTATCCTTCTTCTCTTATTCTTAACTTCGTAATGGTGGCATTCATGATAGTACACAATTTTAAGGGAAATGTTTGTAATCAAAGAAAAATGCCTTTGCATTTTGAATGCCCTCCACTAGTCAATTAAGGCTTTTATCTGTTTTTCAACTAAGCAAACTACAGTGAAAATACTTCAAGCGTTCCAGCTACAAAAGCCTCACATTTTCCAAAGAAACAGAACGCAAATCTGAAGAGTTCTCAAAAGGACACAATGATTTCCTCAGCCGGATGCATATTAGTTAGAAGTCTTGGTGCTTTATCGTGCTAATCAGAAGTCAATCCTCAAACCCAATGCCTGCTCAGGATATTCTCCAGTGCCTTCTCAGAGATACTGAACAGACTCACAGAGCAGCTGATGTGCGTATGTGTGAGAGGATGCTTCTGACCATCTGGTCTGCCCTGATTTCTTTCACGTTTTGACCACCTGGTTTTTTACCTTTTACTGTGAGGGAGCCTCCTAGTCAGGGACTCCCCCACAGTAAGCTCATGGTAATATGGACTGTGCGTGTGACCCCCTGTGCCACCTTGCTCAAGAAAGGCTGCTGTGGTGCGACAAGAGTAGGAGGCCCCAGGTGGGCTACACGGGATCATGTGTGCACATGCGTGTGCACCCATGTAAGGGCTGTGTGGTGAGGGATCCTGGCATGCGCATCCTAGGAACTGCACTTAGGGAGCCTGGTGCAGAAGGAACTATACAGAGTGGGTGGTGACCTGGAGTGGGCCTCATGAGATGGGTGTACCCAGAGGAGAGATAGTCAGTGTGCTTAATGTATTTTTACCGTAAGGACACGCCAGTACACGTCAACATCAGTGTGCTTACTGTCTTTCACTGTAGGGACACTCCATTCAATGTCAATAGGAAAGAGTGGCCTAGGGCATAACTCAGGTCCCCTAGGTCCCACAGAGACCAGAGTCACACCAATGTACAATGTCGGCTCTAGACATCGCCATTGATATTCCAGACAGCTACGAGATCATCCGCAAAGACCCCACAAACCGCCCTGGAGGAGGCATTGCCATCGTCCACAGAGTCCCTACGCCTATCCACCAGCACCGAAGACTCCACAACCAACATGGAACTCCTCCACTTCCAGACTGGAACCAACCTTAACATCGCTCTGCGGGGCACCCTCATCTACATGCTGCCGGACCCCACCCCCCATTCTGCGACACCATTGTTGACCTAGCCACCACCCACGCTCTTACATCCAAGGACTACATCCTATCTGGGGGACCTTAACTTCCACCTGGGAAACAACAACAACTCCACCACCCTGATCGAAAACCTCACCAACCTTGGACTCAAGCAACTCATCACCACACCCACTCACTTGGCCGGTCACACACTGGACCCCATTTTCTCTGCCAGCAACCACATCTCCGTCAGCCACACCGCCGAACTCCAGGGACCGACCACCGCTGCATTCACTTCACCTTCAACAAACCGGTCGCCACCACGCTCTCCAACTTCCCCGCAGAAATGAACAAGGTAACTGAAGCCCAGCTCACTGCCAGCCTCAACGCAACACCCCCCAAGCCGACGACGACGTCAACACTGCCACACACAACTTCCATGAATGGATCACCGACTGCGCCAACACCCTTGCCCCCCTCAAGACACCCCACTACAGAAGCACAGCCAAGAAAGCAAACTGGTTCATCCCCACACTCAAACAATCAAAGCAGGTCTACAGATGTCTAGAGAGGAAATGGTGCGCCGACAAGACCCCCGCAAATCACAAAACCAGCTCATCAAGACCACCAAAAGACTCGCCCTGCATCAATAAAAACGTTCACAACAGCATGGAACCTTTCACCATCATCAAAGAGTTCACCAACCCCCAACTCCAACTCTACTGACATCCCCCCCATTGAAAGAACTCTGCGAAAACCTCACCAACTACTTCCATTGCAAGATTGCAGACATTTACGACAGCTTCACCACCCAGGGCCCCCCCACGACTCTCACCACTAGCCCGTCGACCGAAGCATCACCACACCCCCTCTGATGAAACAAAATCACCGACACAGAGGCCCACAACATCATGGCCATCAAACATTCAGGAGCACCCACCGACCCCTGCCCTCACCACATCTTCAGCAAATTAGGCAACATCATCGCACCCAAACTCCGGCATAGCATCGACCGCTCCTTTGAAACTGCCACCTTCCAGAGAGTTGGAAACACGCCGAGATCAAACCTCTACTGAAAAAAAACCACAGTCGATCCGATAGACCTCAAGAACTACTGGCCCATCTCCCTACTCCCCTTTCTGGTGAAAGTCATTGAGAAGGCAGTCAACAAACATCTCACTGCCTTCCTGGAAGCCAACAACATCCTGGACCCTTCTCAGTCAGGATTCAGAAGCAACCATAGCACTTAGACCGCCCTCCTTGCCGCCACAGACGACATCCGCACCCTCCTCGACCGAGGCAAGACCATCGCCCTCATTCTCCTGGACTTTTCTGCCGCCTTCGACACAGTCTCACATGATACACTACGCACCCACCTCCACGACGCCGGCATCCGAGACTCAGCACTGCCGTGGGTCTCCTCATTCCTCACCGGCAGAAGACTGAAGGTCTGACTCCCCCCCCCTTACTCCCCCAAGGATCCTCGCTGAGTCTCACCCTCTTCAACCTCTACATGACCCCACTAGCCGCCATCATCTGAAGCCGCGTACTCAACATTGTCTCCTACGCCGACGACACCAAACTGATAGTCTCCCTCAACAACAACCCGACCACAGCCAAAAATAATTTCCATGAAGCAATGAAAGCAGTCACGGCCTGGATGAAAGATAGTTGCCTCAAACTGAACTCAGACAAAACAGAAGTCCGCCCTCGGAAACGCCCCCACCCCCACCCCCACAGACCACGCCCACAACCTCAACGTCATCTTAGACTCATTGCTCTCATTGGACCGACAGGTGAGCGCAGGCTCATCGGGTTGCTTCCACACCCTGTGCATGCTTTGAAAAATCTACAAGTGGCTCCCCGCCAAAGCCAGAAGGACAGTCACCCAGGCCCTTGTCAGCAGCCGCCTCGACTACGGCATTGTACTCTACCTCAGAACCACCACCAATACCCAGAAAAGACTACCACGCATCAGAATGCCTCCACTCGTCTCATCAAGAACGCCCCATGACACAGCCATATCTCCACCCTTATAAGAGACCTACACTGGCTGCCTATCGACAAGAGAATCACCTTCAAGCTCCTGACCCGCACCTACAAGGCCCTACACAATGCCAGATCAGCCTACCTCAAACACAGACTCTCCTACACTCCCGCCAGACAACTCCACTCCGCCGGCCAGGGCCTCGCCAATATCCCCTGCATCTGGAAAACCTGAGCCCAAGGAAGATCCTTCTCCCACATCGCCGCCAAGACCTGGAACACCCACCCCATCCACCTCAGGTAATCTCTCACCCTGTCTCAGTTCAGGAAGGACCTCAAGACCTGGCTCTTCGACTGATCCTCAGCACCCCCCCACCTTCCCCAGCCCCTTGAGATCCTCACGGGTGAGTAGCAGTGCTTTGCAAATCCCTGATTGATTGATTGAACCTATATGAAAAGAAGGATGCAGTAGGTTACAAAAGCATAGTTGTACAATTTATGGGTCATCCAGGAATGTCATCTTTCTCAGACTCAGCTGAGGATTAGGGTCAATTACTGGTATGCCCAGCTGCCTGAGCAGGGCCTTGCATCAATCAGCCAGCTGTCAGCCCCTGCCAGGAAATAGGTGGAGAAGCCCTGAAAGGAATGCTAGGAAGGAGGGGCTGAGTTTCAGAGCACATGTGGCCCAAGCAACGCCATTTTTGGAGCTATTCCAGGAGACTGTGCAGGAAGGAGGGGACAGGGGCAAGGACGTGATATGGCACGTCTGGATTGGCCAGAGGTGCAGGTCTGCTGGACACTTTTGCTCCCACCTAAAAGATCCTGCACAGGTGAGAGCTCTCTCTCTTGGCTGTGCATCACTGCTGGACACTGGGACTATAGAGGGGCATCATGGACAACTGGAAAGAAGTACACCATGACCACCCCTTGAAGTAGGGACTCTGCCCCTAAAGGACTTCACGCCCAGCAAGGCACAGGCCAGGGCCAGGTAAACTGCCCCCCTAACTCCCCCTGAGGACCAGTTGGGGGAAAGACTGGGCTGGCGCAAGGAGAGCGCACTCGTCAAAGGAAAGGAGGGCACCCAGAGAAAAGACTGGCGCAGGGAGTCAGTGTGACTGGCCCCCTATCATCTGTGGGTCCCTTCCAGGCCAGGAGGCCTAAGGAGAGTGCTCCTGGTGGCAAGGGCTCATCGCCAGGAGCAAAACGACACAAGAACCACCCAAATCGACCCTTGGGGGCCTGAGATATCCAAAGAAAAAGGTCTGTGAACTTTGACCTATTTCAAAGCAAACAGAGAAGCACGTGGGGTTCTGCCGCTGCTCTGTTCGATGCCCCCGGGGTGGGCCAGGGACGAGGACTGCCCCCAAAACAGAAGCCAAGCCAGGGACCGCAGTCGCAACCCCCGTGAAGACAAAGAGAGGGCCCCAGACCGCATCTCGGGGCCCACAGAAGAGGAAGACGGGGAGCGCTCCCCTTGAATATGGAGGAGGGGGGCCACAGACCCCATCACGGGGTCCCACCAGGAAGAAAAGTCAGGGGACACGTCACGTCCCCGTGAAGATGGCCACCGGCAGAGGGTGAGCAGGTGGCCAAAGAATAAGTCTGGGAGCGCTGCTGCGCTCCCTGTGAAGATTGTCTGGTGCCCCATGACCCCATCCCGGGGCCCCCACCCAAAGACCAAGTCAGGGTGCTGTCGCACCCCCTTGAATACTGCCAGAGGGGCCCCAAATCTCATCCTGGGGCCCTGCGAAGAAGGTGAGGCCGGGGAGCACCGTTGTGCTCCTCAGAGTGGCAAGGGGGGCCCTGGACACCAGCCTGGGGCCCCGATGAAGAAGGAGAAAGGGGGAGTGACACCGTACTCCCCCCAGTCAGCTCATCCGGCCGCACAGCAATGAGCGTCTTGGGCAGACACCAAGGATCAGGCAGCGGTCCTGCGGCCACACCAGGAAGTGCAGACCATGCGGGGAGCCGGCAGGAGTGGTCGGGGGGGGCTGCCTGTGCCGCTCCCCCAACACTGCTTACCTGACATGGGTGTCCTGGTGAGACCAGACAGCCCCCACCGATGACGGGCGTGCTACTCTTACCCAGGAAATGCGGCACCAGGCCGCAAAAAGGAAATTGACTAAAAGGAAAGTTAAGTGGCTCTCCAGGCACAACAGGGGCGCGCTCAGTAAATATGCATATGGCCCATAAGCTTTGCAGGCCTAGGGCCTCCTGGACACATTGTTCAGCTCATGGTGGCACCAGGAAGATGGGGCCCCCACCAACCAAGTGCCCATTGTCAGGGGGAGCTGCAGGAATGGTGCAGCGTACCCCCAACACCAAGTTTATGACCCCCATTCTAGGTTAGGTTGGACAAAGGAAATATAACCCCCCAAGGGTTACAGGCAAATGTTAGAACTTTTTCTTCTTAGCTTGTGTGATTGCACCCTCTAGGGTTGCAAGTTAGTATTATACCAAAATAATCAAATGTCTGAGATTACACCAAAGTAATCCAGAAGTAATCTAAAAATAATCCAAACGTAATCTTTATGGTTTAAAGTATTTAATCATGTCTCTAGGTGTTTCTAATAATACTGAGTTGCATAATAAGACTGATACCCACTCTCCTGTATGGTAATTAAGCTTATTGTCAGGCTTTGGTGTGTTCACACTATAGTACAGACAAATGTTGCATTGGTATACCAGAGACTGGTTTGCCATGTGGGTGATTGGATTATATTTGCCCTAGGGGGAGGCATGAAAGTTTACACAATGTCATCCAAGGGTACTTCCATCCATTTGTGTACATTTGTAAATTGTGCATAGTACTGAGTAGTGTGTGTGTGTGTGTGTGTGTGTGTTTAATAAATGTACTTTTACTTTATCAAAAGAAAAAGCACAGACTGGACAATCATTTATTGAGTGCCATGCTTGCATACCTGTGAACGGGGATTACTAGCCCACACAACCTCCCTTGAGTAAGCCTTGGACTGCTCAGCAACGCTACCCTATGAGAGTCAAGCACTACAATGGGGTTTTTGGTTTCCAGGGGTCGTGTGCAGACCCATTACTTGTGCAGGCCACACAACTAATGACCCACCTTCCAACAATATGCATTTATATCAAGGGGCTGAACCCAAAGGTGGACAAGAGAGCACCTGTCTAAGGAAACTGTGAATGAGATAGTTTTGCTATATATACAGAGTAGATTGCATCCTGCCAAAAATTTGAGACTCGGAGACACAGTGCAAGGGAACACACTTTCTTGTGAGTGTAGTTTGGAATCCAATGGTAACTTCGGATTGCTTCTCTTAGAGACTTTAAAGTGAAACCAATCACCTAATCAGATTTGATTTAACGTTTAACTGTGGCTCACTAGCCTTAAATGTGACATGGTCATATAGAACTTCATGTATAGTTGATGATGGTTGAAGAAATCCTTCCAGTAGGCCTCCCTTTTCCTTGACTGATCACCAGAAACAGTGTGATCTTTCTGTTTCCTCACTGGATTCATGTGACTTGCCTGTGAAGTGGAATAGTGTCTCAATGTACTGAAAAGCAGTATGTCATAGCTGTGGTGCTCCCGCTATTTAAGTATTCAAGAAAAGAGGATTATTTGCTGTTGAAACCAAAAACATACTGAGTGAGACTGGCGGAATTGTTTTTAAGACACTCTTGGCAATTTCTTGTATCTATGTGTGTGTGTTTAGCTATGTGTGTGGGAATTCCTTTGTATGTACCGTATTTCATACTGCATATCTAGTCACTGCAGGTCTGGCACGTGGGTTTGGCATAAAGTGGTTTATCCCATTTTGGTTCCCCTTATATGTGTTGCTGTGATCACAATAAAATATATATTTTGATAAACAATTTTTATTGGTTTTCCAATATAAAGACAATATAAACCGTCTGCATTAAAAACTGACATACTGAACACCGTATAAAGCATTCAGCTACGTCTAGTCCTGGCAGACATATGAATCCCTGATGAAAAACTATAACCGCCCCAACATACCCCATCAGTCACCCTCCCTAGTCAGGTTCAGGTGGGCAGACTATCATACAAACAGCTTTCCAATTGACATATGTGTAAAATCTTTGAAAGGAGGGATATTACAACATTGAATCAACAAAGTACAGTCTCAACAAATTCATTATTGCAAAGAGGAAAATAAGTAGGTTCAGGACTCTTAAACGGGGCGGGAGCACTGCTTTCGATTTTCCCTCCAGTAAATACTGCAGCATAGGTCCCAATTAGTCGAACAGTCATCAACCAGGTTCACAGTGGCACTCGTTAATTTCTGCATCGCAATAAAATCCCAAAGGCAAGAGTGGCACTGTAGAATATATGGGGCAAGGGGTAACCCAGGGTAATCATCTGCAAACTCCTCCTTCCAGAGCCTTCATATTTTGTGACAGGGCCATCAGACATTCAGTAAGTCTCTCTAGTCCCCACAGTCCCTCCAGCAGAATGGTAGAATTCATGAAGTTTGTTTGGTGGGATGCATGTAACAATTGTATGAAAGCTTATTGTGAGCCTCCTTACTTAGTATATTAATGGGTATTTAGATCTTGCCATACACATGACCATTGATGCTTGGTGTAGGTGTATCCTGTATGGGTGTCCCACATCTTCAAGTACAGATGAGTGATTGGAAGCCAGGCTTTCAGGAGTAATTGATATAGTGTAGATATGACACCATGTGTCTCTTTCATAAATGTGTCAAAATGTTCAATCTGGGTGAGTTCCCAAAGAGCCACAGGTTTCACTGTGGGTGCATCACCCAGTATTACAATTGGGCAGATCACAACCTTTCTGTTTCAGCACGATGAAATTCCTGCTTACTGTCATTAAAGGATTTAATGCTGCGTTTTTAATACATAACTTGATTCAATGGTCCCTGAATGGCATGGGAGTGAATTCTGGATTAAAGTGAATTGGTGTTTACGGAGAGGGATATGTTGTCAGATTTAGGGGGTCATTCCAACCCTGGCGGTCGGTGATAAAGCGGCGGCCAACCCGCCAACAGGCAGGCGGTCCAAAAAAAGGAATTCTGACCCTGGCGGGAACCGCCAACACAGCCCGCTACTTTAACACTCCGACCGCCACGGCGGGACAGACAGACATCGCGGCGGTCACCGCCAACAGGCAGGCGGCAGACAATCGCCCACCCTATCACAACCCACCAATCCGCCACCTTTTCCGGGGCGGGAGCCCCGCCGATAAAAACACGGCGGAAACAGACTACGAACGGGAAAACGATCACCTATACACACTCCACAAGGAAGGAGGACAGCATGGAACCCGAATTACACATCCTACCAGCTATTGTCTACCTGCTCATCTACCAGGAGTACGAACTCCGGCGCAGACGACAACGGTGAGTACTGCACCTACGACACAGGCGAGGGGGGAGGAGGAAAGCTTACGGGCACACACATGCGCCATACACCCACCCCCCCACCACAAATACCTACACCCCAATGCCGAGCAACAAGTCAGAGTGACACCAGCCAAACCCCCCGGAATAATGCAAAGACACAATTAAAATGATCTATAAAATATATGTATAAATAGCTCCATTGAAGGTATGGGAAATATGCCATATAAAAGATACTAAAATAAGGAATGAACATATTCAACAATATATACATAGGCAAAAAGTCCTGCACATTCCGTCAAAGTTCCATAGTCCGTGGGCCAATGTGCACAAACACATGGGCAAAGCCCACACAGGAGACCAGATACCATTGGAGAGAACACTGCTGGGGCATCAGATGATAAAACTACAGGCACATCAGGGGGAAGAGAAGGGGGGCACCTCAGCCACATGAGTCCACGACGCCAGATCCACGAGGGGCCTCCATGCCCACTGTCCCATCCAGGGGAGTGCAAAGCCACAGTCTCACAAGTCCCTACAGTGGGTGGCTTGCCCACTGTACCATCCTGGGGAGTGCAAAGCCACAGTCTCACAAGTCCCTACAGTGGGTGGCTTGCCCACTGGACCATCCTGGGAAGTGCCAAGCCATAGTCCATCAGATGGATTACCGACTCCACTGTTAATGGAGGAGGCATGGTGCCCAGAGTGCTTCCTGAAGCCCTGCTCAACACAGAACCGGCACTGTCAATGGGCCAGCGGTGCTTGAGATGAAGGGCCCAGCGGAGCGGTGCTTGACAGGAAGGGCCCAGCGGAGCGGTGCTTGACAGGAAGGGCCCAGCGGAGCGGTGCTTGAGATGAAGGGGCCCAGCGGAGCAGTGCTTGAGACGGCGGGGCCCAGCGGAGCGGTGCTTGAGAAGAAGGGCCCAGCGGAGCGGTGCTTGAGACGGCGGGGCCCAGCGGAGCGGTGCTTGACAGGAAGGGCCCAGCGGAGCGGTGCTTGAGATGAAGGGCCCAGCGGAGCGGTGCTTGAGACGGCGGGGCCCAGCGGAGCGGTGCTTGAGATGAAGGGCCCAGCAGAGCGGTGCTTGAGATGAAGGGGCCCAGCGGAGCGGTGCTTGAGACGGCGGGGCCCAGCGGAGCGGTGCTTGACAGGAAGGGTCCAGCGGAGCGGTGCTTGACAGGAAGGGCCCAGCGGAGCGGTGCTTGACAGGAAGGGCCCAGCGGAGCGGTGCTTGACAGGAAGGGCCCAGCGGAGCGGTGCTTGACAGGAAGGGCCCAGCGCAGCGGCGCTTGAGATGAAGGGGCCCAGCGGAGCGGTGCTTGAGACGGCGGGGCCCAGCGGAGTGGTACTTGACAGGAAGGGCCCAGCGGAGCGGTGCTTGAGACGGCGGGGCCCAGCGGAGCGGTGCTTGAGACGGCAGGGCCCAGCGGAGCGGTGCTTGACAGGAAGGGCCCAGCAGAGCGGTGCTTGAGATGAAGGGCCCAGCGGAGCGGTGCTTGAGACGGCGGGGCCCAGCGGAGCGGTGCTTGACAGGAAGGGCCCAGCGCAGCGGTGCTTGAGATGAAGGGCCCAGCGGAGCGGTGCTTGACAGGAAGGGCCCAGCGGAGCGGTGCTTGAGATGAAGGGCCCAGCGGAGCGGTGCTTGACAGGAAGGGCTCAGCGGAGCAGTGCTTGACAGGAAGGGCTCAGCGGAGCAGTGCTTGACAGGAAGGGCCCAGCGGAGCGGCGCTTGAGATGAAGGGGCCCAGCGGAGCGGTGCTTGAGACGGCGGGGCCCAGCGGAGCGGTGCTTGACAGGAAGGGCCCAGCGGAGCGGTGCTTGAGATGAAGGGCCCAGCGGAGCGGTGCTTGACAGGAAGGGCCCAGCGGAGCGGTGCTTGAGATGAAGGGCCCAGCGGAGCGGTGCTTGACAGGAAGGGCCGAGCGGAGCGGCGCTTGACAGGAAGGGCCCAGCGGAGCGGTGCTTGAGATGAAGGGGCCCAGCGGAGCGGTGCTTGAGATGAAGGGCCCCTGTTCAGCTGTGCTCCTCCCGGCGAGGCCCGTTCAGCGGTTCTTGTCCCGGCGGGGCCCTGTTCAGCGGTTCTTGTCCCGGCGGGGCCCTGTTCAGCGGTGCTCCTCCCGGCGGGGCCGGTTCAGCGGTTCTTGTCCCGGCTGGGCCCTGTTCAGCGGTTCTTGTCCCGGCGGGGCCCTGTTCAGCGGTTCTTGTCCTGGCGGGGCCCTGTTCAGCGGTGCTCCTCCCGGCGGGGCCCGTTCAGTGTTTCTTGTCCCGGCGGGGCCCTGTTCAGTGGTGCTCCTCCCGGCGGGGCCCTGTTCAGCGGTTCTTGTCCCGGCGGGGCCCTGTTCAGCGGTGCTCCTCCCGGCGGGGCCCGTTCAGCGGTTCTTGTCCAGGCGGGGCCCTGTTCAGCGGTGCTCCTCCCGGCGGGGCCCGTTCAGCGGTTCTTGTCCCGTGTGTCTAGGGAGCCAGACCTGGGCAAGACTTCCCGCTCATTCACCATCCGAACTTGCGGTCGCGGCGCCCTCCTGTGATGGAGTCCTGGGCCCGTGTGTGTCGTCCGTCACACCCGTAATGGGGCTGGTGGGGCCCTCCTGGGCAGCTCGCCTGCTGCCTGACTTCTCCGCCCTGCTGCCCTTGCCCTCCTTCGCTGAAGCTCTGTGGCCCTTGCCTCCCTTGGATGATGTGGCAGGTGACGGGGCAAGGCTACTGTCCTTGGTGGCAGCCGTCTCAGTCCTGTCGCGCCGGGCCTTTTTCTTTTTCGTCCTCTTCCCAGGGGGTGGGCTGGCTGTCCCCTTGCTGCTGGCCGATGTTCCTGCCCTAGGATCTGGTGGACTCCAATAGCCCTGCACTTTGGTCACAGTAGATGCAGGGCTGGTGGTGGCTGAGGTGCTTTTTTTACTCTTACCAGATGGAGGGGGTGGGTCAGTGATTGGAACGAGCTCAAGGTTGGAAAGGAAAAGGACTTTGGAAGGACAGGGACGGGTAGGTGTAGTGGGTTTGGGAGTGGAGGAAGAGGATGTGGTTGTAGGAGAGTCAAGTGTGCTGTCTTTGGGTGCAGGTGCTTGTGACGGAGGCTGTCGTGAGGTGGATGGCTGTTGGGTGGGTGGCTGCCTGCGTTTGTGTGCTTTGGAAGAGGGGGTGACAGACACACTGGGAGAGGACACAGGGGACGTGTAAATGGCAGTGGGGGTGGTGACTGCACGTGTGCGGACTGTAATGGAGGGTGTACTGGTGATGGAAGTACTGGCTGATGGTGGTGTGCATGCAGGTGTGAGTGGAGACGTCACAGGGAGGGAGGAGGGAGATGAGAAGGTGGGGGACACAGAGGTGGTAGTGACTGTTGGCATGTCTGCATCTGGATGTTGCTTGTGTGAATGCTTGTGTGATCTGTGGTGCTTATGTCTGGATGAGCTGCCCTTGGGTGTAGAGGTGTGTGCAGGCTGGTCTGATGGTGTGGATAGGATAGGCAGAGGAACAGGAGACTGGGACTGGGTGGAGGGAGTCAGAAGAGCGAGGCTGGAGACAGGGACAATGGCTGCCGTCAGTGCTGAGGCCAGAGCGTTGAACGATCGCTGATGGGCAGCCTGACCCGAATGAATGCCCTCCAGGTATGCATTGCTCCGATGCACCTCCCTTTCTACACCCTGGATGGCATTCAAAAGGGTAGACTGCCCAACAATGAGTGTCCTGAGGAGGTCAATGACCTCCTCACTGAAGGCAGCAGGGTTAACTGGGGCAGGGCCTGAGGTGCCTGGGGCGAAGGAGATGCCCGCCTTCCTGGGCGAGCGGGCACGGAGCGAAGGCTGAGGGGCTGCTGGGAGGGCGGGGCTGGTGCGCTGGGTGGCGGCTGTACCCGTTGTTGCGGTGGGCACGGATGTTGCCGCCACCGCAAGGGAGCTCCCTTCCGAGGACGTGTCGGTGTCGCTGACGTCTCCACGGGTCCCCGTTGTTTAGCTCCACTCGCCCTCCGTCTCACTGGTGTACTCGGAGTCTGTTGTATGGCCCTCCGGGGCCATGTGAGATGCAGCTCCCTCGTGCGCCGATGCCACTTCTCCTCCGCCTGATGATGCTAATGCACACATGAACAGGAAGACAAAGAAGATGGGGGGGGAGAAATGAAGACAGGTTGAGTGCATGCATTGGCAACACCGTTGTCGGAGAGGACAGACACAGAAGCCCCCTGAACTAGGCCGCGCAATGGGGGTACACTACTCAGTTATTGTGAGTAGGCCTACAGGTCTATGGACGACAAATGCACACATGGGTGAGCCGGACCATGGATAGCTGTACTTGGCACCCTACAGAGGTGGGGGGCGGGGCACAGGGCCGTGTCTAACGGAGGGGCCTAGCCTACAGAATGCGCCCTGGCCTGGAGATCGCCACAGCCATCCTCCCCCACCCAGACACCTTCACTGCGCGCAAAGATAGCAGAATGTGCTGATACTCACCCCCTTGTGTCTGCTGTGATGTCCTCACGCGCCCATCCAAATCGGGGTAGGCCACCGCCAGGATCCGGGACATCAGGGGGGTCAATTGGCGGCTGGCACCCCTCCTACGTTGGGAGGCCATCCCCAGCAGAGACTCTTCAGTCTTTCTGGTCCCGCGGCGGATGTCCTCCCACCTCTTTCGGCAGTGGGTGCCCCGTCTGTTGTGGACCCCCAGGGCCCGGACGTCCTTGGCAATGGCACGCCAAATGTCGATCTTCTGATGGGCGCTGACCTATGTGACATGTACAGGGTGGTAAAGGAAATCGCATCAGTTTTCTGCCTGGTCAATGTGAGTGGCCCCCCCCCTCCCCAACCTTGCCATGTGGCACATGCTCTCATCTTTTGTGCGTTGCACTCCTCATTCGCTCCCCTCCCCACCATCTTACATACACCCCACTCAACACAGGCATAGCCCATTCAACGTGCACCCTGTGTACTAACCTGTTGGTCTGGAGGACCGTAGAGTAGCGCATACTAGGGGTGGACACCATCAACAAGTTTCTCCAATTCTTCGGAAGTGAAGGCAAGGGCCCTTTCCCCAGTCGCAGCAGCCATTGTATCTCCCAGACCGAGGTCACAGCAGCACTTGCAGTATAGGTCCTCTCCTGTGGATGATCAGGTCTCGAGTGATTAATCAGATAGAAAATGGCGGTCACGCCCGCGGCGGTGTGTACCGCGACCGCCGGCGCACATCGTCATTGGCTCCTGAGAGCCATAGGGTTCAATGTTAACCAATGCTGCTTTGCGCCGCGGTCTTCGACCGCCTACCGCCACGGTGTGCCATGCCAGCGCAGTGACCTCACATCCCACTGTCACCCTTCACAGGTCAGGCAGCCGCCATTTCAAGGGCCCACATGGCATGATTTCTACTGCGTCACACAGGCCTAGGCCTTGCATTGCCACTCATACAAGCCATTCAATGCATAGCGATTCGTGTACTGTGCAAGCTGTGTGAACGAACCTGTGGGTTGCTTGACTCTGTGCTCCATGTTGTCCTTCCTAGGCACCGTCCGCTGGGACTTGCGAGGAGAAGGATGAATCCTCCCGTGTACCGACCGCTGGTGGACCTGTCGACAATGGAAGAACGACATATCATACTTACATACCGGCTTGACAGAGCAACTATACATGAACTATGTGCCCAGCTGGAGCCAGACCTGATGTCCCCCATCCGCCAACCCAGAGGGATTCCCCCTCTGGTGCAGGTTCTGTCATTTTTTGGCAAGTGGGTCTTTTCAGACAACAGTGGCCATATCATCTGGGATGTTTCAGCCTATGTTTTCTAAGGTTTTGTCCAGAGTGTTGTCTGCCCTGATGAAATACATGCGGAGCTCCATTATTTTCCCTGAGGTGGGCGAATTGGCTACAGTGAAGGGTGATTTCTATGCCCTTGGACATATCCCCAACATCATTGGTGCCATTGATGGGACCCATGTGGCTTTGGTTCCCCCCAAAGAAAGTGAGCAGGTGTACCGAAACAGAAAAAGTTATCATTCCATGAATGTCCAGGTGGTCTGTTTGGCTGACCAGTACATCTCCCATGTAAATGCCAAGTTCCCTGGGTCAGTGCATGACGCGTATGTCATGCGAAATAGCAGCATACCTTATGTGATGGAACAGCTACAGAGACACCGTGTGTGGCTAATTGGTGACTCTGGTTACCCCAACCTGTCGTGGCTACTGACCCTAGTGAGGAATCCCCGGACCAGGGCAGAGGAACGGTACAATGAGGCCCATGGGCGATCTAGGAGGATCATAGAAAGGACCTTCGGGGTCCTGAAGGCCAGGTTTAGGTGCCTGCATATGACAGGGGGATCCCTCATGTACTCACCAAAGAAGGTGTGCCAGATCATCGTGGCCTGCTGTATGCTTCACAATCTTGCATTGCGACGCCAGGTGCCTTTTCTGCAGGAGGATGGTCCAGATGGTGGTGTAGTAGCAGCTGTGGAGCCTGTGGAGAGTGAAGAGGAGGAAGACGACGGGACGACACGGACAACAGGGAGACAGTCATACAACAATACTTTCAGTAGCACACAGGTAAGAATCAGCCACGCCATGTTACATTTACTTAAGGCCTCATGCGTCTCCACTGTCTGTGTTTCCCCCCAGTTCCTGGTAACTGATTTGTGACTTTCCCTTCCCTTTTCAGAGCTGTATGACCCACTGCCTGACTTCCGCTTTGTTTGCCCATGGACTAAAGCTTATTGAAATTGGTATGTTGTCATCACAAAGTAACTGGACATTATTGCACCGTTATGTGTAATACATTTGTTAAGAATACAAGCAGACTCCTGTTTTTTTAAGTGGAATAAGTGATTTATTTTAAGTGCTACATATAGGTACATGATTGTAAAACGGTGATGGGTGGGGGTGGAGTAATGTCCATGGCAGAGTCCAGTTCTCAGTCGCACAGGTGCATTGTCCATATGCCTGGGGAAGGATGGAGAAGGGGCAGTTCAAGGTTGGACAGGGTGACAATGTGGGACAGTGGGATGACATCAGGGGGTATCTTAGGCTGGCGGGGGTCTTGCAATCCTACTCTGTCTTCTTGTGAGATCTCAGGTTCCGCTTGCGGGGTGGTTCTTGTTCTGCAGGAGGTGGGGTTCTGGTGGCCTGTCGTTGTGTGGGGGCCTGCTGTCCACTAGCGCCGGCGGAGGTGGTAGGCTGTTCCTGGCCTGGGCTAGTGACAGGGGCCCTTTGGGGTGCCACATGGTCCTGCAATGTGGTGATGATCTGGGTAAGGGCCACGACGATGGTCCCCATTGCGGAACCGATGTTCCGCAGTTCCTCCCTGAACCCCATGTACCATTCCTCCTGCAGTTCCTGGATCTCCTGGAACCGGGCCAGTACCGTCGCCATCGTCTCCTGGGAGCGGTGGTATGCTGGAGGAGAGGGCCTCTTGGAGAGTCGGTTCCCCGGGCCTGTCCCCCCCCGTCGCACAGCAGCCCTCCCAGTTCCCCTGTGTTCCTGGGCCTCTGTCCCCTGGACGGTGTGCCCACTACCACTGCCCCCAGGTCCCTGTTGTTGTTGGGGTGGTGGGTCATCCTGGGTGCCCTGTAGTGGTGGACACACCGCTGATTTACGTGTCCTGGAGACAGAGGCATGGGCCCGCTGGGTGGGAGCTGTGCTGGTGTTCCCAGAGGGGGTTGGGTCTGGTGTAGCCTGTGGCTGTCTGTGGGGAACCGACTGTCCAGAGGTCCCCGATGGGCCGGGCTGGTCGTCTGGCTCCAGGGAGACAGAGCTGCTGTCATCGCTGGGGGCCTCTTCTGGGGGTGGGATGGACATCTCTGGACCCTCCGTGGCAGTGTGGTGGCGTTCGGGTCCTGCAGGGGTATAAAGGTATGGTTATTGCTTCTGTGTGTGGCATTTCGTGTGATGGGTGGGTGTCCGTGTACCCATGTGCAGGCATTTCCTTGTGGGGGCTTTTGTGAGTGTGGCTTGTGGGGGTGATGTGTGTGTGCAGTGGGCATGCTTTGGTGATGGGTGTCCATGCTTTGTGCTCGCATGCAGGGCTTGGTGTTGGGATGGGTGGGTTGTGATGGTGAGCCTTTTGCTAGGGGTTGGTGTGATGGGGGAGTGGGTGAGGGTGAGGGTATGATTTGGCATGCAGGTGGGGTGGGGGTGGGAAGCAGTAGTGAAGATTTGCCTTACCAGAGTCCATTCCTCCACCTACTCCTGCGAGGCCCTCAGGATGCAGGATGTGCAAGACTTCCTCCTCCCACGCGGTAAATTCTGGGGGAGTAGGTGGGGGTCCGCCGCCAGTCCACTGCACCGCAATGTTGTGCCTTGATACCATGGAACGCACCTTCCCCCGTAGGTCGTTCCATCTCTTCCTGATGTCCTCCCGATTGCATGGATGCTGTCCCACCGCGTTAACCCTGTCCACTATCCTTTGCCATAGCTCCATCTTCCTGGCAATTGTGGTGTGCTGCACCTGTGCCCCGAAGAGCTGGGGCTTTACACGGACTATTTCCTCCACCATGACCCTGAGTTCGGCGTCACTGAACCTGGGGTGTCTTTGGGGTGCCATGGGGTGGTGTGGTTGAGGTGTGGGGTGGCGTTTGTGGTGATGAGTGTGGTGCGTGTGGTGGTGTGTGGTGTTTGGTGCGTGGATTCTGTGTGGGTGATGGTGTTGTGTGCCTCTGTGTTGTGGGATTGTCTATTCTGTGCTCTCTCTCTCGCCTTCGTCAATGATTTCGGGTCGTAGGGGCTTGTGGGTGTGTGTTTTATATTGTGTTGGGTGTGTGGGAGTGGTGTTAGTATGTGTATCAGGTGTGTGTATTTCAAACTGACCAATGTGGCAGAGTTTTCTATGTGTGTGTGTATTTTGCCCGCGGCGGTGTGTACCGCCAATGGAATACCGCGTTTGAAAGACCGCCGCGTGGATTTGTGGGTCGGAATGGTATGGGCGTATTTCTGTTGGCGTGACGGTGGAGGTTTGGTCTTCGCCATTTTTTCGCTGAGCTTTGGTGTGGCGGACTTTTGTGGATGTCGGGTTTTTGACGGTTTGCCAGTTGCGGGTAAGAATGACCGTGGCGGTTTACCGCGGCCGCGGCGGTGTTATGGCGGTCTTCTGACCGGCGGTAAGCGCCTTTTACCGCCGAGGTCAGAATGACCCCCTTAGTCTCCTATTTCTGTCGACCCAAAACATAAACATGGATTTTCTCAAGGTGCTAAGGTAAAGGTTAGGAGATCTTTCATGTTTAGACTTCCAGATCACTTCCCACAGAGATGTGCCTGCAACTGCCCTGTCCTTAGGCATCCAGGCTTTTTCTGAATGACTCATACTCCAGGCAACCAGGACTGGAGTTGGGAGGTCATTTATGGGCCTCCAGGAGAGCCACCCCTCCCCTTTCTTTCAGCCTGCCCAATGTCACATATGATACTTGCAGCTTTTTGCCTCCCCAGATGTATTACAAGAAGGTACATTTTAATGTGTGAAAGAAGGAGTCTGGAATAGTGATAGATCAGAAAAGAACACAAATGATGGACAGAATGCGGAACCAATCAAAAATTCACCCCCAGTCGGAGATCTGGGTTTAATCCGTCAATTCTTTTGCTCACCATGCCACCCCAGTTTGGACCCAGCCATTTGCAAATCAGTCTTGACCCTGTTCCCCATGGGAACAGTCCAGCCCGAACTTCATAGTGATAGATCAGGCCAGAAGAATTTATAGCAATCTATGCAATATGTTCATTTTAATAGTGTAATGCAACCCAGCCAAGACACCGGAAGACTATCCCTTCTCTGCAGATCTCTTTGAATGCTTGGTAGTAAAGGGATATTATTTATGCTGTACACGTTGGACAGAGTGATATTTGTACATCCAGGTACTTGATACCAGAAGCAGCCCATTTGAATGGTATGAGGTCTCTAGGATGAGTGACCTCCTCCCTAACAAGAGTGAGAGTCAATATTTCAGATTTGTTAATGTAAATCTTGAACCCAAATGCCAGTTGCATCCTCTCTACATGCATTTGGATCTTCGGAAGAGATGTGTTTGGGTTTGTCATAGCCAGTAAGTTATCATCAGTGAACAGCATACCTTTCTGTTCCTTTTTTCAAGCTGTAAGACATGTAACATCCCCATTCTCTTGAAACCATGCTGCTGGGGGCTCCACACATTGAGCAAAGAACAGAGGGGGAGAGGGGACAGCCCTAGTGAGTGCCCCTTTTAGCCTAGACGGCCAGTGAAATGTCACCACTAAGTGTTATTTGGCAGATGGCCCTTCGTATCTCAACAAACCCCATGTCAGGAAGTGGTGATCAAACCACATGGACTCCAGAACTCAGGTTAGGAAGTGCACGTCGCCCAGTTTGAAGGAAGGCTTTTTCTGAATCCCAAATTACCAACATAGCTGGTATCGGTTTCTTTTTTCTACCAGGTGGAACCCCCTCCTAAGGTTATCGTGAGTCTGGCATTTTTTTTATAAAGCTCTATTGGTCTGGGTGGATTTGTCCCGGGAATATGCCCTCCAGGCAAGTTCCAGGACTTTTTGTAAAGTTTTTGCATCCACATTTGATAGGGTTAGGGCATGGTTTAATAATCAAGGAGATAAGGGATTCTCTCATTGTCGGAGTAACTGATGTGATTGATTGGAAAGAATTATACACCCAAAAATGCCTCTCTGGTGTCTCAGGGGTTACTTTATGTTCGAAATACACCTTTGGTACCATCAGTTTGGCACTGGGCACTGGGTTTCTCGCAAGGCCAGATGTAAATATCCATCTGGGGCCTCTCTGGGGTAGGCTCCCCAGTGCACGTGTAACACTTATGTGTGCATGATCAGATACATATTGTGCCTATCTCTGAGTCCACAGCTAAGGTAGTCACTAGGGAGGTAAGAAATATATAGTCAATCCTTGAATGTATCCTGTGACATGAGAAAAGATGGTATAGTCCTTATCTGTGAAGTGCTGGTGTAACCAGATATCATGAAGCCCAGTTCCCTCAATTTCCCTTACAATTTCTCAGCGAACCCCCGAAATGTGGGGTACCTGGGCCTGTTCTAGCTATCTGAGGGCCCCAAACTGAATTGAAGTCTCCAATGAAGATAGCGTCACTAGCAGTAAATTCTGCGAGTAAATCTATAAACTTGCTTAGGAAGTAATCCTCTCCAGTGTCAGAGGAGTATACCACCACTGCCAGTGCTCGATCCTCAGCTGAGACCCTTGGGATGTTTTATGAATATGCTTTCAATGTGAACATGCGGTTTACATTATTTTAGGTAAATTTAACCCTTGGAAGGATAGAGAGACAGAGACTGTGGGTTTGGAATACTCAGTTTGTTTTGTAATGTTATTTCATACTACTTCTAAGGTGTACTCCTGTGCATTTTGAGTTGATGTACTTACTGGAAAGATAAAAATACAAGTAAGTATGGAAGTGAAACACATTTATGTTTAATTGAAGGTATTAGGACATACTAAGTGTCCATCTTTTCCTCTATTTCTTGCTTGCTGTAGCTTCACCACTAATATCACTCAGAGTTGATATAATACTGTGTAACAGTGTACAGATTTACCAAGAGAAAGGTTGTGTTGTGTTCTATGCTTTATTAGATTTCATGCAAATTCATATAAGCAGTGAATTAATATATTTATTGTATGGGATCTTGTAAACAGTAATTATTGAAAATATAGGTAAGAATAATAAGACTATTGTTGATAATATATCAATACTAGCAACCCAAAAAGCCTTTGGCAGATGTTATAAGGCAAAAGTGTTTTGTTAACATATCAAGTCCTCTTAGTGAATTTATCTATATATGTACCAATAAGATAAGATCTGAGTAATAAAAGTATAAGGAATACCTTAAGTGTTTGTGAAAGACATCAAGAGATCCTATTTTAACAGTTTCAGTTTTGAAAGCAGTGATGTTACCTTGATTTTATATGATTTGATTGATTTTAGGGGGATTTATAAAGCACAGCAAATGCCTGAAGGCGCTGAAAATTGTCCTCCATGAAAGAACAAAAAATTAAAATAAAAGACAATGGGGGTCATTCTGAGAGGGAGCCGCCAAATGGCCGCTCCGCGGGGGAAAGACCGCGGAGGCCATTCTGGCTTTCCCGCTGGCCTGGCGGGCGACCGCCAGAAGGCCGCCCGCCAGCCCAGCGGGAAACCCCTCCCCACGAGGAAGCCGGCTCCGAATGGAGCCGGCGGAGTGGGTATGTGCGACGGGTGCAGTGGCACCCGTCGCGTATTTCAGTGTCTGCAAAGCAGACACTGAAATACAAAGTGGGGCCCTCTTACGGGGGCCCCTGCAGTGCCCATGCCATTGGCATGGGCACTGCAGGGGCCCCACGACACCCCTCACCGCCATCCTGTTCCTGGCGGTCGGAGCCGCGGTGAGGGGGTCGGAATCCCCCATGGCGGCGCAGCAAGCTGCACCGCCATGGGGGATTCCAAGGGCAGCGGAAAACCGGCGGGAGACCGCCAGTTTTCCTCTTCTGACCGCGGCCAAACCGCCGCGGTCAGAATGCCCTGCGGGGCACCGCCAGCCTGTTGGCGGTGCTCCCGCATCCGACCGCCGGGGGTCGGAATGACCCCCAATATCTATAGTCCTTTGCATGCAGATTTGCAGTAATGTTGAGAATGCACAAAAAGGCCTCCATTTACAAAGCGGTTGTGTGACTTTCCCATGAATTTCCTGGAGTGAGATGTGTTTACTCATTATTTCCATGAACAGGCATGCGTTACTCTTGGAAACTTCTTATACAATTATGCCTACCTATGCCTAGGTATTCAGATGTAACTTACATCACAGAGTAAGACACAACTACTCGTAAAAAAAAAAGTGAAACTAGCCCTCAAAGTTAGTGAAAACAGGCGTATGTCAGGAAAATGTAACTAGCCACCAATTCTCCTAGCGTGAGCGTAACATTTTTGTGAATCAAGTTCACAGTAGACAAATATACACATTTGAAACATTTGTAATGTCTAGATGTATGCCTACACCTCTGAGGATTTTTGATTATTCTGTGATGGTGGCTATGTGTGTGCATTGTTGAGAGCTAGTTGAAGTAATGAATGAGATATTGCTATAATTTTTGCTCAATCTGTGGAAATTAATCTCTGTCTCTCAAGTGACTGTGAAGGTTATTTGATGCAGGGTTAGGTCATTAGAATTGCCATTGGGAAGTTTCATTTTTAACTGGAGTACTTAGGATGATGTATATTTATGGACACTTTTGGAAAATCTCAAAACCTATGGTGCCTAAAATATTTTTCCATTGAATACATTTAAGGCAGTATCTCTTCATTCTGCATTATAGACTCTCTCGCATTAACGTTTGTGTTATTTGACAGTGTGTGTTTTTATCACTTCCTCTTTGAAATTAATTATATATCCTTAATTTGTTGCCTTATTGTTTTAGTAAAACTCAAATACAACACAGTGTTGTCATGTTTGACATTTCTGAAAGTCATAGATGAAATAAAAAATGAATCCGTGTGAGTCCCAGGTTGGGGAAAAGATATGAAACCACGGTTTCGGCTGTTCAACCAAGTGGCAAAGGTGTAACAGCATTGTCCCCAGTTCATAATTGAGTCGGCGCCAATGCTGCCACACGTAGGGTGCACCAGAACATGTATGGTCAGTGCAGGGGCCCCTCTGTGCCCCCCTGCACTTGTTCGCCACCAACATTTTCATTGTGGTAAAACTGCCATGAGAAGGCTGATGGAGAACAAGGTTGTACTCAGCAGGGCGGTGCTGAGTTCAGTGCCACCGTGACTGATTATAACCAGGACCGCCATCAGTCTTCAGGATCTTGGATCCTGGTGGGGACAGCGGCAGGTTGGCGGGTCTGCCAGCTAACCTCGTAATGTGACGGTTGGACCGCCACAGCGCTCAGACCACCACCCCAGTCTGGCGGTCTTGTGACCACCAGGCTCATAATCTGCCTCCACATGTGGAAAGTACTAAATGTACATGTCATTTCTCATCCACCGGAGGAAATTTCTGAAGAGGAGATATTTTCCTTACTGGGTAAATGCCTCACTTTTTACAATCCCTATTGGGGTCTAAATGTACCTAACAACATTATTTGTCCCTCTTGTGAACATACTTTTCTGTAGGGCAACTTTGTGTATTTCACAATAGAATTTTGGCTATTAGTCACTTCACTATGTGCCATAATTTTAAGGAGAAACAAGGAGCATTATTTAACACATGCCTGAAGTGGTTAACCTGTGGAAATCAATGCTCATTTGCATTGCTAGGGTCTCTCAAGATTCAATCCATCCAGAAACTAATTTAATTCTCTTTGGAGTAAATGAAGTTAACTCAGAAAGTTCCTAGTATGTTTAATTTTCTCAGTTAGTGAATTTGCAGTGGTTGTCACCATTTGGACCCTTCTCAAAATGATAACTGGCAAAAGCAGCTTCTACAGCACATTGTAGAGAGAATCCTTTTACAGACTAGAGCATACATCATAATTCCTGATGTGACTCTGCACTTGTGGAAACTCCACACATAAAAAGATTTGTGCAGAGATATCTGCTGTGGTTACAGAGTAACTGTAGTTGTAAAATTACTATTAGTAAAACTAAACTTAAACTTGTAGTTTGTGAATACCAAAAAAAGTAAACTTACACTACAGTGTATGTTTACCTTTGTGAATCAGGCCCAGGGTGTACAATTCCATTACCATGTTTCCTACTTTGCAATAAGTTAAAATAATATGGGCACATTGTAGTGGTTTTCTAAACAATACTTTTAAATATAAAGTAAAGCAAGAGACTGTATATTTTTTTAATTGATCAATTGATCAACAGGTAGATGTAAAATTGAATCTTTGGACCCTGGTGATGTGGTTCATGACATGATTCACTCTGGGCAGGACTAGGGGTCCACAAGGAAACCTGGCAAAAATGCTCAAACCAGCTCCACTTCCCGTGTTTCTTCACACAATCTCTCTCAACCCATCAATTTCTCTTTCCACTCTTTCTTCTTCCTCTCTGATCACTTTCGTTCCACATTACCTCTGTCCCTCTTTATTTCTCTCCCTCCTTGGGCCTCCTGGTAAAAGTGACAGGGGCACCAGGAGCGGCCGTGGGCTTTCAAAACTGACCTACAAGGGCTACAACAAACCAGGGAAATGCCTGGTGGAATAAAAGGCCTGTCTGGCCCTGCCATCCAAACAATGACATAGGTAGATGAACTCTTGAGACTAAAGACGTCTGTGCATATACCACTGCAAAGCAATGAGTCTTACCCTAGACAGTTGAAAAAGTGACAACTTACAGGGTACCTTGAACAAGAAACGGTGGAAGTCAGATGGAGGGAAGCCGTTTGGAAACCTTTACTTGAGTAAATCCTCTAGTTGCACAGTGGACAAAATAGCCTAGTCTTAGTGGTAACTATTGTTTTCTGGACTGCTGACATGTTTTCATTATCATATCACTGAGTTGAGTAACAATAAGCATCTGTTAACTGTCAAGAGCACCAAGAAACTCCTCAGGGGCGAAATGTGTGCTGCATAAACATATGCTATATTTTTTGTACTCTAAAGTCGCCAATCTGTAATATAGATTGAGCACTATCAGAATTATTTTGCACTAAAATGCAAAACCGAGAAACAGTCACTCCTCTTTAACAGGGAATTTCCTCTCTTCTGGCAGAAGCTGTCCTATGACATACGCTCAGCCACTAACTGTAGAGGCAACTTGTCTGACGCATAGTCTTGGTATGTGTAAATAGAGAAAATAAAACATAAAAAAATAGGTCCAGCAGAAGACTTAAGGCCTCAAAACATTGAGAGTGACAGAGATAATTGAACCCATATCATAAATGTCCAGTGTAAAGAGTGTTGTTGGTGAGTTAGTGAATCTATGCTATTGATTGTAACTACTTATGTGGCTGTCCCTTATTCTTTATTTGAGAACACATTCAGCAGATGAATGTTGGATATATTGGTATATCCACTCAAAGAATGCTGTTGAAATTGTGTAATAAAAAGGTGTGTATTGTGTTGTTATTGATGCACTGAGTATCATGGACAGCTGTCCTTTGTTTCTCTTATTACATCATAGGAAATGTATAGGAATTTATAAATGTATAGGAAATGTCATAGAAATGTAGAAGAAATAATGGGCCTCATGTTTGCCAATTTTGATTTTGGTGTCGTCCCAATGTTCTGAAACATTACTGAGGGAAACAGTGCTTGAAAACATATAGAAGTCCTCCTGCCCTCACTCCACCCATTTCCCAGTTCAATGTCAACAAAGCAGAGCATAAAAGACACTGGTTTCCTGTAATGGCAATGCTTCTTAAGAGGGCTGATTTGACAGGGCACACCACTGATTTTCAACTGACTGCCTTTTCATAAGGCAATCCATTCCATCGAAGCATCCAATTCTGGAGCAATATACCCCATTGCCCAGAGGTTTTTATCAACACCTCAAATTTTGATTCATGTTTACTCAATATGCCATCACGTTGTTCCATTCAAAACAATCTTAGACCTCAGTGTTAAACTGATATAGTTTCACTTAATATGTGCATTTTACTAGTGCTTAGTATTATTTATATTATTATAGGAACAACAGACCCTCATACAAAGCAACTCATTACATAACACAGTGATTCTTAGGTATGTCCAATAGACAATTTGTGATCTAATAATTTATGTTAATGTCCTGATGATGATCCCATGATTGGTTAGGGATCGAAATGTTGTCTACTTTAGTACCTAGACTCATTCATAATTGTTGATGATATTGTGCACAAGGGCATTAGTACTTGAAAATTGTGACTATAATCAATACGTGGAACTTGTTTCACTCATATGCCTGAGTTCCCTGAGTTCCTATGATTGCATTTGTTGTCTTTTTTTCCTTCTTTGTTGCTCACATGTTTTGTTGATATTAGGGTAAATTAATAACTCCCAAATTGTCTTTTGGACATACCTAAGAATAATTGTGTTCCTTATTTAATGAGTTGTTTAGATATGCTTTGTATGAGGGACTGTTGTTCCTATAATAAGAAACATACTCCTGGTCCCTTTATACCCATGGGTTTCCCTTGTTTCTTATAAACACAGTATTATTTACATATCTTGCCATTCTTTAGTTGTATTTCTGCACCAACTTGTATATGTTTTTTTCAAAATCATAAAGAGGTGAGATGATGTTACATGGGTGGGCTCTTTGTGGTCATGCATTACGTTCTCTTTTGGAAAGAAAGTTCTATATTATTCTAAGGGTTTGTGAGATATACAACGTAGCTGAGTTAAGGTTGGTGGGTGCTGGTAAATGGGCATTCAGGTCGTAACCAACAAGCCCTGTCTATTTCCATTTGTTACTCCCTGCTATACCTGTTCGCTGTGTGAGGGAGAGGTACACAGTTTCTACCCACCAGTGATATAATCATTCTATGTATGAGGGGAAGTATCACTCTGTGCTTTAGTGTGTGACTATCATGTGCATGTGCTTTTAATCAAATCAAAATGTATTAACAATGCTAAGGAACCGTTTACACCTGTAAAACAGTTCACATTCAACATGTGTCCTACATTAAGAAGTATACATAGGCACATTCACTATTGTTTTTTAAGTGCATTTGTTCATATTTCTCTAATTTCCAGTACATTTTGTGCTATGTACACAAGGGAAATAATTAAATAATTGAAACATGACAGTTTGTGGTATAAACAATGTGGCTTCTCAACATTGTTTTTGCATTTTTTGTGACACTATGGGCCTGATTCTAACTTTGGAGGACGGTGTTAAACCGTCCCAAAAGTGGCGGATATACCACCTACCGTATTACGAGTCCATTATATCCTATGGAACTCGTAATACGGTAGGTGGTATATCCGCCACTTTTGGGACGGTTTAACACCGTCCTCCAAAGTTAGAATCAGGCCCTATGTTCTCCTCTTCCAACAAACACATAGGACCTCATTATGATTTCGGCAGACGCAAAAGCCCGTCTGCCGAAATTCCGATGGGGAGGTTGCCGCCATTATGGCTACTTCCCCGCCTGGCCCATTACGAAATTCCTGCTGAGTTAGCAGGTGAAAACCTCAGTTTTCACCCACTGGCCTACCAGAAAAGGCTTACAGCAGTGTCTCCAGCTCGTCATAGAATCGGCGGCAATGCTGTAGTGCGTTAGGTGCACCAGCACCCACTGCATTGCGATCTTGCTAGCCGAGGGGGCCCTGCACTGCCCATGTGAAGTGCATGGGCAGTGCAGGGGCCCCCTAGAGCCCCCTGCACCCATTATCTGCCAGCCTTTTCATGGCGATACTACCACCATGAAATTGCTGTCGGAGAACAAAGTTGTAATCCCCAGGACAGCGTTGCTTGCAGCATGACCTGGCAGATTAGGACTGCCAGACCGGGACCACTAATCCTGGTGGTGCTGGCAGTCTGACCGTGGCATGACCGCTGCAGTAGTTAAATGGTGCTTGGATCGGAGCACTGGCGGGGGTCCAACCACCACCCCGAACCTGGCAGTCATGAGATGGCAGGTTCGTAATAAGGGCCATAATGTTTGTGTGCAGGAAAACAAATGAAAACTCTGCTTTCTACAAGGAGAGCTATTTCACAGCTCTCACTTGCAGAAAGTGGAGTGTTTGCTCTGACTTCTCTGACTTGTGCTGTCAAAGCTCCCACCATTTAGAGCAAACAGCTATGTCCTGGGAGTTTGCACCCTGGGACATAGCAATAGCTGGCCCTGGGAGGTGGTGTCCCTGGGGCCATCTATTGCTCCACAAGGGCCCCCCCTCCAACATTCTATTTGCCCCTGAGAGGTGGTGGTCCCTGTGGCTCAGGAGTCTGCAATGGACTCCCTTCATTCTTTTATTGTAGCTCTAGGGAGGTGGTGGTCCCTCTGGCTGCGGGGGCCACATGCCTCCCTCCCACATTCTTAATCTATTTATCCCTGGGGAGGTGACGGTAACCAAGGGCTGTGGGGGGGGGGGCTACACAGGGCTACGCGCCCCTCCAACATTCTTAATCTATTTAGCCCTGGGGAGGTGGGCACCTAGGAGGTAGGAGGAACCAGTCCTCTCCTTCTTCTGATTTAGCCACTGAGAGGTGGTGGTTCCCAGCGTCAGAGATCCTTGATGGACCACCTCCTCATCACAAACTGTACCCTGGGGAAGGGGTGGTCCCCGGGGCTTGGTAGAGTCCGAGCGGCCACCAAATTAATTCACTGCATTTAGCCCTGGTGAGGTGGTGGTCCCCTGGGCATGGGGGTTTGCACAGCCCCACTGCATATTGAATAATTGTAGCCCCAGGGAGGTGGTGGTCCCCGGGGCCTGTGGGGGTCTGTGGGGCCCCTCATTCTTTTTCTATTCCTTGCCCCTGGGAGGTGGTGAACCCTAGGGCACAGGGTTCCGCACGCCCTGCATATTGTAATACTGTAATTCCACCAGCTCCCGGTGGCTTTGATAACTCCTAGCAGGGAGGCCCCAGCACCCCCTCCTAGATTTTGGGAATGCACCTGGGACCTGTCCCACCCGGGAACAAAATGAAAAGCAAGCACGGAAGACCACACTTGCTTTTTTAAAAATCTATGGTGAAATTTGCGAATATTTGTAATTGTCATTGTGATTTCAGAAACAAAACGCTATGGGGTTAGGGTAATTATACCCTGCCCCTTTTCTTTTTTTCTCATTTTGTTTTAGACTCTGCTGAAGTTGAGTCTCAAAATGGCTGCCAATACTTCCTGGTTGCCATGTTTGTAGCCAGTCAGATCTCTGCACGAGATTGAAAGGATTCACAAAGCCTTTGTGCCGCTAGATATACAAATTTGGTTCTCCTTTAATATCTCTTAAACTACTGAACGGATTTACACCAAATAATAAAAAGTGTAATCTGCATACAAAAAGCTACATTTCTGCCAAATTTGGTGTAATTCTGTCCAGTGGTGCCTGTTGTCGTGTTCAAAACTTCTGCTAGAATTAACACGCAAAATTAACTTTTTTGACCCTCCTTTTTCTGTGCCCCGTTTGATGGATCACCCCGAAACTTCACATGCATATTTGGGCCCATTTTTTTGTTGAATTTTTTTTGAAGATTTGTCAAATGGTGTCAAAGATATAGGCAAGTCAAAAAATGCTTTCCCTCTGGAAAGTAGGTCCTAACTCTAACTACCCACCGTCAACCACATATTAAAACACAAAACGAAATATATATATAACATTATAAGATAAACACTAATTAGCATTCACCATAAAAGACAATAATTTAAAAAATTTCAAACTGAACAAACACTAACCAATAAAACAAACTGTAATCAATGTAAACCATAAAATGATATTGTCAGTCAAACTAATAATATAAAAGGCACACAAAATGAGGCTTTTTGCTATACCAAAAATACAAAAACTGCAAGACAGTGATACTGACAGAATTTCCAGAAACAGTCTGAAAATAGAAGTGGAACCATCCATACAACTACCTTGTAATGTAAGTAAAGCATTTATTTAAAGTAACATCAATTACTAAATTAAAAAACATAAAATAATAAATAACTAACAGAATTCTCTATATTACTATTATCGCTTAAACTCTAGATACTACAGAGAAATTACTACATCATCGACAAATTTACCAAATTTACCAAAACAATACAGCAATCAAAAAATAAAACTAAAGCAGCTCTTTTCCCCAACAGAAAAGGAGCCACCTGACCCCACACACGTCCTTCTGCCCCTCATGATGGTCAATGACATCCAAAATCCACGCCGCTGTGGACCCAACCGACAGTAAGACAACATACCTATCTGTCACCACAAACTCCAAAGAAAATCGACTGTCCGCCATTCACCTGCTATGGGGCCTGTGCTTTGTGGGCCAGTATAAAATTTGTGTCCTGACTCAGATGCGTATACTACGTATGACACAATTTCAGTCCCATATCTCCCCCTTGGTCACGACACTCAAACTGCACCCCCACATTTGTCAAAACCAGACACGTCTGCACATCCCAGTTGCAGGGACAGTGATGGGGACATAACATTATCTCACACAACAGAAAATTCACATCACAAACACACATACAAATAAAAGTGACACATGCATATTCAACACATGCCATGGCCTGTCATGATTAAAGACACATATGTCATTGAACCCAAACACCCCTTCTCTGAAACATACCTCTAATGGACTCACACGTTATTACAAAAATACAAGGAGTACCTAAGCTAAATGGGAGGCACAATCTTTAGTGAGACAATATCCAAAACACACAATGTGATGTAAACATGCAGAATAGGGATGGTGGGATCAGGGGACCCCAGAAAGGATGCTGCCCTTGAATACATGTCACTATGCACATGACTCATAAACACTATTTGCACAGGTACTGGAACCTCCTGATTCTCAGGGATAACCAATAGTACTAACAAGTTCCATGCCCATGTACCAAATGTGGAAGTGCAAATCAAGAAAGCAGAATTATCAACAACAGCATGGGTCACACATGTAGATGAACTAGCTGGAAGATACACACATAAAAATCGACACATGGCCATTCAAACGTATAGGAAGGTAGCACAATTGAACACCCTCAATGTGTGCGACAAACTAAACTCCAGCTCACACACGATACCAATGTGCAACATACATCAGGGGAACAAATGTAACACTAGAGATGTTGACAGTAGCCAAGCCAACATTTAATACCAGAGCAACCACCACACAATGTAATGACACCCCAATCGGATTAGCTCTCGCACATCCATCCATTGAACGTGTCTCCGTGTCCTGGTGCTTCCAGCACTGCTCCCAAAGTCAGATGTTGACAAACACAGCAAATTGATCAGCAATCTGGGTTAAACAAACAAAACTGAAGGTATACATCACTAATTACTCTGGAACAGCAAAAAGGTAGAAAAGGAATGGCAGGACAAATGTGTCACAAACCAAACAACTTTGCATTATTAAGCATAACTCCAGAGAGAAGTAAAGGCCAATGGCCAGTCCAAATGCCCATAAAGGTATTGCACACCGCTGTGCACCACACATTGACTCGTTGAACACTGCCACAGGAACCTCCACAGGAAAGGGCATTAAGTGGCCATGCCAGGCATCTCAGTTATCACCCTTGGGTGTGGTGGGGTCAGGTATGAGAGTGCAGGGATTAGAATGGGGAGGGGTGCTCTTCACTTTAGGAGGGGTGGGCTTCTTCTTGGGTGTGGGAGGGGCATGGCTGGGTCCAGGGGTGATGAAGATAGGTGTGACAGGGGAGGGAATGGAGGTTGTAGGAATGGCTTGGGATTTGGGTGGGTCTTCTTTGTCTTAGTGGGGGTTTTGGCAGGGGTAAGGGCAAGGGAAAACAGGGAACTCTCTTTGGGGATATTTGTAGGGACATCAGAAGGGGGTTGTGTTTGGGGGTTCAGGAAGTGGTTGTGTCTGATGTGTGTGTTGTTGGTGCTGGTGTGTGAATGTCTGATGTATGTTTGGGTTTGGGGGTGTCTGTTGGGTGTGTGATTGTGTGTGTTTGAGTTTCTTGGGAAACAGTGAGGTGAAGTGGATGGTGTGTGTGGTGAATGTGTCTGTTTGGGTGGTGTCTGAGGGTATGGGTTGTACACTGGTTGGGTTTGCATCATGGGGGTGGTGTTTGGTAGAATGTTGGTTGTGGGTATATGTGCCTGTTGACTGCTTGAATGCTTCTGTGTGGTCTGTGGTGTTTGTGTTTATAGGTGCTTGTAGTGGCTGTTGAGGTGGGTGTGTTCAGATGGGTCTGTGTGCTTGAGAGAGAGGTACGGTAAATTGGATGAGGAAGAGGTATGTGGTAGGGAGTAGGAAGGTGGTGGGTTTGAAGACTGCTGTCAGTGTGAAGGCCAGAGCCTGAAGAGATCTCTGTGGGCCAGGCATGGCACTATGCATGCCTTCCAGTTACGCAACCACCTGTTGAAGCTCTTTGTCCTGCACCTGAATGTCGCGCTGCGTGCTGCAGCACGAGCCGAACATTCGGCTCGGGCCGCACAACGCATCTGCAGGACGCGGCGCGCCCCCAGTCTGTTGTGTGCTTTGCGAGGCCCCAGATTGGGCATGGGGCCTCGCTCTGTTTCTGTGCACCGCGTTTTTCGGGCATCCTGAGCCCTCTTACCTGTTCTTTTATTTTCTTCTTTGTCTGGGACATCTGGTTGTACCTTCCTTTATGTTTTTTCCCCCTTCCCATGTTACCTTTTTTTCCCCAGCATTCCTTGTTCCCTATTCTCTATGGTTCCTAGTCTATTCTGTTCTATGTACTTTTCCGTATCTAAGATGGTGTCCTTTTACTTCCCGTTGGTCGTTTCCTGTTTAGTGGTATTTAAGGGATGTGTTTCTTTCTTTCCTTGCGCTGCAACACTTTCTGTTTAGATGGTGTCTTCGCTCCTGTTTCTTAGCCTTTCTGTGCTGGATCTTGTCTATTCCGTGTACTACCTATATTTTGCCTCTGTTGATTCCTGTTCTTTTGTTCCTGTTTCAGGAATCTATCTGTTTGGAGGTTTTTTCCCCTTTTCAGGGTTTTTTTCACTCTGGCGCTATTTCTGAAGGGCACGGTCTGTTCTTGGCATTTCCATTGCCTACAGCACCGTGGCTACCAGAAGGAGTCGCCCCTTTCTGGGCCAAAGCCGAACATTCAAGACCCACGCCACTCGATCTGTGGATTCCAGGCGTAAGCAGCACGTGAGTTGTGACAGATTGCAGCGCCAAATTCTCCCGACGTCCTCTAACACCATGGATGATACAGTGGCGGCTGCTGCAGATCCTGATCAATCTCTTCTGACAACTATTCAGCAACAGGCTCAGGAACTGCAACAACTACGCAATGAGAATGCTGCGTTACGACAGGCTTTGGCTTTCCGCAGTGGCGATGTCCCGCTATCTCCGCCTCTACTCCTCGTTTCTCCGGTGAACCAACTAAACTGCGTGAATTCCTTGATGCATTAACAGTGTATTTCGCCTTCCGACCTACCCAATTCTCCCATGACAGGACAAGGGTGGGATATCTTATCAGTGCGTTATCCGGTCCTGCCTTGGCCTGGGCAAACCCGATGGTATCATCCAACGACCCGGTATTGTCAGACTATTCTGCCTTCGTGAATCGATTCAAACAAATGTTTAGTCGTCCAGGATTGGAAGCCTCTGTGGAAGAAGCCTTATGTGACATCCAACAAGGCTCACAAGATGTCCTTCAATATATTACACGCTTTCGTCAGCTAGCGGCAGAGACCACCTGGGTGAACGAACTCTGGTGACTTTGTTTCGCAGAGGACTTAGAGAAGAAATAAAAGATGAGTTAGTACACTCCACCAGAGTTGAAGATCTTCGTGGTCTGATGGATCAAGCACTTTCCATCGAATACCGTCTCCAAGAACGACGATTGGAGAAGAGAAAGAGTAGAGGATCTTCTCAGCCAAGCACTTCACGGGTTTATCTGCATCGTTCTGAGGAACTTCGCCCTCCTGCTAGAGACATAGAGGGAGAACCTATGCAAGTGGATACCACTCGAGGCCCGCTTTCCGTTAGCGAGCGGGAAGGCAGACGTAAGAAAGGATTGT
The DNA here is from genome assembly GCF_031143425.1 of Pleurodeles waltl. Taxonomy (NCBI): domain Eukaryota; kingdom Metazoa; phylum Chordata; class Amphibia; order Caudata; family Salamandridae; genus Pleurodeles; species Pleurodeles waltl. The sequence continues at coordinate 628,321,042 of NC_090444.1, read as the reverse complement.
GCCTGTACTGTGGTGCTGCTGGCCACATACTTCGTACCTGCCCTGTACGTCCTCAAAGGCCATCAGGAAACGCCACTTCCCGTCCTCTGTAAGAAGGGAGGGGACCGGATCATCAGCTATACCTTCCATCAGTTCATTTAAGGACAATGTCACATCCTTGTTCATGTTACCTGTCATGTTACAGCTACCTGACGGCCGTCAAGAAAGAACTATGGCATTACTAGATTGTGGTGCTAGTGGTATTTACATGGCTAAGACTTGGGCCAATTCTCAACAAATTCCAACACAACCCAAAGAACTTCCAGAACAAGTGCACACAGTGGATGGATCCCTAATATCCTCTGGTCCAGTCGATACTACTACCCTGACATTAAGTTTACAGTTTGGTAACCATCAAGAACACATCTCCTTTGATCTCATATCATCCCCCAACCATACCATCATTCTAGGAATTCCGTGGTTCATAGGACATAATCCGTATGTGAATTGGGAAAACCGGACTATTTCCTTGTCTTCACAGTTTTGTCATGAGAACTGTTTTGCTTCTGACAAATATTGGTCACCTAAAAGATTGACACCTACTGAAAGTACTACCGGATATTCCATCAATACTGTCCAAGGAGTCCCTGAACACTATTTAGAATTTCAAGATGTGTTCCAAAAAACATCCAGACCTGTGTTACCTCCACATCGAGATTACGATTGTGCTATTCCCTTGGAACCTGGAACTGTCGTTCCCTTTGGGAGGATGTATTCCCTCACAGAACCAGAAAAGGAAGTTCTAAAGGAGTACCTGGAAGAAAACTTACAGAGTGGTCTTATTGTTCCATCGTCCTCTCCAGCAGGGGCTCCCCTCTTTTTTGTGCCCAAGAAGACAAAGGATCTTTGTCCTTGCTTGGATTTTCGAGGCCTGAATAAGATAACTATAAAGGACCGTTATCCTTTGCCCCTCATCAAGGATATTCTAGAGGCAGTCAGAGGGGCTCAACGTTTTACCAAACTGGATCTACGGGGAGCCTACCACCTTTTACGTATTAAAGAAGGAGACAAGTGAAAAACAGCTTTCAGGACCCCATTTGGTCACTTTGAGTACAAGGTTATGCCTTTTGGTCTCACTAATGCCCCCGCAATTTTCCAAAGATTTATGGACTCTGTGTTTTCTGATCATTTGAACCAAACGGTTGTAATCTACTTAGACAATATTCTTATTTATTCTAGACGTCCTGAACTGCATTCTTCTCACGTGAAACAAGTCCTTCAAAGACTCCGGAAACATCAACTATCTTGTAAACCAGAAAAGTGTGAGTTTGACAAGACGGAAGTCAAATATCTGGGTTACCATTTAAGTCCCACCGGCATAGCTATGGACCAAGAAAAAGTACAAGCCATCCTAGATTGGCCTTCTCCTTCCTCTATTAAGGAAACACAATGTTTTCTAGGATTAGCAAATTTTTATCGGCAGTTTATCTTAGACTTTGCAAAACAAACCACCCACATAACTCACACTCTAAAGAAGGAAAATTTAACGAAAGGTTTTGTCTGGACTAAGGCGGCTGAAACAGCTTTTCAAGGTTTAAAGAAGGCTTTCACTCAAGCTCCCATCTTCAGACACCCAGATACCAACAAACAATTCATTGTAGTTACCGATGCTTCCGAAAGAGCCATCGGAGCTGTCTTACTCCAACAACAAGAAGATGATGGTCTTGAACATCCTGTTTTCTATTTGTCCCATGTACTCTTTACATCGGAACAACATTACTCAGTACTAGAAAGGGAGTTATTAGCTCTGAAAACAGCCTGCCTAGAATGGAGACAGTTTCTTATGGGTTCCAAGGAGCCTTTTGAGGTGAGAACAGACCATCGTAATCTACAATGTTTACGTAATTTTATATGCCAGAATAGTCGCCAGGCTCGTTGGGCCTTTTTCTTCAGTCAGTATGATTTTTACATCACCTGTATTCCTGGATCCCAAAACATTCTGGCTGATGCTCTGTCTCGCCATTATCCAGATTGTACTCCTACCCCATCTCAGTATCTACTTGAGCCTAGTAAGATCATCGGAGTAGCTCAGTCTTTCCTGGATGAGGTACAACTGGAATACTCCAGCCTGTCTGACCACGAAGTAGAGAAATTAAACCCCCTTATATGTAAAAAGCAAGGATATTATTATTATCAGAACCTGTTGTTCCTCCCTACTAATAGAGTTAGAGAAAAGGCATTACAAATGTGCCATGATTCGCCGGTTGCTGGTCATAGAGGCATCAAGGCCACACAAGAACTTCTCTCGTGATCTTTCTGGTGGCCTACCTGGAAGTCGGATGTTGAAAGATACGTTCAGGCTTGTCCCATATGTGCTCAAGTAAAGATTCCCCGTACCAGACCTGCAGGATTACTACAACCCTTGCCTGTTCCACCAGCTCCCTGGCACACCATTTCTACTGATTTCATGTGTTCGCTCCCTCCATCGGCAGGAAACCGGGTTATCATGGTCACTGTTGATTCCTTTACTAAGATGGCTCACTTCAATACCCTGAAAAAGTTACCTACGTCCCAAGAACTAAGCCAGATATTTATCTATCATATTTTCCGTCTCCATGGACTTCCACGTACCATTGAATCTGACAGAGGACATTAGTACATTTCCCGGTTTTGGAAATATTTTTGTAGGACACTAAATATCAATATAGCACTATCATCGGGTTTCCATCCTCAAACCAATGGACAGACCGAGCGTCTTAACCAAGGATTAGAACAATACCTTCGCTGTTTTTGTAATTCTACCCAGAGCAACTGGAACACTTACCTCCCTAATGCTGAATTCTCCTATAATAATACTGTCCATAGTGCCTCCAAGGTCACTCCTTTTTTCTGTTCTTATGGCTATCATCCTACTTCTTTTCCTACTTCTCCTCAGTCTACCTCTCCTCTACCTGCGGTTACTTCCCTTTCCAGACGACTTCTACAAATCCATAGACTAATTCGATCCAATTTGTTGAACACCAAGAGATATATGAAGAAAATAGCAGACAAGAAATGTAGGAACATTCCAGACTATCACCTTCAGGATACAGTCTGGCTTTCATCCAAATTCTTGCCTTTACGCCTTTCTCAGAATAAGTTCACACCATGCTACTACGGGCCTTTCCATATCCTTCAGCTGATTAATCCTGTCACTGTCCGTCTTCACTTGCCTCGTACATGGAAAATTCATCCGGTCTTTCATGTTTCCCAGCTCAAACCTTACGTACCTGATCCATACTCTCGTCAGTTTCCTTGTCCTCCTCCTGTGTTAGTGGATGATGTACCTGTATATGAGGTACAAGAAATTTGTGACTCTCGTATCTTTCACAAACGTCTTCAGTATCTGAATCATTGGAATGGGTTATCCTCTCAGTGAATGCTCTTGGGAAGATGCATCTTCTGTTCACGCACCTCTTCTGATTCGTCATTTTCACCGCTTATTTCCACACAAACCTGGGCCTTCGGGGGGGGGGGACCTACTGTCGCGCCGCGTGCTGCGGCGCGAGCCGAGCATTCGGCTCGGGCCGCACAACGCATCTGCAGGACGCGGCGCGCCCCCAGTCTGTTGTGTGCTTTGCGAGGCCCCAGATTGGGCATGGGGCCTCGCTCTGGTTCTGTGCATCGCGTTTTTCGGGCATCCTGAGCCCTCTTACCTGTTCTTTTCTTTTCTTTTCTTCTTTTTCTGGGACATCTGGTTGTACCTTCCTTTATGTTTTTTCCCCCTTCCCATGTTACCCTTTTCTTCCCAGCATTCCTTGTTCCCTATTCTCTATGGTTCCTAGTCTATTCTGTTCTATGTACTTTTCCCTATCTAAGATGGTGTCCTTTTACTTCCTGTTGGTCGTTTCCTGTTTAGTGGTATTTAAGGGATGTGTTTCTTTCTTTCCTTGAGCTGCAACACTTTCTGTTTAGATGGTGTCTTCGCTCCTGTTTCTTAGCCTTTCTGTGCTGGATCTTGTCTATTCCGTGTACTACCTATATTTTGCCTCTGTTGATTCCTGTTCTTTTGTTCCTGTTTCAGGAATCTATCTGTTTGGAGGTTTTTTCCCCTTTTCAGTTTTTTTTTTCCCTCTGGCGCTATTTCTGAAGGGCACGGTCTGTTCTTGGCGTTTCCATTGCCTACAGCACCGTGGCTACCAGAAGGAGTCGCCCCTTTCTGGGCCAAAGCCGAACATTCAAGACCCACGCCACTCGATCTGCGGATTCCAGGCGTAAGCAGCACATGAGTCGTGACACTGGATGGCATTCAGCATGGCATTCTGACCCACAGACATACTTCTCAGGAGGACAGTATCCTCCTCATTGAGGGCAGCAGGGGAAACGTGGACAGGGGGGAGGTGCCTGGCACAAAAGAGACACCCATCCTTTTGGTTGAGTGGGCATGACCAAATGTGTGGAGAAAAACAGGGAGGGTGGAGATGGACCTGGGGGTGGTGGACAAGGATGGTACAGATGCAGCTCCTGACTGTTCCGCCACCACTAGGGAGTTGCCACTTGAGGATGAATCTGAAGATGGAGAGGTAGATCCTGTTCCCCCCGTGGCACTACCCTCACCCTCTGGGCCGCTGGGTCCCTCCGTGTTGGAGGTATCTGGTCCTGAGGTACCATGGCCAGCTGCTTCCACATTGGTCTCTACCCTGTCTCCTCTGCTTCGCTGTGATGATGCTGAAATTACGAAGACAACTATGGTCAATCCATGTGCCTGGTCACACTTAAACAACATCTGTGATCAACAAACAGTACCATAATATACAGTAGCTCCCAGTCACAAGCTCCACCAAAGTGGCATCAACATTTTCAACACCAGTGCATGCATGCTAAATTAACTATAAACAGTTGTCCAAGGAAATTCAGAATCACAGACATCTCAAATTGCATTAGCATAGTTGTCCAATCACAATATTAATGGATCAAGTAGGACACCTTGTCACCGTGAGTGGCTGGGCTCTTGCTGCATCCCTCAGTAGCCTGTTGTCCTCAAATAGTATGGCAATGTCAAGTTCATTCTCACACATCCCAAACAAGGTCATGCATCCACCAAAACTTCACATCCCCAAAACCCCATCATGATGAGATGATGGACAAATAACCCAGCCATGTTGCAGCAAGAAGTACAGTAGCTGGAAGAAGTTGACATGGAAACTTCCATGTCACATTGTCAAAACTTCACAATGGAAACTACTAAACATGAGCATTGTCTAAATAGTCTCATGGAAGTTGTACTAATGTTGCTCTGAAAGAGATCACATTGTGTACAGAAAATTAAACTGGAGACCAGTCATGGGAATTGTCTGGTAGACTTGTCAACAAATATCCATAGCACAATGAATCTGCTGGCCCCAGGGAAATCACCTGTTCTGCTTGGTACTGCTGAGAACACCCTTCTAACATTGCATGAGTAAAGGCAAATAGTACATTGAATGTTGTGGAGGTTAAAGGAATCTCCAGTACCTGTAGAAGGCCTAAACCTGTTACCCAATAGGAAGGTATATCACTGTCCCTTTTTGTCATGCAAACCTATATTCCTGTGGATGAATGAGTGTACACATGATTCAAAAATTCCTTCAACTCACTCCCTGATGAGTGACAAGAGTTACTTAATTAACCTTTGCCAAATGACATGTGCAAAGCACTTACAAAAATCATTCCACATTGATGGCGTAGAAATGCATAATGTGAATAATTACTGTAGTTCTACCTTGCATGTCCGCATTGCTTCTGGAATTGTACTCGAAAAATGTCATGGCGTGATGGGTTAGGGTATGTGTAAGTCACCAATCAATGGTGACACACTCTTGTCTGGGGCACCACATAATCTGTGTACTCATATGATATGTCTGAATCCAAACACATGTTGGCATGCACACATATGTGGTGGAATCAGACATCATCCAATGAAGAAGGGTAGACCATGACCATGTAGGTAACAGCAGTGTACATGATATAACAAAAGTAAAAGGGACACCTGCTAATATGTTGGCCCAAGGAATCAGGGCAACAGTGTCTACACCAAAATCAGGTCACTGCACATTCCATACTTACCATGGGAAAGTACTGCTCTGTAACTGCACCCAAAGGACAATGTATGCTATGTCACATGTATGATGGCCAACATCATATTTAAGAAAGTATTGGGCACCAGCATCCTTGACACACTTAAGACAAGTGGCCTGTGGGGACACATGCCAACATAGTCACATAAGTAGACACATACCTGAGTACAGTGATCTATTAACTCATGTTGTTTGATGTTGTAGCTAGCACACTGAAGACAAGTGAACTGTTGGGAACAAATGACAACCCCAACACCAAACAACATACACTGACTGATAACTGTACTCAGCCATGTGCATTCCCAGGAGAATATTTTGGTTGTGGATTGTAATCTGCTGTGTCCCAGGTCGCTGGGACACTAGTCAAGGCACAGCAGCGTGCAGCATCTTTGATACATACAGAAGCAATAACTCAGCTTGAGTGTCACATATTGCCTATCTCCAAACTCCAGGGGGAGAAGGCAGACTCTAACCCACCAATCTGGCAATGCAACAGTTAGGGATATGGTCAGGACTACTTCCCTCATAGCTGCTCTGCTTCCCTCAAATGCCCATCAGGTTTCAGGTAGGTCACCACTAGAATGTAGGCCATCAGGGAGGGGGTCAAACCCCAGCCTGCGCCATATCCATGTTGGGAGAACACCCCCAGATGGACCTTTGCGATCTTCCGGGCCCAGTGTCCCAGGTCCTCCCACCTCTTGCAAAAGTGGGCGTACCACTAGCGATGTCCACACCTTCGGGCGATGGCTCTCCAAATCCCTTGCTTCTGATGATCTCTGACCTTTATGGGTGCAAAAGACAAATGAAGAATTCACAAATCAATTTTTCTGAACAAATGTCTGACATACACATTTTACAAACACCAACCACAACCTTTTTTAGGCACAGGGACATAAATACACCCTTTTGGAGTCATCTGCAGACTAACCCACAACCCTGCTCATGGCCTACAATGACTGAGCAAGCCCACTGGCACAAACAACATGTACTGTGATGTGAGCCACAATGAAACACAACACACAATTGTGACCTTCTGCAGGCAAACTCCTTGGCCATGACTGGACAGACACATTTACATCCTCAATGCATACAGTCCCGAAAGGCAAATAAAATAGCATACACCACCCCCTAACACTTATGTGACAAAGAAAAGGGCTTGCATGGGTGTCACCGAAAGCCTCTTCCCTGTGCATTTCTGGGCATGTGGGCTACACAAAGGAATAACAATACCACTCCTGAGTAGGTTTGTGTAGTATATACTAGTATTCCTGAACGCTCATTTTACCACATGTTTTACTCCCACAGAGATGACATCAAGCATACCAAGGTATGTTTCATCTGTGTTTTTTCATGTAATAAAGTCAATGAGTCGCATGTAATGCTCTCCCACAAGCTACAGAACTATCTGCACTATAGATTGGTCAGTTGTGAAATATGCCTGTACTGTACAAATACGACTCATGAAAAGGTAACAACGGAGCTGTGTGAGTAAGGAGCCTGTCATAGGTCAATGACACACATTGACAATGGAGGTCAATGGACATATGCACTAGGTCGGGGGGAACCTCAGTACCCATTCCTTTTGAGGCAACTGTACAAAGGCAAACTGACCACGTCTTGACTCTGAAGACTCATTTTGGCCACATTCAAGGATCTGCAGGTCTACAGAGAGTGGGCCCAGGGACACAGTGGCATCCCCACTGTAACTCTGCCCCACCTCGGTCTATCTCAGCTACTGGGAGCACATCTGACAGTCCTTTTTCTCTGCATGGTGAGCATACAGAACCTACAGGCCACTCACATTTCCATCAGTGCCATGCATTACAGTACATCCTGTGCCCAACCTCTGTGACTACAGGGTTGTGTGGCACTCTGATAGGCACAGTAAGTTTAACATGTTTCTCAGACAGCAGTTTGCCAAACCAGATGTGTCCTGAGTTTTCTGTGGCACTATACCCATTGATGAGAATGTCCTCATAAGACTCAAACAGCATACATACACAGCTCATGCTGTAATGTAAATACATGTTGGCCTCCATCTACCAAAATCATGTCCAAAGATTCATCATTGTATACCTGTAAAGGCTGCTTGCCAAGATATATGTATGCAACAGAAAGGGGATATATGCCTTATCACACAAAACAGTGGTAATGTGTCTTACACAGAGTACAGCTCTCCACTACCAGCATCATCTATGTGCTATGTATGGACCCCAGAATCTAACAACAGGCACCCCATAGAACTCACTGGCACTCAAAGGCACATTGTAGCTTATGTGGAAGGAAACGATGGTGTAGGTCAGAGGCAAATATGACTATGAGGGCCTAAACTGCTCCTCTGATGAGCCATAGAGCTGACCATATAGGAGAAGGGCCTCATCCACAAACTTTTCCAGCTCATCTGGAGTGAAGGTTGGGGCCCTTCCCCTGCTTGGCCTGGCATGTTTGCTCCCAGAGGTAGCACACAGCAGCATAAGTGATGGATGTTGTGATGGCAACAGTGTCAGGATTCATGCGAGTGATTTTGCCAAACCCGGAGTACATGTACGCCACATATACGGTCATCAACGCTGACGTACATAGCCACTGGGCATTGATCATCACATTCAACAATGTTAGCCTACGGCTGTGTCTGCCGCATTTGTAACCGCCCACCGCATGGTTGACTTCCGCCAGAAGCTCCTAATGTCCAATGTAGGGGGTAGGCATCCTCCATTTTGGGGGTTGTAGCTACAGCGTTGGGAACTTTTAAATGCATCACAACATCTGTAGAGGTGTCAGAACCTCTCAACACGTGCAGCAGCCTTAATATGTAGATTTACAGACACAGGGGGTTATTACAACTTTGGAGGAGGTGTTAATCCGTCCCAAAAGTGACGGATATACCACCAGCCGTATTACGAGTTCCATAGGATATAATGGACTCGTAATACGGCTGGTGGTATATCCGTCACTTTACCGTCACTTTTGGGACGGATTAACACCTCCTCCAAAGTTGTAATAACCCCCACAATCATGATTGTAGTGTGTTGCTGGTCACAGATGGCATAAAATGGCGGTTCCTGGTTCACCACCGGTGACAGCAATTTTGGCAGTCGGAACGGACCGTCAGATCAAGAAGGGAACATGAGGAGAAGATAGTTGGGTGATGTCAAAATCTATGTTGTACACACATGTTAAGATTGCCATGAAGGTCACATTTGAGTTTTGAGAAGTACACAGTTTGGATGTGTTATGGGTGTAATGTTATTCCAGTCATTCCTGCATTGTCACATGGACTTTTGTTGTATACATCATGTATGTTTGTGTGTACACATTTACTAATGCTCCAACTCATCTTATGTCACAAATAGGTACCCTGGGAGAGAGGGGAGGTGACAAATTCCAGTCTACTCTCCACTGCCAGGCCTTCAAACCATGAAAGAACGTCACATACTAAAACTGTACCATCTGAATTGGTAGACTATTGTGGATTTATGTTGTCATTTGAAGCCCAATATAATGCCTAACATCAGTAAATTAACATGCATACCACTAATTGTGAGACTCATGGCAGTATTACACTTCCTCGCTACAGGGTCCTTCTATCATACAGTGGCCATATCTGGGGGCACGTCCCATCCTATGTTCAGTGGTGTGTTAAGAGACGTGTTATCAGCACTGCTGAAACACACTGACAGCTATATTAGGTTCCCCAGCTGTGAGGATTTTGGCTAATATGAAGGTTGACTTCTATGGTTTTGGTTGCCTATCACATGTTGTGGGAGCCATTGACGAGACACATGTTGACTTGGTGCCACTGCAGGCCAATGAACAAGTCTATCGAAACAGGAAGAATTTCCATTTTATCAATGTGCAAGTTGTCTGCTTGTCAGATATCTACATCTCAAATATTTCTGCCTGGTTCCCTGGATCAGCCCATGATCCTTTGTATTGCAGAACAGCACAATGCCTCAGCAGATGTCACAACTGCAACCAGAGAGGGCCTGGCTGGTTGGTAAGTCACATCTGTCCTGATGATGTGTGTCAGGTGCCACAATCATGAAGTGAGTGACTCATTGTGGCACCCATGTCTCATTCCTAAACAGGAGGCTCAGCATACCCAAACCATCCTTGGGTGTTAACACTGCTGAGTAATCCATCTATACCATGGAAAGTCCGCTTCAATGAGGCCCATGGAAGACAGAGGGCAATGGAGTGGGATTTGGGCTCCTGAAGTTCAGATTTTGCCGTCTGGACAAGACTGGAGGAGCCCTCCTCTACTCACCTGGAAGCTGTCTCAGATCACTGTGGCATGCTGCATGCTCCATAACATTGGCCTGCAGAGGAATATCCTGTACATCCCAGAAGAGGGGGAGACTGCAGTGCCACTGAGTGAGAATCCTGAAAATAAAGATAATAGTGGTAAAGAGGAAGGAGCTTAGTTGTGACAAGATCTCATCAACAGCTTTTTCTCATGAGTGTAAGAATGTCATGTGATGTCATGACTTTGACTGTACAATGAATTATAGTTGTGATAATGTGTGTAGTAAATTCTTGGAAATAGTTAGGGAGCTGATGCTCAGGCAAAATAAGACTAAGGGTGTTTAATTAGGTAACTTTATAAAACAACATCCACATCTTGATGATGTTGCTTTGTTTGTGTTAGATTTATTGTAATGTACTTTGTTCTCCAGTTGCTTGCTATGTGACTTGTGTCATATACATATATATGGCTTCATACCTATACTCCTTGTTCTGTTCTTTCTTCAGGTACCATCACCATGACATCTTCATGTGGGCATTTCAGAGTTGTGACATTGGCAAGTATGTGATGCTGTTCAGACATACAAAGTGGACATGGTTTGTTTCAGGGAATGTAGATCCCAGAATTTTGGTGTATAAAACTTGTGCCAAGACAGCTTGCACACTGATAGGATGGAAGTTTAGAAGACTCCATTGGACTTATTTCCTGTTGTGTGGTGGCCCTGATGCATCATGATTGTCATCATGTGGTCAGAAAATACATAGTACTAGGCCAAATTCATGTTAATGCCCCTTCAAATTGGCTAAATACTCTTTTTGAATCAACTGTATGTAGCTGTTGATGTGTTTTATCTTTGTAGGCCAAAGTGCCTGTGCCATATCACTGACGTTTGTGTGTGTCTTACCACCAGATGCTGAAGCACTGAATTGTTGTGTCCCCGTGATCAAAAACTGTTGTATTGCCATCTGTCTGAGTCCTTCATTTTATGATGTTGGATTAGTTTTGTGTGGTAGGCAATATGGCTCCAGCTAATGACATCAACCACTTTAATTTTGCTATTTTCTACAGAACGTCTGATAAATCCCTTCCTTCCATGGTCTGGAGGTATGTACCCATAAATATGAACATTTAACAAGTATGATTCATACATGTATGAATTGATATGTTTCTGACATATTATCAGCCTATGCGCTAAACTATGTAATAAAATTTCTTCTTTGACAAGACACTTGTATATATATGTTTGTGTTGAATGGTTGTAATCCTGAGCTGGACACTGTGTACATATCCCTGCTAGCATAAGTACCTTGGATATGGTTCACATGGTCTGACACATCTACATGGCTAAATGTGAAATTAAAGACATCAGACAATGAGTTTGTTACAGGTGTATTTATTTCAGTGCACAAACCTAAATCAAAATTGCGACATAAATGAAAATCAAAGTGAAGTAAAGGGGTCAGTCATGGTGGATGAAATCATTGGAGTAGATGCCACACCATTGGAAGTCCAAAGTACAGAGTATTCCTCCCATTAGAAATGAAATGTGGTTCAGGATCAGTCAACAGAGTGAATGTGTAGAGGATTATTTCTGGCAGTGGTGGGTGTCCTGCCATTTGCAACTCCTGCATTTTTGCTGGACGTCCCCGTTTGCAAGGGGAGGATCAGCTGCTGCTGAGGTAGAAGTAACAAGGCCAGTTGTACCTCTGGCAGGGCCTCCCTTTATGTGGATGCTGCAGATGAACTTGTCTGTGAAGTATTTGCCACTCAGGAAGGGGTAGATGGTGGGAGTAAAGCCCTTTCTGTCAGCACCCCATGTTGTCATTGTGGGCATTCATTTTGTCTATCATGACCCTCTGTAGCTGCTTAATGTCCTGAGTTCAGACAACACCTGGCCCATCACGCCTTGGTACTCCTGTTAGACCACCCAGACGTGGCTTATGGTGTCCTGGCCGACAACAGCCTGTGAAGGAGCCCCCTCCTTAACGCCCTCCATACCTGACAGTGCAGCGGCTATCGCTCTCTGCTGTTCCCCTCCATCCTGTGCTCAGGAACACCTAAAAGAAAGAAAGGACAACAACAGTGACACCAGCAAATTGACTAGCATCTGGTTAAAGAAAGTAATAAAAGACTTGCTCTTTCAGAAGGAGCTGCAGGGAGAGAAGCGTATTAAGGAAGGCCCCAAATGGTTGATGCTTTGGTTAACACATAGGAAGCCTCAGGAAGCGAAGCTGACCCAGGAGACGGATGCAGAGTGTGAACCTAGGAGGAGTCTGACAGAGGAGCCCTGCCTGAGACCACAAGCAGGAATACCCTTACCGCTGACGAAGAGGAAGAGGATGGGAGCGGAAGTGTCTTGAGCACCTGATGAACTGCGGAAGCCAAAGCAGACATCAGTGAGGACGAGGAAGCCTGGTTTGAAGACTGGTTGACGCCTATAGCCAAAACAACGGAGCCTGCCACAACTCAGGAGAGTTGTGGCTGACATGGTGAGTGGAAAGTGTTGGAGCCAGTCCCACCTGATTGCATGTCACACTGGTCTGGGTGCCATTGATGAACAAGAGCTCTGCACACACAAGGGAAATGCTTGGAGTCTAAATGCAGAGTCGGGTTTTGCCGGACCTGGTGATATTTCAAGTTATTCTTTTTTTGTTTTTGTTATTTTGAGCATTCCTTCCATTTTTTCATGACCACCCCGGAAGCATTATCCCTTTGGAGTGCAAACGTGGCCCTGGCAGTAGTCCATCCAAGTATACTCCCTCTGTGATGGTATTCAAATAACATTTAAGAACCCCTACTTACAGCAGTATATCTTCTACTTTCCCTTGAGAGTTCTGGCAGCTGCCTTCCATGCGTGCCTATGAAAGAGGAGAAGAAGAAGCATTAATACTTACTGTGAGTCCAACTAACAGAGACTCACCAAAGATCACAGACTCATCCTAAAAAAACAGATAACCTTCATGCACCATTAACCTGTGTTGTTGTAGTTGTTGAATAAAAAGCCAAGATTCACAAACAAACCAAACTTCCAAGCCGCCCTTCTCTCCCCCACAGCCCCAGTGTCCTCACTACGCTGGCCCACAGCATCCCTCCCATGCACCCTACCACCACAATCCTGTGGCTTTGGCATGGGGTGCCCCTCCAAATGGGTCCTGGACCCTCAGTTTCAGGAGTTTCAAGTTCAATCTCAGGATCCACGACTGGAGGGGGATAAGAGGGTAGAAATTGTGCTAGGTACACAGGTTGGGGTTTGCATTGTTGCCTGGAATGCCGATGCAACGGGGCTGGGAGGTGAAGTTGTGGCCACAGTGAGGCTCACTGTTGCTGGCAGACTAGGATGCCCACATGGGCCAGGCCCGTCACCCATGTCCACAAGTCAAGGAGTGTCATCATCTCTGAGGGCTTCATCCGGGGGGAGTGGGAGTCTGTTGGGTGGCCTCAGTGTGCCCAGCGGCAGCTTGACCTGTTGATGAAAGAAGTACATTGTTACTGGTTGATGTGTGACAACTACCTCCACAGCTTTAGAGTTTAAGTAAGCAGAGACATCAGACATTCGTAAGTTGTAGGTTAGCCTTTTGAGCCATGTTATTATGGTAATAGACTATTTGACATGACGTGCAAAGCTTGCCTAAAATATTATACTCATGAGATGTGCAGATCAGTTGCACTTTGTATGATGGACTGTAAATGGCATCTTACCAACAGTGAAGCCAATACATTGTACAATAAACATGTACCTTTGACCACTTGGAGGCCTAGTTGAGTGAGATACAGTTGAGTGGCCTAGTTGAGTGACTGCAGTCATCTTGTGTGCAGTGCCGCTATCAATCTGGTGATGCAGCTTACACAAAGTTACCAACAACAACAAATGGAGCACTCAATAACCCAAATGAAACCTTAAATTAGCAAACAAACCCATAGAACGTATGACATGCTACAATGTAAAGTAAAACTATTTTATTAACAAGGGGGTACACTACTTAGAATCAATAGCCAAACACCTATTATAAAAAAACTGTCTACAAAGTAATCAGTAAACCTAGCCAAAATTCAAACCAGCATAACAAAAATATTTTAACTACATAACAACCTATTTTATACATCAGTCAAACATACAAGTAAATCGCAAAAATTAGATAAAAAAATGAAAAGTCACCAACCAAAAAGCTCAAAATTATAAATAAAATAAAAATCAACTGATTAAGTACACCACATAAAATCTAATATAACAATTACCAGTAATATAAAATACACATACATAAATAAAATATCACATTTTCAGCCCAAAACAATAGCTGAAATAAAACTCTTCATCCATTTAAATGTGGTCAAAAATCTAATCAACAAAAAGTGAGAAAAATAGTTCCAATAATTTTCCAAAAATATGCAAAAATGAAACAGGTCCATCTTACACCTAATGAAGCAATCTAAAGTCCAAAGATACCATAAAAAACCCTGGAAAGGTGTAAAAAAAAGAAATAATGAAGGAATCCCAACAAATCAAAGGAAATCAGAATTATAAATCAGAATTATAAATACCTAAGTGATTTCCTTTAAAAATAATGCAAAATCCAAATACATATGCTGAGAAGGTGAAAAAGATAAAAACAAAACACCAAGAGAGGAGCTATCTGAAATAGGTTTGATGGTAGCAGCCTGGAAAATGAAGTCTGCCACAGAGAGGAACTACTGTTTGGAACAGGCAAACCACAGCTTGCAGCTCAACATTCTATCAGATTCATCACTATATTTAATACAAAATTTAATGAGGTTAGGAAGATCTTACCTAAACAATGGGAAATTAACAGGGATGACAATGTCATTGGAAAAGATGTTACCTCACATCTTTCCATCTCATACAGAAAAGCCAAATCCCTACAAGACAGTCTGGTCTATAGCTATTTGGGGGAGGACAGGCAGGATAACTGGCTCAGCAGTCTCAAGCTATTCAGGAAATATTGGTGGTGTAAGGCATCAATAGAATTACTTTTTTGGCAGACAAAAATGCATTTGGCAGTTCATAACACGTGGAACAGATTATAGTGTATACATGTTTGAGGGTCCATGCAGTCAGAAGTATTGGGTAGCATGGTATTTTGGGCCAATACAAGGATTTTGGAACATTTATGGGCAATGAACACACTGACTTAAATTACCACATCGCAAGACCTTTTCAGAATTGCCATAATCAGTGGCGTCTGGTATATATTTAGAGTGGTGAGGAGGGAAAAATACAAGGGCCATTAAAATAATAACAAAAAAATGGCTCTTACCTTCCTGACTTGCCACAACGTCCTCCTCAATTGGGCGTGTTCTCTCCTCAAAGCTCCAGACATTGGGCACTACGCTACTGAATCCTGGCACTGCTTTCATGCTATTAACCAGCATAAGAGAAGCATTAGGATTAGAGAGACTAGCCTCTCCCAGTGCTCGTAAGAGCACTGGAGGCCTGTGCTTTCTCTAACCCAGCTGTCTAAGAAACCTAGGTTAGAGAAGTTTAAAATGCACATTTCTGGCTGGATATCGCAAGCAGGCTGGCCAAAGGGACATGCGCCCTTTAAACATAAATGCAGAGCCACTCAGCAGCAATTGCCTCGCAATAGCCCTACCTCATCCTCACACTCAGTTCAGGATCGGCTCCTAAAAAATAAAATGGTAATAAATAAACTTTATTATAATTTTTTCAGCTGCTCTGGGGTATTTTTTAGTGGAGCGATGCACCTCAGCTCTCATGGAGGAGCCACTTCTGGCCATAATAAGAATATTAACTTTGTCCAATTCTCTTGGAGACAACAGAATAACACTTAGTCCTGGATGATGTGGTTGTACAAAAAAACTGAGAATGATGGAGTCACTTTACATCATTGAGATGGGCACAAAACACCTGCATGGACTCAATAAAGATGAGGAATTGTATACAAACATTGGATAATTGAACATTATATAAGCTCTGATATATATGGTTCAATACATATTGTTACTTCATTGTTATTACCCTAGTGTCTGGGAGGCATAATAGGGAGACATACTTTAGAATGACTTAGTCTTTCATTCATTCATGCACACATTGGGTTAAGGGTTAACAGATGGGCCCACACTTTGGAACTGGGGTTACGTTAGTCCACTGGGGCAAGACGACTGTTTATCAGTTTGACTACCAACTTAAATTGGCCTTGAGGTTATTACTATTTAGGATCAATCAGTCCATGGGGAAAACTGGTAAGTCTCACACCATTAGATAAATGCAAGATATATGACATAGTTAAAAAATTGTCCCATGTTGCAGGTACAAATGAGATTGGTGGAGGTTTTTGAATATGTACTATGAGCACATTTTGAATGTCTAGAAAGGTGGAGATATACCGGTGCAGTCGGCACAAACACTAACCCATGCAGGTACCAATTTAACGTACTATGCGAGGGCAACAGGACCCCTAGAAGGGTGACAGATAAATCGGTAATGTTTCTATGATTATGTACAGGGATACGAGGACCGACTTGCTGATAGGGAACCACACACTATGGGGCTGATGATGAATTATGCATTATAATTTATGAACTACAATGCCTTGTAACACATTGTACAGTAACCTTATATAAAAATGAATTATAATCTAATGCATGTGGCAATTTTATTTTTGGTGTTTAAAATGAAACATTTAACAGACATTTTCACCTAAGTACATCGTCACTTTAACCTTTGTTTTTTTTCACTGAATTTCTGAGTTGTTTTAATGGAAAGTAAGATAATATTACCACAGCTAAATATATTGTCACTTCAACCTTTTTTTTCAGCAAATGTATGTATATATTATAGAGGTGGCAATGGTTAGAGTTATGGTTAGTTTCTATTGAAAATACAGTTTTTGTTTATTTTAAACTTTGACTTTAACTGTCATGTTTTGTGAAATTTGGGAAATTTCTTAAAGTTTTGAATTGGAGAAGTTTGCATAGCTTTACAAAGCAAGTTGTTTTGCAGAGAAAATGTCTGAGTTAGGGACTCCTTACGAGGTTGGCAGGCAGACTGCTGGACCCCCAAGCCCTGTGGGGACGAGACTGTCGTGGATCTGGCAGTCTCCCCCTGGCCCTATTATAATATTTCCACTGGGCTGACCAGTGGAAACTTCCATATTAGGAGGTTTCCACGGATCAGCCTAGTGGGAACAGTGTGGCAGCATTGTCCTCAGCTCCTCATGGAGCATAGGACAATGCCGTCACACAGAGGGGGCCCCCAGCACCCTCAGAATGATCACTGTCTCTTGTAGCAGACGGTGTGCATTCCGAGGGTGCTGAGCAGGGCAGCCCCTGCCAATGCAGTTACACACAGCACCCTCAGAATGCACACTGTCTGCCATAGCAGACAATGAGCATTCTGAAGGTGCTGACAGGGGATCCCCTGCACTGCCCACAACATGGTCATGGGCAGTGCAAGGGCTTCCCTGTCACCACATCTCTGCCTTTCTGCCAGCCTTTTCATGGTGGGTATCCCTCCATGGAAAGTCTGGGGGAAAAGAAAGTTGTGATCAGCATGGTGGCGCCGGACTGGCACGGCTGTGGCTAACCATGACTTTCACTGCAGCCAGACTGTTGGGATCCCTGATCCTGGTGGCGGTCTCCTGCCAGTTGGACTGCCAGGGATGCAGTGGTCATATGAGTCACAACCACCTCAAAATTACAACTGCCATGCTACATGACGAACCTGTTGCAAGCCTTAACAACAATTTACTCCTATTATCTTTTGCAGCGGATCAGGGTTATGGCATACAGCCATAGATTATGACCCCATTTGCAAACCCAAGCACAGCAGCAGAGTGTGCATACAATCAGGGACATGGTAAGACACGGAGTATCGTGGAGAGGACATTTGGCATACTGAAGTCAAGATTCAGGTGCCTGGACATCACAATAGGCAGCATCCTATATGCTCCACACATTGTCTGCAAAATCATCATGACATGTGCCATCCTGTACAACATATGTGTGTGGATGAACATCCCCATGTATGACCAGGTTGATGACCTGCCTGAGGAGGAGGAGAAGGATGGTGGTGTAGAACTGGAGGGGGAACAGCACAACACAGCTGCTGGGCTACACCGCAGACAGCACCATTTAAATCACCTTGTCAATTTTGTAAATAAACACTTCACTTATACAAACAATCCTGCGTTGGTCTCTTCAATCTCCACAACATATACACCCTAGGATTGTGAGTCAAACATCAGGGAGCATGTTACAAATACGAATCTGGCAAGTACTGTTGCAACATGATATGTGATGTCTAAGATTGTACTTCCACCATCACAAACATCACTAATAGCCTCATCACTGGTATGTGACAACTGAAGGACACACTCTATGGACCACAACATATCTTGTACAACCATGTTGCCAAGTTGTTCATCAATAGCTCATCACACACAACTACATCATGTCGAAATAGAAAGTATGCAAGAGGCCCACCCATGAAGTAGTGGATGACCAAAATTAGAAAGTTAGTCATGTTGAACAGAACACTGTCACAACTTAGTGTGTGAGTTGCAATGGCTGCATGGAACATGTGTGACAATAGGGGAACATAATTGGTAACAATGGTTATCATGATTTGCCCAGGTATAACAAGCAATGGAAAAAGTTGGGCCAGCGTAGTACATCCATGGTAATCTGTCCTGCCACTGCCATGGGGCCCAATCACGACACAGGGTACACATGACCTCACACATTGAACGAATAGGTCTGTGGAATGCACTTCAGTATAGATGAGAACATATGCAGCTAGGGTTGCAGGTTCACCACACAAAACCACAACCATTGCTAAATGTAATGAGTTGAATCAAACATTTGTGGTCAAAACATAATCTGGGTGGAATGCAGGCAGAATGTGTCAGACACAGTATGTACCAAAGATGTACACGTCAGACATATGGTAGGGCACACACAAGTCACCATAAACTCCAAATCTACATACGGAGATAGTAGGGTGACATTTCCTAAGTAGCATCGGTTCAGCCATCATCAACAATGCCTGAGCTGTGTATGTCGTCTTAAATATTATGCTCTTTATGACAACATCACACATCACATATTAAAACACAATTCACAATCACAAACCAGAACTATTGCATTGTACTGACGGCCATACACATGTGGATGCACTGTTGTCACACATGCATACATATGCACGACGTGCAACTATTTGCATGCTGTTGACTCTGTAACACATACATCGGTGTAACAGACCAATCACACCCATATCACATTGTTGCATGGACTACCACATGTGACCATACACAATATGCCACACTGCAGCACAGCCCATGTCATGTATATGTTGATCCAGGGTGCATCTAAAGACAATGGAACAAAAACACGCAAACAGTAATTGAGTCAAACAATTTGACACAAATGCGTCCAAAACATCCACAAACGCAAAGTAAATGACACATGGGCCCTTAGCGTGAATTCTACCTTCACACTCTTCTCAATGCTGATTTTCAGTGAATTCGACGTATAACGGTAATGCGTCAATATGAACAACGCATGTGCGTCATGAGTCCAAAATACCCATGCAAATCTCAAATGCGTCATACAAATACATGCATAACAGAAAATGTGACGCACAGAGACAGGAAGTGATGTAGTATGACGTCCTGTTTACAAGCATGGTACAGTTTTTTTACAGTCTGTGCCTCTTTTGACTAGGTGGTTGTGTTCTCGAGTTGGTGGTTGTGATTTCCTTGTGTATTGTATCTTGTGATGTTTTGTTAATTATTGTTTGTATTTTGTCCCAGTGTTTGTAAATGTGGGTGTTTTTGGTGTATATTTGTATTTGTAGTGTGGGGTCTCTGTGGGGATAGTTGTTAAGTTGGGATTAGATTTTGGGCTTAAGTTTCCGTTATTTTCATTTCATTTTTTCAAAGTAGTTGTGGTCAACCTTTCCAGTTATATGTCTGGTAGGGAGAGGTTGACCAAGATGGGAGAGGAAGAGTTGGGTGGGTTTGTGTGGCTGGTAGCCCACTACCTGCTGATGATGTTGGAGATGGGGAGCCGGGTCATACAGGGTTGCCAGACCGAGGAAAGGCAGATACAGTGGGGCAAGGTGCACCACCACCTGAAGAGGGTCTTTCGGAGCACCAGGAATGAGCACCAGCTCAAGCATCGCCAGGCAGATGTGGTGGCCAGGGAGCATGATTTGCTCGATCATTTTGGTGTCGAGATCGGTGACCTTGTTGGTGAGTCCCCCATTGGCATACTATTTACTGTTCACTGCTCTTGAAAGACAGTAGCAGATGTGTTTTGGTATGCTGCATGAAATGCTTGTGGACAGGTTGCATGCAACCAGAATGAAGTGTAACTGCGGCAGTCTAGATATGGATTACACATGTCCTACCATTCTACCAATGCAGGTCAGATGTCTGGTGAGTCATGCACAACCATCACTAAGTCACACATTTCAGGGGCCATGGCGACACCTGTGCCCCGGCACAGTGTCATGTATAATACACCAAGACACCGCCAGCCTAACATATTTACCTGGATTGCATCAACAAAGTAGGGCACTGCATGTATAGCGCTACTTTGTCATCATTTCACGCACATGATCCCTGCCATTATGTCAGCAAAAGGGGCTTACCCGCCTTAGGGAGCAATGTAAATGGGGCATTTGATACCATCAGACAACTTTGCCACATCTGTACATCTGTCATGGATTACTCAACGCATGATCATGGCAGACTTAGAATTGAGCCGCATGTGCATCACAAAGTGCCTCTGGGTGACTTGCAGGACAAGCTTGAGTGCCTGAGTCAATTGTCTTGCTAAGCACCAGGGTAGTGTTTGTAGTGTAATTGTGCAGATGTGTGGCTCTCACTCACCTGAGTGTCTATGTCAACGTGTGTTTGTGTGGTGTGTTTGTTGTACTGTTTTACACTATGATAACTGGCTCCCTCCTCTAAAATAATACACTCTGAAATTTGTTGTCCACTAATCGTGACAGTGATATGACACTAAGCATGGTTTTCCATTCATATCTTACAGGTGGACCTGTCCCCTACACATTGTTTCACACCAATTCCTGCCATATGTAGTGGGTGAAGCATACATGTGTTCTACATTTTTGACATACTCAGTGAATTTATTGTTGGGTATGAGACCAGCATTGCTGTTTATCATGTAGGAACTTGTGCGTAGATATGTGCACCTATTTTCCTGCACTCTTGTGCTGACTAAAGACATGTTACACACATCACAATTTGTAAGCGTAGTAGATGTGTCACAATACACAAAGACATGCTGGTTGTGTAGGAGGTGTTTATTTACCAGTGTCGTAGTGCAATATATACATTGTCCAGGTTAATGACCCTATTGATGAAATCTATACAATTGTGACACCATACAAGTCCAGTGTTGGGGGACATGTCATGGGACATGCTTGGGTGAAGTGTCATTCAGTGCAGAGGAACATGAATTGGCAATTGGAAAGTGAGTGACAATTGCAGTCAATAGCAGAAAGGTCAACAGTGTGTCAGTGAAGAGTGCATATCTCCAACTGTGGTAACACTGGCACGATCTCAAGCACACGACAAGGGAAAACACTGCCCATGTGGAATGGGCGGGTAAAGATGATCTGTTCCACATCTTCATCCTCCGATGTGTATGGTGTCTCCTCTGCCCCTGATGGTGGTGGTGGGGAGGTAGAGTGGGCCACACACACTTCAGTGGTTGGAGATGTGGACTCCTAATTCCCAGCAGCTGACATCTGTGGAACTACATATGACATCACTGCAGCAAGGAGGAGCTGCTGATTTTTGAGGATAGCAGCAACATCCCTATGGTAGGCAGCCATGTCTGCCTGCGGGAGGCCACTTCCCGGTGCATGGAGTCCAGCTTGTCCTCAATCACGCTGCTGACAGTTTGGGAGGACACTTGTTGTAGCCTCTCTCTTGTGGCAGCAGCTATGTCCCTCAGACACAGCTGGACTCCATGCATTGGGGAGTGTGTGCCTCGTTTGGCAGCAGTCCGTTCATTGGCTGTAACAAGGTACATGAGCATACCCTCTAGGCTGGCTGCCATAGTTTGCATCCCCACCTGCACCTACTTGGCCAGTTTCCTCTGGACTCCTACCACTGTCCTCTCAAAGCTGGTCACTGGGTCCTTGGATTCCTCAGCTGTGCCGGTGCTGGCAGGTCATACTATTGGGGTGATGGGTTGGGCCTCTGGGGTGGCTGCTACATTAAAACTCCTCCTTGTGACTGGAGATGGTGTCTGGAGGATACATGGACTTCTTGGAGGGTCTCTTGGCTGATGGTTGTCAGCAGGTCACCGAGGTACTCCATGACAGGCAGATCCGCAGGAGAGCCATCATCCTCTGCAATGAGATTGTATAAAATCAATCTTTCTGTGTTGTGGCAGTTGATATGTCACGTCACTGACTTGCTATTGGAGGCTCATTGTCATCTTAGTTCTCAAACAGTGTTCCTGTACATCATGGTTGCAGTCTGTCAGCACTTTCCTCACCTGCATGTCACATGAAGTGAAACTCAGGTGGCGCAATTGGCTGCTTCATATCTACTAGGTGTGATGTATATCCTTTGTGTGGCTTGACACCATTTAGTCATTGTCAACCCTTCCTATGTATCCATTTGCATGGCGAGGCCTTGCAATGGGTGTTGCAGTGCTCAAGCCACAGCACCATACATGGCAAGTTGCCCCTGTCCCAGTCTTACATGTTTCACATACACCCATGTGGTGCAGAGACCTTGCACCACCTCAGGAATGGCATTGCCAGGACACTATGCTATTGTTACCATTGATAGCTCCTCATGTTGATGTATGTGTATGTGTGCTACATTACACAGCACACATGGACCTAGCAGAGTTCAATTTCATCGTCTGTCTGTGCAGGTAGGTTTGCCTTCCTACACAGCTATGAGCTCCCCCTCAATGCAGCCATCCTTGCACTATGATACATGAGATGCAGGATGGTGGCAGTGCAGCTAATTTGACACAGGCTAAAATTTCTGCTGTGTACATCATTATGTATGTGACAGTGCCTGATGGTAATTGAGTTTATGGACATAGCATGTTAACTGGGGTTGAACTTAGGTCAGGGCCTCAAGCTAGTTTGATGGTGATTCTGCAGGTAGTGATACTGGTCCCTCATTTCAAGTGCGGTAGTCTTATGACCACCTAACTGCCATTGTCTAAATGACCACCCCCGACAGCAGAGGTGGTAGTGGCAAATGTTGTCAATGGGAATGCTCCATGGGCCAATGGCCTGGTACTGGCAGATTTCCAGCAGCTTACAGACTGGCAATGCCACCTGTCATGTGACATCAGACCAGTATTACGTTCAACGCCACACTCCAGGTCTGTTCCTCCATTTTCACCAGCCTTTGCATGGTAGCGAAACCCCCATGCAAAGGTTGATGGTGATGTGGTTGGTGTGTCCCTGGGTGCCCCTGCACAGCCCATGCACCTGGCATGGACAGTGCCAGGGGTCCCATGCCCTGCCCCTTTGCCCTTTCCACTGCCTGATTTGCGGGGCTAAGTGCAGTGTGTCCTGACCAAATGCACCCCAAAACTAGCACTGACTCTATTTGATCCTTCAACAATGTGGTGCTAAGTGCCCCCACAGAGCTACCTTGAGCAGCCAGATTCCTACCCGCCATCCCAACGTGTGACTCATCATGCTAACCGCAAAGGGTACACTGCACTGGCAGTCTTACCAACACCAGACTTGCCCATGCACCATCCCCCACCCGTCAATGTGGAATTATACACCATTATGTTCACAGTCATACACCATGTGTTGTATGTGTGTGTTTATTTCCCCTATATGTCTCACATGGTTGTGTCAGAGTAGTTGTGGGCTCAGCCTGTGACTGTTTTGACCTATAGTTTGCCATCTGTGGTTCATATTTTCTGTAATTGCATGTTTCTGTTCAGCATCAAGGTGTGTGGTTCAACACCACACCAGTTTAGTTGGTCTGGGTAGTGGCATATTACCAGTAATACAGGACCAGCCTGCTATTCACCCAGCGCCTTCTCAGATTATTGTTCGCTGCACCTAGGGGCATCCTGAATGCATGATGGAGTGGTGGCTGCCTTATGTAGATGTGTTGTCAATGTGCGCCATGGTGGTGATACCGGCACATGTCTGGGTACTGTTGGGACAGTTGCAATGACTTGTTTGCTGTAAGATGCAGCATGCATGTGTTTGGGCAATGAGGCAAGGCAGTTTCAAGGTGTTACTGCAAGGGACACCACCATGATGTAACCCCAGGAATGGTATTGACTGACTACCTAGTCTCTGAAGTCTTGGTTGTGTTGGTAGGGTTGATATGACTATATGCAAGGGATGTTGTGATGACACAACCAGAGGCACAGTCATTATACATGCCATCCATCCCATATGCTGCATATGTACATGTAGGTTTTTAAACCGGTTGATCGACATATGTCCAGGTTGTGTATTTGTTATGGTAAATGGCACTACCAAGGTGTAGGTACATGTGTAACTTACATCAGCATGGTGCAACTTGCTTCATGTGCAATGTGTCCCTCTGCACTCCTTTGACATGCAATGTGTGAGTCCTATGTGCCTCCCCCTTCTTGCACTTGACATTTTAGCATTAATTTCCCCCATACAACTTACCCTGCATTTATGGTGTTTCCTGGTAGTCTGCGCTGTCCTGCGATTCCAGTGACGAGCTCCTCCAGGATGACCGCTGCAACCATCCCCTCCATCTCATTTAAAGCCTCTTGTGGTGCTGGACTCCCACCTCAAGTTTGCAGTGCTACCTTCCTGTTCTTTGCCATTTTTTCCTTTGTCCTTCGCTTACAATCGTGCCAGTATTTCTTGCGCTCTGTTATGGTTCTCCTCACCTCTGCCACACTGTTAATCTTGTCTACTATCTGCTGCCAAATTGCCTCTCTCTTGCCAATTGACAATTTTGAGATTATAAAGAGTTGGTGTTGATGTTCTGTCACCTTTCTCGCCAGTATTTCATGCTCGTCCGCACTGAAACAACACTTTCTCTTTTTCTTCTCCCTCCCTTGGGTCTTGTCCATGTCCTCCTGGCTGGTTCCTGGTTGATTAGGGTCAGCCTCAGGGTCTCTCCTGGCTTTCTGGCTCCATTGTGCCTCTCCTTTGCACTGTCTACTCCATTGATGTCTGACGCTAATGCAGGCAAAAAGGGTGAATTTCCGTTTTGCTACATGTTTACCTGTCATAAAATGGGCTAGAGTCATTTTGCCGGCGTTAACATCATTTTGCCTTATGACAAGGCGCAATGATTAACGTCCGAAAAATGACTCTAAACTATTTTTAGCGCCACCCAGCGTCATCGTACAAATATGACACCCGGGTGCATTAGTCAGCGCTAAACTTTTTGATGCAAAACTGCATTAGCGCAGTTTTGCATCAAAAAGTATAACTCTGGACCAAAGTGTGTTGCACAAACTGTGATTTACCTAGACAAAAGATTGAAAGGCAGCTAAGAAATGCCTTAATCCAGTATTGTTTTGCATGATTTCCATGATTCTCAAAATGGTGAAGGCAAATGCTTGCAAATGTACATATCTTACTGTAGTCGCAGATATAAATCCAATCTGGAATCAGAGGTAGCCAAGGTACGAAATTCTGTCATACATATAGTGGTTTCTGGTTAGAATTTCAATCTTTGTGTACAGCAACTTGCTATATGTCTCCCATGGGAGCTTTGTAAACTAAAGATCTGGAGCCGCATATCATAAATATCAGTACTTCTGTGTATTTTTTTTATTTTGTAATGATCAAACCTAATTTTACTATTATTTTCAAACTTTTGTTTTCTCTAAATTCAACAAAACAATATCCCTCCAGCTTCCTAACTCTATTGAGAGCTTCTGCAAGAGTCTAAGAAAGTGATGTCTTTTAGTAAAGCAATCAACTAATTTCCCTCATTCAATAATATGCTTCTATTTAGTATTACAGTTTCGCTTGATGCAAAGAAGTTCAGCAAATGGATTCTTCTGTGGAGATAAATGACATGATATAGCACACAGAAACATACTTGCCTAGGTTTTGTTTACATTAAAAAGGGGAGACAGTACTTGTGTTAAACACTTTAGGGTATACATTCAAAAATACAATCTTCTGTAAAAACAAGGTCATAGTCAGGTGTATATTTAAAAGATTATAATTCAATTTATCAACATATTGCTATAACTCATTATGATGGCCCTGAAGTTCATCAAATATAATAGGTGAGTATCAGCTCTAGCTGTATGTGCCTCATTTGGTCATTTCTCTCAAGTGGCAAAGCAAAAAGTTGCCCCTCCTCATTACATATCAGATTTGCAAAGCACAGCACAATATTTTAACCCCTCACAGTATATATATTTGAGATATTTCCAATCAAAAACAAATAGTGAATTATTAAATACTCAATAAATTACAGCATTATCTGAGAAAGCTCACTGTAACTTGAAGATATTTGATTTAAAACATATTTGTTGTCTTAAGACCATCACCATGGTGAAATATTAGGTCCACCCAGGTGATATTAAATATCACCAGACAGACCTCCTATTTCAAATTAACATAGATTGATGTCAATGGCATTGACGTCCTTTACAAAGAGGATAATGTAATGATGCGAAAGGAAAAAGCTGTAAATGTATACTGAGAAGTGTTCGGCCAAGTTATTAATCACAGCGACAATAGACCTCCCTTTGGATGGCCTTGCATCTGTGGGAGAACATAATTGTCATACTCTGTGACATTGAGGTAAATGAGAAATCAAATTCATATTTGATAAGAGTTTCTGTGTCCCTTCCAAAAAGTAGACTTTTTTGTTTTGTGCTCTGGGCTATACCTTTAAATAATCTGATGAGTCACCCAACTATTTCATCAATCTGCCTTGTTATCAGTTGTGCTTCATAATATGACACTACTGTCTTATCTCCTCTTTTCTTTGTAGATTTAGAGACTTGACTCTTTGATGACATTTCCTGTTCTGCTAAATGTTACTACAAAATAAGTGCAGTTAGGTCTGTGAACAATACTCTACTTGTTTATGATAAACTGGTATTGGTTGATTTTCATTTTATATTTGTTCTACAAGGCCTTAGATTAAGTTTTTGTTTTCTTTAGAATTGGGTGCCATAATGTCCATCATTTAGTTTTACATGCTGTTCAGACTCTGTTATAGGTCCAGAGTTGAGGGCAGGAAGATAAGGAACATCTGCAAAGAATGGACAGCTAGTGGAGGAGGAATTATTCTAAGATAGCAGCTAGATTGTTTGTGAACATCTCTATAATTCATTATTGCTTCTTAAATGTCTATCACTGTTTTCAAACTTCATTATTTTGCTCTCTTTCTCTGACAGTATCTCTCAATTATCTCACTCACTTTCTTTCTATATTTCTCTTGTCTATTTGTCTGAGTCACGCTTTGCATCTCCCACAGTCTTTTGTCTCGAATTTCATTTCTTTCCTCACTCTGACCCTTTGTAGTCCCTCTGCTTAACTCTCATCACTTCAGACATGCTTGTATATCATAGCTCAACTTAGAGGAAAGTAAAGGTCAGTCATAGGCATTTTGCATTGATCTTTTGATCTTTTTAAGTTGCACTTTTGACAAAGTTATAACTCCAAAAAACCTGAAAATAAACACTTTGAGAATTATCAGTATTTAAAATATATTTATGTAAAATATCTCTCCTTTAATTTGCATTGTTTTAAAGTAAAACCCTATTTGATTGTTACATTGGGCAATTTCTCTCACACCTGCTATCTAAAATCCATTTGTACACCCCCGTGTGAAATGTAATATTATCTAATTAAACGTTCCCACACCTTATTCATTACCCTTCCAAACACAATTTTGAACTAGTTTAACAATTTGATAATGTGCCACAATTTGGCCTTTCTACTCACTAAGCTTATATTTAGTAAGCACTGAAGTAACTTTCTCAGACCCGCTCACTCTCATATCATATCGAACTGTCTGGTTAGAAAGATGTAGATGTTAAAAAATATAGAATTTTGGATTATGAAGAAGAATTAAATATTTTTGAGAAGAATATAAACCGTGGATAGGTGATCATTGTTCCGTATAGGAAATAGAAAAGGATAATTTTAGTCTTGAAAATGTTTGTGGCCTGCAGATTATATATACAATCATTCACAGTGATAACAATTATGAAACAGATTCTGGGGGTTATTACAACCTCGGCGGTCTTTTAACAAGACCGCCGAGGGACCGCTGCGCGGAAGACCGCTCTGCGTAATATGACCGTTGGCTGCCCTCCGTCGTTTTTCTGACGGAAAGCCGCCAATAGCCATATTTGCGGACGGCGGGGAAGTGGAGGTTGCTCCACCTCCACCGCCACACCAACAGAACACCGCCCAGCTAATCACATCCTGTTATTCTGAGCGGCGGTGTTCTGTTGGCGGTGTGGTGTCGGCGGAGCTGCCCCCATGGCTCCCGTCCCCTCTCGGCGGATCGACGGAACAGATAAGTCGATCGTCCATTAGGGGAGGGGGGTGGGGAGATGTGTGGGTGCATTCGGGTGTGCGTCTGTGTATGTAGGGGGGTGTGTGAGTGCGTGTATGCTTGCGGGGGTGTTGCGTGTTTTGGGAATGAGTGCGTGTATGTCTGTATGGATGTGTGCGTGTATGTTTGAATGTGGGTGTACATGTCTGACTGTGTGTGTTGATGTTGGCATGTATGTTGGTGTGTGCGCGTGTATGTGTGTTGGTGGTGCCTGCGTGCGTGTCGGATGTGTATGTGTAAGGTAATGGGGGTTGGAGGGGCGCCCTGTCACCTTTGGGGGGTGGCATGGGTGGTGGGGGGTGTAGGGAAGGGAGTCGGGGTGGGATGTGGGGGACACCCCTATCAGTGCCAGGGAAGGAATTCCCTGGCACTGATAGTGCTTACCGCCATGGATTTCATGGCGGTTCCTACCGCTGGAAATCCACGGCGGTAAGCCAGGTCAAAATACCGGCGGCGGTATTGTGACAGCCGCCGGGCTGGAGGCCCAGGTCTCCAGCCCAGCGGTCGTCTCTGCCCTGGCGGGCAGAACGGAGAACCGACGGATGACCATGGCGGTAACCGCCATGATCATGATTCAACAAAGTAAGACCGCCAGCCTGTTGGCGGTCTTACCGCCGGTTTAACACTGACCGCCAGGGTTGTAATGACCCCCTCTGTGACTGTTGTGACTGCAAACATTTAGTACCATATGAACAATCACCATTTGAATCCACAGCACTGCATGCAAATGAATGGTGTGAGGTAAGGTTTAAATCTGCAACTAACATGCTTCTAAATGTAGGAATATGTAGTGCTGAATTAAAGAAAATCATCCATATTGCTCTGCTTTGTGACAACTAAGAAGGCATCAAACTACATTCAATTTGCAGTGCATACCCTCAGCCTTGAGGAGATAGTTATCTCCCACAGCACAGTATTTATAATGGTTGAAGGCCAAGAATTTTCTGCAAAAATGAAGTGGAAAAATGTATCTGAACATTGTATGTTTTTTATCCTGAAGTAAATTTAATTTGTTGAGAAATACACCTCAGCTGTGAAAGTCTCACAAAGTGTCCCTGAATGCATCTTCTAATCAACTCAAACCCTGGTTCAATGTCACCTTAATTTGATCATTGCCTCATTATTTATTTACTTTAATCATTCAGCCCATAAAAGGTTAAGGTGGACATTACATATTTTCTATGTTAACACAATTTTATAAATCAATGTCGTGGAATACAAACATGTCATCATTACTAGATTCAAACAAGCAGTGGAAATGCCAATTGGTTTGCCTTATGAATGAAAGTGCCTTCTGTTTCACTGATGAGAATAGACACATACATCATCATATGCTCGCTCTGTCACTCATCTTTGCACTCAGGCATCCATTCATCAATCCACTGACTCATTTAGCCTTGTAGCTCATTTATACCATAAAACCCCAAGCAAATCAACAACATATACATGATAAATTTAAAAAAGGCAAGTAGGAAAAAAAGAACACATGATGCCTTACAAAATATGATGGGCATATGTTTGCAATAACAAAACTAAACATAGCAGTCGGAGTCCATCTTGCTAAGGTATTGTAAATAATCTACCATTGCTTTAGTGTTCCAGGATGGCTGCCATATCTAGTACCAATGTCATGGTCATCTTGGAATGGTAAAACTGACACACTATAGAGAACAGGAATCCAAAATGATCTTATGATTTAGAGCAAGTGGCCAAGTGGAATGTGGCTCACTGCGGATTAAATGAATGGCAGGCAACCAGCCTGCCAGCACTTCATAGAGAGCTGTAGTACCCCCTTACAAAAACATGAACCTAGCACACATTGGCAAAGCCAATAGCTCTGGCATTGTCCTTCAGCCTTTAGGCCATTTTTGTTTTGTTTGTTTTATCATGCTTTTTGCAAAACTTTATTGTTCAGGAAGATACTGGGTGTTTGTAAATCAGAAAAAAACATTGAGTAATGGGCAAAAATGGTCTAAACAAACACCTGTTACTATAATACTCCCAGACACTGAAGGGAAATAATTTGTGTGTTGATGTGCTTGTTTGAAAAGGCAGCATGCTATAACTCATAATATTGAAGTCCGCTGATGGCTGAAGTGGGCTGATGCATTGCCCATTGATGCATGCCTAAGTGGGCTAGAGAAAAATGTGATTGATACAACCACTGACAGATGGATGAAGTGTGGCTGAAAATCTCTATAAGTAACTATGTCATACACATAATTCGAGTAAGATCAAAAGGTCCCGGCTAACACAGACATAGAAGATCCAATCAATCTGACATTGGCTGCCAGCCCCCCACCTTTGAGAGGGAGAGAGAAATAAAGAGAGAAATGAGGAATGAAAGAAAGAAAGAAAGAAAAAAAGAAAGAAAGAAGGAATAAGGAAGAAAAGTACAAAAGAAAAGCTGGGGTAAGAAGGAAGGAAAAAAGAATAAGGAAGCAAAGCAATAAAGGAAGAAGGAAAAACATTAGGAAAGAAGGAACTGAAGCAACGAAGGAAGGAAGGAAATAAAGATGGAAAGCAAGAAAGAACAAAAAAGGGAGGGGAAGAAGGAAGAACAAAATAACTAAAGCAAGAAGGAGGAAAAAAGAAGGAAAGAAGGAAAAATGTATGAAAGAAAGAAGGATCAAGACAGAAAGAAAATGAAAAGCAGGAAGTGAAGATGACAAGAGAGAATGGCAGTAGGAGAAAGAAAGACAAAAAGAAAGGATAAGGAAAGATAGTAAGAAAGAGAAAAGAAGAAAGGAAGAAAAAAGGAAAGAAAGAGAGAAAGAAAGAAAAAAGAAAAAGAAGTAAGGAAAGAAGGCAGGAGAGAAAGAAAGTAAGTAAGACAAAGGAACAAACATTAGGAAAAAGAAGGAAATAAATATTTAATAAGTGCTACAAGCACTGCAAATTACACACAATAAAGACTGTTTTTCTTTCTGGGCAAAGTTTAATAAAGAACCATTTGTGAAACTGAGTCCAAAATAAATGTGTTGTGAAGAATTGTTCACTGATGAATTAACATGTATAATGTTGAAGCTTTTGGTTTGTGTACTGCATGTACAGTAAACACTTTCAAATTGATGCAATTTGTTATGCTGTAAAAATGCCGGCATTCAGTTAGGCAAAGGACACTTTCAAAGGAATTTACAAAAGCACGGGCAGGAGACAAGAAGTGGTAGGGCGAAGAATGTGGTCTGTGCTCACAACCGGTATGAAGGTCCTGCTTTTAACTCAGACATACAGTTATAAAATTACAAAGTATAGAACATTACAGTTGGCAAACCAAAATACTTTCTCTTCTAAGAGAGAGTAATAAGAATTCTGACAGTACAAATCTTCTTTACCCACAGTTTGACTGAGGCGTAACCAGCCACAAAATGCTTGCCTAATATGGTAATCTGTGAGATTCCATGTAAAAAAAACACCTCTTAAGTGCCTATTTACCTTAAAATATGCTTTTCACAAACAGTATGTCAGGCCTACAGTCTTTATCATAACTTTTCATTATAAACAAATAAGCTTATAACCTTTATCCCTGGCTTCTTACCATAAGCAACTCAGACCTACTTTGTTGGCTATCAACCTTCCCACACAATAACCATTAAGTATACTCGAATAACGCCACAAATGTGTAAAAAATACAATTGCCAAAACAATTCCTACTAATAGAGCCGAATAAGGATTGCTATAAATAGCCTTTCCCAGTGGTTTGTTCAAGTGGGTCACAAGTAACAAAACCCTGGCCTAGTACAGTAATCCGTGATTCCATGTAAAAAAATGCCTACAGTCTTTCTCACAGTGGTACGACAATCTACCCTTAAAAGGTGTTTGCCTTCAACATACACTTTACACAATAACTAAAGGCCTGATTACAATGACGGAAGGAAGTGTCCCACTGTCATGTTTTCGGCGGTCCAACCGTTGACTCCTCTGCAGTCCGACCTCCCGATCATGATGTGCATGGTGACACTGCTACAATGCCGCCGCCACCGCCGATACAACTGCGCCCGTGGCAGCATCGGAAGATGCAGAGGCGACCCATGAAGGCAGTCCCTGCATTTTCCTCGCCAACCTTATCATAACCTGCCTTTCTGCAGACCATGTCCTCGTGGGGACACCTCCATGCATGAGTCGATGGAAATGCAATAAATCATCCCAAATAGTGTGCAACATGTTCCTTTTTTATGTTTCTTGTGTCAACTATGCATTGTTTCAAATGTTGCTACCTGACAGTAAAAGAACACAACTACTCACAGGTTAATTTCTTTTTGCTTTCCAAACACCATTGACCCTTTCACCATATTCACTGACCCCACTCTATAGCATGCAGCATCACAATTCCCATACTTTGTTTTTTAATTCACTGCAAACGCTGCTTATGGCTTGTTCCCGGAGGACAAACGTACTACTGTCATGACTAGGCTGCTAAGGAACAGCCTTCCCAGCAGGTTACTACTAATATGGCTGGTGGTGAGGCTAGCTGCTCGGCGTAGTACTCGGTCCCACTGCCATGGTGGTCTGGAGGTAAGACCACCTAAGTCGTAATCGGGCCATAAGAACGGCCTACTTGTTTTGTTATAACCTTTCATTATAAACAGATCAAACTTAAGGTATCTGATATAACTTTTCCCATGTTAACTGTGAAAGCCTTTACCCTTTACCAATGGCTTTACATTATAAACATCTTAAGCCTACAAAAATGTGTAGAAGTTGGCAACCATCAGGCTGACATTTCGAAAATTAGAAATGTATACAAAATTACAGTTGGAAAAACAATATACAGTCCCTCTTAAGAGGTCTAACATAAATCATCACAATGAAAATCTACTCAAAGTGTTTCTCAGAATGGGTGACCAACACCACAACCCTTGCCTATAATGGTAATCTGTGAGATCACATGTAACCAAATACCTGTCTATGGACAGTAACATGATGAGCCAACAACCCACAGTGAGAGGCCTGTTGGCTTTACCATATTCTTTTCACTATTAGCCAGACCTATTGCCTTTCTGATAACTTTGTATAATAAGCAGGCATTACATTTCTATGCACACGAACTACGCATATAGCTATGACCATTGGCTTGTCACAACACCAACTCAGGCCTACTGTACTGAGCATACACTTCCCCTCTAGGCAACAATCAGACATTCAGGAATAAAATTTCTAATTTATATAAAATTAAAGTTGTGAAAGAAAATTGTATCTCTGTTAACGGCTTTACAGGGATTCTCTACAAATCTTTACACGCATGGTTTGATAGATGAGTAACCAACACCAAGACTCTTAGCCATTAAAATAATCTATGAGATTTCATGTGACAAACAAAGACTATCTGTAGGATTTAATTCAGAGTAATACCAATTCACCCAAAAAGCCTATTGACTATGACATATACTTTCCACAATCAATAAGTCAGGTTTACTGCCTTCATCATAACGTTTCATAATAAACAATCAGGCATATAGCATTTATTATTGGTTTGTCACCATAACCAACTTAAGCCCATTGTACTGAGTGTAAGCTTTCCTCATGGCAACATGCAGTCTTCAAAGTGAAAAACAAATATACAAAATTACAATTGCAAAACATGATACTATCTTTCCTAATAGAGCCTCACAAGGATTACTGTAGTGCATATTTTCTATTTGCACAGTTTGTTTGGGTAGATCATCAATACCAGCACCCTTGCCTGCTACATTAGTCTGTGAAATTCCATGTACTAAAGTAGTTTCTTACAGGCTTTAGAACAGTGTAATAACAAACCATCCATAAAAACCTATTGTCTGTAACATATACTTTTCTATAAAAAAAATAGGTTATGCCTACTGGCTTAGTCATAACATATCATAATAAATAGATCAAACCTATGAAATCTGACATGCTTTTCCCAGTTAACTGTTGAAACCTTTAAACTTTAACATTGGCTTTACACTTTACCTAACACCTTCCTATCCAAGTGTAAATAAACTACAAATCATCTTGCATACAGTTATACAATTACAAGGATATAGAAAAATACAGCTTGCAAAACACCATACAAACCCCCTTAACATTGCCTAACAAGAATCATCATCACAAAGAAACTCCCCACATGGTTTGTCAGAATGGGTGACCAACATGAAAACCCCTGCCTAATTCAGTAATCTGTGAGATCCCATGCAACAAAGTACCTTTCTGTAGGCATTAATATAAAGTTATAACAATTCGCACCTAAGTGAGTATCGATTAACATACGCTTTTCACAATATATTTGTCAAGCCTAGTGCCTTTATTATAAAATTTCATAATAACGAGATCAGAACTACAGCCATAAACATTGGCTTGCCTTACCACCTTAACCAACTCAGTCCTGCTTCATTGAGTTTAATGATGCCACAAGTCAAAACGGAATGACATGCACTCTCTTCGGTCGAAGCACACAAATTATTCCCAATTAAAATCTGTATTAAGGGGGGCTAACTTGTGAGTGGTGTCTAAGGCCCTCTCTAAATAGGACTCCTAAAGCTCTTTTTGTTGATCACATAAGTCCTGGTGACAGTTGCACTGTCAAGTCAGATGTAAACGTCTAGGTTAATGACTGCCCTTCTCCCATCTGCCCTGCTGAAAGAGAAAAACATTATAAATTATCTATTTATCTAAAACACTTTAATTGTATCACAGTGTGATTTGCGTGCCTCTGAAAGTACAATCTGAGACAGCTAGATAAGTAAACAAAATGATAACATCTGGTGGAGGGTAAGCACTTTTTTGTGGAAGCACACAACTTCTTCCCATTCAAAACCAAATCTTCTAGCTCCCAACATGTTGCCGGAGCCAAAGCCTTCCTCCTGGTGATTCTCACATAATTGTCTGTTGCCAGCTATGCTGTCAAGCAAGACCATAAAAACTGAAATGTTGATTATAGGACATGTAGGTAGATGTAATAGAAAACAAGCACTGGCAAAGCCAATAGACTTGATGTTTGTATGACATGCATTTTGCTTAAACAATGCTTATTTGTCTACAGGAGAATAAATACAAACGCATTTAAAAATGGATGCTATAGAACAAAAGTATTGCATTTCTTTTCTGTTGCATCCATATTCCACATTCTCCAGTGCTTCTTCACCGCTCACTAATTGTTTGTACACATGGTAGTAATATTAGAGAAGTAAAGTAAAATAATAATAGAGTATCTACTATTCTGCGATGTCTGATTTATAATCAGTCGGCAAGTGGTACAGTAACACTAATAAGCAACTGCTGACAAAGCATCTTAGAAAAAGAATAATGAAGCAATTATTTTTTCAATAGCATCTATTGTTTCAAATGATTATTCGGGAATCACTCACCAGTGCTACTGGGCCGCTCACTAACTGTAAAATAGTCCATTGTGCATTACAATTGAATCTGAGGAATACTTCCAAACATGCAATATGAAAACAGTGAAAAACAGTGAGACTGAAATATTCCTTTGGACTTAGCCAAGATGTGATTGACAGTCTCTCAAACCAATGGCTCAGATTCTGGAGCAAAAGATTTCTGTATGACGGCCATGAATGGCGCAAGTGCATGCACATCAGACATAAACTCTACTAATTTCTACATGTCAGTGCTTGGCTATTCACTGAAACGTGAGGCATTAACCCTAGTCCCACTGCAGACATTTTGCTACAAAGACTTCACCATTTGTAATGCCAAACAAAACAAAAAGTGATTTTAACTAGGGGTGGATGTACAATTCTGAAAAAAAAACAATGTATTGAATTCAGAAAACTAAACTTTTTATTCCATTAGCAACAAGCAATGATGTTTACTTATCTTTTCTGTAGATCCAACTGGTTCAAATGCCCAGCAGTCGAGCTGGCTAAAACACAGGAATGGTTGAAAAAAAACCTTTCTGTCGGATAGAGTTGGAAACTCAGTAGCGCTGGGAAAGCCTCATTCACCCAGTCCTAATTGTAATCATTTTGACTTCCCTATTGTTCTTAATGCCTAGCTGCCAGGTTTCCCAGGTTCATACGGGAAGTGTTGCTCCAGTCCAGCTTTTTTCTTTGAATTCTGGGACTTCTGGTGTTGTTTATTCTATTACAAAAGAGGACTACAAGTCCCAGAATTAACAAGGTTAAAAATGGGACAGCAGCAGCACATCATGCATGAACACAGGAAAATTAGCAGCTATGCTTAATGGGCGCATTAAAGAGATTTGTCCACCTGAACAGAATAAACCAAAACACAGGATTGATTGAATAAAGGCTGTTTCTGTTGATAGAGCTGAAAACCTTGACCTCAGGATTTTTCACATGGAAGAATTTGGAAAGACCACAGAATGACCATGCTTTGAAACTCCACTCGGTTGGGTTGTGACAGCCTCATTTACCCAGTCCTAAGTTTAATCATTTTGACTTTAATATTGGCTTTAATTGACACATTGAGGAGTTAGGCCACTGGAACAGAGTAATCACACTTTGCCACTCACATTTTGAAGGTAGCTGATGTAAAAATCCAAGACCCAAATTTTAAATAACTGTGTTATGGTGCATTCTGGTACACAGGGTATTTCCCTTATTGGAAATAAGTTTAGATTGCTAATGAGTGTGTAATTAAAAATGGAAATTATTTTCTAGACATCTCCCTACCAATTTTAGAAAAGCAGGCATCTAGGTCAGTTTATTTTCAGTAATACATGATCTGATGTTTCTCACAAAAAGATTCAGGCCAAGTGGAGAAAGAATTGATAGAACACAGGCAAGACACTGAAGCTAATGTGCCCCCTCGAGAGACAGCAGACCTCACATTGCTTCCCTGTAAAGGAATGCCTTTAAATAAGCCTAATGAACATTTATTTCATTTCTCGCTTGATGGCTTAGAAGTTAGAAGATCAATAGCTTTATCATTTGATCCTGCCTCCAATCATTGGGCAGCAGCTTAAGCATAGTCTGCTAGAGGGAAAGGTGATTTGAAAATGAATGTTAACTTTTTTCATTAGACAGAATTGTATTACATACATCTCATCTAAATAATCTTCTATAGCAGTGGGGACTGTACCTACTACCTTAGCATTTTGTTTCCATTGATGTCATGAAGGTCATTTAGGTGTCTAGCTCGTGATGTAAGGGTGTCGCGATCACTACCATGTAGGGTTTTATCGGAGGGGTGTTTCTGATTATCACCCGTGAAGTTTTCCTGTATTGTGTTGACCCGTAGGTCATGAGAGGGCCAGTTAATAAAATAGGTGTGGCCGGCGGGCGTGGTCAGGTATGCCTCTGGACGGTGATACAGGAGCACGCCTGGTGAGCCAACGCCACGCACCCGTGTCTGAATCCATTTTCAAAAGCACAATGTCATAAAAAACTAGCGCGCACCTGAAGTGCAAGAATACCATGCTGGCATCGAGGGTACCGTATGTCTCCGCGATGCGGGGGCTGCTTGCCTCGACACGTGGTTAGCGGTGCTCGTGCCCGTCAGTTGGAGCCGCTTAGCTGTTTAGGCCTCCCACTCATCATGCTGCGGGCATGGTGTCATCGAGGGCCTCCGCTGCACAAAAGGATTTCCCCAGCCTCCAGAGAGCAACACGTGTACCATGAAGGTCCAGTGAATTGGAACAGGCCCCACCCACCCCTATTGATGAAGCTTCCTAAAGGGTCAGTTTCCCAAAAGTCTCTAACCAGGAAAGTGCCCAGTTATGTAACCTGTGGTCCCCAAACCAGCTCAGATCAAGTGCAGGGGTAAAACTGACCAAATAAATGTAGCAAATAGTAGGAGAATAAGAGGGGAGCAAGTAAACACTGGGACAGTTGCGAAGAATAGGATCATCAACAATAAAAAAAACAGGATGAATACAATACCCCGCATAGATCCATTCATAGTGGAGGGCGCCCCATTGGCGCAAGCCGCCAGGTGGAAGGACTGGGTAGAGAGAGTGCTGTTATTTTTTGAAGCCATGAAAACTTAGACTGCACAAAAGAGGGCCATGCTACTGCATTTCGGAGGGAAAGACGTATATCAGATATCTAAAACGATAGTCGAAGCAGCACCAAAGACACACCTAATCCTCATTGCAGCCCTCAAAGCCCACTTTAAGCCCATAGTCAACGTTGACTACGAAAGGTTCATATTCAGGCAAGCCCGGAAATGGCCTGAGGAATCCATTGACACGTTCGACATGAGTCTCAAAGAACTAGCCACCACGTGCAACTTCCAGGATGAAAATGACAAAAAAGAGTGCAGATTATTCAAGGGTGTGCCTCATCCAAGCTACAGGAGCAAATACTGGAAGAGTCAGGGCAGTTGTTAGCGGACATCTTGACAATGAGAAGAACAAAAGAGCTGTCGAAAGTGAGAGCCTCACACATGGAGGCAGCGCTCCAGAGCCCAGTCAAGGTAGAGCAGGTTGATGCAATTGTACCCATGCCTTACAGACCCGTACCTAAGAAACAACTATCACCGCAGAGAACGTGTGGGCTATGTGGAGGATCGTCCCACCCCATGGTGGACTGTCCGGCCAAAGGAAAGACATGTGTAGGATGCGGCAAGTTAAACCATTTCGTCAAGGTGTGCTGCCTGACAAAAAGTGCACCAACCCGAATCACTATTAACACGGCCCTCGAAGTTCAAACCCGTGGAAGTGACATGGACGACGACAAAGAGGAAACACAAACAGTGCACTCCATCTTCATGGTCAGTGCTGCCGCACAGAAGAATGAGAGACTGCCCAAGTGTAAAGTACTCATAGCAGGATGTCCGGTACCAGCCATACCAAGCACAGGGGCATCCATCAACGTCATAGCAGATGCCACTTACCAAGGCTTGCAGCCGCAACCACCCCTGATGCCGACTTTTATTAAGAGTGTTTGCCTACGGACAAGCTCAGCCACTCACCATG
The DNA here is from genome assembly GCF_031143425.1 of Pleurodeles waltl. Lineage (NCBI taxonomy): Eukaryota > Metazoa > Chordata > Amphibia > Caudata > Salamandridae > Pleurodeles > Pleurodeles waltl. Next base: position 628,281,325 of record NC_090444.1, on the reverse strand, counting down.
AGAGGGAAGTTCCTGTCTCCCATCTGTCATGGATCACACGAGATAGAAGCGAATGTATACGTTGCGCAGCAGGGTCAGCGCACACTTTTGGGATGTCACACAGCTGAAGCTTTAGGCATTGTGACACGTTCGGTGTCTATGTCAAATCTCTCATCAATATTCTCAATTTCTTCCCACAAGTGTTTGAAGGGATAGGGTGCCTCAAAAACAAAGAAATCACCTCCCCTAAATATAGATCGGTCAATTCAACCACTGGCCCTCCCCCACAGACGGATTGCCTTCCACCTCAAGCCTCTTGTTGAAGAAGAGCTGAAGAAACTGGAGCCTGTAGGCATTATTGAAAAAGTAAAATGCCCAAAACCATGGGTGTCGCTGATTATAGTGGCCAAGATACCAAAACAACCAGGAGAAATCAGAATCTGCATCAATATGAGGCTACCCAGTGCTGGAATCAAGAGAGAATGACATTTGACTCCTACCATGTTTGACTTCATTGGGGAACTGAGCAAAGCCCGCTGGTTCTCAAAACTTGACCTTCGGTCTGGATATTACCAATTAGTCTTAGCGGAAGAGTCGAGATACATCATGACATTTTCAACTCATGTAGGACTTCGCCGCTACCAACAACTAAATTTTGGTATTTCAAGCGCAGCAGAAGTTTTTCTGAATACCATTCGTGAACTACTGAGAGACTTATCTAGGGTCATCAATGTCAATGATAACATTTTGATTTATGCCAATACCATTCCAGAACACCATGCATAATTGAAGAGGGTCCTTCAGCGCATCCATGAATCTGGCCTGACTCTACGCAGAACAAATTGGGAGTCCCTGAAGAACAAACTGCAGTTCTTTGGCTATGTATTTTCCTCCAAGGGGGTTGCTCCTGATCCTGACAAAGTTGCGGATATCAAGAACGCTCTCTCACCTACCAGCGTAACAGACGTCCGTAGCTTTCTAGGCATGGTGAACTACTGCGGGAGATTCCTCAAAGATCTCACATCCCTCACGCAACTATTGAGGGAACTGACTAAAGCCACCACAGCATGGTCATGGTGTCCGGCCCAAGAGGGCACGTTCCGGGTGACAAAAGATGCCTTGTCTGCGGACACCACACTGCAATATTTTAACCCCTGGAGGGAGACCACTGTAGCGGTAGATGCCAGCCCAACAGGGCTAGGGGCAGTGCTCTTACAGAAGCTTTGTGAAAAGGAGTGGGCCCCAGTGGCATACGCCAGCCGGTAACTAATGGACATGGAAAGAAGATCCACGCAGATTGAACGAGAGGCGATTGCCATTTATTGGGGGTGCAAGCATTTTTCATCTGTATGTATATGGCCACCCGTTCACAGTCACAACTGACCACAAACTGCTGATCCCTCTATTCAATGTCACCGCTTCCAAAGCCACCTCCTCGCATAGAAAACTGGATGCTGCAACTACAGGATTAACTCTGCAAGATTGAAAATCGCCCTGGTACAAACAACCCAGTGGACTATCCCTCGAGGCATCCGAGGCCAGCCACCCCCACTCAAGGGGGTGAGGCTCAGGAAACAGAAGAGTATGTGAGATGTGTAGTTGAGAGGTCTCGACCTCTGCCCATCTCCGTAGAGGCCATCCAACAAGCAACTGCCAAGGATGAAAACCTACAACGGGTCATGCGATGGAAACCCATACAGACACATGATAAAGAAACAATGAAGTCGTCAAACCCCAGAGGCACAGGCAACTATGGAAGAGCTGTACCGCATCCATCAAGAGTTAACTGTTAATAGCGAAGGCGGCCTCCTCCAAGGACACCGGCTGGTGATCCCTGCCAGCCTCACCGACAGACAGCTAGCTCATGCTGCCTAGCAAGGCATAGTAAAGACCAAGAGTCGGCTGAGGACCAAAGTCTGGTTCCTAATGATGGACATGAAGTTGAAGAGCTAGTACGCTCCTGCCATTGGTGTCAAGTGACCGGAGAACAAAGTACACCGGTCCCCTTAGAAACCGAAGAACCTCCATAAAAAACCTGGGTTGCAGCCAGCCTTGATTTCGGGAGCCTACCCGATGGCAAACACATGATGGTGCTAACTGATGATTTATCTCACTATCCACAAGTGGAAATTGTCCAGTCTTTGACAGCAACGGAAGTAATACTGAAACAGGAGAAAATACTTGCCACACATGATGTGCTCCAGGAGATTAAAATGGACAATGGTCCACCTTTTCAAGGAAGCAAATTTGTAGAATAAATTAACTCTCTTTGCATCAGACACCGGAAAATAACATCACAATGGCCGCAAGCCAATTGAGAGGTAGAACGATTCATGCAGACTTTGAACAAGGTAGTACAAATTGCCATGCGAGTAAAGAAATGCCTGAGCTAGCGGTATACTTGTTCTTACAAGATTATCTTCAGACCCCACACTCTACGACGGGGGTGGCCCCAAGTCACCCCTCCATGGGGTAGGTAGTTGCAGACGTTATTCCTCATCATGAATCATGGACACCTGAAATAGCCAAAGAATATCTTAAAAGAAAGACAGAGCAAGATTTTGTCCTGCCATTTGATAAAGTTTTGTTTTGACCAATGACTTTGTGTTTCACCACTGCGCATATTAGTTGCTCAATGTTCACCAGTAGCACATGGTATGTTTTGTTCAGTTTAGCCGCCTATGGGCTTTGACATTGCATTAGCCATTACATTCTGTATTCTGCCTATTGGCTTTGATATGCTGTATTCAATTTAGCTGCCTATTGACTTTGACATGCTATTAGATATTCTGCCTATGGGCTTTGACATGATATTATATATTGCATTTTGTATTCAGCTTAACTGCCTATTGGCTTTGACATGCTATTCAGCTTAACTGCCTATTGGCTTTGACATGATATCAGACATTGCATTTTGTATTCAGCTCAGCTGCCTATTGGCTTTGACATGATATTATACATTGCATTTTATATTCAGCTCAGCTGCCTATGGGCTTTGACATGATATAAGACATTGCATTTTGTATTCAGCTTAGATGCCTATTGGCTTTGACATGACACTAGACATTGCATTTGATATTTAGGTTAGCTGCCTATTGCCTTTAACATGACATTGCATTTGATATTTAGGTTAGCTGCCCATTGCCTTTAACGTGGAGTTAGACATGGCAGTTGAGAATCTAAGCTGTATTTTTCCAAGCTGTGTTTTTGCACCAGAGAACCAAGATGTTTTGCTCTCACAGTAGACTAGACCTGATAAGAGAGAGTACATGGGCGTCGTTTCTCTTCCCTTGAGCTTGGGAACAGGAGTAGTCTTGGAGACCTGGCCAGTCTCCAAAAGGCTTGCTCAGTTTCCCAGGTCTGAGAGGAGGGGGCACACCTTTGTAACGAATGTAACAGGCTGCAGAGAGTCAGATTCGAATCTGCCGGACCTCGTGCTGGAGCTTGGCGCCAGCTGCCAGCATCCCGTGTGGGTAGATGACACTCTTTCTCGCGGCTGACAGGGGTCATCAGCTTGCAGACCTTAGAAAGATGTAGCTGTAAATAGTTCCTACACGGTGAAGTATTTGTTTTGCTTTGCATTCAATATCTTATAAATATAACCTGCTGTGTATATTGCAAACTGATATATTTTGTTTGATTAACGCGGACTTGAAAGCTACTAATTCGTCATTCATTCATAAACATTGTGGTTGGGGAAGAATAAAATAACAATAAAAGTCTTCTTTGACCTCAGAAGTGCATTTCTGTTGTGTTATGTTAGTGCTTAGAGACTAAATAAGAGGAAAGTACTACAGATTTGCAGGTGGGATAGTGTGTTCTCCTCAAGGATAGATTCCCAGGCAGCAAGTTCCGAGCACCAATCGACCGTGGGCCATAGCTCAGAGATAGGGATCCTTGTTAGTCACACAGAGGGGAACAGAACAAGTTGCCCAAAACATCTTGCACTTCAAAAGATTCCATCTCCCGGTTTCTACACCTGAAGTATTCACCGCAAACAATCCTATCTGGCCGGACGTTGATGGCGCTTCGGATGATGAACGGATAGAGGAACTTGCGTCAAGAAGGATCCACATGAGTGACATTCCTGAATCACCTGGTCAGGAGAGCAGCCCTGGCGCCAGTTATGACAAGCTCCTGTCACCCGCAAGGAAGACTGTTGGGTCGAGGTATGATTTGAGAAGCACCCCTGAACCTTTGACTCGATTGCGAGATCACCTCGTATGAATGACCACTACTCTACCTGTGAACAGTTTCAATCCTGTTTCTCTGTTTTGTGTTTTGTGAGGGATGTAGTGTTGCACCCGTGATGTAACGATGTTGCGATCACTACCATGTCGGTTTTTATCGGAGGGATGTTTCTGATTATCACCCCTGAAGTTTTCCAGCATTGTGGTGACCCGTAGGTCATGTGAGGGCCAGTTAATAAAATAGGCGCGGCCGGCGGGCGTGGTCAGGTATGTCTCTGGACAGTGATACAGGAGCACGCCCGGCGAGATGACGCCCTGTAAAACCCCACTAACCCGTGTCTGACTCTGTTTTCAACAGCGCAATACCTTTAAAAAAAAGCGCGCCCCTGTAGTGTACAAGAACACCACAGCCCTCACTTTGTAAAGTGCTGTAATACCTGATTCTGTGTCATCGGCGTTTATCAGAACACAGAAAAAAACATATTTACGTTAAGTAGTCACGGCAAATGTGAGTTCACTTGTGACATCTAACCCAGTGATCACTAACTACCAGTCAATCGCCACTAATCAATCAGCAATCCATTTTTGATCTCAGCTTAAATCTTTTGTGCATAATCCTAAAGCCATTTTCCTGAATTTAATTGGACTAATCAATTGTATAATATCGATTTTTTCTAGTTTGAAATGCTCACGGGGTCGCTACCTTTCCAGGGAAAGGACCGAAAGGAGACAATGGCTCTCATCCTCAAGTGAGTAACTACACTATTTAGAGTTCCTTTTCCTTGTCTAGAACAGCGGTTTTTAAGCTTTTTGTCTTTTGTAGACCACTGAGTTACTACTAGAATACAAGAACCTCTGTCTAGGAATTTTGTAAGATTTGAAAATCAAAACATTACACAAAACTAAAGAAACAAGTACATGTCAAACAAGTGTATATCAAACAAATACACATTATGAAATATGTATTTAATTTGGCACCAAAACAATGCAAAAATGTAAAATTTTATGGTAAGTTAGGAGCTTATCAGAATTTGTTTTATTTCTAAAAGAAAACACTACTCTAGACTCACTTATACTCTTTCTTACTGTCTTATGATCTCTTTTTATGCCAGTGAATACCAGGGCTTCAATTAAGGTCACAAATCGTCCACACTTAATTCAATTTGCTGTACTTGCGCTGTTGCCACGAATCAAGCTCCAGCTTCAAATTCTTTTAAACATTCAGAGAATTTTAAAGCTTTCAATTTTCAAAATTGATTTTTGAATGAAACATTATTCACTATTAGTGTAATAAAAACAAAAATTGAGAGAAAACAAAGAGAGTGAAACCCCAATTGGTGTCCATAAGGACGGCTTGCCAGTGTGTTCCTGGCACTGATTTTGCCATCTCTAAGGCCAAGGGTCGCAAAGGCAGTGCCAGGGGAAGCAGCAGTGACCCCTGACAACCCCTAAATGACATCAGTGATGCAAAACAATGCACACTTCTTGCCGGACCAGAAGCGTGATTTTAAAGAAATGGCTCTAAATTAGTCCTTGTTCTTTATTATGTTTCGTATTAATACAGTTTTACTGTCAATTTATTGTGCTAACAAAGGCATTAGGCTGCTGGTAGTCCAGAAGGGAGGAGTGGTTTATGCCAATGACCTTCAGGAACAAATAGGTTTTCAACCCTTTCCTGAATTTCAGGAAATCTCATTTAATTTTATGGCAGTGGAGGAGTGCATTTCTGAGAGTTTACTTTGCCATTAGGGAGATTTCCCACCATACTGCTTAAGTTTGGTAGGTTTGAAAGTGAACCAAAATGTAGCTGGATTGGGGCTCTCCTCTGCAGACCCTTTTGACAAGGTACTTTATTTTGAACTGCATTTACTGTGTTACCCAGGGCCAGTATAAAGGACTCTAATGCAGGGGTAATTCACTCAGTTTTATGCAGATTCAAGATCAAAGGGATAGGTTGACCTTGGGCCATATGAAATTTACAGATAGGTTTAACATTACAGTCATGCAATCTAGAAATTAAGGGTCTAATTACGAGTACAGCTGCCGCAATCTTAACGGTCTGACCTCTAGAGTAGGATCCTGGCAGTCAGATTGCTAGAAATCTGTTGCCACCACTAGGATCATGGATCCGGACGGGGTGGTGGTGGTGCAAGTTGTGGTAAAGCAGGGCGGTGCCAATGTGGGCACCACTCTGCTGATCACTACTTGCATTTCTGCCAGCCTTTTCATGGTGGGGTCACCACCTTGAAAAGGCTAGCAGAAAGGCAGGAACAGGTACACAGGGGCTTCCAGCACTGCTCGTGACCATGTCATGGGCAGGGCTGGGGTCTCCCTGTCAGCACACTCAGAATGCGTACCTTCTTCCATTGCAGACCGTGCACATTTCGAGTGTGTTGCCGGCACAGGCAGTGCGGCGGAATTGACCTCGTCTCTCCCTGGGAGCCGAAGCCAATGCCTCCTCGCTGTCTTCCATGGCCAGCCCAAATGGGAACTCATATTAAGGTGGTGGGGATGCCGTCGGCCTGGAGGTCACCTTCCCACCATCGTATTGGCAATCCGGCGGTCTGACTGGCAAAGTCATATGAGGCCCTATGTCTGCAAGGACAAGTTAAATGTGGGACGATTTGACAAAGGCTGAACAGTGATGAGCAGATATAGGTGGTAAAAACGTTTTAAGCACATTGGTGAAGGCTCTAACATTTCACACTTAGTCAGAAGGCTCCAGTTGAGTTTGATTGATTTGCCCAGATGCAAAATCTGTAGGTGGTCATGCAGATTATGTTTTTATCATCCAGTCTTGTAACCTTACTAGTTAGGGACAATCTGATGTTGTTCATCAAAACTTCCATGTATCTTTAAATGCAACCAGGGGTTATCAGTCTACATATGAAATCCAATGTTGTGAGATACACTGAGCTGGATAAGGAGGCCAAGTCCATGTTTACTAAATGGTAAGGAAGTGCTGTTCTTTGTGGCACTGTGCAGATGCCACAGCACATTTGCATTTTTATGAGCTAAAACTGTTTCAGGAAGAGAATTGCAAAGCTTGAGCTGTGTACCAAAAAGGAGGCAAACAGGTTATGTTGAGAGCGACACATGGTTGATGGTATTACACACAGCTGATAGGTCTAAAATTGGTTAATTAATAATTGTATTTTAATTGGTAATTAGGTCACTCTCTGTTCATGTTTTGGGATGGAAAGCAAACTGAAAATCAATGAAGATGTCTTGTAGACTCGAAGTGTCATCTTATCTAGGAACATCATCTCTCAGGTGTTAGTTAAACAAGAAAGGCCCGATACAAGTTGGAAATTGGAGAGTACCTTTGGCTTCATTTATGTTTTTGTGAACATAAATGCCCCTAAAATCTCATCCCTACTTTGATTCTGGTTATGCACTGTTCCTGAAACAGAAGCTTGTGCTTTTTCGCTTTGGCCCATTATCAGCCTCACTGCACAGACTCCCTTGGTTAAGACCTTCAAACAAAGCTGCTGTCATCTATGTGGAGATATGTGGAGCTTGTAGAAGGATGTGATTCACTTGATTTTTGCATATGTCCAGCTCTTATGTATGACATAAGGGAGCTCTGGAGGGTGGATTTTTTAGCAAGGTGAAATCACACATGTCCTTAAGAAACTCTTGCTTGTTTTACCCAAACTGACCCTATATTTAATTGTTCTTTTATTAAGTATGTATTGAGGGTAGACTGGAAAATCCAGTAACTTTTTAATCGTATACCTTTTAACCGTATTTTATTCTATGTACTGCTTTTCCTACACTTTTTTGTATGCAATGATTTTGATAATCGTGCACAATAAACTTTAGTGATACTGATACTGAAAAAGTGAATAGCCTTAAATGAATATATATAAACTATGTATTTACTCAATTCTTTGTAAAGTTTATTACTACTGAGTATTTTTATCATGGTTACTGGGATATTTGGTCATGGGATATTTACTCTTTGGCTGTTTATTTCAATTGGCACAGGTTGATGTTTTTCTTAAAGATGTATTTATTTTGTTTTCAACATGAAAAATATATATTTATTTAGTAGTTATAAGGATTTCAGATGAATAATAAAGTATCATTGACTGGTAATAATCAAATACTCTAATATTTAGCAGTACGTCACATACAATACTTCCCCAGAGAGCCGCATCAGAAACATTGACATTTTACCAAAACAAGAATTTCCATGATTATGAAGCTACATTAAAACATTAACCCCTAAGAACTATAGAACATCAATGAAGGTAGGGAGAAAAGGACAGTTTGTGCCACACTGCATATCAATAATCCACTAAAGATAGAATCCATTACAAAGTATAAACAACTTCTTAGACACTTTTTTCAGACAGTCACACCCACAGCCAGAAACTACTTATTACTGTTCATAGCACTAATATGTAACCTTCGTGAAGGCATTACGCTTGACTTTGCTTGAATTTTACCATGGAACACAATGGGAGAGGCGGCGGTACGCCAACGCACACCCTCAGTGGCCATCAAAGTCAACACATGAAAGTGCGAAGGCCAACTGTATAAATCCACTTTTAGCCCCTACCAAGTTATTCTAGAAGAACATCCTAATAGAGAGCCCTATTTGGGATCACAAGTATTTATATATTCTGATCCTAGAGTGTCAATTAGATTGGGTGAAGAAGCCTCACCCACTAGTTGTGGCACGCTTCATCATCAGCAACATTATCCCACCCTATTAGGATGGTACAACCAGGGTGGGCTCAACCTCAGTAAGAGGGAGCTCTTAATAAAAGCTAACAGCACAAGACTGGATCCAGATACACTAAAAATACCTTAAGATAAACCCGGGATAATACCTTTAATAATGGACACCTTAAAAACAAATATTGGGATGATATGAAGGTACAATAACCCAATCATCTGTCTTTAAGCCAACATGTTTCTGACCACAACACTGCAAGTACTGGTCAGTAGCATTTGTCAGGGCCAAAGAGGATCCCTATCTCTACTCCGTACTCTAAGTAAGTGAGTGTGATGTGCATAGTTGTCGAACAGTTACTCCTACCTCGACTTCCAGGCAAATCAGGGTTCCCTAACTCTGGGGAACTAGAGCTTCATGGTCTGGGAGGAGAGGGTATCCTCTGTTGTCACACATTCCTTATGAGGTATACATGTGGAGGAGCTAAATCATCCTCATCACCCAGGAGCTCGATTAATTTTAGACACAATTGCTTCCTGATCCTCAACAACACCCTTTGAGGTTTGAAAATTGCTGCTATCTCTGCCCCAGTCTTCTACCCACAGTGTTCAACCAGGCCACCATACCTGGAGCCATTGCAGCCTTCCAGTTCATTTAAGATTTGTGTCTTGCTGTAAGAAATTGGGTTACTGGTTGAGGGCGGTGAAGCCCTACTCAAGCAGCATGCACAGTTCATGTCAGGGTGAAGTCACAGGAACCCTCATATTAACCTGTGCTTAATCCTCTGGTAGCTTGACACAAATGCAGTCAGGCTTAACTTAGAGCAATGTGTAAAATAATTACGCAGCACTTCAAATAGTAATAAAGCAACACACACCAGAACCACCTCACACCACTTTAGAAAAATAGAGTAAAATATAATAAATAATTTGACACCAAAATGACAAATTTAGGCTGCTTAAGGCTTAACCTAGAGGTGAAGTACATGTCTTATGAAGGAAGGTTTGGGCCTGGCAAAAGGTTTATTTTGTCATGTCAAAATATTAGTTTAGAACTACACACACAAGCACCATTGACAGGCCAGAGACATGTTTGAAGATGCTTCTTAAGTGGATGACACACTAAGGGCCAGATGTAGGAAGGAATTAGCGCCTCGCAAACAGCGAAAAATGCCGCTTGCGAGGCGCTAATGCCCTCACGCGATGCAGAAACACATATTGCGAGTCGGTACCGACTCGCAAAATGTATTTCAGACTCGCAAATAGGAAGGGGTGTTCCCTACCTATTTGCGAGTCGCACCGCGATGTAAGTTGATTTGTGACCGCGAAAGCGGTCGCAAATCAACTCGCAGTTACCATCCACTTGAAGTGGATGGTAACTCATTCGCAAACGGGAAGGGGTCCCTATGGGACCCCTTCCCCTTTGTGAATGCTCACAAAAATATTTTTTCAGAGCAGGCAGTGGTCCTATGGACCACTGCCTGCTCTGAAAAAAACGGAAACTTAAAGGTTTCGGTATTTGTTCTATTTGCAGCTCGTTTTCCTTTAAGGAAAACAGGCTGCAAAGAAAAAAAAAAACTGCTTTATTGCAAAGCAGTCACGGACATGGAGGTCTGCTGACTCCAGCAGGCCACCATCCCCGTGAGTGCCTAGACTCGCTATGGGGTCGCAAACTGCGACCCACCTCATGAATATATTTATGAGGTGGGTCTTTGCGACCCCATAGCGAGTCGCAGAAGGTGTCTGAGACACCTTTATGCATTTCCTTTTGCGAGGTGCAAATTGCAAGTCGCTGGGGCTCGCAATTTGCACCTCTCAAAAGGAAATCTACCTACATCTGGCCCTAAGTGCTGCAGGCCCACTAATAGCGTATAATTTACAGGCCCTGGGTACATGTAGTGCCACTTTACTAGGGTCTTGCAGGTAAATAAATATGCTGATTGGCTGTAAGCCAAATTCACTATGTATAAAGGAGAGAAATCGTTAGCACTGGTTAGCAGTGGTATCGTGCACAGGGTCCCAAGGCCTATAAAATAAGATCAGCAAAAATAAGAGGGATGAAGACAAGCGGTTTGGGGAAGATCACCCCAAGACTGACAGGTCTGAAAATGTACACATTGGTTGTTTTTTTAATGTTTCTGGGTAATCTCTCAAGCAAGGAAAGCTCAGGAGATATCCTCAAATGTGTACCCTCCAGTATAATAGGCACTGTAAGAATCTGACTCTGATAATGAGCTACATGCCGCAATCCCACAGCATATAAAGGTAATCAGTGAGGGGAAAACTGCACCTCAGGCATTGACCAGAAGCCCCTTGGAAGATTCTGGTCAACCTAGCATGGGCTAAGTACGTCTAATGCAAGTAATGCATTTATGCATATTTAAGTTGTTGATTTCTACAAACTGACTTAACATATTCTAACATACAGGACTAATATGTTTCTGTTTTCACATGAAGACTGGTCTCCCATTGTTTCTAATTGTTTACTGGTGCATGCTACAGCTATACATTTGAATGAAAAGTAAAATAAGTGATGGATGGAATGCTTAAATTTATCTCAGCGGCTGGTCCACAGTCTGTCACTTGTTTGTTCACTATGCCAGCACCAATTGGATCACTGACACAATATTGTGGTAAACAATATCCTTGACGAACATTTTATGACAAAAATATCATTTACTACAATATAGAGCTCCTATTATTATAATGGTAAGTATAAAAATATTAGAAAAAAATATTGTTAACAATAATTATGTCTACAAATATAAAAAAATATACATTCTTTTTATGAATAGAGCTTAAGTATTAATATGTAATACTTTATAAAAAATATATACTCCTACTTCCTCCAAAGCTGCTGGATGCTGCTGTCCTCCTGACCGAAGTGCGCACCAGCAACTCGGGAGCAAGCACTCGCCATAAAACAATCACCAATAATCCTTTGTTATGATCCAACAAGGGAGCCGGTGCTTGCTGTGTTCAGTTGCTGAAGAAACCTTTTATTTATTTCATTGCTGCCAAAACCATCAAACGCCTTCTGACTATCTCCGTAGCCTTGCTCCCTGGCGGAGAAGCACCATTTTGTGCACCTATTTACACCAGTGCAGATACAATATGTCACAAACAAAATAAAAAACAGACTAAGGGATCTATCTTGGTTGCAACGTGCTTAGGTCCCTGGGTACATTTATGACATTTAAATGCAATTACCCAAGATTGCAATGGCTAATACACTTAAAAGACTCTTATAATCCTTTTTTTCAATAACTTACAGAAGTACATACTAAAACCATTCTTGTAGGGAACCTTCTAAAGTGCCATGTGCCTGAGAATACTGTAACCCGGGGGGCGAAAGCGCACATATTTGCTTTACTGACCAATATATGCCAAATGTTTGATATCCTTGGTTGACCAAACGGTACTGAGAATAAAGTGCTGAGTGCAATATATCTCCGTAAATAGTACAATAATTAGCATCACAAATTAATTAAATAACAGTGCCGTGTACCATCATTTTTTTAAGTACTTTGCACCACTTATTGGAATAATATTAACCTATTTGATAATAGAATGCTTAGTGCTATGATGCTTTCGTAAGCAAAACAGACCATCGTTCCACTCCAAACATTCACGCCCAAGACAGCTGATATCGCTGTAACTGTTATCTCATAAATACATTATCTCCAAGATATGCCCTTTACAAAAATACCACACCACAAGTGTAATATAAAATTGTGTGTGGACTGCTTCATACATCAAGAAAAGGATACTTTTTTCTCTACTCCTATCTTTAGAACTATGCATGCATTAATTTTCTTATAAATGTGTGTGCATAGCCTCTTCCATAATGACACCATCGGGACTTTTCATATTCAACTATATGATATACTGCGACTCTAGCCTTCTTAAGGCTTTCTCCATGTTACTTCCTCTTAATCTTAGCGGGATTGAATCAGTAACAAAGTATAACAGACCGCTGGTTTTGCTGCAATGAAATTCCTCAAAATGTCTTTCAACAGGATACGTCCTATTATGAATCTTGATGGATTGTAAATGCTGCAAAATCCTTTTGTGGACAGTGAGTGTTGTACTGCCTACACTTGCTAGATCACATTTCAAGACATAAATAGCATACTATGGCCCTCATTACAGCCCTGGTGGTCAAAGACCGCCAGAGCTGTTTCGACGGAAGCACCGCCAACAGGCTGGCGGTGCTTCCCATGGGATTACGAACGCGGCGGAAGCGCCGCGGTCGAACCGCCGGGACCGGCGGTTTCCTGCCACATTGGTACCGGCGGTACTTGCAGCGCTGCCCAGGGGATTATGAGTCTCCCTCCTGCCAGCCTTTTCATGGCAGTATGAACCTCTGCCACGGCCCCATGGACCTTTTCACTGTCTGCATAGCAGACAGTGAAAAGCGCAACAGGTACAACTGCACCCGTCGCACCGCCGCACCGCAGCAACACCGCCGGCTCCATTTGGAGCTGGCTCCCGTATTGCAGCCGAGATCCCCGCTGGGCGGAAACTAGGTTTACGCCCACCGGCCAAGCGGGGATGTCCAAATGGCCACTGTGGGAGTCAGGCAGCATTGGCGGCCACGCAGCGGATTCAATTCGGCGGGTGGCACTTGCCGCCCGCCACAGTTGAAATGAGGGCCTATGTTTTTCAGTGGTAGTTGCTGTTGACTTTCATATTTCTCTGAGTTAAATGCAATGTATAAGCCCTTACATTGATAACCTGACTAAAAGGCTTTGCACTTACATGTCTTCTAAACCCAGAGTTTTGGTCTAACCAGGTTTTATTATTCTTAGTGCAGCGCTCGGGACTACTCCTTACAAGACTATCCCTCTTGGGTTGTGCTATTCTGAAGGTCACACTGGGTCTACCAAGCGCCATCTTACCAATCTCTGGATCACTTTGAATAAGGTACCATGAGGTGCCAGTGTTTCTGCAAAATAGATCTAACATTACCATCTTGTTTGTTGAAAGTAGTGATAAATCTGAAGTGTGAATCTATTGTGCTTTGTCTATCCTTCCTATTGTCAAACGATAGCTGATCTCTGGATTGTACTCTTCCTCTTTGTTGTGCCTCCTGGATATAAGCTTTGGAATAACCCCTTGCTCAAACCTTTTAGTCAAGTTTTCCAAAACGGGTTTGATGATTTGGGAAGCAAATAAATAAATAAAAGGTTTTATCAGCAACTGAACGCAGCAAGCATGATCTCCTTTGTTGCATCATAACAATAGATTATTGGTAAATGTTTACTCTTATAAATACACAAATGTAGGAGGCTGGCCCTCTATGTAGTATGCAAAACTAGGCACATTGTGCAGAAGGTCCGTTATTGGACTTTTTGCCTTATGCAGGGTCATCCCCAATCTTTTTGCCTCCTGTCTCCTATTTTTTCTGACCTGTTGTTGTTGGAGCTGGGGTGTACCCTGAATATCCTGGTAAGCCATCTGTGCTAGGAGGGGAGGGGAGGAGTGGTCACTCGCACCTGAAAGGGCTGTGCCTGCCCTCACACAATACAGTCTCTAACCCCCTGGTATGTGTCTGGGGCCTGGCCTGAGCAAGGCAGGATTTCACAAACAAGAGTCACTTTTCTTTGCAGTAAGCCTACTTCAAAGGGCAAAATGAGTATAAGAAGCACACCCAAAACCACAGACTTTAGAACACTTCTGGAAACCAAGATGAACCTTTGCCTGGAGAAGAGCTGAAGAGCTGAGGAAGAAGAGCTGCCCTGCCTGTGACCGTGCTTTATGGAGCTATCCTGCAGTTGCTGCTTCTGACTTTGCTAGAGGACAAAGACTAGACTTTGTGTGCCTCTCTTCCTGTGAAGAACTCTCCAAGGGCTTGAATTAGAGCTTGCCTCCTGTTGTTTGAAATCTCAGGGACAGCAAAGCCACCTCTCTGCCAGCACCTGGAGCCTCTGCTGTGACTCCTACCCTGCCAAGTGATGCCCATCCAGTTCCTGGGGCCCTGAAAGGAGAAGCTGGCAGACTAAGAGTGAGAAACCCACACACCGACCGCCGTGCGGGGAAAAGATAGACGCAACTGAAAAATCAGTGCGCCGCGGGCTTCGCAGCTGAAAATCAATGCTCGCCTGCAGCACGACTGAAAGATCCATGCACACGGCTGGAGGAACGGTGCACAGCATCGCTGGCAAAGGCTGGTGAGATCGCAACCCGCGCTGCGTGTTTTTCAGATCATCGTGCAGCAGGATTTCCAACGCAGACATCGCTGGCCATGTAAAAACAACACAAGGCCTGCCCGGACCAGAGAGTGCGGTTCGAATCGGCACATCGCTCTCCTGCGGAGAGAAGAAACAACGCACGCCGACTCAACTGAAGGAGAAATGATGTACGGTCTCGCTCGTGAGTGATATCGACGCATCGCAAGCTCTTTTTGACGCACACTCGCTCGTGCGTTTTTTTTTTGGACGCACCTAGGTACATTTCCACGCTAACAGCGTTAGCGTTGTGTTTAAAATTACATGAAGACTATTTGGGGGTTTTAATTGATAATTTGACTTGTGTATTGTGGATTTTTGACATTTTTGGTCTTGTTTTGTTTAGATAAATATTTTCTATTTTTCTAATCTTATGTTGTGTCATTTTGGAGTGTTACTGTGTGTATTGGTAAAAATACTTTACACCTAGCACTCTGAAGTTAAACCTGCCTGCTTGTGCCAAGCTACCAAGGGGGTGAGCGGGGTTTAGTGGAGGGTGATTCTCTTTTACCCTGACTAGACTGAGGGTCCTTGCTTGGACAGGGGGTAACCTGACTGCCAATCAAAGACCCCATTTCTAACACCGGGAAAACACACATTTGTTTATGGAGGTAAAAACTAAACCACCAAATGCTCAAATTTTTATGGTAGCTTCTTCAAACAGTTAGGCTAATCTTGGAGAAGTGCAAAGCAGTTGTTGAACTCACAGTATCAATAAAGCAAGGCACACACTCAAAAGAATAACTTGAGACCAATTTACACAAATACTTCAGATTTAAAAAAAAAAAATGTAAGACCAAGATCATCAAAATCGGGTAAGTACTTTTTAAGTTACAAATTTTTTACGTTTAACAAAAATAGTCTTTTTGTGTGTAATTACGCACCATATGACTCAATAGAGAAATACTTTAAAAAATGCATATAAAATCAGGCATTGTGTTTACCAATGTCTCCTTTTGCAGATATGTTGAGGTTATCGGTGGGCACTAAGGACCAGCTGGAGAAGTTCAGGCAGTTCCCTGTTTCAGCAGAGTAGCTGCTGAAAGTCGTTGGAGCTGGTGCCAGGCCACTGCGGGGGACCACTTGGAAAAGCACTGGACAGGTTGACTTAAAGGTAAGTCGCATAGCTCCCCTTGGAGTGTTGAGGTTGCAAGGGGCGGGGGATCCTTAGGGCGCAGCTGGATCTTTAGTGCAAGGCACAGGGTGGCCGGGTGCAGAGCAAATCGGTGAACCAGGAGCTGTGCGCAAAGGTGCTCTTAGAAGCAGGAGGTAGGTCACTTTCTGGGTTGCTTGCAGGTCAGCAGTGGCACTCTCGTAGGAGATCCTGGTGGTTTCTGAAGTCTCTCAACTGAGAATTCCTCCTAGTCCTTTTACAGTCCGGAATGGACTGTCCTTCCGGGTGTCTGATGTTAGGTGACCAGTACATGGAGCTGTTACACTGTTTGGCCACTGGACGGTACTGTGACACCAAACTTGACACACTAGTGGGGTTTGTCCTTATGGTCTTTTGGGTGCAGTTTGGTCCAGCTGTAGCATCTGGTTCAGCAGCCAATCAGTCAAGGGACCTTCACTAGGTCTTTGGTTACAGGAGAGTGATGCCTTCAAATGATTTTCAAACAGTGAAGATCCTCTGGGTCTACATGGAGTCTGTCCAATCCCCAAGCAACCCCTCAGCGGTGATTGTCGAATCCTGAATACAGCAGGCAGGGTTTGACACCTTTTTTGTGGTGCAACCGGACTTCAGTTCTCGAGCCTTGGATCTTCTTTGTTGCTGGCCTTCTTTTGTCCTTGGAATCTGATTTTCTGGTCTAGGGATGCCCACTAAATACTGTATTTAGTGGGCATTTATGGGAGTACCTAGTAGAAATAACCAAAGGGCCATCTAGCTTACAGTGGCTACACCACTAAGTGACAACTTCCTGTGGGCAGAGGTCACTTCCCTACACCTGATTGGCTCATTTCCTTCCACGAAAGATGGAGGAAAATGAAATGAAGGGGGCACCTCGCATGCAACACTTTAGGGGTTGGTGAGAGCTGGGGCTGACCACTTCTCCTGTCCTTTGTGTGGTTTTCCTGCCGTTGCTCCAGCCAAAAGTGGGGGTTTGCAATGGGGACGGCCATCTGCTGCTAGAAGCAGGCTTGGGGGTCGAGTTTCAAAGCGAGGAAGCCCTTTGAAGCTCCCAAGCAGGGCTGTGCATATTCCTGAGGTAGGGTGTGTTTACACCTCCACCCAGGAAGCGCTTTATTCTGTGACCCAGAGAGCAGGATCTCTCACCACCTTGTCTGGTGGTGGCAGGCTGGCTGTGACCAGACAGAAACCATGCCAGAGTAGTAGCTTTTGCAGGGGGCACCTCTAAGGTGACCCCTGCGTACATTTTGTAATAAATCCAATACTGGTACCAGTTTGGATTTATCATTTTGAGTTGTTTGATACTAAACAAACCAGGGTTCCGAGTAGCCATCCTGTAGCTGTGAAACTCGTCCAAATCAGTGTCCAGCACATGTATTAAAATTGCTGCTCTGTTCACTTACTATGACCCAGGTTTGGCAGCGACACAGTTGGAGCATATTGCTCATGCATCTGTGCCCTCAAATACAGTATACTCCACCCTGCCTTAGGGCTGGAAGGCCTTCCAGAGGGGTGACTTACCTTTAGTGTATACAGTGTGTAGTGGACAGGGCACACAGGCTGTGTGCCATGTCGAGTTTGCCTTTCAGGATTGCATCAGACCACTCAGCCTGCAATGGCAGTGCTGGGTGCTTCTGGATGCATGGCTCTAGAGGGTGGCACAATCTGTGAGCTGCCCGCAGGAGCCTACCCTTAGTACCTCAAGTACCTGGGTACCTAAGTACAATTTACTAGGGACTTACAGAGGCAGCTAAAGGTGTTGCCAACTGTATCAATAACTTTGCATTTTTTAGGGAAAGAACACTGGCACTAGGGACCTGGGTAGCAAGACCCCAGTGCACTCCAGTCCAAGTTGCATCCAGAAACCAGACAAAAAGTGGAGGAATACTGCAACAGGGTGCCAGTTTCCCACAACAAACACACATATATATATATATAAATATATATATATATATATATATATATATATATATATATATATATTTCTTAAGTGTAACATGATTAACATATGTATATATATATATATATATATATATATATATACTCATAGTAATACATGAAAAAAATATTATGTAAAAGTGTATATATATATATAAATATTGCCTACTGGTGGTCGCTAGTAGGTAGTTATAGTTAGACCTAGTTTCCACAGAAAAAGCTTTTTTTGACTTGCCTATCTCTTTGGAACTGTTTGATCTTCCCAAAACGTTCCAGAAAAAGTGCCCCGGTGATTCTTGTTGCACACAGAAAGTTTTTAGATGAACTGTCAAGCAGGAACCAAGAAAAATGGGGTTAAAAAAACACATGAGTTTCCCATGTCAATTCCAATAGGAGTTTTGAACACGACTACAGCCTGAACCACTGGACGGAATTACATCAAATTTGGCAGAAAGCTAGCTTTTGGTACTCATATTACTCTTTTTGTTATTTGGTGTAAATATGCTCAGTAGTTATTGGGATATTAAAGGATAGTCAAATGTGTATATCTGTGGCCATGACAACATTCCGAATAATGATGAGCTTATGCAGGGAACTGCAGAGCTCTGGTTGGCTGCCAACACTTCAACCAGGAAGTGTTGGCAGCCATCTTGGGACTCAGCTGAAGCCGAGTCCCAGAAAAAAAGATCAAAATATGTGATAAGGGTCCAGGGTCGAATCACCCTGACCTCTTAGCTCTGGTGCTATGTTCCCAGAGCGACCCATCCAAGGGCTTAAAAACACTTTTTTTTTTAATTTTTGCCGCGATTTCATGATGATGCCACAAATTAATGGGAATTAAAAAAACAGGCGCAGGCTGCCGCGCTCGTTTTTAAGAAGCCCCCAGGTGAGCCGGGTCTCGGGGACATTGACATTTTAAATGTGGGCCCCCCCGCAGCCTCAGGGACCACCACTTCCCCAGGGCTTTAAACAAATATAAGGCGGGGGCTGCGCTGCCCATAACAGCCCTGGAGACCACCACCTCCCTGGCGCTTTAAACAAATAAGATGCAGGTGGGTGTATGGCCCCCCCACAGCCACGTGGACCGCCATATCGCCGGGACTCTAAACAATTATGATGCAGGGGGTTTGTGCGGCTCCTGCGCAGCCCTAGGTTCGCCACCTCCCCTGGGCTTTCAATAAATGCAGTGCGGGGAAGCCCCCAGTCTTCCTGCCGCCCCGGGGACCTCCACCTCCCCAGACACTGCGGCCAACCCCACTGCACATGGCAAAAGGCCTGAGCAGCACGGGGTTCGGTTGCTATAGGGCCAGGCCACAGGCCAGGGCCTCCAGCCAACCGCCACCGAGTATGACCGAAGGCCATCCATGGCAGTGGTTTGATTAACATATAGTAATGAAAATTACTCTACATTAAAAACCATAGAAATTTACTGAAAGAAAACAAAGTTTACGGGGACATTATAGCTAGGATATATAATTTCTTTTTTAAATCACTTAAAAAGCCAATAGTTATAGGGACTTTATAGTTAGGCTCACATTTTAAACGTACAAAACCATAGAAATTCACTTGTTCTAGTTAGAGTTATCTCAAATAATTATAACTCGTGTCCTAGGGTAACTATAACTCGCGCCCTCGCCATGCACTGCTTATTACCCCACAAATTAAGGCACTCATGACACTTTTGATACCATCATTGATATTATCAATATAAGATTTGCAGTAAAAAAAAATGACAAACAACCTGCACGGCATGGGCGGCTACTATACAAAAAAACAATTTAAAGTATGAAATCTATTTTACCAATATTACGAAAACTAGTAGAGTCTAAGAATATTAAATATACTATTTGCACTCTAGTTTATGAAACATTACTTAAGGTTTTGGACTTCATAGATGTTTACTATTCCTACTCCAATCTGTACAACAGCAGGGAAAGCATTGGATTTCAGAGGCTTAATGTTACTATTCTGATTCCAAACAATGAAACAGTTGGATTTTGGAGGGGTAAAACTTACAATTTCCACTCCAGTCTGTACAACCTCAGGGAAAACACTAGGTTTCTCAGGCGTTAAATTTACTATTCCCACTCCAAGCAGTGCAGCAGTAGAGAAAGTTTCGACTTCGAAGGGGTACAATGCATTACTTACACTCCAGTCTGTGCAACAGTAGAGACTTCAGAGTTGTCAAATTTGACTCCTAACAACCCAACAGTAGGAAAAGTATTGAACTTCTAAGAGGTTAAATTTGCTATTCTTACTCCAAACAGGACAACAGTAAGGAAAGCATTCGATTTCAGAGCGGAACATTGTACTATTCCCACTCCAAACAGCACAACAGTGGGGAAAGTGTTGGACTTTGGAGGGAAATAACTTAATATTCTAAATCCAGTCTGTGAAACAATAGGGAAAGCAGTTCAGAGGGGTGGAATTTACTATTCTCACTTCAAACAGTGCAGAAGTAAGGAAATTGTTGAACTGCAAAGAGATTCATTTTACTATTCCTAATGCAGTCTTAACAAAAGTAAGGAAAGTACTTCACGTTAAATTTCATATCTAATACAACATCAATATTGAAAACAATTTAAACTCCTAATATCAAGTAAACATGAAATATATATATATATATATATATATATATGTACTGAAAACAATGGATCAATTTAAATCACTATTCAATAAAAAAAATAATTAGCAATTATTATCCAATTGTTCTTTAACTAAATTCCCATCTTATACCCCTACAAGCCTAGCAGTCTGGACCCAAAAAATAAGTATTCTATAATTTACTTATTAAAAAAGAATTAACTATTCAGTTAACAATTATGAGTTCACTGTTAATGATATATTTCCTACATAACTTCCCAGTCTAGACTCCAACAAATCTAGCAAGCAGCCTGCTACTAAATATAATCAAAATAAACAATTCTTCTATAATTTAAATATCTAAAATGCAATTAAATAATTAAAAGTTAAATAATTATTCCTTAATTATCTTCCCAACCTGTGCCCCCACAGAACTAGCATCCCCAACTAAAATATAAGTGAAATAAATCAGTATTCCATATTTTACATAATTAAAAATCAATTAAGTAATTCATTAAAAATTATTAATAAAATGCTTATTAATTATTACTTAATTAACTTCACCACCCTACACCCCTGCACACCTAGCAGCCTGCAACTAAATATAAGTAAAATAAATAAGTATTCCATAAGTTCACATAATTACAAATCAATTAAATAATTAAGTAACAATAGCAATGCATTTTTATTATTTAAATAATTTCCCATCCAATACCCCTACAAACCTAGCAGGCTACAAATAACAGATAAAAAGCATACATCAGTATTACCTAATGTACATAATAAATATGAATCATATAATTAAATGACATTTATTAAATAATTCCTAATTAATCAGAACTAAATTAACTTCCCACCCCACCCCCTTATAAACACATCAACCCACTACTACACTATAAATAAATTTAAAAAAATCCCATAAAATTACAAGCTATATTTTAAACACAAATAATAACTTTTATGGAAACAATAATACCACATACAATTAATATATCAACTAAACCAAAACACATTCAAATAATTAAAAAAATTGTATTTTAACCACTATATTATTGTAAACAATAATAAAACATCAAATTATTTAAAACAAGATTGCTTACCTCAAAAAAATATCATTTTCAACAATATTTATTCATAATGATATTTGTGTGTCAAAATACATCATTTCCAATATTTCTCGCTCCTGATATGTTAAGTCACTATTTTGTCCAAACACCCTCAGATTAGAACCAGTCATGTGCAAATCAGCCTTGGTCCTACATCAGTGAGAACGGCCCAGCTCAAACTACCAAGCCAGGTACACTCTGAACCTGGGAACAAGCAACCCAAGACCAGCTTTGACCTAGATCAGCATCTTCAGTCAAGTTAAACTTGGCTCTGGTGGCACAATGAGCATAGAACACACATCTGGACATATCTGTGGCTCTGTGGCACTTAAGGGCATCAGAATGAAAAATACAGAAGAATGATGGTGCTGTAATATTTGAGTTCATCTTCCACAAATTAGCTACTCATTTCTTCCTCTAGCCTGGCCATTCCACAACCCAATTTAGAAGTAGCGGTACCACAGGCTTTGAGCTGGCAGAGATTCAACAGGCTGCATCAACAAGAAACCTAGAGCCTGTGGCCCACCGACCGCTAGGCAGCCATATCAAGTGACTGTAGGAATCACTTAATTTCCCTGCTTGGTGAAGGCTGCCCTAGTCAGGGGGTCAGTTAATAGCCCTGACATACAAAGAGAAAACTCTTTGTGCATCAGAGCTGAGTGGGGCAAAGACAGCATGGCACACCAACTTGGCCCACCTGGCATTCCCTCAGTCAATAGTTGAGTCATCAGTATGGCAGCTCTACTGTCAGCTGAGATATCTCGTCTAGGCAGTCAGGGCTAAATGAAGGCCTCACTGCCTTCTTTCTTGGCCCAAGAGGCTCACACTAAAGCATAGTTCAACCTCGAGTAATTGTTGATCTTGCTGCAATCTCCAGTAGGCTCCAGAATGAATCAAGCTTGAACTGTTTTTTTTCTGTGTGAGCCTCCTCGCTTAAAGTCCCTGTTACCCAGCTATGAGCTTTCATTATATTTTGGAAAGTCTCAATCATTACATATGGCAAGTTCTATATGTAAAAGAAATGGTGCCTTTTCCGCAATCCAATTGTAGAATGCAGGTTGTGTCAGTCCTGACATTGCTGTGCCTCATGGCTTAATCTACTATGTTGGTCGGTTTGGCCAGCTTGCATGCAATGTCTGTTTTGGCTTTTAAATATACAATGATAAATCTCAGTCATTTGACAATTTACTATTGCTAACCAAAACAGTCTATCACATCTGGTGTGAAAGTCTTAAAAGAATGATTATTTGTCAGGAATGCATTTTCTTTGGCAAATTATCAAGCCTATGTATTCTGGCTATGACTGTAACAGTTTGTGGTAAAGGGGGCCTGGCTAACAAACAAAAATAAACTACACTGTATAGATCAGTGAAGTGAGATATGTGTTTCTTTCTTTTCTATTACACATTCAAGGGAATGATGTTTTGATCCAAGCAGAAAATAATACTGCCATGTCAAATGTGAGTGGAGTTCATAGTTTTGTGTGTGTAGATTGTTTGATAGGTGAAGATGCATGGAATGCTAAAGCTGTGCATGTTTCTGTGAAATTTTTAATTAATATGTTCATTGTGTGGTTTATTCTTTGTGTCCTGGTCATGAGTTTCTGTAGACAGGAGATGCTGTTTTTTTGTACTGTAACTTGGAGAATGGAGACTCTTTTGATAAATATCAGTTTCAGATACTTTGTTACAGCGGCAACAAGAATTTCATTATGTGTGCAACTTCCCCACTGGTGTCCTCCACGTATTGTTTACTGTGATGAGCCTTGAACTTCATCTTCAATAAAATTACGGGAAAAGGATAGGTGAAAGTCAACTATTCGTAAGGATTCTTTAGTCTACTTTTTGTTCCTAGGGTTAGGGTCTGATAGTGGAAATAGGTAGTTGTGTGGTAAACAGGTCACTATTGGCCCAAAGTTCTCATTACTTTTAGGGATTCTTTTCTCTTTCGAGAGGAGAGTCCTATTTCTGCAAAGTTTTCAGTCAATCAATCAAGGATTTATAAAGCATGGCAAATCATCTGTGAGGATCTCAAGGCACTGGAGCTGCTAACTGCGTTGTGCTGATCTGTTCATTCAAACAGCCAGGTCTTGAGTTCTTTCCTGAATTGCTCTAGCAGTGAGGCGGTCCTGAGGTGCACAGGAATGTCGTTCCAAGCTTTTAGCCACCAGGTGTGAGAAGGAGCATCCTCCACTGTTGCCATGGCAGATCCAGGACTTATCTGAGAGGAAGAGGGAGGCGGAACTTAGGTGTCTTGTCGGTTGGTGTATGGTCATGCTTTTGTTGATGTATGCTGGTCTTGCCTTGTGCAGGGCTTTTCATGCAGTTTACCTTCGTCCAATCGGTGATGTTCATCACAGATCTGTGGAATTTGACTCTGGTGGTGGAGCGGTCTTCTGACAGTGAGAGTATGAGCGGGGTGTCCTGGGCATAGGAGATGATGTTGAGTTTGTGCGATCTGACGGTGTTGAGCGGGGGGGTCATATACGGGTTGAAGAGGGTGGGGCTGAGGGATGATCCTTGGGGGATGCCACAGATGATTTTCTTGGGTTCATAGGTGAACTACGGTTGACAGATCCTCTGGGTTCTTCCAGTGAGGTATGAAGAAATCCATTTGAGGGCATCTCCTTAGATTCTGATATGGTGGAGTCTGTTGATCAACATGTAATGGGAGATGGTGTCGAAGGCAGCTGACAGGTCCAGGAGGATTAGGGTTGCCATTTTGCCACAGTCCAGGAGGGCCCTGATGTCATTGGTGGCTGTGATCAGGGCTGTCACAGTGCTGTGGTTATCCTGGAATTCAGATTCAGAGGGGTCCAGGAGTATGTTGCGTTCCAGGTGTTTCGTTAGTTGCTGGTTAATTGCCTTCTCAAGAACCTGTGCTGGAAATGGAAGCAGGGAGATGGGCCAGCAGTTCTTTGGTTCCGCTTGATTGGCAGATGGTTTCTTTAGAAGGGGCCTCACTTCTTTGTGTTTCCAGTCCTCATGGAAGGAGGCCAAGGTGATGGAGACATTGATGAGTTTCTTGAACTCATAGCCAATTGTCTTGCTCCTGAGGTTGAAGATGTGGTGGGGACAGGGGTCAGTGGGACCTCCAGTGTGCACAGAGTTCATGATGATGATTGTGGCTTGACTTGTGAGAGGGCCCCAATGGGTGAGCAGGTGTTTGGGGTTTGTGTCCGTGGATGTGAGCAGTCTGATGCTGTTGGTGGCTGGGGGTTGGAAGTTTTCATACATGACTGAGATCTTGTCATGGACAAAGTCTGGCAGGGTGTCACGCAATTCTTGGAAGGGGGTGATGCCCTTCTCAGTGGCTGCGAGGTTGGAGAACTCTTTTCATGATGGCAAAGAGCTCCTTGCTGTGGTTTGTGCTAGCTTTTATGCAATCTGCTAGGGCATTCCTCTTTGTTTCTTTCAGGAGGTAGTGGTACTGGTTGCGTGTTGTCCTGTAGATGGTATGGTCTCCTGTCTCTTTGCTGGTGCATTACTGGTTACCGGCAGTTGCATTTGGTGGATTTCAGCTCTGCTTTGAACCAGCTGCCTCTTCTGGCTGGTCCTTTGGGTTTGGCTGGCTTGGTGGGAACGATTTTGTCAGAGCATTCTGTGATCCACTAGGAGAAGTTCATTACAGCCTGTTCTAGGTTGGAAGTTGTGTCTGGAAGGTGGGAGATGATAGTGTTGCTCTACTGCCCACTGGTCTTCTGATATAATTTTTCAAATTTCTGCATGTGGAGCTGATGGGGAGCTGATGGGCATGGAGCCAGTGTTGGTAGGTTCTGAGGTGATGAAGTGGGCACTGTAGTGGTCGGTCCAGGTGAGCTGTGAGACTGGCTGTACTTGACTCTGTCATTCGACATGAAAATGAGAGTGTGTGTCCTGTGATGTGGGTAGGGTCGGGGAGACGTTGCTGGGGTAATTGAGGTAGAAGTTGAGATCCTATAGTAAGATGTAGTGCTCAAAGTCAATGGCAATTGGGGCAATGAGATCAGGCATGGTGTTGCAGAAGCTGTGGTGCCGTCCTGGTGGTCCGTAGGCAAGAGTGTTCCTGATAGTGCTTTTTCCATCTGTGTGGAGTTGGAACTTGAGATGCCCCATTATTGGTGTTGAATCATCTGGGAAGGTCGTGCAGCAAATGGTGTCCTCCGTGATAGTTGGTTCGATCCATGTTATGTTTTAGCCTTCAAGGGTGGCTATGGCGATAACCGACGCAGATGCAGGATTCAGCCAGGTCTCTGTGAAGTAGATAATGTCCAGTGTGAGGGATGAGACCGTGTTGTAGATCTCTGTGGTGTATTTGCCAAGCAATTGTGCATTGAGTTGAATGCACTGGACTCCTGCCTTGGAGTTCTTGCTCAGTGTGGTGTCTGCAGTCCTGTTTGTGGTGTATCTGGTGTTGTAGGTTTATTCAGTGTTGAAGGTGAAGTGGCAGTGCCTGCAGGAGAATGACCCTCTGGTGGTGTGTGGAAATATGCCACAGCAACTGTTGTTGTTGATGCACCCAGGATCCACGGCTCGGAGGTCGGAGGCTGCAGTTGTGTAGCTGCATGGCTGGAAAAGTCTAGGTTCCTAGTGCAAGTGAATCCACTGCGGTGTCCACTGCATGCTTGCACTGCTGCCTTTGTTAAATAGGTCCTGCAAGAAGGTAGAGACACTGGAAGTCAGCGGACGAGGTGGGAAATATTGGGCGGCAGGCAGGAATGGTAATGAAGAAAAAAACAGCAAAAAGCACACAAAAAAATAAGTAAAAAGGCAAGAAGAAGGCAATGAAAACATGTAAAAAGCAAGGGGAAGGCACACAACAGGTGGGGCCAAAAGCAGGGAGAAAGCTGTGGAAATGAGGGGAAAGCAAGGAGAAGGCACACAGAAAACAGGGGAAAAAGCAAGGAGAAAGCAGTGAAAACAAGGAAAAATCTAGCAAGGCACACATAAAATGTGGGAAAAAGCAAGGAGGAGACAGGAGCAACAGGAGATGCAGCAGCACGTGGAGAGCTCAGCCTGGGACCTGCTCAATGGGGTTGAGCTGCGATCTCCATTATGTAGGTCATGGGAGGAAGGAGGGGTGCTGGGAGACACTGAGCTTGGCTAGACATAATGCAAGAAATAATGGGCGGCAGGCAGAATTGGCAATGATGGAAAAAGCAAGGAGAAAACACACAAAACAAAATTATTGTCAACATAATAAATCCATATAAAATGACCAAAAACACTATTTTAACATTAAACAATTTCTTTAAATGAACCCGAAACATACACTAAAAATCTTTAATTACATTAAAATGTTAAAATGTTATACATCAAACACCCAAAAAATTGTACAACTACAAAATATACCAAAAGAACCCAAAAACACTAATACATACTATACACGTTCAAATCAAACAAAAATATAAATTAATATATATAAACAAATAAAAGTATAGGTAAATCAAGCAATCTAAGGGCCTGAACCACCTGAACTCCATTGTGGCGGTGGTGAGGCAGTCATCAAGCCGGCGGCCTCACCACCATCATATTACAATGTTTCCACCGGGTTAATCGGCAGAAACATTGTATTACAACGTTTCAGCCAGTCAGCCCAGTGGAAAGAGTGCAGCAGCATTGGCCTCAGCTGCCTTAAGGAGCCAAGGCAAACGCTGTCACACACAAGCACCCTCCAAGTGCGCATTCCGAGGGTGCTCGTAGGGGGGCCCCTGCACTCTCTTTCTGCCAGCCTTTCCCTCAGATCTTCCATGAAAAGGCTGGTAGAAAGTGAAGTCATGATCAGCTCTGACCACGACTTCAACTGCTGCCAACCCGTTGGGATCCCTGATCCTGGCAGTGGTGGCGGTCTCCTGGCAGTCTGTCTGCCAGGATCATAATCTGGCGATTGGACCACCAGGAGTGCGGCTGTGCGACCGCCACTGCAAGTTTGGGGTTCTGGGAGCAGCCAACCTCGTAACAAGGGACAATATATTATACTACAAAAAGGAAACATAGGTTAGGTGCTCATTATGAACATGGCAGTAAACACTGCACTGCCGGTGGTGGTGGTAACTACCGCCAACAGGCTGGCGGACCGGACCACCAAATAATGAAACACATGAGAAACAGGGAGCGGGTGATCCACCCACCGCCATTTTAGTAGTCCCAACAATGATGGGGGAGGCCACCCTCAGCACTGCGGAAAGGCTCTACCCACCCATGAAATTATGAAACCCAACACCGCCATCAGTTCTGGGGCGGGAACCACAGCCACGCAAAGTGTGGCAGAAACAACCCATATAAAGGGAAACACTCACCGGAGACACACAAAACACGTCGACACAGTAATGGAGCGAGAGTTGGAAATAATCCCAGTGCTTTTTCTTTGCATATTTCTCCAGGACCGTGACCGACGACGATGGTAAGTAGCGCAGCCTAGTACACATGGGAGCAAAGGGCACAGTTACACACCCACCGACCCTACAAACACCGCAACGCACTCCCAACCCCTCCCACCACCCCAAGCCATACATGCCCAAACAAAATGTGCTTACCAGACCGAAGCCGACAAATACCTGCACCAATGCACACACCTGTGCACACCACACCGCCACAGTGAAATGCTGCACAAGGGGTCTATATTGTGCCAACAGGACTTCTGGGCACTAAAATGTACCATAATTTGTATAAAAATAAATGTACCAACAAGACCATAGGCTAGTCCATATGTACAAGTCCCGGAAGGGCAAATATAGGCTACACTTGACTCCTATGATGACAAAGGAAACTCCACTGAGAAGGGGCATCTTTGGGGCAACCAGGCACCTCAGGGATCATGGGCAGGGGGTGGCGGGTGTGGTGAGTCAGGTTTTGAAGGAAGGGTTTTGGGCTTAGGTGTCGGAGGTGGAGAGGGTTTGAGCTTGCCCTTGGAAGGAGGGGGAGTGGGCCTGGACCGGGGGGGTGGCAGAGGGACTTGGGGCCACACAGGGCTTCCTCCTCCCTGGGGAAGGAGCACAGGAGTGGGAAGGATGGACTGGGGAGGACTTTGAAGAGAAAGGAGTGGACTGGGCTAGGGCATGGGAACGTGGATACAGGTCCCTGTTTAGTCTGCTTATGTTTGGTGGATGTGTGTGGTGTGGATGAGTGTGAGCATTTGAGTGTTTTGGGAGAAGGGGGTGGAGACAGTGGGAAAAGACAGGCTGCCAGTGTATATGGATGTTGTGTGGGTGTCTGCAGGTCTGGTGCATGTGCCGCAACTGTCTGTGAATGTTGTCATGGTGAGTGCAGGTATGGTGTCTAGGGTGCATGACTGGATGTCAGCTGTTGTGGTGACTGCAAGAATGGGGGCAGCAGCAGTGACTGATGGTGCAGTGCGTGTGGATGTGTATGGTGAGGTGACAGACAGGGAGTCGGGGAGGTTGAAACATTGTGGGAGGTGGATGTTGTTGTATGTGCTTTGGTATGTTGGTGTGTGTGCCTGTCTGTGGTGGGAAGTGTGGTGCTTGTGTTTCTCTGTGTGCTTCTTGTGTGTTGATCTGTGTGCATGTCTGTCTGTATGTGTGCTTGGGTTGGGTGAAGGGATTGGGGTGCAGGAAGGGGTAGAGGTGGCTGAGAGGGGGGACGGAAAGACCAGGGACACTGGCTGCCGTCAAAGAGGAGGCCAGAGCCTGAAAAGATCTCTGTAGGCCAGATATAGCACTGTGAATGTCTTCCAGGTATGCATTGCATTGCTGCATCTGGGAAGCTAGCCCCTGGATGACGTTTACAATGGTTGTCTGCCCTACATAGATGGTTCTCAGGAGGTCAACAGCCTCCTCCATGAGAGTAGCAGGGCTGACTGGGGCAGGGGATGAGGTGCCTGGGGCCAAGGAGACGCCCACCGTCCTGGGTAAGTGGGCACGGGCAACTCGGTGGGGAGCTACTGTGGAGCTACTGGGAGGGTGGTGATGGTATGAGGGGTGGCGGAAGATGTCAAAGAATGGGTGGGCCCAGTAGGGTCCACCACCACCAGTGATCTGCCAACAGAGGAGGTATTGGAGTCACTACCTCCAGTGGTAGTTGGCTCCCCGTGGTACCCCCCTTGCCCTCCAACCCACTGGTCTCCTTGGCATCGGTGGACTCTGTCACATGGGTCCCATGGGCTGCAACATCCCCACTCGCTGGTGCCTCAGCTCCCTTGTCAGATGATGCTAATGTACACAGGGACAGAAGAGCACAGGGGGAGGAAACAAAACAAGAAAGAAGTATGTTAAGTCCAATGAAATATGTACATGTTGTGACACATACCCCCACCGTTGGGCTCCCACCGAGCTCAGGCACAAATCCTCAGCAGGCACAACACATGTTATGAATGAGCCCCTGACTGGTAGGCATGACCCTACAGTACACTACATTCCCATCCTGCCCCACTACTCTGATACACTTTGTTAAGTCAACCAATGAGAGACGATGCCAAGCCAATACATCTGCAAGTCCATGAGGCTACATTGAATGCAATGGGCCAAACAGGGGACCACTCACAGGCCTACAGACCCAGCTAAAACTGCCTAGGACACAATCCAATGGATGTGGAGGAGGCAGGACTGCAGGGACTCACCTGTCCATGTGCCTGGCACTACAATGCATGCACCCCTTAGCATCTAACTACACTCATCACAGTGGCAGCACAACAGTGTTGTTACTCACCCTCTTGTGGCGGCTGTGCTGTCTTCAGGAGCCCATCCAAATCCGGATAGGCCAACGCCAGAATGTGGGCCATTAGGGGGGTCAGGGTCTGACGGGCACCCCTCCCTCATTGGGAGGCCTTCCCCAGCTGGGCCTCTCAGGTCTTCCTGGCCCAGCGCCTCAGGTCCTCCCACTGCTTCCTGCAGTGGGTGCTCTGCAGGGTCCGCACTTCCTTGGCGATGGTTTGCCACAGTCCCCTCTAATGATGGGTGCTGACCTTCATGGGACACACAGAGTAAAGAAATAGACGTCAGTGTGGGTGCCCCCATACACAAATGCCATGCAAGTTCAAACTGACATGGCCCATGGAGACATACATATGGACAATTTTCAAGCCAAAAACTGCCAGGAACACTATGGGTGAGCATTCACACACAAATGCATACAGGCATTTGCCACATTCACACATCTAAGGAGGACAAATAGCAACTCACCTGCTCCTCTGGTCACCCATACAGCTTGGGCTACAGGGGTAGGACCCCGTCCACCAGCTTCTCCATCTCCTCCGCGGTGAAGGCTGGTGCCAGTTCCCCTGTGACACGTGCCATCTCAGTGACCAGAGTCAGGGCACAGCAGCACACACAGTGGAGTTCTTCCCTTCTTGTAGTGCAGGAATCAATACCGCCGCCGGCAGGGATCATGATTGGTCCAGGTTCCCCATTTACAACCATGTTATCCAATGATCAGGTGCACGGCGGTGAACACCGCCTACCATCATGAGGAGTTACGCTAGCGGAATGAAGTCACTTCCAAATGACACTACCTGTAGGGCAGGAGGCTGCCATTTTGCATCGAACACGTCTCCATAGCCTGGCCGGGGACCTCATCCATGGCTCCATTCCCTCTCCCCTTCGTCGGGTACTGACATGAGTACTGGTCCCCCACATGTAATCATGGCAGTAAGTGTGTCTGCACTGTGATGCCATTATGACTGACAGGACATTATCCTGACAGGATTTCCTCCTCTTTGTGTCTGTGTGCGTTACATATGTGTTGCATGTAAAACATGAATTCTGTCACCATGTGATGCAAGTGTATGTCCCAACTCAATGTGTCTTTGTTCCTCCCCCACAGGTACAGACCCATGTGGGGAGGGAGAGCCCCATCTGTTTACAGACCACTAGTAGATCTGGCCACCATGGAGGAACGTCACATCATCATACCTTACCGACTGAATCGAGCTACAATCCTTGACCTCAGAAATGGAACCTGTTCTTAAGCTGGCTAATAGGAATCACCATGCCATACCTACAACTGTGCAGGTACTATCTGTGCTCCATTTTTTGGACACAGGCTCATTTCAAGTGACAGTGGGCATGGCTGCGGGGGTATCTCAGCCAATGTTCAGCCACATCCTGTCCAATTTCCTGAATGCATTCATTCAACACTTGCAAAGTTATGTCCAGTTTCCCCAAAGGGCTGATCTCACCGCCATCAAATCAGGATTCTATGCCTTTGCAAATATCCCCCATGTGATAGGTGCCATTGCTGGTACCCACATAGCCCTCATCCCGAAGAGTAAATGAACAGGTGTTTCTGAATCGTAAAAAACTATCACTCCATGAATGTTCAATTAGTGTGTCCTGCTGATCAGTACATTTCACGTGTCAATGCAAGGTTCCCAGCATCAGCCATGATTCATTTGTCCTGAGAAACAGCAGTGTGCCACACATAATGGGACAACTACAGGGGGGGCAGAGCTTGGCTCAAAGGTAAGTGTGTATAACACTGGATCAGTTACATAGCTTACAGGCAGGCTGTATGCAAGTAGATTGTGTGTGTTTCAATCTTCTTTCACCCACTTTTGCAGGGGATTCAGGCTACCCCAACACGCACTGGCTCCTGACACCTGTGAGGAATCCTAGGACAGATGCAGAAAGGAATTATAATGAGGCACATGGTCGAACAAGGAGGGTGATTGAGCAGACCATAGGACTTCTGAAGGCAAGATTCTGTTGCCTCCATCTCTCTGGAGGATCCTTGTACCCTGTCCCTGACCAGGTGTTTAAGATAGTGGTGGCCTGCTGTATGCCACACAATTTGGCTGTGAGGAAAGCTATCCCACTTCTGGAAGAGGAGGATGCTGTCAAAGGAGGGATAAGAGTGATGGTGAAGATGAGGGGGAAGGCGTCAACTCCAGGACCCAGCTAATCCGGCTATACTTCCAATGACTCTCAGGTACATTTCCTATGATGATGTTGTCTTCACTGCATTGTTTCAGGATGACTCATGTAGTAAATGCTGTGGTGTCCTCTACCAGTGATGTAGCAAAATCATGACTGAAGGGACAGATGCGAGTTAACGCTAAGGAATGTACAGTGTGACATACTTCAGACACTACAGTCTGTTAGATCCCCACCTGCAATAAAAGTGGCATTATGGGAGGTGACCGGCTATTGCATTTACATTCTCAATTGATTGCTCATATTGATTAAGGACAGATATTTTGAGTGCACAAGTGTATTTATTCCAAGTCAAAACATACATTAGTATTGCGACAGTGGAAGGGAGTGGGCCCATGGTGAACAACATACTCAGGTACATATGCTCAGCTGTTGGTAGCACAGGGGTGTCAACAGGCCATTTGAAGATGGTGAGATGGCAGTGGCATTTCAACAAGGTATCTCAGTGGCACACAAGGGAAACAGTTCAGGGCAGCGTCACTTCCTGGCGATGGGCTTGGTCTTGGCTGGTGTTTCAGTGGGATGGCTGGGTCTGAGGGCACATTTGCGAGGATGAAGCTGGGCTGCAGGGGTAGGGGTGCTGGTGTCCTGTGAGTCCTCTGGCAGGGCCACCAGTTCAGTAGCTGCTGCAGATGTCGATGGCAGGGCAGTGACCTGGCTAGTGTAAGGGGCCTGCAGTTGGGTAGAGGACTAAGGCTGGAAGTTTATCTGGGTCTGCAGCACCCCTGCAATGAAGGTCCTGGTAGCACTGAGATGTTTCCATTGCTCCATGGTCTCCTGGTGGTGTGCTACCTGCAGCCTCTGATTCTGCTCCAATGTGGCCAGCATCTGGCCCATCCTATCCTGGGAATAGTGATATGCTCCTAGGACCTCAGCAATGACCTCCTGGGCAGCCGCATCCCTCCTTGGGCCACCCCCCTGGGCCACTATTACCATCCCACTGGCCCTAGCCCGCTGTGCCTGTGTCCCCTTCACAGGTATGGCTGTCCCACTTGCAGTGGGCCCTTCATCCTCCTGCCTTGGGGTGGGTGGAGACTCTGGCCTCTGTGCATGTGGGCAGTCCATCCGTGGAGTGGTGACGCTGGTGTGGGTTCATTTGGCCAAGGCTGATGGTGGTGGCTGAGTGGTAGGGGTGTCAGTGGTGTCCTGGGTGGGGCTTCTTGAGGGTGACTGTCGAGGGGTGTGTGATGGGCCAGGGATTTCCTCGGTGTCCAGACATCCCTCTGCTCTCTCCGGATTGGGGCCTTTGTCTTCAGGTGGAGGACTGGCACTTCTTGACGTCTCCGTCCGGGTGGCATGCGTGGTGGTGCCTGTGTGTGACAGAATAGAGATGTGGGTGTCCTGCACTTTCTTGTCAATTGCAGCACATTGTCAGCAGTAATTGGTTTATGAATTCCCATATAGTGGCATGCAGGATCCCTTCGTGTTTATTTTGATGCATTTTGTTAGGGGGGGTGGTGCATTGTGGGTGTTGTAGTGCTCCTCAGATTACATAGTGATTTGTATGGGGGATTGTGGGCATACAGGTGACTTGGGTATGAGTGTGTAGGTGTTGTGGGCTGGGTAGGGGATGGGGTCCTGGTGGTAGTGAGAGGGATGGGGTGATGCATGCATTACAGATGTGGTGACTGTTAATGTATTGTAGTTGACTTACCTGAGTCCAGTCATCCAGTGAGTCCAGTGAGACCCTCTGGGTGCAGGATAGCCAGGACCTTTTCCTCCCAGTCGGTGTATTCAGGGGAGGAGGCAGGGGCCCACCACCAATCTTCTGTATGGCGATGTTGTGCCTGGATGCCATGGAATGCACTTTCCCACGCAGGTCGTTCTATCTCTTCCTGATATAATCCCTTGTGCGTGGATGGTTTCCCATAGCATTGAACTTGTTGACTATCCTCTGTCATAGCTTTATCTTCCTGGCCAAGGGTGTCTGCTGCACCTGTGCCCGAATAGGTGTGGCTCGACCCTAACTATTTCATCCACCAGGGTCCTTAACTCCCTGTCGGTGAAGCGGGGGTGCTTATGGGGTGCCATGGTGAGTGTTGTGGGTGGTGTGTTATAGGTGTATTGGTGTGGATGCTGATGCATGATTGGGTGTGTGGCTTGAGATGGTGGGTGTGCAATGTATGTGTTCTGGGGTGTTTTTGTGTGTGTGACTTGTGTGATGGTTAGTTCAGTGTATGCATGTTGTGGTGTCAATATCTGTCATGCTATTGGCGTTGCAAATGATTGTGGGGTGTGTATGTGTGTGTTTTAAAGTGTGAATATGTGTCAGGTGTGTGCTTTTCAAACTTGCAAATGTGTATTTGTTGTTGACGTGTCCCATTGCAGGCCGTGGCGGTCCATACCGCCAATGGTCATTCGATATTCACTGTCCGCTGAGCTTATTTGTGCATCATTATTTGGTAGGTGGGGGATTTTGTGCATGGCGGTGGCAGAGTGAGGTGTACTGCCTTTCCATCCGTCGTTGGCTCTGATGGTGGGTGGAGGTTTTAACATTTTTGGAGAATTGTCTTTTTGGCATCATTATGCGGCAGTCTGCAGTTCACTGCCACTGGCAGTCTTTTGTTCACTGCCAGCATGGTGGTAGGCGGTTGGCGGTGATTGCCGCCAAGTTCATAAAGAGGGCCTTAGTATTTACCAAACAAGGACTCAACTGATTACAAAATTCAAATGATATTAAACGAGCCTCTAAGATAATAGTATAAACAACTTTAATTATTAAACTCTCACACAAAATTAAGAAAACAATATAAAAGGCACATTATTAAAATAAATAATTACTCCAAAAACAACAAACCCCTCAAGAGGAGGAAACAAGGCAAAATATTCCCATGGCAAATGATTTTAAAAAATACATTTCTGCTATTACATAATCAAGTAAGTAATGCTTACATTCAAACTAAAAATTAATTGTTACTAAGGTAAAAAATATAACTTAAATAAATAGTAACACATCTCTATAACTTTTAGCTTTTAACGTAGACTACCTAAAAGAAAAAATAACAACTTCCAAACCAACAAACTGCTAGAAAATACCAACTATAATAAAGCACCAAGAACATATAATAAAGTAAGTGCACATAAATATTAAATTAGAAACTCACCCAAACAGTGTCTAAAAATAAACCTAACTCCCGAAATCTGGACATAGTAGCATCAAAATGCCTTTTTAATTATTCTAACTTTTTTCCTTTTCAAGAGCAAAACAATCACCTGCTGCTCATTAAAACAAACTAAAAGAAAAAGCCGCAAACCCTTTCAAAACATCTCAACAAAACATGCAAGTAGCTAAACAAAATAAAAGTAACTACATTTTTAAACATTTTAATAACAAACTTGTAAAAGTTAAACCATAATATATTTTTATACTATTAAACTACTTAAAAATACAATGACCAAATATATCACAGAAAGGAAACAAATTATTAAATCACATGGTTACACCTACAGCCAAGAAGGTGCATAAACAAAAAATATAAACTAGAAATGCACTAAATATTCTTCAGATGCATGCTATGAAAGGGCAACTATATAAGATAATGTTGTAATTAATGTATTAGAGCATAACCCCCCCCCCTTCAAATGTGACAGAAATAGAATTTTGAGAAACCTTACATGATATAAGATAGGCAAGCACTAGCTCCCAGGAACCAACAAGCAAAATCCTTAAAGACATAGGGCCTCATTATGAGTGTGGTAGTCTGAGGACCACCACATTTGCAGTGACAGTCGGACCACCGCACTTCAGGTGGTCCGACTGCCACATCTCAACTCTGGCAGGAAGACCCGCCAGGGGACTGCCGCCATGGCCAAGAACTTCGCTCCTTATGGACTGACGGTGATCTGAGTTGTATTCAGCCTTGGCAGCACTGAACGTAACTCCGCTGTGCTGATTACAACTCAGCTTTCCGCCAGCCTTTCCATTGTGGATGGAGAGGCTAGTGGAAAGCCAGTGCCAAAGGCCACAGGGGAGCTCTGCACTGCCCATGCATATGGCATGGGCAGTGCAGGGTTCTCCCTTCCCAGCACCATTGGAATGCGCACTGTCTGTTTTGCAGAGAGTGCCTATTCCAATGACGCTGGTGTGCTATGGTACTGGCCTTGGCTCCCTTAAGGGAACCAAGACCAAAACCATAGCCCTGTTCCCACTGGACTACTACTAAAAGTCCCCGAACACGTAACAGGCCAACTACCACCTATCTCTACTTTAAAACAGCTAATTGCACACACTAAAAAGACCACCAGTGATACCATAACTATAACTGACCATTTAACAATTACACATAATGAGGAACTTTTCTTTTACATGACAATCTAGATATTAAAAAACAAAGTAACATTTTTCCACTGCAAAAACTTAATGAAACTTACCCAATGCCAAACCTAGAGGATGCACGGGACCTTCAAAATATGTCTGAAACCATTCACTCAGATATACACTATACAGGATGAATATCAATGAGCCAATATCCCTTTCATGTATGCTGTACTCCCAAATAAACAAACCAGCACCTACTATGAACTGATACATTATATACAACAACAAACAAATAACCACTACTCCCAAAAAATACTCATAGACTTTGAACAAGCCATGATTCAAACAGTTAAAAAAAATATAGCCCCACACATCTGCCCAAGGCTGTTACTTTCACTTTAATCAAAGTATACGGTGACACCTCCAAAAATCTACACCAATGGCCTGATTACAACTTTGCCAGCCCGACCGTTGGATCACCAAAGTCACAGAGATGTGGTTGCAGTCAAGCAGGCGGCCTTACCCCCCATCGTATTATGATGTTTCAACCGGGCTGACCAGCAAAAATATTGTATTGCAATGTTTTTGCCGGTAAGCCCGGTGGAAACAGTGTGGCGACATTGGCCTCAACTCACTTAGTGAGCTGAGGCCAATGCCATCGCACACCATCGCCCTCGGAATGATCTGTGTCTACATAGCAGAGAGTGCACATTCCGAGGGTGCTGGCAGGTGGGCTCCTGCACTGCCCACAACATGTAGGAAGTGCAGGGGTCCTCCTTTGTTCACTAGCACTGGCTTTCCTCCACCATGGAAAGGCTGGCGGAAAGTGGAGTCGTGATCAGCGCAGTGATGCCTCTACGGGTACCGCCATGGCTGACCATGTCTCCGACCACCACCAACACATCGGATCCCTGATCCCAGCAGAGGAGGCAGTCTCCTGGTGATCTGACCACCGGAATCATAATCTGGCAGTCGGACCTCCAGGAGTGTGGCGGTCCTAGGACAGTCAAACTCATAATCAGTCCCTAAGTGTAGAATATTCCACTAACAGCCAGTTCGTCTTTGGAATCAAAAAGGTGATAGCACCAGCCTACGTCCCTGTCACAGTGGTAGCCGCCCACTATAACTTACAAATAGAATGCCCTTTCTACCAACAAAATGAAGAAAATGTATTCCCCCAATGGACTTTTTCAAGGACACATGGATTGGAAGACTGCATCGATCAGGACACAGACGCCAAGTCAAGTTCCAGACACCATGGAGGAATGTGTCTGACCATCATCGGTTCCTCCTTAAGGTCAGAGGAGCATTGTCCCACCTGCTGCAAGCGCAGTGGTAAACACAGATTTAAAAAATGGTCATTACCATTTTATTATTCCGTATGCCAGCAGCCCATGCTGTTGAAGTGCAAGTGTGAGGATGGCGGTGCGGCAAATTCCTGTAGATTGCAGAAGGACTGCTGCCACTTCCAGTGCTCAGTGCACATGTCGGTTGGCCAGCTGTCTACAGATGTCCTATCTGACATGCCCACTTCAGACAAAGCAATCCCAGGGCTGTGAAATATCTGGGGGATTACAGACAGAGGGCCCAGCTTCAAAATGAGTTCTGGGTTAGCCTGCTCCAACCAATCCTGGAGCTGCTCGCATGCTGAAACCGCATGAGAGCAGCTGCAGGGCTGGTTAGATTTGCGTGCAGGAAGTCAACCACCTTCCTTCCCTTTCCTGCTCATCTATCCTGGGAGAAAAAAGACATCAAACGGAGTGTTGTGAGTGCACATCACTTGACTGTAGCAAATTGGTGCTAACACAGTAGGCAAGATCATTTCTCAACTCAGTTTCACTTCTTTCTTCATTATCGGAAGAACAAACAGCTGAGGTGGCCCTTAGACTTCTAGGTTAGACAAAGGTGTCTGCATCAGATGCTCAACCCGCCTGGATACGTGTATGGCTGAACCATAACTTTTGAGTTCCCTATTGACTTTGATAGGAGGAAGCAGGTTACAGACTGATTATTGCACTTTCCCTTGCCACAGGAGAGCGGCCTGGACTATTAAGTCCATGGACTTCTCAGGATACCGCCTTCCCCAACCAAAGGCTGGCTCTGAGGCTGCCTCTGCGGCAGAAACGTCCTTCAGCATTAACTGGCACACAAGATTTTGCTGCATCCTGCCACATCAAGAAGTCTATAAAGGTGATGGGCTAGAATTGGATAGCATCTAATTAAATAGATATGCAAAGGTCTTGTTTACAGTGCAGTAATGGGAAATTAACAACCATGCAGCACTCAGCAGAAAGGACAGGTGGTGTCTGATCCACATGGGGGAGCATCCTAAGCCTGGAGCGTCCTCCAGCAGAGCCTGTGACTACTTCCCCTCATTCTCTCTAGGGCAGGTGACGGTCTGTCTGTTACTGACACACACCCAGTGCTTAATTTGTAAATGAAAATGTCCTGGTGCCCAAAGCTCTCCTCTGAAACACGCAGCTCTGTGTTCAAATGTGCAAGCACAGAATACTGAGGCAGCATAATCCTAAAGCCACCTTGGGCCTCTTTAATCCATTTACTTCTACTCCCTGCCCCTTCAGCTCACTCTTGCAGCTCTCTGCTTTCTCACTCTGTACGCTTTCCCGTCTTTCTCTTCATCCATCTTTCCCATCTGTCTTTTACTCGCAATAAATGCCTGATGCGGAAAAATAAGTTCCAGCCCCCAAAAATAAGTGCTTGTGCCCCCCACCCGAAACCACCATCTCAAATGAAGCACTGCTCACCCCCCTTTTGCAGTTACAGATGGCATTTCCACATCTTCCTGAGCCTGGACTGGGCTCTGTATTTCTGTCTTCCCCTTTCTAGGGTGTGTCATGTATTTCCTCTTACTTCTTTCTAGTTCAGAGTGAGGTGTCTGGCTTTCTTGATATTTTTACCTATGCCTGGGAGACATGTTTGTCTTTTTTATCTTACTTCATTCTGTGCA
Source organism: Pleurodeles waltl (assembly GCF_031143425.1). Taxonomy (NCBI): domain Eukaryota; kingdom Metazoa; phylum Chordata; class Amphibia; order Caudata; family Salamandridae; genus Pleurodeles; species Pleurodeles waltl. Next base: position 628,241,394 of record NC_090444.1, on the reverse strand, counting down.
TGGGAGAGGTGTCTTCAGGTGTCTGACTGTTTCATATTACTTCCTGTGCCTGTGTTTCTCTGTTTTATGTTACCCTATTCTACTCCTGAGAGAGGCATTTGTCTGTTTCATGTTCCTTCATCCTATGCCTGGGGGAGATGTCTGCATCATGTTATTTCATCCTATGTCTGTTTATAGTAGATGCTGCTGACCGTACATGCTCTGCACTCCTACCCACACTCTGACCATCTCGGAAGGCATGTGTATTTTGAAATTTGATCTTTGCCTTCCACTTTTCTATAACGCATGCTTTCACAGTCTATGCCTTCAGTCAATAACCCTTCTACCCCTGAAGAGCACAATTAGCTTAACTGTCTGACAGGTGCTGGCCTAGGTGAGGTCTGTAGTCAAGGAGGGATTAGTGTTTGGTGCTGGTGGGTTGCCTGAAGGTTACTGATGAGGTCTTGGAATGTTTCAGTAGATTTACTGGCAGGCCTGGGAATCTGAAAGCATAGTTTAGCTAGGGGGTTGTATCATTAGATTTACTGACGGTCCGGGGAGTCTGAAAGGTCAGTGGTGCTGGGGCAGTGACAATAGACATACTGTCATGCCTGAGAGTGTGAAAGGGCAAACTGGGAATCTGAAAGGACAGTTGAGCTGGGGCAGTTCCAGTAGATTTATTGGCAGGCTTGGAAGTATGAAAAGTCACTTTCATAATTGCTTTATTAACCTTCTTGCTTTCTTAAATTTGTTTTAACATGCACCATTTGCCCACTCTTTTTTCAAAATTTGCCATGCTCCCTTGACACTCACCCCAAACATTTGCATCCCACCACTTTCAAAAGTCTAAAGCCGCCTCTGTCTATGGCAGCACCCTGGCACTGGAAGCTAAAACAAACACTGCAGTGGAAGGATGGCACAATGCCTCCCAACCTACCTTAGGCACAGCTAAACCTACATTTTACAAGTTTATTGAAGCACTACAAAAAGAGCAAAGCTGCCAAGAATTAAGAATAAAACAATGACATTCATACAATTTAAAGTCATAGTCTTCATATATAGCAAATGAGTAGGCTACTTAGAAATGATAGCCACATCCATTCTCTACAATACACATTAACGCATCAAAAACAAGAAAAACTACAACATACTCAAAACCAAGCAACCAATTCTTTTTTTCAGAATATTAGTATGAATATATTGTTACATCGGTGAAACAATTATATAAAATCACAAAGTTAGTAAACACTAATATAATAAAAATATACATAATTAATATTTGAAAAAAATGTAACAGTAACCAACTTAAAATCAAATTCAATCCATCACATAAAATAAATACAACAAATAATCCAAACAATTCCACATAATAACATAAACGTAACATAAACAATGTATTATCACATTTCTCACCCACAACAAAAGTAAAAAATAAAACGTACTGTTTTATAGCTGCAGATCTTTCTCCACTCCACGTAGCAAAAAATAGTAAAACACAAAAAAGTAAGAAAAGGAATACAGAAAACCAAAACAAAAAGCAAACATAAAACAATACAATTAAAAACATGACATCCTAAAAAAAACTTTTTTAAAAGAACCGATCCAGTAAACCCCAAAAAAGGAAATCTAGGTAAAAGCAATTGGTTTATAATAAACCAAAACTGATTTACTTAAAAAAAGCTGTAAACTCCAAATTCCCATATAAATTGTTTGTAGACAAAAACCTGCCAAAGAAATGTTAAAGACCCACCCGCACATGATATTATAGTCCAAAATATACACATATGTAATAGTTAACAATTAAAACATAAGTAACATCACATTATTTAACACAACTGATTCTTACATGAATATAACAATTTTAAAAAAGTGACACAGCAAAATGGTCCAAAGCATGAATAGAAACACATCTAAATATCCCAAAAACTCATAAACAATACTATACCCACGTTTTAAACATGCATGCTAAACCCCCACCCTCAAAACCCTATGAAAATCCTTACAAAAGAGCTTACCTGTTCCAACAAACAGCAGCAACTAATCATGAAAATGGCTGCCAAAGAAAAAAAAAAAAAAAGATTATCTCCCTATTGAAATCAATCAGAAGTATAGTAAACATGTTAAATACATGTAATAAATACTTATTAAAATGTTAAGCACGTCAAAAGATTTTGTAAACATTTTTAAAAAACTATAGACTATAAACTAAATAATAGTATTAAATATATACAATTATTGAATATTTACTAGTAAAGCATATGTTGAAAGATTGTTAAAAAAGTATTATAAAAAAAGTTTCAAGATGTTTTAAAAATATAACCAATGAAAAACAACATAGGGAAATGTGCATAGTTCAAATATGTGTAAAATCTGATTTAGTTCAGTTTTTTTGCAATTAAAAAACAAAAATATTTTATTTACTTCACTTTCTAGTTGCTCTTATCTTTAAATATTAAATGTATTTGTCAAAATGTAAAACTGTACTGTAAATTAAAATGATGAAAAAACTAAAAGTTTACAAATATATGAACACTAAAAGGGTGACATTTGCTATTCCGTTTCCAATTTATATCCAACTTGGGGAAGATGTTGGACACTAAAGGGGTGAAGTTCACTATTCCCACTCCAGTCCAAACCAACTTAGTGAAGCTGTTGGAAACGTTTGGGTGACATTTACCATTCCTACTCCCATCTAAAACAACTTGGAGAAGGTATTGAAAACTAAAAATGTTACATGCCCCTCACTGCTACTGCAGTTGTGCATGCCAAATGACATGCTATGGCAGGAGAGGGTATATGTGAGCCAACAATCAATGGTGTCACACTCCTGTCTGTGGCACCACATGAAATGCAGCTCCATTGCAAATGTCCTATTCCAAACAGAGTTTGGCATGCACATATTTGTGAAGGAATACAGAAATCATCCCATGAGCACAGGTAGGCCATGCATGAAACAGCAGTGTACACATTTTGTCAAAAGAGAAAGGGATACATGCTAACATGTAGGCATAGGAAACGTTGGCAACAGTGATAGAACATAAATCATGCCAATGGACATTCACCACTTCCCAAGGGAAAGTTTTGATTTGCATCTGAACCCAAAGAACAATGTATGCTCTGTCACATGTATGATGGCCACCTTCAAATGACAGACAATAGTGAGGCACCTGTACTCATCACACACTGAAGACAAGTCGCCTCTAGGGGGCAGATGCCAATTTACTCATTTGACTAGACACATGGCTGAGGATAGTGATCCATCACTACTTTTTCTTTGGCTTGTAACACTGAGGAGTAGTGGTCTGTAGCGTAGAATTTACACCCACTAAAACAACAAACTGTTGGACTTGGCCCTTGTGGCAGGTTCATCCCCTGACTTTTTGCCTCCTTCCTCCTATTTTTTCCTGACCTCTCACTGTTGGCTGTAGGACTCCGAGCACTTTATCACTGCTGATCAGTGCTAAAGTGCAGGTGCTCTTCCATCTAAAGTTGGTATGATTGGCTTATACTATTTAGCATATTTAATTTACATGTAAGTAACTTGTACAGTGGTATCTCTATACCCAGGGCCTGTAAAGTAACTGCTACTAGTGTGCATGCAGCGCTGCTTGCGCCAACCACTGAAGTAGCCTTTCAAACCTGTCTCAGGCCTGCTAGCACAGGGCCTGTGTGTGCAGTTTTCTGCCACAGGGACCTGACATCTAAATTTACTTGCCAGGCCCAGAATCTCCCTTTTACTACATGTAAGTCACCCCTAAAGTAGGCCCTGGCTAGCTCTATGGGCAGGGTGCTATGTATATAGAAGGCAGGACATGTGCCAGGTTACGTGGTCTCTCCTGGTAGTGACAAACAGCCTAACTTGGTGTCTCACTGCTGTGAGTGCTGCCGTCTCATAGGATTGCATTAGAAATGCCCTGCTTTATATGTAGGGGGTATTGTCTGATTTATGAGGGGTAGCGTAGGCATGTTTGGTATAGTTGTAATGGTGGTAAGAAATGCTGCTTACTGGTGTAGGTGTATTTTCTACTACTATTACAGAAATGCCACTTCTAGAAAGTGGGCCTTTCTCTGTGCTTATGACTCTGGTGTTTTGCAGCTTGACTCCAATCCACATCTGGGCAGAGTGACAGTTGGGCTTTGTGCATACTTTCACACAGCCTGTACAGAGGGAGGGTGGAGGTGTCACAGAGGTGCATCTGCATACTGAATAGTCTCCTGGGCTGAGAGAAGGGAGAGGCGGGGCACACCTGCATTTGTAAAGGCTGTGCCCTGGCCTCACCCAATAGGGTCGTTTACCCCTAACTGATGCTTGGAGCCTGTGCTGGAGGAGAGAGGTGGCACTCTCAGAACAGGTTGTAACTTGTTGGAACCTCCTCTCCCCTTTGTAACACACTGTAAAAATGACTATGCGCACAGGGGAATTTTCCCCACAATTAGGGACCTCTTGGAACTTCCTGGAACTGGACACAATGCTGCTGGAGGGACTCACCAGGAACCACCATGGACTGCTGCTGCTGTGCTGACCTGTGACCTGCTTGGTCATCTAGAGGAACTGACACTTGCCTGCATCCACCTTGTGCTGGCCCGCTGCTGAGCTCTGCACCCTGTGCTCCATTATTCCTTGTCCCCAGGAGCAGGGTGCCGTGGCCCCTGACCCCTGCAACTTTGTGTGGTGGGAGCCCTATGAGGAGCGCTCTACTATAATCATCATCAAGCGCCTTAGAAGCGCTTTTCTCCCTTTGTAAATCGTAGTGCTTGGGGAAGCGCATTCTTTAATCCCCAAAATCATTGCCGCGATCCAGGAACGATAATCTGCCCTCAACGCTTTGAGAAGTGCTTGTACTGTTGCAAGAAATCACCGCCGCGGCACAGCTTGTGTTTATTTAAGAAGTGCCGGAGTCGAGCTGTCTTCAGTGCCCCCAGGGCACCCTCGTCAGAAGAAAAGGAGCGAGCGTGCTCCTATTGTGACCCCGGGGTGAAGCACGCTCCGAGGCACACGCCCGGGGCACAGGCAGGCACCTACCCTGGTGCCTGTCCTCTGTTACAGCCAGCAGGCCGCAGCGTGGAGAGAGCAGCCGGGTGGGCGGAAGGAAGCCTCGTCGGAGGCTCCCCCCGTACCTGCTGGTCTTTCTCGGCTCCCCAGTGATCGCGGGCCCCAGGAGGGGCCCGGTCCTCATAGCTTGAAGGGCGAGTGGGGTGAAAGCCTCATCGGAGGCTCTCCGCACCACAGGGCTGTTTTTTGGGCATTATTGTGGCCCCCGTGTGGAAGGGCCAGTGGAGGCCCAGGGGGCCCCTAGAGATCATGGGCCCCAGGAGGGGCCCATTACAAATGAGAGGGGGAGGTGGCACCCCCCTCTCTCTCCCCATTGTTTTGCTTGACTTTGGCCCCCCCTCGTGAGGACCAGTTGGGGCCCGGGGTGCCCCCAGAGATCGCAGGCCTCAGCAGGGGACTGTCATAAATCCAGAGGGAGTGTGTGTCGCCCCCTCCTCCCCCAAATCATCGAATTGGCCCTTGAGGGAGCGCACAGAGGGCTGGGGGCCCTACTTCATTCTTCCTGGCACTAGGAGTGCCCGCACATATTAACACAGGTACTTTTACCGGACATATGTCGTAGGTTCCTTATATGGACGTTAATGATTCTTATGTTGACCTGTTTTATTGACGATGTACTACATATATGTTTGCTAATGTTCCTTTTATGGGCATGAAATGCTAATATGTTTTCTTGACTTGCCATGTGTTTTATAATGCTCTGGGTCCAGGCATTTATGATACTTTAATGACAAGTGCTTTATTTAGTAATGTGACTCCTGACTACTGCTTATGTTGCAGATTACTAAGTAACCTGTGTGTTACATGTGACTACTGCTGGCTCTGCAGAGTAACTAATGTGTAATGTCTGACAACTGCTAAGGTAGCAGGATATTACTGATATGTTGTGTTTGGTCTAATAATTGCGGTGTGTACAATACAGTATATTTTAATGTAACTTGGTGTTGTATTTCCTTTGTGATTGGGATAGTGTGTCACATGTGTTGTGTGTGTTGTGCAAACGCTTTACACATTGCCTCTGGGATAGGCCTGACTGCTTGTGCCAAGCTACCAAGGGCGTGAGCAGGGGTTATCTTGGACGTGTAACTCCCTTGCCCTGACTAGAGTAAGTGGGTTCTGCCTGGCTTAGGTACATACCTTAGCCAACCAGAAACCCCATTTCTAACACAAACATTACTTGATTGATCAATGTACACAGCCATGTGTTGTCCGTGGAGAGCAAATTGTTTGTTGATTGTACCCACCTGTGTCCTAGGTCCCTGGAGCATTAGGCAAGGCACATCATTATGCACCACATTACATATCTACACAAACAGTTACTTATCTACTCTGTCACACATGGCCCATCGCTAATCATCACGAGGAGATGTCAGAACCTAACACATCAACTTGGCAATGTGACAGCAGGAATATGCCCTGGACTCACCCCCTTGTGGCCGCTGTGCTCCCTTCAAATGCCAATCAAGGTCTGAGTACGCCACCGCCAGGATGAGGGACATTAGGGGGGCCATGGTCTGATGTGTGTCCCGCCCATGTTGGAGAGAGGGTAGAAGGAGACGCGGTGGTTGAGGTATGCAGGACCGGCATTGTGGAGGGCTTTATAGACATGCATGAGGAGCTTGAAGGTGATTCTTTTGTTGATAGGTAGCCAGTGAAGGTCTCTCAAGTGGCCGGTGATGTGTCTGTGGTGTGGGATGTTCAGGGTGAGTCTGGCAGAGGAAATTTCTGGGCGATGCGGTGTAGAGTGAATGACTTTAGTTGAGTCTGCTGCTGACGAGTGGATTAGGTGGGGATCCATTTGAAGATCTTTCAAAGCAAGTGGAGCGTACGGAAGCAGGAGGACAAAATGACATTGATTTGGCTGTTCATTGAGAGCGAGGAGTCCAGGATGATGCAGAGGCTTTGTGCGTGGTCCGTGGATGTGGAGGGTGTTCTGAGCAATACAGGCTTCCAGGAGTCATCCCAGTTGGAGGTGGTGGAGCCCGGGATGTGGACTTCAGTCTTGTCTGAGTTAAGCTTGAGGCAGCTATTTCAGGTGGTGATTGCCTTCATCCCGTTGTGAAAGTAGTTCTTGGTGGTTGCTTGTTCATCTGTGAAGGAGAGAGTCATCTGGGTGTCGTTGGTGTAGGAGACGATGTTGAGTCCGTGGCTTTTGACGATTGCTGCAAGCGGGGCCATGTAGATGGTGAAGAGGGTGGGGCTCAGGGAGGATCCCTGAGGCACTTCGCAGCTGATTACTGTGAGTTCTGAGTTGAATGGTGGAAGTCTCACACTCTGTTTGGTCAGTGAGGAAGGAGCGGATTCATTCTAGGGTTTTGTCGCAAATGCCCGTGTTGTGGAGTCTTGCGCAGAGGGTGTGGTGGGAGACGGTGTTAAAGGCGGCTGAGAGGTCCAAGAGGATGAGAGCAGTAGTTTCTCCTCAGTTGAGGAGGGTATGGATGTCTTCTGTAGTGGCAAAGAGAGTGGTCTTGGTGCTGTGGTTGCTTATGAAGCCCGATTGGAAGAGGTCTAGGATGTGTTTTTCCAATGAATTCAGAAAGTTGAGTGTTGATAGCTTTCTCAATGACTTTGGCTGGGAAGGGAAGCAGCGAGATAGGTCTATTTTTCTTGAGTTCCCTCAGGTCAGCAGAGGGTTTATCAGCAGGGGGTTGATTTCTGCATGCTTCCAATCTTCCGGGAAGGTGGCGGACTTGATGGAGCAGTTGATGGTACAGAAAAGTTTGGGTGCGATGGCGGAGTCAGTTCTGTGAAGATGTGGTGAGGGCATTGTTCTGAGGGGGCTCCAAAGTGGATGCTCTTTATCATTCTAAGGGTGTCTTCAGAGGTGAGGGTGGTGTCTGTGTTAGGTTTGGCAAATTTTTAACTACGGCAAAGAGTTATTTGCTGTTATGTGCATTGGCGTTGATGTGTTCCTGCATGGCTGCTTTCTTTGTTGTTCTGATGAGGTTGTGGTGTGCGGTGATGGTGATGGTGATTTTGAAGGCTGAGTGGTCTGCCACAGACTTGCCGCTCCTCCATCTTTTCCTGAGCCATCTGCAGGCACACTTGGACTCTTGGAGGTTGAGGGAGAGCCAGCTGGCTTTGTTCTAGGGCTGTTTGTCTGAGGGTTTCCTGAGGGGAGCCAGTGTGTAGGCACAGTTGGATATCCAGTGGTGGAGGTTGGGTGCTGAGGTGTAGCATCCGTGGATGTTGGTGGTAGGGTTTTGCTGAGAGAGGTGGTGAGCTGATCTTCGATGACCTTGTTCCAGCTCCTGTGAGGATCATTTTGGGCATGGTGGCGTACAGTGGGTTTCGTGAAGGAGAATTGGATGCATTGGTGGTCAGTCCGGTGTAGCTTGGAGGTGTTACTGATGTAAATGCTGTTGCTTGTTGAGAAGATGAGGTCGAGTGTGTGCCCTGCTGAGTGGATTGGAGTTATGACCAGTTGTTTGAGTCCGATGGTGGTGAGGGTCTCCAGTAGGGATGAGGTGTCGTGGTCGTCGAGGTTGTCCAGGTGGTAGTTGAGGTCACTGAGGAGAATGTAGTCCATTAAGGCAAGAGCGTGGTGAGCAATAAAGTTGACTATGACTTTTCTGAAGGGGGGTCTGTAGATGAGGGTGCCACAGAGGATGGTGTTCGGGTTGGTCTGGATCTAGAAGTTGAGGTGTTCCATGTCGGGTGAGAGGTCGTCTGTGCTGGTTGTGAGGGGGAGGGTGTTCTTGTGTAGGATGGTGATGCCTCCACCTGATCAGTTGACGCGGTCATTGTGGATGATTTTGTAGTTGTTGGGATGGCGGTTGTGATGTCAGCTCTGAGGTTGAGTTCAACCAGGTTTCTGCAAAGAAGGTGATGTCGAAGGAGCTGGATCTGAGCAGGTCCAAGATCTCCATGGCATGTCTTTGGAGGGAGCAGCTGTTGAGTAGGATGCTCCTGAATTGGCGGGGTTCAGTTCATGAAGGTCGTGCAGTCGGTGGATCTGAAGTTCGGCGCGAGGAAAAGGTGCAGTTGCGGCAGGTGAACAGGCAAGCAGAAAAGACAGAGGGCAGAGAACAGTGGCAGAGCGGAAATTATTCCCAATGGACCACCAGGGATGAGGTGGGTAGCTGCGGGTGGAGGAGGGCCTCGAGCTAAGAACCTGAAAAGGTCAGGGGTTAACAGCTACCAGGTGGAGCTATGCTTTAAAGGTAGCAATTTACTGACAAGGTCAGTAAAATCAGCAATAGCTTAACACTCCAAAGGAATTCATTGATGGATCATGTTAATTTTGTATGCTAAGTGTTAATCTTTTCCTGAGTGCAGAACGAAAGTGGTAAGTCAGATAGCAACCCACTGTTCTTTGTTGTTGTGCATCCTTTGTGGATCAAATGCCTTTGTGTGTTCAAGCTATTTTCTGGTCCACCATACTGGCTGGATGACCAATTTGCTTGTGCTATCTCAAGTGTGGCTGGAGAGAGCATAACCCTTAGTGAAACTTATTGTGCTTTCTGCCATGTTGCTGCTCTGCCTCTTTTACAGAGGGATAGTTTGCAAGCATTGCTGTACTCTGTGCTAGATTCTGTGTGGACTGGGAGTTTGTGAGTTGTATTTTTCTTGCTGTTTTAGTTAACTGCAATCTGTGCTGAGATGTCACCCTTGTACTCTCATTCCATCCTTAGGGGATGCTTAATTTATGAGCTGAGAAGTGCTTCTTTATCTATGTGTGGTATCTGCAAAGGTGTATTTGAGCTGATCTTCTCATGGTCTGGGCTGTGTTGTTTCCAAGCCCATATGGATACATGGTATAGAAAAACTTATTTGATTGAGATACGAGTAGAGTAGAAATAATGATGAGGCGAGTACTCATGTAGAGTTGAATGTTAGTTTATGGGCATGTGGAACTTGTTGATGTTTCAATGTTGATAGCTAGGATCACCTTGGGGTTACACATTCCTGGCCCTGATGTAGATAACATTTTTGCAGTCGCAAACGGCTTGCTTTAAAGAATAGAGCAGTTTGTGAACGCAAAAATGCATTTTTTTATGCACAAACCACAAATTATGAATCGCAAGTTTGGGTTGGCAACTTAGTACCAATTTAGTATTTAGAAGGGGCCTTTGGGGCATCCGTTCCAAATACTGCATCATATTTTTACGTGTTAGTGTTTTGCAACAAATTTACAGTCACAAAACATTAATCTTTTACCACCGCCTGAAAGGAGTTGGTAAGGGATGAGGTAAGCCATTCGCAAACAGCAAGGAATCACTAAGAGTTCCCCGTTGTGAATATTTACAAAAACATTTAAAATAAAAAATGAAACTCACACTTACATTTTTTTTTAATCCCCTCTGTGCGTCAGACGGCTGGGAGCTATCCAATGCCATAGTGCTCATGTTCTTCGGATGGCTCCTAGATGTCCTTGCACACGGCATTCTTTCTGGTGTGGGCACCAGAGCGATTCCCTTCTAAAAGAAACAGCCTTGGGAGATGAGGAAAAGCTTCCCCATCTTCTGAGGCTGTTTCTTTTGTTTTAGTAAAATGACGATCAGCGCGAGCTGTGCGCTCACGCCATTTCACTGAAACCGAAAGTGGAATGAGCCGATTGGCTCATTTAACTTTCTCTGCCATGGTGCTTATGGAACTATCTTAGCCCCCTCAGCACTGAGGCAGATGGGAAAGGTATTATTGGAAAGGGGAGAATCTCCCCTTTCTAATGGTACCTGTCCCTAGTGGATCCCTGCTTGGGGATCACTGCAGGATCCACTGACTAGACACCAGGGAGGGGGAGCATCCCCTTGGGCAAGGGCTTTACTCCCGTAACTTGTTTTAGGGAATTCAGTCTTTCTGCACCCCCTGGGGAGCAGATGGGGGCAATAGCCCCTGATCTGTGCCCGGGGGGGGGGGACAGAAAGTACACTAGGAACCAGAGATTCATTTCTTGTGTAAATTTAGGAGTGGTACTGCCCTGAATGGGCATTGTAATGTCCCCACCACTCCTAGAAATAGGCTCATTCTTTTTGCCCTCTTGGGGGCCTTTGCACCCATCTGCCCCCTGGGGGAGGAGGGAGAAAGCACACTAGGAACCAGGGATTAATTTTCTATGTAAATTGTGGGGTGGGGGCTGCCCCGAATGGGCATGAAATTACCCCACCATCAAAAATCAATAGGAACAGTCGTTCAGCCCCTCCTGGGGGGCTGATGGGGATTATTACTCCTGATCTGCCCCCCTCCACCGGGCGGACAGAAAGCCCACTAGACACAAGGGAATCGTTTTTTTTTTTTAAATAGAGGGGTGGGGCCTGCCTACCACCCAGGGCAAGGTTATGCCCCACACCCCAACTAAAGGGGGCAACAGTCTTTCTGACCCCCCCACCTCACCCGAGGCACTTAAGCATCTCATCACAATTGCAAGCAAGAGGACACTTGAATCTTTTGGGTTTTGATTTTACAAAATGTCCAGAGCTTGGCTATTTTCCAATATTGTCCCACTTGCAATGGTGAGCGCCTGCACTTTTTGGTTTTGGGAAAACCTACCAGACTCGGACACTTCTGAAAAATAAATATATGAGGGAGTACAGGGTGGTGTGCTTCATATGCACTCAACACCATTTTCGTACACACAATGCCCTGCAAACCTCCATTTTGTGTGAAATCATGCATTTTCTCTACACTTCTGTGATGGAAACTTCCGGAATCCCCAGGAATTCACAAAATGTCCCCCACCCACAATTGCCCCAGCTCTACTGATAAAAACTCTGCCCCACTTGTGCGAGTGCCCAAAGCAGAGTCAACCTAAAAACATATGAAAACAACTTGCCTTTTGGACCTTCTTTGGTTTCCCCTCAATTTCTACAATCTTTTTGGCCCTTCCCTGTCGCAGGCACTTTGCCCATTTACACAAGTGATGTATCATTTTTATCAGGGCATCAAGGGGGACGCTGGGTGGTAGGACATTTGTGGCTCCCCTCAAATTCAAGAACTTTGCTTCACAGAAATAACAGAATGTGAGGTAAATGTGTTTTTTAGACAAGTTTTTAGGTTTACACATAATTCTGGGTAACAGAACCTGGTGAAAGCCACACAAATCACCCCATTCTGCATTCCCTTATGTGTATAGTTTAAAAAAATGTAAAGGTTTGCTAGGTTGTCATGCGTACCAGCTGAGGTAGGGCCCAAAAACCACAAATACCCACTTTGCATAAAATAGGTCAGTTTTGTGTGATAAATTTGGTGTTTCCATGTTGCGTTTTGGCCCGTTTTTTGTAGCGGGCACTAGACCTACCCACACAAGTGAGGTACCATTTTTATCGAGAGGCTTGGGGGAATGCTGGGTGGAAGGAAGTCTATGGCTCCCCTCCGATTCAAGAACTTTCCATCACAGAAATGTGAGGAGAATGGGTTTTTTAGTCAAAGTTTAACGATTGCAACGGATTCTTGGTAAAACATCCTTACGAGAGCCACATAAGTTATCCCATCATGGATTCCCCTAGGTGTCCAGTTTTTTTTAAATGTACAGGTTTGCTAGGTTTCCCTAGGTACCTGCTGAGGTAGGGCCCAAATCCCACAGCTACCCACCTTGTAAACAAAAAAAGGTTGATTTTCCGTAGAATTTTTTTTTGTATCCATGTTGTATTTTGGGCCATTTCCGGTCACAGGCAGTGAGTCTACCTACCCAAGTAAGAAGACTTAGGAGAATGCTGGGTAAAGGATGTTTATGGTTCTGTGTAGATTCAAGAACTTCCCATTACAGAAATGTGAGGAGAGTGTGTTTTTAGTCACATTGTGAGGTGTGCAAGGGATTCTGGGTAAAACAACCTGGTGAGAGTCACACAAGTCACCCAGCCTGGATTCCACTAGGTTTCTGGTTTTTAAAAATGTATAGGTTTGCTAGGTTTCCCTAGACGCCAGCTGATGTAGGGCCCTAAAACCACAGCTCCCACTTTTTAAACAACATGTCAGTATTGCATAGAAAAATGTGTTGAATCCATGTTGCCTTTTGGGTCGTTTCCTGTTGTGGGCACTAGGCCTACCCACACAAGTGAGGTACTGTTTTTATTGGAAGACTTGGGGGAATGTTGGTTGGAAGGAAGTTTGTGGCTTCCCTCAGATTCCAGAACCTTCATCACAGAAATGAGGAGAGAATGTGTTTTTGTAGTCAAACATTGACATTTGCAAGGGATTTTGAGTAAAACAACCTGATGAGAGCCACACAAGTCACCCACTTCTGGATTCACCGATGTGTCTAGCTTTCACAAATGTATATGTTTGCTACGTTTCCTTAGGTGCCAGCTAAGGTAGGGCCCAAAACCCACAGCTACCCACTTTACAAAAAACGGGTCCGTTTTGCGTAGAAAAATTGTTGTATGAATGTTGCATTTTTGGCCATTTCCTGTTGCGGCCACTGAGCCTACCCTCACAAGTGAAGTACCATTTTCATCAGAAGACTTAGAAGAATGTTGATGAAGGAAGTGTGTGGCTCTGTGCAGATTTCAGAATTTTTCATCACAGAAATGTGAGGAGAATGTGTTCTTAGTCAAATTTTGAGGTTTGCAAGGTATTCTGGGTAAAACAACCTGGTGAGAGTCACACAAGTCACCCCACCTTGGATTCCTCTAGGTGTCTAGTTTTCAAACATTTATGTGTTCTATAGGTTACCCTAGTTGACAGCTGAGGCAGAGCCCAAAACCCCATGCTACCCACCTTGCAAAAAACGGGTCCGTTTTGCGTGGAAACATTTGATGTATCCATGTTGCATTTAGAGCCATTTCCTGTCGCGGGCACTAGGCCTACCAACACAAGTGAGGTACCATTTTTATTGGGAGATTTAGAAGAACACAGAACAGTAGAATAGGTGTTATTACCAATTGTCTTTCTCTGCATTTGCGCCTTCCAAATGTAAGACAGTTTGTAAGAAAGAAGCCATTTTCAGAAATGCCCTCTAATTCACATGCTATTATGGGTAACCCCAAATTCAGAGACTGCAAATAAACACTGCTTTTAAACTCCATGTCTTGTGCCCATTTTGGAAATAAATAGGTCTCCTTGATACTTGATTTTTACTCTTTATATTTTGCCAAATGAATTACTGTATACTGATACACAATGAAAAAACATTGCAAGGTGTCTCGGGGTACCCAGGGTTATTACTGAACCTACAAGCCCTAAGTATCCCCACAACCAACAAGGGCCAGCGGACAAAACAGTGTATTGCTTTTGAAAATCTGCCATAGTTAGAAGCTGTTGCAGATGAAAACATAGACACAAATGGCTATTTTTGTTCACCTCAATTTCAATATTTTTTTATTTCAACTGTCACTTTCTTTGAGATAACCGTAAAGGATCTACACAAATGACCCCAGGCTGAATTTAGAAAAATGTATAGCTTTCTAGGATCCACCATTGGTTTCATATCCATTTCTGCCACTAACTGTAAAGAGGTCGGAAGCACAAAAAAAAGGAAAAATGGGCTATGCCCCAGTAAAATGCCAAACATGTTATTTTCTCATTCAAGTCTGCCTGTTCCTGAAAGCTGGGAAGAATGTGATTTTAGCAAGTGAAACCCTTCATTGATGCAATTTGCAGGGAAAAAAACGGACGCTTTCTTGTGCGGCAAATTTTCCCTAGAAAAACGTTTAGCTGAATTGTGGGTGATTTCTTGGTCCTCTCTAGGGGAATCCACAAACTCTGTGTACCTTTAGAATCCCCAGAGTGTTTGAAATAAAACACATATTTGGTGTGGATAAATCATATGGACAAAAAGTTATAGTGACCTAAGCACAAACTACCCCAAAAGTCAAACTAGGATTATCACAGGGTGGGGGGAAGGCTTAGCAGTGAAGGGGTTAAACACATCAACTGTTCCTTTAAGGAAAATTTAGAAAATGTTTTTTTTTTTTTTTAAAGCAGTCACTGACATGGTGGTCTGCTGTCCTCGTCCCTGTGATGGCTGTGATTCCAAGTTGGCAATTTGCGACCTACCTCATTAATTAGGTAGGTCGAATTGTGACCAACCAGGAATGAGAACTTTGCAACCTGGTCTTTTAATACATAGGTTGGCTTGGAAATTACCAAACTGGTTGAAAAATATTGATCGTGCATTGCAACCAGTACTTAGTACATCTTGCCACCAGTTATTTTATAAGGAGGAATATATTTTGTTTCCTAGTCTGAGTGTCTGACAGTATGCTGCTCTTCTGATGTTTGAAATGGAATGTTGAGTGCAGTGTGGCTTTTGTAGTGAATAAAAGTTTATGTTGGATGATTTAGTGTGAGATTTATGAGGTACTAGTCTGATTGCAGGTGATGAATTTATGATTAGAGATTTGAAAATTAAGGCTAGACGGTAGAGCATGTGCACTCCTAGTGGAGCATTTATTTGCCCTCTTAAACATAATGATGGTAGACTAAAATATTAACCTTTTTGTTTCTTCTGTGCAGCTGATTGCTGTTTGAGAGAGGGCAATTGACTAAAGAAAGGTTGTAAACCTCTTCTGTAGAGAGACTATCAGCAGTGGTCAGTTCATAGGGGCTGAATGGCCATGCCCCCTCACATTTTGCCCGTCAGGAAGAGTGTCTGTCTGGCTGAGCAAAGGTCGGTCTGACAGACACTCTATATTTTCAGGTCAGGCAGCCAGGAGACACACATTTATCACTTGTCTAGGTCCTTGTTTAGCTCCTGACTGCCTGACCTAAAGATAAAAAGTGTCTGTTAGAACTGAACTTTGCCAGGCTGCATATGTCACAGCTCCTATGGGTGTGACCTCTTAAGCCTTCCAAACCACCTTGAGGCCCTCCCCCTTGTGATGAGGGGAGAGTTCACTGACTACCTCAGACCTGGGTGCTTCATTTTTAAGCCCTGAAGTGCAGAGGGCCGAGTGTCAATCATTAGCACCTTGTCACACAGTGGGGTATAGTCAGCAAGTCTCACTGACCCCATGCCTTTCTGTGACGAGGGAGGAACTGCTGCATCCCTTCATTTCCTGACCTAGGATCAGCCAACGAGAAAAGCAGAAGTCCCAGCCCTCATGGGACCTTCTAGGCAGAGCTGCAGGTAAGAGTGATTTTTTAAAAATGGAATTAATGTTAGGTGTGTGCATGCACATATGTATGAATAATTGGTAGTGAAGGTTGTGAATTGATGTGTGTGTGTGTGCGTGCATGTGTGTGTTTATGAGTGTGTATGAATGCGTGGGTATGAGTGAGTATATGTGTGGATGTGTGCCCCATCCATCCCCCTCTTTGCTAAAATGACCGGTCACCACTGGAGGCTATGCCTCATCTTTGTCCCTTTTATAAGAACTCTTGAGATGTCTTCACTCTTTGATTTCCTAGTGATCTATCTGATTTTAGAGAAATTAACTAATAAATGTCACTAGCTTATTTCACTCCAGGAGTGGGTAGGCGATGCACACCAGATGTGATGGATGTTAGATTATAATCCGATGCTACCACAGTGAATGGCTCCTCTTTTAAATCCTCTTCAGTACTGTGATTTAACATAGCACTCTTAAGACAGTATTTCATTTCTACCAGATGATCAAACCAGTAGTATACTTTGCAAGCTCTTTTACTTTAAACTAGGTTTGTGAAGAAGGAGGTGACTTGAAAAATGAAACCGTGTATTCTGTGCGAGTCTCTGATGGATATTCATCCAAGGTGAAATAGTTATTGACAAGTCTAGACTCAGAACGATTTTAAGAGACAATATCCCAATAATTAAAGAGTGCTAAAATGACAAATCGATATTAGTTCCTTGTGTACGACCTACCAAAGGCACAGTAAAGACTGAACAAAAAGTATCTCCTTTGATCATGATATGAGGCAGCTGAAGGTATCACTGCACATTTCCGCAGGGGTAGAGATGCTGCTACTTCTTTTCTGAGATGTGTTCTTTTACAGGTGATTTGCGAAGCAGCCACATCGTCTTATTTTCTAGTGCTAAACAGTATCATGAACAATTAGATGCCACAGCAGAGACATTTATTTAGAAGAATGGCCATCTACACATCTTCGTGCAGTGGCCTTTCTGATGTTACACATTTATGTATTTTTAACAATAGAGAACATGGTGAGTATAGAGTCAATTTTTCTTAACTTCTGCAACTGTTGATCTCATTAAACTGGGTTCATGCTGTAGATTCTCTGCTGACTGCCCGTTTCCACTTACATTCCTTCGATATTCCATGTCTCTCCGGAACTGGTAGTATCTGGAGACTTCGTGGCACGATGGCATCTATTGTGCCTTAATGTTTCGTTACATCCTGTGGACATAGCGTTACATAGGATGATACTGGGCAATCATTCTAGGTTAAGGTGCTACGATAATACTTCGCTTAGTAGGAAAATACAGAGGGACCTTTCCCGAGTTGTTGGGTAACTGGGGGTGGCATACCTTTTCTTAATGTACTGATTCCAGTCGGTATCTCTACCCCAGTTACAATCTGTGATGCGTTATAGAGACTGGAATAAGGAAACAAATACCACCCAGAATTACTGGGTCTATTACCACGTGAGGTTTCCAGAATGTGTGCAGAAACGTATTTAGGTTTGCCGTGTAGTAATGTGTGCTGGGTGGCATCTATTGCACATTCTCCCACTCCACCACAAGACAACGAATCGGCTCGTTCGTCCATGGTTATGAGGCTGTCTTTCTGACAACCACGACTATTCATCCTCTTGGCGCATTAAAACTAGATAATGAAGGGTAAAATTAATAATCGTTGACGATTTTTCGAGACAAAGATTAGGAAATTTCTCGTTTTTTGTAATTTAGGAATTAGTAATCCCATATAGACAATGTATAAAAATTTAAAGGAATAATAAAGTCTACAGATTTTATTAAACAAATGAAAGATAAAAGTGTCAACATGGGCATTAGGTTACGATTGTTTATGCGATGAATAGAGCTGAATGAAATCCTGAAGGTGAGATTTTGGCTGCACGCGGTAAGCAGCAGCACTTGCGGAAAATGTGTTAATGGGGTTCACCTGCCTTCGCAGCCAGCCCCATAGAGCGTGTGAAATCGAGCTGCAGTGCCTGTTAGTGCATCAAGCTGGCCATCCCTTTAATTTAATTTTGTATCTTTTATTTAGGTCGCAGAAAAAGCCTTTCATGTGAGTCCGCGGGCCCCGTCTCGCTGAATTTTGAATGTCAGCGATTTGTTTGTTCTACGGTTTGTTGCAAGATAATATGAAAAAAGACCAATTTGACTGCTAAAATATCCAAGTAGTTTAGCTGTCGGCATTCCGATGAAAGGAGGTGGATAGCAGAATTGGGATTCTTTACATCTTTGTTCAATCATCAGTGGTGCCTAGGTTTAACTGGGCCTTATCTCTCTATTGTTGTGTCCCATGATAGAGGAGGTGACAAGACCATCAATGGCTAGTGCAGTATCTTACTTTAAAAGTGATTTATTTAGTTAGGTACCCTTTCAAACAGAGGGCTAGATTACGTCATTGGCATCCGACCACCATATTACGAGCCTTTCAAACAGAGGACCAGATTACGATATTGGCGTCCGACTGCCATATTACGAGGTTGGCGGGCAGACCCACCAACCTACCGCCACCAGAATCCTAGATCCTGACAGGCTAACGGCGGTGCATGTTGAAATCAGACAGGGCGACGCTGAACTCAGCGCTACCCTGCTGATTACAACCTTGTTCTCCGCCAGCCTTTTCATGGCAGGTTCTCCGCCATGAAAAGGCTGACGGGAATCAAGCGCAGGGAGCCACAGTGGTCCCCCTGCCCAGCACCTTCGAAACGCGCACTGTCTGCTGTGTAGACAGTGCATGTTTTTCAAGGGTGCTGGTGCCCCCTGCGTGCAGCAGCATTGTCGCTGGCTCTATTACAAGCCGTCGACAATGCTGCTGCCACATTCCCACTGGGCTGACCTTGGTTTCCACTGGTCAGTTCAGTGGGAAAGTCCTAACAGGGCCGGTGGTCTGGTCGTCAGAAGGGAGGCGACCACCCCGTCTGGAGTTTGGCTAATGGGTGTTCCCGTCCACCAAACACATAATCTGGCCCAGAGTCTTTAAAAATAACATACAAATTAGTCCAGGTTACATTTCATGTCGTTAAAAAATATATCAGACTTATTTCTAGTCTGGTGTCTGTGTTTCATATTATAAAAGAAGTGGCATTCTCTTTCTGAATACATAGCATAAAATATATATTTATCACAATCATTGTTAAATATGGGGCTGTATGTTGGAATGCCGAAAACAAAAATATAGTGGTAGATTTTCAGTTATTAACTCCAAAGGTGTGCCATTTTTGTAAACAATATTTAGGAAGCAATACTTTTGTAAGAAGATAGTAGGCCACAAACAGTGAAGGGCATTAAAAAAGACATGCAGCCCAATACACACATAAAACTGTCTGACCATAGAGTTCGATTTCAGTTCAGTTTAATGCTAGTTTGTTAGACAAATACTGTCCTTATAAACATAAAAACAGTATATTCATATATATATATATATATATATATATATATATATATATATATATCCAAACACAGTCCTGGTCAGTGACGAGGGAATTCTTAAGCGGTCCGGCACGGGTTCCAGGAGCCCAAAATCTTGCATGTAGCAATTTCATAATCCAGAAAAGGATAACCGGACACCATGACCATGCAAAATTACATTTATTGACGCGTTTCGGCCGTAGCCTTGCTCACAATACTCCTCCAATTCAATCAAAGCACATATAAATCTAATCTATACAACATAAAGAAAGGACTAATTTACAAAAAACAAGCTCCTAAAGAGGGAAAGCGTGGCGGCCATTTTGAACTGTATCTTTTTGCTTCTTATAACGTAATAAAATGTTAATGGCAACACAACATATTCAACACTTTTGCCTATAATAAGGAACTGTATTTATCTTTATATTACCTTCAGTTTGTCAACCTATAGTAATAGTTCATAATAATGCAGGTTAAATATATTTGCCCTCTATAATTTTTAAAGATGTTATAATTCTTTTTATTAACAAAAAATATAAATCCACTTATCCCCTCTGGCTATTTTTCAATTAATTTACATAAAATTTACATAAAAATACTATCTTCACATTAAGGGGGTCATTCTGACCCTGGCGGCCGGTGGCCGCCAGGGCCACCGACCACGGGAGCACCGCCAACAGGCTGGCGGTGCTACCACGAGCATTCTGACCGCGGCGGTTCAGCCGCGGTCAGAAGCGGAAAGTCAGCGGTCTCCCGCCGACTTTCCGCTGCTCGGGGGAATCCTCCATGGCTGCGGAGCGCGCTCCGCAGCCATGGGGATTCTGACACCCCCTACCGCCATCCTGTTCCTGGCGGGTCTCCCGCCAGGAACAGGATGGCGGTAGGGGGTGCCGCGGGGCCCCTGGGGGCCCCTGCAGTGCCCATGCCCATGGCATGGCATGGCATGGGCACTGCAGGGCCCCCCGTAAGAGGGCCCCGCAAAGTATTTCAGTGTCTGCCATGCAGACACTGAAATACGCGACGAGTGCAACTGCACCCGTCGCACCCCTGCAACTACGCCGGCTCAATTCTGAGCCGGCGTCCTCGTTGCAGGGGCATTTCCTCTGGGCCGGCGGGCGCTCTTTTGGAGAGCGCCCGCCGGCCCAGAGGAAATGTTAGAATGGCCGCCGCGGTCTTGTGACCGCGGTGCGGTCATTTGGCGGCGGAACCTTGGCGGACGGCCTCCGCCGTCCGCCAAGGTTAGAATCAGGCCCTAAGTCCCTAATCACCCACTCCTAACTCCAATATAAATCTAAATTCACTTCTAAAAAGCCCATTAACAGTGTTATAAAACCTAAATGTTTTTTAAATATTTTAAATATTGCAAATATTTTGAATATTTTATTTATTTTGTTTTAAATATCTTAAATATTTTAAATATGCCTCATATATAAATAAGACTAATTGAAAAAAATAAGACCAATTGAAAAAAATCTAAGACCAATTAAAAAACATCTAAAATGTAAAGAACCCAACTGCAATGGCTTGCTCTTGTCCATCTTGACTACTTATTATTCCGTTATTTAGATAGACATCCCATTTGAATAGCTAATATCAGTAGGGTATCCTAACTATATATAAGTAATACCTCAATCTAAATAATTATAAATATTTAAATATATTCAGAAATCTCAAAATAAATAGATAAATGGACAAAAAGCTAAGTCTGCAAATTGGAAACTTCTTATAAATACCAATACTACACAGGTTCCCACACCGCACATACTAATAACCCCAAAATATACAAGCAAAGGAATACAAAAATAGAAATATAAAAATATTTACAATTCTTAACTAATATACATTTGGTAGTATCAAAAAATTCATTAATCAGAAGAAATTCATTAATCAAAAAAGATCCGCAAATCGAAAGACTCCGGATATAAGTTTAATTTTTTCTCAAATGTATAGCTAACCCCTCACTAAGGTTTAGTCCTTGTGGAGCAAGGGTCTCGAAATCAATAATGTATTTTGACTCAAGAATTCTCAGTTTTACAACCCTATCCCCTCCGCGTGGATCCTTCTTCACCTGATCAATAACTAGAAATTTTAACTTATTGACATCTCCATTGTGCATGGTCTGAAAGTGCCTCGCCACCGGGTACTTTTGATCATTGTGTTTAATGGCTCTCATATGTTCGAGAATCCTCTTTTTCGCTCAATGAATAGTGCTGCCAATATATACCTCGTCACAAGGGAAAATAAGGCAATAGATGCAGTAATCAGTATTACAATTATAGAGACATCTGATTTTAAACTGTCTGTCTCCTAGCCTAAGGATATTAGAATTTTCGCTCTTACTGCATGCCTTACAATTCAAACAGCATACAAAGCCTATATTTTCATTGCCATTATCACAAGTATTCGAAGTAACCATGTTGTGGCTTAAGTTGTCTCGCAGGGATCTACTCTTTCTAAAAGTAATCTGAGGTGTCTCATGTACATATTGTGTCAATACAGAATCTGTGTGCAGAATATGCCAACTTCTATTTAATATAGATCTGACACTCTTTGATTGTTTAGAAAAAGTTGTAATGAATCTAATACTTTCTTCCTCATTTAGCTTTGATCTTATGAGTGTCAAAAAGCAAACTTTCTCTTGTAATTTTACTAACCTTATCCATTGCCTGCGCAATCAAATGTTCACTATATCCCCGTTCTTTAAACCTTATGCACATATTTCTCTGCTCAGATTCAAAATCAAGGGTAGTACTGAATATCCGTTTTGCTCGCAGATGTTCCCCATACGGGATACTGCGTATAAGACTACCCGGATGTGCACTAAGAAGACTATTTCCTGCTGTTTTCTTTCTATGCAATAAATATAAATATTTATAATTATTTAGATTGAGGTATTACTTATATATAGTTAGGATACCCTACTGATATTAGCTATTCAAATGGGATGTCTATCTAAATAACCGAATAATAAGTAGTTAAGATGGACAAGAGCAAGCCATTGCAATTGGGTTCTTTACATTTTAGATTTTTTTCAATTGGTCTTAGATTTTTTTCAATTGGTCTTATTTTTTCTATTAGTCTTATTTATATATGAGGCATATTTAAAATATTTAAGATATTTAAAACAAAATAAATAAAATATTCAAAATATTTGCAATATTTAAAATATTAAAAAAACATTTAGGTTTTATAACACTGTTAATGGGCTTTTTAGAAGTGAATTTAGATTTATATTGGAGTTAAGAGTGGGTGATTAGGGACTTAATGTGAAGATAGTATTTTTATGTACATTTTATGTAAATTAATTGAAAAATAGCCAGAGGGGATAAGTGGATTTATATTTTTTTGTTAATAAAAAGAATTATAACATCTTAAAAAATTATAGAGGGCAAATATATTTAACCTGCATTATTATGAACTATTACTATAGGTTGGCAAACTGAAGATAATATAAAGATAAATACAGTTCCTTATTATAGGCAAAAGTGTTGAATATGTTGTGTTGCCATTAACATTTTATTACGTTATAAGAAGCAAAAAGATACAGTTCAAAATGGCCGCCACGCTTTCCCTCTTTAGGAGCTTGTTTTTTGTAAATTAGTCCTTTCTTTATTTTGTATAGATTAGATTTATATGTGCTTTGAATGAATTGGAGGAGTATTGTGAGCAAGGCTACGGCCGAAACGCGTCAATAAATGTAATTTTGCATGGTCATGGTGTCCGGTTATCCTTTTCTGGATTATGAAATTGCTACATGCGATCTATATATATATATATATATATATATATATATATATATATCTATCTCCATCTATATCTATCTCTCTGTCTCTCTATACATATATATATATATATATATATATATATATATATATATATATATATATATATATATATATATACACACCATTTTGTTTTAAAACATCTACATTTCCACATTTGTAATTTCTTGGAACCTTTTCTAAAACGTGACCAAAGTCAAAAGCAATTTTCCACTTAAAATAACAAACAGGTCAGGTGCTTCAGGAATACTGCATACCTCACAGCCATTCAGGATTGGTAAAAGTTGAACATTTCTTGCCTACAAATACTCTTGACACAAAAGCCATAATAGCCATAGAACAGTTACAATTATCAGATATGTTCTCACTTTGCTTAATCAAAAATGTATTAGAAAACAGTCTAAACTTACTAAGAACAGATGACTAATGTTCAGGTCTGGTGTGAATAGCAACTATTCACTGATTGCTAGTGATTCTTTAAATTGCTATAAAGCAGAACAACACTTCTTAGGCCCTCATTACGAGCAGCCCAGTTAAGTGGAGTATAACATAACACAGTTATGTTTTTTGTGATCAATATCGGCAGGTCAAAGCTACCAATATTTATTGGGAGAAAAAGTACTGGTATTTACCATTACACACATATTTTGGTGCAGTAAGCAACACATTTTTCATGTTTTTCTACAGAAACACGTATTTTAGGTTGGATTTAACACACCCAATGAAATTCCGACTCAGCAGAGTTGAATTTATCAGGTGTGACAAATATCACACCAATTACTAGGATATTTGTAACGAAGGCCCTAGTATCTAGTGTTCACCATGGTCAACAAAGTTGGACTGGCTTTAGGGACATCTGGTGCTGCTAGATGGGCCAGCTAGAAAGGACCAGTGTGCAGACTATTTTTCTTTGTTCCTGTCGCGGCCCTTGAGACCAAAAAAACATACCTCGAGCAGCTGCACCTTATACTCTAAACTCCATCATTAGTGAATGAAAAGAGACTACTGACTATCGGACCCTCAGTGTTTCTCCCCTGAGTAAAAATGCAAAGCGAAAACCTGCTATGGAGCTTTCCTGCTCTCATTCCAGTGTAAGGCCCTCACTGGGAGGTGACCAGTAACTAGGGCGATATTTATTGCACAGAGTAAAATCCACCTTTGCAGGTCTGAAGTTATTAGGTGCAATAAATACCACCCAAGTAAGTGCTTTAATCTGCTAATAGGGAATAACACACATTTTGGTGTTTATCGCACCAAAACCAGCATGTCCTGGTAATTACCTAGAATTATTCCTTGCAATAAATATCAACAAGTTTGACCTCCTGAAAAATATCTGGGGGTGCAATTTTTACCACAATACTTGTAATTTAAGTCTGTACAGTAAACAAAGTTACTGCACTTATTAGAATTTATTAGTCAACTCATAAGAAGGGTCTAGGCAGATACTTCATTTCTATCACATCAGCCTCATAGTTTCTCAGCAGGAGTCTCCAGTTTAAAACTCATGATTTAGTTAGTGAGGGCGCAGACTGCCAACATTTAATTTCCATATTTCGAAACCAATAGAAGTGCCCATGCACCACACAAAGCTTTTCGCACCACCTATCTAATCTATCTAATGAGTGCTTTGGCCAAAGATCAAACAAAGCAACCGCCATAAGCTAGGTTGAACCCAACTAGGACATTATTCTTGATAAGGTGTGACTGGCAACCACTGCTCAATAGGGTGGCCGCAGATAGGTGAATATGGGAGATCTCAGCCCCTGCACTTTTAGGATGGGTGGTACATCCTGCTGACCAATCGGAATAAGGATAGTCTAGAGGCAAGCCCTATGTGAGAGTGCTCGGGCAGAGCCTTTCTGATGTGCAAGAGTGGCAGGTGAAAGCTCCTCCTCCTCATTAACTCAGATCGGCCCATCCTGGAAACACCTAGCTTCCCTTTGTCCCTCTGTCTGGGAGCAATGCATGAAGACCAACTGCCTGCTACACTTAGGGCCAGATGTAGCAAAGAGATTGCGCCTCACAAATAGCGAAAATCGCCGTTTGCGAGGAGCAAATGCCTCTTTGCTATGCAGAAATGCATTTTGCGAGTCGGATCTGACTCGCAAAATGCATTTCCGACTCGCAAATAGGAAGGGGTGTTCCCTTCCTATTTGCGACTCGCAATGCAATTCAATTCCATTTGCGGTCGCAAATGGAATCGCAGTTACCATCCACTTGAAGTGGATGGGGACCCCTTCCCCTTTGTGACTGGATAAAAAAATATTTTTTCAGAGCAGGCAGTGGTCCAAGGGACCACTACCTGCTCTGAAAAAATTAGAAACGAAAGTTTTTTTTTTTTTTTTCAAGGTGCAGCTCGTTTTTCTTTAAGGAAAACGGGCTGCACTTAGAAAAAAAAAACTGCTTTATTAAAAAGCAGTCACGGACATGGTGGTCTGCTGTCTCCAGCAGGCCACCATCCCTGTGAGTGCCCCTACTCGCAATGGGGTCGCAAACTGCGACCCACCTCATTAATATTAATGAGGTGGGTCTTTGCAACCCCACTGCGAGTTGCAAAAGGTGTCTGAGACACCTTTCTGCATTCCAAATTGCGACTTGCAATTTGCGAGTCGCAGGGACTCGCAAATTGCAAGTCGCAGTTTAGAGTTTTGGTACATCTGGCCCTTAGTCATGTGACCCAGGATCAGGCTGCAGGCACCAAATGATTAGGACAAGAAAATGGCAACTTTTTTAAACTGCCATTTTCAGAACTGTGATTAAAAATCTGACTTTACCACTAAAAAGGGCTTTAAATCGCAATTCTTTAGACGTCAAACTTAAACTGTCTACCTGGTCCCAATTGAGAGTAACAGCTTATTAAAAGTAATAAGGTCACTCCATGTTATCCTATGCTAGAGATACGCCTTACAGTAGAGAATACCAACTTTAAGCGTTTTTCACTACCAGGGCATGTAAAAATTAAAAGAACATGTCCAAATCTCGAAATACACTGCAACCTCCCATGCGGACTGTTTAAGGCTTACCCTAGGAACAACTTGCATGTATTAAGAAGGGTGGTATGGGGCTGGCAAAAGTTTTATTTTGCCTGGTCAAATGGGCAGTTTAAAACTGCGCACAGAGGGTGCAATGATAGGACTTAGATATGTTTAAAGTATCATTTAAGAGGATGGCACAACCAGTGCTGCTGCAGACCCACTAGAAGCATTTAAGTTACAGGATCTGGGCATAGGTAGAGCCACCTTACTAGGGAATTATTAAGGAACTTAAGTATGCCAATTGGGTATAAGCAAATTCTACTATTTTCAGAGGAGAAAACACAAGCTCTTTAGTACTGGCGAGTACTAGTAAAGTGGGAAGAGTCCTAAAAGCCAACAAAAACAGAATCAGATAACAGGAGGGTGAAAGCAAAGCATTTGGGGATAATCCTACAGAAAGGGTCAAGTCCAACAGTAACAAAATATGCATTTTACACTGAATAAAAATGAAAGAGATGTGCATTCATTTACAGTGTAGCTCACGGTCCAGTGATTCCTTGTACTGATGGTAATCCACCAAGAAAGGTAAGGGCCATAGTCTGAAAAAGCTGAGCTCCATGTTATCCAAAGTTGTCTTAGCTCACAGGAACCAGGCACTGTGATATTGATTTTGGGAATTCACTGCTGTGGAAAATGTTCTGTATAATTCCATTAGCATCTTGGAACATATATGATGTCCTTTCTAGTGTGCTTTGTTCAGTTGGAATTGATACCTTCCGCCTATCATACCTCTGAAGTATGGTTCACTATGGAGTCTATAAAACAGTTTATCTAATCACAGATGTCTAAAAACAACATCATTTTGATTCATTTTTAAGTCGGTCAAGTCGGTCAAGACCTACCAGACCACATAGCTGCCTGGTTTGCTAACAACATTTTGGAGAAATTCAGCAAGTTTCCCTGGCAATGCATTTTGCCCATTGCTTACAACTGATTTTGTGTTTTATAACTAGTGTTAGACCTGACAGCCTTAGGGTGATCACCCCTAACTTTTTGCCTGCCTCCCTCCACTTTTTAGACACTGTTTTTGCTGGTTTTTAGACTCTGCGCACTTTACCACTGTTAACCAGTGCTAAAGTGCATATGCTCTCTCCCTTTAAACATGGTAACATGGGATCATACCCAATTGGACTATTTAATTTACTTATAAGTCCCTAGTAAAGTGCACTATAAGTGCCCAGGGCCTGTAGATTAAATGCTACTAGTGGGCTGCAGCACTGATTGTGCCACCCAATTAAGTAGCCCCTTAACTTTGTCTCCAGTCTGTCATTGCAAGGCCTGTGTGAGCAGTTTCACTGCCAATTAGACTTGGCATTTAAAAGTACTTGCCAAGTCTAAAAAACTCACCTTTTTCTACATATAAGACACCCCTGAGGTATGCCCTAGGTAACTCAAAGTGCAGGGTGCTGTGTAGGCAAAAGGCAGGACATGTACCTGTGTAGTTTACATGTCCTGGTAGTGTAAAACTCCTAAAATCATTTTTAAACTGCTGTGAGGCCTGCTCCCTTCATAGGCTAACATTGGGGCTGCCCTCATACAGTGTTTGAGTGGTAGCTGCTGATCTGAAAGGGGTAGGAAGGTCATATTTAGTATGGCCAGAATGGTAATACAAAATCCTGCTGGCTGGTGTAGTTGGATTTAATATTACTATTTTAGAAATGCCACTTTTAGAAACTGAGCATTTCTCTGCACTTAAATCTTTCTGTGCCTTACAATCCATGTCTGGCTGGGTTTAGTTGACAGCTCCTTGTGCATTCACTCAGACACACCCCAAACACAGGATACTCAGCCTCACTTGCATACATCTGCATTTTGAATAGGTCTTCCTGGGCTGGGAGGGTGGAGGGCCTGACACTTACATGACAATGGAAAGTAGCCTGCCCTCACACAAAGGACTGCTGCACCCCCTACTGGGACCCTGGCAGACAGGATTAGAACTGAAAGGGGAACTTGTTCACTTCTGAGCCACTTTTTGTAGTCTCCCCCACTTCAAAGGCACTTTTGGGTATAAAAACAGGGCCCCTGCTCTACCAAGACAGACAATTCCAGGAGAAGAAACCTGAACCAGAACCTGCATCCTGCCAAGAAGAACTGCCTGGCTGCCCAAAGGACTCACCTGACTGCTTTCTGTGAAGGACTGCTGCCTTGCTGTTGCCCTGCTGTCTTGCTGCTCTCTTGCCTTGCTGCAGAAGTGCTCTCCAAGGGCTTGGATTGAGCTTGCCTCCTGTTCCCTAAAGTCTCAGGACCAGAAAAGACTTCATCTCTGCAAGAAATTCCTTGTGCGCCAAAAAACGCTGCACAGCCTGCGAAAAACGCTGCACAGCCTGCAACGCGGTGAAAAAATCACTGCACGCTGAATCCGGAACAATGCTGCCTGACTCCGCAATAGGAAGATCGATGCAGCGCCTGCGACGCGACCGGAACTTTGACGCACAGCCCACTGGATCGACGCACATCTGACCCGGAATGACGCAGCCCGACTTCCAGAGAGGAATCAACGTCGCGCCTGCTGTGCGGGAGAAATTCCCACGCATCGCCCACTGGAATTGACGCAGCGCTTGTGACTTAGGCACAAGATCAGGATTTTCCACGCATTGACCCTGGGGCGTCGGAAAACCACTCAACCCGAAGAGGATACGAGTCCGCTTGCCGGAAATCGATGCAGGGCTTCACCGCATGGAAAATATCGAAGCAAGTCGGTGTGCGAAGGGGCGAAACCGACGCACACCTACCTGTTTTCAACGCATCTCCTCCTCTGCGGCCCCTTGCGAGGATTTTTCAACGCAAACCAGGTGCTTTGCCCTGCAGGAGACACTTGTTGTTTCTAGAAGACCTTGAGACACTTTGGCCCTCATTAAAACCCTGGTGGTCAAAGACCACCAGGGCGGTTTTGGAGTTTGTACTGCCAACAGGCTGGCGGTACAAACTTGGGCATTACGACCACAGCGGAGGCGCCGCGGTAGCACCGCCAGGACCGGCGGTTCCCGCCACTTTTGTCCCGGGGGTTGTAATCCCCCAGGGCAGCGCTGCTTGCAGCGCTGCCCAGGGGATTACGAGTCCCCCTCCCGCCAGCCTTTTCATGGTGCCATGAAAAGGCTGGTGGAAAGGGAAGTCGCAGGGCCCCTGGGGGGCCCTGCACTGCCCATGCCACTGGCATGGGCAGTGCAGGGGCCTCCTGCCACGGCCCCATGGAGCTTTTCACTGTCTGCATAGCAGACAGTGAAAAGCGTGATGGGTGCAACTGCACCCGTCACACAGCCGCAACACCGCCGGCTCCATTTGGAGCCGGCTCCCGTGTTGCGGCCGAGATCCCCGCTGGGCCAGCGGGCGGAAACCAGGTTTCCACCCGCAGGCCCAACGGGGATCTCAAAATAGACCCCGTGGGAGTGCAGCTGCATTGGCGGCAGGCCGGCGGTTTCAACTTGGCAGGCGGCGGATGCCACCTGCCAAAGTTGAAATGAGGGCCTATATATTGCTTTTGCAGTAATAAAACAATTGTAAAGACATTTTATATTACTTCTCCAGTACAATTTCAATGTATACTTATTGCATTCTAATTGTTTTTGACCTGCAATTATTCAGATAAAGATTCTATATTTTTACAAACACTGTGTGGTGTGTTTTTGTAGTACTATATGATGTTATGTATGATTTATTGCACAAATACTTTACACATTGCCTTCTAAGTTAAGCCTGACTGCTCAGTGCCAAGCTACCAGAGGGTGGGCACAGGATAATTTGGATTGTGTGTGACTTACTCTGAATAGAGTGAGGGTCCTTGCTTAGACAGGGGGTAACCTGACTGCCAACCAAAGACCCCATTTATAACAACTATCATTTGCTTGCTTTTTATTTGCAGGCTTTATTTGTTTTAGGCTGTCCAGCTTGAATTGTCCCTTCCGTGGCTGATACCCTATTTACAGCATCCTTCCACCAGTGGGGAATTTCCATAAACAGGAATTTAAATGTTGTTCTTCTCTTGTGACATTTGCTCTGCATTCAAAGACAGAGGTCAAATGACAGGCTCTGTCTTCCAAGGGAGCTTGGCGTTTACTTTTATTTCTCTGACTTCAAAGTGAGAGGATTTATGGAATAATCATGCTGGCTACTAGGGATGAGCTAGACAGAGGGCTGTATGAATATTTTTTTCTAGCACACAATAACATTTAAATGTCTGTAAATGAACTGTGCAGGTATTTCAGAATATATCAGAATTAGAGAAACACAAATGAAGCACATGTTTTTGTAAATCCTTAATGTGGTGTAAACAAATGTTTTAAGTAAATAAAACCTATCAATACAATAGGTGATGCCATTTCCACACATCATTTGTGTGTTGTATACTTTTATCAGTAAAACTAGGTCTGTACAAATGTAATCACTATTTCAATTGACGATGTGTTGTTTATAACAGCAGTGTGCTACCACACCATGCATACTCCAAGTTACCCTACTCCACGCCACTGCACACCACTCCACACTGCATCACTGCATTCTACTCTGCACCACTTTACTCTATGTCTCTCTTCACTACTCTGCATCACTTTATTCTATGCCAATGTGCTCTACCACACTCTGCGATGCACCACTGCACTCTACATCACTGTAGTCTAGGCCTCTCCACTCTACTCCGCACCACTGCACTCTACGCCACTCTACTCCATGGAAATCTACTCTGCAACACTGCACTTTATGCACTATATTCATGTCAGTGCACTCTACTGTGTATCACTCCACTCTACACGAGTGCACTGGCAATCCACTCCAAATCTAATATGCTCTGAACACTGCATTCTACCCTGCACCACGCCACTCTACAGCACTTCAGACTACTCTGTAACAATCTCCTCTGCGCCGCACCAGTGCAATCTGTGCTGCACTCTGTGCCACTGCACTCTATGCCACTGGACCATACTCTGCACCACTCTGCTCTAAGTCACTGCACTTTTCTCACTTACCACTGCACTCTATGCAACTGTGCTCCATGCCAATATACTCTACACAACTTTAGTCAAAACTAATGCACTCTACACCAGTCTACTCTGCATCACTTCACTCTATGCTACTATAATCTACTCTGCAATATTATGTCACTGCACTCCACACCACTCTACATCATTGTACTCCACATCACTGCACTCTACACCATTCTATTCTGCTCTGTAACACTGTTTCCTATGCCACTCTACTCTACCCTACTCTACACTATACTGCTACAATCTACACCACTCTACTGGACTCTTCATCACTACAATCTATGCCTCTCTACATTACTCTACTATGTGCCAATGCACTCTACCCCACCCCACTCTACTATGCACCACTGCACTCTCCGCCACTGAACTCTATACCACTCCAGTCTAAGCCACTCCACTCTATGCCACTCTAAACTGCAACACTGCACTCTATGCAAATATTTTATGCCACTGCACTCTAGCCTGCACCACTACATACTCCGCTGCACACCTCTAAGCCACTCTACCCTGAAACAATTTACTCTATCCTGCTCCACTCTACTTTAC
The DNA here is from genome assembly GCF_031143425.1 of Pleurodeles waltl. NCBI lineage: Eukaryota > Metazoa > Chordata > Amphibia > Caudata > Salamandridae > Pleurodeles > Pleurodeles waltl. The sequence goes on along the minus strand of NC_090444.1, from coordinate 628,209,604 downwards.
TCTGCACCATTCTGCTTATGTCACTCTACTCTAAACCACTGCACTCTGTGCCAACTCACACTACACCACTTTACTCAAAACCAATGCACTCTACAAACTATACTCTACTCTACAACACACTCCGCCACTGTATTATATGCCACTTTGCACCATTGCGCTCTATGTCACTACACCCTATGCCACTCTGTTCTGCTCTACAGCAATAGTAATAAAAACATTTTTAAAAAATCAATATAAACTTACCTTGGCTCCCGTGCTGCGCACCGCTCCTCTGCTGGCTGGAGGCAGGCACAGGCTCCCAACCTGCCCTGCGGCCAATCCTGGTGCCACTCAAAGCAGCATCAGGATTGGCTGGGAGCGGCCAGCCAGGGTGCTCCCAGGCAGACTGGGAGCCTGTGCAGGCTCTCTCCAGCCCAGCAACATGGTTGTTGGGCTGGAGAGAGCAAGGTTGCTGGGCTGGAGAGAGCTTACAAGCGCATGTGTGTTTGGCCAGCCTGAGACAGCCGGCCAAACACACATACAATCTGAGGGGGAGTGCTTGGGGAGTGCTGAGCACTCCCCAAGCACTCCCCCTCAGAGCACGTTACCCCCGTGGCCCAGCCCCTTTACAAGGAAATGATAACAAATACTGTTTGTTATAGTTTCCTTGTAAAGGTTTTGCAGCTGTTACCGCTGGCAGGGGGGCGACTCTCCTTCGCCCCCATGGAGGAGCCGCCCCTATTAGTTAGGTCTTTATCTACTGTTGTCTGGTCCACAAATTAATTAATAAAATACAGGGCACAAAAGAAAGACTTGTTTAAAACATTACTAGTAAAACTGAAGCATCATTAAAAGGGATTTTTTTTTCTTTTAATTCAAATTATTGTAAGCATATTATGGCCACATTTAGGTGGCATCATGCTTTCTGTCTTTGTTAATGTGTGTGAAATGTAGAAACATTGACTCTTTTTTTCATGGTTATCCGCCATATGCACAATTGTGTTAAATCAGATCCTGAAGCAGTGGGGGCAATGCATTACAGGAATAGTTACAATGAACATGCTTAGACATCAAGTGTGACATGCTTTTCTGTCCTTTCGTGGTTGGATGAGCCTCGTTCTTGAGGCACCAGTTTTCTATAATGATTTATTGAAAAACGGCCCCACAGATTATATGTGCATTTAATAAATGCTTTTTTACAGCACAGCCTTGCTGCTTACAGATTGCTTCAGTGCATGCCCCACGAGTCTAACCATTATGCTCGATCGCCATCACTGTATTTGATGACCTGAGACACATGGCAAGTGATAACACTGAGTCAGGCATTATTTATTTGCTGCATTCATCTTCTTTGTAGAACTGAGACATTTCTTTAATCTAGCAGTGTGCTGTCTAAAATATGTTTCTTTTGTTTAATTTCAGAGCGAAGCTGGGCATGCCACAGTTTTTGAGCGGGGAAGCTCAGAGCTTACTGCGCTCCTTATTCAAGCGGAACCCCTCTAACAGGCTAGGTATACATATATTGAAGTTTTGTTGTACTGCACCTCCGATGGCGTTTCACATGCTTTGTCCTGAAGTTATTTTTCCCTTAAAATCATAGCTGCATTATCTGTAGTTTGACTTTGAAATGAAAATGATGTAGACGAATGGTGCATCTTCACCATAGGCAATTCTCTTTTAAAGGTGTGCAACTAACAGGACCATTATAAAAAACTTTTTATAAAGGATCACACAGTATCACACAGACTGTGGTGGAGTTATTTTAGGTTTGGAGATAAAGATTATTTTGGGGGGTTTTCAAGTGGTTGGTGACGCAGGGTGACAGGAGAATTATTTTTCAATTGGGAGGGATGCAAATGTTGACGATGTGACGCTGGGCGGCATTTGGAGGGCAGGCCATGGTTATGTATGTCTCGTGAATTAATCCACTGCCCCTGCTTAAATTTGGAAACGGGACGGATGGTTTGTGGGAGTTGGGCATATAGCATCAAAATATCGATGGCTAAACTATTAGTTTTCTACCTGAAATCACTCACGACACTTAGTTAAAAACATCAATTATTTACGATTACCTATTTATAATTCTATATGTTAATCGTTGCTTCCATTGGAAGCTATTAACATGACTAAGTAGACCAAAATCCTTGTATTCACTGCTATAATGTACCAACAGTGGGACACAGAAGTTGAATTCCACTGCCGTGATGTTATAAAAAGAAGCCATTGGTTCCTCTGCCCTATCTGACACGTTCTGGGCCTGATTTATACTTTTTTTAGCACCGCATTTACGTAATTTTTTGACGCAAAAGCAGCGCTAACTTACAAAATATAATAGAATTTTGTAAGGGTGCACCGTTTTTGTGTCAAAAAATGACGCAAATGCGGCGCTAAAAAGTATACATCAGGCCCTCTGTGTCTTGGCAGACCTATGCTAATAGACAAGCTTGAAAGCTGCACGGAGACAGCTCCCAGAGAGTCTTCCAGCACATCTCCTGTGTTGCCCTCTGCTCCATGGTGAGCAGAGATCACAGATTCAGTGGGGAGGAAGGTGGAAGGCACAGAAGGTGGGGGAGCAGAAGGACATCCTCATCATGAATCAAATCCCCACTTACGAGGCATCACGTAGACTCCAATGAAATGCAGGAGAATCGTCATTCACAGTAGATGGGCCATTTATATATCCGCAAGGATTCTGCCGAATTACAGTGCTTTTGTGTTTCTGAACAAACCGATAGAAAGTGGTAATTCTGTTGTTTCTGCTTCTCAGTTGAAGTGATTCGTTAAACCTAAGTGATTAATCTAAGTGATTAAAAGATATTTACACTGTAGAGATTTGCCCTTGGAGTTGGAGATATTGTTTTGCATAAAAGAGTACCCAGCACTCATAAGCAGCTGTTTATAAAAAAATGGCTTCATTTTCAAAGTATATTCAAAACTGATATTTGAATGATAAATCATATGGTGTTTGGGAGACTTATTACTAATATATTTATCTTGGTGCCATGAGCATCACAGCTATGGATGTCATGTATTACACGTAAAGATGCCCTCCAAATTGACAAGGCCTTTCTGTAGGCAGCCCTGCTTGATACTTTGATGTGATCTTGCACATGGTGGCCACTAACGTAATCATGACTCTTGTGGTCCCTATTTCAATAGTAAAATACAGTAGCCTGAGATGATTTTTTATTCAACATAACTAACTCCTATCAGTGAAACCTGAACTAAAATGTGTGTAAACAAGGGTTGAGGCTGGAGTGCTTAGCACAAATAGAATATAAAGTAAATTGTGCATTTGAGATGTGTGTGAACATTGGGAAAAAATTTTTTTGACGCAGGATTATTAATAATGAATAGCAAGTGATAAGCTCAATGTGATGATAATATATGGCACATTTGTCACTATTTGTACAGAAGAGGTCGCAACGATGGTATTAAAATGCCTTTTGCACATTGAAGTTTATAAGATATATATAGATAGGGAGTCCGATATTGGGATATTAAACAGAAAAAGATCACCCTTTTTGCTTAATTGAGCTCAAACGAGCTACAGCTAATGTGTAGGATATGGGGATGGTTAATAATGAAGGGCAGCCCACTCTATCCTCCCTACAGTGGTATTACAAGGAGATCTAGTAGTGGATTAATATGAATGAAGCAGACTAATGATGAAAAGTCTAGTTCTGCTAATATGTAATTTTATAGAATAAATGATACAAACTCATGATGTAAATAAGACAAACAAGCAATTGTGGATATTTATTTTAGGACTATGTATTCCCAATTTAATAATATTATATTTCTGTTGTTTTTCTTAACATTTTGTTCACTAGATCTGAATTTATGAAATGTATATGTAATACATGTTGTTAAGAATGTGGAGTACAACTAGTTCCACTGAAATGCTGCATCAAAAATCTTCTACTATCCTCATGAAAAGAAGAAATGTATAAATGATTGTGATGAGTTTTAAGGATGTAGGCGTTTTAATATTTGTGTTATAACTTTGATCTGTGAGATTTTATTTAGAGGTATTGAAATTTTGTATTGTTGACTAAAAAAGTCTTATTTTCTATAAATACCAACAGAATTCTTAAAGAAATATTGGATAAAAGCACATTTTTAAACCCTTGAGTGCTGCTGTCTGCCAGAGGCCGACTCCCGCACTACCTCCCCAGTGCATCTGTCAGCCATTGACCAACACTGCGGAGGCAACTAAAGGCCTCTCTGGTGTTCTGCACCCAAGGGGGTCCTTTATTATTTTCTAACCTCGGGCTGCTTGGGAAGAGCTTCCTGAGCAGCCTGAATTTTGTTTTACTTTAGTGTAATGACTATCAGCATGCAGTGCACGCTGAAGTCATTACAATAAGAAAGTCTAACGAGCCAATTGGCTCGTATTAGCTTGTTATACTTTCAGCGCATGAGCACTCGGGGCATGTCTCAGCCCCCTGAGCTCTGATTAGAGTGAGAGAGGTATCATTGGAAAGGGGAGAATATCCTCTTCCAATGATATTGCTGCCCAGGGGATCCCTGCTTGGGGATCGCCACAGGAGAGTGACACCCAAGCAGGGATCCATCCATCCACTAGATGCCAGGTATTTGGGGGATGGCCTTTGGGCAAGGGCTTGCGGTCCTCCCACCCCCATACTAGATCAGCCTTTCTGCCCCGTGGGGAGCAGATGGGGGTCATAACCCCTGATCTGCTCCGAGGGAGGTTGCCTACTATGGGGAAGGCCATGCCCCTAGCTCCCAAAAAAGTATATGTACAGTCTTTCTGCCCCTCCCTTAACGGGCAGATGAGGGTGATTACCCCTAATGACCCAATCCGAGGGGAAGGGAGCAGAAAGCCCACTAGACACCAGGGATTTTTTTTTTAAATAAAGGGGTGGGTCCGCTTACTATGGGCATGGCCATGCTCACTCCCCCACAAGGACAATCAGTCTTTCTGTCCTGGGGGTGAATGGCAGAAAGCTCACTAGACCCCAGGGTTGATTTTCGAAATGAATATAGGAGTGGGGACTGCCCACTATGGGCATTGTCATGCTCCCACCGTACCCCAAAATAAAGCTAAGTTGACAGTCTTTCTGCACCCCCTGGAGAGCAGATGGGGTGATTACCTCAGTCTGTTGCTTGGGGCAGAAAGGCCACTAGACACCAGGGATTGTATTTTTAAAAAAGAAATAGGGATGGGGTTGTCCACTGTGGACATGGCCACGCCATCTCCCAACAAAAGACAGACAGTCTTTCTGGCCCCTGGGGGTGGATGGGAGAGGTTACCCCCAATCTACCCCATCCCTTTTTGTGGCAGAAAGCCTACTAGACACCAGGGTGTGGGGGCTGCCCACTATGGACATGGCAATGTCACCACCCCCCACAAAACTATTGTGACAGTCTTTCTGCCCCCCTGCCACCTCCAGAGGGCAGATAGGGGTAACTACCCAGGAAGAGAAAGCCCACTAGATGCCAGGAAGTTTTATAAAAGGAAAATATAGGGATGTCAGCTGCTCACTATAGGCATGGCCATGATCTCACCCAACAAGAAGCCAGAAAGTACTTCTGACTCCCTCAGGGTCGGATTGGGGCAATTATCCCAATTTCCCCCTTGGGGGCAGAAAGTTTACTAGTCACAAGGGACTATGTTGATGTAGTATTTTTGAGAGGGGGTCACCCCCCCTGGACATGGGCCCATGCTCTCCCCCACCTCAAGGCCCAATAACGTTACTTCCCCTACACAGGGGGCGGACAGTGGTATTTATCCCCAATTTCCCTCAAAGGGGCAGAAAGGCCACTAGACACCAGACGTTTCAAAAAGGAACAAAAACAAAAAAAAGAAGAATGCAGCCTACCCCAGCATTGAACTATACCCCCTCTTCAGAAAGGGCAATAGTGTCTTTCTGGCAGATGGAAGGTTTTTCCTAATTGGGGCAATTGCCCCAAATATGCCCCAGGGGGTAGAAAGACTAACTTACACTAGGGATTTTAACTTTGTGGCAATAGAAAGTGGTTTGTGTTGCACTCTGGCATTAGTAACACCCCAGAAAAAGGAACAAAGCAGTTTTTTGCATCCCAAGGGGCAGCATGAGGTTTGCCCAAATGTGCCCACAATATGGCAGGAATATTTTTTTTTTTATAAATTAATGGGGTGTGTCTGGCCCATCCTAACATCTGCCCCACATTCACCCGTCAAGCCTCACCAGTCTTTCTGCTCCCCTGCAGACTACAAAATCCCACCCTAATGGTAAACGGAAGGATAGTTGATTTCTTTGGGAGTTGTTTTTACATATGTGCCAGGAGTTTGTGGCTAACGCCTATTATCACCCAACTTGCAGTGGTGAATGGCCACACTTATTGGGCTTAGGTTGGCTGCCATCTGGGAAAACTACTCAACCTAGTCAGTTCTGAAAACTAGACACTTTAGGGAGTCCAGGGTGGTGTGTTTCATGTGGGTCTCACAACATGTTCTTGCCCACAATAACCTGTCAACTGCAAGCTTTGACTAAAAGCACAGATTTTTCTCACATTTCTGCGAGGAAAACATCTGAAATCTGCTAGGAGCCACATAGTTCCTACCACTCCGCATTCCCCTAAGTCTTCTGATAACAATGGTACCTCACTTGTGTGGATGGGCCAAGAGATTGTGACACCAAAGACTCTAAAGCTCTACATGGAGAGATAAGCAATAGGCTTAATTGCTGGATTTGGGGCTGTGCAGTGGCACCACCAATGCAAGAGCTCCCATTGACCTTGGTTTAATCCATTCATGGTGCAGGAACTAGTCCTAGTCAGGCAAGTGGTACAGCGTTTTTATCAGCACAAGTGGAGTAACACTAGGTGGTAGGATTTTTGTGGATTATTGTGTATTGCATAAGATTCCACCACAGAAATATAAAGAAATGCATTGTGGATATAAAAACCTAATGGGATCCACACAAAGCACAACAGGATCCAGACAAAGCACACCACCATGGAATCCCCTGGTTGTCTAGTTTTCAAAATGTCTGTTGTTTGTAGGTTTACATGGGTGGCTCCACAGTATTGCCGCAAATACTGCAGCTAGCCTGATTGCTTATCTCTCAATGTAGTGCTTTAGAACTTTTTGTGTCATGGTCTTGTGGCCCACCCCCGCAAGCGGGGTGCATTCTTATTGGTGGACCTTGGGGTACTCAGAGTGGTAGGGAATATGTGGCTCCTTTCAGATTCCAGAACTGCCCCTCACTGACATGTGAACTAAATATGCCTCTTTGCCGAAGTGTGACATTTGCGAGTGCCTCTGGGTAAAATGTCCTAGAGAGACTCATGCAAGTCATGTATTCCCCTAGTGTCTAGTTTTAAAAGATGTGCAAGTTTGCTAGTTTCCCATAGGTGCCAGTTGAGCTCTGACCAAATATCCATAGGTAGCCACATGTAAAAAAAGGCTCAGTTTTGAGTGGAAAAATGTAATGTATTCATGATGGGTTTTGGGGCATTTATCGTTGCGGGCACTAGGCCTACCCACACAAGTGAGGTACCACTTTTATTGGGAGACTTGAGGTAATGCTTGAGTATGATTGCCTGTTTGCATTTATTTACGGTATAAGCATCATTGGCCTTGCACATTATCATTATTTAGAGTTATTTTTTGATATTTTTAACACTTCTCCATGGGTGGAGCCTTCTGTGGTTCCCTGTAGAAGGGGAGATGGATGGACTCCCTCACATTTCACGAAGAACCAGAATTAGACCACTTAAAGGCTAATCTAACCTTGGGGCAGTCAAGACCATCACACCACCTGGAAAACTGTTTTCTCTTCTAGTAGTGGCAGGGGGGTAATGTATTGTTTGTATGGGTGTCTCCATAAAGAATTAAATAATTAAATTAAAGAATTGTTGTCAGGAGTTAAGTCCGGGACCCCTAATGATCCCTGCCCCCCTAATATTCTGAAGCTCGCTCCGGACTTGGTGTTCGCAGTATTAGAACCGATATTGAATGCCAGGGTCTTTCCCCCCTCCTGGAAAGAGGCTATTGCTATCCCACTCAAAAGAAAAAAACAGGAGGTGCCCCTAATGATCTTAAGAATCTTTGTCCTATCACTTCATTGCCCACACCGGCCAAAATTCTTGAAAAACACCTCAATATTGAACTTGCCCGCTTCTTACAGGACAGTGGCTTCTTAGACCCCCATCAGCCCGGATTTCGTAAAACGCATAGCACAGAATCCGCGCTCATTGCCACCTCGGATAAAATCCGTAGACTGATGGATCAAGGGGAGGGTGCCATTCTAGTACTGTTAGATCTCTCAGCTGCATTCGACACCATCTCCCCGCAATTGATGGTGCAACGTCTTTACCAAGTTGGGGTAAGAGATAGTGCCCTGGATATCCTGAAGTCCTTTCTGTTTTAAAGATCAACCATTGTGAGCTGTGGGCACTTCAGAGTCTCCCTGTTTCAACTCCCTTGCTGGGTTCCCCAAGGATCCTCTCTTTGCCCTACTTTGTTCAACCTGTAAGTGGCCCTGCTGGCCAAGCTCGTTCTATCCTTTGACTTCCAGGTTGCCTCCTATGCTGACGCTACCCAGCTTATTATCCCAATCAATAGGAACTGGGAGGAGGTGGTCAACAGGTTTTACAACTTCACAAACAAGATTAATAAATGGATGAGCCATAATTAGCTCAAAAGGAATGGAGAAAAAAACGGAAATTCAATTTTTTGGCTCCAACGGCTCGTTATGGAATTCCTGCTGGTGGCCTTAATCTTGCGGCGACCTTCCAGCACCCGTCCCAAAAGCAAGAAACCTAGCAATCATATTTGACAACGCCTTATCTTTTGATCAACAGGCGAACCAGACCATTAAAACATGTTATTGGACGATCTAAACCCTCCAGAAAATTCTCCCCACCTACAGAAGGAACTCAGAATTTCGGTGATCCTGGCTCTAGTTATGTCCAAACTGGACTATTGCAATGCTTTGATGTTGAACATCAACAAAGGGTCTCTTCACAAACTGCAACTGATTCATAACACCGCAGTCCGACTGGTACTAGATCTTCTGCACTCGGCTTCCACCAGTGGCAGCTTGAGGCAGCTGCACTGGTTACCGGTAGAGAAGGCCATTATTTTCAAAGCTCTCTGCCTAACACATAAGGCGCTCCATTCTGAAGGGGCCAAATACCTTCGTACCTCTCTGCAATAGCATTTTCCTAGCTGCCTGCTTAGATCATCCTGTCGCCATCTGGTCTCAGTCCTCCGCAGCTGGAAGTCTAAATTGGGGGACGGAGCCTTTTCAGTGGCCAAACTCTGGAACACTCTCCCGCCTCATTACAAGGAGGACAAATGTATGCGTTTCCAGAAGCTGATAAAAATTTGGCTCTTTTGCATCAAATTATAACTGTCTTCCCAGCATATCCCTTCTACTCCCCTGTCTTTCTTCACACTCACTTTCACTACTCTCCGCGTAGTGCTTCGATGCCACAGCGGGAATGCACTTTACAAATACAAAATACAAAAGGGGGTCAGATGTTTGAATAACAGTGTTTGTATAGCAGATGCATGGCTAGTTTGCTTCACCATTTTGGTAGTGTCAGTCTGAATAAGATTCACAGTAGCATTTACCATGTTTACTGATAGGAAGTTGCATTACTTTAGGATGTTTTCATTCTTTTGATTAACAATATTACAGTTCTTTATATGTCTGATGTTGTACAGAATGCGTGAGTGTCAGTCAAAGCTGAGGAGTGCTGTAATGCCATAATAGGAATGTTGGAATATGTACCAAGAATGCTTGTCAGTTATGAGTTGGAGGCAGGGAGAGCAGAGGGTAGGAGCAGCAGATGTTGGTCAGGTAATCCTTTTGAAGCCGTTATAAAGGTAGCTGATAGATAGCTCAGAATTTAGAGTTAATTCTGGTCACCTAGGGCCCCTCTCAGGCTTATGTTGAAAAGGATCTTAGGTTCCTCATGTCACCACAGCTTCTTAGTATATTAAGCTTCCTTTCTCAGTCAGAGCACTGCCAGATGAGAGAGGGTCCCTGACAAAGTAAACATCACTCTCTTTTCTCAAACAGAGAACTGGCAGATGAGAGAGGGTCCCTGAGAAAGTAAAAAGTTCTCTGTTGAAATACCAAGAGTTTATAAGTTTAGTAGCATAGATATAAAAAGGTCTTTTTCTGGTATTCAGATTTTTTTTCAGAAGACTTTCATGTGGTGTTGAAAGAGAGTGAATGATGACTGTGCCGTGCGGGAGAAACTAAAAATACCCACTGAGTGTTGGAAATCCCATGATACAAAGAAGGTAGGAGGTGTACTGTGCTTGCTGTTGAAACACTTGCCCAGACAAAAAATAGTATCATATTCACAACAGATACTCATTAAAATCTTAGGGCAATTAAGGTATCAGGGAAGTGTTAGTTTTTTTCACCATATATTGGTGAGGTACATTCTAAAATAAACTTTACATTTGACCTAAGTCAAATTGAGTTTCATACTGTAAGTTAATAGTGGGGAATCATGTGAAGTAATAATCATACAAGTGGCTTTGAAGAGGAAGTTTAAGTAATATTGATAAAGCAGATACTTCAACCTGTATGTCTTTAGTTGCCTCTTTTGACGTTAAAAACAACAACAATGTTTGACAACCAGCAGAGTAGAGGTCAATATTTAATCTCATATTAACCATGTACTAAATGCATTTTCTACAATTATGGACCTGAATCATAAAAGGAAGTTTGCATCTGTAGAGATCTACTCACATGTAGATCCACACCATCACATATCTGTAACTCTCCATTTATTGCTATTCACTATTTCTGATTCGAGATTTGCACTTCAGATTTTGAGTTAGAATTTACATCCCCTCAAATGAGCAGGTGGAAAAACCTGCAACTAAATTTGTGAGTATAATGTTACTATTAATAACTTTCCACCTGTGTGTGGACTTCTCTGCCACTCTGAAGCGTACTCCCTTGGGAAAATATAAGAAAATGTAATAAAGTTTATTTTTAATTAAAAAATAAATACAATTAATCTATTGTTAAATAAAAATGTAAGCTAATTTTAAATAAATTATATTTATCTAGAGCTGTTCAAATAAAAAGATACAACAGTCTGCATATTAAAATTAACTTTTATTTGCAAACTAATTTAAATATATTAACTGATTTATTGTGTATTGTTTATCGAAAAAAATATTTTAAATTTAAAATCACCCATGCTCACTTACAATGTATCCATTTTTGACATGTTAAAAATGCAATCATATATTATGTTTTTAAACTAAGTTAAAAATGTAAGGGAACTTATTATACATTTAAGTGTGTTCTTAAACTAACAAATATTAAAAATTGCTATGAGTTGCATTTATTATTTTTAACTTAAATGTTATACAAATATATCAATAAAAATATAATTCTATAATTATTTTAATTAATTTTACATTATTTTCTACACAGTGGTATTTATAGCCTATGTACATTATTTTCCATGGAAGTGTGTTGCAGTGGTTTGGCCCTTCATATTGGTTGGCTTATTAATGGGTCTTATAGATACAGTAATGAGCTTATTTGAGCAAATGTTCGACTGAGTTCCACACTAGTATTGTCACCATGTTTAGTCCTTTAACAGCAAATTTATGAACAAAATATTACTGACTATACCATTGGTATGACTGGATTATTTGTTTGAGTCCAACCTACTGTATGGAGATAATACAATAGGCATTTATCATGAAAACTGCTGAGAAAATTCCATGATCCCCTTTTTGTATAATGAACTGTGCTTGATATTTAATTGAAAGAACTGAAGAGTCCAATAAAAAATCAAAGTAATAACAAGCGAGTGGTTGTATGCTAGAAGGAACCAAAATGGTGTTAGTTTACAAAGGTTATAGTTTTTAAGACCTCTGGTCCAAGAGTTGTGTATGATAGCTATCTCTGCGGGCAGGCATAGGGTGTTAGATGGTATGTCAATTGCAGGGAAGTTCAGCGTCACGGGTCGAGAGTCTTGGAAAATTGCACTGGCCTATCCATTATGTCATGAAATTTGGCTGGGTTAGGTAGTAAATTGCTGGACCCCGAGTGGGTCACCTACATAAACAAGCAGGATATATCCATATTCCAGGAGACTTGGGCCGAGGGCCCATTTTCCTGGATGGTTTTTTAGCCTATTATGTGGTGGCCAAACCAGCAGGTGGGGGCACTGGTTGGGCCAAGGGGGGTCTAATGATATTGCTAAACATAAAACTGCAGTGCGATCATTCAGCACTAAAAATAGATTCCCCTTTATATATTAGGTGTCCAGCTTGAATTTAATCAAGGTTTTAAGATAACAGTTATCAATGTGTATGCTCGGTCAGTGTTGCACGGAAAAGAGTCTCAGACTTTTTCTACTAACTTAGTGCTTGCAGGGGATATGAATTGTACATTAGAACCTTCTCTTATAAGCAGCGATTTAAAGGCGGAAGAGGATGAACATTGGGGCATCCCACAATTGACGAGCGAATGCTTGTGCACTCACTCCTGTGCCACCCTTCAGTTGACATCACTGTGTTTTAATTTAAGCGTGGGCTCAGGGCTTGTAACGGTCGTACACGCCCTGATCCAAGTATCACTCCCACCTTTAACCGTGGTCAATCTACTAGTGTTATTGACTATTTTCTAGTGGATGTTAGGATATGGCCAATGATGGAAGACATGAGGGTTGACTTTCGCAACAACAGTTATCATAATTCTTTGCTCCTTACCTTACACAGTGGTGAATTTAGGAGGTCTCAGAACACCCACTATAATATGGTCCCAGAGTCACTTGTGGCTAATAATCATAAACATGTTAGCTGGCCAAAACTGATGTCTAATCCGTATTTGATCAAGGAGATTTGTAAATTGTTTGTTGACGCCATGGCTAAATATAAAGAGCATGAGGTCAGAAATATCCACTTCTCCGCATCCATGAGATGCTGGTACATGAACTACAGAATATTTACTATAGGAAGATTACCACCAAGCAAACTGCTGTCACATATAAAACAAGGGAGTGGTTCAATAAGGATTGCTCTAAGGCTAAATTAGCATTAAAGTCAGCTATTGTGTCTCGTTCACAGGGGGCGATTGGAACAGCCAGACTAGCCTATGATAGGGCTATAGCACAGGCAAAGAAAAGTTGGGAAGACTCAATCTGGAAGAATCTGCTTGATGCAATTAGACATAATGATAATGGGACCTTTTGGAAGTTACTTTCTAATAGACTTAAAGTGGGTAGGAGCACTATTTATACCCATATTCAACCAGAGAGTTGGGTGGATCATTTTTCTAATCTTTATGCTTCACTTTGCAATATTTCAACCCTCCTCCCCCCAGTAGCTGGGTAAAACGCATTTATTGTCAGATGACCCAGGAATGGATGCCCATAACTAAGATGATCACATTGTCTTTACTCTGGAGGAAACTATTGCTGCAATCGATTCCCTAAATCCTTTCAAAGCCCCAGGTCCAGATAAAATACCGGGGGATTTGTATAAGTCTGAGCCAATAATCTGGTCCAGTTATATCAATATGATATCCAATGCAATAGCAGCCAGGCGCCCAATGCCCAGTACCTCGCAAGGGGCGAAATAATACCCACTTACAAGAAGGGTGTAGTGAGCTCTCCTGCGAACTATAGACCAATCAGCCTTATCAATAATCTCCTAATATTTTTTGCTAAACAGCTTTTGGATAGGCTGTTGGATTGGGCTGATGCCCATCACGTGATGTCCCCACTTCAGGCAAGCATCCGCTCCAAAACTAGTATGGTGGATCAAGTTATCAGGTTAGTGCTTCTTTATTGGAAATATGTAACCCTTGCCAAACAAAATCTATATGTTGTTTTTGTGGATCTTCGGTCTGCTTTTGATTTGGTCCTGAGAGAGAAATTGCGGGGTGTTTTACACAAAATAGGTACTCCAGGGAACCTAATCCATTCTTTACAGTGACTACACGAGGGCACTTATGTTCAGGTGAGATGGGGTAACCAGGGAAAATTAACAGACCATATCGCCATCCAGCGGGGGTTCGCTAAGGTTGCATCCTGGCACCAACACTATTTACTTTATACATAAACGAGGTAGTTCAAGCAGTGTCTCTTTGCCAGAACGATGCTCCTTCCCTAAATGCTCAAAAATTCCCTATACTACTCTTTGCGGATGACTCCCTCCTCATTTCTAAGACTCCAATGGGGCTCCAGACCCTTGTTAATATGTTTATAGCATTCTGTGCAGACCGTGGGTTTGAACTGAATGTCAGCAAAACCAAATTAATGGTGTTTAGCCCAAGACCAGTCACAAGATGCACTATCACTATAGCTGGGGTTCCTTCCAATAAAATCAGCTTGATAGACTATTTGGGCGTGAGGATTTCCAACAAATTACATTGGGAAGATCAGATCAGTAAAAGTGTGTCTCTCCTCCAACATAGATCAGGTGCCATTTTGTGCTTACACAAAAGTACTGGCATGAAAGCCATCTCTCTGGCTCTTAAGATCTATTTGGCAAAAGCACAAAATGCTGCTACCTATGGCCCTGAGGTGTGGGGATTTTTCAAAACCCTCAAACTGTCTTTGAGTGAAAATAGCTTTGCCAGAGCACTACTTGCGTGTCCAGGCAGAACCCCTCTGATTCCCATCTTTCTGGATCTTGGTTTTAATCGTATCTCAGATATGTTAGCTTTAAGACTGTTACTTTTTTGGGTAAGGATTTGGATCATCCCAGAGTTCACAATTTACAGGTACTCACTTCTTGATCTTTTAAAAAGACCTAATGCAGCCTCTATCCCATGGTTTAGGCATGTGTCAAACTGATTTCGCCTTGTGGGTCTCGGGGGCTATTGGGAGAATCCACAGGATCTAGGGAAGGCCCAGAAACAATCTTTGAAATTAGTCTATTGGTCTTACGTTAGGAATAATTATCTCCTTGACACATCACATGGGCGCTTGAAGAATCAATTTCTTGACTTCAAATGGTACCCCCAGTACAAACCTTTTTTTGATCTCATCCATGATTCCTTAGGAAAGAGCCTCTATACCTGTTTTCGCTATGGGTGTTTGCCACTTTGAGACCTAATTAATTTTTTATTGTGAGCATTGTATGATGATTTTTTAATTGTTTTTATTTATCTTTTAATCTAACTTTGTAGTTATATGGGGTACTGTGGTGGTTTGCTTTGATGGTTTTATGACCGAATAAAGCTTGTGTTTATGAGATAGCTTTAGGAATTGGATTACAGCTTCTTTGGAGTGGCAATCCATAAGAGCACAGTCTTTTCAGCAGCACAGCAGTCCTTCTTTCTGGCAGAGTATCCACAGGTCCAGAAGTGTACTGAAGTGGTGGTGCCTAAGGTCTAGTTCTTATACCCAGTGGTGCCTTTGAAGTGGGGGAGGCTTTGAAGACAGGCCTTTGAGGTGCACAGAGGCTCTGCCCGTCCTGCTCTGGTTCCAGGCTCACTACAGGGGGGATATGTATCCCTTTGTGTGTGTACAGTGCACAGTCAATTCAAGTATAAGTGAGTCCTCCCTCCCATCATGCCAGGATGACTCATCAAATCACACCCAATATCCCAGTGTATGTGGCTGTCTAGAAGGCATACAAAAAACCCAGCTGTCACCCACCCAAGACATGATCAGACACAGGCAGCAGGTACCAAATGGCTAAAGTAAGAAAATACCAACTTTTTAGAAGTAGCATTTTCAGAATTGCAATAAAAAAAATCTGACTTTGTCATAAGATTAGATTTTAAATTGTGATTCTAGAGACACAAAGCATGAAGAGTTGGGAATTACACTTATAAAATGTAATATGGTAATAGCAATGTTATCCTATAGGAGAGATAGGCTTTGCAGTAGTGAAAAGCAAATTTAAGAGTTTTCACTACCAGGCCATGTAAAACCAAAAAGTACATGTCCCTCTTTATACATTTCACTTAGCCATTTGGGTGGCCCAGGGCCTACCCCGGAGGTGACTTACATGTATTGAAAAGGAAGGTTTGGGTGTGGCAAAAGGTTTATTTTGTCAGGTCAGAATGGTAGTTTAAAACTGCAAACACAGGCTATGCAATGATGGGCCTGAGGCATGTTTAAAGGGCTACTTAAGTGGGTGGCACAATCAGTGCTCCAGGCCTAATAGTAGCATGTATTTTACATGCCCTAGGCACATGTAGTGCACTTTAGTAGCGGTTTATAAGTAAATTAAATATGCCAATTTGATATATGCCAATCATATTTTATGGAGAGAGCATAAGCACTTTAGCACTGGTTAGCAGTGGTAAAGTGCACAGAATACCCAAGCCAGCAAAAACAAATTCAGCAAAAAAGGGGGAGGAAGAAGGCAAAAAATCTAGGGATGACCCTGCAGGAAGGGCCATTTCCAACAATAGCTTTTCAAGCTTCTTATGAAGCACCTGAGTGAGAAACATATTGACTGAGTTGAAGAAAAACGGTTTGATGAATGAAAGCAGGTCACTAATGGTCTACAGAGCATGAGCCAAATAATGTATTTCGTTGTGTGTCAAAGGAAGATATCAACAACAGCATAACAATTCATCTTGAAAGTTGAAGAAAATGGTGATTGCATAACAACTTAAATATAGACACAAGTAATGAACCATACCTGATCAAAAAAAAGGAAACACTAAATTATTACCTATATTTAAGCCAATTAATGTGGACTGCTGTATTTTATATTGCTCCTGAAGTTGTTGTTTATCCTGGTTTACAAAATTTTGATCGTAGCTAGTTCATCAACAAACCAACTGAATCATCAAACTTCATATCTTATTTTTAAGTTCTTGGGGGGAAAAACTGTCTCAAGACCTGGAAATGGCTGATAAAATAGAAAAGGTTCATCCAATTAAATTTGAGATTAGATTTGAATTTTCATTTGGGAACTATTTAAAGAACACTCTGTGGTCATTTTCTTAGAAAAACTGGTGAGTTATACTTCAAGAAACACATAAAAATTGTTGAGAGGAATGCTTGCAATTTGTCTAACCTTTGGAAATTGGGGTAACATCCCAAGCCATCTTTCTCACCATGCCACCTCAGTTTGGAACCAGCCATATGTCAATCAGTGTTGACTCTGCTCCTCATGAAAACAGTCCAGCCCGAACTGCCAGGCCCGGTCCTCCCTGAACTGGCACACAAGCAATGCTGGACCAATTCCGCCTTAGTAATGGCCTCATCTTGATTCGAGTGACACAGTGAACATGGGACCCACGCCTGGGCATACCCATGCCACTTGGGGTGGTACACAAAACACTTAAAAAGTGATGCTACCCCAAGCGATTGCCAGTGGTTAGACACAATGCAGGCATTTCTCCCATCACCTTTTCTGTGTTTTGAGATTTACTTAAAATCAAAACCTTCACTTTGGACCAGATACTACTGTCATACCACTTTTGGCGTACATGCACCAAGACATATGCACAGTAAAGTTGAGCTAGCATTGCTATGAGACTATGAATTGTGTCACCACCTCTATATGTCACTTTCTCGCACAGGAGAAATTGAGTTAAAATATTACCAGAACAGTAATGGACGACCCTTTAAATATGTTTGATATAAGTAATTTGCTGTCAGAGAAGTATTTCCACTTGTCTGACTTTCTAATGGCTAAGAAACATGTATGCAGGAAAAAAGAAAATCATATGATGAAACTTGAGGTTGAATATTCTGCACAGAAAATAAGCCATGAAAATACCATGCTAATTTTCAGAGAATTAAAGTTTGCTGCTGTTAAATCTCCAGGTGAGCTCATAAATAAACATATGAAATTATATTTCTATTTATTGTGCACCATGGCTTTGGCGATACAGTTGTGATGGAAAGGGCTATGCATGAATACTGTGCATTATATTGAAAGGCCCTGAAGCAATAAAATAATGAATGCTCTATTCCTTCATTGCACTAAAGAACAAAATCCTCTTGGTTTCACAAGAGTGATACACCAACATATATGTGGCATCTGACTTCAAGAGATAACAAGACTGGGAAATAAACACCTCTTTCAATACCAGTTATGCTGAATGAGTCATGATCGTAATGTGCCAAGGTTTAGCAACACATTTCCCTGCCAGATGAGCTCAATGTTGGCAAAGATTTTGAGGAGATTCGTTAATAATTCCGCCCCCCTGATATACCTCCCTAAAACTTGTTGTCCAGAGATTTTCATTTTTGATTTCTGTTTTTGTATCAAAAGAGAAGTAATTTAGCTTGGTTAGACTTTGCTGAATTTTTCTCAATGACATTTTTAAAAATGGCAGATGTGTTGCAGTGATGATCTATTATTTCAGGAACCATGAGACCAATATACTTCATTTTGATGTCAAAACATAGATTTTGGCAGTGCGGTAGTCTTAAAGAGACAGAAAATAACTCCTCAGAGAAATTAAACACATAATAATTTTTGTAATCCTTTTATGCATACACCAAACAATGTTTATGATCTGAATATGAAAAAAAATAATGTTTATCACTCCTGTTTCACACACATTTCATAGTTCACTTTATTTATTCATTTTGGCAATCGCTTGTGGTACATTTGCAGAATGTTGCATATTTGAGAAGAGCATATTGAAAAGGTACATCTTTCTGTAGCACAGGTTTTGTATGTACATGTACATGTAAGTTCTGTGGGTAGAGGGTTTGGAAATTTTGTAGGTTTTAGCACCCCATCAATATTTTCCCAACCAAATTCATGTGGATCTTTCCCCACAGATGCATGATCCAAAACATTTACACATCTTCAGATCAAGTAGAACACTCTTTAAATGTGGCCACAGAACATGACTTTGGTGGAAGGTCACTTAGCAGGACTAATCTCTTGAACTCACTGTACCGAAGTTCGTCAAATGTGTAACAGTACAAACTTGTTTTCCACACACACATAAGGTATTTTTCGATGTCTTTAGAGTCACGTTCTTCTTCTGTCTCAGCAAATCCTTTTAGAAACTTCACAAGTTCAGCAGTTAAAGCTCCATGCTTTATTCCAATTTTGCTCATAGTGTCATCACCCCCGTAAGAATATGTGCCTTGATAAGAACACTGGGCATCTTTGGGCCAAGGTTCTTGTACAGAATATGATTCAGGATTAAGGGCCTCATTACAAGGCCGGCAGTCTCAAGACCGGTAGCCTCATGGTGGCGGTCAGGACCACCGCTGCTGTGGCGGTCAGTCAGCCAGGGTGCCACCACCACCACCAGGATGCATGATCCCGACAGGTTGGCAGTGCCGGAGAACAGGTGCAGGGGGCTTCAGGGGCCCCTGCATTGCCCATGCACTTGGCATAGGTAGTGCAGGGGTCCCCCTGCCCAGCTCCCCCTGCCCAGCACCACGCTAATGTTGTGGCAGACAGTGAACATTGCAAAGGTGCTGGTGCACCCTGCAGTGGCAGCATTGCCGCCAGCTCAATTATGAGCCAGCGACATTGCTATCACCTGTTTTTGGGTAGGCTTGGTTTCCGTTTGCCTGCCCAGAGGGAAACTCTTAATGGGTCCGGTGGTGAGGTAGCCAGTATGGTGACAACCTCCCCGTCGGACGTTTGGCTGTTCCATAACATATCTCTGACAACCCTTAACTTATGAACATTGCAACAAATCTAAGTAGCACAATAATAACATTTGTGTCATTTGACCGTACGACTCGACTGAAACCATTTTAAACAGCCCACTCAACATGTAGCACAAAACAAATGTCAGCTTCTTCTAGCTTGCTGTGAAGTTCTTGAACAATATGGCCCTTATCTTTTGAATATATTTCTGCAGGCACCAACTCCTCATTGACATTCATTCCACTTGCAGGAATTAGAAATTCAGTGTTCACTGAAGCATCAGCAGTGTTTTGGCATGTTTATTCCTCCAAGTTCATCTTGCTTGATGTTGATGAACAGAATTGATCAAGTTGCACAGGTGTAGGTGGCAAATTTCTGATGTAGGCATGGTCAATTGTTCCATTGGTAGACATTCGTCTGATTCTCTCACATTCTTTGACAGATAGTTCAAGATAATTGTCACAGACAAAGTGCAGTTCTTACAAGGTGAACACTGACTTTGATATATGTAGAACAGTCTGAACAACCTCTACAAAGTTTTGAATTGATGAAATCTTGACCATTCTCATTTGTAACATATCATCCACAATAGCAGCATTTTTAAATGAGGACACCTTTTCAAATTGAAGTTCTTCAGGAGAAAGCTTTTTATGGAGCTCTTGTAAAAGTTCCTACTTCACTGGTTTGGTTGCAGCATCTTCATCAAATAATGCGTTTGTTGGAAGAAGATCATGCAACAGGATGTCCTCGATAAATTCACCCCTTTCTTTTGCTACATCCATCTCTCTATGTGCTTGCAAAAGTTGTTTTTTTGTAACCTGTTTTGTAGTGGCTGGTAGGATGAAACTCTTACTATGGCAATTAACAATTGGAAGTTTAGCTTCTCCAGTATTGGATCTTTCATAGATTCACATGCTTGAATCATCCCCGTCGTCGAGGTGGGAGCCTCACGGTAAGTTTAAATACATAAAGCAGTAAGTCAGTAAAAGTAAAACAAGTAGGCCCCAGTAGGCCTCCTAGAGTATTTTACAGTCTATCTACTTTGTTTTGTGAAAAGACCCAAACTTCAGTATCAACCAATCAGGATTCAGCCCCTCTCAAACACTCCCAACAGAGGCTGAATTCCCTCAGATTTTCTACTGCACGTCGTGTGAAGGGAGTCTCGCTGAGCTCTGCTCAGTTTTTTCCTTATTTCTGACTGAAGATTGTTTCTCTCAGGAAACTAGCTCTACAGCTTTACCATGTCTGTTCAGAGACTGTGACAATTGTGGGAAGAAGAGACTGCATGTTGATGACCCCCACAAGAAGTGTATCTACTGCCTCCATCCAGACCACAAGGTGAGAGACTGCAAAATCTGTCGCACCTTTAGTCAAAAAACCCTCAAGGACCGTGAGGGTAGACTTCTCTTATGGCTGCAAAAACAGAAAGCCATAGAACATCCTTCCTCAGACGACAGCGAAGCGTCATCACAGGCTTCTCGCCCTCCGAAAAGAACAGGTGAGAGAAGTAGAGGGTCTGATGAGCCACCAAGGAAGGTGCCCAAAAAGACAAAACAAGTCTCTACTGAGGCAAAAAAGGATGTTTCCCACTCAGAGACACTAAAACATTTGCCAAAAAAGGTTCATTCAGAACCTACTACGCCTTTGCATCGAAAAAGCACCAAAAAAAAGGCATCCCTGTCTCTGTCACCCCAAAAAGAGCCAGAAAAAATCTCTTCAGGGAAAAAACAACCATCGACGACCACCCGGTCGACGACGATGTCGACGGAAACATCTACTACTGTATCATCGACGTTCACAACAGCGGTCTCACCAATGATTATGACGTTGTCGCCGTTATCGTCGACGACGATAATTACGGCAACATTTTTTAAGAAAGCTTCGTCGACGGCGGAGGCCTCCTGGGTTCACCAATCGACCAGGGCACTCCCATCTATGAAGCACCTCTCAATGAGGTTTAAAAAGGCACTGCCGCCGACGGCACCTACAGACGACACGTTGACGAAACAACGGTCGACGAAGGAACCATCGTCCATAAAGGGCCCGCCGACGAAGGGCCCGTCAACGAAGGACCCGTTGACGAAGGACCCGTCAACGAAGACACCGACAGTGACGGAACCGTCAACGAGAGCGCCAACGAGAGAATCGCCGGGAACCGTTGACGATCATATCGTCTACAGCACTAACAGTGTATAAACCATCAACCTACCTGGATACTTCGCCGCACCATTCCTCATATCACCAGGACGATTCCACCAGGTTCTTACCCCTTTCACTTATTAACATGGGGGACAAAGCGTCTAATATTCTGCCAATGCATACCTCACCAAGTAAAGTGTTGCCATACCCACCACAACATCTTTTAGATGATGATGACGATGATGCATACTCTCAAAACGACGGAATGTTTGGGGCAGCTAGTAGCCCTTCCCAACTCAATGTCAAATGCCAAGAGTTTGATGATGAGGAGGAACAGCATCACCAGCCTAGTTATGCCTCAACATCCTATCCACAGGCAGAACAACAATCGCCCCTCACCATGCCTAGCACACTAGTAGCAGACCTACAATATATGTTGAATGACTACTATAAAAGGTTTCCACCATCAACTCAGACCACGCCACCTAGACCTGAAAGCTACCAGACACCTCTGCAAACCCAGACTACTAATCTTTCGGAAACACCACAGGCTAGCATACCGGTAACTAGCCAAACTCAGGAAGCTCATCCATCATCAGATGACGAAAGGGAAGAGGGTGAGCTAAGAGATTCGGTGGCTAGTGAATGGGATGATTATCTCGTCCCTACACCATCTCCACAGCCAGCAGGTCCGGTAGATTCTCCTCCAGAGGACATAGAAGGTTTCCATAATTTAATAGAGAGATCGGCAAAACGTTTTGGCCTTGCAATTGTTTCTCATGAAACCGAATGTTTTTTTGTACGACTTCAAAGAGCCATCAAAGAGATCGGTAAGAGCTATGCCCATTGTAGATTTCTTATGGCAGGAGGGTTTGAAGGCAATAAAGAATCCGGCACAGGGCCTTCACAAATGCCAAGACTGGAGAAAAAGTACAAGGCCCCAGATGATTCTCCGGCCTGTCTAGTCTCACAGCCAAAACCTGATTCTGTCATATCACAGGCGGCTCAGCGACGTTCCAAAAACCCCTCCGCACCTATAGCGTCTCCCCCAGACAAAGAAGGAAGGAGATTAGACAATATCGGCAAGAAATTCTCCTCTGTTGCAGCGGTCACAGTTGAGGCGGCTAACTCCCTTGCCATCCTGGGAAGGTACGATCGCCAAATGTGGGCAGACATGTCTGCCTTTTTAGATCTACTGCCAGAAGACTTCAAGGTGGAAGCAAAAAAGGTGTTGCAGAGATTATGGACAGCGCAATAGACATTTCTCTCACTGGCTTCAGACAATTAGCTCGCGCAGCAGTCCTGCGCAGGCAAGGATGGCTTAAGGCTACTTCATTTAGGCCGGAAGTCCAGAGTCGTGTTCTCGACATGCCTTTTGATGGAGAAAGTTTGTTTGGGAAACATGTTGACGACATGTTGCAGGCTATCAAAACGGATACCGATACAGCAAAATCCCTAGGTACCCTGCAATATAAAAAACAACCTTTTCGTGGAGCAAGGGGAAGAGGAAATTACTCCTTTCGAGGTGGATACCAACAATACAGATCCCAATATCAGTCTTCCTCCACAGGATCACGACACCAGTACCACCAGCAACAGCAGCATTATAGGTTACCACCGGCCGCAGCTTACAAACATCCAGCTAGAGGAAGAGGAGCTGCTCGAGGAAGAGATATGGGCAGAAAACAATGACCCGCCAGTCATCTCAGCACTTCCCCACCCACCAATATCGAGGGTCGGAGGTCGCATCACTTCCTATTTCCCCCAATGGGAGGCTATAACATCGGACAGATGGGTACTCAATGTAGTGGCCAGAGATCATACTTTGGAATTCACACAAACACCACCAATTGTTCCTCCATCGGGCCCACCGCCTCCGAGGATGAACCAACTCCTCAAGGAAGTAAGAGTGATGCTGAGAAAAGGAGCGGTAGAACCAGTCCCTTTATCTCAAAAGAACAGAGGATTCTACTCCCGTTTTTTCCTCGTAAAGAAACCCTCAGGAGACTGGCGCCCCATCCTGGACTTGAGAGCACTGAACAAGTTTCTAAAGAAACAGTCGTTCAGGATGGTAACAATGCAAAACGTCCTGCGTCTGTTAAATGCTGGAGATCTGATGGCATCCCTAGACCTCCAGGATGCTTATTTTCATATCCCCATATATCGCAACCACTGCAAATTCCTAAGGTTCAGAGTGGGGAGTATGCACCTCCAATTCCGAGTTCTCCCTTTCGGTCTCAAATCAGCCCCCAGAATTTTCACAAAAATGTTGGCTCCGGTAGCAGCACATCTCCGCCAGTCAGGTATCCAAGTCTTTCCCTACCTGGATGACTGGCTGATAAAGGCACCCTCAAAGTCGCAAGTAATAAGTCATATCTCCTATTGACTTCAATTGCTACACAGCCTGGGGTTTGTAGTCAACTACCAGAAATCTCAGCTCCACCCCAAACAGGTATTAAGCTTCTTGGGAGCAATACTAGACACAGTCCGCAACAAAGCGTACCCATCTCACAAGAGGAAACAAAAGTTAACCTCTTTGGCAGACAGGCTCTCCAGAAAAAAGTTTGTTTCAGTCGCATCTACAAATCATTGCTAGGGATGATCTCATCATGCATTCCGCTAGTCCCAGATTGCAGGCTCCATATGTGACCCCTGCAAGAGCAATTGGACATACAATGGACCCAGATCAACGGTTCCTTCGAAGACAAGATTCGCATAACGCCTCTAATGAAAAACACCATGAGGTGGTGGGCGACTCTAACCAATTTTTCAAACGGACTGTCATTCCTTCTTCAAACACCCAGTTACATAGTAACAACGGATGCCTCTCTCGAAGGATGGGGTGCACATTGCCAGGACTTGCAAATCAGCGGAACCTGGAATGCGAAAGAGGTTCAACTCCACATCAATTACCTAGAACTCAAGGCAATACACTTAGCTCTAAAAGCTTTCTTGCCAAAGATACAAAATTCAAGCGTCTTGATCAGGACAGACAACACAACCAGCATGTTTTATCTAAACAAGCAAGGAGGCATGAGATCCCTACAACTCTCGCAGCTAGCACAGCAAATCTGGACATGGGCCATCAAGCACAATATTTCACTCAAGGCGGAGCATGTGCCAGGACAAACCAACGTTCTAGCAGACACCCTGAGCAGGACAGTGTTTCCTTATCACGAGTGGGAGCCAGACCAAAAAACTCTCAACAGCCTTTTTCTATTATGGGGCAAACCGAACCTAGACCTATTTGCCACTCTCGAGAACAAGAAATGCCAGTTCTACGCAAGTTGGCTTACCCAAAAAGGTTTGTGGGGGAATGCGTTTTCGATGAGATGGTCCGGAGTTTATGCCTACGCTTTTCCTCCGATTCCGCTCATTCCGAGAGTCATCAACAAACTGAAGACAGAGGGGTGTTGCCTTCTGTTCCTAGCTCCCAGATGGCCCAGACAAGTCTGGTACACGGAGCTCCTCATGCTCTCCGAACGGCCACATCTACGACTCAGACAGAGTCCGACTCTTTTAACGATGCACCAGGGACAAGTCAGGCACCCAGATCCGTCATCTCTTCATTTGTCGGCTTGGCTCCTGAATACAATGAATACTTGAATCTCAACATTTGCCCGGAGTGTAGAGACATCTTGGCAAAAGCTAGAGCTGACACTACCAACAAAACCTATAGACTTAAATGGAAACGTTTTTCTATATGGTGTGCAGCAGAAGATATACATCCTTTGTCCGCTCATCCAGAACAGGTACTTCCATATCTCCTGCTCCTGGCAAAGTCAGGACTTTCATATTCCTCCATTCGGGTACATCTGGTAGCAATCTCCAGATACCGCAGATCACCACACAGAGTCTCATTATGTTCCACAAGAATTGTCAAACAATTCATGAAGGGCCTTTTTATGGTCTTCCCACCAGTTAGAAAACCTCCGCCATTATGGTCCCTGAATGTTGTGTTGATGCAGCTCATGAAAGCTCCTTGTGAGCCGATCCACAAAGCTCATCTCATGGAAAACAGCGTTACTGCTAGCTCTTACTTCAGCCAAAAGAGTCAGCGACATTAAGGCTTTCACTGTCAAACAGCCTTTCCTCCAATTCACAAACTCAGTTGTGATCCTGCGAACAAATCCTAAATTGATCCCGAAAGTTCCCTCAACGTTTCACTTGAATAAACCAGTCATCTTAAAAACCTTTTTCCAAATCCGCAAACAGTAGCCGAAAGGACATTACATTCCCTTGATATTAAAAGATGTTTAAAGTTTTATCTACAGAAAACTCAAGCCATCCGCCAGTCTGATCAATTATTTGTAGCATTTGGCGGAACAAGAAAGGGGCACGCGGTGTCCAAACAGACTATAGCAAGATGGATTGGCCTGGCAATTCAATTCTGCCATTCAAAAACAGTTAAACCGCTCCACACCAAGGTGAGAGCCCACTCTACAAGATCAGTAGCCACTTCAGCTGCACTCTTTGCAGGTGTGCCACTACATAGCATCTGTAGAGCAGCAACATGGTCCAGCCAGCATACATTTACAAGGCATTACTGTCTCAAGGAAACTAATAACGTCGATACAGCAGTGGGACAGGCAGTGCTGAGGCATCTATTTAGTTAAGGTGAGCCTCTTACACACCCCACCACCACACTCAAGGTATGTTCGATATTGGTTCTTAGTCTCGTTAATATCTAATTTTATATCACAGTGTGGTTTACTCTAATGATGTGCTTCAAATTATTCGCTTTGTTATATTGTGTTAACATGTTGTAGACCTCAAAACAATAACAAAACAGATTGTGTCAAAACTTTCTGCCACACAGCTTTTCTGTTGCTCTTCTATTGATTTGTTTATATATATATATATATGTATATACACATATATATATATATATATATATATATATATATATATATATATATATATATATATATTAGATGTATAGGTGGAGGTATAAATCTGAACTAATGTGAGTCACATCACTTAAAGAATTATTATAAAATTACAGTCAATGTAATTCACTAATTAAGAAGACATTACTGCTCGTTACTCTGATTCAAGCATGTGAATCTATGAAAGATCCAATACTGGAGAAGAAAATTAGTTACTTACCTGTAACTGCAGTTCTCCAGTATTGGTATCTTTCATAGATTCACATGCGACCCACCCTACTCCCCTCAGAGGCTCCCCTATTATACAGATATTAAACTTCACACTCCTACTAGAAAATCTGAGGGAATTCAGCCTCTGTTGGGAGTGTTAGGGAGTGGCTGAATCCTGATTGGTTG
Source organism: Pleurodeles waltl (assembly GCF_031143425.1). NCBI lineage: Eukaryota > Metazoa > Chordata > Amphibia > Caudata > Salamandridae > Pleurodeles > Pleurodeles waltl. The sequence continues at coordinate 628,182,658 of NC_090444.1, read as the reverse complement.
ATACTGAAGTTTGGGTCTTTTCACAAAACAAAGTGGATAGACTGTAAAATACTCTAGGAGGCCTACTGGGGCCTACTTGTTTTACTTTTACTGACTTACTGCTTTATGTATTTAAACTTACCGTGAGGCTCCCACCTCGACGACGGGATGATTCAAGCATGTGAATCTATGAAAGATACCAATACTGGAGAACTGCAGTTACAGGTAAGTAACTAATTTTCTTCAGTGATTATGTCAAACAGCTTTTTATCTTTCAATACAAATCTCTCCTACTTCAGTTCTGAGTATAGTTTTGATCTATGTTCCAGGACATCTAGTAGACAGGTCTTCATATCATTAGCCACACACTGATTGGTCACGAAGTTGTGTAGTCGCATAGGCACAGTCATTTCAAAGGGGTTTCCTGCTGCATGAAATGAAGAAGACTGTGAACATGTTTATTAAAACGTTTCTCTCGCTTTCCCACAAGTTTGTGGTAAGGAACAGTTTTACGATGGTCCATTAATTCTGAATTTTAATCTCACTGAAAACATTGCAAATAGAAAGGACTTTGTGGTAAACTAGCTGCCATTGAGTTGGTGCCACAGCATTGGATCTTACCTCTCTGTCTTTCAGTACAAAATGTTTTTGAATGAATTTTTTGTAGACATATGGTTTTTGCACCTCTAGCTTCTTCTCTCTTCCCAAATACCAGGACCCATATCTCAGGTAGTTTATGCAAACAAATTTGCAAAACACAATAATCAGTGACTCCACATTCTTCACGTGCAGCTCCCAATCACCTTCCTGATCATCATGTACCAGGTTTTTCACTATAGCTATCATATGTAAAACATTTACCCAGTACTAGCAAAGTTTTGATTTGTCTTCACATTCTTTGACAAACTCTACAAACTAGGTTTTCAGGTTTTCTGGTTTTGAACTGAGTGTATTGAACATTTCCTGGCTTTGCATTATGTCTTTTGAACGAAGTGCACCTTATGCCTTGTTCACTTCTGATATAAGATATGAGATAAGATATTCAAAACATAATTTGTCATTCTAGTTCCAGAAAACATTCCAACGCAATATTTCTACAGCCTCAGATATGATGAGCATCCCTTGTAACAAGCAAACATAATGAGTTCCACTCAATACTGACTGGACAGTTTTGCTTCCAAAGATATCAGCCCCTAGAAGTGCATTGTCTATGCCACATTCACTGAGTTAATTTCCTCCACACCGCATGTGGAAAACGCTCATCATTGGATAAAGATCATCAAAGTCTACTTGATTAGTCATAAAAATGTCAGCTATAATGCAGAAAACACCTTCATCGCAGAAAATTGGCAGGATAGGCTGGTCTTCAAGCTGAGCATGCACATTTTGAAATGTATTTAGAACTGTATATACTGTTGCGTAACTTGTACCTGGAGATGCTATTCTTGGTATAAACCCAACCTTCTTCATTAGGAAGGTATTCTGGGAGATCAGAGCCTGAACTCCAGCCTACGTAGGAACTGGCTTTTCTTCTTCTTCCTTCAGTCCCCACAGAATATGCAATATGATAAATTCAGCTATATCAATTTGCGGACGGTAGCATCAGTTAGAAGAAGATCCATGTCCTCTGCCACTTTGAAACTTTCTGGTAGACTGGGACGTGTTGATGGCTTGTAGTGATGTTGCACATGTGGGCAAGTCATTTGGGTTATACGTTTGCAGCTTAGTTTGTTATGCCTACAGCTGACACAGCTTGTTTTCGAGCAGCTACTTCATTGGTAAAGGTTTAAAAAAGAACCATGGCATTGTCATTTATGCTGAATGTTTCAGAAAAAGAAGAGCTGTCTTCAAAATCAAAATTATCAATAGCAGCAATTGAAAATCCTTTCCTGATAAAGTGACTTGGAAGTGGTGTGCTGTTGGATTCACAAGATTTGACAGCATGAGCTGCTAACAAGTGCCTGCCCCATACTCTGTCATTATAACTTGTTGATACACCACTCCGCTTCATTGAAGTGTGAGCTCTCTCCTTTTGCACTTGTCATAAATTGCGGGGGCAGTCATCATATGTAGCGGAGTTTTCTTTTTACAGTGATCTAATTCATAAAACAGAGAAGACAGTACATGTGCACAGCACAAGCCTGTCAGTTCATAGGACTGTCTTCCTCTTCTTCGCTTATGTCTTCAAAGCCATCATCAATGTTGTTGGGTTCTGTACCAAACTCAAGAACGTTGGTGTGTAGCAGTTTTGTTTGCTGATATTAAACTATGATGTAAAAAATGTTAAGACAACATCTGCCTTTCTTGTTGACTCCCATGATTTGAGGAGATCTGGGGCATCACAAAATTTGTCCCTAGGACCAAAATCTAAATCTTTCAGGATGTTTCTTAAAATGGTTCCTGTTGATTTTACTGCATCCTCTGATTTTACTTTGACAGCATGAATTTCAAGAGTCAAAGCAGCTGAAAATACCATAAGTGGCTCATTCTTTTTGTTAGACTGACAAAAACGAAATCTGTCATTGTACATTCTAACTAGAAAAATCTTAATTTCATTATTATGGATCAATACAGTTTCATCGATGTTGACCATTATTTCTCTGACCTCACTGAGTATGAATCCGTAGCCAGCAATCAAGAGTGGCTTTAAAACTACATTTGCTTTTTCAAAGAGTGCAAACTTAACTGAAGGCTGGCAGTTAAGTTGCGGCTGGGAGCTCATTGTACATTCATATTTTCAAATGTATGCATGCATGCAGTTTAGGTGGTGTTGGAAATGGCCTTTCTGCAGGGTCACCCCCAAACGTTTTGCCTTCCTCCTTCTCTTCTTCTGACCTCATTTTTGCTGGCTTTAGGACTCTGCCCACTTTACCACTGCTAATCAATACTAAATTGCATATGCTCTCTCCTTAAAACATGGTGACATTGGCTCATACCCAATTGGCTTATTTAATTTACTTGTAAGTCCCTAATCAAGTGTACTACATGTGCCCAGGGCCTGTAAATTGAATGCCACTAATAGGCTGCAGCACTGGTTGTGGCACCTATATAAGTAGCCCCTTAACAACGCCTCAGGCCTGCCATTGCAAGGCCTGTGTGTGCAAGTTCACTGCCACTTTGACTTGGCATTTAAAAGTACTTGCCAAGCCTTAAACTTCCCTGTTTTTACATATAAGTCACCCCTAAGGTAGGCCCTAGCTAACCCGTAGGGCAGAGTGCTATGTAGGTAAAAGGCAGGACATATACCTGTGTAGTTTACATGTCCCGGGAGTGTAGAACTCCCAAATCTGTTTTACACTGCTGTGAGGCCTGCTCCTTTCATAGGCTAACATTAGGGCTACCCTCATATACTGTTTGAGTGGTAGATTCTGATATGAAAGGAGTAGCAAGGTCATGTTTGGTATGGCCAGAATGATAATACAAAATCCTGCTAACTGGTGAAGTTGAATTTAATATTGCTATTTTAGAAAAGCCACTTTTAGAAAGTGATCATTTGTCTGCACTTAAGTCCTTCTGTGCCATACATCCACATCTGGCTAGGTTAGTTGACAGCTCCCTTATGCATTTCACTCAGCCAACCCCAAACACAGGATGCTCAGTTATACCTGCACACATCTGTATACTGAATGGGTCTTCCTGGGCTGGGAGGGTGAAGGGCCTGACACTTACATTTGAAAGGAAAGTGGCCTGCCCTCACACACTAGACTGCCAAGCCCCCTACTGGGACCCTGGCAAACAGGATGGAACTGAAAGGGGACCTGGTGCACTTCTAAGCCACTGTTTGAAGTCCTCCCCACTTCAAAGGCTCCTTTGGGTATTTAAACAGGGCCTCTGACACTACCAACTCAGACACTTCTGGACAGGATACCACTGGTGAAGAAACTTTAACCAGAAAACCCAACTTGCCAAGAGGAACTGTCTGGCTGCCCAAAGGACTCAACGGACTGCTTTTCTGCCAAGGACTGCTGCCCTGCTGTTGCCCTGCTGCCTTGCTGCCCTCTGGATCTGCTGAGAAGAGCTCTCCAAGGGCTTGGATAGAGATTGCCTCCTGTTTCTTGAAGTCTCAGGACCAAAAAGACTTCATCCTGCAAAGAACTCCTTGTGTGGCGAAAAGTCGACGCACAGCCTACATCGTGGAGAGAAAATCACCGCACGCTGAATCAGAACGATGCAGCATGGCTCCTTAAGAGGAGATCGACACAGCGCCAGCGTTGCAACAGGAACTTCGGCGCACGGCCCACTGGATCGACACATAGCCGAGCCGGAATGATGCAGCCCAACTTCCTGCAAGAAGAATCGATGCAGTGCCTGCCGTGCAACAGAAATTTCCCCGCATCGCCCACCGGATTGATGCAGCTCCTGTGACTTCATCCTGCACGCCCAGGATTTCTCCGCACCATCCACTGACGTCCGAATACCCTGCAACCCGAAGAGGATCCAAGACAGTGCACTGGAAATCGACGCAAATCCTTCCCTGTGTGGAAATTTTTGACTCATCGTCTGTGTGCACTCAGAGAAACCGACGCACACCTCCCCGTTTTCCAGGCATCTCCTCCTCTGCTGTCCCTTGCGGAGAATTTGAACACAAACCAGGTACTTTGTGCGTGCAAGAGACACTTGTTACTTTTTAAAGACTAAAGACTATTGCTATCGTTCTCTGAAGTGATATTTCAGCGTGTACTCATCAAATTTTTATTGTTTTGACCTGTATTTAACCAGATAAATATTCTATATTTTTCTGAACACTATGTGGTGTATTTTTGTGGTGTTATGCTGTGTTATTGCATGATTTTTTGCACAAATATTTTACATATTGCCTTCTAAGTTAAGCCTGACTGCTCAGTGCCAAGCTACCAGAGGGTGGGCACAAGATAGTTTGGATTGTGTGCCTTACCATGACTAGAGTAAGGGTTCTTGCTTGGACAGGGGGCAACCTGACTGCCAACCAAAGACCCCAATTCTAACAGGTGGTTACACAAATCTGCTTCATATACACTCACCTCTCTGTTTAGATCAGCTACTGGGCTGAAAACTTCATCTTAGAAGAAACTAGCTGCAGATAAAAAATGTTTGGCCTTTAAGACTCACATACTCTGTACTTTGTTCTTTCATCAATCCCTTTGGCCTTTGATTTGGCTAAACCACAGATAAAACACTGAAGATACTCTGCTTTCTGATCAGTTGTTGGAGGTGGATGAGGGCTAGCCATAGATCTTCTAAGTGGATGGACATTGGTTTTGGTTGTCATTGCTTTCTCAGAAGACTCATATTGTTACTGTGATTCACTGGTTTCTGCTATTTTTTGATAATCTTTTCCAGGCTTTTTTCCATTGTATACAACTTGTAGCCGTTGTCGTTACAGTAATAAAATGTTTGATCCTCTTTACCCATCAGTTTCAATCTTTCGTGAACTTCGTCTTGCCATGTTTCTGTAGTGTTTTGAACTCTCTTCTGTCCAGCCGCAGTTGATGTTAGCTTTTCTTTCAGATTAGTTTGGCATATGACACATTTTTCTTTGTTGAAGGAGCTCTCAGATTTTGTAGTTAGCAACAATCTGTCAGGAGCTAAAGATCCTCTTCTACCACCTGCTTCACTCATGCTTACAAATTTGAATCAATAAATAACCTGAAACAAAAACAATATTAAAATAAAGTACCAATATGATGGCTAAAACACATTATAGCGCCACCACTTTAGAAAACCGTGGAATGAGTTGCTCTGAGGAGTTTTCTTCTGCCTTTTTAAGACTACTTGACCCCCAAAACCTGTGTGTCAAAAGGATGTATATAGGTCTCATGATTCCTGAAATATTACATCATCACTGCAACACATCTGCCATTTTTTTAAATGTTGTCCAGCAAAAATCAGCCCAGATTAGCAATAGCTACCCAAGCTAAAGTACTTCTCAACAAAACACAAATCAAAAATGAAACTCTCCAGACAACATTTTTTTTTCCTACAAAGGTATATCAAGGGGCCAGGGCTATCAGATAGTGAATAGAACTTAAAAGCGCTACTTGGCAATAAGAGAGTGCAGGTTCTGCCCCCTTACACATCTGTCATTCACTTTCATCTGCCTTCATTAATGCTGGTCGTAATGGTATTACGCAGTGCATGCAGTCCTATCGCCATATGTACACAGTGAGCAGCAGTGAACATGACTGTAGTTCTGAAGTCTACTTAGAGACAACCTCACCTACTGTAAATACTGACACAAAGAGAAGCACATTTCTTAATTTAAAAAATATATATGTATAATATATCTATTTAAAGGGGCTTCCAGCAAGTTGCCTATGTCCATTGGTCTGTTATTGTTTCATTCACATTTTGCTTTCACCCACTACAGCACAGGCCAGGGTGACAGCCTCATTCAGCCTGTAGATATCTTCCCTTCGAGTTACTGTGCTTTGCTCTTTCACTACGCATGGGCAACTTAAAAACGTTGTTATATTTAACACACTACTTTCTCTACATTTGCGTACTCTTAGTGCTAAGTAAGTATATGAAACTATCAGTGATTGAATTTGCTTCCACAATGGCACCCACAGTACTATTGCTTTAGTGTACACTCATCTACACAGGTGGGCTCTGTCATACTCACGCACATTAAATACATCAGTGCTTCACTTTAACCTCAGTGCAATACGCACACACATTTAATAAAGGCCATTGCTACCTGTCACATAGCAACCTTGGGATCCATGCATAAATTGTTCACCACCTACTGTTCTGACATGCTTCAGTGTTCTGACAGATGCTGCTTCTTATCAGATAGATCAGATAGCGCTCTATGGATATGTCTATGAAAGAGGGATATTGTTAGAAGCAGCCTGCATATGGAATGAAATGGGAGCACAGTCTGACAAACCGTAGCTGACAGATACTGCATCTTGTCAGACATTGCTTTTATACTAAAGAAGCGACAACCTCTTTTTCTGCTTATAGAAGGAACAACACTGCAATGTTCACCCCACTGCCTGCAGCAGGAGTCATAGGATGCAGGTATAACTATAATTCAGCCCTTGTAGCAGTTACGGTGCTCAAGGACATCCTAAGGACTTTGGGGCCCTGGCACAAAAATATTTTGGGGGTTCTTTTTCAGATCAGTTTTGAATTCATGATCCAAGTTCAGCTTTTTCATGTCCTCTTTGGCTAGGTCACTGACACTGTACAGGCACACTAGTCCAAATTCTAAATGTGTTTCTAATCTAATATTCAGAGATAGTGATGTCTGTTTTCAATATTGTAATATAGCAGCAACTCCCTAATAATATTGCAAATAATCTATGTGAACCACTGCCATTCCTCATCTGAGAGGTCATGTTTGCATCTAAAAGGACCTTTTTATGCATGTTGCATGTTGCTGAAAAACATGAACACAATATTTCTCAGCATAATGTCTGTAAAAGACTTCCACACATCACCTGAATGACAAAATACAAATGCCATGTCCTGGTTTATTCTTTGTAGATACATACCCATTTTTTACGATATTCTTTTGCTTCATAATTATTTAGATTCTTGAATTGTTTAGAAAATATCCTCTTCTAAAGCTCCATTACAAACACTTACACCGATAGCACCGTCTTCACTTTTACTGCTATCTAACAATGGCTAGGTATTATTAATTCAGTATTCCGCAGAGTCACCCTGAAGCCTGACTTACAGGGGGGAAGTTCCAAGGTAGCTGCGCCTGCAGTGGCAGAATAAACGTGGCATGTTACCAAAGCAGTATGACTGATAGCTGTTTAGCAGAATCTAGACTACAGCAGATGTAACAAATCCAGAGGTCTAAAATGACAAAACACATTTGGTTGGTATGTTTCCTACACGGCATTTCGATCAAAGGGGGTTACCGCCTCTGAAGACTTTCAGCTTTAAGGGGTACAGAAATACCTACATAAGCTGCATAGATGTTTAGTATTTATAGTCTAATTTTCAGAACAACTGAAAAATACTGCGCACAGACATGAATTACATAAAGGTCGGATTGGGACTGAAAATAGGTCCTACAAGCCCCAGAAAAGTGGTCCACATTCGAGGGACTCGACCTTTCAAAAACCATTGCTTGGTTAGTTTCATGGGGCTAATTTTTCGAGAAATGTTTAGTACATTAAGAACTTTAAGGCATGTAGAGTCAGTCGCATCGGTGAAGAATAGAAACACTGTAGCTGTAAAAACAAAATACTTATTTCAGTCTCAACACCTTGCACAAGGTTGCAGGAATCCCCTCCCAATCAATTAGGGGCCTGATTTAGAGTATGACGGACAGGTTGCTCCATCACAAACACGAGGGATATCCTGTGGCCCGTATGACTATCTCCATAGGTTATTATGGGATCGTGATACGGCAGACGGGATATCAGTAATGTTTGTGATTGAGTAACCCCCTTTGCCAAACTCTAAATCAGGACCTAGGTCCTGGACCCTGACGGTAACATCAATCAAAAATCTAGTACAAAGTCAAGGGGCAAAAGGGGTTAGGTCAGGATCTCTGGAAATTGAACCTACAATGACAAAAGACAGAGAAAAAGCAGCTCTGAAATTCCTCCTCTTGATGATTCACTACAGAGAAGCTCCATAGGAGAAAATCTGTAATTATCAGTGGTACTCGCCCTTGTTTCTGCCCCCCTTTTTGTTTAATAATACCAGTAATTACCAATAACCTATTATTCACTAGTGTGTGAAAAGAATGCCCCATATTGCTTCTGCCTGAGGTAGTAAATCAGTTTGTTGGCTGGCAAAACCGCACAGAGGCACCTGTAATAGCCATCAGTGAGACTGACCAGGGCTAGCAAAGTCCTATCCTTGGCCTCTGGATCCTGCCAGGCCTCAAGACCTCCCCATTGATGACATGCTGTAATGTCACTGGTACAGGTAGCCCTGGGCACTTTTGTTATGTTGTTCCCTACTGTGCTCAGGGCTACACATCAGTCATGTTGTCAGGTCACCCTCTCCCTTCATGTCAGAAGCCTCATTCATCCCACTGTACCTTATGACAAGGGGAGATGAAAAGGCAAGAAACTGACAACTGGAGCCTATGAATCACTGTGCAGACTCCAACTTTGTGTTTCAGGTCTCGGGGCTGTGTACATGCCCTGAGACTCTACCCAGTGCCATCAGCTGAAACACAACAGGTCAGGATGCTGAAGGTAAATAAGTCAAATAAAACCCTGTGAAATGTTACATGAGAGTGCCTGTGTGTGTGTGAACAATATTGCAACTGAGATTAAGTGAGTCAGAAGGAGTGGAAATAAGTGAGACTAAATTAGAATTTGACCTCGTTTTTAAAAAACAATTTAGGGGGAGACACCCCATGGAACCTTCCTAGAAGTTTGGCATGCTTGCATTGCTTGCTTGCTGAAATTCAAATCAAATATTACACCACTCCGCTCGCAAAGCAGCTTTTTGAATTTGTTCTGTATGTAACGGACAGGCATAATTTATTTGTTTATTTAAAATCTTTTATAGCACTATTTGTCCGATTGTAGGGTGTCACAGCAATTTACATCACACTCTCATATTGTACAAAGTCAATGAATCATACAAGTTTGTAAATCAATTCATAGAAAATATAACGTAAGACAATGAGGATTAAATGGTGTAAAAGTAGCATATTGGTTGGCATTCTATGTCATGAGTGCTTGGTCTCATGAAGCACAGATAAGAATTAAAACATAAAGCAGTGGTTGGGGTTGTCTGCACTAATGAGACTTTATCACCAGCAAAAGAACCCTCTTTTCGCAATATTAAAATAAAGAAAGATTGATTAAAAATATGCTTTGCAGTTTGCATGCTGCTCCTTGATGCTGGTTCATAGCTCTCTGTGCTGCAGTGGAAGGATATCTGCGACCACAATATTTTCTGCGTAATTATGCATTTGTCACTTTTGCTACTTAATCCTTCATCTACTGCACAATGTGCAGATTTTAAGAAAAAAAGTGTTTCTAGCTGGCCTCTTACTAAAAACTTGGAAACACATGTTCTTTGCAGCAGGCATTTAAACCCTTTTTGCTAATTTATGACGAGTTAAAACTGTCTAAACAAAAATAAATCTCTCCAGCATGTACAACCATAAAACAAAATAGGGCATGTGCCAGGTAAAGTACTTTTCTGACCTGGCATTCCAAGGACTTTCAGCCTTTGTGCCCTCACCCGCCCCCTCCCACAGTGACCTAAATGTGAAGTCCTGGTGGAGGAGGGGCCATGGAAATGGTGAATGACATTGCTTCCCTTGTAGGACAGGCTGCCCCTACGATGGTTGAAGTGAGAACCGACAACCAGACGAGAATGGCCCAACGGCGACAAAAACAGCTGGCCTCTTCACACTTCTCCCTCCCCTGCTCACCATGGCCTCAGTGTGGTGATTGGGGGGGGGGGGGGGAGGAGTAGTTGGGGATGAGCACTGCTTCTGGAGTCAGGTAAAAACCCACAGTCCACAGTTGCATACCAATGATGATGTTGCAAGCCCCCTCATCCTTGCTCCCTCCTCAAAGCTTAACTCTATCTTTCTCTAACCTGCCTGCTTATGCCGGCCGCATATGATAGAGACGTGGACATGTGGGCATAGCAGTGGCTGGAAGGACAATAGGACAGAATGTGGGAAGTTGTCATAGGCCCAAATAAAAGCGCTCTTTGCTGGCACTTAGGCACCAGCCCATCTGCCCATGGCAAACTGCCAGCTTTGCCAATCTGACCTTCAATAACATTGGTATATTATCCTCTTCAAAGCAGTGGCTTTATGCCTGATTCATCTTTCTTAAAAGAATGGCAGGCTGCGCTCATCAATCCAACCTTGGCTCTGCCCTTCAGAGTTAAATACATTTGAAAATTGAGCCTCAGTGGACAGAAGCTTTGGAGGAAACAGCACACCTTTTGCTGGAAAGATTTATACAGTAATTGGGCTTAAGTGAGCTGTGGGTTTGCTAAGATCTTCAGTCCTCCTACTTTAGAGCTTTTAGTATTAATTTCAGGTAGAAGGAAACATCAGTATATTTTCCTCACTGATCACGGACAGCCCTTTGTGAGGTTGGTGTACAGTGCAGGGCAGTAGATGAGAGGTGCCCTTCAAGAAATCATCAAAACCCCATCATATAAAACTGGAAGACACACACTCTAGGAATGCTGTACGAGTGGTATGGTTTATTGGCGAGCAGAGAAGAAAATAATCACCCCATTTCAGGATAAATGTCCTCTGATCCTACACAGTTTCGGCTTAAGTGAATGGTAAAATAAACATAGACAATGGTGAACAAAATGCATACAGCCTCTTCCGCCCAGGATGGACCCTATCTTAAAATGCTGATTTGAAAGTCAAAGTAATAAAAAACCTATAATCAAAACACCAATAATAACATAATAATTACAAATTTGCCTTTGCTTCCCAGAATTCCGAATGATACATAACACTGAAATTTATACATGAAAATTTGCATTGAAAAAGTATTGTATGGCAGTTAATAAACATAATTCCTAATGGCCTGGCTGAGATGTAATTCTACAAACCCATTTTGAGTCCAATGAAAACAATAAGGAAGTGATTTTAATGACCTATTCGTTTCCCCGTAAAGTCAAATAAAGTGAAATAGAAATTATATAATCAATAAACATGTTGCACCATATGTAATTTAAAACATTGCCACAGTGACTGTGAGAGAACAGGGATGATTGCAGAGGCCCCCTAACTTTTTGCTCCCATTTTCCACTTTTTGCTTGTGTTTTCCTGACTCTGATGGTGCCCTGGGTACTGCTAACCAGTCCCAGGCCTGTGCTCTGTGTAAAATCAGTATGCAAATTAGGCTAATTATAATTGGCTAAGTCAACCTACCTATAAGTCCCTAGTATATGGTAGGGCATGGAGGTTTAGGGACCCCAGCATAGGTTGTGCCCCCATAGGTGCACCGCTGAGGTGCCCAATGTCATTTTATTTAGTTACTGTTTTGTGATATTTGAATGGTTTACACTCTGTCTCCTAAGTTAAGCCTTGTCGCTCGTTGCCAAGCTACCAAGGGTTGAGCTGGGTTTAATTTACTGAGACCTAACTGGACCTAAGTGGAGGTTAGTGGCCTATTGCTAAGTGTAGGTACTTACCTGCCCTTCCCAATAACCCATTTTCCAACAGTGACCATTTCATTTGTGAATGTTTCGACTTGCAACTAGTACTGGAAATCAGCAGAGGTGATTCATTATGCAATAACTGTGTACCTCTTTTACCTTGCTCCCTGAGAAGCATGTATTATGCTCAACTAGGAGCAAAAAACTAGGACTAAGCTTATGTGTAACATATCATAGAACCCGCAGAACTTTCATCACAGATAATCAACACAGGAGCATCGAGCTCAAGTGGGCACACATTTTATGTGCTCTCCCAGATCTGGCTAACCCAATACAATGGGAAAATACCACAAATCAGACTGGCTAATTCATCAACCATTAGACAAATAGTAATCAAGCACATTACAAGCTAATTATTAATAAAATATTAATTGCAGTCAAGCTCACATTGTATTGTGGTAATATCCATCAAATCCACAGATCCGTAGACCGGTAACCAGCAGCATAACAGTCACTCCCAAGTGGGCATGAGGGCATGTGCAAGAAATGATAATACAGGCACAAAATCAATTAAAGCAAATACAAGCAAAATAAAAAAATGAAAACATGAAAAAAATGAAATAAACCTATCTTAGCTTCAGGAGATGAATTCATTTCCTTGGCTCCACATCCTGTGTAGAAAAATACATCTGTTAAACTAAATCTAAAATGAGATAAAATCGTAGAACGCAAAAGAAACTGAACACAGACCTCAATTAACAGACAAAATGCAATATATACTGTTATTCTCTGCCCAAGTGAACTTTGAGTTTCCTCTGTGTTGAGACCTTGGGGCAATTTAGGGCCTGATTTACATATTGACGGACAATTTACTCTGTCACAACAGTGATAGATATCCTGTCAGCTGAAATGTAAGTCCATTACATCTTATGGGGTTTAGATTTCGGTACACAGGACATCCGTGACTGTTGTGACGGAGTAACTCGCCTGACAATATCTAAATCAAGCCCTAAGTGTCCAGCAGCACAATGTGTGAGCTTTCCAGCCTTCCTAACATTTGAGTTCATGATTTCCTCCCCTTTCTGATTTAGTCATACAGTCTATACTGTAGTGTACCAAATAATTTCAATTGATTACAGTTGCTCTTTTGCGCATCTCTGTAATTTCTATCAAGCAAATACTGTGTATCCTGTTACTGAATTGCTCTCATGTTTTGTTTAAATTCTCTTCCTGAGAGGATATGAGGTACTTACAAAATGAAGTTTTTCACATGGGTAACTCAACATGGAATTGAACGTAATAACAACAAGTAAGTGATTGTAATTGTCTATTCATTTCCCAACAAAACGAAATAAAGTGAAATAGAAATTATTTAATCAATATTCACATTGTGCGATGTGTAATTTCAAACATTCCCATGATTAAAAATAAATTTTTCATTGCTTTGAAATGCTACTGGCACCGGATATTACCAGAGGTATTTCATCATGTAATAACTGTTCCCTGCTTTACCTTGCTCCCCAAGAAGCACATGACAGTTAATATACTGTGTTTATCAAGTAGCAGCAAACTAAGACACACTTATGCATAGCTTACATCATAGAACCTGCAGAGCTAATCATCACAGATAATCAACAGAGGAGCATCAAGCTCAAGTGCACATGCACATTATGGCCTTCATTATCACATTGGCGGTAAGTCCCGCTTACTGCCATGCCGACTGCCGCCAACATACCGCTACCGCAGCAGAATACCGCTACACATATTATGACCCACAGACAGCAATCCGTCACTATACAGACACAAACACAAGTCTGCCACCCCAAAGGTCAGTGATAAAATGGCAGTATCAAAACTCACACCGTTACGCCAACAGAACTACGCCCACAGCATTATGACCCACGAATCACCGCAGCGGACATTCAACCGCGGTATACCATTAGCGGTACATACCGCTGCGCTCAAAATACACACAACCTAACAAAACAATACTACATTGGACAATTCAAACTACACACACCTGACACTCATACACACACCACACCCACACCACTATAAAACACCCACCCACACCACCCACATCCCTTTACGACTCAAAGAAATTGCCAACTAAGAGAGAGACACACCAAGAGCACCCACAGAACCAGAGCCACAGCACCACAGAACACCATCATGTGGAAATGAGGTAATGCCAATGACGTTGTGCGCCGTTGCGTGAGGCGGTCGAGTACCGCAGTGCAACTCCTCATTGGTTATCACTGGGCCAATGGGTTACAGTAGCCAATGGTTATGAACGCTGGTTGTGACGATACGCACCGCCGCGGACGTGACCGCCATTTTCTATCTGTTAACTCACTTGCTACCTGACCTTCAACAGAAGAGTACCTACACTGCAAGTGCTGCTGTGACCTGTGTCTGGAAGCGACAATGGCTCGAGTCAATTGGGAAAGGGCCCCTGCCTTTACCACTGCGGAGTTGGAGAAACTGGTGGATGGGGTCCTACCCCAGTACCGATTGCTTGATGGGCCTCCAGACCAACAGGTGACTACACTGTAGGTGCGATGCATGGGGCATGAATGCATGGTGTGATGTGTGTGAAGGCCTTGTGTAAGGGGGGGTGGTGGAGGGGTCCTGGCAGCGTGCCCCATGTATGGTGGGCAATGTATGTGCCTAAGGGGATGGGAGGGATATGGTGGGCAATGGGTGTAACAGGCCGAACGGTATGACTGATCCCTTTTCCATTTTCATTTTTCTGCAGGTCAGCGCCCATCAGAAAAAGGGTATATGGAGTGCCATCGCCAAGGACGTGCGGACACTGGGGGTCTACGGCAGGCGGAGCACCCACTGTCGCAAACAGTGGGAGGACCTGAGACGCTGGGAAAGTAAGACGGCAGACGCCCAGCTGGAGATGGCCTCACAACGAGGAAGGGGTGCCCGTCGAATATTGACCCCCCTGATGTTCTGCATACTGGTGGTGGCCTATCCGGAGCTAGATGGGCGCTTAAGGGCATCACAGTAGCCACAAGAAACAAGTACAGTTTCCAAATCTGCGAATTCCATGTGGTGGGTTGGTCTCTGGGTGATGGATGTGGCCTGTGGGTGCCATTAGGTCAGGCCGGACATTGCAGGGTAGGTTTCATGCTGGGCAGGGGCTGAAGCACTCCACCCCCAAACATGCTAGGGGACATCTACTACTGGGCAGGGATCTGTGGGTCTCAGATATGCTGCTATTGGCGTTAGGTATTACTGTACATGGGTTGGTGACTAGCATTGTGAGTGGTAGTGCATCGCCTAGTGCGTAGAGCTATCCCCTGTGTGTCGTGTACGCCAACGGTGGTGTTGTTGCTGGCATTGACCAAGTGTATCCTCTGTCTCTTCCCCCCCTTTTTGTTTTGTCACCCTGTCCTTATGTGCATTAGCATCATCTGGTGGAGGAGCAGAGGCACCGGCGACGGGGGGAGCTGCATCCGACATGGCCCTGGAGGTCGAATCCACCGACAGTGAGGGCACCAGTGGGACGGAGGGCGAGGGGAGCACCACGGCGGAGACAGGAGGAGACAGTTCTGACAGTGATACCTCCTCTGATGGAAGCTCCCTGCTGGTGGCGGACACCTCTGTTGCCACCTCAACTACAGATACAGACGCCACCCCTGTACCAGCACTGCCCTCCCAGCAGCCTCTCAGTGAGTTTCCTGTGCCCGCTCACCCAGGAGGGTGGGCATCGCCTTCGCCCCAGGCACCTCAGGCCCTGCCCCAGTTAGCCCTGCTGCCCTGAGTGAGGAGGCTATTGACCTCCTGCGATCCATCTCTGTTGGGCAGTCAACCATTGTGAATGCCATCCAGGGGTTGGCAGGGCAATTGCAACATAAAAAAGCATTCCTGGAGGGCATTCACTCTGGCGTGGCGGCTCAACATAGATCATTCCAGGCTCTGGCCTCCTCCGTGATGGCAGCCATTGTCCCTGTCTCTAGCCTCCCCACTCCAACCTCCTCTACCGAGTCCCATTCCCCTTAACCCCACCCTATCCCAAGCTCACAATCAGACCAGCATGCACCCAAGACAACACACAGGAGTGGCTCAGGCAAACACAAGCACCACACATCATCCCACAGGCACTCACACAAACACCATCCAGATGCAGACACACCAACATCCACTGCCTCCATTGTGTCCCCCTCCTCCTTGTTGTCCACCTCCCTCCCAGTAGCGTCTCCACTCACACCTGCATGCACTACATGCTCATCCACTACCTCCATCCCCAGCACGCCTATCACTACACGCCCCTCACTGGCAGTCACCACCCCCACATCCATGCACACGTCCACTGTGTCCTCTACCACTGTGACTGTGGCTCCTACTCCCAAAGTACACAAACGCAAGCACTCAGACACCCAGCAGCCATCCACCTCACAACAGCATCCAGCCCATGCACCTGCACCCAAACACAGCAGACAGACACCTCCTACAACCACTCCCTCTTCCTCCACTCCCAAACCTTCAACCTCTTCCCACACCAGTCTCCCTAAGAAGCTTTTCCTCTCCACCCTTGACCCCTACCCCTCCCCCCATCCTTCACTTTGGGCTAGGGTGGGCAGAACCCAGGCCAGCACCTCAGCCACCCAGTCCATGGCCACTGTAGTTTCGGCAGCTACTGCAGATGTGAGAGTCTCCAAGGAGACACCCATCAGCACTGGCAGTGTGTTTGCACCAGCTGCCATGGGCAAGGCCAAGGAACAACCACCAGCTGCCAAGGGCAAGAAAGGACCACCAGCTGCCAAGGGCAAGGAGGCACCACCAGCTGCCAAGGGAAAGGAGGCACCACTAGCTTCCAAGGGCAAAGGGCCTGCCCCTGCAGGCAGGAGGGACAGGAGGCCTGGTGCTGTGACAGGATCTGAGCCCCCACCACCAACCATGCCGCTTCAGCTGTCCAAGGCCTCAGGGGAAGGGCTTGAGCCTCCCACCACCACTGGCAGCACCTCCACCAGCACCACTGGCAGCAGCTGCAGCCCCAGTGGGCAGCAGTCAGAGGCTGCAGGGGAATGGCTGGAGCCTCCGCCCACCACTGGCAGCACCAACACCAGCACCGGCACTGCCACCACTGTTCAGCCGTCGCCGCCGGCAGATGGACTGTAGTCCTGCCTCCATGAAGTGTCATGCATCCTGCCCACAGCAAATCTCGCAGATCTGACACCCAGGTGAGAGCCTGTGACCTTGCACTCCTCAAGGGCTGAATCACAGGGCACAAAGCCCTCTCCAGAACCAGTGGAAGAAGGCATCCACTCACCCCATCCATGCCAGGATGAAGCACACTGGGCACAAGGCCCCCTCCAGAACCAGTGAAGGCATCCCCTCACCCCCTCCCTGCCAGGATGAAGTACACTGGGCACAAGACCCCCTCCAGAACCAGTGGAGAAGCCATCCACTAGAGAGACTGTGGCTTTGTACTCCCCAGGACCAAGCAGTGGGCAAACCACCCAATAGAGAGACTGTGGCCTTGCTCTCCCCAGGACCAAGCAGTGGCAAACCACCCACTTGAGAGACTGTGGATTTGTACTCCCCAGGACCAAGCAGTGGGCAAACCACCCACTTGAGAGACTGTGGCCTTGCACTCCCCAGGACCAAACAGTGGGCAAACCACCCACTTGAGAGACTGTGGCCTTGAACTCCCCAGGACCAAGCAGTGGGCAAACCACCCACTTGAGAGACTGTGGCCTTGCACTCCCCAGGACCAAACAGTGGGCAAACCACCCACTTGAGAGACTGTGGCCTTGCACTCCCCATGACCAAGCAGTAGGCAAACCACCCACTTGAGAGACTGTGGCTTTGCACTCCCCAGGAAATCGCAGAGGGCATGTGGCCTCCTCCAGGAGCAGTGGTTTTGTACCATCTTCCGGCTGAGGTGCCCCTCCTTCACCTTCCCTCTGAGGTGCCTGTGTATTTTCGACTTGATGCCCCAGCAGTGTTCTCTCCGTATTGAGGCAGGAGTCAAGTGGGGCCTTGACCTATGTGAGATGGCCGTGTGGCCCACGGACATTATGGACTGGGCAGTGTCCCTTCATTTGTATATCTGTAAATACTTTTTTGATTTTTGAGGACGTATTTCTAGTATTTTATCTTATCACACTCCTTTCTTCAAATCAATTTGTCCTTGCATTATTCCTAAGGGCTAGGGGGTGACTATGTAATGTTACTGCATCTGTTTGTGTGTATGTTGTTGGGGATGGGGGTGTTGCGTGTTGCGTGTGTGTGTCACTCTCTTTTTCCTCCCCTCTCCCCTGTGTGCTAGGTGGCAGTACTCACCGTGGATGTCATCGCCGGCATTGGTGTTCCTGATGTAGGAGGAGGTATACACTCATGTGAAATATGTGCAACTTTGGCTTCATGGCGCCGTGGTTCTTCCTTGAGTGTCCAGAGGTGAGTCCTTTGCCCACTGTGTACTGTTTCGCTGTGCTTTTGATGGCGTTGGTACTGCCCCGGAAAAGGTGGCGGACAGGCCAGTTATAATATTGTGGGTGGTACATTGTCTTCTGTCTGGCTGTTGGCGGTTACCGCTGCGGTGCTTGTTGCTACCGCCGTGGCAGTCGGTGTGTTAAAGTGGCTGTATGTGTTGCCGGCTTCCGCGGTGTTCATAATTCTATTTTTTTTTACTGCCGGCCTGTTGGCGGTATTACTGCCGCTTTATCACCGACCGCCAGGGTTGTAATGAGGGCCAATGTCTCTTATAGATCTAGCAACCGCAGAGTCGTGGGAAAATGCTACAAATCAGTCTGGCTAATTCATCAACCAACATACCAATAGCAACTAAACACATCACAAACTAATCATTTATAAAAGATTAATTACAATCAAGCTCACATCATATAGTAGTATTATCCATGAAATCCACAGACTCACAGACAGGTAACCAGCAGCATAACAAAGTAAAAAACAATAACAATTATACTTACACCCAATTAATTAATATATTAACCAAAACATACTAAATAAATTAAAGAATGATTTTTTATAACTATAATAAAAAGACAATATTATAAACAACAATATTTTCGACAAAAACAGCATACAAAGAACACTATATTATTGACAATGATATTCTATCCGATGATATTTTGGTAGTAACAATATTTTTTCACAATATATATGAACTGCTAGAAAGATGTGTCACTGTATAATCACTACATCACCTAGTTGAACCGCGGGATCCATAACCACTTAATGTTGTAGAAATAAACCGCTCTTTTTATGTAATTAATCCCCATACTATTAATAAACTGTAATTCAAGGATGATCAGGAGTGGCTCATTTAATCTTCTGAATTTTTGTAAAATAAAAATCAGCCTTTTTATGTGAGAGACGTTTACATTGGTGAAAAGCCACCTGGTTGCGAGCAAACAGTGAATAAGCATTGTGTCCGTGCTGAAATTAAACAATAGCAAATGTTTATTTATTTTATTTCTACACACATAACCTATTTTATTAGCATTTTTACTTCTTTAGAACCATTCTTGCAGAGCAATGGCACTACCCAACCATTTAGAAAAACAGTGTAATGGCTATTTTGTGCCAAAGTCATATCAATTTAAGGTAGAAAAAGGTCTTTGGAATTCTCTCCAGAAGAGATAAGAAAATAAAATATAATGGGAGGGAGGTTTAAAGAGATAGTTTAATGAGAATGAAAAATAGTGATAGGAAAAATAATGTTAAGAGCTACTGAGAGTCTGTAGGTTGCTAAGGCTTAACATTTTTTTATTACTGTGGACACGGTCACTCTTTGCCAGATGAGGAAGGACATGTCACAAAAATATTCTATACTGGTTGCTGCAGTAGGGGAGGAGAAGGGGACTGAGGTTTAGGGGTAGCAAGGTCTAACAAATGGGCTAAATTGGGAGAAAGAAGACAGCATGGAAAGAAGGAAATGGGAGTAGGCAAATCTATCAGTCGGTGAGAATTATGTTGAGTATATCTGGTTCCAGCATTGCTTGCCTGCACCCATTCAAACTGTTCTTGTTTGTTGATTTGAAGGGTTGAATTATGATTGTCTCTGCCAGTCTTCTAAAAAGTACCAGGCCTCACATCACCTTCTGCCATGTCCTTCAAGTTCCCCTTTCAACTACGAACCTCCATCTTTTACATTAATAAACTCGAATTGGCCTCTCATGCCATACTCATCAGATGCCTACACAAAATTGACATCCAAAGGCCTACTCTCCAATGGGTCTGCTCCTTCTTGACAGATAGAACACAAGCTGTCAGCTAGCACTGTACTTAGCACTCAGAAGCCTACAAACTCATCCCTAGAGTGACTCATAAAATCATCCCTCAGCCCAACCCTCTTCAACATATACATGGCTCCTCTGACTAAAGTCATATGTATTTAAACCATGAATATCCTCTCCTGCACCGATAACACTCAACTCACACTATCCTCTTGGACAAGACTCACAACACAAGGAACAAGTTAACCACCTGTTTGACCGAAGATGCCAACTGGAAGAAGTTCAACTTGCTCAAACTCAACACTGACAGGACAGAAGTGATTTTCAGCAAGAGCACCTTGCCATAGGACTCCACTGGGCAGCCAGCCAGCCCTGGACGCACCTCCAGCACAAATTCCAGGAACCTCAGGATCCTTTCTGACAACAAATTGGACATGACAGTACACATCAAAACTATCACATCGACCTGCTAACACACCCTGAAGATGCTAAGGAAAATCTTCAAATGACTCCTAAGCAACACCATGAAAACCATCACTCATTCCCTCATCACCATCAAGCTGGGAACGCCCTGTATGCAGGAGCCTCCAAGAGACTCACCAGAAGGCTGGACTGTAAATCATCCAGAACTCAGCAGCCAGACTTATCCTTATTCTCCTACACAAAACAAACCACACCACACTCAGGGCACTTCACTGGCTCCCGATACACAAACACACACAGTTCAAACTCCTCACTCACACATTTAAAACTCTGTCCAGCACAGGCCCAGCCTACCTGAACAACTGCATCACCTTCCACTAACCCCCAGCCACATTCCTAATTGCACACATCCAACAAATACACAGAAACAGATCCAGAGGCTGAGTCTTCTCTTACATTGATCCTAAAGCACGGAACGTCCTCGCAATACACTTCAGAGCCTCCTTCTCTCTTCCTGAGCTCTGCATAAAGCTGAATACCTGGTCTTCCAAATAACCTCCTGTCCTAAGCTAGGCTGGGCACACAGCTGCTCAGCACCAGGTTACCTTCACATGTGATAATGTTCTTCACAGGTACATATAACATAACATTTCATAACATCTCCAAAATCATCTCCTTTGTTTTCCCCTTGCTGTGCCTCCACTTCTGTGGTCCTCTCAATGCAATTTCTCTTCTATTTCTCTTATCCTCCTCCTGTTCAATGTGCACCCTTCTTCATCAAGCAATAGTCTTCCTCCCCTTTGTACTCTTTAACTCATTGATTCCCGTAGTGATTTTATGATGTTCCCTCTGATCATGTGGGGATCCGCACAACTAGGATGTTCCTGTTTCTGCGGTTGTCTTCGGTGACTGGGCCTTTCCTTTATTTTTGGCTTAGGACTGAAGGGCTCATTGATCATTTTAGTGTTTTCCTTTGCCCAGTGTTTCTGGAACTCTCGTTTTACTCATGTGATGTCTATAGGAGTTGGTCTGTCCTTGTCAGTTGCTCTGCGTTTTGTCCATTTCTACGCATTTGTTCTTCCGCCTTGGGTTCCAAGCAACTGTTTTCTGAACTTTTGGCTTTTGATCTGCTGCATGCTTGTTTTCTAGCCTGAATTCTGGGGCTCAATCACTACAGCTGAGGGCAGAAGTCATGTTACGTATTCCATCATTTTCAGAGTTTGGGCTTCTTTGAGACCTGGTGGCTTCTTTTCTCACTTGCTGTTCTGTGGTGGTGTAAATGCCTGCTGTGGTGACTGGTCTCTTTGTCTCCTGCGAATGGTAAAGTCCTATTTTGGTCTTAGCAATGGCTTATTTTCTGGCTTTTACTTGTACCCTCTTGGAGCTTGTGTCTTGGTCATTTCTGTTGACTTATGTTGGTTTCATAAACCTTGTGTGCGGTCTTACCTTTCGTTCCAATCTATCTTTGAAGAGCATGTACATTCAGGTGTTTGTTCCATGCAGTTCCTTTAAGAGTTTAAGGGACATGCTCTGTAATTGGTGACCTTCCTAGTTCTGACTTGCATGGTAGAGGACTAGCCTCATAGGGTATGATTTGGGTAGGACAAAGGTTGGGGCAAAGAAGACAGATGAGAAGACATTGGTCAATTTCTTACCAGTAATATTCAAGTGTGAACCTTGTCCAAATCCTTCATCTACCCATCTGTTTCCCCAAATTGCCCTCCTTCCATGCTTTGTCTGGCTTCTCGCACAATTGGTGGCTGCTATGGCTATATTATTGGAAATTTTGAAAACGACTTAGCAAGCATCAGCCACAGGTGTAGTACAAAAGGTGGCCTTGATTTATTTATTTATTATTTATTTATTTAGCTATGCAGCACGGACATTACCCAAAGGTGTTAGCATTCTTTGCCATAAAGTTCATTGTAAGAGATACAAAGTTGCAAACAGTTGCTAGATATGATCCTTACAAAAGGAATTGAATGAAGGTCGGTACATTGGGAGAATTGCTTGATTGGAGCCTTACAAAGGCACAGACGTTCAGATTATTAGAGGATGTAGGTGGTGTAGGTAGTAGCAGCAAGGTTAGGTCAAGTGAGATCGAGATAATGCAGTTCGGCTCAATCTTGGGGAGGGTGCATTATCATGGGTGAGACTGACTAAAGGGACAATTGGCCAAAATGTATTTGTAGGAGAATTTTTCAGCTTTATATTGAAAATCGGCAATGAGTTGGTGGTGCATAGTTTTGGCAGTAAAGAGATCCATATTCTGGTTGCCTACTGAGAAAGATTGTGCCATGAGTCGTTCCTTTGTAAAGGTCGAAGGTTCTAACACCAGTGCTTCAGCATTTTCTGATGGTCTGGTTCCTCCTGATAGCTTCAGTTTGTTCACTACATAGTGAGGAGTGGATGTATGCAAGGCCTTACCACATAGGCCCTCATTAACCGCCGGGCGACCGCCAATGCGGCCGCACTCCCATGGGGTCTATTATGAGATCCCCGCTGGGCGGGCACCTGGTTTTCGGCCCACCGGCCCAGTGGGGATCTCGGCTGCAACACGGGAGCCGGCGGTGTTGCGGCTGTGCGACGGGTTGCAGTCGCACCCATTGCGCTTTTCACTGTCTGCATAGCAGACAGTGAAAAGCTCCATGGGGCGGTGGCAGGGGGCCCCACGACTCCCCTTTCTGCCAGCCTTTTCATGGCGATTCTTACCTTACTAGGCTGGCGGGAGGGGGACTCGTAATCCCCTGGGCAGCGCTGCAAGCAGCGCTGCCCTGGGGGATTTAAACTGCTGGGACCAATGTGGCGGGAAACCGCCGGGACCAATGTGGTGGGAAACCACGGTCATAATTCCCCCGGAAGCACCGCCAGGGTTGTAATGACCCCCATAGTCTACTCTCTCACTCAATATGAAAGCTATTTTTCGACTGGGAAACTGACAACATCAACATTAACTTACAATATATTGCCCATATCGAACCAATATCTGACTTCAAAATATAGTGGTTATGGTACAGGTACTGCTGGAATGTAATTATTAACTTTTGTCCAACCCTTTCCCAATATGACCAGTGTCTTTCCGATCCCTGTTTAAACACAATTGATACCTCGAGTTACTTAATGGCCTGAAATCGTCCCATGGTGAATTCCAACAGATTACCCTGCCGAAACTTACAGTGAAATGTATTGGTAAATACCAGTACATACAAAATTTGGTGCAGAAAGCATCAACATCCACATGTTTTTTCCTCTTGGATTGGTGAAACTTCATGATGGCAGTTATTTATCAGTCCAGATAAAAAACGATCTCTTGCGTGCACAAAGACCATAGCAATTGACCAACCTAGACATTTCTGAGTAATCTAAAACTGGAAATACATTGATAATTACATTCATTAGATTTTGACTTTGATTTCTATGCATACCTTTTTCGTTTATTGTGACTTGTTATTTTTATATTTGGTTTCCTTTTTGTTCTGCGACTATGTGTAATTTGTTGAAAGATGTTGTATCTGCCTTTTACACTACAATAAAAAAGAAACAAGGGAAATCGTTTGTAAAGGCTTGAGAAACTGCACAGACTCGAGGGTTGTGTCTGAGAGGCAGTCACTGGCGCTCAGACCAATCCTGGTGCTGCTTTCATGCAAGGTTTTGCATGAAAGAAACACCAAGATTGCTGGGGAGTGTGCGCTGGTGCCCCAGCAATGAATGCTGGGTCACAAGAAAAAGAGGAGCATGAGGAAACAGGAGGCGGCAGGGACGTAGGCAAGGTAAGTACTTTTTTATTGTTTATTTTTACCTTGTCTCTATCCCAACCCCCCTGCCCCTCACCTTGAGTTATGCAGCGGCCACCGCCGCACTTTACTTTGGCAATTGGTCATCACAAACCAGAGTGCTTAAGCTGTCCATAGGGGAGACCTAAAAAGAAAGTAAATCAAATTATTAAATATTTATTTTCTTCTTCTAAATGGTCTGGCCTCAGGAGTATAGTTGGTAACCTTTGTTAAAGACGATGTGAAGAAAACTCAAACTAATTTAAATTCTAAGAGGCAATAAATAAAATTAATGGACTGGTTATGGTGCAGGCAGACTCAACTTATTTTAATTCATACTTTTTTCACATCCTAAAGGATTTGACTAATTATGTTCAATGAGTTCCTTGATAATGATTTCCCTGCACTCACAGATAAGCAACATTATGATTAAATGAGAATTAAATTTTGGTTGCTAGTATCATCGTAGTGGTCTAATGATGACATCTCAGGTCATTAACTTTGATTCTGCATGTTCATCCCTAGTTGACCTTCTTTTAGGGGTCATTTCAGGACAACCATGATGACATTAGCAAAAAGTAGTAGACAGACCATAGAGAAGAAAGCGCTCTGTGAGTGAAGCGTCAGACGCCCTTCTTGTTGGGTGCTGCATGTTGATGGATAATTCCTCCTTGATCGCTATTCTTATCAAGCTATTGATGTGTCACATTTTAGACACATTTTAAACAGATGTTAAACACAGTAGGGCTGGAGAAACGTAAGTGTGCATATGTGTTTGGCTGGCCTCTGACAGCCGGCCAAAAACACATGCGCACTTAGGTGCACTATCCACTCTCCCCCTCCCCACCTTCCCGTGGCCCAGCCGCACCCCTCCCTGCACTGCTGGCTGTGCAAGAAGCAGAAAAATAAAATGATAGTAAACTAGTAGATTGGGCTCTGGGTTAGCCACATGCTCAATGACTGAATAAGTTTCTTGCCTATCTTGTATCGCACCTCCTTACTCAATGATTTTCCTTTCTATTCTTGTATTTGTTCCACCTCTAGAACATTTATTCTTTAGGTTATGTCTGATTGGAATTTTGTCTGACTGGATGATTCATATCCTCCAACGTCTGTCATGAGGGGACATGTTTTTTAAAACATTTATGTTTCTAATCTTCTTGGAAGACCATTGCTATCCTTGCTATCTTTCACCCACCCACCTCCTCGGTAACTGTACACTGCTACCGGCCACTTGATTTGTTTTGGCCATTGACCCCTGAACACTCAAACCCCACCTTCCCTACTTATCTTCATTATTTTTTGTCATACTTAAAAAAACGCCAAAATGTCTAATTATAAGTGATGAATGTGTTCTAATGCAGGACGGCCAATCTTTGAAATATTTTTCTCAAAGTATATCAAAACACATTTCCAAGATGGTAAGTGGTGTGATCCCATGCTTGCTTAAGCATGATGCACTTTGAATAAAAACTCCAAGATACACATACCGAGGCCAAGGGATTTGACTCTAAATTATGCCAGAACCAACAAGCATTGGTAAAGCTAGTAGTTCTGCTCCAGTATTTAAAAAGCAAGACCTATTGGCTTCCCAATGCTTGTTTCTAAAGGTTCCCTACACAAATTATACTTCACTCTGAAGTGCAAACCTCTTTGGTCTAATTCAATGCAGTTCATCTCAACTGCAAATGTGTTATACCAAATATTGTGTTGTGTTTAATAGCCATGTTCACTACATTTGCTACATTTTTCTACTTTTATTGGATCATTAATATTGCTGCATTATAATACAATTTCCAAACTGATTTATGTGCAGATCATATCTTAACCCCTAGGTCCCTATTACGAGTCAGAGGATACCTTTTTCAACAGTCTATGAGTTTTCTGGTGTTCCTGCCCCAGGGACTGCCTGAAACAGAAGATTAGACATGGTATTATAGGGTTCAGTTTAACACCCGTTAAAACCAATGGTGGATGGGGCAGGGGCTAATGGCTGGGACACAGCATGGGTCCCAACCATTCCCTTCAACATCACAAAGGGAGAATCCAATGCTCCCACTGTTGATCAATGCCCTGCCCCTATAAGACCTCCTTATGTTCATCCTCCCATCTCCCACCTGCTCAGATTTACCACGTTCAGTGAGTAGGTGGTAAATCTGACAGTATGTATTCCAGAACCAGGAATAACCATGTGGAAACAAATCTATTACTCACAGGTTCATATAGTTATTCCCTTATCCAGGGACAAAACTTGGAAAGGGTAGGTTTAGTTAAAAAGGTGAGGGCCAAAATCATTTTCTCTGGCCCCTGTGTCTCTAAAAACCTTAATCCAGCCATTCCCAAATATTACAGTAACTTAGAGCCAGATGTACTAAACGTCTGGTTGCAGAAAATATTCGCAAGTCAATTTTTGGCTGCCAGTCTTTAATTTTGTGATGCGACCTTTGTACTAATAAGTCACATCACAAAATCTCCTATTGTAGGGTGTTGAAGAATGACCCACCTAATTAATATTAAATATTAAGGCAGTTTGCTATGTGCAGCTCCTTGCGATTTTCTAAAAACACATGGTCGGTGGACTGCAAGGAACAGGAAGACCTCCAACCCTGCATTTGTATTTTTTAATAGATTTTTTTTTTAAAGCAGCCGGTGTTCCTCAAAGGATGAACGTTGTTTTAAAATGTGGTCACCCTTATTTTTTGTGGAAAGATGGTTGGCATTTTGAATCAGTGCATTGGGACACTGTTAACCAGGTCCCATATGCATCTGAACTTTCCTATAAACCATGACAAAATTGACTTACTCCTTATTGGCATATTTAATTGTCCTACAAGGCCAAAGCACATGGCGGGTAAAATATACTGATGGCGTGGAAATGCACATCCCACTTGTGGAATACCATACTACTGTGCTATCCACTAGTTTGACCAGACGAACATGTCTCCAGGCTTACCACTGTATCCTGACTGCTGCAGTTCCAGTCCTGAAGGTGCACCTGTCAAACTAACTATTTTTAACTGGAGAAAATCTTCCTTATAAATATTAATAAGTCACTCCTGTGTAGGCCTTCCAACAAGGTAGGGTGCATTGTATTTAAAACTAGGATATGTAGACATTTACAGTGAAAATGTCCTTACAGTGACTAGCACCTGCAAGTCATTTCCACCTTAGGAAGGCTGGCTGGTTCAGTAAGAACCACTTGGAAGCAATATAAAATATAAATTGTGTTATCTCCAGTTAGGAACCTGCTGAAAACAATGATGAGGCGACTATTTTTAATATTTATTAAAAGCCCAGTTCAATGGTGAAGTAGGATTTTAAATAAATAATAAAGAAAAGTAACTTTTAGAAAGTCACCTTTACCATACCTGATGATGCCAGTGGATAATTTTATTAACTCACCAGCTGTAGCACAGTGAGTGATTAGCTATGATGCGGTGTGAAAACTGCTCACAGGACAGAGCAAATGTATGATGTGGGGAGGATTTGTTTGTTCCTCTAGCAGGAAGGCCATATGGGGTGAAACCAAGGCCTTAATTTACGTCAAAGCCCCCCCCCTTGTCACAAGCAAATGTTTTGTCCTATTACTGAGGCAGACATCAAACCAAGTGGGGGAAAGCTTGCCCCTGAACTGTTTTAGAATGACCAAGGAGGAGGGCTCTGTCCATTAGCCTGGCCATATCCCTTGGTGAGCACACATGCTCTGCATAAGGGGAGAAGAACTTCTCTATCTTAGATTTAGGGAGTGATTGCAGTAGGGCAAACAGGAACTCCTGCAAAAGTGGGTGTAATTACCCTTGGGAGCTTTTGTCCCATTGGTTAAGGAGGGGCAAGGAGTAACTCCTCCTGTTAGCTAGTGCCAAGCATAAATGTGGCACCTAACATCTTCGGAATACTCAAGACCTATGAAAAAACGGAAGGACTGCACCTGCTGTTTGAGACCTTGAGAAGGCCTAAAAGGTCTCAAACAGCAAGGACCTATGCCCACTTGTACTCAAGATAAAGAAGTGGTCTCCAAGAGCCATCATCAACTGGACCTGACCTGGACTCTGCTGGTGGTCTCTGTTGGAATGAGTCTTGACCCCTAACCGCTGTTCTTGAGTTCCTGGGACCCTTAGTTATGAATAACTGAACTTCTCCTATCACCGATGAAAAGCTTGGACTTATAAACTTTTGGAGCTCCAAGATCTCCAGAGGACCAGTCTGCTCAAGGTGTGACCTTTCTGTGCTGAAGAAACAGGATTCTCCCACCCAGAGATTTACTCTAGTGGCAAAGCCGGTTCCGCGGGTCTTATCTGACTCACTATCTCATACAGTCTGCAATTGTGCCCCAATGGAAGATTCAGAGTTTAAAAAAAGAGACTATGGACCTGATTAAGATTTCAATGGGTGGGTTACTTCATCAACAGTGATGGATAGCATGTCTGCTGAAACATAAATCCCATTTTTTCTTATGGGGTTTAGATGTCAGCGGCCAGGCTATCTGTCACCGTTGTGATGGAGTAACCCAGCCGCCGACAACTAAATCAGGCCCTAAGTCCAAAGGTAAAGATCTAGAGCAGGCAAAGGTGCCAAAAGTAATCTGATCAGCAAAAGGATGTCCCTAGAAGTGAAATTCAAATTTTCCA
Source organism: Pleurodeles waltl (assembly GCF_031143425.1). Classification (NCBI taxonomy): domain Eukaryota; kingdom Metazoa; phylum Chordata; class Amphibia; order Caudata; family Salamandridae; genus Pleurodeles; species Pleurodeles waltl. The sequence goes on along the minus strand of NC_090444.1, from coordinate 628,153,585 downwards.
CTGGGGGCGTTTCCCACCGAAACCAGTGACTCCACTGAGATATTTTCCAACTTCTATCCAACTTAATGAAAACTTCTTCAGATACAGCTGGCAGCCTTGCGCCACTGAAAAATGTTGGCTTCCATTTTCAAACGCTAAGTCCAGAGGTAAAACCTACGACAAGGTTGACATCTCTGACCAGCGCTCCATTGGAGTTAGTCTGAATTCATGTCTAGGTCTCGGTCTACCATCACCGTAGACTAACATTGTCCCTTTGTACTTTATGCTGCTATTTTTACTTACATTTTCTAGAATTCATAGCACCAGTTCCCATTATTGGATGTTTGTCATTTGGTTTATTAAATTATACTCTATTTTTTATAAATTGGAATGGATTTTTTTTTTGTGTGTTTGTTTTTCAACTATTTTCATACTTCTAAATGCTTTACACATTTTCTCTAAACTAAGACTGCCTGCTTTGATCCAAACTACAGGGATTTAGCTCAGGTTTAAATTACTGAAACCTTAAAGCAGACCTAACAAAGTAGTGACCTTAATGCGTTTGATGTCCTATGATTCAAGCCAAATAATATTTTTTTTTACAGTTTACTATTTGGGAAAGCAAAAGGGGAGAAGGCAGGGGTCTCCTGAGCCACTGCCTATTCCACCGGACACCGCTAACACCATTCATAAAGGGGAAGGTTCTATCATTTCCTTGAGGTGTTCGTAACTGATCAATGGTTTGCAAGCACAAATTCCTTTCACATCACTTTCTAATTATGACAATATGAGTAGAACAGTTCATTATGTGAGTCAGAAATGCTTTTCTTACTGGCGAAATGGGTTTAATGCATGCCAAAAGGCAATTTTGCTGTTGCATACCTTGCCACTTTGTAACTTTCAGGGTTTGTTTTTGATAGCAAAATAGTTTTGTACATCTGACAATCAGCCTTTTGATCCTTCTTAGCCATTTGCAGCCTTAGTCGTAAGTTTAGTGTGTCTCTGTCACATGAGTGCTGACATTGATTCCATTGCATGCATTGTCAGAATCTACTCTTCTTAGTGGAGGCAGCGCCAGAGCGCCAGAGCGCAGAGAGCAGAAGCACCTTGTTCAGTCCTGTTTAGTTCCAGACAAATGTTGTGTTGCATTTCTTGCCATTTTTAAAGTCCAGTTCTAAAATTTAATAAAGTTCCGTGTTCTGTTAGTGCCATTCAACATAGGTCAATGTCTACATAAATGAAGTGACAGTCAATATGTCTTGATGACAAATTCCTCATAGGTTGATTCAATTTGGGTTTTGGAAAAAGGCCACTACTGTGAAATGAATTTCCTCTTCGAAAACCTTTTAACCTTTTTAATGTTCTTTTACTAAACTTCCTTTGTCAAATTCCACTTATTTAATATTTCTGCTTGGTATGTTTTGGCAGGAGCAGGGCTCGATGGCGTTGAGGAGATTAAGCGACACCTATTCTTCTGCACCATTGACTGGAATGTGAGTATACAATTTCACTCAAACTTGTCTTTTGAGATCTGCAGAACTAAAGATGTCCCCCTATTCCTGCAATATGCAAAAGGACAGAAAATAGCCACAAGCAGACAGCCTAAGAATGACACATGGAAGTCCTAAAAATAATTCATAGAGAGTGCAAAGTCAAAGAAATTAAATGTGGACCTGGCATTGGAGAACTAAATCTAATTTTAGTGAGCAGACTTCTAATCTAAGAGCACAATCTAGGTATGTGCTGCTGATAACTTTCATAAATGTGTGTCAAATGTCATTGAAATATTAAAAAACTGTACAGTTCTAAAATAAAAATGAGTCCTCTTTCTTTTGAGGGAGACGCCAAGTAAGAGATTCCTATGACAGCACAATGCACTTAGAAATGCCATTTTGAGCTTCCAGAGGATGGGCTGACCCTGCCTTCCTCCTGTTCTGGAATGGCGTCATTGTTGACTACCATATGTAGTTTACTACAACACTGTATTGCATTGCATGAACCATCTCAGTTCTGTGAGCTCAACTGGTGTGCTCAAAGCACATTCCTTGGGTTCTCATGAGTCAATAAATGCCCCTCATTGTGGCAATACTCTGGAAAAGAATCAGTGTCACGCTCTGTTCTAATAGAGATGTGCAGAATCCTCTTTACTGCTAGTATGGTACGCGCTCTGTAACGTCACGTTTTGTTGTCAGCTCCGGCGTAGTCAAAGCCAATAGGTCTGGCTTATGACTGAAATTGCCTCTTCAATGAATGCTGATTTTGTGCATGTGTGTATGTGATTGTGGAAGGGCAAGTGGTTGAATGCAAGACCGAGTCAATGGATGAATTGATGCAGGAGTGCAAGGATGAGTGACCAAGTCCATGTATAATAAGTGAGTCAGTGCATGGGCAGATGGACAACTGAGTGTATGCAAGAAAGCATCTAAAAACTTTAAAGGTCAGACCTATTGGCTCCAGCATTGCTTATCTGTGCCAAAGCTACATTAAAATTATTATTATTAGTAGTAGTAGAAGTAGTAGTAGCAGTAGTAGTGGTAATATTATTATTATTATTGTTATAATTTCCAAATTTAAAATACGATTATTTGCGTTTCGAGATACTCTTACAGACATATTAGTGACATTATGAATTATCATGTGTATTTCAACATAAAGCAGAGTGTCTCTAGCATGGCATGATTTGAATTTATAAAGGCTATTTTTTATGTGTTATCGCGGCATCAGTGTCAGAATAAATGGCAGAAAGGAGATTGAGGCAAACGAACATAAAATGTTGTACAGGTGCAAAAATATAAGTGATTTTGCCATGAGGCATAATTTTGGTGTGCCATAGTACAATACTTCTAAAGGGCTTGAGTGTAAGCATTATTGGTAATCCCAGCAAAACGATATTTTTTAATGCTCCTCCTCTATAGCAGCCCAAGCAATTCTGATTCAAAATGGCCCGTTCTTGCCTCTTTTGGTGGAGTACTATGGACACGCCCTATAGTCACGTTAACGTAGCAGCAATAATATGTGCTAAATAACCCACAGCTTCCAATGTATATTTATAACAAAAAACAAGTTTAAATCAGTATTTATCAGGTCCTGAACTCGCCCCTCACGACCGCAGCACCAACCTGCTGCCTTCTGCCTCTGCCCCACGACCACGCTGCCGTCTGCGTGTTCGAGGCCCTCCTCCACCCGCAGGCATCCTCCTGCGCCTCATCCCTGGTGGCTAGTGGGCTCACTTGACCCGAGTGCCGCTTCCGCCGTCCCGTAAGTTTGTTTTTCAGCTTTTTTCCGCTTTTCTGCGCCTCGCCGCCGGCGCTTTTTGCCCCATTGTGCCCCCCTGATTGCTGTCTCCTCGTTCGTATTTAGTGCCAGTATTGTGTCCATATTGTGTTTTTTCCTGCATTTGTGACTGTTTTTGCCCGATTTCTGTGCCTTTCGCCCCTTGTGCGCTCCTCGACCCCAGCCGCTGCTTCCCTGCGGCCCCGCCCCCCTCACACCCCCATTTGCCGCTCCCTCCCGCCTCCCGCCTCCCAGCTGCTCCTCCCTCCCCCCTCCCTTCTTAATGGCTGGCGCTGCGCGTCGCCAGTGAGCGAATTCGGACCTGGTTCAGGTCCTGAACTCGCCCCTCACGACCGCAGCACCAACCTGCTGCCTTCTGCCTCTGCCCCACGACCACGCTGCCGTCTGCGTGTTCGAGGCCCTCCTCCACCCGCAGGCATCCTCCTGCGCCTCATCCCTGGTGGCTAGTGGGCTCACTTGACCCGAGTGCCGCTTCCGCCGTCCCGTAAGTTTGTTTTTCAGCTTTTTTCCGCTTTTCTGCGCCTCGCCGCCGGCGCTTTTTGCCCCATTGTGCCCCCCTGATTGCTGTCTCCCCGTTCGTATTTAGTGCCAGTATTGTGTCCATATTGTGTTTTTTCCTGCATTTGTGACTGTTTTTGCCCGATTTCTGTGCCTTTCGCCCCTTGTGTGCTCCTCGACCCCAGCCGCTGCTTCCCTGCGGCCCCGCCCCCCTCGCGCCCCCATTTGCCGCTCCCTCCCGCCTCCCGCCTCCCAGCTGCTCCTCCCTCCCCCCTCCCTTCTTAATGGCTGGCGCTGCGCGTCGCCAGTGAGCGAATTCGGACCTGGTTCAGGTCCTGAACTCGCCCCTCACGACCGCAGCACCAACCTGCTGCCTTCTGCCTCTGCCCCACGACCACGCTGCTGTCTGCGTGTTCGAGGCCCTCCTCCACCCGCAGGCATCCTCCTGCGCCTCATCCCTGGTGGCTAGTGGGCTCACTTGACCCGAGTGCCGCTTCCGCCGTCCCGTAAGTTTGTTTTTCAGCTTTTTTCCGCTTTTCTGCGCCTCGCCGCCGGCGCTTTTTGCCCCATTGTGCCCCCCTGATTGCTGTCTCCCCGTTCGTATTTAGTGCCAGTATTGTGTCCATATTGTGTTTTTTCCTGCATTTGTGACTGTTTTTGCCCGATTTCTGTGCCTTTCGCCCCTTGTGCGCTCCTCGACCCCAGCCGCTGCTTCCCTGCGGCCCGCCCCCCTCGCGCCCCCATTTGCCGCTCCCTCCCGCCTCCCGCCTCCCAGCTGCTCCTCCCTCCCCCCTCCCTTCTTAATGGCTGGCGCTGCGCGTCGCCAGTGAGCGAATTCGGACCTGGTTCAGGTCCTGAACTCGCCCCTCACGACCGCAGCACCAACCTGCTGCCTTCTGCCTCTGCCCCACGACCATGCTGCCGTCTGCGTGTTCGAGGCCCTCCTCCACCCGCAGGCATCCTCCTGCGCCTCATCCCTGGTGGCTAGTGGGCTCACTTGACCCGAGTGCCGCTTCCGCCGTCTCGTAAGTTTGTTTTTCAGCTTTTTTCCGCTTTTCTGCGCCTCGCCGCCGGCGCTTTTTACCCCATTGTGCCCCCCTGATTGCTGTCTCCCCGTTCGTATTTAGTGCCAGTATTGTGTCCATATTATGTTTTTTCCTGCATTTGTGACTGTTTTTGCCCGATTTCTGTGCCTTTCGCCCCTTGTGCGCTCCTCGACCCCAGCCGCTGCTTCCCTGCGGCCCCGCCCCCCTCGCGCCCCCATTTGCCGCTCCCTCCCGCCTCCCGCCTCCCAGCTGCTCCTCCCTCCCCCCTCCCTTCTTAATGGCTGGCGCTGCGCGTCGCCAGTGAGCGAATTCGGACCTGGTTCAGGTCCTGAACTCGCCCCTCACGACCGCAGCACCAACCTGCTGCCTTCTGCCTCTGCCCCACGACCACGCTGCCGTCTGCGTGTTCGAGGCCCTCCTCCACCCGCAGGCATCCTCCTGCGCCTCATCCCTGGTGGCTAGTGGGCTCACTTGACCCGAGTGCCGCTTCCGCCGTCCCGTAAGTTTGTTTTTCAGCTTTTTTCCGCTTTTCTGCGCCTCGCCGCCGGCGCTTTTTGCCCCATTGTGCCCCCCTGATTGCTGTCTCCCCGTTCGTATTTAGTGCCAGTATTGTGTCCATATTGTGTTTTTTCCTGCATTTGTGACTGTTTTTGCCCGATTTCTGTGCCTTTCGCCCCTTGTGCGCTCCTCGACCCCAGCCGCTGCTTCCCTGCGGCCCCGCCCCCCTCGCGCCCCCATTTGCCGCTCCCTCCCGCCTCCCGCCTCCCGCCTCCCAGCTGCTCCTCCCTCCCCCCTCCCTTCTTAATGGCTGGCGCTGCGCGTCCGCGCAGCGGACGCATGCAGCGGGTGCGCCGCTGGCGCGCCGCTGGCGCGCCGGAGGCGCGCCAGAGGCAAGCCCATCTGCGCCCATCCGCGCCTGTACCGCGCACAGCGCCACCCCCCCTGGTCCTCGCGCCTCCCGCGCCCACTTCTCGGCCGAAGAGCTCCGCGCCCTCAACCCCGGGCCCTCCACTGAATGCTTCCGGGCATCCCCAAAGCTCACTAAAGGACCTTTCTCCTGTCGCACCTGCAACTTCTCCTGCACCAGAACGACGAATCCAACTACAAAAACTTTCAACCCCAATCACCTGAACTGCATCCTCATCAACACCCGCTCCGCACGAAAACACGCCATCGAGCTCTGGGACCTGCTCGACACCACTACACCTGACGTGGCCTTCCTGACCGAAACCTGGTGGAACGACTCCTCTGCTCCGGACATCGCCATCGCCATACCGGACGGATACAAAATCACCAGAAGAGACCGGACCAACGGGATCGGCGGCGGAATAGCCATCGTTCACAAAGCCACCCTCAAAATCCACACCCACTCGGACGACACCCTCAAAACAGCCGAACACCTCCATTTCCAGATCCACACGGACCCCAAAACAACCCTCAGAGGAACCCTGATCTACCGCCCTCCAGGACCAAGAGCCCCCTTCAACGACACCATCGCAGACCTCGCAAGCTCCCACGCCCTAGCATCCACTGATTACATCCTCCTGGGAGATCTCAACTACCACCTAGAAAATACTTCCGACGTCAACACTACTTCACTGACCTCCAACCTCCTCAACCTCGGACTCCGCCAACTAGTCAACACTCCCACCCACATCGCCGGACACACCCTGGACCCCCTCTTCACCTCAAGCAACCACATCGCTTTCAGCCACACCTCCGAACTCCACTGGACCGACCACCACTGCGTCCACTTCACCTACAAGAAAATCACAGAACATCACCGCATCCAGCCACCTCCCCACCGCCGCTGGGGCAAAATCACCCAGGACCAACTGGCCAGCACCCTCACCAACAACCCTCCACCCGACGCAACCGACCCGAACACAGCCGCCATCAACCTCCATCAATGGATCCTCGACTGCGCTAACACCCTCGCCCCCCTAAAGAAACACACCGCCATCCAAGGAAAGAAAAAACCAGCCTGGTTCACAGATGACCTTACAACCTCCAAAAGCATCTGCCAGAAGCTCAAAAAGAAATGGATCCAAGATCGCACACCCGACAACCTCGCCACCCTCAAAAACGCCAACCGTGAACACCACCAACGGATCCGCGTCGCCAAGCGCACCCATTTCACCGAACGCATCAACAACAACGCCCACGACTGCAAAGAACTCTTCGGGATCGTGAAGGAACTCTCAAATCCTAAAGCCAACTCCAACGACATCCCGCCCTCCCAGAAACTCTGCGACGACCTCTCCACTTTCTTCCACCAGAAAATCGTTACCATCCACGACAGCTTCAACTCCAGCCCACCGCCAGACCCCACCCCCGGCGTCTCCTCCCACGACTGCCGCCTCACCGCCTGGACCCACGTGGACGATGCAGAAACCATAACAACATGAACACCATCCACTCAGGCTCCCCTACGGACCCCTGCCCTCATCATGTTTTCAACTCGGCAAACGCCACCATCGCCCCCGAACTCCGCAAGATCATCAACCTCTCCTTCTCCTCCGCCACCTTCCCGGACAGCTGGAAACACGCAGAAATCCAACCCCTTCTCAAGAAACCCAAGGCTGACCCCAACGACCTCAAAAACTTCCGACCGATCTCTCTCCTCCCTTTTCCAGCCAAAGTCATCGAGAAGATCGCCAACTCTCAGCTCACCCACTTCCTCGAAGACAACTCAATCCTGGACCCCTCACAATCCGGATTCAGACGAAACCACAGCACTGAGACTGCTCTCCTCGCCGCCACAGATGACATCAGACTTCAAATGGACAAGGGCGAAACCTCAGCCCTCATCCTCCTCGACCTATCCGCCGCCTTTGACACAGTCTGCCACCGCACCCTACTGACCCGCCTCCAGGAAGCTGGGATCCAAGACAAAGCCCTCCACTGGATCTCATCCTTCCTCTCCGACAGAACTCAGAGAGTCCGCCTCTCCCCGTTCCGCTCCAAAGCCTCCAACCTCATCTGCGGCGTCCCCCAAGGATCCTCCCTCAGCCCTACGTTGTTCAACGTCTACATGGCCCCCCTCGCCAAACTGGCCAGCCAACATCATCTCAACATCATCTCCTACGCCGACGACACCCAGCTCGTCCTCTCCCTGACCAATGACCCGCTCACCGCCAAAACCAACCTCCACGAGGGACTTAAATCCATCGCCAACTGGATGAACATCAGCCGCCTGAAGCTCAACTCCGACAAGACGGAAGTCCTCATCCTCGGGCGCACTCCCTCGGCTTGGAACGACTCTTGGTGGCCCTCCGCCCTTGGTCCCCCGCCCACCCCTGCCAACCACGCAAGAAACCTCGGCTTCATCCTGGACTCCGCCCTCACCATGTCCAAACAGGTCAGCGCCGTCTCCTCCTCCTGCTTCAACACCCTTCGTATGCTCCGCAGAATCTTCAAGTGGATTCCAACAGAAACCAGAAAGACGGTGACCCAGGCCCTCGTCAGCAGCAGACTTGACTACGGCAACGCACTCTACACAGGCATCCCTACCAAAGACATCAAACGACTCCAACGGATCCAAAATGCCTCCGCCCGACTGATCCTCGACATACCCCGCCGATGCCACATCTCCCCACACCTGAGGGAACTCCACTGGCTCCCAGTAGACAAGAGGATCACTTTTAAACTCCTTACCCACGCTCACAAGGCGCTTCACAACACCGGACCCTCCTACCTCAACACCAGACTCAACTTCTACACCCCAACACGCCAACTCCGATCCGCCAACCTCGCCCTAGCCATCGTACCCCGAATCCAGCGCAAGACCTCCGGCGGCAGATCCTTCTCTTTCCTCGCCGCCAAAACCTGGAACTCTCTCCCCACTCCGCTACGCCAGACCCAGGACCTCCTCACATTCAGAAGGCTCCTCAAGACCTGGCTCTTCGACCGCTAAACAGCCTCTCCACCCCCCCCCCACCTCAGCGCCTCGAAACCCTAACGGGTACATAGCGCGCTTTATAAATACTATGATTGATTGATTGATTGATATTTCAGTCAATTTCTGATGTCCATTGTAAACTTCCGGGAATACGAACTATGGTTTGATAACTGCCTCTTTCAAGCTACAGGTCCTTATAGGGTAATCACAAACCTCTCCACAGATAGTTAAAAAGCAAAACCTTTGTCATGGGCCCCTCTGCAACACTGGCCTAATGAAACTTGAGCCCCCGCCCCCGTAAAGTATATGGAGGGGCCCCCTCCAAACTCACTCAGGAGTTCCCAGGCCAGAGTACTTTTCTGAGGCGACCCCCCTTGAGCTCCCAACCACAAGCTCCGCAGGGGCTGCGGGAGCCTTTGTTACACAACTGCCCTGAGACCAAAACTGTTCAAACACACAAGAGGTCGACTTCTTCTTGAAGGAGAAAACAGTTGCTCTGGTTTTGAAAACATGGAGTTTTGAAGTAGACTCTGAATGAAACCAAGTCTGTATGTAAAATATTTGGCTCTGGGCCTCAAGAATCTAGTAACTCAGCTCATTTCCGAGTCTCTAAACAGTGTTGGGAAGCTGTGCCCAAGTTCTAAAAAAGAAGTGTGGGGACTAACCAAGTGAGACAGTATGCAAGTGATATCATGAAGTATGACATCACCGCGAGTGACATTACAGCACGTGACATCACAGAAAGTGACATCATAGGAAGTGCCATTACAACCGATAGACTCAAGGAAAGTGACGTCACAAGAATTAACATCAGAACTTAAGCCCTCCCACATGTTTAGGAAGTTTATAAAGAGTAGATTTGAGTGTATTACCAGATTCAACAAACAAGATTTTCCATCGCATTGTGCAAAAAAAAGTAACACAACCCCATTGCAAAATCATGAGCTCAAATTTATACATTTGTTTTTTTTAAACTTTGCCAAAAAGAAATTGTCTCAAGGAGAAACATTGCAATAAATCTGTTTTGCTTAACTGTTTGCAAAGTTTGCATTTTAACATATCTTATGGGGTTAAGGCTCCTGCTGCAGAGAGCTTTGCACACCCCGTGTGCCTCGGGGAATAATACTGGTAAGATAACTCTGGTGTTTAATGCATTTGCTGGAGAGATCTGTATTTTGTCCAGTACCAGTTTTGAATCAAAGTAGCACGCGGGGTGAATGCGTCTCCTGCAAAGCACATCAAGTACATGCAGATTACAGATTTTCATTTTATGTAAATACATAAGTGGGCTACTGCCTTTAACACTGATAACCTTAGATCTTTTTGTAGATCCTTTTGTTACTTGCAGTTCATAAATTGTAATCCTTCTAATATAACATTTTAAGATATGTAGGACATGTGACTCCCACACCTTGTAACCCTGCAATCCTCACTGTCCTATGTAACAAATCCTATGCATAGATTTACACACTTATATGATTCATTAGCAATGTATAATGTGTACATGTGATATAAAGCATTCTGACATCCTGCACTGGGATAAGTGGTGCTATAAGAAAAAAAAGAAAATAGTAATATTCAAATTGTTATTTGTGTAAACACATCTGATATTTTTACAGTGCATGCATATCTCTTATATACGGGAAATAAAAAATGTCAGCAGTATGCCTTTCTTAAGTATCTGTGAAATAATTACGAGCTGTTTACCTTTGTTTACCCTCAATTGCATTTGCATCTAGGTGTGAGACTCCAGATAGCTCTTAACTAGGTTTCTTGAATGAAAGGTGGCCTGAGGGCCCCTTATCTTCAGCCTTTGTTTAAGGCCCAGATCAAATGTGTAATAGCAATGCCCCCTCGCCTGCATATTGCTGCTTGGAATGAAAGCAGAGAATGGTGTAGGTGGTGCTGACTGTGTCCCGTTGTCTGAAGAATGACACCAGAATGGGTTCAGCATATTTAATTGGCTACACTCTTCTAGGTAAAAGAGACGGCGTCAACCTTGTGAAAATAGTGGGTGGATGCCGTCTACCCGTGTGTTCCCCTGACTTCTGCCCTATTGGCAAGGATGGGTTCATTCCCTATCCAATAATTGTATTAATTGTTTTCACCAGAGTTTCGGTTTGTAACAGTGTTATTTTTGCATTGGGTTTCGTATTATATGGTAAGTGTGTTTTGCCTGTGACCTGCCCTGGAGGGTTTAGGCAGACCGAGAGAAATCTAGTCATACATTAATGACATAATTGATAAGGCTGGATATGTTTATGACAGAAAATGACCCTAGTGCTGTTGATAAATATCTGGAATGTTAAAACTGTTTTCATGCAGATGCCTTTATACAATGATTGTGACTGAAAGCCAAAAATACTTTTTTCTAGGATGACAATGGTTACAGTCTGGGAGTGATATATTGAGGTACCTCATTTAAAGATTTTAAGAAATAAAATACTTGGATTTTGTGTAAGAACACAGGAAATTATTACTCTACTTGACCCTTATACACACTGAATTAGAAAAAAACAGTCTCTCCAAATTCAGATAGGATCTTTTGTAGAATAGTTCTATTTATGTTTTTAAGTGAAAAATAAATTGTTGTGGTATGTGTGCGGCACCTCTAGTCCTAACTACAGTCAAGGGAAATGCACATTAAGGGCCCGGTATTCAAAGGTATTTTGCAGTAGGAAACCATTTGATTCAGTAAATTACATGGTTTGTAACTACCATAACCCTTTTGCATTCCTAACCCATTTGCAATTCCCATACATTTTCTATCTCGCTAAATGGGTTTAGAAATGTTTACCGATTCGTAATTTAGAAGGTATATTTTATGGCCGTTTGTTCTAAATTACAAATTGGTAACATGTATCAATGGTTTGCAACCGTAATTCTGGTTGCAAACCATTGAGCAGTTACCACCTCCCAAACGGGTGTCGTGACTGATTCTCAAAGGGGAAAAGATGGATTTTATCCCTTTCCTTATTGAAGAGTTTTAGGGGGAGTATGCAGTGGTCGATGGGATGACAGCCTGCTCTCACTGAAGTGAAGCAACCTGGGATCTCTTGAGTAACCCAGGATGCTTTAATAAAAAACAAGTTTCATGTTTTGGAATGCATTTAGAGTGATCCTGGTTTGCTGTCCTTTGTAGAATGCCATCCCTCTGATTGCAGCCAATCACCGGGGTCGCAACTTGAGACTTGCCTAATAAATATTAATCAGGCAAGTCATTCTGCGAGCCCCAGTGATTCCTAATTTTGTAAACCCACTTACTTGTTCATAGGTTGCTCATAAAATATAACAATGATTGCAAAAAGTTGATGCACAATTTGCAACCACTTTTGAAGACCACGTAAACAGACATCTGGTTCTAAGGGCCAGATGTACGAACCGTTTTTGCATGGCGCAAACTGCGAAAATCACAGTTTGCGCCATGCAAAACGGCCATTGTGATGCACATTCCCATTTTGCGAGTCGGCACCGACTCGCAAAATGGGAATGCGACTCGCAAATAGGAAGGGGTGCCCCCTTCCTATTTGCGACTCACACCGCAATGCAGAATTGCTTTGTGACCGCGAAAGCGGTTGCAAAGCAATTCACAGTCAGCACCCACTTGAAGTTGGTGCTAACTCATTCGCAAAAGGGAAGGGATCCCCAGGGGACCCCTTCCCCATTGTGAATTTCGCACAATTTTTTTTTTCAGAGCAGGCAGTGGTCCAATGGACTACTGCCTACTCAGAAAAAACGAAACCATATGGTTTCATTTTTTATTTTGTATTGCAACTAGTTTTCCTTTAAGGAAAACGGGCTGCAATACAACAACAAAAAAACTGCTTTATTGAAAAAGCAGTCACAGACATGGAGGTCTGCTGTCTCCAGCAGGCCACCATCTCTGTAAGTGCCGGGATTAGCACGGGGGTTCTTTGCGACCCCCTTGCGATTCGCAGAAGGTGTCTGAGACACCATTCTGCATGCAAAGTTGCGAATCGGAAATTGCGAGTCGCACCGACTCGCAATTTCCGATTTGCAAATTCGATTCTTGCAACATCTTGCCCTAGGTTCTTAACACTATAATGTAGTTCTTAGCCAAGGCAGTGGTCTGAACCTCAAAACTACGTACAACTTGGAGAACAAAAGTCTCTTGGGCAGATGTTAAAGAAAAGTCCTTCTGAAACAATAAGGCTTTCAGTCGGCTCACCTTATTGTAATTCACACAAAAAATAGGGATGGAAAGCCATATGGTAATTTCCCTCGCTAAGGGGCTTATTTACAAGCCACTTGCGCCGCTGGTGCTTCACTTTTTCTAAAGGAAAAAGTGACACACCAGCATCACAAGGGGCTTGTAAATTATCCCCTAAGTGTGTGATTGGAAATATCACATTGCCGCACCGGGTTTCGTCCCACAACAACCTTAGTCGTTCAAGACCAAGTAACTCTCATTCGAGAGCAGTCGGAATACTGTGCAAATCAAGGAGACTGATGCTCTTTTCAGGTAACACAATAAATTTGCTTTAGACGCATTACACTTAGCATGCAGCATGACCTCTTTACAAAGTAATAATTGGACAAATGAAGTTTCACATTCGTTTCCACTAAGGAAGACTCAATTTTCCCCATGCACACACTTGTAATTGAAAAGCAGAACCCAGGACTTGTGAACAAAACTATCCTCCTTAACTTCATACCTGCCTACTTCACAATGTTTCAAACAAGATATCAATTGGAATGCAGAGATTGGTAAAGATATAAAGCCATGGATTAATCACAAGGCAAAAGGTGTTTCGGCTACTGAAAAGGGTAATTTCTCTACAAGCTCAATGTTCAACATGATGTAAGTTGCATTTTTTTCACCATAACTCTGTATATATGTTACATTAAAGGGTAAAAACAACTCTGTTGTGTTCAGGTATTTCTACGTTACACAGTTTGATTTTAATACCTGCAATGTCCAACTCAATTACATAATTGATCTCGGCAGGCTCTAACCACGTTGTAATAAACACGTCATTTTGTATGATATTAAATGCAGATGACACAATATTATTTAACAAATAAATGTGAGTGGACTGCCTAGTCATACTATTGTCCACAACAGACAAAGCTTTTTCTAAATGTTCCCTGTCAATCTGTCCTAATTGTTCAGTGGCGTCTTGCAGAGAAACTTTCCAAATCGCATTATATGTGGCACATAGGAAGTATTTTTTATGAGCTGTTTTAGGACCTAACAAGAAATCTTGTAAATCCATGTCATCAGAAAGGAGAGCTAGGTATTCTTTCACTGCAGCTAATGTGGAATTTTGTTATCATTGTTGGCAAACGTTTCCCACAGTGTAAGTGGTCGTTAACCCTGAATGTTGTGACAGCAAGTGACGGGAGTCTGCTCTGCTGGCTTTAAAATTTAAAGTGGTGTTTACTAAATGTACATGACAACCATTAGTGTCTAGTGGCCACACCAACTCCCCATCTGGACCTGAAATTGAAGAATAATATGTACCATTCTTCACCACTTCATTTAATTGCTTTTTTGTGTAGTTTGCTAACTGTTGCCAATTTTCAAGATGTGCAATAGAGGAAATACTAGGTATTATAATATCCTTAATTTTAGCTAGATCCATGCAAGTTGTTTGGTCTCCCATTTTGTTTAAACAATCATTTGTCACAGTATTAAACAAGCTCTAAACAAAGCATTGGTACCCTATACTTGTCAATTATGTGTTCCCCAAATCGATTTTTAATCAATATTATTTTTCCAATATTTGTAGCTCTATAGGGTCAGTTCAGAAATAAATGAATCCTAATAAATCAATTTAGTTTGTGTGAGCATGTTTTTTTTTCTCGCAGGGTACGGGGTATGTTTATAATAAAAGGAAATTACATCTAAGTAGTTGTGTCCTGAAAAATATGCAACCTTTTTCCTGTATGTTTAAATCTACTGCTGGTGTTGGGCAATGTTCCTGTTGTGTGTAAAACGCAACTTGGGGAGACCTAGCTCTGTGTAACTAGTTATGAACATAATGATGATAACACAACATTTCACTATATAACACAACATTTCACTATAACTAGAAGAATTCAAACGCAAATTTTTTGTATCAAATATAGTGCTCTTTTCTAATTCGAAGATCATACTTCTCACTGTCGTCACATCCCATTTATCGGAGATAGCACCAGAACGATAATGTAATTCATAGAAATTTTGAAAACGTATGGAATCTGTAAAGTTTCTGTCAGACCAAAAATATAAAATGGGACTTTATCATACATGATTCCATCAAAGATGAGAAATGCAGAAATATTCACAAGGGACAAGTCTCTTTGCACCCTATGGAGGAAGAATGAGGCTTCAACACCTTGGCTACCAGGAGCAGTGTGTTCTAGAAGGTAATGTCCATTTAAAATCAAGAAGAGAATTGTGACAAATCTAATTAAAATGAAGGGGAAAAGACTTGAAATGGTAATCCAAATGTACGATCATGGAGGAATCAGGTAAGTCTTTTTTAGCCAAGCAAAAAAAAGCACATTCTCCATGCAGATAGGTGCGTGAAGATTTTAAAGAAAATTCATCAATGTCTATAAAGTAAGTACAAGCAGTCTGTGCAAAACCTCACGTAGTGAAGGAGCCCTGGTAGTCACTCCCAAAGGTGGTTGATAATACACAATTCCATTGATGGAAACAGCAGTTGAAGCCGGTAAACTCGCATCCGGAGCTTGTCCTGTATCGACAGCAGCAACCGGAACTATTGGAAATTCAGCATCTGCAGTCAACCGCCAGGGTGAAAATTGCTTGTTCTACTCAATTCATCAAGACGGATCTCTTTCAAAGTAGTAAGAGGAGGCAGGTAACTACTCAAGAGCCCTCGTGGCCTACTGTGAAGGAATGGCCACATGGTGTAACTTTATAAAATCGATTGAAACAAAGCAATTGTTTTTACAACCAGCAAGGAAAGTTAAATCACAGTTCTTGTACCTTCAGTGCCTAAGAGTGGCACTGGTGCTCTGTATGATGGACTGAACTCCTTTTTATTTGTAATCTTCTCTTGGACTAGATATCCAATCTTTGGATTCCAGCCGGAAGATGCCGGTTGCTCCTTCACTTCATAAGTGGCAGAACATTTGGTAATTTCATTTGAGCGCTCGTCCCAGAAGTCTTGTAATTCCTGTAAGACAGGAAAACATTAATTTATGTTAAAAGACATGTCTGCTGCCACTGTGCCAGGATTATCAAGATTTGGAACTTACATCTGGATGACAAAAAGGATCTAATAGGGGGTCCATAGATCTTCTAGGCAGATTATTTAAAGCTCTTAGGACTCCATACAAATGATGGATTGAACTACAACCTAAACATAATGCTCTATATCTTAAGGACTACTATAAGTCACAGTTCTTCCTTTCCACTATAGAATTTCAGGATGATAGGGAGGGAGTAATACACAGCAACACCCATGGTTTCCATGGTATCCATGTAAGCCTTAGAGGAAAATGCAGGACCCTGGTCTGAGTGGTATGTTGCTATGCCATATGTCCCCACAAAGACTTGCAAACCTTTAATAACAGTTTGAACATCAGTCGATCGCTGTGACCACACCCATAGGAATGAAGAACATGAATCTACAGCAATTAAAATGTATTGAAACACACCATCAGAATTCAAAGGTCCGCAATAATCTAAATATATGCACTGGGGCAATTTATTTTAAACTAGGAGGGATGTATGTGGTGTGCCTCTAGTAGTGGAACTTTGAATTTGTTTGCAAATGGTGCAGCTGAGGACATATTGTTTCATCTGCTTGTACAGACCACAGCACCAACATCATTTCTGAAGTAGAGAAACCTTTGCTGCTACACCAGAATGCACAGATGCCAACCCCTACTGTGCAGCTATTGGTTAGCTCCAGCTTGCGGTCCTCGTTTGGTATCACTTAAACACCCACCACAGGAATGTGGGAAAAAGGAATATTTTGGGCACTCAACAGATAGGAATATTATGCTGGATAGTTTTTAGGTAAAGGACTCCCAATGCGTGAAGCAGTGACTGCAGCCATGATGTTATCATCCACCCTCGTGGAACAAGTAACCATGGCTACTACAGCAGCCTGAACTTTTATGGCTTCATCAGCCATTGAATTCCCTGCATTGTGCATTAAAACACGTTGGTGGTTCAATGTGTGGATTACATGAGCCCATGGCTAACAATCCTCAAGATGTGCCACCTTTCTACAAAGCAATTTATGCTTAATAGTATTTAATTTTGAGTCTGTGAATCCATTTAATGCAAGTTTTCATTATAAGACTAGACACAGTAATATGAATCACACAACATCAGTGTGGGGAATTCAGGATCGGTATTTTCTAGTGCAAGAATCAGTGCTTTTAATTCAGCCAGCTGGGCTTTACAATCCCCATGATACTATGTAAATGTTTTTGTTGTCTGGAATTAGCCATTTTCCATGACACTACGTCGTACTGCGCTAGTGGGCGATTACTGTGGTTTGGTGACAATCACAGGTTGCACTGAACCATCATTGTAGATTATAAAATCATACTGTTCAAGAGCCAAAATATCACTTGGCACGGGGTAATCTTGTTCGTATTGAAGGAATCCTTGAGTATGCGAAGTCTTGTCAAGGACATAATCTATATCAGTAGCTGTTAGGGATGTAGTCCACTGTGTCTATCTAGGATGGTGGGCTTTTCCATTAGGAATGCTTGTCTTAGTGACAGCCTCTAGGGCTGGTACTGGGGTTACAATGATGCATTTCCACTGAGTCAATGGTCTTTTCTTAAGGGCAGTTGTTTGCACTACAGTCAATATTTTTTCAGTGGATGCAAAACACATTTCGGCATTGGAATATAAATGTATTTTATATGTAATAGGCACTGTGTCCCCTTAATTGAAGGTGACATATGTCTAGCCAGTGGATTCTGCAACTACACGTATCACTAGATTTGTTGTGATGATATGATTGTGCAAGTGTCTAGATGCTAGCATGTCAGTCTGTAATGATCTGATTATTTGTGTAATGTTTAGAGGTCCAATGTGTGCTAAACAAATATGAATGAATTTAATCATACAACGGTTTAATCCACTGTGCGTAATCTGGTATGTATGTTTTACCAAAATGTAGAAAGCCTAACAGTGACTGTAGTTTTTTTATGATATTTGGTGGCTCTAAAACAGCACATTTCTCTAAGCAGTGAGGAGCATGAAAATTGAAGTTGTAGCCGTATTCAACAAATCCCATCACAATGCTATCTACTCCTGCTAAGTGTGTAAGTCATCGTCCATCAGATAAATGTCATCAACATAGGACAATGCTTCTGAGTCAATCTTATGTAATGGGGCAGCAAATAATCCAGGACTTTTCTTATACCCTTGACGGTCTCAACAAAACGGTTATTTCTAACCAAGTGCACAGAACGTCATTAAGTCTCTCCTTACAGGCACTATATTTTGACAGAAAAAAACATTGGAACTGTCCAATGTCATTTTGTATTTTTTACAGACTATGTTGTTCATTAGAGCCATTCTGTATGAGTTTTGAATTGCAAAGTTGTGTGTGTGACTGTTTAAATGTCTATAGTCTAAGACTATGTGAAGGAAATCATCAGGTTTCAAGACAGGAAAAAGAGGATTATCCATTGGAGACACACAGGGTTCAATTACTCCCTGATACTCATGTTGTGAGAGAATTACCATCACTGGATTCTTAGCTTCATGTTTGGTAGGGTATTGTGGTTGCACTTCTGGACATGAGCGAATAGTTAAGATATGGTGGTGTACTGTCAGCGATACTGCCTCCTCCTTAATATTACTTAATGTAATTGAGGAAACTGTGGCTAAATTGCAAATTAACTTCATCACCAAGTCCAGGACAGGGGCAACCCCGTTTTCATTTTTAGTGTGTTTTAGCACCTTCGGCGAAACTATGTGTATTGAAATATAAAGCAGCAAAGACAGTACCTCAGGGGGCACAGTCTTCAATTGGCGGAACAATACCAAGTGGTAGGTATATAGTAGGAATCCTATGTTTATCTTGGGGGTCCCATATGGGGAAACACTGCTTCAAGCTGATTTGTTTTTTGAGTAGCACAGAACAGGATATTTTCCCGTTTGGTGGGAGCTTTGCCCATAACTGCATTAATAGTGACAGGGTTAATCGCAAGTACCTCTAACTGTGGCTGGACAGCTTAAACAGCTCTAGCTGGGACAGCTGTTATCATTTGCACTACAAACTGAATCAGATGTCTATATAGACAGACCAAACCATTATATATGGGACGGAGTTCACCAGCACTTAATGCTGCCATATTTGGAAATGGTGTGTAGCCAGCTAAGACAGGCCAGGTCGCCCCATCATTACTAAGGGGACCCAGTCTTGAGTTTAACAGTGCATGTGGAAGGGTGCCATGGAACCAAGGGCCAGATGTAGGAACCGTTTTGCATGGCGTAAACTGCGAAATTTGCAGTTTGCGCCATGCAAAACGGGCATCACGATGCACATTCCAATTTTGCGAGTCGGTACCGACTTGCAAAATGGGAATGCAACTCGCAAACAGGAAGGGGTGTTCCCCTTCCCATTTGCAATTTGCACCTCGATGCAGAATTGCTTTGTGACTGCGAACGCGGTCGCAAAGCAATTTGCAGTTAGCACCCATGTGAAGTGGGTGCTAACTCATTCACAAAAGGGAAGGGGTCCCCATGGGACCCCTTCCTCTTTGTGAATGACGCCAAAAATATTTTTTCAGAGCAGGCAGTGGTCCAATGGACCACTGCCTACTCTGAAAAAGTGAAACCAAATGGTTTAATTTCCCCAAGTGTATTGCAACTTGTTTTCCTTTAAGAAAAACGGGCTGCAATACAACAACAAAAAACTGCTTTATTAAAAAAGCAGTCACAGACATGGTGGTCTGCTGTCACCAGCAGGCCACCATCCCTGTGAGTGCAGGGAATCGCAAGAGGGTCGCAAATTGCGACCCACTTCATTAATATTAATGAGGTGGGTCTTTGCGACCCCCTTGCGATTCGCAGATGGTGTCAGGGACACCATTCTGCATATGTTTTTGCGACTCGCAAACCATTTCTACCTACATTTGGCCACAAATGTGATGTTCCTGATCTATTATTGGTAGTTCTAATTCATGATGTGTTCTGTATTGATTAGGTGCTGCCATCTCAGTGTATGTATGAAATGTTTGTCTGTTTTTGTCTACTGCTAGAAAATCGACCCATGAATAGAAAACTTTGAATTTATAGGCTTCATGGACCTTTACCACAAAGATAATCCCCACCCCCACCCATGTTAGGGAGACCCTGTTGTGTCAAATATGTTGCAACACCATGTCGGCATTTAACCTGAATGTTAACTACATTAGCCATTTAAAATAATAGGATTGAAAAATATACCCTCTCACACATACACGTCCTTGCAGACCTTTTGGCTTTGCCAATGCTTGTGTGTAAGGGGATGAATTGTCTTGCAGCTAGGTTTCCACTATATAAATTCCCATACATGTATATCTACATGTAGTTGCAGCCTTGCGATTTATGACTATTGGGCTTTACTTGTATAGATAAATGATACATGTTTTACGTACTGGGCTCTAAAAATGTAGGTTAAGCAAAAATGAAAATGGAAGAAAAACAGGTCTTCCAAAATGAGAAATTCTGGTGTCCATCCACACTTGTTCACTTTTCCCTGATACCACCCACCCATTTTCCACCCAAATACTGAAGAACTATATTTGGCATCCTATCACCCTTAACCACTGCTCTTCAACCAAAGGTCTCTGCTCTCCGCTGTCACTAACAGTGTCGATACCCAAGGACATGATGGTTATATGCTGGTTACAGGCTGGTTACATGTGTCTTAACTCCCTAGACAGCTATTGGTCAACACTAATGTTTGAAAAGCATAGAAGATGCCGGTTTGCAGTGCCAGAGCACAACCTACATTTCTTCTCTTTCCTTGGATTGATTTTCACGCAACAGGAGGAGATAGAGTACCATCATCCCCATGGGTGTTGATTTACTAAAATGTTAGCGGTAGCGGAAGTAACATCACCTAACCACCCTTTAACTCAATGATATCTCATAACTTGACATCACATGCGTTTTTCACTGAAGTTTCCCAGTCAGTGATCTCATATGATTTCAATCCTGGTGACATTACAATAACCAACATTGCTGGAGTTAAGAGCCTCTTAAGCACCCAAGTGATAATAATAAAACAGTAAAACAAACAAATGTCCATTTCATTACATTTTAAATAGGATTCGAACAAGATGAGAACATTACACTTTTTGTTTTTTTTGTTGCATGAAAAATTTTGTGTTATTGGAAGAGATTGTGTATATCCAAGCATTAAAATGTACAAGATGAAAAAAATATTTAAAAAGAACTAGTGATTTAGTCCATGTGTATTTCTTCATGTAGACTATGAGAAATTGGATTGTTGGTTGATAGTGGTGTGAGCCCTTCTCAAGCAACAGCCACAATCCAGGTTAGCGTCAACCACAAAAATTCACTAAATTACCATGTCCCTAACCCTCTGGTAGCTTTGCACAAAAGTAGTCAGGCTTAACTTAAAGGCAATGTGTAAAGTATTTATGCAGCATTCAAATAGGCAATTGTAAAGATTCCAGGTAAGTACAGTGCCTAAAGGAACAAAGCACCACCCACGGTTCGCTGGTCATGCTAGTTTGGCTGAAAATCACATGTTCAGACTGACCACGATGGAGCATGAGCTAGATACAGGACCAGGTTAGTCCCGCTGAAAAAGTTACAGTTAGAAATGGGGTCACAAGTTGGCAGTCATTTTGCACCCTGTCCAATAAGGAACCCTCACTCTAGTCAGGGTAAAGGAGATACACCCTTAGGATAACCCCTGCTCATCTCCTCGGTAGCTTGACCCTAGCAGTGAGGCTTATCTCAGGGACAATGTGTAAAGTAATATTTATCTGAGTTAAACAAGACCAGAATGACAAAAATCCAACATACACAGGCAAAGATACGAGTTTTCAAAGACTAAACTTCAAAATAGTGCTTAGAAACACAATAGTTCCAACTGGTGCTATCACGGCCTCGTTCCCAACGGTCTAATGTCACTCCTGAGGAGGGTGGCTCCAGTCATGGAGTTGCACAGACCCCGAGGTACAATACCTTTGGTAGCAAGAAAATCAAGTCGGTGCATGGAGTCGGGGAGGTGAAGCGTCGCTGAATCCGGTGCAGCGTTGGTTCCTTAACGCAGAGCAGAGGAGGTGATGCATCATCAGTGCAAGGCGTCAGTTCCTGAAGATTCAGCTGGGTCAATGAAACCAGTGGTTCCATACGCGATGGGCAACCTCACGTGGTCCTGGTCACACAGGCGTCACAGGGTGTCACTGATATCGGTGACACAGCACTCTAGGACTCACTGAATCGTGGAACTTCAGCGAGGTTGTGTCGGGCCTGCGGCGTCAGTCAATGTCATCACACTCCAGCAGTGAACCATGGCTTCGGGTTGCAGGCAGTGGCGCCGCTTCTGGAGACGTCCGGAGTTGGGGTGCCTGGATCTTCTTGTTTTCTCACCAGAACTCACTTCCAAGGGCCCAGGACCTCGATTGGCACCACTTGGCAAGTCAGGGAGGTCAGGGAGAAGTACCCAGGTGCTGGCAGGTGAAGACTTTGATGTCCCTGAGACTTCTTAACAGGAGGCAAGCTCAGTCCAAGCCCTTGGAGAAACGTCACAAGCAGGATTTCAGGGAGCAAAGTCCAATCCTTTTCCTCATAAGGCAAAAGCAGCAGCAGGCCAGCACTGCAAAGCAACAGGCAGAGTGGCAGGTTCTCCTCAAGCACTAAGCTCTTTTTCTTGGCAGAGGTTCCTCTTGATCTGGAAGTAATCTGAAAGTTTGTGGTTTTGGGTCCACTACTCATACACGTTTCTGCCTCTCAAACAGGCAAACTTCAATGGAAAGCCTCTGTTGTTCAGAAGATCCTGCCCTGCCCAGGCCTGGCCCCAGATACACTTCAGGGGTTTGGAGACTGCATTGTGTGAGGGCAGGCACAGTCCTTTCAGGTGCAGGTGTCAACTCCTCCCTCCCCACTCAAGCCCAGGAAGACTCATCAGGATATGCAGGACTCACCTCAGCTCCCTTTGTGTCACTGTTTAGAGGGAATTCACAAACAGCCCAGCGGTCAGTCTGGCCCAGACATGGATTCCACAGGCAGACAGAGAAACAGAATGATTAAGCAAGAAAAATCCCATTTTCTAAAAGCAGCATTTTCAAACAGACAATCTAGAAACCAACTCTACCACAAGATGTATTTTTAAACTGTGAGTTCAGAGACCCAAAAATCCCCATCCCTATCTACTCCCAATGGGAAACTGCACTTAAAAGACATTTAATGGCAGTCCCCATGTTAACCCGTGGGAGAGATAGGCCTTGTAATAGTGAAAAACAACTTTAGCAGTGTTTCACTATCAGGACATGTAAAACACAACAGTACATGTTCTACCTTTTAAATGCACTGCACCCTGCCCATGGGGCTACCTAGGGCCTACTTTAGGGGTGTCTTACATATAGTAAAAAGGAAGGTTTGGCCCTGGCAAGTGGGTACACGTGCCAGGTCGAATTGGCAGTACAAAACTGCACACAGACGCTGCAGTGGCAGGTCTGAGATATGGTTACAGGGCTCCTCATGTGGGTGGCACAATCAGTGCTTGAAGGCCCACAAGTAGCATTTAATTTACAGGCCCTGGGCACCCATAGTGCACTTTACTAGGGACTAACCAGTAACTCAAATGTGCCAATCATGGAAAAAGAATTTCCAAAATCTTTTAGACAGCGAGCATTTGCACTTTAGCACTGGTTAGCAGTGGTAAAGTGCCCAGAATATAAAAACCTACAAAAGCCAATTACAGCACACGGTCCAAAAACAGAGAGTCAGAAAAAGGTACAGGGGAACCACACCAAGAACTGCCAGGTCTAACACTTACCTTCTAACTTCCACCACAAGTTCTGTTTGTGGTGGAGGAGGCCTCAAGGAGCAAGGGGAGTGTTGAAGATGGTTGTCCCTGTAGCAAGAAGAGCAAGGCAGCTGTCATGGATGGTCGTCGATGTAGCACAAAAATCCAATCGGGCATTGCGAATGGTCATTGCTGGAGATTTACATTGGTGGACACGATGGGCTGTTGATGCTGTAGAACAAAGTGCAGATCTCATCTTCGTGGTTGCTGTGGATGGGAAAATCTTGGCATGAACAAGCCTGAAACTTCAAGATTTCTACTTTCCTTTCAGGAGTCACTTAACTTATGCCACACCAAAGGTCAGGGACATGGGAGGCACTTCTTGGGTATCAGGAACTCACTCCGTCAGAGGCCAGCAGGGGTCAGACAGGTCGAGAGGCAGGTCCAGGCAGGTTCAGTTGCAGCGGGTCAGATGGGCAGATGCAGAGAGGCCTCTGGAGCTTCTTGTGTCCCTCTAGTTCAGAACAGGTAGTCAGTCAGCTTACCCTTGGGGTCACATCAACCTGAAATGAAGGGTGAAGGTCCAGGCTTTCTTCTTAGCGAGCAGGGTAGTCCTCAAGCATCAGGGCAGTAGGGTATCCTTCTTCTGTAGTATTCACAGGTCCAGGAGTGAACTGAAGTTTCTGAGGGTCTCATTTTTATATCTGATGCCCCCTTTGAACTGAGAGAAGCTTCTGGAGGTTTCTCCCTGCAGAGATGTTTGGAATTTCCTGACTCCCTGCCCTGGTCACAATCTGTCTGGGGGGCACAATAGGCTAGTGTGAAGTCCTTTGTATTTGAGGTGTGCTAGTGCCTTTAAAGTGCAAGTGAAGTAAGTGAGAGCTCCACCCCCATCCTGCCAGAGAGGGCCCATCCCTCAAACAACTAGGCTCTTTATTGTGATGTTGTCTGGGAGGAATTTACAAAGGCCAACTACGCCTTGTCACATGACCCAGGAGCAGGCTGCAGGCACCAAATGACTGGGATAAGAAAATTCCAACTTTCTAAAGGTGGCATTTTCAGAATTGTGACTTAGAAACCAACTTTACCATTAAATAGGGTTTTAAATTACAATTCCTTAGATATTAAACATGACTGCCATACCTGCTTCTATTAAAAAGTTATCACTTATTAAATTCAGTAAGGTAACCCAAAGTTATTTTATTGGAATGTTAGATCTTGCAATAGTGAAAAACTAATTTGAGTGTTTTTCACTACCAGGATATGTGTAGTACACATGCAAAGTGTTAAACACATAGCACCCTGCTCTATAAGCTGTCAAGGGCCTGACTTATATGTAATAAAAATGTAGGTTTAGGACTGGCAATAGGTATCTGCTGCCAGGTCGAAATGGCAGTTTGAAACTGCACACACAAGCTGCACTGGTAGACCTGAAGCATGTCTAAAAAAACGACTTAAATGGATGGCACAATAAGTGCTGCAGGTCAACTGGTAGCATTTAATTTACAGGTCCTGGGTGGATGTAGTACCACTTTAATGGAGAGTTGAAAGTAAATTAAATGTGCCCAGTGGGTGTAAGACAATTTTACAATGTTTAAAGGAGAGAGCACAATCACTTTAGCACTGGATAGCAGTGATAAAATACAGAGTCCTCAAACCCAACACAAAACGGGTTCATGAAATAGAGGGGAGAAGGCAATACGTTTGGGAGTGACCCTGCAGAGAGGGCCAGGTCCACCAAAGACTATGGCAGTCAAATATCACCCCTGCGGCTACCATCCATCTGCCATATTAGGAGCACTGCCGGACTTCCGCCACAAAAAGGGCAGAAACCCAGCAGTGTTCATGGTGGCGATCAGTAGTAAGGTGGCGCTGCTACTACCACCACCGCCACGCCAGTAGAGCGCCATTAGCCGTATTATGAAAGTATTACGGCCTGGCGGTGTTCTGCTGGCGGGGCTATTCTGGTGGTAGCAGTGCCCCTTCCAGTTCCCCTTTGGAAGACCTCCTCGCTCAAGGTAAGTCGGGCTTCTGACAGGGGAGGAGGTGGGATGGTGATGGGTGTTTGTGTGTGTCTGAGTGTGTGCATGAATGTATGAGTGTGTGTGTGACTGCATCTGTGTGTGTTGTGTTGTTTGTGTGGTTGTATGCATGTGAGTGAATGCATGTAAGAATGGTGAAGTGAGTGCATGTCTGCATGTCAGTGTGATTGTGTCTAAGAATGTGTGCAAGCATGTCTGGAAGTATGCGTATATGAATGCGTGTATGCCATTGTGAGTGATTGGGTGTATGCGTGATGCGTGTCTGCGGGTGTGTGCATGTATGGGGGGGATGTGTGATGATCGGAGGGGGTGGGAGTGTGTGTGTGATGATTTGAGAGGGGGTGGTGTGTAAGGGGTGGGGAGGGCTTTGAATGGAGGGGAGTGAGGGGTGTCAGGTCTGTGTTGGGGGGTTGGGGAGCCACCTACCAGTGACAGGGAAGGACAGGGAAGGTGGTAGGCTGCCTCATAATGCCACCGGCGGTACTGTGCCGGCCGCCGGGCTGGAGATTGATATATCTGGCCCGGTGGCTGATTCTGCCATGGCGGTATGTGTGGACAAGTGGCAGGCTGGCTGCAGCCAACCCGCCATTCTCATAATGTGGCGGTATGTACCACCAGCATGTTGGCGGTACTACTGCCACATTAACACTTACCCCCGGGGTCATAATGACCCCCAATATATTTAATGTGAACTAAGTTATTGTCATAAATTATTCCTTGGCATTGTATGCATTTTTTTATTACTATCTCTTGCAAGGCATTATTACTTACTAAAACACAGAGGTGAGGTTTTCATTCAGATACATAATATTCTATTTGTTCCCAATACACAAAATTGGGAACATCTTGTTTAAGAATGTACATTTTTTATTTCATGTATTTATTTTTATTGAAAGCATGCTTTGAATTGCTCTAAGCATTTGTTTTGCTGAACTAAGACTGACCTTCAGAAAGTAAACTGTCTACATCAACATACAGTTTACCTTCTGTTCTTGGCATTGTCTTTGCCACCACTAAAGTTAGAGATCACAAAGGCAGCGCTAGAGGGTCGCAATGGTGCATGCCAGGGGTCGCACCTGTGACCCATGGTGAACCCTAAATGACGTCCATGATCATCTAACTTTTTAATGACTCCTTCAGGTACCATAAACGTGTGTGCAGGCGAAGAGAAAGGTTGTGCACTAGTTTTTAAGACGTTGCCTTGTCTAAAGTAAGTGCTTACACTTAATGTGGGAATTGGTCTAGTCTAGTGCAATCTTTTAACCTCTTCGCTGCCAGGCATTTTCACCCTCAGGTGCCGGGCCTTTTTTTGGCTATTTGTGGCAGTTCGTGCTTAGGCCCTCATAACCTTTTGTCCACATAAGCTACCCACACCAAATTTGCATCCCTTTTTTCCAACATCCTAGGAATTCTAGAGTTTGTGGGTTCCCCTGAAGGAGACCAAGAAATTAGCCAAAATAGAGCAAAAATGTCATTTTTTTAAAAAATATGGGAAAAAAGGGCTGCAGAAAAATGTTTGTGTTTTTTCCCCTGAAAATGGCATCAACAAAGGGTTTGTGGTGCTAAAAGCACCAGCTTCCCAGCTTTCGGGAACAGGCAGACTTGAATCAGAAAACCACATTTTTTAACACAATTTTGCATTTTATTGGGACATGCCCCATTTTTACTATTTTTTGTGCTTTTAGCCTCCTTCCAGTTAGTGACAGAAATGGGTGTGAAACCAATGCTGGAGCTCGGAAAGCTAAACATTTCTGAAAAAAAGATAAACTTCTGAATTCGCCAAGGGTTAATTTGTGTAGCTCCTACAAGGTTTTCCTACAGAAAATAACAGCTGAAATAAAAAAATATTGAAATTGAGATGAAAAAAATAGCAATTTTTCTTCACGTTTTACTCTGTAACTTTTAACTGCGATGTCAGATTTTTTAAAGCAATATACCGTTACATCTGCTGGACTCTTCCGGTTGTGGGGATATATAGGGCTTGTAGGTTCATCAAGAACCATAGGTACCCAGAGCCAATAAATGAGCTGCACCTTACAATGGGTTTTTATTCTATACCGGGTATACTGCAATTCATTTGGTGAAATATAAAGAGTGAAAAATAGGTATCAAGAAAACCTTTGTATTTCCAACATGGGTACAAGATAAGGTGTTGAGAAGCAGTGGTTATTTGCACATCTCTGAATTTCGGAGTCACCATACTAGCATGTTAATTACAGGGCATTTCTCAAACAGACGTCTTTTTTACACATTGTCTTACATTTGGAAGGAAAAAATGTAGAGAAACACAAGAGGCAATAACACTTGTTCTTCTATGCTGTGTTCCCCCAAGTTTCCCGATAAAAATGGTTCCTCACTTGCGTGGTTAGGCCTAATGCCCAAGACAGGAAACGCAACATGGACACATCACATTTTCCCAAAGAAATCTGACGTGTTTTTTTGGAAGCTGCCGAGCTGTGGATTGTGGCCTTTAGCTCAGCCGGCACCTAGGGAAACCTACCAAAACTGTGCATTTTTTTTAAACTAGATACCTAGGGGAATCCAGGATGTGGTGACTTGTGGGGCTCTCACCAGGTCCTTTACCCAGAATCCTTTGCAAACCTCCAAATTTGGCCCAAAAAACTCTTTTTCCTCACATTTCGGTGATAGAAACTTCTGGAATCTGAGAGGAGCCACACATTTCCTTCCACCCAGCGTTCCCCCAAGTCTCCTGAAAAAAATGGTACCTCACTTCTGTGGGTAGGCCTAGTGCCCATGAAAGGAAATGCCCCAAAACACTATGTGGACACATCAAAATTATCAAATACTAAACTACCTGTTTTTGGGACCAGCGTTTTTGGTCCTGGGCTCAGCAGCCATATAGGGAAACCTACCAAACAGAAACATTTCTGAAAACTAGACACCCGAGGGAATCCAGAGAGGTGTGACTTGCGTGGATCCTCTAATGTTTTCTTACCCAGAATACTCAGCAAACCTCAAATTTAGCTAAAAAAATCACATTTTTCCCACATTTCTGTGTGGGATCACCGCATTGGGACAAATTTCCTACCACCCAACGTTCCTGTCAGTCTCCCGGTAAAAATGATACCTCACTTGAGTAGGTGGGCCAAGTGCCTGTGACAGGGAGGAGCCAAAAACATGTCGAAATTGAGGGAGAACCAAAGTGGGTCCAAAAGGGCAGTTTAAAAAAAAACATTTTTGGGCTGACAAGTGCAGCAGAAATTTTATCGGTATAAGTGAGACAATGCTGGGTGTGGATTCCTGCAGATTCCAGAAGGTTCTATCACAAAAATGTGGGGAAAATGTATGATTTCCAGCAAATTCGAGGTTTGCAATGCATTGTGGGTAAGAAAATGGTGTGGGGTGCATGTGAAGCACACCACCCTGGAATGACCTAGATGTTTAGTTTTCAGATGTGTCTACGTCTTGTGGATTTTTCTACATGGCAGCTTCCCAAAGTCCAAAAAGTGCAGCCCTCACCATTCCTAGTAGGACGATTTTGAGAGTTAGCCAAGCTCTCATGGCCCAAATGTAAAACCAAAACCCAAAATAATCAAATGTCCTCTTGCTTGCCATGGGATAAGATGTTTTAATGTACGGGGGAGAGTTGAAAGACTGTTACCCCCCTCAGTTGGGGTGGGGGCATAACCAGGCCCATACTGGTTGGTAGCCACCACTCCACTATTTTTTTATGAATTCCCTGGCATCTAGTAGACTTTCTGCCCCCCCCCAGGGTGTGGATCAGGGGTAATTGCCCCATCTGCCCATTGGTGGGCAGGACAGCTTTGGCCCCATTTATTTGGGGTAGGGGTATGGCCATACCCCCCACCCTCTTATTTTGAAAAATAAATCTTCCCTGGTCTCTGGTGGGCTTTCTGCCTCCCTTGGGGGCAGATGGGCCTTCCAAAAATAGGCCGATCTGCCCCCAAAGGGGGGAAGAAATGGCCTAAAATAGATTTGCCCCCAGGGGAACGACCCTTGCCTAAGGGGTCACTCCCCTTACGTGAAATTGATGCAAAAAAATAAAAAACCCTTGTGTCTTATGGTTTCTGCCCCACTTATGGGCAGATTGGCCTAATAAAAATAGGCCTATCCAGAAATGGCCTAAAGACAATTTGCCCCCCAGGGGAGCAACACTTGCCTAAGAGGTCACTCCCCACATATAAAAAAACAATATAAACAAAAAAAAACTGGTGTTGAGGATTTTCTGCCCCCCCCCGGGGGCAGATCGGGCTAATTACAATAGGCCGATCTGCCCCCAAGGGGTGCAGAAATGGCCTACAACAAATTTGCCCCCCCCCCAGGGGAGGGACCCTTGCCTAAGGGGTCGCTAACCTCACGTGAAACTGACCAAAAAAAAAC
Organism: Pleurodeles waltl; assembly: GCF_031143425.1. Taxonomy (NCBI): domain Eukaryota; kingdom Metazoa; phylum Chordata; class Amphibia; order Caudata; family Salamandridae; genus Pleurodeles; species Pleurodeles waltl. Next base: position 628,123,524 of record NC_090444.1, on the reverse strand, counting down.
TCCCTGGTGTCTAGTGGGCATTTCTGCTGTCTAACCGCATCGCGATCAGGCAGCATAAATGCAGAGAGAGACATCAAAGGAAAACAAAGGCCTTTCCTTTGATGCCTCTCTCGGCCCCTCCACGTTATCGGAGGAGAAATGTTTTTACATTTCTCCTCCAATCCGCGCTGGAAGCTCAGGCCTCTGATGAGGTCAGTGTGCGATCACGCGCTGACGTCATCAAATGGCACAGGGGTAAGGGGGTATGGGGTGGAAGGGAAAGTGGTTCCCCTTCTATCCCTGCCCAGGGGAGGGGGGTGCGAGGCCCCCGGGGGAGTGCTACCACATCCCCTGAGGGCCCCTACTTGGATGTAATGGTTACATCCTGGGCACCAGAGCGGTGCTGCCCGGACGTAACCGTTGCGTTCAAGGCACCCTAGGGGTTACAACGAGGCGCACATCTCTGCTCTGTGCCAGCCCACGAGTACTTGATGCCACTCCATGTGACAGTTCACAACTTAACAAAGCCTAGTTTTTCACTACTGTGGCATCCAACCAATATCCAGTTTTCAAATTTAGTTTTGAAGCCTTGATACAAGAAATGTATTTACTGAATCGCTTCAAACTGCAGTATTTGAACATATATTAGGTGATGAAGTAATATCACAGTAATTAATGTTTTTGGTGTTTGAGAGACCAGATGGTCAGTTACTAATTTGGGCCAGATGTAATGCAGTGCTCCTTTCTTTACCCTTTGAGAGCCAGTGGGTGACCGATTTAAACCCAGGTCAGGGCGTAGCTATTATTGGTGCAATAGGTGTAGGGGCACCGGGGCCCAGGTCTCCCAGGAGGCTACTCGAGTCCATTTATGATTATCTACCACTATCGAACTTGGGTATACGTGAGCTCATTTTCCTCCCTTGCATTCAAGGTCAACATACCCTTGTTATGTCTCTAATACAGGTGTAATGCTGTGTACCACGACCAATTGTGAGCCAGGGCCACAAAGAATTCTAATTGATACCGGTTAGAATCATTGTAGTAACAGCTTGCATAAAGGGAGAGAATGGCGGACAGAGAAGAGCTCTCGTGGCATTCGAGTCTTCCAGGACTGCATTGTTGATCCAATTAAAAGAAAGCCCTATTACTGTGTCCTGCAGTTAGATGTTTTGTGCAAACTCATGTATCATATCAGTGCATGTTGCTAAGAAGTGCGTCACTACAAAGCAAGACCTTTCTTTCTCGAGCAGGTGTTTTGAAAGATGATTATTCATTAGTAAACATAACTCGGTTGAGACAGGAAATTGACTAACATTGTCCAAACTGAGTCTGGGTTTATCGTGATGCAGGTGCAAACATCAGTCCAATCATTAAATGTCGTCTGTTTTGTTTGGCAATTAGGTAAAACGTCTTTTTCCACCCTAAAGATATCCATTACATAGATGGACGCATTCTGGGTAGGAGTATGCAGCCATCTGTGTTCTTGTTGAAAACACTGCTCCTGAATTTACCATTAATGGTATTATTCCCCTTTATGCCTCGTCAATCAACAAACAGACACCTCTTGCCTCTCTGTCTAACTGCTGCTGTGTGCTTTTAAATCTCTGCTTTCTCCCCTTGTCTCTGTTTTTCCATCTTTCTCTTTCCCCTTCTTTACCACATTTGTGTTCTCCCTCTCTTGCACTGAATCAAAGCCTTTTAAAAAAAACATAAGTGTCAGCTCCCAAAATCAGTGCTAGTATGCTCCGCAGGCAACCACCGGCTCCAATTAAGTACTGATATTAGTAGATTCGGTGGAACCTGTCAACACATAGGGGCCAGTTTTCTATGCTCTTGCTCTTTTTATTACCAACTGCCTGTGCATTCCTGTTTTCTGAACCTGTTTTTGTTGGTTCTCAGGAATCTGCGCTCTTTACTACTGCTAACGAGTCATAAAGTTCTTGTGCTCTCTCCTTCAAACTTGGTAGAATTGACATGCACTCAGTTGGCACATTTAATGGTACATTTTACTTGTAAGTCTCTAGTAAAGTGGTATCACATATACCCCTGGCCTGTAAATTAAATGCTACTAGTGGGCATGCAGCACTGATTGTGGGACCCCGTTAAGTAGCCTTTTAAACATGTCTCAGGCCTCCCATTGCAATCTATGTGTAGCTTTAAACTGCCATTTTGACCTAGCAAGATATAGCTTTTGCCAACCCTAAATCGTCCTTTGAATTCATATGAGTCATCCCCAGGGCAGGCCATAAACAGCTTATGGGCAGGGTGCAGTGTATTTGAAACATTGGACATATCCTTTTAACTTTTATATATATATATATGGCCTGGTAGTGAAACCTCTTTAATTTGTTTTTCACTACTGCAAGGTCTACCTCTCTCATAGGATAACATTGGGTTAACTTATTACATTTAATAAGTGGTAAGGTTCAATTGGGAGCAAGTAGGAATGCCGAGTTGGTGACTAAAGAATTGTAATTTAAATGCCTCTTTAATGAAAAAGTTGGATTTTAAGTGGTGCCACACCAGTCCTGGATCCCTGGAAGTAGACCTGAAGATGCTCTGCCAGCATGGCTGTGATCTTAGCAAACCCAATGTTGGGCAATGCATTGCCCCGTAGTCCATCAGAACCACAGCTGTGTGATACAGCTGCTTGGCGCAGTTCTTCAGAAATGCCACTGTGCAACACATCTGATGCAGGACCTTGCATCACAGCCCCACGGCTCCCAGGAACTGTCGCTACACAGTACATCTCAGTGCAGGACCTCACATTGCAGCCCCACAGACCCTCAGATGTGCTGCTGCTGTTCAATGCATCCCGTACGCAGGATCTTGCAAAGCTCTGCAACCCAGATTTAAGGTACTTTGCTTAGCAGGCCTAACTTTGTCCCCGTATCCGGCCTGCACTCCACCATGGTCAGCTTGAACTTGTGACTTTGTCCAGATGACCACAGTGAACACTTTGTGCTTTTATCCACGATTTTCACTTAAATCTTTAAAAGTACATATCTCCAGTTCTACTGGTTCTACTGATTGGATTTCTTTTGTTTGGGTCTCAAATAATTTATTACATTTTATCCACTTTTCTAAATTGGTGTGGGATTTTTCTTGTGCTGTGCTTTCACTTTATTACGTTTGTATTACTTCATAAATACTTTACACATTGCCTCTAAATTAACTCTGACTGCTCTTGTGCTAAGCTACCAGAGGGTTGAACACAGGTTAACATGGGGTAGATCGTGACTTTATCCTGGCAGAAATTTAGGTTGCTACTTGAGTAGGGTTTCACCCCCCTCAACCAGTAACCCAAGACCCTAGTAAGGCCTAAATTACAAGTGGGCTGGTAACAGCAGTTACTGGCTTCATCAGAACTAAGAGATCAGCAAGATTACCATGTATCTGTTTATTTTCATATGGTGATGTCAGCTGTTGAACGCTGCTGAGATGCCTATTCGAAACACCAGAGAGAAATGAGGAAGTACCAGGGTATCAGACTCAGAATTATAGATACCATTAGGAATTCTTTATTGGTAAACAAACCTTTAGGGTCTAACTCATAATCCCTCTATAACTCTGACTCTCCAGAATTACCAGTACCCTCAGTACTGTGTGGTTGAAGATACCAGGGTGTTTAAGGGGCTCCTCAGAGGTAGTATGTGGTTGTTCTTTACTGTACTGCACTTGAAAATGTGGGGCTGTTGTAAGAGTTCTGCTTATTCTGTATATTATGTTTTGCACATAACAAAAACTAATGCAAATGGTGTTAGCAGGGCAGACATCAAAATTGAATTGCATGATACTGCCTCTTTAATATAGGCTGATAGTACCATTGTGGTAGAGCTTTAAACTGATCTGTCTATTAGGAACAGTGCTAGTACTGTTTGGCCAAAAGGTTGGCATCATTTTAGATAGCACCCTAAATACACCCTCCCTGCTGGATGCAGCAGCTAGAAGGAGAATGCCTTACCTGAAATGCCTTATCCTGCAAAAGACTGTGATACTTCTATGACATACATCTAGAAAGCAATTCAATATCCTCTTAGAACATCACTGATGGAGAAATAGACATATATTTTTGGTGTACTAAGGTATTTGGAGGATCGATGCCCATTCTGCCAGAGTGGAATGGGATATTCATCAGGAGACATGGATATGGTAACACTTAGTTACAAAAGCTGTGCGTGAGTTGGACGGGTGACAGGCGCTAGCCCAGAATAGGTTTGGTGCTTTCTACTTCGGTGTGCTGAGTGAATTGTGCTTGAAGATGGCACAGTAAATACTGAAAGTGATGAATGTGGATATTGGTTACAGTAGCTACAATGAGGGAGTGAAGTGAAATGTTCCACGGACTTTCATTAGTTTAGAAGCTTTACTGAGCACACGTTTAGTCATTTGAACTGGATATCTGGGACACAAAGAAGCAGGGAATTTCTTCCATCAAGATGGGCTTGCACCACAATCTTGAAGTCAGACTTGGGGCATGGGAGTATGGCTTGATTCTAAAGAAGAGGGTGAGTTGCAACTGGTCTAACTGGATCTCTTCTTGGTAATGTGGTCACAAACCAATGATACATTGCAAACCGAATTGCAATTTGGAAGGAACAGCCCTTTTACACCCCTACCATAATGCAATTTGGTCACAAACCTATTTTACAAGTCACATTTTTTTTCTGAGTTGTACAAATGGTTTTGTACATTTGAAACAGCCATTTTGTGCTTCTACAGTTCGTCATTTTGTGAATCATGGCGTGCAATCACAAAGTTGCTAAGTGGCATAATTATTCTTTTTGGTGCAAAACTGCACTAATGCAGTTTTGCATCAAAATGTTTTGCACCAGCTTGCACCATTCTCGCGCGCCAGCTGGGCTCATACTTGTGGAATGGTGCAAGCCGGCACAAAGGGTAGGCTAGCATTAAAAAAAATTACATTAGCCAAGTGGGGGTGACGGTATGGGAGAAGGGGGTTTTGCTCCAAAAAATGACGTTAGGCAGGTTAGAATCTAAAAAAATTACTCTAACCAGCCTAGCATAATTTTCTGACGCAAAACCATCCATAGCACATGACTCCTGTCTTATAAGAGACAGGAGTCATACCCACCAGCCCAATGGACAGCACAGGGGACCAGGGTCCCCTGGGCATGGCCATTGCACCCAGTGCCATGTAGGGTGCCTATTTCAGGGCCCCCAATGGCACTTTAAAAAATAAAATAAAATACTTACCCCTGGGATAGGGTCCCCCATCCTTTGCTGTCCCTCTGGTGTGGGTAGGGGTGTCCCTGGGGCCTGGGGAGGACACCTGTGGGCTTATTCCAGGGTGTTACACCAAGGAAACAGGCCCACATGTCCCCTAACGCATGCCCTGACCCAGGCGTTAAATAAGCCAGTCATTTTTTGAACGGGAGTTCTACCTTGCATCTCATTAACACAAGGTAGGTTTCCACATCCAAAAAATGACTTTAACTCCATAACTTTGGTGCTAGATGGGTCTAGTGCGAAAGTATAAATATGGATTACGTTTTGCACCGAATTTATGTAAAAAAAATGACACAAATTTGGTGCAAAACAAGTATAACTATGACCCTTAGGCCCATGTTTTTACTTTTTTGAACCGCATTTGCGTCTTCTTTTGACGCAAAAGCAGCGCAGACTTACAAAATATAATTGTATTTTCTAAGTTTGCCCCTCTTTTGCGTCCAAAAATGCCGCAAATGTGGCACAAAAAAAGTATAAATATGGGCCTTAGTACCTCTGGCCCCATAGACGCTGCAGCTTTACAGCATCTTCTAGTCATTAAAACTTCTGCTCATAAAAAAGCAATTGTGGGTAGGGCTCAGGACCACTTTTATTGGGTATATATGAAAATATATACTATAAAAATACTGACTAGCATAACATATAGCAAAACATATTCAGTTTTGACTATACAGTACTTAGTAACTACAGTGATTCTGAAATGTAAAAATGTCCCTGCCAAGAACACGTCTCACTTGTTGAACTACAAATGATGTTTTGGAAGAGTCTTTAAAGGTGGGAGGAAAGGATTAGCAGGTTTAATTACACATCATTATTTTTTGCGGCTAGATTTTCTTACATTGGCAACCATTGTTTTCATTATAGACTATATTTCTTACGTCTACATTTTCAAATGCTTCCCAATTACCACGGCTTAGCAAATAGTGAGAATTTCTGCATATATCTTACACTTAGAACTTGTGAGAGAGTAAGTGCTCTAACTTCTGACTGATAGGTAGGTCATGGTTCCTCGGATTCTGTGACAGTATTATGTGGTGAAAAAATAGATGTTAAAAAATTTAAATACCTGGTGCATACCTGCCATTAGTGCAGCAGCTCTATGTGTGTAGATGGCCCACTGTGCTCAAACTATTGTTGTCTTTAAAATCGAAACCAGGGATCTTCGTGCCATTTTCTTGGCTTGCATTAGGCCCAGGGGCACAAGGGGCCAATTGCTCCCCACTATGGCTATATTTTCTTACCTTCGCTCGCACTAGGGATCCGGTCACGCATGCACTGTCACTTCTGAGTTCTTTATACAGTCTCTAGAATGACTACTACAGCCAGGGACAGACTGAGATACCAAAATTACCCCTAGCAAAAATACTCAAACCAGCCACGCTCCCTTTATCTTCACGCACTCTCTCTCTTTCTCTTTCCATCCATTCTTCCATTATCTTTTTCTCTATTCTTCTCTCATCACTTTCTGTCTATTGATCTGGCATCTGACACTATTATTGATTTCCTGGGGCCAATTAATATTTTTCTAAGTTCTGATGGGTGAAGAGAAACATGTTCAATTCTTCAATTTAAATTGCAGTGCAACCCATTTGGTAACACATTAAATCTCGGAGGCAAAAATAAAAGTTCAAAAATGTATTGTATTACAAATTCAAAGCCAAAGTTATGTAAATGAGTCTCGAAACATACTACACAAGTACACAATTACCAAAGGTGAGTTAAAGTGCCAATGAAATAAAACGTACCAACATAAGGCATACTAAAACTTCAGGAGCAACAATACAAAAAATAAGAAATGGTAGTTGGTGCTCTGAGTTCAGTCTTTGATCCTCCTGCCTAACCATTAAATCTATAGATGTCTGACTACTCTGGTATGCCAAAGGAAACCCTAAAATGTTCCAGCCTAATGTAATAGAAAGGAAACAAAGGGGGTCATTCCGACCGGGGACCGCGGAAGCACCGCCAACAGGCTGGCGGTGCTTCCTGGGCCATTCTGACCGCGGCGGTAAAGCCGCGGTCAGAAAAGGGCAACCGGCGGTTACCCGCCGGTTTACCCCTGGCCCAAGGAATCCGCCATGGCGGCGCTGCTTGCAGCACCGCCATGGGGATTCCGACCCCCTTCCCGCCATCCTGGTCCTGGCGGTAAATACCGCCAGGAACAGGATGGCGGGAACGGGTGTCGTGGGGCCCCTGGGGGCCCCTGCACTGCCCATGCCACTGGCATGGGCAGTGCAGGGGCCCCCTCACAGGGCCCCATAATGATTTTCAGTGTCTGCAAAGCACTGCACCCGTCGCACACCAGCAACTCCGCCGGCTCCATTCGGATCCGGCTTCATCGTTGCTGGGCCTTTCCCGCTGGGCCGGCGGGTGGCCTTTTGGCTGTCGCCCGCCGGCCCAGCGAGAAAGCCAGAATGGCACCGCGGTCTTTTGACCGCGGTGCGGTCATTCGGCGGCAACCGCATGGCGTGACCGCCAAAGTGTCAAATCAAATCAAATTATCGTTATTGGGTTTTGCGTGTGCCAATCATAAAAGCAGACATAATGAAACACATCATCCAATAAAAACAACAATAAATAGATATAAGGAATTTCATAAAACATGACACTTCAAAACCTAAGATATATTCTGTGTGTGCAAGATCAGTTGTGCAACACATCATGGGCCTCCTAGGGCATTTCCAGGTTCCAATCCCTTATTCTCTTAGCCTCACAGCACCTTTTAGGAAACTAAGAACACTCAGGATGATATCTCCTGACAGCATCTGTAAATACACAAGAGCCAGCCTGGCTTGTGAGAATTTTGCCCTTTTCAAAACAAGTACAAGATAAACCTTACGGGGCATCGAGTAAAACTAACAAAACATAGTAAAGTGCAAAGTATCCTGCGGAGACCTATTGTCGCAGCTGCAGAATTCAAATTTATGCCCTCAATTCTTACCCCAGGGATAAGCCAGCAGAAAGGGCAATAGATTCAATTGAAATCTTTTAAGCAGGAAGTGATTATGCCTGTTCCTAATCCAGAGAAGGTAGGTTTCAGTAGTTTACACTGTCTTGTCGAGCACAAGGCGTAGCGAGCGCCATCCCCTCTCTATCCATAAGCCTTTGTCTAAAAAAAACACTCTTTGACCCAAGTAAAATCAGCCTTACAAATACCCTCTGGTGAGCTAAAAAGGTCACCCTTGCCTAAATTCTGGAATGTGCCCCTAATATACTTGAGCTAAGCAATAAGGAGAGTGCGGTCAGGAGACAGACAATCTTTAAAAATATCCTTGCTTAATTTAAGACCAGGCTTTATCCAGATATTCAGCCAAAGTACAAGAAGGTGGAAGGCAAAAAGATCCAAAATATAGCCTAACCCTAATTCCTTGTGCGCCAAGAAAGTCAGGGTGTATTGTGGGAGGCATAGTAGCTGCAGTAAGAACTTATTTTCTACCACTTGCATCCCAGTGTGATTAACATATACCCACATTTCACTCCCATAGGTAACTTTAGATAAACTTTTAGCGCTGTAAATTTGCGAAAGACCCAAATAGGGCTGCTTGTCATCCTTGAGGTGAAACTAAAAACTGCAGCATTGGCTCATAAAAAAACGTTTTTTGTTCCTGTTTATTAAAGGGTGCCAGCTTAATGCTGAATCAAACAACAGGTCCACTTAATGCTGAATCAAATAACAGTTCCAAATATGAAAATACTCTGGTCTTGGGGAGGGCTCAAGATCCTAAATTAAACCTCGATTTGTTAGTAGTGTGGGGACTAACTACCATCACAAAGGATTTCTTCTTATTGATTGATTAGGCCGGCTCTTTCATAAACTTAGCAAAGGAGTGCAACAACGCCTGCAAACCTCTGGCAGTTCTGGCCATTAGAACTACATCATCCGCGTATAAGAAAACCAGTAAACTACACAGACCTACTAGAGGAGAATATGATTTCACATCCATCAGGTCCTGCTCTAAACAATTAATATATAAGTTAAGCTAAAAGGGGCCCAAAATACAACCTTGTCACACTAATTTATTATTACAGAAACTACGAGAGTACTGTATGTCATTGAAATAGCCAACTGAAGCCTTAGTGTCCCTGTGAAGGTCTCTTTGGAGCAGAACAATATTCCACTCCACACCCATAGACAGTATATTCTGCCACAATTTTGATTGGTTAATCCGATCAAAAGCTGTAGAAAGATTCATAAACCCCAAGTGAATGGAGCCAGAGCGAGCAACTGTGTGATTTTCTAAAACTAGGTATAGTTTCAAATACTGACCCACAGTAGACCTACCGCCACGAAACCTGTACTGGTCTTCTGACAACAAATTGTTTTCCACTGCCCATACCATGAGTCTCTCCAGAAGGATATGGCCTACAACATTAAATACTGAAATAAGAAGGGAGATGGCCCTATAACATAGAGGTCTATCTATGTCCCCCTTTTTAAAGATAGAAACGATGATGGACACAGGCCACGACTGTGGAGGACCGGCCCACACTGCTGTATTAATAAGGGATGTCAAAATAGGCACCCAAACTCCCACATCATTAATGTAAATGTCTGGTGGAATGCCATCGAGCCCTGGGGCCTTGAGGGATGATCCCATAATACCCTTTTTACTTCCTCGCAAGAGAAAGTCAGCACAGCAGCCCCTGTCATCCCTCTCCCATGAATCTAAAGGTTCTGAGCTATAAAGGGTTTCAAAATGGGCCAACCAGGAGTCTTAGGTAAAGTGAGCCTCAAGGGAGTCAGACAGCTCTGGGGCAAATAAGGGTCCATTAATAATGCCACAGAATTATTTATAGCTACTATTTAAATTGTTTGAGTCAATTAGATCTGCCCAAGCTTTGAATTATGCTTACGCCTGGCCTGTTCCCTTTTGTACACACAACAACACTTCTTAACCAAGGCAGTGTACCTAGGCTTGTGACTCAAGGTGCTCTTAAGCTCCCCCAAGGCCTTTAAGCTGCCAGAGTCAAACCATCTGGGGATCCTAATAAGCTGTTGTGTTATGGGTACTTCCAGGAGACCAGACACTACTTTAGTGATCTCAGAGAAGGAACCTGAAATAGTGGATGGGCTAATTGCGGAAGGTACACAAGTAACAAACTCCTTTTCACATCTAAAATACAGGGACTTGTAAAAGTCCTCAGAGGTTATCTGGGACCACTTAAGCCTCCTCCCCTGACATGTAGCCTTAATGACCCCTGTGGTGTCAACCCTAGGGCGTTTAATCAAGGGAGACCAGCAGTAGGAGATACACACAGGGTTGTGATCACTAAAAGGTCTTGCCAGGATCCAGGATTCAGAGATATACAACATCAGAGGTGAGGAATAAAGAATAAAGTCAATAAAAGACTCACATCCTTTTCCTGTAAAAGTAGGATTTATATTGCTTCTGGAAAGTGACATCTTCTCCATTTTGAGGACTAAGTTGAACTGGTTCAGCAAGGTATTTAAATCAGCACCCTGTTGGCTGTGCTCTAAATGAGCTCCAGAAATACAGGGTAGCCATCTCCAGAAAATCCTTTCTCTCTCAGGTCCCAACACAAATGGACATTGAAATCCCTTGCCACCATGATAAATGATGAAGATAGCTTACTACCAGAAATATTATTTACAACAAAGCACTAAGTTTGAACATTGAAGCCCTCTTGCCGGGATGATTTAGTGTTATAAAAGTTTAGCAGTAACACCTTATTAGGGCCAAAGGAAAATAGCAAGGCCTGAAGCATAATAACACTCGTGGATAAGACCTCCAACTTCCCCTTAATTGATAGTGAGACAAAGATAATTAATTCCCCCTTTGGCTGCCCAGCTCTTGATTCAGACGCTGGTATAAAAGAAGGGTTTATACCCCTGTAAAAAATAGTGGGTTTTGATTGCCCAAGTCTCTTGAAGACAAATTACTTCGAACCCTCTGATAAAATCCAGCCACTTTGGTTCACTAAATTTCCCAGCAGTGCCTGAAACATTCCAACTAATGACATTACATACATTCCTAGAAATACAGTCTGTCAGCACCACTGTGTGCGACAATGGGGAGACAGCTAGGGAAACCAACACCGGTGATTCTGAAGGGGCCAAGGCCTAGCAGATCTTCAAAATGTATTGTTCGGCTTCCCCTAACCATCAATCACATGCATTTAGATTGGACAGGGGAGTAAACCTATTGGAAAAAGTCAAGTCTGGAAAATCGTCTTGGAGTCTGCCAGGGGTTAGGCATAGGAGTGCACATAGGTGGTTTGTAAAAGAAACCCAATCAAAGTACCCTGATAGGAGTGACAGGACCATTAAAAGAAGCACACCTAAAGTTATCTAAAGCCATCCCTGCCACATGTGGTCTGTTAAAATTAATAACCACTCAGTCGCCATCCAGGGCTTTTTCTCCTTTCCCCAGCCAGCTGACCCGGTGCACGATCTTGATGTAGGCTTCAGCACAATCCCTCAAAGCAGGGTTCAACCCCAGCCAGTGCATAACTTGATTCCTCAATTGGTTAAAGTTCTCCTGGGTATCAGCCATTAGCGGGGGCGTTACCCAGAATGACTAGATATGGAGTTGCTTTTGGGTGTAAATCGAGAACCACATATTTAGGCAAACAGTCTCCTGGGCTGTCTTCTAGAGATAGCTACATCATCCCTTGGTATGGCAGCTGACTTTGAGCCATGTAACCGTGGAAACTCCCCCCATGGTATTGGGGGAATGGGGGGCAAAGTGTTAGCCCTCCCTTGACTGCCCGCCCATTAGCCCTCAGCAACTCAGAAGGCAAGGGATCAGCTGTTCCCCCTAGAGCAGGCTGACTAGGGCACGACACAATAGGGAGGTAATAGGAGGACATACAGAAACAAGGGAGGATGGATGGAACCGCAACTGCTGCATTGAACCGTTCTTTGTAGACATTTTGGAGAGTTCCAACTCAATTGCTGACAGATGTTGGCAAATGGACTCCAGCTTAGCGTCCAGAGCTACAATGATGATAGACTGAAAGGACTCCATCAGAGTTTACATATCAACTTGGCCCACAGCCTCGAGGGTATCGGTCCTCCATAGCTTGGAGTTTTTGCATGTCTCCAATCTCTTCCTCCTCCCAACTGCTCTGGAACCCCCTCCAAAATTACTGTGGCATCAGCTACTCCTCTGCTGCTACCATTAGCACAAGGCCCTACAGACGGAGGAGTATCCAGGTCCAGGAGTATAGATGAAGAAACCATCAGACTTCAGCATAATCGTGGCAGGAAGGAATCACTCCCAAGTCCCCATCGACAGACAAAGGTGTACCCAGCAACACAGAGGGCGGATTCAATGAGAGAGAACAAGATAGCCTACGGGTGGCTAATTCAATTTCTTTAAAGAGGATACCCACTTTCCTATTCAGGGAAGCATCCATAGTAATTACAGGGTTAATCAGATTAATTGGGATCAGCCCCCAAGGATAGAGCATTCAATCAGGTCGCTGCAAGGTAAAACAACAAGATAGCAGGTCAAGCGGGATATAGTGGGCCAAAGGTGATATAGTTCAAAGGTAAAATTAAGAAATTGAAAGATGAGGACTCCTGTCAGCTCTAATAATTATATAAACAGTCTGGCCCCCAGTCAAAATTCTTCTGGACCTACATCCATCAGGCTGATGGACAATAAAACAGGTCAGTCAACACACAGCTACTCCACATCACCATCAGGTCTTCAAGCCGAGATGGAGGGCCCAGCCCAGCCTCTTCCATGCTCTGCTGGGCACAGATAGGCCCGGCCTTGGCCTGGGTTTTGCCTGAGTGCGGCCTGCTGGTAGCCGGGCAGCCAAAAGTACTATGTAGCGCTCCTCAAGCAAAATCAGGTATGGTAGCCTCACAGCCCCCTGGAAAATTGAGTCCTCAGTCCAGGCCACCAGCAGCATAAACAAACGTCCTGTGCTGTGGGGTAGCCAGACACACTACATAGCTCTCCTCCATCAAAATCAGGTGCAGCAGCCTCACAGCATGCTGGGGAATGGAGTCCTCAGTCCAGAGCCACCAGCAGCATAAACAAAGTCCCAGGCAACGGGGCAGCCAAACGCGCTATATAGCGCTCCTCAAGCAAAATCATGTGTGGTAGCCTCACAGCCCACTGGGAAATGGAATCCTCAGTCCAGGGCCACCAGCAGCATAAACAAACATAATATGTAAACAAACACAAATGTAAAGGTAATAGAAAAGATACAAAGGTCATTATTATGAACATGGCTGTAAACACCGCCCTGCCGGCGGTGGTGGTAACTACCGTCAACAGGCTGGCGGTCCGGACCGCCAAATAATGAAGCATATGACAAACAAGTAGTGGTCCATCCACACACCACCATCTTTGTAGTCCCGACGAGGATGGAGGAGTCCGCCCACAGGCCGGCGGAAATTTTCCTACTCACCCACCAAATAATGAAACACCAGACCGCCAGCAGTTCCGGGCTGGGAACTACCACCAGGCAAAGTGTGGCAGAAACAAACAATATAAAAGGAAACACTCCCCAGAGGCACACAGAAAACTCTGACGCAGACATGGAGTGAGAGTTTGAAATAATCCCAGTGCTGCTCATTGCCATATTTCTTAGGACCGTGACCGACGACGAAGATGACGGCGGTAAGTACTGCAGCCTAGTACACATGGGAAGTAAGGGCGCAGTTGCAACCCCACCCCACCAACCCTGCAACCCACTCCTAACGCCTCCCACATCTCAAGCCATACATACCATAACAAAATGTTCTTACCAGACACAAGGCAACAAAGACCTGTACCAAAGGACACACATGTGCACACCACCTCCCCACAGTGAAACGCTGACCAACGTCACTATATTGTGACAACAGCACTACTGGGCACTGAAATGTATTTACATGGAAAAAAGTAATGTCCAAATAAGGCCATTGGCCAGTCCATTAGAAAATCCCAGAACGGCCAATATAGGCCGAACTTGACTCCCACATGTGCAAAGGGTACTCCACTCGAAAGGGACATCAATGGGGTAGCCTGACACCTCAGGGAACAGGGGCAGGGGGTGGTGAGTGTGGGGACTTACGTGTGGAAAGAGGGGGCTTGGGCTTACGTTGGGAGGTAGAGCGGGCTTGGGCTTGCCCATGGAAGGAGGGGAAGTGGGCTTGGAGCGGGGGATGGCATAGGGACCTGGGGCTACACAGGGCCTCTTCCTCCCTGAGGAAGGGGCTCAGGAATGTGAAGGGTGGACTGGGACAGACTTGGACGAGGAAGGAGTGGACTGGGCAAGGACATGGGCACGTTTAGCGACAAGATGTTTGGGCCAGTGGGTTCAAACAGGTCAATGCGGGATAGGAAAATCTTCTTAGGTGCAGTTGGAGGGAATTTGGAGGCAGGTCTGGGAGTGGAGGTTGAGGGAGTACTCGTATCAGGTGTAGGTGTGCTGGGCGTGGATGCAGGTGCCTGTAAAGTATGCTATGTGTGGTGGATGTGTGTGGTATGGATGTGTGTGAATGTTTGAGTGTTTTAGGGGGAGGGGGTTTGACACAGTGGGAGAAGACAGGCTGGCAGTGTACATGGAATGGATGTTGTCTGTGTGTCTGCATGTCTGGTGAGTGTGCTGCAAGTGTCTGTCAATGTAGTCATGGTGAGAGCAGGTGTGGTGCCTGGGGTGCATGTCTGGATATCAGATATTGTGGTGACTGCATAAATGGGGGCAGCAGCAGTGACTTAGGGTGGAGTGTGTGTAGGTGTGCATGGTGAGATGACAGACAGGGTGGCTGGGGAGGTCGACACTCTGGGGGAAGTGGATGTTGTTGTATGGTCTTTTGTATGTTGGGTGTGTGCACACCTGTGGTGGGAAGTGTGGTGCTTGTGTTTTTCAGTGTGCTTCTTATGTGTTGATCTGTGTGCATGGCTGTCTGTATGTGTGCTTGGGATGGGTGAAAGGAGTGGGGTGCTGGAAGGGGTGACGGTGGTGGGACGGGGGAACAGAATGACCAGGGACACTGGCTGCCGTCAAAGGGGATGCCAGAGCCTGAAAAGATCTCTGGAGACCAGACATGGCACAGTGAATGCCTTCCAGGTAGGCATTGCATTGCTGCATCTGGGATGCTAGCCCCTGAATGGCATTCACAATGGTTGTCTGCCCTACAGAGATGGTTCTCAGGAGGTCAATAGCCTCCTCCATGAGGGCAGCAGGGCTGACTGGGGAAGGGGATGAGGTGCCTGGGGCGAAAGAGATGCCCACCCTCCTGGGTGAGTTGGCACAGGCAATTGGGTGGGGAGCAACTGGGAGGGCGGTGATTGCTAGGAGGGGAGATGTCAAAGAATGGGTGGGCCCAGTAGGGTCTGCGGCCATCAGGGAGCTGCCGTCGGAAGAGGTATCAGAGTCACTACTTCCAGTGGTAGTTGCCTCCCCGTGGTACTCCCCTCACCCTCTCACCAACTGGTCCCCTTGGTGTTGCTCGACTCTGCCTCCTTGGAACCGTGGGCTGCTGCATGCCCACTCACTGATGCCTCAGCTCCCTCGCCAGATGATGCTAATGTACACAAAGGACACAAGAGCACAGGAGTGGGGAAACAAAACAAGGGAGAACTATGTCAAATCCTATATATATGTTCATTTTGGCTCACACACACTCCCATCCAGGTCACGCATGTACCCTCAGCACAGACAACATATGTAATGAATGTGCCCCAGACTAGTGGGCATGACACCAGAATACACCACATAACCCTCATGAAACACAAACCTGATACACTGTGTGGAGTGCACCCATGAGAGACCATGCCTGGCCAATTCACTTACAAGTCCATAAGGCCACAATGAATATCAGATGACAGAAAGGGAAACCCTCATAGGCCTATAGAGCCTGCCAAAACTAGCCCTTACACCATCCCAAGGACTTGGAGGGGGCAGGACTGCAGGAACACACCTGTCCAAGTGCCTGGCACTACAATGCATACATACCACAGCACCCAAATACATCTATCAACGCAGTATCACAACACTGTTGCTACTCACCCCCTTGTGGCTGCTGTGCTGCCTAGCACCCATCCAGATCTGGATAGGCCACTGCCAGAATGCAGGCCATTAGGGGGGTCAGGGTCGGACGGGCACCCCTTCCTCGTTGGGAGGCCTTCCCCAGCTGGGCCTCTCCGGTCTTCTTGGCCCAGTGCCTCAGGTCCCCCCATGCTTCCTGCAGTGGGTGCTCTGCCAGTTGTAGACCCCCAGGGTCTGCACCTCCTTGGCGATGGCTTGCCACAGGCCTTTCTTTTGATGGGCGCGGACCTGCATGGGATACACAGATCAAATAAACAGACATCAGTATGTGTGCCCCGAATATAAATGCCATATTGTTCAATATGGAATGACCATTGTTGCCAGACATGTCTTCAACTCACAGGCAGAACGTGCCAGACAATCTATGGCTGGGCAGTCACACATCGAACCTACATGCATACAGGCAACCACCACAATCACACACATGTAAGGATGACAGATGCCAGCTCACTTGCTCCTCTGGTCGCCCATACAACTTCGCATACAGGGGTTGGACCCTGTCCACCAGCTTCTCCAACTCCTCAGAGGTGAAGGCTGGGGTCTGTTCCCCTGTAAACATGTGCCATCTCAAGGACCAGAGTCAAAACACAGAAGCACATGCAGTGGAGTACTACCCTTCATGGGAATCAGTAGTCAAGTGTCAAGGATTTGACAAAATGGCACAGTTACCGCAGCGGTGTGCTCCGTCACCGCCGGCGGCGATCATGATTGGCCCAGCTTCCCTATTGACAACCTTGTAATCCAATGATCAGGTGCATGGCGGTGAACACCACCTTCCGCCATGACGACTAACGTCAGCGGAATGAAGTCACTTCCACTCTATCATACCTGGATAGCAGGAGGCTGCCATTTTGCTATCACCACGTCTCCATAGCCTGGCCAGGGGCCTCATCCAGGTCCCCAATCTCTCTCCCCTTCGTCGCTAGCTGACATGATTCTATAATCCTCAAATGTACCAATCTTTGGAAGTTTGTCCACACTGTAATTCCATTATGACAGAGTTTACTCAGCACACATTTTCCTGTCGGTGTACCTCATACTTTTCATTTGTGTGTGTGACCGGCTGATCAGCACATATCATATGTCTATTACAGGTTCCCAGGATCAGTCCATGATTCATTTGTCCTGAGAAACAGCAGTGTGCCACACATGATGGAACAACTACAAGGGGACAGAGGTTGGCTCATAGGTCAGTGTGTATGACACTGGAGCAGTACATAGCTGACAGTCAGACTGTATGCAAGTGAAGGCAGTTTGTTAAATTCCTCTTTCGACCACTTTTGCAGGTGATTCTGGCTACCCCAACTCACAATGGCTCCTGACACCTGTGAAGAATCCCAGGACAGATGCATAGAGGAATTATAATGAGGCTCATTGATGTACTAGGATGGTGAGTGAGTGCACTATAGGTCTCCTGAAGGCTATATTTCATTGTCTCTTTGTGGATGCCTGTGCTATGTCCATGCCAAGGTGTGTAAGATAGTGGTAGCCTGATGCATGCTGCACAACTTGGCTGTGAGGAAAGCTATCCCTCTTCTGGAAGAGGAGGGTACTGTCCAACTAGCCCTGCAACCTCAGAGAGGAGATGAGAGTGATGCTGAGAAAGAAGAGAGGGGTAAGATCTCAACTCCAGGACCCACCTAATGTGCCTATACGTCCAGTGACTCTAAGGTACTATTCAATGATGCTGATATATTCACTGCATAGTTTCAGTATGGCTCATGGAATAAGTACAGTGGTGTCTATTGTCAGTGGCAATGCTAAATGATGACTGAGTGGCATGTGCCAGGAAAGCCAATATTATGTACAATATGACATACTTCAGACACTACAGTCAGTTGGATCCCCTCCTGCAATAAAGGTGTGATTATGATAGTAACTGGCTAATGCATACACAATCACAATTCATATCTCATATTGATGAGGGACATATGATTTGAGTGCACAGGTGTATTTATTGAATGGCAAAATATACATAAGTGTTGGGACAGTGAAAGGGAGTGGGCAAATGGTGCAAATACATACACAAGTACATATGCTCAGCTGTTGGTAACACTGGGTTTTGGTCCATGTGGCCACTGAAAGTTGGTGTGATGGCAGTGGCATGTCAACAAGGTAGCTCAGTGGCACACAAGGGACACAGTTCAGGGCAGAGTCACTTCCTGGCGCTGGGCTTGGTGTTGGCTGGTGTTTCAGTGGCATATCTTGTTCTGAGGGCATGTTTGCGAAGGTGCGGCTGGGTTGCAGGGGTAGGGGTGCTGGTTTCCTGTGTGTCCTCTGGCACTGCCACCAGTCCAGTACCTGCTGCAGATGTAGATGGCAGGGCAGTGTCCTGGCTAGTGGTCGAGGCTTGCAGTTGGGTGGAGGTCTCAGACTGGTTGTGGTACTGGTGCAATGGAGGCCATGGTGGCATTGAGCTGTTTCCATTACTCCATGTCCTCCTGGTGGTGTGTTATCTGCAGCCTTTGATTCTGCTCCGGGGTGGCCAGGATCTGGCCCATCTTGTCCTGGATATGGTGGTATGCTTCCAGAACCTCAGAAATCAACTCCTGGGCTGCTGCATCCATACTTTGGCCACCCCCCTGGGCCACTGATGCCATTCCACTGGCCCTAGCCCCCTGTGCCTCTTTCCCCTGAACAGGTCTGGCAGTCCCACTTGCAGTTGGCCCTTCATCATCCTTTGTTGGTGGGTGGAGACTCTGGCCTCTGTACATGTGGGCCACCAGTCCGTGGCTGGGAGACACTGATGTTGGGTTGTTTGAGCAGATGATGGTGGCTGGGTAGTAGGGGTGTCAGTGGTATCCTGGGTGGGGCTGCTGGAGAGTGACAGTCCAGGACTGTGTGATGGGCCATGGGGTTCCTCCATTTCCAGACATCCCTCTGCACTCTCCTGAGTGGGGCCTCTGTCTTCAAGTGGAGCACTGGCACTCCTTGATGTCTCTGTCTGGGTGTGGGGGAATAGACAGGTAGGTGTCAGGTACTTTATCGGCAATTGCTGCGCTGCTCTGCACTATTTGATGGTGATATTCTGATGTTGTGGCATGCCAGGTCCCTTTGTGTACATGTTAGTTGCATTTTATATGGGGGGGTGGAGGTGCATTGTGGATGCTGTAGTGCCACTGGGAATCCATGTAGGGATAGGTGACTGTGCACAGGGGGCTGGATGGAGGTCTGTTTGTGGGATTGTGGGCATGCAGGGAACTTGGATGTGGATGTTGTGGACTGGGTAGGGGAGTGGTAGTGAGAGGGGTGGGGAGATACATGCATTATAGGTGGGGTGACTGTTAAGGTATTGTAGTTGACTTACGGGAGTCCAGTTCTCCGGTGAGTCTGGTGAGACCCTCTGGTGCAGGATTGCCAGTACCTTCCCCTCCCACTTGGTGTATTCAGAGGGTGTAGGTAGGAGGACCAACACAAGTCTTCTGTATGGCGATGTTGTGCCTGGATGCCATTTACCGAACCTTCCTGCGCAGGTCATTCCATCTCTTCCGGATTTCCCACTGCATTGACCTTGTTGACTATCCGATGCCATAGCTTCATCTTCCTGGCCACGGGTGTCTGCTGCACCTGTGCCCCGAATAGTTGTGGCTCGACCCTGAGTATTTCGTCCACCATGGTCCTTAGCTCCCTGTCTGTGAAGCGGGGGTGCTTAGGGGGTGCCATGGTGTGTGTTGTGGGTGGTGTGTTGTGGGTGTATTGGTGAGGGTGCTGTTGTGTGGTTGTGTGTATGGCGTGTGATGGTGTTTGGGGTATGTATGTGTTTTGGTGGTGTATATGTGTGTGTGACTTGTTTGATATTGGGTTCAGTGTATGGGTGTTGTGTTGTCAATATCTGTTGTGCTAGTGGCGATGCAAAGGATTGTGGGGTGTGTATGTGAGTGTTTTTTAGTGTTGTGGATGTGTGTCAGGTGTGTGGGTTTCAGATTTGCCAATGTGTGCAGTTGTTGTTGGTGGGTCCCATTGCTGGCCGGGGCGGTCCTTATCGCCAGTGGTCGTTCGGCATTCACTATCTGCCACGCTGATTTGTGCATCATTATTTGGCTGAGGATTTGTCTGCATTGGATCTTGGAGCACCTTATATCCTACCACCAAAACTATTGCATTTATTGCAATAACCAACAATTGTTTTTGGACAAAACTATTACAGTTCTCCAGTTCCCAAACCACCTGCCTATAGTAGAAAATCCATCTCCGGTCACTCTCCATGCAACTGCCACTTCTAGCTCCTTCAAATCTTTTGTCAAGCCTGAAATGTTCTGGATATACTTCTGCTAATCATAACTCTGATCTGGAATATAAGTGCAACATTGCTAGACCTTCAACATCCGGCAGACTCCACCCTTTTTGCGAGCAATAAATCAGAAGTCTGCTTTGTAATCTCCATCTCTGTGTTCACAAGCAACAAGGGATTTGGTGAGCTAGTAGCTAATTTGTCCACTATTCTAGACAAGTGTAGATAAGTTTCATGTTATGCAAAATCACCCTTGGAGATGGAATCAATGCAACAAAAATATCTCCCACTATTTCCGTAGCCAGGGCTGGCTCTAGGGCGGTGCAACTTGTACCACTGCACCGGGGGCTGACTTCGGGTGGGGGTGCCGTGTTTGCAGGTATATTATGGTTTTAAAAGTACCTGTAGTGGCATTCCTTGCCTCCAGCAATTTTCAGGCAACAATAAAATTGTCAAGAAATCTCTAGTGATTGATCTTCTGCCTGAAGAGAGATCGAAGTTTTCTCTAGTGGACGTCTTAAGGTAGCACAGAGGGTTAATGTCCCTGCTGCAAAGAATGTGTACCATGCACATCACAGAGTGCATGTAATGCAGATAGGTCAGTGGGTTACGGCTTTTGTCAGAGAAACTCTGTTGTTACTTGCAGTTTATAAGTTAAAATCCTAATATAGAACAGTAACTACCATTAAAGAACTGCATGCACACTGCAAGATATTGATTAGAGCATTATGTTTTTCACCAGTCTTTCATCACTCAAATGTTGTAAATAAGATTAATTTGGGTAGAAATCAATTCTTATTATTCAAGAGAACCTCCACAGTGGGGTTACATTTTAAATTCAGAGTTTGTGCTTTTCCAGACCGAGCATTCTTAAATTATACAGTCTACCATTATGAATGACATGTGAGTACTACACCTTGTGGTACTCTGTCTTATGTTATATTTCTTATACAGTGATTTACACACCAGTGACTGATTTATTGTCTCTGTGTAATATGTGTGCAATGTTAAGTGCTCTGACCCCCTGCACTTGTGTGAGTGGTGCTATAAAACGAATTAAATGCATCTGAAAGAGAGTGGTTATGGAGACTTGAGGGGCACTGCTAAATGATAGTAGTGAGAGAATCTGTGGTGGAGGTGGTCATTGTGGGGCACCAGCAAACATTGGCACACATGGCTTCACCAGTGCCAAGGCTGGCCCTGTCTGCAGCACTAGCTCCTTGTCTAGTCCTAGGTTTCGTTTTCCACACAGGATTCTCAAGATGTTCTACATGATGAATATTATGGTATGTTATGCTATGTTATGTTATGAATATATGTAGAGCGCTACTAATACCCAAAGGTGTCTAGGCAGTAGACTGAAAAGACTTCCTAGCACTTCCGAGCAAGGGGCGCGCATATAGAAGGCAGACATGGTCACAGATTTTACATGATTGGCAAAATACAGTTTATTGTCAAGCAGGATTCCCAGATTGCGTGCTTTGGGGACTGGGACTAGTAAGGAGCCTAATGCCTGTGGCCAACATGAGTCTGTCCAGAAGGACAGAATTGTGCCAAAAAGAAGTACTTCTATTTGTTGGAATTTAATCTCAAGCAATGTTTTGACATCCATATGCTGATGGCACGCAGGCAGTCATAAATTCTGGTCCCAATAGTAGGATCAGTGCTTGCAAAAGAAATGGCAATTTGCCTATCTTTGGCATAGGAAGTTAGTGAGAAGCCATAGGATCTGATTAAACAGGCCAGGGATTTAACATAGTTGTTAAAAAGAGTGAGACTCAGGGAAGAGTCCTGCAGAACCCCACAAGGGATAGAAAATGATGGAAAGACAAATTTGCCTAGACACACTTCTTGAGGGCAATTGGAGAGGAGCCACTGTAGGAGGGTCCAGGCTGCCCCGGTAATCCCAATGTCAGCAAGGCGTTCTAGCAGCAGTCTATGGTTGACTGTGTCAAAAGCTGCCGACAAATCAAGTACGATAAATGCAGCCTGCCCTCCTCCATCAAGAGACATTCTGATTTCCACTATGACCTTGATGAGGGTTGTCTCTGTGCTGTGATCACTTTGAAACCCAAACTGGGTTTCATCAAGAATATTATTGGTGGTAATGTACTCTATCAGCTGCCTATTTATAATCTGTTCAACATTTTGTGCTGGAAAAGGGAAGCAGGAAATCGGACAGTAGTTCGATGGATCATTTGGGTCCAGGTTGGCTTTTTGTATCCGAGAAAGCATAGAGGCTGTTTTCCAAGAACCCGGATAAGAGCCTAGTTTTAACATAGCCTGGTATTGTTAAAAAGGGCGGGGCAATAATCTCAGTGAAAACATTGTCACTTTAGGGGGGCAAGGGTCGAGTGGTGATCCGGAATTGGTGAAAAGAATACGTTTTTTCACTTCTTCTTTTATAGGGAGTTTAAAGCCCGCAAGGCGAGGTCCTTCAGCTGGGGAAGAAGATTAACTCAGCAAGTTTATGGTGAAAAAGTTTCTATATATCTTCCACTTTTTTGTAAGAAATGATCTATCCTGCTACAAAAAAAATATGTGGATCTGATTGTCACGTCAGCGTGGACTGTGGTCAGTTGTGTTCCTTGGGAACACTATCCCTAGGTAACACGAATCATGCCATTCTTTGGACAACTTAAAATAAACATACTGTCCACAGATAAAGTACACTTCAAGAATCACAGGATCCTTTCCATCCAGAAAGAACTCACTGTTATCTCTAACTTCAAAAACATGTTCACAATCACTCTTTCCTATAAACAACGGGTCTATATAACTCTGATCAATGTGTATGCATAACCTCCCTCTGTGCTGCCAGACTAAAGTTAAAGCTAGAATATTCCTTTCCACTTGATGTTCGATGATCTCCTTTTTCCACCTGTGTTGTTCTCTGAGAATTTTGTCTGTTTTGATTCTGGATTCTAATTTCCTTCTATCTTCCACCAGACTCAAAAATTTCTTTTCTATCTTGATCATGGAACAGGTCAGATTGTGTCTATGTGCATGTGCAGTATCTAAAGGCTTACGTGATACAAAATATTTCCATGCTATTTCTGCGCCTTTAAATTAAGGGTTCTTGTTCAAATAGGGACTTCTGGCAATACAAGGTCATAATTTGAGAAATAGTATTGAAAACTTCCCTATTGTAAAATATGCTCAATAAAAGACTGCAAGAAATCTCATAAGTCAAGGGAATATGGTGGTATGTAATGCCTTCTGAAACAGAAGCCGGTAACTGTGTACACATGTGACAATCCTTTCATTCATCGTGTTATTGTATTCATACAGTAACCTAAACTACACATTTGCAGAATAGACTCTTCTTGACGCATCTATGTGTAAAGGTTTTTTCATCTAACATATAGAGACGATTATCTCTAGGGCTCAATGTTTGCCGGGGGAAAACTAGGGGGTAATTCTTTCTCCACAGATGATGGGGGAAAATGCTTATATTAACTACACCACTAATACTACAAGAAAAATAAGCAATAATACAATAACACACTTACTGTGTACTTACATCTACCTCTCTGATTTGGATCCATTGCTTCTCCAAAATCAAATTTACAATCGAGTAAAATGCAGCAGCAGAAGAATATTTAGTTTTCAGTTTTACCAATGCAAACAACAAACAAAGTTCAAATGTTCAAATGATCATAAATGACATATATACAAATCTTCATGAGGCTGATCCCTTTGTTATTCTAAAGGACAACCTTTTCTCTTCTCATACTCATGGCCATGTATCCTTGTCAGTTTCCTTTCCTACTCAATATAAATGTATCATCTGCTAAATACATCCACTCAAGTGAAGAGTACCTCTGACTGGGTACTCTCGTTTTCTTACTGCCACACCCTCATCCTCACTTTCACTTAAGCCAGAGTTCTCAGTCTCTTCAGGAATTGTTTGTGGCGGACGTTCTTTAGATAAGCCCACTTTCTCTCTTTCTTGCCTTCTAGGCCATCGATCTCCAGTTTCCACTTGGAGATGAGGATGGCCATTGGGATTGGGTGTGGACACCACTGACACCAAGGGACCCAGTGGCACAGAGGATGAGGGGACTAGCCAAGAGGCCATGAATGATTCAACATCTTTCTCGGAGGCCTCCAATGATGACCAGTCCCTAGTGGAGACAGGAACTGGAGCAACTGTGACACCTGCGTCTGCATTCGCCCCCATTCCAAGCTCCCCACAGTTGGCCGTAGCCACCCCCGTAAAAGGGATGGCATCACCTTTGCTGCAGGCACCTCTGCCCTTGCCCCTTTGTACCAGGCTGTGCTCAGTCAGGAGGCTGTAGACCTTTTATGGATGATCGCTGTAGACCAGACCACACTTTTGAATGCCATCCAGGGGCTGGCTAGATAGAACAACCAGATGCTGGCTTATCTCAATGTCATTCCCGGTGCCCTGTCTGGCCTACATCAGTCATTTTGGGGTCTGGCCTCCTCATTGGACACAGCCTCACACCCACCCCAACCTTGTGCCAACACTCCTACCACTTCCCCATTTCAAATCCCCCAACTCAGCCTTATGCAAAGCACAGGCAAACGTGTATGCACATCAACAACCACAAGCAGCACAGCCCAACACTGACAGCAAAACACACACACACACACACACACATCCAGACACCTCACACACCACCACCACAAGGATACTGTGACGGGCTGGATCCTGATCGCCCGTACATGGCCCTGTCTTGTTCTGACTCTGCCTCTGCCTCTGGCGCCCTCGACGTGCAGAACGTGCAGTGGTCGGAGGTTTGGAAGAGGAAGACGAACGACCACAGGAGGAGGAAGACGAACAAAAACAGGAGGAGGAAGATGAACGAACACCGGGGGAGGAAGACGAACGGCCACAGGAGGAGGGAGACGGTGAAAACCAGACAGGACGAGGGAGAAGGAGAGCGGTGTCAGCCCAGGAAACAGAGACAGCGAGAAGACATCCGAAGGTGCCGGATGAGAACAGCGAAGACAGGCAACCAGGAGGACGGAACGTTCCAGCCCGCCACGCTTCTGGAGGAGCGTGGCAGTTCCAGGTTCGTGGGACCACGTCCCTGTGAAGAACGAGTGAGAGAGTGAGAGAGAACGGGAATAGAGAAGGGGAGGAAGAGGACTGAAAGAAAGGCATGAGCACTGAGAGGGGGGGAGAGAAAAAACAACATCAATCACAATGAAGCACAGTATTTAGCGTATTTCACACCAAAGGCACCGCGCACAAGATCGATACGGGCAAAATAAAGAAAAGAGGCACGAAGCAATAGAACAAGGCAAAACGGAGTACAAGAGGACAGCGCCTAGACATAAATAAAAACAGAGAAGGGACAGATAATGAAACTCTGAGAGAGAGGAAAGGAGAAAAGACAGGAAGAGAGACAAAATAAGACTAAAACAAAGGAGACCCTGACCACTTACCGTGTTTATTTTGTTCTCTCCACATGTGCTTCCCGGGGAAACCTGTGAGACAAGGAGACAGAGGGAGAAAAGAGTGAAGAACGAACCACGAAAGAAACAGCCATCCCGCCCACCGTACCTGAAGACAAGATTAAAAACTTACCTGTACTTTAACTCACCAATTGCAAATTTAATCAATAAAACTCTTGTATATAGGTCAAGCGAGTTCTGAGTGATCCCTCCGTGCCAACCCGGTTACAGATACCCACAGGCATCACACCCACCATGACACAGACAGACACCCCAACCACCAGCACACCCACAGACACAGACACAACCCCCACCACTACACCAACACCCACACACACCACAAGCACACTCCCAGTCAGTGCACCCACCATAACACAAACACCCCCCCCACCACCAGTACACCCTCAGACACAATACCCACCACTGTACCCACACACACCACAAGCACACCCCCAGTCAGTGCACCCACCACCACACATGCATGCAGCAGCACACCCACAGATACCACACCAACACATACCACATCCACTACATACACATCCACACACACACATACTAGACCCAAACACCCACATGCACCCACCCATCAATCAGTAAGAGACACAAATCTGAAGATGCAGCACATACACCAGACCCTCAAGCACCCACACCTTCAATACACACACAACAGATATTGCCATTTCCTCTATTTCCCAACCCAAACTCCCTGAAAACCACGCTATCCATTTTTATAAGCAGGACCCACTTTTTGCTCTGACCCCTTCGAAACCAAAAAACACCCCTTTCAAACGTTTTTTCAGCCCTTTCACCTCACAAACCACCCCTTCCACACCCCACCTCATCCAAATGTAAATCTAACCCTCCCAATGTCTTTCCACCCCTTCCAAATCCAAACCCACCCCACTCCTCCCAAACCCAAAACCACACCTTCCACAACCACCCTTCTCACATCCAAGGACCTCCCCTGCCAGTGAGGTCATTGAGGTGCCTGCTTTCTGCCCAATAGATGCCCCTTCCAGAGGAGGTCTATATTGGCAGTGGCATTAGGAGGCAATTGTGCCTTTGTTTTTTTTCTAAACTGTTTAATTTAAGTGACTTCTGAGAGAGTTATCTTATTTCATTAAAAGATTTACATTTTGAGAATACATTTGTCTTTGCCTTATTTTGTGATTGCTACTAATTGTTTGCTGATAATGTTTGCTGATGATGTTCTTTTTGCTAATGTGTGTGTTTTCCAAAACATAACGTGCTGTTGTACATGTGTGTGGATATATTAATTCGGGTGCAAGCATCCATGTTGTAACTGGACAATTATACCAACATTATATATGTTTCTGTGACTGGAGAATGCATGTGTTTTTATTTTTACTTGATGTGTCAATACTATGCACATATGCATTACACAGGGAACCTGGCACTTTACAGTAAAATGGGATTGTATGTTTGTGATATGTTGCACACACCAAAGGGAAATGTGGCCTTTATGCATCTCTTCCATGTTTGCAGTTTAGCAGCAACAAATGTAGTACATTCTGTGGACACCCATCTGTAGCATGTTGTAGTGTAATTGTCACATTATCATAGGATTATTTGGTTCATATTGGGTATACTGTTTCATTTTATGCTTTCAATAGTTTAGGAACATTATGGCACACACCTGTGTGGACACATTTTTCTTTGTGATTGTTGAGACTTTTTGTGCAGGTGTCTATTGCCATGAAGGCAGTCCATACTAGATTTTGGGGTGCTACTTATATCCCGAAGTCTGTTCTGATAAATTTTCTGACTACAACATTACACACTTCAGCATTACGAAGCATTATGGTGGTGTGTGCACAAGTTATTGAGCAATGCATGTGTCCAGTATTACTAAGAAGCTGCAACTCTAAGGATAAAAGGAAATGCCCATTACTTACCTTCTGTTCCAATGATGAAGAGGTTGATTTCCATCTTGGATGTGGCCCAGGAGCAACAGCAGGACTGGTAGCAGCGGGTTCATGGTGACAGGATACCCTGAAGAAGTTATAAAAGTGAGTTTCATCCTTATTTAGCTCCCAATCTTCCAGCTCAGGTGCGGAGGATTAGCTGCCACAGTTGCAACAGCAGGAATGCACATTGTGATTGGCTAGGCAGTAAAATCGGCTGTTGTGCTGCCGCCAGCCTCTTTTGCCTATGAAGCCGTTGACATGGGTGAAGTTTCTTGGCGGTGATGTTGGGCTGTCAGTCCTCTTTCGCCTATGCTCCCACAGACATCTAAATACAGCAGGTGGACCATCACAGTGGTGGGCAGGTTTCCAGTCGAAAAGTCGATGGCGGGACCATTACCACCAACATGTAAATCAGGCCCACAACAGGGTTTTAAATCAGCAACATTTCAAAGATAAAATACAAAGTGGGTGGGGGGAAATTTGAGTTCTAAACCCAGCCAATTCAAATTTTATTCAAATTCACAAGAACTTATTTTTTGCCAAATTGAGTATGCCAAGTAAGTCTCAGATGTAGGTGTTGGGTCAGATCACTTTGGTGCAATATCTATTGTTTGCCAGAATTTAAGTTCAGTTGATCTGCTAATGAGAAACCAATAATCACACGCCACCACACACACAATCAGTGTAGTTAGCATAATAGGTGGAAACTGAGGGATGTGGATGTTGGAGCCTGGGCATTATAGTGCACTGGGGATTTCTTATGAGGGAGACTACATTGAAAGAAACTATCTGTCCCTTTGAGTGTTCAGAGACCAATGTCTGGGTGAAGAATCATCAGAATGGTGATGTCGGCTCCCTAGTGCAGCTCTGCAGCTTTCTTCCCTGTTCAGCCTTTTTATATGGCTCAATCCTTCATGATGGCACATATAAAGGGGCCACTGGGTGCAGGACTGCAGCAACGATTGCTATAGCAGTAAGGAGTCAGGCAGTGTGACCAAGACCATCGGTGGACCCTCAGCCCTGCATCCTGTGGCAGTTTACTTCGCGCCCCAGTGAACACTATGATCCTGGAATGATGCTGTTAGAAATGGGGTCTCTAGTTTGCAGTCAGTTTACACCCTGAACAGCTAGGGACCCTCACTCTAGTCAGGTTAAGGGAGTCACACTCCTAAGATAACCCCTGCTCACCCCTTTGGTAGCTTGGCACGAGCAATCAGGCTTATCTCAGAGGCAATGTGGTATTTGCACCCACACAGAATAACACTACAAATGGACACCACACCAGTTTAAAAGAATAGCCAGTATTTATCTAAGTAAAACAAGACCAAAAACAACAAAAATCCAACATAGCAAAGATATTAATTTTTAAAGATTAAACCCCAACTTCAGAGATGCTGCGACGGTGACTGGCCTGCTGGGTCAGTCACAGTCATCGCTCTTCAGAGGGGACCACAGCTTAGGGTGCAGGCAGTGGTGTGTAGTCGAGCAGCGGCGCCGGTTGTGGAGCCGTCCGGAGTTGATGTGCCTGTTTCTTTTTTTGTCTTTTTTTCAGCCAGATTTCACTCTCAAGGGCCCAGGAACTGGAGTGGGAACCTCTTGGTAAGTCACGGTCCTCAGCAAGAGAACCCAGCACCTGGAAGGTGAAGTCTTTGATGTCCCTGAGACTTCTTAACAGGAGACAAGCTCAGTCCAAGCCCTTGGAGAAACCTCACAAGCAGGATACAGTCCAGTCTTTACTCTCTCCAAAGCAGAAGCAGCAACTGCAGGCCAACCCAGTAAAGCAAACAGCAAAGGGGCAGTACTCCACACATTACTTCAGCTTTTCTCCTTGGCAGAGTCTTTTCTTGATCCAGAAGTGTTCTAAAAGTCAGGGGTTTGTGTCCAGTACTTATATTCATTTCTGCCTTTGAAGTAGGCATACTTAAACGGAAAATCTTAGTAGTGCACAAGACCCAGCATTTCCTGCCCTGGTCCCAGACACACTCTAGGGAGTTGGAGACTGTATTGTGACAGGACAAACACAGACTTTTGTTTAGGTGTCAACTCCTCCTACCACTGTAGCCCAGGCAGACCCATTAGGATATGCAAGGCACACCTAAGGTCCTCTTGTGTGACTCTCTAGAGTGAATACACAACCAGCCAAACTGTAATCCTGACCCAGATATTTATTCAACAGTCATGCAGAGGTACAGAATCGCTAAGCAAGAAAATTCCCTCTTCAGACATGCAATTTAAAAACCGCATTCACTAAAACATGTATTTTTAAATTGGGAGTTCAGAGACCCCAAACTCCTCATTTTATCTGCTCCCAATGGGAAATTACACTTAAGGAATATTTCAAGGCAATCCCCATGTTAACCTATGGGAGAGATAGTCCTTGCAATAGTGAAAACTAAGGTGGGCACTTTGAACATGGCGGGAAAGATCGCACCGCCAGTGGTGGCAATAACTACCACCAACAGGCTGGCGGTCTGGACTGCCAAATAATGAAGCACATGAAAAACGGCCAGCTTGAAAACCACTCACCGCCAGCAGAAGAGTGCCGACATTGACAGAAGAGGCCGCCCACAGGCCGACGGAAAGGCCCCACCCACCCAACAAATAATAAAGCACAAGACCGCGGTCAGCTCCGGGGCGGGAACCACCACCACGTAAAGTCTGGCGGAAATGAACCAATTCAAACTAAAAACTCACCGTAGACACACACAACACGCCGAAGCAGACATGGAGAGAGAGTTGCACATCATGCTAGTGCTGCTGCTTGCCATATACCTCCATGACCCTGACCACTACAAAGATGATGACGGTAAGTACTGCAACCTAACAAATCAATCAATCAATCAATCAATAAATTTATAAAGCGCGCTATGTACCCGTTAGGGTTCGAGGCGCTAGGGGTGGGTGCTGCTATCGTTAGAAGAGCCATGTCTTGAGGAGTCTCCTGAAAGTGAGGAGGTCCTGGGTCTGGCGTAGTGAGGTCGGGAGTGAGTTCCAGGTCTTGGCGGCGAGGTAGGAGAAGGATCTGCCGCCAGAGGTCTTGCGCTGGATTCGGGGGACGATGGCGAGGGCAAGGTTGGCAGATCGTAGTTGACGTGAGGGAACGTAGAAGTTGAGTCTGGTGTTCAGGTAGGTAGGTCCGGTGTCGTGTAGTGCCTTGTGTGCGTGGCTGAGGAGTTTAAAGGTGATCCTCTTGTCCACGGGGAGCCAATGTAGGTCCTTCAGGTGAGGGGAGATGTGACATCGGCGGGGTATGTCGAGGATCAGGCG
Organism: Pleurodeles waltl; assembly: GCF_031143425.1. NCBI lineage: Eukaryota > Metazoa > Chordata > Amphibia > Caudata > Salamandridae > Pleurodeles > Pleurodeles waltl. Next base: position 628,092,429 of record NC_090444.1, on the reverse strand, counting down.
GGCGGATGCGTTCTGGATGCGTTGGAGTCGTTTGATGTCTTTTGTTGGGATGCCTGTGCAGAGTGCGTTGCCGTAGTCGAGTCTGCTACTGACGAGGGCTTGGGTCACCGTCTTTCTGGTTCCTGTTGGAATCCACTTGAAGATTCTGCGGAGCATTCGGAGGGTGTTAAAACAGGAGGATGAGACTGCGTTGACCTGTTTGGACATGGTGAGGGCGGAGTCGAGGATGAAGCCGAGATTTCGTGCGTGGCTGGCTGGGGTGGGTGGGGGGCCCAGGGCGGAGGGCCACCACGAGTCGTTCCAGGCCGAGGGGGTGCGCCCGTGGATGAGGACTTCCGTCTTGTCGGAGTTTAGGTTCAGGCGGCTGTTGCTCATCCACTCGGCGATGGATTTCAGTCCTCGTGAAGGTTGGCTTTGGCGGTGAGAGGATCTTTGGTCAGGGAGAGGACGAGCTGGGTGTCGTCGGCGTAAGAGAGGATGCTGAGGTCGTGCTGGCGGGCCAGTTGTGCGAGGGGGGCCATGTAGACGTTGAACAGCGTTGGGCTTAGTGAGGAGCCTTGGGGGCCACCGCAGATGAGGTTGGTGGCTTTGGAGTGGAAAGGTGAGAGTCGGACCCTCTGAGTTCTGCCGGAGAGAAAGGAGGAGATCCAGTTGAGGGCTTTGTCTTGGATGCCGGCTTTGTGTAAACGGGTAAGTAGGGTGCGGTGGCAGACTGTATCGAAGGCGGCTGATAGGTCTAAGAGGATCAGGGCAGAGGTTTCGCCGTTGTCCATTTGTAGTCTGATGTCATCTGTGGCGGCGAGGAGTGCAGTCTCTGTGCTGTGGTTTCGTCTGAAGCCGGATTGGGAGGGGTCTAGGATGGAGTTGTCTTCTAGGTAGTGGGCGAGCTGTGAGTTAACGATCTTCTCGATGACTTTCGCTGGGAAAGGGAGGAGGGAGATCGGTCGGAAGTTTTTGAGATCGTTGAGGTCGGCCTTGGGTTTCTTGAGGAGGGGTTGGATTTCTGCGTGCTTCCAGCTGTCCAGGAAGGTAGCGGTGTTGAAGGAAAGGTTGATGATCTTGCGGAGTTTGGGGGCGATGGTGACGTCGGCTTTGTTGAAAACGTGATGTGGGCAGGGGTCACAGGGAGATCCTGAGTGGATGGAGTTCATGGTCTTTAGGGTTTCGGCGTCGTCTACTTGGGTCCAGGTGGTGATGTGGTCGGCGTGGGAGGAGTTGTTGGGGGTGGGGTCTGGCGGAGGTGAGGTGTTGAAGCTGTCGTGGATGGCTGCGATTTTCTGGTAGAAGAAGGTGGAGAGATCGTCGCAGAGTTTCTGGGATGGAGGGATGTCGTTGACGTTGGCGTTGGGGTTGGAGAGTTCCTTCACGATGCCGAAGAGTTCCTTGCAGTCGTGAGCATTGTTGTTAAGGCGTTCTGTGAAGTGGGAGCGCTTGGCGAGTCGGATCAGTTGGTGGTGTTCACGGTTGGCTTCCTTGAGGGTACCCAGGTTCTCGGGTGTGCGCTCGAGGATCCATTTTTTCTTGAGTTTCTGGCAGGTGCGTTTGGAGGTGGTCAGTTCGTCTGTGAACCATGCTGGTTTTTTCTTTTCTTGGTTGGCGGTGGGTCTCTTGAGTGGGGCTAGGATGTTGGCGCAGTCGAGGATCCATTGTTGGAGGTTGATGGCGGCGGAGTTCGGGTCGGTGGGGTCGGGTGGTGGGTTTTTGGCGAGGGTGTTGGTTAGATGGTCTTCGGTGACTTTTCCCCAGTGGTGGTGAGGCGGTAGAGGGGTGCAGTGGTGTTCGGTGTTTTTCTTGAAGGAGAAATGGACGCAGTGATGGTCGGTCCAGTGGAGTTCGGAGGTGTGGCTGAAAGAGATGTGGTTGCTTGAAGTGAAGAGTGGGTCAAGGGTGTGGCCGGCGATTTGGGTGGGAGTGTTGACCAGTTGACGGAGTCAGAGGTTGGAGAGGTTGGTGGTCAGTGATGCGGTGTTGACATCATTGTTGTTCTCCAGGTGGAAGTTAAGGTCTCCCAGGAGGATGTAGTCCGAAGAGGCGAGGGCGTGGGTGCTTGCGAGGTCAGAGACGGTGTCGCTGACGAGGGCTCTTGGTCCTGGAGGACGGTATATGAGGGTTCCTCTGAGGGTAGTGTTGGGGTTCGTGTGAATCTGGAAGTGGAGGTTTTCAGCTGTCTTGAGGGTGTCGTCCATGTGGGTGTGGATCTTGAGGGTAGATTTGTGGGCGATGGCTATTCCTCCGCCGATTCCGTTGGTGCGATCTCTTCTGGTGATTTTGTAGCCGTCAGGAATGGCGATGGCGATGTCAGGGGCCGAGGAGTCGTTCCACCAGGTTTCGGTCAGGAAGGCTACGTCTGGGGCGGTGGTGTCGAGCAGGTCCCAGAGCTCGATGGCGTGCTTTCGTGCGGAGCGTGTGTTGAGGAGGATGCAGTGCAGGTGGTTTGTGTTGGTTGTTGCTGGCTTCGTTGTTTTGTTGCAGGTGAAGTTGCAGGTGCGGCAGGAAAAAGGTCCTTTGGTGTGCTTTGGGGTGGCCTGGAAGCACTCTGTGGAGGGACCAGGGTTGAGGGCGTGGAGTTCGCTGGCCAAGTATCGAAGGCACGGGGTGCGGGGGGTGTGAGGACCAGGGGGGGTGGCGCTGGGCGCAGTCCAGGCGCGGACGGGCGCAGACGGGCTTGCGTCTGGCGCGCCTGCGGCGTGGCCGTGCAGCGCCAGCCATTAAGAAGGGAGGGGGTAGGGAGGAGCAGCTGGGAGGCGGGAGGGAGCGGCGAATGGGGGCGCGAGGGGGGCGGGGCCACAGGGAGGCAGCGGCAAGGGGAGATCGGCAAGGGGGAGCGAGGGGGAGCGCCCAAGGGGCGAAAAAACAGGAGAAATACAAGGCACAATCAGAAGGCAAAAACTTCCAAAAACAGTCACAAAATACAGTGAGGGCACAAAATACGATCGGGTAACAGCACAAGGTCAGAAGCGCAAGGAAGCAAGGCGCTGAAACAGTGGGCAAAAAACACTTACAGAGCGCCGAAAACGGGTCTGATGAGGCTTACCGGGGGCTCGAACACGCTAGCAGCAGCGTGGGCGGGGGTCAGAGGCAGGAGACAGCAGGTTGGTGCTGCGGACGTGGGGGGCGAGCTCTAGACCTAAGGCAGGTCAGAGGTCGCTCACTCGCGACGCGCCAGCCATTAAGAAGGGAGGGGGGAGGGAGGAGCAGCTGGGAGGCGGGAGGGAGCGGTGAATGGGGGCGCGAGGGGGGCGGGGCCGCGGCAAGGGGAGATCAGCGAGGGGGAGCGCCCAAGGGGCGAAAAAACAGGAGAAATACAAGGCACAATCAGAAGGCAAAAACTTCCAAAAACAGTCACAAAACAAGGGAAGAAAGGGCACAGTTACACACCCACCCACCACATCCACCCTGAAACGCACCCCAACCCCTCACACCATCACAAGCCATACACACAAGAACAAGAGGTACTTACTCAACACAATGCCAATACAACCTACCCAAAGTACACACATGTGCACGCCACAACCCCACAATGAAACGATTAACCACGTCTCCAGAGTGTGCCGACAGCAACACTGGGCACTCAAACTTTAATAATGATTGAAAATTCAATGTCCAAATTAGGCCATTGGCCAGTCCAACTGCAAAAGGCTGAAGGGCCCAAATGGCCCAAACTTGACTCCCACATGTGCACATGGTACTCCACCATAAAGGGACATCAATGGGGCAGCCAGGCACCTCAGGGAAAAGGGACAGGGGTGACGGGGGTGGGGACTTACGTCTGGGAGGGGGACTTGGGCTTATATTTGGGAGATGGATGGAGTCTGGGTTTGCCCTTTGAAGGTGGGGGAGTGGGCTTGGATCGGGGGGTGGCAGATGGACCTGGGCCAGCAGGGGGCTTCTTGCTCACTGAGGAAGGGGCACGGGAATGGGAAGGGCAGACTGAGGCGTGCGAGGAGTGGACAGGGCAAGGATGTGGGCACGTTTAGGGATGAGACGGGGTGGGCCAGTGGGTTCGAAAAGGTCAACACAGGACAGGAATTGGGGCAGTTGGAATGGACATGGGAGGAAGGTGTGGAAGTGGAGGTAGAGGGAGTGATTGTAACTGGTGTAGGTGTGCTGGATGTGGATGCAGGTTCCTGTACAGTATGCTGAGGTGTGGTGGATGTGTGTTGGGTGGGTGTCTGGGAACGTTTGAGTGTTTTTGGAGGGGGGGTGGACACAATGGGACAAGACAGGCTTTCAGTGTACATGGATGTTGTCTGGGTGTCTGCAGGTCTGGTGATTGTGCTGCATGTGTCAGTCAATGTCGTTGTGGTGAGTGCAGGTGTGGTTTCTGGGATGCATGACTGGATGTCTGATGTTGTGGTGACTGCAAGAATGGGCCAGCAACAGTGAATGAGGGTGCAGTGCTTTTAGGTGTGCGAGTTGAGGTGACAGACAGGGAGGCAGGCTGGAGGCAGGAGAGGTGGACACACTTGGGGAAGTGGATGTTGTCGTGTGGGCTTTTGTATGTTGGATGTATGAGTGCCTGTGGTGGGAAGTGTGCTGCCTGTGTTTCTGTGTATGCTTTGTGTGTGTTGAGGTGTGTGCATGGCTGTCTGAACGTGTGCTAGGGATGGGTGAAGGGTGTGGGGTGCTGGAAGAGGCAGAGGTGGTTGGAGGGGGGAAAGGAATGGACCGGGGACACTGGCTGCCGTCAAAGAGGAGGCCAGAGCCTAAAAAGATCTCTGTAGGCCAGACATGGCACTGTGAATGCCTTCTAGGTATGCATTGCAGTGCTGCATGTGGGATGGCATTCACAATGGTTGTCTGCCCTACAGAGATGGTCCTCAGGAGGTCAATAGCCTCCTCCGTGAGGGCAGAAGGGCTAACTGGGGCAGGAGATAAGGTGCCTGGGGCCCACTCTTCTGGGTGAGCGGGCACGGGCAACTGGGTGGGGAGCAACTGGGAGGGCAGTAATGGTATTGGGGTGGCAGAAGTTTACACTGATTGGGTGGGCCCACTAGGGTCTGCCACCACCAGGGAGCTCCCATCGGAGGAGGTATCAGAGTCACTATCTCCAGTGGTAGTAGCCTCCCCGTGATACTTCCCTCGCCCTCCAACCCACTGGTCCCCTTGGCGTTGGTAGACTCTACCGCCTTGGAACCGTGGGCCGATGCATCCCACTCGCCGGTGCCACTGCTCCCTCGCCAGATTATGCTGATGTACACAGACAACTCAAGAGTACAGGGGTGGGGAGACAAAACATGAGAGATATCTGTAAATCCTTGAATGGATGTACACATTTGGTGCACTCCCACTTCCACATAACTTAAACACCAACACGCAGCACCTACAATTATAGTCAGGCCTATGCCCCTGTTGAGTGGCCACAACCGTAGCATACAACTCTTCTCCCAGATGACACAAGGACCTGATGAACTGCAGACCTGCCCCTAACCATCTTAGTGCCCATGGGGGCAGGATTGATGTTAGCCACCTGTCAGAGTACCTGGCACTAGACAGCATACATACTATAGCAGCCTTAGACATCCATCAAAGAGGCATGATATTGTGTTGGTACTCACCCCCTTGTGGCTGCTGTGCAGCCTTCAATCGCACATCCAAATCTGGATATGCCACCGCCAGAATGCGGTGCATTAGGTGGGTCAGGGCCCAACGGGCACCCCTTCCTCATTGGGAGGACTTCCCTAGCTGGGCCTCGCAGGTCTTCCTGGCCCAGTGCTGTAGGTCCTCCCACAGCTTCCTGCAGTGGGTGCTCTGCCAGTTGTAGACCCCCAGGGTCCGCACCTCCCTGGCGATGGCCTGCCAGAGTGCCCTCTTCTGATGGGCGCTGACCTGTATGGGACACAAAGAAAAGAAAAACAGAGTTCAGAGCATGGCCATGTGATGCAGCCGACTATACGTTCCCTATGGGATGGACACTTCACAAGATCATTTCACCACCTCACTCACGGTACTTGCCACACAATCTATGTCGGTGCAGGTACATACCGACCAAACATGCATACAGGCATTCACTACCATCAGAAACATCCATGCTCGTCATCCGCCTACTCACCTGCTCCTCTGGTCGCCCATATAACTTGGCATAAAGGGGTAGGACCCCGTCCACCAGCTTCTCCAGCTCCTCCTTGGTGAAGGCCGGGGCCCCGTCCCCTGTTACACGTGCCACATGAGTAACCAGAGTCAGGACACAGCAGCGCACTCAGTGGAGTACTTCCATGCATTGAATCCGGGAGTCAAGTGAACCTGGGGTGACGACATGGCGTACGCTCCCCGGCAGTGTGCACCGTCACCACCGGCGGTGATCATGATAGGCCTAGGTACCCCATTGACAACCGTGTTAACCAATGAATGGCCTTACGCCATAACAACAACCGCCAGAGGAATAAAGTCACTTCCAATGCTACATATCTGGATGGCAGAAGGCTGCCATTTTGCTAGCACAACGCAGATATTTCTTGTTCATGGGCTCCATTCAGGCCCTATGGACCCCAGCCCTTGGTCGCATGCGCACATGAGTGTTTGGTCCCCACAACAGTCTAGACGTATCACTTCATACATATCCCTACAGTTGTACATCACACATCGCTTGTGTGTAACCTACATATTGTACAGCAGTTATTCATACACAACATGTTGTGCATATGTATGTGTGTCCCTCACATGTCTTCTCTCCTCCCCCTAGGTATAGGCCTATGTGGCGAGGGAGGGTCCCATCTGTGTACAGACCTCTTGTTGATTTGGAGACCATGGTGGAACGTCACATCATAGTCAACTATAGAGTCAATGGTGCTACAATCCATGAGGTAGGTGCATTACTGGATCCATTACTGAGACCGGCTAATCAGAATCAGCATGCCATCCCTACTGAAGTGCAAGTGCCCTCTGTACTCCATTTCTTGGCCACGGGCTAATTTCAGGTGACAGTGGGCATGGGTGCAGGGTTCTCACAGCCAATGTTTAGCCTCGTCCTGTCCAAATTCCTGGATGCATTTGTAGTACACCATGTAGACATATCTAAAGTTTCCCCAAAGGGCTGAACTCCCTGCAATCAAGTCTGAATTTTATGACTTTGCTAACATTCCCCATGTGATTGGTGCCATTGATGGTACCCACTTAGCTCTCATGCCTCCAAGACTAAATGAACAGGTGTACAGAAACAGGAAGAGCTTCCACTCAATGAACATACAATTGGTGTGTACAGCAGACCAGTACATATCACATGTGAATGCCATGTTTCCAGGATCAATCCACGATTTATATGTCCTGAGAAACAGCAGTGCACCACACATGATGGATCAACTACAAGGGGACAGAGGATGGCTCATAGGTGACTGTGTATTATCCTTTTCTGTACATAGCTTACAGCCAGGCTGTCTGCAAGTAAAGGCAGTTTGTTACAGTCCTGTTTCAAACACTTTTGCAGGTGATTCTGGCTATCCCAACATACAATGGCTCCTGACACCTGTGAGAAATCCTTGGGCAGATGCAGAGAGGAATTACAATGAGGCCCATGGACGTACTAGGAGGGTGATAGAGCACACTATACGTCTCCTGAAGGCTAGATTCTGTTGCCTCCATCTCTCTGGGGGTTCCCTGTGCTAAGGCCCCGAGAAGGTGTGTAGAATAGTGGTGGCCTGCTGCATGCTGGACAACGTGGCTGTGAGGAAAGCTATCTCCGTACAGGAGGAGGAGGATGCTATATATCCAGACCTGCTTCCTCTGAGGGGGGATGATGAGGATGAAGAGGTGAAAGATGTCCACTCCAGGAACCAGCTGATCCAACTATACTTCTGGGTACTATGAGGTACTGTTCACTGATGATGTTGTCTGAAATGCATAATGTCTGTCTGATGTATTCACTATGGTGGTGTGGGGTCTGTAGTCATTGATACTATTACCTTAATATTAAGGTGGCATGTGCGATGAAGACAAACATGGTGTACATGTCTGTTTACTCCACACAATGTTGTGCTTGGGGTGCCATTTCTGCAATAAAGATCTGATTATGGAATTGACTGGCAAATGCTTTCACATTTACAATCGATTCATCATTATGAGAGGGGACATACAAATTGGTGGACATGTGTTTTTTTTGGTGTCCTTAACGCATTGGTGCGCTTTTACAGAGATAGGGAGTGTGCTAATGGTGGATGTCTATACTAGGTACATGGGCTGAGCGATTGGTGGCAGTGGGTATAGGTCCAATTGTCCCTTGCAAGTTGTTATGTTGCTATTGGCAGGTGAGGATGATGGCACAATGGCACACTCCGGAGTCAGTCCATGTCAGAGTCACCTCTTAGTGGGGGCCTTGGTCTTGGCAGGTGTTCCTGTGCCATATCTGGGTCTGAGGGACCGTTTGAGAGTCTGGTGCTGGGCTGCACGGGTAGGGGTGCTGGTCTCCTGTGTGTCCTTTGCCAGTGCCACCAGTCCAGCTGCTGCTGATGTTGATGGCTGGTCTGTGTCCTGGGCAGTGGTAGGGGCTTCCTGGTTTCTGGGGGTCTCAGGCTGGGTTAGGTAGGGGTGCTGCAGCACCCCTGCTATAGTGGCCAAGGTGGCATTCAGTTGTTTCCACTGCTCCATGGTCTCTGGATGTTGGCCTATCTGCAGCCTTTGAATCTGTTCCAGGGTGGCCAGGATCTGGCCCATCCTGTCTTGGGTATGGTGGTATGCTCCCAGGACCTCAGAGATCACCTCCTGGGCTGCAGTAGCCATCCTTTGGCCTCCCCCCTGGGCCACTTAAACCCTCCCACTTGGCCCAGTCCCCTGTGTCTGTGTCCCCTGCACAGGTCTGGCAGTTGTACTAGGGCCATCGTCATCCTGCCTGTTAGTAGGTGGAGACTCTGGCCTCTGTACTTGTGTTCCACCAGTCTGTGGCCTGGAGACACTGATGTGGGGTCATTTGGCCAGAGCTGATGTTGGTGGCTGGGTGGTAGGGGTGTCAGTGGTATCCTGGGTGGGGCTGCTGGAAAGTGACAGTCCAGGACTGTGTGATGGACCATGGTATTCCTCACTGTCCACACTTCCCTCTCCAGTGTCCTGAGTGGTGCCTTTGTCTCCACGTGGGGCACTGGCACTCCTGGGCCTTTCCGTCAGGGTGGCATGGGTGTTGGTGCCAGTTGGGGGGAATGGACATGTATGTTACAGGTACTAAATCGAATCAGGATGCACAGCTCTGCCCTATTTTGTGAAGTTTATTCCACTGTTCGGCCATGCAGGGACCTATTGTGGGGTTGCCATTGTATTTTGCAATTGATGTGGAGGTGCATTGTGGGTGGTGTGGTGCCAGTGTGATTCCTTGCAGGGGTAGGGGTCTGTGCACAGGGGGAGGGATGTGGCCCTGTTAGTAGGTTTGTGGGCATGCAGGGTGACTGGATGCATTAATTGTGGCCTGGGTGGGGTAGTGGTCCTGGTGGTAGTTGGAGGAGTGGGGTGGTGCATGCATTACATGTGTGGTGGATATGGGGTAATTGTAGATGACTTACCCCAGTCCATTCCTCCAGTGAGTCCAGTGAGGCCCTCAGGGTGCAGGATGGCCAGTAACTTTTCCACCCAGTCGGTGTAGTCGGGGGTGAAGATGGGGGTCCTCCCCCAGTCTTCTGGACTGCAATGTTGTGCCTAGATGCTATCGACCTCACCTTCCCGCGCAGGTTGTTCCATCTCTTGTGGATGTCGTCCCTCGTCCGTGGATGGTTTCCCACTGCGTTGACGTTGTTGACAATCATCTGCCATAACTCCATCTTCCTGGAAATGGGTGTGCTAGATCTGTGCTCCGAAGATTTGTGGCTCGTCCTTGAGTATTTTGTCCACCATTGTTCTTAGCTCCCTATCTGTGAAGTGTGGGAGCTCAGGGGGTGCCATGGTGTGTGTTGTGGGTGGTGTGTTGTGTATATATTGGTGAGGGTGCGGTTGGGTGTGTGACTTGCGTGATGTTGCGTTCTGTGTATGCGTGTTGTGCTGTCAGTCTCAGTTGTCCTATTGCCGATGTAAATGATTGTGGGGTGTGTATTTGAGTGTTTTATATTGTTGTGGATGTGTGTCAGGTGTGTGGGTTTCAAACTTGCCAATTTGTGCATTTCTTGCTGTTGGGTCCCATTTCTGACCGTGGTGGTCCGTACCGCCAATGATCGTTCGACATCCACTATGTGCTGCGGGGATTTGTGCATCATTATTTGGAGGGCGGGGGATTTGTCTGCTTGGCTGTGGCGGGGTGAGGTGTGCAGCCTTTCCACCATCAAGGGCCCTGGCGGTGGCTGGTGGTAGCCGAATTTTTGGCAGTTTCTGTTTGTGGCATCATTATATGGTGGGTTTCTGTTCACCGTCAATGGCGGTTTTCTGTTCACCCTCGCCATGGCGGGCAACGGTGTTTATCACCGTGCTCATAATGAGGGCCTAAGAGTGTCAGTATTTCACTGCCAGGACATGTAAAACACACCAGTACATATCCTAGCTTTTACATAACTGCAAACTGCCGGTTGGGTAGCCTTGGGCCTACCTTAGGGGTGACATATACAGTAAAAGGGAATGTTTAGGCCTGGCAAGTGGATGCTCTTCCCATGTTGAACTGCCAGTTAAAACTGCCCACACAGACACTGCAGTGGCAGGTCTGAGACATGTTTACAGGGCTACTCATATTGGTGGCACAATCAGTGCTGCAAGCCCACTAGTAGCATTTGATTTACAGGCCCTGGGCACCTCTAGTGCATTTTATTAGGGATTTACTAGTAAATCAGATATGCCAATCATGGATAAACCGATTACAAATCCAATTTAGACAGAGAGCATTTGCACCTTAGCACTGGTCAGCAGTGGTAAAGTGCCTAGAGTCCTAAAACCAGCAAAAACAGATCAGCCAAATAGGAGGAAGAGGGCAAAATGTTTCTGGATAACCCTGTAAAAAGGGCCATTTCCAACAGGTGCCATCCTCTGAGGACAGTCAGCCCGTTCTCTTCTCAGGAGGTGCTGTAGAATGCCATAAAGGATTTATGGTGATGTATATGTCTATCCCCTGTCTACACGGAGAAATCTACTGGGATTTTTAAGTATAACTTTATTGTATTGTCATTGAGTATTGTCCTGAGATTCGAAAGAAGATATGGTTGTAGCTTTCTTCATTGTTTCTTAGAGATAGATATGTATATTTTGTTCATTTAACATATTAGCTTGTTAAAGTGCTTTATGCATGCACCACTACAGTGTCTGTATACTATGATTATGGCTAGATTGTTTGTGATGTATTAAATAACACAAGTATTCAAACACTGAGAAACAATGCCTACAGCTGCAAAAGAGACAACAGGAAGAGAGGAAAGTGTTCGTGACTAACCTGGAATTTTGTGTCTGCAATGACCTAGCTTTACAGAAACTCATCATTTTAGGCCCAATTCACAAAGGCTTTTACAGAGTAGTCATACACTACTATCTTTTGCAAGACTAAACATATAAACCTATAACTGAGATGAATCATCTAGGACAATATCCCACAAGACAAGACACTCTTTTCATCAGCTACTGGTTTAGTGACTTTGGTGTGAGGCTTTGGTTTGAGTTACACCTATTTGTACAGACCTGATTCACAAAGCATTTTCTTTGAGTTCTTGTGGTATTCTCCAGTCTTAAATATCACTCACTTGTGAGTTCTAGGAGTAGGAAAGGTTTACTCGTGGTTTCTTTGAGTAAACATACCTTACTCCTGGAACCTACTCAGAGAAAGTCCTTTGTGAATCTGGGCTAGACTGCTTAATTTGTAAAATAATAAGTGCTGCGTCCCAAAGTTTTCCTTAAACTTAAATGCCTGTCAATGGTGCTACCGAATATTGGGCTTGCTTAAAATCAAGTCCATCTAATTTTGATTTTCTTTATCTTACTCTCAAGGTTCCTTTTAACCTTGCGTTCTCTATTTGTCAATTGTTTTTTATCTCTCACTTCCTCCTTTTTTCCCTTTTCTGCTTTTTCCTCTATTGTTCGGAGTCAAAGTGTGATAATCAAAAATATGTCCTGTTCCCCAAAAATGACTGCATGTGGGCCCAACCTGCAACCTCTAGCTCAAACACTAAGGGCCAGATTTACTAAAAGGTGGCACAGCACGGTGCTGCGCCACAATTTGCAGCACCACACTGCATCACTTTAGAAATGCATGGATGCACTGTATTTATTAAAATACGGTGCACCCCTGTGTTTCCCCTTGTGCTAAATTTAGCTGCCAATGCAGGCACCCCTGCACTATAGTTCAAGCGTGTCTGCGTTGAGGGGATTGATTGCTTATGTGCAGAAAGGTGTCCCCTCCTGCACATGAAGACCCATACTTAAGAAAAAGTGGTGCATCAGAGCTGATGAGACACATTTTCTGTGCCTCCCCCCACCAGCACCTAATGACACCATGGTCGCACCGTATTTATAATATGGCGCACCATGGTGGTCATTAGGACTGTAACGTCACAATTTTTTACGCTATTGTTGCGCTTTGCTACACTAGCTTAAACAATGTTGACGACAGTGTAGTAAAGTGCAAGGAAGCCCAAAGGTTTCTATGGTAGCATCATTTTAACACCTGCTCTGAGGAGGCATTAAAAATTACGCCAAAAATGTTGCAGTGAGATCTGTTACATTTCACTGCGCGATTTTTGTGGGCTTCCTAGCACCGGAACTTCCCCCTTGCATAGATTGGGTCTTATTATGATCCTGGCGGCCAGGGTGGAGGTGGGACCACCGCCAAATCAGTGGTCCAGCCTCAACATTATGACCATGGGGGAGCAGCCACATTTGGACCGCCGACACCACCAGGTTGCCATCAGCCTACAGCCTGGCAGTGCCGGCAGTCTCAATCTGCCAGGGCAGCGCTGCTTGCAGCAATGCCCTGGGGATTATGAGTCCCCTTTCCGCCAGCCTTTGCTTGGTGGTAGCCCCCGCCATGCAAAGGCTGGTGGAAAAGGGGTGCTTGGGGCCCCACCGAGGACCCTGCACTGCCCATGCACTTGGCATGGGCAGTGCAGGGGCCCCCCTGGACAGCCCCGTCGTGCTTTTCACTGCCCGAATTATGGGCAGTGAAAATTCCGGCGGGTGCTGTAGCACCCAATGCACCTCCACATTCCCACCAGCTCAATAATGAGCGGGCGTCAATGTTAAGGCCCTGTTCCCTGCTGGGCCGGCAGACGGAAACGCTGTTTCTGTCTGCCAGCCCAGCAGGCAACTTATAATAGGGCCGGCGGGTGGAAGACCGGTGTGGCGGTCTTTCGTGTGAATGAGTTTGGCAGGCAGCCTCCACCACACGCCAAACTCATAATGAGGGCCATTATCTCTGGTGCAGGCATACTGTGGTGCAAAGGTTTACAAAGTGGCTCAAAGCATGCATTGCTCCACTTTGTAAATATGGTGCATGGAAAAAGCTGCTTTGGCACCACCTTAGGCCAAAAAAAATACGCTATGGTAACACTAGGGGCTCTTACATATGCCCCAAACAATCTACAATGGCGATTTGGCATTTCTATGTGTGCTGCAGAATGCATCACACATAGAAGCATCAAATCGTCATTTTTGAATAATTTTTCATGTGCAGGAAGAGACACCTTCCTGCATGTAAATATTAATTCATGGCCTTTTGCTCCTTCTATGTGTGCTGCAGAATGTGGCACACATAGAAAAAGCAAAAAAGAGGAAAAATAATAGCATTTCTCCTAGTTGCGTCATGCTAACACCCCACTTTGGGTGGTGTTAGCAGTTGGCACTGCCTCAAATTTACAATTCCTTGTAAATCCGGGGCAGCATCAAAATCAATGGGTGTTGCTGTGGAACACCAACAGCAACACCCATTGCATGCCCCTCCAATGCAGAAAACTGTGTTGGAAGGGCTAATTTTTACAAGGTGTCAATAAGCCACAAAAAATGGCTTAGCACCGTCTTGTAAATGTGGCACACTACACAGAGTGATTCTCCGGTGGAGATAGGGGCTTGTAAATCTTGTCCTAAGTTTAACTCATATATGAGACTCAAATAAAACAACTTCTCACTGAAAATGCTTTACGAACGAGGCCCAAATTTATCTTTTTTCTTTCACTACAACGTACTAAACAACTTAATCTGTGTTTTTGTGGTAGATATGTCTCGTTGTTTATTCATTATTCGAGAAAGCTCCTGAATGGATGCAAATACATTTTAGGTTTATCTGCACCCCCATATCAATAGACAATGAAAGAGATAAAGGGGGTCATTCTGACCCTGGTGGCTGGCGGTGTTCTACAAGTGTATTATAACCATTGCGCATTAGCCACGGCCATACCGCTGGCCCCTCCACTTGACCACCAGGCTTCCACCCGGCTGTCATAATCCCCAACTGCCAGCCTGTCCATGGCGGTAAACACTGCCATTGACAGGCTGGCGGTAAAGGGGACTCAGGGTGCCCCTGGGGGTCTCTGCAATGCCCATACACTTGGCATGGGCAGTGCATGGCCTCCCAAGCACAGCAAATGTGCTACGGGTGCTCCTGCACCCGCTGCACATCAACATTGCCGCCGGCTCTATTATGAGCCAGCTGCATGTTGATGTGACTTTTCTACTGGGCCAGCGGGCGGAAACAGCGTTTCCGTCCGCTGGCCCAGCCAAAACGTCATTATAGGGAGCCACCAATACCGCCAGCACTGGTGGTGTTGTGATGCCCGTGGCTTCGGCGGTCTTTCTGCAAGACCGCCGAAGTCGTAATGAGGGCCAAAGTGCCTTCTTTGGTCCATGGGCCAGTCTCTAGGGCTGCGCAGGATGATATTACTATGCAGAAAGGAAAGAGTTGGTGTGTTGCTAGGCAACAAACAGGCAAACTCATGAAAATTCTCTGACATAAAAGTGCTATTGCAAACATTATCAAATATAATATTGATTAGAGAGGTCGAAAATAGTGCAAGTCGGCCAGGAACCCGAGTTGCCACTGTTATATTGATGATACAGGGAAACAGTCAATCAAACAAGCTTTATTCGGTCAATTAACCATCAAACCATCACAATACATTAAAATAAAAAAACTCATTTTGTAGCCTATACAATCATTGAATAAAAAACAGATAAATAAATATATACATATAAATATCAAGCTACTCATATCTAAAATCCCAGCTAGTCAATCTTCATGAGTACTTATTTACAAAACAGTTATGTATATGCCATGCTGCCACTAAAAACGTACTAAATGCAAGATTTAACTCATTAGAACTGTGGCTTTTTAAAATCCTTATTGCTATGCTACATTTTTTTAGCCCCATTTCTCAGCAAGTTTTACAAATCCATTTTGACCGTGGGAAAAATAAACCGGACAGAAGAACATAAAATGTTCAACTGTTTCTGGGGCACCATCGCGTACTGGGCATATGTCAGAAGTAGCAGTTGACCCCCAACTGCTAGTTAATGACATCAGCAGTAAGGTTCCAAAACGAAATATAGCATATAAACCTTTGCCCAGTAAGTCGGGTATAGTATCTAAATAAGGTTCATACTGTGGGTACCACTTAAAATCAATAAAAAGATTAGTTAATCGGCCGTGAGATTTACGACAATTATAATCATTCCTTACATGGAACCAATATACAGATTTCAGAACAATTTTATGGGATTGCACTAATTTATGAGGATTCTCCCAATAATCTCCCAAACCCAAGGTACAAAACCAGTTGGACACATGTCTAACCCAAGGAATTGTAGCAGCATTAGGTCTCTTTAATAAGTCAAGCAATGTAGATCTTATATATATCCAATTCAGGGACAGTCCAGATCCTTATCCAATATAATAATGATCTTAAAGCAATTAAATCAGCTACTCGATTTAACCCCAAGTCAAGAAACATTGGGATCAGTGGTGGAATAGATTAAATCTATCATCAAGAATTTGTAGACCCATTGGTGTCTTTGAAATAACAAGTGAATCATCAGCAAAAAGAAGAATGGGAATTTTCTGTGCATTCAAGGAAGGGGCATCGTTCTGACAGGAAAGCAGGGCCTGCACCAACTCATTAATAAATAAGGTGAATAATAACGGAGCCATCACACAGCCCTGGCAAACTCCCCTTTGAATAGGGATTTTTTCAGTCAGCTCACCTTGATTACCCCATCGCACTTGCGCATATGTATTTTCATGCAACCGCTTTAATATTTGAATTATGTTAGATGGGGTTCCTAATCTGTGCAACACTTCCCACAGTTTTTCTCTTGGGACCAAATCAAAAGCAGATCGTAGGTCTATGAAAACAACATATAAATGTTGCTTGGCAAGGGCTACATATTTCTAATATAAAACAGCCAGCCTAAAAACCTGATCTACTGTGATGGTTTTCGGGCGAAACTCCGCCTGGAGTGGAGAGAGGATCTGATGGTCTTGGACCCAACTAGTTAGCCTCCCTAAAAGTTGTTTAGCAACATTTTTTGTACGTTATCAATAAGGCTGATTGGTCTATAATTAATTTGGAGATTTGCATTACCCTTTTTATAAATGAGGATAATTTCAGCCCCTTTCCACGTGCTCGGAATTTGACCCCCCACAGCGATTTTATTTGAGAACAAGTTTATATATCAGGACCATATCATTAGCTCTGATCTATAAAGATCTCCCGGAAGCTTGTCCGGCCCAGGAGCTTTGCCTGGTTTTAGTAAATTAATTGCATCAAGAGTTTCCTCCATGGAGAAAAAATTCTAATCCTCAGGGGCGTTGGCACCCTCCCCAGGTGAGTCAAAACTAGGATTTGCATTTGACCTCAATGAGAGGACATGAGCTCCATTTTTTTAATCGAATGCCAAGACATATAGCATAAAAACGGGAGAAATGATCCACCCAACTTTCTGGTTGTATGTGATTCCTGATATTACTCCTACCCCTTCTTTGTCTTTTGGACAACAATTCCTAAAACAGCATATTATTATTTAATTTTGAAGCATCCAATAATTCCCGCCAGATAGAGTCTTCCCATGATCTTTTTGCTTGTGATATAGTCTCCTTATATGTACATCTGGCTTTTTGAATCTCACCCAGGAGACCAGTCATAATAGCTGTTTTTAACCCAGCCTTCGCCCTGGAGCAGACTTCATCAAACTATCCATTACTGACCAGTTTCCCACCACTGGGCCTAAAACCAACCTTTTTATAAAAGAAGCTCTGCAATTTTATAGACATACTATTGTGTATACTAAGTATAGGAATGCTATTAGCATCCTGTTCTTCATAAAAAGCCAAATTTTCTATAAACAATTGATAAATCCCTCCTATCAAGAGGGGGGTTAGACATCACCTTTGGCCAACCAACCCTTGTAGAATTATTGTTCAAACAAGGGGAAGGAGCCACTGTGTATTTGTTATTAAATGTCCTCCTGAACACATCCCCAGAAAGAGTGAGAAGCAGGGGATATTGATCGCTCTCACAACTCAAATTCACCCTCATATCCCTCAACAGAGGCCACAACCAAAGTCCACCAAAAAATAATCAATGACACATGTGGACATACCTCATTTAAATGTAGGCGCGATGTTTAAATCAGAGGGCGTACGACCATTGCAAGCCCTGAGGCCATACTTTAAACATAAAGAGGCCAGCTGAGAAGCCACACAAGAGCGAATACAATACCGAGAGTTAGTTATCTGTGGAATTCCCCAGAGTTCATCCTCTTCAACCGTTAATCCACTGAGCAGAGCAGAAGGTTCAAAAGTACAATTCAAATTAACTACTATAATTAAAAAGGTCGAAGGTTGTAAAGAATCTAAAAATTCAGACAATAAAACTAAAGTCTGAGACTCAGAACCTCAAGAGACAGACCGGGCATAAACATTAATAAAAATAATTTTAAGATGCTTCTGAAATGAAATATGCATTCCCATTAAATCAACAGAGTCAAAGGGGGTGATTCCAACCTTGGCGGGCGACGGTGCGCCGGCCCAGCGGGAATGAGGCCGCAACACAGGAGCCGGCTCCTAATGGAGCCGGCGGTGTTGCGGCCGTGCGACGGGTGCAGTTGCACCCGTCGCGCTTTTCACTGTCTGCCATGCAGACAGTGAAAAGCAGGCCGGGGCCCTGTTAGGGGGCCCCTGCACTGCCCATGCCTGTAAACCGCCAGAAACAGGCTGGCGGTAAGGGGGTCATAATCCCGGATTATCACTGCCGGGGGGAAATCGGTGGGAAACAGCCGGCCCCGGCAGTGCGACCGCGGCTTTACCGCCGCGGTCGGAATGGGGAATGAAGCACCGCCAGCCTGTTGGCGGTGCTTCCGTCATTCTTGCGCTGGCGGTCAAAGACCGCCAGGGTCAGAATGACCCCCAATATCTAATATCAAATGGTCACATTGCAGTTTCTCATTTAAGAGGACTAGCAGGCCTCCTTTGGTACGGCCTAAACCCTTCTCTGGAGGTTGGGCAGAAATAGTAAATGAAAGAAACCCATCTATATTAATTTCATCCTCAGCCCAAGTTTCCTGAAACAAGCAAATGTCCTGAATATTAATATACGCAGTCCATTGTGGGTCGGCCAACTTCCTATCAAGGCCAGCTAAGTTCCAGGGCCCGTATTTATACTTTTTTAGCGCCGCATTTGCGTCGTTTTTTGACGCTAAATCGGCGCAAACTTTCAAAATGCAATTGCATTTTGGAAGTTTGCGCCGATTTTGCGTCAAAAAACGACGCAAATGCGGCGCTAAAAAAGTATAAATACGGGCCCAGGTCATTATTGTTAATTCATAATTGTTTAACTCAATTCCATGGATCGGGCATCCAGCCTCCTTCATGTCCATCTCCTCATTACAAATCCCAGGTGACACCAACCTATTGCTCTCGTTCATGTGCAAAACCTCAGAACAGATCCCCATAGGTGCTTCCTGAGCAATAATTAGTCATACAGGGTTTGGCAGCAAACAAGGGATTTTAGTTGCCATGATAAATCACTTCCTAGGGAATAATTTGAACTACCATGGATAGCAGTCGAACAAATACCAAATGGCTTCAATGCAAGACTAATCCCCACCCTGCTCGACTCCTATACTGGCGGGTACGTAGATCAAAAGCCATAAGTTGGTTCACCAATACCTTATCAACAAGATGAACAGAAATTAAGTCAAAATTTGAACCCGGGGGACTACATTTATCCGCTGCGAGAATATCCGAACAAATAACTGAAAGACAGTTTCGTCGGATACGTAGCCTGTGTATTACCTTATTAATCAAGAATTTATGATTTCTCGACAGAGCCTGGTGTCAACTTTGGGACGTCAACCATGTAGATTATACTATCTCCACTTTTTAGGCCCAGATCCTGGGCCGTAATTGCTAAGCCACTGGCGTCATTTCAAGAAGGAGTATTGATGTTGGTAGAAGGTTCCAATGACTTAATCGTGGGGGAAGGGGGGCCGACCTTCTTGCCAGCTGTTTTGGAGGTATCATACCCCCTTATTCTTTGCCTACCTTTGGGAACATCAGGAGGAGCAATATTACATTTCTGATTTCCCAGGAAATCCCTACAATTAGATGCTCTATTGGGCCCCCGTCTATTGCTCATGAGATCACTTATGGGATCTAACTGATGACCCTCCGCACCAAATGTAGACAAATTTTCACAAACAGGGGGACTTACTGCCCCCCTTACGGGGATGTCATTTGATATGATTAATTTGGCCATAGCAAGGTTTTCGTCCCACCTTATCTCCCGATTACCCAGCTGGCATTTGCAACCCCATTGGTGTGATATTTTTTCCTTCATTAAACCTGTTAATACTAAGACCAAACTCCTAACTTCATCCACCCTCCGTTGAATAGGAGCCATATTAAGCCAGTTGTCTAACGATTCCAAACCTTTGGAATCAAACGGGGATTGGTCAAGGTGTCATCAGTAGCTGCTCCGGGCGGAGATTGTAGTGTACCCATAGGTAAGTCCCCTTCCTCTGCCAGTGGATAAAATCGATTAGTACACGGTATATTTGGGACCACCCTTACCTCTGGGCTTAACGCAAGAGGAAAGGACATTGCTCCCTCAGAAAAAGTGCCCTTCTGACAGGGTGGGGAACTAGGGATAATACAAGATATTGCCAGCGATGGAGATGTGGCAGTATTCCTTTGAATATGCAATTCCTCCCTTCCAGCAACCTCAATAGGAGAGTCTAATAATTGTCTCCTCTTCTTCCCAGTAAAAATCTCAGGGATTTTCCTATTTCGAGACGAATCGTTCTTGGTAGGCATGTCCCCGGCTGAGTGAGTGTTCAAAATAGCCTCTACTTCCACAAACAGTAGATCAAGTTTGCTAGATTACTTGAGTGTTTTTGAAAAAAAATTGTGCCATTCGCTGGCACGGGAAAATCAACGGTTTTCTTTTCCCCATAATAATTAAAATAATGTCACAGCCCGGATTATGTAAATGATAAAATAGAAATCCTCTTACTCTTGCTTAATGCTTGCTTCACCAGCTAAGATAGTGGGCCCTGCCCAGCTTCTACTGGGAGATGACGCCCTGGCGCGTCTCGCGCGCTTCCCACGCCGCGCAAGGTCAGGTCTCTTTTTATCGGGAGCCGGGACGCTGGGGGATGTAGTCCCACCCCAGGCTATTGAAAAAAGCCAAGTGCGCGGGCCGCGCCGCGTGAGGTCAGGTCTCTTTTTATCAGGAACCGGGAGCCTGGGGGATGAGTCCCACCCCAGGCAATTGAAGAAAGCCAAGTGCACTATTATCCAGGCTGCACTAGCACACGCAACTGATAGACTACAAACAATGTGAAGCTGATAACAACTGTGCAGGAACACGTTTGCAAGTGTCACCCAAGCAATCAGTCAAAGGGACACCAAGAGCTTATTGCTAGGTCCCAAGAAAATGAAAAACTGCAGCTGTAGGTCTGCTTTGGTTGACGGACTCTTTCCTGGGGCTCCAGAAGCTGCACTGGTGATGTAACACTACTCTGCGTCTCCGCTGTCTCTCACCTCTCGCGTTGACAGTGAGGCACTTTGCACCGACACGATAAAACGCTCCACCCCGGCCTTGCTGCACCTCATGCTGCCTTCAACTAGAGCTCCACTAGGACCGGCAGCTGCTCCGCCTCAGGGGTATCCCTCTTGCTCACGGTGGGCAACAGAGTCCTAGCAGATGTCGTCATGTTTGCGGTGGACCCTGTGCAGGTCTCCGGTGCACCAGTCATTTTGATTGTGAGTTGTGTCAGTGAACCCACACGGAGGATTTGAGAAATAAATAGCGCACTCTGAAAACAAATAAACAGAAGAGCAAATCATTAAACTTGTGGAGTGCATTAATGTTACAGGTGTAAATAAAATCGAGTTTCTTTAGGATTAGGACTAGAAAAGCTCTAGCTATTCCTAGGTGGAGAGTGAAGTTGTCACCAAATCTATTCAGAACCGAAGTTTTTTTGAGAAAATCCCTTGAGGGCTTGCTGCTGTAGTCTGTGCTGGACAGACCGTTAATTCCTCTGAGCAATTCCACTGTGTGTGGGAGCCCTTGGAGGCAGGTTTTGAAAGTGCAAGGCTGATGCTGGTGCCTCTGTCACACCACGGAAGTCATTTAGGAGTCTCCAGGAGTTGCAACCCCTGGCTTTCCGCTTGCGACCCCTGGCACTGCCTAGGCAACCCCTACCCTCGGATGGGGCAAAATCACTGCCAGGAACTCAAAGAGTAGCTCCACTTTCCTTGTTTCCTGTTAATTGGATATTACACTAATAGGCAATAATATCTTATTATTCACTATCATTGTAATAAAGAATGAATTGCAATTTGCTATAATGTGATCCTCCTTGGCAGCTGAGGTAAGTACAGAATTATTTTAAAGGTATAATGTGTGCATGCTTGCAGGTGAGAGTATGTTTCAGTGAGAGCAAGAGTGCATATGTTTAAATGTATGTCTAAGTGTAAGCATGTGTGTGTGAGTAAAAGTAAATATGAAATGACGTGTGATGTCACCTCCAGTACCCCTGGCATTCTGGTGAATTGACGTTCATAGGCTCACCCCAGCGGGAGGGAGCGGTGAATGGGGGCGCGAGGGGGGCGGGGCCGCAGGGAGGCAGCGGCAAGGGGAGATCAGCGAGGGGGAGCGCCCAAGGGGCGAAAAAACAGGAGAAATACAAGGCACAATCAGAAGGCAAAAACTTCCAAAAACAGTCACAAAACAAGGGAAGAAAGGGCACAGTTACACACCCACCCACCACATCCACCCTGAAACGCACCCCAACCCCTCACACCATCACAAGCCATACACACAAGAACAAGAGGTACTTACTCAACACAATGCCAATACAACCTACCCAAAGTACACACATGTGCACGCCACAACCCCACAATGAAACGATTAACCACGTCTCCAGAGTGTGCCGACAGCAACACTGGGCACTCAAACTTTAATAATGATTGAAATTTCAATGTCCAAATTAGGCCATTGGCCAGTCCAACTGCAAAAGGCTGAAGGGCCCAAATGGCCCAAACTTGACTCCCACATGTGCACATGGTACTCCACCATAAAGGGACATCAATGGGGCAGCCAGGCACCTCAGGGAAAAGGGACAGGGGTGACGGGGGTGGGGACTTACGTCTGGGAGGGGGACTTGGGCTTATATTTGGGAGATGGATGGAGTCTGGGTTTGCCCTTTGAAGGTGGGGGAGTGGGCTTGGATCGGGGGGTGGCAGATGGACCTGGGCCAGCAGGGGGCTTCTTGCTCACTGAGGAAGGGGCACGGGAATGGGAAGGGCAGACTGAGGCGTGCTTAGATGTGGGAGGAGTGGACAGGGCAAGGATGTGGGCACGTTTAGGGATGAGACGGGGTGGGCCAGTGGGTTCGAAAAGGTCAACACAGGACAGGAATTGGGGCAGTTGGAATGGACATGGAGGAAGGTGTGGAAGTGGAGGTAGAGGGAGTGATTGTAACTGGTGTAGGTGTGCTGGATGTGGATGCAGGTTCCTGTACAGTATGCTGAGGTGTGGTGGATGTGTGTTGGGTGGGTGTCTGGGAACGTTTGAGTGTTTTTGGAGGGGGGGTGGACACAATGGGACAAGACAGGCTTTCAGTGTACATGGATGTTGTCTGGATGTCTGCAGGTCTGGTGATTGTGCTGCATGTGTCAGTCAATGTCGTTGTGGTGAGTGCAGGTGTGGTGTCTGGGATGCATGACTGGATGTCTGATGTTGTGGTGACTGCAAGAATGGGCCAGCAACAGTGAATGAGGGTGCAGTGCTTTTAGGTGTGCGAGTTGAGGTGACAGACAGGGAGGCAGGAGAGGTGGACACACTTGGGGAAGTGGATGTTGTCGTGTGGGCTTTTGTATGTTGGATGTATGAGTGCCTGTGGTGGGAAGTGTGCTGCCTGTGTTTCTGTGTATGCTTTGTGTGTGTTGAGGTGTGTGCATGGCTGTCTGAACGTGTGCTAGGGATGGGTGAAGGGTGTGGGGTGCTGGAAGAGGCAGAGGTGGTTGGAGGGGGGAAAGGAATGGACCGGGGACACTGGCTGCCGTCAAAGAGGAGGCCAGAGCCTAAAAAGATCTCTGTAGGCCAGACATGGCACTGTGAATGCCTTCTAGGTATGCATTGCAGTGCTGCATGTGGGATGGCATTCACAATGGTTGTCTGCCCTACAGAGATGGTCCTCAGGAGGTCAATAGCCTCCTCCGTGAGGGCAGAAGGGCTAACTGGGGCAGGAGATAAGGTGCCTGGGGCCCACTCTTCTGGGTGAGCGGGCACGGGCAACTGGGTGGGGAGCAACTGGGAGGGCAGTAATGGTATTGGGGTGGCAGAAGTTTACACTGATTGGGTGGGCCCACTAGGGTCTGCCACCACCAGGGAGCTCCCATCGGAGGAGGTATCAGAGTCACTATCTCCAGTGGTAGTAGCCTCCCCGTGATACTTCCCTCGCCCTCCAACCCACTGGTCCCCTTGGCGTTGGTAGACTCTACCGCCTTGGAACCGTGGGCCGATGCATCCCACTTTCCGGTGCCACTGCTCCCTCGCCAGATTATGCTGATGTACACAGACAACTCAAGAGTACAGGGGTGGGGAGACAAAACATGAGAGATATCTGTAAATCCTTGAATGGATGTACACATTTGGTGCACTCCCACTTCCACATAACTTAAACACCAACACGCAGCACCTACAATTATAGTCAGGCCTATGCCCCTGTTGAGTGGCCACAACCGTAGCATACAACTCTTCTCCCAGATGACACAAGGACCTGATGAACTGCAGACCTGCCCCTAACCATCTTAGTGCCCATGGGGGCAGGATTGATGTTAGCCACCTGTCAGAGTACCTGGCACTAGACAGCATACATACTATAGCAGCCTTAGACATCCATCAAAGAGGCATGATATTGTGTTGGTACTCACCCCCTTGTGGCTGCTGTGCAGCCTTCAATCGCACATCCAAATCTGGATATGCCACCGCCAGAATGCGGTGCATTAGGTGGGTCAGGGCCCAACGGGCACCCCTTCCTCATTGGGAGGACTTCCCTAGCTGGGCCTCGCAGGTCTTCCTGGCCCAGTGCTGTAGGTCCTCCCACAGCTTCCTGCAGTGGGTGCTCTGCCAGTTGTAGACCCCCAGGGTCCGCACCTCCCTGGCGATGGCCTGCCAGAGTGCCCTCTTCTGATGGGGGCTGACCTGTATGGGACACAAAGAAAAGAAAAACAGAGTTCAGAGCATGGCCATGTGATGCAGCCGACTATACGTTCCCTATGGGATGGACACTTCACAAGATCATTTCACCACCTCACTCACGGTACTTGCCACACAATCTATGTCGGTGCAGGTACATACCGACCAAACATGCATACAGGCATTCACTACCATCAGAAACATCCATGCACGTCATCCGCCTACTCACCTGCTCCTCTGGTCGCCCATATAACTTGGCATAAAGGGGTAGGACCCCGTCCACCAGCTTCTCCAGCTCCTCCTTGGTGAAGGCCGGGGCCCCGTCCCCTGTTACACATGCCACATGAGTAACCAGAGTCAGGACACAGCAGCGCACTCAGTGGAGTACTTCCATGCATTGAATCCGGGAGTCAAGTGAACCTGGGGTGACGACATGGCGTACGCTCCCCGGCAGTGTGCACCGTCACCACCGGCGGTGATCATGATAGGCCTAGGTACCCCATTGACAACCGTGTTAACCAATGAATGGCCTTACGCCATAACAACAACCGCCAGAGGAATAAAGTCACTTCCAATGCTACATATCTGGATGGCAGAAGGCTGCCATTTTGCTAGCACAACGCAGATATTTCTTGTTCATGGGCTCCATTCAGGCCCTATGGACCCCAGCCCTTGGTCGCATGCGCACATGAGTGTTTGGTCCCCACAACAGTCTAGACGTATCACTTCATACATATCCCTACAGTTGTACATCACACATCGCTTGTGTGTAACCTACATATTGTACAGCAGTTATTCATACACAACATGTTGTGCATATGTATGTGTGTCCCTCACATGTCTTCTCTCCTCCCCCTAGGTATAGGCCTATGTGGCGAGGGAGGGTCCCATCTGTGTACAGACCTCTTGTTGATTTGGAGACCATGGTGGAACGTCACATCATAGTCAACTATAGAGTCAATGGTGCTACAATCCATGAGGTAGGTGCATTACTGGATCCAGTACTGAGACCGGCTAATCAGAATCAGCATGCCATCCCTACTGAAGTGCAAGTGCCCTCTGTACTCCATTTCTTGGCCACGGGCTAATTTCAGGTGACAGTGGGCATGGGTGCAGGGTTCTCACAGCCAATGTTTAGCCTCGTCCTGTCCAAATTCCTGGATGCATTTGTAGTACACCATGTAGACATATCTAAAGTTTCCCCAAAGGGCTGAACTCCCTGCAATCAAGTCTGAATTTTATGACTTTGCTAACATTCCCCATGTGATTGGTGCCATTGATGGCACCCACTTAGCTCTCATGCCTCCAAGACTAAATGAACAGGTGTACAGAAACAGGAAGAGCTTCCACTCAATGAACATACAATTGGTGTGTACAGCAGACCAGTACATATCACATGTGAATGCCATGTTTCCAGGATCATTCCACGATTTTTATGTCCTGAGAAACAGCAGTGCACCACACATGATGGATCAACTACAAGGGGACAGAGGATGGCTCATAGGTGACTGTGTATTATCCTTTTCTGTACATAGCTTACAGCCAGGCTGTCTGCAAGTAAAGGCAGTTTGTTACAGTCCTGTTTCAAACACTTTTGCAGGTGATTCTGGCTATCCCAACATACAATGGCTCCTGACACCTGTGAGAAATCCTTGGGCAGATGCAGAGAGGAATTACAATGAGGCCCATGGACGTACTAGGAGGGTGATAGAGCACACTATACGTCTCCTGAAGGCTAGATTCTGTTGCCTCCATCTCTCTGGGGGTTCCCTGTGCTAAGGCCCCGAGAAGGTGTGTAGAATAGTGGTGGCCTGCTGCATGCTGGACAACGTGGCTGTGAGGAAAGCTATCTCCGTACAGGAGGAGGAGGATGCTATATATCCAGACCTGCTTCCTCTGAGGGGGGATGATGAGGATGAAGAGGTGAAAGATGTCCACTCCAGGAACCAGCTGATCCAACTATACTTCTGGGTACTATGAGGTACTGTTCACTGATGATGTTGTCTGAAATGCATAATGTCTGTCTGATGTATTCACTATGGTGGTGTGGGGTCTGTAGTCATTGATACTATTACCTTAATATTAAGGTGGCATGTGCGATGAAGACAAACATGGTGTACATGTCTGTTTACTCCACACAATGTTGTGCTTGGGGTGCCATTTCTGCAATAAAGATCTGATTATGGAATTGACTGGCAAATGCTTTCACATTTACAATCGATTCATCATTATGAGAGGGGACATACAAATTGGTGGACATGTGTTTTTTTTGGTGTCCTTAACGCATTGGTGCGCTTTTACAGAGATAGGGAGTGTGCTAATGGTGGATGTCTATACTAGGTACATGGGCTGAGCGATTGGTGGCAGTGGGTATAGGTCCAATTGTCCCTTGCAAGTTGTTATGTTGCTATTGGCAGGTGAGGATGATGGCACAATGGCACACTCCGGAGTCAGTCCATGTCAGAGTCACCTCTTAGTGGGGGCCTTGGTCTTGGCAGGTGTTCCTGTGCCATATCTGGGTCTGAGGGACCGTTTGAGAGTCTGGTGCTGGGCTGCACGGGTAGGGGTGCTGGTCTCCTGTGTGTCCTTTGCCAGTGCCACCAGTCCAGCTGCTGCTGATGTTGATGGCTGGTCTGTGTCCTGGGCAGTGGTAGGGGCTTCCTGGTTTCTGGGGGTCTCAGGCTGGGTTAGGTAGGGGTGCTGCAGCACCCCTGCTATAGTGGCCAAGGTGGCATTCAGTTGTTTCCACTGCTCCATGGTCTCTGGATGTTGGCCTATCTGCAGCCTTTGAATCTGTTCCAGGGTGGCCAGGATCTGGCCCATCCTGTCTTGGGTATGGTGGTATGCTCCCAGGACCTCAGAGATCACCTCCTGGGCTGCAGTAGCCATCCTTTGGCCTCCCCCCTGGGCCACTTAAACCCTCCCACTTGGCCCAGTCCCCTGTGTCTGTGTCCCCTGCACAGGTCTGGCAGTTGTACTAGGGCCATCGTCATCCTGCCTGTTAGTAGGTGGAGACTCTGGCCTCTGTACTTGTGTTCCACCAGTCTGTGGCCTGGAGACACTGATGTGGGGTCATTTGGCCAGAGCTGATGTTGGTGGCTGGGTGGTAGGGGTGTCAGTGGTATCCTGGGTGGGGCTGCTGGAAAGTGACAGTCCAGGACTGTGTGATGGACCATGGTATTCCTCACTGTCCACACTTCCCTCTCCAGTGTCCTGAGTGGTGCCTTTGTCTCCACGTGGGGCACTGGCACTCCTGGGCCTTTCCGTCAGGGTGGCATGGGTGTTGGTGCCAGTTGGGGGGAATGGACATGTATGTTACAGGTACTAAATCGAATCAGGATGCACAGCTCTGCCCTATTTTGTGAAGTTTATTCCACTGTTCGGCCATGCAGGGACCTATTGTGGGGTTGCCATTGTATTTTGCAATTGATGTGGAGGTGCATTGTGGGTGGTGTGGTGCCAGTGTGATTCCTTGCAGGGGTAGGGGTCTGTGCACAGGGGGAGGGATGTGGCCCTGTTAGTAGGTTTGTGGGCATGCAGGGTGACTGGATGCATTAATTGTGGCCTGGGTGGGGTAGTGGTCCTGGTGGTAGTTGGAGGAGTGGGGTGGTGCATGCATTACATGTGTGGTGGATATGGGGTAATTGTAGATGACTTATCCCAGTCCATTCCTCCAGTGAGTCCAGTGAGGCCCTCAGGGTGCAGGATGGCCAGTAACTTTTCCACCCAGTCGGTGTAGTCGGGGGTGAAGATGGGGGTCCTCCCCCAGTCTTCTGGACTGCAATGTTGTGCCTAGATGCTATCGACCTCACCTTCCCGCGCAGGTTGTTCCATCTCTTGTGGATGTCGTCCCTCGTCCGTGGATGGTTTCCCACTGCGTTGACGTTGTTGACAATCATCTGCCATAACTCCATCTTCCTGGAAATGGGTGTGCTAGATCTGTGCTCCGAAGATTTGTGACTCGTCCTTGAGTATTTTGTCCACCATTGTTCTTAGCTCCCTATCTGTGAAGTGTGGGAGCTCAGGGGGTGCCATGGTGTGTGTTGTGGGTGGTGTGTTGTGTGGATATTGGTGAGGGTGCGGTTGGGTGTGTGACTTGCGTGATGTTGCGTTCTGTGTATGCGTGTTGTGCTGTCAGTCTCAGTTGTCCTATTGCCGATGTAAATGATTGTGGGGTGTGTATTTGAGTGTTTTATATTGTTGTGGATGTGTGTCAGGTGTGTGGGTTTCAAACTTGCCAATTTGTGCATTTCTTGCTGTTGGGTCCCATTTCTGACCGTGGTGGTCCGTACCGCCAATGATCGTTCGACATCCACTATGTGCTGCGGGGATTTGTGCATCATTATTTGGAGGGCGGGGGATTTGTCTGCTTGGCTGTGGCGGGGTGAGGTGTGCAGCCTTTCCACCATCAAGGGCCCTGGCGGTGGCTGGTGATAGCCGAATTTTTGGCAGTTTCTGTTTGTGGCATCATTATATGGTGGGTTTCTGTTCACCGTCAATGGCGGTTTTCTGTTCACCCTCGCCATGGCGGGCAACGGTGTTTATCACCGTGCTCATAATGAGGGCCTAAGAGTGTCAGTATTTCACTGCCAGGACATGTAAAACACACCAGTACATATCCTAGCTTTTACATAACTGCAAACTGCCGGTTGGGTAGCCTTGGGCCTACCTTAGGGGTGACATATACAGTAAAAGGGAATGTTTAGGCCTGGCAAGTGGATGCTCTTCCCATGTTGAACTGCCAGTTAAAACTGCCCACACAGACACTGCAGTGGCAGGTCTGAGACATGTTTACAGGGCTACTCATATTGGTGGCACAATCAGTGCTGCAAGCCCACTAGTAGCATTTGATTTACAGGCCCTGGGCACCTCTAGTGCATTTTATTAGGGATTTACTAGTAAATCAGATATGCCAATCATGGATAAACCGATTACAAATCCAATTTAGACAGAGAGCATTTGCACCTTAGCACTGGTCAGCAGTGGTAAAGTGCCTAGAGTCCTAAAACCAGCAAAAACAGATCAGCCAAATAGGAGGAAGAGGGCAAAATGTTTCTGGATAACCCTGTAAAAAGGGCCATTTCCAACAGGTGCCATCCTCTGAGGACAGTCAGCCCGTTCTCTTCTCAGGAGGTGCTGTAGAATGCCATAAAGGATTTATGGTGATGTATATGTCTATCCCCTGTCTACACGGAGAAATCTACTGGGATTTTTAAGTATAACTTTATTGTATTGTCATTGAGTATTGTCCTGAGATTCGAAAGAAGATATGGTTGTAGCTTTCTTCATTGTTTCTTAGAGATAGATATGTATATTTTGTTCATTTAACATATTAGCTTGTTAAAGTGCTTTATGCATGCACCACTACAGTGTCTGTATACTATGATTATGGCTAGATTGTTTGTGATGTATTAAATAACACAAGTATTCAAACACTGAGAAACAATGCCTACAGCTGCAAAAGAGACAACAGGAAGAGAGGAAAGTGTTCGTGACTAACCTGGAATTTTGTGTCTGCAATGACCTAGCTTTACAGAAACTCATCATTTTAGGCCCAATTCACAAAGGCTTTTACAGAGTAGGCATACACTACTATCTTTTGCAAGACTAAACATATAAACCTATAACTGAGATGAATCATCTAGGACAATATCCCACAAGACAAGACACTCTTTTCATCAGCTACTGGTTTAGTGACTTTGGTGTGAGGCTTTGGTTTGAGTTACACCTATTTGTACAGACCTGATTCACAAAGCATTTTCTTTGAGTTCTTGTGGTATTCTCCAGTCTTAAATATCACTCACTTGTGAGTTCTAGGAGTAGGAAAGGTTTACTCGTGGTTTCTTTGAGTAAACATACCTTACTCCTGGAACCTACTCAGAGAAAGTCCTTTGTGAATCTGGGCTAGACTACTTAATTTGTAAAATAATAAGTGCTGCGTCCCAAAGTTTTCCTTAAACTTAAATGCCTGTCAATGGTGCTACCGAATATTGGGCTTGCTTAAAATCAAGTCCATCTAATTTTGATTTTCTTTATCTTACTCTCAAGGTTCCTTTTAACCAAATCAAAATGTTGCAGTGAGATCTGTTACATTTCACTGCGCGATTTTTGTGGGCTTCCTAGCACTGGAACTTCCCCCTTGCATAGATTGGGTCTTATTATGATCCTGGCGGTCATGAGACCGCCAGGGCCAGGGTGGAGGTGGGACCACCGCCAAATCAGTGGTCCAGCCTCAACATTATGACCATGGGGGAGCAGCCACATTTGGACCGCCGACACCACCAGGTTGCCATCAGCCGACAGCCTGGCAGTGCCGGCAGTCTCAATCTGCCAGGGCAGCGCTGCTTGCAGCAATGCCCTGGGGATTATGAGTCCCCTTTCCGCCAGCCTTTGCTTGGTGGTAGCCCCCGCCATGCAAAGGCTGGTGGAAAAGGGGTGCTGGGGGCCCCACCGAGGACCCTGCACTGCCCATGCACTTGGCATGGGCAGTGCAGGGGCCCCCCTGGACAGCCCCGTCGTGCTTTTCACTGCCCGAATTATGGGCAGTGAAAATTGCGGCGGGTGCTGTAGCACCCAATGCACCTCCACATTCCCACCAGCTCAATAATGAGCGGGCGTCAATGTTAAGGCCCTGTTCCCTGCTGGACCGGCAGACGGAAACGCTGTTTCTGTCTGCCAGCCCAGCAGGCAACTTATAATAGGGCCGGCGGGTGGAAGACCGGTGTGGCGGTCTTTCGTGTGAATGAGTTTGGCAGGCAGCCTCCACCACACGCCAAACTCATAATGAGGGCCATTATCGCTGGTGCAGGCATACTGTGGTGCAAAGGTTTACAAAGTGGCTCAAAGCATGCATTGCTCCACTTTGTAAATATGGTGCATGGAAAAAGCTGCTTTGGCACCACCTTAGGCCAAAAAAAATACGCTATTGTAACACTAGGGGCTCTTACATATGCCCCAAACAATCTACAATGGCGATTTGGCATTTCTATGTGTGCTGCAGAATGCATCACACATAGAAGCATCAAATCGTCATTTTTGAATAATTTTTCATGTGCAGGAAGAGACACCTTCCTGCATGTAAATATTAATTCATGGCCTTTTGCTCCTTCTTTGTGTGCTGCAGAATGTGGCACACATAGAAAAAGCAAAAAAGAGGAAAAATAATAGCATTTCTCCTAGTTGCGTCATGCTAACACCCCACTTTGGGTGGTGTTAGCAGTTGGCACTGCCTCAAATTTACAATTCCTTGTAAATCCGGGGCAGCATCAAAATCAATGGGTGTTGCTGTGGAACACCAACAGCAACACCCATTGCATGCCCCTCCAATGCAGAAAACTGTGTTGGAAGGGCTAATTTTTACAAGGTGTCAATAAGCCACAAAAAATGGCTTAGCACCGTCTTGTAAATGTGGCACACTACACAGAGTGATTCTCCGGTGGAGATAGGGGCTTGTAAATCTTGTCCTAAGTTTAACTCATATATGAGACTCAAATAAAACAACTCCTCACTGAAAATGCTTTACGAACGAGGCCCAAATTTATCTTTTTTCTTTCACTACAACGTACTAAACAACTTAATCTGTGTTTTTGTGGTAGATATGTCTCGTTGTTTATTCATTATTCGAGAAAGCTCCTGAATGGATGCTAATACATTTTTGGTTTATCTGCACCCCCATATCAATAGACAATGAAAGAGATAAAGGGGGTCATTCTGACCCTGGTGGCTGGCGGTGTTCTACAAGTGTATTATAACCATTGCGCATTAGCCACGGCCATACCGCTGGCCCCTCCACTTGACCACCAGGCTTCCACCCGGCTGTCATAATCCCCAACTGCCAGCCTGTCCATGGCGGTAAACACTGCCATTGACAGGCTGGCGGTAAAAGGGACTCAGGGTGCCCCTGGGGGCCTCTGCAATGCCCATACACTTGGCATGGGCAGTGCATGGCCTCCCAAGCACAGCAAATGTGCTACGGGTGCTCCTGCACCCGCTGCACATCAACATTGCCGCCGGCTCTATTATGAGCCAGCTGCATGTTGATGTGACTTTTCTACTGGGCCAGCGGGCGGAAACAGCGTTTCCGTCCGCTGGCCCAGCCGAAACGTCATAATAGGGAGCCACCAATACCGCCAGCACTGGTGGTGTTGTGATGCCCGTGGCTTCGGCGGTCTTTCTGCAAGACCGCCGAAGTCGTAATGAGGGCCAAAGTGCCTTCTTTGGTCCATGGGCCAGTCTCTAGGGCTGCGCAGGATGATATTACTATGTAGAAAGGAAAGAGTTGGTGTGTTGCTAGGCAACAAACAGGCAAACTCATGAAAATTCTCTGACATAAAAGTGCTATTGCAAACATTATCAAATATAATATTGATTAGAGAGGTCGAAAATAGTGCAAGTCGGCCAGGAACCCGAGTTGCCACTGTTATATTGATGATACAGGGAAACAGTCAATCAAACAAGCTTTATTCGGTCAATTAACCATCAAACCATCACAATACATTAAAATAAAAAACTCATTTTGTAGCCTATACAATCATTGAATAAAAAACAGATAAATAAATATATACATATAAATATCAAGCTACTCATATCTAAAATCCCAGCTAGTCAATCTTCATGAGTACTTATTTACAAAACAGTTATGTATATGCCATGCTGCCACTAAAAACGTACTAAATGCAAGATTTAACTCATTAGAACTGTGGCTTTTTAAAATCCTTATTGCTATGCTACATTTTTTTAGCCCCATTTCTCAGCAAGTTTTACAAATCCATTTTGACCGTGGGAAAAATAAACCGGACAGAAGAACATAAAATGTTCAACTGTTTCTGGGGCACCATCGCGTACTGGGCATATGTCAGAAGTAGCAGTTGACCCCCAACTGCTAGTTAATGACATCAGCAGTAAGGTTCCAAAACGAAATATAGCATATAAACCTTTGCCCAGTAAGTCGGGTATAGTATCTAAATAAGGTTCATACTGCGGGTACCACTTAAAATCAATAAAAAGATTAGTTAATCGGCCGTGAGATTTACGACAATTATAATCATTCCTTACATGGAACCAATATACAGATTTCAGAACAATTTTATGGGATTGCACTAATTTATGAGGATTCTCCCAATAATCTCCCAAACCCAAGGTACAAAACCAGTTGGACACATGTCTAACCCAAGGAATTGTAGCAGCATTAGGTCTCTTTAATAAGTCAAGCAATGTAGATCTTATATATATCCAATTCAGGGACAGTCCAGATCCTTATCCAATATAATAATGATCTTAAAGCAATTAAATCAGCTACTCGATTTAACCCCAAGTCAAGAAACATTGGGATCAGTGGTGTACTGCGAGGGCACGCAATCAAAGCCCTCGCAAAATTGTTTTTGCCCACAGTTAACCTATTACTATTGGAGGATCCCCATACCTCCGCACCATAGACAGCAGCTCCCTGCGCCTTATCCAGATAGATCGTAATAGCTGGAGATACAGCTTTTATTATTGAACTTTTGTAAAAGTGCAGGATAGATGCTGCTCTAAGCTGTAAAAGCCCCACACTTTTACTAATCTGGTCCTCCCAGTGTAATTTACTTGGCAACTTCACGCCCAGATAGTCTACTGAGCTAACCTTCCTTAAAGAGACTCCATCCAATTTAATAATTCATCTCTTACAAGGTCCAGAATTAAACACCATCAGTTTAGTTTTACTAATATTCAACTCCAGCCCATAATCCCTGCAGAATAGATTAAATCTATCATCAAGAATTTGTAGACCCATTGGTGTCTTTGAAATAACAAGTGAATCATCAGCAAAAAGAAGAATGGGAATTTTCTGTGCATTCAAGGAAGGGGCATCGTTCTGACAGGAAAGCAGGGCCTGCACCAACTCATTAATAAATAAGGTGAATAATAACGGAGCCATCACACAGCCCTGGCAAACTCCCCTTTGAATAGGGATTTTTTCAGTCAGCTCACCTTGATTACCCCATCGCACTTGCGCATATGTATTTTCATGCAACCGCTTTAATATTTGAATTATGTTAGATGGGGTTCCTAATCTGTGCAACACTTCCCACAGTTTTTCTCTTGGGACCAAATCAAAAGCAGATCGTAGGTCTATGAAAACAACATATAAATGTTGCTTGGCAAGGGCTACATATTTCTAATATAAAACAGCCAGCCTAAAAACCTGATCTACTGTGATGGTTTTCGGGCGAAACTCCGCCTGGAGTGGAGAGAGGATCTGATGGTCTTGGACCCAACTAGTTAGCCTCCCTAAAAGTTGTTTAGCAACATTTTTTGTACGTTATCAATAAGGCTGATTGGTCTATAATTAATTTGGAGATTTGCATTACCCTTTTTATAAATGGGGATAATTTCAGCCCCTTTCCACGTGCTCGGAATTTGACCCCCCACAGCGATTTTATTTGAGAACAAGTTTATATATCAGGACCATATCATTAGCTCTGATCTATAAAGATCTCCCGGAAGCTTGTCCGGCCCAGGAGCTTTGCCTGGTTTTAGTAAATTAATTGCATCAAGAGTTTCCTCCATGGAGAAAAAATTCTAATCCTCAGGGGCGTTGGCACCCTCCCCAGGTGAGTCAAAACTAGGATTTGCATTTGACCTCAATGAGAGGACATGAGCTCCATTTTTTTAATCGAATGCCAAGACATATAGCATAAAAACGGGAGAAATGATCCACCCAACTTTCTGGTTGTATGTGATTCCTGATATTACTCCTACCCCTTCTTTGTCTTTTGGACAACAATTCCTAAAACAGCATATTATTATTTAATTTTGAAGCATCCAATAATTCCCGCCAGATAGAGTCTTCCCATGATCTTTTTGCTTGTGATATAGTCTCCTTATATATACATCTGGCTTTTTGAATCTCACCCAGGAGACCAGTCATAATAGCTGTTTTTAACCCAGCCTTCGCCCTGGAGCAGACTTCATCAAACTATCCATTACTGACCAGTTTCCCACCACTGGGCCTAAAACCAACCTTTTTTATAAAAGAAGCTCTGCAATTTTATAGACATACTATTGTGTATACTAAGTATAGGAATGCTATTAGCATCCTGTTCTTCATAAAAAGCCAAATTTTCTATAAACAATTGATAAATCCCACCTATCAAGAGGGGGGTTAGACATCACCTTTGGCCAACCAACCCTTGCAGAATTATTGTTCAAACAAGGGGAAGGAGCCACTGTGTATTTGTTATTAAATGTCCTCCTGAACACATCCCCAGAAAGAGTGAGAAGCAGGGGATATTGATCGCTCTCACAACTCAAATTCACCCTCATATCCCTCAACAGAGGCCACAACCAAAGTCCACCAAAAAATAATCAATGACACATGTGGACATACCTCATTTAAATGTAGGCGCGATGTTTAAATCAGAGGGCGTACGACCATTGCAAGCCCTGAGGCCATACTTTAAACATAAAGAGGCCAGCTGAGAAGCCACACAAGAGCGAATACAATACCGAGAGTTAGTTATCTGTGGAATTCCCCAGAGTTCATCCTCTTCAACCGTTAATCCACTGAGCAGAGCAGAAGGTTCAAAAGTACAATTCAAATTAACTACTATAATTAAAAAGGTCGAAGGTTGTAAAGAATCTAAAAATTCAGACAATAAAACTAAAGTCTGAGACTCAGAACCTCAAGAGACAGACCGGGCATAAACATTAATAAAAATAATTTTAAGATGCTTCTGAAATGAAATATGCATTCCCATTAAATCAACAGAGTCAAAGGGGGTGATTCCAACCTTGGCGGGCGGCGGTGCGCCGGCCCAGCGGGAATGAGGCCGCAACACAGGAGCCGGCTCCTAATGGAGCCGGCGGTGTTGCGGCCGTGCGACGGGTGCAGTTGCGGCCGTGCGACGGGTGCAGTTGCACCCATCGCGCTTTTCACTGTCTGCCATGCAGACAGTGAAAAGCAGGCCGGGGCCCTGTTAGGGGGCCCCTGCACTGCCCATGCCTGTAAACCACCAGAAACAGGCTGGCGGTAAGGGGGTCATAATCCCGGATTATCACTGCCGGGGGGAAATCGGTGGGAAACAGCCGGCCCCGGCAGTGCGACCGCGGCTTTACCGCCGCGGTCGGAATGGGGAATGAAGCACCGCCAGCCTGTTGGCGGTGCTTCCGTCATTCTTGCGCTGGCGGTCAAAGACCGCCAGGGTCAGAATGACCCCCAATATCTAATATCAAATGGTCACATTGCAGTTTCTCATTTAAGAGGACTAGCAGGCCTCCTTTGGTACGGCCTAAACCCTTCTCTGGAGGTTGGGCAGAAATAGTAAATGAAAGAAACCGATCTATATTAATTTCATCCTCAGCCCAAGTTTCCTGAAACAAGCAAATGTCCTGAATATTAATATACGCAGTCCATTGTGGGTCGGCCAACTTCCTATCAAGGCCAGCTAAGTTCCAGGTCATTATTGTTAATTCATAATTGTTTAACTCAATTCCATGGATCGGGCATCCAGCCTCCTTCATGTCCATCTCCTCATTACAAATCCCAGGTGACACCAACCTATTGCTCTCGTTCATGTGCAAAACCTCAGAACAGATCCCCATAGGTGCTTCCTGAGCAATAATTAGTCATACAGGGTTTGGCAGCAAACAAGGGATTTTAGTTGCCATGATAAATCACTTCCTAGGGAATAATTTGAACTACCATGGATAGCAGTCGAACAAATACCAAATGGCTTCAATGCAAGACTAATCCCCACACTGCTCGACTCCTATACTGGCGGGTACGTAGATCAAAAGCCATAAGTTGGTTCACCAATACCTTATCAACAAGATGAACAGAAATTAAGTCAAAATTTGAACCCGGGGGACTACATTTATCCGCTGCGAGAATATCCGAACAAATAACTGAAAGACAGTTTCGTCGGATACGTAGCCTGTGTATTACCTTATTAATCAAGAATTTATGATTTCTCGACAGAGCCTGGTGTCAACTTTGGGACGTCAACCATGTAGATTATACTATCTCCACTTTTTAGGCCCAGATCCTGGGCCGTAATTGCTAAGCCACTGGCGTCATTTCAAGAAGGAGTATTGATGTTGGTCGAAGGTTCCAATGACTTAATCGTGGGGGAAGGGGGGCCGACCTTCTTGCCAGCTGTTTTGGAGGTATCATACCCCCTTATTCTTTGCCTACCTTTGGGAACATCAGGAGGAGCAATATTACATTTCTGATTTCCCAGGAAATCCCTACAATTAGATGCTCTATTGGGCCCCCGTCTATTGCTCATGAGATCACTTATGGGATCTAACTGATGACCCTCCGCACCAAATGTAGACAAATTTTCACAAACAGGAGGACTTACTGCCCCCCTTACGGGGATGTCATTTGATATGATTAATTTGGCCATAGCAAGGTTTTCGTCCCACCTTATCTCCCGATTACCCAGCTGGCATTTGCAACCCCATTGGTGTGATATTTTTTCCTTCATTAAACCTGTTAATACTAAGACCAAACTCCTAACTTCATCCACCCTCCGTTGAATAGGAGCCATATTAAGCCAGTTGTCTAACGATTCCAAACCTTTGGAATCAAACGGGGGATTGGTCAAGGTGTCATCAGTAGCTGCTCCGGGCGGAGATTGTAGTGTACCCATAGGTAAGTCCCCTTCCTCTGCCAGTGGATAAAATCGATTAGTACACGGTATATTTGGGACCACCCTTACCTCTGGGCTTAACGCAAGAGGAAAGGACATTGCTCCCTCAGAAAAAGTGCCCTTCTGACAGGGTGGGGAACTAGGGATAATACAAGATATTGCCAGCGATGGAGATGTGGCAGTATTCCTTTGAATATGCAATTCCTCCCTTCCAGCAACCTCAATAGGAGAGTCTAATAATTGTCTCCTCTTCTTCCCAGTAAAAATCTCAGGGATTTTCCTATTTCGAGACGAATCGTTCTTGGTAGGCATGTCCCCGGCTGAGTGAGTGTTCAAAATAGCCTCTACTTCCACAAACAGTAGATCAAGTTTGCTAGATTACTTGAGTGTTTTTTTAAAAAAATTGTGCCATTCGCTGGCACGGGAAAACCAAGGGTTTTCTTTTCCGCATAATAATTAAAATAATGTCACATCCCGGATTATGTAAATGATAAAATAGAAATCCTCTTACTCTTGCTTAATGCTTGCTTCACCAGCTAAGATAGTGGGCCCTGCCCAGCTTCTACTAGGAGATGACGCCCTGGCGCGTCTCGCGCGCTTCCCACGCCGCGCAAGGTCAGGTCTCTTTTTATCAGGAACCGGGAGCCTGGGGGATGTAGTCCCACCCCAGGCAATTGAAGAAAGCCAAGTGCACTATTATCCAGGCTGCACTAGCACACGCAACTGATAGACTACAAACAATGTGAAGCTGATAACAACTGTGCAGGAACACGTTTGCAAGTGTCACCCAAGCAATCAGTCAAAGGGACACCAAGAGCTTATTGCTAGGTCCCAAGAAAATGAAAAACTGCAGCTGTAGGTCTGCTTTGGTTGACGGACTCTTTCCTGGGGCTCCAGAAGCTGCACTGGTGATGTAACACTACTCTGCGTCTCCGCTGTCTCTCACCTCTCGCGTTGACAGTGAGGCACTTTGCACCGACACGATGAAACGCTCCACCTCGGCCTTGCTGCACCTCATGCTGCCTTCAACTAGAGCTCCACTAGGACCGGCAGCTGCTCCGCCTCAGGGGTATCCCTCTTGCTCACGGTGGGCAACAGAGTCCTAGCAGATGTCGTCATGTTTGCGGTGGACCCTGTGCAGGTCTCCGGTGCACCAGTCATTTTGATTGTGAGTTGTGTCAGTGAACCCACACGGAGGATTTGAGAAATAAATAGCGCACTCTGAAAACAAATATACAGAAGAGCAAATCATTAAACTTGTGGAGTGCATTAATGTTACAGGTGTAAATAAAATCGAGTTTCTTTAGGATTAGGACTAGAAAAGCTCTAGCTATTCCTAGGTGGAGAGTGAAGTTGTCACCAAATCTATTCAGAACCGAAGTTTTTTTGAGAAAATCCCTTGAGGGCTTGCTGCTGTAGTCTGTGCTGGACAGACCGTTAATTCCTCTGAGCAATTCCACTGTGTGTGGGAGCCCTTGGAGGCAGGTTTTGAAAGTGCAAGGCTGATGCTGGTGCCTCTGTCACACCACGGAAGTCATTTAGGAGTCTCCAGGAGTTGCAACCCCTGGCTTTCCCCTTGCGACCCCTGGCACTGCCTAGGCAACCCCTACCCTCGGATGGGGCAAAATCACTGCCAGGAACTCAAAGAGTAGCTCCACTTTCCTTGTTTCCTGTTAATTATATATTACACTAATAGGCAATAATATCTTATTATTCACTATCATTGTAATAAAGAATGAATTGCAATTTGCTATAATGTGATCCTCCTTGGCAGCTGAGGTAAGTACAGAATTATTTTAAAGGTATAATGTGTGCATGCTTGCAGGTGAGAGTATGTTTCAGTGAGAGCAAGAGTGCATATGTTTAAATGTATGTCTAAGTGTAAGCATGTGTGTGTGAGTAAAAGTAAATATGAAATGACGTGTGATGTCACCTCCAGTACCCCTGGCATTCTGGTGAATTGACGTTCATATGCTCACCCCAGTTCCCTAAGGTAAATTGCTGCAGAGAGAGGGAAGATGGGGTGAAGGTAGTGACAGAGCACAACTTGGCTGTGCCATTATGCTTGCCCCAAAGGGAAATTAATGTGTTTAAATTCATTCATGTAAATGAAGAGAACTGACAGTCATCAACTG
The DNA here is from genome assembly GCF_031143425.1 of Pleurodeles waltl. Taxonomy (NCBI): domain Eukaryota; kingdom Metazoa; phylum Chordata; class Amphibia; order Caudata; family Salamandridae; genus Pleurodeles; species Pleurodeles waltl. The sequence continues at coordinate 628,052,085 of NC_090444.1, read as the reverse complement.
AAATACATTTATAAGTAGAAATGTAGAATGATCGTATGCAACTCACAAGTATGCAGTGTTATTCCATGTATGAATATTATGATTTCCTAGTTAATCGACATTTTCATAGTTTTTCCTCATTTATTTTATTCAAGCCAAATGCTCATATGACCACGCAACTGAATGGTCATTGAGGTTGATGCTAACTTAGCTGAACTTAAGGCATAGAACATTTTTCTGTGTTTAATCTCCACCCTGAAAGTTTGCTCTTGCTGCTATATTTCTTTGCTTACAGGTGTGTCTACAGAAGCCTTCTCTTAATGAAAAGGCTATTGTAAGTTATAGATAAGGAAGGTATGAGAAGACAGGTTGCCAAGGACGGGAGTGTTAATGAGGAGTAGTGAAGGAGAACTCCTCTCAGGAATTCGAGAAGATGAAAAAAGATCCAAGGTCATCATGATGGCTAAACCAAGAGATGAAAGCCAAATTAAAAGATACCATTCAAGACTGAGCGTGGACATGGAAAGTTACTGGCACTGACACCAGCTAATTGAGGTTTGAAGGTATGAGTGTGTTAGCAAGTTAGAGATTCAGAGCCTTTTGCCCTTTGACTAGAGCAGACCTTTAGAAACTTAAGGGCATATTTACAACTCCTTAGTGCCACCAGAGCGTCACTTTCTGTGATGTTCTGGTGGAGCTGTGCACTGCGCCATATTTACAAAGTGGCGCTCAACCACTTTTTGTGGCCTAACACTGCCTTGTAAATATGAGCCCCACCAATGCAGTTTTCTGCTGCAGAGGGACATGCAGAGGGTGTTGCTCTGGGCATTCCACAGCACCACCCATTGATTTTGATGATGCCCCAGATTTATAAGGAATCTTAAATGTGAGGAAGGTGTCCCTACCTACACATAAACAATCATTCAATAATGACGATTTGCTACTTCTATGTGTGCTGCATTGCGCAGAACACATAGAAGTGCAACACCACCATTGTAGATTGCTAATTTCCCGAGAACACCCAAATACAATTTGACCCCTGAGATGATTTCTGGGATAACCCATGTAATTGTATTAATAATTCAGCAGGGAATATTGAGGCAAATAATCGGTAGTCCTTGTAACTTTACCATTATGGGCATTCAAAACCCTATCTGTAAATATAGGATTGTACAAGATCTTCATAAAATAAACAAGACTATTGTTCTTTGTTGTTCCATGGTAACAAATCTAGCTGTGATATTGTTTCTGATTCCATGTGAGGCTGAGTGGTTCTCTGTCATTTATTTGTGCCAAGCCTTCTTTCTGATACTGTTGCATAAGGATAGTCAATTCCTCTTTGAATTTTGGTTCTGAAATCATGTTTTGGCATGGTACCGAGTCCTTTAAGGGTACACAGACATTGAGAAAGGAGTGAGAAAAGCATCACAAGAGAATTTCAGCCATTTTGAGAATTAATCCGTCTGCCACACAGAGAGAAGTCAGGATGTTTCTGGGAATGGTGGGCTACTGTTATCAGTGGATATCCAACTTTTCCCTCATGGCCAAGCCTTTACAGAGGCTGACACACAAGGTTGCGTCTGATCTAGAATCATGGGATAATGATTGTCTTGTTGCCTTACTAGAGCTGAGAGAAAGTCTGTTGTGCCCTGGCACAGGGAATGCCTGATTATATCTAATCATTTGCTTTTTTCTACAGTGAGAGAGAGCACTGCATACCCTCAGTGCTAACACAAACACATGAGAATGCCAAGAGAACGGTGCCTTATTTCTCAGCCTCGTTAGATCCTGTAGCTTCTGTGATGCCTGGTTGCTTAAATCGGTTGGGGTGGTCAGCACAAGTATAGAGAGCTGTGAATATATTATTATGGGTCATCCACTAACTGTATATGTTCCACACTCTGTAGAAATATTATTGACAAGAACTTGAACCCCATATCTGACGTGTAGCCATCTCACCAAATATGAACAAATCATTTTGGCTGCCAAAAACGTGACTGACAACTCTGTTGCCTGCACCAGGTCAGGGAAATGATGATGAGTATGAAGTAGAGCATAATTCTCTCAATATTACTGAACTACGCACCAAACCTAGAACAGACATACGAGAAAAGCATTCCCTGAATCTCATTTTGTCTTCTATGCTGATGGTTCATGTAGGAACCCGGAGAGTGGCTTATGCTGTTCGCACCCTTTCTGGAGTTATTGAAGTCTCCTGGCTCCAAGGAGTAATCTCTGCACAAGTTGCTAAATTGATTACTCTTACCTGATCATGCTGTGTCTCTGATCCATTGAAAGAGACAATCTTTACCAACAGTCTATATGGCTTTGGTGTCATTCATGACTTTGGACAACTATGATCCAAAAGGGGGTTTATAACATCCTCTGGATCTCAGATCCGGAATGGCAAACAAGTGAGAAACCTACTTGACGTATTACACTTGCCTGAACAAGTTGTAGTAGTCAAGAGCCCCACACATTGTTCTGGAGAGGATCATGTGACCTTAGGTAATAGGTAAAAAGACTGAATCGCTAAGTATTGTGCCCATCATTTTTAGACCTTTAATAGGGAATACGATAATGAGGAGATGGGTGACACTTACTACAACCTTTTGTTGACAACAGTTGACAACTGGGAAGACGTGAAGAGGCTTCAAGAATAAGTGTTGTAGGAAAAACAGCAGAGTAGGATCAGAGCAGGATATGTTAAGAGAGATTATGACATTTGGGTTTCAATGGATAAAAGACCAGGGTTGCCAAATAGTTTGCTATCTTCTATGGCTATTGTTAGATTGGTCAGACAGATTTGGTTTAATCCTAAATTCAGATTGATGGCAGAAGCGTTGTGTCATAAGTGTATTGTGTATCAACAAAACAATGTTGGGAACAGAACTGCAGTCACACTGAATCACATAGGAAGATCAGAAGTGCCTTTTAACAAGATGTAGTTGCATTTCATCGAGATGCTGTGTGCAGTGGGTTGAGGTATGTTTTAGTCGTTAAATGCGTGTTTGCCCACTGGGTTGATGCATACCCAACCAGAAGGAATGATAGTCTCTCTGTAGCAAAATTGCTGTTAAGGGAACTCTTACCTCAATTTGGCTTTCTGACTTCTGAGCCAGACTGCGGGACTCATTGTAACAATGAGGTCCTGAAATTGCTGTGTGCAGCATTGCAAATGGAAGACAGAACATTGCACCTACAGACCAGAGGCTTTGGGTTTTGTGGAGCAGACGAATGGCACACTGTATTCCAGTCTGTCAAAAGTCTATGCTTCATCATCTTCGAAATGGCCTGATGCTTTGCCTTTTGTGTTAATGAGTCCTCGGAGTGTCCCCGATCGAAAGACTGGATTGTCTCCCCACAAGATCATTATGGGAAGAGTGATCAGTTTGCCAGCAATTCCTGCAAATGCACTTGTTGACATTACAAATAATATGGTCCTCGATTATTGCAAAGGACTAGCTGATGTGATGTGTTCTGTGTCCTATCACGTTGCAGCAGCTATGGCCCCTCCGCATCACGAACAGTGCCATGACCTCAGCCCCGGCAACTGGGTCCTGGTGAAGAATTACTTTTAAAAAAGTGTTTGAAGCCTTGTTGGATCCGGCCAGTCCAAGTCATCTTGGTCACAACAACTGCTGTGAAGTGTGGAGGTCTCCGTAACTGGATTCATGCTTCCCATTTTGGCAGAGATGAATGTTCCCTTGATATGACAGCACCTGTTCTCATAGAACTGATGGTGAGAGAAAGGTGACAGAAACAGGTTAGACCAAACTGGGCCTGAAACAGCACTTGAATGTTCTGAGGGGGGGGATCTTGTACAAGACATGAATGAAGCTGAAGCTGAAGCAGAACCAACCGAATCTTGTCCTGTGGAGGTGAACAAGTCAAACTCATAATCAGACCCTGACGAAGGACCTAGTGCTGGAAGAAAGCCCCGATGTTGCCGCTAACACCTTTGCCTTTCCCAGCTGATGCTTATAACACAGACACAACAGTTTTAAGGTATCTGTGAGAATACAGCTGGGCATCAATGCACATCACACAGCATTTGCAACAGATTCAGTAATTCTCCATCTCAGGTCCCATATCATGTATGCCTTTGTCACTTATACACTTGTAGTTCACTCCATGACAAAGGGTTCCAACAGCATGAGTAAACACATAGGCCTGTAGACACCTCCGAACCACTGCAGTACAGAGCTAAAATTGATTTACGTCTTCCAAAAGGTACGTTTTTTGGATGGAAATTGACTTCTCAAGATGAGACACCACAACATCTGTGTGATGTAACCTTCCATATGCAAATATCATATCCTTAGTATCACATTGCTCTCCATCATCAATTTCCTCTGGGTTGGACTAAGGAACACAAACATGTTGCCTGTGGGACGTGCAGTTCTCTCACCAATGTGGACACGTTCCTGTCTGTTACAAATTAATACAGTTTGGCAGCAAAATTCACATTGGTAATCACAGATTGGCTTACATGTACATTTGTAAAGGAATAAGGACTCAGGTCCACCTGCTACTGTCCACATTAACTTACTAGAAGTTTGTTGGACAAACCGCTTTCAAACACCTGCCATATAAGGAATGATGCCACTGTACACAGAATATCAATTTGGTGTAGGTGGACATCCGCATATTGTCGTAGCGCCAACTTGCCAATGTCAACTCCGATATATCAGCTGTATTATAATTGTGCAGTTTGCCACAGTTAGTAGTAATGGAGCCTACATTCACTACACACATTTTTGACGTGCCATCCAACCTGACCCAATCATGACATGGAGCATGTTTTATGAAATTGTCCTGTGAAAATGCTGGCCATCCCTTTGTTTTCATAGAACCATGTGTCTGTCCACAATAGTACTTGCTTTCTGAGGAGGCATTTTGTGTCCTCCTTCAGCACAAAGCAATATACACACAGCATCAGACACTGTGTGATCAACTTACATCTCTAGAAATCCTCATGGACTTTGGATATGTGTCAACCTCAACGCAGATGACAAACAACATAGCTGGAAAGTGAAGAGGTCAAAACACAACAATATCTACATACGATAACTTACCCCCTTGTTGCTGCTGTTAGGCCGTCAACTACCCATCAAGCTCCGGGTAAGCCACCGCAAGAATGAAGGCCATTAGGGAGGTCAGAGTGCAGCATACTCACCTGGATCGCTGGGAGGACTGCCCAACTTGTCTCACAGCAGACTTTTGTAGCGTTCAACGCAGGTCCTCCCACCTCTCCCCACAGTGCAGGCTGAACCGCTTGTGGACCCTCAGGGTCCACACCTTCTTTGCGATGGCCATCCAAATCTCCCACTTCTGATGGGTGCTGACCTGTGTGGATGAGAGAAAAAAACAAGAAAAGAAAAATGAGTGTTTCTGTTTGTCAATACTTCTGTGACATTAAATTTTGGATATTCACAAGTACATTCACCAGTTACTAGATTTCTTTCCCAGCAAAATGTTACAAGTAGTTCAGAAATACTGATTTGCTGTGATCTGTGTGCACCACCAATATTTTATAGCTCCTCATGTTACCTTACCACGCCTACGCCATCATCTTGGCCAGAGCTATGCAAGCTATTCTGTTGTGAGAGCCACCCATGATTACTCACAGTCATTGTGAGCTACTAAAGTCCAAGCCACCTGTAAATTCCTTGCACATAATCACACTCACAGTACATGGGCTTCCTGACTAAATTCCTAAAAGTGTGAACCCGTGGTTTGCATCACATACAGTGAATAAGGTCAAACTAGAAGGGCTGTAATGTGTCAGGGAGAGCAGGAATTTGTGGGTTGTATGAACATGTGTGTGTTGGAGTGGGGCAGACGGGAATGGATGATTGTGAGTCAGTTTCATGTGAACTTGTTGCATATAAGCTAACTTTACCTATACTTGGCTCCATGACAGCTTTAAACCACACAGAGCAGCCAAATTCACATTACATGCTGGAATCCCATGTGACAGTACAGCATCAGATAACTCCAGATCCTCTACATCTTTCCCTCAACCTCAGCATCATTCCAAGATTTGGCTGTATTTTGTCAGTCATACTACTGGTACACTGTCTACTGGCCACCGGTAGTTAGTGGCCTGCAGTTTGTGTGATGAAATTGGATTTGTGTGTTACATGGACACACATTAAAGCTTCTACTTTCAGGTGACTTAACATTGCCATCCACAGACATTTCAGACAGTGGCAAAAAATAATCTGTCCCAGCAACATCATTCTGTCAACTCCAAACACAACACTAACACCATTATAAAAAAGGAACAAAATAGCTGGTGTATCAGAAAGGAAGAGGTTACTCAGTCGGACAATGCCTAGTCAGACATGTGCCTGTTCCTCTGAGGTCCTATAGAGTTGGCTTTACAGACACAGATGCTCTTTGGCAAGGAGCTCCAGCTCCTCCGTGCTGAATGCAGGGGCCCTATCACCTGCTTTGCCCGACATCCTGGATCCCAGAGGTTGGTAACAGCAGCAACAAATGGAGGAAGTCTAGATGTTTGCAGTGTAAGGAGGCAAAGCGGCATACATGTACATGGCAGATGCTATCCGTGACAGACATGGACACAGCCATTGGCTTTCTTGCATAGTTGTCGCACAGTTGAGTCTATGGCAGGGCCCGCCATGGAGGCCACCACTTACTATTGAGTTAACGGCCGATGGGTAGCAAATGTCCTGATGGCAAGATCGGGCAGCTGCCATTTTAGGGTGTGAAGTTGCACATTTGTCAATTGTTAGTGCGTCAGCAGTACTGGAAATGGAGGCTAGTATATTTCTAAATGTCAGATATGAATTACACTTTTCTTGGAAAGAGATGACACAGTATAATGTGAACTGTGACTGTGTTTGACACAGATAGTGCCACGGGAAAGTACTACCTCTGTTGATGGTATTTTTTTAGGACATTTAAAAAAAAAGAAATGTACAAATAATACAATTTAAATGTATTATTTGCACATAATGAAAACAAATTATAAAAAAAATATAAATAATTATTTAGGTCCAAAAATGTGATGTTATTGTGTGTACCAATGACGTTTCCACTGTTACCAAGAAGTCAGATGTGTGTTGACATTAAAAGTGACAATTTTAGCTGATATTTTGTTTTCCATACATACAGACATTTGAACCCAGCTATTGGTAGGAAAAGACAGCCTCAGGTGTTCTGCCCTTTCCAGACCTTGCCATCATGGAGGAAAGGGATGTCATCAAACAATTTCGACTAAATAGGCAAAACTATCCTGGATTTGTGTCAGCAGTTGGAGACTGATCTCCTGCCTCACAGTATGAACCCAACAGTCATAAAACCAATATTGAAACTCATGGCAGTACTGCATTTCCTTGCCATTGGCACTTTTCAATACACTGTGGTGGTATTAGGGGCCATGTCCCAGCCAATTTTCAGTGGTGTGCTACAGGAAGTCCTTACTTCTTGATGAAACACATCAACAGCTACATTCAATTCCCATCTCCACAAGAATTGGCCACTGTGAAGGGAGATTTTTATGCTTTGGGTGGACTACCACATATGGTTTGAGCAATAGATGGCACGCATATTGGTTTGGTGCCACCACATGCAAGGAAATAGGTCTAATGCAATCGTAAGAACTTCCATACCATCAATGTGCAAGTTGACTGCTTACCAAAGTATACATGTCAAGTATGTGTGCCTGCTTCCCTGGGTCAACACATGATTCATTCGTACTACACAATAGCAACATACGCATGCAGATGTCATAACATGGACCAGAGAGGGCCTGACTTTGTTGGTAAGTACAATATAAATGCATGATCTTTTGCATCAATCCTAGTTTAGGTGTGGGGCAATGGCTTGATATGTTAGTAATCTCTTGCTGTGTTTGCTTCCATTTAGAAGACAAAGGGCCACATGTACAAAGATCCGGTATTGCGACTCGCAAATTGCGAGTCTTAGCGACTCGCAATTTGGGAGTCCCAATACCGGATGTACAACAGTGTACTTTACACTGTTTGCGATTCCCAATGGGGTTGCAAATGACCTACCTCATGAATATTAATGAGCTAGGTTGCAATTTGCGACCCCATTTTGAATGGCTGCCCTCACAGGGATGGATGTCTGTGACTGCTTTTAAATAAAGGATTTTTTTTTTTAATGTAGCAGGTTTTCCTTAAAGGAAAATGAGATGCATTTCAAAATCCAAAATGAAAAGTTTTCTTTTCATTTTTTCAGAGCAGGCAGTGGTCCCTGGGACCACTGCCTGCTCTGAAAAAATATTTTTGCTGTCATTCTCAAACGGGAAGGGGTTCCATGGGGACCCTTTCCTGCTTGCGAACTGGTTAGCACCTGTTTGAAACTAATGTTAACTGCGATTGTTTTGCGACCGCATTCACAGAACAATCATACATACCATTTGGATTCGGTATTAGGAAGTAACGCCCTTGACACGCCCCTTCCTAATACCGAATCACAAAACTCAAACTGCGATTTGGTAACAAGTTACTGAATCGCAGTTTGGGCTCTGTACATCCCCAAAAACATTTTTCAAGTCACAAACAGGCCGATTCTGCGAATCACCCCTTTGCGTCTTGAAAAATGCTTTGTACATCTGGCCATTAGCGTATCCTAACTGACCATGGTTATTGGCACCGCTGTGGAATCCAACAATGCCAGGGGAAATCTGTTTTAATGAGGCCCATGGAAGAACATGGAGGCTAGTGGAGCGGGCTTTCGGGCTCCTTAAAGCCAGGTTTTGGTGGCTAGACAAGACAGATGGAGTCTTCTCCTACTCACCCGATAAGGTGTGCCACATCACGGTTGCCTGGTGCATTCTTCATAACAGCGCCCTGTGGAGGAAAATCCCTGCAATTGCAGACTTTGGAGACCATGATGAGCCCCTGGGTGACAATGTTGAAATGTCCAATGAAGATGACAGTGGTGAAAAAAAAGGACTTGATGTAGCGCATGATGAGATTGACCATTTCTTCACCTGAGTTTACCTATGCAAATTGCAACCTCCAATGCCAGTACAACTTGTGACACAGGGAACATATCAGTCTGCTGTGGTATTCTATTAGGAATGGTCATTGCAGGAAAGTTCAAGACAAAGATGTTAGTGGATTAGAGTTTCCCTACATTGAGTACTGTGGTCGTTCACAGAGCTTAACTGTGCTTGTGTAAAGTATGTGTGTCCTCATCACTTGTCAATTGAGTTCGAATTAATATGTCATCAAATTAATTTTTCCCTTGTTATTTCGTTTTTGGGGTCCTTCACCATGTCATCTTCATTTGGACATTTCAAAGTTCTGACATTTGCTGTGATATGTTGCTGCAAGTATTATGTGAACATGTGTTGATCCTGGGACAGACACCTACTTGGGATGGATGATCTTTTCCAGAAACAACTCAAACTCTGATAGTGTGGAAGTTCAGAAGATTGTATCAGACCTGTTTTCCCGTGTGATGCTGCCACCAAGGCAATATGTGTCACTTGACTTGCCCAAACCACATGTGTATGTCAAGTCCTAGCATACTGTTCTTCCTTCACTTTGGCTAAATCTTAAATTTTTGGACAGTGGAGGTAGCTGTTGATGTGTTTCCTCATAGGTGATAGAACGTTTTGTTAGCACACTACTGATTGCTGAATGTGTCATTGCACCACATACTGCCACAATGTCCTGTAGTGGTCATGTGGCCTCAAATGTTGTTACTGCTATGATAGACTATTGGTGTTCTTGATCTAAGATTCCTAATGTGAGGGCAGGATATATGGCCCCAACTGAGGTCATGCATCATTGATTGTTTGCCTATTTTATTTTGTGCCATTACATATTCCCTTTCCTCAATGATGTCAGTGTCATAGAGCAGATAACCATGGAAGGCACAACCTATTGGGGTTAGGTCTGGTTATTGAAATCCAGATTTCATTTCTACAAGGACTTGTTGCTGACATATGTAAGTTCCACATACATTCTGAGTTGAGTGTGTTTTCTATGAATAATTTGGTTAACACTTCACCTCTTTGTCATCTCTACATTTTTTGGCAAATGAATGTTCAAAAGATTTGACAACATGATGGTGAAAGACAGACATGACAAATGAAAGCACACAGATAATCTGACAAAAGTCTTGTAGTCTGTATCTATCACATGTATTAGCATGACACAAAAAGTCAGGTGAATCAAAAAAAGATTACATGAACGAATAAAGTCTCTCATGGTGGATGGAAACATAATAGTGGAACTGAACAAAGTTTGTGTCCAATGTCAAAGATACAACTGTTCTCAAAAAAGGTAAATGCATCCAGGAAATAGTCCACAGAGTGAATGGTAATCACACACAGGAGGAAATTAGGTTCTGGGTCTCTTGGAGGTGGTGGTGTTGGTCCTAACATCCTCTCCTGCTGGTCTGGATGACTATCTTCTCCAGGGAGGAAGTGGGGCACAAGTGCGGGGACTGGGGTGGTAAGAGCAGTCTCCTCATGTGACAGGGCCTCCCTGACTGTGGCTGGCAGTGGTGTACTTTGCCCATATGTAGAGGGACCACAGACAGAGGCAGATGTAATGGGAAAAGGCCTGCGCATATGGTGATAGATGTCAAATAGCACCCCAGTCAGGGAGGTCCTTCTTTCACTGTGGGTCTGTAATTTCAAGATGTGCTCCATCTGCACTGCCTTGATTGCCCAGAGCTCAGTTACAACCTGGCCCATCACGTCTTTGGACTGTTGTACTGCTACAAAGACTTAGTCAATGCTGGTCTGACTGACAAAACCCCAATTGCCTCACTTGGCTGGCCCACAGATTCCCTCCCACAACCCCTAAGCCCACTAACTTGTACCCTTGAGGAAGTGTGCCCCATCCCACTAGGTCCTGGCAGAACTGAAGACTGGGTTGGTAGTGTCTCAACAGAAGCACAGACTGGGGGCACAGGATTGGTGTTTAATTCCTCAGTGTACAGGAAGTGGAGGTGTCCTCACTCTGACATGTTGTTGCAGCTGTGGTGGGAGATGTAGACATGTGCAGAGTTTGACTTACTGGAGCTGTCCAACCAGACAGACCAGATGGACCATCTAATTCCTGATCATTCAGACTTGCATTAGTGGAGTCCTCATTGAAGGCTTGCTCCTGGTCTTAAATGGAGGTGTCTTGTCTGGCAGACAGTGGCCCACTGGGCTGTGTGGTTGGACCTGTGAAGGTGGCAGAGAATATGCAATTAATACATAATTTGTGCATTTAGTGTGTCATCCTAAAAAAGTAGAAACAGAGTGATAGATTGATTAGTCCTTTGTGTTACTTTCATTATTTTACATATACAGCCTGATTAACACATATGACAACTCCAGTGCTGATGTTGTAGAGATGTCCTGAAATGCAAAAGTGTTATTTGAGAATTGTGCATTACATGTAGCAGACATTCAACCCAACACAGAGCTGAGTAGATTGGTGTACTGGACCATTCCAGGGCCGAGCAGGCAACAAAACATTGGAATCAAAGTGGTTCAACTTACAAATATAACTGCATTTGGTCATCATATGGACAGTGCAAAGTAACTTATCTGTGGCTACTACTTCTAATCAGCATGCCAAAACACATTTTTGGAAAACCATAATTCAAAAGATAATGAATTATGTAAGCATTTTCATAAATTTAATGTCGATATGAGCATGTATCAACGTGATTGTAATACACAATAAGTGCAATTTTAATCCATAACATGACATGGTGACTGTCAAATGTTCTAGTTTTTTTAAATGTGTGTACATATGGAAGTAAAGAACAGTCGGACAACATTACATTGAAGTATTTTTTTCAGGTCCAAAAACAGAGCATCGTGGTAGTTGTAGTCATCTGTTGACACCTTAGACAATACTTGTTTGAAAATTAAGTTACACATAGCACTTGGAATGACTACATTTGCAACATGTACACACATATGGGTATGATGTGACTAGGAGAAAAAAAACACTTAGAAAAACTATACTTTCCTGTGAAAATGGATGTAGTTTTGGACCTGTTTTTGGAAGTTCAACAACTTGCTTTTATAGAAAGAAATGGGCAGAGCAAATGCAAGGGTTGATCCATGGGGAACTAAACACAACCTGACTATACATATTGCACAGTGTTAAAAGGAGAGCTACAACCATGATGACTGTTATACTTTGCATCCTTGGCGTGGTCTCCCCTAACTTTTTGCCTCTGTTTCCCAGGTTGTTGATGTATGCTGGACTCTGTTTTTGCTCTTTTCGTTACTCTGGGCACTTTACCACTGCTATCCAGTGCTAAAGTACAAGTGCTCCTATGTAAAATATGTGTAATTGACCTTCCATGGTTGGCATATTTGATTTACTAGTAAGTCCCTAGTACAGTGCACTAGAAGTGTCCAGGGCCTGTAAAACAAATGCTACTAGTGGGCCTGCAGTACTGATCGTGCCACCCACACTAGTAACCCTGTAAACATGGCTCAGACCTGCCACTGCAGTGTCTGTGTGTGCAGTTTTGAACTGCAATTTGACTTGCCAAGTGTACCCACTTACCAGGCCTAAACCTTCCCTTTTCATACATGTAAGGCATCCCGAAGTTAGGCCAAGGTAGCCACTGGGCAGGGTGCAGTGTATGTTAAAGGTGATACATGTACTTATGTGTTTTACATGTCCTAACAGTAAAATACTGCCAAATTTCACTGTTGCAAGGCATATCTCTCTCATAGGTTAACATGGGGGCTGCCTTTAAATATTATTACAGTGCAGATTCCCTTAGGGAGCAAATAGAAATTTGAAGTTTAGGGTCTCTGAGCTCACAATTTAAAAATACATCTTTTAGTGAAGTTGGTTTTTAGATTGCATGTTTGAAAATGCCACTTTTAGAAAGTGACTCTGCCTGTTTGTGGAATCTCTGTCTGGGTCAGTTTGACAGTTGGGCTGTTTGCACCTATCTCTAGACAGTGACACAAAGGGAGCTGGGATGTAGCCTGCATATCCTGATGAGCCATCTGTGCTAGGAGGGAGAGGAGGAGTTGTCACTCACACATGAAAGGGCTATTCCTGCTCTCACACAGTGCAGTCTCCGACCCCCTGGGGTGTGTCTGGGGCCTGGCCTGGGGAAGGCAGGATTTCACAAACAAGAGATACTTTTCTTTGAAGTAGGCCTACTTCAAAGGCAGAAAGAGGTATGAGAAGAGCACCCAAAACCCCTGTAGATCAGATCACTTCTGGAATCAAGAGGAACCTCTGCCAAGGAGAAGAGCTGAAGATCTGAGGAGAAGTGCTGCCCTGCCTGTGACTGTGCTTTGTGGAGCTATCCTGCAGTTGCTGCTTCTTCCTGTGAAAGGGAACAAAGACTGGACTTTGTGCTATATTCCTGCTTGAGAAGAATATTCAAGGGCTTGGACTGAGCCTGTCCCCTGTTCTGAAGTCTCAGGGCCATCAAAGACTTCTCCTACCAGCACTTGGACTCTCTGCTGAGACTTCTGCCCTGACAAGTGGTGCCCTATCCAGTCCCTGGGCCCTTGAAAGGAGAAGCTGGTGAAAATCCAAGAGAACTGACTTCGGACGACCCCAGACCGACGCCGCTGCTGAATCCCGTGATGCCACCTGCAACCGACTGTGTGGTCCTCGCTGGAGTGCGACGACCCTCACAGGCCCGACACCCCTGCAGCCCCACCGAAATCCGTGACTCCGTGGAAGTCGCAGCACCACATTGTGACTGACGCCACCTGAAGTACGCCGATTGAATGCTTCGCACTGGCGCTGCCTCACCTCCACCGCTCCGCAGCAAGGACCTGATGCCTCTTCATGACACCTCAGCTCCTTCACCTCGCACTTCGCACACTGGCTTATTTTCACACTATACTAACGTACTGTACCTGGGGGTCTGCGTGACTCTGTGCCCGGTGCCGTTGGCGCCGGATTGTTGGGAATGACTCCGTCACAATGCTGTGTTAACACCTCATCAAAGCATTTTGTGTTTCTAAGTGCTATTTTTTTTAGTTTCATCTTTAAAAATTCATAAGTTAACTTGTGTATATTGAATTTTTGTAATTTTGGTCTTGTTTTGTTTAGATAAGTATTGGCTATTTTTATAAACATGTGTTGAGTCATTTTATGATGTTTTTACTATGTTACTGTGTGTGTTGGTACAAATACTTTACACCTTGTCTCTGAAGTTAAGCCTACCTACTTGTGCCAAGCTACCAAGGGGGTGAGCTGGGGTTAACTGAGTTTGATTCTCCTTTACCCTGACTAGAGTGAAGGTCCTTGCTTGGACAGGGGGTAACCTGACTGCCAACCAAAGACCTAATTTCTAACTCTGACCATGCCGCTAGTAACTGGTATGACACAATATATTTTGTGGAGTCAAAATTAGCTATATCTGTTTTGCAGAATTCTAAACATCAAACTGAAGGACAGGACTCCATTTGTGTTTAGTGAGGCATACATAGGTGTAACTTACCAGTCTCTACTCCACCAGAGATTCCTGTCAAGCCTCAGGATGTAGGATCTGCAAGACCCTTTCACAGGGTAAGTGTTGTAATGGGGGGCTGGGAGAACTACCATCAGTCCTCTGGACTTCTAGGTGATGTTTGTAGACCAGTAAACGAACTTCCCCCCATAGGTTGTTCCACCTATTCCTAATCTCCTCCTATGTGCGTAGATTGCTAGCTACATCATTCACTCTGTCAACTGTTCCCGACCACTTTTGCCTCTCCTGGGATATGGTAGTATTTTGGACTTGTACTCCAAACAATTGTGGCTCTTCTCTTACGATTTCATCCAACTCTCCCTCTGAAAAATTTGAATTTCTCCTACCTGACATGGAGAATTATGTCGAAAAACTAAACTAATGCCCAAAAAAAGAGGGAAAAACAAATATGGTTTTAACAAAAACAAATAAAGGGAGAGTAACACAGAGAAAAACCTGTCTCATGTGTGGAAATTCCTGCATGCAAATGGTGTTCTGCAGTGTGATGGCAAATGATCATGGACTGAAATAGAGTGTGTTTTATTGTGTGTTTTGCAGGTGTTCACAATTGTCCAGTTTTCAACAGATGTGGGCTACCAGCATCCCATCAATGGCTATAGTACTATACTGAATGGGTTCTGTGACAGACTCCCGCCTTCATTGGCCCGCCGCTGACACACCAGTAGTACAACTGTGTGATCTTAATAGGATTGGTGGGATGCCACCATCAAGATGGTGATGGAGGGCCAAATTGTGAGCACTGGAGTCAGCTGCGTCGGCTCTGGGATGATGCTGGTGTGATGGATTACACTCTGTTTTGATGGTCTTTGGCTTAGCCACAATACATCTAAATACGGCAGGTGAAGACTGCTGATGTCACGGTATTTGGCTTGATGGTGGGACTGCCAACATCTAAACAGACCCTCTATTTCTTCTGTACAAAGCATAGCATGATGACTGAACCCACTGAATATACAACTATTGAGCCTACTACAGACTGTGCTATCTTAGTCCACACTTGTTGAACCTACTGACTTCCATGTTAAATATACTCCATGATTGGTCATGCATAGTGAGTCTCACTGTCCTCTCTCCCTTTTGTCTGCTACTGTGTAGTGTGCCACAAGGTTTTGCCGTAAATTTAGTGTGGTTCGATGTGTATGTCTTACCCATGTATTTAGAGCATTCACCTTCAGAATGGTAAATCTCTTAAGGTTTTCTATATTCCGCAAGAACTCCATTGTATTCAGACAGAAAAACATTAGCAAACTCCAACCACATCACTCCACCATTAGAACAACCATCCTAATTTTCTGAAGGGAGTCTTAAACCCAGCTTTTTGCTAGTTAGTTATCACAACTCAAGGTATATTTACTTCACCTCGCCTGTGTTTTATTTTTCTTTTCATGTTAGCACCCTAAAGCTTACAGGTGTATATTTGTTTTATAAAATAAATGAATAAAAAACAAGGGTTTCGCTATCATCTGGGCCCTCATCCATTGAGCACCCTGTGCATCAGAGTCACGCATCTGATCAACCCAATGGCCATTTCCAGGTCTCCACCTAAACCAGTCGCTTGCTCTGCATCCTTCAGGTTACCATTATCACACTCACCTTGTTGAATCTATAGATTGAACCTAAACTTCAAGGAAATAATCATCCCACACAAATTCATCAAAGACATTCAACTCAGCCTGGCAGGGTAATTAGATAATGACATCCATTTTCATGGAGGCTACCTGTTGGACCTGGCCCTTTTTGCAGGGTCATCCTCAAACACTTTGCCTCCTTCCTCCCCAATGTTAGAAACAGGGTCTCTAGGTGGCTGTCCGTTTACACCTTGTCCAAGTAGGGACCCTCACTCTAGTCAGGGTAAGGGAGATACACAGCTCAGATAACCCCTTAGTAGCTTAGCACAAGCCGTCAGGCGTATCTCAGAGGCAATGTGTAAAGTATTTGTACAAACACACACAGTAACACAATGACAAACAAAAGGAGTCCACACCAGTTTAGAAAAATAGCCACTATTTATCTAAATCAAACAAGACCAAAAAGACAAAAATATAACATACACAAGCATAGATATGAATTTTTAAAGTAAAAAGAGCTTAATCCATAGAAATCAATGGATGCATTGTTTTAGCATAAAGTACCTGGTATGAGTCAAAAATGAAGCCACACTGGCGAGAAAAGCAAGCAATGCTTCGATTCCTTACTCATAAGTGAGGCCGTGCGATTATTCTTTCTCCGCTGGGTAAGCAATGCATCAATTCTTTCCTCACAGGGAAAGGATACATCGATTTACAGACAAGCAGTCTCGGGCCTGTGCAGTGATTTTGACACCCAGGGTCGATGTGTGGAAAATTCCAACACGCTGTGCGAACCATCCGCGTTGAGAACAGGCACTGCATCTATTCCCCAGACATGAGGCAGGTGCTGCACTGAATTTTCAGCCGCAGGCCAGGTGCTGTGTCTGCTTTTCTGACACGCACACATCGGTGCATGGATTTTACTTCGCAAGTTACAAGTTTCAACTTCTAAGGACCCAGGACTGAATTTGGCACCTCTTTGCTAGTCAGGACTCTCAGCAGAAGGGCCCAGACACTGGCAGATGAAGTCTTTGATGTCCTTGAGATTTCAGCACAGGGGGCAAGCTCAGTCCAAGCCCTTGGAGAAACTTCACAAGCAGGATTTCAGAAAGCAAAGTCCTGTCCTTTCACTGTCATGGCAGAATCAGCAGCAGCAGCAGGCCAGCACAGCAGCAAGCCAGCACAGCAAAGCAACAGGCAGAGTGGAAGGTCCTTAAGCATCAAGCTCTTCTACTTGGCAGAGGTTCCTCTTGATCGAAAAGTAATCTGAAACTCTGGAGTTTTGGGTCTACTACTTATACTAATTTATGCCTTTGAAGTAGGCAAACTTCAAAGGAAAGTCTTTGTAGTGCACAAGATTCTGCCTCTTCCTTGCCCTGCCCTAGACACACACTAGGGGGTTGGAGACTGTATTGTGTGAGGGCAGGCACAGCCCTTTCAAGTGCAGGTGTCCGCTCCTCCCTCAACTTTAGCTCAGGAAGACTCATCAGGATATGCAGGACATACCTCAGCTCCCTTTGTGTCACTATCTGGAGTGAATTAAAAAACAGCCCAACTGTCAGTCTGACCCAGACGTGTATTCAGCAGCCAGGCACAGAATGGTTATGCAAGAAAATGCCAACTTTATAAAAGTGGCATTTTCCAACACACAATCTAAAAACCTTCTTACCCAAAAGATGTATTTTTAAATTGTGAGTTGAGAGACCCCAAACTCTTTGTCTGCTCCTAATAGGCAACCACACTTAAAAGATATTTAAAGGCAATCCCCATGTAAACCTATGGGAGAGATTGGCCATGCAATAGTGAAAAACAAATTTGGCAGAATTCCACTATCAGGACGTGTAAAACACAACTGTACATGTCCTATGTTTCAAATACACAGCACCGCCCCCTTGGGGCTGCCTTGAGCCTACCTTAGAGGTGACTTACATGTAGTAAAAGGGAAGCTTTGGGCCTGGCAAGTGGGTACATTTGCCAGGTCAAATTGGTAGTGCAAAACTGCACACCGACACTGCAGTGGCAGGTCTGAGACTACTCTTGGGTGGCACAATCAGTGCAGCAGGGCAACTGGTAGCAGTTGATTTAGAGGCCCTGGGCGCACATATTGCACTTTACTAAGGACTTACCAGTAAATCAAATATGTCAATCATGGATAAACAAATCATCAATGCAACTTAGGCAGAGGACATATGCACTTTAGCACTAGTTAGCAAAGTCCTAAAGCCAACAAAAACAGGCCAGAAAAGATAGGAGGATAGAGGCAAAACTTTTGGGGATGACCCTGCAAAAAGGGTCATGTCCAACACTACCTCAACACTAGACTAACCTGGATAGCCACTGTTTGCCTAAGCTCAACCCAGTTGAAGCTGTGGCTTGAGACACAGTGATTGCACACTTTATACACTGATGCACACCAGTCTGCCTGACATGAACTTTAACAACAATTTTTCTAAACGTATGCCCTTCTTCAACTCCATTGGCCTCTGCTAAAATATCTCCCTTTACTTCAACAATCATGTGAAAAGAAATCTGACATTGCCTGTTCTGTATAATATAAGGTATTAAGTACCCTGGCAGTACATTATAAGGATACTGCCAGTCACAGAGGAGTGCATAACCACATAGAGAAATGAGGCCAAAGGTTGAGTGCCTTTATAATGTTATGGAACTCTGAGGTAACTTGCAATATCATTATCATGATGCCAGGGTGTACTTTTTCCCATAGAATACATGTTCACACCATCACCTTTCCCACAAACCACTTAGAGCGTTGGTGCATATCTCTTTCATACGAAAGAGCAGGCATCTTTACAAACATGAAGAATAAAAATAAGACCTCTATTGAAAAAGTAAACACATCACAAACAAAAACCTGTTAGTTATGTGTTGCAAACAGATATTAAAATAGTTCAATACAAGTCAGTTCTTTTTAAAGACAGAAAAGCTGCAGTAGCTCAGAAAGTGTAGAAACATGCAGAAAGATTCTAGTTTTAATATAACTATCTAAGGAGTGCAGAAAATAAACATGTTCTCTCTGGTTGTCGTTGTAAAAACAGAGAAGAAAGAAAAATGATGTTCCATTTTTCTTTGCTTTTCACAGCTGCTTTAATTATGCTCTGTGAACTTACCTGCCTTTCACCTTGGTTGTTGACTTTGGCAGCAGGCATTGTGATGTCACAACTTGGCTGTAATAACTTTTAGTAGTCAAGTTCTAACATCTTTTCTTTGTAATCGGGGACTGGGTGTATCACAAACCACCGATTATAAAGAAATTAGAGACTGGTGTTTCTACAGGGGTTACAGAATCCCATGTAGTATAACCTCCACGTCACCTGGCATTTTCCACCCCACGGTCCAGACTCTCATGCTTTCTCACACACTGACAGTGGCACAACAGTCTCACTTGCTCAACACTAGCATCATGTGCCATTTTAACACAAACTTCATCCACAATTTAAAGGCAGTGTTTGCAATGTCCACCTGAAATCTGCATCCTCTGCTGCCCTGTGCTAGTAGCAAGGAGGGTGGGTTCTTTGAGTTGCCTTTAGGTAGTACTGGCTCTGCCTACCTGCAGCTGCTTTTTTGCATCACAAATTCCTAGAAGTAGGATTACACCTCTTCAATTCTAAAAGTAGGCTGCGCCTGTAGAAGCATGTTTGACTTTATCTGGAATCCATCTTTTCTTGCTCCCGTTTTGTGATATTCAATGATGACAAAGGCCTGCAAGTGTGTTCAGAAATGGGATGACCTTTATTAAACTAATGTACCCTGACAGCTTATAATGCAAGGCCTGCTTAGAAGAGATACCTCATGCGACATGCACTGCTTCATTCGCCCAGAAACAGACAGACATCTGGATGTCCACATAGGTCTGGGCATGGGTTGTGAAGAAATTGGTTTCTTTGACGCATTGGAAAGTCCCAACTATATGAATAATGTAAAGGTCACATTGTGGTCACCTTGCATCATGCTGCAATCATGAAATGTTGTTTTACTGTGATTGGTTAGATGCCTAATATATGTGTAAGAATATGTATCTTCTGATCAACATCACACCATGTATTTGATGTAGAAATCACCTTCTGATTGGACAATGTATTTTCACGCCTTTTTGGTTTTCATGCATAAAAGATCTGATGGAACCTCTATAAACTGACCATGTTATTCCTAAGCACATGGCCACATGAATTCAAGAATACAGCTTTTTTTTAAACTTGACTTTGCCTGCGTCTCCTTATTTAGCTTCCACACAGCAGCCAGCCTATGTTATACTGAAAGCTTTCAGCAGTGTTCAAGGTTATGAGCTGGCAAGATGGCACAGTGAGTTAAGCAGTTTCTCCTGACCACTTCTTTGGACTGCAAGGCACAATTTCTAAACCCAACAGGAACCATTAATCTTCATTCTTTGTAAATGTCCACTTGTGCTGTGCCTAACTGTTAGAAATTGGGTCTGTAGTTGGCAGAGGTATTCACAGTGTCCAAGTAGGGACCACAACCTTTGTTAGGGCAAGTAACAACACAACCTAAATTATCCTGTGCTCAACCTCAAGTAGCTTGGCACAGAGCAGACAAGCCTAACTTAGAAGTTTTATGTAAAGTATTTGTGCAATAACTAATATAGTAACACAGTGAAAACACCACAAAAAGTACTTCACACCAGTTTAACAAATAGATAATATTTCTGAGTGAAATAAGAACAAAACTGTAGAAATCCAAGCTTCACTAAATAAGATATGAGTTTTCAAAAATTGAGGGGGTCATTCTGACCTCGGCGGTAAAAGGCTCTTACCGCCGGTCAGAAGTCCGCCATTCTACCGCCGCGGCCGCGGTAAACCGCCACGGTCATTCTGACCCACAACTGCCAAACCGCCAAAAACCCGACATCCACGGAAGGCCGCCTCATCAGTGGTCAGCGATAAACTGGAGATGGCCAAACCTCCACCGTCACGCCAACACAAACACGCCCATGCCATTACGACCCACGAATCCACGCGGCGGTCTTTCAACCGCGGTATTCCATTGGCGGTACACCCCGCCGCGGTCAAAATACACACACCTTTACAAAACACAGCCGCATTGGACAATTCGAAATACACACACCTGATACACATACACACACCACACCCACACATCCAATCAACTATAAAACACACACCCACATCACCCACAAACCTCCACTACTAGAAATTTGGAGAGAAGGCGAGAGAGAGAGAGAGAGAGAGCACAGCTATCGAAAAACCCAACACACACAGGAACACAACATCATCACCCACACTACATCCACGCACAAAACACCACACACACCACACTCATCACCACAAACACCACCCCACACCACCCCATGGCACCCCAAAGACACCCCAGGTTCTCGGACCAAGAACTCAGGGTCATGGTGGAGGAAATAATAAGGGTAGAGCCCCAGCTATTCGGCACACAGGTGCAGCACACCACAATAGCTAGGAAGGCGGAGCTATGGCAAAGGATCGTCGACAGGGTCAGCGCTGTGGGACAGCATCCCAGAAACTGGGAAGACATCCGAAAGCGCTGGAACGACCTACGGGGGAAGGTGCGGTCGATGGTGTCAAGACACAACATCGCTGTGCAGAAGACTGGCGGCGGACCCCCACCCACTCCACCCGAATTCACAGCATGGGAAGCTCTGGTAAGTCTAATCTCAACTACCTTACCCCCCCCAAACACCAGCATGCCAACCCACACCCCCGCCATCACCCCCAACCCCCCAGCACACATCCTCCCTGCCAATGTCTCACCAGCACAACCCACCCAACACAACCCCAATCCCTGAATGCCACCACAAACCATGGACACCCATCACCTAAGCATGACCACTGCACATACCCATCCCCCCTCACAAACCACCCACACAACTCCTCCCACAAGGGAATGCCAGCACTGGGGGACAAGGGCACCCACAAATCGCACGCCATGGCACAGACAGAAGCAATAACCATACTCTTTTACCCCTGCAGGGCCCGAACGCCAACACACCAGCCAGGAGGGTCCAGATTTGTCCATCCCGCCCCCAGAACAGGCCCCCAGTGATGACAGCAGCTCTGTTGACCTAGAACCTGATGACCAGCCCGGACTATCGGGGACCTCTGGACAGTCGGTTCCCCACACACAGACACTGGCCACAGCAGACCCAACCCCCTCTGGGAATACCAGCACAGCTCCCACCCAGCGAGCCCATGCCTCTGTCTCCAGGACGCGTCAATCAGTGGTGTGTCCGCCACTACAGGGCACCCAGGCTGACCCACCACCCCAACAACAACAGGGACCTGGGGGCAGTGGTAGTGGGCACACCGTCCAGGGGACAGAGGCCCGGGGAAACAGGGCAACTGGGAGGGCTGCTGTGCGAGAGGGGGTTGACCGGCCCAGGGAACCCACTCTCCAAGAGGCCCTCACCACCATCATGGGAGCATACCACCACTCCCAGGAGACGATGGCGACGGTACTGGCCAGGTTCCAGGAGATCCAGGCACAGCAGGAGGAACGGTACATGGGGTTCAGAGACGAACTCAGGAACATCGGTACCGCAATGGGGACCATCGTCCTGGCCCTCAACCAGATAGTCACCACATTGCGGGACCATGTGGCACCCCAAAGGGCCCCTGTCACCAGCCCGGACGACGAACAGCCTACCACCTCCGCCGGCGCTAGTGGACAGGAGGCCCCCACACCACGACAGGCCACCAGAACCCCACCTCCTGCTGAAGATCAACCACCCAGCAAGCGGAACCTGAGATCACACAAGAAGACAGAGTAGGATGCCAAGACCCCCGCCAGCAAACGATACCCCCTGATGTCATCCCACTGTCCCACATTGTCACCCTGTCCAACCTTGAACTGCCCCTGCTCCATCCTTCCACAGGCATATGGGCAATGCACCTGTGCTACTGAGAACTGGACTCTGCCATGGACATTACTCCACCCCCACCCATCACCGTTTTACTATCATGGACCTATACGCAGCACTTTAAATAAATCACCAATTGCACTTCAAATGTCAGGAGTCTGCTTGTATTCTTTACAAATGTATTACACATAACGGTGCAATAATGTTCATTTACATTGTGATGACAACATACCAGTGTCAATAAGCATTAGTCCATGGGCAAACAAAGCAGAAGCCACGCTGTGGGTCATACAGCTCTGAAAAGGGAAGGGAAAGTCAAAAATCAGTGAAAAGGAACTGGGGGGAAACACAGAAAGTAGAGATGCAGGAGGCCAGAAGTAAATGTAAAATGGCGTGGGTGATTCTTACCTGTGTGCTACTGAAAATACTGTTGTATAACTGTGTCCCTGTTGTCCGTGTCGTCCCCTTCGTCTTCCTCCTCTTCACTCTCCACAGGCTCCACAGCTGCTACAACACCACCATCTGGACCATCCTCCTGCAGGAAAGGCACCTGGCGTTGCAAAGCCAGGTTGTGAAGCATACAGCAGGCCACGATGATCTGGCACACCTTCTTTGGTGAGTACATTAGGGATCCACCAGTCATATGGAGGCACCTAAACCTGGCCTTCAGGACCCCGAAGGTCCGTTCTATAATCCTCCTAGTTCGCCCATGTGCCTCATTGTACCGTTCCTCTGCCCTGGTCCGGGGATTCCTCACTGGGGTCAATAGCCAAGGCAGGTTGGGGTAACCAGAGTCACCTATTAGCCACACACGGTGTCTCTGTAGCTGTTCCATCACATAAGGGATGCTGCTATTTCGCATGACATACGCGTCATGCACTGACCCCGGGAACTTGGCATTTAGATGGGAGATGTACTGGTCAGCCAAACAGACCACCTGGACATTCATCGAATGGTCATTTTTTCTATTTCTGTACACCTGCTCATTGTCTTTTGGGGGTACTAAAGCCACATGGGTCCCATCAATGGCACCAATGATGTTGGGGATATGTCCAAGGGCATAGAAATCACCCTTCACAGTGGCCAAATCACCCTCCTCAGGGAAAACAATGTATCTCCGCATGTATTTCATCAGGGCAGACAACACTCTGGACAAAACCTTAGAAAACATAGGCTGAGACATCCCTGATGACATGGCCACTGTTGTCTGAAAAGACCCACTTGCCAAAAAATGGAGTACTGACAGAACCTGCACCAGAGGGGGAATCCCTGTGGGTTGGCGGATGGGGGACATCAGGTCTGGCTCCAGCTGGGCACACAGTTCATGTATAGTGGCTCGGTCAAGTCGGTATCGAAGTATAATATGTCGTTCTTCCATTGTCGACAGGTCCACCAGCGGTCGGTACACGGGAGGATTCATCCTTCTCCTCGCAAGTCCCAGCGGACGGTGCCTAGGAAGGACAACATGGAGCACAGAGTCAAGCAACCCACAGGTTCGTTCACACAGCTTGCACAGTACACAAATCGCTATGCATTGAAAGGCTTGTATGAGTGGCAATGCAAGGCCTAGGCCTGTGTGACGCAATAGAAATCATGCCATGTGGGCCCTTGAAATGGCGGCTGCCTGACCTGTGAAGTGTGACAGTGGGATGTGAGGTCACTGCGCTGGCGTGGCACACCGTGGCGGTAGGCGGTCGAAGTCCGCGGCGCAAAGCAGCATTGGTTAACATTGAACCCTATGGGTCTCAGGAGCCAATGACGATGTGCGCCGGCGGTCGCGGTACGCACTGCCGCGGTACGCACCGCCGCGGGCGTGACCGCCATTTTCTATCTGATTAATCACTCGAGACCTGATCATCCACAGGAGAGGAACTATACTGCAAGTGCTGCTGTGACCTCGGTCTGGAAGAGACAATGGCTGCTGCGACTGGGGAAAGGGCCCCTCCCTTCACTTCAGAAGAGTTGGAGAAACTTGTGGATGGGGTCCTGCCCCAGTATGCGCTACTCTACGGTCCTCCAGACCAACAGGTAAGTACACTGGGTGCACGTTGAATGGGTTATGCCTGGGTTGTGTATGGTGGATGTAAGATGGTGGGGTGGGGAGCGAATGAGGAGTGCAAGGCACGACAGATGAGAGCATGTGCCACATGGCAGGGTTGGGGAGGGGGGGGCAATCACATCTAACATGCAGAAAATGTTGAAATTTCCTTTCCCACCCTGTACATGTCAAATAGGTCAGCGCCCATCAGAAAGTCGACATTTGGCGTGCCATCGTCAAGGAAGTCCGGGACCTGGGTGTCCACAACAGACGGGGCACCCACTGCCGAAAGAGGTGGGAGGACATCCGCCGTGGGACCAGGAAGACCGCCGAGTCACTGCTGGGGATGGCCTCCCAACGTAGGAGGGGTGCCAGTCGTACCTTGACCCCCCTGATGTCCCGGATCCTGGCGGTGGCCTACCCCGATTTGGATGGGCGCGTGAGGACATCACAGCAGACACAAGGGGGTGAGTACCAGCACATTATGCTATCTTTACACGCAGTGGAGGCGTCTGGGTGGGGGAGGAGGGCTGTGGGTGACATTAGGCCAGGGCGCTTTCTGTAGTGTAGTCCCCTCCTTTAGGCATGGCCCTGTGCCCCCGCCCCCCACCTCTGTAGGGTGCCAAGTACAGCAATCCATGGTCCAGCATCACCCATGTGCGCATTTGTTGTCCATAGACCTGTTGGCCTAGTCACAAGTACTGAGTAGTGTACCCCGATTGCGCGGCGTAGTGCATGAGGCTCCTGTGTCTGTCCTCTCCGCCAACGGTGTTGGCAATGCATGCACTCAACCTGTTTTTATTTCTCCCCCCACCCTTTTTCTTTATCTTCTTGTGCATGTGTGCATTAGCATCATCAGGCGGAGGAGAATTGGCATCGGAGCACGAGGGAGCTGCAACTCACAAGGCCCCGGTGGGCCATGGTACAGACACCGAGGTCACCAGTGATACGGAGGGCGAGGGGAGCACCACAACGGGGACCCGTGGTGCCACCAGCGACACCGACACGTCCTCGGAAGGGAGCTCCCTAGCGGTGGCGGCAACATCCGGGCCCCCCGCCTCTACAGGTACAGCCGCCACCCAGCGCACCAGCTCCGCCCTCCCAGCAGCCCCTCAGCCTTCGCTCCGTGCCCGCTCGCCCAAGAAGGCGGGCATCTCCTTCGCCCCAGGCACCTCAGGCCCTGCCCATGTTAGCCCTGCTGCCCTCAGTGAGGAGGCCATTGACCTCCTACAGACCATCATTGTTGGGCAGTCTACCCTTTTGAATGCCATCCAGGGGGTAGAGAGGGAGGTGCATCGGAGCAATGCATACCTGGAGGGCATTCATTTGGGTCAGGCTGCCCATTAACGATCGTTCAATGCTCTGGCCTCAGCACTGACGGCAGCCATTGTCCCTGTTTCCAGCCTCCCTCTTCTAACTGCCTCCACCCTGTCTCTGTCTCCTGTTCCTCAGCCTATCCCATCCACACCATCAGACCAGCCTGCACACACCTCAACACCCAATGGCAGCTCATCCAGACATAAGCACCACAGATCACACAAGCATTCACCCAAGCAACACCCAGATGCAGACATGCCAACAGTCACTACCACCCCTGTGTCCCCCTCCTCCTTGTCTCCCTCCTCCCTCCCTGTGACGTCTCCACTCACACCTGCATGCACACCACCATCAGCCAGTACTTCCATCACCAGCACACCCTCCAGTACAGTCCGCACATGTGCAGTCACCACCCCCACTGCCATTTACACGTCCCCTGTGTCCTCTCCCACTGTGTCTGTCACCCCCTCTTCCAAGACACACAAACGCAGGCAGCCACCCACCCAACAGCCATCCACCTCACGACAGCCTCCGTCACAAGTACCTGCACCCAAAGACAGCACACCTGACTCTCCTACAACCACATCCTCTTCCTCCACTACCATACCCACTACACCTACCCTTTACATTGGTCCTAAAAAACTTTACCTCTCCAAACTTAACCTCTTTGCCCCACCTGACCCACCCCCTCCATCTGCTAAGAGTCCCAAGAGCACCTCAGCCACCACCAGCCCTGCTTCAAGTGTCACCATTGTGCACGGGTTTTGGAGTCCACCCTTTCCCAGCACTGATACATCGGCCAGCAGCAAGGGGACAGCCAGCCCCCCCCCTGGAAAGAGGACCCGTAAAATCAAGGGCCGCCGCGAGAAGACTGACACGGCTGCCCCCAAGGAGCAAAGTCCTGGGCCGTCACCTGCCACAACATCCAGGGGAGGCAAGGCCCAGAGAGCCTCATCGAAAGAGGGCAAGGGCAGCAGGGCGGAGAAGTCAGCCAGCAGGGGCGCGGACCAGGAGGGACCCACAAGCCCCATCCCGGGTGTGAGGGAGGACACCCACGGGCCCAAGACTCCGCCACAGAAGGGTCCAGCAACTGCACGGTCGGAGGGCGACTAAGCAGGGAGTCCTGGCCAGGTCTGGCTCCCTTGATTGACTGGACAAGGACCGCTGAAGAGGGCCCCGCCGTGCAGAAAGGCACCGCTGAAGAGGGCCCCGCCGGGCAGAAAGGCACCGCTGAAGAGGGCCCCGCCGGGCAGAAAGGCACCGCTGAAGAGGGCCCTGCCGGGCAGAAAGGCACCGCTGAAGAGCGCCCCGCCGGGCAGAAAGGCACCGCTAAAGAGGGCCCCGCCGTGCAGAAAGGCACCGCTGAAGAGGGCCCCGCCGGGCAGAAAGGCACCGCTGAAGAGGGCCCCACCGGGCAGAAAGGCACCGCTGAAGAGGGCCCCGCCGGGCAGAAAGGCACCGCTGAAGAGGGCCCCGCCGGGCAGAAAGGCACCGCTCCGCTGGGCCCCGCCGTCTCAAGCACCGCTCCGCTGGGCCCTTCCTGTCAAGCACCGCTCCGCTGGGCCCTTCCTGTCAAGCACCGCTCCGCTGGGCCTCGCCGTCTCAAGCACCGCTCCGCTGGGCCTCGCCGTCTCAAGCACCGCTCCGCTGGGCCCCGCCGTCTCAAGCACCGCTCCGCTGGGCCCTTCCTGTCAAGCACCGCTCCGCTGGGCCTCGCCGTCTCAAGCACCGCTCCGCTGGGCCTCGCCGTCTCAAGCACCGCTCTGCTGGGCCCTGCCGTCTCAAGCACCGCTCCGCTGGGCCCTTCCTGTCAAGCACCGCTCCGCTGGGCCCTTCCTGTCATGCACCGCTGGCCCATTGACAGTGCTGGTTCTGTGTCGAGCTAGTGTTCACGCTGCACTCGGGGCACCCTGCCTCCTCCATTACCTGTGGAGTCTGTAATCCACCTGATGGCCTGTGTCTCTGCACTCCCCAGGATGGCAGAGTGGGCAGACCACCCACTGTAGAGACTTGTGAGACTGTGGCTTTGCACTCCCCAGGATGGCAGAGTGGGCAGACCACCCACTGTAGAGACTTGTGAGACTGTGGCTTTGCACTCCCCAGGATGGCACAGTGGGCAGACCACCCACTGTAGAGACTTGTGAGACTGTGGCTTTGCACTCCCCAGGATGGCACAGTGGGCATGGTGGACCCTTCGTGGATCTGGTGTCGTTGACTCATGTGGCTGAGGTGCCCCCCCTTCCCTTCCCCCTGAGGTGCCTGTAGTTTTGTCATCTGATGCCCCAGCAGTGTTCTCTCCAACGGACTCAGGTCTCCTGTGTGGGCTTTGCCCATGTGTTGATACACTTTGGCCCACGGACAGTGGAAATTTAAGTGACTGTGCAGGACTTATTGCCTATGTTTATCGGTTTCGCAAGGTTCTTACTTGGTCTTTTTGAATTCATATTGCTATTTTACCATGACTTCAATGACCCTCTTTTATACATAAATGTTGATTCTCACTTTAATTTGTCTTTGGATTATTCCGGGGGGTTTGGGTGGTGTCACTGTGACTTGGTGCTCTGCATTGGTGTGTAGATAGTTGGGGGGGGGGGTCGCATATGTGTGTGCCCGTAAGCTTTCCTCCTCCCCCCTCCCCTGTGTCGTAGGTGCAGTACTCACCGTTGTCGTCTGCGCCGGCGTTCGTACTTGTGGTAGATGAGCAGGTAGACAATAGCTGGTAGTATATTTAGGGGCATATTTATACTCCGTTTGCGCCGAATTTGCGTCGTTTTTTTCGACGCAAATTCGGCGCAAAACTAACGCCATATTTATACTTTGGCGTTAGACGCGTCTAGCGCCAAAGTATGAGGAATGAGTGTCATTTTTTTGCGTGAACGTCTTCCTTGCGTTAATGAGATGCAAGGTAG
Organism: Pleurodeles waltl; assembly: GCF_031143425.1. Lineage (NCBI taxonomy): Eukaryota > Metazoa > Chordata > Amphibia > Caudata > Salamandridae > Pleurodeles > Pleurodeles waltl. The sequence goes on along the minus strand of NC_090444.1, from coordinate 628,022,919 downwards.
GCGTTCCCGTCTAAAAAAATTACTGCGACGCAAATGCGTCGTATTTATACTCCCGGGCAAAAATGACGCCCGGGAGTGGGCGGGGCAAAAAACCCTGCATTTGCGCCTCTTTTTAACGCCTGGGTCAGGGCAGGCGTTAAGGGACCTGTGGGCTCAAAATGAGCCCACAGCTGCCCTCCCATGCCCCCAGGGACCCCCCCTGCCACCCTTGCCCACCCCAGGAGGACACCCAAGGATGGAGGGACCCATCCCAGGGACATTCAGGTAAGTTCAGGTAAGTATAATTATTATTTTTTTTTATTATTTTTTTGGCATAGGGGGGCCTGATTTGTGCCCCCCTACATGCCACAATGCCCAATGACCATGCCCAGGGGACATAAGTCCCCTGGGAATGTCCATTGGGCAAGGGGGCATGACTCCTGTCTTTACTAAGACAGGAGTCATGTAAATGGCGTCTGGGCGTCGTTAAAAATGGCGCAAATCGGGTGGAGGCGATTTTTTTGCCTCAACCTGACTTGCCCCATTTTAAGACGCCCTAACGCCATTTTCCCCAACGCCGGCGCTGCCTGGTGTACGTGGTTTTTTTCCACGCACACCAGGCAGCGCCGGTCTGCTAGCGCCGGCTAACGCCATTCAATAAATACGCCGCCCGCATGGCGCTTCAGAATGGCGTTAGCCGGCACTAATTTTTTTGGCGCAAAACTGCGTTAGCGCAGTTTTGCGTCAAAAAGTATAAATATGGGCCTTCATTCGGGTTCCATGCTGTTCTCCGTCCTCGTGGAGTGTGTATAGGTGAGCGTTTTCCCGTTCGTAGTCTGTTTCCGCCATGTTTTTATCGGCGGGGCTCCCTCCCCGGAAAAGGTGGCGGATTGGTGAGTTGTGATAGTGTGGGCGGGGCATTGTCTGCTTTAACACTGACCGCCAGGGTCAGAATGACCGCCTGAGTGTACTATAGCGCTTAGAAATATAATAGCTCCAATTGGGTCTACCCCGACATCATGACAGAGTCACTTCCAACAGTCTGACACCACTCGCAGGGAAGTGTGGGTCAGTTACAGAGTAGCACTGACCGCCAGGGTCAGAATGACCGCCTGAGTGTACTATAGCGCTTAGAAATATAATAGCTCCAATTGGGTCTACCCCGACATCATGACAGAGTCACTTCCAACAGTCTGACACCACTCGCAGGGAAGTGTGGGTCAGTTACAGAGTAGCACAGACCTTGAGTCGGGTACCTTGGAAACAAAGAGGAAACACAAATGTTGCACGAGGTCGGGAAGGTCAGGCATCACTTGAGCCGATGCAGTTTTGGTTCCTTTTTACTATCAGGAAGGTGAGGCATTGGTTATTTTCTGCTAGGCAGGGGAGGTGAGCGGTTGGTTCCTTTTGGTTGCAGGAGTTGATTGCGGCATCAGTTGCAAGGCGTCGGTTCCTTACGACACAGTGAGGTCGATGAATCCAGCAGGTAAAGATGTGAGGGACCACCTTTGTGGGAATGTGATCACTCTACTGGGCTACAAGCACTGTGGTGGAATCGTGTGCCATGGACATTGGTGACACGGTGCCCAGGACTTACTCTATGGAGAGACTTCGGAGGCACTGCGGCAGCATCGGCCTGGCGGCAGAGGTCGCAGTCTACGAGGAACATGGCTCTGGTACAGACGGGGGCCGGCATCAGGGTGCAAGGCCAGTCCTGAAGTCGTTCTGGGCGTTAATACACTAGTTCCTTCTTTGTTTAACCAGAACTCACTCCCAAGTGCCCAGAAATTGGGTTTGGCATCCCTTGGCAAGTCAAGACACTCCGCAAGAGAGCCCAGGTGCTGGCAGATAAAGTCTTTGGTGTCCCTGAGAATTCTAGACAGAAGGCAGGCTCAGGCTAAGCCCTTTGATATTACTTGTGGGGGAAGGCAAAGTCCTTCCAGTAAAGTCAGGGAGCAGCAGGCAGGAGGGCAACAAACAGAAAGGCAGTCATTTCAGAGAAGCAGTCTAGTTGAGTCCTTTGGGCAGCCCTGCAGTTCTTCTGACAGAGTCCAGTTGCAGGTCCAGAAAGGTCTGATTTGAGGGTGTCACAGACCCGTTATATATACACAAATGTGGCCTTTGAGGTGGAGGATACTACAAAGAGTGGTTTTGAAGTGCACCAGTTCTCCCCTCAAACCAGTCCTGTCTGCCAAGAGTTCTGTGTGATGTTATCAGTCCTTTGTGTGAGTCAGGCCACTTGTCTTTGAAGTGTAAGAAATAGCCCCTCCGCCCCTCCTGCCCAGGAAGACCCATCAGTATGCAGATGAATGCAGATGCAGCTGAGTGTATGTGTTTAAGGATGTCTGGGTAAAATTCACACGGTTTGCTGTCAAGCAGCACAGACCAGACACTGAGTGGAGACAGGCTGTGGGCACAGAGAGCAGAAAGTGCAGAGAAATGGATACTTATAGCAGTGGTATTTCTAAAGTAGTAATGTTAAATATAACTTCACTAGTAAGCAGGATTTCTCATTAGCATTCCAACCATGGCAAACATCCTTTCAGATCAGAATTTACCATGTAAAAGTATATAAGGGAATTTCCAATGCTGGCCAATGAAAGGAACCTGCATCACAATAGTGAAAAACAACTTTGGGAGTTTTTCACTACCAGGACATGTAAAACTTATAAGTTAGTGTCCTGCCTTTTACTTACATAGCACCCTGTCCTATGAGCTACCTAGTGCATACCTTAGGGATGACATATGTAATAAAATGGAAGTTTAAGGCTTGGCAAGTAGTTTTAAATGCCAAGTCAAAGTGGCAGGGAAACTGCACACAAATGCCTTGCAATGGCAGGCCTGAGACATGGTTAAGGGGCTACTTATGTGGCTGGCACAATCAGTGCTGCAGGCCCACTAGTAGCATTTACACTTTTTATTCACAGGCCTTGGGCACATATAGTGCACTTTACTAGGGACTTTTAGGTACCTAAAAATGGCAGTTGGGTAGGAGCCATGTTTTAGGGGGGAGAGAGTATAAGCACCTTAGCACTGGTTAGCATTGGTAAAGTGTGCAATGTCCTAAAACCTGCAAAAACGAGGTCCACAAAATGGAGGCAGGCAAGCAAACATTTGGGGGAAGACCACCTGAAGGCTGTCAGATCTAACCCTAACGCAGCACCAGGTAAAATGTATTTCCCTGTTCTAGGAAGAATGTTATATGTTCCTTAAGCAGCAGGTTCAGCATATCTACATTTCCAAATAAAATAAACAAAATATGTTGTCATCTGAGCAGCATAGTAATAATAATACAAATAATACAAATAATAATAACAACAGTAACAATAATGTGTTGCATTGCTTCGTAACACTTGTAAAGAGCTCCATGCTACTGGTGTGAGCAAATATTCCCCTAACAGCGACCTGAGGTGCCGTCATTTCAGATGCAACAAAAGCTGCTGCATTTTTCAGTGAGCACATTTTGGTTACAAGTTGGAACTGATGCTGTGAATTTGAGCAGAGTTGGGGTAGAGCAAGTGCTTATTCCACGCCTGGCACTCTTGAGGCCACCTGCTGCTTGACCCCATCAGCTGAGCTCTCACTTCACTTTAATTATTCAAAAGAATCCATTCTCTTGTAGGACCGAATCATCATTTATTTATATCACTAGCTTGATATATTCCGAGGCCAATCTGCATTACCTAAAGCAGGGCTTTCAATTGGACCACAACACATGATCACAGAAATCAAGTGTGTATGCCCTCTACTCTCCTGTGTAATTAGAAGTGTCCCCGGCCAAAAACGAAGTTAAATCATGATTATCTATGATGAAATATGTGCCTGTGAACATAAAGACAGCCTCTGTCGGTAGAAGTAGTTTCTAATTGCTTCAAAAACAGATGATTTTTTAGTGCCTTTTTAGGTTTGAAGTTACAATGTTTGCTGCCTAAAATTACAAAAACCTTTTCTGACACTGGTTTATCCGTTAGCAAAGATTTCACTTACAGCGACCTAAGGTGCCATCATTTCAGATGCAACAAAAGCTGCTGTATTTTTTTATAAGTTATTGTCGATGGGAGTTATTTTCGATAACTGTCTTTCTTTTAATCCCAAGTAAATTCCATCACCAAATCTAGTTTGTGGACTTTGAAAATGCTGAAAACAATTCTTCCCTATCTGCAAAAGGACCTTAGAATCACAGTTATTCTGCCATTAGTAATTTCCAGATTAGATTACTGTAATGCCTTGATGGTCAGTCTTGACATCTCCTCACTTAGGAAGATTCAGCTGATTCAAAATACAGCTGCCCGTTTCATATCAGAACTTTCCCGCTCTGCATCAGCTAGCAGCAGCCTGAAACAATTGCATTGGCTACCTGTCACAAAGCGCATTACTTTTAAAAAGTCTATGGCCCTCATTACGACCCTGGCGGGCGGGGAAGAAGTGTCGGTAACACCGCTAACAGGCCGGTGGAAAAAAAATGGAATCGTGACCATGGCGGTTACTGCCATGTTCATTCGCCACTTCTCCACTCCGACCGCCAGGGCGGTGACGACTGCTGGGCTGGAGACTTTGGTCTCCAGCCCGCCGGCCATCACCAGACCGCCGGCAGTATCAGGACCCAGTATACCGCCATGGATTTTGGGTGGTTTGGAACCGCCACGAAATCCATGGCTGTAGGCACTATCAGTGCCAGGGAATTCTTTCCCTGGCACTGATAGGGGTCTCCCTCCCCCCCACCCCCGAGTCCTTCCCCTCACCCCCCAGCCCCCTGCCACACCCCAAAGGTGGCAGGACCCCCCACCCCCACCCCCAACATGCACATACACACACACCCCTACATGCACACATACACAACAACAACAACACATACCCGCATACATACAGACATGCACTCAGACCAACCCGCACACATTTCCCATACACACAACACCCCCCTGCATGCACACACACACTCACACGCCCCTCTACATACTCACACACACACCCCCATGCACGCACACAACACACAACACCCCTTCACCCCCCTCCCCTAACGGACGATCAACTTACCTTGTCCGTTGATCCTCCAGGAGGGGACGGGTTCCATGGGGGCTGCTCCGCCGCCAGCTCCCCTTCACCAGAACACCGCCACGCCGAATCCTGGGTTGGGATGACGGGGCAGTGGAGGTGGAGCAGCCTCCACTTCCCCGCCGACCGCCAGTGTGGTTGCTGGCGGCTCTCCGGCCGAAAAAGGACGGAGGGCTGACAGCAATCATGATTTGCTGCTCGGAAAACCGCCTGCACTGGCGGTCTTCAGCACAGTTGTACCTCACTGGTCTTGCAAAAAGACCGCTGAGGTTGAAATGAGGGCCTATGTCTGACATATAAGTCTTTACATAGATGTGGATATGAATACTTGTCCTCAAGGCTACATTGGTATACGCCGAGCAGTCAACTCAGATCAACAGAAGTCCATCTGGTCCATGTCCCTCGAACTCACAAGGCTAGATGGGGGGGGTATAGCATTCACTGTAGCGGCTGCCAAGTACTGGAATTCGCTCCCCCTGATTATTAGGAAGGAACAAAATGTTATGACCTTTCTGTTCTCTCTTGATTTTTTGGCACTTACTCTTTTAATACCCAACGCTTGGATGCTACGACCGGAATGCATTTTATAAAAACTAAAATACAAATACAAATACAAAGCACAGTTTGAGCATAGGAGGTAGCAATCGTAATACACTGTGGATATTTCATATGTTTTTTTTCACTATCTGAATGACCGTGAAAAAACTAATTTAATGTATTCCTGTTTACTCTGTTTTCTGATATATGCTTCTGTTTTATTGATACAATGACAGTGCTGGTCAGCTATCTGAGCCGAACGCAGAAACTTGCGAACCGATTCATCAGGATTTTTCTGTTGTGGTGGAGCAAAACATATTTATAATCTGGGTTTGCAAGTGGCTTGAACTGCGTTGTCAACACCGTTTTCAGGGTGTCATAGGTGTAAGGCGTCCTGCTTTAACCTCGTTCTTAGAGAGCTTGTAAATGGCTTTCCCAAACAGGTAGAGGAGTACAGGGCATCATCTGCCATTGTTGATGCATTCCAGCCACAAAGTAGCGGCCTCGTCACACAGGAGGGTAGTGTGGTGGATGGGGCTAAACTTACTTTTGAAATGCTGGCACAGTGTGTTGAACCAGTCTGGCCACGTATTCTTGTGGAAGGAAGCTTGACGTTGACACAGCAGTGGTATAGCAACTATCTTTGTGGTGGTGCACTTACTTCAGAAAAGGCCGTGGCCTCTGTCTGTGTCAGCAGGATGCTTCTGTCCTTCCTGGGCTTCAGAAAGTCAACGGCCTTCTACGGTCTGGAGCTTCCAGATGGGCATGCCCATGTTTTTCCTCTGACCAGGATGGCGAAGTGTTCTGCCTTTACCTAAGGACTCACTGGACACATGCACGGTCTTCTCTAGCTTTTTGGCTATGCGGCTGGCTCTCTGCCACGTCAGGCTAGTTCTAGTGTGGTAGGCAGTGGTGTTCTGGGCATTGTCTGGCCCCATGAGTAGGTGGGAGTGGCAGGGAATAGCCAGCATATGCCACAATCAACATTTAATGAAGGCACATGAACACAGGTGTATGCGTTGTCCAGATCTACCACTCTGGGCCTGGCATTCCAATTTATTAGCGAGGTCACCTTACCCCGTCCTCAACCAAAAACTCCTCATAACTGGGGGTCCCACTAAGGATGACTGCCTACAGCACTACAGATAAGCTGTTACGGATTATGTGTGAATTGAATGCTGTTTATGCTTCTGAAGCCCTCAAGGTTTCTTGAATTACCCGCCCAACGGAGAATGGTGCATCAAAAATTAACTGCAGTTTGAAACCTGTTATTAAAAAAAGACAAAACAGTAGTTCTTGAGGAGAAGGTAAGTAAATATTCCACTGTACACACAAATGCAATGTTAATCTCAGTAGTGGAGGACAGCAAGGGTGTAAGTCGCAAGCATCATTTTCTAATATTTACTTTTCACTCCAAAACAAACGGAAGCTCTCCCACCTTAATTTGTGCCACAATACATACACACCAATACAACTGATTCAGGTGGAGACTCCTGATTTCTTAAACCAGATTTGACTCTACTTTATCAGTCTACCCAATGAAATTGCTGCTGCTTTAATAGAAGTCAATGGGGAAAATATGGTTCCCATTTTTAAAACAATCTTCTACTTCCCTGTTCTAAAATGTTGAGATGAATGACAACAGGAACTTTTTGTGTCTCCCACTATTTCAGTCACAGTATTCCTGGACATATTTCCTTGTGATCTAGCTTCATTATCTGTCTTTTGAGACAAAACACTGTTCATAATAACATGGGGCTAAAAGGCAGTAAAATGGCTCCAAAGCCATGGCTCAAAGGAAGTAAGCCCTGAAAAGCTGACAACTCCTGGCACGTCCCTTTAAAGACTCTGCCAGGCCCTTGCACGTAGCATGGGTAGAACAACAATATATACTGAAATAACAAAAACAATAAGCAGCAGAAACGTAAGGGCAGAGCCAAGATTATCCAGTTAGGAGCTACTCTGATATCAATGTCTGATAAGTAACTTAAAGAAATTTTATGTGGGTAGGATTTGTAATGTTTGTGGTATATTACAGAGTAGCAGTGTGTGATTGCCTGAAATAAATAAAAAATAAAAGCATGTGTTTGAAAAGGACTTTCCAGAAGTGGTTGCATCATTAATAGTGCAAAATGCACCTTAAGAGGATGCATTCAGCTTTGCGGTGCCTCTCCCTTTGCAAACAAGTTCTGTAAAATGCGTTTCAGCCACACACTCAATCTCAGAGACCCACTGTAGAGATGGCTTGACCCAGTATAAGATGGAGAGGTTGTGACAGCATTCAGGAGACCTTGAGGAGCCAGTGTGAAATTAGTGTTTTGTATGTCAAGGTTGGGTTGCAAAGGAGAGCATGGTTTCATTTATCTATGTGGTTGTGTTAAGTGCAACAAGTGTACGGTATGTGGATTTGGTAAATTAAGAAGCAGAGTACTTTCCTGTAGTATTCATTGAAGTGACTTACTGTTATGTGTAAGTCTGTTTGTGAGTGATGTTTATCGACTATTACTAATGTCTTGAGAAGATTATGTATGCTTTTGAGAATTTGCATGTGAGAGACTTCGGCCCAGATTTAAGAAAAATGGTGCTTCACATTGTGAAGTGCCACTTTTCTTGCACCCCCCATACCTCCCTAACGCCACCATGTGTGCACCATATTTAAGATGCAGCAAACCATGCCAGTATTAGGAACAATAGCGTCAACATTTTTTACTCTATTGTGGCGTTTTGGTCCACTAGCGTAAAAAATTCTGAGGCTAGTGGAGCGAAGTGCAAGGAGGCCAATTGAATCCAATGGGTGCGTCCTTTTAACACCTGCTTTCAGCATTTGTTAAAAATTACATAAAAAATGGTGCAATGAAATCTTGTAGATTTCATTGCGCCATTTTTGCGGGTGTCCCTGCACCAGAACGCCTCCTTATGCATACATTATGTGTGGCTCATGCATAATGTGCTGTAAAGGTTCACAAAGTGCTGCAATGCATGCATTGCACCACTTTGTAGATATGGCCTGGCATTTTTGGCAATCTAACGCCACACTAGCATCAGAAAAATGATGCTAATGTGGTGCTAGATGGCGCATGGTTATCCTTAAGTTTGGGCATTAGTGTCCTGGGACAGTCATCATTGTGTCTGAATAAGACAGTGGGTAAGTGCTCTGGCGGTAGACGACATGAGTGTTGGTTATCCATGTGTCTGTGTTGGTGTGATTGTATATTGAGCCTCCCATCATCACATACGAAGGAGAGGATTCAATGGATGTCTGTTCTTGTTCAGGGCATTAGTGTTGAGCAAAATGTGCAGGTGCATCCTTGGTCTGCCACTTTAGAGCATTGAGCTGGTGTGTTGTCATGGTCTGGTGTTAGATCCCATAAGCATGCTGGGGGGGTTTGTGCAACAGTTTTTTTTGTTATTTTTTATTTATTTATTTATACACATTTTAACACAATGAAAAAGCAACAACAGCAGCCACAAGAGCTAGCAAATACAACACAGAGAATCCATCAGTGTACATGCATTGCCATTAAGATCAACCAAAGGTGTAGTACAGCGAAAACAAAGGTTCCCAGCATACCCAAATCATCAAATTCAATCAACACCCTATGCGCTAGACAAAGGCAAAAACATTAAGCACACCTCTAGGATAACATCTGAATGCTGGTGCTCTCCAGGGTATAAGAACCCAACAACAACAATATAATGGTGGAGGCGACAAAGCAGACTCATGCAGCAGGATCACCAACCTGACAACACACACAGCACAGGCGGGAAGCAACAAACCAATCCACCATGTGCATGGCCACTCAAATGTAGGCAAGGCCCTCACATTTCAGCTATGAGACTCCAAAAAGGAGCAAAGAGGTGCCCAAATGTCTCTAGGAAGAGAGCACGCAAGGGCCGGCTCCCAGAAAGTTGACAGCTGCTCCTGACAGAACGCAGCATCACGCAGCCAATCAGACCCACGCGGGGCCCTACCCCGTCCCCAACACATCACCACTCTTCTCTTTGCCAGCAAAAGCAGAATGCACACCAGACGCCTCCACTCCGACGGCACCCTTCCAGCAGTCCAAGCAACGCCAGCACAGGGGAGAAAGGCAAATCCAAACCAGTCATTCCGGGTATTGCATGCATCACCTCCACCCAAAAGGCGCGTACCTCTCCACAATTCCACGCCAAACGCAAGAAGTCGGTGTCTGGCGCATGGCATCTTTCACAGTGTGCATCTGCACACAGCCCCATAGCACACAAACTGCGGTGGGTGTAATATAAACAATGTAGGAATTTAAAGTGTATGAGCCACAGTCAATAGTTAGGCAACAGTGTTCTCATGTGTGCATGGCAGCTTCTCCACATTGCCTCAGAAATATCCTGCCCAACATCCATCTCCCGTTTAGCCTTAACAGCCGCAATCACAGCCCTCTGCTGCTCCTGCAAACACCCATACAGCTTGGTAATAAATCTATGCGGTGACTGCGCGCGCCACAGCATCTCAAGCACCAGGCAGGTCTTAGGCATTGTCGGTAGGCCAGCAAATCGCGCACGGAGCATTGCGTGTACACGTAACACATATCACAGATGTAACGCATTGTCAGCTCCAGCACTCAGCGCCGCCTCCGGTGAAAGCAAGCTCTCACCCTCAAACCAGTCTCCCAACAATGACAACTCGGAAGCAGCGAGGAAGTCTCGCATCCATACATCTCGGGACATCGTCTCATCAGCCACATCCAGCACCGGCATCGCAGGGGCAAAAGGTTCACACATCCCCGACCGGTGTAACAAAGCCGCCCAAGCTCCAGAAGTACACGCAACGGTATCCACTCCCCGGGATCAGGTCCGAGACATGCACCCAAGTACCCTCGGCAACCTGTCCGGCCACACCGCGTCACTCTCAGGTGCAAGATGAGGTAAGTACTTCATGGGGCTAATCCAGAAATGCGCAAAATGAGCCTGCGCACAATAATAATAAAGCTTCAGATCAGGGTCAGCAAGACCCCCCATCTCGAACGGCAGCGACAGCTTCTCCCAGGCAATCCTGTGCTGCCCGCCCGTCCACACCAGCCGCACCAAAGCCGAGCTGAGCCGCCGCAAGAAAATCACGGTAAGCACCAACAGGAGGTTAACAAAAGTGGCAGTGAGCTCCACGCCTCAATCCTGTCCTCTAGCCAGGCTACCATCTTGCCATAATTGGGAAGCCAAAGGACCTCTAGATCGCAACTCAGCCAAACTCCCAGATAGCGAACCGGCCATCCGCCCATGCGACAGGATATCGCGACGAGAAGCGCACAGTACCACCAGTGAGGGGAAGAACGACCGATTTGGACCAGTTCATCATTATGCCGGAGAAGGCACCGAAGCGGACAACCTCATCAAGCAAGACATCAAGGTTCTTACTCGGCTCCCGTATATACAGCACGATATCATCAGCGTACATCGAGATTAGGATCGGGCGCTGCCTGAACTGCAGCCCTCTATAACTATGATGCTGCTGCAAAATGGCCGCCAACGGCTCCATTGCGATTGCAAAAAGCAACAGTGATAAAGGGCATCCCTGACGAGTCCCCCGGGCCACCGGGAAGGGGCCTGAGACGTAGCCATTCATCCGCAACCTTGCGACCGGGTCCGTATACAACAAGCGAATCAGCCTTATAAATTGCACGCTCATCCCACCCTGCCCAGCAGCGCGAATAGATATGGCCAGGCCAGAGAATCAAATGCCTTTGTTGCATCTAAAAACACTGCATCAGCCTCACCTTCCGCCGCAAGGCCACCCAGCAAGGTGCGCAAATTATGCATCGTCGACTGCCCCGGGACAAAACCATATTTGGCTGGAAGCACCAGTCGCGACATCAATGGCTGCAGGCGCGTTGCTATTAACTTAGCCAAGATTTTATTGTCTACATTGATCATGGAGAGCGGGCGGTACGAATCAAAGCTACAGGGATCCTTTCCAGGCTTCCGAATCTTAACGATCAACGCCTCCCGTAGGGAAGCAGGCAAAGTCCCGGCTTCCAGCACCTCAGCATAAACCTCCAGCAAATAGGGAGCCGAAATATCAGAGTACTCTTTATAGAAAGCAGGGCTTAAGCCGTCTAATCAAGGGGATCTGTCCCCAGGCAGTCCGCATATCACCGCCTTAACCTCTTCCACGAGAAGGGCTCGTCAAAGTAAGCTCTATGTGCAGCTTCAAACCAAAGCAGACTAATCTCTGAAAAATAAGCCTATGCCGCTTCAGGATTCAGCTCAGCAGGAGCTGAATACAGGTCCTCAAAATATCTCGTAAAGACCTTCATGACGCCTTCCGTTCCAGCCACCCTCTCACCCTCCAGTCCATCTATTTTGGTGATATATCCAATTGCCCAGGGGTTCCGTAGCATATTCGCCAACGTACGTCCTGCTCTGTCTCCCTCCCCATAACGTCGAGCCCTGGCATATTTCCCCAAAAAACAAACCTCCCACTGGGAGGCCTCTTCATATCGAGAGACCGCGCCCCGTACAGCCGCCAGCGTCTCACCAGCCCAGTCCACCACTAATTTCGCCTCTAGCTTCACAATCTGCAATTCCAACTCGGCTAACTCTCGACGCAATGCGCGAAGCACTCCATGCACACTTCTCAAATAACCACCTTGAAAGCCTCCCAAAGGGTTCCGGCTGAGCTCACCGACCCAAGATTCTCAGTAAAAAAATGTAGGATAGCCTCGCAAACCTCCTTGCGGACCACTGCATCCCGAAAAGCCCCCTGCGGCAAACGCCAGGCAAACGCAGCACCCAGGGTCCCGGGTATCGCCAACTGCAGCTTAACCGGGGAGTGGTCCAAGAGGGTCCGGACCAAATGCTCCACCGATTGCGTCCACATCTCCACATCCCTAGTTCCCAGCCATCGATCTATATGGGACCAGCTATTATGCGCATAATTGACAAACATACCCTCTCTCTGACTTCCATGCTTTGCCCTCCATAGGTCAACCAAGGCGCCATCACTCATTACAGTCATTAAGGCAGTGGCAGCAGCGGAATGTCGTGGCCTAGTCGAACTCTCACGGTCTCTCTCTGGATCCAGGACCACACTGAAGTCCCCTCCCCAAATCACAGCCCCACTCCCCATCGAGCCCACCAGGCGCCACACCTCACAGAAGAATCCAGGGTCATCAACATTAGGGCCGTAGACCGACACCAGCCGACAGGGCCTATTCAACAGCATCCCATTCAACAGAACGTAACGCCCATTTGGATCCACAATCGCTCGATGCGTTTGCCATTGCAGCCCCTTACGCAACAGAATCGCCACACCTCTAGCGTAACGCGAGTACACCGCACCATGACACTCACCAATCCACCCAGCCTTCAGCCGATTCAGCGTGGATGCCACCAAATGGGTCTCCTGCAGCATACACACGTCTATGTGATGGCGCTGGATATAAACAGACATGAGCCTCACCTTACGCTGGTCATTCAAGCCACGTACATTCCAGGTAAGGCAGGTAACCACCATCATCACCCCAGCCTCGTCACCACAGCACTTCCACTTGTCCCGCCACCGAGCCACTCGCCGCGGCCCACCAGTCACAACCAGCACTGAAGGACAGTAGTAAGAAGTCCCAACAACACAGAAAAAACGAACCAGAATGCAATCCCACCCCCACCCACGCAGACCCCCCAAACAGGTCAGAGCAAGGAGCCCCCCCATCCCCCAACAGAGGAGATCAAAAGCCCACAGCATAGTAAAAGGACTCATCCTGGGGTCGTAAGCCTACCCACCCAACCCATCAGCATCGCAGACGGGCTAGAAGGGACAAAGGGCTGGAGAAACAGGTATACTGACACAGCAGCTCTTAAGAAGGAAACCAAACGCACCACAGCTATATCGCACGACAGGCATCAGGGCCAAACAGCGCCCCAGCCCCAAAGGCAGTCAATCAGTGTACTAAGGTTTGCCTGCTCTGAACAAGGATCTCCCGGCCCCTCGGCCGAAGACCTATGGGAAAGCGTCTTAACGTACTTAGCCGCCAGCTTCGGGTCAGTAAAGAAATGTAATGTACCACCATGCTACATCCGAAGCTTCGCTGGATAGATAAGAGAAAAACGAGCAGCAGTCAAACTGAGAGAATGCTTGATCGGCAGGAACGCCCTGCGCGCCGCCTGCACGCTCGGGGTATAGTCTGGGAAAAAGTGCAGCTCCGTATTCCTATAGATCACCGGGCGCCTTTCTCTAGCCAGCCGCAGCACAGTGTCACTGTCGCGATAATTCAAGAGAAGAAAAATAATGCGTCGCGGCAGAGTCCCAGGAGGAGGCCGAGGGCCCTGTCAGAGTTACCAGATCCTCGGGGTCTGCGCACGTTCCCAACACGTCCACCACTGAGCAGCTCCAAGACTCTGATAGATAAATCACAGAGGCTAAGAGAGTTCAAGAGGGGAAGAGGGGATTAGGAAGGGAACAGCTAGGAAGGAGACCTGTAGTAAGAAAAATGGTTAGAACACACAATATGAAAATTATATCTCCCGAAATCAATACTAGACTATGATTTTAAACATAGTCATTCTGAAAACATGAACAATCTAAGAAAGAAGTTTATAATTACTAAGTTTCAAGATGGCCGGACACCTGTAAAGGAATCAAGATGAATTAAATGAAAACTTTCTGATGCAAGCATCAGAAAAAAACATTCTGACTAAATTTTAAATCAGTTGTATGAATCCTTTTTTTAAGAATGCATAATAGAAGCATACAATATTACATTTAGAAACTCTGGCCTTTTGTGTTTTCTTGAAATGTTTCAACACAGATTACACACTTTACAGATATATATTTATATATAGTAAACACTATGGAAGAATTGTGCTTCTATGACTAACACTATATGAGTTCAAGAAATAAATCACACACTTGCCAACTCGAATACTTCCAAACAAATGTCCTAGAATGGTAGCATACAATGAACAACATGAAATAGGCTCGAGGAGAAAATCGCGCGTCTTACTGATTCGAATGCCACCAGGCAAAATGTCAAGAAATGGCAGCGCGTAATAAATAACAAGGTTTAAATCATCATGAAACGAATCGTGTGTCTTTCCGATTCTTAAGCCTCCATGTGAATGTCAAGAAATGTTTGCGCGCAATAAACAACAAGCTTTAAATTATCTTGAATCGAAACGCGCATCTTGACGATTCATAAGCCTCTATGTAAATGTCAATAAATGGTAGCGCATAATGAAACACAAGTTTTAAATCTTCATAAAACGAATCGCGCCTCTTGCCGATTCGTAAGCGTCCATGTACATGTTAAAAAATGGTAGCACGTAATGAAACACAAGTTCTAAATTTTCATAAAACGAATTGAGCGTCTTGCCGATTCATAAACCTCCATGTAAATATTTCAAACACTCAAATGCACTTTTCATGAGCTCAAAGTAATTTGTTAATCAAATAAAGAATTAGAATCAAGAATATGAGAATTCTCAAAATAAACGGCGTCAGGGAGTAAACCCAACTACCGTCTTACCGGCCAGAACAAGGATCACCAATGAAGCATGAAAAGCAGAGGTCTGGAAGATTAAATAGGCCACCGGGACAGGAACTCTGGAAAGAGCTGCTGTTCTTCACCGGGACCTCTGAATAGTGAGCACTGGGAGTTGGGCTGGCTCTTCTTTTATAGAGTCTTGTCCCAGCCCACAACCACGCCCAGGCATGTTGCAGGGAAAGTCTCTGGAAGACAGTGGAAAGGGACCATACCATAACACACTTTGAAAATCTGCAACAATGCATTGCGAAGGAACAGTATTTGTAAGCACATTAAAAATCAGTTTTCAGGATTGAACTCTGCAATGCAAAAGGTTAAACCACAATGAGAGTGCTGGGTTTTTGCATTCTAGTCGCCAATAGAGCACGTAATGCTCTGGTGTTGACAGGCCCAACGACCTGTGAGCTCTCTCCACCACCAGCATGCTCACCAAGGAATAAGTCTGCAAGCATTTTCTCTCTGAAGTCTTCCATCCTGCCCATGTCCGTGGACTCGGGAAGGCCAATCATCCTGATGTTGTTGCGACAGGACCGCGCCTCCAAATCTTCATTTTTATTCCTTATTACCTCCAGTACCCACTCCATCTGCAACAGGCGCTTTCTCGCGCCATGCCGCTGATCCTCCATCACTGAGGTGCGTGACTCAAGCTGCTCAAAACGAGTGTCATCCACCCTGGCCCTGATGCAGTCCATCTGCTCCGTCAAGTGGTCCAGCTTGGCATCTATGCCCGCCAAGCTACTCTTAAGATCCAAAAACATAGACTTAACGGAAGCATCTGAGGGCCCATCGTCCATCTGCACCTCACGAGGCTCCGGTGCAGTTGCACCACCCTTCCGCTTGCCGCATCGAAGGAAAGCTTTGCCTGCCGCTGCTCTGCCTTGCCCATAGTGACCACCACTGTAAACCCCAGCAATGGACACACCACCAACTTCCAACAAGCAGGAGGGCCACCCAGAAATTATGGTGCCTGGGCGGCTGCCCGCAAGGGGTCCCCAGTAGCAGTTCGAAAGCCTCCAGCCAGCAGCCACTCACCCCCAGAGGTAAGGACAGTGTAGCTTCAGAGCAGGCTACTCATCTCCCAAGTGACGCCAAATGTAAGACAAAGTCCTGGGCAGGCCTCCACAAACTTCGAGACGTCCCTTGCAGCATCCAGCAAAAGCAGTAAAATGTAGTTGCAGTCAGAAGAGTGCCCGCAGGCACCAGTTGGTCCCTGGCCCGACCTGGCCGGCGACAAATCACTTCAGGCCCCCTCAGCAGGGGCCCATCACCAGGAGGCCCTGGGTGAGCTCCGCCCGGCCACAGGACTCAAGGCCGGGTCCCCCCACCATGCAGGAGGACCACCCAGACACCAAATCCCGGGGGCTCCCACTCGCCAAAGTCACTGCAACCCAAAGGGCCCCCTCCGGCCGCCGTCAATCCGGCCCAGCCGCTGCCGCTGATCTCACTGCCACCAAGGCGGGACAGGCCTCGCCTCCTCAGTCCGCGCCTCCCAGTAGGCGCACGCTGCAAGGCCGCAAAATGCCAGAGGCACAGGGCCGCAGGGGCCGCGGCCCGATTAGACCGCCGATCGCCCCCACAATCAGCACCCCACTACAGCCCGCTCCAGCCGGCGCGCAGTTGCCTCCTCCAGCGCGGCTCCAGCAGCGCACGGCAGCCCGCCCGAGCCGAGCGCGCCACAGCCCAGCAGGCCCAACGCCGGCCGAGCCCTCCTCCACATCGCCGGCCGTCAGGGCCCCAGGTGGTCGAAATTTCAGGATGGGCAGAAGCACCGTCCCAACCAGCAAGTCTCCCGGCCGGGGGGGAGCGCTAGTAACGCTGCTCCGTCAGGATAAATGAAATGAAAGCCCTAAGCCCGGCAGAGCCTCACGGAGTGATGGCCATCTTGCTGGCAGGCTAGCCACGCCCCCGGGTTTGTGCAACAGTTAAGGTATTTGTCTGAAGGTCTAGGAAAGAGTAGGAGAGTCGTCTTATGGTTGAGTATGCTGGATGATGGGTGGGGTGTGTCTGAGGACCGGTTTTAAAGATAGTATGAGAAGTTCCTTACTATAGTGGAATGGCACCTTAAGATGCTGTGATGCTGTGCTTCACATTGGTATCACAGGGTATCCAGCTGGGTTTACTCTGAGCTGCAGTGAATGTGAATTGTTATTATCAAGCTTGCAATGATTCTTGTTCATTTTGAAAGAGGGAGAATAAGTGTGTTATCTTCATTAATAGGTGATGTGTAGTGTTCTAAATGTGTTAGAAAGGTGTAGAGTTCTAGATAAGCTGCTGCAATTATTTTCAGAGTTGTTGCTTGACTGCAGCATCTTGGCTGCCTAGGCACATTAGACAGAAGGTATATTACGTGGTTATGGGGTTCCTTGGTCTCAGGGAATGCTGCATTAAGCCTGCAACCGGGGGGATCAGAGTTTTACTGACCTTCTTCTGCTTTACCTCATGCTCCTGGGACCTTACCTGCTGCTCCTTTCATCTCGACCTCCAAAATGCAGATACTCTTGTTTAGTTTATGTTCCTGTTTCTCTTTTCCATCATCACTAGTTCTTCCTTGATTCTTTTCTGTTTTTTTTTAAACCTTTGTGTTTCCTGTTGTGTGGTGTTGGATATCATTTCCTTTTCCTGTTCTTTTACTTTGTAAAAGCTTTAGTCAGGTTTGAGGATACAGAGCAAAGCTGTGTACCTTTTCTTTTTTTCTCACTCCCTCTACTTGCTGACCCTGGCTCTTTGCTCCTGAAGAATTCCTCATTTTCATCAATGCTTTGAAATCTTCATCAAGCAAGGATGCTTTTATGTCTTTGGGCTTTTATTCCTAAGAAGGTGGCACCTTCTCCAGGGCACATGCCTACCCTAAATTCCAATATGTGTTGACTTTGTTGCTTCCTGAAGCAGTCACCAGTACAACGGACTAGGGAAGATTGGGATTGCGGGTAAGTGTCCAGAACTGAAAAGACGTGAAGCCAAAATTTCTGTTTCAGGTATAGATCCTGGTGTAGACTTGGCTGCTGCCCTTTTGCAATAAACCCTGGAACTGGCCCAAGAATGCTGCCCGTTGTTCAGCAATTCGTTCCAGCTCTTGCAACCTTCTAGCTATCAGTCCTTCAGCTTCTAAGCATTATGGAAATCATTTGAGATTAAAGATGTTTTTGGATGGCTGGTGGTTATTTTGTCTTTTAACCTGTACAATTTTCTTCTGAAAGATCTAAAGGGGCTCATCTGATTGGTTCCTTGACCGGTGCAGCCCTGGCTTGGACAAACCCCTTAATAGTAATTGAAGACCCTTGTCTGAACTATTATGCTAATTTATTGGAAGACTTCAAGAAGTTGTTTGAGAGACTGAACCGTGAAGCTCCCACTGAAGACTCTTTGTATGAGAAAATTCTAATGTATTGTCCTATTGTCCTCAATTTATTGAGCTTGCTGCTGAATCCACCGAAGTGGAACTCACTCATGTGACTTTATTCTGAAGAGGGTTGAAAGAGGACTTAAGGGATGAGTTGTCAAGAGTTTCCAAACCTTCCTAATTTGCTGAACTCCAGATAAAGTTCTCCCGACTTAACATGGACCTAAGTAAAGGAAAATGAAAACACAGAGAAATCAAAGGTCCACTTTTACTTCTTTTCTCCAACATTTTTTTAGGAGGACAGAGCCAAAGACTGTGCCTGATTATCCTTCCCCTGATGTGCTTGATGAGCCAATGCAGCTTGGGACCTGCAGTGGCCCATTGTCTAACATTGAAAGAGACTTAAGGAAGGCATGTGTCCCTACTGTGCCATCCAAAATTACCTGCTGCATGACTCTACTGTTTGACCATTCAGGCCATAGGGAAAATGCATGATACCGGCCTCTGAAAAAGAGAAAGGGCAGAAAATTCTACTCTCCCTAAATGTTTCAGCTCCTCCTGTAGGTCCAGTTCACGCTTTTTAATTCTTGAAGATGATCACAACCGTACCTGGAGCCATAATTCCCTATGGCAGAATGTACTTTCTTTCCGAACACAAGAAGAAGGCACTTAGGAAATATCTGAATGAAAACCTTTGGAATGGTCTGATTGTCAGGTCAACATCCCCTGCTACCGGTTCTCTCTTTTTTCAGCCCAAAGAAGTCCAAAGAGCTAAGACCTTAGAGTTATACATTGATTATCATGAATTAAATAAGGTCACCATTGAGGACAATTAGCTGCTTCTGCTAACCAAAGACGTTCTTAGCTCCAGTCAGGGTGGTAAATATTTCTTGATGTTAGACTATTGTTCAGCTTCCCTTCTGCTCTGGATAATGAGGGTGAGGAGTGGAAGACCACCTTTCAGACACCCTTAGGGAATTATAGATATTGGGTCATGGCCTTTGGCCTTACAAATGCTCCAGCAGTTTTCCAATGAGTCCTTAACTAATTAGTTTGTGGCATTTTCGGATGACATCTTGATATTCTCTGCTTCTCTATCTGAACACAGAGCCCATGTTTGTTCAGTCTTGCTACATCTCAGGCGATATCATCTATCATTTAAAACAGAGAAGTGCAATTTCAAAAGAATTGAAAGAGAGTACATCGCAACCCATTTTTTATCTCTCCTATGTCATGGATTCATGTGACAGTATGCATCTCCGGAAAGCAAGTTATTTGCCTCAAGCATGTTTGTATTAAGTGGCAGCAACTTTTAAGGGAGCATTTGGACATTTTTAGGTTCAGATAGACCATTAAAACCTCCAGTTTCTGCAAAGCATGCAGTGTAGAAACAGCAGACAAGCTTGTTGGGACAGTTTCTTTTCTCAATATGATTTCTATGTTACTCTCATTCCTGGTACACAGAATGTTCTTGCGAATGCCCTGGCTAGAAGGGAAATTTTGTTTGAGTATTGAGAGGGCCTGTTCTTTTGCTTCCCGACAAAGTTATCCCTCTGTCAAGGTCCTTTTGACAGTTTGTCAGAGGCACTCATGCTGAGATCTCTCTGGAAGACCTCAATGCTCTGCAGAGTCAAGTTTCCTTAGCCTACTGCCACAATCTATATTTTTTCCAGCAGGCCTTGTTAATCCCTACTAAGGTTCTTCAAAGTACGTTTCTGGGAATGTGTCATGACATTACAGTAAAAGCTCATCATGGAGTTAAGTCAATCTTAGAAGTAGTCCTGCATTACTTCTGGTGGTCTTCTGTTGTCTAAAGGATGTAGAGCAGTATTTTAAGTTCTGTCCTGCTTGTGGACAATCCAAGATAATCCATGATATGCCTTTTGGTTTTCTCCAGCCTTTGCCTGTACCTCTTCACAATTTTAACCTACTTTGTTATCGATTTGCCCACTTCAGCAGGTAACTGAGTTATCATGGTCACTATAGACCTCTTTTCTGAAACAACACATTTTAATTTGTCCAGAAGCTACCATCTGTTGGCATAAAGGCAAGAAAATTGCTGGCTGACATATTCAACCTGCATGGACCCCCCAACACTATAATCTCAAACAAGGTTCACCATATATTTCTATGTTCTGGCACACAATTTGCTCTTCCCTAGTAAAAGGGGAGTCCCAGGTCTGGCAAGTAAATTTAGATGCCAGGTCCCTGTGGCAGTAAACAGCGCATGCAGGCCCTGCAGTAGCAGGCCTCAGATAGGTTTGAAAGGCTACTTCTGTGCGTGGCTCAAGCTACGCTGTAGGCCCACTAGTAGCATTTAATTTACAAACCCTGGGTATAGGGATACCACTGTACAAGGGACTTACAGGTAAATGAAATGTGACAATCAGGTGTAAGCCAATTATACCAAGCTTTAAATGGAAAAGCACATGTACTTTAGCACTGATCAGCAGTAGCACAGTGTCCAGAGTCCTAACGTCAACAAAAAGGGTCACAAAAAATAGGAGGAGGAAGGTAAAAAGTTTGATGATGACCCCATAAAAAGGCTCAAGTCCAAAACAATGTCCCACCAGCCTAAAGCCAGGGGAGATCAATAAATACCTTAATGGGCATCCCTTCTTAAGGTGATAGAACATGGACCCTGGCTCGGAACTGTGGGGATACGTTCCAGTTCTACGCCAATCTGAACCCAATTGGATCCATCTGTCTATGCTTCACAGACAATCTAAGCTAACCCATGGAGGCTCCCTAGTTGTCTGTGGCCAGAGCCAGGTCACATGTCATCCAGGGGCCTCTGGTCTCTGCAATCTCTCTGAGTGGTAGGCGGTAACCCCAGGTTCATAACTTTCTCTCTCCACTCCATTTCGCCCAAGTTCAGGGGTTCTACCTTGCCATTGGTCCCCCAGCCTATGGCCTGGCCCACAGACTGGACAGGGGCAAGAAGTGAGACTTTACTCCCCTTGCCCCTTCTTCTGGGATTCCGTACCCTCTTTTTAGGAGTGTCACCCGAGAATCCAGAACTGCCAAGGCACTGGTGTCAGTCGTCCTGCTCAGCTCACCATCCAGCTCAGAGGAGTTCCTCTGTAACTGGCCTCCCAACCCAGAGTCCGTACCCTTGGGCTGAACTGAGGTCAGGGAAGAGTCCTATCTCCCTTTGCCCCTCCTTCTAGAAATCTACACCCTCCCACCAGGAGTGGTACCCCTAGAAGACAAAATGGTATGGATGCTAGTAACAGCTGTCTCTACCCCCAGGTCAAGGGCATTTTCCTTGACATGGTTCTCCAACCCAGGGTGTGTATCCTTGGGCTGGACATGAGTTAGAGGAGAGTCCTCCCTCTCCCTCAAACCCTTCCCTCCAGAGTTTTGCACCCTCCCATCAGGAGTGGTACCCCTAGAGTAAAAAACTGTAGGGATGCGGATGACAGCTGTCTCTACCCCAGGCGAAAGGGGTTTCTCTGGACCTGGTTCCCCAACCCAGGGTATGTACCCTTAGGTGGGACTGGAGTTAGGGGAGGGTCCTCACCCTCCCTTAAAGCCCTCAATCTGGGCTTCTGCACTCCCCTTTGTGGGGTTGTACTGCCGGACAGCTGAACTGGTTGGATGCTGGCCCAGTCACTCCACCAAGTTCTCCTGACAATAAGGAATCCACCACAGTGGATGGCCTCCCGGTATAAACTACGTTACCTCCCTGGGTCCCCATCCGGTTACTCTCCAGGGTTGGTGGCTGGGCAAAGAACGATCTGGAACCTGTATCCCTCCCCACTATTGGACCTGTCTGGGATACTCTGAACCTCCCCCGCTGTCAACTGAGGAGAACCTGAGTCAGTCCCTTTAGTGTCACTAGTGCCTTACCAGCAACTCCTGCACTCAGCCAGAGGTCGCCCTCCTTTGCTAGTTTCCTGGGGTCAGAGAACTTACTCTCCAATAGGTGTCAACACAGCCCTGGAAAACAGCAAATGGAACATGTGCTCTTCAAAATTGTTTGCTGTGCTACCCTTCACCCATCCTTAGAGTGTCATGCAGCATTATTCCACAAACTCACCCCAGGACTGGTGAGACCACTTTCTGCTGCCTATAAACCTCAAGCGGTAGCCTTCAGGGGTGAAGCCATATGTCTTCATCAGGGTCTCCTTTATAGGTGATACTCTTGCCTGTCACTCCCTTCCAGTGCCAGTAGGGCATCCCTCCCCTACTCAGGAATATAGCTCCCAGGCCAGTCCTTCCCAGGGATCCCGTTCACTACCGGAGCTTCTTCATACTCCCTCAGCTGCTAATGTATGTCTTTCCCCTTTTTGAACCCTTGCACCAAGTCTGTGTGCATAGGGGGATTGTCGCTGACACAACTGTCAAAATTGCTGCCACCACTGGACTCCACCTTCAGTGTTGGTGAGTCCAGACTTTTCAGACTGTGCTCAAAGGTGAGTCTTTCCCTGGCAAAGGCCTTTTCAGTCTCTGCCATCCTTTCCTGGACTAAGGCCTTCTCTACCTCAGCCCTTCTCTCCTCCACAGCCAGCCATGCTAGCTGCAACCTGAGGTCTCTCTCTTCCCACCTACCTCTGAGTTCCTCAGGCAGCAGGGAATGGGAGGTGACCCTGCTCCTAGGACAGGAGCCAGTAAGGGACTCCATATCTATGGGGTCCTCTCTCTCTACTGGCAGTCCCAGCCAGTCATCTTGTCCCTCTGTTTCAAACTCTCTGGGGTCACTGTCCCCCTGGGGTGTGGACTGGGGACCCTCCCACTCAGAGTCCTCACTAACCTTAAGGTCACTCCCAGAACTATAACCCCCTTTGTCCTCCTTTACAGTTGTTACCCAGTGTGCCTTCTCAAAATTAAACAGGGCTCTCTGAAGGTCCCTCATAGTGGATTCCCTTCACTTACAGGAATGTCCCTTTACCTGCAGAATCCCTTTAACTCCCCTCAATTGTAGCGCAACAGGTTGTCTGGGTCAAAGGTAGATTCCATTTTGACAAGATAAAATGCAAGTGTAAACAACGAGAGTCCCAAGTGCAAGAATATGAAATGGGGTAATAAATAAAAATGACTGGTTTGAGAGAACAGGGGAATAAAAAAGTAGTAGAACACAGATTGTTCTAAGTGTAGTTTTTAGTGCAATGATGAGTCACAATGGTATTTTGAAAGCACAAGTCCTATCCCACCGCTGCCACCAATGTTATAAATGGTGTTTCTGGTTGTCTGGGGTATAAGCCAGGCAGAACCCACCACTCTAGTCAGCACGAGTGAGTTACCCACCCAAGATAACCCCTACTCACCCTCTTGCTAGGCAGGCACAAGCAGTCAGGTTTATCCTAGAGACAATGTGTAAAGCTTTTACGCAACACACACACCATACGTGACACAATAAATACACCTTACAGGAAACCCAACACCAAGTTATACAAAAATAAACTGTATTGCATAAGACATTATTAGACCAAAAATGACATGTATCAGTAATATCCTGCTACACAAGCAGTTATCAGAACATCACACAAGTTACTAGTACTCTGCTAAAGTCACCAGTAGTCATGTAAACATATAGGTTACTGGTATTCTGCAACACAAGCAGAAGTCAGGTCATCAGTATTACCAGAAATACACATGGTGCAATAAGTACATTATCCGAGGTGCCCAGCCACTATTATGAATGCACATAACGAAGAAACAATCCCTTCTGGTACACATCCTAATAAACATGTCATGAATGCCAAGTTATCATTCTGAATGCACGTAATGGAAACCCCCCCTTTAGGGTATGTATAACAAGGAATCCAGTCAGGTTGGCATAAGGAGGACTGCAATCAAGTAGGAAAAATGCAGCCCTGGCAAGAGTTACTACCAACACCTTCTATATGAAGGTGGTAGTGTGAAGGTGCTTCCATTGGAGGAGAGATGGTACTTACCACTCCCCACTGTTGGGCCTGCTAAGCTCGGTCCCTCTGAGCTGGCCCAGGCCAAGAGATGCGAACTTCCCTCCGCCCACTGCAGAGGTGGGGCTTTGCTAGAGGGCTCCTTGATGGGGCAGCGCTTCTGCTCCCCGGCAGCTCGGGGGGGCAGCTGGACAGCACCTCTCCTCACCTTCTCCACACTGCGGTCAAGGGGCTGGTGCCCTCTCATTGCCCCAGCAATGTCCTCGATAAGCATGTCCGTTCCTGGTGGCTGCGGAGCACACACTGTAGGTTGGAAGTAGCCTGTCACGCCGTACTCGGTCCTTCCGACCCAGCGAAGGGAAGGCAAGGTTGCCTTCCATCTCTTCCTGGTAGAGGGGGGATTGTCAATGTGTGGTACTGCTGCTCCCCCCACTGGATGGCTGACAGGCCCCCTCTGGAGGGTGTTCCAGTAGGCAGCAAGAAGCATGTTTCTCACCACGCGCTCATGAAAATGATAAAGGGGAGCGCCCTTCACATGTTAAGGCTGCAGTGCGGCCTGGGGGCAGGATACAGCACTCCCCACATGCTGGGCTCCACAGGGGCACTCTGGGGGTCACAAACAGAAGTGGAAGGGGAGACCAGCACCCCCCAGGCAGGTAGAGGCAATCACCACCAGCAGCCCAACAATGCCAGTCCAGCCCAAGCCTGGGGTGGCGGCTAGTCTGCAGGGTAACAAGCAAAAAAAACTATCTTGATGAGTCCTTTGTGCCACCCTGCAGAGGCCAAGCAACAGGGCAACAAACAGACGGGCAGTCCACATAAGTCCTTTGTGCAGTCCAGTAGCCTATCTGGCAGAGGTTCGGTCTCAGTTCCAAAAGGGCTCTAAAATGTGGGGGAAGACCTCCTCTACTTATACTTATTTTCTGCAGTCCCAACAAAAGGGGGAGAAAAGGTTCCAACCAGTACTGACCGGTTCCAGGAGGGTCCCCTTTCTCCTGCAGCACACGCCCCAGACATCAGTGGGGGGTAAACAAACCCTTTGTGTGAGGCCATGGAACAGCCTTTTCAAATGCAGGTGCGGCCCACCTCTCCCTCTCTGAGCCCAGGAAGACCATTCAATAATCAGATGCACTTCTGTGACACCTTCACCCTCCTTGTGTACAGTCTGTCTGAAAGGTATCCACAAAGTCCAGCTGTCACTCTTCCCAAAACACAGCATGGAGTCAAGCTGCAAAACACCAAAGTCATAAGCACAGAGAAATGTCCACTTCATAAAAGTGGCATTTATATAATGGTAATTAAAAAATCCCCCCACACCAGTAAGCAGCATTTCTCACTACCATTACAACCTTACCAAACATTCCTACGCTACCTCTCACGCACTAGACAATACCACTTAGACATATGTTAGGGCATTTCTAAAGCAATACTATGAGAAAGCAGCACTTAAAGTAGCGAGGGACCAAGTAGGCTGTTTGTCACTACCAGGACAGGCTACACAACCAGGCACATGTCCTGCCTTTTACTCACACAGCACCCTGCCCATGGGGCTAGCTAGGGCCTACCTTAGGGGTGACTTATATGTAGAAAAAGGGGAATTCAAGTCCAGGCAAGTAAATTTAGATGCCATGTCCCTGTGGCAGTAAACTGCACATACAGTAGCAGGCCTGAGACAGGTCTGAAAGGCTACTTCAGTGGGTGGTGCAAGCTGCGCTGTAGGCCCACTAATTTATTTTTATTTAATTACAGGCCCTGGGTATAGGATACCACTGTACAAGGGACTTACAGGTAAAATAAATAAATGTGCCAATCGGGTGTAAGCCAATCATACCAAGTTTAGAAGATAGAGCACATGCACTTTAGCACTGATCAGCAGTGGTAAAGTGCTCACAGCACTAATGCCAACAAAAAGGGTTGGAAAACATAGGAGGAAGAAGGCAAAATGTTTGGAGATGACTGTAAAAGGGCCAGATCCAACATTCCCATTAGCAGAGTACAACTCTGTTCACATTACTACCAAGGTTTCTCCATTCTGTTGTGTCCAGGGTTTCCATCCTCATTTCTGTCTTCTCATCTGTTCACTCTTCTTGTGCCAGCTGCTGCTGGTTTCCTATAAGGACTTCACTCTGAAAGTTAAGTGATTGCTCAGAATTTACAATGCTCTACCACTGCTATGAAGACTAAAACCAACAGATTAAAAAGACTGATCCTAAACTTTAAGGTCGGAGAGAAAGCTGGGCTATCTGCCAGGTTCTTGCCCACTTGAAAATTGCTGGCCCGGTTTTAGCCTTGATTAATTGGTCTCTTGGCTCCAACTTCCTAACTCTTGGAACATTCATCCTACTTTCATGTCTCACAGATGAAGCCTTTTGAATCTGATCCTTTTTGTCAGAGTTCTCCTTCACCTCCTCTTATGGTAGATGGAGAAGCATAGTACAAAGTTAGTCAGATTGTTTGTTGGAAGGGCTATCCTGCTAGTGAGCATTCTTGGGTTTCTGACTCTTCAGTCCATGCACTTAGATTGGTTCATCAATTTTTTCTGGCCTTTCCTGACAAGTCTGGGACCTTGGGAGGGGATATACTGTTGCGACTGTGGCATCTTGGCTTCCTGCTCACCTGAGAACAGGAATACCCTGTGTGGACCCATGATTCCTGGGTCTCAAGAAATGCTGCAGGCTGTGAGTTTCACTACCTGGGGCTGCCTTACATCGTGTTCCTCGGCTGCAGCTCCTTATTCCTCAAGCTCCAAAATGGCAATCACCTACTTAAGGGTTTCCAGCTTCCTTTTAGGCTGTTCTGCAACGTGTATGGTTCAGGTTTTGATTCCCCTTTCTTTGACTTTTCCATCTTGGCTGTTTTTTCCTTGATTCCTTTCTGATGTCATGTGGTGCCTGATGTAATTTCTATTTCAGGTTCTTTTACTACATAAAGACTTCAGTCTGGTTGGAGGTTGTGTAGCAACAAAGACTTCCTTGACTTGTGTGATCACCTCCCCTACCTGCTGATCTTGACACCTCACTTTTGAAGAATTCCACAGTTGTGTTCCGCATTCATGGTTTTCTTCAATCCTTTGAAGTCTTTGTCCAGCAAGGAGGTTTATTCAGCTGTTTTTTTCCTCCTGAGAAGTGGCAGCTTCTCGAGGGCACTTGCCTATCACATATCCCACTGTGTGCTGAAATTGCGGCTTCAGAAAAAAAAGGCCATACATTGGACAGCAGAAGACCCGACCACCGGTATGCACCCTGACCTGAAAAGTTGTGAGTTTCTACAGTAAATGCATGACTTCTGTTTGAGTTTGAGAGATTGGGAGTTCTGTCTATTTGTCCTGTGTGACACATGGAATAATGCAGTGTTTTTGCACAAGTGTAAGAGATGTCTACTATCTCTGAGATGCTGTACAATGCTGAGTGGGATAGAGAGAGTGCAAAGGTGTATAAACTACAGGTGAGTGTGTATATATGTGCGGTGTTGTCATGGGATGTGGCTGTCTGATGTTGTGCTCTGGTGTGCTGATTGATATGGAGAGAAGAGAGTGAGATCCAGAATATAGGTGGAAGAGATGAGGTCATAGGGAGAAAAGGGTGAATGTGGAGAGAGGATGGGAGGCAGAAAGGGAAGTAGGAGGGGATAAAAAGGGATAGCACAGCAGAAATAACAGTGGGATTGGTAGAGCAAACATTAGTTTGCGATCAGAAAATCTTCCTGTGCCTCAAATATTGCCCAAACTCTATTCTGTATGTATAATTGACTTTTGATAACTCTAATAAATTCTAAATATAATGAATTCTAATTTCCCAAACTTTGTTGGCCTTGTAATGAATGTTCTACTTATTACAACACTTATTCTATTCTCTTTTTTTTGGCACATTAATTTTTGTAAAAAATATAGGGACCAGATTAATCTTATTTTTCAATTTAACATCACTTTCAATGTTATCCATGCATTTTTGGGAAGTCTTTCATGGTATTGGATTTTTTTGTATTTTTTTTTCTCAATATAATGCCATAGTTTACTTTATTTTAAGTTGCTTTTCAGCAAATTGCAAAGAATTGAATAAAATCCTTATCACGTTTCCTTTTCAGATTTAGTTGTATGATGTTCGCTATGATCACAGATTTCATATAATGTATATATTCCCTGTCTCCCTTCATATCAAAAGAGATTATCCTTGTGTCCTATAACTATTAATCTTAATAATTATGCCATATTGCATACATAACTGCTTTACTGACAAAGGCTCTTATTACAACTTCGGTGGTCTTTTACATAGACCACCGAAGCTGCGGGTGCCAGAAACCGCCATATTACGATTACTGAGGGGTTTCTGCCACAAGATGAGCAGTAATACTGCATGGCTGTGCCCTGATGGTGTGGCACTGTCGGCAGTAGAAGCACCGAGTCCCGTTCCCTCACCTGACAAGGTAAGTCGATCATCCAACAGGGGAGGGGGGGTTGGAGGGTGAGGAGTGTTATGTGTGCGTATGTGAATGTAAGTGTGTATGCATGTATGACTGTGAGTGTGTCTGCATGTGTGTGAATGTAAGTGTGTATGCTTGTGTGATTATTGAAGTGAGTGCATGCTGGTATGTTTGTGTGAATGCGTGTCTGTTGGTGCAAGTGAATGATTGTATGTATGCGTGTTGGTGAATGCGTGTATACGGGGTGCGTGTGGGTGTGTGTATGCGGGGAGGGTGGTGCTGTCATGGAAGGGGGGTGGGCAGGTCAGGGAGTCAAACGGTGTTGGGGAAGTCGTCTGCTGGTGACAAGAAAGGAATTTCCTGTCGCCGGCAGCCTTTGCACCAGGGTTTTCATGGAGGTGCTACCGCCACGGAATCCCTTGCGGACAGGCGACTCCTAATACTACTGGCAGTCTTCAATGGACAGCCGGCCCGGAGGTGCTGTTCTCCGGCCCGGCTGTCCTACCATCTTGGCGGTACCAGTGGGAATGTGGCAGTTTGGCAGAGGTCAAATCGTCACACGCGTAATGTGACGGTCTTCACCGCAGGCCCATCGTCAGTGAGACCGCCACCACAGCCCTGGCAGTCTTCGGACAGCCAGGGTCGAAATGATGGCCAAAGTGTCGAACCTTCTTTAAATTGTTTTATTCTAATGTTTATTTCCTAATATATTATACAAGTATGACATTTTTGATTTTAAAGCTTTCACGTATTTCATCATAATGTATTATATTGTTCATTCATTGTCTTTATTACAAACTTAACATTCACTAGCTATTTATTGAAAATGATTTACTATCTTCCATCCATAACGTTTTATTCTCCCTTATCCTTTCCTTTCTCCATTGTGCGTGTTTATTTATATTTTTATATGAGAGGTTTCTTACATTTGAACATTATGCTCAAACAATGTTACTTGTTGAATATATACTACATTTTAACTGGACTTACAACCTCACAGATAAACATCTTTTAGAAGCTCAAAAAAGAAAGAGGAGGGGCCAGACATAGAGAGGAGACTGAGCAAGATAGAGATGGATGATGAGGCGTAGTGAGAAAAAGAATGGCAGTGGTTTGGACAAAAGAGGGTGAAAAAAAGAAATGAGGGTAAAGTAGGAAAGGGAGGTGGCTGAAGTCAAAGAACTGCATGTGTTAAGGGAAAAGTCAGTAGGTTAGTTACATCTGAAGGGATGATGAAGACCTGAGTAAAGCTATGCATATGATGCTATATCTAAGGGCCTGAAATGTAAAGACAGCAACACCTTTCAGGCTTATCGGGGAGTGATATAATACTATTTTGTGAAAGATAAGGTAGCATTTTTTGCAACCCATCTACAACATCGTGTTAGAACCACATTGCTGCAGGCACTGTGAATTTTGTGTTTTGCTGGCTATCTATAATGTGCATATACTGTGTAGTATTGGTCTCCTATTGCATGCAGTGGGTCTGGTTTCATGAATTGGCGTACAGCAATATTGTCTTTTTGATGTCCTATTTTATCATTAAGGTGAAAGAACTTTCATTATATTGTTAAGAACATAAGCTTTTTAGTACCAAAGCCAATAAATGTTATATCATAAGATTGTGTCTAGCTTTTAATGTGGACATAGGGAGAAGGATTCCATTATGCCCCTGAGCTCAAAAGAAAGTAAGCATTGGCAAAGTCAATGCGTCTCTCCTCAGCAGGATTGTGTGAAGGATATTTCTTTTATGTTTTTATTACAAACAAATGCCACTAAAAGAAAAGGAAAAAACTAAAACATTCACATAAACATGGCAGCCTTATGCTTACACTAAACATTTGACATGTAAACAACTTTCACTGATGTAGCTCTCTTACTAGTGTTATTCTTTTAAACACAAACTTTGCCTCATGCATCTTATTACTATTATTGAGAATAAATTATCATCTAACCAGGCACTCAAATGACATGCAGCTGCAATGTTAAAATGTCCATTAAGCACTTTGTAACAATCTTTAAAAGGAGTGCAGACAAAAAAATAAGCGGGTTTTAACCCCTTCGCTGCCAGGCCTTTTCCCCCTCAGGTGCCAAGTCTTTTTTTGGCTATTTGGGGCAGTTCACGCTTAGGCCCTCATAACTTTTTGTTCACATAAGCTACCCACGCCAAATTTATTTCCTTTTTTTCCAACATCCTAGGTATTCTAGAGGTACCCAGACTTTGTGGGTTCCCCAGAAGGAGGCCAAGAAATTAGCCAAAATACAGTGAAAATTTCGTTTTTTTCAAAACAATGGGAAAAAGGGGCTGCAGAAGAAGGCCTGTGGTTTTCCCCCAGAAAATGGCATTAACAAAGGGTTTGCGGTGCTACAATCACCAGCTTCCTAGCTTTCAGGAACAGGCAGACTTAAATCAGAAAATCCAATTTTTCAACACAATGTTGGCATTTTACTGGGACATACCCCATTTTTACGATTTTGTGTGCTTTCAGCCTCCTTCCAGTCAGTGACAGAAATGGGCATGAAACCAATGCTGGATCTCAGAAACCGCAACATTTCTGAAAAGCAGACAAAATTCTGAATTCAGCCAGGGATAATTTGTGTAGATCCTACAAGGGTTTCCTACAGAAAATAACAACTGAAAAAACAAAATATTGAAATTGAGGTGAAAAAATCTGCAATTTTTCTCTACGTTTTACTCTGTAACTTTTTACTGCAATGTCAGATCTTTGAAAGCAATATACCGTTACGTCTGCTGGACTCTTCTGGTTGCGGGGATATATAGGGCTTGTAGGTTCATCAAGAACCCTAGGTACCCAGAGCCAATAAATGAGCTGCACCCTTCAGTGCGTTTTCATTCTATACTAGGTACACAGCAATTCATTTGCTGAAATATAAAGAGTGAAAAATAGCTATCAAGAAAACCTTTGTATTTCCAAAAAGGGCACAAGATAAGGTGTTGAGGAGCAGTGGTTATTTGCACATCTCTGAATTCCGGGGTGACCATACTAGCATGTGAATTACAGGGCATTTCTCAATTAGATATCTTTTTTACACACTCTCTTATATTTGGAAGGGAAAAATGTAGAGAAAGACAAGGGGCAATAACACTTGTTTTGCTATTTTATGTTCTCCCAAGTCTCCCGACAAAAATGATACCTCACTTGTGTGGGTAGGCCTAGCGCCCGCAACAGGAAATGCCCCAAAACACAACGTGGACAAATCACATTTTTTGAAAGAAAACAGAGGTGTTTTTTTGCAAAGTGACTACCTGCAGATTTTGGCCTCTTGCTTAGCCGGCACCTAGGGAAACCTACCAAACCTGTGCATTTTTTAAAACTAGAGGCCTAGGGGAATCCAAGATGGGGAGACTTGTGGGGCTCTGACCAGGTTCTGTTACCCAGAATCCTTTGCAAACCTCAAAATCTGGCTAAAAAAACACATTTTCCTCACATTTTGGTGACAGAAAGTTCTGGAATCAGAGAGGAGCCACAAATTTCCTTCCACCCAGCATCCCCCCAAGTCTCCCGATAAAAATGATACCTCACTTGTGTGGTTAGGCCTAGCGCCCGTGACAGGAAATGCCCCAAAACACAACGTGGACACATCACATTTTTTTAAAGAAAACAGAGGTGTTTTTTGCAAAGTGCCTACCTGTAGATTTTGGCCTCTAGCTCAGCCGGCACCTAGGGAAACCTACCAAACCTGTGCATTTTTGAAAACTAAAGACCTAGGGGAATCCAAGATGGGGTGACTTGTGGGGCTCTGACCAGGTTCTGTTACCCAGAATCCTTTGCAAACCTCAAAATTTGGCTCAAAAAACAAGTTTTCCTCACATTTCGGTGACAGAAAGTTCTGGAATCTGAGAGGAGCCACAAATTTCCTTCCACCCAGCGTTCCCCCCAGTCTCCCGATAAAAATGATACCTCACTTGTGTGGGTAGGCTTAGCGCCTGCGACAGGAAATGGCCCAAAACACAATGTGGACACATCACATTTTTTCATAGAAAACAGTGCCTACCTGTGGATTTTGGCCTCTAGCTCAGCCGGCCCCAGGGGGGGCAGAAATGGGCTAAAATAAATTTGTCCCCAACCCCCCCCCCGGAGCGACCCTTGCCTACGGGGTCGCTCCCCCTGCGTGACATCGGCGGCAAAAACAAAATCCCCGGTGCCTAGTGGTTTCTGCCCCCTTGGGGGCAGATTGACCTAAAATCGGCCAAGGGCGGAAATGGTCTAAATACAATGTGCCCCCCAGGGGAGCAACCCTTGCCTAATGGGTCGCTCCCCATCTCTAAAAAAACAAACACAAAAAAAAAAAACACAAAAAAAAATTTGCCCTGGCGCCTAGAGGTTTCTGCCACCCCTGGGGGCAGATCGGCCTAATAACAATAGGCCGATCTGCCCCCGGGGGGGCAGAAATGGCCTAAAATGAATTTGCCCCCCCTCCCCCCAAACCCTGCCCGTGAGCGACCCTTGCCTACGGGGTCGCTCGCCCTGCGTGACATTGGCACCAAAAAGAAAATCCCCGGTGCCAAGTGGTTTCTGCCCCACTGGGGGCAGATTGACCTAAAATTAGCCAATCTGCCCCCTTGCCTAATTGGTTGCTCCCCATCTCTAAGAAAACAAACAAACAAAACAAAAACACAAAATAAAATTTGCCCTTGTGCCTAGAGGTTTCTGCCCCCCCCTGGGGGCATATCGGCCTAATAACAATAGCATTTCTCTTTCGATCACGGGGAGGCTCTGTGGGGGGGTCGGGGGTTGAAGGGGAAGGGATTCCCCTTTCAACCCTGGCCTTTGGCCCTCGGGAGGAGCGCTAGCAGGACATAATGGTTACGTCCATGGCGCCACACGGGCGCTGCCATGGACGTAACCATTACGTCCATGGCGGGGAAGGGGTTAAAGTGAATATAATAATTAAATACATTTAAATAAAAATACACACTTTGAACTGCGTTGCCACTGAGGAGAAAGGGGCTGTATGTAAGTAAATGGGACCTATGTTCGCAGGCTTTGTGCAGTAGGTCAAAGTGATGGGATCCAATGGGCTAAGTGCCTGACCTGTTGCCCATGGTGCATACCGTGGTGGGCAGAAGCAAAAGGTGAATGACAATTTAGGAGACCAATGGATTATGCCTGCTGGCCAAAAGGAACTCCAAGAATGCATTTTATGTATGATTCTTTGAGGGAAACAATAGTCAGTTGAGGCATCTCAAGTGGTTTTAAATGCCAGACCTAAAAACATGCATCCTCCAGAGACAGAATCTGAGATTGCTTTTTAGGTGTACCTGCAGCAAGTTACACCCTAAACTTTAGATGACAATCCCATCGATTTTAAACTTTCAGGATGTACTATGCATTATTATCATGTGAGCCGAATATGCTAGTGTTCGTCTTCTTACTGTTTTTTAAAGTATATGATGTCCTTTTTGAAAATGTAGAACAAATATATGCATATGAAAACTCTGCATGGCTGTGAATTTCTACTGTAGCCAAGTAAGATTTAAAAAGTCTAGATTACTCTCAACTGTGTAGAAAGAGGCCTTCAAATTATTCTGATTTAACAAAGGTAGGAAACCCACTGGGACACAGGTTCTCTGCCAAGTGCCTATGTGATAATCCCCCTTTTTGGAATGGGGGTGAATGCGACGTAAGAGCCTTGCTCTAGCTTAGGGCTGTGGTGTTCTGCTGCTCTTATTTAACATATTAATTAAAGGTTTGGACTATTTTTGATTAAGCACTACTCAAGGCTTTATATAGCAGATGTTAATTTCTAACATTTTAGGTTTATAAAGGTACCAATGAAATAGAACAATAAATGTATGTGTTTTGGATTAAGGTATCGTAGTTGCTTAGGGAAAAGCCTCTGTAAGAGGCGGGTCTTTCCTAATAATTAGCATCATATTGTTCATTTTGTAGAAATTGTACAGAAAGGAAATCAAGCCACCGTTCAAGCCTGCAGTTGGGCGACCAGAAGACACCTTTCACTTCGACCCCGAATTCACATCACGGACCCCTATTGGTGAGTACTCACCGGACATACCATTAATTGTGCTTCCTTTTACAAATGGAATAAAATACAACCTGCCATACATCACAGGGTAAAATAACATCTGCTGTACAGTTTAAAGATATTGCCAGGCACTGTGGAGGCCATGGCCATATAGCGGAACAAGGCTAAAGGCTGAGTTTCTTTACAAGTTTATGGGACTGTGAAACTGCAATATCCTTATAAAATGCAACGGGGGTATTTTTTCAATGTAATACATTGTCGTAGCATCCCCTTCCCAACAACCTCCTAAATTCTTAGTATCCTGCTGTCATGTACATTGTAGTCAAGAAGAAGAAACACAGAACCTGTAGTGTGAAATTAAACACAAAAAGCAGACAGTATTTTTTGCAAAAAAGAATTAGAATCAGTTTAATGTAAGTTTGTTTAGAAACTGCTTTGGGCTCAGATTGTGTAGAAACATGCAAAGATTCTATCTTTCCTGCAGTGTCCTATTGCAGTGGAAAAAATAAACATGTTACCACAAACATCTCCTTTTAGAAAAAAAATCAGAAGAAGGAAAAGCCAGTTCCCATGTTCCTTGTGAACAATATAGACCTATAAATGTATTGTATCCACAACATCTTCTACCACTGCATTATAAAAGGAAGTTATTATTTACTATTTAGCTCCACATCTACTTACCCTGATGAAATAGAGTTTGCTGATGTAGGAATGCAATCATTTTGCCATGCAATATATCTCATACAACATAGTGACCCTCCAACCAGGTGATCAAATGCTTTTTACACACTCATTATACCTTGTCATAGTTTGATGAGCATTGTAACTGAGAATGAAGAGGTCTCAAGTTTGTTTTGCATGGTGTGTTCAAACATAAATCAGCACTTGAAGTGAGCTAAATGAATCCATCTAGTAGGGACCTCAAATGTATATCAACCAATGTATTCTATGTTGAAGCACTATCAAAAGAGTTTTGAAGTCTGAAGCCTAAGGGGCGTGACATAGTAAGCTTCAAGATGGATACTCACTAATGAATCTGCACTAGGGTGTTCCCGTCCTCCAGCCTACAGCCTTTGAGATCAGTGAGTCCCAGTGTGTCAGAATCAAGGTGTTATTTATTGCACCTTATTAATCACAAAATTCCAAGGTACAATATTTATCTGGTGTGATAAATAGCATCTGTTCTGAGTTGTTGGGGAATAACATGGAGATTCTGGTGCTAACGCACGAAAATCCTCATGGTACTGTACATATTGCACACTTATCCCCTGGTAAAATTTGGCAGGCTTGACCTGGCAACATGGCTAGGAATTTAGAGGAAGTTGTCCTGATAGGTGCACTGGGAGAAAAGGAGTGGTGGTTGTGTAGAGGGAAGGTGGCTCATGAACAGACGTTTGAGAGCAAAGACCTTCAGACTAAAGCCTGGTAACGCTGGTGTCACCAGGGGCTTCTAAAAGTAAACGGACGGTTCAGTGGACTGCAGGAGTATTTTCTGACTTGAATGTGGTGAGTCTGCATTACATCCCACCGATAATTGAGGGGGACTACTGCTTTGACAGTAGAAGCTGAGTTGTGGATATATTGATTGTTGGCACCAACTTCACTGACAGGGACATAAAGGTGTTTTTAATTTGTATTTAGGTGAACGAAGTCGGTCACCTTGATTGGGGAACCATCTGGACTGGTTGAGGGTGCAGCAGGACCCTGACACAAAATCCAAGGTTGAAAGTTCCTGTTGGTACCTAGTGTATCCAGTGACTGTCACAGATTATGTGACTTCTCCTGGCGCCCATAAATCCCTTCCTCAGCTAGCCATTCACATGATATGGGTAAAGAAGTTTGCTGTACTTATGGACCTACTGTTGGTGTTAACCATTTCGAAAACCAGCAGTTCTCTTGTTTGTGGCGTTGACTTTTGGAAATGTAGAAATTAGCCAAGACTCTAAACCCATTTAATTTGCAGGGGTTAGCAAGGCCTAAAACTCAAGCCCTACTCTTGGAGTGGGGGGCGGGGTAGAATGTTTAGGTCAATAAGAACAATCATTAGTCACAACAAATATATTCTACAAGCAGTGTTATTATTCTAGAGTAGTAAGCAAGTCGTCATTTGCATTTAAGGAAATTGCTTGGTAATTCCAGCGCACTCTATAACATAATTATCTGTCTCTGAGTGTATTGTGTTAACTATATGGATTAATCTATTAATTCAGGAAGGCCTGGATACATATGCTGTAGTCAAACACGTTTTTTATCCAAAGAGTTCAGCCAATGACAGCATAGGGGTTTATTATTTAAATATTAACCACTCGCTAACTTACTCAGTCCAAAGTGAGGTAATACACTATTTGTGCGTGATGTCAAAACTACAATGATCAAGAGTTGAGCCAGTCACAGATGATGCTTGTTGTTAGCCTTAGCAAAACGTAGGATGTCACAAGGGGCTTATGTCCTCCCAATTCTCTTTTGCTGCTGGGGACGGAACAACAGCATAACTGTGGTCAAAAAATCACTTCGGTAAACAGTTATTCTGCAGTTATTCAAGCGCACACGTCCTTATACTTCTCCATTGCGGCTTAGAAAAAAATAGTTCAGCAGTGGCTAGAGCCCCTTGAGGAAACAGCTTGCAGCGGTGATCACAGGGGCACAGAGGGTATCCCTTCTCTTCTACAGGTCCTCTTGGAGTCAAAAGCATAGAGGGTGCACATAGAAGAAAAACCACATGCTCCTCACTAGTGCAGCTTCAGGCAGACAAGGGAGCAGTGGTTGGCACCATGCATATGGGCCACATGCTTTTATTCAGTGCCATTTTGAGGACAAATATATGCAGGGATAGGCATGAGGCAAATAGGATTCATGCTTCTTCAGCACTAACATGCAGGGAAGCAGAGATACATTGATGATCAACAAGGATGTTACTCTTTTATGCTTTTCAGATCCACTCAGCACTACATTCAGGAAGCTGTATGAACAGTTCCTTTACCTTCTCTCTCATTAGATATGATACTGCCAAACCTCCTCACAAAAGTGCACCTGGGGTATGGGTTTCAGCTCTGTTTTTTAAACAGAAAGATATTATCCAGCCTTCCCTTCCTTCAGGGTGCAGCAGCAAATACTGATCTCAGTCCTGGAGTACATTCCATGACCGTCCACATACAACAGGCAAATATTCTACCTCTGGCCTTAGCCTCACTCTACACAGGTGTGTAGAACATCTTCAAGTATAATGTGAACTGTGGTTAAGTCTGAGGGATCAGCCTATATCCTATACAGTTGCAGGTGGTTTCCAGCCAACTAGCCGCTCACATTCAAAGTAGGTTTCAAATTTTCATGGGGAGCCAATCTTGAGAAAATAAACTAAAGGAGCGGGCTGCTTCATTAAGTGGATGTGAATTGATGGCCAAATACATGTACCTGACTTTACAGTGAAGAGAAGGAGAAAGGAAGGAGCAGTACCAGGGAACATGCAGGGAAGAAGGGCAACATCAGCACAGGCTACAAGTAAACCCCATGGAGCACCCTGCAACCTTGAGGGCTACTCATGCGAAGAGGAGAACACAATCATAAGTAGGCCATCTCTAAAGCATCTCTAAAGCATCCAAGAACTCTTGTGCACACCACTTACAATCATGGGTAGTCAAGGGACCCAGTCATAACAAAACACAGATTTAAATGGGCAAGTGGGTTGGTAATATCTCAAAAAGGCCCCAGGCAAAAAGAATTGTACCCTGCTGCTAATAATCATCTGCCTCAACTGTTAGTGGTATCATAGCGTGGTCATGGGGATGATAGTTACCCCTGATAGAATGAGCACCACAACCAATAGATTCTGGCACTCTGTGAGCATCAGATAGTATCATGTAGGTCTATCATCAGGTGACTAGTGAGAAGGGTGTCCTGTAAAAGTAAACATACCCAGTCAGCCAAAGTGAGAAAATTGAGAGCAAGTGTACTCATGGACACTGCATTAGGGATTTTTAACCATGCAACCTGTAACTGGTTTGCCACTGAACTTTGTGCTGTGCCTGCCTTGTCACTTACCACCAGACCGTGGTAACACCATTAACTGTATACTACAACTGTGACGGTGGACTAGATCTTGTAGGTACCATTTTGCTTATGATTGATGGAGTTTTGGGGTGTGCTTTCTGACAATTTGGGGAGATTCCCAGCTTGCTCAGTTCAAGTCTACTGTGTTGTGCCACTTGCACTGACGATCCAGTATGAAACTACATTGGAGCATTCTATCTGGAATTAATATTCTACTGCCCTGTGGTTGTAAACGGTGTTATAAGTCAACAGAGATCCGTGCATTTACAAAGATATTCCTCACAATCCTTTTCACTTACAACACCATACAAACATTAGTCAGTGACCATGATATTACTTTGGATCGCAGTTCCTCACCACATACACACTTAAAAATTGTTTGGGTTCATACATTGCCCATGTTTCTAAGGGCTGATCTAAAAGTTAGATATGCCCTAGTGTAATAATTCAGAGGCACGTAGTCACTGCACTATTCTGCGCTCCAAACCTTCAAAATGACATGCACAAAGCTAGAATTTGTACAGTTTGCCTTCATGACGTGAGTCAGTTTTTGCATGGTGAAACTCATGGGTGCACACACACCAACGGTAGATGGTATTTGTGCCTGAAATTGAATCCTGGTGTAGGCACTGAATGAACATTAGTTTTTATACCATGAATGAGGGCATAAGTGTACTGTGTGGAAGCTGTACCTTACACAGTTGCAAAACTACTTGGAGTAAAACTTAACTTCACCAGTTATCTACAGTAGGAGAGTCAATTATCTAAAGAGAGTAACCTGATTATGCAATTAGAGTATTGTATTACCCAGGGGCCTAGACTGCCATCGGTAAATAACGTCATCCATCACTGCCCAGAAACCGATTATTGCCGTAGATCCAGGAAAAAACCCAGATAGCAACAGCCTGGTTGGGATGGCAGGAGTAATGGGGGTCTGGAGGTTCCTGGTATAGCCCACCACAAGAAGCAAGTTGAACCGCGTGAACAAATTTGTGATTCCTGCAATGAGAAGATAAAACATACATTAGTCAAATTATTCAGAGGAGATGCAATAGCTACTCTAATAATGGACCATCTGCGAGACAGATATTTTGGTAGTAAATAAACCAATCAATCAAACTGACTGTCAAATCACATGAACCTTACCTTCTGTCCATGATATGATGTCGCAGAGACAACATGAACAAACTCCCCAGACCCTTTTCCCCTTACTTGTAATAGCATGTAACCCAGACAAGGAAGGAGGCTAGAGCACAGGAAGCAAGTCCTGGGATTTCATTGTAGTGGTTCCTGCAGGTAAGAGTTGCAGGACCTTTAATAAGGATGAACAAGTACAGTATTCATGAATCGTATCACCCCAACCCTATGTTCTCCCACCCACATCTAAGGAGAGTCATTTAGGAAATGTCTGTGGTGGTTGGCTGTGGAAATGCGATACTCAGAAGTGCAAATTAATAAAGTAATATCAACGCTCTCCTGCATGTATATAGCAGTGTCCATGTGTTCCTACATGTATAGACACCTATCTAAAATGAAAACGCACTTATGGCAGTGTCAGCGCATTCCTGCGCATGTGGCCACCAGCACGAAAATCAATGTAAAAAGCGCCCCTGCACATGTGAAACGATAGGAAAAAAACTGTGTCAGCGCAATCCTGCATTTGTGGATGCCAGTGAAAAGATCATTGTAAAACGTGCTCCCAGGTGTATGAACGGATAGGAAAAGTCAGTGTCAGTGTGCTCCTGCACATGTGGACACCAGTGAGAAAATAAATGTCAAACATGCTCCTACATGTCTAGAAAAGAATGAGAAAAGGCAGTGTCAGGGCACTCCTGCGTCTGTGGACACCAACAAGTTGGACAATGGTAAAAGTGCTACTACGCTTATGGTACACAGCAAGGTACACAAAGTTAAACTCACTCCTGTGAGTATGGCTCACAGCAAGGTCCACAAGGTTACATGCGCTCCTGTGCATGTGACATGGGTAAAGCAAAAGAGGTATCAACATGCTTCTGCACGTTTGGACACCAACAAGCTAAACAAAGTTACACGTGCTCCTGCGCGTAGTTACTCACAGAGTTCAGAAACAGCACATAAGGTAACCATATGCTCAGCACATTCCTTAGGGCAGTGGCAACAGCTTCAGAAACAAACTAGGGGAGAAGCATTTTCAAGTAAGTGAACATTACCTTTATAGGCGTCAAGTCCCGGAAGAGGTTGACTGTAGAAAGACATAAACCACTAACCTGAAATCGGATATGCATAAAATTGAAAGACTTTGAACCTCCTGAGCCTGAATTCTGACAATGACAAGTCAAAGTCCCTTATCTCATTTACCACTATCACCTCACCTGACTCAAATTCCTCTAACTGTGGCCCCAGAAATGCTCTAGCAACCCCAATTTTTCACCTTAGGGCACTGAGGCGAAAACTATGAGAGTTAACACACATTTTCCAGCTGATGATGGGCACACCTAGAACTGTGTAAAATGAAACCCAACGACAGGCAACACCTACATCTCATTTTGTCAACATGTCTATAGAGTGGTCCACCATCATCATTTAGGACCTTGGTATACAAGACACACTGATCACATAAAGGTTGGCTACAAGGCAATGTTTGAATCACCCTAGGAGCAGTCTTGGACTTTACAAGTCTGGCATGAGGTGCTGGGGCACAGTGAAGAATTTAGTGAAATCTTTTGGCAGCATTCAAAAAGATCCAGGACAAGTAGATGGTTCATCTGCATATGTGTGAACCACATTATAGGGACAATCTTCTACAAGCTTTCAACAGTGTTTAGGCAAATACACTATTTGGACCCATTGTTGTCAAGCTTTTTCAGGGTTATAACTCTTTGAAACCCTTCTGAGGAAATAAGACTTGATCTCTTTGCTCACTCGGTGCAATTCAGTTGACTTATTTAGTCTCCACCACATTCAAAGATCACCAACTACCATTGGAACTAGATTAAAGAGGCTGTTTTGAAATGACCACCCTTGGTATTCCATGCACCGACGTTTATGTATAACAGCAGGAGGTTTATAAGCAAGATTTCGGCACCTGCACTTTTTCTTTCACAAACTAAGCAATGGCATTTACTTTCCTATATGTGAATGTATACTTTGTATTCAATAGATGGGAATTGTTTCATGTATATCTTTGTCTTCCATGCACCACTTTTAATTAATAATAATCCATTAACAAATGAATTAATTAATTGATTTTGTTTGTTATAGTACAGAAGATCTGTGCAAGGCAAACCTTACAAACAAAGGCACTAACGATGAAGGTAGTTTAAAACGTAATCACGGTACATTGCACGAGGACTATAAATATCTGTATAGCAGTTTTTTAAAGGCGATGGGCAAAAACTAGAAAAGGCACAAGATGGACAGGTTACAGATGAAAGGCGCACAGATGCATACTAAAGGAAACAAATAGTGGTATATAGAGTGGACAATAAGAAGTAAAGCGGATCCATGGAGTGAGAACATATAAAACCAATACAAAAAAAACTAAATGGTACAAAAGACGGCAGAGATAGATATGGAAAGGTTTGTGCATGCCATGGAAGAAAAAAAGGTAAGCAAGACACATGGATTTTGAATAGTCTATAGAGGCAAAGTCAGGCATTTAGCAAGAGCAAAGTATAAAGGAGAGCAGTGATTAAATCGAAAAACAACTGAGGTTTGGAAAAGCAACTTTGTAGAAGAAAAGGAAAGGATTGATCGAGTCTTGCGTATGTTACAGAAATGGAAAGCATTAACTACTGAGAAGAAAAATTAAGAGATGGATAAAACACAATATGTAAGTTATGTGCTGAAGCAGAGCATGGAAGCAGACTAGAGTAAAACGTAAGAGGGAGAGTAGAAGGATAAGGATAAAAGACCTCTATCTTTTAGGATTGAGTATCAGGAAAATAGATCTTATTTAATTTTCAATGTCAGAGAGACAGGTAGAAATGCAATCTTGAAGAGAAATATGCGAACAAGACACAGATTTTTTAATCATCTGCATAAACATGAAATCAAGATCATAAGAACACATAATAGAAGTGATGGGAATTGTATAAAAGGGAAGAAGGATAGGAAAAGTATAGGATGGTGGACAGACCATTGGGGAACATTGTAACAAATAGAATAGGCAATGATTATTATCTAGAGGAAAATCGTTAGAGTAAAAACAGGTTTCAGAAGCACAGTAAACACAAAAGCAGGTTTGAAGTAAGAAGGACATATGCAAAAAGAAAGGGAAGCATTATTATAGAAACCAGATGCAAAAAAGTAAAGAAGTACAGATTTAAATGATGTGGAGGACACATGATTGGCAGGAAATCCATTGGTTTCTGTTGGACTATTTTGCTTATGCACGGTCATCCCCAATCTTTTTGCCTCCTGCCTCCTGTTTTTTTCTGACCTGTAACTGTTGGCTTTTGAACTCTGAGCACTGTACCACTGCTAACCAGTGCTCAAGTGCATATGCTCTCTGTGTAAATTGTAATGTTGAGTGGTTTATTCATGATTGGCATATTTGATTTACTAGTAAGTCCCTAGTAAGGTGCACTAGAGGTACCAGGGCCTGTAAATCAAATCTACTAGTGGGCCTGCAGCACTGG
This sequence comes from Pleurodeles waltl, assembly GCF_031143425.1. Taxonomy (NCBI): domain Eukaryota; kingdom Metazoa; phylum Chordata; class Amphibia; order Caudata; family Salamandridae; genus Pleurodeles; species Pleurodeles waltl. Next base: position 627,979,538 of record NC_090444.1, on the reverse strand, counting down.
TTGTGCCACCCACATAAGTAGCTCTGTAAGCATGTCTCAGACCTGCCACTGCAGTGTCCGTGTGTGCAGTTTTAACTGTAAATTCGACTTGGCAAGTGTACACACTTGCCAGGCCTAAATCTTCCCTTTTCTTACATGTAAGGCACCCTTAAGGTAGGCCATAGGTAGCCCCAAGGGCATGGTGCAGTGTATGGTTAAGGTAGGACATATAGGGGGTCATTCTGACCCCGGCCGGCGGCAGATGCCGCCGGCCTGGCTGGAACCGCCAGAATACCGCTGCGCGGTCAAAAGACCGCCGTGGGTATTCTGGGTTTCCCGCTGGGCTGGCGGGCGACCGCCAGAAGGCCGCCCGCCAGCCCAGCGGGAAACACCCTTCCATGAGGATGCCGGCTCCGAATGGAGCCGGCGGAGTGGAAGGGGTGCGACGGGTGCAGTTGCACCCGTCGCGATTTTCAGTGTCTGCAAGGCAGACACTGAAAATCTTTGTGGGGCCCTGTTACGGGGGCCCCTGCAGTGCCCATGCCATTGGCATGGGCACTGAAGGGGCCCCCAGGGGCCCCACGACACCCCATACCGCCATCCTCTGCCTGGCGGCCAAAACCGCCAGGAACAGGATGGCGGTATGGGGGTCGGAATCCCCATGGCAGCGCAGCAAGCTGCGCCGCCATGGAGGATTCCCCAGGGCAGCGGAAAACCGGCGGTACACCGCCGGTTTTCCGTTTCTGACCGCGGCTGTACCGCCGCGGTCAGAATGCCCAAGGGAGCACCGCCAGCCTGTTGGCGGTGCTCCCGCGGTCGTTGGCCCTGGCGGATTTTACCGCCAGGGTCAGAATGACCCCCATAGTAATGTGTTTTATATGTCCTGACAGTGAAATATTGCTAAATTAGTTTTTCACTGTTGCAAGGCCTGTCCCTCTCATAGGTTAACAAGGGGGGCTACCTTTACATCTGATTAAAGTGCAGATTCCCTTTGGGAGCGGATGGGCATGTGGAGTTTGGGGTCTCTGAGCTCACAATTTATAAATACATCTTTTAGTAAAGTTGATTTTAAGATTGTGCGTTTGAAAATGCCACTTTTAGAAAGTGAGCATTTTCTTGCTCATACCATTTCTGTGACTCTGCCTGTTTGTGGATTCCCTGTCTGGGTCAGTTTGACAGTTGGGCTGGTTGCACCTCACACTAGACAGTGACACAAAAGGAGCTGGGGTGTAGTCTGCATTTCCTGATGAGCCATCTGTGCTAGGAGGGAGGGGAGGAGTGGTCACTTACACATGAAAGGGCTGTGCCTGTCCTCACAAAATGCAGTTTCCGACCCCCTGGTAAGTGTCTGGGGCCTGGCCTGAGCAAGGCAGGATTTCGCATTCAAAAGAGACTTTAGTTTGAAGTAGGCCTACTTCAAAGGAGAAATTGGGTATAAGAAGGGCACCCAAAACCACAGACTTTAGAACACTTCTGGAAACAAGAGCCTGGAGAAGAGCTGAAGAGCTGAGGAGAAGTGCTGCTCTGCCTGTGACTGTGTTTTGTGGAGCTATCCTGCAGTAGCTGCTTCTTCCAGAGTAAGAGGGCAAAGACTGGACTTTGTGTGCCTTCCATCTTGTGAAGAAATCTCCAAGGGCTTGATTTAGAGTTTGCCTCCTGTTGTTTGAAGTCTCATGGACAGCAAAGACTTCTCTCTGCCAGCACCTGGAGTCTCTGGAGAGACTCCTGCTCTGACAAGTGGTGCCCTATCCAGTCCGACGCCGCTGCTGAATCTGGTGCCGCCGCCTACACCCGACTCCGTGATCTTCGCTGGAACGCGACGACCTTCGTAGGCCCGAAGCCGCTGCAGCCCGCTGAAGTCTGCGACTCCGTGGAAGTCGCCGCATCACGTCGTGACCGACACCGCTCGGAAGTGAGCGGATTCAACGTTTCGCACAGACGCCGCAATCCCCGACTTCGCGCATTGACTTGTTTTCACTCTTCACCAAAGGTACTGTACTTGGGGGTCTACGCGACTCCGTGTCTGGCACCGCTGGTGTCGGCTTGTTGGAAACGGCTCCGTCATGACGCCGTGTTAACACCTCATCGAAGCATTTTGTGCTTCTACGTGCTATTTTTGAGTTAATCTTTAAAAATTCATAACTTGACTTGTGTATGTCGGATGTTTGTCGTTTCGGACTTGTTTTGTTTAGATAAATATTTCCTATTTTTCTAAATTGGTGTTGTATCATTTTGTAGTGTTTTCATTAAGTTACTGTATGTGATGGTACAAATACTTTACACCTAGCACTCTGAAGTTAAGCCTACTGCTCTGCCAAGCTACCAAGGGGGAAACAGGGGTTAGCTGAGGGTGATTCTCTTTTACCCTGACTAGAGTGAGGGTCCTTGCTTGAACAGTGGGTAACCTGAATGTCAACCAAAGACCCCATTTCTAACAGTTTTGTTTTAGTCTGAAGAGTAAGCACTTCCATTTCGGAAAAGATACAAAGCAAGGGACAACATGATTATAGTTTTGCCTCGCATATTTAGCTTAAAAGCACAGAATGAACCATTTGAGTATACCATAATTACATGCACCAGAAACACAAGCCGACTGATGCCTCCACATGCAGAATTACCCTATCACAACAAGAATAGGGCCCTGAAAATTAGACCCCGAACAAGAAACATGTTCATATTCATACTAATATCTGCAGGGTTGTCAACGCCACAAAAAGGGGAAAATGGAACAAGTGAAACACATTAGTTGTGGGTACTAGCTTGAGTGAACGGATTCTGAAAGTCATCCTTTAATCACATCCTTTAGCGCTTGATGAAAATGAGCAGACGCATAGAGAAGACCTTGACGGCCAGCATACAAATACACTTGAAATCAACAATGCACTTAAAGAGAAGAGCTGCCACGTCACTATCTTGACTCACATCTTCTTTGATGAGCTGCTCCCACCATACTACAAAATTGTCCTGAAGACTAGAACCGGGGGCAGCAAATGACAATGATTGGCTCAAACTGTATGTCTTTCACTAAAGTTTTCAAGTTCATCTGTATCTTCTAGGAGAGTATAGTTTCTTGCATATCAACCTTGTCAGGGGCATATTTCTCAAAGAGTTGTGTCACTCTTCCGCCCCACAATGGGGCACAAGAGCAACATACCTCTGAAGTCAGATTTATCAAGACAGGCATAGCCACCTTAAAACATGTAGAGTAACAAAACACAGCACAAATTGCTGTGTTGTGTTACTGTGCCCTGGGAAGGCATTCCATGGGTTGAGCTTATTTGTTCCCACACATCTACCCATGGATTTCAGTGCATTCCCAGATTTACCATTACTGGTAGACCTGGAAATGTGTCAAAATCCAATGCCTCCCCAGGTGGGGCGTAATGAGGAGAAATATCTTTATTGTTCCTCGTTTCTTACTCGGAATAGAGCACACATAGAAAGAGGAAAATGCCACTCAGGTAAGCCTTCCTGTACAAAATAATCCTGTATGCAATGCTGGCAGCTTTGCACCATGGAGCAAGGGTGTCTGCATTGGTGCTAGGCAGCAGGTTGTGCGCCAGTGCAAGGAAAAGACAGGAATGCGCCACACCTTTTTGGTCCTAAAGCTGCAGCAGCATCGTAACTGTACAGTACATTCCTGCCCTTCCCCTATCATGCAGTGAAGTCTAGCAAGGTGACTTGCTATGCTGCATGCTTTTTCTCATAAATATGCCCCAAGTCTTTATTCACAGGAACTATCGTACACCATGAAGCAGTTCCACCTACGAGAGGAAATAGACTTTGGGCTTGATGTGCTAAGGATTGAGTCACAAAGCAGTTAGTGTTTTTTCTCTTCTTTGCAATAAACACACCCTTGTTTGCTCTGTGATGGATATACAAACCTGTCACAACACAAAAGGGACAGTCAGGAGGATTTACAGAAACCCGGCCTCTTGTATATTAATGAGGTAAGACTTTTGATTAGGATTAGACAGGGACAGAAAGCCTTTATCCTCCATTCAAACGATGTCAACACTGCAGGCCCTGTCACTTAATGGGAGTGGGACTACAATAAAAAGACTGGCCATGAGCAAAATGACATGGCGAGAGCAGACAGCATTTCCTGAACCTGTGCCTGCTACCACCAATGGCTACAGCCCAAATTAATACTATTGAAACTGTCCCTCACAAACAGCTTCCGCAATGCTGTTTGATACAATTCCCTTTTTGGTGTTGCTATCCCATCAATAGTTTGCACTTGCTGCCGTGTTCACAAAGCTATGGTACATAACGAATGCTCCTTTTCCTGACAAGTCACGATCGACATAAGGAGCTGCAAATCCATTTCCCACGCCTAATGATACTTTAGAACAATATAACTTTGTTTATTTACTCAGAAATCCTGTAGCATTGCACACTGCAGTCTCTATACGTGCAAAACCCTTTTTGATGTCTGGCCCTTAGGTCAGACCATTCTGGCCGTTCCTAATAATTTGAGATTTTAATTTATGAGTTTGTGTACCATTCATCAAATAGAGACTGATGTGATGAACCACCTACTTTTTTCCAAGGTTCATTTAGCTCCTCTTCAGCTCATCCCCAGACAGCTGACCACATGTTTGAGGTTGTGTTACACTCTGGACTTTAAATATCAGATGTGTTAGTCCAACCCACCTCCGACTTTGGATGGACTCTGTCTAATAACCTAGTTCAGTAGATCAGCAACCCTATCAGACTAATGGAGGAAGTTTCAGGGGTCCGTTCACCATTCACAGGAGTCACAAGTACAAACTTCACTTCTCATAGAGTCCCACTGTAATCAGAAACAAATGAATAAGAGACCTCAAGGTCCTACACCACAACGGCCCCACTACCCTAAAAATTGTTGCTCCAACTCACCCTAAGAAAGCAAAATCTACTCCATGTCATTTTATGGGCGGTGTCAGGACCTGAACTGAACAATCACAAAAGATAGTGCTGCAACATGGAGAAATCCAAGAGAAATTCCTCTTCTGCACTTGATCGACCTTGCAGCAAAGGTTTCTTGAGAGGGCATCAAAGGATACCCAAATACTCACTATGTGGCATGATTTTGACAGGCTGCTTACCAAGTCAGCAAGTTCTCCAAAATTAAAAATACTCCCTGTGTCTCTCAACGCTGTGAAAGCCTGCTCGGCTATTTCACAGGTCAGATTGACTAATCTGAGGCCGAAGACACCAAAACAAGCTGAATAAGCCCCCCTGAAACACATGCCTAACCCCATGATCCAGGGCATCTGTCCTCTTTGTGAGAAATTGGATTATGAGTTGCATACAATGTGAGTTCTCCACAAGTAATTCGTTCACAGTTGTCTCTTTATTAGGAACTAAATACTACATTGTAGCCCTTGACTCTGTCAGTGTAGTGAAGCAGAGCAGTCCAAGGCCTAGTCAGGGGAGAAAATGATGGCTAGAACTGCAGCTCGCTGGAACAGAACAACAACTAACATTAAATTGTTGTCCAATCAGTGACTTTTCTTATGAAAAGGAAAGGTACTTTTATTGCATACAGAGTACCAAATACTATGTATTAAATCACAAATTTGTACAATAGGTAGATGGAAATACCTTTGGAAACACCCTCATACCATGTTACATCCATTGTGAGTCCTGAAACCTATAGCCACAATAACCCCACCTCTGCTAAATGCAATATCTTAAGATAAGGGGGTGTCATTGTCAATAAGGCAGGCTTACTGATTTTTTTAGGGTGTCACCACATCAGTGCAAGCAGAAAACATGCTATTCTTCATCATTGTAAAAGTATTGAAATTGGTGGTGAAAGTACCAACATGCAGTACATGTTGTAACCCACCCTTGAAGTCAACGGGACAGTACCAACATTCAATATCGTTTGTTACACTGTAAAACCCTGCAATGTCAACCATTACCCTTGTCAGTTAAGCATTACATTTAATTACTTTTTCTCAGTTTTACAATGTTGCTGCAGCTTTAGGAACAAGTAATCAACCAATTAAGCAATAGGTTTTCCCGTACTCCAAAACCCCAAAACAAAAGCTCCAGCTCCTGGAGTGCTTTGAAAATTAGGGAAGTCTCTCACTGGGTCAGAAATGCAATCCCCTCTGAGATTTAGGATGATGTTTCCAGCAACTTTTCTGGGGCGTGGGGCTGATGCATTCTGCAGCTACCTAAATATGCTTTGAAAACTTTGGTGGTGTCACTGCCCTGCTGGGTCCAACACAGAAAGACCAATATGCAATTTAGCCCTTCACTAGGGCTTTTGTGGGGCTCCTAAGGCCTGAGCATGAATTAGTGACCTTGTGTGGCACTCCAAAAGTGCTTTTGTCCTTTTTATTGCATTCCCACACCATGCTTCTTTTTTAGCGTTTGGATGCCCCGGTCTTTCCAGGGACACCCATCGAAATTTGGTTTCATTGGAGGTGTGAGGGGCTCCAATGCTCCCACAGCCCCTGTCCACTCCCTTCACATCTTAGTCAATCACGTGGAAGAGTCAACAACACTCTTTGCTGCTACCGTCTCAATCAGGATCTAAACCGGCTATCTTCGGCTCCTGCCAGCAGGTGCAAGTCATAATGTCCTCTCCTGCAGGCACACACCATCCCTTTAGACCAATGCCTAAGTTGAACTGGTGGTTTCAGGTGCTCAGCACCAGCACTTACTTGTCAACACCACACCAATGGCAGTCTGCCACATGGTGGCACTGTTTGTTTATTTTTTAGAAATGAGCTCTGCAACAGTTGTTTATTGAGTCAATATACATTAACAATTACCAACATCTGCCATCCAAGCCATTCGTATAGGGTTGGGGGCCTGTAATAGTCTGAATTTTTACTCTTGCCAGACTATGATGGTCAGTAGTTATATTGATACTGTCACTGGCAGTGGCCATGGGTAGTGCAAGCTGTAGTTACCCTCTAGGGGGTATCAAGGTTAGGAATTGGATTATGAGCCGAGCTATGGCAATGAAAATTCTTGAAGTACCTGAAGGAGTGTAGATATGATGTAAATGACTGTGGAGCTACACTAGGGAAGCATGGTTCTCTTAAGATGAAACCACACTGGACCGTATAAGCCTAAGTAGCATGAAACTGCACATTGTAGTAGACCTTACCTATAATGTGTAATTCGGTTAGGTATCATGGATTTTTAGTAAACAATACACATGTAACCTATGAATGTCCACTCACATTGGAAGGCCTACCCCAGTTCATTACCATTCCATTTAAGGTCCCTTATGTGACTGGCTACCTGTGCGTAGATGCCAGGTTGTGTGAGACAGTAGTCTCACACATGCAGCATACACACATGCACATATGGTGTGCACACTGGTTCATATGTAAGCTGCCCAGAGCCTCTTACCCTAGCTTTGCAGTAGCGGACTGTTTAATAAATGGCAAACACTGGTGGTTCACCCTTTCAGTTCATTTCCCATGAATTTACTGTGTGTCAGACTCAGGTAGTGAGACTTGCTCACAGTAAAAATAAAAAACTGGGAAGTCAAAGCAAAAGTCCAGGGGAATTAAATGGGCAAAACCATATTTGTAACACTCATTTGCCAAAATAAATAAGAAGCAAGCCCTACAAAATGATAAGAAACATCCGAGCCTCACACCTCCAGGCCAAACCATGTCCCTGACTGTTCCTGAATGTTCTCATAGATGCAGCTAGAATCAGGCATATTGATTTTAATCAATACTCTCTTTCAAGAAGGCCTGTCCCCTCACAGTTCTAATACTGTCAATGTTAACCCCACTTCTCAATAAACCAAACACAGATGAACTACTGAACATGTCAAATCTGCCCTTCCCAAACACAATTATGGAGGGTGAGAGCTCACATGACCTTAGAGAACAACTGTCCATAAACAACACTCTACTTACCCTGCAGTTAAGCATTAGAGGCCTAGGGGACACCAAATGTACATCATCTGATATGCTGGAGGAACCTTCATTCTCTCTCCGTGTAAAACAAGTAGAAAACATCCTGCTCCTTAAATCCTCATTATGCTTGTGAGAAACTGGGTTAGTAATTGATGGGGGTAAGTACCTACCTAACAAAATAATGACATTCCTTTCCAGGCTTAACCACTAAAGTCACAAAATAAACCTAAGCTCAACCCCTGTTACGTATGACACAGAGCTTAACCTTGAGGCAATGTGTAAAGTATTTATGCAGTACTAGAACAGTGATGCAAAACAATAAAAATGCCAAAACAAATTAGAAAAACAGATGAAAATGTAATAAAAAAATAACACTGAAATGACAAAACTAACCAGGTTCTCCTTATCATAGATTGTGCCTTCTGACTTTCCTTTAAATCCTAATCCACCACAGGAGTACCCTTGTAAAGCATCCTAGGATCTCACAGGAGGCACATAGAGACTAGCAAGATGGCAGGCATACGCCAAAAGGAGGTTCCAGTGCAGGTCTAGTTACCACTGCTCAGGTCTCAGGGAGCAGGAACAGTCCTCGTCTGATTTCCACAGGTCCAGGAGTATCCTGAAGTAGGTGAGTGGAGTTACCACATTTATTCCTGGCAAGAGCTAGTGGGTAGGAATGACCCTGGGGATACACTTACCAGTGGGTAAAAGGTTCCCAGAGGTACCTCTACCCACTTTGGGCATTTTGAACACAGTAGATATCTTCAGCTACAGTAATATTGAGCTCAGAGGGTTGGGGTGTGGGGGGTGCACAAGGGTAATCCAGTGTCCTCCCACATCTAATCCAGTTTTAGGCTGTCTGTGTACCCCCGGCAAACTCAGAGACACGTCTTGTAGGGCAAATCTGTGCTTTCAGCAACCAGACAGTGGATACACAGAAATTGTTTTGGATCCTGTTATATTATGTAATGCCATGTCATGTCATATTATGTCAGGTCATGTCATGTCATGTTATGGTATGCAGATTTGTAGAGTGCACTATCACCTGGCAGGATAACCTGGTGTTGAGCAGGTGTGAGTGCAGCCAAACCTATAGCCTAAAGGGTCTACTTGAAAAGTCTTGGAAGTATCAATGAGGTGTTTGAATTGTGTTCTTTTGCGAATGGGGAGCCAGTGGAACTCCTTCAGGTGTCGTGTGATGCCCTGGGGATTACGAGTTCCCATTCGCTAGCCTTTCCATGGCGGTAATCAACACCATGAAATGCTGGCAGAATGGGGGCATCGGGGGGGGGCCCTATGCACAGCCCCATCGTGCATTTCAATGCCCAAATTATGGGCAGTGAAATGCGCGACGGGTGATGCTGCACCAAAAGCACCTCAACTTTGCAGCTGGCTCGATTATGAGCCGGCTTCAATGCTGTGGTGAGTTTTCCGCTGGGCCAGTGGGCGGAAACGCTGTTTTCGTCCACTCGCCCAGCAGAAAACTCCTAATAGGGTGGCAATCATACCACCAGCACTGGCGGTATGATTGCGCCTGTGGCTTTGGCGTTTTTTTTAAAAGACCACCAAAGTCGTAATGAGTGCCTAAGTTTGTAGTTGTTTCCGAGGTGGAGATAACATTTATTAAACATAATATTTTATCCTAATGCTTTCCTCCAGAACAGCCAACCCAGTTACAGTGAAAATAGCTCTGAGGTGCCAGTAACATTAACCTTTGCATGTCCTACATTTAAATACCATGCACCCTGCTTTAATGAACATTATGGCTTACTGAGGTGCGAATAATAAATATTCAAAAGGGGATTTTAGGCTTGGCCCAATCGGTTATTTTTACATTTCATGTTTGCTGTTTAAATCTGCACAGCCAGGGCTACTGATGGCAGGCCTACTATCATGTTTGCATTGTCATTGCAATGGGTGGCACAATAAGTGCTGAGGCCCACTTGTGACATTTAGCTTACAGGCCCTGTTTACTATTTGGGCACTGTATACCAGGGACTTAGATGTAAGATAAATATGCCAATTAGGGATGTGCCAATTTCACTATGTTGAACTGAGGAACATAAACACTTTACCCCTGGTTCTACAACCAGCAAAAACAATCATCTGGGGGAACACTACAAACATTTTTTAATGTCCAACAATGCTCCCTAACCACTTGATACAGAGGCCCAAGCAATATTTAGCTGGGTTCTTTATTGGTCTCATTATGGACAGTTTTAGCTGTCTGGCAAGACCTGTGGTGAATATTGCCCACCCCACCCCACCCCACAACATACATCATACTTAACCCAGCAATACCCACATGTACATGCATAACAGAAAGGGGCTTTTAGTGAGCCCTCCTCAGCCATTGGCTGCTTAGGTGAGCCCCCTTCAAGCATTATCAAGATAAGTTATCCAGGACAATTTGAAGCCGCCCACTGCATTTTCTGAGCAATTTCTCCTTTTATACCAGGAAAAGTAATATTTTTGTTTGTGCTTATTTGGCATTTACATCATGTCATTTTTGTTTTTATTAATGAGTTTCTAGTAAAGTGTGCAATGTATAGCAGCTGGAGTTGGCAACCACAACATAAGTAGAGACCTTCTCTCTGGGCCTATTACAAGCTGGCTGGGGTTGTAGCGGAAAGGTATCACCAGGCCCTGACTTCTCCCACATGTTTTACTGTCTACTGTCACCTGCTGGGTGATAATGCTTCCAATGGCCTACCATTTCAAATGAAGGATGTTGTGGAGGGAGGTCTTCCATTTCCTTTATACAAAACACCTTCTCTTCTCAGGAGAGTTTGATGGCCCCTAGGACATTCATGAGCAGGTAAGGCATGCAGCAAAATGGAAACAGAAGACATTACTTTTCTGGTAAATATCCTTGTAATAAAGATTCATAAAACAATAACAAAAGATGTAACAATTGTAATAGCAATATAATAATGCAAGTTGAAGACAAATACAATCTTGAAGGGTTTTAAAAAAAGAGAAGCTTATAAAACATGAAAAACATATATAATTTTATATAAAAAGGAAAGAAAAAGATAGTAGAAAAGAAGAGGAATAAAGGATAAAGTAGGAAGGAGAGGGGGAAAAAGATAGAAAAGAGTACAAAGAGAAAGAGAAAAGTAAGCGATTGAGATAATGATGAGTGAGAAGATAGGTTGTAATAGGTAGCCATTATAAATCCAATTTGATCACCTGGAGCAACAATAATGAGGAGACAGTAGATATTCTGTGTTCATCACAAATAATATTCCACCATAGATAACTCGGAAGTATCTTTCCAATAAGAGAGTATAACTTTGAAAGCCAGGGCAATAAATAGATCGCATACCAAAGTCTTGGGGGGAATGTGTTCATAGTCAGGTGACATAGATCCTAAGAAAAAATTGTGGTTAGTTAGTTGTATATTACAATTGAAGATCTTTACACATTTAGACCAAATAGCTTTCCAGAAATTACATGCATTAGAACAATAATAAAGTAAATGAGTAAGGTACCATTGGAAATGGAACAAGACCAGCATGGTGGAGAAGCAGATGAATTCAATTTAGAAATACCCATAAGGTGTATTAACAGCTCTATTATCAATAAAAAATAGACATTGTATAATACGTACAGCTTTGGAGGTGTTGAATATTTTGAACTACAGTTTATCCCAGAAATTAACAGAAAATGATAAGGAAAGGTCAGTTTCCCATAATATTTCAGTAAAGTTTTTGATTTGCACTGAAGTTGATGTTAGTAAGGTTTTATATATTAAGGCAGCTTTAGAAATAGAATCATAAGGAATGGTTTCTAAAGGAGTCAAAGGTAACGGTATTACTGGTTTAGGAGGGAAATTATGAGTAATTAAAAAGGAATGGATATGAGAGAATATTAAGTCATATGCCTCTAAAAAGAGCTTGGTAAGTTATATTGTGCTTATAGTAGATGAAAAGGTATAACAGAGGTATCCCTTAACAGTTGGTGGATAAACAGAATACCCTTTCATTTCCAGTGTTTAAAGTAAAATGATTTGTGGCAAAATTTGAGAAACTTATTGTACCAACCTGAGGGGGATAGAACACATTGTTGAAAATCAAGATTGGTGGAAGATATTGTACCTAATAAGCGCTGGGAATATTTTGCAATGGAAATTTTGGAAATAACGGTACAATTAGACATATGGATCACATCTTTGGATGATAATTCCTTTAATAAGGATCATTCAAATATAATCCATCCTGGTATGGGCGAATCTTGAAAATCATTGTTTAAAGAATTACATTGTCAAATTAAAAAAAGGAGGACTGATATAGCTTAAAATCAGGAGTTTAGATAGAGCAATGCATGGATCTTTGTAGTTCCAGGTAAATTTATGACAAATTGAATTATTTGTGAAAAGTCATCATTAGGGATTTTGAAGGGGAACATAGACAGTATATAAGGAATGTGTGGGACAATCAGCATTTTGAGGGTATCTAATCTGGCCCACCATGATAAATGCAGAGGAGACCAAGATGAGAGTAACATGGTAAGAGAAAACTAAATATCAAGGTATTTAATTCTGGAAGAGCACCATGTAAAGATAAGGTTAACAAACACATACTGATAACAGGAATTTAATGGTAACATTTTAGTCTTGGAAAAGTTGAGTTTATATTCAGATAGTTTAGAATATGTATTTATCTCTTGCAGAAAAGGATATAAAGAGGACAAGCAATTGGACATGTAAATAAGAACATCATCTGCATAAGCAGATAAATAAGCGCCTGATTTAGATTTCGGTGGACGGGTTACACTGTCACAAGGGTGATGAATATCCCTTCTGCTGAAATCTAAATCCCATAGGAAACAATGGGATTTTGATTTCGCCTACAAGATATCCATCACCATTATGACGAAGTAACCCCTCCACCAAAATCTAAATCAGGCCCTTAGTCTCCGGATATTAGAGCTAATAACCTTTAACAAAGACACTGACACAAGGCTTAGAGTATAATATTTTATGAATGAAATACAGTTGAGTTCAAAGCCAAACTAGTGGAGAGTAGTAAACATTAATTGCCAATAAATGGGATCAAATACTTTTTCAGCATCAAGAGATAGGGGTGCAAGAGGTGCATTATCCACAGCAAGTCTGCCCTTAAAGAAACCGGATTGGTCAGGTTTGACAAGGAGGGGCACAACAGTTTCTAATTGAGATGCTAGGATCTTGGCAACCATTTTGCAATCATAATTTATCAATTAGATAGGTCGGTAGTTCTTACAAGATCTTTATTTGGCTTAGGGATAATAATAGTCAAGACTTCTAGAAAAGAGCCAGTAGACTTGGAAGTCAAGAGAAAAATATTAAAAAGCTAGAATATTTAGAGGGCTAACAAAGATGAAAAGGAGGAAATTAATTCAAGAGAAAATCCATCTGGAACAGGAGCCTTAGCTAATTTTAGTGAATTGATTGTGTCTATAATTTCTTGAAGGGTAATATAATTTTCTAGTTCTTTGAAGATGTTAGAGATGCAAAAGGCTTGGGGAGACTGTTGAAGACTTTTTGTATATTGTAATTTTGTATATTAGGTTCTAATGAGATGCAAAGCACTGCAGAGAAACATATTTAAAAAACATTCTTTTACCTTTTGGAATGGACTATTTGGCTGTGTGCAGTGCCTATAGTCCTTCTTTAGTTTCGCTAGGCACCTCGGTGCGATTTGCGGTATAGAGTTTGAGAGGGCAGGATATAAAATAGTAGCCTGCATGAGAGCAGGTGCGCCACTTGCACACCGCTCACGCACCCTACCAAAGGCTGGCCCATCTGTACCCTTCTATGACCAACCGGGGCCAGAGACCCTACCTGTTTGTGTGTGGGTGATTTGAGCTCTCTGAGCTATTCAGCAATAGAACTGAAAAGCCTGAACAGACAGTCAGATAACATCTGCCAGCATTGCTTGGATCCAGAGGTGGTACCGGCCAGGTGCCTGATCTATAAACAGGTTTGAACAAAAAGAGGTTGGGGAGCTGAGTAAGGGGCCAAGTAGAGCAAGTAACTGCAGGACTCTCCCCAAACACAGACGAAAAATATGTTAGTTATTAGAAGACACCCAACCAACAGCCCTCTTCCTGACAGAAACTTGGCTCAGTGAGAATAATAAGCCGGATATTGTGGAGGCTTTGCCAACAGGCTATGAAATGGCCAGATACAATTGCAGGGTTCAGAAAGGGGGAGAAGTTGCAATAATAGTCAGAAAGGACTTTGAATGTAAATTTTTGCATGTTCCAATTCCAGGAAGTGAAGGTCTTACTTTTTTGTTTAAACTATCTCACATTTAATCATACTCAGGGCTGTTGATATATCACCCTCCTGGGCCAGCCACAGAGTTCATGGAAGTGGTGCCTGACGTGGTGGAAACTCGTAGCCTCAAGGCAGAAAATTTAACAGTACTAGACAACCTAAATATTCATGTAGATAACCTAGGTTGTAACCAGATTTCAAATTTTCTGAATGACCTGGCTGTAATCCATCTGCAGCAATTGGTGCAATTGCCAACACATGAGAAGGGCCACACACTTGATGCAATTTCTTCAAATGTAACCAATCTGACAGTAGAGACACTGCAGCCAATGATTCGTATATATCATTATATTATCCCTTTCTCTATCTCTCCAGTAGGTAAAGATACAAGCAGAATTACTCACTCTAAAAGATATTGGCAATGGTCCAAATTAAACACAGATAAAGCAAGCATTAGAGAAATCAGCTCCGATAGTAACCAAGGATGGTGAGGTAGATAATGTATCTACAAAAGTCAAAACTTGGGTCATAAAAAACTTAGATGACTAATCCCGATGAAGGAGATTAAAAGTCGGCCATTGCGAATCAAAAACTCGTGCTTTTCAGAGAAGCTAAAACAATTAAAAACACAATGTAAAAAACAAGAAAAAAGATGGAGAGTCAATTATGAGGAACCAAGAAAACAGTTATATAAAGCAGCATTGAGATAATATCACCATGCAATTTGGAAAGCATGCACGAAAGACCTTGCCAATAGAATTAAGCAAGCTGCTAACTCTTCTAAAGAGGTTTCTCAAATAGTAAATTCATTCCTGAACTACAATAGTTTAGAGAGGGGTTCCACTGTTTCCAGTGAGCGATGTGAAGCCTTGGCAAATTATTTTTTGGCTGAGGAAAGAGACACCTATAAAGCCCTCTCAAAATCAGCAGAAGGAGGGGCAGACGGGATCAATAGGCCTAGAGTTGTGGACAGTAATATGTTGCTTTCCAGTTGCCCATTTATGACTGAAGAGAAGTGAGGGCTGTGGCAACATCACTAAAATCGGGTTCCCCTTTGGACCCAGCCCCAGTTGACATTACATGGAAAGGGGGTAATGTGATGTTTCACACGCTGACAGATTTGTACAACCTAACATAAGAAAAGTGCAGGATTCCACTGGAATAGAAACACACTGTTAGCCATCTGTTGTTGAAAAAATCCAATCTAGATCCCTAGTTGATAGGGAGCTACAGACCCATTTCGCTACTGCCTGAAATTAGTAAGCATGCAGAGAAAATAATCAACAAGCATATTTCAGGTTATTTGGAGGGAATAAGGGTATAATTAGACATATGGATCACATCTTTGAATGATAATTCCTTTAATAAGGATCATTCAAATATAATCCATCCTGGTATGGGCAAATCTTGTAAATCATTGTTTAAAGAATTACATTGTCAAATTAAAAAAAGGAGGAATGATATAGCTTAAAATCCGGAGTTTAGATAGAGCAATGCATGGATCTTTGTAGTTCCAGGTAAATTTATGACAAATTGAATTATTTGTGAAAAGTCATCATTAGGGATTTTGAAGGGGAACATAGACAGTGTATAAGGAATGTGTGGGACAATCAGCATTTTGAGGGTATCTAATCTGGCCGACCATGATAAATGCAGAGAAGACCAAGATGAGAGTAACATGGTAAGAGAAAACTAAATACCAAGGTATTTAATTCTGGAAGAGCGCCATGTAAAGATAAGGTTAACAAACACATACTGATAACAGGAATTTAATGGTAACATTTTAGTCTTGGAAAAGTTGAGTTTATATTCAGATAGTTTAGAATATGTGTTTATCTCTTGCAGAAAAGGATATAAAGAGGACAAGCGATTGGACATGTAAATAAGAACATCATCTGCATAAGCAGATAAATAAGCGCCTGATTTAGATTTCGGTGGACGGGTTACACTGTCACAAGGGTGATGAATATCCCTTCTGCTGAAATCTAAATCCCATAGGAAACAATGGGATTTTGATTTCGCCCACAAGATATCCATCACCATTATGACGAAGTAACCCCTCCACCAAAATCTAAATCAGGCCCTTAGTCTCCGGATATTAGAGCTAATAACCTTTAACAAAGACACTGACACAAGGCTTAGAGTATAATATTTTATGAATGAAATACAGTTGAGTTCAAAGCCAAACTAGTGGAGAGTAGTAAACATTAATTGCCAATAAATGGGATCAAATACTTTTTCAGCATCAAGAGATAGGGGTGCAAGAGGTGCATTATCCACAGCAAGTCTGCCCTTAAAGAAACCAGATTGATCAGGTTTGACAAGGAGGGGCACAACAGTTTCTAATTGAGATGCTAGGATCTTGGCAACCATTTTGCAATCATAATTTATCAATTAGATAGGTCGGTAGTTCTTACAAGATCTTTATTTGGCTTAGGGATAATAATAGTCAAGACTTCAAAAAAGAGCCAGTAGACTTGGAAGTCAAGAGAAAAATATTAAAAAGCTAGAATATTTAGAGGGCTAACAAAGATGAAAAGGAGGAAATTAATTCAAAAGAAAATCCATCTGGAAGAGGAGCCTTAGCTAATTTTAGTGAATTGATTGTGTCTATAATTTCTCGAAGGGTAATATAATTTTCTAGTTCTTTGAAGATGTTAGAGATGCAAAAGGCTTGGGGAGACTGTTAAAGACTTTTTGTATATTGTAATTTTGTATATTAGGTTCTAATGAGATGCAAAGCACTGCAGAGAAACATATTTAAAAAAACATTCTTTTACCTTTTGGAATGGACTATTTGGCTGTGTGCAGTGCCTATAGTCCTTCTTTAGTTTCGCTAGGCACCTCGGTGCGATTTGCGGTATAGAGTTTGAGAGGGCAGGATATAAAATAGTAGCCTGCATGAGAGCATGCAGCAGGTGCGCCACTTGCACACCGCTCACGCACCCTACCAAAGGCTGGCCCATCTGTACCCTTCTATGACCAACCGGGGCCAGAGACCCTACCTGTTTGTGTGTGGGTGATTTGAGCTCTCTGAGCTATTCAGCAATAGAACTGAAAAGCCTGACCAGACAGTCAAATAACATCTGCCAGCATTGCTTGGATCCAGAGGTGGTACCGGCCAGGTGCCTGATCTATAAACAGGTTTGAACAAAAAGAGGTTGGGGAGCTGAGCAAGGGGCCAAGTAGAGCAAGTAACTGCAGGACTCTCCCCAAACACAGACGAAAAATATGTTAGTTATTAGAAGACACCCAACCAACAGCCCTCTTCCTGACAGAAACTTGGCTCAGTGAGAATAATAAGCCGGATATTGTGGAGGCTTTGCCAACAGGCTATGAAATGGCCAGATACAATTGCAGGGTTCAGAAAGGGGGAGAAGTTGCAATAATAGTCAGAAAGGACTTTGAATGTAAATCTTTGCATGTTCCAATTCCAGGAAGTGAAGGTCTTACTTTTTTGTTTAAACTATCTCACACTTAATCATACTCAGGGCTGTTGATATATCACCCTCCTGGGCCAGCCACAGAGTTCATGGAAGTGGTGCCTGACATGTTGGAAACTCGTAGCCTCAAGACAGAAAATTTAACAGTACTAGACAACCAAAATATTCATGTAGCTAACCTAGGTTGTAACCAGATTTCAAATTTTCTGAATGACCTGGCTGTAATCCATCTGCAGCAATTGGTGCAATTGCCAACACATGAGAAGGGCCACACACTTGATGCAATTTCTTCAAATGTAACCAATCTGACAGTAGAGACACTGCAGCCAATGATTCGTATATATCATTATATTATCCCTGTCTCTATCTCTCCAGTAGGTAAAGATACAAGCAGAATTACTCACTCTAAAAGATATTGGCAATGGTCCAAATTAAACACAGATATAGCAAGCATTAGAGAAATCAGCTCCGTTGTAACTAAGGATGGTGAGGTAGATAATGTATCTACAAAAGTCAAAACTTGGGTCATAAAGAACTTAGATGACCTAATCCCGATGAAGGAGATTAAAAGTCGGCCATTGCGAATCAAAAACTCATGCTTTTCAGAGAAGCTAAAACAATTAAAAACACAATGTAAAAAACAAGAAAAAAGATGGAGAGTCAATTATGAGGAACCAAGAAAACAGTTATATAAAGCAGCATTGAGATAATATCACCATGCAATTTGGAAAGCATGCACGAAAGACCTTGCCAATAGAATTAAGCAAGCTGCTAACTCTTCTAAAGAGGTTTCTCAAATAGTAAATTCATTCCTGAACTACAATAGTTTAGAGAGGGGTTCCACTGTTTCCAGTGAGCGATGTGAAGCCTTGGCAAATTATTTTTTGGCTGAGGAAAGAGACACCTATAAAGCCTCTCAGAATCAGCAGAAGGAGGGGCAGACGGGATCAATAGGCCTAGAGTTGTGGACAGTAATATGTTGCTTTCCAGTTGCCCATTTATGACTGAAGAGAAGTGAGGGCTGTGTCAACATCAGTAAAATCGGGTTCCCCTTTGGACCCAGCCCCAGTTGACATTACATGGAAAGGGGGTAATGTGATGTTTCACACGCTGACAGATTTGTACAACCTAACATAAGAAAAGTGCAGGATTCCACTGGAATAGAAACACACTGTTAGCCATCTGTTGTTGAAAAAATCCAATCTAGATCCCTAGTTGATGCCTGAAATTAGTAAGCATGCAGAGAAAATAATCAACAAGCATATTTCAGGTTATTTGGAGGGTAAAAACATTCTTCACCCTACCCACATGGGTTTCTGGGCAGGATGCAGCACAGAAAAGGCGCTTTTAAAAGCTACTGAAGAGCCGAGACTGACTTTGGACCTGGGTGGGTCAGAATTTGATACAGTCTACTACTCTATTCTTCTAGAGAAACTGGAAGAAGTAGGCATCACAGGAAAGGCATGCAGGTGGATTACTTCATTTTGGAAAATTGCAGTATCCAGGTTAAAGAAGGGCCTTTTCTCTCTTCTTTCTACCATCTGAAGTGTGGAGTTCCTTGAGCCCATTTCTTTTTGACATTTATGTCCGGCCTTTAGCAGAGGTCATTTGTTCTTTTGTCTTCAAAATGATATTCTATGGGGATGATATACAGCTGGTAGTTACTTTGTTATCAGATGTAGTGTCCACATAAACGTGTTTAAATAGTTGCCTAGAGAGGGTACCCGAATGGATGGAAAAGAGTTGCTCAGAGTTGAACAGAGAGAAAACAGAGGTACTGGTACTAGGGCAGAATCCACCACTCTGGGACTGGATCACCTGGCCACCGGTATTAGCAGAAAGGCCAGTCCGCAAACCAGAAGTTAAAAGTCTAAGGATGATTTTGGATTCTCAGCTGTCAATGGTCTCATGATTCAAAAAAGTGGCAAAAGTGCCTTTTGAGGACACTGAGAAAGATATTAAAGTAGCTGCTGATGCAGTCACATAGAATGGTGATTCAAGGATTCATCCTTGAATGTTTGTATTATTGTAATGCCCTTTATTTAGGCAGCCTAAAGGCAGTGATAAAAATTGAAAATTATCCAAAATTCTGCAGCCCGGGTACTGTTAGGTATTCCAAGAATGCAGTCAGCAGGGAAAGAACTTAATAAGCTTCAATGACTTCCCATAAATGGCAGAGTAAAATGTAAAGCACTATCGGGCTTTTTTACAAGCCCCTTGCACCGCTAGGGCATCACTTTTTCCCATATAAAATGTGATGCACTGAAGGCACAAGGGACTTGTAACTAAGCCCCTATGTGTTTTACACAAGGCTAAGTAAAAGACAGGGCCAGCTATTCTACAGGGCATGGCTACCTCCTACCCTGCCGATAGGGACCTAAGATCAAATATTTTGGATTTGCTGGTGGTCCAGAGATTTAAGAGAGTTAGGCGTGGAGGTCTATCGTACCCGTATCTTGCTCCTAAGCTCTGGAACTCCCTGCAAAATAGCCTCAGAAGGGAGGCTAATTTTATGTTTTAAGAAAAAAATAAAGACAGTTATTTTTTCCAAACCCTGGGTGTAGGGGTCTACATATGAATTACCCATCCCATTTCTGATAACGCTGGGAAACCTGACTCTCGGGTAGCTATGTGCTTTATAAATCTAGAGAACAGAATAGAATGGATGGTGTTTTCTGTATATAGTGATTAGAAGTAGGATTGGAAAACAGTGGAAATATCAGAGTCAGAGAGCACTGTAGTGTTAGTAAATTCATTGCGAATGGGTCTAATAGTTTTACATTCTGATTAAAAAGTTTTGTAATTAACCAACATTTTACCAGCTTTATTTTGACTTCTGTGGAATTTGGATTTACCTTAAGTAAGATGTTACATGCACCAGTGGTAGCAAGTTTTTAGAAATTAGATTTAGCTGTAATTAAGTGATATAAAATGGATGGAGATTTAGAAGTGAAGTATGTTCAAGTGTTTTAATTTGCTGAAGCAGGGGAAGGTATTGAAAATGTAACTTCTTTTTCCTTTTAGCAGAGTAATCTATAGTAAATGCCTGAAAAGAGGATCAATAGATTGGTTAATTTGAAAGAATTCCTCAATAAAAGCAGTGGCTTCTGTTATAAAAGTATAATCCAATATCAGCGAATAGATGAATCTCCACAACCAGTTTTAGAGTTGTTGATGGAGAAATCAAAGGAAGATAAAACAGGGGCCTGATCCAAAATTTAAAATAGAACCAATTTCTGATGATTGTATAGAAGGAAGCAAGCATTTGGTCACTAAAATATAATCAGTCCAGCACATGGTATGATGAACATTGGAAAAAAATGTAAACTCACATGTATCAGGGTTACATGTTTTCCAAACATCAAATAATGGACGAGTGGTAATGGCTGACTGGAATGCTTTATGAGGTTTAAAAGGTTTGTATTTGCATTTGGAATTTCCGTCTGTAAAGGGATCCAACCATTGATTAACATTACCTGCTACAATAATGTTGGGACTATAAACAGAATCGAGTTTTACTTTAATACTAAGCCAAAAATCCGGGTCAGATTTTTCTGGGCCATAGATATTGAATAAAGAAACATGTTTATTAATAATAATGGCAATAACCAATACCCATCATCCATTAGTTTCACAATCAGTTGATAAAATCTGTACTTTTTGCGATTTATGACATAGGATGGCAACACCACCTTAGCAATCAATAGCTGGAGAGAAAAAAACCTGCACAACTCATTGGTGTTTTAATTTAGGTGATTCAACACCTTTACAATGAGTTTCTTGTAAAAAGGCAATATGTGAATTAAGATTTGACAAATGAGAAAGTACCTTTTGTCTTTTAACTGCATGTCCAAGACCATGAACATTCCAGGAGACAATGTTAGACATGTTGAAGAACAAGCATAGTGGGACATGAACACAGAGGACAAGCTGCAAAAACAAAAATAAATTGAAACTGGTTATTGACAACAACGTACCACATAAGAAATGTTAACATTGTAATACTGGAGAACATACGAGCACTCTCATTACAATGGAGAACGAAGAATAGAAAAGAAAGAAAAAAGAGAGTATAAACAGATGTGAGGAGAGGCAGATCAAGGATAAAGATCCAGATCTGAGGCGAAGAGCATGGAGTAGTAACATGGGAAATGTGAACACCAGAGCAAAAACGACAGGGAGAAGATAAGTAAATTATATAGAAAATGCCATATGTATGAGGAAGATAAATAGAAAACAGGTGCAAAAGAAAATCCTTAAGACTGTTGGATATTAGTACCCATATCATGATGTGAAATATTTTGAAGAAACATTTTTAATTTAGCAGGATCATCAAAGGATCTTGAGATGCCTTCATACGTAATTTTGCATGAACAAGGATGAAGGATGCCATAGTGGATATTCAACTGCCTCATCCTGGGTCGCAAGGCAAGAAACTCCTTTCTGCTAGCATTGTTTGCAATAAAGAGGTCTTGAGAGAGAACAATAATGTGATCAGACCATATGAGATGCCCTATTTCTTTGGTGGCTTTCAAGACATGTAAGCGGTCAGTAAATTCCAGAAAGAGCATGATGATTTCTCTGGGTTTAAAAGAGTGCAGATGAGGATGACCAAGACCGTGTGCTCATTGAATGTTAAGAGGAGGAGTATTCGGAAGTCCAAGAAGATCTGGAGAAATTTCTTCAGGAGCTCAATAACATCAGGACTCTTGAGGGCTTCCAGCAATCTGTATAAGCGAAAGTCGTTCCATCTATTTCTGTTTTCAAGATCCTATGTATGTTATTTAAGTTTGTTGATTTTCTTGTTGGGGCAAGGGTATTTTGGTGGCTACATCTTGAATATTACCAGCACAATGTTCCATTTCAGCTATTTTGCCATCCATAATAATCCAGCAGTTCTCAGTTTGTTGAAGCTTTTCATTAATAGCACACATGACAGGTTTTAGTTTCCTCACTTCATCAGGGATAGTGTCCAAAACTGGATTGTAGGGGGATATGATAGGTAATGAAGGATCATTTTTCACCCCTTTAGTTTTGGTATTAGAAGAGGTGGCCTTAGCGGTTGTGAGCAGGCCATGTCTCATTGTAATGGAATATATAGAATTATGTTAAACTTTTCGGAAATATTTTATACTGCCCATACAAGGTGTTAATAATGTGAGCAGAAAATATGGGCACAATAACGTAGTATAAACACTTCTAAAGGCACAAATCATCAATGGGTCAATATTAAGTAAACAGTAAAGCCTGACTAGTAATTGAAAAACAAAGATGTAAATCCATAATGGCCCAGGTATGAACCAGACAGACATTATGGGAAAGTTCCCAGAGTGTTATGCAACAAATGTAGCAACTTCTATGAGGAAAAAATAATAAAGCAGAGAAAACTCACAATATTATAGTTAGTTTCATGGAGGGACTCTTGAAGTTGCAGGTTTAAGCTGGCTGACTAGTGGTATAAGGTGTTCCTGACCAGAGGGGAGAATTTGCTGCTTGAAAAAAAAGAAGCGGGAGGCACCCTAACAAAATGTCAGCCGCACCCATATTATCAAAAAGTCACTGCTGTGGCATGAGAGAAGAGCGAGGCCAAAGTAGTTGTAAAGATGAGCAGAAATGTCAACCTAAATTAAAGGGGCATACTTAGCCGTGACCATGGTGCCATTCTAAATAGCGATGTTCAAACGTAGAGAGGGGTGTGCTGCTAAAATGGATGCCTCTCGTTGATGACAGAATTCACTGCTGTGGCTTCATGGCACATAAAAAGCTCTTCTGAGGTTGCCCACCAGCTGGAAACATTGCGGGGGACAAGAGGAACCTGAAGTATGAAGAGGTAGATATTGCTCTGACAAAATGTGGCTTTCAGCAATCTCAAAGCTCTGACTTGCTTCAAAGCTCAGAAGTACGTCGGCATCCGGTACGGCCTGAAAGCCGTGAATACCCAAAAAGATGACATCCCTAGGGCAATGTTTGTAAGTCAGCACCCATTCAAAAATGGCTGTCATTTAACATAGGATTGCTCTGGCATTGTTCACCAGAAGCCCTTCTTCTTGTTCCAGGGCGTGTCCACCGACTCAAGGCCAAAAAACCTTTCTGCTGAGTAGGGCAGTTTAAGACTTATAGATTCTGCAGTGGAGCCTGCACAGAAGAGCAGAAACTTGCAGCTGGTGACTCAGAGGTAAAGAAAGCCACTTTCACAGCAGGCATTGTGCTCTGACTCTGCATTCAGCTTTAGCAGAGGCAGGGTAGGCTGCCATTGGCTGTTTAAAGCATCACTGATGGCAGCATGGTGTTTGTTGTCCTATCTGGCTGGACACAAGCTGAAAAAAGATCACAGATTGTGCAGTTTGATAACAATGCACAAGTTGTGGATACCACAAGTGGATTATAGGCTTACCTTAGGGCACTGAATCTGCACTCTTACAGGAACAGATGTGGTGTGCAATCTTACACCAGAGCTTTACTTCAAGCCTTAGGTTGTTTACTCTATTAGCAGTGTATTGAGTGTGCATTCCACCCAAGAGTGTGTGAGTAGTGTAACTGATGGTCATGCAGTCTTTAGTCTCACAACAGGTCTCACGTTCTTCACTTAAACCATAGGGCACAGGTCTAATGCACTTTTAGAGTACATTCCTTTCCACTTTGAAATGGGTAAATATTTCAGGTTATGCTCACCACTGCCATGTGAATGTGTCTGAAGATGCTACATATTCATGTTTAAGTGTAGTGTTTGTGAATTAATGGAAAAACTAAAATTGAGAAACCACGTTAGAGAAAAAACAATTCATGGTAAACCAGTATTAAGGAAAGACGATTTTAAGGAAACACAAATAAATCAAAAATAAAAGAAACATTTTAAGACAAAATCTAAAATGACATTAAACTTGGGTGGAGTTTAGGGGTAGTGAGGGGTTTTGAGTTCAGGGTTGGGGGATGTTTAGGAGTGGTAAAGGTTTTTAGGGACCAGGGCGGGTGGAGTTCTGCCATAAAATGGGGTTTCTAGGCTTCAGGGACGGGTGAAGTTTAGGGGGTTTGTGGATATTTTAAGTATCAGGAATAGATGGAGTTTAGGGTGATAAGGGTATTTTAGGGTTCATGGATGAGTGGAGTTTAGGGTTAGTGAAAGGTTTTTAGGGTCCAGGGATTGGTGGAATGTAGGAATATAACTGACCAGAACACAATCAGGTTGTTTATAGTGCCTATGATTTATGTGCTAGTTTTAGCATGAAGTGCATCCTAACATCTCAAATGGACATGGTGATTGCACAAGTGTTTCAAATTTTTACAGCATTTTAAATAATTAAGCAAAAGCAAATTATGTGAATCTTGCACACCACTAATTAAAACCTTGGGTTTGCTGCATGTTGTCTACATGGCTTACCCTAAATAATTTAGCTTCTGCTCCTGGTGTATGTGAGGTGCAGAGAATTAGGAATTTCACCACAAGCTTCAAACAAGGAAGCTTCTGGACTGGGGCCCTGAATCCAGTTTTCTCTGACCTCTGGCATTCACCTTGGAATACAGGTCGCTCACCCTAATGACTAGACAAAGTTATAACCAGTTTTCCACATTTACCTCTGTTGTGTAAACATGCATGACATGTGACTGTAAATATGTGAAACTTGTCACTTACCAAGCTCATGCTCGCTTTGAACCTGCCTCAGCTGGTTCTGGCACCCACGCATTTGGCAAGGCACACTATTTATCTGATTTTTTCCAACTGGTTGTTATCATATTACCCTCCCAAACCCACCCTGTGGTCTGACCATCATCTGATTTTCTTTAATTGGACTTCAGTTGCCCTGTGTTAGCAGAGTAGGCTGCTGGACTGTACTGCCTTTACGGTGTGGAAGAAGGTGAAATCTTCGGACTGGGTGGAACTCCTTGCCAATATCTGCCCCCATTTGACTAATGATGTCAACCTAAATGTAGAGGCCAATAACGGCTGGCTTCAGGAGGCAGCAGATGCTCTAGCTCCTTTGCAGGAGCAAAAGAACTAATGGGACAGATCTTCTGCCGTGAAGTTCTCTTCACACTTAGCTGAGTAATGTAAAGCCAGAAAAAAGCTTGAACACATTTGGCACAAGGACTATTCTTCCGATAGTAACGCTGTCTATACATCTGCTCTCAGAGTTTAGCACATTTTTCTCAAACAGGCACAGAGCTGTGTTTTCAGCGAGAAAATTTATTCTGCAAGCAGAGTACCTGCTCTATCTTCCAGATCGTGAAGTCCTTCATTTCTCTGAAATCCTGTCAAAGATCTATTATTCCTTCACAAGAACGTTGAAATGGGCAGGCAACATACTTAAAAACTAAAATTTCTGACCTTTAGAAAAAAAAGACTGCCTTGTTGGAGACTCCCTTCTTGTCTGTCATTCTGATCTGGACATGCTCAGCTACAGGTTTACTCAGTTTAGACCCAAATCCTTGGAACAGTCCAGGGATGCCATCCTGAATTGTAAATCAGTATCCCCCTTAATGCTGCTTGCTGAGGCAGTGGACATTATTAGGCCAGTGATCAACTCCATTGTCAAACTCTTCCTTTCTTCGGGGGTGTTGACTGCCACCAGGAAACTTGCCAAAGTGGTTCCTCTGCTTAAAAAGCCTGCATTGAACACTAGCATTTTTTGTAATTACCGGTCCATCTCTCTTCTTCTGGCCTTTACAAAAATACTGGAAAATTTAGTCAATGTTCAGTTCTTAGAGTATATTGAGGAAGGTAAACTGTTACATCCCAGTCAATCTGGCTTTCATCCCTGTCATAGTACAGAATCGGTAATTCTGAAAATATCTGACAGCATTAATTGATTGTTGGATTCAGGGAAAACTGCAGCCTTAATCCTTCTTGATCTGTCTGCTTCCTTCAACACTGCCCACACTATATCCTCCTGCATCTACTTTCTGTCTTAGGTGTGGGGGGTGGTTTTGTGTGGGACTGGTGCAAGTCATTCCTAACTGCCAGAGGCCAATTGGTTCAGCTTGCTACTTTTTCCTTGGAGGTCAAGTCAGTGAACCAAGGGGTCCCTCAGGGCTCCTCATTTAGTCCTACATGGCTCCCTTAGCATCTGTAGTTGAGCCGTTTGGATGTAAAATCATGTCATATGCTGATGACACTCAGCTGCTCTTTGTGTTCGAGGGTCCGCCTGCCTCTATCACAGCCTCTTTCACCAACTACATACGTGCTGCCTTTGAATGGATGGAGAGCAGCCAACTTACATGCAATGCAAAGAAGACTGGAATGATTCCTTTTGGGTCACATGTATCCTGTTGGTGAGTAGACCTTTGCCCCTCTGCGTTTCCATCCCCGCCTCCTTCTTCCCCTGTGGTTAAAAACTTAGGGGTGTGGTTGGAAAATACCCTCTCTATAAGGGCTTAGATCTCTGCGGTGGTTGGCCAGTGCTTCATGCTGCTCTCTACTGTCAATACATTTCTCACCCTTTTGCCTTTGGAGGCAAGTAGAGTAGTGATGCATGCCATAAACACTACCCTTTTGGATTATACAAATGTTTTGTATTAAGAAGCTGTGGAAGGTCAGTTGAAGCACTTACCGGTGGTCCAAAATATGGCTGCAGTGTTACTCCTTCGTCTGCCAAGATGTTCTCTGACCGTAGCTGCACTCAAGCCTTTCAATGGTTGCCCTTTAAGAGACATAGGTGGTCATTTCAACCCTGGCAGACCGTGTTAAAGCAGCGGTAAGACCGCCAACAGGCCGGCGGTAAAAAAAATGGAATCACGACTGTGGCGGAAACCGCCAACAAAGACAACCACTTTAACACTCCGACCGCCACGGCGTAACAAACAAACAGCGCGGCGGTCACCGCCAACAGGCAGGCGGGAGACAATGTACCACCCACAGTATCACAACCTACCCATCCGCCACCTTTTCCGGGGTGGATTCACCGCGGACAAAAACATGGCGGAAACAGGACTTTGAAGGGAAAACGCTCACCTCGACACACCCCACAAGGAATCTGGACACCATGGAACCAGAGCTGAAGATCCTGCCAGCCCTTATCTTGCTCCTCTACCAGGAGCACGGACGCCGGCGGCGAACACCACTTGAGTACTGCACCTACGACACAGGGGAGGGGTGAGGGGAAAAACAGGGACACACACATGAAACACCCCCAACCTCACCCACCACGACACACACTAATACAGCATGATACATTACAGTTACACCCCCCAACCCTTCCGGAAGAATGCAAAGTCAAAAGGAAATGAGTGTAACCATTTTAATATATGAAAATCCAGTACGCAAAAATATACATATATACACTATAAACAAAATATACACCAAGAATAGTAGCCCAGGTAGTGCTCCATTGAAGTCCGTGGAACACTGGGCCCACACAGTATGGGCGAGGCCCACACTCAATCCCCGACCATGACGGAGAGAACACTGCAGGGGCATCAGATAGCAATAAAACAGGCACCTCAGGGGGAGGGAAAGGGGGGCACCTCAGCCAGTTGAGTGCACAACGCCAAATCCACGAGGGGGCCACGTGCCCACTGTTCAATCCTGGGGAGTGTAAAGCCACAGTCTCTCAAGTCTCTACAGTGGGTGGTATGCCCACTGCTTTATCCTGGGGAGTGCAAACCCACAGTCTCTCAAGTCTCTACAGTGGGTGGGTTGCCCACTGCTGCATCCTGGGGAGTGCAAAGCCACAGTCTCTCAAGTCTCTACAGTGGGTGGTTTGCCCACTGCCCTTATCCTGGGGAGTTCAAAGCCACAGTGTCTCAAGTCTCTCCAGTGGGTGGGTTGCTCACTGCGTTATCCTGGGGAGTGCAAAGCCACAATCTCTCAAGTCTCTCCAGTGGGTGGTTTGCCCACTGCTTTATCCTGGGGAGTGCAAAGCCACAGTCTCTCAAGTCTCTCCAGTGGGTGGGTTGCCCACTGCATTATCCTGGAGAGTGCAAAGCCACAGTCTCTCAAGTATCTCCAGTGGGTGGTTTGCCCACTGCTTTATCCTGGGGAGTGCAAAGCCACAGTCTCTCAAGTCTCTCCAGTGGGTGGGTTGCCCACTGCTGTATCCTGGGGAGTGCAAAGCCACAGTCTCTCAAGTCTCTCCAGTGGGTGGGTTGCCCACTGCTTTATCCTGGGGAGTGCAAAGCCACAGTCTCTCAAGTGGAAAACAGTCTCCACTGGTTCTGGAGGGGGGTTGGTGCCCAGAGTGCTTCATCCTGCAAAGGACTGAGGTAGTGAATGTAAAACTCCACTGTTTCTGAAGAGGGCTTTGTGCCCAGAGTGCTTCATCCTGCCAAGGACTGAGGTAGTGGATGTCTTTCTCCACTGGTTCTGGAGGGGGCTCGGTGCCCAGAGTGCTTCATCCTGCCAAAGACTGAGGTAGTGGATGTAAAACTCCACTGGTTCTGGCGGAGGTTTTGTGCCCAGAGTGCTTCATCCTGCCAAGGACTGAGGTAGTCGATGTGATACTCCACTGGTTCTGGAGGGGGCTTTGTGCCCAGAGTGCTTCATCCTGCTCGTGGTGGCCTCAGTAGCGTCAGAGCTTTTGGCGTTCATGGGCCTGCGGTGCTTGTTGCAGCGGTGCCCTGTTCAGCAGTGCTTGTGGCGGCCGTGCCCTGTTCAGTGGTGCTTCTGGCGGCCGTGCCCTGTTCAGCGGTGCTTGTGGCGGCGGTGCCCTGTTCAGCGGTGCTTGTGGCTGTGGTGCCCTGTTCAGAGGTGCTTGTGGCGGCGGTGCCCTGTTCAGTGGTGCTTGTGGCGGCAGTGCCCTGTTCAGCGGTGCTTGTGGTGGCGGTGCCCGGTGCTTGTAGCGGCAGTGCCCTGTCCAGCGGTGCTTGTGGCTGCGGTGCCCTGTTCAGCGGTGCTTGTGGCAGCGGTGCCCTGTTCAGCGGTGCTTGGAGCGGGGGGCTCCTTTGCAGTGACTCAGCTGCTGGCGGTCCTTCATGGCCCAGCGGGGCTGGTGCTGGCGGTCGTGTCTGGCCCCCTGCGGGCTGGTGCTGGCGGTCCTTCATGGCCCAGCGGGGCTGGTGCTCCGGTCGTTTCTGGCCCAGCGGGGATGGTGTTGGCAGTCGTGTCTGACCCAGCAGGGCTGGTGCTGGCGGTCCTCCCTGGCCCGGCGGTCCTCTCTGGCTAAGCGGGGCTGGTACTGACGGTCCACTCTGGCCCAGTGGGGCTGGTGCTGGCGGTCCTCTCTGGCCCAGCGGGGCTGGTGCTGGCAGTCCTCTCTGGCCGGTCCTCTCTGGCCCAGCGGGGCTGGTGCTGGTGGTCCTCTCTGGCCCAGCGGGGCTGGTGCTGGCGGTCACCTCTGGTCCAGCGGGGATGATGGCAGTGGCCTCATGGGCAATAGGGCAGGTGCTGGCGGTGGCCTCCTGGGCAGCGGGGATGATGGTGGCGGCCTCTTGGGCAGTAGGGTAGGTGCTGGCGGTGGCCTCCTGGGCAGTAGGGCAGGTGCTGGCGGTGGCCTCCTGGGCAGTAGGGCAGGTGCTGGCGGTGGCCTCGTGGGCAGCAGGGATGATGGCGGCGGCCTCGTGGGCAGCAGGGCAGGTGCTGGCGGTGGCCTCCTGGGCAGCGGGGATGATGGCGGCGGCCTCTTGGGCAGCAGGGCAGGTGCTGGCGGTGGCCTCCTGGGCAGTGGGTGGATGGTGCTCTTCTCCATCGTGCTGCTCTTCCCAGACCTGCTGACTTTCTTGTGGCCCTTCCCCACCTTGGAAGGTGTTGCAGCTGACTCCCACCTGGACCCCTGGGAGTGGCTTTGGTGGCTGGAGTCTTCCCCCTCTCCCGCCGGGCACTGGCCAACTTTTGATGCTTCACAGGTGGGGGACTGTCTGTGCTGTGGCTCCGTGCCACACTGGCTGCCCTGGTGGCCGGAGCACTCCATATTCCGGTGACTACAGGCACCACTGGTCCCGGAGATATTGTGGCTCAGGTGCTAGGTTGGGACCTGGAGAGTCGGGCCCTAGGAGACGGACGGGGTGGGGGAGGTGTGGGAAAGAGGTCAAGGTTGGACAGGAAAAGTTTTTGGGAGACACTGGGACGGGTAGCTGGAGGGGGTTTGGGAGTGGAGAAAGAGTTTGTGGTTGTAGGAGGTGTTCGTTTGGTGACTTTGGGTGAAGGTGCATGCGCTGGAGGCTGTCGTGAGGTGGATGGCTGTTGGGTTGGTGTGTGCCTGCGTTTGTGTATCTTGGGAGGTGGCGTCACAGATACACTGGGAGAGGACACAGGGGACGTGTGAATGGTAGTGGGGGTGGTGAGTGCACATGAGTGGGGTGTGGTGGTGTGTGTGCTGGTGATTGCAGTAGTGGCTGTAGATGTAGTGCATGCAGGTGTGAGTGTAGACGAGACTGGGAGGGAGGAGGGAGACGAGGAGGAGGGGGACACAGTGGAGGCAGTGGGTGTTGGTGTGTCTGCATGTGTGTGATGCTTGCGTGAGTGCCTGTGGGATGTGTGGTGCTTATGTTTGCCTGAGCTTCCCTTGTGTGTTGACGTGTGTGCATGCTGGTCTGAAGGTGTGCTTGGGATAGGCTGATGTACAGGGGATTGGGTCTGGGTGGAGGAAGTTGGAGGGGGGAGGATAGAGACAGGGACAATGCCTGCCATTAGTGCTGAGGCCATAGACTGAAAAGCTTGCTGAAGGGCCGCCTGACCATAATGAATGCCCTCCAGGAATGCATTCGTTTGTTGCAACTGCCTTTCTACACCCTGGATGGCATTCAAAATGGTAGACTGCCCAACAGTGAGGGACCTGAGGAGGTCAATGGCCTCCTCATTGAGGGCAGTAGGGGTGACTGGGGCAGGGCCTGAGGTGTCTGGGGCAAAGGTGATGCCCACCCTCCTGGGTGAGTGGGCACGGGGCAAAGGCTGAGGGGCTGCTGGGAGGGCGGTGATGGTACAGGGGGTGGCGGCTGTACCTGTGGATGCGGGGTGCATAGATGGTTCCGCCACCACAAGGGAGCTCCCATCAGAGGACAAGTCCGTGCCACTGGTGTCAGCTTCTGTCCCCGCTGTGGAGCTCCCCCGCCCTCTGTCCCACTGGTGAAATCCGACTCTGTAGTGTCGCCCTCCAGGGCCATGTGGGATGCAGCTCCCTCCTGCTCCGGTGCCACTGCTCCTCCGCCTGATGCTAATGCACACCAGAACAGGGAGACCACAAAAAGGGGGGGGCAGAAGAAAGACATGTTGAGTGCATGCATTACTGCTACAGTTGGCGGACACGACAGACACAGAAGCCCCCTGCACTATTCCGCACACTTGGGCTCCACTGTTCAATCCCTGGGACATGGCCTACAAGGCTATGGACGACATCTGCACACAAGGATAACACAGGAGCATGACTAGGTGTACTTGGCACTATACACAGGTGGGGTGGGGTGCCACATTGCCTGCCTTATGGAGGAACCTTGCCTACTAAACTCGCCCTGGCCTAGGGAAACCCACAGCCCACCTCCCCCACCCAGACACCTCCACTGCGCGCAAAACCAGCAGGATGAGAGTGTACTCACCCCCTTGTGGCTGCTGTGATGCCCCCAAGCGCCCATCCAACTCCGGGTTCGCCACCGCCAGGATCCTGAACATCATGACAGTCATGGTGTGATGGGCACCCCTCCCACATTGGGAGGCCATCCCCAGCTGAACCTCTGCCGTCTTCTTGCTCCAGCGGCGAATGTCCTCCCATCTTTTCCGGCAGTGGGTGCTCCGTCTGTGGTAGACCCCCAGGGTCCGGACGTCCTTGGCAATGGCACACCAAATATCTTTTTTCTGGTGGCCGCTGACCTACATGAATTGTACAGGGCGAAAAGGAATGTTATTACCAAATGCACCGTCACAGTCATTGGCCCCCATCCCTACCCTTGCCATGTGGCACATGCACTCATCATCGTTTCATGCACGCCTCAATCTCCCCCCCACTTTTCATCCACCCCATTCCACACAGGCATGGCTCATACAGCATGCTCCCAGTGTACTTACCTGTTTGTCTGGAGGACCGTAGAGTAGCGTGTACTGGGGGAGGACCCCATCCATGAGTTTCTCCAACTCCTCCGATATGAAGGCAGGGGCCCTTTCCCCAGACACTCGAGCCATTGTCTCTTCCAGACTGAGGTCACAGCAGCACTTGCAGTGTAGGTCCTCTCCTATCGAAGATCAGGTATCGAGTGATTGAACAGAGAGAAAATGGCAGTCACGTCCGCGGCGGTGCATACCGTCACCGCCGGCGTACATTGTTGTTGGCTCCTGGGACCCATAGGGTCCAATGTTAACCAATGCAGCATTGCGCCGTGGTCTTCAACTGCCTACCGCGACGGTGTACAACGCCAGCGCAGTTACCTCACATCCCATTGTCCCACTTTACAGGTCAGGCAGCCGCCATTTCAGGGGCCCACATGGCTTAATTTTTAACTGCGTCACACATACCTAGGCCTAGCCTCAGCACACTTACAGGCCACTTTTCGGATTATGATTTGTGTTCTGTGTAAGCTGTGGGTACGTACCTCTGAGTTGGTTGACTCTGTGCTCGCTGTTGTCCTTCATAGGCACCGTCCGCTGGGACATGTGTGGAGATGGCGGCATCCTCCAGTGTACAGACCGCTGGTGGACCTGTCGACAATGGAGGAAAGACATGTGATCATCACCTACAGGCTTGACCGTGCCACAATCCAGGAACTGTGTACCCAGCTGGAGCCGGACCTGATGTCAGCTATCCGCCATCCCACAGGAATCCCCCCTCAAGTGCAGGTGCTGTCAGTACTCCATTTCCTTGCAAGTGGGTAATTTCAAACAACAGTGGCCATAGCATCAGGGATGTCCCAGCCTATGTTTTCAAACGTGTTGTCCAGAGTGTTGTCTGCCCTGCTGAAACACATGCGCAGCTACATTGTTTTCCCTCAGGTGGAGGATTTGCCTACAGTGAAAGGTGATTTCTATGCCCTGGAACATATCCCCAACATCATAGGTGCCATTGATGGGACACTTGTGGCTTTGGTACCCCCCCGCAGGAGCGAACAGGTGTACAGAAACCGGAAGAGTTATCATTCGATGAATGTGTAGATGGTGTGTTTGGAAGACCAGTACATCTCCCATGTTAATGCCAAGTTCCCTGGGTCAGTGCATGACGCCTACATCCTGCGGAATAGCAGCATCCCTTATGTGATGGGGTAACTCCAGTGGCACCGTGTGTGGCTATTAGGTGAGCACCTGGAAGCAAGACAGT
Organism: Pleurodeles waltl; assembly: GCF_031143425.1. Lineage (NCBI taxonomy): Eukaryota > Metazoa > Chordata > Amphibia > Caudata > Salamandridae > Pleurodeles > Pleurodeles waltl. The sequence goes on along the minus strand of NC_090444.1, from coordinate 627,945,802 downwards.
GGGAATGGTTGTCTGGGTCTGGGGATATCCCTAAAGGTTAGTGTGTGTCTAACAGTTGTCCCTCGCCATTTGCAGGTGACTCTGGTTACCACAACCTGTCATGGTTTGCGTCCTTTTTTCCAGCATCCTAGGGATACTAGAGGTACCCAGACTTTGTGGGGTCCCCTGAAGGAGACCAAGAAATTAGCCAAAATATAGAAAAAAAAATGTTTTTTTCAAAAAAATGGGAAAAAAGGGCTGCAGAAGGCAGCTCGTGGTTTTTTCCCTGAAATGGCACCAACAAAGGGTTTGCAGTGGCAAGATCACCATCTTCCCATCTTTCAGGAACAGGCAGACTTGAATTGGAAAACCCAATTTTTCAATACAATTTTGACATTTTACTGGGACATACCCCATTTTTACTATTTTTTGTGCTTTGCTGGATCCCAGAAAGCTAACCATTTCTGAAAAGTAGACAAAATTCTGAATTCAGTAAGGGGTCATTTGTGTAGATCCTACAAGTGTTTCCTACAGAAAATAACAGCTGAATTAAACAAAATATTGAAATTGAGGTGAAAAAAACAGCAATTTTTATCCACGTTTTCCTCTGTAACTTATTCCTGCGATGTCAGATTTTTTAAAGCAATATACTGTTACGTCAGCTGGACTCTTCTGGTTGCGGGGATATATAGGGCTTGTAGGTTCATCAAGAACTCTAGGTACCCAGAGCCAATAAATGAGCTGCACCTTGCAATGGGTTTTTATTCTATACCAGGTATACAGCAATTCATTTGCTGAAATATAAAAAGTGAAAAATAGGTATCAAGAAAACCTTTGTATTTCCAAAATGGCCACAAGATAAGGTGTTGAGAAGCAATGGTTATTTGCACATCTCTGAATTCCGGGGTGCCCATACTAGCATGTGAATTACAGGGCATTTCTCAATAGACGTCTTTTTTACAAACTGGAAGGAAAAAATGTAGAGAAAGACAAGGGGGAATAACACTTGTTTTGCTATTCTGTGTTCCCCCAAGTCTCCAGATAAAAATGGTACCTCACTTGTGTGGGCAGGGCTAGCACCCACGAAAGGAAATGGCCCAAAACACAATGTGGACACTTCACATTTTTTCACAGAAAACAGAGGTGTTTTTTACAAAGTGCCTACCTGTGGATTTTGGGCTCTAGCTCAGCAGGCACCTGGGGAAACCTAGCAAACCAGCTCATTTTTGAAAACTAGACACCTAGGGGAATCCAAGATGGGGGGACTTGTGGGGCTCTGACCAGGTTCTGTTACCCAGAATCCTTTGCAAACCTCAAAATTCGACCACAAAAACACTTTTTCCTCTAATTTCGGTGATAGAAAGTTCTGGAATCTGAGAGGAGCTACAAATTTCCTTCCATCCAGTGTTCCCCCAAGTCTCTCGATAAAAATGGTACCTCACTTGTGTGGGTAGGCCTAGCGCCCACGAAGGAAATGGCCCAAAACACAACGTGGACACATCACACTTTTTCACAGAAAACAGAGGTGTTTTTTGCAAAGGGCCTACCTGTGGATTTTGGCCTCTAGATCAGCCGGCCCCAGGTGGGGCAGAAATGGCCTAAAATAAATTTGCCTCCCAACCCCCCCAGGGAGCGACCCTTGCATACGGGGTTGCTCCCCCGCGTGACATTGGCGCAAAAAAAAGATCCCTGGTGCCTAGTTGTTTCTGCCCCCCTTGGAGGCAGAATGACCTAAAATCGGCTGATTTGCCCCCAAGGCGGGCAGAAATGGTCTAAATACAATTTCCCCCCCTCCCCCCAGGGGAGCGACCCTTGCCTAATGGGTTGCTCCCCATCTCCAAAAAACAAACAAACAAAAAAAACAACCACCCAAAAACAAAATTGCCCTGTCGCCTAGAGGTTTCTGCCCCCCCCTGGGGGCAGACCGGCCTAATAACAATAGGGTCAGAAATGGCTTAAAATACATTTTCCTCCCCAACCCCCCCCCCCCCGGGGAGTGACCCTTGCCTACGGGGTCACTCCGATTGCGTGACATTGGCGCAAAAATAAATCCCCGGTGCCTAGTTGTTTCTGCCCCCCCTTGGGTGCAGATTGACCTAAAATCAGACGGCCTGCCGCCAAAGGGGGCAGAAATGGCCTAAATACAATTTGCCCCTCCAGGGGAGCGACCCTTGCCTAAGGGGTCGCTCCCCATCTGTAAAACAACAACAACAACAAAAATCCCTGGTGCCTAGTGGTTTCTGCGGCCTAATTAAAATAGACTGATCTTCCCCCAGGGGGGCAGAAATGGCCTAAAATAAATGTGCCCCCCAGGGGAGCGACCCTAGCCTAAGGGCTCGCTCCCCTTGTGTGAAATGCACAAAAAAAATAAAAAACTCCCTGGTGTCTGGTGGTTTCTGTCCCCCTTGGGGGCATATTGGCCTCCTAAAAATAGGCCAATCTGACCCTAAGGGGGGCAGAAATGGCCTAAATATAATTTCCCACCCTAGGGGAGCGACCCTTGCCTAAGTGGTCGTTCCCCACCTCAAAAATACAAAACAAAACAAACAAAAAAATGATCCCTGGTGCCTAGAGGTTTCTGCCCCCCCTGGGGGGGCAGAAAGGGCCTTTAAAAAAAATGCCCCCCTGGGAGTGACCCTTGCCCAAGGGGTCGCTCCCCTTGCGTGAAATTCGCGGGAAAAAAAAACTCCCTGGTGTCTAGTGGTTTCTGTCTCCCTTGGGGGCAGATTGGCCTCATAAAAATACGCCAATCTGCCCCCAAAGGGGGCAGAAATGGCCTAAATATAATTTGCCCCTAAAGGGAGCGACCCTTGCCTAAGGGGTCGCTCCCCACCTCAAAAATACAAAACAAAACAAAAACAAAAATGATCCCTGGTGCCTAGAGGTTTCTGCCCCCCTGGGGGAGCAGAAAAGGCCTTTAAAAAAATGCCCCCCCTGGGAGTGACCCTTGCCCAAGGGGTCGCTCCCCTTGCGTGAAATTCGCGGGAAAAAAACAAAACTCCCTGGTGTCTAGTGGTTTCTGTCTCCCTTGGGGGCAGATTGGCCTCATAAAAATACGCCAATCTACCCCCAAGGGGGGCAGAAATGGCCTAAATATAATTTGCCCCCTAAGGGAGTGATCCTTGCCTAAGGGGTCGCTCCCCACCTCAAAAATATAAAACAAAACAAAATAAAACAAAAAAAAATAATAATCCCTGGTGCCTAGAGGTTTCTGCCCCCCCTGGGGGCAGATCGGCCTAATTATAGGCCGATCTGCCCCCAGGGGGGGGCAGAAAAGGCCTTTAAAAAAAAATGCCCTCCCTGGGAGCGACCCTTGCCCAAGGGGTCGCTCCCACATGCCAATTTCATTTTTTTGAAAACATCCCTGGTGTCTAGTGGGCGTTTTGACAGCCGGATTGCTTGCAATCCGGCTGCCAAAACGCTGTTCGAGACTTCAAAGGGAAGGAAATAACTTTCCTTCCCTTTGAAGTCCCTCGGCCTCCTCCACATGATCGGAAGAGAAATGCTTTTGCATTTGCATTTCTCTTCCGATTGCTCTGGAAGCTGAGCTTCCAGCGCGCTGGGGGAGGCCTTGTGACAATCAGCGCACGCTCGCGCGCTGATGTGACAGGGGGGGATGGAGGGGTCGGGGTGGAAGGGGAGGGCTTCCCCTTCAATCCCTGCCTTGGGGGGGTGGGGAGGAACTCCACAGAGGGAGCGCTAGCGCTCCCTCTGGGCTCTGTGCCCAGGACGTAATGGTTACGTCCTGGGCACATGAGCACTGTGCCTCAGGACGTAACCATTACGTCCTGGGCACAGAAGGGGTTATAGAGCGGACCTTTGGCCTCCTGAAGTCCAGGTTCAGGTGCCTCCATATGACAGGTGGATCCCTATTCTACTCACCAAAGAAGGTGTGCCAGATCATCGTGGCCTGCTGTATGCTTCACAACTTAGCTTTGCGACAACAGGTGTCTTTTCTGCAGGAGGATGGTCCAAATGGCGGTGTTGTTGCAGCTGTGGAGCCTGTGGACAGTGAAGACGAGGAAGCAGAAGAAGAGGACATGGACAACAGGAACTCGGTGATCCTGCAATATTTCCAGTGAGACACAGGTAAGAATACAGATCTGCCTACTACATGTACTTTAACACTACTACCTCTCTACTGTCTGTCGTTTTCACTCAGTGTATGGTCACTGAGTTGTCACTTTCCCTTACGATTTCACAGATGTGGGTCCCACTGTGTGACATCTGCTTTGTTTCCTCATGGACTAGAGCTGTGTGACATAGGTATGTTGACATTACAATTGAAAGAGCATTTTGTCACTGTAATTGCTAATACACTAATTCAAAATCACAGACTGACTCCAGATTGTTTTGTGCTTCAAGGGTGTTATTTAAGTGCTCAATATTGGAGGGGGTTGCAAAATGGTGAGGGGTGATGGTGGAGGAATGTCCATGGCAGAGTCCAGTCTATTAGTCTTACAGGTGCATTGCCCGCATGTGCATAGGAAGTGGAGTTAGAGCAGTTTGAGGATGGACAGGGTGACAAAGTGGGACAAAAGGATGACATTCAGGGTGGTCTCATTTCTAGGTGGGGGTCTTGGCATCGTTCTCTGTCTTTGTCCTGGATCTCAGGGACCGCTTGCAGGGTGGTTCTCCCTCTGCAGGTGGTGGGTTGCTGGTGTGGTGGTCCTGTGGCAGGGCGTCCTGTCCACTAGCGCCGGCGGAGGTGGTGGGCAGTTCATCGTCCATGCTAGTGTCAGGGGCCCCTTGTTGTGCCACAGTGTCCCTCCTGGTGTTGAGTACTTCCTTCAGCACCCCTACGATGGTGCCCAGGGTGGAATTGATGGTTCTGAGTTCCTCCCTGAAGCCCAAATACTGTTCCTCCTGCAGGCGCTGGGTCTCCTGAAACTTGGCCAGTATCATTGCCATTGTCTTCTGGGAGTGGAGGTAGGCTCCCATGATGGAGGAGAGGGCCTCGTGGAGAGTGGGTTCCCTTGGTCTGTCCTCCTTCTGTCGCACAGCAGCCCTCCCAGTTCCCCTGTGTTCCTTGGCCTCCGTCCCCTGGACCGTGTGCCCACTACCACTGCCCCCAGGTGCCTGTTGTTGTTGGGGTGGTGGGTTAGCCTGGGTTCCCTGTAGTGGTGGCCACACTGCTGCTTGACGTGTCCTGGGGACAGAGGTATGGGCCAGCTGGGTGGGTGCTGTGCTGGTGTTTCCAGAGGGGGGGAAGCTCTGTAGTGGCCTGTGACTGTGTGAGGGGAACCGACTGTCCCGAGGTCCCCGATGGGCCGGGCTGGTCATCTAGATCCAGTTGGACAGAGCTGCTGTCATCACTGTGGGCCTCTTCTGTTGGTGGTGTGGACATGTGTGGACCCTCCTGTCCGGTGATGTTGGGTAGGGGTCCTGCATGGGTATAAAAGGATGTTTATTACATCTGTGTGTGCCATGGTGTGCAATAGGTGGGTGACTGTGTACCCAGTGCTTGCATTCCTGTGTGGGACTTTGTGTGATGGTTGTTTAAGGGGGGTGTATGAGTATGTGCAGTGGCCATGCTTTGGTGATGGGTGTCCATGCTTTGTTGTTGCATGCAGGGCTTGGTGTTGGGATGGGTGGTTTGTGATATTGGGACATTTGTGAGGAGTTGGAGTGCTGGGGTGAGGGCGAGGGTGGGGGTATGTGATGGCATGCAGGTAGGGTGGGGGATGTAATAGTTAAGATTTGACTTACCAGAGTCCATTCCTCCATCTACTCCTGCGAGGCCCTCAGGATGCTGAATCACCAAGAATTGCTCCTCCCATGTTGTTAGTTGTGGGGGAGGAGGTGGGGGTCCGCCGCCAGTCCTCTGAACCGCAAGGTGGTGTCTTGAGACCACGGAACACACCTTCCCCCGTAGGTCGTTCCACCTCTTCCTGATGTCATCCCTATTTCTTGGGTGCTGTTCCACTGCGTTGACCCTGTCCACTATTCTTTGCCATAGCTCCATCTTCCTAGCTATGGAGGTGTGCTGCACCTGTGCTTCGAATAGCTGTGGCTCTACCCGAACGATTTCCTCCACCATGACCCTGAGCTCCTCCTCAGAGAACCGGGGGTGTCTTTGCCATGCCATGAGGTGGTGTGGGTGATGTGTGCGGTGGTGTGTGTAGTGATAAGTGTGGTGATATTTAGTGGTGTGTTGTGTGAGGTGCGTGAATGTTCTTTGGGTGATGGTATTGTGTGCCTGTGGATGCTTGGTAGTAGTTTGTAGTGTATCTCTCTGGCCTTCTCTCTGTGGTTGTAGGGGTTTTTGGGTGATGTGGGTGTGTGTTTTATAGTGTTGTGGGTGTGTGGGAGTGGTGTGTGCATTTGTATCAGGTGTGTGTATTTTGAATTGTCCAATGTGGCTGTGTTTTTTAAGAGTGTTTGTATTTTGAGCGCGGCAGTGTGTACCTCCAATGGAATACCGCGGTTGAAAGACCGCCGCGTGGATTCGTGTGGCGTGATAGTGTGGGCGTATTTCTGTTGGCCTGATGGTGGAGGATTTGTTTTCACCAGTTTATCACTGACCTTTCGTGTGGCGGACTTGTGTGGGTGTCTGAATTTTGGCGGATTCGGTGCTGTGGGTCATAATAGCTGTGGCGGAATTCTGCGGCCGCGGCGGTGTGTTGGCGGTCTTCTGCACGGCGGTAAGCGTTTTTTACCACCATTGTTGTAATGACCGCCATATTTTTTTAAAGCCTTGGCTATGGTTCACAGGACAGTGTTTCTTTCTAGCCCTTGTTACTTGGTAGAGATATTCACCCAGTATATTTCCTCCAGAGCGCTGCTCTTTTCTTCTGCTTTCCTTCTGGTTATCCCGCACTTTAAGTGTGTTCAAAGGGGTGGTAAAGCATTTCCTTTCTGGCTGCTAAGGCATGGAATGAGCTCCCTTGAGAAGTGAGCTTTATCACTTCTGAGCTCACTTTCCGAAAAACACTTAAAACCTCTTTTTTCTCTGGGGGGCAGTAAGTTCTCTGTTGTGGGTTGCATACCTGGGCTCTGCCTGTTAGTGCTGGGACACCCTTAGGAGTAGCTGCGCGCTCTACAAGTCCCCTTCATTGATTAATTGTGAAATGCAAAAATGTGCGCATCCTCAACTGATATATGCCACTTCATTGCTCCCTAGCTAGGTTTGCAAAATAAATGAGTTTTAAAATTGATGCACAGAAGCGGTTTGCCATATTCAAACAGGGGTGGCTCCTCCATAAGGGCAGAGGAGCGTCGCCCTCACCCCCCCCCCCCCCCAGCAGCAACCGCTGTGAATCCTTTCACAAGGAAGGGATAATAAACTGCAATTAGTATGCCTTCCTTGTGAAAGGGGCATTGGGGTGAGGAGCAGAGGGGAGTGCCCCCTGAACCCCACTCAGAGCGCACGTGTGTTTGGTTGGCTGTTCTGGGCCGGCCAAACACACATGTGCTGTATGTTCTCTCCAGCCCGGCAATACAGTTGCCAAGTTGGAGAGAGCCTGCACAGGCTCCAAGTATGCCTGAGAGCACCCTGACTGGATGCTGTCAACCATTCCTTATGCTGCTTTGACCAGCTTCAGGTTTGGCCACAGCCTGCAGAGGAGTGAGGAGCGGCGTGGGAGCCGAGGTAAGCTTTTTTTTTTATTTTCTTTTTTTTAAATGGTAATTATTATGCGACCACCCCCCCCCCCCCCGCGCACCCACCCCTCCCCGCCCCAGGAATCCCCATGAGCTGCGACTGTATTCAAACCCCATTTCCTGTCTGGCAGTACAAGAGGAGGCAACTTTTCACAATTGCAGGGTTGCAAGATAACAAGGTGACGGGAATGTTCGCCACAAGCTTCAGCTAAATAAAAGTACAACCAGTCCTGTAAGACTATCAAATTGCTTTGCTAATGTCGTTTGTTCCTTATAACGCAGTAGACCACGAAATTGTACTTAAGCAGGTAGACAAATGGTGAGTGGCAGCCAATCTTGCGCCAAATAAAATATGCAAATATACAGTCAACAAATAAACCTTAACTTGTGCTGCGTATTACTTTCATCAGCATTCATTAGGAATGAACGGATTTTCAGCGTTAGTAGGCACGTATCTTTGCATACAACATCCCATGCAACAGGCATGGCTACCGTATTATTATGTGATAACATTTTATATTCAGTTTCCTTTTCTGCCTTCCAAATACCGATAATTGTTAATGCCAATTTATGTACCATCTAATGATGACAACATTTCCATGCAATGAGGAACTAGGACTTAAAAGATGATAGGATACTGTGTTTTTAACAAGATAGTAATTAGGGTATTAACATAACCATATATGCGTCTTGCAATCAACTATCGAAATACCAAACCAAATTAACTTTTTTCCAATTTGAGATTAATAAAACACAGCCTCACTCTGAATTTTCAAAACACACTAGTACCTTACACCAACCAAGAATTAAAGCAAGAGTAACACCATTGTGCAAATGCAATTTTTCATAAGGAGCTAATCCTCAATGTTTCCAAGTGTTCGCTTTTGTTCCTTGGAAATGAGCTTCTTCAAACTGTTTATGCGGATCACACTCTCCAGCTAAGCGGCAAAGCTGTACTTATAAATACAGTAATCTCCATTGAGCTGCTTCAGAAAATTAAGCCAGGATTATTTAACTTGTATACTTTGCAGTTAGTTTGTGACAGATGTGACAATCAAGGATGTGGATAGGGGTCAAACAAGGTAACTATGTGATGTTATACACAAAGCAGGACGCTTCACTCTAGCAACATGAGAATACTGCCCTGACTCATGAATAGATGAGGAAATGTGGCCCTAAAGATAAGATTCAAAATAGCATTTCAAAAGCAATTAAATAATAGGCTTTGCAAGCCTTTGACACCCAAAAGGCTACAGATTAGTAAATTAAGAAAACATTAAGGATTTTTAAAAATATGAAGGTGCTATACAGAAGCAAAAATAAAAGGAGTATCAAAATGTATAGTAAATCAATTTTAGGGAATTAGCAGAATGAGCAAAATCTGGGAAATAGTCAAGTTCAGAATATGCAGCAAATCAGAAAGAAGTTGGGGAACATCCTGGCTCACCCCCATAATCGTGTCCCTTTATAGTCATTTTTGCCATAGAGATCAATGGAAATTGCACGGTCAGCATAAGGTGAGCAAATGTGTTACCTGTTGACAAATCAAAATACAGAAGTAATATATCAGGTAATGCCATCAACCTAGCGCTGTTGCCTAAACGAATAATGAAGAACTCCCTTCTGATCTATTATATAAAACAACAGTACAAATCTGGGTAGATAGACAATTGCAGCCCTATGAACGGATAGGTCAACAGAGGGCCAACAGGAAAACCATTGAACACAACAAAAGGCTTCCTCTGGAGTTCTTCAAGAGCATCAGTGCACATTTTGCTGGGTGCGTGTTAATGACACATGGCGACGTGATGAAAACACGACTACTCTAAAATCCAAGATGGAGTCTGTGCCTAATTGAAGCCTATATTGGCCTATGTCAATCAAACATAGTTCCGTATATTGCAGCATTGTTGTTTCAAATGCAAAATGTTCATGTTACTAAGCAAATATGATACTAACCAAAAAGCATTGGCACAGACATGGGTGCAGAAGCAAAGGAGCTGTCAGGGAGCACAATGATTGTGAGCCACATGACCTGTCGACAGTCACAATGACTGTTTAAAAGGGAAAAGTGGGTCATTAGGAACCCTCAGAAATCCATCTACAGGTGGGTGCTTTCACTGACTTCTGCCGCAAGAAGCAGGATCTCTGTCTGTCTTTGAAGTGCAGGCTGGTTGCCACCTGCACAGTGAAAGGTAGACCAACTGTTCAAACAGCCAGTCTGAATTTCACTAGTGGCTGCTGGGGGCAGCACATTCATTGTGACAGGGCACACTAAACCACTCTGCACTTGGTGCACCCTGTTAAGGATGCAGCAAGGCAGAGTCCAGCTCAGTGTGCCCTGTCAATGATAAGGGCCATGGCTGCCTAAATGCCTTTTTGACAGCTCTTCCCAACAAGGCACCATTACTGTTTGAACTTGAACCTACCTATTTACTCAAATAGACATTTTTAGTAATATTCTCAGGGCCTCTGAAAATATGTGGTAATGGAGGACCAACCTATACAGAATGGTTGACTAAACTATGCACTAAGAAATGGCAACTTATGTAGCAAAAGGTGGCATGTATAATGGCAATACTGTGGCTCTACACAACTGCGTAATTTCAGTGGTCATGAATACAATTGAATGTAGACAAGGCCCTTTGAATACTGGAGTACTTTATAGGATCTATGGATCTTGCACTTGTAAAAATAGTGGTAGAAGTGAGATTGCAGTGATCATCTTAATGAAGAATAATGATGCTCAGTTTTTGTTGATGCTCTAGTCCCCTCCAGAGGATGCCTTTCACTTGCTACAAAACACTAGTCAGTTTATATCAGGCAAAAAGTCTTGCACATTTCAATGGATAGTTGTAGCAAATAGAATATGGGCCCCAATGAAACCAATGAAAAAAGGCCCATGCTCCCCAGTAAAGCAGTTAAAGTCAACCATAATTAGAATTGAGGGGCATTGGGACTGCAGTTCACTGGGCCCAGGTATTCCTGCACCTGCTGCATTAATGATAGCTATGCCCTTTGATTTTTTCATCAAGAAGGGGTCTTATTTTGCTTTCCTAAGAACCTTTCAGATGAGGGCTAAAAGTTACTCAACATTTCTCCATATCAATATGAGAAGCATGACGAAGATGATACAATCCTTGGCTGTTCCCCAAAGATCTACCCTGTGATGCACTTTATAAAGAACCTTAAATAGTGAGACCTATTAACTGAAGATGAGGTGTGTTGTAGGTGCTCAAAGGCTAGATCAAGTGGCACCAGTCATGCAGGATGGTGTATAATATAAAATAAGTATATGAGATAGTACAGATCCAGGACTGCACAACGTTGATGCAGGCTCCAGTGGGATGTCTCACACTTAGGCCACATTGCAGTTCCTGGGATTTCATTTCTCTGAGACACTGTCTAGCACATTGAGTATGCTTGTGATTGTGGTCAGATTTCTTTCCAGATCTGGATGAAGTTGATGATTTTTGCAAAGGTCTGGAATGATTGTTATGCCTTTATGCAAAGGTCTGAATTAATTGATATGCCTTGTTACTCTTAAAATAGCTGGCTTTGCCACAGCCATGAGATGAGCACAAAGTGTAGGAATATACATCCATGGCAGTAGCACGTGTGAGCAGGCACATGGTTGAATATTTTCAAGCCATCCATGTGGTTGATGGATTATCCACAGCATGCAATTTGTGTCTGTTGATGATATCTTGCTCGTCTTTGTTTCTTGACAATCTTGACACTGTCAATTTTTCGTCTAACTTATCAGGTTTCTGCAGCATTGTTTGCCAACATGATATAGATTCGCACCCAGCAATAATCAGTGAATGGATGGCTTCGGAAATGGAGCAGAGCTAAAATTACATTAATAAACATATGCATTTAGGCAAATCACAAAAGAGTCAATGGTGTCTGTCGCCTGTTTTTTGAACAGTGGAATGAAAGATGTACCTTTCATCATCAACATTGTTTTTTGTAAGAAAAATGCATTTAGCCTTGCGTGGTCGGGGCTTGGCCACAGGATCTTGCCTGCAGCCAGGCCCTGTGGTCATCCAGCACACAGCCAGCTAACTGGCACTGCGCAGGCCCTTCAGCCATTCATGGCAAAGGGGGCTGGCCACTGGGCCTGTGGCCAACACTTCACTCATGCACCCAACCGCACGCTGTGCTTGGCCTTCAGCCATAAGCACCAGGGGATTGGCCAGAGGGTGGCTGTGAAGGTCTTCAGACATGCCACAGACAGCCTTTGTCGTAGCATAGGTTTGGCTTATGGGCCCTGGGGCTAAAACATATATATTAAGGGGAAGAGGGCATGCAGCCCCCCCCCCCCCCCCCACAAGGCTTAATATGCCCTTAGGGACCCAATCTTCCTGGACCAAATTCAGGAAAAAAATGGGAGTTAGGCTGTGCAGCCCCACTCCCGAGCCTTTATAGGGCCTGGGGCCCCCATTCCTAGGGCTGAATTCTAAGGGGAGAGGGGCGTGTGGCTCCCCTCCCTGAGCCTCATCTGTCCCCGGGGACCCTTCCCTGGGGCCAAGGTCAATAAAAAATTGGAAAGGGCCACATGTCCCACTCCCTGAGCTTTATTGTGCCCTGAGACCCGACCCCCTGTGCTAAATGGAATTAAACAGGTGAAGGCGTGTGCTGGGTCTCTCCCCAAGCCTTCTTGGGCACTGGGGCCCCATCCCATGGGGCCAAATATAATAAAAAAGGGCAGCGAGCCAAGCAGCCCTCCTCCTCTGATCCTTATTAGGCCCCAGGATCCCAACCCCCCGGGCTGAGTAATTGATGAGTAGTGGGGATGCATGGACTGTCTCCTTGCGCCTAATTAGACCCGGGAACCCATACCAGGGACTGAAATATAAATAAAAGAGGAGGGGGCCGAGTGGTTACCCTCCCCAAGTATCTTTTGGCCGAGGCACCCGATTCCCCAGGGCCTAAATCACTTATCGGTGGGGCCCTAGTACCCACCCATGGCATATACCAAGCATAATGTTGAGGGCCACAGAGAAACCCCAGGATCTTGTGGCCCCAAAGAGCTCCCACAGGGTGCAGTAGCCAGCATTGCACCACCTGGAGAGAGCAGCTGCATTTATGCTGCTTCCTCCAGGAGGATGTAATATGTGATCTGTTTCCGTGCCTGCATCAGTTTCTTCAGGGAAACAGATCACAAGTCTGCTCTGAGCAGACAGGAGCATTTTTAAAGCTCCTTCCGGCTAGGAGTGAACTTTATGTGTGCTCTGATTTTCAGGCAGGAAAACTACTGTATCCCAGGGGTGGGCTCCCTGAGACACAGTAAGTGAGCCGATCCCAGGGCAAGAGGTCCCCAGGGTCATTAAAGGCTTAGAGATTTGCCTGCCCAGTCCTAAATCCCCCTTTCTCTTTTTAGTTATGGACCTGGTGTATGGGGTCATTAGGGCCTTTTTAAGGCATGAGGAGGGGGCTGTGTGGCACTCTCTCCTATTTTATTCATATCGACCCTTGGGGAATGGAGTCCTGGAGCCTAAGCAGGCTCTGAGAGGGGGCCATGTGCCTTCCCCTATTTGCAATTAGTCGGCCACAGGGGATGGGGGCCAGGGGCCTTCCTTTGCTCGGGGAATGGGAGGGGCAGATGGCCCCCTTTTTTTAAGCATCTTGGCCCCGGGGAATGGGGGCCATGGGCCCTTATGAGGCTCAGGAGAGGGGCCATGCACCCCCACCTTTATCGAAATGGCAGCCCCAGGGTATGGAGTCATCAGAACCTTCTTAGGCTTGAGAACAGGGGCCATGTTCCCCCCTCCCAAAAAAAAACTCATGTGCTGTGCCCAGGGACATGACCCACTCAGCACGGGAGCCATTGCTTGTTATTTTTAAAAATGTTGTTGCAAATTCGAGCACCCTCTGCAAATGCTTGGCTAATCATTATTTTTTTTAAGTTCCCCATGGGACCCCACTACGAGGCCGGGGGGGCCAGGGATAAAGGACCCCGATGAAATATCTCCAGTGGCCGTGTGTGTCTGTAATTTTGTCAATGTGATTGTTCCTCCGGTGTCTTCATATAGAAATCTGTGATAAAAAATATCCTCCAGCAATAGCTGGCATTGCTCCTGCATGCAAGGAGCAGCAAAAAATGCTGCTCCATGCATGCAGGAATGATTCTTTCATCTTTCGGGAGCTGTCAAAGTTCCTGCCAAACTAAAGCAAACTGCTATCTCCTGAGGGAGTGCACCTCAGGAGATAGGGAGCCAGCTCTGGGGGGGTGGTGGTCCCCCGGTCCCCCGGGCCATTAATGGCTCCAGGTGCGGTCTGTGTGGCTCCTCTCCTTTTTAAATGAACGACTTTGCCCCTGGAGGTGGTGGTACCCAGGGATCTTAAGAGCCACAGGAGGGGGGGTCTGCACTGCCCCCCCCTCCAATTTTCCAATCCAGCCCTCGGAAGGTGGTGATTCCTGGGAGCCTAATGAGCCTGAGGAAGGTGGTCCACACGCTCCTCTTTCCAATTTAAAAATAAAGCCCTGGGGAGGTGGTGGTCCTGGGGGCTCTAACGAGCCTGAGGAGAGGGGTCTGCTTGGCCCCCTTCAATGAGTAAATTGAAGCCATATGTGCCCCTCCTCAGAACATTTAAGTCTTGGTATGCTCCCAGAGTCTGGCCCACCCTGGGGCTAAACTTTAAACGAGCGCAGAAGACCATGCTGTGTTTTAACAACAAATATTCTGGGATCCACAGATCCTTCACGGTTTTCATGGGAAAAGTTAAAATGAAAATATTTCTGGCTCTCGCTGTGTCCCTGGGGGACCCCAGCACAAGGCCTATAGGATCAGGGTATTCCTACCCTGTCCACTGTTCTTTCATTTTAAGCTTTTTTTGGGACTTGGAAAATGGCTGCCAACATTTCCTGGTTGAAGTGCTGGCAGCCAATCAGATAACAGCATAGGGACTGTTGGATCTGCGAAGAATCCACGTCCGTAGAGCTCTATATTTTTTTATCTTTAACTTTCTCCAAAACCACTGAATGTATTTACACCAAATAACAAAAAGGCACATTCTAGACCAAGAGCTACCTTTCTTACAAAATTGGTATAATTCTGTTCAGCGGTTCGAGCTGTATTCATGTTCAAAATCCCTATGGGAAAGTGCATGGGGAAAAAGTGTTTTGGACCCCTCTTTTTCTTGGCCCCCATTTGATAAATCACCCTGAAATGTTCACGTCTGCAGCTGAAGTGAGTTGCGTAATAATTTTGAAAATGTCATGAAGAATCATCAAACGGCGCCAAAGTTATGGGTAAAACAAAAAAAGCTTTTCCAATGGAAACTAAGGCCCTCATTACGACCCTGGCGGTCAGTGATAAAGCATGGTAATACCACCAACAGGCCAACGGTAACCAGAATGGAATTATGACCATGGTGGAAACCACTCAGACAAACAGCCACTTTAACACACCGACGGCGGAATCAACAAGCACCACAGCGGTAACCGCCAATAGCCAGGCGAAAGACAATGTACCGCCCACACTATTATGACTGGCCTATCCGTCACCTTTTCCGGGGCGGTACCAATGACATCAAAAGCCTGGCGGAAACTTAACTCAGAAGTCAAAGGACTCACCTGTGGAGACTCAGGGAACAACCACAACGCCATGGAGCCCGAGCTCCAAATATCTCTGATGCTCGTCTACCTTCTGCTACATTATGAACATCAACCCCGGCGAAGACGACCATGGTGAGTACTGCCGCCTAGCACACAAGGGAGGGGGGAGGAAAAGAGAGTGACACACACAAACAACATGCAACACCCCCACCGCCAACACCATACACACAACCAGATGCACAAACATTACATATTCACCCATGAACCCTCTGGAATAATGCAAGGACAAAATGATTTGAAGAAAGTGAGTGTAATACGATAAAATCCTATGAAGAAGTGCATCAAAATACAAACGTATATAAATGTTGGGACACTGCCCAGTCTTCAATGTCCGTGGGCCACTGGGCCACAACACATAGGCCATGGCCCCACCTCACTCGTGCAACAACACGGAGAGAACACCGCAGGGGCATCAGGTCGAAAATACACAGGCACCTCAGGGGGACGGGGAATGGGGGGGCACCCCAGCCGGAAGATGGTACAACACCAGTGGTCATGGAGGGAGCAACATGCCCGGTGCGATGCCCTGGGGAGTGCAAGGCCACAGTCTCTCAAGTGGGTGGTTTGACCACTGCTTGGTCCTGGGGAGTGCAAGGCCACAGTCTCTCTAGTGGGTGGTTTGCTCACTGCTTGGTCTTGGGGAGTGCAAGGCAACGATCTCTCTAGTGGATAGCTTCTTCCACTGGTTCTGGAGGGGGCATTGTGCCCAGTGTGCGTCATCATGGGAAGGATGGGGTGAGTGGATGGCTTCTCCACTGGTTCTGGAGGGGGCACTGTGCCCTTTGTACTTCATCCTGAGAAGTATGGGGTGAGTGGATGGCTTCTTACACTGGTTCTGGAGGGGGCATTGTGCCCAGTGTGCTTCATCCTGGGAAGGACATGGTGAGTGGATGGCTTGTCTACTGGTCCTGAAGGGGGCATTGTGCCCAGTGTGCTTCATTCTGGGAGGGTTGGGGTGATTGGATGGCTTCTTCCACTGGTTCGGGAGGGGGCATTGTGCCCAGTGTGCTTTATCCTGAGAAGGATGGGGTGAGTGGATGGCTTCTTCCATTGGTTCTGGAGGGGGCATTGTGTCCAGTGTGGTTCATCCTGGGAAGGATGGGGTGAGTGGATGGCTTCTCCACTGGTTCTGGAGGGGGCATTGTGCCCTTTGATGCAGATCTTGGGGAGGGCAAGGTCACAGTCTCTCACCTGGGTGCCAGACCCACAGGATTTGCAGGGGCCAGGATGCACAACAGCCCATGGATGCAGGACTACACACTGTCCGTCGGCGGTGACGGCTGCTCAGTGGTGGCAGTGGTGGTGCTGGTGTCGGTGCAGGCAGTGGTGGGGGAGGCTCGAGCCCTTCCCCTGCAGCTTTGGATGGCTGCCCAATGGGGCTGCTGCTGCTGGCAGTGGTCCTGGTGGCAGTGCTGATGGCAGTGCTGATGTCAGTGCTGACAGTGGTGGGGGAGGCTCCAGCCCTTCCCGTGCAGCCTCGGGTGGCTGCCCACTGGAGCTGCTGCTGCTGGCAATGGTGCTGGTGGTGGTACTGGCTGGAGTGGGGGGAGGCTCCAGCCATTCCCCTGCAGCCTCAGATGGCTGCCCACTGGGGCTGCTGCTGCTGGCAGTGGTGCTGGTGGCGGTGCTGGTGGCAGTGTTGGCACTGGTGGGGGGAGGCTCCAGCCCTTCCCCTGCAGCCTTGGATGGCTGCCCACTGGGGCTGCTTCTACTGGCAGTGGTGCTGGTGCTGGCAGTGGTGGGGTGAGGCTCCAGCCTTTTCCCAGCAGCCTCGGATGGCTGCCCACTGGGGCTGCTGTTGCTGGCAGTGGTGCTGGTGGTGGTGCTGATGGCAATGCTGGCAGTTGTGGGGAGAGGCTCCAGCCCTTTCCCTGCAGCCTCGGATGGCTGACAACTGGGGCTGCTGCTGCTGGCAGTGGTGCAGGTGGCGGTGCTGGCAGTGGTGGGGGGAGGCTCCAGCCCTTCCCTTGCAGCCTTGGACGGCTGAACCACCACGGTTGGTGATGGGGGCTCCGAATGAGTCCCAGCACCATGCCTCCAGTCCTCCTGCCTGCTGGTGCAGGCCCCTTGCCCTTCCTGTTAGCAGATGGAGATTGCCCCTTGCCCTTCCCTGTAGCAGCTTGGGGTGCCTCCTTGCCCTTCCTAGACGCTGCTGGTGGTGCCTCCTTGCCCTTCCCTGTAGCACCTGGTGGTGCCTCCTTGCCCTTCCTTGAAGCACCTGGCGCAGGCACCCTTTCAGTGTAGCTGCCTGGTTCCTGGAATCCTCTCCCACCTGCAGTAGCTGTCGATTCTACTGTGGCCGTGGACTGGGTGGCTGAGGTGCTCGTCTGGGTTCTGACCACCCTGGCCTGATGTGAAGGACAGGGTGGGGGGAGTGCTAGGGAAGAGGTCAAGGGTGGAGAGGAAAAACTTCTTTGGGACATTGGGGCGGGAAGAGGGTGAAGATTTGGGAGTGGAGGAAGAGTAAGTGGTTGTAGGAGGTGTCTGTCTGCTGTGTTTGGGTGCAGGTGCATGGGCTGGATGCTGTTGTGAGGTGGATGGCTGTTGGGTGCCTGGGTGCTTTCATTTGTGTACTTTGGGAGGAGAGGGCACAGACACAGTGGGAGAGGACACAGGGGACGTGTGCATGTATGTGGGGGAGGTGACTGCCAGTGAGGGTTGTGTACTGATAGGTGTGCTGGTGATGGAGGTAGTGGATGAAGATGTAGTGCATGCAGGTGTGAGTTTAGACGCTACTGGGAGGGAGGTGGATAACGAGGAGGAGGGGGACACAGTGGAGGCAGTGGATGTTGGTATGTCTGCATCTGGATGGTGTTTGTGTGAGTGCCTGTGGGATGATGTGTGGTGCTTGTGTTTGCCTCAACCACTCCTGTGTGTTGTCCTGTGTGCATGCTGGTATGCCTGTGTGCTTGGGATAGGTTGGGGTTGAGGGGAATGGGATTGGGTAGAGGAAGTTTGAGGGGGGAGGTTAGAAACAGGGACAATGGCTGCCATCAGGACGGAGGCCAGAGCCCGGATTGATCTCTGTTGGGCCGCCATGCCACAGTGAATGCCTTCCAGGAATGCATTTGTTTGTTGCAAATGGGCTGCCAGCCCCTGGATGACATTCACAATGGCTGACTGCCCAACAGAGATGGATCGCAGGAGGTCAATAGCCTTCTCACTCAGGACAGCAGGGCCTGAGGTGCCTGGAGTGAAAGAACTGCCCACCCTCGTGGGTGAGCGGGCAAGGGAAACACACAGTGGGGCTGCTGGGAGTGTGGTGCTGGTATGGGGGTGGCGGTTGTACCCGTAGTTAGGGTGGGCACAGAGATGTCCTCCACCAACAGGGAGCTTCCATCGGAGGAGGTATCACTGTCCGAACTGTCCCCTCCAGTCTATGCCATGGTGCTCCCCTCTCCCTCTGTCCCACTGGTGCCCTCATAATCGGTGGATTCGAACTCCTGGGCCCTGTGGGATGCAGCTCTCCCCGTCGCCAGTGCCTCTGCTCTTCTGCCAGATGATGCAAATGCACATAAGGGCAGGTTGACAAAACAAAAAGGGGGGGAGAGACAAAGGATACACTTGGTTAGTGGCGGCAACAACACCACTGTTGCGGTACATGACACACACACACAGGGAAAAGCCCTACGCACTAGGCAATGCACTGCAAGTCACAATGCTAGTCACCAGCCCATGGACAGGGATACCTAATGCCAATTGCAGCATACCTGAGACCCACAGACCTCTGCCCAGTAATGGATGCCTACTAGCTTGGTTGCCTACTAGCTTGGTTGGAGAAGGTTTACATCAGACCCTGCCCAACATGGGACCTACCCTGCAATGTCCGACCTGGCCTAGGGGCACCCACAGGCCCACATAACCCACCCGGATGCCACCCCACCACGCTCAAGTAATATATTGGGGCACTGTACTCCCCCCCTTGTGGCTGCTGTGATGCCCCCAAGCGCACATCCAGCCCTGCATAGGCCACCGCCAGTATGCGGGCCATCAGGGGGTCAGGGTTCGACGGACATCACTTCTTCGTTGGGAGGCCATCCCCAGCTGGGCCTCCGCCGTCTTCCATGCCCAGCGTCCTCCCACCGCTTCCGACAGTGGGTGCTCCGTCTGCCGTAGACCCCCAGGGTCCGCACGTCCTTGGCAATGGCACGCCCTATACCCTTTTTCTGATGGGCGCCGATCTGCAGAGAAATATACATAGGAAAAGGTATCAGTCAGACCATCCTGCCTGTTACACTCATGGCCCACCATAGCCCTCACATCCCCTTACGCACAGACATGTCCCACCATACATGCAGCATGCTGATCAGAGCCTTTCTACCACCCCCCACATGAGGCCTTCGCACACAGCACTCCATTCATTCATGCCCCATGCATCGTGCTCACAGTGTACTCACCTGTTGGTCTGGGGGCCCATACAGCATTCGGTACTGGTTTAAGGACCCCATCCTCCAGTCTCTTCAAATCCGCAGCGGTGAAGGCAGCGGTGAAGGCAGGGGCCCTTTCCCCAGTGGCACGAGCCATGGTCGGTTCCAGACACAGGTCACATTAGCACTTGCAGTGTAGGTCCTCTCCTGTTGAAGGTCAGGTAGCAAGTGAGTGAACAGACAGAAAATGGTGCTCATGTCCACGGCGGTGTGTACCGTCACTGCTGGCGTACATCACCATTGGCCACTGTAACCCATAGGGCCCAATGGTATCCACTTAGGAGTTGCACGGCGGTTTTCGACCGCCTCCCGCAATGGCACACAACATTAGTTGAATTACCTCATTTTCACCTGTCCCTCCATACAGAACAGGCAGACACCATTTCAGGGGGGGCGGGCCATTCCACATAACTGCGTCACAGTACACATAGGCACCATTTGGGCATATCCAACAATATACTGTTACAGTCACAACATGCAATGCAGTGTAGTGTTTGGAATTATGGAATACTGACCAGCTGCTCACCATTTTGCCCCCTAGATTGCAACCACTGCGGATGAATAGGAGATGGAGACATCCCCCGTGTACAGGCCCCTAGTGGACTTGGCAACAATGGAGGACAGGCATATTATCCTCACCTATTGACTGGACAGGGCCACAATCACAGAGCTGTGTGCC
The DNA here is from genome assembly GCF_031143425.1 of Pleurodeles waltl. Classification (NCBI taxonomy): domain Eukaryota; kingdom Metazoa; phylum Chordata; class Amphibia; order Caudata; family Salamandridae; genus Pleurodeles; species Pleurodeles waltl. Next base: position 627,925,491 of record NC_090444.1, on the reverse strand, counting down.
CAAATGGAGCCTGACCTGATATCTGCTATCCGTCAGCCCACCGGGATCCCCCATCTTGTGCAAGCCCTATCTGTGCTCCATTTCCTGGCACCTGGCTCCTTCCAAGTGACAGTGGGCTTGGCAGCAGGAATGTCACAGCCAATGTTCTCAATAGTGCTGACCAGAGTGTTGTCTGCCCTGATTAAACACATGCGCAGCTACATCTTTTTCCCCCAGGTGGAGGATTTGGCCACAGTGAAAGCTGATTTCTATGCAATGGGACATATCCCCAACATTATTGGGGCTATTGATGGTACACATATTGCATTTGTCCCCCCTAGAGAAATGAACAGGTGTTCAGAATTTGAAAGAGCTTTCACTTATGAATGTGCAGATAGTGTGCCTGGCAGACCAGTATATCTCCCATGTCAATGCAAAGTATCCTGGGTCTGTGCATGATGCCTTTATCCTGAGGATTAGCAGCATCCCATATGTGATGGCTCAACTCCAGAGGCACCGGGTGTGGCTACTAGGTGAGCCCTGGTTCCCACCCAGTGGATGTTGGTGTATCGGTATTATGTGGGCCCTAAGGGTTAGTGTGTGTCTAACAGTTGTCCCTTGATATTAGCAGGTGACTCTGGTTACCCCAACCTCTCATGGCTACTGACCCCTGTGAGGAATCCCAGGTCAAGGGCAGAGAAATATTACAATGAAGCACATGGGCGAACAAGAAGAATCATAGAGAGGACATTCGGCCTCCTCAAAGCCATGTTTCACTGCCTCCATCTAATGGGTGGATCCCTGTACTATTCACCCAAGAAGGTCTGCCAGATCATCGTGGCATGCTGTATGTTGCACAACCTTGCCTTACGTCGCCAGGTGCCTTTTCTTCAGGAGGATGAGGCTGGAGATGGGCGTGTAGCAGCAGTGGACCCTGTGGACAGTGAAGGTGAGGAGGCAGAGGATGAGGATGAGGACAACAGGAGTGCAATAATACAACAATACTTCCAATGACACACAGGTAAGACACTGTAAATTCACTTTTCATTGACAGTTTTGTTGTTGACATTGTCACTGGCAGGCTGATTTTCCCACTTCTATGGCCACTTACTGTACCCTTTGGGATCTCTATTTGCAGATATTTGTTCCCCACTATCGCTCCTGGTGTGTTGACTGCAGCGAACTACAGGTCATTCCAATGTATACATTACTGTACAGTTGTATTGCAGTGTTTAAAGCTTGTTAAACTAATACATAGTTAAATCATTTGACAGACTTCATACTTGATTTTTTTTCAAATGGTGTTTATTTCAGTGCTAATAAGTAGAGGGGGTTGTGCAATGGGCTAGGCTGATGGTGGAGGAAAGTCCAGGATAGAGTCCAGTCTATGTGGATCACAGGTGCAGTGTTCACAGGGACATAGGAAGGGGAGCAATGGAAGTTCAAGTTGGACAGGTTGGCAGAGTGGGACACAAGGGTGACAATAAGGAGAGTCTTATTTCCTGGTGGGGATCTTGGCAATAGTCTCTGGCTTCTGCCTGGATCGCAGGGACTGTTTGTGGGGTGGTTCTCCTTCTGCAGGGGTAGGGGTGCTCGTGGCATGTTGGTCCTGTGGCAGGGCCTCCTATCCACTAGTGGCAGTGAGGTGGAGGGCTGTTCATCGGTGTGGCTAGTGGTAGGGGCCCGGTGGTGTGCCACTGCCTCCCTCATAGTGTTGGCCATGTCTGCCAGCACCCCTGCAATGGTGACCAGGGTGGTGTTGATTTCCTTCAAGTCCCCCCCGATCCCCAGGTACTGTCCCTCCTGCAGCCAGTGGTTCTCCAGCATCTTGTCCAGTATCTGGCCCATTGTCTCCTGGGAATGGTAGTATGCTCCCAGGATCTTGGTGAGTGTCTCCTGGACAGTAGGATCCCTGGGTCTGTCCTTCCCCTGTCGCACAGCAGTCCTCCCAGCTTCCCTGTCTTCCTGTGCCTCTGTACCCTAAACCGTGTGCCCACTGCTACTGACCCCAGGTCCCTGATCATCCTGTGTTTGTGGGGTGGCCTAGGGTCCCTGTAGTGGTGGACACACTGCTGATTGATGTGTCCTGGGGACAGAGGTATGGGCCCGCTGGGTGGGTACTGTGCTGGTGTTTCCTGAAGGGGGAGGTTCTGTGGTGGTATGGGGCTGTGCCAGCTTACCTACTGTCCGGAGATACCTGATGGGCCAGGTTAGTTATCCAGATCCAGGCCTCCAGAGCTGCCGTCATCACTGTGGGCCTCTTCCTGGGGGGGGCCGTCTGGATGTTGCTGGCGCCTCCTCTACGGTGACGTTGGCTGGGGTACCTGTGGGGATATAAATGCAGTTTTATTGTTTCTGCGTGTGACATCTTGTGCGTGGGTGTGTTTCCCTCTATGGTTGTTATTACCCTGGCAGCTTTGCCTTGTGTGAGTAGTTATTTGGTGGGCATGCTGTTTCCCTCTAATGTGCATGCTTAAGTGATAGGTTTCCATGCAGGTGTGTGAGTGGTGCCCAAGCATTGATGTTGCATGCAGGGCTTGGTATTGGGAGGGGTGGGTTGTGATGGTGGGGTGTGTGTGAGGTGGTGGAGTGATGGGAGTGAGGGTAATGGTGGGGGTATATGATGGCATGCAGGTAGAGGGGGTGATAGTAATAGACAATTGACTTACCTGAGTCCAGTCCTCCTCCTACTCAGGCCAGGCCCTTAGGATGCATGATTGCCAAGACTTGCTCCTCCCATGTTGTTAGTTGTGGGGGAGGAGGTGGAGGTCCACCGCCAGTCCTCTGTACAGCTATTTGGTGTCTTGCTGCCACGGAACACACCTTCCCCCTTAGGTCGTTCCACCTCTTCCTGATGTCATCCCTTGTTCTGGGGTGCAGTCCCACAGCTTTGTCCCTGTCCACAATCCTCCGCCATAGCTCCATCTTCCTAGCAATGGATGTCTGCTGCACCTGTGATCCGAATAGCTGTGTCTCTACCCGGATGATTTCCTCCACCATGACCCTTAGCTCCTCCTCTGAGAACCTGGGGTGTTGTGGTGCCATGGGTGTAGCATTAGTAGTGTGGGTGAGTGTGTGTGGGGTGATGTGTTGGGGTGTGTGATGTAAGGTGCATGGATGGTGTATAGGTGATGGTGGTGTGTGGCAGTGATCTTGTCTGTAGTCTTGCTATCTTTCTTGTGGCACTTGTTTGTATTTGTAAAGGGTTGTGGGTAATGTATGTGTGTGTTTTATAGTGGTGTGGGTGTGTGGGTGTGGTGTTTGTATGGGTGTCAGGTGTGTGTTATTTAAATTGACCAATGTAATGTTGTTTTGTATGTGTGTGTGTATTTTGAGCATGGCGGTATGTATCGCCAATGGTTTACCGCCATTGAATGTTCTCCGCTGTGATTCGTGGATCATAATGTTGTGGGCATAGTTCTGTTGGCGTAACTGTGTGGGTTTTGCTACCGCCAGTTTATCACTTACCTTTGGGCTGGCGGACTTGTGTGAGTGGCTATATAGTGATGGATTGCTATGTGTGTGTGATAATATGGGTAGCGGTAATCCGATGCGGCAGCGGTATGTTGGCAGCAGTCGCATAGCGGTAAGTGGTACTTACCGCCAATGTCATAATGAGGGCCTAAGTCCTAACTATAACTATCAACTGCCAGTAGGTAATATGATATATATACATCACAAAAGTAAACTTAGGAACTAAGGGCCTGATTATGATCTTGGTGGACGGGTTTGTTTGTTAGTTTTTATTGATGTATCGAAACATAAAATCTCATAGTCAAACAAGAATCACAATTAAAAAGATAAAAGTTAAAAAGTATCAGTGTAAAATACATGTTATACAATAATATACATAATTGTTTGGGAACTCCCCAAGTTTGTAGTATCAACAGCTTTAAAACTACAGTAAGAAAAGCCAATAAAATCAAGGTGCACAATACTATACATCACAAAATAAGGGCTATATAAATGCTCAACTAGTTGTCATAGGCTGTGTTCAATCCATATTAAAATCCGCTTCAAATAAAACCATATAAAAAACATTCCTGCTTGAGGCTGGGCTAGTGACCATGTGCAAAACTTTGCAGATATAAAGGCTCTTATTATAAACCATCCCAACCAAATGCTTTGAAAGCCTCAGCAGTAGATAGACCCAGCCCATGACAAGTAATTATCGGAGCACTTACTGCCCCTGTGGTGTGTCGCATTTGTGAATTCAATAGGCATTAAACATTAATGATGATACAGAGATAAAAGAAAAAATCAAAATGTCATGCCCTGTGCCAAATGATGCAAATATAAGCTCTTTTCTGGAACCATCCTATCCAAATACGATGAGGGCTCTAGACCATCGCAGCTAAAAACGTTTATTCTGAGCCGTCCCCTCCAAGTGCTTTAAAGGCTCTACGACAGGTAGACGAGGCAGCCGACAAATATTTAGAAACAGCACTTACTATCAATGTAGCTGAGTTGCTTTTACAAATTCTCTAGGCATTGGCATGGTCATAGAGAAACAAAGTTTTACAAAGTCGGTTAATCAATTTTTTCCTGGGATCATATATTTAGGACAGAAAAAAGGAAAATGTTCTATTGATTCCACACTTGATTGGCACAGTTTGCATTTGTTTTCTTCAGAACTGTTTGACGACCATTGAGCGGTGAAAGCATTAACAGACAATATACCATATCTGAACTAGAGGAATAGGGAACGAGCATAGGCCGGTATGAGCAGATCAAATAAATTTTCAGCCAGGGGCTGCTGCTTGACAAATAAAAATTCAGACCTTAAGTCACCCAACCTGTTCCTCTGGGAAATCTGATCATTTACCCTCCCCCAATATCTCTGCTTGACAAGCGTGGCCCCATTGGCTGGGATCTATTCAGGGTTCTCCCAAAACTGGGGGAAGCCCAATTCGACCCAAGCCGATTTCATTTCCTGCAACCAACTAACCTTATCTAAACAGCTCAAGCTCCCCAATACGTTTCTGATTCCCTCCCTAAAAGGTTCCAGTACCTCTATCCTCCAGTTTTGAATCCGATATAAAGGGTCTTCAGGGCTACATGGTCTTCAATGTTATTCAACCCAAGCTCCAGTCTTAAAGGTAATAATGGGGTGCCCTTCCCCAGCCTAGCTACGTATCTGATGAAATTGTTTTCTTTGACTTGCAGGATATTCTGCTGGCTATTGAAGCCCCTCAATTCTGCTCCATATAGGGCAGCTCCCCTAGCCTTTGCCTTATAGATTTCCCCAATGGGGTTTAATGGGGACTTACTGCAGCTTTAGCTTTGCAGCCCAGAGCCCCCCCACCCCCCTCTGTGACATATGCTATGGACACTTTTACTAATATGTGCGTCCCTGAATCTATCAATCTGATCCCTCAATAGTCGATCTCATTGACTCTTTCCAAAATGACAGGATTAATTGTTATGCTAGCATTCACCTTCTTCTTTCCCTGACAGCAAATCATCAATTTTGTTTTCCTGACATTGACCTCAAGGTCAAAGTCTTTACAAAACAGGCAAAATTGATTGACTAAGTCTTGTAGTCCCATAGGTGATTTTGCCATAATAATGGTATCATCCTCAGAAAGCAGCCCCAGAATTTTCCGACCAGCCAACTGTGGCGAATAATTCATGCAATTATTTAAATACTTAATGCAGTTGTTAATGTACAAGAGAAAGAGGGTGGGGGCAAGAACACAGCCTTGCCGCTCCCCCTCTCAGTAATTACTGGGTCTGTCAGTTCGCCATCCCAGCCGCATCTAATTCAGGCAAAAGTACCTTTGTGAAGTCAAACAATTAAGTTCAAGAGTCCATAGCAACTTCCATTTTGTTCAATGTGTACCACAGCTTATGTCTGGGAACCAGATCAAATGCTGCATGGAGACTGATGAAGGCAACACATAAGTTCCCTCCGACGATATCCACCGTCTTTCATCTGATAGCCATAAACCTCATCACTTGATCATTTGTGCTAATGGCAGGCTTACATCCTGCCTGCAAACTCGAAATGACCCCACTCTCCTCAATCCACTCGTCCAAACCATTCAAAAACTGCTCCGCAAAGGTTTTTTGGAGGTTATCTAGCAGACTTATAGGCCAATAATTAGACAGATTACTAGGATTTCCCTTTTTGTAGAGGGGGCCTATTTTTGCCCCTTTCCATGTATAATGGTTAGGCACACCTGTAGCCACTGCATAACAGATCTTATTTAGGTAAGGTTTCTAGAAGTCAAGGTTTGACTTATAGGGGTCACCTGGTATTTTGTTGACGCCGGGGGCTTTGCCCCACTTAAGGGAAGATATTGCTTCCTTGGTCTCAGCTAAGGAATACTTAGTTGGGGATACACTCTCTTCCATACTGACAACCCTCTTTATGGGATCAAACTTATCACTCCCAGAGGCGAGGGAACTGAAGTGTTTGACCGATTCATCAGGAAGAATTGATGCCTTAAACAGAGGCTGGAATTCCCCACTATTGTTTGAAACCAACTTCCAAACCTTGCTGGCATCCTTGTGTTTTGCTGCCTCTAAAAAGGCTATCCAGCACTTCTATTCCCAGCTTCTCTGTGCCTTGATCAATTCCATCCGATAGTTATCACTCGATTGTTTAATTGGATCTCTAGTCCCCCTTTTAAGATCCATCAATAGCCTATTCTTAGCTTATCTGCAAGATCTATGTATCACCTATCATTTCACTTAATTCTCATCTCGCCTTTAGACTTTTTAACAAATAGCTCTCAGGCAATCAAATAATTTCAAATGCTCGGCCGTATCCTTCCCTCATCCTACCCGAATTGGAGCATGAGTTCAAATTTGGTTTGCCAGTAAGCTATACATAGTTGCAATGGCACACGGGGAAGAGTTGATTGTTTCCCAATTAACATTTGGTCTATTATTTTTCATAGTGAGATGCCGATCAAAATCCTTAGAAACAGGGACCCCAATTACAGGTAGCACACTCCTGGTAGTAAGTATCTGTGGATCATGGTCATTTTCCTCGTGCTCCGCTACCATCATATCTTCCATATGTTCCCACAAGCGTATACCTAGTAAGTTGTAGTCAATAAGACTCCTACATGTCAATCGTCTAAATATAGAAGAGGGATTTAAGTCTGAGCGACAGCGCGCACTACATGCTCTAGGACTGTGGGCAATCTGAAGTGCCGCCCTAGTAAGTCTGTGTTCTTTGCTCTTCAGTAATTGCGAGATACTCAATAGACTGTCCTCTTCTTGATAGAGCTCCTGCGCCAATGGATAAAGCTCAAATGTAGCACTGAATTCCCCAGCAACCAGGATATAATGACCACTGTTTCTGCTGGCTAACGTATTGTCCAGATCACTTAAAACTTCAGATTTACAGCTTCTTCCAACGTTCCTACTATAGTTGTTTACCAGTAATAGCGATTGCTCTTTATGGGTGGACAGAACTAAGCCCTGTAAGTCAGCACACCCATATCCAAGTCTCTCACTTGGCACTTCAGGGAGCCACTAATCCAAATAAGTAAACCCCTCGAGACCTTGTTCGCTGGAACTCAATAGGTCTTGTACCTTGGACTATGCTTGGGCTCCATGGCCCATTTTTCCTGGAATACGCAAATCATGTTTTTGCTTCTAAAAAAAACATTCTGGGATGGACGTTTTGGCTTCTAGCCCTTCTATGTTACAACTGATAATTTTGACTGGCTTCTCAGATAATGCTTGTGATTGAATCTGAGGTAAACCCACTGGGATTCATTTTGCATCGGTTCAAACTCCGTTCAGGTTACTCTGTCACAAACGAGATGGATACCCCGTCCGCCGTATTACGATTCTGTTATATCCTATGGAGATCGTAATACAGCGGACGGAATATCCGTCGCATTTGTGACAGAGTATTCCATTTGCCAAGATTGTAATCAGGCCCTTAGACTTGAAGTAGTCTAAGTTTACCTTTGTGAATTGGGCCCATAAACCTCAGGTCTAAACTGAGACTGCAGGTCCAAGTTCACTTTTGTGAATCAGAACATAATGTATAATGTATGTGACATAATGTATAAAAAATATGTATTTTCCAATATAATAATTTTATTTTTTGGAATATTTCCAATTTAGTACTATAAGAAACATATATAATAATAAGCTCAAATATCTATATCTCCATATGTATATATATATATATATATATATATATAGTTATATACATAAGTAACAAATAAATATATATAAACAATTCAATAACAAACTATATGAATTAACTTCACCAATATACAACATATTAAAATATAGGAACCCCAAAAAAAACATATTTACTAAAAGATATAAACATTAAAAAATAAACAATGGAAATAATCAATATAAAAAATAAAGAAATAATATTATTAACCCCTTCGCTTCCAGGCCATTTCCCCCTCAGGTGCCAGCCTTTTTTTGGCTATTTGAGGAACTTTGTGCTTAGGCCCTCCTAACTTTTTGTCCACATAAGCTACCCATGCCATATTTGCGTCCTTTTTTTTGGACACCCTAGAGATTCTAGAGGTACCAAGAGTTTGTGGGTTCCCCTGGAGGAGACCAAAAAATTAGCCAAAATGCAGCAAAAATTTAGTTTTTAAGGAAAAATGGAAAAAGTGCGGCAGAAGAAGGCCTGAGGTTTTTTTCCCCGAAAATGGCATTAGCAAAGAGTTTGCTGTGCTAAAATCACCATCTTCCCAGCTTTCAGGAACAGGCAGACTTGAATCAGAAACCCCCATTTTACAACTCAATTTTAGCATTTTTACTGGGACAAACCCCATTTTTACTAATTTCTGTGTTTTTAGCCTCCTTCCAGTTAGTGACAGAAATGGATGCAAAATCAATGCTGGATCCCAGACAGCTAGATATCTCTGAAAAATAGACACAATTCTGAATCCAGCAAGGGTTCATTTGTGTAGATCCTACAAGGATTTCCTACAGAAAATGACAGCTAATATAAATAAATATTGAAATTGAGCTGAAAAAAACAGCCATTTCTCTCCATGTTTTACTCTGTAACTTTTTCCTGACATGTCAGATTTTCAAAAGTAATATACTGTTACATGTGCTGGACTCTTCTGGTTGCTGAGTTATTTAGGGCCTGTATGTTCATCAAGACCCCTAGGTACCCAGAGCCAATGAAGGAGCTGCACCTTACAATGAGTTTTCGTTGTATACCAGGTATACAGCAATTCATTTGGTGAAATATAAAGAGTGAAACATAGGTATCAAGGAAACCTTTGCATTCCCAAAATGGGCCCAAGACAAGGTTTTGAAAAGCAGTGGATATTTTCACATCTCTGAATTCCAGGGTCCCCATACTAGCATGTGAATTACAAGGCATTTCTAAAATAGACTTCTTTTTTACACCCTGTCTTACATTTGTAAGTAATAGATGTAGAGAAAGACAAGGGGCAATAACACTTGTTCTTCTATTCTGTGTTCCACCAGGTCTCCTGATAAAAATGGTACCTCACTTGCGTGGATAGGCCTAATGCTCACGACAGAAAACGCAACTTGGACACATCACATTTTTACATTGAAATCTGATGTGTTTTTTGGGAAAGGACCTAGCTGTGGATTTTGGCCTCTAGCTCATCCGGCACCTAGGAAAACCTAGAAAACCTATACAGTTTTAAAACTAGACACTTAGAGGAATTCAGAATGGGGTGACTTGTGGGGCTCTCACCATGTTCTGTTACCCAAAATCGTTTGCAAACCTCAGAATTTGACAAAAAAAAAAAAGGAAGTTCTGGAATCTAAGAGGAGCCACAAATGTCTTTCCACCCAGCATTCCCCCAGGTCTCCCGATAAAAATGGTACCTCACTTGTGTGGGCAGGCCTAGTGCCCGCGACAGGAAATGCCCCAAAACACTATATGGACTCATCAAAAACAAAACTACCTGTTTTTGCGAGGGGGGGGCACCTGCGTTTTTGGTCCTGGGCTCAGCAGCCATCTAGGGAAACCTACCAAACTCAAACATTTCTGAAAACTAGACACCCAATGAAGTTCACGGAGGTGTGATTTGCGCGGATCCCCCAGTGTTTTCTTACCCAGAATCCTCAGCAAACTTCAAATTTAGCTAAGAAAATCTAATTTTTCCCACATTTCTGTGTGTTACCACCGCACCTGCACAAATTTCCTACCATCCAACGTTCCCCTGAGTCTCCCGGTAAAAATTATACCTCACGTCTGTAGGAGGGCCAAGTGCCTGTGACAGGGAAGAGCCAAAAACATGTCATAAATGGGGGAGAACCAAAGCGGGTCCAAAAGGGCAGTTTGAAAACAAAATGTTTTTCGGCTGACAAGTGGGGCAGATTTTTATCGGTATAGATGCGACAATGCTGGTTGGTAGGAATTTAGTGGATTCCTGCAGATTCCGGCATGTTCCATGACAAAAGTGTGGGAAAAATGTGTGATTTCCAGCTAAGTTGGAGGTTTGCAGGGCATTGTGGGTAAGAAAATGGTGCAGGTGCATGTGAAGCACACCACCCTGGACTCACCCAGATGTTTAGTTTTCATTTGTGTCTAGGTCTTGTGGATTTTTCTACATGTCAGCATCCCAAAGTCCAAAAAGTGCAGTGCTCACCATTACAAGTGGGAGAATTTTGAGAGTTAGACACGCTCTCATGGCCCAAATGTAAAACCAAACCCCAAAATAATCAAATGTCCTCTTGCTTGCCATGGGATAAGGGGCCAGATGTAGGAAAAAAGCAATTTGCGACTTGCAAATTGCGAGTCCCTGCGACTCGCAATTTGCAAGTCGCAAATTGCTATGCAGTACGGTGTCTCAGACACCGACTGCAACTCGCAATGGGGTCGTAATGACCCACCTCATGAATATTCATGAGGTGGGTCGCAAATTGCGGCCCCATTGCGAGTATGGGCACTCGTTAACATGGAGGCCTGCTGACGTCAGCAGACCTCCATGTTAGCGACCTGCTTTTAAATAAAGCATTTTTTTTTTTTTGAAGTGTAGCCCGTTTTCCCTAAGGGAAAACGAGCTGCACTTCAAAAAAAAAACGAAACCTTTAGTTTCGTTTTTTTTTCAGGGCAGGGAGTGGTCCCTTGGACCACTCCCTGCCCTGAAAAAATATTTTGGGCTCCAGTCACAAACTGGAAGGGGTCCCATGGGGACCCCTTCTAATTTGCGATTGGGTTACCATCCACTTGAAGTGGATGGTAACTGCGATGCCATTTGCGACCGCATATGCGGTCGCAAATGGTATTGCATCCCAATGCGACTCGCAAATAGGAAGGGAACACCCCTTCCTATTTGCGAGTCTGAAATGCATTTTGCGAGTCGGTAACGACTCGCAAAATGCATTTCTGCATTGGGATATGCGTTTTGCGACTCGCAAACGGCAAATTTTGACGTTTGCGAGTCGCAAAACGTTTGCTACATCTGGCCCAAGATGTTTTAGTGTGCGTGGGAGAGCTGAAAGACTGTTTTCCCCTTCAGTTGGGGTGGGAGCTTAACGGTGCCCATACTGGTTGGTAGCTACCACCCCACAAAAATGTATTTATTTTTAATCCCCTGGTATCTAGTAGGCTTGCTAATAAATTTCCCCCCCGGGGAGCGGTTCTTGCCCAAGTGGCCGCTCCCCTTATGTGTCAAAACAAAAAAAACAAAAACACCCTGGTGTCTAGTGGGCATTTCTGCTGCCCGATCGCATAGTGATCGGGCAGCGGAAATGCTGAGAGAGACATCAAAGGAAAGGTAAGGAAAGGCCTTTCCTTTCCTATGATGCCTCTCTTGCCCTCTCCACGTGATCGTCGGAGAAAAGCTTTTGCATTTCTCATCCGATCTGTGCTGGAAGCTGAGCTTCCGGCGCGGTGGTGGCAACCGCAGATGAGGTCAGTGCGCGATTGCACGCTGACATCATCAGGCACAAACGGGGGGGGAGGGGTCCGGGGTGGAAGGGGAAGCGATTCCCCTTCCATCCCTGCCCAGCGAAGGGGGGTACTTGGCTATCGTGGGGAGCACGACCACTCCCACCGAGGGCCCATAGCAGGACGTAACGGTTACGTCTTTGGCAACTGATACGTGCAATCGAGGATGTAACCGTTACATCTTGGGGACCCGAGGGGTTAAAGAAAGAAAATAAAGTGTTGAACTTCAGATGGTTTAGATTTACTATTCCTACTCCAGTTTAAGCAATAGTATGGAAAGAGTTGGACTTTAGAGGGGTTACATTTACTATGCCCAATCAAGTCTAAGCAACAGTAGGGAAAGTGTTGAATTTCAGATGTTTTAGATTTACTATTCCTACACCAGTCTAAGCAAAAGTAGGGAAAGTGTTGGATAAGGAGGCATTTAATTTACTATTCCTAGTCACATCTAAGCAGCAATAGGGAAAGCGATGCACTTTGGAGGGATTAGATTTACTATTCTTACTCCAGTCTAAGCAACAGTAGCGAAAGCGCTTGATTTCAAATGCATTACATATCTGAATAGTCCAATTCATTTAATAAAAATATTCAAAAACTTGATACAAACTTTATTAAATTACAGTATATAAATATAAAATATGTTTTAAAATTTTTTAATAAATGTAAAATACAAATTAAAAAGTGAAAGGTCAAATATACATATAATAATATAAATTTCCTCATATTACCAAACAAGTCATAAAATGATTAAATTATTAGTTATTTATTTCTTTTCAATTAATACATAAAACCAAATCTAAATTAAGTACAAATGTCATTGCACAAACAGAAATTCACACGCACTTACCAAAATGATAAATATAAAAATATGTATGACTAATTACCAATTAATCCTGTAAACTAAAGTACACTGTTCCAAACTACTTTGACTTTCTAGGGGACCTAGGGTCTCAGGAGCAGGGGCCCTCAAGCATCACAATGGATGACTAGCATCATCATCGGGCACTGCTCCTCACCAGGCCGGCGCTGCAACGTCTGGCGGGCTCCCCGGGGGGGGGCTCTTATGCTGTGCTGTTCTGCTAAGTTAAGCGGTGTATGTTTAATTTGATGTTTGACCCACTACAGTCTCTGATTACATTTTTAATTTTTAATCTCTGTATTACCACACCTTGGTTTTCTCAGGCCTATGTATATGTAACTTTTGTCTTCTAGGGCGACCTGACTTGACCAGCTGACTTCAATGTAAGTGACTGCCTTTAATCCTAAAGTTAGGGTGTTTTATATCTTTTGTTGACATTTGGAGAAGAAGTTTAATCTTTTTTGGTCCTGATGAAGCGTCAATGGATCCGGCTGGACTGTTAGGACGCGAAACATGTTGACCTTGGTATAGAGGGACTATATGATTTATAGTTCCCTAGGTTCTGTTGTTTTGAGAGTCACTTGAGCATTGCACTCCTGTGTGACTCCCACCTACATTTTTTAATCTTGGTCTTCATCCACCCTTTACTGATTAAAATTATGATGTTCTGGTGCGATGAATAACCAATTTTAACACTTTCTTCTGTTCTCTCCAACCCTAATCTACCTCCGCCGTAGGTTATCACGCTTAACTTAGCAGAACAGCACGGCATAAGAGCCCCCCTCGGGGAGCCCGCCAGATGTTGCAGCACCGGCCTGGTGAGGAGCAGTGCCCGATGATGATGCTAGTCATCCATTGTGATGCTTGAGGGCCCTTTCTCCTGAGACCCTAGGTCCGCTAGGAAGTCAAAGTAGTTTGGAACAGTGCACTTTAGTTTATAGGATTATAGTTGGGAGACTGTACACTGGACCACATAATCTCCCGGTCCCTCCAACCCTCTTCTTTTTTGTATTAATTACCAATTAATACATTACATATAAATGCTAATTATTATACAAATATTACATATTTATTTTCTTTCTAACCAGCTCACTTACAAAAATGACACAGCATTGGAAAATTAATGTGTAATAAATGTATAAAAACTGAAATACAAACCAAGTTAAATAAAACAATACAATTACAAAATCATGAATGAATTATGTAATTTACATAATAAGTAATCAAATATCAAGTAATTTCAAATATTAAAATTAAATTAACTTATATTTAATCAGTAGTAGTTGGTGACAAACTAAAATGATGGGGCACTATACAAACATTTTTTTAGAGAGCATGATGTGCAATCTTGAGCCAAAAGTATTGGAGAGGTTAATAGAAAAAATGAAATGTCTATCTTACCTATTAGCAGCCTGCAACATTTCCTCGATATTTTCTAGTCTGTGGATCAGAGCACGAGGTCCCAGTCAACTCTCCTAACCAGTTCAGGTGCTGCTCTCATGCTGTTAATAATGCTAAGAACCAGGATTAGTTGGAGTGGGATGTCTCGGCACTCCTACAGGAACTGGGTGTTTGTTTTTTTCGTGGTTTCTTGTGCTTCATGGTGTTGCACCCTCTCTGCCTAATCAGCCCACTTTCAAGGTGTCTTTAAAAGACGTTGGTCCCTATTGGAAACTGGGCAGGGCACAATTCCTTTGGGGAATTCAATTCTGCACAGGTGAGCCAATGTTACCACACCTGGATTTATTGGATGCACAAACAACCTAAAAGTCAAACAAATCACTGTGAGAAAAGGCTGCATCATTGCCCAAACCCCTTTGATGCCCATGCCCCAAAACCAGAGAAATGTCATGGGGGAGCATTTCACACTCCTGCCTGCCAGACAAACTTCTCCTCCCCCACCATCCGCCCTACCACAGCTCCATGCACACTTTCCCCACTGTTAGAGCTCAGAGTTTAACTTATAATTACACTTCACAAGTTGGTTGTTATCGCACAGTATTGCTAATTATTAGTACAAAGTTTGCACCCCATCAATAGAAAAGCTCAATGGGATGAAGGGCCCATTTATACCGTCCCAGCACTTCTACAAATACACAGCAGGAGTACTTCACCACACTTCAACTTAAAAAAAGACAAAGAACTCAAAATAACATCAGAATTTAATAGAAGGAGGAAGTGAAATTAAGTTGTATTGTCATTTGCATAGCACTTTCTTAACCCCTGAAAGACCCTAAGTGCATATCTGATGGACACTTTGTTTTATTTTATTTGAATCCATTTGAAACATGAGGAAACATTCAAATAGAAACTGTCATCAGGTCTTAGTACTGGTTCTAGTTAATGCCCCAGCCCTACAAAGCAGGCCCATTTTCTGATCCCAGGTAACTGGTATTTTAAGCATGAAGTATTTTGAGTGCTGCGGGCCCTGTTGTACACAGAACTTTTTTGGCACAGTTTTATAAGGGCTGGTTTGGGTGCACTCTTCACCCTCATAACTGCCCAAATTGTTTAGTTTTCAACTTCCATGGGTATCTCCCATCACCTCTGTGCACTTTCCTAACCCTATATTTATACTATTCCATATGATTTGAATTGTATATAAACAGACTACTCCATAGATAGCAGGTATTGGCTTGTATGGCCGAGTCTATCGTCACACTTCTGTCCTATGCCTATATGCAAGTGCAGCTACGTGCTTGGTCTTACCATAATTTCAGGAGTTTCAGTCATATTCACAAACTAAAACACTTCAAACAGGCTGGACTGCACTCACACAATACTGTCATCAATTAGCCTTTAATTCCTAAGAAACTTACCTATCTCTCATTTTCTCTTCAAATTCACATAAGCGGCAGAACAACACAATATATTAAATGTATAACTCTGGTTCTGACACGTGGCATTAAAAACACCCTACATTGGCCATACTACAAACATGCAGTATTCCATCTATGGCACTCTACGGAAGTATCTATGCATGTATATGGATCCCTGACCTCTGTACAAGTTCACAAACAAGCATAAAGTCAGTAATTGAAAGTAGAGGTAGCTGGATTATGGACTGCTAATGTGCAGCATGCTATCCCTCAATAAATGCCATTTAGGATTATGAAGCACTGTACAAATACAACTACAATACAATGCTATTGTAGCACTGTGAGGCCAAAATAATGGCAAATCTTTATTGACATAATGTAGCCCTGTCTTCTGTAAAGGTACAAACTTTACTTATACTCTAATTCAAAGTTGTGCTTTAAATTACAATAAATGCACAATGGGCATTTGCATGCAGATTGAGATTCTGAGTTGTGCATCAATCACAACATTCTGCAATTTCCTCCAAAAACACTTCAAAGGAGCATGAGGAAGTCTCTCAGGATAAAATGCTAAGACATCAATGCAAAACACGCAGTTATTGATTTGATAAACACTGATTGCACATGTTAGGCTTCCTTCTGAGGCGGGAGCTCAGAAGACGTTAGTCATGTTATACATTCAAAATCCTATACTACGGTAACAGACGTTACAGTATGGACCAATTATCACCCCAATTCTGCAACCAATGGCTTTAGTCTCTATATATATATTTGTGCTTTAATATTACGCCAAGCTGTGCCGGTACACTGCAATTTATACTGTGCATACCTGACACACCACATGGCTTATCAAGGCCGTGGACACCGATTGGTGTACATTTCTCTAAGGATTAGCTATGACAACCTAACATTCATGCTGACTCACCTACCTACATATCTCCAAATATTTCTTGGATTTCCTAATAGATTCAGACTTTAGCCTTGAGGCAGTCTTGTTGATGAAACACGTGTTGGTTGTTGTATCTCTGGATCCACATCGGATAAATATAATCTATTGACATATACTCACACGCAGTTTGAATCATGGTTGCTTCAACACCACACGGATTGGACCTTTATAACTACTGTAGAGTGCCTTGGTGCAATAATACTTTACCTCTACATGTTGGACTGTTCCCTCAAACCAACACAACTGCACCCTGGGTGGTTGGGTGCTTGCCAGTTTGGCACCATCTGCAGCATTCTTCATGAATTTTGGACAGAGTTCTTTCCAATATACTATGCTTACACAGAGGAAGTGTGAATCTTATGCATAATCACCTATCTATTTCGTGTATATATTTGTGCTTTATAATGATGATATTGATACAAGTACAATATATTAGTCCCAGTTTGGGGTCACCAATCACAGCTAGTTTGCCCATTGTTGTACCTGCTATAACTGCATAGCCTATAATTGCCAAGGTGATGTATGTCCAGTCAGGACTCCTAAATTAATATCTGTGGTTCTTACACATGCTTTTACTGTCTCCCTTTACACTTGTTTTAATCTGAAACTGTCATTGGTGCATGAATTAAAATAATAATCAAACTTTTGAAGAAGTTAGAATTGGCCCACAGGACAGGCACTAACTACAAGCACATCTTTCTTGTGTCAGGAGTCACTCTCTAAAATTGGTGAAAGGTTTTGGCTCACCAAAATTCTTGAAGACCACCTGTTACCTAATGCAAACTGGATGACTTAAAGGTTTAAGCTCTGACCATGCTACTGTATTAAACAACATTATGCAAGATTACAATGATAGCATTCCGACGTTCCATATGCTGCTGCAGTTATATCTTGCTACTACCTCCAAGTGATGATCTTGAAGAAAAACCTATTTATTTGGTGCCACTTTAAAGCTTGTGTTGTTAATGCTAGCAGAATTTCTAGATTTTCTTTTGCTGGTCCTTACTATGTTGACCTTCCTGAGTCAGCACATTACAAGCTCCAGGGTGTTCAAACTATGACAGCCTGTCTCGTTATGAATTCCTAGACATGTGATAGGTTCTCAGTAGCTGAATGTAAACTGCACTGATTGCCAGTTTCCAGAAAGATCCATTATAAGGATTTGCCCACATATGCTTATATGTTTGCTTCTAAGCCTGAACAATACATTCATTTTGGCTCTTCCCTCTTGCTATCTGTTGCTTGATTTTGAATGACCTGATTGCAGAGGGGAGAGGTGTAGGTCATGCTCTTTTTCTTTTTGTTGCTTCCTATTTTTGCAATACTTCCATCTTTGCCTGTGTAAAAAAGAAGAAGGATATTAAAATGAATGTATTTTATTGATTATCTTCATATGTTTTTTGATGTTGTTAGTCAGTTTAGCACCAAGATGTTTTACTGGCTACATTGCACTTTAGGAGTAACAGCTCGGCTCAGCTCAATTCATATCATGCAGGTATACGTTTTTAATATATTTAGTGGGTGCCCTCAGGCTTCAAATCACACCCAGTGGCAATTTAGAAGAAATCAAGCAGAGATTATAAGTTTTGGCTCTTAACATTTGGTGATTGAGCTTTGTCATCTGAGGGGTAATTCAGGTGTCTGTTGCCTGATCTAGAGTAGACCGAGATATAGCTCTGCTATGGGAATCCTGAACATGTAATTTATTGCTCCTAATGCAAATGCCACCACAATGAGTTTCTCAGAGTGCATTGTAAGGCAGATGTAGAATTTGGTTTAACAAATACTATGTGTGTTTTTTTTTTTCACCGGGATGGTTTCTATGCAGAGGCAGTCCCGTTGTGTAGGCATTGCATTGCTGTGTTCTTCCTCTTTAAACCAGTAAAGCTTTGCATCAAAATGCTTGTCAAACTCTATTGTGTTGTCAAACTAATCCTGGATCTGTTATGATCAGCACAGCCCTGATGTTGTATATAATAGGATAATAGGTTACAATATTAACAGCACTCTGCAATGAAAACACTACTTTATGGCAATGTATTCCTGTGTTACAATGACAAACTGGTAACCATATTTCTGCCTAGTGTCTCTCTTGGGAAACATCCTTAACAATGCGCCCTTAAGGACGCAAATGTTTTCTACGCAAGCAAGGCCACGCTTGCCTGAACAATGCATGGCTTTTTCTGTGCCTTAACCATGCATGTGCTGAACTACGCATATGTGTGGTTAAGGCACATAAAAAGCCATGTGTTGTTCAGGAGAGTTTGCGGAAGGCGCGGTGAGGTAAATGGGGCTGGGGCAGGGGTGGGGGGTGGTTTAAGGGATTGGGGTGGGTGGGGGCTAGGGACAGGCTATTTTTTTTTAAGGTTTTTTTTTTAATGGATTAGGGTGGGGTAATCAGGGTTTTTTTTAGGGGTGGGGGTTTGGGTATTTTTTTATTTAGGACTTAGGGTGAGGGCGGGGTAGTTTATTTTTAAAGGAGTGGGGAAGGTTTAAGGAAGGGCGGAGGGAGGAGAGAAGAGGAGGAAGACTTGGGAGAGGACGCAGTGAGGTAAGTTGGGATAGGGCAGAGCTGGTGGGTATTTTTTTGTGGTGGGGTAGATTTATGGCTTAGGGTGGGTGGGGGTGGCGGGGTACTTTAGTTTTTAGAGGCAGGAGTGGGAGGTATTTTTTGGGGGGGCTCAGGGAGGGTGGGGTTTCGGGGTAACTTAGTTTTTAGGGGTGGGGTGGGGGTCAGGATAATTTTTAGTTTTTAGGGCTTAGTGTGGGTGAGGGGTCGGAGTAGTTTACTTATTGGAGGAAGGTTTTAGAGCTCAAGGTGGGTGGG
This sequence comes from Pleurodeles waltl, assembly GCF_031143425.1. NCBI lineage: Eukaryota > Metazoa > Chordata > Amphibia > Caudata > Salamandridae > Pleurodeles > Pleurodeles waltl. The sequence goes on along the minus strand of NC_090444.1, from coordinate 627,906,177 downwards.
GGTGTCGGGTTAGTTTCGTTTTTAGGGGTGGGGGTTGGGTAATTTTTTTAGGGTGGGTCAGGGTAGTTTACTTTTTAGAGGCGGGTTGGAGGATCAGGGTAGTTTTTTTTTAGGGCTCAGGGAGAGTGAGGTGTTTTGGGGTAGTTTAGTTTTATGTGGCAGGGGTAGTTTTTTTTAGGGTTTAGGGCAGGTGGGGGTCAGGGTACTTTAGTTCAGAGGGGCGGTGGTTAGTTTTTTTTAGTGCTCAAGGCGGGTGGGGGCCGGGGTGGTTTTTGTATTATGGGTGAGGGTAGTTTTGGGCCTCAGGGCAGGTGGGGGGTTGTATGACAGAACCACGCATGCTGTTTCACATGCATTATCCACACATGCCTTTAGTGGGCATGCCTTTACAATGAAATTCATTATAAATGCATGCGTGGAAACGACGTGGTTGTGGTTCTGACCGCGTTGTTAAGACATGTTGTTCCGTCATGCGTGGTTCCATCATACAACTATCTCTCTTGTGCCCTACTCAAGGTTGCTCCTTTCTATCCCCAAGCAAGGATAATTTCTATAATTAGTATAGACCTTTAGAAAAACAATTTTAAAGAATAGGGTCATTCTTCCCAATTGAATTTTGGAGAAATTCATAACAAATGTTGCATTTATAACACACATTTATCTTGCAGGATTTAAAAATCAACATTGATACCCTAGTGTATTTGATACTTTCTGTGCTTTGGGCTTCAGAAGAGAATTGAAAGCATGGCTGTCATTATAATGTATGCTATTAAGAGACACTAGTTCTGTTTCTGTTAGAGTGACCTCTTTGCAGAACATTACCCATTAGCCACAGTTTCTACGAGTTCTGGAGCCTGAAGGAATACATGTTTCCTTTACATCCTAAAGCATAATTTGTGTCAAATTCAGCTATCTATTTAGACCTTTCTTTAGGCCTTGACACTTTACATTATTGTAGCTCAGTCATCACAGCAACTATTTTATTTTAATTTAGCCTAGCTCCCCGCAGAGTAATTAACAGGCAATAATATTGTCAACAGATTGACACTCTCCTATTCAATGTCAGGAGGAATGAAAGACGCATTAGGAATCAAATGACAGACTTGCCAGCCATACATCCTGAAATCAGGTGTGCTTACCCAGCAAGATCAATATTTTGAGACAAGTGCATGTTTATGTTGTCAAACAAACATAAGTTGCAATGTTCTGATAAGCAGACTTAAAATGATCCTTTGATTAAATCAGATAAAAGATGGAATAAAACATATTTCATGAGCTCATTGTCATTTCATTGAAGACATTTGTGGAGATGTATCAAAAAGAGTTTTTATATTGAACTAACATTGAGAAAATTGGTTATAAATTGTTTTAAATTGAAATCCACATAAACTGTTTTTAGTTGTCAAATTGCTCATTCAACTTTTTAAAGATCTCTGTCAGTAGCCTAAAAACACTGCCAAATCCACTGAAACATATTTGCTGTAATTGTATCAGTTTGATCACAACATTGCACAATTTTCTCACACAGATCACCCTCTCTGCCAACCTCAAAATCAGGCCTAAAGGCCAGATTTAGGGTTTGGCAGGTGAAGTAAAGGTAGACAAAGTGATGCTCCATTACTTACCGGTAATCTTCATTACTCCTGGTCCTGTTATCCTCATCCTATTCATTACTAGTGAGATAACCATTTCTTGCCGACAAAAAAAAAAAGAACAAGGAATGCTGCGAAACCTACCCTCCCATAGGGAGTACATAAGGCATACTTGCTCAGCATTCCACATGAACTACCAAGCCCACTGAAGAAGGCCGGACGTCTGAGAGGGAGATAGGGTCATAATGAATGGGACGAGGACAACAGGACCAGGAGTAATGAAGATTACCGGTGAGTAATAGAGCATTACATCCAGGTCCCTCCTGTCCTCGTCTCATTCATTACTAGTGAGCATACCCAAGCCAAGAACCCGGCCTTCAGATAAAAACCAGCCCCAGTAAGAAGGCCACCTCAGAAACAAGGAAACGCAGCACTTCAAGAGGAGACCACAGACAGCCCAGAAACCACCGGGGAGGACATCGACCAGGAAACGCCTGGCAGAACCTTCGACAGGGGCAGGGGAAGACAAGTGACAAAGAGAAGTCCAAACAGTGACCAAACCCACCAAAACCTCAGAGACACAGCCCACCAGGAGCACAAAACAATCCAAGAGGACCCCAACCAGAAGGAACTGCAATGTAGGACTCCACAACAGGGACAATCCAAGGAACCGAGAAAACCGCAGCCGGACAAGGGGCCACAGACAAAACCCTCTCACCCAACCAAGGAAAAGATCCTCAGAGTCAGAACAGAGGTACCCAGAGGCAAACGCCAGGCCAGTGGACAGGGAGAACCAACACCCACATGGCCAACCACCTGGCCACGCGACAGCATGACCTAAAAGCAGCTGCACCAAAAGGGAGAAGCCACAAAGGGAAAGCTGGTTGCAGATCCCAGCCAGGGAACCGCCGGCAACCGACCCCAAAAAAGACAGAGATGGATCCAACCACCCCAGACCTCCAGGCGGACCTATCAGCCAAGGAGCCAGGGGAGAAAGAGAAAGCAACAAGAGGCCAGGGAACCAGGAGCCAAAAAGAGCCACAAGGCTAGCAACCCAACATAAGCACGGGAAACCACCCCAGCCATGCAAACAGGGGTGAGACCCCCAAACCCTTTAGAACACACCAAAAACACACCCAGAAAAGGAAGGCACACATGGCAGACCTCCAGGACTTACCAACACCAGCCCAAGTAGCCAAAGGGGACCAGCAGGAAAAAGAAAATGGGAGCCCCAGAAAAACAACTGACCGCACCAAGCAATCTAGGCAAAGACTGCAGGGCGGAAGAGGGAGCCGCAAGCCTGTCCTGAAACTGACTCGCACACCCCCTGGGGGAAGCCCCCACTCAGGGCCCACCAGGGAGGCCAAGGCAGGCTCACAGGCCCAGGTGGGAGCCCACGACCATCGCAGGAGGGAGACGGCCGAGTCAATGCCCCAACTCAGCCACAGAACAGGAAGGAACACCACAAAGGAACCCCACAGGTAAAAAATGGGGCAAATTAACCCCCCCAAAAAAGCCTTGACGGAGAAGAAAAAGAGTAAGCACCAGGCTGCTAGCTGAACAGACAGCAGAAGAGGCGCAAAAAAGGAGAGCGGAGGAACTGAAATGGTTCCTAGAGGAGTATAAGGAACAGGAAGTACCAGCAATGAGACCTCCAAAACCAACAAAAGGCCCATGCACAACCTAAGAGTCAGAAGTGCCTCCCGCCAAACAAGCAGTAGAGAGCCAACACGGGCACACACACCCCTACAAAACAGGAAGCGCCCACAGGAACCCTCCCCAAAATGGGGATGACCCCGGCATCAAAGCAACACACCCAAAAGGTCGAGACCTAGTCCCGTGCAGACCCGCATATACAGGAACTCCTATTGCCAAAACAGAGATCAGGCCCCAGCAGGAAACCCCACATGCCCCTGGATGCTGGTGGGCAAGCCTGGCGGCGGAAAAGATCGTCATCAAGGCCATGCCTCAGGTATACTAACGGACCATCCGACTAGCTGCCAAATGCACAGGTCCAATGCTAATGTCGAGGCGAAGCATGGAGAGGAGAACACACCAATTGGTGAGCCCAGGCCTAGCTTGATGGTGGGGCAACTGGAGCCAACGTACCGGGTGCAGTCACAGGGCTGAAGCAAAAGAACCTCTTCCCCCAGGAACATTAGTATTAAGGGTGGTAACTGGATTCAAATCCCTGACCAGGGGAAGCCTGCACTACCAGAGGCACCAGAATGTGCCACTGATCTATAGCTCCTTGATGTGGCAAAAAGAGGACAAGACAGGAAGGGACAAACAACGGAATGGCACCAGGACCTGTCCGAAAAGAAAGAAAGGAGACTGGCCTGCACACTGTCCGAGATAGCAAAAAACAAGGACCGCAAACCCCCTCAGTACAGAAAAGAAACAAAGCCAGGACCACATCAAACCATGCTTGGCCAGGGATGAACCAGGAGTAGTAGGAAAATGAGCAACATACTCACCTAGACGCAAACCAGAACCCTGAACCTCCTTTGCTAGGCGCTGAGACCGCAGCCAAGAGACCAAATGGTACCCCCCTCATGAGACCCCATGGAACGTCGTTCTGAGCTGCTGTGGAAATACGCTGGGTGGAGGAGGGTGAAGGCACGGCATGTGGGTAACTGGACCCAACAGACGGCATCTGAGACCTGGCACCACCCCACCTCTTCCACACTGGTCGTACCACTGGGCACAAGCTGCCGGGCTGCTTGGCCTTCACTCTCCTGGGAACGGGAAAGGTCTCCGCGAACAGCAGGCCCCCAAGTCGGATGATCCCCGGCAGGGGGAAACAAAAGAAGCTCATGTGACCATGGGCGACCAGGCCATGCAGGGCAGTAAAACAAAAATGCAGACAGACCTTAACTGAAGAGCGCCAGGCCCTCTGCACACAACACGGCACACAAAGACTTGTGTAAGCAGCAGGACCATGATCGAACCACACAAGGCGGCACAAAACATACACGAGGCCGGAAAGCACAGGCCCTCTCGGATAAGCACGCAGACAGTAGCCCCGCCCCAAAGTAGTATAGACCGTGGCCAGAGTGAAGAAATGAACCCAACCTTGCAGAACCAAACCCAGGGAAGGTGAAGAGCAACAAGACTCCCAGGCTGCAGGGTCGTGTGCAGTGCAGTTATGTACAGCCCAACCACTGGCATGACTAGGAAGAATAGTATAGCATAGGCAGGGCCAGCCCATGCCAGAACAGCAGAGCAGAAGAAGGACCTGCCAAAAAATGTCCACCCCCTAACCCTCAATCCAGGCCCATAACGCACTGAGGCCATGTGCATCCGCAGCACACCAGGGCCCTGTGTCCCCCTTGCCCCAAAAAGCAGAGGAAAAGGACCCTTCACCAGGTGGGCTAACCACAAACAGAGCCATCAGTAATATTCACCACAAAGAAGCAGCAGCACATTACCACTAGTGATGCAACGCACTGACACCCCCAGCAATAGCAAGGGCACCTGGTCACACGTAGCACCACACCATTCCCCCCAAGCTATGCAGGGAGGGAGGTATGAAGCCAGCCAGCAGACACCCCCGCCCAGCTGATATGCCATCTGGCGACAGGAAACGCAATCCAGGGGGAGCCCCAGCCCAGCAGGAGCCACCGTCCTTCCTTGTGCAGAACATTCTGTCTGCAGACAGAAAAAAGAACAAGCAGAATGCTGGGAAGGTACGTCTTAATTGCTCCCAATGGAAGGGCGTGGGAGGGTGGGGTTCCCAGCATTCCCTGTTCGTTTGTATCTGTCGGCGAGATAGGGTTATCTCACTAGTAATGAATGAAACGAGGACAGGAGGGACCTGGAGGTAATGGAGCACTTTACATTTGCGGTTCCTGTCAATATTAGAAACATTTGATGGATGGCTGTGTCAAACATGATGGCTGGCAGTCAAATTTTCCAATGTTCTTTTTATTTTTAGAAAATAAGCTACCAAAGCAGAAATTTGTCTTTGAATGATAGAAAATAAGGACCCCATACCATGGAAGTTTTCTAACATGGCATGAGGGTCATTATTTTTTTCCTGCCCCTCACTACTAGGTTTTACCTGGTACTGACAGACAGGAAAAAACATAAATCCGTCCACCCTTATAATATGGCAGGCTGTGTTAGCTGTTTCCTTCAATGGCCCTTATTCAGTTGGTCCAACAGAGAAAGCTTTCTGCAGATGGAGTACATTTTACTTTACCGGCGTAAGCCTGGCGGTCTGTCTGACCCCAAATCTGGCAGGCGAACAGAGTTTGGTGGAGAGAGTACTCCATCATGACAGACTACCCTCTTCACAAAACTCTAAATCCAGCTCTTAATTTTCTGAACTATGCTTGATATCAATCCAACTCAACTGACAATTCTATTTTTTATTTTCAGATTCTCCTGGAGTCCCTCCCAGTGCCAACGCTCATCATCTTTTCAGAGGATTCAGTTTTGTGGCACCTAACCTTGGTCAGGAGTATATGCAGAAAGACATGCATAAGCTCACAGCACATCCAATTGTACAGGTAAGATCAGTTATACCATTTGGATATTATTTCAGGTCACTCAGTTGGTAATGGATGTTTGTGTTCGAGATCCAGAACATCGATTACTTCAGATTATGTGCTAATGCCAGCATCCAGATTTAGGACACATTGACAAATCTTTATGAGTTGATATAGGGCAGGAATTCAAATTATTTGTGTTTAATTCTGTTTACATTAGCGCTTTTAAATTAAATACATTTCGAAAAACTATGAATAAAATAACGAAATTAGTTCATTACTATTTTTTTTTTTTAAAAGGTTCACATGCAGGCGTAGAGGTATAAAGGTAGTTAGACAATTGTGTGTCAGAATATGGAGTACAAAAGTCTCAATATGTAAAAATGTCCTGTAAATAGTCACCTTTACAATACTATCATACTCAATAGTCAGTTCATATTTCAGCATGTATATCTAATGTATATGTATTTTCATTTTCCCTGGCCACTCTAGTAATTGTATCTTTCTTGGAGATGGGAACCCTTCTGTCCACACGTTTCTACCATTAGAATGTTATATAGGGGATTTTCATCAGACCTGTAGATGCAACTGGTTTTGTTCTTATTTGGAAGTTTGAATCTCTTTGCAAACGCTCTAGATTACCTCTGTTGGTGGCTTTTTTATGTTTGCAATAAGGTTCTAGTTTTCCTCTTTAGGGCTCCGTGTTTGCAGTGTTTACTGTAGGACACTGTCTAAATATTGGTCATCTCCTATTTCAATAAATAGAGGCAGAGGGGACATGTCACGTGTAATTGGCTGTTTTACCAGTTTATTCCAGTCAAGTGTTAATAACAGGGCTTTAAGTGGGCCGGGTCCCTCCGCGTCCCAGACTCAGTAGTAATTTTAAATGGACATTAAAACGGGTCCCTATCAGGCCCTGTATTCGTGACCTTAACTTTTCAGGCAAAAACACTGATTGATTTCTGAACAATGGATGTAAAAACGTTATGGTAACCCGTGTCCCTCTTTCTTGTTTCACATGCTTTACTTAATATTGCATTCCCTGCTAGTGTTTCCTATTCCAGGAAGTTACGTTTTTTTCTGCAGAGTATTACTCTTATCTAGAGCATAATTCGAAATGAGCTGCATCCAGGTGTTTATAATGGCGCAGAATTTAGTTGTGGTTGGAGGCAGTGTGAGTGTCTCTCAGTGCCTGTCAGGAGCAAAAAAGTGTCCATCCGCTACTTGGCCTCTCTGCAGTGGTCAAGCGTGCTAGTTGCAATTATAATTCTATACAAATGTGTAGGTAGAGCGGTTCTGTACGTGAATTTCAGTGAATGTGTTTCGGGCAAGACCTTAATTCGATAGGCCCTGCCCCTTTCCGGGACCCCTCACTTTTTTCATCCCACTTGGAGCCCTCGGTAATTTCATTCTTCATGCAGGTCATGCAAATGTCTTCAGGGTCATACTGCATTAGAGAGGTACACTACGGCTGACCCACAAGCCTTATCCTCATACACGTCTGTGGTTTCATGCCTTCGTGATGTATGAGACCGCACTCTCCGCCACTTGTCCACAGAACATTCCCTCTCATATAATAAACCAATTTATTGTAGTTTCACACTACTTGCTCGGGTAAGGCACAATTCATCTTTCCTGTACTGTAAGTCTGCATTTTGCATTTGTTTCTTTGAAAGAGCATGGCGGTTGGACATATTGTAATATATGTCGCGCCCTTTCTTCAAATGGAGGATACCGTAGATGTCATGAAGATGCACATCTAGCTCCTCGTCTTTGCGACTTTAATTAAATGTTTTCATGTGAGTGGAGCGTTTAAAAAAACACAGGACAATTGACTGTGGCAGGAAGCGCTAAGAATATGATCACAAGTGGCCTGTTGGATTGCGATCCCTGAGCTAACTCCTACCTGTAGTTTACAATTTAAACCACTGACTCTAAACAGAAAAATACGTTTTGGATTTCTCTGCGCACAGGCGGCATGGACGGTATCAAACCATATTATAACAGCTCAATCTTTCTCCTGGGGGAAATAATATTTTAGGTATGTGAGCTTTCATAACAGGACACTCCTGTGCATTCTTACATCTTCCAGTGAAATTAATTGCATGCAGTTCATACGTCAGTAGATTGTGTGGAATGTATGCATGGGGTGATGATGACATGTAATAGGGAGAGGCGGCTCCTCCTTTTGGGCCGAGGAGAGGCCCCCCTCCCCCGCCAGCAGTGGCAGCTGCAAAACCTTTACCAGAAAACGATAATAAACATAGTTTATTATCATTTTCTGGTAAAGGGGCGGAGCCACGGGGATGACGAGCAGTGAGGGGGAGTGCATAGCACTCCCTCTCACTGCGCATTTATGTTTGGCCAGCTGTCTCAGGTCGGCCAAACACACATGCGCAGTAGGCTTACTCCAGCCCAGCAACATATTTGTCGGGCTGGTAAGAGCCTGCACAGGCTCACAGTCTGCCTGGGAGCACCCTGGCTGGCCGCTCCCAGCCAATCCTGACGCTGCTCTGAGCAGCATCAGGATTGACCACAGGGCAGGCTGGAACCCTGTGCTGCAGCCTAAGACGAAGGAGAGGAGCAGCGCGATGGCAAGGGAAGGTTTGTGTTTTTTAAATCAATGTTTGCTCCCCGGCGCTCCACATCTCCCCTTTCGCGCCCCGCGAGCCGCTACTGGTAATAGGTGGTGAATGAGATATCTGCAGTGACTACTTAGCAGTATATTTCCTAGTAGACAAAGTTATAGGGTTATTTTGTGCATGTTACCCAACTTGTTGAGTGCCAGTATCGATCATGAAATGTACTGGAAGATTAAACAAGCAATTATACATGAATAATGCACAGTAGGTTGTGCCACTGTTTCATCACCTAAGATGTATGGTGTCTGTGCTTTCCTCATGATCTTCTCATGTAGGACGAGGAATAAATACAGTTTCGAGCAACATCTTCTGCAGTGGCATCAGTCAGTGCCAGTTTGTTTTTGACCCATACTTCCCACCTCTTCTCCAGTGGCAATTCTTTTTGGCCCATACTTCCTGTCTCTATTCTAGTGGTATCAGCCAATGGAATATTATTTTTGGCACACACCTACTACCAAAAATCCTCTACATTCTTCTAGAATATCAGTTTTAAATCCGTTTTAAGACCATCAAATCGATTTTTTACCTGTTTTCCAGATCGTAGGGTCTAGTCCATGGCAGACATATCCTTGGTTATATACTGATGGCACTGCCCCCGCTGCTTGAACGTACTGTGTGAAGTGTTCAAGTATCTGGCCCCTTGGTAGCTCTAGAATCTTGGGACCTAGACACACATGAAGCGATAAGGAGGACACAGGCACATAGTTATAGTGCACATAACTGGCCCACAGCACATGCGCCCGGCCCCTTTTATTGGCAGTGTCACCAGATGCCTCTGATGGATGGATGTGGGGTGAGTATGACAGGACAACCCTCAGGGAGTGAAGTGGCTGCCGACACAGCACAGTGCAAACACTAGAACGTATCCAGCAGGGCACTACATTAGCCATGTTGGAAAGTGAATTATTGGTAAGGGCAGGTAAGTACCTACACTTAGCAATAGGCCACTAAACCCCACTAAGTCCAGTCAGGTCTCAAAAAATTAATCCCTGCTCAACCCTTGGTAGCTTGGCAGTGAGCGACAAGGCTTAACTTAGGAGAAAAGTGTCTAAAGTATTTAAAAATCACAAAATAGTTAATAAGTAAAACACAAATCACAATAAAAGTCCAACTCCAATTCATAAATATAGATTATTTTTGTATCTTTTAAACAACACCAAAACAATTAAAATTAGATAAGGGGAACCAGAGATATGAATTTTTAAAGAATTAATGTTTTCTAGCACATAGAAACTAAAAGCACCTATCTGGTCATCTGGTTGCACTAGACTGGGGCAAAATCAAAGTTTGATGCCGACCACGATGGATCTCTATTCAGCTACAGCAAGTGGGAGGCCTCAGTCAAAAGTTTACCTTCAGACTTAAGCCCTCATTATGACCCTGGTGGTCATGAGACCGCCAGGGCCGCGGTGGAGATCAGACCTCCAACAAAGCAGTGGTCTGGCCTACACATTACGACCGTGGCAGAACTGCCGCTAGCCAACAGCCTGGCGGTGCTGTGGTCTCAATCGGCCCCTCCGGATTACGAGTCCCCTTTCTGCCAGCCTTTGCATGGCGTTCTCACCCTCATGCAAAGGCTGGCAGAAAGGGGTGCGGGGGGCCCCATTGGGGCCCATGCATTGCCCATGCAGTGGTCCCAATGGACGGCCCGTCAAGCTGAATCTTGATCCGATTTCCCTGGATCCCTCCTCGGATACGCTGCGCGGGATGTCCAGGCCAACCTTTTACGTTCAGACTTTGTCACTTTTTTTTAGCTTTTTCCTGCTGACGGGGGTGGACCCTCCACAGAAAGCGATTTCAATGCAAGGTCATAGGATCACCTTTCCAGGAGTCTCTGGTGAAATTCTAGAAGTCTGGGGCTCCTGAGCTTTTCAGCGGGATGAACCTGCAAGTCAGGTAAGCCGGCTTGACTGACCACGGTGGGTCGGTCACTTTATGGAGCTTTTTTCCAAAAGTTCTCCAAAGTTCTCCAAACTTCTGGATCTTCTTCCAGAAAGTCTTAGGAGGTCCTTTAGGTGTCCACAACTCACCCGAGGGTCTAGAGGTTCTGAGTTGCTCTTTGAGAGTTAGAACTTCAACTCCCATAATGCACCTGGTTCAATCCAAAAATGACCTCTAGCCACTGGGCTGCCGGTTAGTTCCTTCAAGTTTTGAGGCAGAGGACCTTGGTTAGCTATTTTTCACCCGTAGCAAGCAGGAAGTCCCTTCTTTAACCAGTTGAAGACAGGCAAAGTCCTTTTTATGGTGAAGCCCAAGTGTGCAGCTGCTGCAGTCCTTCAGAGTGCAGTGTCCAGGTGCAGATCCAGGGTCCAGCAGGGCAGTCCTTATTCTTCTGATGTTGTTCCTTGTAGGGATCTGAGGTGTGCGTGCAGCTTAGCCATATTTATCCTTGCTTCTGGGGTCAAAGCAGGGGGGGACTGTCCAATCACAGGCAGACCACTATTTTCTTGGATAACCACTTCCTGGGAAGTGTGGTAAAAACCAATCCCAGGGAGAGACTTTCCTTAAAGATCTAAAATGGCAGAACCTGAATTTTGGAGGTTGGGTCTGGCTGAGCCTACCCACTGGTGTGGCTAAAAATCCTTAACACGCCCCTCTCCTAATCAAATCAAGAGGGCACCTGGTTCTCTGGGTTTGCAGGAAATGGGGGAGGTCCTGAGCTTCTCCAAATGCTCTTCCCTCCTTTGAAGAGCACTTTGTCTGCTCTACCCCATCCAGTTTCACCATCTTCTGAGGAAGATCTCCTCCACAGGCATTTCCTTTGTGTTCAGCCCAGGCCACTTCATACATCAAGGCAGCCTGACCAGGCTGCCAGATGTTGGCCAATCAGAGAAGGACACTACAGAACTGATACTGGTAACTTTAAGGAAGAGTTCTAAAACTCTTTCCCTCAACTGGTTATATTAAATCCAACAATGCTAAGTTCTTGCATTTATTCAGTTTGAGACTAAACTTGCAATATCTAGCTCCTTTGGAGACTTTATTAATTAAAATAAAGTCCCCCACATTTTGGCCTATGGAACCTATTCACTACAAATCGGAAAAACATATTTGGCTATTTTTCCTCACCAGGGCTTAACATATTTTATAATGTCCCTGCTTAAAGTTAAACTGCACCCAACCCTAGGGCACACCTTAGGGGTGACATATATAAAAATAAGGTAGTTTAAGACTTTGGAAGTACTATTAATTCCAAAGTCGAATTTGCAAGTAACTTTAATTTAAAAGCAGCCAGCGAGGCATGCCAGTTTTTAACTGTAAATTCAATGTGGCAAGTGTGCCCACTTGCCTGGCCTAAAGATTCCCTTTTCTTACATGTAAGACACCCCTAAGGTAGTCCCTAGATAGCCCCAAGGGCAGGGTGCAGTGTATGGTTAAGGTAGGACATATAGGGCCTGATTACGACTTCGGCAGAGAGGGTTAATCCGTCCCAAATATGAAAGATATCCCACCCGCCATATTACGAGTTCCATAAGATATATTGGACTCGTAATTCAGCAGTCGGGATATCTGTCACATTTGGGATGGATTAACCCCTTCCGCCGAAGTCGTAATCAGGTACATAGTAATGTGTTTTATATGTCCTGACAGTGAAATATTGCTAAATTTGTTTTTCACTGTTCCAAGGCCTGTCCCTCTCACAGGTTAACATGGGTGCTTCCTTTAAATTAAATATGATTAAAGTGTAGATTTCCTTTGGGAGCGGATAGACATGTGGAGTTTGGGGTCTCTGAGCTCACAATTTAAAAATGCATCTTTTAGTAAAGTTGATTTTAAGATTATGTGTTTGAAAATGCCACTTTTAAAAAATGAGCATTTTCTTGCTTACACCTTTTCTGTGACTCTGCCTGTTTGTGGATTCCCTGTCTGGGTCAGTTTGACAGTTGGGCTGTTTGCACCTCTCTCTGGACAGTGACACAAAGGGAGCTGGGGTGTAGTCCGCATTTCCTGATGAGCCATCTGTGCTAGGAGGGATGGAGGAGTGGTCACTCACACCTGAAAGGGCTGTGCTTGCCCTCACACAATGTAGTCTCCAACTCCATGGTGTGTGTAGGAAAGTACCATCTTGCCTGGCATGTTACCCCCACATTTCACTGTATATATGTGGTTTTAGTTGTATGTGTCACTGGGACCCTGCCAGCCAGGGCCCCAGTGCTCATAAGTGTGCCCTGTATGTGTTCCCTGTGTGATGACTGACTGTCTCACTGAGGCTCTGCTAACCAGAACCTCAGTGGTTATGCTCTCTCTTTACTTTCTAAATTGTCACTAACAGGCTAGTGACCAATTTCACCAATTCACATTGGCATACTGGAACACCCTTATAATTCCCTAGTATATGGTACTGAGGTACCCAGGGTATTGGGGTTCCAGGAGATCCCTATGGGCTGCAGCATTTCTTTTGCCACCCATAGGGAGCTCTGACAATTCTTACACAGGTCTGCCACTGCAGCCTGAGTGAAATAACGTCCAATTTATTTCACAGCCATTTACCACTGCACTTAAGTAACTTATAAGTCACCTATATGTCTAACCTTTACCTGGTAAAGGTTGGGTGCTAAGTTACTTAGTGTGTGGGCACCCTGGCACTAGCCAAGGTGCTCCCACATCGTTCAGGGCAAATTCCCCGGACTTTGTGAGTACGGGGACACCATTACACGCGTGCACTATACATAGGTCACTACCTATGTATAGCGTCACAATGGTAACTCCGAACATGGCCATGTAACATGTCTAAGATCATGGAATTGTCACCCCAATGCCAGATCCCCCGAGTCTCTAGCACAGACCCGGGTACTGCCAAACTGCCTTTCCCGGGGTTTCACTGCAGCTGCTGCTGCTGCCAACCCCTCAGACAGGTTTCTGCCCTCCTGGGGTCCAGCCAGGCTTGGCCTAGGAAGGCAGAACAAAGGACTTCCTCAGAGAGAGGGTGTTACACCCTCTCCCTTTGGAAAAAGGTGTCAGGGCTGGGGAGGAGTAGCCTCCCCCAGCTTCTGGAAATGCTTTGATTGGCACAGATGGTGCCCATCTCTGCATAAGCCAGTCTACACCGGTTCAGGGATCCCCCAGCCCTGCTCTGGCGTGAAACTGGACAAAGGAAAGGGGAGTGACCACTCCCCTGACCTGCACCTCCCAGGGGAGGTGCCCAGAGCTCCTCCAGTGTGCTCCAGACCTCTGCCATCTTGGAAACAGAGGTGCTGCTGGCACACTGGACTTCTCTGAGTGGCCAGTGCCAGCAGGTGACGTCAGAGACTCCTTCTGATAGGCTCTTACCTGTGTTGCTAGCCTATCCTCCTTCCTAGGTAGCCAAACCTCCTTTTCTGGCTATTTAGGGTCTCTGCTTTGGGGAATTCTTTAGATAACGAATGCAAGAGCTCATCAGAGTTCCTCTGCATCTCTCTCTTCACCTTCTGCCAAAGAATCGACCGCTGACTGCTCAGGAAGCCTGCAAAACCGCAACAAAGTTGGAAAGACGACTACTGCAACCTTGTATCGCTGATCCTGCCGCCTTCTCAGCTGTTTTCCTGGTGGTGCATGCTGTGGGGGTAGTCTGCCTCCTCTCTGCACTAGAAGCTCCGAAGAAATCTCCCGTGGGACGACGGAATCCTCCCCCTGCAACCGCAGGCACCAAAAGAACTGCATCACCAGTCCTCTGGGTCCCCTCTCAGCACAGCGAGCATGGTCCCTGGAACTCAGCAACTCTGTCCAAGTGACTCCCACAGTCCAGTAACTCTTCAGTCCAAGTTTGGTGGAGGTAAGTCCTTGCCTCCCCACGCTAGACTGCATTGCTGGGTACCGCGTGATTTGCAGCTGCTCCGGGTCCTGTGCACTCTTCCATGATTTCCTTTGTGCACAGCCAAGCCTGGGTCCCTGACACTCTAACCTGCAGTGCACAACCTCCTGAGTTGTCCTCCGGCGTCGTGGGATCTCCTTTTGTGACTTCGGGTGAGCCCCAGTTCACTCTTCTTCGTAGTGCCTGTTCTGGCACTTCTGCGGGTGCTGCCGGAATCTGTGAGGGCTCCCTATCTTGCTGGACACCTCCTCTGTCTCCTCACGCAAGTGGCGACATCCTGGTCCCTCCTGGGCCACAGCAGCATCCAAAAACCCTAACCACTACCCTTGCAGCTAGCAAGGCTTGTTTGTGGTATTTTTGCGTGGGAACACCTCTGCAAGCTTCTTCACGACGTGGGACATCCATCCTCCAAAGGGGAAGTTCCTAGTCCTCTTCGTTCTTGCAGAATCCACAGCTTCTACCATCCAGTGGCAGCTTCTTTGCACCCTCAGCTGGCATTTCCTGGGCATCTGCCCAATCTCCACTTTGTCGCGACTCTTGGACTTGGTCCCCTTGTTCCACAGGTACTCTCGTCCAGAAATCCATCTTTGTTGCACTGCTGGTGTTGGTCTTCCTTGCAGAATTCCCCTATCACGACTTCTGTGCTCTGTGGGGAATATAGGTGCACTTTACACCTACTTTTCAGGGTCTTGGGGTGGGCTATTTTTCTAACCCTCACTGTTTTCTTACAGTCCCAGCGACCCTCTACAAGCTCACATAGGTTTGGGGTCCATTTGAGGTTCGCATTCCACTTCTAGAGTATATGGTTTGTGTTGCCCCTGTACCTATTTGGTCCTATTGCAATCTACTGTAATTCTACATTGCTTGCATTACTTCCTTTTGCTATTACTGCATATTTTTGGTATTGTGTACATATATCTTGTGTATATTTGGCATCCTCATACTGAGGGTACTCACTGAGATACTTTGGCATATTGTCATAAAAATAAAGTACCTTTATTTTTAGTATATCTGTGTTTTCTTATGATATTGTGCATATGACACCAGTGGTATAGTAGGAGCTTTGCATGTCTCCTAGTTCAGCCTAAGCTGCTCTCCATAGCTACCTTCTATCAGCCTAAGCTGCTAGAAACACCTCTTCTACACTAATAAGGGATAACTGGTCCTGGTACAGAGTGTAAGTACCCCTTGGTACCCACTACAAGCCAGGCCAGCCTCCTACAGTGTGTGTCTGGGGCCTGGCCTGGGCAAAGCAGGATTTCACAATCAAGAGAGACTTTGCTTTGAAGTAAGCCTACTTCAAAGAGCAAAATGGGTATAAGAAGGGCACCCAAAACCACAGGCTTTAGAACACTTCCGGAAACCAAGAGGAACCTCTGCCTGGAAAAGAGCTGAAGAGCTGGGGAAGAAGAGCTGCCCTGCCTGTGACTGTGCTTTGTGGAGCTATCCTTGAGTTGCTGTTTCTGCCTGTGCTACAGGGACAAAGACTGGAATTTGTGTTGCCTTCCTTCTTGTGAAGAACTCTCCAAGGGCTTGATTTAGAGCTTGCCTCCTGTTTTTGGAAGTCTCAGGGATGGTAAAGACTTCTCTCTGCCAGCACCTGGAGTCTCTGGAGAGACTCCTACTCTGCCAAGTGGTGCCCATCCAGTTCCTGGGACCCTGAAAGGAGAAGCTTGCAGCCCAAGAGTGAGAATTCCACGCACTGACCGCCGGGAAAGGATCAACACAACTCCGATCTGAGGCTGAAAAATCTACGCGTCTCCGGCTTCGCAGCTGAAAATTGACGATCGCATGCAACGTGACCGGAAGATTGACACCCGCGGCTGGAGAAACAACGCCCAGCATCGCTGAAGGACGCTGGTGAGATCGCAACCTACGCTGCATGGTTTTCGGACCATCGTGCAGCTGAATTTCTGACGCAAACACCGCTGGGCGTGTAAAAACAACGCAAGGCCTGGCCGGACCTGAGAGTGCTGATCGGATCGACGGATTGCTCTCCTGCGGAGAGAAGATACGATGCACACCGACCCGACTAAGGAAGAAACTACGCAAGGTCTCGCTTGTGAGTGAAATCGGCGCATCGCAAAACCTTTTTGACGCACACTCGCCCGTGCTGGGTTATTTTTGACTCACCCAAGATACATTTTTATGCTAACAGCGTTAGCTTTCTGTTTAAATTTACATGAAGACTCTTTATGATTTTTAGTGATAGCTTAGCTTGTGTATTGTGATTTTTTGTCATTTTGGTCTTTTTTTTCTTTAGATAAATATTTTCTATTTTTCTAAACCTGTTTTGTGTCATTTTGTAGTGTTTTCATTAAGTTACTGTGTGTGTTGGTACAAATACTTTAAACCTACTACTCTGAAGTTAAGTCTACTGCTCGTGCCACCCTACCAAGTGGGTAAGCAGGGGTTAGCTAAGGGTGATTCTCTTTTACCCTGACTAGAGTGAGGGTCCTTGCTTGGACAGGGGTTAACCTGACTGCCAACCATCTTTCCAGATAAACATCATCAGATGTATCCCTCACATGCAAGCGTTGTGCCATGTATGTAGATGTCGCAACAATATGCAACAAACTCGTGCTACATGTGTAGCAAAATGTGTTGGCCAAGTGCAAGAAATGAATACATCGGAGAAAAACTCACTGCATCTGGCCCTTTAACATTTGATCTCAAATGTGTTAAGTAGTGATACATTTAGGAAGTAAAATGAGCCCTGGAAAAATACATACCAATCCAAAAAATTTTCAACATAGTTTCCAGATACTGGCTAATTATCAGCAAGTTTAAGAGCCATCTCCAAAGACGAAGTAGTGAATTATTACATTTTTAACAAGTTTGCCGCAGTACAGAGAATACTGTTCTGTAGTGGATGAAACCGTAAGATAAAATGTGCCCAATGCAAGACATTACACGCATAGCAGGCAAATATATGTGCTAGAGGAAAAGCTATGCTGGTCGGGTCCAGTGTGTCCCATGCTAGAAAAAGTGTGTATTGAAAATTCTTTGCCAGGATAACCTAAACGCTTTCATTGCTCTGCCAGTACATAATGTACATCATTACTCATTTAACTGTTAAATAGCCCATCAAAATGCATATGACATAGAATGAAACATGATCAGATGCGATCACGTCCTGTTTAAGGGCATTTCGAAGATGTTATAAATTTTCAAGTTCTACCACGCTGACATTAATTGCATAAGGTTTCCAAGTAGCCCGGAATCTGTGAACATGATACTCAATGTGACAACCTGTCAAGAAATATTCAGTGACGCTCTAAAAGTCCAGGACTGCTGATTGAGCAAGAGGCTGCTCACTTTCTCAGTGGGTAGCTTCAGCTGCCAAGCAAATTGCCTGTTGGTGTGGAAGAGTTGCAAGTTATACATGGCCCTCAGTTTGCTAATCTAACAGGCTCTGGCATCAGAACGTACATTTAGTCATTGTTTTATAGATATTACCACAATGTCAGTGTCCACTTTGAACCAGTGTTTAAATGACATATTTTCCTGTCGGTTTCTACATTTCCCCACTATGCAAAGTAACTACGGAACAGAATTACCATATCAGGTACCCCCATTGCCGTATAAATTGTAGTAACATTGTCATAACAGTGTCCCTATGGTCCCACACCAAACTGTTAATCATTGTTATTTCAGAAATATGAATTGCTTCCGGGATTCGTCTTGTAAAAAACCATTCTCATTTCTTTAAACGTCATTGCCCACAGAACATAGAGCCCCATTGTCATTCTAAAATCGACATTGACCACAACACCTTAGCACCATTTTCATACCAGTAATTCAGACATCCCTCTACATATAGCTTGTAAAGGCACCACTTCCATAATGGCAATCCTAATTTCCACTATCCTCAGTTTGTAAAATCACCATTCCAACATCCTAATTGCCCCACAGTTTACTCTGCTCACTCACAAGTGGCCAGGCAGTAAAACTACGGATCCTTTTGGAAATTTGGGGCCTGCCTTATTCTCAAAAGTAATCTGCTGCTGCAGATGTAGTGCCAGGTGATAGGGAATGATGAGTGTCAATAAGTCGGAAAAAGTCTGTCTACCCTCAGTCCTTCAGACATCATAAATACTGCTGACCCATTGCCTTGGTAAGCTGCAAGCCAGTCACTTGCTGCAGTTTTATGGTGATGTTTGCCATATTGCTGGTGGAAAACGCACTGCAAATGTGCTAAATATGAAGCAGCACACGTTCTCCTGAAGTTGCATGTAGAACGATGGCGTTTCCTGACAGGCCAGTTCCCTATTGTAGCTGAAGTGGGGAGGCTGTCCATAAAAAACACCTCTTGGTCGTCTGCGTTGTCTAATGTTGGAAGCCTCGAAATGCTTTAGGAGTGGTTTGCCATGTATGAGAACACCTTGGTACTCAAACATTCAAATAACGACGTAATTAACTTGGTACAATTATAAATTATATCTCAAATATTTGGAAACTAGCTATGATCAAGGCTCTAACAAATGTCTTTCAGTCCCAAACTTTAGTAATCAAACTGAATGAGAAATATAAACATAAGGGCAACACATTCATATTGGGACCTTTAGCTCTTCAGAATCACAAAGTGAGATAATTTTTGTAGCAGCAAAACTGCAGAAGAGGCGAACCAGGTTGTGAAAGTAAAAGGGTTGAACTGAGCACTAAAATGTCTGCCAACCAGTAGGTTAGAACTGAGCCAGAATGAGACATTTATTTATTTGAGCTGTCTAATATTCTAAGATACAATCAATTAATTAGAGTTTTCAACATTATTTTTTATTGGTGTCAATTATAATTCCAACAAAAGCAATGATGCTTGAATTACAGGCAAGACCGGTGATTGCAAAATGGAGGTGGATGCATTCTAAATAATGAATTTTGAGTCAGCCCTAGTGTTGATACCTCAACATTATACACACAGGGTAGGCTGCGGACAAGACAGCACACAGTACAGTTAATTTCCATGGCCTGTATACTAACTTTACAGTTTTCTGAGTCAGGAACAAGTCTCGCCAAACCTACTGGTCTCAGTACCAAATCTCATGAATATTCTGGTGTTTTGGGGTTCAGATGCCTGCCAAGCTTCTAAAGATCAGTGGGCCAAGTTAGCAGGGCATTATAAAAATAATACCGTGCAGGGAGGACATGACACCCCAGGCCTGTACATATCTTCCCAGGCAACCTGATGCCCTCTCTTTTTTACTCTTCCCTTTAAACACGACTCACCTTGGAGCATAGCCTAGCTTTATGAGTCGCACAACTGGCTAATGGAATTGAAGGCCTACCTTCTGAACTGTAGGAAATACACCTTCTTTTGCGTCTCTAGTCCTAAACACATAACATAAGCACAATTATAGAACATAATGTTTGCAATGGAGACATAATGAAAGGAATTAATAAAAAAAAGATGGGCCTTCCTTTATGTGTAGAGCCATTCAGGCATATTGCCAGTCAAGGGAGGGAGGAGGCAAGAGTGTTTAAGTGGAGGAGCACCTGCACAGCCCTTTAATAGTCTGACCTCCTCATTTAGAAATCTTATTTAGGGGCATAGGGTCCTCATAAACGGGTCAAAATTAGTGGTGACTGGTGTCCATTTACAGTAGGGCGAGGAGGATACAATAATAATAGCAGGGCAGGAAGGATACAATAATAATAACTTTTCTGAAAAAAAAAAAGAAAAGACACCTACCTGACTGCGACCGGTCTCACTCTCCTCACAGCGTCCTCCTCTCATCGTGGCTCCAACGTGGTGCAGGGACCAGGAAACAGCACTACCAAATCCTGAAGCTGGTTTCATGCTGGTAACCAGCATGAAACCAACATCAGGATTGGTCGGAACGGGCTCTCTCAGCACTCACCAGAGTGCTGGAGGCCTGTGTTTCTCTAACCCAGCTGTCTTAAGACTAAGTTAAAGAAGTTTTAAGTGCGCATGTCAGGCTGGCCGTCGAAAGACAGCCGGCGAAAGGAACATGCGCACTTTAAACTAAAGTGCACAGCTCCCTGCTGCTGTCACTCAGCAGCCGAGCAGAAGTGGCCCGCTCCGTGCTGACACTCCGTTCAGGACAGGGTGCTGAAAAATAAAATGGTACTAAAGAAAGTTTATTACCTTTTTATTTTTCAGCTCTGGGGCATTTTGGGGGCATTTTTTTAGCAGAGGAACGCACCCCCACTCTTGTGGAGGGATCACCCCTGGACAAAAGTTAACTGAGAATATTTGAAGGTCACCTTGAACATGGGGTAATCTCTCAGATCTATCCTGTGATCAGTTTTAAGACTATTTGCCCATGCTCGTATATATATATATATATATATATATATATATATATATATATATATATATGCAAAAAAGTAGGGAGAGCTCTGAGTAGTTCTCTGAAGAGCTCTAATGAGAGTGAAACACATATCAGGGGTTGTTTTTACTCATTCCAGGTTGGCTTGGATGGTATTTTACCAGTCCAAAGCTGTAATACAGTGCCTGGAGTGGTAAATGGCTTTTGACATTTTACAGCTCGGCAAGGTCAACACTGTGTCAAACCTATGCTTAAAGACTTTGCTGTTCAAATGGCAAAAGACTTTGTCCCTATCTGGCTCGGCGTGGATAGCACTGTGCTGATCCTATGCTTAAAAACCTTGCTAGATAAACAGACATTTTAGGTGAGCAAATCTAGAGTGTCGCTGGTGTTGCAGGGTGCTTCCTACTGGAGCTGCTCTCCATCTAAATTTGGGATATACCCAGAGTTCTCTCTTCTTTTTTGCATAATTTGTGTGTCACTCTAATCCTCAAAGGGATTTGTTTTGAGATATATATATATATATATATATATATATATATATATATATATATATATATATATATATATATATATATATATATATATATATCCACCAGTCAGTGATGCCACAGTAAACCACCAAACTGAATTGGGTGAATAAAATACACATTGCACCAAGGTGGTGTCCGTGGCATCTCTGACAGGTGGGTGATGAGTGTATTTATATGGGTTTCCAGGACCCGACATATCAAATACAAAAATGTCGTGGACCAATATATCAACCTCACATAGGTAGGCATATAAATATAAATGTATTTAACATGATGGTAATGTAAAAAATCTACATTTTTTTTTAAAGGTAAATTATAAACAGATATGCAACATAAGCAATAACATTGATTAAAAGTCATAGAAATAAATGTAGCTTGAAAATTGTTTTAAAAGATGATATAACAAATGACATTTTTCAAAGTAAAATTGATATTATGGATGAATAAACATGCTTTTAAATATAAAACAATATATTTAATTACAGCCACATTATTAAACCAATATAATGTATTAATAACTAGGAAAAACTGAAAGCAAACTATATAATTAGCATTAAAAAGCAATTTAGCAAATAAACCATAATTTAAATCATGCAGAAAAGGTTAAATAGCTTAAAAATGTAAACTTTTTCATTAAATACACTCAAAATAGTTATAAAAAAAACAAAAAACGAATTCCATCCAAAAAGCTAAAAACATATTAAAATATACTATTATATATGCACACAGTGAGAAAGTTCATAAATTAAAGGAAGGGGGTGTCAGATTTACAATTCTAAATCCAGTCTAACTATTTTTACTCCATTGAAACAAATATTTGTAACTGAGTATGTTTGCGGGCTAGGTCCATCTACACTAATGGAAAATAATATAATTCCCCCTTGAAATATAATATATATATATATATATATATATATGAGTTATCTCTTCTGTTTTGCATATATATATATATATATATATATATACATTTGTTAAAGTAATAAATATTAAAATATAACAATAATAAATAGCAAATTAATAACAAATTTACTGAAAAATAAATACCAAAATCAAATAAACAATTTAAAAAATGTATACATTAAGATCATTATTTTAAATACAATTCATTATTTGCAATCAAATAATTTATATAATTTAAACATTAAAATTGTAATAGCAATCATTACATTTTTGTCAAAAAATCTATCCAATTCACTAAATGCCTAAAACTCTAAGCATAAAATGTAATAAATAAATAGAAAATATAATAAACAATAAAAGCAATAAATGACAATCACAATATATTAAATAAACAACAAATTATTCAAGAAACAGTAATTAACACACAATTAAACTCAACCCAACCACTCCCCCAATAAACATCACAATCTGAACTTACAAAGTTAATACCTAAATAGAAAATGTAATTTTTTCCCAAACTCTTTTTATTGAGGTTTTTGTTACATCTGAGCAGTTGTTGCAGCCATATAAGAAATTATTTTCATGAAATAGGTACATTTTGCTGGAACTAATGTTACATTCTACACATTATTACACGACTAGCGTTGAAGTGCAAGTACCAAAACATTAAGGCAGATCTCGCATAGGGATACAGTATAGCCTTTTAGCGCACCGTAGCGGCCTATACCAACCATTAAATGCTCGGGCCTTTAACAAGGGAGCAAGACTTTAATGCTGGTATAGCCCAGCTACTGAGAGCTATAAGGCTATTAGAACATTCTGTCACTAGAGGGAAGCATGTTCTAATAAATAAATTAAATCCCCCCGGGCTCCGTGAGGCTTTTGTTCACAGCAATAGCTGTGGCCAACATTCAAATGTTGGAATTCCGGGCTTCTACTAGCCATTAGAAGCCCAGAGCACTCCATTGTTATAATTGGAGCTCCCAACATTCCAATATTCTAATATAAATTAGTGCTGTCCTTATGTGTTGAGGCTAAGTCCATTACGATTCAGCCGCAATACAAAGGGCCTGATTCTGCGTACGGTGCGCCCTTGGACTGCCATACTCGAAGTGGCGGTCCAACCACCACATCTCTGTTGGTTCACCCGGCAGATTACAATGGTGGCGGTCAGACAGCCACAACACCACTGCCACAATCAAAGATCCCAATGGTTTGGCAGTGGTGAAAGTCGTGGTCAGCAAAGGCAGTGTCGAGTTTCCTTTCTGCCAGCCTTTTCATGGTGGGGTCCCAGCCATGGCAAACACTGTGCATTCCGTGTGTGCTGTGTGTGGCTGCATTGGCTCTCTCTGAGAGCTGAGGCCAATTCAGTCGTACTGTTCCCACCAGTCTACCTGGTGCAAACATGGTAAAACCACAAAGGGGAGGCCGCCGCCTCCCCATTGTTATACTGGTGGTCTGGCAGTCTCACCGCCGAGATCGTAATTGGGCCCTAAGTTACAAAGGAGGTGAACCTCTGAAAAAAAAGGGGGGGAGAAAAGGAAACTGTTAGGGAGGGGGAGACACAAATGGCAGCATGAGCAACAGCTGAGGTGATAACCATAAGGGATCTCTATGCAGGTGGGAGGCCCTATGGAGCGGTGTACCCAGCATCACCATCTCGACCCATTAGTCCTTCCACTTGTTGTTAATATTCTAATAGTGTGATATATTGGGGTAGAAGGACTGGTAGTAGTATCACCCCAGGTTCTGCGGTCCGGGCCAGCAGGCCAAGCGCAAGGCAATATGGCAGCCAACTGCTGGATTTTCAATGGGAGTTGTCCTTATACACCAGCTCTCTGGGTGAGCATGGTATCCCAGGCCACCACTATATGTCTTTTACTGAGGTGTCGGGCTTCCTCACAATGTATGGTGACACTCTCGGCTTCCCTCCAATGGAGGAACACCTTGTGCCATATTGTGACCACTAGAGGTTGGTTGGCTCTACAGTGCAATGTGTGGGTGCGTTTGGCAACAATGGGGCTAGATTTGCGAATCACGCTCACACTTTGTGATTTTTTTCCCTGTTTGTAAATTCCAGGGAAGTTACTGTCCATTTGTTCAGGTTAGTGAGCTCCGTGACAATGGTAAGGGTGTTGTTTATGGCATACTAGTAGTGTGCTACTGTGGGACATGACCATAGCATGTGTTAGAGATCGGCTGCATTAGACTGACATCTAGGGCGTGAGAGGTGCACCTATAGTATGGGTGGGTGGTTCCTCATCCTCATCCACTGGGTGCCATAGGTGTCAGAATGCAGCTAACAGTTGTCCGAGTAAAAGGGCATATTATGGTCTTGCTGAAGCTGGTCCAGGGTTAACAAATAATGGGCTTGGAACAGATTTCCCACTGTGTCAAAGGATTTATCGTGCCAGGTAGAGCGGTCTTCAGCAGTGAAGGGCCCATGGAATCTTGGTAGACCCCGGTTGGGTATTGTGGAAAATTATGGTTGGACATGGCACCTCAGCTGGAAGATCCATCTGAGGCACTTACAGGCTACCCGGCCATGCAGCAACCACAAGTGTTACAGTTTAATAGCGGGCAAATGGAGCTGATAGTGGATGTCTGGGTAAAAGAGCCCCTCTCCAGTGTTGGTTTCATGTAGTTTTCCACCCACAAGCCAGTGAGTAACCCACCTAAGTTGAGCTTTGAGGTAGTATTAATTGTAGTAGGGGGCTCCCAATCCACCCCACCCCACTGAAAGTTGTAGTTTACTAAGGGCTATTCGGCAATTGCTTGTTGTCCCAGATCAATTCCCCAAGCATCGAGTCCAGCTCCTGGAAGAAATGTCAGGGTCTGTAGAACAGTACATTTACAAAGTAGGATAGCAATTGAAGAAGGACGATCATCTTCGAGAGGGAAATCTTTCCCATGATGGCAAGGGGTAGACACTTCCAGAACCAGGTCTGGAACTTCAGAGTCATAAGCACCCAATCAGGTTACCCTCAAACAGGTCTTGCTGCAAACAACATAATTGAATGCCTAAATATTGAACCATGTCCCCTACCCAGGACAGTGCACGCCACTGAGCAGAATCTCCGGGGGGGGGGGGCACAATGGTGAAGACACACAATTTTGTCCAGTTTACCCATAAGCTCACCACTTCCTCAAGTCTTGGAGGACCACATACATCGCTTCGTTACCCGTATTGACATTCTGAAGATAGAGCAGGAGGTCATCAGCGTATAGTGATACTGCATGTGTTGTTCCATCCAGTGGGATTCCCCAGTGCATGGCCTCCGATCAAGGATGGAGAGCCAAGGGGTCCATGGTAATGGCAAAAAGTATGGGGGGCAGAGGGCAGTCCAGGCAGGTGATACAACCCACCGGGAACAAAGCAGATGTCAAGTAGCTAATTTGCATACAAGAGGATGGGTAGAATACAGGAGTTTAGTATATTCTAGGAGTGGCCTACTGATTAAAGGCTTGGCTAGCACCTTTAAAAGGTAATCCCCGGACAGCATATCAAATGCCTTCTCTAGGTCATGTATCAAGCATACCGCATGAGGCAACTGCAGCAATACCTGATCCATCACATGGAATATCCTTCTAAGGTTATTCAACATTCTGCGGCCAGGGACTAACCCCGTTGTGATCGGGTGTATGATGTTGGGCAGTATCTGGAGGTAGCAGTCTGCAAGAATCTTCCCAGGTACTTTATTATAAGCACCAGAATGGCTATGGGTCAATAAGAGGGCAGGCAAGTGGGATCCCTATCAGGCTTGAGTAGGGAGATGAGGAGAGACTCTTGAAGGAATGCAGGGACTGCTCCAGTATTAAAAGCCTCATTGTACCTGTCAGCCAGTTTGGGGCTAGGTGAGTGGAGAAACAGTCAGAATACTCCAAAAGAAGTCAATTTCTGGTGTCTTACTGCTGGCCAGGTCATGGATAACTTTTCTGATCTCTATCACTGTTATTGGGTCATCACATTTCCCCAAGCTTGATTATGGAATTGCTGGGTAGGGGTAAGAGTGCCAGGAACTCCCCTGCTATGTCGAGATGTGGAA
Organism: Pleurodeles waltl; assembly: GCF_031143425.1. Classification (NCBI taxonomy): domain Eukaryota; kingdom Metazoa; phylum Chordata; class Amphibia; order Caudata; family Salamandridae; genus Pleurodeles; species Pleurodeles waltl. The sequence continues at coordinate 627,879,890 of NC_090444.1, read as the reverse complement.
CAGTAGGTGCCCGATAAATGGCAGAGTATTAATTATAGAATGCTTGAATATGGTCAGTTTCGAACACGGGGGTTCAATATCTGGGGATATTTCAGCAATGGGCAGTATGCTGGACTCCTGGCATGCTAGCAACATCAGGAGATGGCTGGGTTTGTCCAAAGGTGAGTGTATCTGGACTGTGCAGGCTGCAAAGTTAAAGCATCAGAAGCTCCATTAGGGTTGCTTGCCCATTCCTTACCCTTGCCAGATTTGAGCATCATGGGGAGCTTGACACTTGTGGTCTGCCAGAGTGTCCTCAGCTTCCATTAGGTTCCTGTCCTACCATGTTTTGAATGCACATGCCCATGGTGACCATCCTAAAGGATAGCATGCGTAGTGCCTGTGGCATGGTCCTTGGCAAAAAAGTGACCTATATGTGTGAGTTGTGAGTCTCCGAAGACTTGGTCATCTAGGACGTCTTAGGTAGACGCCAGGTAGGCATTGGTGAGGTGGATGCCCTCCACTCCAGGTCAAATATGTGTGCTGTGTGGTCAGAGATGACTTGACCAAGGTGGTTGAGTGTTCCAGCCATGGCGGTATGGAGGTAGCGCATAAAAAACTATCAAGACAGACAAGTGGATTGTGGGGGGTCAAGTGGTGTGGGTTGGGTGCTCTTTAGACATCTGATAGTGATCAGTTTTTAACCCATTGGACAAAAGGTGACATGTGGAGATGTGAGGGTGCCTGGGGGAGTGGCGGGTACAGCCTGTACTGATGGACATCCAGGACGCTGTTATAGTCCACACCCAACACCCACTGGATGTCCACCCATTGGGGTAAGACCTTCAACAAGGAATCTCAGAAATAGGATTGGTCAGAAGACGGTGTGTCATAGGGTAAGGGTGTTTGAAGGTGTACCCTGACTGCATACCACCACATGGTCCCCCGTCCACCCACCCGTGCACACAGGTGTGAATCCTGTAATGCTCAAGCTGCAGGATAAGCGACTATGAAAACATAGAAACAAACTGGAACAGCGCCAGGAGCCTGTAGAAACTGGCTGCACACCCAAACAGTAGCCAAGAAAAAATTCAGTAGGTTGGGGGCTGTTTGAAACAGTGACCTATGTGAAAAAGATGGGGTGCTGGGCAGAGAACAGGAAATCATTTCTCATGGCAGTCTTAGCTCGATGAGAAGTGTCAGTGAGCTCCGGGGCGGGACATTGTTGGTCTAGTGCCCCCCCAAAGCCTGCAGGGGATGAAGTTTCGAGGAAGGCAATGAGGCCCCTAGTGGCCAGGCAATGCTTACTGTGGTCAGGCAACCATGCTGTTTACTGTCAAGCATCAGAGTAGGTCGTTGGCTGTCTGTGGAGTGACCAGGGGGAAGGGAAATGACTCTGAATGGTATCAGGGGCCAAGGGCGATGTCATCTTTACTGACAGGAGTTTGTGCCAGAGTCCAGTGGGGTGAGGATTGGTGGAATGCTCCTGCCATGGCTATAGCTGACTGCTGTTCCCCTCACAGCTCTTGTTGAGACGGTGCCCTACGGCACAGCGACCGCCATGTCCTGACATTGTTTTGTGTGGATTGCACCATATTTATCCATGGGGTGGGCAGGTGCTGCTGTCAGTGTGGTGTTCAATCCAGTCCCAATCTGAAGAGGGTTCTGTGAAGAAATATGTGCATTTGCAATAGATGATCTTCAGCTTCATTGGGTACAACAGTGAGTGTCGAAGGTAGAGATCCCAGAGCTGACATTTCACCACAAGGAAGGAGGAGCACTACTGTTGTACCATCACAGTATAATCAGAGAACACTGAGACCTTGCAGTTTTCAAATTCAAGAGAGGCCGCCTGTCAGATGCCATTTCTGTCCTTGTAGTGAAGGAGCCATGTAATGACTGGGTGAGGCGGTAAGCCTGGGGCGAGCTGGTACCCGGTGTGCACACTCGAAGGAGAATTGTGGGGCAGTGTCTGCGTCGGGGTGAATGATTTCACCCAATCTTCTAGGAAGATGATCATCACGCAGGAATTTTCAGATCTCTCTGGGAGCCCCACCACCCATATGTTGTTGTGACAAGCTCTCTTCTATGCTTCCTCTGCTCAGCTTTTGAGACACTGTACCCTCTCGGGGAGGTCACAACTGCATTTCTCCTGGTTCCAGTCGGGGTTTGATGTCTTCGAGGAAGCACCCCGCATCTGTTTTCCTGAAGGCCAGCTTCCGATGGTCTTGGAGTTGGCCAAATTCAGTACGAAATTCTTCGATCTTAGTTTCCACTGAATATCTGTGGCTCCATCGCATTCAGTATAGCATCCAGCTTGTCTTTACTCTCCTGGGGATGGGCTGGATGCTTTTCTCCTGATTTGGCTTAGTACAGAGACATGGCTGTAGGGATGGTGGCTTGGACTCCCCCCTTGCTTATTTCAGGTGGCCCATCCTGAACTGAGGGTCGTGATGATGAGGCTCATAGGTGGAGGGGGCCAGCTGGTGATAGACACGCTGTGCCTACCGTTATATGTGTGAGTGCCCCAGGGATCTGGAAAGTGATGGATTGGAGGAAGGGAGCTGTGAGTGTCTAATGCAGGCCTATGGCAATTTTTTGGTAGGGACAGTAGCCTCATGTTATCAGGAGGCAGCACCCTCAAGGGCCCACTGTCTTTGCACGGGGTAAAAAACAGGGGCAGGGCGAGAGCAGGCCACAGGGGTCTCTTTCTGCCTTACTTCAGTTGTCCAGATCAGCCATGGCGGAATGCTCTTTGCTGAGGGCCCAGATTGCCCACTCAATGGCTAGCACCTTAATGGATATTTGTGGGCCACCTGGAGGGTTTCAGTGTGTGGAAACCCACCTGGTCCCAAGATGGATCTGTAGCCTTCCCCTTGGCTCTTCTACCTGATGGGCAGTCCATGCTGGTGATGCCCCAACTCAGCATGAGGACCGGCTCTCCCTTCTCTACCGCCTCTCTCATGGATACCAGAGGCTTCAATCCATGCCTGGGGGGAAGAGGGAAGCAGGGGGTGAGTAAACCAGCAGAGCACATAACTAGCCGCATCCCTGTCAGCATTAGTCAAAGCGGCCTCATCAGTCTCTGCAGCACCCTTCGCCACTTCTCACGCCTACCGCCTCAGTGGCTGGCATCACTGCTGAGCCCGCCATCCTGGACTCCCAGGCTGAAGGGCTGCACAGTCCAGGGGAAGTACCCGGGCAGCCGGGGGCTCAACATGTGAACTCTGGCCTCGCTCCCTAGGCCACCATGCAAGATCTCTGTGTGCCATTGCGTCCCACAAAGTTTCCCGACAGCAGCAGCTTGGATGGGCAGGGCCAGATGACTCCCCTTGCAGTCGACTCAGTTACCCTCTGCCACGTCCACCTCTCCTCACCGGCCAGGAAGCAATTACAGCCCTTGTAGATGCCACATCCAGGTATGCATCCCGGGCCCGTGAGGATCACTGGGCAGGTCCCAATGGGTCTCCACACCCTCAGCCGGCACATGCAGCTGGCCATACTAGCTGTAGTCATGGGCCCCTGCTGATGGTGAGAGGAAGGGCCAGGGCAAGCAGGATTGGTGCAGTTTTCTCTGCACACCGCCCCTGAGCTCTGCTAGGTGGGGTCTGCCATCTTGAGCGGTCAAGCCATGCCCCCCAAATACAAAATGTAGTAAACAATACAATATATAAATAGCAGTTAAAATATATAAAATAATATATAACTAATAAAAGATTTTACCTACCCCAGGAACCCAGCAGCCTGAAATTAAAAAACAACACATAATTTGAAAATGTGTTACAGATTTTAAAACAAATTTAAAATAAAAGGACAAAACTAAATTAAGAAATTAACTTAATTAGTACATATTTATATATGCAAAAGGAACTACCCACCCAATAGCTAATGAGCCCAACAACCCAAAAAAAGTAACAACAACGTATTTATTAAAAATACAATAATTTTACAATAACTTATATAACAAAATAAAAACAATACAATACTATACCACAACACTAAGTGATGTTAAAGTAAACTATATTTAAAACTTTGATATTATAGTATACACTTAAAAACGAATTACTTACCTTTGATATTTTGGTCACCGATATTTTTGTAGTCACAATATGATGACTACGCTACTATGGTCAGATGAGATTTTGGAGTCAATATTTTGATAGAGCACCCAAAGAAGCTATCTGCTCTATCGGCAAGCAGACACCTACATTTTTGCATTCATGCTAGTTGATTGAGCTTGCAAGATTCTTTTGATGCCAGGGAGTGTGGACATTAAAAAGAAGGGTCAGTGCCCTGACAAATTTTGACTTCTGACAGGGCCTTACATGGGCTCCTTCAAAAGACATATATTTATGTAATAGCTACCAAAAAATGTTAAATTTACTTGACCTCCTAGTAACCCAGGACGCAGACTTTTGACACATAGCAAACCCCAACAAAAATTCTGTTTAATTGAAAATGTAGGAATTCCTAAAAATATCCCTAAAAATCTTTTCTTCTGTTTCTATTACTGAAAAAACATGCACTAAAGTAGTTCTTGAGTGATAGGAGACGAATACTGTGAATCAAGAACACCTGTTTTGACACCGAACACCCCACCTTTTTCTAATATTCTGTTTGTCTTTTTCAATAGCAGTTACATGGGAACAATATTCACTTTACCGATGGTTATGAGATCAAAGAAGACATAGGCATTGGATCCTATTCTGTATGCAAGCGGTGTGTGCATAAATCAACTGATGCCGAATACGCAGTCAAGGTAAGAAATAATTTTGGCTGAATATGATATAACTAGATCAGTAAATTCAAACTAGTGATTTTCAATATATTACCTATTGGCGGTCGCCAGTAGGTAGTTACAGTTAGGACCATGTTTCCAAAGGAAAATCGTTTTTTGACTCACCTATATCTTTGGCACTGTTTGACGAATCTTCATGAAATTTCCAACAAAAAGTGCCCTAGTGATTTTGGTTGAAAATGGAAAGATTCAGGGTGATACGTCAATTGGGGGCAGAGAAAAAGGGGGTGGGGTTCAAAAACGTTGCCCATGTTTCCCATGTTAATTACCATGGGACCTTTAGACCCGACTACAGCTCATACCGCTAGATTTAATTACACCAAATTTGACAGAAAGCTAGCTTTCGGTACGTAGATTGTGCTTTTGCTTCTTTGGTGTAAATCTGTACACTAGTTTTGGAGATATTAAAGGGAAAATAAATTTGTATATCTCTGGCAGTAAACAAATTGTGAATATTTGCAAATTTTCACAAATGCGTGCATGAACAGAAGTACTGTAATTGGCTAGTCGCATTCTGACTAGAAAATTGTGGCTGCCATTTTATGTTATCAGACAGGGTCCACGGAGTTGAAAATATAAATGATAAGTGGTACAAGAGGTCAGGGTGGAGGTACCCTGACCCCAGGAGTGTGATATAGGGGTTTTTAGGGCAAATTATGGGTTTAAAATGTTTTTTCTTCACCATTCATGATATTCACAAATATTCTCGAATATCCTTGAATATTTGAGGGTATACAAAGAAAATAAATTAAAAAAAACATTCATAGACTCATTCATAATTAATTAATTCATACATGCACTCAAAGACTCATGCGTCCACTCACACACCTACTCACACACTCATGCACCCACTTAGACCCACTCGCACACCCACTCACAGATCCACTGACAGAGACAGGCCCTGTGGCCAACCCTGACTGCGCATGGTGAAAGGCTGTGCTGTATGGCCAAAGACCTGTGCGGCGGTGGTTGGATTAACATATAGGAACTAAAATTACTTTATGTTAAAAAAACTATGAAATTCACTGAAAACAACAAAGGTTACGGGGGTGTTATAGTTAGGTTCTGAATTTACTGATAAAAAAACATAGAAATTCAGCAGTTATAGTTAAATTTATTTCAAGTAACTGTAACTTTTTCCCTAGGGTAACTATAACTTGTGCCTTCGCCATGCACCACTAATTACTCCACTTGTTTTATCATTGATGATGTCTTCTATGGCATCTTTGATATTATCACTGCAACATTTGCAATAAAAATGTTGATAAAACTGTGCATGGCAAGGGTCCGAGTTATACTACAACTGACAAACGTGGATGTACATGATGTATATTTTCTACTGAATATTAATTGTGGAATTCCTGAATGCTTGACTGTAGGATCATCACTAGGTATACATAACCAATTAAATATTTTAGAATGCAGCCATGACAAATCTGTCTCAAATAATTCTAAACATTCTAAAATATTACTTTAACTATACTTGTTCCAGAAAAAACTGTGGTTTCAAACCCCACATTTCCCAAAGATGATATCGCACTAGAGAAGTACTTTCCATAACTGGTAGAAATGATATAACTTTAATGATGTGTAGATTTTATTAATTGTGTCTGACCAACAAATTAATCTCTAAGCACGACAAAGAATTTAAGAAATGGGAACATCAAAACACGATCTCAAGCTTCTGCTTTGCCCTGGGGTACTATTTTCCCTGAAAAAGGGAATGAAATCCCAAACATTCTAACTAGAATCAGGGCCCGTATGGTATTCTTTTTTTTTAATTATAAGCAGATTTGGGTAGCACAAACAAAGTCTAAAATACTTCAGAGTGTGGTCTAAGTGGCTGAACATTGGAAAGATCCATTTGAAGCCCTTTACTTCTACAGACAAATGTGCTTCCTGATACCACAAATATTGTATGGAAAACCCATCTTATGGACAAAATAAGTGTTTTTTCCCTTTAACTATAAAGTGGCACACAATATTGTGGCATATTGACATAATACACGTTGTGCACTCGAATAAACATAATTTGCATACTAACCAAATTTAAAGGATGTGTGGTACAAATCAGTTATTTTGTGGTTCTCATTCAACCACCCACTCTTTTTGATGCAAAACCCTATCTACGAACAAAAACGTAGAGGGTGTTGCGTCAAATTGTAATGCCCTTTTCAAAAAGGCACTATCAAGGAGAAATGCTTTTATTTCTCTTTTCATTTTCTACTTTGCATGTGTCCTGCACTGTACAGCACACATAGAAAGTGTGAAAGTTTTTTAAGTTAATCTAAGCATTGTATCTTATACTAGAAAGGTAGACTCACACAGCCACCCTTGTAGTGTGGCACAAGTGTATGTGTGTGTGTCGTACGGCTGCCTGATTGTACGCTGGCTCTAGGGAGTGGGGAGGGGAGGAGAGTTCCATATCTCTGTAAGTATGGCACTTTCCTGCTCTCTCCTTCTCACGCAGCACAGTGCAGGACTTTGGCTGCTGTGCTGCATTGTGTGATAAAGTGAATAAACCCCCAAGTCTGAGGCTAGCAGACTTAATGACAACATACTATCATATAGGAGAATACCGAAGTCCCACCCATTCAGATCTTACCTGAAACACTTAGTAGGTCAATATGACCCCGGCAATGAGTGTAAATGTGGTGGTAGTACCGCCAACAGGCTGGCGGTACATACCGCCACAATATAAGAATGGCAGGTTGGATGCAGCCAGCCCCCCATTTCTCCACTCATACCACCATGACGGTATCAGCCGCCGGGCCAGAGATATCAATCTCCAGCCCGGCGTCTGGCACAGTACCGCCGGCGGCATTATGAGCCTGTCTATCACCATGGTTTTTGTGGCGTTACCAACGCCACGAAATCCATGGTGGTAGGCTCTACCGGTGACAGGGAATTCCTTCCCTGACACTGGTAGGCAGCTCCCCCCAACACACACCTGACACCCCCACCCTCCGTCCATCAACATCCCCACCCCCCTACACACACTAACCACCACTCCCTGACATTCACAAACACCCCCACCCGATCCACTCACACACCCCCACCCCTCCTAACCTCTCACTCACCCCCATCCCCAATACATGCACACACCTGCAGACGCGCACCATGCATACACCCAATCACTCACACTGGCATACATGCATTCATGCATACACTGGCATACACACACCGGCAAACACACATTCATACACACATACTTCCAGACATGCTTGCACACATTCTTACACACAATCACACTGACATGCAGACATGCACTCACTTCACCATTCTTAGACGCATTCACTCATGCATACAACCACGCAAACAACACAACACAACACACACAGACGAATTCACAAACACAACACCCCCCACCCTCCCACCACCCTCCCCTGTCGGAAGCCCGACTTACCTTTGTCGAGGAGGTCTTCCAGCAGGGAACGGGAAGGGGCGCTGCTACTGCCAGCAGTGCCCCGCCAGCAGAACACCGCCAGACCGCATCACAGGTCATGTTAGGGGTGGCAGTGTTCTACTGGCGTGGTGGTGCTATGGTGCTAGTGGTAGCAGCACCACCTTACCACAGTCCGCAACCATGAACACTGCCAGATTACTGCCCTTCTTGTGGCGGAAGTCCGCCAGTGCTCATAATATGGCGGACGGATGGCAGCTGCGTTGAAGGTGTTTTGGCAGCCGTCACCGCAGTGGTAGGCGTTTTTTACCACAAAAGTCAAAATGACCACCTTCATTTAGTTACTTACGGGGCCCTCACTACTATCTATATTCCCTATCTGTTCCCATTATCCTTCCTCTGCCTACGTATTTTTATTGTATTTCTTGTTATCTGTGAAGTGCTCCACAGCCATGTGCTTAGGACTATGATACATAAATACACCTAATGAATACATAAAATATTAATACTGAACTGACCATTATGGATTATCCTTTAGTCATGACAATGTTAAACTATTCATATCTATGTATCTCAACTCACTAAAAATGTCAAAGTTAAAGAAGACCCCCATGGCTTAACATATTTTCTTTAATCCGGTTCTGTGTAAATGGAATTAGTTAAAAGCTGTGATCTGAAAGTGTAAGCCCTCAACATGTTTCTAAACATATCGTGGATAAAAGGCTCTGAGGACACAGTACATTCTATGGCCCTCAGAGAGCCACAATCATTTCAGTTGCCATATAGAAGGCACTTTTTCAGACAGAGTCATTTTGAAGATCAACGTATGGCTTGCACAGGATATATGGTGTTTGCAACTATCTCCCGGCAAAAGAGTTTTGATTAGAGATGGTTATGCTGGTTATGATTTTCCACTGAATCTGATTTCTCTGAAGCCATAGGAATGTTATGGTAGCCATTGTGTATACGGAGCTCAGAATGTTCTAAGGGGCTTTTAATTGTCTTTAGAGGAAGAGGGGTAACCATCTCCAGTCACAACTGAAAAGTTTGTCTTGCTCAATGGTGTAGGAGCTTATTTGCAGCTCGAGAAGAGAGAGTTTTCACGAGGTGTAGAGTCTGTGGTAATGGGAAATACTCTGATTTCTGGAGGAAGTACTGAATTCAGAAGACGGACATTGCCAGAGTTTACTGCAAAAAAGGAATAACACGTTGGAGGAAATTGCTGATGGATTCTTTGCAGGTTTCAGGCTGGGTTCCCCTGGATGGGAACTTAAGAGGCCACTGGTACCCCCTAAATGAGAGGAAGCCAAGGGTCCCTACAAATAGGCAATAAAGGTACTCAGCACACAAAGATGTGTGGAACTACATGCACATCTTTGGTTCTTTGGGTTGATGTGGGAGAGCAGTTGGAGGCTTCATTCAAAAGAGGGTGTGTATAGGTACAGTGCAGTAAAGTCATCAAAAACATATGTGTTGTGTGTATAGAACATGTTTTGTAACATTTCGAAATACACATAATCATACCTTAATAAACACAATCAAAATGGAAAGAACGCAAAAACATAATACTGTGTATAGCAATAATGTAAAGTAACTGTAGAACAATACTGTAATCTCACAAAGAGAATGGCAACCTCATATGGGGTTGCTGGAGCACCTGTAATCAGAAACCAGGGTATGTGCCATAATACTGTAACGTTCACAAATAGTTCTAGCAATTGTGAAGCTTAATTGTTTGTGAAGCTCAGATGTACCTAAAGTGGAAGAACCCCAGAACCAATGCAAACAATATATATAAGATACTGCCTGAAAACAGCCAATGTTTCTAAAGATTTATAAAGATGTACTCCATGATTCAGAATGAAGGTTTATATAATTTTTCCAGCAAAGGGAGGGCCGTAATTATCAATCTAAAACAGGACAGTTTGTACCTCTTCAGTTATATTAACTAGTGTTCACAAATCTACGTCTTCACAAATACTTGAATATAACAATAAAAAGTAAACATAACAGTGTCAGTAGTATTAAGGGAACCTGCAATATAAGAGACTGTGGCCCTCATTATAACATTGGCGGTATATACTGCCTACCGCCACGGCGACAGCCGCCAAATGACCGTCACCACGGCTGCCAGCCTCCAACCAGATTATGACCATAGCCGGATTTCCGCCAGAAGGATGGCGGAAATCTAGCTGTGGTTATGCCAGCGGATGGTGGTAAGGTGACGCTGCACACCAGTACAATACCGCCACGGCGACAGCCGCCAAAAGACCGTCGCCATGGCTGCCAGCCTTCGACCAGATTATGACCATAACCGGTTTTCCGCCAGAAGGATGGCGGAAATCTGGCTGTGGTTATGCCGGCGGATGGTGGTAAGGTGGCGCTGCACACCAGTACACTGCCGCAGACCATATCATGACCTATGATACGGCCTGGCGGTGTTCTGCTGGCGGACGCTGCTGCTGGCAGCAGCGCCCCGTCCCATTTCCTGCCGGAGGATCCTCTGACATCAGGTAAGTTGGGTGGTTCGACAGGGGAGATGGCGGGGGGTGTTGTGTGTGGGGGTGTGTGTGTGTATGTCTGTATGTGCGTGTATGCGGGTGTGTGATGCGTGTTGTCTGTGTGTGAGTGCATGGATGTGTGAGTGCGTGTATGTTGTTTTGTGTACATGCATGTATGTCAGTGTGTGTGGATGTGTGTGTGAATGGATGTATGCATGCGTGGATGAATGTGGGTATGAGTGTGTGTATGCATTGTGGGGGTCTGGAGAAGGAGTGGGGATGGGTGGTGTTAGAAATTGGGTCTTTGGTTGACAGTCAGGTTACCCCCTGTTCAAGCAAGGACCCTCACTCTAGTCAGCGTAAAAGAGAATCACCCTCAGCTAACCCCTGCTTACCCCCTTGGGAGCTTGGCAGAGCAGTAGGCTTAACTTCAGAGTTCTAGGTGTAAAATATTTGTACCAACACACAGTAACTCAATGAAAACACTAAAAAATGACACAACACCAGTTTAGAAAAATAGGAAATATTTATCTAAACAAAACAAGACCAAAACAACAAAAATCCACCATACACAAGTCAAGTTATCAATCAAAAATCAAAAAGAGTATTCAAGTAGTTTTAAAAACACACTAGCGCTGCTGGAGTGAAAATGTACCTGGTGCGCGTCAAAAATAACCCCGCACTGGCGGGTGTGCGTCAAAAATAACTCCGCACGGCGGTACACAAGTCGAAAATCCAGCCACACGATGATCCAAAAATCCCGCAGCGCAGGTTGTGATCTCCCAGCCTCCATCAGCGATGCTGCTTGTCGTTTCTCCTGCTCTGTGCGTCGATTCTTTGGTCGCGTTTCCTGCGAGCGTCGTTTCTCAGCTGCGGAGCCGGCGGCGCGTCGTTTTTCTCAGCCGCTGATCGGATTCGCGTCAATCTTTTCCCCGCACGGCGCTCTGTGCATGGAATTTCTTGTCTTTAGCTGCCAGCTTCTCCTTTCAGGGTCCCAGGAACTGGATGGGCACCACAGGGCAGAATAGGGGTCTCTCCAGAGACTCCAGGTGCTGGCAGAGAGAAGTCTTTGCTGTCCCTGAGACTTCAAACAACAAGAGGCAAGCTCTAGATCAAGCCCTTGGAGATTTTTCCTCAAGATGGAAGGCACACAAAGTCCAGTCTTTGCCCTCTTACTCTGGCAGAAGCAGCAACTGCAGGATAGCTCCACAAAGCACAGTCACAGGCAGGGCAGCTCTTCTTCCTCAGCTATTCAGCTCTTCTCCAGGCAGAGGTTCCTCTTGGTTCCAGAAGTGTTTCTAAAGTCTGTGGTTTTGGGTGCTCTTCTTATACCCAATTTCTCCTTTGAAGTAGGCCTACTTCAAAGTAAAGTCTCTTTGGAATGTGAAATCCTGTCTTGCCCAGGCCAGGCCCCAGACACTCACCAGGGGGTTGGAGACTGCATTGTGTGAGGGCAGGCACAGCCCTTTCAGGTGTGAATGACCACTCCTCCCCTCCTTCCAATCACAGATGGCTCATCAGGATATGCAGGCTACACCCCAGCTCCCTTTGTGTCACTCTCCAGTGTGAGGTGCAACCAGCCCAACTGTCAAACTGACCCAGACAGGGAATCCACAAACAGGCAGAGTCACAGAAATGGTATAAGCAAGAAAATGCTAACTTTCTAAAAGTGGCATTTTCAAACACACAATCTTAAAATCAACTTTACTAAAAGATGTATTTTTAAATTGTGAGCTCAGAGACCCCAAACTCCACATGTCCATCCGGTCCCAAAGGGAATCTACACTTTAATCAGATTTAAAGGTAGCCCCCATGTTAACGTATGAGAGGGACAGGCCTTGCAACTGTGAAAAACAAATTTAGCAATATTTCACTGTCAGAACATATAAAACACATTACTATGGGGTTCATTACAACCCTGGCGGACAGTGTTAAAGCTGCGGAAATACCGCAAACAGGCCGGCGGACAAAAAAAGGGAATTATGACCCTGGCGGAAACCACAAACAAAGACAGCCACTTTAACACACCGCCCGCCACGGCGGTGCAAACAAGCAGCGCGGCGGTCACCGCCAACAGACAGGTGGAAGACAATGTACCGCCTACAGTATTACAACCCGCCAATCCGGCACCTTTTCCGGGGCGGATTCTCCGTGGATAAAAACACGGCGGAAACAGCTTTTGCTATGGGAAAACGCTCACCTGAACACATCCCACGAAGAACGAGGACTCCATGGAACCGGAACTCCAAATACTCCCTGCCCTTGTGTTTCTGCTCCTCTACGACCAACAGCTACGTAGGCGCCGAAGACAACGGTGAGTACTGCACCTACGACACAGGGGAGGGGGGAGGCAAAAGTTAGGGGGACTCCCACAAAACACCCCCACCCTCGCATATTACAACATACACACCAATGCATTCACAAAAATCACAGTAACAACCCACAATCCCCCCGGAAGAATGAAAAGACAATGCGAAATTCGGTCAAACATTGTAATGTGGCAAATTACATGTCATACAAAAATATACAGATATATATTTGAAAATCAGTCATAATGATATACAATATGAGAAGTAGTGCAGATATGTAAATAACAATGTCCGTGCACCAACAGTCCAAAAATGCATGGGCGAGGCCCACAAAGCATACCTGACCACAATCGGAGAGAACACTGCCGGGGCATCAGATAGAAATACTACAGGCACCTCAGGGGGAAGGGAAGGGGGGGCACCTCAGCCGGATGACTGCAAAGCCAGATCCACGACGGGGCTCCATGCCCATTGATGTATCCTGAGGAGTGCAAAGACACAGTCTCTCAACACTCTACAGTGGGTGGGTTGCCCACTCTACCATCCTGGGGAGTGCAAAGCCACAGTCTCTCAAGTCTCTACAGTGGGTGGGTTGCCCACTGTGCCATCCTGGGGAGTGCAAAGCCACAGTCTCTCAAGTCTCTACAGTGGGTGGGTTGCCCGCTCTACCATCCTGGGGAGTGCAAAGCCACAGTCTCTCAAGTCTCTACAGTGGGTGGGTTTCCCACTCTACCATCCTGGGGAGTGCAAAGCCACAGTCTACTGGTACTGGGGGGGTGGTACTGGGGGGGACTGGTGCCCAGACTGGATGAGTCTCCCTGTGAAAGTTCCTGTCCTGTCACTGTCCCAGCTGCACATGGGATAAGGATGCCTGATGTGGCGTGCCATTCATTCCTACCCGGTGCTTGCCCTGTTCAGCGGTGCTTTGACATGGCGATTCCGGACTGTTCAGCGGTGCTTTGCCATGGCGGTCTTTGCCCTGTTCAGCCGTGCTTTGCCATGGCGGTCTTTGCCCTGTTCAGTGGTGCTTTGCCATGGCGGTTCCGGACTGTTCAGCGGTGCTTTGCCATGGCGGTCTTTGCCCTGTTCAGTGGTGCTTTGACATGGCGGTCTTTGCCCTGTTCAGCGGGGCTTTGACATGGCGGTCTTTGCCCTGTTCAGCGGTGCTTTGCCATGGCGGTCTTTGCCCTGTTCAGCGGTGCTTTGCCATGGCGGTCTTTGCCCTGTTCAGCGGTGCTTTGACATGACGGTCTTTGCCCTGTTCAGCGGTGCTTTGACATGGCGGTCTTTGCCCTGTTCAGCGGTGCTTTGCCATGGCGTTATTTGCCCTGTTCAGCGGTGCTTTGCCATGGCGGTTCCGGACTGTTCAGCGGTGCTTTGCCATGGCGGTCTTTGCCCTGTTCAGCGGTGCTTTGCCATGGCGGTCTTTGCCCTGTTCAGCGTTGCTTTGCCATGGCGGTCTTTGCCCTGTTCAGCGGTGCTTTGATATGGCCTACTTTGCCCTGTTCAGCGGTGCTTTGCCATGGCGGTCTTTGCCCTGTTCAGCGGTGCTTTGACATGGCGGTCTTTGCCCTGTTCAGCGGTGCTTTGACATGGCGGTTCTCTACACTGGGCATTGGTGTGTGGCATGACGTTCTCTACACTGGGCATTGGTGTGTGGCATGACGTTCCATCATTGCCCAGCGGGGCTTTGGCAGCCGGGGCCCTCCAGGGCACTGACTCCGGCGGTGGTCTCTGGACCAGTGCCGATACTTGGGCCCTCCTGGGCTGTGACTCTGGCAGTGGTCTCTTGACCAGTGACGATACTTGGGCCCTCCTGGGCTGTGACTCTGGCGGTGGTCTCTGGACCAGTGACGATACTTGGGCCCTCCTGGGCTGTGACTCTGGCGGTGGTCTCCTGACCAGTGACAATACTTGGGCCCTCCTGGGCTGTGACTCCGGCGGTGGTCTCCTGACCAGTGACGATACTTGGGCCCTCCTGGGCTGTGACTCCGACGGTGGTGTCCTGACCAGTGACGATACTTGGGCCCTCTTGGGCTGTGACTCCGGCGGTGGTCTCCTGACCAGTGACGATACTTGGGCCCTCCTGGGCTGTGACTCCGGCGGTGGTCTCCTGACCAGTGACGATACTTGTGCCCTCCTGGGCTGTGACTCCGGCGGTGGTCTCCTGACCAGTGACGATACTTGGGCTGTCCTGGGCTGTGACTCCGGCGGTGGTCTCCTGACCAGTGACGATACTTGGGCCCTCCTGGGCTGTGACTCCGGCAGTGGTCTCCGGACCAGTGACGATACTTGGGCCCTCCTGGGCTGTGACTCCGGCGGTGGTCTCCTGACCAGTGACGATACTTGGGCCCTCCTGGGCTGTAACTCCGGCGGTGGTCTCTGGACCAGTGACAATACTTGTGCCCTCCTGGGCTGTGACTCTGGCGGTGGTCTCTGGACCAGTGACAACGGTGCTGGCGGTTGTGTGTCGACCGCCGGAAATGATGGCGCACTTCTCCGCCGTGACACTCACAACAGTCTGGGCAGACTTCCTCTGGCCCTTCCCCACCTTTGGTGGAGTCACAGCTGACTCTCCAATCCCCTTGGAACCCATGTCAGTTGTTTTCCCACCAGGTGTCTTAACACGGTCCCATCATCCAATCTCCAATTTTAGAGCCTTCACCGGGGGTGGGCTGCCAGTGCCTTGGCGCCGGGTCCTACTGCCTGCCCTGGTGGCCGGTGCACTCCACAAACCTCGAACAGGCTCCACTGGTATTGGAGGCTTTTTGGCTGAGTCGCTACGATGGGACTGATGAATTGGAGGGGGTGGGGTGGCGGCAAAAAGGTCAACTTTACAGAGGGACACTTTCTGACGAACACTGGGATGGGTAGCTGGAGGGGGTCTGGGAGTGGAGGAAGAGGAGGTGGTTGTCGGAGGTGTCACTGTAGGTGTTTTGGGTGCAGGTGCAGGTACTGGAGGCTGTCGTGAGGTGGATGGATGTTGGGTGAGTGATTGCCGGCGTTTGTGTACTTTGGGAGAGGGCGTCACAGACACACTGGGAGAGGACACAGGGGACGTGTAAATGGCAGTGGAGGTGGTGAGTGCAAGTGAGCGGCTTGTGGTGCTGGGTGTCCTTGTGCGATTCATGGTGCCTGTAGATGTGGTGCATGCAGGTGTGTGTGTAGACGAGACTGGGAGGGAGGAGGGAGAAGAGGTTGCTGTGTCTGTACGTGGGTGAGGCTTGCGTGAGTGCCTGTGGTGTGTGTGGTACCTATGTTTGCTTGAGCTCCTTGTGTGTGTTGACTTGTGTGCATGCTGGTCTGTAGGTGTGCTTGGGATGGGCTGGGGTACATGAGATTGGGTCTGGGTGAAGGAAGTTGGAGGGGGGAGGCTAGACACAGGGACAATGGCTGCCATCAGTGCAGAGGCCAGAGATTGCAGGGTTCGCTGAAGGACAGCCTGACCAGAATGAATGCCCTCCAGGAATGCATTACCGTGTTGCAACTCTCGTTCTACACCCTGGATGGCATTCACAGTGGTAGACTGCCCAACAATGAGTGACCTGAGGAGGTCAATGGCCTCCTCACTGAGGGCAGCAGGGGTGACTGGGGCAGGGCCTGAGGTACCTGGGGCGAAGGTGATGCCCACCCTCCTGGGTGAGCGGGCACGGGGCGAACGCTGAGGGGCTTCTGGGAGGGCGGGGCTGGTAGGGGAGGTGGCGGCTGTACCTGTAGAGGTGGGGGGCACAGATGGTGCCGCCACCACAAGGGAGCCCCCATCGGCGAACGAGTCTGTGTCGCTGCTTGGTGATCCGGTGGCCGACGTGAAGCTCCCCTCGCCCTCCGTCCCACTGGTGCATTCAGAGTCCGTGGTGTGGCCCTCCATGGCCATGTGGGATGCAGCTCCCTCGTGCTCCGGTGCCACTTCTTGCTGCAGCGGTGCCACTGTACCTCCGCCTGTTGATGCTGATGTACAAAAGGACAGGGAGAGCAGAAAAAGGGGGGGAGACGGTAGAAAGAGAGTTTTAGTGTATGGATTACCGCTACCGTTGGCGGACAAGAGAGACGCAGCAGCCCCCTGTATTACGCCGTGCTCCTGCCCTCTGCACATGCAATTTCTGGGATATGGCCTACATGGCAAAGGTGGACATCTGCGCACATGTATGCCACAAGAACAACTGTACCTCGACTTGGCACTCTGCTGAGGTGGGGTAGAGTGCCACATGGCCTACATTACGGAGGGGCCTTGCCTACCTAACTCGCCCTGGCCCAGGGACACCCACAGCCCACCTCCCCCACCCAGACACCTCCACTGCACGCTAAGTCAGCAGAATGAGGTTGTACTCACCCCCTTGTGTCTGCTGTGATGCCCTCAAGCGCCCATCCAACTCCGGGTAGGCCACCGCCAGGATTTGGAACATCAGGGGGGTCATGGTGCGACGGGCACCCCTCCCACGTTGGGAGGCCATCCCCAGCTGAGCCTCCGCCGTCTTCTTGCTGCAGCGGCGAATGTCCTCCCATCTCTTACGACAGTGGGTGCCCCATTTCTGGTGGGCCCCCAGGGTCCGGACCTCCTTGGCGATGGCACGCCAAATGTCCTTCTTCTGGTGGGCACTGACTTACATGACATGCACAAGGGAAGAGGAACAGATTAATTACCAACTGCACCGTCGTTGTGAGTGGCCCCCTCCCTACTCTGGCCATGTGGCCCATTCATTCCCATGCATTGTTGTTCTATAAACTCTGCCCCCTTCCCTCTTCCAACCAGCCTTCTCCACCCAGGCCTAGCCCATACAACGTGCTCCCTGTGTACTAACCTGTTGGTCTGGAGGACCGTAGAGTAGCGTGTACTGGGGGAGGACACCGTCTACCAGTTTCTCCAACTCCTGTGCAGTGAAGGCAGGGGCCCTTTCCCCAGACGCAGCAGCCATCGTCGCTTCCAGACCGAGGTCACAGCAGCACTTGCAGTGTAGGTCCTCTCCTGTCGAAGGTCAGGTATCTAGTGATTGAACAGATAGAAAATGGCGGTCACGTCCGCGGCGGTGACGTCCGCGGCGGTGCGCATCATCACCGCCGGCGCACCTGTTCATTGGCTCCTGGGACCCATAGGGTCCAATGTTAACCAATGCAGCATTGCGCTGCGGTCTACGACCGCCTACCGCGACGGTGTGCAACGCCAGCGAAGTTACCCCACAATCCCATTGTCCCAGTTTAGAGGTCAGGCAGCCGCCATTTCAGGGGCCCACATGGCTTCATTTATTACTGCGTCACACATAGCTAGGCCTACACTCAACACACATACAGGAAGGCTTTTGTGAGTGGTGTAGTCTTGTGTGTGACTGTGGGTATATACCTGGAGAAATAATGACTGGTTCTTCGCTGTTGTCCTTCGTAGGCACCGTCAGCTGGGACATATGAGAAGATGGCGGAATCCTCCGGTGTACCGAGCGCTGGTGGACCTGTTGACAATGGAAGAGAGACATGTCATCGTAACCTACCGGTTTGACCGTGCCACAATCCAGGAACTCTGTACCCAGTTGGAGCCAGACCTGATGTCACCAATCCGCCATCTGACTGGAATCCCCCCTTACGTGCAGGTGCTGTCTGTGCTCCTTTTCCTTGCAAGTGGGTCTTTTCAGACAACTGTGGCCATGGAATCAGGGATGTCCCAGCCTATGTTTTCCAACGTGTTGTCCAGAGTGTTGTCTGCCCTGCTGAAACACGTAAGGAGATACATCATTTTCCCTCAGGTGGAGGATTTGCCTACAGTGAAAGGTGACTTCTATGCCCTTGGACATATCCCCAACGTCATAGGTGCCATTGATGGGACCCATGTAGCTCTGGTCCCCCCCCCACAGCAGTGAACAGGTGTACAGGAACAGGAAGAGTTATCATTTAATGAATGTCCAGATGGTCTGTTTGGCAGACCAGTACATCTCGCAGGTAAATGCTATGTTTCCTGGCTCAGTGCATGACGCCTACATCCTGCGGAATAGCGGCATCCCTGATATGATGGGTCAACTCCACAGGCACCGTGTATGCCTATTGGGGGACTCTGGTTACCCCAACCTTTCCTGGCTATTGACCCCAGTGAGGAATCCCAGGACCAGGGCAGAGGAACGGTACAATGAGGCCCATGGGTGGACTAGGAGGGTGATCGAACGCACCTTCGGCCTCCTGAAGGCCAGGTTCAGGTGCCTCCATATGACAGGTGGATCCCTATTCTACTCACCGAAGAAGGTGTGCGACATCATCATCGCCTGCTCCATGCTCCATAATTTGGCTTTGCGACGCCAGGTGCCTTTTCTGCAGGAGGATAATCCAGAGGACGGTCTTGTAGCAGCTGTGGAGTCTGTGGAGCCTGTGGACAGTGATGAGGATGAAGCTGAGGAAGAAGACAACGACAACAGGGAGTCAGTCATACAGCAATATTTCCAGTGAGACACAGGTGAGAACATTTTCATTTTTAGCATTACATTAACTTTCACACGTCTACCTCTATCCTGTTTCTCGATTTAAATCACTATTTGGAAACTGAGTTGTACCCTTCCATTACGGTTTCACAGGTGTGGTTACCTACGTGTCAACTGCTTGCATCCTTCAAGGGCTTGTGATGTGTGAAATAGGTATGTTAGCCTTACAATGGTAAACCCATTATGACACTGTCATTGATAATACATATTTACTAAATCACAGACTGACTCCAGATTGTTTTGTGCTTCAAGGGTGTTTATTGAAGTGCTCTGAAATGTGAGGGGTTTGTAAAATGAGGATGGGTGATGGCGGAGGAATGTCCATGGCAGAGTCCAGTCTATTAGTCTCACAGGTGCACTGCCCATCTGGGCATAGGAAGTGGAGCTGGTGCAGTTTAAGTATGGACAGAGTAACAAAGTGGGACACTGGGAGGACAATCAGGGTGGTCTCATTTCCTGGCGGGGGTCTTGCCATCTTGCTCTGTCCTGTTCCTGGATCTCAGGGACCGCTTGTGTGGTGGTTGTCCGTCTGCAGGGGGTGGGGTGCTGGTGTGTTGGTCCTGTGGCGGGGCGTCCTGTCCACTAGCGCCGGCGGAGGTGGTGGGCAGTTCATCGTCCAGGCTAGTGTCAGGAGCCCCTTGGAGTGCCACGGTGTCCCTCAAGGTCTGCTGTATGTCCTTCAGCACCCCTACGATGGTGCCCAGGGTGGAGCTGATGGTCCTGAGCTCCTCCCTGAACCCCAAATACAGTTCGTCCTGCAGGCGCAGGGTCTCCTGCAACTTGTCCAGGACCGTCGCCATCGTCTCCTGGGAGTGGTGGTATGCTCCCATGATGGAGGATAGGGCCTCGTGGAGAGTGGGTTCCCTTGGCCTGCCCGCCCCCTGTCGCACAGCAGCCCTCCCAGTTCCCCTGTGTTCCTGGGCCTCCGTCCCCTGGACCGTGTGCCCACTACCACTGCCCCCAGGTCCCTGTTGTTGTTGGGGTGGTGGGTTATCCTGGGTTCCCTGTAGTGGTGGACACACCGCTGATTGACGTGTCCTGGGTAGGGAGGTTTGGGACCGCTGGGTGGGTGCTGTGCTGGTGTTACCAGAGGGTGGAAGGTCGGTGTTGGGCTGTGCCTGTGCAAGGGGAACCGACTGTCCCGAGGCCCACGATGGTCCGGGCTGGTCATCAGGATCCAGTAGGGCTGAGCTGCTCTCGTCACTGTGGGCCTCTTCTGGGGGTGGAATGGTGTTGTCTGGACCCTCTGGTGTGGTGTCGGTCCTTCGGGTTCCTGCAGGGGCATAAGAGCATGATTATTGCATGTGTGTGTGTAATGGTGAGCAATGGGTGGGTGTTTGTGTAACCCAGTGCAAGCATTCCTGTGTGTGGATTTGTGTGATGATGGCTGGGGGGGTGTTCTGGGTATGTGCAGTGGGCATGCTTTAGTGAGGGGTGTCCATGCTTAGTTGTGTCATGCAGGGCTTGGTGTTGGGATGGGTGGTTTGTGCTATGGGTAGATTAGTGAGGATTTGGAGTGATAGGGGAGGGTGTGAGGGTGGGGGTGTGTGATAGCATGCAGGTAGGGTGGGGGATATGATAGTTAAGATTTGACTTACCAGTGCCCCATCCTCCACCGACTCCTCCACCGAATCCTCCGAGGCCCTCAGGATGCAAGATGGTCAAGACTTGCTCCTCCCATGTTGTTAGTTGTGGGGGAGGAGGTGGGGGTCCGCCGCCAGTCCGCTGTACCGCGATGTTGTTCCTGGAGACCGTTGAACGCACCTTCCCCCGTAGGTCGTTCCACCTCTTCCTGATGTTCTCCCTATTTCTTTGGTGCTGTCCCACGGCGTTCACCCTGTCCACTATTCTGTGCCATAACTCCATCTTCCTGGCTATTGATGTGTGCTGTACCTGTGAGCCAAATAGCTGTGGCTCTACCCGGACGATTTCCTCCACCATGACCCTCAGCTCCTCCTCAGAGAAGCGGGGGTGTCTTTGGCGTGACATGGGGTAGTGTGGGTGATGTGTGGGGTGGTGTATGTGGTTATGAGTGTGGTGAGTGTAGTGGTGTGTGGTGTTTTGTGCGTGGATGTTGTGTGGGTGATGGTGTTGTGTGCCTCTGTGTGATGGGGTTGTCTATTCTGTGCTCTCTCTCTGGCCTTTATTCGTGATTTTTTGGTCGTAGGGGTTTGTGGGTGATGTGGGTGTGTGTTTTATGTAGTATTGATTGTGTGGGAGTGGTGTTTGTATGTGTATCATGTGTGTGTATTTGTAATTGTCCAATGTGGCAGGTGTTTTGGAGATGTGTGTGTATTTTGAGCGCGGCTGTGTGTACCGTCAATGGAATACCGCGGTTGAAAGACCGCCGCGTGGATTCGTGGGTCGTAATAGCATGGGCGTGTTTCTGTTGGCGTGAAGGTGGAGGATTTGTTTCCGCCAGTTTATCACTGACCTTTGGTGTGGCGGTGTTGTGTGGGTGTCTGAATTTCGGCGGATTCCAAGATGTGTGTCATAATAGCTGTGGCGGAATAGCGCCGCCGCAGCGGTGTATTGGCTGTCTTCTGCACGGCGGTAAGCGCCTTTTACCGCCAATGTTGTAATGACCCCCTATATGTCCTACCTTAACCATACACTGCACCCTGCCCTTGGGGCTACCTAGGGCCTACCTTAGGGGTGTCTGACATGTAAGAAAAGGGAAGGTTTAGGCCTGGCAAGTGGGTACACTTGCCAAGTCGAATTTACAGTTAAATCTGCACCCACAGACACTGCAGTGGCAGGTCTGAGACATGATTACAGAGCTACTTATGTGGGTGGCACAACCAGTGCTGCAGGCCCACTAGTAGCATTTGATTTACAGGCCCTGGGCACCTCTAGTGCACTGTACTAGGGACTTACTAATAAATCAAATATGTCAATCATGGATAAGCCAATTACATACACATTTTGTAAAGGAGCACTTGCACTTTAGCACTGGTTAGCAGTGGTAAAGTGCCCAGAGTAACAAAAACAGTAAAATCAGACTCCAGCACACATCAACAACCTGGGGAACAGAGGCAAAAAATTAGGGGAGACCACGCCAAGGATGAAAAGTCTAACAGGTGAGAAACCTGGGGAGGGGGCGGGGAAGACCCCTATCAGTGACAGGGAAGGAATTCCCTGTCACTGATGGTGCCTACCGCCATGGTTTTCGTGGCGGTAAGGTTGCCACGAAAACCATGGCAGTAGGCTGGGTCATAATCCTGCGGGCGGGCTAGTGACGGCCACCTGGCTGGAGACTGAAGTCTCCAGCCTGGCGGTCATTACAGCCATGGTGGACGCTGTGGTACATTGGCGCTTTGGCTTGAGCCAAACCACCAATGTCGTAATATGGGGAAAAGTACCGCCAGCTATTGGAAGTACTTTACTCCATTTTACCGCCATCTGCCGGTGTCATAATGACCCCCTGTGTCTGAGAATTTGTGTCCACACAGTTGACACTGAGCAAGTATGAAAGCCACAAAGTGCCAAAGAAATGATTGACCAGGACAGTGAGAGCAAAACAGGCATGAAGATGTACCACAAAGTTTCTTCAATCTAACTGATTGGACAACCAAGTGCTAGACCACCACATGTGGCAGTTCAAAGGAATAATGAAATTGAGAAAAAAACAAGAAAAGGTGGTTCAAAGAGAGGTGTGCTTGTCACTTCGTGCTATTGTGATCTCAAATACACTTGTAAAGGTTAATTTTTTCGCATCTCATTTCTGTCAATGATGTGAGGTCTGAGGGGCTCAGCAAATGCTTTCAAACAGCTGTGCAGGACAAAGTTGACTCTCCAGCAACTCACCTCTACCTGATGATGATGGATGCAGAAGGCTAAGGCTATCTTCAGGCTCTCTGTAGTAGAAGCAGGATTTTTTGTACAGGCTGGGACAAGGTTTAGGCAAGGGCTAGTCAAGGGCAGCAGTGGAGGATGGAAAAAGAATTTCAGCAGGGCATTATCTTAGTCTCAACAAAGTGGAAGTGGGCAGCACACCACGTTCATATGTTTGATACAGTTCAGCAATAAATGGTTCATACAGTTCGACGACCAGGAAATCATCAGCAAGCCTCTGGACAGCTACAGGATATATTCAAAAACATGGGGAGTTAGCATTGAGCCTAAATGCAATCTCAGTATAGTGCACTAAACAATTTCAAATGTTCAGCCGATGAGACACACGTGTTACTACTGTTCTCTTGTTTAAGGTAGTCTGGGGGTAGACAATTGCTTTTCCCCAAAGGCTTACGCTATCCTAGACTCTTATTTGATAAGTAAAAGTGTACTCCAACATTTTCACTCATCAGAGAAGCACGTGGGATAGCAGGCAGGAGTCTTTGGCAAAAACAATGATTTCCCTCCAGACTAGCGGAAACAGAGGGACAGCGGGAAGGAGTTTGGGTTGGGGTTGGCCTCTGAAGGCTTCATTCAATCTCTGCCTCTTCAACAGCATGCACACTGTGTGATACATGTTCATGATCATTTACATGTACCTTTAGAATCAAGTGTAAAGATGATGATCACAAACCCACATATCATAGCCTATTCGCACCAATGTTCACCAAGATTTACACCAGTGATGATTGTGCATAATGTTTAGGAATAATATGTTTAATAACATTTTTTTTTTAAAACACTCAAACGGGTACTAGACTTCACAATGGCAGCTCTTATAAGCACCTCAAAATATCAAACTGATGCCAGTACGCAGTGCCAGGATTCGGTGGGGGGGGGGGGCACGACGGACTAACCCTATTACACCATAACAGCTAGGCACTAAGGCCCATATTTATACTCCGTTTGCGCCGATTTAGCGTCGTTTTTATCGACGCAAATTCGGCGCAAAACGAACGCCATATTTATACTTTGGCGTTAGACGCGCCTAGCGCCAAAGTATGGGCAAATAGCGTCATTTTTTTGCGTGAACGCCTTCCTTGCGTTAATGAGATGCAAGGAAGGCGTTCCCGTCTAAAAAAATGACGGCGACGCAAATGCGTCGTATTTATACTCCCGGGCAAAAATCACGCCCGGGAGGTGGCGGGTCAAAAAACCCCGCATTTGCGCCACTATTTAACGCCTGGGTCAGGGTAGGCGTTAAGGGGCCTGTGGGCTCAAAATGAGCCCACAGGTGCCCTCCCCTGCCCCCAGGGACCCCCCCTGCCACCCCTGCCCACCCCAGGAGGACACCCAAGGATGGAGGGACCCACCCCAGGGACATTCAGGTAAGTTCAGGTAAGTATAATTTTTATTTTTTTTTAATTTTTTTTTGTGGCATAGGGGGGCCTTATTTGTGGCCCCCTACATGCCACTATGCCCAATGACCATGCCCAGGGGACATAAGTCCCCTGGGCATGGCCATTGGGCAAGGGGGCATGACTCCTGTCTTTACTAAGACAGGAGTCATTTAAATGGCGTCTGGGCGTCGAAAAAAATGGCGCAAATCGGGTTGAGGCGATTTTTTTGCCTCAACCTGACTTGCCCCATTTTAAGACGCCCTAACGCCATTTTCCCCCTACGCCGGCGCTGCCTGGTCTACGTGGTTTTTTTCCACACACACCAGGCAGCGCCGGTCTGCTAGCGCCGGCTAACGCCATTCCATAAATACGGCGCCCGCATGGCGCTTCAGAATGGCGTTAGACGGCGCTAAATTTTTTGACGCTAAACTGCGTTAGCGCAGTTTAGCGTCAAAAAGTATAAATATGGGCCTAAGAGACCAATTTATCTTTCCTCTCAGAGCTCACCGAGAGGTGACCATGAGGTCATTATTACTTAGTTGGGGGATCCTAGAACTGTTGTCAGATATCCAAAAGAGAGGGGGAACTCCAGGCAACAAAGTGAAAAAAAGGCTGTTGCTTATCCTTGTATCATCTCTATATCCAATTGAGCACTTCTTCCAAAAATCTGAGATTTCCGCCTATCAACCAGCTCTAAAGCAGCCATTTCGTTTAGTGGCTAGGTTGCTGATTTGGAATGAGGAGGTCTGAGTTGTGATCCTCACCTCAACATTTGGCTCAAAGCCGTGTGATTCTGGGCAGGTTGCTCTCTGTACAAGAACATTAAATTGTCAACTTGTGTAATTATCAGAGTTTACTCCACCAAAAGAATTATTTTTGTGTAATTATCTTATGTTAAAAAAGTTTAATGTTAACATTAGTTCTTGCTCAATGCATATTCTCTCGCCGCAATGACTAGAGAGAAATAGATTAATACATTTTACGTTACTGTAGACAAACACAACTAAAAATGCCTTTAAAAAGTAAATTCGTAAAGAGGGCACACGCAGATATTTCACAGAGCTAATTTGAAACCTTGAAGTATTAACGCATTGTTAATTTTCCACTGCGTGCATCATATCCTTTAGACACCGCTTGGCAATCTCAGAAATGCAGAATTTCCTCTTTTTGGATGATTGCTCCATGGTAATCTCGCAGTTCACATGCATTGGACCGATGCTTATTATAAATGAGCTTGAGGATATTCCATTCTTATTCACTCTTGAATAGCTGCCTTCATTTCCTTTCATTTCCAGTTAATAAGCATTTCAAGTGCTACCATTTCAAGGTAAATTCGGTGGAAACCTATTACAAAAGTGTTCTACTGTACGGCAGACAAGCTCTTCTTCCTCGTCAAAGGTCTGCCGTCTTGTCTCTTTTGAAGAGATAAAACATTATGCTGAGTGGTTGCGCTATTTTAACGATTAAAGATTTCAGCAAGTGGAATTTAGCCAGTGTACCGCTTTTCGTCAAGTGATTGATGCAGAAGAGTATTTTTTCCGATCTGACACATGCATGAATGAGTGAATGTGTGAGGCTCAGGCAATCAGTTGGCTCATTCCCTCCCAGGCTCTGGTCTTTGCTGCGTCTCGGCACTACACCAAGGGGCATATTTATACTTTTTGGTGCACTAAAGCAGTTTTGCATCAAAAAGGTTTGCACCGGCTTGCACCATTCTTGAGCACCAGCCGGGCATTATATTTATGAAATGGTGCAAGCTGACGCAAAGGGTAGGCTAGCGTAAAAAAAAAATGTTAGGTGGCGGTATGGGAGAAGGGGGTTTTGCACCAGAAAATGACATTAGACAGGTTAGAGTAAAAATAAAATGACATTAACCAGCCTAGCGTCATTTTCTGATGCAAAACCATCCATACCACATGACTCCTGTCTTACAAAAGACAGGAGTCATGCCCACAACCCCAATGGCCAGCACAGGGGACCAGGGTCCCCTGGGCATGGCCATTGCACCCAATGCCACATAGGGGTGCCCATTTCAGGGCCCTCAATGGCACTTTAAAAAAATACAATAAAATACTTACCTGTACTTACCTATACTTACCTGGAATCGGGTCCCTGATCCTCCGCTGTCCCTTTGGTGTGGTTGGGGGTGTCCTGGGGCCTTGGGAGGGCACCTGTGGGCTTATTGCATGATATTCCACCAATGCAATAGGCCCACAGGTCCCCTAATGCCTGCCCTGTCCCAGGCGTTAAATAATTATTTGACCCCTCATCCCCCACATGCGTGATTTTAGCACAGAGGAATAAATGTGGCGCTAAGGCCATAGACTCATTTATTGCATGGGAAGGCCTAACTTGCATCTCATTGAGCAAGGTAGGTTTCCACATACAAAAAATGACTTTAACTGCGTAACTTTGGAGCTAGATGGGTTTAGCGCCAAAGTATAAATATGAAGTTAGTTTTGCACTGAATTTGCGTAGACAAAAAATGACGCATATGCGGCACAAAGCAAGTATAAATATGCCCCCAAAAGTCGAAGACACATCAACATTCACAGCGCGAGGAGACACTTAGGGGCTTTAATCTCCCTTTATATTCGGTTTACCAAGCCATGGATTGCACACGAGTGCCGCGAGTGAGTGCACATGCATGACTCTTATTAAAGGAAAATAATTGTATGTGCCCAGAACATATAATTTCTCCATAATTAACAAATATTTGGGTGAAAAATTCTGGCATTACCCTTAAAACAGGGTGATTTAAGACTAGTTGAATTAAATGGTTAACCTAGCACACAAGAAAATTCACTAGAGTTTTAATTAATATGAATGAAGGAATATTAAGATATATAAAGCGAGCAGCTACTCCCAGGAGTGTCCCAGAGCTAGTTGGAAATTAAGTGAAGAAGCAAATGATA
The DNA here is from genome assembly GCF_031143425.1 of Pleurodeles waltl. Lineage (NCBI taxonomy): Eukaryota > Metazoa > Chordata > Amphibia > Caudata > Salamandridae > Pleurodeles > Pleurodeles waltl. The sequence goes on along the minus strand of NC_090444.1, from coordinate 627,852,296 downwards.
AGGTGCATTTGGGAGTAAAAAGCCAGGACTTAAGTTGCTTTTTAAAAGAATGTTCATTGTCCACTTGGCGTAACTCGGTAGTCAAGCTATTCCAAGATTGAGGGCTCTACAGGGAAATGGAACTACCTCCAGTTTTTGCTCATTTTACTTTACAAACTTTGGCAAAGTAACCAAAGGATGACCGCAGAGTTCTGAGTGGAAAGTAAAATTGAAATATGGGGGATAGATATTCTGGACGAGTTTGGTGGAGAGTCCTGTGCATGAGGGTCAAGGTTTGGAACATGATCCTGTTTTTGACAGGTAGCCAGTGTATGCTCTTTAAATGAGTCACAATCAAAACTCACCTAGGTAGATCCAGAGCAAAGCGAGCTACTGCATTCTGGACAGTTTGTAGATTCTGCAGCAGGTATTGTGGAAGTTCTGCATAAAGGGTATAGGCATAGTATAAGCTGGACACTACCAAGGCAAGGAGAACTGTAGTCCTAACAGGCAGATAAAGATTTTTGTAAAAATGTTTTGGTCATGCACATCAGACCAAAACGTGCCAACAGCCATATTAATTTGAGTTTGAAGAGTCAGCTGTTTGTCAGTCTTAACACCCAAGTTCTTTACTACTTTGACTTGGGCATTAGGTTGAGGAGTCTCATCCAGCCAGTGAACTTGTAGGTTCAAAGTAAAATGATGTCCAAAGCTGGTCTTATCTGGGTGGCATCTGAGTTAATTAAAACCAATCCACTGAAAAAACGCAGTTAAATAGGGTTTGATGGCCTCTTGATCTATTTGCTCATCTTTCATAAAAGAGTAGTGTAACAGAGTGTCATCAGCATGGGACACTATCTTGGTCCCAAACGACTCGACCAATGTTGCCAAAGGAGTCACGTAGATGTTAAACATCATAGGACTAAGGGCCAAGCCCTTGGGCACTCCCACAGGACACTGCTCTTGCTAGAAGACAAAGAAGGCAACTAGATCTCTTGGTATTTGTCCTCGAGGAACAATCTTAGCCAATTTAGCACTGTGCCCCTGATGCCAATATCATAGAAGCATGGAATGTGGCACTGTATCAAAGGTGGCCGAGAGATCAGCCAACACCAGGGTTGCTTTACCCCAGCATCTAAAGTATATGTTTTCTCTTCATATACTTCCAAGAGGGGGGATTCAGTGCTAAATGTGGGCCTGAAACCTGACTCGCTAGAGTGAAGGAGCATGTTGGACTCTATATAGTTGATGATTCACAAACGTCTCTGCAATTTTGTAGGAGGCTCGTAACAGGGAAATAGGCCTGTAGTTACTTAGGATATTGGGATCAGTGTTGGATGTTTTGAGGAGTGGTGAAATCTTGGCCTGCTTCCAGGTGGAGGGAACAATCCCAGATGCCAGAGGCCTGTAAAGAAGGGAGTTTAACACTGGATTGATGAAATCCACTCCCTTTGCAAGAACAGATGGAGGGCAGGGGTCAGTGTGAGAACCCAATCTAAGATTAAATATGGTAAGTCTCAACTCCTCTATCGAAATTTGATAAAAAGAGGAAAGAGCACATTTAATGTCAGCAGCAGGAAAGGGCAAAAATCTAGAGAGTTCATTGCTGTGAGACTACTTTGAATTTCTGCAATGTTATAGTTAAAAACAGAAGCCAATTGCACACACCATGTGGCTGAAGAATCTACACAATGGTGGCATGCAGCAGGATCAATAAACTTTTTTACAATCTTAAAATGTTCATTTGACTGGTTATTTGCCTGTTCAATCTTATCGGGATAAAAATTATTTTGAGTGAAATTGATTAGATTTGTGTAACTTCTGAGTGCTGACTTGTATTTTATTTTATCCTCTAGTCTGTAGTGACATCACCAGGCTCTTTCAGCCTTCTTACAATTTTTTTTGGCCTGCTTAAGAGGATCATTGAACCCGGGGCAGGACGGCTTAGTCCTGTCAGCTATGCAACTGGGCGACAGGGGACAGTTGTTTTACTGCAGAGCAAACCCAATTGTCAACAACTTGAATATCTAACTCAAGTGGACCAGAAAAAGAAGGTGATGTATGTTCCAGGGCAGTTAACCAACTGTCATGGCAGATCTTAGGGAAAAGCAGATGGGGTTGGGAATTTTCTGACATCCGTGTGGCGTTGCCTTCCAACCAAAGTAAAATAAATAATGATCAGTCCATGGAGGAGGGAGGGGATCAGATTTGCTTAAATTAGTTTTAGAAAAAATCAACGAAATAGTTTGCCCTTCGGTATGAGTGGGGTTCGAGACAAACTGAGAAAAGCCAAGTAGAGCCATGGCCTTGAAGAGACTAAGCAAATCTTTTTCGAGAGGGGAGTCTCAATAAATATTAAAGTTCCAAGTATGATGAAGTGTACAAAATGAAGTACGACCTGTGATGCCACTTTATTAAGGAAGTCTAGAAAAGTCTCAGCGGGGCCTGGGAGTTTATAAATCAAGAGGCACCCGACCGACTGATGGGCATTCAAAGTAATGCAGAAGCCAGAGGATTGCACCACTACAAGGTCATTTACCAAGAGTGTTATAAGTTGATAGATGTCCTTAAAAATGATAGCTACACCTCCACCTCTTCCATATTGTATGGTCAAAATTATGAATCTTACACCCTGCTGGGATGGCGCATTCCAGGAGAGGTTTTGAGGAGGCAGACATTCAAGTTTCCATAATAAAAAGGACATTGGGGGGGTCATTACAACATTGGCTGTAAAAGCCGCTTACCGCCGTGCAGAAGACCGCCAATACACTGCTGCGGCCGCGGAAAACCGCCACAGCTATTATGACCCACATCTCGGAATCCGCCAAAATTCAGACACCCACACAACTCCGCCACCCCAAAGGTCAGTGATGAACTGGCAAAAACTAAACCTCCACCGTCACGCCAACAGAAACACGCCCATGCTATCATGACCCACGAATCCACGCGGCGGTCTTTCAACCGCGGTATTCCATTGGCGGTACACACCGCCGCGCTCAAAATACACACACATCTCCAAAACACCACCACATTGGACAATTCCAAATACACACACTTGATACACATACAATCACCACTCCCACACACCCAACACAATATAAAACACACACCCACATCACCCACAAACCCCTACGACCAAAAATTATTGATGAAGGCCAGAGAGACTGCACAGCATAGACAACCCCACCACACAGAGGCACACATCACCATCAACCACACAACATCCACGCACAAAACACCACACACCACTACACATCACCACATTCATCACCACACACACCACCCCACACATCACCTACACCACCCCATGGCACGGCAAAGACACCCCAGGTTCTCCGAGGAGGAGCTCAGGGTCATGGTGGAGGAAATCATACGGGTAGAGCCACAGCTATTTGGCTCACAGGTGTAGCACACCTCCATAGCTAGGAAGATGGAGCAATGGCGAAGAATAGTCGACAGAGTCAACGCAGTGGGACAGCACCCAAGAAATTGGGACGACATCAGGAAGAGGTGGAACGACCTACGGGGGAAAGTGCGTTCCGTGATATCCAGGCACAACATCGCGGTACAGCGGACTGGCGGCGGACCCCCACCTCCTCCCCCACAACTAACAACATGGGAGGAGCAGGTCTTGACCATCATGCATTCTGAGGGCCTCGGAGGAGTCGGTGGAGGAATGGACACTGGTAAGTCAAATCTTAACTATCATATCCCCCACCCTACCTGCATGCTATCACACACCCCCACCCTCACCCCCTCCCCTATCACTCCAACTCCTCACTAATGTACTAATAACACAAACCACCCATCCCAACACCAAGCCCTGCATGACACAACAAAGCATGGTCACCCCTCACTAAAGCATGCCCACAGCACATACCCATAACACCCCCCCAACCATCATCACACAAGCCCCCACACTGGAATGCTAGCACTGGGGTACACGCTCACCCACCCATTGCACACCATGACACACACAGATGCAATAATCATGCTTTTATACCCCTGCAGGACCCCTACCCAACGTCACCAGACAGGAGGGTCCAGACATCTCTACCCCACCCACAGAAGAGGCCCACAGAGATGACAGCAGCTCTGTCCAACTGGATACTGATGACCAGCCCGGACCATCGTGGGCCTCGGGACAGTCGGTTCACCTCGCACAGGCACAGCCCAACACTGACCTTCCACCCTCTGGAAACACCAGCACAGCACCCACCCAGCGGGCCCATACCTCCGTACCCAGGATACGTCAATCAGCTGTGTGTCCACCACTACAGGGAACCCAGGATAACCCACCACCCCAACAACAACAGGGACCTGAGGACAGTGGCAGTGGGCACACAGTCCAGGGGACGGAGGCCCAGGAACACAGGGGAACTGGGAGGGCTGCTGTGCGACAGGGGGCGGACAGGCCAAGGAACCCACTCTCCACGAGGCCCTCTCCTCCATCATGGGAGCATACCACCGCTCCCAGGAGACGATGGCGACGGTCCTGGCCAAGTTTCAGGAGACCCAGCGCATGCAGGAGGAACAGTATTTGGGGTTCAGGGAGGAACTCAGAACCATCAGCTCCGCCCTGGGCACCATCGTAGGGGTGCTGAAGGACATACAGAACACCATGAGGGACACTGTGGCACTCCAAGGGGCCCCTGACACTAGCATGGACGAAGAACTGCCCACCACCTCCGCCGGCGCTAGTGGACAGGACGCCCCGCCACAGGACCACCACACCAGCACCCCACCCCCTGCAGATGGAGAACCACCCCGCAAGCGGTCCCTGAGAACCAGGAACATGACAGAGCACGATGGCAAGACCCCCGCCAAGAAATGAGACCACCCTGATTGTCACCCCACTGTCCCACTTTGTAACCCTGTCAATATTGGAACTGCCCCAGCTCCACTTTCTATGCCCATATGGGCAGTGCACCTGTGAGACTAATAGACTGGACTCTGCCATGGACATTCCTCTACCATCCTCCCTCACCATTTTACCACCACCTCCAATAATTAGCACTTCAATAAACACCCTTGAAGCACAAAACAATCTGGAGTCAGTCTGTGATTTTGAAAATGTGTATTAGCAATGATAGTGACAAAAAGCGTTTTCAAATGTAATGTCAACATACCTATGTCACACATCACAAGTCCATGAAGGATGCAAGCAGATGACACACGTTGGTAACCACACCTGTGAAACCGTAATGGATATGTACAACTCAGTTACCAAATACTGCTTGAAACAGACAGACAGGATAAAGGTAGAAGTGTGAAAGTACTTGTAGTAGGCAGGAATGTGTTCTCACCTGTGTGTCACTGGAAATATTGCTGTATGACTGAGTCAATGTCTTCTTCCTCTGCTTCCTCCTCATCACTGTCCACAGGCTCCACAGCTGCCACAACACCGTCATCTGGACCATCCTCCTGCAGAAAAGGCACCTGGCGTCGCAAAGCAAGATTGTGAAGCATACAGCAGGCGATGATGATCTGGCACACCTTCCTTGGTGAGTAGAATAGGGAACCACCTGTTATCTGGAGGCACCTGAACCTGGCCTTCAGGAGGCCGAAGGTGCATTCGATCACCCACCTAGTCCGCCCATGGGCCTCATTGTAGCGTTCCTCTGCCCTGGTCCTGGGATTCCTCACTGGGGTTAGTAGCCATGACAGGTTGGGGTAACCAGAGTCCTCTAATAGCCATGCACGGTGCCTCTGGAGTTGACCCATTCACATAAGGGATGCTGCTATTCCGCAGGATGTATGCGTCATGCACAGAGCCAGGGAACATAGCATTTACCTGGGAGATGTACTGGTCTGCCAAATATACCATCTGTACATTCATGGAATGATAACTCTTCCGGTTTCTGTACACCTGTTCACTCCTGCGGGGGGGACCAAAGCCACATGGGTCCCATCAATGGCACCTATGATGTTGGGGATATGTCAAAGGGCATAGAAGTCACCTTTAACAGTAGCCAAATCCTCCACCTGAGGGAAAACAATGTAGCTCCTCATGTGATTCAGCAGGGCAGACAACACTCTGGACAACACGTTGAAAAACATAGTCTGGGACATCCCTGATGCCATGGCCACTGTTGTTTGAAATGACCCACTTGCAAGGAAATGGAGCACTGACAGCACCTGCACTTGAGGGGGGATTCCTGTGGGATGGCGGATTGCTGACATCAGGTCAGGCTCCAACTGGGTACACAATTCCTGGTTTGTGGCATGGTCAAACCTGTAGGTGATGATTAAATGTCGCTCCTCCATTGTCAACAGGTCCACCAGCGGTCGGTGCACTGGAGGATTCCGCCATCTCCTCACATGTCCCAGCTGACGGTGCCTAGGAAGGACAACAGCGACCACAGAGTCAAGCTACTCAGAGGGTTGTACCCACAGTCTACACTGAACACGAAACATAATCCAAACAGTTGTCTGTAAGTGTGTTGAGTCCAGGCCTAGGTATGTGTGACGCAGTTGAAAATGAAGCAATGTGGGGCCCTGAAATGGCGGCTGCCTGACCTGTAAACTGGGCCAATGGGATGTGAGGTAATTGCGCTGGCGTTGTACACCGTCGCGGTAGGCGGTCGAATACCGCAGCGCAATGCTGCATTGGTTAACATTGGACCCTATGGGTCCCAGGAGCCAATGACGAAGTGCCCCGGCGTTGATGATACGCACCGCCGCGGACGTCACAGCCGCGGACGTCACCGCTATTTTCTATCTGTTCAATCACTTGATACCTGATCTTCGACAGGAGAGGACCTATACTGCAAGTGCTGCTGTGACCTCGGTCTGGAAGAGACAATGGCTCAGGAGTTGGAAAAGCTCGTGGACGGGGTCCTCCCCCAGTACACACTACTCTACGGTCCTCCAGACCAACAGGTGAGTACACAGGGAGCAAGTTGTATGGGCTATGCCTGGGTGGAGAGGGCTGGTTGTAAAAAGGAAGGGGGCACAGTTCTGCGAGCATGAAGGACTGTGAATGCATGTACCACATGGCAAGGTTAGGGATGGGGGCCACTCACTTCGACGGTGCAGTTGGTAATGACTTCTCTTCTCCCCCTGTACATGTCATGTAGGTCAGCGCCCACCAGAAGAAGGATATTTGGCGTGCCATCGCCAAGGACGTCCAGACCCTGGGGGTACACCAGAGACGGAGCACCCACTGCCGGAAAAGATGGGAGGACATTCGCCGCTGGAGCAAGAAGATTGCGGAGGCTCAGCTGGGGATGGCTTCCTAACGTGGGAGGGGTGCCCGTCGCACCATAACCCCCCTGATGTTCCGGATCCTGGCGGTGGCCTACCCTGAGTTGGATGGGCGCTTGAGGGCATCACAGCAGACACAAAGGGGTGAGTACAACATAATTCTGCGGAATTTGCGTGCAGTGAAGGTGTCTGGGTGGGGGAGGAGGGCTGTGGGTTCCCCTAGGCCAGGGCGAGTTCCGTAGGCTAGGCCCCTCCGTAATGCAGGCCATGTGGCACTCCATCCCACCTCTTTAGAGTGCCAAGTACAGGTATACATGCCCCTGTGTCATCTATGTGTGCTGATGTCCACCATAGCCATGTAGGACATATCCCAGGAACTGCATCAGTATAGCCCAAGAGCACAGCGTAGTGCAGGGGGCTGCTGTGTCTGTATTGTCCGCCAATGGTAGCGGTAACCCACGTACTCAACCTGTCTTTCTTCTGTCGCCCCCCCACCCCCCATGGTGCTCTCCATGTTATTTTGTGCATCAGCATCATCAGGTGGAGGTACAGTGGCACCGGAGCACAAGGGAGCTGCATCCCAATTGGGCCATGGAGGGCCACACCACGGACTCTGAATGCACCAGTGGGACGGAGGGCGAGGGGAGCTTCTCGTCGGCCACCGGATCACCAAGCAGCGACACGCACTCGTTCGCCGATGGGGGCTCCCTTGTGGTGGCGGCACCATCTGTGCCCCCCACCTCTACAGGTACAGCCGCCACCTCCCCTACCAGCCCCGCCCTCCCAGCAGCCCCTCAGCGTTCGCCCCGTGCCCGCTCACCCAGGAGGGTGGGCATCACCTTCGCCCCAGGCACCTCAGCCCCTGCCCCTGTCACCTCTGCTACCCTCAGTGAGGAGGCCATTGACCTCCTCAGGTCACTCACTGTTGGGCAGTCTACCATTGTGAATGCCATCCAGGGTGTAGAAAGGGAGTTCCAACACACTAATACATTCCTGGAGGGCATTCATTCTGGTCAGGCTGCCCATCATTGAACCCTGCAATCTCTGGCCTCTGCACTGATGGCAGCAATTGTCCATGTGTCTAGCTTCCCCCCTCCAACTTCCTCCACCCAGACCCAATCCCCAGTACCTCTGCCTATCCCAAGCACACCATCAGACCATCCTGCACACACGTCAACGCACAAGAGAATCTCAGGCAAACATAGGCACCACACATCCCACAGGCACTCACACAAGCATCACCCACATACAGATGCAGCAACATCCACTGCCTCCACTGTTTCCCCCCTCCTCCTCATCTCCCTCCTCCCTCCCAGTCTCGTCTACACACTCACCTGCATGTACTACCACTACAGCCACTAGGTCCCGCACCACCACACCCACCACCACACCCCGCTCACCTGCACTCACCACCCCCACTACCATTTACACATCCCCTGTGTCCTCTCCCAGTGTGTCTGTGACACCCCCTACGAAAGTACACAAACGCGGGCACACACACACCCAACATCCATCCACCTCACAACAGCCTCCAGAACATGCACCTGCACCCAAATCATCAAAAGTTACACCTCCTACAACCACCTCCTCTTCCTCCACTCCCAGGCCCCCTCCAGCTACCCGTCCCAGTGTTCGTCAGAAACTTTTCCTGAGCAACGTTGACCTCTTTCCCACCACCCCCCCCTATTCATAGGTCCCGTACTAGCACCTCAGCCAAAAATTCTCCGGTACCAGTGGTGCCTGTTAGAGGTATGTGGAGTGCACCAGGCACCAGGGCAGCCAGTGTGACACAGAGCCAAACCACAGCCAGTCCCCCCCCCCTGTGAAGCACCAGAAGTTGGACAGTGCCCGACGGGATAGGGGGAAGACTCCAGCCGGCAAAGCAGCTCACAAGGGTCCCGGGGGGAGTGTCGAGCCAGCTGTGACTCCTCCCAAGGTGGGGAAGGGGCAGAAGAAATCACCAAAGTCTGGGAAGAGCAGCACAGCAGAGAAGGCCGCCATCATCCCCGCTGCCCAGGAGGGCACCGCCAGCCCGATCATCACTGGTCAGGAGACCACCGCCAGAGTCAGTGCCCAGGATGGCAGTCCCATCGTCACTGGTCAGTAGACCACCGCCAGAGTCAGTGCCCAGGAGGGCCCCGGCAGCCACAGCCCCGCTGGGCAATAAGGGACCGCCATGGCAAACACCGCTGCACAGGTCAGAGACAGCAAAGTCAATCACTGCTGAACAGGGCAAGCACCGCTGAACAGGGCAAAGACCGCCATGGCAAGCACCGCTGAACAGGGCAAGCACCGCTGAACAGGGCAAAGACCGCCAACTCAAGCACCGCTAGCCCATGTGCGGCAGGGGCAGTGACAGAACTGGGACCATCACGGTGAGAGTGATGCACTCTGGGCACCAGTCCCCCTCCAGAACCAGTGGAGACATGCATCCACTACCTCAGTCCTTGGCAGGATGAAGCACTCTGGGCACCAGTCCCCCTCCAGAACCAGTGGAGACATGCATCCACTACCTCAGTCCTTGGCAGGATGAAGCACTTTGGGCACTAGTCCCCCTCCAGAACCAGTGGAGACATGCATCCACTACCTCAGTCCTTGGCAGGATGAAGCACTCTGGGCACCAGTCCCCCTCCAGAACCAGTGGAGACTGTCATCCACTTGAGAGACTGTGGCTGTGCACTCCCCAGGATGGTACAGTGGCCAACTCAGCCACTGTATAGACTTGTAAGACTGTGGCTTTGCACTCCCCAGGATGGTACAGTGGGCAAGCCGAGACTGTGGCTTTGCACTCCCCAGGATGGTACAGTGGGCAAGCCACCCACTGTAGAGACTTGAGAGACTTTGGCTTTGCACTCCCCAGGATGGTACAGTGGGCAAGCCACCCACTGTAGAGACTTGAGAGACTGTGGCTTTGCACTCCCCAGGATATGGCAGTGGGCAACCCACCCACTGTAGAGACTTGACAGACTGTGGCTTTGCACTCCCCAGGATGGTACAGTGGCCAACTCACCCACTGTAGAGACTTGAGAGACTGTGGCTTTGCACTCCCCAGGATATGGCAGTGGGCAACCCACCCACTGTAGAGACTTGAGAGACTGTGGCTTTGCACTCCTCAGGATGGACCAGTGGCCAACTCACCCACTGTAGAGACTTGAGAGACTGTGGCTTTGCACTCCCCAGGATATGGCAGTGGGCAACCCACCCACTGTAGAGACTTGTGAGACTGTGGCTTTGCACTCCCCAGGATATGGCAGTGGGCAACCCACCCACTTGTGAGACTTGAGAGACTGTGGCTTTGCACTCCCCAGGATACATCAATGGGCATGGAGCCCCTCGTGGATCTGGCGTGGTGATGTCATCTGGCTGAGGTGCCCTCCATTCCCTTCCCCCTGAGGTGCCTGTTGTATTTCGATCTGATGCCCCAGCAGTGTTCTCTCCATTTTGCTCAGGTATCGTGTGTGGGCCTCGCCCGTGCATTTTGGGCCCAGTGGTCCACAGACATTGAATGGTGCATACCTGCACTACTAATCGTGATGTATCTTTTGTTGGATTTGTATATATATCTGTATATATTTGGTTACTGTATTTTGGTACATTACAATGGTTGCACTCATTTCCTTTTGTCTTTGCATTCTTTCGGGGGGTTTTGGGGTTGTTACTGTAATGTTTGGATATGCATTGGTGTGTGTGTTGTAGTGGGTGAGGGTGGGGGTGGGGGTGTTGCGTGTGTGTGTCCCTGACTTTTGCCTCCCCCCTCCCCTATGTCGTAGGTGCAGTACTCACCGTTGTCTTCGGCGCCAGCGTTGCTGATGATCGTACAGGAGCAGGAAGACTAGTGCAGGAAGAATATGGAGTTCCGGCTCCATGGCGCCCTTGTTCCTCGTGGAGTGTGTAGAGATGAGCGTTTTCCCATTGAAAAGGCTGTTTCCGCTGTGTTTTTATCCATGGAAAAGGTGGCGGTTTGGTAGGTTGTGATACTGTAGGCGGTACTTTGTCTCCCGCGTGTCTTGGTGACCGCCGCGCTGCTTGTCTGTACCGCCGTGGCGTTCGGAATGTTAAAGTGGCTTTCTTTGCTGGCGGTTTCTGCCACGGTCATAATTCCCTTTTTTTTTTCGCCGGCCTGTTTGCGGTCTTACCGCCGCTCTAACACCGTCCGCCAGGGTTGTAAAGGGTCTCTCATCGAAAAAGAGGTCATGAATGCACACTGCATACTTTGACAGGGACTGCACATTGACCAAAAGGCTTTGAAGGGGTGTTTACTAGGGTTAGTGGAAGCCTTGCCGCAGGTGGGCCTGGAGACAGATGCTTTAGACTCCCAGTGACATAATGTACAGGCAAAAGGAGTATTGGCCACTAGGGGAGACAAAGAGTAGGCTTAGTGAGGGTGAGAAGCTCCTCTTAAGCATAGCTCAAGTTTGCCTTACCTTCTTGCAAGTAAGGAGCATAGTGGCTGGTGCTGGTCACTTCCAGGATGCTGATGGGCACATACCACAGGCCCATATTAAGTAGCGTGGGGAGAGCAGTCAGAGAGCAAGCTGCCCCCCCCAATTAATACTTGAATGGGAGGCAAAAAGCAGGCAGAGCAGTGGGTATGACTCTTAGGTCTTTTTATGTACAGTTCTTAAAGTGTTACATTATAGTAATGTAGGAATAACCAATATTCCATCTGTAGGTATTTACATCACATGAAAGACTACAGTAGTTGGTTAAATAAAAGGATTGCCTAAAAGAAAGAACAGCTGACACATGTTTTGCTCAATATTTAAATAAAGGACTATAATAATCAAAGTGCTGGAAGACAAAGTTAATTCTTAACTGGTAGTGATGAAAAAGGGTTCAAGACAAAAGATTGAAGAGGGCTAAAAAAGAAGGTGGTGAAATAACATCTGTCAAATTTGATTCCAATAGTAACAAACATTTTGAAGGCAAAGTTGTAATATCACACACTTCTAAGTTTGGTCTCTTGTTTTCATTTTTGTCATTATGAACATCAGGTTTTATACTCATATCTTCCCCAAATTATAACAACTTATTTTTCCTTCTCAGTATCATCAGTTCTCATTTTGCCTTTTAGATATCTTATATATAAAATATTTTAACATAAAATTCATAATCAAAAAATTAATTCATAACATAAGAATTGATAATGCCAGGAGGCCTCGCTTTAATATGCCACAGCTTGCACTCACACAGGCAGTCTTCTCACCCTGCACATAAAGATGGACTCCTCTCACCATGCACTTACAAAGGTACACCAATCAACCTACAGTCACAATCAATCAATCAATCAAATAATTTCTTAAGCGCACTACTCACCCATTAGGGTCTCAAGGCGCTGGGGGGGTGGGGGTTGCCGGTTACTGCTCAAAAAGCCATGTAATAAGGTGCTTTCTGAAGATTAGGAGGTCCTGGGTATTGCGTAGGTTGGTGGGCAGGGTGTTCTAGGTCTTGGCGGCGAGGTGGGAGAAGGATCTGCCGCCGGAGGTGGTGCGTTGGATGCGGGGGACTGTAGCGAGGGCGAGTTCGGCGGAGTGCAGCTGTCGAGTTGGTATGTGGAAGTTTACTCGTTCATTGAGGTAGGCAGGTCCAGTGTTGTGGAGGGCCTTATGAGCGCGGATGAGGACTTTGAAAATGATCCTTTTGTTGATGGGCAGCCAGTGTAGGGATATGAGGTGGGTGGATATGTGTTTGTGGCGAGGGAGGTTGAAGATGAGGTGTGCGGCTGCGTTCTGAATTCGCTGGAGTTTTCTTTGAAGCTTGGCTGTGGTCTCTGCGTAGAGGGCCACAGGCACACTGTTCTCCATGTAGCCACACACATACATGGCTTACTTTGCACTCAGAAAGGTATACAACATATTTTGCACTCACACAAGTATACAGCTTACTCTGCACTCACACAGGCACTCAACTCAACCTAGTCTCAGATACACAACGCCCTCCCCTCACCATTCACACTTACAGATACTCCCATAATTAATCACTTACTTAGGCACACCATTCATCTTCCACTAATGCAGACACACAGCTCACTCTACACTTACACAGCCATTCTCTTCACACTAATCTCACCTAGTCACTCCCCACCCCATGCACTCATTTTGCACTCTCATCAGTCTGCCCTCACTCATGCACAATTCAGTCTATATCCAAACAGACCGAACCTTACTCCTGCATTCAAACAAGTACATAGAACACCCTGCACCTATACAGACACTTCTCTCCCTCTGCACTCATAATGTACACTAGACCCCTGCACTCTGGCACTCTGCTGAACCTGGACTCACATAAGCACACCGCTCACCCTTTACTGACACAAGAACAAGTAACTCTGCTCTCTGCTCATACAGACAGACCTTCTTACACTCACAGGCACACATCACCTACCTTGCACTCACACACTTCTTTCATCCTGCCCTCAAACAGACATTACCCTAACCCTGCTCTCACAAAACACTCCGCTCACATTGCACCCATAGAGAAAGTCCACTCATTTTGCACTACCAGTACTAACTGAAACCCTGCACTTAGGTACACTGCTCACAGTGCACTTACCCTCATTTAGGTAGATCACTTCCCTGAAATTCTTGCAGCCACAAGTCTTATCCTGCACATGTCTCACACACTCCATTCACTGCGCAGTCACAAAGACACTCCACTGATCTTGCACTCTGAGACACTCAAATATCATGCCATATGTGTGTATGTATACGTTTATTTTAAGCTTTGTTTAAAAAAAATATATTTTCAAAATGTGTTCCATCACTTCTCCCTCTGACTTATCCCAAACCTTTCTGACTATAATGAACTGCCAAACGTCCTTGTCAAACTTCCCCCCTTATTTTTAGGCAATGCATCTAAATAAAAGGTATACATGACCACTACTTACACAAACATCTTAGTACTTTCCCTTTTAAAATCCATTCCGCTTCATTCTATCCCTATTTCAAACTCTACTAAACAGAAGAAATTAAGAGCAATCATTTACCAGAGCTAAAGCACAAGCACACAAGTCCCGGATTATTGATCTACTATTAAATGCTCCAACAACTCATCAGAGGTAGTAAGCGCTATATAAATTCAATTTACAATTAAAATTACACCACACCTGCACTCATTTTTACATCCCACTTATTGTGCACTCATACAGACACTCCACTCGCCCCGCAATCCTCAAGGCACTCCACTCCTAAGTACAGTTTGTACACTCATTAATTTTACACGTGTTCTAATCTATGCCTTCCCATAATAATTGATGATGTAATGCGCAGCAGCGATACCTATCTTTCCCTGTACCTTGCCTGTAAGTTAGACCTTGTGCATATTGTTAGACCTTTATAGAGCAGTTCACACTGAGAAACGACAAGGACTGGACCTTAACAATGTCCCACTTCTCTCCTGTGCATGACCATACACAGATTTTAGTGTGAGCATCCTACTGAATGCTACCATAGACATCTCTGGGGCACAAGTTCACTATGAGGTTAGAGAAGTGTGACACTGGACCTGCTGGGCTCGGTGTAGCCTCAACAAGCCAATCCAGGCTCATGTCATTATCTGTAAAAAGACAACTCACTTCTGGCCGCATAAGTTACCGAAGAGTTGAGCAGCAGGCCTCTGCCTTCTAATAACTGGGGAGATATGCAAGGCACATCATTTCTTTTTGTAGGGAGTTTTTATCTTAACATTACATTCATCAACCAGTCATTGCATTGTGTGTGTAAATTAATTGTTATTAATTGTTGAATTAACATACGAAACAGTTTTGCCAAATCTTACTTGTTTTGCAAGAATTGTTCCTAATCGCATGACACTATGGCCCTCATTTCAACCCAGGTTGCACCGCCAACAGGCTGTAGGTGCAAACTCGGATATTACGACTGCGGTGGAAGTGCCGCGGTCGCACCACAGGGACCAGCAGTTTTCCGCCACAGTGGTCCCGGCGGATTTAATCCGCCGCTGCCCAGGGGATTACAAGTCCCCTTTCCGCCAGCCTTTTAATGGCGGTAGGAACCACCATGGAAAGGCTGGTGTTAAGGTGAGTCGCGGGGCCCCCTAGCACAGCCCCACACAGCTTTTCACTGCCTGCACAGCAGACAGTGAAAAGCGCGACAGGTGCAAGTGCACCCGTCGCACAGCCGCAACACCGCCGGCTCCATTTGGAGCCTGCTCTCAGGATGCGGCCGTCATCCCCGCCGGCCCAGTGCGGATGTCATAATGGCCACCGCAAGAGTGCGGCCGCACGGCGGTTACAACTTGCCCGCCAAAGTTGTAATGAGGGCCTATGTTTCACAGAAACTTCATTCAATTTAAGCTTTAGCCACCATAACAAACAATGCCTCAGCCAACACGTGTTTCATGGCTAACACAGCTGCTTCTTCAGGGCTTAAATGAGATTTTTTTGTGAAAATGTTTTAGCAATCTTAAACCAAAAAAAAAACAATTAACTGGATGTTGAACACTTCAACATTCACAACATGTAATAATTAATTTCACAGTAATTTCAAATGGTATACCATCAATGTTAGTCTTATTCATATAAAATTTAATTCCAGGATTTATGTATTCGATACATGAGTGGAAAAAGATTACAAAAATTAAAAAAGATTCAAAAAACTCCACACATAGGCTTCAATGGCAGGCCTGAGGCATGTTTTCAAGGTTACGTAGGTGGGTGGCACAATTACTGGTGTAGGCCCACTTTTAGCATTTTTTTTACAGGCCCTGGGTACACGTAGTACCACTTTACTAGGGACTCCGCAGCCCCAATGGAACTGAAAAAACTACAGACCAATCTCACTGCTCCCTTTCCAGCCAACTTAGCCGAAAAAGTGATCAACGCACAGCTCACTGACTTCATCGAGATCAACCACATTCTCGATCCCTCCCAAACCGGATTCAGGAGCAACCACAGCACCAAAACTGCACTCCTATTAGCCACCAATGACATCCGGTCACTACTGGACCACAGGGAAACAGTAGCCCTCATCCTACTCGACCTCTCCGCCGCCTTCAACACCGTCTCCCACACCACCTTGTGCACAGACTACATGACGCCGGCATCGCGGCAAAGCCCTGGAGTGGATCCACCAGCTGAACCCAGAGAGTCAGGCTCCCACCCTTCACCTTGAAGCCGACAGAAACCAGATGTGGAGTTCCCCAGGCCTCATCCCTGAACTCCACACTTTCCAACCTCTACATGACCCTGCTCGCCAAGACTGTCAGACATCACGGGTTCAACATCGCCTCATAAGCCGATGACACACAGATCATTCTCTCCCTCAACAGCCAAAGAGAACTTACACAACAGAATGAAGGCAGTTGCAGAAAGGATGAGAGACAGCTGCCTCAGGCTCAACTCGGACAAGATAGAGATCCTCATCCTGGGCCCCCCCACTACAGCATGGGAAGCCTCCTGGTGGCCAAGTGCCCTCAGAACTGCCCCTGCTCCTATCGACCATGCATCCAACCTCTGCATCATCCTCAACTCGTCACTATCCATGAACCACCAAGTCAACACTGTCTCATCCTCATGCTTACACACACCCTGACTACTCCAGAAGACCTTTAAGTGAATACCCATTGACGCAAGAAGGACAGTCACTCACGCACTCTTCAGCAGTAAACCCGACTGCAGCAACACACTCTATGCCAGAAGCAAAAAGAAACTCCAAACTTGACTTCAGAGAATTCAGAATGCCATGGCCAGACTATTTCTGGACATCCCCTGCCACAGTGACATCTCTGCCCACCTGAGAGACCTACACTTGCTCCGCATCAACAAACGCATCACTTTCAAGCTCCTGACACACACTATCAAGGCCCTTCACAACATCAGACCTGCCTACGTCAACCACCACCTCTCCTTCTACACAATCTCGTGGCAACTCTGCCCTGCTCAACTGGCCCTCACCAGCATCCCCAGGATCTGGAAGAACATGGCTGGAGGAAGATCCTTCTCCTACATCGCCGCGCAGACCTGGAACACGATGCTGCTTCACCTCAGGCAGTCCCCCTCGCTGGCTCAGTTCAGGAAGCACCTCAGACCTGGCTCTTAGACTGACCTGTGTCCCCCAGTTAGCATCTTGAGACCCCCCTAGATGATACTGTGTGCCTTATAAATCCAGATTGATTGATTGATTGACTTACAAGTAAATTCATTGTGCCGTTGGGTGTAAACAATGTTACCATGTTTAAAGGAGAGAGTACAAGCACTTTAGCACTGGTTAACAGTGGTAAACTGTGCAGAGTCCTAAAGTCTGCAAAAATGAGGTCAGCAATGCTATGGGTCACCAAGGGCACCTTCAACATGGATTTGTTGCTTAGGGCCGCAGGGGGAGGCCCTGTGTTCTTGTTACCCCTGCCAGATCCGCACCAGCACCAATAACAGGTATCAGTGGAAGGCGGTGTTCTTTTTGTAAAAAGTGAGTGTCTCACCAACTTTTAAGGGGGCGCACTGCCAATCTCCCTGAGCCTCTTCATATCCCATCCCACTAGGTCTTTGTTTTTGTAAATGGAAATAGGTGCACTGCCCCACTCCCCGAGCCACCAAGGAACCCTGGGACCCGATCCATGAGGCCATTGTTTTAATTAATGGGAAGGTGGGGGCACAGCCCCTATCCCCCATCCCCTAACCAATAGTTGCTCTGGGGACCCCTTCCTTGTGACAAAGGATATTTCTAAAGGGTAGGAAATGTGCGGTCCTTCCCCTAAGCCACAAAGGGCTCTGGAGACTCCATCTCCTGGGGTCTTTAAGGTGTTGGTGCACTCAGCTCCCTTATCTGAGCAAATAGTGGCCTGGGGGGGCCATCCCCTGAAGGAAAAAATATATATTTTAAGGGGTAGGAGGTGCTTAAAACCCCCCTTGAGCCACCCTTCTTTATAAAGGGGAGGGGGCAGAAGGCCAACCTCCTGAGCCTATAGCAGCCCCATGGATCCCATTCCCCAGGATCTCAGATACTTCTGTGTGGATGCCTTGGTGCCCACCCTGAGCACCACCAAACAATAAGTTGGAAGCCTCAGCAGGAACTCCAGCACCCCGCGTCCCAAGCCAGCTCCCTGCATGCACTAATCTGCAGGGTGGGGGGCCCCTTGGTCCTCTCCTCTTTATTTGTAATCAGCCCAGGAGATGTGGTCCCCACTGTTATGCGGTTCCTACTTAGGTAATAGAACTGAGGGCCTGATTTAGATCTTGATGGCATTACCGCCAAGCTGCGTCAGACCTGAGAACACCATCACGTCGGCTGTGTTCTGCCAGCCATATTTAGATGTTGCAGCAGGCGGTGTACTGGCGACGGATTGCTGGCAGAGGGAGACAGCTGCGGGATCCATGGACATCATACAATTGCAGGGGCTATGGAATAGAGGTAAGTGACACATACACACTCTACCTTAGCCATATGTGTCCCCCTGCAGTACACACTACACAGCACATCATCTACACACCATCATCCATTATAATTCCAACACAACCCATACATGCTGAAAACACACATTGCCATACATCCATGGCACAATATACACTTCCCAACTCACCCACACACGACACAACTACAAACTCAGCTACATAAACCCACTCCCATGAGGCACAACTACACACATCACAACAAAGTCCCCCATACAACAACACTCACATGAATGTTGCACACAGCAACAAAACACACAACCCACAATGCACAACAACATCATACTGTTAGAAATGGGGTTTCTGGTTGGCTAGGTTATGCACCTAAGCCAGACAGAAGCCACCCACTCTAGTCAGGGCAAGGGAGTTACAGGTCCAAGATAACCCCTGCTTACCCCCTTGGTAGCTTGTCACGAGCAGTCAGGCCTAACCCGGAGGCAATGTATAAAACGTTTGCACAACACACACAACACATGTGATGCAATATTTACTCCACAAAGTAAACACAACAATGAGCTATGTTAAAATAAACAGTTTTGCACATAACATAATTAGACCAAACATTACATGTCAGTAATACCCTGCTACCATAGCAGTTGCCGGAACTTACACAGGTTACTAATACTCTGCAAGAATAAGCAGTAGTCACATTAGAACACATAAGTACTTAGAATTCTGCAACATAAGGAGTAGTCAGGAATCACATTAAAGAAAGAGATGCACTTGTCATAAACACATCATAAATATCCATAAAAGGAACATTAGAGAACATATGGCAAGTCATAAAATCACATTAGCCTGTTATGCCCATAAAAGGAACATTAGCAAACATATATGTAACATCATAAAACTAGCCACGTTAACATAATGTCCATACTAGGAGCATAAGAACTATGTAAGTCCTTTTAAAGGCCCTGTATTACGATGTAGAGGCACTTCCTAGTGCCAAGAAAATCGATATGGGGGCCCCCGGCACTCCTATGTGCAAAAACAGGTGCCCCTTATATCAGGGGGGAGGGAGGCGGCATGAACCCCCTATGTTTCCTCTGGCCCGGCCCCTCCTGGGACCCAAGCACACTTGGGTGTCCCTCCCAGGGCCACTATGGGCCCCTCCATGAAAGGGATAGGGGCAAGAACTGAAAACCCCGCAAACGGGGAGAAGAGACCTGGTGATGCAGGTGCCTCCATTAAGGCATCTGCCTGCCCGCGATCTCAGGTGCTGGAAGGAAGGCGGGCAGCCTCCGTTGAGGACTCCCTTCCAGCCTCACGCTCCTCAAAAGCTGGGGGGCCTGGTGGAGCGGGGGACCTCCGACGAGGCTTCCAGCCCGCTCTGATGCAGCCGCACCCAATGCGTTGCACGAGCACACTATCCCGGGCGGTGGCGGTGAAGGCCAGCAAGCACATGCCGGGTAGTGCCCGGGGATGCCTCTGGGCGGCCTTCCATGCCCCAGGGGTACTGGTGGGAGCACATTGGCCCCGGGGGCACCAGAAGATGCGTTTGAGAAGCGATTTAGTAATCCGGGCTGCGGCAGTGAATCTCCCTTGCAGGGCCCTGGAAGGTGCTTCTCGAGGTGTGTTTTTTTCCTGGGAACTCAGTAAGGTGCTTATGAGCGCTTAAATGATGCAAAGAAACACTAATTGTGCTGGAAGCACAACCAAGCGCCCTCCAGGTGTTAAAGGATGCCAGGGAGTACAACTCTTGCTGGCGATAGTTAAGGGGTTCAGGGACCACAGCATCTGCCCCTGGAGAAAGAAGAGGGGGGAAAACAGGGCTAGCAGGCCCAAACAACAGCCCAGCACCAAGGATGCAGATGGTGGCAGTTCCTCCTAGCGACCTAGCAGGTCACAGGTCAGTACAGCAGCAGCAGTCCAAGGTGGATCCTGGTGAGTCCATTAAAGAGGGTTCTGTGTCCTGAAGATGTCCCAAGAATGTCTCTTGTCCAGAAATGTCTAAATTGTGGGGAAAAATCCCCTGTGCTCATACTTATTTTACAGTGTGTTTCTCAAAGAGAGGGGAGAGGAGGTTCCAACCAGTTACAACTGGTTCTGGAAGTGCCCCCTCTTTCCTGCAGCACAGGCTCCAAACATCAGTTGGGGGTAAAGGACTCTATTGTCTGAGGTCAGGGCACAGCAAGTGTGCCCCGCCTCTCCCTTCTCTCAGCCCAGGAAGACTATTCAGCATGCAGATGCACCTCTGTGACACCTCCACCCTCCTGTGTACAGGCTGTCTGAAAGATATGCACAAAGCCCAACTGTTACGCTGCCCAGACGTGGATTGGAGTCAAGCTGCAAAACACCGGTGTTATAAGCACAGAGAAATGCTCACTTTCTAGAAGTGGCATTTCTGTAATGATAATAAAAAATCCACCTACACCAGGAAGCAGCATTTCTCATTACCATTACAACCATACCAAACATGCCTAGGCTACCCCTCATAAATCAGACAATACCCCTACACATAAGGCAGGGCATTTCCAATGCAATTCTATGAGAAGGCAGCACTCACAGCAGTGAGAAACCAAATAGGCTGTTTATCACTACCAGGATAGGACACGCTACTAGGCACATGTCCTGCCTTCTACATACTTGGCACCCTTCCCATAGGGCTAGCTAGGGCCTACCTTAGGGGTGACTTACATGTAGTAAAAGGGGAGTTCTGGGCCTGGCAAGAAAACCTAGATGCCAGGTCCCTGTGGCAGAAAAGTGTGCACACAGTCTGAGACAGGTTTGAAAGGCTACTCCAGTGGGTGGTGCAAGCAGTGCTGCAGGCCCACTAGTAGCATTTAATTTACAGGCCCTTGGTATAGAGATACCACTTTACAAGGGACTTATAGGTAAATTAAATATGCCAGTTGGGTATTAGCCAATCATATCAAGTTTACCATAACGTTTGGGGAATGACCCTGTAAAAAGGTGCTAGGTCCAACACATAACTATGTGCAAGTGGTACCCATACTGACACAACCACATCACCAACTCCAGCTCCCTCCACCACAAACAGCCAGTCACATTTCACACATACATACATCTACAGACTCACATGGACTACGGGAAGCACAACATCACAGGTACAGGTCCCCTTGCAATGTGCGCACATGGACAAAGTTGACAAGTTAGAATGTACTATCATTGTGGTGCCAGAATTGACTTGGCAATGAATAATGACATCAAAATGACAGTCGGGTATGGGTGTGACATGCATCATGTACCAGTGAGTACCAATCCATGCCTGACACACTTGTGTTTCCAACATATGCATGTGACAGTCATTCAAAAAAAAATATTGTGACATGTACATGCTTGCAATGATGCCAACCTCATGTGTAGGCCCACCCAACAACCCATGGCAATACCGGTTCCCTATCTTTGAGTCCATTGCTGGGGGGTCATACTTTCTCTATGGGTCAGTGGCAGCAGCAATGGCAGGTCTTATCCAGTCGTGTCCAAAAACACAAGTGGATGCAGGGGGAAAGGTGAGGTTTTACCTCATTTATGCCCACAATCTGCCAACTTAAGTTTGGAGGTCAGACTGCCACATTTGGCTTGGGAGTAAGGCACATCCAAATCTGCACAGCAGTATGGTGCTGGGGTCCCACTGGCAGCCACTTGCACCAGTGGTGGCGTTGACACGTGTGAAGTTTCTTGGCAGAGACAACAGGACAGATGTGGGCTTTCACCTATGGGAATACCAGCATCTAAATCTGGCGGGTGGACCGCCAAGGCAGCAGATGGGTTTTTTCAGTCAGAAGACCGACAGTGGTACAGTAACCACCAAGATCTAAATCAGGCCCTGAGTGTTTAGGATGACAGAAAAACAGAGTGTGGGAGACTAAGGTGGTCATTCTGACTTTGACGGTCTTTAACGAAGACCGCCGTTTAAGTGGGTGCCAAAAGACCGCCAGTGATGGTGGTCTGGAGACCACCGAATTACAAGTCACCAACACAACACCACCAAAATATTACCAAAAAAATGATATAGTCGGCCTAAATAACAGCTTGAAGGAGGCGTCTGCACCACCAGCACTGCCTTGCCGAGAACATCCCGCCCGCCAAACAACAAATCACAAATCAGCACCGCGCTCTTAGCAAGGCGCCATTCCATTGGCTGTCCAAACTGCAGCGGGAAAAAGCACCTCCACCAGAACACTGCACCACATTGACCAATACCAATATCCCACACCTGATCCATATACACACACCTGACCACAGCACTACAAAACACCCCCACACATACCCAAAACCCTTTGCACCCAGAAAGTTTGACAGAGCGCGGCAAGAGCACACTGAACGAAGGCACTGCACTTAGATATCACTGGCACCATTACACTTCACACACATCACACAACACACAAAATCAAGAGAAACACAACACGCACATCACCACTGCACACAAACACCACAAACCACATGCATATCCTATCACCCAAACTCACACCAACAACCAGCACACCCAGCATCCCTGCACAGCACACACCCCACCACCCACAACACAGCCACCGTGGCACCACAAAAAAACCCACAATTCACAGACGCGAAGCTGAGAGTCATGATAAACTAAATCATTAGAGTGGAGCTGCAACTGTTTGAAGCACAGGTCCAGCAGACATCCATAGCCCAGAAAAATGACTTATGGCAGAGGATCGTCGTCAGGGTGAACGCTGTGGGGAACTATCCACGCATAAGGGAGTAAACGACCTATGGGTGAAGGTACAGTCCATAGCTTCCAGACACCAAATCGCCATTATTAGGACTGGTGGTGGGCCCCCACCACCTCCCCCAGAATTATTATCGTGGGAGGAGAAGGTTTTGGCCATCCTACACGCAAAGGGGCTGACGGGAATAACTAGTGGACTGAACACTGGTAAGTCAACTACACTCCCCGGCCAATATGTCCCTGTGCACAGCATGTACCCCACCACCCCCTCACACCACCCTAATGTGCACAAACCCACCATGGATCCAATACCCACCCCTGCATGCCACAGCTCCCTACTGACACAATTCCCTCTACAGGCGTACCTAGTGCATGGATACCCCACACTGCAGCAAGTACTACAACTACCGCACTGCAACACTCCATACCCTTGCATGACTGCTACATCCACTTCACATCTCTGTACTTGCATATTAAACCATGTCACTCCCCTTCACAAAAAAAGTTATCGGAATGCATAGCAGTACATGGCAATGACAGTAGCAAGACAAATACAAACTATTCCCCAAAAAGCTATATTCCACTGATGGAGACACAAGCAGTAGTCTAGTAACTGTCAATGCCATTACTGCCCTGCAAATCCAGTCAATGATGGCATTCAACCATGTGTATCACTTGTACAATACCATCATGTGACACAATACCTCTCATTCCACAAGTCTCCCAAGTACTGCCACATAGCAGAGGATGACCAGGCCAGTGACAGAAAGCCCAGGCTTGGAAGCAGGGCCAATAGTGGAGGAATCCCCTGGATGTTTGGATATGGAGGATGAACCTGGCCCATCAGGCATGAGTGGACAGTCCACCACCACCAGCTTCATGCTGCCCACAACTGAAACCACCTCCCCTGTGGCATCCATTGCACAGCAGAGCCCACCTTCCCAAACCTGTGTTCTAAGGTCACATCAAACATCAGAGTGCCCCATAGGACAGGGGCATGAGTCAACAGTGTAATCCCAAGACAATTACAGTCCTGGTGTCATTGGGAGGGGGCACACTGCATCAGGGGCACAGTGGGCAAGGGCCAGTGGGAGGGCAACCAAACACGAAAAGCCAGGAGGCTGTCTCCAGAGTCCTGGGAGCCTACTAGAAATCCCAGGACAAGATGGGCCAGAAAGTCACCACCTTGTAGGAGACCCAAGGGCTGCTGGGGGAATACCGCCAGGAGGCCATGCAGCAGTGGCAGGTACTGAATGCCACCATGGTCTCCATGTTAAAGGAGTTCAAGGAACTCAACAACATCCTGTGGACATCCTCCACCCAACAGCAGGCCCCAGCCAATAGTCAGACAACACCACTGCCCTCTTCATCAGCACCTGCTACTGGAATGGAGGCCCAGCAGGAGGACCCACAGGCCACCAACACCCCTACTCCTGCAGCTGAGGGACCCCTCATAAAAGAGGTTACCCATCCACACATCCTGCAGGACCTGAGGCAAACACCAATCCCCCCACCAGGAAGTGATCCCTCTCCTGAACTATCACCCTTGTGTGCTACTGTTACACCCTGTTGGCTGTCCAATGCCAAGTTCCCATTATCCCAAGGCTAATTGATACAGGGCCTGTAAAACAAAAAGCTGTACCACCCACTCTGATCTTCACCTAAACCATGCCACCACTCCTCTGGACTGTGATGTAATACACTCAATAATCACCAATTTGCACAAGTCATTGTGCATATGTCTTCATTGTTGAAAGTGGCAATTCTGTTTACAAGCAACAATCATATACACATGTCAGCACCACAATATTGTCAAAGTGACAGATGTAGTAGGAATCTCCAGTGAGTGTGTAAGTACGTCCATA
The DNA here is from genome assembly GCF_031143425.1 of Pleurodeles waltl. Taxonomy (NCBI): domain Eukaryota; kingdom Metazoa; phylum Chordata; class Amphibia; order Caudata; family Salamandridae; genus Pleurodeles; species Pleurodeles waltl. The sequence goes on along the minus strand of NC_090444.1, from coordinate 627,827,191 downwards.
TTGTAGTAATATCCAGTGTCAACGATGCCAACAGGCTAATCAGTAAGCAGCTTGCGAACAGACATGTGATTTGAAGAGGGAAAATTACATGGAATTAGGCACAATGTTCTAAGGCATGTACTCCATAGTCATACTTTAACAGCAGTTGAACAGAAACACAGGATGACTGTCCCAGTAGCTATGATACCACATATGTAAGGGTGTGCTTTGTCACTCACACGCATGTGTAGGGAAGTAAGGATATCACATAGGGAACATCCTCCACTGTTCACCTCCCTGAGTAGTCAGGAACAAGTAGTTGCCACACAGCAGCTGATAATGCAGCATGATATGCCTATACAGCAGAACAAGACTGATAAGTCCCCCTTACATTTACCCAAAGAGGCAGACTGAATTTTCAAAACCTTCCTGGAGAAGAAACTTGTCACCAGAACCTGCATCCTGCCAAGAAGAACTGCCTGGCTGCCCAAAGGACTCACCTGACTGCTTTCTGTGAAGGACTGCTGCCTTGCTGTTGCCCTGCTGCCTTGCTGCTCCTTGGCTGTGGTGAAGAAGTGCTCTCCAAGGGCTTGGATAGAGCTTGCCTCCTGTTCCCTGAAGTCTCAGGACCAAAAAGACTTCTCTCGTGCAACTGGACTCCATGTTCTTTAGCCTTGGACAGAAAGTACAGATTACATGTCATGCAAAGGCCAGCTAAATAAGCAGCTTGTTCCTCATATTTGTAAAAATCATCGCTGATAGCAGCCTAACTAAAATGAATAAAATACGAACTGCATAACAAGGTTAAAATATGAGTGACCAACTCGGGTCCAAAATATCCTCAGAACAACGTGCCTCGTGGAGGCTTGGGAGAAGAGGTGCATGTCCCTTTCCTTTAACTTTCAATTTGACCTCAGGTATAGGGTCATAGGGCCCTAACTGGCACACTAGGGGTCTTTTCTTTTTAAAAAAAAGAAACAATCAGCAGTCCGCAGAAGTCCTTTAGGGTCACAGATTTTAAAAAAGATATGTATTTTGGTTCCAAGGGCCTGCCCTTTTCTTTTAAATAAATACAGGACAGGTGACTTAGGGCCAGATGTAGCAAAAAAAAAATTTGCGACTTGCAAATTGCCAGTCATACCGACTCGCAAATTGCAACTCGCAAATCTGTATGCAGAAATGTGTCTCAGACACCTTCTGCGACTCGCTATGGGGTCGCAAAGACCCACCTCATGAATATTAATGAGGTGGGTCGCAAATTGCGACCCCATAGCGAGCCCCTGCACCAACAGGGATGGTGGCCTGCTGGAGACAGCAGACCTCCATGTCTGTGACTGCTTTTTTTAATAAAGCTGTTTTTTATTTTTTTTATTGCGGCCCGTTTTCCTTAAAGGAAAACGAGTTGCAATTCAAAAAAATCATGAAACCATTTGGTTTCATTTTTTCAGAGTAGGCAGTGGTCCATTGGACCATTGCCTGCTCTGAAAATATATTTTCAGCGACATTCACAAAGGGGAAGGGGTCCCAGGGGGACCCCTTCCCGTTTGCGAATGCGTTACCACCCACTTCAATTGGATGGTAACTGCGAGTTGGTTTGCGACCGCATTTGCGGTCACAAAGCAACTCAGCATGGCGATGCGGTCGCAAATAGGAAGGGAACACCCCTTCCTATTTGCGAGTCGCATCCTCAAATTGCGAGTCGTTACCGACTCGCAATTTGAGGATGTTCATCACGTTAGGCCTTTTGCATGTCACAAACTGCGTTTTTCGCAGTTTGCGACATGCAAAAGGCTTCCTACATCTGGCCCTAAGTCCTTAAGTTCTTTGATGGCTGCCAGTAACATTTTTCTTCATTTTGCAGGCAGCCAATCAGACTTCTCGCTCCCATGGGAGCATGTCTCCAATGGGAACAAAAGGGCCCAGGGAATAAAAAGCTTCCTGACCAAATCAGAACACTCAATTTTTGTAAATTGGGTTTGGAGAACTCTTGTTAGATACCCTTGATCCCAACTATCCTGATATACAAATATTTTTCTACATTAATACCTCAAAAGTAACTCAACAGATTTACACCAAATCTAATGTAATTCTGTTTAACAGTTTGTGCAGGAGTGTTTCATAGAAGAGTCTTAGGAAAATGAATGGGAATTTTGCATTTTGGCATTTCCCTTTTTCTCAGCCCCTGCTTGACAGATCACCTTGAAAACTTTCCAAGTACAAACTAGGCCAAAAAGAGCACTTTTTTGAAAATGTAATGACGATTGTTGACTGCCACCAAAGTTATTAGCAAAAAAACTAGGAGAGTGCTGAGCTATTTATAACGACCCAGTGGTGACCGTCACTGAACAAAGACTGATATTCGTGCAGCAGACACCACCCTGCATGAAGTTGAGTTTTACCTAATGTGGTCATACTTGGTAACATCTAATGCTTTCCAACACACATGTTCACCTGTGTGCAGAAAGGGCTCAGAATTAGTGGTGAATGAGCCACTGAAATCTCAACCCAGGCTCAGTCCTAAAGTCTGGTTTTGGCTCAGTCCAAAGTCCTGTTGGACCCTTGAGCCTTTAAAGAGACAAACTTTCATTTGGCTTCTGCCTGCCTTCCTCCCTCTACCCCGGATGTGGTGTCACGGCCAGAGCTGCAGGGACCAAATTCGAGTCTCAACATCTGCTCAACAACCTGTGATTCTAGGCAAATCACCTAATGTACCCTTGCCTATAAGCAATGCATGTGACCTTGTGCAAAATAACTGTGCTCATGTAAAAAGCTCCATTACCTTCAGGTTGAGTTTGCGCTACATTTTAAAAACTGCAGAAACATGCACTAAAAAGTAAAAGCAAAGCCTTAACAACAGGGGAGACTAATAGATATCCACTTACAGGCTGATTTGTACAAAGTGAAACCTAAAATGCTGGACAAATTGTGGCTTCCTCTTTTAAATTGTGTGATCCTAGGCAAATATTTTATTTCACCAAAACTCTTTTTTCTTCACTATCGCTTTTGAAAATGTTACAAATATGTGAGTTGAGACAACCAGTTGTACAAAACTATCACCTTTAATTCGTACTTCTCAGTGCAGAGCTTTAATGTGCCATATTAATATCAAAGCTTCCACATGTTAAAGAAATACACTTTTTGAATTTGAAGTGACTTTATCACGTTTTCAGTGATGTTTGTTGTATGATCCACATAGCAAATATTTTCAGGGCTCGGCTGTGCACGGGCTCTGAGATCCATCGAGCCAGACCCTTGGCTCGACTCTGGCTCAGTTCTTCCTGTTCAGTTGTGGGCGTGTCTACGTCTAATATAAATCGAATGTAGTACTGTACTTGGTAATTCCAGGTCCCACATATTGGATGATTCTTAAAACGCTGTTTAAACTACGGCCCAGACAAAAGCCAGAAAATAACTACGTGCCATACTTCAAACAGTGCATGGATCACTGTAAATATGCGCAGTACATATTAGTAATTAGTCACCAGTTTAAGATTCTACCAGGGGGTTACTGTGCAAGTACACGAGTCATCCAGATGTATCCAAATAGAAGGGGAAAAGACGGGAGCCCTCAAGCACAGGTTTCTTCAAAATAATCAATTTCTGCACCCTGCTGACTGACTTCTGAATCCAGGACATCAATGAAAACTCTTTTTATATTTTAATAATTTGCCCGGTCCTGTGGAGGATTCTGTGCCACCTCAACATCGAATGCAGAGCAAATGTACGCAGATGTTTAGCATCAATGTATGCTTCCTTAAAAGTAAAATTAATTAAAATGGAAATGTGTACAATTTCAGGCGGGCGGGACTTTTGATATTCTTTCCAAGTGTTACTTCTACTGAAGTCAATAGAACAAAGCGGCCAGTCTAATGATGTTTGAAAACACTGCTTTTCTCCATTATAATTGTCATCGGGTTCTGTTGGAGGCGCTGCTGTTAAGTGTGTGGCTTCATTTCTGAATGGAACAACTATAGGAACTCTTTTTCTCTTTCATCCCTGTTGGGGAGTCAGCAGGTCACAGCCTCTTCAGGCGGTTTTTGGATCTGTGTTAACTCACAGCCTCATTTGGAGGACGAGGCAGGGTTGGGGGGAGGGCGTATCGCATTGCCTGACATTTGCATGGTTCAGAGCAGCCACACCACTTCACAGGGCCCCTCCTTGACCGTCTCACCCAAGGGTGTGTGTGAGAGGAGGCCTTTTTTTGCATTGTTAGCCCCCCACTTTTTGCCTGATGTTGATGTGTCATAGAAGTTGTAGTACCCAGCGCCCCTGCTAACCAGGTTCCCTGGGCCAGAGCTCTTTTTCTAAATTTGTTGTGATGCTTGGCACAATTGAATACACTCTTAACTCTCCACCTAAGTCCCTAGTAAATGGGTACCCATGTACCCAGTGGATGGGGTATTAAGGGTAGGCTCCTGAGGGCAGCAGCACTGATTGTGCCACCCTGCACCCAGCACTGCCATGGCAGGCTGAATGTATTGGGGCAAACCTAAAAAGGCAAACTCGACATGGCACACTCCCTGTGTGCCCTGTCCACCCTATACTGCATATGCTATGGATAAGTCACCCCTCTAGCAGGTCTTCCAGCCCTAAGACAGGATGTCCCATATTACATGTGAGGGCACAGTTGCATGAGCAATATGCCCCCACTGTGTCCTTTCCAAACCTTGGACATAGTGAGTGAAAAGAGCAGCCATTCTAAGTACATGTACTGGACTCTGGTCAAACATGAGTTCCCCAGTTACATGATGGCCACTCAGCACCCTGGGTTGTTTGGTATCAAACAACGCAGAATGATAAATACAAACTGGTACCAGTATTGGATTTATCCTTAAATGTACCCAAAGGTCACCTTAGAGGTGCCCTCTTTAAAAGCTAACCTAACTGGCATGGTTACTGACTGGTTCCAACCAGAATGCCACTTCTAGAAAGCCAATATACAAACCTGGGGGAGAGGCATGGCTCTCTGGTTTGTAAAACAATGACCTTCCTGGATGGAGCAGCTAACACCCCCTCCCTCCGGAATGTGCACTCTCCTGGCAGTGAGCTTGAAAGGGCTACCACCCTTGAAACTCAAGCCCCCAGGCCTGCTGCTAGCAGCAGATGGCTTCCCCCTTTGTCAACCCCCACTTTTGGCAGGAGCAAAGGCGGGAAACCACAGAAAGGGTAGGAGGAGGGGTCGCACTGGGCATGCATCACCCCTAGGGGCTTGCAGGCAAAGTGGACCCCCTATTTCATTTTCCTCCATTTTGGATGGCAGGAAAATAGCCAATGAGGTTTAATGAACTGACCCTTCCCACAGTAAGTAGTCACTGTAGCGGCTGCAGCCACCCAAGGGTTAGTGTCCCATTGGATTCCACCAGGTTCCCCCTAAAATGCCCGCTAAATTCAGTATTTATTGGGCTCCCCTAGACCAAGAAATCAGATTCATCAGGAGCAAAAGAAGACAGCACCAAAGAAACCAAAAGGATGAGAACAGAGGACCTGCTGCACCAGAAGAGACTCCAAGACCCCTGCTTGCTGCACAGATACCTTACAATTGTGGCTGCGGAGGAGCTGACTACTGAACCGACCTCAAAAGGCCCTGAGGACCTTCAGGCTTCACAAATAGCCCCAGATCTCCCTCCTGAGTGGAAGCACCACTCAAGAAGCAAAGAAACCTACAAAGAACCAGCAAACCGGTGACAATCACTTCACAGACTGGATGATATCTCCGCAACCAGAAGTCACAGCCAGACCTGATGACACACCAACAACAGCCCAGATGAGACCTACAAGTGTGCCAACTTTGGTGGCACAGTGCCCTCCCGTGGCCGAGTTGTGTCAATACCCTTGGTACTGGTCAGTACACATCGGACACCACCAAAAACAGCTCACTCAGAGCTGCACGTGGACCAGGAGGAAGCCCTAGTTGAGGGACTTCAGAGACACACTGGACCACCCACCAGAGCACCCTCATCGTCCTGCAAGGCCCCCAGAAGAAGACTTACCTCCTGCTCCAAAAGGTTCCATTGCGCAGAGTATCCAAGGCCTCCAACTCGCCCTGCGTCCAGACGCGCTGAGCCCTGCATCACAGAACCTGCTGTGTGCCCCTGGTCCCTAACCCCTTGCAACCTCAACAGCCCAAGGGGACCCAAAGGGACCACCTTTAAACCTGAAAACCATCTCCTTTTTCAAGTGGCCCCTCCAAGTGAACCTGTGCCGGTGCTAAGAGACTTTCCTTCACTGCTCCCGCCGGAAACGGGAGTCGCCTGAGACCCTCCAGCTGGCTCGGTGTGCCCACCAACCTCATTGACCATCCTACAAAAGAAGAGACTGGTAACTCACCTGTGTGATTTTAGATGCATTTTTCTAGGTGGCCTTCCATTGATTTCTATGGTGCGTAATTATGCACAGAAAGACTAACTTTGTTAAAACGTCGAAAAATCATAACTCAAAAAGTACTTAAGGTATCTTAACCATTTTGGTCCTAAAATTTTTATAAAAGTCTGAAGTATTTTTATAAAGTCTGGTCTCAAGTTATTAATTGAGTGTGTGTGGTGCATGATTGGATTTGTGAGTACATCAAATGCTTAGCACATCTCCTGGATTAGCCTAACTGCTCGACCAGCTACCTTACAAATTGGAGCATTAGGTGGTCTAATATTTACTTCTGGAAACCAACGTGTGGTTGCCTGGACCCCATGCACAGTGTGCCTAGTTTTGCACACTACATAGAGGGCCAGCCTTTTACAGGGGGAAAATGAAGAAGCCGCACACTCACAGCTGGGCATCTTCAACATGGAGGTTCGGAAGCATAGGGGTTCCTAACCTCGTATCCTCCCCATCATTTTGAAACAAAGCTACCACTCATATCCTCCCTATCAATCTGAAACACAGCTACCAAGCACCATCAGTGAATCATTGTGAATTATTTTTTTTATATATTTTTTTTATTATTTTTCATAAACAACCATTATAACCCATACAAGACAGTGACACATCCTTCTCAGCTTCCCCAATCCCAGGTCCACTCCAAACCATTCCCCACAGCAAGACCCAACAAGAATTACAGAAGTGTCCAGTGCAAGTTCCCAGTCAGTGAGCCCAGGTTTCAGCCACACCAGATCCAATGATCGTGTAGGCAATCCCAACCACCTCTTTATGACTTAGCTGTCCTAAACAGCTACCCACTTCTACAGATGTCCCTTGCAAACTATCCTCCCTTCTAGCACCGACTTCTATTCCCCAACCATCCCATATCGTCTCAAAGCTTCCCCTGATCTCATAGACTTCCCTTTTCAACAGCATGGAGTGATCCATACCTGCCTCCTATCATGTATCCAGGGGGTCGCTCCCTCCCCCATTTCTATACAATTTCTATTTTGGTCACCATGCAGCCTAAATAGACGCAGATATTCTCATAGCGTGTCAAATCCTTGGGGCTCCAGATCCCAAGCAAAGCAAGTTTGGGTTGTAATTCTATGCGGCTCTCAATTGCCTTCTCTAGCAAGCTTGCAACTGCCTCTTCAAAGGTTCTCAATTCTGGACAGTGGACAGTACCATACAGTATGCAAAAGTGAACCTTCTATTCATCACCGTCTGAGGCATCCTTCATCACCCATTTTCCCATTCTAATCAGCAATGTCCTTGTATAATACTTACTGTGGAGAATCTTCTGTTAAATTAAGCGGTAGCACGCCTTAATAGCCGCTTCCACCGGGAAACCCAGTGCAGACTTCCAGTCTTCACTATTTATCACACCCAAGTCCTGTTCCCAATGATCCTTCAATCTCCCTAGCTTCCTTTGTGTATTCCTAAGCAACAACACATAAATCAGCAAAATGGCCTTCATCCTAATGTATCCATCTAGTAATCTCCTGCACAGTAAAGAGTCCTCTTGTGTCTCCTCCTCCCTAGGAATGGGCTCTTGGGTGATTGTCTCAGTTGCCATCATTTAAGCCTGTGCAGGTGCTTCAATGGGACAATCTTATTCTTGTCCCACACATCTGCCGATGCCATCCTACCTCCTTCCGCCCTACAGCTTCCCCATAGGTCCCAATCTAGTCCGTTCTCACAGTGGGATGTTCAAGGTTAAACGTTTGTCTCCTCTAATTTCTCTATTCAGTGTGTGCAATACAGACACTAGTGTCAGCATGACGAGACACACTGTGGGGCCCATCTTCCCTCCATACAGTGGGAGCAAAAAACTATTATTGGCCATGCTCTTACTATCCCTTCGGAAAGCCAGGTTTTCCCAGTCTGCATAAACCAGTCATTCACTACGCTAACCTGGAATGCCTCATAATACTTCCTGGCATTTAGTAGCCCTATGCCCCCCTCAATTTTGGAGTGCTGCATTACAGACATAGCAATAGGGGGCTGTCCCCCAGCCCACAGAAGCATTCTGAGCATGACATCTGACTTGATAAAAAAGGCATCTGGGATATGGTGTTGGCTGTTCTGCAACACATAGAGGGGTATTGGCAATGCAATCATCTTAAACATCGCTGTCTGCCAAGTATGGAGAGTGGCAGTGTGTTCCAATGTCTAACATCATTCTCCAGCCCCATCTCATTGGTCCCAGATTCGCCTCGTAGTGGGTTTCAGCTCCTCTTGTCACCCAAATGCCTAGGTACTTTTGTTATTAGGTTTCTACTTTGGTAATAGGACTGCGTGTTTAGGATGGCAGAACGATAAAATGTGGGTGACTGAGTCTATCCATGCAGTTAGTAACTGCCAGCCTAAATCCTGACTACGTCACAATGCCTCACCTCAACCTCCAAAAACACCAGGGTAAAAGGTGATTATGGCAACCTGAACATGACACTCTAGCTCCCTGGGAAGCCATGGAAACAGATCGTACCCCTTTTGTATTAACACTCATGCATACCGAGGTGAGACAAAAAGATGCAAGATACATTTTCAATAAATTTATTGAAACAATCGCAATCTACCATATAAAGAGTGAGCTTTGATAATTAGGCAGATGAAACCAAGCAAGTGTTAGAAATTGGGTCTTTGGTTGGCAGTCAGGTTACCCGCTGTCTAACAAGGACCCTCATTCTAGTCAGGGTAAAGGAGAATCACACTCAGTTAACCCCCTCTCACCCCCTTGGTAACTTGCCACGTGCAGGCAGACTTAACTTCAGAAGCAATGTGTAAAGTATTTTTACCATCACACACAGTAATTCAGTGAAAACACTACAAAATGACACAACACAGGTTTAGAAAAATAGAGAATATTTATCTAAACAAGACAAGACCAAAACGACAAAAATCCAACATACACAAGACAAGTTATGAATTTTCAAAGAATAAGGGTCTTAAATCCTTTAGAAAACAGTGAGAATTTTTTTAGCATACAGAAGTACTTGGGTAGCATCAAAATAACACCGCATGAGCAAGTCTGCATTGGAAAAGGCCAGCGATGCGTCGATCTCTCACTCGTAAGTGAGATTGTGTGTCATTCCTCCTCCGGTCGGGTCGGTGTGCATCGCTTCTCCTCTCTCACAAGAGAGCGATGCATTGATCTGGACAGGCACCTCGGGTCCGGGCAGGCTTTGCGTTGTTTTTCCATGCCCAGCGATGTTGTGTCGAAAATCCGGTCACACAGTATCACAAAACCACGCTGCGTGGGGTTTGCGTCATTATCAGCCTCCATTAGTGGGTGTTGTGCGTCATTTCTCCAGCCAAGTTGCGTCGATCTTCCAGCTGCGAAGCCAGCAGTGCGTCATTTATCAGCCGTATCACGGAACGTGCGTCAACACTTTCACAGCACGGCAGTCTGTGTGTAGATTTCCAGTCTTTGTCTGCCAGCTTCACCTTTCAAGGGGCCGGGAACTGGATAGGACATCCCTTGGCAGGGCAGGAGTCTCAGCAGAGAGTCCAGGTGCTGGCAGTGGAAGTCTTTGATGGCGCTGAGACTTCAACAACAGGAGGCAAGTTCAGTTCAAACCCTTGGAGATTCTTCACAAGGAGGAATGCACAACAAAGTCCAGTCATTCTTCCCTTTCACAGGCAGAAGCAGCAACTACAGGATAGCTCCACAAAGCACAGTGACAGGCAGGGTAGCACTTCTCCTCAGCTCTTCAGAGCTTCTTCTTGGCAGAGGTTCCTCTTGGTTTCCAGAAGTGATCTAAAGTCTGTGGTTTTGGGTGCCCTTCTTATACTCATTTTGCCCTTTGAGGTATGCTTACTTCAAAGAAAAGTCTCTCTTGTTTGTGAGATCCTGCCTTGTCCAGGCCAGGCCCCAGACACACACCAAGGGGTGGGAGGCTGCATTGTGTGACGGCAGGCACAGCCTTTTCAGGTGTAAATGACAACTCCTCCTCTCCCTCCTAGCATAGATGGCTCATCAGGATATGCAGGCTACTCCCCAGCTCCCTTTGTGTCACTGTCTACAGAGAGCCACAAACAGCCCATCTGTCAAACTAATCCAGACAGGGAATACACAAATAGGCAGAGACACAGAATGGTTTAAGCAAGAAAATGCTCACTTTATAAAAGTGGCATTTTAAACACACAATCTTAAAATCAACTTTACTAAAAGATGTATTTTTAAATTGTGAGCTCAGAGACCCCATATTCCATATGTCTATCTGCTCCCAAAGGGGATCTACACTTTATTCATGTTTAAAGGCAGCCCCCATTTTAACCTATGAGAGGGATATGCCATGCAACAGTGAAAACCGAGTTTAGCAGAATTTCACTGTTAGGACATATAAAACACATTAGTATATGTCCTACCTTAAACATGCACTACACCCTGCCCCTGGGGCTACCTTAGGGGTGTCTTACACGTAAGAAAAGGGAAGGTTTAGGCCTGGCAAGTGGGTACACTTGAAAGTCGAATTGGCAGTTTAAAACTGCACACACAGACATTGCAGTGGCAGCCTGAGCCATGTTTACAGAGCTACTATTGTGGGTGGCACAACCAGTGCTGCAGGCCCACTAGTAGCATTTAATTTGCAGGCCCTGGGCACCTCTAGTGCACTGTACTAGGGACTTATTAGTAAATCAAATATTCCAATCATGGAAAGCCAATCTACAATACAATTTACACAGAGTGCATATGCCCTTTAGAACTGGTTAGCAGTGGTAAAGTATTCAGAGTTCAGAAGCCAACAACAGGTCAGAAAAAAAGGGGGAAGGGGCAAAAAGATTGGAGATGACCCTGCAGAAGGGAAAAAGTCCAACAGCAAGGTAATCGGTAATATGAACATGGTGAAGGATATGAATAATCCGATCAAGATGTATGTGGTTCTAGATGTTCTAGAGGTTTCTACCTAACCGTAAGTCTATGCTGAGAGCATAGCCGGTGTAACTTTTGTTTGGCCTGATCTGAGGGATTAGCCCCAATCCCATTCCTGGAGACAGTGTCAGGAGTCAGCCTGTGGTGTAGATGGCACTCCTCTCAGGAGGCAGGTAATTCAGCGCTAGCGATCTGCACGTCACACAACATGCATTCCAGGCCAGTAGTGGCCAGAATGCCTTCTGCCCCACAGTGCTTAATTTTAGCCGGTCGGTTCCGATGTTCAGCACTGGCACCTAATGTCGTAGTTTGGACTCTTGTTCTAGGCAAGACTGCTGGTTTAAGGATGACAGTACTTAAGATTGTAGGTGACTATGCCTATCCTACAACAAGTCGCAGCTGTTGTCCCAACCCTTCCGGCTCACTAGCAGCACCTCACCAAAAGCCCAAATAGTAAAAGGTGATTTGTGGCAGCCTTTACGCATGGACTTGAGGGTATGACATCTCAGGGAGTGTCGTGGTTAAACTGAGATTACCCCTTTCTCACAGATATATAATTTCTCATCCAAACACAGGCAGTAACGAAGATGCCGTAAAGTTTCAATAGTTTTTATTTAACACAACTGCAATCTGCGATAAGTTGCATGGGCTGCAATGATTAGGATAATGAACAGTGCAAGAAACAGAATTGTAAAGACAAGAGTCATTATTACAAAGACCCCCACCATCTTGCAATAACATGAAAAGACATGAAGTGTATAATATATACATATATTTTTTTTATTGTCCTCAGACACCTCACAGGTTTGTCACACCTTAATTCTGCCCGAAGTGAAAGTGGACACACCGCCCAAGGAGGCTCCTGTGTCATCGGTTCAGCCTTCCTAGGGGGTTACCCTGGGTAGCTGACACGGATGAAAAGAGGGATTTAAAATCATAGGTCTATACGTCCCTTGAGAGGGGGACCATTGCAAGTGGGGAGCCCATAGCTTCCTTTTCTTCAGCCTCTGCTCAGGACCTCCCACCTTCAGATCTAATATAGCAGTCTTCACAAGCATCTCAAGCCAACTCCTATATTCAGGAGGAGTTGCTATCACCCATTTCAAGCAAATCTCCCTTCTAGCCAGTAGAATAACGAAGAACAGCAGACCCCTACTGTTTCTCGACCACCAACCGAATCATTGTGTTTACTGAAAATAATGAGAGGGAGATTTGCAATAACTTCCTTCCCTATAATCTGCGACAGTGCTCCCACCACCTCAGTCCAAAAAGCAGCGACTCCTGGACACTCCATAAACATGTGTATGTCCGTGGCATTTGGAACTCCTCATTTAACACAATGCACCACTTCCCCTTTTTTTATTTTAGTTAATTTTGCTGGGGTGATATAAGCTCTATGTATCACATACAGATGGTTCTTCCTCAAGGGGGCAGGCTTGACTAGCTCGAAGCACATTCTCATGGATTCTTGCCATCCTAACTGCGCTGTTTCTTTCATCATAGATCCTTGCCATAACTGCTCCGGCAATGTAAAATCACCATCAATCAACTCCAGGATCTCCCAATACCACCTTGCAACCTTAATACCTTTGGGGGAGCCATTAAAAAATCTTCTGCTAAGGTGTTTTCTCCCTGCTGTCTTCGTCGAATAGACTGTACCCAGGATGCCAGTTGAATATATTTAAACCTAGACAGGGTTCCCCCTGTACTATCTCTCAGTTTGTCGCAGGGAAGTAACCCAGTCTCTTGTAAAAGATCTCCCCAATATTCCAAGCCGGCTTCCCTTATTGGTTTGGACAAGGCATCTTTCAAACACTTTGGAGTACCCAGAGAATCCCAGATCGGAGCTCGCTGATTATAATATTTCACCTGGTGCCAACACCTTGCTGCATCTCTCAATAATTGTAATCTTATTTTCTTAAAGAATTTTGGATCACCAAATTTAAAAAGAAATTGGTTTGCTTCCCCCTGAATGGGTCGCGTCATAGCCTTGAACATAGCACCCATTGCTGAATCATCCAAATGGGTAAATAACAACCTCGAATTTCTCAACAATAAGGCCCATGCATACAACTGCAGGTCCGGCAACGATAGACCTCCCTTCTCCCTCTTCCTCCGCAACTTTTTCCACGTGACTCTGGCACCCTTGCATGCCCAAATAAATGAGGTAATAGCCTGTTGGAGCTTATTAAGATATCTGGCATCCATTTGTAGCGGAATAGCATTCTGAATAAAGTTAATCTTTGGGAGAAGAAACATTTTAACCAGGTTCACCCTACCCAATATCGTCAACGGGAGATGAACCCAGCCCCTCATTAAATTAATACACTCCTCTAACAACATTTCCTGATTTTTCACCGGAAATTTCTCAATGTCATGTTTAATAATACACCTAAATACCGCATTTCAGCCTTCCCATGCCAGCTCTCCCCAACCTGGTTCCATGCCATTATTTCAGTCTTTTCTGAATTGACCTAATAGCCAGAAACAGAACCAAAGTCCTCGGCTAACTGTAGCAGGGCTGGGAGGGCGGTCGACACATCTGCGGGGAACACCATCAAGTCATCTGCATAAAGTGCTACTTTCCTCTCCCACTGTTCCCACTTAAAAGGCACTATTTCAGGATGCTGTCTTATTCTTCTAGCGAAAGGCTCGACGTATAAATCAAACAAAAGTGGAGATAATGGACATCCCTGCCTAGTACCTCTCGATATCCTAAAGGGTTTTGTCAGTTTTCCATTGATTACAATTCTAGCAGAGGGGTCATGATAGATCCGTTGAAATAGCTCTACAAAAATTATTGCCCAAATTGTGACTCCTCAAAATCAAGGCTAAGTAACCCCAATTCACCCTGTCAAAGGCTTTTGAGGCATTCAAAGCTATAACCCCCAAGGGGATCTTATAGGCAGTTACCACATCAATTCCCCCGATTAGAGTATGCATAAGTTCATGTAAATTCCTGCCTTTAACAAAGCCCTTCTGATCTACATTAATCAAATCCTTAACCACAACATTTAATCTATCCGCTAAGATCTTTGCAAATAACTTATAATCAGAGTTTAACAGCGAAATGGGTCTGTATGACTCACACCTAACCGGATCTTTACCCGGTTTAAAAATCTGTGAAATGACTGCCTCATTCCAGGAAGCCGGAATGGGGTAGTCCATTGCAAAGACCTCGGAAAACAATGTTAACAAAAAAGGCACTAATGCCTGCTCCAAAACATTATACACTTCATCCGGGAGACCATATGGGCCTGGCACCTTCCCCCCCTTACTACTCCTCAAGACAGCTATAATTTCACCTAAACTGATAGTTCTATTCAACCAGCGCTGCTGCTCTAGGGATAAAGAAGGGAGAGTATCTTTCTCCAACCAAATTTGAGTGGCTGATTCCAAAACCATTATTTCCTCAGTATAGAGTTGGGAAAAGAATTGCAAAAAGGCCCTATTGATATTTCCACACTCACTAGTCCTCTGTCCTTGCACCACCTCGACTTCCTTAATGCAGTTCCTCACTTGATCCCTTTTAACTTTCCACGCCAGAAGTTTTCCTGGACTTTCCCCATATTCAAAGTGCGCCAGCTTACTTGCCTCCCACCACTTTGCAACCCTTGCTTGCAAAAGGGCTTCCAGTTTCTGATTGAGAGCATCCAACCTCTGCTGCCCTACCTGCTTCTCCTCTTCCTCTGTACTCTCCCATAGCTGCTCTCTACAACACCTCATCTCTGTTTCCAAATGCTCTAACTCATCTCTATATTGCTTGTTTTTACAGCTGGCACTATTTATAAGTATCCCTCGAAGCAATGCCTTGTAGGCATCCCAAACCACATGAAATGCGGCAGTACCTAAATTCACTTTAAAAAACTCCTCAGTCTCTACATGTAACTTAACTCCCACGTCTTCATCAAGCAATAAAGTACGATCTAACATCCACCTGCTCACCTCCCTCTCTTTTAATAGGTTCATTTAAAGTACTACCGCTCCATGATCTGATAAATGAGGGGGAAGATAAACTATATTTTCTACCACATCATGCCATGCTCGATCGACCAAAAAATAATCAATACGTGAAGAATGGCTATATTTCTTGTTAATATATGAAAAAACCTGCTGAGGGTCTGCTCTATTCCTCCACCAATCATCAAGTGCCCTTTCCTTCATCATCCTTCTCAGAAACTGCTGGGACTGCGAGTTAACAGTCGATCTACTTTTGGTTGATCTGTCCAGCTTATTGTCTAGAATTATATTGAAATCTTCTGCCATTAACACTGGCTCAGAGAAATCCAAAAGCTGACTAAACAACTTCTTGAGAGGCTCGATATCATCATTATTGGGGCCATAATATCCTACCAGTGTGATATGCCTACCCAGTAGACTTACTTTAATTATTATCCATCTACCTGTATTATCTGTATTGACCTTTAATATTACTGCATCACACTGATGCTTAAACAATATTGCAACCCCTCCAGTGTTAAAATCCTGTTCAGTACATACACATGAGCGGACCCAATTCTGACTTCTAAACAGAGTTTTACATTTGTTCCCGGGTAAGTGCGTTTCTTGCAATATCAAAACCTCGGCGGAAGAATCCTTCAGATACTGTAAAATCCTATCTCTTCTACCTCTCACCCTCAATCCATTTACATTCCAAGACAACATTTGAAGACTTTGATTACAGCCAACCCCTTGAGCTGCCTCCTTCTTTTACATCCCTTATGGTTTATCTAAAATACTGAGGTGTAGAGGACTTTCTTCTGCTTTTATTTTTTTCCCACTATCTGCTCCCCACCCTGTGCTCCCCCAAACACCCCCCACCACCATGCCCCCCCTTCCCTCCCTTGGAGAACCCTCCCTCTATACAGATCTATGACCCAATTTAGAAGCTCCAATTGGTCGTCCCTCGGCGGGCACAAATTATGTTTCAAAGCCTCCATCTTTAATGGTCTCCAGCAACTCATCTGCTGCTTTCACCTCTCTTATATTATACATTTTATTATTGTGCATGATCCTAAGAGTCGCCGGAAATCTCATCTGAACTACGGCACCCTGTTTCCTGAAATCCTCCATCCGCTTCCCCAGCTCCCACTGCCTGTTTATGGTAACGCTGGACAGATCAGACCTAACCTCAAAAGTGAAATTATCCCCTTTTAATGTTTTCTGTCTAAGTGCCAAAGTCAGGATTTTCTCCTTCAATTAATATGTATGAAAATTCATCAGAATCCTCTGAGGCGTACGACTATTTGCCCTTCTCTCAAAGGGGACCCTATAGATCCGCTGGATGTCCCTTGCTATTTCTTCCGGAGTCTCTTCCAATGAGAGCGAGACCTTAAAGAGAGAGCTCAAAAACATTTTTTAATTCTCGCCTTCCACACCTTCCGGAACATTCAACACCCTCAAATTGTTCCTCCTAGAGTTATTTTCCAACTGTTCCAGCTTGTTCTGCAAGGACTACTCATTTTCCTTGAATATGTTAATTTCTCTTTTATGGTCTCTGATTTCATCTTTCATTCCTTCCCCCGCCTCCTCTAATGCCTGTATCCTCAACACCAAAAGGTCAAGTTTTTTTTCCAAGGCTTCGCAAGCCTCCCTTATTTCCCCTTGATTGTTCTCCGACATGGCAAAGCCACTTTTAATATCTTTAGACAGCGCCGAAAGCGCTTCCTCAATAAGGGAAACTGGGCTACTACTTGCTAAATCCGTGCAAGAATTGGAGGTTTGGGGGGGGGGAATTAATGCCCCGCTTCCTAATAGCGTCATAGCCGAAGAAGTTTCAGGTTCAGGGGCACTCACTTCACTCCCTGTACTCTCTCCACCTTTTTCCTGATGGACTAAGGACCCATAGGGTGCCATCAAAGGCTGTTTTTGCAGATAATAAGGATGGCTCTCTCCTTAACTGCCTCCTTCTCCCTCCATCTCCATGCCCAGTGTCTCAGAAACGCTACCATTCATCCCTGTTTCCATAGTAGCCAAATTAGCTGGAGACTTAACTTTAAGGAAAGCTTTCACCGAGGGGGTCAACTTGGAGCTCACAGTTTTTTTCCTAGTTTTTTGGGGGCTTTAATCCCGCCATTTCGCCTATTTCCCCAATTTCCAGTTTAGCGCAAGGCAGACTTTGCCTATCCGGAGGGATATGGCACCTCATAGAACCCAAATTGGGGTATATAAAATCCAACTGAGAGTCTCTGCACCCAATACCTCCTACCTTGCCTTGGAGCGCTCCTTCACCGAGCAGAGGAAAAATCACGGTATTTCCAGCACACCACCTTCCTCCCAGGTTCGAGGACGAAGCTCTTCTACCTTCAACCGGCAGCTTGACAGCGACAGTGCTGTTTTTTGCCGATCTTGCCCCTGAAGGAAAGCCGGGACGCAAGTTTTCTGGAGCGACCAAGCTCCGACCTCACCCTAAATCAAGACAACCTGGGGTTGCCGTCAGGGACACCAACAACGGCCTCACAAAACTCCAAAAACGCTCCCATTCAGGGGAGCCGAAGATTCTCCAAGGATGCCGAAACGCTGCGTCCGAGTGTCAGTGCCCGCCGGGGAAGACTGGTGAGTGCCTCAGCGTGCTGCCAGATGCGCAGCCGCCATGTTCTCCTGAATTCCATGAAGTGTATAATATGTCTTAATACCCTGTCATGATAGGCCTAACCTCCTACCTAAAAGAGAGCTGGATATGTTAAACCTAATCTGCCAATGCCATGTCCATGAGAGGAGCCCCCAACTCTTGTTACCTTCGAATGAGGTCTCTATCTCAGACTCCGCAGGAACACGAAGGCTGAGTCAGTGTCAAGACGACGTGCAGCATCGATATCAGCGATGGTGGCGATGCCCTCTGGTCGGAATCCCTCTGATTATCTGTCTAAAATGTGATGTACTTATACAGATCTACTTGGACCCCTGACGTAGGTGTGTTCCTAAACAATAGATAACGGCATGCTTGGGGCGGCAATTAATGTAAACAATTCCCTCGAAAGCATGAAGAGGGAAAGGCCCTAAATGTGAACACCTAGAGTTTGTTTGTCTTCGTCACTTGAACGCGGTGGCACTGATTATGCAAATCATGACAAGTGGCCTAACTATAAACAAGGCAGACATCTTAGAATAATGAAATAATTAAATGGGCTAAGACAGAGCAAGCTAAGTAGATTAAAAGTCACTAGGTGACGGGGCACAAGTCCGCAAGCCAATGGCTAAGCTAACTCCTGTTATCCCATTAAAACAAACTAGAATTCACTACACTAATTGAAAGCACCAGCTCTAGTGAGAATCAACCACATGGTGTTGCTGTCTTCCCAACTTTGAGAGGAGCACCACAACAGTATTTAATAAGTCAATATGCACTGAAAATGAAGACTAACTGCTGCTCACACTTTTCTTATATCTTTGGGTGGCCTAGAAAAGTCAGAATTCTCAAAATGTAGCAGTGTGGTGGTTAGTAGCTATGTTGATACTGTCATTGGCAGAGCTAACAGGGACGAGTGGTGCAGGCTCCAGTAGCCTCAAGAGAGGGGCCCTGGCACTTACTCTTCCACAAATTAAGCACTGCTGACACTCCCTCGCTGGATGTTCTAAAGGTTCCTACATAACCCTTTTCTACTCTGAGAGCATAGTGGTTGTAAACTTCTGCCTGGCACAATTGAAGGGATTAGCCCCAACCCCTTACCTGTAAAGAGTGTATCAGGAATTAGCCTGTAGTGCAGATGGTAATCATCTCTGGAAGCTGGCAGATTAGTGCCAGCTAAGTTGCAGATTGCACAGCGTGCATCCCAGGATCATCGTGGCCGAAATGCCCTCTACCCTCCTTGGGTCAGTGCACTATTTATATAAGAAACCAAACCTCAATGGAAATGTAGCGCTGATGCAATGCTATGTCTAGGTGGTAGAAGCTGTCTCCTGAATGGGCAACACAAGGTAACATCTTGTCTACCACAATCCATAGACTCTGAGAAACTACTGATTATAATTTATATGTTATGTAAAGGCTAACGAAACAAGCAGTGTGTCCCTAGCTTTCCTAGAATAAAAGACAACTGATAAAATGATTAAAAGCCATCGCTGAAAAGCAGCCTTACTAAAATGAATAAAATGTGAATAGAACATGAAAAGTAAAACCAAGCTAAAACAGGAGTGACCAACCAGGGTCTTAGAGGTGCTAATGACACTTGAAACTAGGAGGCTTCACTCTAGGCAGCAGTGGCAGCTGCCTATCTGACATCCAGCCAGCCACTGGAAACAGCAGAGACTTACACCAACTGATCGCAAATCCAGAATATCTTCAATAATTATGGAAGATGTCCCACAATGTGGTGAGGGACTGGGCTGAGTTCACATGATACAACAGTACATCGTCTGGATAGAGCAATATAATTTCTTCCCAGCCTGTACCTCTAGTCAATCAACGTGCACCCATTCTGACAGCACCTCCACCGCCAGTGCGAAAAGCTTCAGCGATAGAGGGCAGCCCAGCACGTCTCTCCAAAATTTTTAATTCTCAGGTGAACCAATAATTGAGGTTCACCCTAGCTCACCGCTCATTTTAGAGTAGCCACACCAACCTGGTATACTGGGGTCCAAACCCCATCTTGCTCAATAATTCAAACAGGAATGGCAACACAATGGAATCAAATGCCTTACTGACATCTAGGGAGAGACTAACCCATGGGTTTGCTCCCATCTCGGCAGGGGCCAGGCAGGTGTGAAGTTGCCTAAGGCTCGGCCTGGTTGACCTGTGTGGCATAAATCTCGTTTGGTCCTGGTGGATCAGTGCTGTCTATTTTTGCAGACTATTTGCTAACACCTTCGCCAGGACCTTGGCATCTGCATTTAGCAGAGATATTGGCCTGTAGGAATCACATCTGTCCCGGCACTTCCCTTCCTTGGGGATGAGGACAGTGGTTACTGTGCGGATATTTGTTAGTGGATCCCCAAATTGATGCGCCTCTTTATACATCACATGTAGGGGGGGCAGCAACATTCCTAGATATCTTTTGGAAGATCTCCACTGGAAGCTCATCTAGGCCAGGAGAAATACCTGACTATGTTTGTGTAATTGCCTGTGTAACCTCCTCCATTGAAAGATCTGCTTCCAATTCCATCCGCTAGTAGAGTTCAGTTTCCTCATTGGGCAATACCGCACAAATTGCCTCACCTCCACCCACGGCACAAGCAGTCTGGTGTCGTAGAAGTCTGTCATGTAATCCGCAAATGCCTCTGCTATGTTGCTGCTGCCAGTCACTGTGTCATCATTCTCCATCCTAAATTCTCTAATGTGCAGCTCTTCACTCTCCCTGCTCCCCAACCAAGTCAGCAGTTTCCCCCGCTTTGTGCCTGGCTTATATGTCCTTTTCTGTTTGTCCAAGTATGAAATTTTTATCTCCTGGTGCACTGCATTATGGTATTCTTTGCGCGAGACTGCAGTTCAGCAGGGGCATCAGGGAGGCAACATACTCATTTTCCAACTGCAGCAACCCTGTCTCCTAATCCGACAAGTGTCTAATCCTTCTTCTCTGGAGGAACCCAGGCCAAGGTTCTCCTCCTTTGCTCTGGGCTCAAGGGGTGGGGCACTGTGGGGGGTCAGCAGAGGAGGGGTGGGGCCACACACTCTCAAACACAGCCAGCCCAGCCCCAGTGCTCACTGTTAGAGTCTCAAGGGCAATCACCTCTGCCGCCACTCAGAGCACACCTTGACCTCACCAGGGTAGGGGCAGTATCAGTTCATACAAGCTTCAGCTTCCTCTGGCTTACTGGAAGTGGTCAGCCAGTCTCTCCTGATGTCCTCAGCAGTGCCAGGCCCTCCCAACAATCAGCCGCATTGCCACCACTGTACTATAGGCCCTCATGCTCACTGGTGAGTCCTCTCCCGATCTCAGTTCACAGCTCCCTCTACATGCTCCACAGAACAGGGGGGCACTCAGCGCCTGAGCCCCCGGGCCCACCGCTCATCATGTGGCTTTCCGCAGCTTCTGTGCCCCAGACTTCGCACGGACTGCCACTGTTACAGGGCGCTCCGGCAACCGTTTTGAGCCCGCAAGGCTCTGATGCAGACTCACCACCATAGGTCCCCGGAGGCTTGGGGACGATATCAATGCATCCCTGCCGGGTACACCACCACACCAAGGGTTCACACATTGCCCAACCAAGGAGTTCATCAGACAATTAAGGCAGGATTATCGACTTGGGGTTGTTCACCAGTAGGAGCACCACGTATTGCACCCTACTCCATAGCCTCTCAAGGCACACCCCTCTATTATGAATTATTATTCCACCTCCTTCCACCAACCACCACCATATCTCCAAGTACCTAGATACTATTTAAAAGAAAATCCCTATATGAACATATTATCTTATTTTCCCTATACAAGCACTAACAACTAACTTGTTGCTCAGTTTATTGTAACTGTCTTGCAAAAAAACATATATTTCCTTATGGCATTTGCCATATTTAGCAGATGCTAATCAAAAGCTAGCAGCAATGTGGCTTTAAGGATTAAACATTCGAAATTGCACGCTGATGATTATAAACACATGTGTGGCACAGATCCTTGAATATCTGAATGCACACACGAGTTGGGGTATTGTGTACTAAATTTGCTCCAACACAAATGTATTGAGCCTGTATTCCAGTATAATAGTGTTGTAATGTCTTTGCACTAGGCTTAATGAGGAGCTGAAGCACATTAGAAGAGATGGGTAGCATGCAAAACTGTGGGTATTGCTTGTAAGAGTGTTAAAATTGCTTTAAAGCCTCAGTGGGAAGTGTTTTGGTATCACACATGAGTGACAAGAGCAGTGTACATTTTCTTCAGTTGTAGGTATTGGTAGAGTTATACCTAAACTAAGATGCACTATTCCAAGAGAGAAAGGCTCAGCTCTATCTATTGGGGTAGGGGTATTTTTAGTCCCTGCTATAGTTAGCTTATTAGGAACAATAGCCCTCACTCACCATTAGGTGACATGCTTCATCATTGGGCAATGCTCCTCATCATGCTGACACTGCAATGCCTGACGGGCCCTGCTAGAGGGCTCTTTGTCAGAGATCTCTGCAGGAAAATTGCCAGTGGTGAGTGTATGTGTGAGGGCCTGGAAGAAACAAACGTTAATATTTGCTATAGGTGCCCAAGGAAACTATCTTCACTCTGACCTGACACCTATGCCAAGATTAAAAACAAAAGAAGGGAAAACCACAGAGTATAATGATCTAGTTCCCTATGAGATGGGTAAGTGTGTACCTAGTGGTCCAATTAAAGGTGTATATCTGGAGTGTTAGACTTTTCATCCTTGGTGTGGTCTCCCTTAACTTTTTGCCTCTGTTTCCCAGGTTGTTGATGTGTGCTGGACTCTGTTTTTGCTGTTTTTGTTACTCTGGGCACTTTACCACTGCTATCCAGTGCTAAAGTGTAAGTGTTCCTATACAAAATGTGTATGTAATTGGTTCATCCATGATTGGCATATTTGATTTACTGGTAAGTCCCTAGTACAGTGCACTAGAGGTGCCAAGGGCCTGTAAATCAAATGCTACTAATGGGCCTGCAGCACTGGTTGTGCCACCCACATTAGTAGCGCTGTAAACATGGCTCAGACCTGCCACTGCAGTGTCTGTGTGTGCAGTTTTAAACTGCCAATTCGACTTGGCAAGTGTACCCACTTGCCAGGCCTAAACCTTTCCTTTTCTTACATGTTAGACTCCCCTTAGGTAGGCCCTAGGTAGCTCCATGGGCAGGGTGCAGTGTATGTTTAAGGTAGGACATATACTAATGTGTTTTATATGTCCTAACAATGAAATACTGCTAAATTCGGTTTTCACTGTTGCAAGGCTTATCCCTCTCATAGGTTAACATGGGGGCTACCTTTAAATATGATTAAAGTGTAGATTCCCTTTGGGAGTGGATAGGCTTGGAGTTTGGGGTCTCTGAGCTCACAATTTAAAAATACATTTTTCAGTAAAGTTGATTTTGAGATTGTGTGTTTGAAAATGCCACTTTTAGAAAGTGAGAATTTTCTTGCTTAAACCATTCTGTGAGTCTGCCTGGTTGTGGATTCCCTGTCTGGGTTAGTTTGACAGTTGGGCTGTTTGCACCTCTCTCTAGAGAGTGACACAAAGGGAGCTGGGGTGTAGCCTTCATATCCTGATGAGCCACCTGTGCTAGAAGGGAGGGGAGGTGTGGTCACTCACACCTGAAAGGGCTGTGTCTGCCCTCACACAATGCATTCTCCAACCCCCTGGTGTGTGTCTGTTGCCTGGCCTGGGCAAGGCAGGATTTCACAAACAAGAGAGACTTTGCTTTGAAGTAAGCCTACTTTACAGAGCAAAATGGGTATAAGAAGGGCACCCATAACCACAGACTTTAGATCACTTCTGGAACCAAGAGGAACCTCTGCCTGGAGAAGAGCTGAAGAGCTGAAGAAGAAGAACTGCCCTGCCTGTGACTGTGCTTTGTGGAGCTATCCTGCAGTTGCTGCTTTTGCGTGTGCAAGAGGACAAAGACTGGACTTTGGGTCCCTTCCTTCTTCTGAGGAACTCTCCAAGGGCTTGAATTAGAGCTTTCCTCCTGTTGTTGAAGTCTCAGGGACAGCAAAGACTTCTCTCTGCCAGCACCTTGAGCCTCTGCTGAGGCTCCTACCCTGCCAAGTGGTACCCATCCAGTTCCTGGGACCCTGAAAGGAGAAACTGACAGAACAAGAGTAAGAAATCCACGCACAGACCGCCGTGTGGGGAAAAGATCAACGCAACTCCGAGATGCGGCTGAAAAATTGACACGCTGACAGCTTTGTGGCTGAAATCAACGCTCGCTTGCAGCGCGGCTGGAAGATAGACACACGCAGCTAGAGAAACGTCGTGCAGCTTCGCTGCCAGAGGCTGGTGAGATCGCAACCAATGCTGCGTAGTTTTCGAATCATCGTGCAGCAGGATTTCTGATGCAAACATGGCTGGGCATGTAAAAATGACGCAAGGCCTCCCTAGACCTGAGGGTGCTGTTCAGATTGACGCATCACTCTCCTGCTGAGAGAAGAAATGATGCACGCCGACCCGACCGAAGGAGAAACGACGCAAGGTCTCACTCGTGAATGATATTGACGCATCACAAGCCTCTTTTGATGCACACTCGCCCGTGCAGGGTTATTTTTGATGCGGCCAGGTACATTTCCACGTTAACAGTGTTAGTGTTGTGTTTAAAATCACATGAAGTCTCTTTTTGGTTTTAATTGATAACTTGACTTGTGTATAGTGGATTTTTGTCGTTTTGGTCTTGTTAGTTTAGATAAATATTCTCTATTTTTCTAAACCTGTGTTGTGTCATTTTGTAGTGTTTTCATTGAATTACTGTGTGTGCTGGTACAAATACTTTACACCTAGCACTGTGAAGTTAAGCCTACCTGCTCGTGCCAAGCTAACAAAGGGGTGAGTGGGGGTTAGCTGAGGGTGATTCTATTTTACCCTGACTAGAGTGAGGTCCTTGCTTGGACAGGGGGTAACCTGACTGCCAACCAAAGACCCAATTTCTAACATGGAGAAACTGTGTGTGGGTATTTCCTACACTACAGAATGAATGGTCAACATGTTTCTCGCCTTAAAAAGTCACAAGGATCTAGTAGCAATTCATCAGAACCTACTCTAACTCCTAACCCTCACTAAAAGAGTAAAATACTCCTTGCCACTTATAAAAGAGATTGCTGAAATATTACAGTAAAGCTGTGTGCTTCTGAATGCATGGACCCCCCCTCTTACATAAGTGTCTTGAGTGACTTCAGGGGATTACCGAGGAGAATTGCTGGTGACATCCTAAATAGAATCAGATTGGTGAGCACAAAGTGTGCTACTGCCATTTAAACCTTAGGTGTTACAGTGCCATTACAACTACTGATTGACTGCCAAGGGATCTGATCGCTGCTCGCATGCAGGACTCGCAAGGGTTCGAATGTGCCAGCTTCAGAGAGACCTGATGAGAAAAATCTGCTTCTTTCTTCCTTCCATTCGCTATAATGATTTATAAAGGTTATTGTAATGGTAGTTCACAACTCTTCTCCTGTCTGGCAAGCCAATTTACTTTCTTGTTCTTCTTTTGTTACAGATTATCGACCGGAGCAAAAGGGACCCATCGGAGGAAATTGAAATCCTGCTGCGGTATGGACAGCATCCGAACATCATCACCCTCAAGGATGTAAGCTGATTCTTAATATTTGTTGCCTGTCTTTATTGATGGGGCTATGTAGTTTATTTCAAGGTAACAGCATTGTTTTTACCCCTGTGTCAGTGCCTTCGAAAATCAGGTTATCTCTCTAAGTGGAGTCTTTTTGGACCAGCCCTGACTTTTTGACTATCTTTGTTGAAAGAGGAAAGATAGTGACTAGTTATAAAACGTATTTAGGAGAGAATAATCATGTTTTTGAATGCGATACAAGGTAATACAGAAACAATGCCATTATAACATATGAAATTTCAAATTGGCTTAATATGGAAAAGTCGAACACAAATACCTGTCCTTTATCTGACTCGTCTAGTTTCACCTGTACAGAGATAGAACATCATTTATGGCCAAATACTTCGAAGTTGTCCCAAATAAGGCAGGTATACTCATGAGATAGATCACTTTGAATGGCTATCTTGTACCAAGTTTCTGAAACAATTACATTAATTAAGTCCGACTCGCAAAAGCATTAATGAGGAAGGGAAGGAGTACTACAAGAAGATTTTGTACGTGCTCATACATGCCTTTGTGGATCGGCTTCGAAACGTCTAACTCGCTATTAATAAGTGCAAATAGGTCACATTCCTTTCTATTTGTAAAAATTATATACGATTAATGACTGAACACTCCAATTGTATTTCCATTTTTGATGTTTTGGGGTAGAATCCAAAGTTATATATGAACATCCAAAAATATTCTACTGCAGTCATCTTTTATGTACTCTTGCATCGTTTATTAATCTGCCCCAATGTCTCTTTCCTAATGCATTTCAGTGGCCACAAAATGCTTTTTGACTTGTTTGAGATGTTTCTGAAAATAAGTTTAGTTAACCAGAATGTCAGTTTTCAGTCTCCTAAAGAAGCTATGTTCACATGAGAGAAAAACGTTCAAAGCACAGAAATATGAAATACAGACACTCTGACGGGGCAAGGCAGAGGAAAGAGGGCACAATTATGAGTTGGCACTAAAACAGCCCATTACCCCACCGCAGGAGTTGCCCACACCACGGGCATCGGTATTTCTGGTAGGTTGGAAATACTCCGGATTTCATGGTTTTGGGAAATACCACGTAGGAATCTGAGTTTCCGTGCCAATACCAACCTGTTTTACAGGGGCCGCTCCTCCTCTAAGGTAGAGGAGCGTTGCGCCACTGCATTCAGCACA
This sequence comes from Pleurodeles waltl, assembly GCF_031143425.1. Classification (NCBI taxonomy): domain Eukaryota; kingdom Metazoa; phylum Chordata; class Amphibia; order Caudata; family Salamandridae; genus Pleurodeles; species Pleurodeles waltl. Next base: position 627,800,623 of record NC_090444.1, on the reverse strand, counting down.
AGGAAGAATATAATGGTAATAACGCTATGTTGTTATCAATTTCTTTTTCCTGTGAGCCAGGTTGAGGGGCAGGGCTGGGCTGGAAGGGGCCAGAGAAGGGGTGGCGAAGGAGGGATATGTGCACCATAAGTGCGCATGTCTGTTTGGCCAGCTGTGTTGGGCCGGCCAAACAGACATTCACACTTTGTATTTCTCCAATCAACTGTATTGCACAACTGGGAGGAGAAAGTGCACAGGTCTTCACTGCCTGTGTGAGCACTGAAACAGGCAAAGGGAGAGGATGATGACAAAGGAGAGAAGAAGGCATCTCTCCAAGGAGCAGGTGTTTTTTTAAATTTATTATTATTATTTTTACAACCCCACCACCTACATTCAGTGGCAGCTGCCACTGCTGTTTTCCCTCATTTGCAGAATTTTCACACATACTCTTGCTGAAAAACTTCAGCACCATGTATTGCCCACAGAACTTGTATTTCAAATGAGGCTGGTAATTACTGTTTTTAAAAGCGATATCCGTCCCTTTTGGGATAAACGCTAATCTCTCCATTAGTGTTTGGCGTTGGAGGAATATTTTACCACCATAAACATATGCAAATTCAGCTTTTATGTAGACATTATATGTAAATAACGTAGTTAAACATTGTGTTTATGCTAGGCGCACTGTTTATGAGTTCTAACTCTTCCATGCTGTGCTTTTTGAGTGAAGATGCTCAAACCTGATGAAGCTTTACGCCTTCACTGTGTGGAATTTTCACTGATACCTGCTCACCACTTCTGTTTGCATCACCCTTCAAATAGATTGTTTTTGGTAGCACAACAAAGGGGGTTCTAGACGGAAGGGAAAAAAAGCATATCAGTCTCAAGAGTTATCACATGCTCCATTCTTGTTCAATCTGTTAAAAATGATGCATCTCGTTCCTTCTTTAATAAGATCATGCAATTATTCACCCGCTTTATTTTGGCCGTCGACAAGGCTCAAAACTGGATTAAAACAATTATATGGACCAGTAACAAAAACATCCATGGAGCAGATCGCTGGAACACATTTCCCGAGATTGACCAGTTTTTCAGCAGACTTATGTGCTCAACTATGTAAAGGCCAATCATGCCTGAGTCTTTTATCTCTAAAAAACTATGACATAAGACCACAGATGTGCTGGTTAACATTTAGCATTAAATTACTAAAGCATATAACATCCCTTCTCACCGTGATTATTGGCTTGCATGAAGTGCACGGATCAAATGGTATCCTGGAATTCTAAACAATTAGAAAATGAGAAAACTTTATGAGCAGCATAATAGATGATTTCAAGATAAGAAGATAAGTGACAAGATCAAAACAATTGTTATATCTTCTAATCCAACAATCAGTTCAACTTGGTTATCAATACTCATATAGTATATGTCACTATGCACCTGTCCTGAGAACAGTGCATTAGTGAAAGGCAGAATGTTAGAAGCCGCTCATCTGTAATTCACAGTGCAGGCGGTAACCTGGCCTCACTTCGGAAGGGTAGCTGAGATCCGCTTTAGACAGATGCAATGCTTAACTGCACCCACCTACAAGGGGATTTGATGTACCTGTGAACTCGTTTCACTTTTTCCATCTATTCAAGGAGTGTCTCCAATGGGTGGATTGGCACCCACGGACTGTGCACCATCTCAATGTGACACACAGTCAGCACACCTCCTGCTGGCTTCTTGGCCTCTGCGTCTGCATCTATAATATGGCAGAGGCTCAGTGGAAAAGTGTTCCCTCATTTGAATTGGGCAATGACCTCTGCAAATGTTGGAATGCTCCATTGAGGTCGTGCTGGCACACATTTAGCGCCAGTGTGAGCTGTCTTGCACAAGGGGCTGTGCAAAGATCTGAGGACTTTCCTGTACTATTGGGCTTGGGTGCATAAAAAGTGAGCACACCTGTCTGTTGCCCTCCCAGGGCTAATTTTATAATAAAAAGACCCCAAAGGGTTACTGTGAAAAAAGCATAATTTCCACAAGAAGCTGGCAGCAATGTCAGAGTATCTATTTGTTAAATTAAACCAAAATTTGCCTTATATTGCACTAGATGATAAATTCGTGGATCTGTGCAATATTTTATCATGTGGCAGCTAAACCTTTCACCAGAAAACCAATTGTTTCCTACAAATGGAACACATTTACAGTCACGTTGTGGAACGGTAATTATAGCCATAGGTTCTGTTAGCGCGTCGGTCCTTAATAAGTAAACTTACAAGGGGATGCGTATGGGTCGATGAACCTTTTGACTCGTTTAAGATGTTCTTACCATAGTTCCAGAACAGGAACAATAATCAATACACAATAATCAATAATCATTAGTCTATCATTAATCAATGGAGTCAGTAATTGTCATGCACCATGACTTTTCAGCCATGAATAATCACACCTTTAGTTAAGTTTAGTGAGTTTATTTCCTTTATATTAACAATGCTAAAGTCATGTAGATTGATCTAAATATCAAATGAAACACATATAAAAACAATACTGGTTGACCAAAGCGACGAAAGAAACGCAATCTAATCAAGGCTTGAATCACAACGGTACAGACCAATAGCAAAGTCAGCTACAATAGCGATATATGATACATAAAGTTCAGCAAGATAGTTCATCAAACATTTGTCCCTGCAATTTGTCAGTCTTCATATGAATGGCCTCAACTAACCCAGATTAGCATCAGCATGTGGGGCTTCATACAAAACAACTCAGAACAATTTTTAGAAAAACATCTAACTAAAAAAACTATTAAGACAGCGCAGTTGGTACCTAGAAAGAAAAGGCATTAAAATGAAATCCAGTCACATTGTCATGTCTACCTATCAACGGTATGGGTCAGCAAGCAGAATCAGTCTTCATCCTCAGGTCATCAGTCGATCAGCAGAACATCAGGCTCTCAATCAGAGAGTATGAGCCCAATGTCAGAATCTCAAATCTCTTTTTCTCTAATTATCGCAGTAATTCCCTAAAATCTCTCTCTAGTCTCATCATCTGGTCTGCAATCTTTTCCCTTTGTAACGTTGTTATATCAAATGCACCCAAACTATCCCCTAATTCCCTACTGGTCAATTAACCATACGTTATTACTCTACCGAATCAATTAATCAAATGTTATTACCCTACCCAATAATTTTCCTATACCAAATCTATGAATTCTAATATTTCTTTCTTCACACAACATTGGTTGGTCCGCTTTTCGATGTCCTCATCTTCCGGCTTGTCAGGTATAGAATTTGTTGCGTCTTCCTCTCCAGTCAGTGTCTTCATTGTTCACGTCCTGGGAAAGAACCTCTTGCACACATTACACATAGCTTATTACAATTTTAAGGACACTGTCTCCTGTTAGTTGGTTCTCATGGAAAGCTTCTGCTAAGCATTTTATTAAAACAATGAACATTTCACAGTTAGTTCACTCTGTCTGCATTTTCTATTTAATGCTAAGAAGACACTCGCTAAGTTAAGGCCTACAATTAATGAGCAAGAACATACTTCATAACCCTTAATATGACATATTATTACATTGATCTAATACATGTGCAATATTTCCTAAGTATTAATAATTATTTAGTTCATTTCGTGAACACTAGTGGCCATTCTTCAAGGTTACATTTTCAAACATGTGCATTATTTTTCCCTACGTTATTCATTTTCTACATAAGTCATTATTAAAAATACTTAAACACTCATTAATAATTTCTAATTAAGACATCTGCTTCAGCAATCCTTCCTCTAGTGACTAAATGTGGCATCACACTAATTCCAACCCACAAATGTATAATACTAGTTCTTCAAAATGTTGGCATCTCCTTGAATTTCCCTGGACATTCTTTCCCTTTTCTTTTCTTCCCTCCTCTGATTATTCATAGACCTGTTCAATTTAATTCTCTTGCATAATTTGCATAATCCCCATATTCCTAATAAACAACCCACACCAATTAATATCCCCTGTATTATTTTCAATAGTACCCCATTCCAAATGATACTAAGCCAATTTCTCACTGAAGGAAATCACTTACCAACCTTTTCCCAAACACCTGGTTCTTTTAATTCCTTCAAATCAATACTTTCATTAGTCAGATTAGTAAGTAAGTCTCTTATCTCTTTACTATTGTTAGGGATATAAGAGCAACAATGCCTAGAGTTAATCATTTTACAGACTCCGCCATCCTTCGTTAAAAGAATATCTAAAGCAAGATGATTTTGAAGAGTCATAGCTCTATCTGCAGCTAATTCAGTATCTATCAGGATAGCCCCTGAGAAATTTCTCAGCATGTTATCCACAATAGTAGACAATTTTTGAATCTTGATCGAATTCAGGATGACTCCCACTGAAGGAATCACCGCACCAAATATATCTCTCACTATCACAGAAGATTTCTCCCTCTTCTGTCTCTTATGATGTAATTCAGTCACTTTTGGAAACTTTTTCAAATCCTCCATCTGGTAAATCTTTGGTAAAACTATCCCCAAATAACATGTCCCATACCATCCTCTTGGAAGACGGTAATAAGCATTAAGTCCACAAATGTAATATATCCCTGGAATCGCAGGGTCTTGCCCATTCAACATAAATGTCCATTTACTCTGAAACAGAAACACATGCCTACATTCACTCGTACCCACAAATAAAGTGTCAGTGCGCAATTGCGGCCTATATATACAAAGCTTCCCTACATGAAATGCGTCTAAAGCTAATTTCCCTTGCGTCTTAATTGTAGTGTAAACATAATCATTCTTGTAAGTTCTCTTCTCTAAACCTTTTTCTAATTTCTCCTTCAGCGCCTTTCTCCTGTTATCAGTATGATCTAAGAAGCTCTTCTCCAAAGGTGTAAGCAAGCATGTCAGGTTATTTTTGTGCGCATAAACTGTGCCAAATGTTAAAGTATGTTTAAAGAGTCCTCTAACTAATACTATGTCATTATCCTTCGCTATTCTACTCAAATACCTAATGATAGGAACAAACAAGGACACAACATCGTGATTGGAGTAAAAATACTGAATATACTCCTGGTTATAAACTCTTGTTAGTAACAGACTGCAACTTATTCCGTAAATTAGTGGAAGACTATGATAGGTGACTCCTTCCTCACCTGATGAAGGAATCTGTGTACACACAAGACAATCCTTTGGATCCATCGTCTCAACTTACTCACTCATCAAGCGATAAAAAACATAAGAAGAAAGTTGTCTTTGCGCATTAGGATAATCATGCAAATACTTCTCATCTAACTTAAACCTCCCCACAACCGTTAGTGTAGTAGTCTCAAAAGCAAAAGTAGGGTTAGCTCCTTTCGCGTCAAGAACAGACATTTCCACAATCAATACTATAAACAATATTCCACACACAATTGCCAAACCAATGCTCATATTTTTACAGCGCCTAGCATCTCTAACCTGCTTATCTACATCAGCCATGATCTGTAAAGAATCAGAAAGCAGAAGTAACTTAGAAAAGTTGCAGCAAGAATCAAAAATAGATAGTTCTTTCAGCAGTTCTGTTTCACTTCCAGGAACACTTCTTCCTTGTCAAAATCAGTTAGCAGCTTTCTCAAATCAGGTTTCAAAAGTCAAAACAGGTTATCAAATGTCTTTTCCAGTTTGTTCAAAAGTCTCTTTCTCAAAATCTTTTTTCTTAGTTTATTTCAACAGTTCAGCTCCTTGATATTCTTCAGGTCACCTCAAAATATTGACTTGGAACTTCCCTATCAAAACAAAAAGACGTAGGTGGTCATTACAACCCTGGCGGTCGGTGTTAAAGCGGCGGTAAAAAATTTGGAATCACGACCGTGGCGGAAACCGCCAACAAAGACAGCCACTTTAATACTCCGACCGCCACGGCGGTACAAACAAACAGTGCGGCAGTCACCGCCAACAGACAGGCGGAAGACAATGTACCGCCCACAGTATTATGACAGGCCAATCCGTCACCTTTTCCAGGGCGGATTTACTGCGGATAAAAACACGGCGGAAACAGGAATTTCGAAGGGAAAACTCTCACCTCTACACACCCCATGAGGAACGAGGACACCATGGACCCGGAACTCCAAATCCTACCTGCGATAGTCTTCCTGCTCCTGTACCAGGAGCACGAACGCCGGCGGCGAAGACCACGGTGAGTACTGCACCCATGACATAGGGGAGGGGGGAGGGAAAAAACAGGGACACACACACCCAACAGCCCCTCCCTCACCCACTACAACACACACACTAATACATATCTATACATCATAGTTACACCCTCCAAACCCCCCGGAAGAATGCAAAGACCAAAGGAAATGATTGTGACCATTGTAATCTATTCAAATACAGTACTATAAAATATATATACACTATAAACAAATATATACACCAATAATACAAGTCCAGGTATTGCACCATTTATAGTCCGTGGACCACTGGCCCAAAATGCATGGGCGAGGCCCACACTCGATACCAGATCAAAACAGAGAGAACACTGCAGGGGCATCAGATAGAAATACAACAGGCACCTCAGGGGGAAGGGAAGGGGGGCATCTCAGCCGGATGAGTGCACGACCCCAGATCCACGAGGGGGCTCCATGCCCACTGTTCATTCCTGGGGAGGGCAAAGCCACAGTCTCTCAAGTCTCTACAGTGGGTGGTTTGCCCACTGTTCAATCCTGGGGAGTGCAAAGCCACAGTCTCTCAAGTCTCTACAGTGGGTGCTTTGCCCACTGTTCCATCCTGGGGAGTGAAAAGCCACAGTCTCTCAAGTCTCTACAGTGGGTGGGTTGCCCACTGTTCCATCCTGGGGAGTGCAAAGCCACAGTCTCTCAGGTCTCTACAGTGGGTGGTTTGCCCACTGTTCAATCCTGGGGAGTGCAGAGGGAGTGCAGAGCTACAGTCTCTCAAGTCTCTACAGTGGGTGCTTTGCCCACTGTTCCATCCTGGGCAGTGCAAAGCCACAATCTCTCAAGTCTCTACAGTGGGTGGGTTGCCCACTCTTCCATCCTGGGGAGTGCAAAGCCACAGTCTCTCAGGTCTCTACAGTGGGTGGTTTGCCCACTGTTCAATCTTGGGGAATGCAAAGCCACAGTCTCTCAAGTCTCTACAGTGGGTGCTTTGCCCACTGTTTCATCCTAGGGAGTGCAAAGCCACAGACTCTCACGTCTCTACAGTGGGTGCTTTGCCCACTGTTCCATCCTGGGGAGTGCAAAGCCACAGTCTCTAAAGTTGATAACAGTCTCCACTGGTTCTGGAGGGGGACTGGTGCCCAGAGTGCTTCATCCTGTTAAGGACAGAGGTAGTGGATGCATGTCTCCACTGGTTCTTGAGGGGGACTGGTGCCCAGAGTGCTTCATCCTGTGAAGGACAGAGGTAGTGGATGGATGTCTCCACTGGTTCTGGAGGGGGACTGGTGCTCAGAGTGCATCACTCACCCCATGACGGTCCCAGTTGCGTCAGTGCCCCTGCCGCTCATGGGCTAGCGGTGCTTGATTTGACGGTGCCCTGTTCAGTGACGCTTGAGTTGGCGGTGCCCTGTTCAGCGGTGCTTGAGTTGGCAGTGCCCTGTTCAGCAGTGCTTGAGTTAGCGGCGCCCTGTTCAGCGGTGTTTGATTTGGCGGTGCCCTGTTCAGCGGTGCTTGAGTTGGCGGTCCTTCATGGCCCAGCGGGGCTTGTGCTGGCGGTTCTTCATGGCCCAGCGGGGCTTGTGCTGGCGGTCCTTCATGGCCCAGCGGTGCTTGAGTTGGCAGTCCTTCATGGCCCAGCGGGACTTGTGCTGGCGGTCCTTCATGGCCCAGCGGGACTTGTCCTGGGAGTCCTTCATGGCCCAGTGGTGCTTGAGTTGGCGGTCCTTCATGGCCCAGCGGGGCTTGTGCTGGCGGTCCTTCATGGCCCAGCGGGGCTTGTGCTGGCGGTCCTTCATGGCCCAGCGGGGCTTGTGCTGACAGTCCTTCATGGCCCAGCGAGGCTTGTGCTGGCAGTCCTTCATGGCCCAGCAGGGCTTGTGCTGGCGGTCCTTAATGGCCCAACTGGGCTGGGGCTGGCGGTGTCCTCCTGGGCAGCTGGGATGGGGCTGGCGGGGCCCTACTGGGCAGCTGGGCTTGTGCTGGCAGTGGCCTCCTGGGAAGCTGGGATGGGGCTGGTGGGGCCCTCCTGGGCAGCTGGGATGGGGTTGGTGGTGGCCTCCTGGGAAGCTGGGATGGGGCCAGCGGTGGCCTCCTGGGCAGCTGGGCTGGGGCTAGTGGTGGCCTCCTGGGCAGCTGGGATGGGGCTGGCGGGGCCCTCCTGGGCAGCGGGGATGATGGCGGTCTTCTCCACCGTGCTGCTCTTCCCAGACTTGCTGGATTTCTTGTAGACCTTTGGAGGTGTCACAGCTGAGTCCACACTCCCACCGGGACCCCTGGGAGCGGCTTTGGTGGCTGGAGTCTTCCCCCTCTCCTGCCGGGCACTGGCCAACTTCTGATGCTTCACGGGGGGGGTACTGGCTGTGCCGTGGCTCCGTGCCACACTGGCTGTCCTGGTGGCCGGTGCACTCCACATACCTGTGACTACAGGCACCACTGGTCCCGGAGATGTTGTGGCTGAGGTGCTAGTTCGGGACCTATGAGATGGACGGGGTGGGGGAGGTGTGGGAAAAAGGTCAAGGCTGGACATGAAAAGTATTTTGGACACACTGGGACGGGTAGCTGGAGGGGGTTTGGGAGTGGAGGAAGAGGTGGTGGTAGTAGGAGGTGTACGTTTGGTGACTTTGGGTGCAGGTGCATGCGCTGGAGTCTGTCGTGAGGTGGATGGCTGTTGGGTGGGTGTGTGGCTGCATTTGTGTATCTTGGGAGGGGGCATCACAGACACACTGGGAGAGGACACAGGGGATGTGTGAATGGTAATGGGGGTGGTGACCGCACGTGAGCGGGAGTGGTGGTGGGTGTGCTGGTGAGGGACGTAGTGGCTGAAGAGGTAGTGCATGCAGGTGTGTGTGTAGACGAGACTGGGAGGGAGGAGAGAGACGATGAGGAGGGGGTCACAGTGGAGGCAGTGGATGTTGGTGTGTCTGCATGTGTGTGATGCTTGCGTGAGTGCCTGTGGGATGTGTGGTGCTTATGTTTGCCTGAGCTTCCCTTGTGTGGTGAGGTGTGTGCAGGCTGGTCTGATGGTGTGCTTGGGATAGGCAGAGGTACAGGGGATTGGGTCCTTTGTGGAGGAAGTTGGAGGGGGGAGGCTAGACACAGGGACAATGGCTGCCATCAGTGCTGAGGCCAGAGTTTGAAAGGCTCGGTGAAGGGCCGCCTGACCAGAATGAATGCCCTCCAGGAATGCATTAGTTTGTTGCAACTGCCTTTCTACACCCTGGATGGCATTCAAAATGGTAGACTGCCCAACAGTGAGTGACCTGAGGAGGTCAATGGCCTCCTCACTGAGGGCAGCAGTGGTGACTGAGGCAGGGCCTGAGGTGCCTGGGGCGAAGGTGATGCCCACCCTCCTGGGTGAGCGGGCACGGGGCGAAGGCTGAGGGGCTGCTGGGAGGGCGGTGCTGGTGGGGGGGGTGGCGGCTGTACCTTTAGATGCGGGGCACAGATGTTGCCGCCACCACAAGGGAGCTCCCATCAGAGGACGAGTCCGTGTCGCTGGTGTCAGCTCCTGTCCCCTCTGTGGAGCTCCCCTCGCCCTCCGTCCCACTGGTGAATTCAGAGTCCGTAGTGTGGCCCTCCATGGCCATGTGGGATGCAGTTCCCTTGTGCTCCGGTGCCACTGCTCCTCCGCCTGATGATGCTAATGCACACAAGTACAGGGAAACCACAAAAAGGGGGGGAACAGAATAAAGACATGTTGAGTGCATGGATTACCACTACCGTTGGCGGACAAGACAGACACAGAAGCCCCCTGCACTACGCCGCGCCCTTGGGCTTTACAGTGCAATTCCTGGGAAATGGCCTACAAGGCTATGGACAACATCTGCACACATAGATGACACAGGGGAATGAATAGCTGTACTTGGCACTCTACAGAGGTGGGGTGGGGGGGCCACAGGGCCATGCCTTACGGAGGGCCTACGGAACTCGCCCTGGCCTAGGGAAACCCACAGCCCTCCTCCCCCACCCAGACAACTCCACTGCACGCAAAGTCAGCTGAATGAGAGTGTACTCACCCCCTTGTGTCTGCTGTGATGCCCTCAAGCGCCCATCCAACTCCGGGTAGGCCACCGCCAGTATCCTGAACATCAGGGGGGTCATGGTTTGACGGGCACCCCTCCCACGTTGGGAGGCCATCCCCAGCTGAGCCTCCGCCGTTTTCTTGCTCCAGCGGTGAATGTCCTCCCATCTGTTCTGGCAGTGGGTGCTCCGTCTGTGGTAGACCCCCAGGGTCCGGACGTCCTTGCCGATGGCACCCCAAATATCTTTCTTCTGGTGGTCGCTGACCTACATGAATTGTACAGGGGAAGAAGAGAAGTCATTACCAACTGCACCGTCAAAGTGAGTGGCCCCCATCCCTACCCTTGCCATGTGGCACATGCACCCACCGTCTTTCATGCATGCAGAACTCTGCCCCCTTCCTTCTTACATCCAGCCCTCTCCACACAGGCATAGCCCATACAACATGCTCCCTGTGTACTTACCTGTTTGTCTGGAGGACCGTAGAGTAGCGTGTACTGGGGGAAGGACCCCATCAGCGAGCTTCTCCAACTCCTCCGATGTGAAGGCTGGGGCCCTTTCCCCAGACGCACGAGCCATTGTCTCTTCCAGACTGAGGTCACAGCAGCACTTGCAGTGTAGGTCCTCTCCTGTCGAAGATCAGGTATCGAGTGATTCAACAGATAGAAAATGGCGGTCACGGCCGCGACGGTGCGTACCATCACCGCCGGCGTACCTCGTCATTGGCTCCTGGGACCCATAGGGTTCAATGTTAACCAATGCAGCATTGCGGCGCGGTCTCCGACCGCCTACCGCGACGGTGTACATTGCCAGCGCAGTTGCCTCACATCCCATTGTCCTACTTTAGAGGTCAGGCAGCCGCCATTTCAGGGCCCACATGGCCTAATTTCCAACTGCGTCACACATACCTAGGACTAGTCTCAACACACATACAGGCCACCTTTTGTGTATGATTGGTGTTCTGGGTAAACTGTGGGTACCTACCTCTGAGTTGTTTGACTCTGTGGTCGCTGTTGTCCTTCATAGGCACCGTCCGCTGGGACATGTGAGAAGATGGCGGCATCCTCCGGTGTACCGACCGCTGGTGGACCTGTCGACAATGGAGAAAAGACATGTGATCATCACCTACAGGCTTGATCGTGCCACAATCCTGGAACTGTGTGCCCAGTTGGAGCCAGACCTGATGTCAGCTATCCGCCATCCCACAGGAATCCCCCCTCAAGTGCAGGTGCTGTCAGTACTCCATTTCCTTGCAAGTGGGTCATTTCAAACGACAGTGGCCATAGCATCAGGGATGTCCCAGCCTATGTTTTCCAACGTGTTGTCCAGAGTGTTGTCTGCCCTGCTGAAACACAAGCGGAGCTACATCGTTTTCCCTCAGGTGGAGGATTTGCCTACAGTGAAAGGTGACTTCTATGCCCTGGGACATATCCCCAACATCATAGGTGCCATTGATGGGAGACATGTGGCTTTAGTCCCCCCCGCAGGAGTGAACAGGTGTACAGAAACCGGAAGATTTATCATTCCATGAATGTGCAGATGGTGTGTTTGGCAGACCAGTACATCTCCCATGTGAATGCCAAATTCCCTGGCTCAGTGCATGACGCTTACATCCTGCAGAATAGCAGCATCCCTTATGTGATGGGTCAACTCCAGAGGCACCGTGTGTGTCTATTAGGTGAGCCCCTGGAAGCAAGACAGTGGGAATGGTTGTCTGGGGATATCCCCACAGGTTAGTGTGTGTCTAACAGTTGTCCCTCGCCATTTGCAGGTGACTCTGGTTACCCCAACCTGTCATGGCTACTGACCCCAGTGAGGAATCCCAGGACCAGGGCAGAGGAACGCTACAATGAGGCCCATGGGCGAACTAGGAGGGTGATCGAACGGACCTTCGGCCTCCTGAAGGCCAGGTTCAGGTGCCTCCACATGACAGGTGGATCCCTATTCTACTCACCAAAGAAGGTGTGCCAGATCATCGTGGCCTGCTGTATGCTTCACAATTTGGCTTTGCGATGACAGGTGCCTTTTCTGCAGGAGGATGGTCCAGATGGCGGGGTTGTGGCAGCTGTGGAGCCTGTGGACAGTGATGAGGATGAAGCAGAGGAAGAAGACATGCAGAACAGGGACTCAGTGATCCAGTAATATTTCCAGTGAAACACAGGTGAGAATACATTCCTGCCTACTACATGTACTCAAACACTACCACCTCTCTACTGTCTGTCGTTTTCACCCAGTGTATGGTCACTGAGTTGTCACTTTCCCTTACGGTTTCACAGATGTGGGTCCCAACGTGTGGCATCTGATTTGATTCCTCATGGACTAGAGCTGTGTGACATAGGTATGTTTACATTACTATTTCAAGAACATTTTGTCACTGTAATTGCAAATACACTATTTCGAAATCACAGACAGACTCCAGATCGTTTTGTGCTTTAGGTGTGTTTATTTAAAAGCAAAATATTCTAGGGGGAAGTTAAATGGTGAGGGGTGATGGCGGAGGAGTGTCCATGGCAGAGTCCAGTCTATTAGTCTCACAGGTGCATTGCCCATTGCTGGTGTTTCCAGAGGGGGGAAGGTCTGTGGTGGCCTGTGACTGGGTGAGGGGAACCTACTGTCCAGAGGTCCCCGATGGTCCGGGCTGGTCATCTAGATCCTGTTGGACAGAGGTGCCGTCATCACTGTGGGCCTCTGCTGTGGGTGGAGTGGACATGTCTGGACCCTCCTGTCTGGTGATGTTGGGTAGGGGTCCTGCAGGTGTGGAAAGGCATGATTATTGCATCTGTGTGTGGCATGGTGTGCAATGGGTGGGTGGCCATGTACCCCAGTGCTGGCATTCCTGTGTGGGAGCTTGTGTGATGATGGTTTAGGGGGGTGTATGGGTATGTGCAGTGGGCATGTTTTAGTGATGGGTGTCCATGCTTTGTTGTTGCTTGCAGGGCTTGGTGTTGGGATGTGTGGTTTGTGATATTGGTACATTTGTGAGGAGTTGGAGTGATCGGGGTGAGGGTGGGGGTATGTGATAGCATGCCGGTAGGGCGGGGGATGTAATAGTTAAGATTTGACTTACCAGAGTCCATTCCTCCACCAACTCCTGGGAGGCCCTCAGGATACAGAATCGACAAGACCTGCTCCTCCCATGTTGTTAGTTGTGGGGGAGGAGGTGGGGGTCCGCCGCCAGTCCGCTGAACCGCCAGGTGGTGTCTTGAGACCACGAAACACACCTTCCCCCGTAGGTCGTTCCACCTTTTCCTGATGTCCTCCCGATTTCCTGGGTGCTGTCCCACTGCGTTGACCCTGTCCACTATTCTTCGCCATAGCTCCATCTTCCTTGCAATTGAGGTGTGCTGCACCTGTGATCCAAATAGCTGTGGCTCTACCCGGACGATTTCCTCCACCATGACCCTGAGCTCCTCCTCCGAGAGCCTGGGGTGTCTTTGCGGTGCCATGGGGTGGTGTAGGTGATGTGTGGGGTGGTGTGTGTGGTGATAAGTGTTGTGATATGTAGTGGTGTGTTGTGTGAGGTGCGTGGAAATTGTGTGGGCGATGGTGTTATGTGCCTGTGGATACTGTTGTACTTGCTGGTGGTGTCTCTCTCTGAGCTTCGTTGTCAATTTTTGTCGTAGGGGTTTGTGGGTGATGTGGGTGTGTGTTTTATATTGTATTGGGTGTGTGGGAGTGGTGTGTGTATGTGTATCAGGTGTGTGTATTTGGAATTGTCCAATGTGGTAGTGTTTTGTAAGAGTGTGTGTATTTTGATCGCAGCGGTGTGTACCGCCAATGGAATACCGCAGTTGAAAGACCGCTGCGTGCATTCATGTGTTGTGATAGTGTGGGCATATTTCTGTTGGCGTGACGGTGGAGGTTTTGTTATCGCCAGTTTATCACTGACCTTTGGTGTGGCGGACTTGTGTGGGTGTCTGAATTTTGGCGCGTTCCGAGATGTGGCTCATATTAGCTGTGGCGGAATTCCGCAGCCTCGGCGGTGTGTTGGCGGTCTTTTGCACGGCGGTAAGCGCCTTTTACCACCAATGTTGTAATGACCGCCATAAACTCTTGTTGCCATTCGTTTGTGGTTGCATATGCCCATTCAGGTCCTGCGTATCTTTTACTTGCTATTCTCTTTTTTTTCAACTTTCAATCACCATTCAGCTCTCCTCACTTAGTGCTTCTTTTCTCGAAGTGTCTACTTCTTCCTCTATTGTTAGTTCAACAACCACCTCTTTCCTTTTCTCCACTTGCGATTTCGGCCACTTATCTCCTTTCAATGATCCTTCTGTCAGTATTCTCTTCAAGACTGAACTTGAATCCTTTTCTCTGTGGTGTTTTCTCTTGATGGACCTGCAACTGGTTCAGGAGGAGTCACATCACTTTGACTTGTCTGGCAATTGCTCTCTTTGTCTCTCTGAATCGTCTGTTTCTGGGAGACCCTCCTCTACATTAGGCTCTCCTACTGTTTCTGTCACAATAGGTTCCTCAGCACCCTCCTGGAGGTCTCCAACCTCGTCTCTCACAGGAGTGATGGAACTGTCTCCAACGAGCTCGGGTTCAGCTTCAGTTCTTCCTTGCTCCTTTTGTGGTGCTGTAATTTTTCTCACAGTTGTTGGTACTCTCAACAACGCTTCTTCATGATCCAGTGGGCATGCCACTTTCTTTGTGTGACTCGCATGAATCCAGTTTGGGATCCCAGCACACTTCACAGCTGTCGTAGTCGTTAGGACCACTTGGTATGGTCCCTTCCAACAAGGCTCCAAGCATGTCTTTCACACATGTTTTTGGACAACAACCCAGTCATCAGCCCTCAGGTTGTGCCCAGGGTCATGGATCAGTGGCAGTGTGGTGGCCTCCACCTGCTGAGAGAAAGAGCGAACTACATCAGCCAGACCCTTGCAGTAATCCAGCACCATATCATCTGTAATGTTCACAAGAACATTGGCTGGAACTGCTGGCAATCTCATTGATCTGCCCATGACGATCTCATGGGGTGACAGCCTGTCTTCCTGTCAGGTGTATTTCTCATTGCCATCAACATCAAAGGCAATGCATTGGACCATTTCAAATTCGTAGCTGCACACATTTTTGCAATTCTTGACTTCAAGGTACCATTCATCTGCTCCACTAGTCCTGATGCTTCAGGGCGGTAACTACAATGCAACTTTTGCTTGATGTTCAATGCTGCAATCAATAGTTTAATCACCTAATTATTGAAGTGAGTTCCCCTATCTGATTCTAAAGAGATCGGAAATCCGAAGCACTGTGTCAGTTCCATAAGCATCAGTTTCACTATTGCGAGACTATCATTTCTTCATGTAGGGTACGCTGCAATCCAGTTACCAAAGATTCAAACAATCACCAACACATATCTCAGATCCCCACACACAGGCATATCAATGAAATCCAACAGCATTCTGCTGAATGGACCTCCTGTTCTTCCAATGTGGCTCAAATTACCCACTGTCCCTTTCCCCGCATTTAATTGCTGACAAATAACACAGCGATGGCACACTGCTTCAGCTGCTTGTCTAAACTTGGGGTTGAACCAATCAATTTTGAACAGATGTACCATGGCATCCCTCCCAATGTGTGCCTGACCATGATAATACCTTTCTATTTGGGACAACATGCTGTTTGGCAAAACCAACTGACCCTCTTCTGAAACCCACAATTCATCCTGTCTTTGAACACATTTCATTTTGCTCCATGAACGTTTTTCCTCTTTGTCAACATTACTCTGTAAAGATTTGACCCCTTCCCAAGTGTCAATTACTTTTAATGCAAAACTCGTACATGTTGTGTCTTCTTCGGCTAACTATTCCCACTTGTCCTTGAACGATGAACAGTTCAATGCGCAAAACCTTGCGACTTGACCAGCATATCCATTCCCCAATGACACATAGTACTGCGACTTTGGATGTGCACTGCATTTTCCTACGGCAATTTCTTCTGGCAGTTGAACTGCATATAACAACTCTTTTATTCTCTCACCATTTCTCACTGACATCCAGTAGAGGTCAGAAAACCCCTCTGCGACCACAATTGATCAAAATCATGAACTATTCCGATTCCGGATTGACTATCTCTGTAGGTAGTGACTCTCAATCGAGCAGAAACATAGCACGCCCTAGTGAGAGCGACCAATTCCACTACCTGGCCAGAATACACTCCTCGAAGCCAGGAAGCTTCCAAGGTACCTGTAATTGTGCACACGGCATATCCTGCGCTCAATCTCCCCGTGTTGTCTCTCAAACAACAACCGTCAACAAAGACAATTTGATCATTTTCTTACAATCGAGTATCTCTAATGTCAGGTCTCGGTTTTGTGCACAACTGAGTTACTTTTTCATTTTCAGTAGTATCACTTGGAAGTAAAGTTGCCGGGTTCAGCGCTCTACATCTTTTCAGTGTCACATTTGGGGAACCCAAAATACTCGTCTCATACCTAGTCAACCTAGCACCAGTCAAGTATAGTGTTTTCGTCCTTGTCAGCAAAATTTCAATCGAGTGAGGGACCATTAAAGTCAGGGGATATCCCATCACCACACCTTCACACTGTGAAAGACTTTGACCAACTGCGGCCACTGCACGCAAACAACCTGGTAAGGCTGCTCCAACTGAGTCCAAGGTAGCTAAAAAATATGCTACTGGGCGATGAGCAACTCCATGGACCTGAGTCAAGACAGACAATGATCATGCACCACGCTCATGACAAAACAATGTGGAAGGTTTCGTGTAGTCAGGCATACCCAACACTGGAGCTCTGCACAAACTCTCTCTCAACTCAGTGAATGCTCTCATTTCATGCTGTTCTAGCACTATGGGATCAGTGACATCCTTATGAGTCAACTTCTGCAATGGTTTTGAAATTTCAGAAAAATTTGGGATCCATTGGCGACAATAGCCTACCATTCCCAGGAACATCCTGACATCTCTCTGTGTGGTCGGGGGACTTATCTGCAGTATCATTGTATTCCTCTCCCTGGATACTTTCTTCAACCACTTCTCAATTTGGTGACCCAAATACTTCACTACCTTCTGACAGTATTGCAATTTCAGTGGTGACACTTCATGACTATACTTTCTCAAATGATTCAACAGGGCAATCGAGTCATACTTGCACTCGTTCCTTGTCCTGGATGCAATCAATAGGTCATCAATGTACTGTACTAAAGTCGACTGAAAAAGTAACTCTAATGATTCCAAATTCTTTTTCAAAATCTGATTGAAAAAGGAAGGTGACTCCGTGTACCCCTAAGGAAGTCTACACCAGCAGTAGACTCGATCCAGGAATTTGAAACAAAAGAGAAATTGACTATCCTCATGAAGAGGCACAGAAAAGAATGCTTGTGACAAATCAACAACTCTGAACCATTCTGCATCACATGGAATCTGGAACATTATTACAGCTGGGTTGGGCACTATGGGACAACACTTGACCACAATGTAATTTACCTTTCTCAAATCCTGAATAATTCGAAACTTCCCACGTGGCTTCTTCAAACCCATTATTGGTGAATTACATGGGCTTCTCAACACCTCCTTCAAAAATCCCTGCTTCACAAAAACTGCAATTATCTGAGCCATTTTCATCAGGACATCTTGTGTCATGTTCTACTGTGGAAGCTTCGGAAACACTGTGTTCAGCTTCAAAGTAACCTTAATCGGCTCCACTCCTTTAATCAAACCCACTTCTTTACCTGTCAAATCCCACACATTCTCTTGTCCTGTTCCCTGCAAACCAGGATGAGGCTCTTTCATTGTGAACATGGGGAAAAGTTCAATCAAGGGGTACTCCTCATTTGTAGTTTCACATTCAGTTTCTGGGGCTGGGCCCTCCTCATCATCACTATTTGTCTGGATCTCAATTCCATCATTTTAACAAGTAATCAGACACTTTGTTTTACACAATAAGGGCCAGATGTAGCAAACTATTTGCGACTCGCAAACGGCGAAAATCGCCGTTTGCGACTCGCAAATGCATGTTTGCTATGCAGAAATGCATTTGCGAGTCGGAACCGACTCGCAAAATGCATTTCAGAGTCGCAAATAGGAAGGGGTGTTCCCTTCCTATTTGCGACTCGCAGTGGTATGCAATTCCATTTGGAGTCGCAGTTACCATCCACTTGAAGTGGATGGTAACCCACTCGCAAACGGGAAGGGGTCCCCGTGGGACCCCTTCCCCTTTGTGACTGGACCCCAAATAATTTTTTCAGGGCAGGCAGTGGTCCAAGGGACCACTACCTGCCCTGAAAAAATCCAAAACTAAAGGTTTCGTTTTTGTTTTCTAAGTGCAGCTCGTTTTCCTTTAAGGAAAACGGGCTACACTTGGAAAAAAAAAAACTGCTTTATTTAAAAGCAGTCACGGACATGGAGGTCTGCTGTTCCCAGCAGGCCTCCATCCCCGTGAGTGCCCAGAGTCGCTATGGGGGTGCAAATTGCGACCCACCTCATTAATACTAATGAGGTGGGTCTTTGCGACCCCATAGCGACTCGCAGAAGGTGTCTGAGACACCTTTCTGCATATGGTTTTGCGACTCGGAAATTGCGAGTCGCTCAGAGTCGCAATTTCCGAGTCGCAAAACCTAGTTTTGCTACATCTGGCCCTAAGTCCCTTCCCAGTAGGGATACCGGACTCGAATCGCAGACCACAAACTTATGCAGTCCCTGGAAATTGCCAATCTCAACTTGCACTGGATCTGTAATCGGGTTTGTCAAAAACTGATTCGCTACCCCACAACCTGAACTGTTCAACCTGAAAGAGGTAGATTCGGAACTTCTGCACTTCTCAGTGTAGAGCGTGTAGCTCCAGTGTCTACCAGAAATGAGACTCTGTGGCCCATTACCTTTCCCCCACATAGGGTCCTCTTTGATCTGCTTCAAAAGAAGTCAAAAGCACACATGGCTCCTCATCCGAACTGTCACTCAGCCATTCACCATTTATTTCATTCTCACTGTGTAATGGAAATTGGTGCACTGTATTACTACTTCTGTCTTGCCTCTGACCTTTGACCTGTTGAGAAAGCATAATCTGTAGTTGCGCCATCGGTGCTTGGGGTATCTGCTTTGCTGTCTAGGTACCATAGAAACCTGCTGCTGCATCGGCTGCAACTGTGACACTTGTGCACAGGGCAATTGTACCTGCTGCATGGGCTGGAAATTCGGCACTTGATTTACATTATTCTGGAAATTTGCATTGGGGCACCTTAATCTCGGTCCTTTCACATTTTGAAATGTATTGATATCGTTACCTTGCTGAACAACATCCTCCTGCACTATCATCCTACACTCCCGCTTCCAGTGTCCCACGGCTCTGCAAATGTGACATGGCAATAGTTTTTTCATTCCCTGTACATCATTCTGAACTACAACAATATTCAAATCCGGACCACGATTCATATTGCCTCCATGACCCCTACCTCTCATCTGAGGCTGAAACATTACATTTCCCTGCTGCTGCAGCATCTGCTGCACAAAGTTTACGTGCACTCCTGTTTGAGCTGCCTTGATCTGCATCACCATCTCTTTTTCTTTCAACTTTTTCTGCTTCAACTCAGTCTTATCACTACAGTATTTTGCAAACTGCAATACCTCATCAATCGGCTTTGCTTGCCAGCAAATCAAATGACTCTTAATCATCTGACCTAGCTCAGGTCTCAGTCCTTCCACAAACCTGAACACAAAATGCAGCATGTCTTTTGGCTCAATTGCTTCTTTGCCACTGTACTCCTTGAACGCCTTCAACAATCTCTCATAGTATGCATGAATCAACTCCTTTACTTCCTGCACTGTCCTATCAATCCACTGCCAATCAATATTCTTGGGCGAAATCCTTGTCTTCAGGAACTCGATCACCTTATAGTAATATTTCATCACCTCAGGAGAGGGTGCACCTGTATTCTTATCTCTCTCTGGTTCAGTTGTTGCCCAATCTACAGCTCTCTTACACTCAGCCCACAAGTCAGCTGGAACCACTATCTCCAGTAAGGTGTTCAAGTCCTCCCAGAAACACTTCGCAAGCTTCACAAACCTGTCTGTCTGCTGATACTACCCTACTGGCTTTTCTCTCAATTTTGGATAATCATTCATAAATGACAAAATGTCACTCCTACTCCAAGGAACATGAACAAAATTTCCCCCTGGAATTTCTCTCATTGGTAAAAATGTTACCGGATCCTTGTTCTGTTGTACATTCTCAGCCACTTCTAGAGAATCTCTTTTCCTCTTGTCTCTTTTCTTTATCCATCTGCCTTCCCACTTCTCTAATGCTCCCCAAACCTGAGCACTCTGCAATAGTTCTTTAAGGTGCGCCTTCATTCCAGCTGACCTCATGTGTTCAATATCTTTTGCTTCAAAATCTAATCTGTAACTTCTCTTCAAAAGCTTTGTTTTCTCAATTTCTATGCCATGTTTTCCTGCCAAATCTGCCAATGTCTGATGCACTTTGCCCACCTCTCTTGTAATCCTTGGGCATAAGTATCTCAACTCTGCTTCTGTGTAGGACTCTAATCTGTTCCCCCCCATTGTTCCCTCAACTAGTTCACCCACTTCCATGCTTAATCTGACACAATTTATCTGCTCTTCTCCCTTGGAAGTATTCTGTGGGGTATTCAGCTTGTATAACCATTCAGTCATCCCTCAGCAAAGACTTTTCTACCCTTCTTATTCTTTTCTCAAATTTCATCTGCTGTTGCTGTCTAGCTACCAGGTCCCAAACTGCTAATGCCTCAAACTTTGCTGGTCTCGGAAGGGGCTTGTATTCATATAGCGCCATCCTCAATTGCTCCAAAATTCTCAAATTAAACGTCCCATTCTCAGGAAACGGTAAGCTCCTGTTTTTCTCTGTCAACTTTCACCATTGCTTTAACCAAAGACACAGTGCAACACCTCTCTCCTCCGTTACAATGTAAGCCGGTGTATTTTCTGGCAGGGTAGGCTCTCCTACACTCGTTCTAATGTATGTATCTCCCCTTAGGGCACTTTTCAACACCTTGAAAAACTTAGGGCCTGATCACGACTTTGATGGAGGGGATTACTCCGTCCCAAATGTGATGGATATCCCGCCCGCTGTATTACAAGTTCCATAAGATATAATGGACTTGTAATTCGGCGGATGGGATATCCATCACGTTTGAGACAGAGTAACACCCTCCGCCGAAGTCATAATCAAGCCCTTAATCTTTTCTACTTTTGTTTATTTGAATCAGATCAGGAAATGACTTTTACTCTAAGATTCCTTTCACCTACGTTCTCAACCAATTGCCTCTCACAGATGGCTGCCAATCCGTGCGCGACCCTTCTCACTAACCAACCTATCCTAGTGCGACTCCAATGACGTCACACTCACACGTACTGCGGCTGACAAAGTCTTGCGGCTCGGCCTCCTAATCTCCAATCCACTCAAAACTAATGCAAAATATTGCGAGCACTAATCAAAACCAAAAACTTAAAAACAAACCTGCGGGTTTACTACAGGAAGGTAACACAATCACTTCCAAAACCTCAAAGATTTTCACTGATGGCCCTTTCGCTTATGCAGCTATTGCTCTTTCTCGGTCTCCCAGATTCGCAAGCAAAATTCCACCTGCAAATTTTACCCTCAGCTGATCAATGGGTCTGTCCTGGTGCACATAGGACTCACGAAATCTCAATCTAAATTTCCTCTCGCCTACTCTAACTCGCACACTGACTTGTTGACCGCGCCCGATCAACCTACTAAACCTGACAGATCACAACATATAACTAAGGCCCTCATTATGACATTGGCGCAAATGCCGCCTAGCTCCACTGCGACGGCCGCCAACATGCCGTGGCTACCAGCCGCCAAACGCATTATGACCGTAGGCATAATTCCGCCAGAAGGCTGGCGGAATTCCATCGACGGTCATGGTTGTGGACAGTGGACAGTGGTAATGTGGCGCTGCTGCCAGCATCAGCGCCACACCAGCAAAACACTGCCTACCGTATCATGTTTCATGATACGTTCTGGCGTTTTTTTGCTGGCGGGCGCTGCTGCTGGCAGCAGAGCTGCGTCTCGTCTTCTGCCGGAGGACCCCTTCAAAGCAGGTAAGTCGAGTTCTCCGATGGGAGAGGGAGTGGAGGGTGTTCCGACGGGAGAGGGAGTGGAGGGTGTTGTGTGCGTGTGGGGGGGTGTTGTGTGTGTGGGGGGGTGTTGTGTGTGGGGGGGATGTCTGTTTTTGTATGAGTGCATGCAGGTGTGAGTCGCATGGAATGCGTGCATGAATGACTGAATGTGAGTGTACATGTATGTTGTGTGTTGTGAATGCGTGTGTGCAACAATGTATGTTAGTGTGTGTTGCGGTGTGTGGGTTTGTATGTGTGCATGTGTGGGTGAATGTGGGTATGCTTGTGTGTATGAGTGTGTATGTGTGCGCGTGTGGGTGTGTGGATGACGGGAGTCAGGAGGGGGATGGTGGGTGAGGGAACTCAGGAGTGGGTGGGGGAGACCCCTATCAGTGCCTGGGCAGGAATTCCCTGGCACTGATAGTGCCTACCACCATGGTATTTGTGGTGGTAAGATTGCCACGAAAACCATGGTGGTAGGCAGGGTCATAATCCCGAGGGTGGGATTGTGACGGGTGCCTGGCTGGAGACCAAAGTCTCCAGCCCGGAGGCTTTAACCACCCTATCATAATTTGGGGAAAGGTACCGCCAGCCTGTTGGCAGTACCTTTCCTCCAAATTACTGCTGTCCTCCAGGGTCGTAATGACCCCCAAAGTGTATCCTACACTTTCTCAAAATACTCAGGAGTCCTCGACCATGCAGGGTCCGTACATCAACAACCACGTGGGCAATTTGTGAGCCCAATGCGTCACACACATGTGAAGTTTGAAGACTTACGTACTATCATACTGTGGAGTAGGTACACCCCTACTAAAACTTCATTTGGAGTATGCAAACTCCCTATATTCTCACATACTTCACAATTCACCTACAATTTGCATAAGCTGTGCAAGCACAACCTATCTCTGTCACTCTATCACTAGAATGCCAGGAACATACCCAACACCAGTAGCAGGATCCAGGATCTGGGAAAGTCATTTCTGGGCTTAAGGGAACATCATTTTCTGTACAAATGTTATTTTGGAAAACAAAATCCAAATCTCAAAACTACTGCAAACTCCCACCAAGACAAACCTATCAGTCTCTTTACCACAACTATTAACACCCTGTACCTGACACTTATGGCAAGCACTTAACGAGACTAACCATCAGTCTGCTACCATAACTGTTAGCGCGTCGGTCCTTAATAAGTATTCTTACATGGGGATGCGTATAGATCAATGAACCTTTTTACTCGTTTAAGATGTTCTTACCATAGTTCCAGAACAGGAACAATAATCAATACACAATAATCAATGATCATTAGTCAATCAATAATCACTGGAGTCAGTAATTGTCACGCACCATGACTTTTCAGCCATGAATAACCACACCTTTAGTAAAGTTTAGTATGTTTATTTTCCTTATATTCACAATGCTAAAGTCATGTAGATTGATCTAAATATCAAATGAAACACATATAAAAACAGTACTGGTTGACCAAAGCTACAAAAGAAATGCAATCTAACAAGGCTTGAATCACAACACATTCTAAGGCAACGGTACAGATCAATAGCAAAGTCAGCTGAAATAGCGATATATGATGCATAAAATTCAGCAAGATAGTTCGTCAAACATTTGTCCCTGCAATTTGTCAGTCATCATGTGAAGGGCCTCAACTAACCCAGATTAGAATCAGCATGTGGGGCTTCATGCAAAACAATTTAGAATGATTTTTAGAAAAACATTTAACTAAAAAAACTATTAAGACAGCGCAGGTGGTACCTAGAAAGAAAAGACATAAAAATGCAATTCATTCACATTGTTCTATCTACCTATCCACTGTATGGTTTAGCAAGCAGAATCAGTCTTCTTCCTCGGGTCATCAATCGATCAGCAGAACATCAGGCTCTCAGTCAAAGAATAAGAGCCCAATACCGGAATCTTGAATCTCCTTTTCTCTAACTATTGCAGTAATTCCCTAAAATCTCTCTCTAGTCTCATCATCTGGTCTGCAATCTTTTCCCTTTGTCACGTTGTTATATCAAAGTCACAAAACTATCCCCTAATTTCCTATTGGTCAATTAATCGAATGTTATTACCCTACCCAATAATTTTCCTATACCAAATCTATGAATTCTAATATTTCTTTCTTCACACAACATTGGTTGGTCCGCTTTACAATGCCCTCATCATCCGGCCCGTCAGGTATCGAATTTCTTGTGTCTTCCTCTCCAGTCAGTGTCTTCATTGTTCGCGTCCTGGGAAAGAACCTCTCGCACTCATTACACATAGCTTGTTACAATTTTAAGGACACTGTCTCCTGTTAGTTGGTTCTCATGGAAAGCTTCTGCTTAGCATTTTATTAAAACAATGAACATTTCACAGTTAGTTCACTCAGTCAGCATTTTCTATTTAATGTTTAAAAGTACAGCTTCTGCATAAGGCCTGGCAACAAGGCCAGGACACTCGCTAAGTTAAGGCCTACAATGAATAAGCTAGAACATACTTCATAATCCTTAATATGACATATTACTACATTAATATAATAAATTTTCAATATTTTATAAGTATTAATAATTATTTAGTAAATTTCGTAAACACTGGTGGCCATTCTTCGAGGTCACATTTTCAAACGTGTGCATTATTTTTCCCTACGTTATGCATTTTCTACATAAGTCATTATTCAAAATACCTAAACACTCATTAATAATTTCTAACTAAGACATCTGCTTCATCAGTTCTCTTCTTACCCCAAGCTAAAACATTATAGGACTGAAATGTTAAATGATATGGTACAGTTGTGGGTGGTTAAGCTCGCCACAGTTTTGTTATTAGGTATAGTTGCATCAACTGTTAGCTCCCCTCTTGGTAGATATCACTCTGGTGGCCTGTTCTATCATCACCTATAAAGGGAAACCACAGAAAGCACCAGAGTTTGGGGACTGACTGAACAAGATGTAATTAATGCACATCCACATGATTCAATGTTATGACCTGAGAAACTATTTTATTGTTAAATATTATCTAGATTGGCACTTGTTCTTCTCCAACCTGGATGGGAAGAGAGGGGCAGGACAAGATTGGTGTTTGACATTTGAAAACGTGAAACTCTTGGTGTGCAGAATTTTAATAGAACAACGTATACAAATTGTAACGACATTTAATAAGATTATTTTGGGACTTTAAATGTAATGAATGTGCTGTTTCATTTCTATAACAAAAAGAAACAAGCATTTTCAATGCAATGGGTCTTATATGTGCACCAGTTAGAGCTATTGGCATTGTGAATTCCTAACTGGCCTTTTCTTACCACATAAATTGAAAATGAAAAGTAAAATAGTTGACATACGCAAGTCAATTCGAATTCCCGTGGCCGCCATGAGCATAAGCGCAAAGGAGAGACACAAAAGGAAAAAAAAGGTTGCTTGCATTCAAACATGTTGCCAGTCGTGCAAATATCCATGTAAAAGAGTTGGGGGTTATTACAACTTTGGAGGAGGTGTTAATCCGTCCCAAAAGTGACGGTAAATTGACGGATATACCACCAGCCATATTACGAGTCCATTATATCCTATGGAACTCGTAATACGGCTGGTGGTATATCCGTCACATTTGGGACAGATTAACACCTCCTCCAAAGTTGTAATAACCCCCTTGGTGTTTAAGACAATAACAAAACTGCCCCAAGGCAGGACAAACGAAAAGCATTTACTAGTGATTCCAAAGGATTTTTGAAAGGCAAGCCCAGGAACACATGAACGTGATGGGCTTGAGGTGGGCATGGTTAAAAGCCCACAATACTTGCAATAGGTCAACCTAAAAAAGGAAATAAAAAAGAAGCCCGTTATGGCAAACAGTGGAGCCAAAATGTCTAGATCAATATCTCACGAGGAAGTGTCACGCTTAAAGATTTTGATGATGTGGAAACCAAGAATCCATGCTTGGCAGCCTTCACGAGACATTGACTGAACACTAACTAGTCCCTGCCTCTCTTAAATAAGTGATTTGCATTGGGTTAATGGCCTAATGTACTTTACTACATGAAACAAAGACGTCTTACATATATGAAATACTTGTGAATCTGAATACTATGCTGTATATTATATTTGTTGTCAATATTAAGGTTGTATTCACAGTGTGGAGAAATCAGATAACTCCCTGGGTGCGATTGATTGGATGGCTTCTGCTAAATGGCCTCAGAGAAAATGAGAACACCAGCGAATCAACCAAAGCATTTAAGAACAGCATGTGTTTTTATACATATTTGGAATTCGTTGATGCACGTTTCTTTACATATGTGCCCATGCAATCACAAAGTGAAATACACCTCTACTAGAAATTTGACCCACACATTCAAAACAAAGTACAAAGCACACATCTATCGCTATCTGATTTGCCCAACTGTAGTGTATTGCTGCATCCTCATCCACAGTTCTGTTCTTGACGAATGATTGAAGGCATGCCAATTGACATCCTCCAACTAAAGAATCTGGAAACTAGATATACAGTATAATGGTGGTCATGGCATCCTGTTTCTTCAGAAGAGTTTCTGTGTGGCTCTGTAAAATCCAAGATGTTATATCAGCCTAATTTTAGCTCTTCTAGACTTGAATGTTACCACAGTCACTCATGTTCGAATCCACAACAATATACGTCAGAGTTTACCCATAGCTGTCAACTGTTTCTTTTTTGTGACCAGATTATTTTATCACTCAAAAGTTCACCCCTAATTTCCTTGAGTAGAGGGATCAACCATTAGTCAATATTTACACTTTACTTTGAGGCACCAATAGGACACATTTATTCATTGTAAAATGTTTCTATTGTCTCTAACATTTTAAATTATCTTGTAAGGATGAAGATTCAAGTTGATAGCCTCGATTTCCTGGCAATATGGTAAATGTGTACATTTTCCTAAGACTTTTCACCGATTATAAAATCTGTGAAATTGACAGTGAACAGAGCAGAACTTATTGATTTCAGGAACACCTTGAATCGCTATTATCCTAATGTTATCATTTTCTGATTATAACATGATCTGATACACCTCAGGCAAAGCACAAATCTCCTTCTGTTCTGCGCTTTTCTTAATCAACAAAAAAAAACTGCTGTTCCTTTGTCCGGATCCAGGACAGCTAGTGAGACTCTGCAGAAATATAAGACTACTATGTATTAATCATGTAGCACAATTATAAAATATATGTGTTTTACAATTTGCTTTAAAGAAAACGTAGGTACTCCTCCTGACAGGTCCTAACCGAGACATATCTATCAATCCAGGTCTACGATGATGGCAAGTATGTCTATCTGGTGATGGAGCTGATGAGAGGAGGCGAGCTCTTGGACAGGATTCTGCGGCAAAAGTATTTCTCAGAACGAGAAGCTAGTGCTGTGCTTTGTATCATTACCAAGACTGTGGACTACTTGCATTCCCAAGGAGTAAGTAGATATGTGCGCATTCAACCGCCCATAATGGGTAAAGACAGCAGGAATAATGAGAAAATGGGAGTATGGCTGTATTTGCCGCATTAACTTTTTATGAGGACTTTATTCCACACATTGTAAGCATGCATGGATACATGGGGTGTAGAAGAAAAATAGGTAATGTAACACAACATTCTAATGTAGACACTAATAACTTCTAAAGAGCTTCTAGTAATGCACATCACAAAATCACCAGGTTTGGGAAAAAAAAGATCTAAATGTCAACACATGGGCAGTGAACGACCCCGGCCAGAAATCCAAGTTCCTATCTGATGAACAGAAACCCAATCTGTAACTAATTAACTAAGCTGCTAACTTGAAATTCATGGGGAACAGACACTGGACAAAAGTCTCACTATTGGTAGAGTGTAATTTTGCCTGTACAAGCAGCACATTTTAACCTCTGGGTGTGCAGGGAGGGTGACAGCATGCCCATTCAGGTAGTGTAATACAATCCCAGCTCCACATCCGTTAACTATTGACTTACATTATTATTGTAGAACACAGTTTATTACTGGATCAAACTAAGAGCATTTTAAGATTTGGGCAGGGATATTGGGACACCACATCAACTCTAAGAGAGTGACCGATGCATTCAAAGTTCAGCATTTAGTTAACTGGCAGATGAGATGTTTTGCATCTAATTGTCCTCACCTCCCCTCTCTCCCAAAACATCCTAGTATACGGGATTCGGATGCTGTCTTCCTTCTGAATCGCATTAATCTTTAGGCATTGCTGTTCTTTTTTTGTTTCCTCCCTTTTGGTTTTTTGGCAGCACGATTGAAATCACCTTAGGAAACTGCACTTGCTTTTATTAAAGATATTTTCTCCCTGCTCCACCTAAAACACGTTTTTTATCCTAAACTCAAAAACAAAATGCCTTTTCACTGCAAGAACAACCTGGAAGCAATAGCACCTGCATTATTAATGAGCGATTAGTTCCTCTGTTGTCTTGGTCTCTAAATGTGTACTGTGACTTCAAATAGAAAGTGCTCATGTGATTCCAGGTGAACGACTGGCGGGTTCTCTTCACATGTCAAAGCTATATCACTCTAGGCACCATGACTAACTTCATTCTTCTTCTCTTGGAATCCTGTAGGTGGTTCACAGAGATCTGAAGCCTAGTAATATTCTGTACATGGACGAGTCAGGAGATCCTGAATCCATCAGAATCTGCGATTTTGGTTTTGCCAAGCAGTTAAGAGCCGAGAACGGACTGCTGATGACTCCATGCTACACGGCCAATTTTGTGGCACCTGAGGTAGGACGGAAGCTGCAGCCAGACATCTGTGTTGCAAAAAAATGCAAAATGTGTTATCTGCATATCTAAGGCATCAGAGGTCAACTACAATTTGTAGGGTGGAGGCTTCGGCCAAAAAATGGTGAAGGCCCCGTTCACCCAATTTAGACTGTACACATGTGTATACACAGTAAGATTGGTGGTTCGGCATTCTAAAGAGGGTAGATGGAAGTGCATACATGGTATACTCTCTAAGTTTTTGGCAGATGTTTCTCATCTGTCAAATTCAAAATAGAGGTAGGAAACCACTGCTCACTGTTTTCAAGTTGTGCTGTCTAAAGCTCGTGCACTATCTCAGACACATTTTGAGTTAAATGTATGCAATTCAGAAAGCGTCACCACATAACAACAGGCACACATCTATCCCGAGTGATTATGCGTGGTCATGAACACGTCTGCTGTGTGGTTATTAGGCATACGGATCACAGAATCACAGCTGCAGAAATGCCAACCTAGCTAAGCACCTCTATTTTTGGCACGCGTGCACATTATCAAGGAGGGCCCGGGGGTAAGGACGCTGAACCCAGAAATGTGCTTTTGTGTGAGGGGAGAGCAGGCGACTGGTGTACAGTTGTGTCATTAACACAGTTTCATTAAGTTTCTTGTGGTACGATGAATGGGGTACATTTTTATGCGTTTGTATTTTTGTGTGTCATTAACAATGTGCAGGGTGCAGTTTCACACTCCATTACACATGTATACACTGAAATAGTACTATTCTCTTTTAAAAGAATTTCCTGTAATGTGTACCAATGTGTTTTCCTTACTCTTGTTAACGAAGCCTTAATTTGGGGCTAGCAGCCATCTTGTTTAAATAGTATGCCATTCTTGTCACTGCCATTCCTCCCCCTACACACATCTCACTGCCTGTCATTTATGCAGAACTTAAGTTGAACCTGACATCCTTGGTGTGGTTTTCCCCTGTTTGTCTTTTATCCTCCTGTTTTTGCTGACTTCATTTTTGCTGGCTTGAGGTCTCTTTGCACTTTGCCACTGCTAACCAGTGATGAAGTACTTGTGCTGTCTCCTTTAACTATAGTAAAATTGGCTTATTCCCAATTGGTGCATTTAATTTACTTGTAAGTCCCTAGGAAAATGGTACTACATGTACCCAGGGCCTGTAAATTAAATAGTACTAGTGAGCCCGGCAACTCTGATTGTCCCACCCACTCAAGAGGACTTTTAAACATGTCAGAGCTGCCATTGCAGCCTGTGTGTACAGTTTAAACCGCAGTTTCAACCTGGCACAATAACAATTTTACCTTTTTAATACATATAAGTCACCCCAACAGTAGGTCCAAAACAGCCGGAGGGCAGGGTTCGGTGTATCTAAAAAGCTGGACCCTTGGAAGTGGGCCTGAAGGTGGTCTGCCACTCCACCTGTGATCTTGTGGGTAGAACTAATTCATCAAGGCCCATTTCCTTGCAGCCCTTTCGAAACTGCTACTGCATGATGCACCCCCATCGCAGGACCTCTTATCGCAGTCCGCAGCTGCCTCGGAATCACTCCTACATGACGCATCTTCAACACAGGCCTTTGCATCTCAAGCTCCTCATCAACAGCATCCTCAATGACAATGCAGGTTTAACATTGCAGCCCCCCCCCCCCCAGTTTCCTCAGAACCGCTGCTGTGTGATGCCTCCTCATTACAGGACTTTGCATCACAAGTCCCTTGTCAACGGCACTCTTGACAATGGCACAGGCTCCAAATAGCAGCCCCACTGCTTCCTCAGATTTGCCTCTGCATGACACATCCTTGACGTGGGATCTCACAACTCTCCACAAGCCAGGATTTAAGGTAATTTGTTCAGCGGACCTATCTTGATCCCTATATGTGAACTTCACTCCACTGCAGTCGGCCTGAACTCGTGATTTTGTCCTCGTCCAGTGTGACCAGATGACCACAGGTGGTGATTTGTGCTTTTTTCTCCTTATTTCTATTTGAAGCCCTGCATAAATACTTTACACTTTGCCTCTAAGTTAAGCCTGACTGATTTTGTGCCAAGCTACCAGAAGGTTAATCACAGGTAAATTTGGGGTTTGCTTGTGTTTAACCCTGGCAGAGATTATAATTGAGTATGGTTTCACTCACCACGACCAGTAACCTAATTTCCTACAATTGAGTTGATTAGAATAGTATTTGTTTATTCCATTGTCAATGTCCATGCTGTTTTCAATGATCTTTCGGAGCTAAGTCACAAAACTAGCTATTTTTACAGGGATGTTCTGTTAGATTACTTCACACTATTCATTATGTTCATTCACTATAACATGTTATTGTTTACTGATCTAGCTTCTGCTACCACGTCCGGATGTTATTAGTATAGAGGTAACAGAATAATTATTCATGTAGTGGGATAGTGCTTAGGTGCTAAGGTAATACAACATTCTATGAGACTGAGGTCTGATTTGCTGTGAATGTAACATTTTCAAACATGCCACTATGATTCTGCAGTTCTGTTAATTTAATGTGTGAAAATAATGCGTAGACACCCTCGACTGTAGAGGTCACCCAGAGAGTTTCCCGTTCTACTAGAGGCATCTGGACAAAATATTGAATTGTAAATACTAGGAGACAGAAATGTCAGAAATAATATATTCTAATACATAAATATTGTGATCCAAGTATATTGTTTACAAGAATATTGTTTTTTCAGGTAATTCAGGTTAAAATAATACCATTTTTTATATAAATTTCAGTAATATAGTGGTTAAAATTACAATTTCTACTTATTCTGATGTATTTTAGTTGATATATTATTTTTTATGTGTTTCTTTGGTTTATACAAATGCAGCTTAACATACAATATTAAGTGATTTAGAATTTTTTATTTCATTTTTAGTAGTAATTTATAGTGTTGAAGTGGGTTGCTAGGTTTCTAGGGTGATAGGATAGGAAGTTAATTAGGTAATAATTAATTATGAATTATTGAATACATTTGATTTAATTATACTTTTTATATTTATTATGTAAATTATGTAAGACTGATTGATTTTTGTTATATGTTATTTGTGGGCTTTTGGTTCATAGGAGTATAGGGTGGGAAGTTATTTAAGTAATAATTAATGAATTAACTTTTAATTGATCATTATTTAATTGATTTTTTAATTATGTAATGTAGGAAATATTGTATTTATATTTCAGTTGCAGGCTCCTAAGTTTGTAGGGATCTTAACTGGGAAGTTAGTTGAGTATTACCTAATGAACAATTATTTATTAATTGTTAATTATTAAATTGATTTATAATTGTGATTTACGAAATACTTATTAGTTTTCCTTGTATTTTAGTTGTGAGGTGTTAGGTGTAGTTAATTAATTGTTAACTGTTATTTGTAAATTATTTCATTTAATTTTAATTCTGTAAAATGTGGCATACGTATTGATGTTAATAATATTTGAGTTGTAGGATGGCGTTGTGGGGGTATAGGTTGGAATGTTGAATAAGTAATAATTAATTAACTGTTAATTTTCATTTGAAAACTAATTATCTAATTACATTTTAATTTTGTAAATTATGGATCTCTTATTTATTTCAATTATATTTTAGTCGCAGGCTGATAGGTTTGTGGAGGCCCAGGGTCGGAAGTTAATTAAGTAATAATTAAGTAGCAATTAGTTCTTAATTTTCAATTAATCACTCACACATTTTGGTAGCACAAGATGGTTGCAATTTAAGAACATTTCTCTTCTGCTTTACAGATTTCCCACTTGTTTGTCCCAGTCCACATGTCCCTAGTTTAGTGAATTTTCCAATGTGGATTTTGCTAGTGAATTGGCTGAGATTCAGAATTGCAGTGCCTTTATTGTTCCTGAATGAATCCGATCAGAAGTATGAAAAGGCCGGAATGATTCATGAGTCTTAGAGTGTTATAGTTTTATTGAGGTGTGAACTGAAGCATATTGTGCTGCATGATGGATTGTTATGTGGTAAGTGAGACTTTTGGTTATGCAATGCCGATTTTGGCACACCTTAACTGAGGAAGACATGCACTATACAAATGCTTTTGATTGATTGATTGATTTGGGTTTCGATTGGTGGTTTGTTTACTGTGATTCTAATTTACTATTCTTATTTGTGATTTGCATCAATAAGGTTTTGTGTTTTATTATTTGTTGATTTGGTAATTGATTTCTTGGAAGAGCTTTAGATATTGTTGTTTAACTTGTCTGCACAAAGATATTATGTTTCGCGAGGCACTGCATACACACAGATAGGGATTTGTCTGGACCAAGAAGTGCCCAATTTAGGCTGATGTCATTTTTTCTCATGCATGGGAGGAAATGCATGTGTCATGAGTAGATTTCCTCTGGACTTGCTCTGCTTAGTGTGATTTGATATTCACAAGTACAGTGAAGGTGCTAGTCTTTTTACTGTTGTTTATGCAATTTATTTTATTCTAATCTGCAGATTTTTTACTATTTAGGTTGCACAAACAAGATTTATTTTAGTTATTTTTCTGTGATTCATTGAGATAATGTTGTGCAATTGTTCATAGCTTGTTCGTGAAGTTTTAGAAGTCATGCTGTGATTAGTTAATTAGCCAAGGAGTCATGCGAGAATTGGTGAGCTGTTACCACATAGGTGTGCTGTCATTGATTAGTTGCTGTCAAAGCCACATTGTGACTAGTTGACCTACACCATAGCCATGCTGTGTCTGGTTGTTGCCTGCTTATTTGTTTTGTATGGTTTTCAAGTTAGCTTGAGTGAAAAAAATGGGTGCTATGTTGAAAAAGCCTATAGTTCCTAGCGTCCGTTTTATGGAGGGACAGAATTTACCTGTAGACGGTATGTCTGCATTTGAAATGATGATGGACATTGTTTTCTATGTTTGTACCTGGATTATAAATTGATGTGAATATACCTCTCTGACAAGGACTTACATTTTCCATTAGAAGGTACCTTTAACATTAGAAAGCTAGATTTTCTGAGCCAAACTATGAATGAAAGAAAGCTGTTACCAAGACCTGCACAATTTGAGAAATTAAACAAATAGGATCAGATGGCCACATAGGAGAGAAAGAAAATGAGTGAAGGAGCAGGTGAAGAGTTAATTTAGGCAATTGTAGGAAGGCATACGGGCCCATCAAGAGAAATGTTGGAGGGAGAATAAGATGAAGGGAGTCAGAGTTTTCCCTGCCATTCTCAAAGAAAATGACAGACAAAAAGAAAACAGATGAGGAAGATAGAGAGACACAGAACTGAGAACAAGACTAAGATGACTGAACTTACTTTTTAAACTAATTTTTGAATGTTGTACCTCCTCTATGTACTGACAAATCCAGAGGCACTTCAGAGTTTTGTAGTACCTAAGTCTGGTGCTGCAAGATATGGTATAGGTGTACAATCATAGGAATTGACAGTGTTTACAGTTGTCAGTGGAACAGTGAGTGTCCCACCTAAAAATACATTGGCAGGTTTGATGAATACTAGTAGAGATAATATATTTCTCTTCTGTTTCAAGTGACATGACTGCTGCAACTTTTATTAATGAATCTTCAAAAGAATATTAATGTTGGGCTTTTAAAACTGAATTTGGGGAAATTTTACAGGGAAAAACTGACATGAACAGATTACTGTCATACAATGTGGATAAAATGAAAAACATGATGAAAGAAGCAGCAAGATGATAAGTTTGAAGAATGAAATGTGCAGTGAAATTTTAAAATGGACTTGACTAATGATGAAATAAAAGAATTAGGTTTAACCCCAATTGTGCCTGGGGCGAGCTGGTTTTGTCCAGGCACACGGTTCCCATGTGCCTGGGACGAGACCAGCTCATCCTGCACCCGGCCCACACACCCCAGTCGGGGATGGAAGGGGGATTGCTGCCCCTTCCATCCCCGACCGCCCCTACTCCCCCAGTGACGTCTGGTGACAAATCATACGCTGACCTCATTAGAGGTCACCTCGGATCATGCTGGAAGCATTTACATTTTGCATTTCTCTTCCGACCGGGAGGTGGGGCCGGAGAGACAAGAAAGGAAAGGAAAAACCTTTCCTTTCCTTTCTTGTCTCTCACAGCATTTCTGCTGCCCACTAGACACAAGGGAATTTAGTTTTCTTTGTAAATTTTAATAAGGGGAGCGGCCCCTTGGGCAAGGGCCGCTCCCCAGAGGGCCAAATGATTTTTAGGCCATTTCTGCCTCCCCTGGGGGCAGAAAACCACTAGACACTGGGGATAAAAAAACTATATATTTTTTTTTTTTTATGTGTGGGGAGCAACCCCTTAGGCAAGGGTTGCTCTTGGAGTCCAAATTATTTTTAGGCTATCGACCTAATATAATTAGGCAGACCTGCCCTCGGGGGTGCAGAAACCACTAGACACCAGGGATTATTTATTTTTATCATACTTGCGCATAAGGGAAGCGGCCCCTTGGGCAAGGGCCGTTCCCCAGGGGGCCAAATTATTTTTAGCCCATTTCTGCCCCCCCGGGGGCAGATCCGCCTAATATATATATCCCTGGTGTCTAGAGGTTTCTGCCCCCCCATGGAGGCAGGGGCGCCTAATTATATTAGGCTGATCTGCCTCCAGGGGGGCAGAAAAGGCCTAAAAATATTTAGCCCCCCCGGAGAGCAGCCCCACGGGGGCAAAATATTTTTAGCCCTTTTCTGCCCCCTCTGGAGGCAGATCCGCCAGGGATAATTTTTTGTTTGTTTATTTTTTTTTATATGGGGGACCGACCCCTTACGCAACGGTCACTCCCCGGGGGGCAAAATTATTTTTAGGCCTTTTCTGCCCCCCCCTAATATAAATAGGCTGATCTGCCCCCCCGGGGGCGGGGGGGAACAGAAACCACTAGACACCATAGATTTTTTTTAATACTAGCACATAAGGGGAGCGGCCCCGTTGGCAAGGGCCGCTCCCAAGGGGGGGGGTCAAAATATTTTTAGGTATTTTCTGCCCCCCCTGGAGGCAGATCGGCCTAATGTAATTAGGCGGCTCTGCCCCCGGGGAGGCAGAAACCTCTAGACACCAGGGATATATATATTTTTTTTTTTACTTTATGTTTTTATGTATGGAGAGAGACACCTTAGACAAGGGTCGCTCCCCTGGGGGCAAATTGTATTTAGGCCATTTCTGGCCCCGTGGGGCAGATCGGCCTATTTCTGTTAGGCCAATCTCCCCCCAAGGTGGGCAGAAAACTCTAGACACCCTGGATTGGTGTGTGTGTATGTGTGTGTTTTGTTTGGGGGGCAGCCCCTTGGGCAAGGGTCGCACCCATGGGGGCACATTACTGTTGGCCATACCTATTTTTGGAAGGCCCATCTGCCCCCAAATGGGGCAGAAAGCCCACCAGAGACCAGTAAAGATTTTTTTTCAAAATAAGAGGTTGGGGGTATGGCCATACCCACATCCCAATTAAATGGGGCCAAAGGTGTTCTGCCCATCAGTGGGCAGATTGGGCAATTACCCCCGATCCACACCCCAGGGGGGGCAGAAAGTCTACTAGATGCTAGGGAATAAAAAATAAAAAATAAATAGTGGGGTGATGGCTACCAACTAGTATGGGCCTGCTTATGCCCCAACCCGAACTGAAGGGGCTAACAGTCTTTCAGCTCTTCCCCGCACACTAAAACATCTTATCTCATGGCAAGCAAGGGGACAGTTGATTATTTTGGGTTTTTTGGTTTTACATTTGGGCCATGAGAGCTTGGTGACTCTCAAAATCGTCCCACTTGGAATGGTGAGGGCTGCACTTTTTTTTACTTTGGGACGCTGCCATGGAGAAAAATCCACATAGACATAGACATATCTGAAAACTAAACATCTGGTTGGTTCCAGGGTGGTGTGCTTCACATGCACCCTGCACCATTTCCTTACCCACAATGCCCTGTAAGCCTCCATCTTTGCTAGAAATCACACTTTTTCCCAAATTTTTGTGAAGGGACATTCCGGAAACTGTAGGAATCCACGAAATTCCTACCACCCAACTTTGTCTCATTTATAGCGATAAAAATTCTGCTGCACTTGTCAGCCTAAAAATGTTTTTTTTCAAACTGCTCTTTTGGACCTTGTAAAAGGGTCTCCTCGACCGCGTCCTGTGACTCCCAGAGCTGGTG
Organism: Pleurodeles waltl; assembly: GCF_031143425.1. Classification (NCBI taxonomy): domain Eukaryota; kingdom Metazoa; phylum Chordata; class Amphibia; order Caudata; family Salamandridae; genus Pleurodeles; species Pleurodeles waltl. The sequence continues at coordinate 627,763,594 of NC_090444.1, read as the reverse complement.
CCGTTCGCGCGCCTTGCTCAACCCACTACCGCGTCCCCATGTTACCATGGCGACGCCGTCGGACGCCTCAGGGACGGATTTCCGGATTGAGGAACGAAAAGCAACGACGGACTTCATAGAGGGCGCGTGTTGCACGGAGCCGGAAAAGACGGAAGGGAGAAGACCGTCGGACGCCGAGAGGGAGTTTCCCAAGCCTGCTCAGACGCTGGTGAACCGCAAGGCAGTTTCCACGGGAACTCGAGAGACAACGGCCTACGAATCCCGCCACGACCCAGGAGGGTCGTGGCTCTACAAGGTACGGTCCTTCCTAGGACAGAAAGCGTACAAAACAGCAATAGGGGCACAGGGGAAGGGAACCGGGGAGGTGGGCCAGGGGAAAGGGAGCACAGGTGAACCACTGGAGAGCACTTTGGGGCACAGTTCTGACTAATACAAGGATAGAGCATGCCAAAAGTACCCAAGTCCTGCACCCTCACCACTGGGCACCCTTCACCACCAAAACCCTGAGAGACCTCCCTCCCTGATTGCAGCCCTAAAAGAAACCCACATAAGCGCCCCACAACAAACTTACCTTTGGTATCTCCTATGTTTGTTTTCCGGTATCCGCGGGAGACAAGAGGACCAGACGTCCTCCGAACCTAGAAGAGAGTAAAGACCAGACGGTTAAAGTGAACAGAAGAATCTACAAGACGTCCGAACAATACAATTGTACTAGATTACAACTAAATAAACATATCATTCACCCTATCTCAGTCTCAGACCCCTCTGTACTACCCGAAGCCTACCACAGTGGTGTCAGAAGTGGGATTTTTAACCTGAGAGGCTACTGGGCGGTACACACAATGGGTGAAAAACCTACGCTAGAAGACATGATTAAACAACTGGCGGAGGGTCAACGCCACCTACAACTAGTCTGGGAGGCACACCAACGTGAGACAAAAGAAGACAGAGAAGCCCTACAAACAGCCCTAAAAAGCCAAGCTACGATCATGGCTAACAACCAGCTCGTGCATGAGACTGCGCTGCAGAAACTAACTGACACCATAACAGCCAGCAAGGTACACCCTAATGTCCTGAGCTCTGTCTTACCAGTTCCAGGAAGGAGAAGATCCAGACTCCTTCTTCACAAACTTTGAACGTGTTGCCTCTTCAGCTCAATGGCCTGAAGAACGGTGGGGACAGTATATCGCACCACTTCTCACAGGAATTTTACAGACAGCCTACCAGGCCGCTAATCCGGGAGGCACCACCCCATACAAGGATATCAAGAGGAGTATCCTAGAATCCTAGAAAGAGTTGGTCATGACACGGAATACTACCGAATGAAGTTCAGAAAAGTGAAATGGGGAAAGAGTGAAGATCCTCGCACTTTTTACTTTAGGGTTAAGGATTTGGGATTAAAATGGTTGGGACCCCTAGGAACAACCAGAGAAGACGTGATAAAAACAATTATTCTGGAACAGTATTTAGACTCTCTTCCGAATAGCACCAGGAATTGGAGAAGACAACATCCTAAGGTCGATACGGAACTCGCCATAGACCAGACTTGTGCCAACCACCGCTCTACGGATGTTAAACCCATAAACCCCAGAACCACCATAAAACCAATCCCGACCCCCCCTAAGTATTCCCCAAGACATCCACTGGAAGAAACCGGACCCCACAAACATGGAGAGAGTAGCCCTATGCAACAACCCCAGTGTTTTAGTTGTGGAGAGTGGGGACACATTGCGAGGGTGTGTCCCAGGAAAAACGATGGGGTCGAACCCATGGAAATCGGGGTTACCAGACATAGGGTATTATGTACAGGCAAGGGAAATTCTAAGTTCAAACAGGTCATCAAAATAAATGAAACCCTATAGACACCATAATTGATTCGGGTTGTAGTCAATCCGTAATACGAAGAGACTTATTGGACCCTACAGATCCAACCCCAAACCAGTGGGTCACTATTTGCTGCATTCATGGGGACAAGGAACAATACCCACTAGTGTTGATCAAGATAGAATGGGGCGAGTATCACGACTTCCTCCCAGTGGGGATTATGGACAGGCTGATTGAAGACTGTATTATCGGGACAGATTATATCCGGTTCTATAACCTCCTAGATCAAACCCGAGTACCCAAGCAATCCCCGGACTGGTGTACAGAAGCACCCTTTTCTAACAGCTTTATTGAGAGTCCTCCGAGTCGCATAAAACTAACCCAGAGGGAGAAAAGACAAGGGAAACTAAAATATCAGGAGTCCAGAGAGGAGTCAAATCCCGACAAATTGGTAGCAGGAATCAGTGACGCAACCGTCTCCTTTAGAACTAGTCAGAGGCAAGATCCTACTCTCTGTCACGCCTGGAACATGGCCAAAACAGAATCCACAAACGAGGTGGGTCCTTATTTTTTAATACAGAAGAATCTTCTGTATAGAATTACCACATCTACAACAGGAGAAAAAAAACAACAACTGGTTGTACCTGAACCTTATCGAAACCAGGTCCTGTTCTTAGCTCATAACCAGCCAGGGGGTGGCCACTACTGTAGAGAAAAGACTGAGGAGTATCTCTTACGGAGATTCTATTGGCCGGGGGTCTATGCTCACATCAGGAGATACTGTTTACAATGTCCTAGGTGTCAATTGACAGAACCAAGAATTCCCAAGAAAGCTCCATTACAACCCCTACCCATTATTGAGGTTCCTTTTAGTCGCGTAGGTATGGATTTATTCAGACCCCTCCTTCCATCATCCAGAGGGTATACCTACATTCTGGTGTTGGTAGACTACGCTACGAGATATCCAGAAGCAATTCCCTTATCCAGCATGACTACGAAAACGGTGGCTCAAGCCATGATAACTTTTTTTTCTAGAATAGGATTTCCCCAAGAGATCCTCACTGATCAAGGCACTCCTTTTATGTCAAATCTTATGAAACAGATTTGCAAACTATTAGGGATCACTCATCTGTATACCACCCCCAAACGGACGGTTTAGTGGAACGCTACAACCGTACCATAAAAACTCTATTGAGGAAAATAGTAGAGGACTCCGGGAAGGACTGGGACCAGAAGTTACCCCTGGTCCTTTATGCCATCCGGACTCATGAACAATCCTCTACAGGACATAGTCCTTTTGAATTAGTCTTTGGAAGACAACCACGTAGTCTCCAAGATATGGCTGCAGAAACATGGGAAGAGGAAGTAGAGGAAGGGAAACCCTTACTAGAATATGTCCATAACCTGAAAACACATTTACAAACTATATGGGAGGACATGCGAAAACATCTCGAGAAAGCACAAACAAATCAGAAGACATATTATGACCAGGGAACCAATTACGATCTTTTCTCCCTAATGAACAAGTTCTCATAATGCGACCAACATCTGAGCATAAACTATTAGCTAAATGGCAAGGACCCTATAGAGTAATAAGAGCAGTTTCTCCCGTCACCTACCTCATCGAACTGAGTTCACATCCAAAAAGAACCCAAACATACCATGTAAACTTACTAAAAAAATGGGAACAACCAGAAGATGTCGCTAGCAGACCAGCTGACGGGTTTTTTATCACACCATCCACAGGTTTAGGGTTAGAACTCTACCCCATGGGGAACAAGGAACCGGAGGAAACTCCATGCATAAACAGTTCTCTTACGGAAACTGAGAAGTCACAACTGTCTGCCCTCTTACAACATCACTCACATTTCTTTTCTGAGACACCAGGGAGAATCTCATTAATCCACCACAAAATCAAAACACCTGAGGGTCAGACTATTCGTCTTCGCCCCTACCGCATACCCGAAGCCCAGAAACATATCATTGAAGAAGAAATAGATAAAATGCTAGCCCTGAGGGTGATTGAACCCTCTGTGAGCCCATGGTGTTCCCCGGTGGTTCACGTTCCAAAACCCGTTGGGTCTGTTCGGTTTTGCATCGACTTCCGTAGGCTAAATGACATATCACTCTTTGACACATACCCTATTCCTTGTGTCGATGACGTCTTAGAGAAGTTAGGAAGAGCCAAATACCTGTCCACGCTCGATCTAACAAAGGGGTACTGGCAAATTCTCCTCGCACCAGAGGACAAAGAGAAAACAGCTTTTGTGACACAATCAGGCCTTTATCACTTTACGGTCTTGCCCTTTGGTCTCCACGGGGCCCCAGCTACCTTTCAACATTTGATGGACCGGCTCTTAAAACCATTCCATGACTTTGCAGCAGCGTACTTGGATGACACTGTAATTTTTAGCGACACTTGGCTCGATCATTTGCACCATCTCAATGAAGTGTTCACTGCCTTGGCGGAAGCCGGGCTGACGGCCAATCCAAAAAAATGTACCCTGGGGAACACTGAAATATCCTATCTAGGTTATATGATAGGTAACGGGACTCTCCAACCCCAGAAAAATAAAATTGAGGCCATAATGCAAGTGCCACTGCCAAAGACCAAGAAAGACCTGCGTTCCTTTTTAGGTTTAGTGGGCTATTACCGCAGGTTCATACCCCAGTACTCCACAATTGCCGCCCCTCTTACTGATCTACTGACAAAACAGCGCCCCTCCACGTTGGCCCCGTTAACCGATTCACAAATGGCTAGTTTTGAGCAATTAAAACGATCCCTTACAACCGACCCTGTCCTGAAGTGTCCAGATTTTTCCAGGCCATTTCACCTGTATACTGACGCTTCTAACGTCGACTTCGGTGCGGTCCTCACCCAACCTGACACGGAGGGTCTTGATCATCCCATTGTCTTTATCAGTAGAAAACTCCTTCCCAGAGAATGCCATTACCCCACTATTGAAAAGGAGTGTCTGGCCATTAAGTGGGCTGTGGAAAACTTGCAATATTACCTCTTGGGCAGACCTTTCGTTCTTTACACCGACCATGCCCCCCTCACTTGGTTGGCCTCCCATAAGGACTCCAATTCTAGAGTGTTACGATGGTTTCTTGAGCTCCAACCTTTTACTTTCCAAGTCTGCCACGTACCGGGTTCTCAGCAGGGCCCTGCCGATTATCTGTCCCGGTTCCCCTCCTCATCGGTCCTCTACCAGTCCCGATCATGGGATGGGGAGTGTAGACGGGTCTCCTCGACTGCGTTCTGTGACTCCCAGAGCTGGCGCCGTTCGCGCGCCTCGCTCAACCCACTTCCGCGTCCCCATGTTACCATGGGGACGCTGTCGGACGCCTCAGGGACGGATTTCCGGACTGAGGAACGAAAAGCAACGACGGACTTCATAGAGGGCGCGCGTTGCACGGAGCCGGAAAAGACGGAAGGGAGAAGACCGCCGGACGCCGAGAGGGAGTTTCCCGAGCCTGCTCAGACGCCAGTGAACCGCGAGGCAGTTTCCACTGGAACTCGAGAGACAACGGCCTACGAATCCCGCCACGACCCAGGAGGGTCGTGGCTCTACAAGGTACGGTCCTTCCTAGGACAGAAAGCGCACAAAACAGCAATAGGGGCACAGGGGAAGGGAACCGGGGAGGTGGGCCAGGGGAAAGGGAGCACCGGTGAACCACTGGAGAGCACTTTGGGGCACAGTTCTGACTAATACAAGGATAGAGCATGCCAAAAGTACCCAAGTCCCGCACCCTCACCGCTGGGCACCCTTCACCACCAAAACCCTGAGAGACCTCCCTCCCTGCATGCAGCCCTAAAAGAAACCCACATAAGCGCCCCACAACAAACTTACATTTGGTATCTCCTATGTTTGTTTTCCGGTATCCGCAGGAGACAAGATGACCAGACGTCCGCAGAACCTAGAAGAGAGTAAAGACCAGACGTTTAAAGTGAACAGAAGAATCTACAAGACGTCCGAACAACACAATTGTACTAGATTAAAACTAAATAAACATATCATTCACCCTATCTCAGTCTCAGACCCCTCTGTACCTCCCGAAGCCTACCACAGACCTGCTTTGGTTCCCCCTTAATTTTGACATGTTTTTGGTTCTTCCCTGTCACAGGCACTTGGCCCACCTACACAAGTGAGGTATAATTTTTACCGGGAGACTGAGGGGAATGTTGGGTGGTAGGAAATTTGTCCCTGTGCAGTGATCCCACACAGAAATGTGGGAAAAATGTGATTTTTTAGCTAAATTTGAGGTTTGCTGAGGATTATGGGTAAGAAAACATTGGGGGATCCACGCAAGTCACACCTCCCTGAACTCCCTTGGGTGTCTAGTTTTCAGAAATGTCTGGGTTTGGTAGGTTTCCCTAGATGGCTGCTGAACCCAGGACCAAAAACCCAGGTAATCCCCGCAAAAACAGGTAGTTTTGTATTTGATCGTTTTGATGTGCCCAGATAGTGTTTAGGGGCATTTCCTGTTGCAAGCACAAGGCCTACCCACATAAGTGAGGTACTATTTTTATCGGAAGACTTGGGGGAACACTGGGTGGAAGGAAATTTGTGGCTCTTCTCTGATTCCTGAACTTTCTGTCACCGAAATGTGAGGAAAAAGTATTTTTAAGCCAAATTTTGAGGGTTGTAAAGGATTCTGAGTAACAGAACTTGGTGGGAGCCCCACAAGTCACCCCATCCCGGATTCCCCTAGGTGTCTAGTTTTCAAAAATGCAGAGGTTTGGTAGGTTTCCCTAAGTGCCGGCTGAGCTAAATGCCAAAATCCACTGGTAGACACTTTGCGAAAAACACCTCTGTTTTATTTGGGAAAATGGGATGTGTTCATGTTGTGTTTTGGGGCCTATCCTGTCACGGGCACTAGGCCTACCCACACAAGTGAGGTATCATTTTTATTGGGAGACTTGGGGGAAAGCTGGGTTGAAGGAAATTTGTGGCTCCTCTCAGATTCCAGAACTTTCTGTCACCGAAATGTGAGGAAAAAGTGTTTTTTGAGCCAAATTTTGAGGGTTGCAAAGGATTCTGGGTAACTGAACCCGGTGGGAGCCCCACAAGTCACCCCATCTTGGATTTCCCTATGTGTCTAGTTTTGAAAAATGCACAGATTTGGTAGGTTTCCCTAAGTGCTGGCTGAGCAAGAGGCCAAAATCCAGTGGTAGGCACTTTGCAAAAACACACCTCTGTTTTCTTTGGAAAAATGTGATGTGTCCACGTTGTGTTTTGGGGCATTTCCTGTCACGGGGACTAGGCCTACCCACACAAGTGAAGTATAATTCTTATCGGAAGACTTCGGGGAACACTGGGTGGAAGGAAATTTGTGTCTCCTCTCAGATTCCAGAACTTTCTGTCTGCTGAAATGTGAGGAAAAAGTGTTTTTTTTAGCCATATTTTGAGATTTGCAAAGGATTCTGGGTCGCAGAACCTGGTGGGAGCCCCACACGTCACCCCATCTTGGATTCCCCTAGGTGTCTAGTTTTGAAAAATGCACAGATTTAGTAGGTTTCCCTAGGTGCTCGCTGAGCTAGAGGCCAAAATCCACAGGTAGGCACTTTGCAAAAAACACCTCTGTTTTCTTTGGGAAAATGTGATGTGTCCACGTTGTGTTTTGGGGCATTTCCTGTCGTGGGCACTAGGCCTACCCACACAAGTGAGGTATCATTTCCATCAGAAGACTTAGGGGAACGCTGAGTGGAAGGAAATTTGTGGCTCCTCTCAGAATGCAGAACTTTCCTTCACCGAAATGTGAGGAAAATGGCTGTTTTTTTACCTCAATTTCAATATTTTTTTATTTCAGCTGTTATTTTCTGTAGGAAACCATTGTAGGATCTACACAAATTACTCATTGCTGAATTCAGAATTTTGTCTACTTTTCACAAATGTTTAGCTTTCTGGGATCCAGCATGGGTTTTACTCCCATTTCTGTCACTAACTGGAAGGAGGCTGAAAGCACAAAAAATCATAAAAAGTGAGTATGTCCCAGTAAAATGCCAAAATTGTGTTGAAAAATTGGGTTTTCTGATTCAAGTCTGCCTGTTCCTGAAAGCTGGTGATTTTAGCACCGCAAACCCTTCGTTGATGACATTTTCAAGGAAAAAAAACACAAGCCTTCTTCTGCAGCCCTTTTTTCCCCTTTTTTGAAAGCAAAAAACAAAATTTTCGCTGTATTGTGGCTAATTTCTTGGTCTCCTTCAGGGGACCCCACAAACTCTGGGTACCTCTAGAATTCCTAGGATGTTGGAAAAACAGGATGCAAATTTGGTGTGGGTAGCTAATGTGGGCAAAAAGTTATGAGGGTCTAAGTGCAAACCGCCCCAAATAGCCAAAAAAAGGCCTGGCACCTGAGGGGGAAAAGGCCTGGCAGCGAAGGGGTTAATAACGCTAACAGCTCATCTGAAGGATGTGACTGAGAAGGGACTGGTGAGATTTAAAAAAAATACCAAAGAAAAGTGGAAGCAGAGGGCTACTAATGAAAAAAGAAAGCTTCAGAGGCAGACAAGAAAGTGATGGGCTCCGTTAGCGATCCTGAGCTAGAGGCAGTTTCAGAATTTCTCTTGAGAGAAGAACATGAAGGGGACTATGTGCATTTGCATTGGTCTAAAATATGATCTTCATACTTTTATGATGAACTTCCCAAAATTGTGAGAGGATCCTGCAAGTAGTATAAAGAGGTTAAAAGATTGCCAATGCGTTTGAAAGTGCTTTGTACTGATTTGAATACACTGCCTTTGGTATGAGTGTAAGGTTGCTGTTGTTTGGCCAACTAAGGAACCAAATAGGGTTGTGCCTTATAATGCTCCTTCTGGAGAGGTTGCTGATGAGTATTTGGTTGGTATAGAATATTTTAAAAAGAAGGTGCTATAGAAAGTAATTAACTGGTGAAAAATGTTGAGATCACACAAGAGCTAAAAGAGTCATTACATTCTTATTATGAGACACTCAGTAATTGCAGAGGAATTGCAGGAATCGGTTGATGGGTTCTGATTTGGGTTTTGTACTGTCCAACAATGCTGGTATGAATGTGATGTCTTACAAAGAGTGAACATGGGAAATGAGATGGTGCACATGGACGGTCATGGAAGAGGAGTTGTGAGTAATTCTGGATTGAATGCAAATTTTAATGACCAAAAGAGATGCACTGCTTGTCATTTATGCAATACAGCTGGTCACTGGAAGCAGCAATATAGGTAAAATCCAGATCAAATCCAGAATGTGTTTGTTGCCCAGATGCAAGAGAATATGAACCAAGTGCTGACACAGTCATTAGCCCAAGTAGCTCCTGTGCAGTATATGAAAAATCAAGGACAGTTTTGTATGACTATGCCCATAGCCCCAGTGTTGCAGCAAAATATAAAAACGCAACATATCATACAAACTATTGAGTCTGAGCAATGATTTTCATTAGTTTTCTCCCGAAACGAATTCCCACTAATGGTGGGAGAGGAGCATTGCTTACTTGGAGCAGTCTTAGAGGTAGACCAAAGTGGCCCATACATTGACTGTGAAGTTACTGGCCAGCCAGTTTCTTTCTTGATAGGTACAGGGGATAGATAACCTACCTCTCTCTGGAACAGAAATCAAAGTTATAGGCATTAGTAACAAACATATTAGCCAGATTACCACATATGTTCCTATTAAAAAGGATCAATGGAGAATAACCACCAGTTCGTATTGTGTGATTTGAGTCCTGTCAATTTAGACCCAGAGACTTCCTTTGCCAAATGTTACTTACTGCACAGTTGAGATGATATCACAATTGATACACAAGATAAAGATTCTGGGGGTCATTGCGACCCTGGCGGACGGCGGAGAAGCAGCGGTAAGACCGCCAACCGGCTGGCGGTAAAAATGTAGCAATTATGACAATGGCAGTTACCGCCATGGTCATCCGCCACTTCTCCGTTCCACCCGCCAGGGCGGAGACGACCGCTGGGCTGGAGACCGGGGTCTCCAGCGCCCAGCAGTCGTCACTATACTGCCAGCAGTATTTTGACCCGGCTGACCGCCATGGATTTCATGCGGTTTTGAACCGCCATGAAATCTATGGCGGTAAGCACTATCAATGCCAGGGAATTCCTTCCCTGGCACTGATGGGATCTCCCCCACCCCCCACCCCCACTCGACTCCTTCCCCTCCACCCCCACCACCCCTGCCACCCCCCAAAGGTGGCAGGACCCCCCTCCCCACCCCTACCACCAACATCACAACACACATACACACCCGACATGCACGCAGGCACCACCAACACACATACACGCACACACACACCGACATACATGCCAACAGCCACATACACAGTCATACAAGCACACCCACATTCAAACATACACGCACACATCCATACAGACATACCTACAGACATACACGCACTCATTTCCAACCACACAACACCCCCGCAAGCATACACGCACTCACACACACCCTCTACATACACACAGTCACACCCCCATGCACCCACACAACCCACAACACCCCCCCTCCCCCTTCCCTAACGGACGGTCAACTTACCTGGTCCATTGATCCTCCTGGAGGGGACGGGATCCATGGGGGCTGCTCCGCCGACACCACACCGTCAACAGAACACTGCCACGCCGAATCACAGGACGTGATTTAGTGGGCGGTGTTCTGTTGACGTGGCGGTGGAGGTGGAGCAACCTCCACTTCCCCGCCGACCGCCAGTATGGCTGTTGGCGGCTCTCCGTCCGAAAAAGGACAGAGGGCTGCCAACAGTCATAATACGCTGAGCGGAAAACCACCACCACTAGCGGTCTTCAGCACGGCGGTCCCTCGGCGGTCTTGGCAAAAGACCGCCAAGGTCAAAATTACCCCCTCTGTGTTTAAAATTAAATTAAACAATTGAAGAAATCAATTGTTTTCATTCCTTGTTAAAGATAATTTTCCTCTAGATTTATGACATACAGTCAAAGGAGGTCAAAATGACCCCCTCTGTGTTTAAAATTAAATTAAACAATTGAAGAAATCAATTGTTTTCAGTCCTTGTTAAAGATATTTTTCCTCTAGATTTATGACATACAGTCAAAGAAGTGGTGCAAGATTTTGCTGGATTGATTACAATTTTAACATCTGACAGCACAAATGTGAATCCAAATGCAGTTATTCCGGAATTAAACAGTACAAACTTTCAAAACAGGCTGAAGAATGAATGAAGCCAGTCATTGAAAATGTCATTGAAAAAGGAATTCTTCAGGAAATACTTAGTAGTCCTTGTAATTCTCCTATAAGGAACATTAAAAAACCAAGTGGTAAATGGAGAATCATATAAAACCTGTGAACATACAAACAATAGTGATTCCATGCTGTCCAGTTGTACTGAATTCTGCAGTAATTTTGTTCTAAATCCCAACAGAGGCATAATGGTATACAGTCACTGATTTATGCCATGCATTCTTCTCCGTTCCTCTGCATGAAGACAGACAATGGCCCTCATTCTGACCCTGGCGGTCGGTGATAAAGCGGCGGCCAAGCCGCCAACAGGCCGGCGGTCTAAAATATGCAATTCTGACCCTGCCGGGAGCCGCCAACACAGCCCGCCAACTTAACACTCCGCCCGCCACGGCGGTACAAACAAACAGCGCGGCGGTTCCCGCCAACAGCCAGGCGGCAGACAATGTACCGCCCACCCTATTACGACCCACCAATCTGCCACCTTTTCCGGGGCGGGAGCACCGCCGATAAGAACACGGCGGAAACAGACTACGAAAGGGAAAACGCTCACCTCTACGCACTCCACGCGAGATTCCGGCAGTATGGAACCAGAGTTGCAGGTCATCCCCGCACTCCTATTCCTGCTCATATACCAGGAGCACGCCCGGCGGCACGGAAGACATCGGTGAGTACTGCACCTACGACACAGGGGAGGGAAAAGATTACCGGCACACACCCACCCACCCACACCCACTACAACACACACATCAATGCATTCCCACAGATCACTGTCACAACCCACAAACCACCCCCCTCCGAAATAATGCAAAGACCAAAAGAAGAGATCATAAACGGGCAGATATATTGAAATATGTACACCAGTAATCCCAATAAATAAATAAACTATCTACAAAATATATACAGCTACTAAATGTAGTCCAACCACTGTCCGTGGATCACAGGGGTCCTGTGCAAAGGGGCAAGGCCCAGTCCCACGACAAGAACTCCACGGAGAGAACACTGCAGGGGCATCAGAAAGAAAATAGGACAGGCACCTCAGGGGGAAGGGAAGGGGGGGCACCTCAGCCACTTGAGTACACGACGCCAGATCCACGAGGGGACTCCATGACCACTGGCCCATCCTGGGGAGAGCAAAGCCACAGTCCATACAGTCCATACAGTGGGTGGCCTGCCCACTGGGCCATCCTGGGGAGAGCAAAGCCACAGTCCATACAGTCCATACAGTGGGTGGCCTGCCCACTGGGCCATCCTGGGGAGAGCAAAGCCACAGTCCAAACAGTCCATACAGTGGGTGGCCTGCCCACTGGGCCATCCTGGGGAGAGCAAAGCCACAGTCCAAACAGTCCATACAGTGGGTGGCCTGCCCACTGGGCCATCCTGGGGAGAGCAAAGCCACAGTCCAAACAGTCCATACAGTGGGTGGCCTGCCCACTGGGCCATCCTGGGGAGAGCAAAGCCACAGTCCAAACAGTCCATACAGTGGGTGGCCTGCCCACTGGGCCATCCTGGGGAGAGCAAAGCCACAGTCCAAACAGTCCATACAGTGGGTGGCCTGCCCACTGGGCCATCCTGGGGAGAGCAAAGCCACAGTCCAAACAGTCCATACAGTGGGTGGCCTGCCCACTGGGCCATCCTGGGGAGAGCAAAGCCACAGTCCATACAGTCCATACAGTGGGTGGCCTGCCCACTGGGCCATCCTGGGGAGAGCAAAGCCACAGTCCAAACAGTCCATACAGTGGGTGGCCTGCCCACTGGGCCATCCTGGGGAGAGCAAAGCCACAGTCCAAACAGTCCATACAGTGGGTGGCCTGCCCACTGGGCCATCCTGGGGAGAGCAAAGCCACAGTCCATACAGTCCATACAGTGGGTGGCCTGCCCACTGGGCCATCCTGGGGAGAGCAAAGCCACAGTCCATACAGTCCATACAGTGGGTGGCCTGCCCACTGGGCCATCCTGGGGAGAGCAAAGCCACAGTCCATACAGTCCATAACAGACCCCACTGCCACTGGAGGAGGCAAGTTGGCCAGAGGACATCCTGCAGCCCTGCCCGAGATAGATCCTGCCCTGCCACGTCTGCCAAAGGGCCAGCGGTTCTTGCCTTGAAGGGCCCAGTTCAGCGGTTCCTGAGACGGCGGGGCCCAGTTCAGCGGTTCTTGAGACGGCGGGGCCCAGCGGAGCGGTGCGTGAGACGGCGGGGCCCAGCGGAGCGGTGCTTGAGACGGCGGGGCCCAGCGGAGCGGTGCTTGAGACTGCGGGGCCCAGTTCAGCGGTCCTTGCCCTGAAGGGCCCAGTTCAGCGGTTCTTGAGACGGCGGGGCCCAGCAGAGCGGTGCGTGAGACGGCGGGGCCCAGCGGAGCGGTTCTTGAGACGGCGGGGCCCAGCGGAGCGGTGCTTGAGACTGCGGGGCCCAGTTCAGCGGTCCTTGCCCTGAAGGGCCCAGTTCAGCGGTTCTTGAGACGGCGGGCCCAGTTCAGCGGTTCTTGAGACGGCGGGGCCCAGCGGAGCGGTGCGTGAGACGGCGGGGCCCAGCGGAGCGGTTCTTGAGACGGCGGGGCCCAGCGGAGCGGTGCTTGAGACTGCGGGGCCCAGTTCAGCGGTCCTTGCCCTGAAGGGCCCAGTTCAGCGGTTCTTGAGACGGCGGGGCCCAGTTCAGCGGTCCTTGCCTTGAAGGGCCCAGTTCAGCGGTTCTTGAGACGGCGGCCGGTCTATGGCCAACTGCTAATTGCCTGGTGGTGCCCTCCTGGGCAGCGGGGATGGTGCTCCTTCACTGCCCACCTGGGCTGTGGGTGGTGGGGCCCTCCTGGCCAGCTGGGCTGGGTCCTCCCTGGGCAGCGGCTATGGGGGTGGTGGGCTCTCCCGGGGCAGCTGTGCCGGTTCCTCCCGGGGCAGCGGCTATGGGGGTTGTGGGCTCCTCCTGGGCAGCAGGCCTGCTGCCTGACCTCTCCGACTTGCTGCCCTTGCCCTCCTTAGTCGTGGGCCTGTGGCCCTTTCCTCCCTTTGGAGCTGTGGCTGGTGACTGTCTCTGGGTGGTGTCCGGGGGGGATGTAGAAGGCGGGCTCCTGCGGCGCCCCTTCCGCCTTCTGCTCCTCTTCCCAGGGGGTGGGCTGGCTGTCCCCTTGCTGCTGGGCGAAGATCCAGACATGCGGGCTGGTGGGCTCCAATACCCCTGCACCCTTGTCAAGGGGGCTGCAGGGCTGGTGGTGGCTGAGGTGCTCTTCTTACCCCGACGAGAAGGAGGGGGGGGCTCAGGGTCAGGAAAGAAGTTAGTAGTGGCGAGGAAGAGCTTCTTGGGACAATGGAGAGTGGTAGGTACAGTGGGAATGGGAGTGGAGGGAGAGGATGTGGTTGTAGGTGAGTCACGTTTGCTGTCTTTGGGTGCAGGTGCAGGAGGGATAGGCTGTCGTGAGGTGGATGGCTGTTGGGTGGGTGGGTGGCTGCGTTTGTGTGGTGTGGAAGAGGGGGTGACAGACACAGTGGGAGAGGACACAGGGGACGTGTAAATGGCAGTGGGGGTGGTGACTGCACGTGTGCGGACTGGAGTGGAGGGTGTGCTGGTGATGGAAACACTGGCTGATGGTGAGGTGAATGGAGGTGTGAGTGTAGACGTCACAGGGAGGGAGGAGGGAGACGAGGAGGTGGGGGTCACAGAGGTGGTAGTGACTGTTGGCATGTCTGCATCGGAATGTTGCGTGTGTGAATGTCTGCGTGATCTGTGGTGCTTATGTTTGGATGAGCTTCTCTTGGGTGTTGAGGTGTGTGCAGGCTGGTCTGATGGTGTGGGTGGGACAGGCAGAGGAACAGGAGACTGGGAGGAGGGAGTTAGTAGAGGCAGGCAGGAGACAGGGACAATGGCTGCCGTCAGTGCTGAGGCCAGAGCCTGGAACGATCGCTGATGGGCAGCCTGACCCGAATGAATGCCCTCCAGGTACGCATTGCTGCGATGAACCTCCCTCTCCACCCCCTGGATGGCATTCAAAAGGGTAGTCTGCCCAACAATGAGCGTTCGGAGGAGGTCAATGACCTCCTCACTGAGGGCAGCGGGGGTAACAGGGGCAGGGCCTGAGGTGCCTGGGGCGAAGGAGATGCCCGGCTTCCTGGCAGAGCGGGCACGGGGCGAACGCTGAGGGGCTGCTGGGAGGGCGGAGATGGTGCGCTGGGTGGCGGCTGTACCTGTAATGGCGGGGGGCACGGATGGTGCCACCCCCGCAAGGGAGCCCCCTTCCGAGGACGTGTCCGTGTCGCTGCAGGGTCCAGTCGTCCCCGTCGTGGAGCTCCCCTCGCCCTCCGTCTCACTGGTCCAGTCTGACTCTGTGGCATGGCCCTCCTGGGCCATGTGAGATGCAGCTCCCTCCTGCCCCGATGCCACTTCTCCTCCGCCTGATGATGCTGATGCACACAAGCACAGAAAGACAAACAAAAAGGGGGGGGGAGAGAGAAATAAAGGGATATTGAGTACATGGATCTCCGGTACAGTTAGCGGACATGACAGACACAGATGCCCCCTGCACTAAGTTGCGCACTTGGGGTCCGCTACGCATTCCGTGGAACATGCCCTACACGCCTAGAGTTGACAACTGCACCCATGGATGACACGGCCCAGGGATGGCTGTACTGACAAACTACTGAGGGTGGTGGCTGGGGACACAGGGGCTTACGGGGGTGCCCAGCCTACAGATATCGCCCTGGCCTAGGGGGACCCCCAGCCCTCCTCCCCCACCCAGACACCTCCACTGCGCGACAACAGAGTAGATAATGCTTGTACTCACCCCCTTGTGTCTGCTGTGCTGCCCTCACGCGCCCATCCAATTCAGGGTAGGCCACCGCCAGGATCCGGAACATCAGGGGGCTCAGTTGACGGCAGGCACCCCGCCTACGTTGGGAGGCCATCCCCAGCAGAGACTCGGCGGTCTTCTTGGTCCCGCGGCGGATGTCCTCCCACCTCTTGCGGCAGTGGGTGCCCCGTCGATGGTGGACCCCCAGGGTCCGGACTTCCTTGGCGATGGCACGCCAAATCCCGATCTTCTCATGGGCGCGGACCTATGTGACACGTACAGGGAGGGAGAAATACCACGTTCAAGTTTCTCAGCATTATCCTTTCCAGTGGCCCAACGCCCCCCATCCCCGCCAGGCCCCCCGCCATGCCCCCCGCCAGGCCCAACATGCCCCCCATCCCCGCCAGGCCCCCCGCCAGGCCCCCGCCAGGCCCAACATGCCCCCCATCCCCGCCAGGCCCCCCGCCATGCCCCCCGCCAGGCCCAACATGCCCCCCATCCCCGCCAGGCCCCCCGCCAGGCCCAACATGCCCCCCATCCCCGCCAGGCCCCCCGCCAGGCCCCCCGCCAGGCCCAACATGCCCCCCATCCCCGCCAGGCCCCCCGCCATGCCCCCCGCCAGGCCCAACATGCCCCCCATCCCCGCCAGGCCCCCCGCCATGCCCCCCGCCAGGCCCAACATGCCCCCCATCCCCGCCAGGCCCCCCGCCAGGCCCCCCGCCAGGCCCAACATGCCCCCCATCCCCGCCAGGCCCCCCGCCAGGCCCCCCGCCAGGCCCAACATGCCCCCCATCCCCGCCAGGCCCCCCGCCATGCCCCCGCCAGGCCCAACATGCCCCCCATCCCCGCCAGGCCCCCAAGCCAGCCAGTGGCCCCAAATCCATATTGAATTAAACTCACTTGTTGGTCTGGAGGACCGTAGAGTAGCGCATACTGGGGGAGGACCCCATCCACAAGTTTCTCCAACTCCTCTCCAGTGAAGGCAGGGGCCCTTTCCCCAGGCGCAGCAGCCATTGTCCCTTCCAGACCGAGGTCACAGCAACACTTGCAGTATAGGTCCTCTCCTGTGAAAGTTCAAGTCGCAAGTGGATAAGTAGATAGAAAATGGCGGTGACGTCCGTGGCGGTGCGTACCGCGGCGGTGCGTCCCGCCACCGCCGGCGCCCTTCGCCATTGGCTCCTGAAACCCATAGGCTTCAATGTTAACCAATGCGGCTTTGCGCCGCGGTCTTCGCCCGCCGCCCGCCGCGGTGTGCCACGCCAGCGCATTGACCTCACATCCCATTGTCACACTTCACAGGTCAGGCAGCCGCCATTTCCAGGGCCCACATGGCTCAATTTCAACTGCGTCACACAGGCCTAGGCCTTGCATAGCCACTCAGACACGCCATTCACTGCATAGAGAATCGTATACTGTGCTAGCTGTGAGTACGTACCTGTGGGTTGCTTGACTGTGTGCCTCATGTTGTCCTTCCTAGGCACCGTCCGCTGGGTTGGGCGAGGAGACGGATGAATCCTCCCGTGTACCGACCGCTGGTGGACCTGTCGACAATGGAAGAACGCCACATTATCCTGACCTACCGTCTTAACCGTGCCACTATCCATGAACTGTGTGCCCAGCTGGAGCCCGACCTGATGTCCCCCATCCGCCAACCCACAGGGATTCCCCCTCTGGTGCAGGTCATGTCAGTACTCCATTTCTTGGCAAGTGGGTCATTTCAGACAACCGTGGGAATTGCTTCTGGGATGTCTCAGCCCATGTTTTCGAAGGTGTTATCCAGAGTGTTGTCTGCCCTGATGAAATCCGTGAGGGGCTACATCATTTTCCCTGAGGTGGGCGAATTGGCTACAGTGAAGGGTGATTTCTACGCCCTTGGACATATTCCCAACGTAATTGGTGCCATTGATGGGACCCATGTGGCTTTGGTTCCCCCAAGAGACAGGGAGCAGGTGTACAGGAACAGAAAAAATTACCATTCAATGAACATCCAGGTGGTGTGTTTGGCTGACCAGTACATCTCGCATGTAAATGCCAAATTCCCAGGGTCAGTGCATGACGCCTACATCCTCAGGAATAGCAGCATCCCTTACGTGATGGAACAGCTACAGAGACACCGTGTATGGCTAGTGGGGGACTCTGGGTACCCCAACCTGTCGTGGCTACTGACCCCAGTAAGGAATCCCCGGACCAGGGCAGAGGAACGGTACAATGAGGCCCATGGGCGTACTAGGAGGGTGATCGAACGCACCTTTGGCCTCCTAAAGGCCAGGTTTAGGTGCCTGCATATGACAGGTGGATCCCTAATGTACTCACCTAAGAAGGTGTGTCACATCATCGTGGCCTGCTGCATGCTTCACAACCTGGCTTTGCGCCTCCAGGTGCCTTTCCTGCAGGAGGATGGTCGAGACGGTGGTGTTGTGGCAGCGGTGGAACCTGAGGAGAGTGACGAGGAGGAAGACGACGGGGCTGAAACAGACAACAGGGACAGAATCATTGAACAGTACTTCCAATAGGACACAGGTAACATTTCAAAGATAATTTAGTAAATGTTAACTACTCTCCTGCATCTCTGCTGCCTGTCTATTTGCCCCAGTGTATGATGACTGAGTTTTGGCTTTTCCCTCCCTATTTCAGATCTGGGGTCCCCACTACGAGTCCTGTGCTTCGTTTCTCCATGGACTACAGCTTTGTGGCAGCTGTTTGTTGACTTCACCATGTACAAGGACATATTTGCACTGTCATGTCAATTACAATATATTGAAATCACAGCCAGACTCCAGATATTTTGGTGCAAAATAGGTGTTTATTTAAGTGCTCAAAATGGGATGGGTGGTTTCAAGTGGGTGGGGGCTATGGTGAAGGAATGTCCATGGCAGAGTCCAGAGTAACAGTCACACAGGTGCATTGTCCAGAGGCCTGTGGAGAGATGGAGCATGGGCAGTTCAAGGATGGACAGGGTGACAATGTGGGACAGTGGGATGACATCAGGTGGTATCCATTGCTGGCGGGGGTCT
This sequence comes from Pleurodeles waltl, assembly GCF_031143425.1. Taxonomy (NCBI): domain Eukaryota; kingdom Metazoa; phylum Chordata; class Amphibia; order Caudata; family Salamandridae; genus Pleurodeles; species Pleurodeles waltl. Next base: position 627,744,781 of record NC_090444.1, on the reverse strand, counting down.
TGACATCCTACTCTGTCTTCTTGCGAGATCTCAGGGCCCTCTTGCGGGGTGGTTCTTCTCCTGCAGGAGGTGGGGGTCTGGTGGGCTGCTGCTGTGCGGGGGCCTCCTGTCCACTAGCGCCGGCGGAGGTGGTTGGCTGTTCTTGGTCCAGGCTAGTGGCAGGGGCCCTTGGGTGTTGTTGAGTGTCCGCCCTGTTGTTGACGAGGTCCTGCAGCAGCCCTACCATGGTAACCAGGGTGGTGTTGATGGCTCTGATGTCCTCCCTGTACCCCCGATAGTGTTCCTCCTGCAGTACCTGGATCTCCTGGAACCGGGCCAGTACCGTCGCCATCGTCTCCTGGGAGCGGTTGTATGCTCCCATGATGGTGGTGAGGACCTCGTGGAGAGTGGGTTCCCTGGGCCTCTCCTCCCCCCCCCTGTCGCACAGCTGCCCTCCGAGTTCCCCTGTTTCCCTGGGCCTCTGCCCCCTGGCCGGTGTGCCCACTACCACTGCCCCCAGGTCCCTGTTGTTGTTGGGGTGGTGGGTTATCCTGGGTGCCCTGTAGTGGTAGACACACCGCAGATTGACGCGCCCTGGAGACAGAGGCATGGGCCCGCTGGGTGGGAGCTGTGCTGGTGTTCCCAGAGGGGTTTGGGTCTGTAGTGGCCTGGGCCTGTGTGAGGGGAACCGACTGTCCAGAGGTCCCTGATGGTCCGGGCTGGTCATCGGTGTCCAGGTCGACAGAGCTGCTGTCATCGCTGACGGCCTCTTGGGTGGGGGGTGTGGAGAATTCTGGCCCCTCCGCCGCGGTGTGTTGACGGTCGGGTCCTGCAGGGGTATAGAGGTATGGTTATAGTTTCAATGTGTGGCATATGGGTGTATCTGTGGGTTCTCGTGTCCCCAAGTGCTGGCATTCGTGTGTGGGGGCTTTGGTGAGGGTGGCTTGTGGGTGGGATGTGTATATGCATTGGGCATGCTTTGGTGATGGGTGTCCATGCTTAGTGGACGCATGCAGGCCTAGGTTTTGGGATGTGTGGGTTGTGATGGTGAGACATTGGCGGGGAATAGGTGTGCTGGGGGTGGGGGTGAGGATGGTGGTGGGGGTGAGGATGGTGGTGGGGGTGGGGGTGAGGGTGGGGTTCGAGGATGGGGGTGAGGGTGGGGTTCGAGGATGGGGGTGAGGTTTGGGGTATGATTTGGCATGCAGGTGGGGGGGAAGCAGTATTGAAGCTTCAACTTACCAGTATCCATTCCTCCGCCGTCTGCTGCGAGGCCGTCAGGATGCAGGATGTTCAAGACTTCCTCCTCCCATGATGTGAATTGTGGGGGTTGAGGTGGGGGTCCTCCGCCAGTCTTCTGCACGGCGATGTTGTGCCTGGATACCATGGAACGCACCTTCCCCCGTAGGTCGTTCCATCGCTTCCTGATGTCTTCCCGATTTCTGGGGTGCTGTCCCACTGCGTTGACCCTGTCGACAATCCTCTGCCATAGCTCCGTCCTCCGGGCAATGCTGGTGTATTGTATCTGTGTGCCGAACAGCTGGGGCTCTACCCGAACGATTTCCTCCACCATGACCCTGAGTTCTTCGTCTGTGAAGCGGGGTTGTCTTTGGGGTGCCATGGGGTGGTGTGTATGATGTGTGGGGTGGAGTATGTGTATTTAAGTGAGTTGAGTGTGGTGGTGTGTGTTGTTTTGTGTGTGGATAGTGTGTGGGTGATGGTGTTGAGTGGCTGTGGCTGTTATTTTTCGGATGCTGGTGTCTCGCTCTTGCCTTCTTTACGAATTTTTTAGCGTAGGGGTTTGTGGGTGATGTGGGTGGGTGTTTTATATTGTATTGTGTGTGTGGGAGTGGTGTGTGTATGTGTATCAGGTGTGTGGGATTCAAATCGTCCAATGTGGCTGAGTTTTGTTCGTTTGTGTGTATTCTGACCGCGGCGGTGTGTCCCGCCAATGGAATACCGCGTTTGAATGACCGCCGCGTGGATTCGTGGGTCGTAATGGGATGGGCATATTTCTGTTGGCGTGACGGTGGAGGTTTTGTCACCTCCACTTTTCCGCCGACCGCTGGTCTGGCGGTCTGTTGTGGCGGTCGGATTTTCGGAGGTTTGCCTTCTGCGGGTCAGAATGACCATGGCGGGTTTCCGCGACCGCGGCGGGATTATGGAGGATTTCTGACCGGCGGTAGGCGCCTTTTACCGCCGAGGTCAGAATGACCACCAATATCTCTTTGCATTCTAATATAAAATTCAAGTTTTTCTTTGGTGACAAATTTCACTGGAGTACACTGAAAGTCCTTCAATTTCTACTTAGACTCTAAAAAAGATATGGAAATTTTACAGTTACCCTGTAACTCAGTCTCCTGCAGTATATTAATGACAGATCAGTGGCATCTAAGACAATAAAAGTTTTAAACTTAACATGATTGCACAGTTGACTCATTTAGCTGACAATGGTCACAAGGTTTTCCTCACAAAGATGCAGTATTGTAAAAGAAGAAGTGATTTGTCTTGGTCATCACGTTGAAAAAGGGACAAGGAACGTTTCAAATGAAGTGTTTCTGTCAATATCAAAATGAGTCCCCTTACCACTCAGAGGTAGGTGAGGATGTTTCTGAAAATTGTTGGCTACAATGTAATCAATCAATAACCACTAAGAGAATCATTAAACATTAGACAGTATATCAACATTTCATGAAAAATCACAACTCAATAAACGTTTTAACAATTTTTATTTCCCTATTAGTTACAATTCTAAACCATCAGATTAATTCAAACTTTATTCAATCATATCAGAGTTAATTCAATAGTGAACACCAATAACATATTCTAATCAGAACTTGAGAAAACATATGATCTCATGTTTCAGCGTAAGCTAACAAAGATGAATGTATATCAACATTAATAGCAGTGTTCAGCAGTCAGTTCTTCAATCATTTGTCACTGTCAACGTCACCCAAGGGAACCTTACCTAACCCAGATTAGTATTGGCATGTGGGACTTCATGAGAAAACAATTTAGAACACAAATTTTAAAAAAATCTAGCTAAAAGAATGTCTATTCAAACACCACAGTTGGTACCTAGAAAGAAAGGCACAAAATGTTAACAGTCACATTGTCATAGCTACCTATCTACAGAATGGATCAGCAACAAATTCAGTCTTCGTCTTCAGGTCCTCAATCGATCAGCAACGCATCAGGCTCTCAAGAGAATGTGCCCAATGACAGATTCTCAAATCACATCTTCTGGCATCAGCTTTTCACCCCTCACATCTGAAGTTTTTGTCCTTTGTCATGACATTTTATTAAGGTTTTCCAGTCCATCCCCCTAATTCCTAATTGGTCAGTCAATTACCAGTTATTATTCTACCCAATAATATTAATTTTGCAAATCTATGAATTCTAATATTACACCATTCTCAGTTCGTTGATTGGTTCACTGTACGATGTCCTCATCATCTGGCTCATCAGGTATCGAAAATGTTGCATCTTCTTCTCCAGTCACTGTCTCTATTGTTCAAGTCCTGGGAAAGTACATTGAGTCTGTCTTACACCAAAATTGTTAAAAGTCTAGTTCCATCAAATTCTAGCTAAGCATATTTTATTAACATACACGTTTCATGGACAGTTCAACGCACCAGCACTAGAAATTCAGCTTCTGCATGAGGCCTGGTAACTAGGCCACAACTTAGGCTAAGCTAACTCTATAATATAATGCAAAACATAGGTTATACATCTTAATATGGCATATTACTACATTATTATTACTCTTTCACATTTTTTATCATTTTAGTACAAGTTTGTTTAAACTGGCTGTCACTCTCTGTGGGCACATTTTCAATCATGCACATTAATTTCTCTACATTTAATTCTTCTATCAACTTCTTGTTAATCAAAACGCATAAACATTCATTAATCATTTCTAATTAGCATATCTTCGTCAGCAGTCACAAGGTTTTCCTCACAAAGATGCAGTATTGTAAAAGAAGAAGTGATTTGTCTTGGTCATCACGCCGAAAAAGGGGCAAGGAACGTTTCAAAAGAATGTGTTTCTGTCACTCTGAAAATGAGTCCCCTTACCACTGGGAGGTAGGTGAGGATGTTTCTGAGAATTGTTGGCTACTATTGTCAGTAAATTCCAAACATCAGTGATACAGTACTATTTCATGATGAATGTTTAGAGCAGCAGTCCAGCAGAGCGTCAGTCCTTGTAGCAGCACATTATTCCTTTTTCCTGGCAGGGTATCCACAGGTCTAGAAGTGTACTGAAGAGGTGGTGTCTGAGGGCCTTCTTTTATACACAGTGGTGCCTTTGAAGTGGGGAGAAGCTTCTAGGGGCATGCCTTTGAAGTGCACTGATGCCCTGCCTTCCTGACTCTGGCTCGAAACTAACTACAGGGGCTATGCAATTATTTGTGTGAGCAGGACACAGCCTGTTCAAGTGTTAGTGGGGTTGGCCCAGCTCCTCCCACCCATCCTGCCAGTGATGGCCCATCCAGTCACACCTAAGCTCCCTTTTGTGTGTGGCTATCTGTGAGGAATACACAAAGTCCAACTGTCACCCTTACCTAGTCATGCGACCCAGGGACATTCTAAAAACACTAAATGGCTATGGCAAGAAAATGGCAATTTTCTAAAATTGCCATTTTCAGAATTGTAACTTAAAATGTGACTTCACCATAAATTAGGATTTTAAATTAGGATTTCAGAGACACCAAACATGAACCAGTTACTTTTTCCCATTTGCAAATTACACTTATGACAATGGAATACTTTAATATCAGTGTTATCCTTTGGGAAAGATATGCCTTGCTGTAGTGAAAAATTACTTTGGGAGTTTTTCACTACCCGGACACGTAAAACCTAAAAGTATATATCCGACTTTTAAAATATACTGCACCCTGCCCTTGAGGGCTGTCCATGTCATACTTTAGGGATGACATATGTGTATTAAAAAGGAAGGTTTGGGCATGGCAAAAGGCTTAATTAGCTATGTCAAAATGGTAGTCTAAACTTCAAACACAGGCTCCGCAGTGGCAGGCCTGAGACATGTTAAAGTGCTCCTTAAGTGGGTGGCACAACCAGTACTGCAGGCCCACTAGTAGAATTTATTTTACAGGCCCTGGGCACATGTAGTGCCAGTTTACTAGGGACTTACAAGTAAATTAAATATGCCAATTGGGTATAAGTCAATGTTACATGTTTTAGGGAAAGAGCACAAGCACTTTAGCAGAAGTAAAGTGTGCAGAGTCCTAAGACCAGCAAAAATGAAGTCAGCAAAAACAGGTGGTCTGAAGGCAAAACGTTAGGGGAAACCCATTCCAAGAATGCCAGGTCTAATACATATGTATACAGTGATATAGTAGTGTTGTCTTTGAAATTAATTTTTTGTGATGTTTAGAAATGTGTTTCCTGGCCCTTGTCAACTAGGCCTCAATTTGGGCCTAGCAACCATCTTGCTAAAAATGAATGTCATCCTTGTCACTGTCCTTTTCCCTGTGCAAATCTAACAGTCTGTTATTTCTGGAGCACAAAGGTCAAGCATAATATTATTTGTTAATTTCCATTGTTATTGCTCCTGCTGTTTTAAATTATCTTTTCTGGCTCAGTCACAAACCTGTAACTATTTGAATCACTGTTACCTATTTGTCCATATAACATGCTATTATTTATGTATCTGGTTTGATCTACCCTCTCCAGATGACATAAACATAGAGTGATAGAATAATTATTCATATAGTGGGATAGTGCTTTGGTGCTAAGGCAATGTGACGTTTTATGAGACTGTGCTCTGATTTGCTATGAATAATATCTTTGATCACACCACAATGATTAAACAGTTCTGTCAATTTCATATGTGAAAATAATGTATAGAACCCCTCAATTTTGGAGGTGAGACAGAGACTTTCATATTCTATTAGGGATGCTATCCCATTCTCTCTCGCTTCTGGTGTCCATTTGGAAATATGTGTCTCTGTAGAGCTCTATTTGCCTAGTGCTTTCATGGCAATTAACCTGTACTATAATTCTGAATTTTTTAAATAAATCTTTAAACTATTTCGCTGATCTAGAACTTGTTTATTGAATGGGCCCTTTTACTTAATTGACTGTCTTTCTGATTTGTTTTGATGTGCTGGGGTAGACATTGGCTCATGAAATTGACATTTAACAATGTCTCCCATTTATCAATACTTTGGGTGTTCTGTTGATTTTGGGGTGTCAACATTGCAGTGTTTTATGCACCCACATGGGTTCACAGTAAACATGTTTTTTAAAGCACAAACAGTGACAAGCATGGTTAGATTTGTTTTTTCTTTTGTAGGAGCTGTCTTAAAAATAGTTGATAGTCTCCTCTTTTTCTTCTGACCTCTAATATCTTAGCTTATCTTATCTTTTCATGTTACATATAGTTTACATTTTTTCTATTTCATAAATATACATCCTTTAAGTCTAATGACTTTCCTTATTGTCATATTACCGAAGATAGATTCTTGGTATGTAAAACAGAAACGTTTATTAACTGATTGATGTCAATATACATACCTCTGCTTCCCTATGTTGGATCAATGCATGCTCACAACGTCCAATTAAAAAGAGTATTTGAAGCATGAATATTAGAGAAATAGACCATGTCCGAATTTTCACATAAGCCATTTAAGTGCACAAAGGGAGAGAAGTGGCCTTGGAGCTAGAGCTGCTGACATGAAAAGTGGGGGACCAGTCTCGAATCTCTGAACACCATCCTGTGATTCTGGACAACCTACTTATTTTTCCCAGCCCTAAAAAACATATGCTATTTAATCTGGTACTTTTGAAAAGCACTCTAATGGTCTTGCACAAATCTGCACTATATAAAACTACATAAAAGAAAACTGAGTGAAGCAACTGCAGGATCTTGTCTAGGTTTTCTGTAGATGTCTAGTTTGCCTGGTTCTATGTGGTAAGCTATGAAGCTCTGCTGCAAAAGTAAATCATTTGTGTGTATGTGTGGGCAATTGCTCTAGAAACCAAGGGCCTCCTTTACGGGGCATGTGACGCAAGGCGGTGCAGCAAGTGCTTTGCTGCACCAGCCTGCGCCACAGGGAAAGGCCAGAAATGCACTGTATTTATAAGATACAGTGCATTTCTGTCCTCTCCCTTTCCTCCTATCCCCCTGTGCTGATGCAAAAATTGCTGCCTAGCGCCAACACAGGCACCCTTGCACCAGAAGTGTTATCCTCTTTCTATGTGTGTTGCAGAATGGAGGAAATAATAGGGGGAAAAATAAAGATATTTCTCCCTGTTGCGTCACTCTTACGCCACCCCTGAGGTGGCCTAGGAATCTGACACATTCCCAGACTTGTAAATCTGGGAATACATCAGATTCCTTTGGGGTTCATGAGTGTTGCCTGTGAACATCCCATGCAACACCCATTGAACGCCCCTTTCACGCAGTGTTATGGGTGAAAGGGGTCCATATTTATAAGGTCAAAAAAAGCCACACAAGTTGGCTTTGCGTGGCCTTGTAAATATTGGTAGACACACTGCGCCACCGAAGCGTAAAAAAAAAAAATGACGCTTCGGTGGCACAGTGTGCCGCTAAGGCCTTGTAAATGAGACCTAAATTTTCAGAGACCGTTGTGTGTGGCGAGTAAAGGTGGTTGGGTGTGGGTAACCAAACATCGTGGGAGTAAGTGAGTTGTCCCACGGCCTCAGATGGCATTTGTGGCCTGCTGTCCTTCATGACTGTAGTAGGAAAAAACGTAGAATGTGCGGATGTCGCTACTGTCCGAGCAGGCCCACTCAGAAGAAGACTCTGACTGCTTCTACTATAGCCAGGCACTGGTGAACGGTGGTCTGTGTTTAAGTAAGCTGGAAAGGAAGGAGAAAGGGGGAATATCTCTGTTGGTGTGTTGTGTGTCATATATTAAATAATTGCATAGCAATTGTGTTTTATCACAAAGGAATACATGAGAAAATAAGCATGGTGGTAGTGCTTCCCATACGTGAAGGTAATTTGAGGAATGGCCTAACAATAATGATTTACTTAAAGGGGTACCTGTGACCACTGGCTTAACATTAATCCTTCCTATACAGAGGCTACATAAGAATGTCTGCCTGGCCCAAGTGCTTGTAAGGTGAACTTGTGAATAGTGGCATGGTGGTAGAGCACTATACCGACGTGCTAAATGTTAATATAAGTATGTCAATAGTGGTTTACACATTGGATAAATGTGAATGTTGGCCTGGCACTGGTGCTTTACTCACACAAGTTGTAGCTTGGGATTTGCAGTGGGCTTTCTTGCAGTCTAACTCTTTTTATCAATAGATGCTACTTCCACTTTTGCACATGTATTTGCGTACTCTTTTTTTCAGTTTTTATGTATCTGGTACACTTTTGTAGGCACATACATGATTTGCTGATGAAGAAAAGTATTGCTCCTTTGAACTCTGGCATACCCTGAAGAGTTTTGACTATCAGATTGCACAGTCTTTTCAAGAATCGGCTGGAAAGTAACTAGAATTGTATCCAGTGTATTTCAAAATAGCGTTATAAAATGAACTGTTTGACCCTAATTCTTTCAAAGTCTCCTTGATATGAGAAGTTTTTTTCCAGGCTTCATTAAAGAGGGCCAGGCTCACTTCAATGTGCAGCTCATATGATGGGAATCTTTGGATTTACTTCTCCTGGTGGATATACACTAAAAATCAGGGTTCAGTTTATACGGGCATGCCAGTTGGACTAGCTGGCTATAGATAGGAGTTCAGTATTTATGAACTTATGTGTAGCAAATGCATTGTGGTCTGATTTTTTAGGTATATGCTTTGGAGCCCGGACACCTGCATTCTGGTACTAGTTTCCACAAGTAGTGCCCTTTGTGATCCTAAATATGCCATATTATTCTCCAGATGTCTAAATTATTTCCACTACTGTTTGAGTGAATTGCAGTTTTATTTTTCTAATATTAACACTAACATAACTGCCTTCTACATTAGACCACTCTTTGTCCCTCTCCCTTACCACCACCACATTTAGCCTTCTATGTAAATTGTATTCACATTTTTTATTTATTTCTGCCCTGTGTTGTGCCTGGTTCGAACTGTTGTCATTATCATTTTGACTTTAAGCCTCCATTGATTACTTATTTATCCTATGACCTGTGTTTACCGAACAACTTCTTCTTATGTTGTACAGCAGGCTGACTTCTCAAAAGTTGAGTTGCACTTTATTAGACCCGACATCCTTGGCAACTTTGTTTTTGCTGGCTTTGGGACTCTAGCAACAAAAAAGGAAGATGGAGGGAGTGCTGAACAATGCAAACACTCACCCCCAGTCACAGATCTGGATTTAATCCATCGTTCTTTTGCTCACCATGCCACTCCAGTTTGGACCCAGCCATATGCAAATCAGTCTTGACCCTGTTCTTCATGGGAACAGTCCAGCCTAAACTGCTAGGCCAGGTCCTCCCTGGACCAGAAACAAGCATCCTGGGACCGGTTTCAGGGTATCACCCTTCATCAGTCAGGCTACCTTGAATCCAGTGGCACAGTGAGCATGGGACCCACATCTGGGAACACCCTTCCAACTTTAGCAACACAAAAGAATGATGGACGGAGTGCTGAACAATGCAAACACTCAACCCCAGTCACAGATCTGGGTTTAATCCATTTTTCTTTTGACCACCATGCCACCCCAGTTTGGACCCAGCCATATGCAAATCAGTCTTTGGGACTCTGGCACTTTAACACTGTTAACCAGTGCTAAAGTGCTTGTGCTCTCCCCTTAAATATGGCAGAATTGGCTTATACCCAATTTCCTTACTTAATTTACATGTAATTCCTAGTAAAGTGGCACTACCTGTGCCCAGGGTCTGCATATTAAATGCTACTTGTGGGCCTGTAACACTGTTTGTGTTACCCACCTATGTAATACTTTAAAGAAATCTCAGGTCTGGCCATTGCAGCCTGTGTGTGCAGTTTTTATACTGTCATTTGAACCTGGCAAAATAAACATTTTGCCAGGTCCAACCCTTCCTCTTTAATGCTTAGAGGTCACCCCTAGTGTAGGCTCTGGACAGGCCAGATGGCAGGGTGCAATGTATTTAAAAAGTGGGACATGTACTTTTACATTTTACATGTCCTGGTAGTAAAACAAAAACTCTTCAGTTCATTTTTCAATACTGCAATTGCTAGCCCTCCCATAGGAAAGCATTAGTGTCACCTTATTACATGTAGTAAGCTGTAACTTCCAAATGGGAACAGGTGACTCACTCATGTTTGGATATTTGGAATTGTAATGAAAAATCATAACTTATGGTAAAGTCAGACTTTAAATTAAAATTGTTAAAATGCCACTTTTAGAAAGGTGTCATTTTCCTGCTTTAGCCATTTGGTGCCAGCAGCCTGACTCTGGGTCACATGACTTGGTATAGTTGACAGTTGGGCTTTGTCTATTCCTCCTAGACAGCCACATACAATAGCGAGCTTAAGAGTACTTGGATGTGGCATCCCTGAAAAGGATGAAAGGGAGGAGCCTGGAACAGCTAGAATAGGCTCTGTCCTGCCTCCACACAAAAGGCAGCATATCCCCTGTAGCTAGTCTGGAGCCGGGGAAAGGAAGGCAGGGCAGCTGTGCACTTAAAATCATGCTTCTAGAAGCTTCTCCCCACTTCAAAGACACAACTGGGTATAAATGCTGGACCTCAGTTACCAACATTTCAGTATGCTTCTGAACCTGTAGATAATCTGCCTTAAAGAATGACTGCTGTGCTGTTGCAGGGACTGCTACTCTACTGAACTGCAGCTTAAAGGTACTGCTGCCCTGCTGTGCTGACCTGCTGCCCTCTTGCTTGGGGAAGAAGAACTGGATCTGCATCTTTTGAACCCAGGACCATCAGAGTGACAACAAGGGCTAGTTGACTGGCCTCCTTTACAACACCCCATATCGGGCAGTAGAGAGTGATTCTTCTTTATCTTCAGGGACAGAAGGCTCCAACGACCTTGATCCCAGGACCTGGACTCTGCCATCTGTGAGTCTACCCTGCCAAGTGGTGCCATCTCAGTCCTGTACCCTTGGAAGCACGCCAGAAGTGTTCTGCCAGCCTCTGTGGATCCAGTTAACCAACACATCTCTTCTGCTGTGCGGTAGAACACTGAGCAGAAATGACACATTGCCACTGCTGCATGGATTGGAACCACAGCAAAGACCCCCATCGTAGCCCATCCCCCCATTCCACCGCAGTGCAACACATCCTCAGCACAGGCCCATGCATCCCTCATCGATGACAGCCTTTGGCGAGGACACCAAACTCCATTTTTCCACCTCCCAGCTCCTTGGAACGAACACATCGCCCTGACTGTGCAACACATCTGCGATGCAGAACTTCACATTGCCAGCCCTCATCAACGGGATCCTTGACAATGATTCAGGACCTCACACTGCATCCTTACCACATTGCAGAACTGATTCACTGCTTTGGATGCACAATGCATTTTCAACACATATCCTTGCATGCCGCGCAAACCAGGTTTAAGGTAGTTTGTTCAGCTGGCCTAACTGAGTCCCTCTAAGTGTCCTACACTACATCATGGTCCACGTGAACTTGTGACTTTGTCCCGGTCCAGCATGACCAGATAGCCACAGTTGGCGCTTAGTGCTTCTTGATGCTATTTTCACTGAATTCTTTAAAATTTTATATTTTTGGGTCTACTGAATGGATTTGAGTTGTTTAGGTCTTGTTTTATTTATTGCAAATAATTGTATTTGTCTAACTTGGTGTGGGAATATTTTTGTGCGCCATTGTCACTTTTATTACTGCTTGAAGTGTTGCACAACTACTTTACATGTTGTCTCTAAATTAAGCCTCAAAGTCCTGTGCCAGCAACTAGAGAGATGAGCAAAGGCTAATTTGGGGTTGCTTGTGCCTCATGCTGGCAGGGATTGTGGTTGTTTGTTGGCCAGCACCCACACCTAAGTTAACCTACATCTCAATTTCCTAAACACTTTATAGCAAGTTTTCATTAAATTCCAGGATGTTTGCCAATGCTCACACATGCACTGCAATACATGTGCATACGTGCATTTTGTCACGTTTAGTGACGTGCACATGCATGCATCATGGTGCATGCTTTCTCATGGGTTGAGAAACATGGCAGGCTTTATTAATTTACTATTTTAAAATGGTGGACTGTCATTTAAGAATTGTAATGAAAAGCGTAAAAGAAAATGAAAAACAAATGTGTCAAAGGGCTAAAAAAGGAGTGAGTGACCAACAGCACTTTGCAGCTGCTGGACCAATGTAAAAAACAAAACAAATCGAGAGCATCGAGAATCAGAGGAGTGCAAATAGTGCATGTGTGGGTGACCTTGAGCTAAGAGAAGTAGAGATGGCAAGGAAACACGTACTGCCTTGGAATGCGGAATACAAAATAAATATTTTAATATTGTAGTGAACGGATACAACTCATCCATTCAGAATGGTTTGAGATCATAATGCTCCAGGGTCGGACAAATACAACAATGTGGAGGAAGGCCATTGTCTTAAGGACAGACAATTCAAATAGACAATGAAGCGATCCAATTATGAGCAAGGGGATTACCTTACACCCTCAGTTAGAAAATAGGTAGCTGGTTGACTGTGTTGTAAATCTTAGTCAAACAGCAACCTCAATTCTAAGGTTAAGTATCAGGCAAACCCTAAGTTACCCTTTGCTCACCCTTTAGTAGTTTAGCACAGAGCACAGGATTAACTTATTTACAGTGTATAAAGTATGCGTGCAACACTTCAAACAGTGAAAGAGTGGAAACACTACATAAAATGAGTCCACAACAGTTTAGAAAAACAGAGTAAGATTTTGTAAATAAAACTAGACCAACATTACAAAAATCCAACAAGTAGAACTTAAGTTATACATTTTTAAAGAATAAACTGTAAAAGCAAGGATCCCCGCTGGGGATATATGGTCTTGCCAAACTAGGGAAAAGTCAAAAGTTCAAGCAACCACAATTGGCTGGCTGGCTACAGGACCCAGTTAGGTCTGCTGAACCAAAGTGCCTTAAATCTTGGTTATGAAGTGTAATGTCGGTTCCGAACCACACAGTCGAGGCAATGCATCAGTTGTGCTCCACACAGCAACAATGATGTGTCAGTTCTTAGATGCAGGGAGGCTGCTGTGAGAGTTAATGCAGCATTGACGTTGAGGATCCAGGCACCGGGGCATGCAATGTGAATACTGGTGTTGAGGATGCATTGTGCAGTTGAGGCGATGCATCAGTTCCACTCTGGGTTCAGTTGATGCAGGCCCAGTCATTCCCACCCAGGCAGGGGAACAGCAGGCAGCAGGGCAGCACAGCAAGGCAGGAGTCAGGCAAAGCTGCAGCACCGCAGAGTGGTAGTCCTTCAGTAGTACAGCAGTCCTTCTTTCTAGCAGAGTATTCACAGGTCCAGGAGTGTGCTGAGTTGGTGGTGTCAGAGGTCCTGAACTTAGGTGGGCCTTTGAAGTGGGGGAGACTTCAAAGACAAGCCTTTAAGTGCACATAGGCCCTGCACTGGCTCCAGACTCACTACAGGGGGTCATGCAGCCCTTTGTGTGGGGAAAGGACACAGCCTATTCAGGTGTAAGTGAGGCTGTGCCCAGCTTCTACTTCCCATCCTCCCAGGATGGCAGATCAAGTCACACCTAAGTTCACATTGTGTATAGCTGTCTAGAGGGAATACACAAAAGTCCGGCTGTCACCTCTCCCAGACAACTGATCAAAGACAGGCTGCAGGCACCAAATGGCTAAAGTAAGAAAATGCCAACTTTCTAAAAGTGGCATTTTCAGAAGTAAAATTTTAAATCCGACTTCACCATAACTTGTGATTTTAAATTGTGATTCCAGAGACATCAAACTCAACACGTTTATCTCTTCCATATTGTGAATTATATCTATAAGATATAATAATGTAATTCCAATGTCATCCTATGAAAGAGATAGTCCTTGTAGTAGTAAAAAACAGCTTTGGAAGTTTTTCACTACCAGGACATATAAAACTTAAAAGTACATGTCCTGCCTTTTAAATACATTTTGCCATGCCCTCTGGGTCGTCTAGGGTCTTCCATATGTGTAACTTATATGTATAAAAAGGAAAGTTTGGTGCCTGGAAGTAGGGTTATTTTGCAAGGTTGATATGGCAGTGAAAACTGCACACACATGCTCTGCATTGGCAAGCCTGAGACATAGTTAAAGGACTACTTAAGTGAGTGACACAATCAGTGCTGCAGGCCCACAAGTAACATTTAGTTTACAGACCCTGGGCATATGTAGTGCACTTTACTAGGGACTTATAAATAAATTAAATATGCCAATTGGGAATAAGCCAATTTTTATCATGTTTAGGAGAGACAGCTTTTGCACTGGTTAGCAGTGGTAAAGTGCACAGAGTTCTAATACGAGCTAAAACAAGGTCAAATAAATGGAGGAGGAAAGCAGAAATTTGAGAAGACCACCCTAAAACTGTCAGGTCTAGTACCCTCTATGTTCATATGCTACACATTAGAAACAATAGCAATGCCAACAGACAACCAACACCTAACAACAAGAAAGAGGTAAATAAAATGGTTCAGACATACTGGCAAAGCCATTCAAAACTGAGCTCTGTCACACATTAAAACACCAATAGCTCCCTATCCGATAATTTAGCAACATTGTTGTGTAGCAATTAACCAGAAATTCCAATCTACAGGAATCCAATAGTGGAAAAAGGCTCTTTTGACTCCTCCATTGGTTATCTCCAAATCCAAGATACAACAATCCCAACAGCTGAACACAGGATGAAGGCTCTCCCACAAAGGAAACTTTGCTGCAAGATTGAGGGATGGAGGTACTCTTATCTTTATAACTTAGGCTGGCAATAATGGTTCAGTGTAATTCAACTTCTACTTTCACCATAGGTCATACAACAAAGTAGAATCACTCCCTGCTGCCAGATAAGAGGGTGTTGTAAAGGGCAATGTTTTTGTAGTGATATGACACACATTAAGGGACATTGTCTTAAGTATTATTGCTGCTAAACATGAAGAGCACATGATGTCTCTGGGCAGTCACCCCACCCCCCACGGATTTGAATCTGGAATCACTGTCAAGTGATGCCCAGCAAGAAGGTTCTAATGGGAACCACTGGCAACAAACAACATTCTTTATAACAATACTATGCCTCAGTTAGCTCATACCACACCTTCTCTTTTAGGACAAAACAAGAGTAAACATTGAACAATAAGGATACCCAAAAACTCTACATATTAACTAAACAATAATAAAAATACAAAACAATGTATATGAGTTAACAGTTACACCCTCCCCCTTCAAAATAAAAGAAAATCATTAATGTACCTATGTCCCCCAACCTGCCTCTTAGGTCTGCTACTATGCAAATCACCACTCACGTAAGGCCTCCAAGAAGATTGCACCTCAGCAGTCTCATCATGATTGAAATGACTAAGTGTTAGAAATGGGGTCTTTTGGTTGGCAGTCAGGCTACCCCCTGTCCAAGCAAGGACCCTCACTCTAGTCAGAGTAAGTCACACGAATGTCAATCCAAATTATCCTGTGCCCACCCTCTGGTAGCTAGGCACTGAGCAGTCAGGCTTAACATAGAAGGCAATGTGTAACGTATTTGTGCAATAAATCATGCAATAACACAGTAGAACACCACAAAAATACACCACACAGTGTTTATAAAAATATATAATATTTATCTGGTAAAATGCAGGTCAAAACGATTAAGATGCAGTAAGTATATGTTGAGATATCACTGTAAAAATTATATAAAGTATCTTTAATCTCTTAAAAGCAATAAATATCTCTTGTAAGCACAAAATACCTGGTTTGTTTTCAAAATCTCTGCAAGGAACCGCAGAGGAGGAGATGTGTGGAAAACAGGGAGACGCTGCAATGTGTCGTTTATTTTTCACGCAGGGAAGGATTTGTGTCGATTTCCGGCGTCCGGTCTTGGATCCTCTTCGGGTTGCGGGGTTTTCAGACTCCCCGGGGACAATGCATTGAAATCACATGTTGAGGGGACAAAGTCACAGGGTCTGCGTCCATCCAGTGGGTGTTGCGTGGAAATTTCTACCGCACAGCAGGCGCTGCGACAATTCCTCTCAGAAAGTCAGGCTGCATAGTTCTGGCTCAGCTGTGCGTCGATCCAGTGGGCCGCGCGTCGGATTTTCCGGTCTCTACACTGGTGCTGCATCGATCTTCTCCTTGCGAAGTCGGGCTGTGTCGCTCCGGTGTGGCGTGCGGTGAATTTTTCACCGCAATGCAGGCCGTTGTGTCGTTTTCTGCCAGCTGTGCATCGATTTCCGCCGCACAGGGAGTCTTTTTGGTCCTGAGACTTCAGGGAACAGGAGGCAAGGTCTATCCAAGCACTTGGAGAGCATTTCTCAGCACAGCCAGAGAGTAGCAAGGCAGCAGGGCAACAGGAAGGCAGCAGTCCTTCTCAGAAAGTAGTCAGGTGAGTTCTTTGGGCAGCCAGGCAGTTCTTCTTGGCAGGTTGCAGGTTCTGGTTCAGGGTTTCTTCTCCAGGAAGTGTCTGAGTTGATAGGGGCAGATGCCCTGTTTAAATACCCAAATGTCCCTTTGAAGTGGGGGAGACTTCAAAGAGTGGCTTAGAAGTGCACAAGGTCCCCTTTCAGTTCAATCCCGTCTGCCAGGGTCCCAGTAGGGGGTGTGGCAGTCATTTGTGTGAGGGCAGGCTGCTGTCCTTTGACATGTGACTATCAGGCCCTCCACCCTCCCAGCCCAGGAAGACCCATTCAAAATGCAGATGTATGCAAGTGAGGCTGAGCATCCTGTGTTTGGGATTTGTCTGAGTGAATGCACAAGGGAGCTGTCAACTGAACCTAGCCAGATGTGGATTGTAGGGCACAGAAGGATTTAAGTGCAGAGAAGTGCTCACTTTCTAAAAGTGGCATTTCTAAAATATTAATATTAAATCCAACTTCACCAGTCAGCAGGATTTTGTATTACCATTCTGGCCATGCCAAATATGACCTTCCTACTCCTTTTATATCAGCAGCTACCACTCAAACAGTATATGAAGGTAACCTTAATGTTAGCCTATGAAAGGAGCAGGCCTCACAGCAGTGAAAAAACAAATCTAGGAGTTTTACACTACCATGACATGTAAACTACACAGGTACATGTCCTGCCTTTTGTCTACACAGCAAAGTGCCCAATGGGTTAGATAGGGACTACTTTAGGGGTGATTTATAAAAAGGGGAGTTTTTGGTTTGGCAAGTACTTTTAATTCCAAGTCGAATTGGCAGTAAAACTGCACACACAGGCTTTGCAATGGCAAGCCTGAGACATGGTTAAGGGGCTACTTAAGTGGGCGCCGCAACCAGTGCTGAAGGCCCACTAGTAGCATTTAATCTACAGGTCCTGGGCACATATAGTGCACTTTACTAGGGGCTTATAAGTAAATTAAATAATCCAATTGGTTATGATCCAATGTCATCATGTTTAAAGGGAGAGAGCATATGCAAGTTAGCACTGATTAGCAGTGGTAAAGTGTGCAGAGTCCTAGAACCAACAAAAACAGTGTCCAAATAGTGGAGGGTGGCAGGCAAAAAGTTAGGGGTGACCACCCTAAGGCTGTCAGGTCTAACACTAAAAATGTCTGACCCTTTGTGACCCACACTGCCATCACCTACACTGTCACCACAATACAACCACCCCTTCATAACAGCCGGATTATCCATGTTATCATCAGCTATATCAGGGTGAACAGAAAACTTAGCTTCAGATGATGAGTTCTCATTTCCAATCAACACTGCACTTCTTTTATTTCACCATTTACCATTCTCCACCAAAACAGTATGCTAGGAAATCATCACAACAGTTATACCTGGATAAAACTTTGATTTACCCTTCTTCGAATCACGAGGGTGTTTAATTCTCATCAAATCTCCAACCTGAAAACTTTCATCTTTCAGTCTATTGCATTTATCATATCTGAAATGACTTTTAGCCTGTTCCATCTCCACTCTCTGCCAAACCTCATCCAAATTAACCACACTCTCTCCATTGGAACCACCTCATTAGAGGAGAGTCTGCCTTTCAACAACAGAAATTAGGCAACACCCATAGTGGAAGAATGAGTGTTATCATAACTCCAAAACCTCTTGCACACTTCCACACAAACATCCAACCCAGATGCCAAAGCCAGCTGAAGAGTATCCTTCAACATACGATTCACTCTCTCCACCATACTGTTCATTTACAGGTTATACACCACCAACGTCAAATGCTTATACCAAGGGAAACTAAAACCCTTTCCATTCAAGTTGATTTAAATTGTACTCCTTTATCTGATAGAAGAAATTTAGGAATACCTTCCCTCAAAAACAAAGTTTTCGAAAAGTCTACCACAACTTTCGTATTGTGTTCCCTCAAAAATTTGAATTCAACCCATTTAGAATAGTAGTCAACCAGAACACAAATGTGCCTCATATTCTCCTCTAAACTACTTATATGACAGCTAAAGTCTATTCCTAATTTCTCCCATGGGTCTCTGAAGCTCCACTGAGAATAACATAATGCTGAAATGGGTAATGAAGGTCTCAACTTCAGCGTTCATTCCTGGCCACCAATAATGCTCACAAAGCCTTTTCTTTGTTCCCAACATCCCCATGTGCCCTGAGTGTGCCAGCCCAATCAACTGTGATCTCATCATAGCGGGAGGAATTATACAGCAACCTCTCAACACCAATTCTCCTTCCATGGACAGGTCTTCCTTCACCTTCAAGTACCTGATCAACTCACTCTCCAAGTTACCCTTTCAGGGCCAACCATCAACAATAATTCTTTATTTACAATACTCAAGCAAACATCGTGCTCAGAACAACTTTTCCATTAATTAGAAGACACCACACACTCCAAGCTGACTATGCCATTGATCATGGTCACACATTCTATTTCATCATTACTGTCAATAACAATGGAGGGTCTACCAGACACATGCACAAGAAATCTACCCTCATATTCTTCCCACCCAGAATGTGTTTGAATTGAAAATGTAACTTGTACATTATTGCCAGCAAGCTGACAAGCCTAGGACTAGCATTGTTAAAACCTTTTTCACCAAACAGGTAAAAGAGAGGTTTATTATCAGTCACTAGGGAACGCTTTCTTCCCCATAGGGATGTTACAAAATAGCTCACATACATGCCAGTGCCTCTCTCTCAGTTGTGCTGCAGTGACTTTCCGACTGAGAGAGAGACCTAGACACAAATGCAATGGGCTATTCCTTTCCTCCATCAAACTGCCTTAGCACAGTTCCTACACCCACAGCACTATTGTCAACAGTGACTGTGGATGGGACATCATCTCTGAAAGGGTTATGAGCCTGGGCATTCAAAAACTTATTTTTTTAATTCACAAAAGCCAAATCCTTCCCCTTTCTGAATAAAAAATTTATACAATTTCTAAAAGGTTTCCTCAGAGTTTTGGTTTCTAAGGTAAAATTGTCGACAAAATGAAAATAGTACTCACACGACCCCAAGAAGGATTGCAATTGACCCTTGTCTTTGGTGGGAGTACAATTCTCTGTACCCTCCTGTTTCGGTTTGATCCCTTCTGCTGAGATAATATCTCCCCAAATACTCCACCTCTCTCACAAGGAAACATTTTTCTTTACCACAAAACCTCTGTGTAGGAACACTCTTAACACTTTCTCCAAAATACACAAATGTTCCTGCTCAGACCCAGTAACTATAAATATGTCATCTTGATAGGCCATAGCATTCTGCATATCACCAAATAGATTATACATCAATTTCTGGAAGACTCCTGCTGCAGATACCAGTCTGAAAGGCATACGTAGGACCCTTGATGCCCCAAAAGGTGTGTTGAAAGTAATGAGGAATTTGGAATCCACACTCAGTGCTACTTGGTAGTAAGTTGAGCCTAAGTCTAATGTAGAGAAAACATTTAGCTTGCCCATCTCAGCCAACATTTCCTGTATTTTCGGGAGGGCAAAGCATTCCACTAAAATGTTTTCATTCAAGGACCTAAGCTCTATACATAATTTCAATTCCCTTTACCTTTTCTTTGTTACAATTGAAGAAATCCACTGAGAAGAGTCAACAGGTTCTATGTCCCCTGCTTTACACAACATATCCAGGTGCTTGTGTAACTCCTTTTTGATGCTCAGTGGTAGGTATCTGGCCTTGTGGGCAACAGGAAAGTCCTACTCTTTTCACATTATCTTATGTTCAAAGCCATTCACAGTGCCTTATTTGTCTTCAAGAATAACCTTGTATGTATGAAACAACACCTTGAAGGACAACTCCTGAGAGCTCACATCAGTCAATGAAATGAGAGAAACAGCTCTTGGTCTGAGTACCATCCCAAACCCACCTTGATCACTCTAATATGTTGTATCCTCTTTTGTTGACATACACTTTAGTGAAGATGTTTCTCTTTTATGTGATATTCTCCTGAAAATAACCAAAATATCAATAGAGAACTCTCTTAAATGCCACTGTGTGAATGTCAGGAGGACATAACACAACTTGTCTCTAATCCTTAAAGTATAGCTCATCTGTAAAATAAAGTGACTGGTGATCCAGGATATTCAGGGAATTCAACTTGAATATGGTGCAAACAGGGCATTCCCTTTTTCCTTTCATGGGTGAGCAAACCATCTTGATGGACAAAACCACTTTGCTTGGGATGCTTAATTCATTTTCATTATTTAACTCAGAATCTGTAACCTGTTCAACCAAAACAACTTTCCGAGAAGCTTACATATTCTTGTTAAATGGCCAATTTTCTTTCACTTTAAGCAAATCTTCTCTATTGTGGGACAATATTTTGTGCTAGCGAAGTTGTTTCTTGAGACACATCTATAGCAGATATTATGATATGAGTAGTAAGACGAACACCCTTGTCACTTTTATTTTTGACCCATATATCCCACAACATCAGATTTACCTTTGGGAAAAATTGCGTTCACCATTTCAACTTCAGTACTTTGCTTAACGTTTCCCAGTTCTTTTGAAGCCATAATAGATCTCTTAATGGCCCTCACAATTTCCAAGGTTTCACCAAGGATGGGATTTCAGCAACAAGGGAGTTTCTCATGGCTTCTCCTATCAAAACAGTTGACTATAATTTGGCCTCGCAGATACTTTTCCAGATGTCCATCAAAGTCACACGGGGATGTCATAATTCTGAGGTCTACCAAAAACCTGTTAACTGATTCATATTCTAACCTTCAATGTGTTAAGAACTTGTGGCGTTCCACAATAATGCTGGTATTGTCCTTAAAATAATTTTGTAGCCTGTCTACTGCTCCCAAATATACCACCAACTCTCCTGCTTCCTGAGGCAAATGCATTAGTAGATGATCAAAAATCCTTTGACCTTCAGCCCTCAAACAATTGTGCAAAATAGCTTGCTTCCAAATGGAGCTAAATTGTATTGCATCAGTTGCAATTCAATAGCTTTCACACATCTTGTACCACTGTTTCCATTTTATTTTCTGTATGCCAGGTTCTGGTAGAAATGCGGCTTGGAGGTTTGCATTCTGCATTGTGAATACTGGTAGCAAGGACAGCAAGGGTTTAAACACACTCAGACACTCCTACTGAATTAACTGATGAGAACCAGATTATAGTCAGACAATGAAGGGAAGCTAGGCAAAAAGCTTTAGCAGGATTCCAGATAGGTCCTAAAGACCATTGCACGGAGCAAGCAAACGACTGCATAAAAAAGAGATAAAGACGAGTTGTGGAGGTATGGATGTTGAAAGTATATCTTTTACGTTGTAAGAGCTGGAATGATATTTCCTGAAAACGTGCACTGTTGAATAAGACATGATTTGGTTTACTTGAAAAAGTCTGTTTTGAAACAAGCTTTGGAGTGTTTCAACAATATGCCACTAGATGGCAGTAAGTGCATACAAGTGCTGCCTTGTTCAATGGGGAAAATGTAGTTTTGGAACGCAGGCAATGTTTTTCACTGTACAGAAGTCAATGTTTTGAATGTTCCACAGCCCTTATGTACGAAGATTACTGACAAGCGTTTCCCAAGTCTCCTGCCTCCCAAAAACAAAGTGAATGAATATGTAAAATTCAAATTTGAACAATCAACAAAACGAGCTCACCTTGTTTATATTCCCAGCAATGGGTAATTATGCCTGAGAAATATGAAGCTGTATGATGTTGGCAAATGCCCAAATAAGCCTCACGCTTGCTTAGTACTTTCCAGGGGTGCCCTGAATGAGTTGTTCTGAAGGAGCTGTTTAGAGGAAATCGGCTTAGTTTCGCCTTGTCGCCCAGTACAGGTAGTGATTGGACGCACATGAAGAGACAGTTTGTTAAGTAGTTAAACATTTGTTGCCACAAAACCTGAGCAGCACACGACTCTCCAGGCAATCATCCTAGCTCCAGCCCCAACTGACTTAAATCTGGAATCACCATCAAGCGACGCCCAATGAGTAGGTTCTAATAGGAACCACTGGCAAGAAACAACATTTCTTATAATGATAATATACCTCAATCACACCATAACAGATTTCCTTGAACCAGACCATAAACTGGAGTAGAACCCTTTCCTGGAGAAAAGATCAGACCCTTTGTAGTCCAGGTGTTCAATAGGCTGTCATTGTTTTTGCTCAAGCCAGCAGTGGCAGATTTTTTGACTAAGTCCTTAAAAAAAAACTTGGGCACATGAATAACAGACAGGGGATAGACTGAAGTTGTCTGAATGCAGAATGTCTCAAATGTAGGGCTACCAACCCACATGAGTAAGTTTAGGGCTCCGTGAGGGACTCTAATGGACTTCAGGTCAAATAACCTCACATGTCCTCTCATGTACTCGTTTCCACCTCATAAGTTATTGTGCTATCACCCCAGAGCAGGTGTAGAACACTTTTGGTGGTTACAATCCGAGGGGGAGATGCCCCTACACATGGCAGAGGACAGAGAAGGAACATTGTGTCACATTTTTTCTGTATGTGTATGTGTGTATGTTTGTGTTTGTGGGCATGCATGGTGCTTCCCATGCCACTGGATTCAAGCTAGCCTGGCTGATGAGGGGTGAAACCCCGAAACCGGTCCCAGGATGCTTGTTTCCAGTCCAGTGAGGACCTGGCTTGGCAGTTCGGTCTGGACTGTTCCCATGAGGAACAGGTTCAAGACTGATTTGCATATGGCTGGGTCCAAACTGGGGTGGCATGGTGAGCAAAAGAACGATGGATTAAACCCAGATCTATGACTGGGGGTGAGTGTTTGACAATGTTCAGCATTCCGTCCATCACTTGTTGTTTTTGCATATTTACAAGGAACTGGTGCATCGGCCCCAATGTACCAGTTTCCTTGTGCTGCCCTGTGCCCTCCTAATGACATCATGGTAGCACTGTATTTACAATACAGCGTACCATGGTGCTCATTAGCACAACTGCGCCAACATTTTTGGTGCAGTTATTGTGCTTTGCTGGACTAGCACCACAAATCTTGCCGCTAGTCCAGCAAAGCTCAGGGAGGCCCATAGGATATAGCACTAGCGCTATGGTAACTCCTGATAACGCGTCCTTTTATGATATTTTATTACACATCAGGACTCGTTTTAGGCCAATTAATCTTTTGACCCAGTTGAGAGACACCTTAGGACGAGATAGCTAATCAATATATCAATCAATACATCAATAATGTCATCAATATTTATCACAACAATACATTTCACTTTAGTCAAAGTCATTAATCAATTTAAAATTTACCATGACCTTGCAGCCCTAAATAACCACACCAGTTTGGTAGAATTTTATAAGTTTTATTCCCTATTTAGTTACAATCTAAGAGCAGATGCGTTAATCTCAAGACCAAGAAACATAATAGCATAGTCACGATATGGCAACTTTGATAAGATTTCATTAAATCGAGAATCACAAACATCAGAATATAACACGGCGTGAACATAGATCAATTTAGCAGAATGTCAATAATGCGTCAATTCAACAAAGCATAGTTTCGGTCGTTTGTCTATTTGCGTCAGTTTGGTGAACACCTGTCCTAACCACTGATTAGCATTCAGTGTTGGGCTTCATGCAAAACAATTTAGAACACCAATTTGGAAAACATCTAACTAAGGTCTCTGTCAAAAGTAAGCAGTTGGTACCTAGAAAGGAAACGCAAACAGACAAATCACAATTGCATTGTCATAATTACCCTCCAAAGTTTAGGTCAGCGCACAGGTTCAGTCTTCTTCTTCAGGACATCAATCAATTCGCCATCAATCAGAACTCAGCTCTGGGGCAAAAGGGCACTTTCCTCATAAGGAGGTAAAGTGTAACATGGACAAATCTAAGGGCGAGGATGGTTTTAAGTAAAGCAACAAGTCACCAAGCAGAGTGACAAAGTTTCTGGATAAAATCAATAGCATTCCCTACCTAATTCTAAATGACTCCCCGTGACATGGGTTTTTATCCCTTATCCATTGTATGTACATTCCCCCAAGATTTTATTGGACATTTGTTATACCCCACTATCTTTAACCTATCAGAAAACACATTAGGTGACCTAACTCTTCACCCCATATTATTTTTCCAAGTCTTTGATTGGTCTCCATAATTGACATCTTCAGAGGTGGCACGTCCGGTATGATTTCATCTTTCTGTAATTCTTTGCACATCTTTTGGTCAGTAACTTCATTGTCTTCACCAGTTTGAATGACCTTGTACATTACATTAATCTACACTGTTTCATTTTGTTTTAACATTTATTCTGCAAGCAAGGAAAAACTATGGGAACGGATCTAACATGGTTACATTCGTCTTCTAGTTTGGAGAAGGAAAAAAAAAACATACGGGGTCATGTCCTTTTGTGAGTGAGCACACTGCAAGATAGAAAAATACATTTAATATGAGAGCCAAGCAGCTAAGCTTTGGCTCATGCTAACTTAAGGCCTATAAGAATTTTAGCACAGATTCAATAACGCAATCATTCGTATAAACTTATTTAAACGTAATATAAACATTTTAGTCATCATTATTAGTCTACGTATACATTGGCGGCCACTCCCCGTGGTCACATTTCAAGTACATGTTTAAGCAAAATTACTAATACAGTTTTATGCGGCAATATCACACATTAATTCATATACATTTTATGTTAATATGGATTATATAAGCTACGCTCTCTCAGTCCCTCCTCTGATGACGTTCGTCATCACACAAACCTTTCCCTGTAACCTCTCACTTAATTTTTCACCTTGCGCATAATGCGCATTTCAACATCTTGTCCCTTGTGTGTGCTTTCCCAAAGTTTATTAAGCATTTTCTCCCTTTCATTTTCCTCATTCCTTTTATTCTTCTTTGTCCAATTTCTTTTAATTTTGTCATTTATTTTGCATACTCCCCATAAACCTAATGAACAGGCCAGAACAATTAATAGACCCCCTAATATTTTTGCAAGTACCCCATTCCAAATATTGGTAAACCAACTCCCTAATTTGGCAATTCCTTTTCCCACTTTCTCCCACACTCCAGGTTCTTTTAAATCCTTCAAATCAGCCCTATCTTTAGTTAGGTTATTAAGCATACCTCTAATCTTTTTACTACTGTCCAGTATATATGAGCAACAATGACGCTCGTTGAGCATCTTGCAGACTCCGCCGCTCTTTGCTAAAAGAATGTCTAAAGCAAGCCGATAATGAAGAGTCATAGCTCTTTCCGCAGCAAGTTCAGTATCCATCAGGAGTATAGCCCCTGTAAAATTTGTCAACATGTAATCCACAATAGTAGACAACTTTTGAATCTTTATGGAGTTTAAGATAACCCCTACTGAAGGAATTATTGCTCCAAATATGTCACCAACGACAGCAGCCGCTGTCTCTCATTTTTGTCTAGCATGTTGTAATTCAGATATTTTAGGTATTTGCTTTAAGTCATCAATCTGGTAAATCTTTGGGAAAACTATTCCCAAATAACATGTCCCATACCATCCCTTAGGGAGACGGTAATAAGCATTAAGTCCACAGATATAATAGATCCCGGGGATCGCTGGATCCTGTCCATTTAACATGAATGTCCACTTACTCTGAAACAAAAACACATGCCTGCATTCACTCGTTCCCACAAATAAAGTGTCATGTTCAGATTTTGGCCTATATATACAAAGCCTTCCTACACGTAATGCATCTATAGCTAGTTTGCCTTGCGTCTTTATTGCAGTGTAAGCATAATCATTTGCATATGTGCGTTTCTCTAGCCCTTTTTCTAATCTCTCTTTCAATGCTTTGCGTCTATCATCAGTGTGATCTAAAAAGCTTTTCTCTAAAGGTGTCAATAAGCAAGTCAGATTATTGCGGTGTGCATAAGCTGTCCCAAATGTAAGCATCGGTTCAAAGAAACCTCTAACTAATATTGCACATGTTCTTGATTATAGAATCATGTTAGTAGCAAACTACAACTTATCCCGTATGTTAGTGGCAAGCTATGATAGGTGACCCCCTCTTGTACTGATGAAGGAATCTTTGTGCACACATAACAGTTTTTCGCATCCATTGTTTCAACATACTCATTCCGCAAGCGAAAGAAAACATTAGTGGAATGTTCCCCTTTTGAGTTAGTTCCCTCATGCAAGTGTCTTGCATCCTGCTCAAACTTTTCCCATGGTGTTAATGTTGTAGTTTCAGGTTTTGAAGCATTGTTAGTTGCTTTCTTATCCAACCACAGCATTCCCACAATCACTCCTACAATTATTGTCGCACACACAATACCTAACACAAGACTCAACCAACCACATACCTTACCCTTTTTGTTACTACCTCTATTATAGGCCATGTCTGTAAAGAATCAGATAGCAGAACAATAATCAACTTGAGGACGATACAAAACTCTCTTTTTTTTTTTTTTTTTTTCTTGATGCCAAAGTCTCTCTCTCTCTCTATGCGTGTATTTACAGTGTTTCACTCACTCCAGGACCCCTTTTGTCAATCAGGTTAGCAGCTTGTCATAATTGGGTTTTTAAAGTCAATTCAGGTTATCAGTGTCATATCCGGTAATTTATAAGTCTCTTTCTCAGTTTTTCAGCTTTCTATTTTCTTTTTTTTTAATTTCAGTTTTAACACAGTCTCTTTCTCTGAGTGAATTCAGGTACCGTAGTATTGACCTGGTACTTCTCGATCAAAACAGAATGCTAAGAATTCTTGTTGCCATTCAGATGTTGTTGCATACGCCCACTCAGGACCTGCGTACCTTCTGTTTGTGGTTCTTTTTCTTTTCAATCGGCGTTCGCCTTGCAATTCTCCTTCACTTAGATCCTCTATTCGGGATGTATCCGTTTCTTCTGTTATTGTTTCACCTGGTACGATCTTTTCTTTCCCAGCCTGCTTCTCTGGCCAGTTATCTCCCTTATGCGTCTTTTTCCTGCTTGTCCTTTCAGGACGCTGAACAACACCCTCCTCTTGTGCTATGATGTTTTCTCTTGATGGACCTGCAACTGGCTAAGGGGATGCCGGGGTACTTTGATCTCTCTCTACTATTTCCCCTTCTTCTTCTGGATCTGTAACGGGTTTAAGCTCTAACCCGTATCCGTCTGCTTCTGGGAGAACCTCTCCTTGATTTAGTTCTCCTGCTGCCTCTACTGAGATAGACACATCGTCACCTCTCGCGAATTTGTTTACTGTTTGAAGGACTAGGCTGTTCTCAGTGGGCTCTCCTGCAGTCTCAGTTCCCTCTTGGCTATTTTCAGGCCCTGAGACTTCCCTCTCTGGAACTGTTGAGTCAGAAACTTCAAGTTCCTCATCAGTTGGACACGTTACCTTCTTTGTGTGACCGGCATGTATCCAGTTTGGAACGCCTGCACATTTCACAGCAGTGGTTGTTGTCAATATTACTTGGTATGGCCCCTTCCAGCGCGGCTCCAAACACGACTTTCTCACGTGCTTCTTGACAACCACCCAGTCACCGGCTTGCAGGGTGTGACCTGGATCACTGATCAGTGGCAATGTGTTGGCTTCCACCTGGTGAGAAAAAGAGCGAACCACATCAGCCAAACCTTTGCAGTAGTCCAACAGCATATCATCTGTGATATTCACAAGAGCATTTGCAGGCACTGCAGGTAGCCTCATAGCTCTAACAATAAGGATTTTGTGGGGTGATAGTCCTGTCTTCTTATCAGGGGTGTTCCTCATTGACATCAGCACTAAGGGCAATGCATCTGGCCATTTCATATTGGTAGCTGCACACATCTTCGCCATTCTCGACTTCAAGGTACCATTCATTTGTTCTACTAGTCCTGATGCTTCAGGGCGGTAGCTACAATGCAGCTTCTGTTCAATGTCTAATGCAACACACAAGAGCTTAATCACCTCATTGTCGAAGTGTCTGCCCCTATCTGATTCTATAGAGACCGGAAACCCAAACCTGGGTATTAATTCCCTAAGCAGCAATTTTGCAACTGTGAGACTGTCATTTCTACGTGTGGGGTAAGCTTCAATCCAGTGGCTGAAAACACACACAATCACCAACACGTACTTCATTCCTCCACAAACAGGCATTTCAATGAAATCCATTTGCATCTTGCTAAATGGACCGCCAGCTCTCCCTATGTGGCTCAAAGTTACCACAGTCCCTTTTCCGGCATTCATCTGTTGACAGATGATGCACCTATGACACGTAACCTCTGCAGCATGTTTAAATTTTGGGTTAAACCAACCAATCTTGAATGACCTGATCATTGCATCTCTCCCAAGATGTGCCTGTCCATGGTAAAGCCTCGCAAATTGTGACAGAAGACTGTTTGGCAAAACCAGTTTCCCCTCCTCTGAGACCCATAAGTCATCAGTTCTTTGTACACATTGCATTCTCTGCCAGGAGCGTTTTTCCTCTTTGCTAGCACGACCCTGTAGTGTTTTTAGCTCATCTAGTGTATCAACCACCCTTAATGCAAGGTTCAAACATGTGTCATTTTCGGTCTGCGGTACCAATTCCCACTGATCCTTGAACGATATACAGTTCAATGCGCAAAATCTTGCGACTTGATCTGCATAGCCGTTTCCCATGGACACAAAGTCTTGTGACTTAACATGAGCATTGCATTTCACCACGGAAATTTCAAGAGGTAACTGAATTGCATGTAACAAATCCTTTATTTGTTCAACATTTTTCACAGGAGAACCAGAAGAGGTCATGAAACCTCTCTGTGACCACAATTGGCCAAAATCATGTACAATTCCAAATCCGTATCTGCTGTCAGTATAGATTGTGACCCTCAGATTTTCAGCTGCGTGGCATGCCTTAGTAAGGGCAATTAATTCTGCCATTGTGCGGAATACACTCTCTCAAGCCAGGAAGCTTCAATGATACCAGCTATGGTACACACAGCATAACCAGCTCTCAGCATTCCGACTGAGTCTCTTTAACATGAACCATCAACAAACATAATGCAGTCATTTTCTTTTAACTGCGTATCTTGAATATCAGGTCGGGGCTTGGTACATAGTTCTGTTACCTCAAGACAATCATGCTCCACTTCCTCTTCATTATTAATCTCGGTACTCTCAACAGGAAGTAGAGTTGCCGGGTTTAATACAGTACATCGCTTCAGTGAAACATTAGGCGACTCCAAAATAATTGTCTCATATCGGGTAAGTCGAGCATTTGTCATGTGCTGAGTTTTGGTTCGAGTCAACAAAATTTCAACTGAATGTGGGACCATTACTGTTAAGGGATGTCCCATCACTATGCCTTCACACTGCGTGAGGCTTTGACCAACTGCTGCAACTGCGCGCAAACAACCCGGTAAGGCTGCTGCGACGGGGTCCAAGGTAGCTGACAAATATGCTACAGGGCGGTTTGCACCTCCATGGACCTGTGTTAAGACAGACAAAGAACAAGCATCATGTTCATGACAAAACAGTAGAAAAGGTTTTGTGTAATCAGGCATACCCAAAGCTGGCGCCCTGCACATGCACTCTCTCAATTCCATGAATGACTCAAGCTCTTCTTTGGATAAGGCTATGGTATACGGCTCATCCTTAATCTCTTTACCTGTCAGCTTTATCAATGGTTTTGAGATAATTGAAAAGTTGGGTATCCACTGGCGACAGTAACCCACCATTCCCAAAAACATCCTGACATCTCTCTTTTTTGTTGGGGGTTCATTTGCAAAATAGCAGTTACCCTTTCCTTTGACATTCTCCTGGACCCTCTCCCAATCAAATGTCCTAAGTACTTCACCTCTTTCTGACAGTACTGCAGCTTCTTTGGCGACACTTTATGTCCGTTCTTTCCCAAATGATTCAGTAAGGCAATTGTGTCATACCTACAGTCATCTTTTGTCCTGGACGCAATCAGTAAGTCATCAATGTACTGTACTAGTGTCGAATTGAAAGGCAGTACTAAGGGTGCTAAGTCCTTTTTAAATATCTGATTGAAGATGGACGGTGACTCAGAAAACCCTTGAGGAATTCTGCACCAACTGGACACCTCATCTACTCTGGTAACATGGAAAGCGGTACTTCTCCCAGAGGATGTGAAATACCAGTTAAGCAGAGCATCCCACCCCCATGGCAATTCTAAAATGGAGAGAGCGCTGGTGGATTTCAGCTCTTTGCCAAGGTGTAAATCTGACTGGAACTCATAGCAGCCATTCCTTCCTCTTAACTGCCATGTTCCATCTGTTTCGGCCACACCCATTCCGGACATTCCATACAGTTTGTTTCTCTGCAGATAAGCGAAACACTACCACCAGTGCACCGGAAATAGACAAGGGTGCAGCACCAATAACAAGGCCTCTAATTTTCGCATGCCCGCCATACAGTCAGAATGGTATGTATAATGGCAATGTATGCAGTGGCATATACGTCCAGTGGACCTTACCTAAATAACTCACGCATCTTTACTATCAAATATCTCTTTCTGGAAAGTAGTCTTCGTTATAATGACGGGAAACTCCATATGACATTCATATCGCGTGGTGAAACGTGGGATGGGTCTCAGGAGTGCCTAATTTATGCATATGGCTGCAAGAGGTAGGCACCAGCTTTCATTTTTGCAGATCAGGCCATATTTTCTTCTTCGGTCATTGACCCACAGCAAGAAAGATTAAACGAGTAAAGAGAGAAGGTATTTAGAACACTAGGAAACACACTGATGAACAAGAAGTTTTGATAGAGAAAGAGAAAGTCTAGGGTCGTGAAAGAATATGCTTTGGGTGGAATCACTACAAGGAAGCCTTGGTAACCCTGGCATTCGGTAGTGCTGTTGGCACGCTCCTAACTAAAATGTTGGGACCATCTGTTTTTTTCTTTTCATATTATGCACTAAACCTCACTTTTCCTCTCGTTGTGTCACAGAAGCATTGGAAGCCAAGTTAAGAAACAACCTGCACATATTTTACATTTCAAAAAGTAGAATGACAGAAAGATACTTGAAGTGAATACTGCTGTCTGACAAAGCACATGCTCATCTCTCTGTTCCTACCAGTGCTACTAAAACATGGAGGATGCGATGTACAAAGATTTACTTTGGTACATGTCACTTTTATAATAGTCATGGTTTTCTCCTTAATCAAATAGTATGCCAACAGTGTCAGTAAATAAGGATTAATCCAAGAGTATTCCACAGCACAACCCAGTATCCAGTGGTAGCCATTTACCTTGTGCACATTTCAAGGCTTATAAAGCGCTATCGGATGAATCGAAGTTCACAACTGAGGTTGTTCAACCAATCAATACATTCAACAAATAGGAAGGACATTGTGCTTCACAAGGAAGACAGAGATGGGCTAGGTTTCAAATCATAAAGATGTGTTAAAGTTTGAAAGTTATAGGAGGAGAACATCAAATTAGTATTGATGAACCAAATATGAATGCATCAAATATTTTTTTAGTTCAACTCAAATCAAAGTCATAAAAGAAACAGTACGAACCAGTACGAGTAAAGAGAAGGAAATGTCAGCTCTCTTATGAAGAGAGTGCCCTAAATCTCCTACTCTCCCCTACTCTATGCTAAGCCTGCATTACGAATCATTCTGAGTTGTAATATACGTTACACAAGTTCAGATCACATAATTCCAATATTTGCTACATCTATACACAGTTCATATGAAAGTATCCAATGAGATTAAAGTATGGTGATATAATGGCATGCTCGTTAGCAACTTTCACAATATGGCTTCTTTCAGCGTCCTTGGAACTTACATTTTATATATAGCAAGATGAGATTCGGGGACAAGGGTGTCCTCTCCAGGTGTCTTCGTGAAACTGCTACTCATTAAAACATGCCATGATTATCACAAGGAAAATAATCCATTTCACGTTGGATAAAAAGCAAAAGAGCGTGGCATTTGTGGATTAGAACTCCGGCTTTACATGCCGTAAAACAATATGGAAAGCAGTGTTATCCATTTTAAAGTGCGGGACTAAATTAGCTATGGCCACACTCTGAACATGAACAACACATAGTTAATAACGTTTTTAGGTTGTAATGCCGATTGTATGCAAAACATTTATTTTAAAAACCCATTCACCAGTTTGGTGGCTAAATACAGCACTTCGCGAGCCGTAGTTGGTTTGTTTGAGAACGGCGGTGTGACATTACAATAACTGCAATCCCTGTCTCATTAATTAGATTTAATGTTGTTCACCGGTGAATACACATCAAAGGCGCCTTGTGAGTGATGCCGATGCGATTAGACTCACCTTTCCGAGCTAGTGCCAAGCGGTGAATTTGAGAATCTGGGCAATCAAACGTGAAAATATTACATATATCGCACATATTTCATTTCTGTTTGTGACTATGAGCTTCCCTTTCCTAATACCAGTATCTCTGGCTTCACAGCCTCTTATGCGTTAAAATAGTGTGAAGAAGCAGCCGACATTGCCACCTAGTGGACAGCTACAGTATATTTAATCAGGAATCTGCTTTTTTGACAAGAAGTTTGCTGAAGCAGATGTCATAATTAGAAACTATTTAAGAGTTTTTACGTATTTTCAATAATGACATGTAGAAAAATGAATAACATAGAAATATAATGTGCACAAAATAATGTGCACGTTTGAAATTGTGACCTCGAAGAATGGCCACCAGTGTTCACGAATTGTACTAAATAATTATTAATACACATGAAATATTGAAAATGCATTAATGTAGTAATATGTCATATTAGGGTTATAAAGTATGTTCTAGCTTATTAATTGTAGGCCTTAACTTAGCGAGTTTTTCCATGCCTCATGCAGAATCTGTATTTCTTAGCGTTTAATTAAAAATGCTGACAAAGTGAACTAACTGTGAAATGCTCATTGTCGTGTTAAAATGCTTAGCAGGAGCTTTCTATGGGAACCGACAGACAGGAGATGATCACTCTAGTAATGTATCAAAATGTGTGTAATGTGTGTTAGAGGTTCTTTCCAAGGACGCTAACAATGAAGACACTGACTGGAGAGGAAGATGCAACAAATTCAATACCTGACGAGCCGGATGATGAGAACATCGTAAAGCAGACCAATCAACGACGTGTGAAGTGTGAAATATTAGAATTCATAGATTGGGTATAAGGAAATTATTGGACAGAGTAATAACGCACGATTAATAGACCAATTGGAAATTAGGGGATAGTTTGGGTGACTTTGATATAACAACGTGACAGAGGGAAAAGACCTCAGACCTTATTCTGATTTGTTATGCGACAATTGAGGGAAAAAGAAGAGATTCCATATTCTGTCATTGGGCTCATACTCTCTGATTGAGAGCCTGATGTTTTGCTGATCGATTGATGACCTGAGGACGAGGACTGATTCTGCTTGCTGATCCATACCGTGGATAGGTAGATATGACTGTGTGACTGAATTGCTTTTTCTGCATTTTCTTTCTAGGTACCAACTGCCCTGTCTTAATAGTCTTCCTAGCTAGAGGTTTTCCAAATTTGTGTTCTAAATTGTTTTGCATGAAGCCCCACATGCTGATGCTAATCTGAGATAGTTGAGGCTATTCACATAACAACTGACAAATTACAGGGACAAATGGTTGACAAACTATTTTGCTGAACTCCGAATCTTGCAGTATTATGGAAAATGGTTTTACTAATGATTTGTGCTGATGCTTTAGAATGCATTGTGATTCAAGCTTTGATTAGATCATGTTTCTTGCATCTTTTGGTTAACAATTATTATTAATTGCATTTGATTTGACTTGGAGATTAATCTACATGACTTTAGCATTGTTAATAATAGGGAAATAAACTTACTAAACTTTTAATCATAGGTGTGGTTATTCATGACTGAAAGGTTATGGTGTGTCAAATTTACTTACTCCATTGATTATTGATTTGTCTAATGATTATTGAGTATTGCATATTGAATTATTTTTCTGCTCTGGAACAATGGTAAGAACATCCTAAACGAGTCAAAAGGTTCATCAACCTATACGCGTCCCCTTGTAAGTTTACTTATTAAGGACCAACGCGCTATCAGAAGTGGTAGCAGACTGATGGTTAGTCTCTTTGGGAGCTTGCTGTAAGTGTCCGGAGCAGGTTAAGTGTTCAGATTTGGATTTTGTTTTAAAATGGCATTTGTAGAGAAGATGATGTTCCCTTAAGCCCAGAAATGACTTTCCCAGATCCTGGATCCTGCTAGAAGTGTTGGGTATGTTCTCGGCGTTCTAGTGATAGAGTGAGAGGGATAGGTTGTGCTTGCTCAGCTTATGCAAATCGCAGGTGAATTGTGATGTACGTGAGAATTTATGGAGTTTGCGTACTCCAGATGAAGTTTAGTAGGAGTGTGCCTACTCCCTAGTATGAGAGTAGGGAAGTCATCGAACTTCATATGTGTGTGGAGCTTTGTGCTCTAAAAATGTCACGTGGTTGTTGATGTACGGACCCTGCGTGGTCTAAGACTCCGGAGTATATCGAAAAGTGTATGAGACACTTGGTTATGTTGTAATCTGTCTGGTTTAGTAGATTGACCAGGCGTGGTCAACAAGTCAGTGTGTGAGTTAAGTGGACAAGAGGAAATTTTGACTGAGATTTGACAAGTCCTATGTGCACCAGGACAGACCCATTGATCAGTTGAGAGTAAAATTTGCAGTTCGAATTTTGCTTGCGAGTCTGGGAGATCGAGAAAGAGGAATAGCTGCATGAGCGAAACAGCCTTCAGTGAAAATCCGTAAGGTTTCTGAAGCAATTGTGTTACCTCCCTGTAGTAAACCAGCAGGTTTGTTTTTTGGTTATTGGTTTTTGATTAGTGCACACAATATTTTGCATTAGTTTTGTGTGAATTGGAGTTTTGCAGGACAAGCCGCAAGACTTTGTCAGCCGCAGTACGTGTGAGTGCGACGTCATTGGAGCCGCACTGGGATAGGTTGTTTAGTGAGAAGGGTTGCGCACGGATTGGCAGCCGTCCGTGAGAGGCAATTGGTTGAGAACGTGGGTGAAAGGAATCTTGGGAGCAAAAGTAATTTCCCGATTTGATTTTGAATACTTAAAAGTAGAAAAGATTACGTTTTATTAAGGCATTGAAGATTGCCCTAAGTGGAGATATGTTCATTAGAGCGAATGTAGGAGAGCCTACACCGCCAGAAAATACAATAGCTTACATCGTAATGGAGGAGCGAGGTGTCTTGCAATGTCTTTTGGTTAAAGCAGTGGTGCAGGTTGAAAGGGAAAAATGGGAGCTTAGTGTTTACTGAGAATGGGACGTTCAATTTGAGAATTGTGGAGCAATTGCGGATGGCTCTATGTGAATCAAAGCCCCTTCCGAGACCAGCACAGTTTGAGGCATTAGCACTTTGAGAGCTGGTAGCTAGACAGCAACAGCAATTGAAATTCGAGAGTAGAGTAAGAAAGGCAGAGAAGTCTTTACCGGAGGCTAATTGGGATTGGGAGCAGAAAAGGTGAAGAGCAGAGACATTTCAGGGAGTTAAGTTGTTTTTAGCATTTACGCAAGAAGATGAACCGGAAGGAAAGAAAGCAGCTAGAAAGTCTAATAAAAGTCCGTTTGAGAGTAAGGAAGCAAGAAAGTCTTCCATAGTAGAGGAGGACTCTGATGCCGAAGATCTTGTTACACAAATACTGAGAGATCGATCACCACTGTATGCGGTGCACAGCGATGGTCCGAGTACTAGTGTTGACACAACAGCGCCGGCACAGGCAATGGGAAAAATGAGCCCAGTGCAGGTTAATACTAGCCAGATACAGGGTGTGGTTTAAGGTAATTCAAAAGTGTTGACTACTCCAGTAGTTCATGCACAGATGCATCCGCCACCCATACAGAGAATTTGTCCAGATGTGTCTGTCTTAGAGATGACTTCAAACTTAGTGGTGCCTACGGAGCAAGTGGTTCCAAGACCACTGTTGGTTCAGACTGAGCCGACTTCGATTTTGTTGCCCCAGGTACAGCCACAGGGGATGCCACGATTTACGCGAATGACAGGGACACAGTCAGACATGACTCTGGTGATGAATCAGAGTATGGGAATTACTCTCCCAAAGTGTTCAGGTGCCATAGCAGCCCCAGATGCAATATCGCTGCCAATTACTGTTGGTCCAGTGGTACCATTATTTGCGCAGAAGAAACCAATTATGAATGAACAAGGAACGATGTTTCAGAGTCTAATGAGGAGGAGACCAGATAAACAAGTGCAAGTAGTCTCTTCCGTGGGTCAGACTTTTGATGGGTCGAGATCATTGTTGAATCTTAGTCCACTCGTTGCACTTCCAAATTCTGTGAATGGACCTAGTGCAGGTCAGAGTTTGAAGCTATTGACACCACAGACACCAAGTGCAGTGGTACAGCAGGTGCCACTGATTCAAGCAAGTAACATTTTGTTTCAGGGACTGACAGCTCAGCAGTTGACCGAATGGCTAGACAAGCTGAATACCCCACAGAATGCTTCCAAGGGAGAAGAGCAAATCAATTGTGTCAGATTGAGCATGGAAGCAGGTGAACTAGTCAAGGGAACTATGGGGGTGAATAGATTAGAGCCCTATACCGAAGCAGAGTTGAGATACTTATGCCTGAGAATCACGAGAGAAGTGGGCAACGTACATCAGAGATTAGCAGATTTAGCAGAGAAGCATGGCATAGAAATTGAGAAAATGAAGCATTTGAAGAGAAGTTACAGATTAGATTTTGAGGCAAAGGATTTTGAACACATGAGGTTAGCCGGAATGAAGGCGCATCTTAAAGAATTACTACAGAATGCTCAGGTTTGGAGAGCATTTGAAAAGTGGGAAGCCAGATGAGTGAAGAAAAGAGACAAAAGAAGAAAAGATTCTCTAGAAGTGACCGAAATTGTACAACAGGACAAAGATCTGGTAAAGATTTTACCAATGAGAGAAATCCCAGGGGGAAATTTTGTTCACGTTCCTTGGAATAAGAGTGATATTCTATCATTTACAAATGATTACCCAAAATTGAGAGAGAAGCCAGTAGAGTGGTATCAGCAGACAGATAGGTTTGTGAAACTTGTGAAATGTTTGTGGGAAGACTTGAACACATTACTGGAGATAGTGGTTCCAGCTGATTTGTGGGTTGAGTGTAAAAGAGCTGTAGATCGGCCAACAAGTGAACCAGAGAGAGATAAGAGTACAGGTGCACCATCTCCTGAGGTAATGAAATATTACTATAAGTTGAAAGAGTTCCTGAAGACAAGGATTTCGCCCAAAAATATTGATTGGCAGAGGATTGATAGAACAGTGCAGGAAGTCAAGGAGTCGATACATGCGTAATATGAGAGATTGTTGAAGGCGTTCAAGGAGTATAGTGGCAAAGAAGCGATTGAGCTGAAAGACATGCATTTTGTGTTCAGGTTTGTGGAAGGACTGAGACCTGAAATAGGTCAGATGACTAAGAGTCATTTGATTTGCTGGCAAGCAAAGCCGATTGATGAGGTGTTGCAGTATGCAAAATGCGGTAGTGATGACACTGAGTTGAAGCAGTAATAGTTGAAAGAGAAGGCAATGGTGATGCAGATTAAGGCAGCTCAAACCTGAGTTTAAAGACGTTTTGTGCAGCAGATGCCACAGCAGCATGGAAATGTCATGTTTCCCTCTCAGATGAGAGGTAGGGGTAGTGGAGGCAATGTGAACCATAGTCCAGATTTGAATACTGTAGTGGTTCAGAATGATGTGCAGGGAATGAGGAAGCTATTGCCATGTCACATTTGAAGAGCCTTGGGACACTGGAAGTGGGAGTGTCCGATAATGGTGCAAGAGGGTGTTGTTCAGCAAGGTAACAACGTCAAAACATTTCAAAATGTCAAAGGACCAAGAATGAGAGGTCCAAATCCAAATTTTCAGAATAATGTGAATCAAGTGCAAAGTTTTCAGCCCATCCAACAGGTGCAAATGCCCCGTGCACAAGTGTCACAGTTGCAGCCGATGCAGCAGCAGGTTCCCATGGTACCTAGACAGCAAATGCAAATACCACAAGCCCTGATGGAGCAGCAACAGATGATACTTACTCAACAGGTCACAGGTCAGAGACAAGACAGAAGTAGTAACGCAGTATACCAATACCCATTACACAGTGAGAATGAAATAAATGGTGAAAGGATGAGTGATAGTTTCAATGAGGAGCCATGCGTGTTTGCGACTTCTCTAGAGCTAGATCAGAGAGGAGCCTATGTGAGGGGAAAGGTAATGGGTCACAGAGTCTCATTGTTGGTGGATACTAGAGCTATGCGCTCTACAGTAAGAAGTGCAGAAGTTCTGAATTTGCCCCTTTCAGGTCGAACAGTAAAGGTTGTGGGAGTAGCGAATCAGTATTTGACAAACCCAATTACAGATCCAGTGCAAGTTTAGATTGGCAATTTCCAGGGACTGCATAAGTTTGTAGTCTGCGATTCAAGTCCGGTATCCCTACTGGGAAGGGACTTGCTGTGTAAGACAAGGTGTCTGATTACTTGATCAAACAATGAAACTGAAATCAAGACAAATAATGATGACGAGGAAGACCCAGCCCCAGAAACTGAGTGCGAAACTACAAATGAGGAGTACCCATTGATTGAGAAAGCTTCATTCTGATTTGCAGGGAACAGTGCAAGAAAATGTGTGGGATCTGACAGTGAAAGAACTGGGTTTAATCAAGGGAGTGGAGCTGATTAAGGTTACCTTGAAGACGAATGCAGTTTTTCTACGGCTTTCTCAGTATAACATGACACAAGATGTCTTGATGAAAGTGGCTCAGATAATTTCAGATTCTGTGAAGCAGGGAGTTTTGAAGGAGGTGTTGAGCAGCCCATGTAATTTATCGATAATGGGTTTGAAAAAGCCATGTGGGAAGGTTCGAATTTTTCAGGATTTGAGAAAAATAAATCCCTCCATCTGATAAATCTTTGGGAAAACTATCCCCAAATAATATGTCCCATACCATTCTCTTGGAAGACGGTAAAGAGCATTAAGTCCACAAATGTAATATATCCCTGGAATTGCAGGGTCCTGCCCATTCAACATAAATGTCCATTTACCCTGAAACAAAAACACATGCCTACATTCACTCGTACCCACAAATAAAGTGTCAGTGCGTGATTTTGGCCTATATATACAAAGCTTCCCTACATGTAATGCATCAAAGGCTAATTTCCCTTGCATTTTTATTGCAGTGTAAGCATAATGATTCTTGTAAGTCCTTTTCTCTAAGGCTTTTTCTAATCTCTCCTTCAGCCCCTTCCTCCTTTCATCAGTATGATCTAAGAAGCTTTTTTCTAAAGGTGTGAGCAAGCATGTGAGATTATTTCTGTGAGCATATGCTGTCCCAAATGTTAGTGTAGGCTCAAATAATCATCTAACTAATACTATGCATTATCCTTAGCTACTCCACGCAAATACCTAATAATAGGATCAAACAAAAACACAAGGTCCTGATTAGAGTATAAATACTGAATGTACTCCTGGTTATAGAACCTTGTTAGTAACAAACTACAACTTATCCTGTATGTTAATGGAAGACTATGATAGGTGACTCCTTCCTCAACTGATGAAGGAATCTACGTACATACAAGACAATCCGTTGCATCCATGGTCTCAACATACTCACTCAACAAACGATGAAAACATTAGAAGAAAGTTCTCCTTGAGCATTAGTAAAGTCAAATATTTCTCATCTAACTTAAACCTCTCTAAAGCCGTTCATGTAGTAGTCTCAAAAGCAGAAGGATGGTTGGCTCCTTTCGCATCAAGAAAAGACATTCCCACAATCAGTACTATAAACAAAATCCCACACATAATTGCCAAACCAATGCTCATATATTTACAGCGCCTAGCATCCCTAACCTGCTTATGAAAGTCAGCAATGATCTGTAAAGAATCAGAAAGAAGAAGAAATTCAGGAAACGTGCAGCACAAATCAAAATTAGACAATTCTTCTCTCAGCAGTTTAGTTTCACTTCCAGGAACCCTTCTTCCTTGTCAAAATCAGTTAGCAGTTTGTCAAATCAAGTTTCAAAAAGTCAAATCAGGATATCAATGTATTTTCCAGTTTTCTTTCAAAAGTCTCCTTCTCAAAATTATTTCTCAGATAGTTTCAACATTTCAGCTCATCAGTCTTCTTCACATCACCTCAAAATATTGACTTGGAACTTCCATTTCAAAAACAAAAAGACATAAACTCTTGTTGCCATTCGTTTGTAGTTGCATACGCCCATTCAGGACCTGCGTATCTTCGACTTGCTATTCTCTTTCATTTCAACTTTTGATCACCATTCAACTCTCCTTCACTTAGTACCTCTTTTCTCGTATTATCTACTTCTTATATTATTGGTTCAACTATAACCACTTTCCTTTTCTCCACTTGCGAATTCGGCCACTTATCTCCTTTTCGTGTACCTTCTGTCACTATTCTCTTCAGGACTGAATTTGAATCCTCATCTTTCTCTGTGGTATTTTCTCTTGATGGACCTGAAACAAGTTTAGGAGGAGTCAGATCTTTTTGTATTTGTATTTGTTTTGTATTTTTGTAATTGTAAAGTGCATTCCGGCCTTAGCACTTTGACTTTGATCCACCTCAACACCTTCCCCTTCTGGATCTGGCACTTCCACTGTTTGTCTCTCTGAGTCGTCTGCTTCTGGGAGAGCCCCCTCAGTACTAGGCTCTCCTGCTGGTTCAGTTGCGATAGCTTTCTCAGCACCCTCCTGGAGATCCCCACCTTCGTCTCTCACAGGAGTGATAGAACTGTCTTCAATAAGCTCAGGTTTAGCTTCACTTCTTCCTTGCTTCTTTTCCGGTGCTGTGATTTGTCGCACAGTTGTTGGTACTCTCAACAACACTTCTTCCTGATCCAGTGAACATGTCACTTTCTTTGTGTGACTCGCATGGATCCTATTTGGGATCCCTGCACACTTCACAGCAGTCGTAGTTGCAAAGATCGCTTGATACGGTCCCTTCCAATGAGGCTCTAAACATGTCTTGCTCACATGCTACTGGACAACAACCCAGTCATCAGCTCTTAGGTTGTGCCCTGAATCATGGATCGGTGGCAGTGTGGTGGCCTCCACCTGCTAAGAGAAAGAGCGGACTACATCAGCCAGACCCTTGCAGAAATCCAACACCATATCATCTGTAATGGTCACAAGTGCATTTGCTGGAACTGCTGGCAACCTCATTGATCTGCCCATGAGGATCCCATGGTCTTCCTGTCAGGTGTGTTTCTCATTGACATCAATACCAAAGACAACACATCAGGCCGCTTCAGATTCATAGCTGCACACATTTTTACAATTTTTGACTTCAAGGTACCATTCATCTGCTCCACTAGTCCTGATGCTTCAGGGCAGTAACTACAATGCAACTTCTGCTCGATATTTAATGCTGCACATAATAGTTTACTCACCTCATTATTGAAGTGCGTTCCCCTATCTGATTCTAAAGAGATCAGAAATTCCAAAGCGCGGTATCAGTCCCCTAAGCAACAGTTTCGCTACTGTGAGGCTATCATTCCTCCGTGTAGGGTAAGCTTCAATCCAGTGACTAAAGATGCACACAATCACTAACACATATCTCAAAACTCCACACACAGGCATATCAATGAAATCCAATTCCATTCTGCTGAATGGACCTCCTGCTCTTCCAATGTGGCTCAAATTAACCACTGTCCTTTTACAGCATTTAATTGCTGACAAATGACACATCGATGGTAAACTGCTTCAGCTGCTTGTCTAAACTTGGGGTTAAACAAATCGATTTTGAACAGACGAACCATGGCATCCCTCCCAATGTGTGCCTGACCATGATAGTACCTCGCCTTTTGAGACAACAAGCTATTTGGTAAAAACAACTGACCCTCTTCTGAAACCCACAATTCATCCTGTCTTTGAACACATTTCATTTTGCTCCATGAACTTTTCTCCTCTTTGTCAACATTACTCTGCAGCGATTTTAACTCTTCTAAAGTGTCCACTACTTTTAATGCAAAACTCGTACATGTTGTGTCTTCTTCCAGTAACAATTCCCACTTGTCTTTGAACGATATACAGTTCAATGCGCAAAACCTTGCGACTTGATCTGCATATCTATTTTCCAAGGACACGTAGTCCTGTGACTTTAGATGTGCACTGCATTTCACCACGGCAATCTCTTTAGGCAGTTGAATTGCATATACCAACTCCTTTATCCTCTCACCATTTCTCACTGGTGATCCCGTCGAGGTCAGGAAACCTCTCTGCGACCACAATTGACCAAAATCATGAACTAGTCCAAATCTGTATTGACTATCTGTGTAGATAGTGATTCTCAATCGAGCAGAAACATAGCACGCCCTAGTAAGAGCAACCAATTCCGCTACCTGGGCAGAATATACTCCTCAAAGCCAAGAAGCTTCTAAAGTACTTGTAATTGTGTGCACAGCATATCCTGCTCTCAATGTCCCTGTAATGTCTCTCAGGCAAGAACCATCGACAAAAACAATTTGGTCATTTTCTTCCAATTGGGTATCTCTAATGTCAGGTCTCAGTGTTGTGCTCAACTCAGTTACTTCGAGACAATCATGTTCAAAATCTTCCTCTTTCTCAATTTCAGTAGTATCACTTGGAAGTAAAGTTGCCGGGTTCAGCACTGTGCATCTTTTCAGCATCACGT
Source organism: Pleurodeles waltl (assembly GCF_031143425.1). NCBI lineage: Eukaryota > Metazoa > Chordata > Amphibia > Caudata > Salamandridae > Pleurodeles > Pleurodeles waltl. The sequence goes on along the minus strand of NC_090444.1, from coordinate 627,701,763 downwards.
TTGGAGCACCCAAAATGCTTGTCTCAGACCTAGTTAGCCTAGCACCATTCAAGTATTGAGTTTTCGTCCTTGTCAGTAAAATCTCAATCGAGTGAGGGGCCATTACAGTCAGGGGATATCCCATCACTACTCCTTCACACTGTGAAAGACTCTGACCAACTGCGGCAACTGCACGCAAACAACCTGGTAAGGCTGCTGCAACTGGGTCCAAATTAGCTGAAAAATATGCTACTGGGTGATGAGCACCTCCATGGACCTGACTCAAGACAGACAATGAACATGCATCACGCTCATGACAAAACAATGTGAAAGGCTTCGTGTAGTCAGGCATACCCAAAGCTGGAGTTCTGCACAAACTCTCTCCTAACTCAGTGAATGCTTTAATCTCATCCTCATCTAGCACTATGGGATCGGTGACATCCTTATGAGTCAGTTTCTACAATGGCTTTGAAATGTCCCAAAAATTTGGAATCCATTGGTGACAATAGCCTACCATTCCCATGGAACATCCTAACATCTCTCTGTGAAGTCGGGGGATTTATCTGCAGTGTCATTGTGATCCTTTCTCTGGATATTTTTCTTGACCCTTTCTCAATTTGGTGACCCAAATACTTCACTCGCTTCTGACAATACTGCAATTTCAATGGTGACACTTTATGACCATACTTTCCCAAATGATTCAACAGGGCAATTGAGTCGTACTTACACTCATCTCTTGTCCTGGATGCAATCAATAAGTCATCAATATACTGCACCAGCGTTGATTGGAAAGGCAAATCTAAAGACTCCAAATTCTTTTTCAAGGTCTAATTAAACAAAGAAGGTGACTCTGTGTAACCTTGAGGATGTCTGCACCAGCAGTAGACTCGATCTATGAATTTGAAACTGAAGAAAAATTGACTATCCTCATAAAGAGGCACAGAGAAGAATGCTTGTGAAAAATCAACCACTGTGAACCACTCTGCATTGCATGGAATCTGGAACATTATCACGGCTGGGTTGGGCACTACGGGATAATAGACAGAGGAAGGAGCCTCTTCTGTGATAGTGGGAGATATATTTGGTGCTGTGATTCCTTCAGTGGGAGTCATCCTAAATTCGATCAAGATTCGAAAGTTGTCTACTATTGTGGATAACATGCTGACAAATTTTTCAGGGGCTATATTCCTGATAGATACTGAATTGGCTGCGGATAGAGCTATGACTCTTCAAAATCGTCTTGCTTTAGACATTCTTTTAGCGAAGGATGGCGGAGTCTGTAAAATGATTACCTCTAGGCATTGATGTTCTTACATACCTAACAATAGTAAAGAGATAAGAGACTTACTTACTGATCTGACTAACGCAAGTAGTGATTTGAAGGAGTTGAAAGAATCAGGTGTTTGGTACAAGGTTGGTAAGGGGTTTGCTTCAGTGGGAAATTGGCTTAGTAGTATTTGGAATGGGATGTTGTTGAAAATTATACAGGGAATATTAATTGTATAGGTTGTCTATTAGGAATCTGGGGATTATGCAAACTATGTAAATTAATTAAATTGAAAAGGTCTAAAAAGAATCAAAGAAGGGAAATAAAAAGGGAAAGAATTTATAGGAAAAATACAAGGAGAAGACAAAATGTCGAAGAAATAGAATTGTAAAATTGTGGGTGGTAAATTTGATGTGATTACATATTTAGTCATCAGAGGAGGTATTGCTGAAGCAGATGTCTTAATTAAAAACTTTTTTAGAGTGTTTACATATTTTCAATAATGACATGTAGAAAAATGAATAACGTAGAAAAATAATGTGCATGTTCAAAATTGTGACCTCGAACAATGGCCACCAGTGTTCACGAATTGTACTAAATAATTATCAATTCACATGAAATATTGAAAATGTATTAGATTAATGTAGTAATATGTCATATTAAGGGTTATAAAGTAGGTTCTAGCTTATTAATTGTAGGCCTTAACTTAGCGAGTGTCTGGGCCTAGTTTTGCCAGGCCTCATGCAGAAGCTGTATTTCTTAGCGTTTAATGAAAAATGCTGACAAAGTGAACTAACTGTGAAATGCTCATTGTCTTGCCAAAATGCTTAGCAGAAGCTTTCTATGGGAACCGACAGACAGGAGATTATAACTCTAGTAATGTATCAAAATGTGTGTAATGTGGGTTAGATGTTCTTTCCCAGGACGCGAACAATGGAGACACTGACTGGAGAGGAAGATGCAACAAATTCGATACCTGACGAGCTGGATGATGAGAACATCGTAAAGCAGACCAATCAACAACGTGTGTAGTGTGAAATATTAGAATTCATAGATTGGGTATAAGGAAATTATTGGACAGAATAATAACGTAAGATTAATTGACCAGTTGGGAATTAGGGGATAGTTTGGGTAACTTTGATATAACAACGTGACAGAGGGAAAATACCTCAGACCATATTCTGATTTGTGATGCGATAATTGAGGGGAGAAGAAGAGATTCGAGATTCTGTCATTGGGCTCATACTCTCTGATTGAGAGCCTGATGTTTTGCTGATCGATTGATGACCTGAACACGAAGACTGATTCTGCTTGCTGACCCATACCGTGGATAGGTAGATATGACTATGTGACTGGATTGCTTTTTTGTGCCTTTTTTCTCTAGGTACCAACTGCGCTGTCCTAATAGTTTTCCTAGGTCGATATTTTCCAAGTTTCTGTTCTAAATTGTTTTGCATGAAGCCCCAAATGCTGATGCTAATCTGAGATAGTTGAGGCTATTCACCTGACGACTGACAAGTTATAGGGACAAATGGTTGATGAACTATTTTGCTGAACTCTATGGATCTTGCAGCATTATCGAAATTGATTTTACTAATGATTTGTGCTCATGCTTTAGAATGCATTGTGATTCAAGCTTTGATTAGATCATGTTTCTTGCGTCTTTGGGTTAACAATTATTATTAATTGTGTTTGATTTGACTTGGAGATTAATCTACATGACTTTAGCATTGTTAATAATAGGGAAATAAACGTACTAAACTTTTAATCAAAGGTGTGGTTGTTCATGGCTGGAAGGTCATGGTGTGTGAAATTTACTGACTCCATTGATTCTTGATTTGACTAATGATTATTGCGTATTGAATTATTGTTTCTGCTCTGGAACTATGGTAAGAACATTTTAAACTAGTCAAAAGGTTCATCGACCTATACGTTTCCCCTTGTAAGTTTACTTATTAAGCACTGACGCACTATCAGGTTCACTTTAAAAAGAAGAGAGGTCAACTCATATAAAGCAAGTAAAGTACTGGCAGGATTTTCAAAAATACCCTCGATATAATTTTGCACAGGAAATCCTTGCAATAAATATAACATCAATGTGTTTGAGTACTGTGCAGTAGAAAAATGAAGACTGTTAACCCAACTCATAGCATTGGTACTATCCGCCATGTCAGTGGAATATTACGTACTCAAAAAAGTACCATCAACTTGTAAATGTGGGTGTGTACAGAATGGTGCGCCCAAAAATAAGAGATGGACCTAATTCCTCCAAAGTTGATGTCAGAAAGGAAAAATGAGGGAAGAGCATAGCAAGGACACTGTGAATCCACAGGCACGCCTATAAAACTGTACATCAGACCATAGGACGGCATTTCACGAAAGGAACCACACAATCCGACTCAAATAGTAGTAATAGGTAAGCAGCCTCAAAGTTACACCCACTCGACTTTTCTAGTAAGTCACACACTGCAAAAGCCACGCAAAGGAAGTGCAATGAAATCACACAAAAAATCAAGAAAGGTAATATAGGTAATTGGTACAGGAATACTCTAACACAGCCAGAGTCACCGTGACAACGTCTTCACAGAGGAGGGTCCGAATACCAATTAAAAAGAAATGTCTTGTAGCCCCTTATGGGGTATCTCAACCACAGAAAAATCAACACTTTTTGGCAAAAATAAGCTGACCAAAAGACTACATACAACAGACATGTCGACACAAATAACAAAAGCATAACACATGCACAAAAAAGAAATGCTGCAGAAAAGGTAAAGGCTAAAAAACGAACACACACTAACCATTCTGTGTGGGAAACTTATCAAGATCTCCTTCCTACCACCCCACCATAGATGCCATTCACCAACCCACTCGCTAATGAAACACAGGCCAGCTTCATACGAGACCAGCCTCATCAACAACTTGTCTGCAGCAATGGTATAAGTATTTGTCATACTGATCCCCAAAAGCAACTATTTGAGAGAGAAAAAAGAGTGTATGCAACCGAGGATCATTCTCTTTGGCACATCTGATGAAGAGGTATTGGGAAGATACTTTTCCCTAGATGAGTGACCCTGGACTTGGATGCAAAACAGGTAAATCTAAGTAATTCCATTTCTTAGCCACTGAATCATGTCAGGGGACTAGTTATAGTGGCATCACGCCCGCAACCCAAACCCAGTGTTTGGGCTAGGTGCTGAGTTCAATCACAATTCAGTGCAGCACGATTTCACCATGCCAGAGTCACCGTAGGACAGGCAATGGGTGTTATGCTACTTTAATAAAACTGCCCATTTCCCCTAGGTGCTTTGAACTATCGCGGCGCACAAATGGCAGTTCAGCCAGCAAGACATGTGGCGCACTATTCTCACAATCAGCATGGATGACACTCGTTTAGTGTGCAAGCTGTTTGTGATGCATCGGCCTCTTCAATCTTGTCTAAGCCGCCTTTCCTAGTGCAACACATTCCAGCTCCATCTTCTGCAGTGTTGGCGATTGCACAGCAATTGCATGCTGGGAATTCTGGAGACCCGCGGATGTTTTGCTGAGTGCACCATACACAGTCAGTACCTGCATCTTCACTTACGGCATTACCAGTGTAATTAGTGACATCTCACCTACATAACCCAGTTGCGACTTCTAAATCCTGCAAACATCACTGACATGTGAATACATGTGAATCACGACAATTACTAATCAAGACTACATTACTTTTTGCAGGTGATTTTGTGCATGGCCACTCTTTCCATTTCTGCACCCACGTTAGACGTCCACATTGTATGCTTCAGCAGAGCTAAAACAGAGAAAACACATTGACACGAGGCATCATAGACATGTGTCATCCACAAGTCACGCTTCATATTTCCTGATCACATAGCAGGGGTGCTACGCAATTTCCCGGTAGTTGCGTACGAGATCATTCTTGCTAGATTCATATTGTACATTATTGCCTTGCATTACCACATACACATAGAGTAACACCCGGGGATACACACAAACGCCCGTCCCCTGAGCTGGCGAAAGTGTACAGAGCTCAAGGGCTGCATATGTGCTTGCAATCAGGTTGTGGCTTCACACTGTATTTGAGCCACATTTCAAAGTCCAAAATACTGCTTTCTTTAGGATAACTGAAAATGATCATAATCACCAGTATGTCTTAAAACCTTAAGTTGTACCAAATATACATTCATCTCAATTCTAACTACAAAAATATTAATCTAAAATTAATTACATTTATTTATGCTAATGATTACAACGAACTCTGTTAGAGATAATATAAAAACATTAATCCCTAATGATCCTTAGAGCACAGTGCACTTGCTTTAGTCATTTAAACTAGGCTTCAGAAAAATTTAAATTATGCCAGCAATTTAGGGATTTCAGGCCACTCTATTTGCATGAAAATCCTGAAATCACAAAATTACGCCAATTTGCGTAATTAGGCACCATTCACGGAAAAAAAGTATTGCAAATGTGCCATTTATGGTAAAAATGTACAGTGAACTCCCAGGAACAACAGAACATGAGTAATTTTTGTTTGAGTTGCTTTTGGATTTAAAGCACTATTTTTTTATCGCAGAATGCACTCTCGCTTCAAAAGTTGACATGAGGATGCATTTTGCACTAAAATGTAGCTAAAAATAACACATTTCCAATTCACGAAAATGTGCGTTATTTTACTGGAATTTTGCATAATTATGCATAAACAAATTATACGCATTTCACGCATTCCTAATAAGCTATTACAAGTGACCTCTGACATCCAATGCTCGAGGCACAGTGGCCTTCACTCTGCTCGAAGGAATGTGGTGCATGTGAGCCCAAGCACCTCCTGTGTAGCAGCAGTTATTAACATAAGCTGTCACTTCATAGAGCCAGTGCTTAGGGCCGCATTCCAATTTCCACCATTGTTTCTGGGAAGAAATGCAGGTTGTCTAAATCAGCCTACATGAATGTGTAGAGATACCCCAAATAGAAAGGAAAATAATTTCATTCACAGGTGAAGGCTGAAGAAATGTGTTTTTGTTCCTCTAACTTTCACACATAAAAGCAATTGCTTTTGTTTTTAGGATGAGACAGCCCTGCTAATTTCTAGAGGCTGTCTAAGCACAGCTGTGAAGGAGCCCCACGTCATGTGCCACCCCATCAGCAATACCTGCGTTGTAGCCTGCATCACATTGCATTCTGGCACGTCGTATTGTTTCAAAATTGAAAAGCACAACATGAAAAGTGCTGTGGGATACACAGGCAGGACCAGAAGAATGTGTCACACATAGCACGTGCCCACTTGTTGGCACACATAGGATATAGGATAAATACTCACTTACTATACACTATAAGGATATTGAAAGTTATCCTGGAGTTCTGTAAAGAATAAAGGCACTCAGCCTGCGGTGTCATATCTCTATATGGTCACTGAACTCCTTGGTGACTTGCAATATCAATATGATGTACAAAAGGGGGTACAAAGCTGCCTGCAATAGTGCCTAGTGCTACGCTCATCACGGATTGTGAAGTAGAGCACTGGAGTTGGAGCAAGCATTCAAGTGCCTGATTTTCAATTAGAACTAAATCTGCTTACATTTTCGGAACCTAAATAAACTACTGCACTATGCATTGGAGTGCCCACAGTTTTTAACCAAATATTCTCATTGTTGGTTTCAGTAAATAAACGCAAAAGTTTTTATCATAAGTTTCAAAACCGCCTGTTGTTGTTAAAGTTTTTGCTTTGATTGGCTCAGGATATACTGACCAATTCAAAGCTGGTGTCAGTATCATCCCTAAATATGACCTAGATCGCTCTGTTTTGGACATGTTCAAATGCCATCTAGACTTGACCCTTTTCCTACCCGTTGGTACATTCTTTGTTTTTGTAGTATTCACTGTTGTTAGAAATGGGATCTTTGGTTGGCAGTTAGGCTACCCCCTGTCCAAGCAAGGACCCTCACTCTAGTCAGGGTGAGTCACACACAATCCAAATTATCCTGTGCCCACCCTCTGGTAGCTTGGCACTGAGAAGTCAGGCTTAACCTAGAAGGCAATGTGTAAAGTATTTGTGCAATAAATCATACAATAACACAATATAGCACCACAAAAATACACCACAGAGTGTTTAGAAAAATATATAATATTTATCTGGATATTTGCAGGTCAAAACGGTCAAAGATGCAATAAGTAAATGTAGAGATATCACTGAAAAGTGATATAAAGTGTCTCAAGTCTTTTTAAAGCAAACAAAGGCCCTCATTACAACTTCGGCGGTCTTCACAAAAGACCGCCGAAGCTGCCGGTGCCTGTGTACTGCCAGTGCTGGAGGTATATCTGGCTCCCTATTTGACTTTTACGCTGTGCCAGCAGATGGTAACAGTGTTACCATCCGCTGGTCCAGTGGAAAAGTCACATCAACATTGCTACCGGCTCGTAATAGAGCCAGCGGTAATGCTGATGTGCAGAGGGTTCAGCAGCATCCATCGCGCATTTCAGTGCCTGAAATTCAGGCACTGAAATGCGTGATCGGGCTGTGCCTGGGGGCCCCTTCACTGTCCATGCCATGTGCATGGGCATGCAGGGGCCACCAGGGCAACCCAGGTCCCCCTTACTGCCAGCCTTTCCATGGCTGTGTTTACCTCCGTGGACAGGCTGGCAGTTGGGGACTCATAATCCCCAGCTGCCCTGGGGATTATGACCACCAGGCAGATGCCTGGCGGTCTTTTTGAGGGGCCGGCAGTATGGCCATGGCTATTGCACCACGGTCATAATAGCTGGCGGAACACCGCCAGCCTGTTGGCGGTGTTGCCACCGGCTTACCACCGGCCGCCAGGGTCGTAATGAGGCCCAAAGTCTTTTTCAAGCACATAGTACCTGGTTCGTGTGAAAAATCTCCTCAGAGGGCTGCAGAGGAGGAGAAGCGTGGAAACAAAGGGATGTGCGTTGATTTCTCAGGCCACACACAGCGATGCGTTGTTTACTTTCCATGCAGGGACTGCTGTGCGTCGATTTCCGGCACTCGTTCATGGATCCTCTTCGGGTTGCAGGGTTTTCAGACGCCCCAGGGTCTGTGCGTGGAATCCTGGGCTTGCGGAGCGAAGTCACAAGCGTGGCGTTGTTCCAGTGGGCGTAGCGTGGAATTTTTTCCCGCACAGCAGGCGCTGCATCAATTCCCCTCTGGAAGTCGGGCTGTGTCATCCCAGGTCAGCTGTGCATCGATCCGGTGGGCCACGTGTCGAAGTTCCGGTCGCAACACAGGCGCCATGTCGATCTTTTCCTTGCGAAGTCTCGTTGCGTCATTCCGGTTCGGCATGTGGTGAATTTCTCACTGCGGGCCGGCTGTGTGTCGGTTTTAGCAAGCTGTGTGTCGAAAGTTCTCCGCACAAGGAGTCCAGTTGCAAGAGAGAAGTCTTTTTGGTCCTGAGACTTCAAGGAATAGGAGGCAAGCTCTATCCAAGCCCTTGGAGAGCACTTCTTCACCACAGCCAGAGAGCAGCAAGGCAGCAGGGCAACAGCAAGGCAGCAGTCCTTCACAGAAAGCAGTCAGGTGAGTCCTTTGGGCAGCCAGGCAGTTCTTCTTGGCAGGATGCAGGTTCTGGTTCCAGTTATCTTCTCCAGGCAGTGTGTGAGTTGGAAGGGGCAGAGGCCCTGTTTATATACCCAAATGTCCCTTTGAAGTGGGGGAGACTTCAAAGAGTGGCTTAGAAGTGCACCAGGTCCCCTTTCAGTTCAATCCTATCTGCCAGGGTCCCAGTAGGGGGTGTGGCAGTCCTTTGTGTGAGAGCAGGCCCTCCACACTCCCAGCCCAGGAAGACCCATTCAAGATGCAGATGTATGCAAGTGAGGCTGAGTATCCTGTGTTTGGGGTGTGTCTGAGTGAATGCACAAGGAGCTGTCAACTAAACCCAGCCAGACATGGATTGTGAGGTACAGAAAGATTTAAGTGCAGAAAAATGCTCACTTTCTAAAAGTGGCATTTCTAAAATAGTGATATTAAATCCAACTTCACCAGTCAGCAGGACTTTATATCACCATTCTGGCCATGCTAAATGTGACCTTCCTACTCCTTTCAGATCAGCAGCTACCACTCAAGCAATGTATGAGGGCAGCCCCAAGTTAGCATATGAAGGGAGCAGGCCTCACAGCAGTGTAAAAATGAATTGAGGAGTTTTACACTACCAGGACATGTAAACTACATAGGTACATGTCCTGCCTTTTGCCTACACAGCACCCTGCCCTATGGGTTACCTAGGGCATACCAATAGGGGTGTCTTATATGTAGAAAAAGGGGAGTTTTAGGCTTGGCAAGTACTTTTAAATGCCAAGTCGAATTGGCAGTGAAACTGCACACACATGCACTGCAGAGGCAGGCCTGAGAGAAGGTTAAGGGGCTACTTAAGTGGGTGGCACAATCAGTGCTGCAGGCCCACTAGTAGCATTTAATCTACAGGCCTTGGGCACATATAGTGCACACTACTAGGGACTTATAAGTAAATTAAATAGTCCAATGGGGTATGATCCAATGTTATCATGTTTAAAGGGAGAGAGCATTTGGACTTTAGCACTGGTTAGCAGTGGTAAAGTGTGCAGAGTCTAAAAACAAACAAAAACAGTGTCCAAAAAGTGGAGGGAGGCAGGCAAAAAGTTAGGGGTGACCACCCTAAGGCTGTCAGGGCTAACAATTGTCAAGTAAGTTTCCGCATATTTTACCTCTCACTGATCAGTCTTTAAGCTACAAAGGGACATGGTCTACTAAAACTAGGCCACAACGAAAATAAGCTAAGATAGAGAGTAACTGCCAAGATTTGCAGATGACCTTGAGTGGTCTTCAGAGCAGTGGAAAGATCTCATAACTAAATTACTGAAACGAGTCCTTACAAGCAGGTAGCTTTGCTTAAGGCTGTATGTTGTCATAGCAGAAGCCTAAAATCAATAAGTTACATTAAATACACATTAAGTTTATCCACAACTGCGTGGAGTCCAGATACAATTTGGTTTGAACTCCCCAAACAACATTTTACATGTGTATTTTTACATTTCAACAAATATATTGCTCACAATATGCAGCCAATCAGGACATAACCTGGCGTTCCACATTTCTTAGTATTCTAAAATCATTTACCAGCTCTAAACATTGGACTATACATAAATACAGGTTTGTGAAATGATAACACAAAGCAGGGCAACAGTTTGGCCATATGTACTTATGATTTCCTCATTTCATAGAAACCTTGCATCACTGCGAGTTCAGCACATGCCAGCATGCCTTTAGGCTTTATGAAATCCCGTTAAGTAACACAAAATGGAACCTGAAATACAATGGATTATACATCATTATCTTTTGAGTGCTTACACTGTCCTTAATGTAGCAGACACTCACTCAAGTCTTGATAAGTAGGGTTTAAACCAGCCTCTACTGTTCATCCCGTTTGTTCAGTTTACTTTACACGCAATGTCTACTTGGACGGTTCGACTCTGTGGAGTGATCCAACAGATAACAATAAAATGTATTCCAAGATCAATTGTTGTCCTTGCTAGCAAACTCATGGGCATATTATTATCTATAGTGCATCATTTAAATCTGAATCCTTGTATAGAGAGGATATCAAGGGTGCCAATGCATGTGTAGGAACACTCTCTTAACTTTCAAAAAGAGGATTTGGTGCTTCGAAACCATCCTAAATCTCCTCGTGAAAATCTGAGTGCAAATGAGAAATTACCAGGGGGATAGCTCTCTAAATTACCAATTTTCTCAAACATTCCTTATTTCTTAGTGAATTATTTATTAATGGACTCTATCGACGTATTTTGTTTATATTTGTATTCTTAACCTACAGTTTGTGTGACAGTGTTATCTCCTCCCTTGGATTCCGTAGCCCTTGAGATATTTGGCCCATCTAACATGTGAATGCATTTGAGAATGCCTGTATCTACTGGCTATTTTTGCTGGCATGCATGGCATCCACCAGCCTGGAATTTGCAACCTGCATGTTAGATCATTGTGTAATTGTATTCATAGAGACTGCCTCTGTGAAATAACTATCATGAAAGAACTGTTCCACCCTTTAGTCTTGTCTATGCTACATACCACTGTCAAAAAACGATAAGTAATAAATAATGTTGCACTGTACTATGTAATACTACTTTCTATTACTTCATCAGCATTTATAAAACGTGTTTGCGCCTCACAGCAGCATGGGAGTACCCTTCGCCTAGCGTCTGGGGGTTTTCTGTCACCCGCAGTCCATGTGGCAGGGTACTTTTGTGGGAGTTTTGTGTGAAAATGGATCTGTTGACCAAGGTGAATGTTGAATGTGTATGTTTGTGCAAGGGTGAGTGCACTTTAAGACTTCGCCATTTACAATATTCACTAGGGTAAACCGCTGCCTGTGACCTAGCCCTTTGTGCTGTGTAGTTAGGAGGAGTCCTGTAGCCAAATATAGGATTTTCGTGCTTTGTTTTATGAATGAGGATCTCAGATAACTTAACTAAAATGTTCTGTCTGCTCCCTGATAGATGGTATTGCTTCCATTTTCTTACGATAATGGCATTACTCCTAGTCCTACTCCCTCGCCTTCCTTTTAACCAATGAGGCCTCCTGCCTCCCCCCTAGACCCTCCCTTCCCCTTTCAAAAACCCCCCCCACCCTTATCCCCTCCTGTACAAAAACCAAGCCCAAGCCGCAACTCGGACAGTCCGTACCGGGAGGGTGGGAGGGAACGGAAAAGGAAGGCGAGGGAGTAGGACTAGGAGTAATGCCATTATCGTAAGAAAATGGAAGCATTACCTCCCGTCCCTCCCTCGCCTTCCTTTTAACCAATGAGACATAGCAAGAAAAACACACAGGAGACGGACATCGAGTTGCAAGACCCTTAGTTAATATCCCGCACCAAGAACATCCCAAACATTATCTCATAGAGGATAAGACCCGGTGACCAAACACCGACTCCAAACCACCCAAGTCCGACAGCCTATAATGACGCACAAACGCCGAAGGAGAAGCCCAAGTGGCGGCCCTGCAAATCTCCACCACTGAAGTCCCCTGAAGCTCTGCCGTCGCCGCCATGCCTCTGGAAGACCTCCCTTGAATCCCTAGAGGAGGAACCACCTCTTTCAAGGAATAGGCCAACAGAATCAAAGATCGAACCCACCGACTCAAGGAAGCCGTGGAAGGTTTCTCACCTTAGCGCGCCGGACCAAAAGTAACAAACAGTGAATCCCCTGTACGAAAAGGAGCCACCACCCGCAGATACTCCAACAAAACCCTACGTACATCCAACAAATGCAAACGGACCTCCTCCCCTGATGAGGGATCCGGACAAAATGAAGGAAGGATGACCGCCTGCCTGGAATGGAACGAAGAATTGACTTTTGGAATAAAGGAAGGCACTGGAACCAGAACCACCCTATCGGGAAAAATCTTACAAAAAAGGAAAGGAACATGCCAATGCCCCCAATTCCCCCAACCGACGAGCCGAAGTAATGGCGACCAAAAAGAACGTCTTCAAAGATAGACGTCGCAAATCATAGTCCCCCAATGGGTCAAAAGGGGCCCCCGTCAACACATCCAAAACCAAGGACAGATCCCATGAGGGAAAAGAACGTACCGGGCGAGGAAATAAATTAATAAGCCCCTGAAAAAATCCAGTCATCAATCGCCCTTCAACTTGAAGATTACGCCATGGTCCCTAAATGCCTGAATAGCCGCCCACTGTACCCGAAGAGAAGCCACTGACAACCCTAAACGAGCACCGTCCTGCAGGAACTGCATCACCTCAAAGAGAGAAGCGCAGGAAGGATCCAACTCACGACTTAAGCACCAAGACGAAAACACCTTCCACTGTCTACCATAAGAAAGCAAAGTTGAACGTCTCCATGAAGCCAGCAAGGTAGAACTCAAAGCCACTGGCACCTAACAGAAACGCCCTGAATAGTTGAAACGGAGGGAAGGCATATAAAAGGCCCTGCGGCCAAGGACATGACATCCCGTCCACCTCCCATGCTTGGGGACACCGAAACCGGAAGCAGAAGCACTCCACTATCGCATTCTCTACTGACGCAAACACATCCAGCACTGGAAGACCCCAAAGCCGAACCAGATGCCGAAACAGAGACCTCCGGAGAGAGAAAAGTTGAGAAGAAGGAATCACTCTGCTCAGTAGATCCGCCCGAACATTTACCACTCTCGCCGAATGACATAAGCCTCGGCCACTAAGTCGTCTGTGCGAACCAGAACTGCCAACCCCCTCAGGGAATCCTGGAAATGGACCAGAGCCAGGAATATAGCCCGCAATTCTCGCCAATTAGATGACCGACTCGCCTCCCGAGGGGACCAAAACCACCGAATCTGAGCTGACCCCATCCATGCCCCCCAACAGGAGAGGCTGGCATCCGTCGTCACCACCACGGGTCTCAGAGGTGACAAAGACACCCCTACCCTCAGGTGGTCTGCATCCAACCACCATTGCAACTCTCTGTGAATCAATCCGGACCCTGGAACCCCGTCCTTCCGAGAACCGGACCCTGGATCCCACCTACTCAAGAACCACGTCATCAAGCACAGGGGATGGAAACGTGCCCAAGAACCCAAAATATCACTGACGCCAAATGTGCAGTCGCAACCATAGAAGAGCTCGGGGAGCAGACAGTAACCATATCTTCTTTACCAAAGCCTGGAGAGCATCCAACCTTTTTTCGGACACAGTCACCAACCCTAGAATAGGCTGAAACCGAGCCCCTAGAAAAACCAGATCCTGGGACGGCACAAAGTCTGATTACACCCAATTGATCAAAAACCCGTGTTATTGCAGGACCCCCAGAACTTGGGCCACCTGCCTCTGCAAAAGGTCTCGTGAATGGGCATGAATCAAAATGTCGACTAGATAAGGGTGCAGAAACACCCCTTCTGAATGAAGCAAAGCCACTAGAGGAGCCAGCATATTCGTGAAAATTCGGGGAGAAGATTTCAGACCGAAAGGCAGAACGCAAAACTGGAAATGATCCTGCCCCACAGCAAACCTCAGGAACTTTTGAGAGGACCATGCCCCTGGTACGTGTGGGTAAGCATCCGGCAGATCCAGTGACACCAGAAAATCCCCTTGCCTGACCAATGGAAAAATAGTCCGAATGGACAGCATGCGGAAATGCACTGTCCTGATCCAGGTATTCACCTCCTTCAGATTGAGCACCGGTTGAAAATCCCCCTGAAACTTTCCGCACAAGAAACAAGACCGCCTAAGTGCCCTGACCTCGGTCGTCTAACGGAACATGGGAAATGGCCCCCATGACCAGTAAGTCCCGCACTCCGTCCAATAATGCTCCACTCCAAGACCCCTCTGAAGGCAGAGGTGTGGGATGCACCCCGGAATCTGGAGGAACCGCCACAAAATCTATGACATAACCATTGGTCACCATGTCTAGTACCCAATGATCGGTTACACTGTCCTCCCAAGCTGAAAGAAAGTGACACAGTCATCCCCCAACCGGCCCTCTGCCAGGCCCACAGCGAATGCCAGGACCCCTTCTTGAAACCACCCCGGGTCTCAGGAGTAGACTTCTTAGGTGAAAAACGCGGATGAAAACGCCGTCTCCTAAACGAAAAGGATTTAGCAACCCTAGTAGGAGAAGATCTGGAATGCTTCTTCCACCCTTTACCCGAAGAAGAAACCCCTTTATAAGGTAAGGCATGCTTCCGCTCCTTAAACGCCTTGGAAAGTATGGATGGTAATAGTTCTCCAAACAAGTTACAACCCTCAAACGGCAGTCTCAACAAGGCCGCCGTTTCCCCTGGATCAGCCTTCCATGAACACAACCAGAGGGACCTACGAGCCCCAATCAAAGACCCAGATGCCAGAGCCGAAGTACGGACTATATCTGAAGACACATCCGCCAATAATCTGGCCAGCTGTTCCATACCAGCCAGGAGCTCCGAACACTCCGCCCCTTCCTGTACAGCCACCGCCAGTTTATCAAGGCCTTGAACCAATGATTGTGACGCCTAAGCAGAATAAATCCCTGCCTTCAGCGCCAGATTCTCCGCCGCAAAAGCCCTCTTAAGACCTGAATCCACTTTACGGTCTGTGGCATACGTAGGCACACAATCCTCCGGATTGACTGCCGTTTTGCCAATTAGAGTAGCCAGAATAGAGTCCAGGCGTATTGAAGGAGGAAAAACCCCCTCACCCTCAAGTAAGTAAAGTTTCTGAAGGAATCGTGGAACCTGAGCCTTTTCCACATCCTTCCACTCACGAAACACCATATCCTTCACAGGTCCCTGGAAAGGCATGGCAAACATAAAAGGCGTCTGATATTTGAGGAAATAAATGAGACTCTGAGTTTGTAGGTTGAAACACAGGGAAACCTAAACTGTCCCGAACATGTGTCATCACTTCCCACATTACCTCTTCTGGAAACCTATTTCCCCCCAGATGACGTTGATGGGGCCTCATCCTCACTCTCCGATGAGGATTTCCTTGCCGCTACCGATGAGTGCGCACGCTTAGACTGATCCATCCTGGCCACGCCAGCTTGCAGTGCCCTGGTGACAGCCATTTCACCCATATCCTGCACTTCCTCACTAGACATGAGGGGAGTACCCCTGCCAGGTACCTGTGGGTTCTCAGGAAGAGCAATGCTACCCTCCCCTCCCACCTCCGAGGAGGAAGAAGAGACAACCACGTCTCTTTGCTGGAGCTTTAGGCATGGTAACCAAAATAACACTGTCTTTCATTCCAAAACACTACCCTACATATAGGACCCTGGTCCTCCCTAACAGGGCTCCACCAAACCCTAAAAAGGTCACAATCCCTGTAAAAATCCAAAAAACCACGGGCAGAACGCCCGTCCTACCTGACCAGCATCCAAAAATTGAAGTTCCTCGGTCCTCGCGGCTCCGCGGCGCGGAAACCCGGAAACTAACGCCCCAGCCACAGAGGGCCGGCTGACCCCGTCAGCCGGCCCCCAGTACACGCCTCTCGAGCAGCCATGCCGTTCGCTCAAGACGTGACCCAGCCGTAGCACTCCTCGCGGAGCACCGCGTCCCGAGGAGTGCCTCCATCGACGACCTCCAGGCCCCGCCGTGCAGGTAAGAAAGGGAAAGAAAACCGTCTAGCGTGGGCTAGACAAAAGAACAGGAGGGGATAAGGGTGGGGGAGGGTTTTGAAAGGGGAAGGGAGGGTCTAGGGGGGAGGCAGGAGGCCTCATTGGTTAAAAGGAAGGCGAGGGAGGGACGGGAGGTAATGTAAGTATACGGATGTGCTACTGAGGCAACATTGATTCATCCGCAGTATGGCTTTGTTGTGTTGATATGTTGGTTGTTGGTATGCCTGAGAATTGGCTTGTTATAGTGGTAAACAATCACTTTGCGAAAAAAACGTTTCTGATATGTAAACTCCTAAATATAGTTGCAGAAACAGACTGAAGCAGTAGCACTGAAGCCTGTAGCATCGAATAACCTAGAGTCCAGACATATAACATGACAGACAAAACAACATAGCTTGGAATAAAAAACTGAATACTCTGTATGCAAAGAAACACGCATTGTAAAGAAGAATAAAATACTCTACCAGAAAGTGTTGTGACAATGTTCACTTCCACATATCCTTGCGCGCAGCTTAACAGAATACAGGTTATCATGCGCTGATTTCATTTTGCCATGGGAAGGAAGCGACATTGCAACTGATGGCTCACACTTCTTAGTAAATAAATCATCTGATATATAGCGTTTTACACAGCACTTCGAAAAACACCTTTATGTACATAGCTTTTATTAGTTGGTTCTCTGCATGTATATCGACAAGCCTGTCCGATCATTTTATACACCAATATGTAAATAACTAAATTGGAATCATGAGGAAGCCACATGTGTTGTGAACACGTATCTCCAAAAACGCTGCAAAGCTATCCAAGGCCAGTTTTAAATACCAGCAAATGTGCAAAGTCCCAATTTGCCAGTTTGGTGAAAACTCCTCCCCACACACACACAACCATCATTTTTAGCAGTTGACTGCAACATGATCAAGTAATCAACAACAACAAAAAAACAAAATCGAAGGTTATCCACACAGTAAAAATGCCTTCAACAAAATATATGGAAAAAGAGGATGCACGTGTTTACTTGGCAACAACATTATTTTTTTTATTTGTAATATCAAATGTACATCCGAATTGCATACTATTTCATTATTGCCCACAAGTTGCATCCATTCTCTATTTTTGAAACAGTTTGGTCACATTCTGTGGGCGTACAGACCGCATATTGCTTCCTTTTTGCTAATTGGAGTGTCTTCTCTAAATGCTTGCTTTTATGTGTCATTTTTTGGTAGACAGCCCTCCTTTCAGTCCTTTGCTTCCTCCCACGAGACAGGGCCAAATTACTTGTGGGCATACTTATTCGCTCAAGTATTTAAAAGCTAGTAAAGGCTCTTCCGGGCCTAGATCAGCAGACCTTTGAAGATATCCTGGCCATATAATTCACTCCAGCAAGAGGGAGTCCGCAGTCAAATCCAACTTTAGCTAGTTTTTGGGCTCTAGATCTCCTGGATCAAATCCTGGAAAGGAAAAAGCTTCTGAAAGCGTGGGGCATTCAGGTAATCACTTATCAAGGAGAGAGATATCCATGCCGTTACTAGAGAAACAAAGCCTTAATGAGGAAAAAGACATTCCATGGTCTGTTCTACAATGGATAAATAGGAAATGTAACTATGGGGAAGTCAACAAAGGAGCTGAAACCCAGTTTAATGTGAGAGTTCAAATCCCAATAGAGGAGGAGCACAGGAAGATTCAAATAAGACATGACCCTCTGGATAACTGGACTGGTTGCCTACAGTGTTATCACATGCAATACCCAGTAAAAGCTGAATAGCAACTCAACAGACCCCATTTCCACAGGAGGAACTGAACATCTGCTCATGGAATATAGAGGGTCTGCAGGTAAAAATGGAAGATCCAGCAGTCACCCAATTCCTAGGCTCATTTGATATCAGAATGCTCCAAGAATCATGGGTGCAAGCAAGTATAACCCTTATTGGATATGAGAAATTCAATAAACCTGCAGAAGAAAACAGCATATTTGGAAGGGGAAAAGGTGGCTTGGCGATTTATATCAACAATAACACCTCTGTTAAGATCTCAGAACTTCAAATGGATGACCAGCTATTCCTGTCCATCCATAAAGATGGCTGGGCAAAGAATATACGTGAACCTCTTATCCTAATTAATGCATACATCAATCCAAAAAGAAAAATAGTTGAAGCCGATAATTTCATAACATACTTGCTTCATCTAAAAAATTTGACTGGTGTGGCCTATTGGTTAGTCTCGGATGACTTCAATCTCAATCTATTCCATCACTCTAGTGAGGAACATGTACAAATAGCTGTATCTGTGCCAAGTCAAAGCATGCCATCATTTGTTAGAAAAGACAAGATTGGAGAGAAGTTAATTAAGGCATGTGAGCTATCTGGTCTATTTACATTGAACGGTCGGAATCCAGCTGATCCTCCACTGGCATGGACAAGAGCCTCAGGAGATGTAGTTTCATATCTAGACTGCACACTGGTAAATTTCTATAAGCACAAGTGAGTTCAGAATCTCCGTTCATGAGGAGAGTGGCCATAATCCCCAGATTATTAAGGTACAGGCAACTATATGTCAGCAGGAAACAGCATCAGCCCTTAAGGGGGAGATTGGCACTGAAAACTTAGAGCGACTGAAATGGAGATTTCAGACAGCTAAGGCCCAAACAGAAGAGGCAGTGGCCAGTTTGGAGTGCATGGCCAGCAGAAATACAAACCTGATATCTGTGTGGGAGGCCTTCGCTAAAGAATTAATAAACCAGGGTTCATCTGAGAGAGTGAAGAAGGGAGCCCATTTGGGGCGATGTAAAGGAATAACCATGCCATTCTCAGTGCGTAAGAGAAAATTTGCCATGGGTAAGCTTTTGAGGCAACTACGTAAATTCCCAGAGGATGAAAGGTTATTACGTAATCTCCATGAACAAAGGAAGCTATTAAAAAGGGAGATATGGTCCTTTAAAAAACCCAGCAGGAAACATTATTGCAGCACACATCCACATCTGCGGATTTGAAACACTTCTGGAAACTTATTAATAACATTGAAAAGTGTTCAAGACTGGCCCATAACATAAGTGAGGAAGCTAGGGTGGATTATCTGAAATCACATTCCAAAGAAAGTACAGTGGAAGAAAACACCCCTGGGTTATGGGAGAGGGGCCCCTTGATTCATGAGGGACAGAATATCTCAGTTGTTACATCGTCAGGAATAATTAAGATCATTGCAAAGTCACGATCTGATTGTGCACCCAGTCCCAATGGGTTACCCCAATCACTGTTTCAACAATCAACGCCAAGATGGGCAACCTTCCTCGCAGCAATATTTAACCAGATTTTGTCAAATGGCATAATTCCAGATAGTTCGAAGGGTTCAATAATTCATCCCATTTATAAGGGAGACATGACCTCCTCGCCAAGTAACTATCGATTAATTGCAATTTTGGATGTGGATCTTAAGTATTTTTCCATGTGCCTACTGCAAGATCTAGAGCCATGTGTTGTAGATAATGGCAGATTACCCATTAATCAAAACTGGTTTTATTAAGAATTAAGGTACATTAACTAATCTTCTGGCATTGGGTTTGATAGTTAATAGAAAAAAGGCTACTGGGACCCCACTTTATATGTGCTTTATTGATTTTAAAGCAGCCTTTGATTGTGTCCCTCGGGGCAATCTTTGGGCAAAATTACAGTGATGGGGACTACCTTTGAATATCCTGAATGCCATTATAATGCTTTATTCTGATACCTGGGTAAAAACTAAGCCCGGGGAGGGTTCCCATTTGTTTAGGGCAGTTAAAACAACCTCCGGCCTAAAACAAGGCTGTGTTTTTAGCAACACTTCTTTTTAATGTATATATTGCCGACCTTTCTACAGCACCAGACAGGCTGTTAGGATATCCACCTACCCTTGAAGGATGTCAGCGGTCCAACCTGTAATATGCAGATTATCGCTGCTCTTTAGGAATTCCAGAATAGGTTTACAAAGATTATTGAACAGTTCAGGGGATATATTAAGATCAATAGTCTCAAAATAAATCAAAGCAAAACAAAAGTGATCATTTTTGATCGTAGACCTTCCAACCAGTGTAAATGGCACCTAAACGGAAAGCTAATTGCTGAAACATCCACATATACATAGTTAGGGGTCAAGATAGGCTCAAGAGGCTCATATTCATCCCACAGGTAAGTGATGAAGGATAAAGCTCAGGCACTCAACCATGCCTTTGGAACATTAGCAAGAACTATCCATGGGTCCACCCTCAATCCGTTTGCATCAGTTATAAGAGCTAAGTTACTACCTACGCTTTCCTAAGGCAAAGAAATAATGTGGGGTGCGGAGAGCTCTCTTTTGGACAAACTAATGGTAAACTAATAGAAGCAAACCTTTCGGGTTACCCAGGTCAACATCACTCAAGTCAGACTGGAATTTTTGCTAGTAAAACAGTCACTTGCTAGACCTGCAGCTTTTGTAAAATGCTGTCATAAATTGCGGCAATCCTCGTAAGGATCATTATCGAATTTAGTTTGACTGGAAATTTATCTTGAGCAGGGCAATAGTAACTATAAGAACCATCTGGAAAAAAAGCATAAAGCAGCTGGATCTGGGTGACCTATGGGATTGCAATATGCCTGGTCTGGCTTTTAGGTAAGCAGTTAACAAGTCAATTAAGCTCCAGAGCTGGACTGAAGACAAGGAGGAGTTATTTAAGCGGTCACATGGGTGGTTGGTGCTAAAATCTTTTAAAGCATGTACGGAATTTCCTATTTTGGCTGCCTCTTATTCCCTGAAAATAAAACAGAGTTTCCTAAGGTTAAGACCTGGAGATATTACAAAGTTAGATTTCCTACCTAAATGGAGGGAGGATGTTCAACGTGGGAATCAGGAATGGTGCTTATGCCATCTGGCTGTGGAAACATTGCTGCATGTTTTCTGTGTCTGTATGGCGTTAATCAGAGAATAAAACTGCTGAAAAAGGAGTTTAATGTACTGAGGATCAGGGTGTGTAGACCAGCCCTCATTGGGTCGTTTTATCCAAAGAATGGAATGTTGAATATTAGGCTGGTCCAATTTCTGGAAAGTTTCACAACACTTGTTGCATCAACTGATAGTTACTGAAGATTGAAACTGGGCTAGAGACCTGACATGCTGAGAAGATATTTGGTGCCAAATTGTTAATTACCTTTCATATTTGTCATCCATCAGTTATGATATATTGACTTGGTTCATGAACTGCAGACAACATGCATCTCTGGCACACCATGCTAGCACTGAGTACTGGAGTTCAGCTGGCACTAGGGTATGCTGATAAACAATATGGGGTCTAAATGTTAGATACTACAACAACTGGTTTCTGTGTTGATCGAACACTACATTTTTTGCTGCAATATTTTGCATTTTATATTTACTTATGAATGTATTGATATTGGACTCTCATAAGGTTGAATTATTATTATTTTTTTTGCACATTATGGGGGTTATTACAACTTTGGAGGAGGTGTTAATCCGTCCCAAATGTGATGGATATACCACCAGCCGTATTACGAGTTCCATAGGATATAATGGACTCGTAATACAGCTGGTGGTATATCCGTCACTTTACCATCACTTTTGGGACGGATTAACACCTCCTCCAAAGTTGTAATAACCCCCTATATCTTCTAGCGAAGACATCAACATAGAATATGCACTTTATGTCTAATTTTGCACGTTATATTTGCTAATATCAAAAACTGAAGATGGGTCAGTGGAGGGATACTCGTTAAGGTCGAAGCATAATTGGCACATGTTTTTAGACTAATGAAATTAAATACACCCCTTGCCTAATTTTGCAAATTACAACTCCTTGTGAACTAAATTTGGTGATGGACCAGTACTGGGTTGTTTTGGTTAGGGTCACTTCATTTAAAGTCCATTAGTTTCTGATATTTTGTCCTCTATGAAGCTGGAATAATATGTGTCCTTGGTGTTAGACTTTTCATCCTAGGCGAGCTCTCCGTTAACTTTTTGCCTATGTTTCTCAGGTTGTTGATATGTGCTGATTTTACTGTTTTGTTACTCTGGGCACTTTACCACTGCTAACCTGTGCTAAAGTGCAAGTGCTCCTTTACAAAATGTGTATGTAATTGGCTTATCCATGATTGGCATATTTGATTTACTAGTAAGTCCCTAGTAAAGTGCAAAAGGAGGTGCCATGGCCTGTAAATCGGATGCTACTAGTGGGACTGCAGCACTGGTTGTGCCACCCACATAAGTAGCTCTGTAATCATGTCTCAGGCCTGCCACTGCAGTGTCTGTGTGTGCAGTTTGAACTATAAATTCGACTTGGCAAGTCTACCCACTTGCCAGGCCTGAGCCTTCCCTTTTCGTACATGTCAGACACCCCTAAGGTAGGCCCTAGGTAGCCCCAAGGGCAGGGTGCAGTGTATGGTTAAGGTAGGACATATAATAATGTGTTTTATATGTCCTGAAAGTGAAATATTGCTAAATTCGTTTTTGCACTGTTGCAAGGCCTGTTCCCTCTCATAGGTTTACATGGGGGCTACCTTTAAATCTGATTAAAGTGTAGATTCCCTTTGGGAGCGGATGGACATGTGGAGTTTGGGGTCTCTGAGCTCACAATTTAAAAATACATCTTTTAGTAAAGTTGATTTTAAGATTGTGTGTTTGAAAATGCCACTTTTAGAAAGTGAGCATTTTCTTGCTTATACCATTTCTGTGACTGTGCCTGTTTGTGGATTCCCTGTCCGGGTCAGTTTGACAGTTGGGCTGGTCGCACCTCACACTAGACAGTGACACAAAGGGAGCTGGGGTGTATCCTGCATATCCTGATGAGCTATCTGTGCTAGAAGGGAGGGGAGGAGTGGTCACATACACCCGAAAGGGCTGTGCCTGCCCTCACACAATGCAGTCTCCAACCCCCTGGTGAGTGTCTGGGGCCTGGGCAAGGCAGGATTTCACATTCAAAAGAGACTTTACTTTGAAGTAGGCCTACTTCAAATGAGAAATTGGGTATAAGAAGGGCACCCAAAACCACAGACTTTAGAAACCCTTCTAGAAACAAGAGGAACCTCTGCCTGGAGAAGAGCTGACGAGCTGCCCTGCCTGTGACTGTGCTTTGTGGAGCTATTCTACAGTTGCTGCTTCTGCCAGAGTAAGAGGGACAAAACTGGACTTTGTGTGCCTTCCATCTTGAGAAGAATTCTCCAAGGGCTTGATTTAGAGCTTGCCTCCTGCTGTTTGAAGTCTCAGGGACAGCAAAGACTTCTCTCTGCCAGCACCTGGAGTCTCTGGAGATTCTCTGCTATGTGGTGCCCATCCAGTTCCTGGGACCCTGAAATGAGAAGCTGGCAGCCTAAAGAAAAGAAATTCCACGCACAGAGCGCAGTGTGGGGAAAAGATCGATGCGAATCCAATCTGCGGCTGAAGAAACAACGCGCCGCCGGCTCCGCAGCTGAAAATCGACGCTTGCGAGAAACGCGACCGAAGAATCGATGCACGGAGGAGGAGAAACGACACGCATCATTGCTGACAGAGGCTGGGAGATCGCAACCTGCGCTGCGTGGTTTTCAGATCATCGTGCGGCTGGATTTCTGACTCAAGTACCGCTGGGTATGTAAAAACAACGCAAGGCCTGCCCAGACCCGAGAGTGCTGACCAGATCGACGCATCGTTCTCCTGTGGAGAGAAGAAATAACGCACCCCGATCTGGCAAAAGGAGAAACAATGCAAGCTCCCGCTCGTGAGTGGAATCGACACATCGCGAGCCCTTTTTGACGCACACTCGCCCGTGCAGGGTTATTTTTGACGCACCCAAGGTACTTTTTCATGCTAACAGTGTTAGTGCATGTTTAAAACTACTTAAAGACTCTTTTTGCATTTTTATTGATAACTTGACTTGTGTATTGCGGATTTTTGTCGTTTTGGTCTTGTTTTGTTTAGATAAATATTTCCTATTTTTCTAAACCCGTGTTGTGTCATTTTGTAGTGTTTTCATTAAGTTACTGTGTGTGTTGGCACAAATACTTTACACCTAGCACTCTGAAGTTAAGTCTACTGCTCTGCTGAGCTACCAAGGGGGTAAGCAGGGGTTAGCTGAGGGTGATTCTCTTTTACCCTGACTAGAGTGAGGGTCCTTGCTTGAAAAGGGGGTAACGTGACTGTCAACCAAAGACTCAATTTCTAACAATTAGCATAAGAATTCGGTACATCAGGAAATCTATCTCATATGTTAGAATTAATTTAGTATAATGTTGATTATTAGACATATCTGTTTCTTAATTGGTGTAGCCAGCCACAACTGTATCTTGCTCAAGCTCATGATTGGTTTCATTTATACACTTGGTTATGTTTGTTTATAGCTTTGTTCAAAAGAGGATATCAGAATAAATTGTTTTTATTGTTTTTAATCTCACTGATATGATTGCCTTACTGGAATTTTTATTGTCTTTTTTAATGGTTTTTATAAACTAATAAAATCAATTTAAACTTGTGGGCTTACATTTTTTGTGTGTAGGTTAATTTTCTGCAAGTGCTTGTGGGAACATCCTAGTTGATGTGTTGCCTTTTAAAAGCTATTTCTTTGGTTTCTGCTCAGCAGTGTGTATCGCATTTTTGCATTATGCTTGATTTATTTGTATTTGGTGTTCATTAATAGCGAAGCCTGTGTAGACTTTTTAACAGTAAAAACGTTTTGTATTATAATTAAGTTACTTTCGTTTATTCAGTTAGTCATAGTGTGTTGCTTTTTGTACGTTTTTAAAGATCTGGCATTATTGTCTGTGTGTTAAATTCTGCAAGCTTTTAAGCATAGTGCCTGTCAGGCAGCGTGTGTAGGCTTTTTAATGCTTATAAATATTTTGTATTCTAATTGAGTTATTTTTCTGCAAGTGTTTATAGAAGCATTGCAGTTACCTTTCTTCGTGTGGTTGTTTTTTAAAACTATTTTTTTTGTTTCTGTCTGGCATCGTGTGTCACTTTTATTGCATTATAATTTATTTATTTTAGTATTTTCTTTTCTTGCAGTTCGTTTTGTATTTGTAAAGTTAGAGCTTTTCAACCATTTGCATTTACAGTTAATTTTATTGAGGGAACTACCTGAATTATTCCATAAATGCCCTGTTAAACAGTTATATTAAGTGCAGTTCTGTAGAGCCAGCTAGACGAAATATTTTAAAATTAAAAAACCGCAGGGAAACAGCTGCATTTGTTATGGGTTTATTATTTTCCAATGGAAGAGGGATTCCCTAAATATTTCAGTGTGAGGACTAATGGCAATTAAAAAAAAGATAATCAAACAGATTTTCCTTACGCTTCACTTCTAGTCTAGAAAAAAGGCAGTTTATATGATTTGTTAGCTCAGAAGGATTGATTTACAATCCAAAACACATGTTGCTTACTACAGCGATGGCTATGTCTGCAGCTAGGAAAGTAGCCTGATTCCCAGACACAGCCTTTGATTATTTGCCCATCTCACAGGACGCTTGCTCCATCCTTTAACACCCATTACGCGTAAACAAAGACATGTGAGCAATTTAAAGTCATCTAAGGTGGTTAAGGTAGCCTAAAAGCTTGGATCCACAGACTGTTGCACTGTAACTACCTGCTCCACCCCTTTTCACCCCTAGCAACTCCAAACTGGCTGTTTTCAGGTTGTGAGATCTTGCAAAATATATTTATTACTTTTGTAAAGGGAGAGATGTCAACCTTTCTCGAGCCAGTCGTTTTCAATGGCTTTATACTATATCTGGGCAAAGATTTCACCTCATTAGTACCAAATTGACTGCCAAGTAGAGTAATAAGAAACTGGCAGATGACCAGTTAAGCATTGCGAAGGGTCATTTGGAAACAGATAACCCAATGTTTTTAGTCATTTTAGCCACGCTCACCATCTCATGATTTGTGTCTTCTTCATTCTCTTGACCAGAAAAGCATGCCTTTCACCGAATCAACAGTTATATGAAATATAGCTGTTATTAGGGGGACACAGCTGCTGTTATATATATTTATGTGTGTCTATTGGCACCGAAGTGGTCAATTGGAAGGCTGAGCAGGATGTTCTGTTCATTATATATTTTTTTATTTCTTGCATTCCAGATCATGTAATGATTTCAGAATCACAGGAAAAATGTCATTTTGTCTATCGGCTGCTCCCTTTCCCCCTTGTAATAAAGCTTTTCTGGTATTCTCTTTTGCCCATTTGTGGTTGCTCCACAAACGAGATGCACTCAATTACTTTACGACATTTGGGCAAAGATTTCATCGCATTAGTACCACATTAACAGCCAAGTACAGTAATAAGCAACTGGCATATGGCCAGTCAAGATTTGCCAAGGGCCACATGGGAACACATGACCCAACGTTTTTAGTCACTCTAGCCATGCGCACCATCTCATGGCCTGTATATCCTTCATGCTTTTGACGTGAAAAACATGTATTTAACCAGACACTCCGCTCCCTCTCACAGCCTCTTTCCTTGGACAAAATTCAAATTGAGAAGTTACATGAAATATAGCTGTTGTTTAGTGGATGCAGCTGCTGTTATGTGTATTTATGGGTGTCTAGTGGTATCTAAGTGGTCAATTGGAAGGCTGGCCAGGACTCTGTTGATAATTTCGTTTTTTTATTTCTTGCATTTCATATCATGCAAGGATTTCAGAACTCCAGGAAAAATTACATTTTGACTTTCAGGCGCACCCATTCCCCTTGTAATTAAGTCTTTTTAGTGTTCTCTTTTGGCCATTTGTGGTTGCTCCAGACACCAGTGGCATTCAATGGCTTTACACCATCTACGCAAATATTTAACTCAGTAGTACCCGATTAAAAGCCTAGTAAGCAGTGCTTAATTTGTGCTTGTTGTTTCCAATGCGGAGCACCGGCACTTTTTTTTGAGGGGCGTCACTTATTTTTCTGCCTCAAGCATTTACTGCGAACAAAAGACACATATGGGAAAGATGGTGGAAGAGAAAAACGAAAAAGCGCAACAATGGGAGAAAACAGAAAGCTGCAAGAGTGAGCTGAAGGGGCGGGGAGTGGCTTTAAATGGATTGAAGAGGCTCGAGATGGCTTCAGGATTACGCTGCCACAGTATTCTGTGTTCACACATTTAATTGCAGCAGCCGAGAGTTTAAGAAGAGGACTTTGGGCACCGGCACTTTTTTAAGTACAAATTAAGCACTGCTAGTATGGTACTAAGCAACTGGCAGATGACCAGTCAAGCTTTCAGAAGGGCCACACAGGAACACATGAGCCCATGATTTTAGGTTGAGCCTGCAATAGCATGTGCCAGCGTATACATCTTGCTTGCGAGACACTGCAGCCTCAAATTGGTCCCTTCCTGGCTAGCATAATTTCCGTTCCATTTTGCAGAGCAGGAACCAAGCATTAATAGATTCAACTTGATCAGTGCCCGTCCACTGCTCCCGATGTGATTGAGGTGCTATATTTTTCTTTTTAACTTCTTGTGCCCTGCAAACAGAAGGTGTGTGTGACTGGTAAAAATGTGCCCAGAAGGGCAAACAAAATTGCAAAGTTTTATTTTCTATACTTAACTTTCTTTTATTTTTTTTCAAGTCTTCTGTTGTCAATTTGCACTCATGCTTTGTTTTGTTTTTGCTTGTGGGCACTGTTCTCAAAAGACGATGATTATCTTGTTCTAAATATTGCAAAGCAATATTGTTTCTTTCTAATATGTAATTTCTGAAATTATGCTTCAACACATAATTGTGCAACACACTCCAATCCACCCACTCCAATTAATCCACCCCACTCCAATCCACACCAATGGACCCCACTCACCCCACACCAATCCACTCTACCCCACTCCAAATCAATACACCCTACTCCAGTACAAGCCACTAACCCCAATTTGATCCACTCAAATCCACCACACTCCAATCCTGGCAACTCACACCAATTCAATCTTCCCACTTCAATTTGCCTCATTCTAATCCACCCCACTCCAGTCCAGTTCTGCACCCAGTCCACCCACTCCAATCCAATACAGGCCATCCAATTCAATCCGCTCAATCCAATCCTCCTCCCTCAAGGCAATTCACCCCACTCAATCCAATCCACCTCACTCCAATCTAATTCATCCCACTGCAGTCCAACCCACTCCACCCCACTCTAATCCAATCCTTCCAACTCCCATCATCCCCACCCAATTTCATTCCACCCATCTTCAATCCATACCACCCCACTCCAGTCCAATCCACCACATTCCTATCCAACCCACTGCACTCTAATTCATCCCACTTCAATCCAAACCACCGCACCCACTCCATCAGTCCACCCCACTCCAATCCAATCCACCCCACCTAATCCACCCACTCCATCTAATTCACCCTCTCAATCCTATTAACCCCGCACAGTCCAATCCACCCTACCTCAATGCAATCTATCCCACTACAATTCACTGGACTCCAATACAATTCACCCCAATCCAACCTACCCCAAACCAATCCATCCCACCCCACCCCACTCCAATCCCCCCCATAAATTAAATCCACACCACTCCAATGCATTTCACACCACTCCAGTCCACTCCACCTCCATCCAGCCCACTCCAGTCCAATCCATCACCCTCTACTACACCCCCAGTTAAGTTAATCCTACTTCAATACCACCCAGCCCACTCCAATCCAAACCACCCCATTCTAATCCAACCCATCCCACCCCACTTCTATCCAAACCACCCCACCCCACTTCAATCCACCCTACTCCAATCCAACCCACCCCACTCTACTCTAACCCACCCCTTACCAATTCAACCAATCCCACTCTGATCGACCCCACTCCAATCAACCCCACTCCAATCCAGCCCATTCCAATCCAACCCACCCACTCCAATCCCATCCAACCCAATCCACCCCTCTCCAGTCTCATACAATCCACCCCACTTCAATCCATTCCACATCATTCCAATTCACTTCACCCCACTCCAATCCAATCTGCTACAACCCAACCCACCCCACTGAAATCCAGTCCACCCACCCGCTCCAATCAGAGCCCACTATCATCAATCCCAATCTAACTGAATCCACCTTAATCTGCCCTACTCAGTCAAATCCAGCCCACTCCAAATCACTTTAATCCACCCCACTCCAATGTAGCCTACACCACACAATCCAATTCACCTGACTCCGGTCCAATTCAACCCACTCCAGTTCAATCCACCCTTGTGCAGTCCAATCCACCCAACTTAAATCCAGTCCACTCCACCCCAACTAAACCTACCTCACTCCAATGTAATCCTACCAGTGAAATCCACCCCATTCCAATCCACCCCAATCCAGTCCACCTCACCCAGCCCAACCCATCACATCCCAATCCAGTAGACCCCATTCTAATCCACTTCACCCCAAATCCAATCCACTCCATCCCAATCCAATCAACTCCACCCCAATCTAATCTACCCGACCCTAAACCATTCCACCCAACCTCATCCTAATCCAGTCCACCCCAATACACCCCAATCCAAATCAATCCACCCCAGTCATTCTACCCCACTCAATCCGACCCACCTCACTCCAATCTACCCCAGTGCAACCCAGTCCACTCCACTCCAATATACCCCACTCCAATCCAATCCACCCCACTCCATTCCACCACACTACAATCCACCCCATTCAATTCCAATCAACAACATTGCAATCCAATCCACCACACTCTAATCTAATCTAATCCACTCCACTCAAACCCAATCCACCCCATTCCAAACTACCCCACTCAAATCTACCCCACTCATATCCGATCCACCCCACTCCACTCCACTCCAATCCAATCCAGTCCACTCTACTCCACTCCAATCCACCCCAGTCCAATCCAATCCATCCAACTCCCATCCTCCCCACAACATTGCAATCCAATCCACCACACTCTAATCTAATCTAATCCACTCCACTCAAACCCAATCCACCCCATTCCAAACTACCCCACTCCAATCTACTCATATCCGATCCACCCCACCCCACTCTAGTCCAATCCACCCCACTCCAATCCAATCCAGTCCACTCTACTCCACTCCTATCCACCCCAGTCCAATCAGACCCACTCCAATCCAATCCCCCTCATGTAATCCACCTCACTCAATCCAATTCACCCTTTTCCAGTCCACCCCACTTCAGTGCAATACACACCACTACTATCCACTGCACCCCAATCCAATCCAATCCACCCCACCCCTAAATCCAATCTACCCACAGTACTCCAATCAACCCTACCTCAGTCCAATCCACCCCACTCCAATCCAATCCAGCCCACTGCAATCCAATCCACTCCACTACAATCCACCCCACTCCAATCCAATCCATCCAACTCCCATCCTCCCCACCCAATTTCAATCCACCCATCTTCAATCCATTCCACCCCACTTCAGTCCAATCCACTGCACTCCTATCCAATCCACCCCACCCCACTCCAATCCAAACCACATCACCCCTTTCATTCCAATCCACCCCACTCCAATCCAAACCATTCCACCTTATCCACACACTCAATCTAATTTGCCCCACTCAATCCTATTCACCCCATATAATGTAATCCACCCTACCTCAATGCAATCCACCCCACTCCAATTCACTGGACCCCAGTACAATCCACCCTAATCCAACCCACCCCAATCCAATCCAATCCAATCCACCCAACCCACTCCAATCTACCCATCAGTTAAATCCACACCACTGCAATCCAATACACCCCACGCCAATCCAATTCACACCACTCCAGTCCACCCCACATCAATCCAGCCCTACCCAGTCCAATCCACCCCACTCGACTCCAATCCAATTCATACAACCCCAGTTAAGTCCACCCTACTCCAATCCAACCCAGCTCACTCCAATCCAAACCACCCCATTCCAGTCCACTGCACCTCAGTGCAATCCTCCCCACCCTTATCCACTGTACCCCTATCCAATGCACCCCACCACACCCAAATCCAATCTATCCAGCCCACTCCAATCTACCCTACCTCAGTCCAATCCACCCCACTCCAGTCCACCCCACTCCCATCCATCTCACCCCAATCCACCCCACCCCAGTTTAATCCACCCCACTCCAATCCAATCCACCCCATCCAGTCCACCCCTACTTCAATCCACCCACACCACCCACACCACTCACCCCACCCCACTCCACTCTACTTCAATCCAGTCCACCCCTCTTCCTCAATCCACTTTATCCCATTCCACCCTATTCCATCCCACTTCTCCCAACTCTATGGCACTCCACTCTATGACAGTTCACTATCCGACATTCTCTGCCACTAAACCACTGCACTCTGCTCCCTTCTACTCAACACTATGGCACTCTACTGTCCCTACTGCAGTCTAGGACACTCCAACAAATCGACTCTACAACACTCTACTCCCCACTCCACTCTATGATACTCTACTCCCACCTACTTCACTCTGTGATGCTCTACTCCAACTAGTCGACTCTACAACACTCTACTCCCCCACTCCACTTATGGCACTCCACACCGCTAACCTTTAGCCATTGCTGAACAGGAGCCACGCTGGTGTAACACATGACAAAAAACATTGCCAAAGCCAATTGCTCTTGATAGGTGAGACCTATTGGTTTGCCAATGCTTGTTATTATTGTAAGCATGGGCTTAAAAATCCCAGCATGGAAAGTGCCATTAGCTGAAAAGTTAGTCCTGGTTGCAGGTGTCACACATGACTTAAATTCTAAACACCTCTGTTAAAATGATGTAAGCCTTTATTTATTTATATTTTTGAGGTTTTATGTAGCTCTATTTTGCCAAAGGACATTAAATTGTTTTGCAAGACAGCAGGCAGTTAAACAAGTGAATTATTGTTATATAAATACTGCTACAACTCAAATAGGAAAGAGCAGACAAAGACAATCAAAAACAGATAACTCAAATAAAAAAAGATATAGCTGTTTCATCCAAAGTGCCTTTGAAATAAAAGGGTTCTGAATTCCTTCTTCAAGGTGGCATGATTCGCTGTAGAGGGTAGGCCTTGTTTGAGGGAGTTCCAAATTATTTTGGCACTGCCAGAGAAGGCCTGTTTCATGTGGTGTTCATGCTTGAATGTCAGTGGCTCCAGAAGAAGGGATTCTGTATACCTCGTGCTCCATTAGGCGCTAGAGACTTTAAGCTTTCCAGCCAAATAGGAGAATGTAGCATTGTGAAGCTTGAACAGCATATGTTTCACCTTATATTATAAAATGCTAATAACAGATATTAACATTAATTAACTGAGTAGTGCTTTCTTTATTACCATCTGAATGATGAATGTCTTAGCCATCATGGATATTTAAGCCTGTGTTCAGACATACTGAAACAGATGTATGAACCTACTGAATTATCCTGCTGATAACACCATGTCACAATACCCCACGTATGATGAGGACAGCATCTGTGCAGTGCACCTAGGTGCCTCTTGGTACAGTACAACCTTTTCTTTGCACTAACTGAAAGATAATGTGGAACTGCTTGAATCATTTTTTGTCATTGGTTTAAACTGTATGAATAAAGCTCTAGACTCAAATGAACTGGGAGTGTTCTCCAAAATGTAATGGCATTTGTGAATAAACTATTTGCATATACATTTGAACTGGAACAGAAGAGGTTTTTTGATGCCTTTAATCAAAGTTTTTGCTGTTCATATGACAACCCTAAATGATTACTACTATATGGTCACAGAACTCAAAGTGGCTTATAACAGTGTGTATTATATGTGCATTGAAGATATTAACTTAATATCAATAATGTATAGTGTTTCTGTGGGAAATTGGGTTGTTGGTTGACTGGGGTGTGAGCCCTGGTCAAGCAAAAGACACAGGGCCAGATGCAGGAAAATTGCAAATTGCGACTTGCAATTTGCGAGTTCTTCCGACTCGCAAATTGCAAGTCGCAATTTGCAATGCAGAACGGTGTCTCAGACACCGTCTGCGACTCGCTATGGGGTCGCAATGACCCACCTCATTAATATTCATGAGGTGGGTCGCAAATTGCGGCCCCATAGCGAGTCTAGGCATCGCAAACATGGAGGCCTGCTGTAGTCAGCAGACCTCCATGTTCGTGACTGCTTGTAAATAAAGCAGTTTTTTTTTTTTAAGTGTAGCCCATTTTCCTTAAAGGAAAACGAGCTGCACTTTAAAAAAAACTGAAATCTTTCGTTTCGGTATTTTTTCAGGGCAGGCAGTGGTCCCTTGGACCACTGCCTGCCCTGAAAAAATTGTTTTGGGTCCATTCACAAACTGGAAGGGGTCCCCTGGGGACCCCTTCCAATTTGCGAGTGGGTTACCATCAACTTGAAGTGGATGGTAACTGCGACACCATTTGCGACCGTATATGCGGTCGCAAATGGTATTGCATACCACTCCGAAACGCAAATAGGAAGGGAACACCCCTTC
This sequence comes from Pleurodeles waltl, assembly GCF_031143425.1. Lineage (NCBI taxonomy): Eukaryota > Metazoa > Chordata > Amphibia > Caudata > Salamandridae > Pleurodeles > Pleurodeles waltl. The sequence continues at coordinate 627,668,072 of NC_090444.1, read as the reverse complement.
CTATTTGCGATTCTGAAATGCATATTGCGAGTCGGTCCCGACTCGCAATATGCATTTCTGCATGGCAAAGAGGCATTTGCGCCTCGCAAACGGCGATTTTCGCAGTTTGCGACGCGCAAATCCTTTGCTACATCTGGCCCACAGTCCCTTGCAGGGTGAGCCACTAAATTAGTGTGTGCTTAACCCTGGGTAGCTCGGCACAGAAAGGAGTCAGGCCTAACTTAGAGGCAATGTGTAAACAGCAATAAAGTGAAAGCACAAAACAATAAGAATCCCAATAATAAAAATAGAGTAGATTTCAATTATTTTACACCAAGATGACGAAAATTCAACTGGTAGAACTGGAGTTATGAATTTTTAAAGTTTAAGGTTCAAAATAGCACTTAAAAGCAAAAAGTGCCAACATTGAACATCTGGTTGCACTAGACCGGGACAAAGTAAAAAGTTAAGGTCGACCGTGAAGGAGGGCTGCTCAGATACACAAAGTGAATCTGGGCCAGTTAGCACTTACCTTTAGATTTGGAATATTTTTGAAGAAAAAATCTTTGAGAAGGTGGAAGTTCAACGGGGCAAGACTGCAGAAGTCTCTGAGGTGGGAGCATCATCGCCGGATAGCTGTGGAGCAAAGCTGTTGTGAAGATTTTTACCTTTGGACTTAGTCGTCAAGATGGAAGTCAAAAATCTCCAGTGGGATGAAGCAGAAGGCTGTAGCCGAAAACAGTACAAAGAGGTTTGATACCCCATTAATGAAGGACCACTGTAACGGATTACTGCTGTGATGAAGAATGTAGCAAGAGAAGCCACAAAGTCAATCAGACAGGTGATGTACCTCAGGTAGATAGGTGACCAGGTTGGCCTCAGTCTCCTCCTGGTTCTCAAAGCACCTTTTTTTGCAAAACTTTGTCTAAGTCCTCAGTATTGGAATTTGGCCATCTGAGCACACTGAGCAACACAATCAAGGGTCCAGAAGTGGATGGGAATCTCTTGGGGGGAGGGGGGCAGACTCACATGGGCTGGTTCCAGGAGCAGGTCTGAGATGGTGGGAGCCTGTTATGTCCCTGTGACTCTGAACAGGAAGCCAGCAAACTAGCCCTTGGAGTGACTTCTGGAAGTCCTGGGTGCAGGTGAAGATTCAGGGGTCAACAGCAGGTCTATGAGTGTTCAAGGCATGCTCCAGGCAGCAAAGCAGTCCTTCCAAGTACAGCAGCAGACTGATAGACCCTACATCAGGTCACAGCAGCAGGAAGTCCTCTGTGAGGCTTTTCACAGGTCGAGTAGTAAACTGAAGAGTGTGTTTGAGAACCCTATTTTTATACCCTGATGCCCTGCTTCCAGAAGGTGATAGAAGTTTCCAGAAATGTTATTTGAAGTTTTGGGAGTTTCCTGCCTCCCCTTCCCTAGCTCCAAGAGGGCTGCCCAGACAATACATGGTACTTAAATCTATTGTGAGGAGTCATGGCACATCCATTCAGGTGCAAGTAGGCCTGTGCTCAGCTCCACCCCCCCCCCACCAGTTGATGGACCATTCAGGATGCTAATCCCACTATTGTGTGAGTGTTTGGAGGGATCCACAAAGTCCTAACTGTCAGCTACACTCAGTCAAGTGAACCAGGGCAGGCTGCAGGCACAGAGGGCTAAGCGCAGGAAAATGCAAACTTGTAATGATAAATTCAACCTTATCATTAAAGAGAGTATATCATTACTTGTTCATAGATACCAAACAGGATAAATCTACCTCCTCTCATTTAGGATTTACATTTGATTAAATGTAAGAAGGAATCCCCAATGTTATTCTATGGTATGGGAGGGGTGGGCCTCACAAGAGTGGAAAGTAAATATGGGAGGTTTTCACTACCAGGACATGCAAAACTCAAAGGGGCATGTCCTACCTTTTAATTACACAGCATGCTGCCCTATTGACTACCTAGAGCCTACCTTAGGGGTAGCGCATATGCAATAAATGGGGAATTTAAGGGTTAGCAATATGTTTTAAATGCCAGTCGACATTGCAGTGGGACACTGCATTCAGGCTGTAATGGCAGGTCTGGGAAATATTTAAGGTGTTACTTAGGTGGGTGGCACAATATGTGCTCCAGGCCCACTAGTAGCATTTAACTTATAGGCCCTGGGTATATGGTGTACACTTTACAAGGGACGTCCAAGTAAATTAAGTATGCCAATCATGTATATGCCAATCAAACCATGTTTAGGGGAGTAAACACATGCACTTTAGCAGCGGTCAGCAGTGGTAAAAGTAGGAGAAGTAAGGCAGTGAGTTTGGGGGTGGCCCTGTAGAGAGGGTGGTTTCCAACAGTTTCCTTCTACATTTTTGCAAATAACAGATGGTACTATTACCTAATTTAATGGTACACAATGTACCAACTTCAGAAGAACTCTAGGTGCAAGTGCCGGTCCTTGGACTCCTACTATTTTGGACCGTCAATGTACTGGGATATTTCATGAGTGCCCTTTCAAAGTCTACCGCTTTTTTGCAATTTGAAGGAAAATTGGGCTAAAAAAAAATTTGTGGACCAACTGTTTCTAATTGTCTTAGTGGAGAGTCCTTCCCCGTGAGGAATCTCCCCTTGCTCACTAGCATCTCTCTCTGTAAAATAGCTTAGGGCTTTATTGATGCAGACAATGGGCAGCATCATTATGGACAGTAGACGGTGTCAGTGGGGGGGAAGTGATTGTTCTAGAGGAGTAAATGGCCGGTGGCTTCTTTTGGCCACCTGCACTCATTTATTTACAAACATTGCACTGGGCTTAGTAATTAGCCAATGCTTCAAGCTAAGAGAGTTTCTAGTTATCAGTGCACGGTTTGTGTATGTTATTCATTTATCCTTCCGATTCCTGTATACCATTCTGTATACCATTCTATGGACCACTCTGGCTACAGATAGGAATAATGAGTTCAGTTTACTATTCAGTGATTCTGTTTTACAGATTGTTATACTCAAAACTCTAGGTGAGCAGACGACTGTAAGCAGGGCAGGTATCCTATTCAGAATGTGAAGTAGCTGTACAGAAATGTCCCGTCACAGGAGTCTACCAATTTGAAATGTTTACAGGATTCATAAATGTTTGTTTTTGGTATTGCAGGGGTGTGTAATTTTGGGGGCCTATTCTCCGCTCAGGAGAGAGATAACCATCATGTTGTAATCTGAAGATCATTGGGAACGATTCAGCTGAAACTTGCAAATCTCTGATGCTTAGACTGATATTTACATAAAGTGCATATTTTCAGCCTTTTCGTGGTGGAAGGTTGCTAAACTGTGGTTGAAATATCGACCTACAAAAATATTTCATCCACTTTATAAACAACCACTATATTGTCAAGGCAAGTAGATGGGGAGTTAAGAATGGTAAATCTATACTCACCTATGCTTACCTGGGCAATAATATTTATAAAATATGTTCCATATTTTGAATGTTCTGCCGTGATATACAACCCTTTTCCTGATTCACAAATTCCTGTGCTAATTGCATAGGACATGTGCTATACACATACAGTTCTTAGTCTACAATTATGTATCTTAAACCAACCTATCTGGATTGTCGGCATTGTAGAAAAGCACAGGCATAAGGTCAGAGTAAATGTGAGACTTCACCTATATATTTTCTTCAAATTGAAAATGCGTTCTAAACCAAAATTTTCCTACATACATAATCCTTAAAAAATCGGAAAGGTCCTAGGGCCAGATGTACGAAGCATTTTTCAAGTCGCAAAGGGGTGTTTCGCAGAATCGACCCGTTTGCGACTTGAAAAATCCATTTGGGATGTACAAAGCCCAAACTGTACATCCCAAACGAACTTGTTACCGAATCGCAGTTTGGGTTTTGCGATTCGGTATTAGGAAGGGGCGTGACAAGGGCGTCCCTTCCTATTACCGAATCCAAATGGTATGTATGATTGTTTTGTGAACGCAAATGCGGCTGCAAAACAATCGCAGTTAGCACCAGTTTCAAAATGGTGCTAACCCATTCGCAAACAGGAAGGGGTCGCCATGGGACCCCTTCCTCTTTGTGAATGGCAGTGAAAATATATTTCAGAGCAGGTAGTGGTCCCAGGGACCACTGCCTGCCCTGAAAAAATGAAAAGAAAACTTTTCATTTTTGATTTTGAAATGCATCTCGTTTTCCTTTAAGGAAAACAGACTGCATTTCCAAAAAAAAACTGCTTTATTTAAAAGCAGTCACAGAAATGGTGGTCTGCTGTCTCCGGCAGGCCACCATCCCTGTGAGTGTGGCCATTCCCAATAGGGTCGCAAATTGCGACCTACCTCATGAATATTCATGAGGTAGGTCATTTGTGACCCCATTGGGAATCGCAAACAGTGTTAAGTACACTGTTGTACATCTGGTTTTGCGACTCGCAAACTGCGAGTTGCTAAGACTCTCAGTTTGCGAGTAGCAAAACCGGATCTTTGTACATGTGGCCCCTAGTGAATTCCCACACTTTATGAACTACTTACACATGAAAATGTAAGTTTAAAAGTGCATGGATGCACTTAAAAAGCTATGTGATCAACTTGGCGCTCTTTGCAGGTTCGCTCCCAACCTCTGCTAACTAGCACTAAAGTTCATGTGCTTACTCCCTAAAAAATGGTAAAATTGGCCTGCACCTGTTTGGGATAGTTAATTTACTTAGACGTCCCTAGTAAAGTGGTATACCCCATACCTAGGGCTGATAAATTAAATACTAGTAGTGAGCCTGTAGTATTAATTGTGTCACCTACATAAGTAGTCCCTCAAATCATGTCTCAGCCTGTGTGCAGTTTTTAAACTGTCTGTTTGCCTTGGCAAAATAAAACTTTTGCCACGCTCAAAAACTCATTTTTTAATACATATAAATCGCACATAGGGTAGGCCCTAAACAGCCCCTAGGGGAGGGTGCACTGTTCTTAAAAAGTTGAACATGTACTTTTAAGTTCTACATGTCCTGGTAGTAGAAAACTCACAAATTATTTTTTTACTACTGTGATGCCTACCTCTCCTATAAGATAATGATGGGTTACCTTACTACATTTCATAAGTGATAACATTTGCTTGGGAGCAGGTAGAAATGGCATGTTTGATGTCTAATGATAAAGTTGAACTTGAAGTCACAATTCTGAAAACAACACTTTTAGAAAGTTTGGGTTTTCTAGTCTTCACTGTTTGGTTTCCGCAGCCTGTTTCCTGGGCCACATGAGTAGGTGTAGTTGGTAGCTGGCCTTTGTTTATTCCTCCCAGACAGTCACACAAAAGGAGGACTGGGTGTTTGCAGGAAGGACCACCCTCACAGGGTGGGAAAGGTCGAGCTGTGTGCTGCTCCACTTACATTTCAAAGACGCAACCTCAGCCCACACACAAAGACCTTCACACCAGCCTTTTGTGCCTCCAGGTATCCTGGGGCCAGGGCAGGGAGGAACATTTTTCCCACTTCAATGCTGGCACCAGGTATAAAATATAGGACCCTCAGACCCTCTCTTCAGTTCATGCCCGGACCTGTGGAGGCCTCTCAGAGGGCTGCCCTGCTGCCTGTGGCCTGCTGTGTACTTCAGAGGACTACACTGCTGCACCACGAGGCCTGTCCTGCTGCCTGAAGTCTACACTGTGCCCTCAGAGGCATGCCCTGTTGCTGGAGACCTGCTTTTCTACTGGAACTCAGGACTACCAGAGTGACTCCAAGGGTTAGTTGGCTGGGCTCTTCATCAGAACCTCAGGGACAGAAAAGGCTACAACTACCTTGAAAACGTGAATGCACACCTGTAAAAAGCCTTGGTGAGTCCTAACCCTCCAGTCCTGAATCCTCCAGTTCTGAAATCTTAGAAGTGGTGCTAAAGGTGCCCAGATAGCCCAAATCCGAAACTTGAGACATAAGAACATTATCAGCTAAAAAGTGCTCTGAGAACTGCTCGCTGAGCTGCCTAAAGTGCATCGCCAGTCGGCTTGACTTTGAGATAGCTCATACTAAGTTTTTCTCTGCAGCAGTAAATCGTGTTCAGTGGCTTCTCGCCGAAAGGGCATCTGGCCTCATGGATCCCTCATCGGCAACAGCCTACGACTTCATCACACCAGAGATTTTTGACTTCCAATAAAGAGATTAAGTCCAAACTGAGAAATCTTCACCATGACTTTGTTCAACGGCTCCCTGACAACAGCTCCTCCTTCTTTGACACTGCTGGCTTCCTTGCCCCACTGAACCATTCCTTCTCAAACATTTGTATACAAAAAATCTTCTATGTCTAAAGGTAAGCATAGACTGGGCCCAATGAAATTCTTGTATCCAAACAGTACTTCATTGCGGTCAGCCATAGCTTTCAACTGAGCACCTGTAGCATGTAACTAGATCTTGGCACTGTGATCCTTTAGGTGCTATTTTTTACTTTAAACTTTAAAAATGTATAACTCCAGTTCTTTCGTTAGATTTGTGTGGTTTTGGTGTCAAAAGAATTATTACATTTTATTCTATTTTTCTAATATAGTGAGGGATTTTTCTCCTGTTGTTTCTTCACTTTATTACTGTTTGAGTGCTTTTGACTTTTTGTGGCTCACCCTGACAAGTATTGTGGCTGTTGCTTGAGAAGGGCTCACACCCCCTTTAACTAACAACCCAATTTCTCACACTATGCATATGTTTATGTGTACATACAAAGTTACCACTTTGTGGATGTTCATACCACGGATCACATTTATGAATATCTAGCAAAATGCAGCACAGCACCCGAAATTGCTGCATGGCATGAGGGAGAGAGAGCAGTGGAAGAGCTATATCTGATAAGATATGAAACTGCTGCTTTCTTCACAAGCACTAGCACACAAATAGACTGCCTAAAACCACACTCATAACTTTGCACCATGGTCATAGTGACTATTCCAGTGAAAAGTGCTATGCTTACATTAACTTTAAAGCTTTTCATACTTGGATGTATGCAGTACTCATGCAATTTATGAAACGTTAGGAGAAATAAAAAATGTTTCCTTGTTAATGCCTGCCTCAAGGAGGTATTTTTTGGTACTGGTCAAGGGACGACCCTTGATGCAAGGTTTCTCAAAGAACTATTTGCATTACTTTTAGGACAAGTTTCCAATTCAAAACAAGTTTTGTGCTGGGGAGCAAATACTTGATGAAGACTTTGCACCCTGTGTGAGTCACTTTGCATGATTTAGCACCAGTGCAAAGTTTTAATAAATCTGCCCCATGTGCGTTGCCACCTTCCATGAAATTCCACTGGATACAATTGCTTCCCTACCGTTAGGTGTATCAGTACAGAAAAGACAGCACATGCTTAGAAATTTTGACAATCATAAATGACATCAGAGCATGTACAAATGTACAGATCCAGAATTTTGAATTGTTATCTAGATTTAAATAACGAAGGACCTCTTTCTGGCTAACTTAACAGTTAACGAATGTTTATTGATACCCAGTTCAATAGTACTCATTTTTGTTGTCCTAATAATGTGCTGGGTTGTAAATCTGTGACCACGGGGTCAAACAAAGGTTCTTAAAGCGGCTGTGTTTGACCACTCAGCAACCTGAACTAGACTGGTGTACTGCAGCTTTTCTGCAGTTAGATTACACTTAGCTCTCAGAAAATGTATTTGGGAGTTGAGCTCAGAGTATTAGCCTATGTCGTCATGGTTTCTCCCGTACGTGCTTCCTCCTCGAGTGAGGGTGCGGAATCAGCAAAGCCCTGGATACGACAAGAACAGTTGCATACTAGTTTGGCAACATTCTCTGAATATTTCCCATCAGGGAGTTAAAGGAGTAGTCACTTGGTGAGTGGTGAACGCCTGGTCTTCAAGGCATGGACGTTAGAGATGTCGTGACAGCAGCAAGTATTGTTACCAAGGGAAAGTGACACATGGTTCGATCTGACGTAAGTGCTGCCACAATCGAGAAACTAATTACAAGGCAAAAAAAGTTTCTGGATGTGTCAGCAAGAGTGGACACTTCACTTCCTAAAACATACGTTATCCCGGAAAGTCAAAATAAGTACTTGAGCCTTTTCTACGGTAGTAAAGGAACGTATTTTCTCATTTTTATGTTATTGAATTTTTATAGCGGCTTCTACTTATTACACTTGACGTATGTGAGGGGCAAACTGAAAACTTAATTTGTGTTTTTTTTCTTCTGTTTTTCACACAGGTCCTGAAGCGGCAAGGCTATGACGCAGCGTGTGATATCTGGAGCCTGGGTATCCTTTTGTACACAATGCTGGCAGGGTAAGGGCTCAGCATCAACACGGCCATCTGTGAGGCATAAGCTTGAACAATTAGGGGTAGCTGCTCTTTACCTAGCTTGTCCGTTGATAGCGCCGGGATTGCGCTTGCTAGCGCTAGTGTCAATGGCTAGGAAAGCATTAGCAGGAACACAAAGTAAACAGGGCCCTGAAATCAAAGTATGGAATAAGTGGTTAACACAGCGGTGGCACTAGTGGCCAAATTGCGCATAATGTCATTTCGAATAACTTGACATTTCGTACATGGCCATGCATGGCTTCAAAGTAGCAAACTGGTAAGAAGGAACTTCTTAAGGAAGTCCCTCACGGGATCCCCGCTCTGCATATTTAGCAAGATAACACTAATTTAATTTGTTTAAGTACTGTGGCTGAAGATAATGCCTAGTACTAACAATTTAGGATTATTTTAGTTATTCTGAATGTTTTTACTAAAACGTCAAACTATGCAATTAATTCTGAACTTTCTCCTTATAACGGTAGGGGCATAACATCATGTCCGATGTAGCAAGGATTGGATCGCAGATCAGTCACTGGTCTTACACAGATGTGATATGCTACCGTTTTTTTTAAATCGCACTGCAACATACAGAGTTGTTAGAAGCTTCTGTGGAGGCCTGGCCAAAATTTTGCAGATCCCACTCCAGTTTATAACTACACCTCATAATTACTTTAACTGTGAATGATGAGACAGTATTTGACGATACTTTCTGGCGTTGCTGCTTTAGCTGCACAATAAAAGCACACGCACGAGGATTCAAAACACTTGGGACATAGGCACTCGATTACAAAGAAGTGGCGCAGCGTGACGCTGTGACAAATTTTGCAGCGCCGCACTGTCATTTCAGAAATGCAGGATGCCCGGTATTTACTACAATACGGGGCACCCCTGCGTTTTCCCTAGTGGTGACACTAAAATTAGCAGCCTAGCACCAACACACCATAGTGCAAGGGTGCCTGTGTTGCAGGGAATTATTGTTTATGTGTAGGAAGGTGTCCCTTCCTGAACCTAAACAATCTAAAATGGTGATTTATTACTTCAAAGTGTGCTGCATAATGCAGAACACATAGAATTAACAAATCATGTGCAGGAAAGGACACCTTTGTGCACATAATCAATCATTAAGGGCGTTTTGCTCTTTATATGTGTGCTGCAAAATGCAGCACACATAGAAAAAGCAAAAACGAGGAGAAATAAAAGTATGTCTTCTCGTTGAGCCACTCTAGCGCCAGGCGTTAGATTATGACGCTGCCTCAGATTTACGATTTCGCTTAAATCTGGGGCAGCATAAAAAATGCAGTGGGTATTGATATGGCATGTTTACAGCAACACCCATTTGCACGCCCCTTTCATGCAAAGTAATGCATGTAAAAGGGGCTATATTTACAAGGCAGTGTTAAGCCACAAAAAGGGGCTTAAAGCTGTTTTGTAAATATAGAGAAGGGTGTTGCGCCACGGAACGTTGGAAAAAGTGACATTCCAGTGGCACAATGCCTTTGTAAATGAGGCGCATAGTGCCTTGGCTGCCCCCTACATGTGACGGCCCTGGTGAAAGATGTACAAATCTGTTGCATCATAAAATAAAATGGCCATTGAGAAGGGGTGCAGAATTCCTACCCAATACATTAATGAGGCTGAATTCCCTCTGTGAATCATCCCAAAAGGCTATAGACCTGGTTACAAGTTGGGCGCTTATTTCCATTCCATGTGTAAACCCCTGTTTACGCATGGTATGGAATAACATGTTTGTTTTTATTTAACTTTATTGGATGTATTAAATAACCCAACATTCATTAAATTTCAGCAGGTCAAACCTGCCAAAATTTAACAAAACATAAGATATATACAGTATCAGGCAGATTTTGGTGCCTTAAATGCCAACATCTGCATCTTATTCCCCAATAAATAAGGTAACCCGTGGGATCAGTATCTATGAGGGGTGATAACGCCTCAACTCGTAATCGGGCCCCAAGTATGTAGTGATGGGATCATGTTAGGGACAATAAACCTCCATCACTGTATTGCATTCACAAAACACTGACACTGCATCTCCTGTCCAGTGAAGGGACAGATGCTACATTAATAAAAAATGATACAATGTGAAAAGAAATTGGGGAGCATGGAGCGGTCTCCAGACCATTCTCTACCCAGCAACCAGTACCTGCAGCAAGCATTCACAGTGTGGATGCCGCCTCTCATGAACACATCCCACTTTATAAATCCTTATTCCCCCCTTTTAGGTGGCAGTAATGATTTGTGGCCAAAGTAACAGTTGCAAACCATTGACGCATATCCACACAAGTTGCAAGGAAGCTCAGTGTGTTCCTGTCATGGCCCCTTATGGTTGCATGTGGCAAGGCTCGCAGTATGGAAATTGTGATTTTCAAATCCATTTGTGACTCTTAGGGGCAGATTTACAAACATTTTGTACTGCATTAGCATTACAAAAGTGACGCAAGCCAGCACAAAATGTTTTTTCCTAATTTTCTATCCAGTGCAACACTTGTTTTGCACTGGAAGGTGCCCTAAAAGTAATGCAAAGCAGCACAAAGTACTGCTTTGCGTTACTTAGTGCCAAAGGGGACATTAAATGGGTGGTACATGGGTGTTCCCATGCAACCACCTATGCCTTTTGATGCAAACCCTATCTCCAAACAACAGTAGACAGGGTTTTGCACCAGAAGGTAATGCCCTTTAAAAGCAGACATTAAAAGGAGAAATGTTTTCATTTTTATTTTCTGGTCTGACTTTGCATGTGTGCTGCACTATGCAGCACACATACACCATGGGAAAAGTTTTAAAGAGTGTGTAAAGATAGTATTTTGAACTAGAAGGATGCCCTTCCAGTACAAAACCTATGCTAGACTCTTACACACGCCCTTGCACTACGGTGCAGAGGTGTGTGTTTGACGCACGGTAGCTAAAAGCTGCACTGGTGCTAGAGAGAGGAGAGAAGAGTTCCATATCTTTGTAGATATAGGGCTCTCTTGCTCCCTCCCTGTCACACAGTGCAGCATTTTTCGATGCTGCGCTGGATTACTGTTTTGTAAATCTGCCCCTAAATGTCTTTTTGTTTTCTTTGCAGTTTTATAAAGTGCATAGTTGACCACAAAGTACTATAGCGCTTTACAAGAGCACCAGTTACATTACATGGACATTAACTGATTTGCCCAGAACCACAGGATGTTGACGCCGAAACTTGAGCCTAGTGCCCCGGCTCCTAATTCGGAATCTCTGGCCATTATACCACATTATACAAAGTGGCGACTCGTGGAAGGGAAATGGTGTGGGGTGGCACTGCACGGGGGAAGAAAATATACTAATTGAAAAATAAAAAAAAGTGGCGCACTTATCCGCTCCTCCATCCTTGACTGCAGGAACAGGCTTCCAGCCTGCCCCGTGTCCAATCCTAACACTGTTTTCATGCTACTGCCAGCATGAAAGCAGCGTTAGGATTGGACGGAGCGCTCAGCCAGGGCGCTCTGAGGCAGAGTGAAAGTCTCTGCCTGCTGTTTCCAACCCGGCAATATAGTGCCTGTGTTGCCGGGTTGGAGAGAGCCAAGTGTGCATGTGTGTTTGGCCGGCCTAAAATGGCCGCCAAACATACATGCACACTGAGGGGGAGTGCTGTGCACTCCTCCTCCACACTCGTCACAGCCTGTGGCCCCGTCCCTTTTACAAGAAAACGACTATCGTTTATTATTGTTTTCTTGTAAATGTTTTGCAGCTGTTGCTGCTGGCGGCGGGGGGGGGGGGGACGCTCCTCCACCATAGCAGTGGAGCCGCCTCTGATTATACACATGCATTGCAAATGTCATTGTGGCACCTTCAATGTCTGCAATTTTGCACACCTCAAGCTTAATGAGTGCAAAAATACTTGAAACAGGTCCTTAGTCCAGAGTTACTGAACTGTGAATATTTTCCCAAAAATTTTGCTTATCTGTATTTACGTGTTTGGAAATTAAAACGAGCACACTCCATTTCATCATTTGTAGCTCGTCTGTTCAATTACAGAGAGTTACTGCGTGTTATGGAAATATCCAGAATACTCCACTATTGATATAAAACAGTTTTGTATTCGAGTCAGTAAGCAAGTCATTTAAACGTCAGAAATCTACACTAGTATATGTGTTCCTGGGTTTGTATTAGATTTGTGACCTTTAAAGAAGGAAAAGGGGTTAGAAATAACCTTAGCAGTCAAAGATTTGCAGACGTCTCCTGGAGAAGATTTATTCGGGTGGACTTTAGGGTGATTACACCATGCAGAAATGTGCTTTTGCACTTTTTTCGGTAGAAGGGGAGGACTTCACTGGGAAAACGTTTTCCCTATAATTAAATTCCTATCACAACTCACACATTATATATGGGAGTGACCCCTTCCATTTCTCCCCCTTGGAATGCATTTACTTCTGTTTTCACCACAAGTATTTTTATATGTGTCTGCAGAGTGGGAATCACCTATGGATGTGTTCACTGTATTTTGCAGAGCCACCCCCATCTAATGCTTTCTTGCTCCCATATAACCCTAAATTTATGATGGTGTCAAATCATGACGTGGAATTTCGAAGCACATATTGCTGTATTAACTAATATATTGCACGCTGGTTTTTCAAAAACTTTTGTAAACTGAGTTGGGTTCTGAAAGAGGAGAAGTGTGAGGATAATCGCCTGTTAGCTCTCATCCCACACATCAAACCCTGTGATGAAACTATGATGAAAGCTCTCAGCTTTCCGTACTACCGCCTATGGATAAATTCTGGTGGGCAACCACCTGTTTCCCCTTCTTATTTTTAAATATGGAAAAATTGAATATAATGTATTTTTGAGAGATGTCCAATGCTGTCAGTCATGACTTCCTGGCCAACAATTGATAGGGACGAGATTTCAAAATGCAGCTTTAGGCACCTGGAGTGGGAAAAACAATAAATATATAAATACAGATGGAAATATATAAACACGCATGCCAGTAGTCCTTACTTTAATTATTTCAACTGAGAAAGAAAAGAACGAAGAAGTACAATCCAATCTGTATTCTAATTTTTTTGGGGTGAGGATCTGTTATATTCTTAAACACATATCAGATTTTCTAGGTTTTTCGCTTTTAATTGCTAAAACAATTCTTGACGTGTTCTCGACATGTTCATTAGCATTCGCAAAAAACAATTAGTGTATTTTTGTGGGCAAGTTACATTTCAGTGATTTTGAAGATGCTGTAAATATATTTATAACAAACAATTAATAGCACAAATGTGTCTGTAATTTCATAGGTTCACACCATTTGCAAATGGGCCTGATGATACCCCTGAGGAGATCCTGGCAAGAATTGGCAGTGGGAAGTATGCCTTGGCAGGAGGAAACTGGGATTCAGTGTCTGAAGCTGGAAAGGTTGGTGGATTATTAGTCTTGATTTGAAACAATGTGTTTTTACCAGGGGCGATTTCTGTCCGGGGGCGTTGGGGCTCCACTCCATTTACTTTCACCATAAAAAAGAAAGCAATATGCAATGCTAAAGCTGCCTTTTGTCATTTTATTTTTTTTAAAAGCATGTATGCACACATGCAACTTGATAGAACCGGAGAGGGGTGGGGGTGCTTCTCTACAACACTGCCAGAATGCCACTCACGTCATGGCGTTTTCCCTAAACTTGCAAGTTGATTCCCTGGGTGGGCCCAAAGTCTAGAGAGTATTTATCAGGCTGACATTCTCTCTGCCTTGAAGCCTGTGAGGAGGTAGGAAAGGGTGTGGTAAAGGCTGCAGGCTGGACTTTAGGATGCTGTGTAGACTCAAATGGAGATGGCTGCATGGGCTGCTTTTTGTCGCTTGAGCTAATCCTGGACGCCATTTAAGTTCTGGGCCCAGCGTGTGTCTGTTCAGAGTGGCACATGATTTGCTTCCATTAGCAGACCAGCTAGACTTGCGGTGGTGGTGGCGATGGTGGGGAAGTGAAGGACGAGGTGTTGCTTGCACACTGCAAGCCAGATTTGTATAGTGTGTCTGAAGGAAACCTTGCAGAGGTGTTTTACGTAGTATGAAGTAAGCTGCTAGTATGTGGCAATCGAAGAAGTGTGTGCAGGAAAGTGCTCGATCACGCAGCCTGGCATCCAGTGAGAGTTTCAGTACTCTTGGGGAAGAAAGAGCATGTGTTTGTACTAGACCCCTCTGGGTGTTTGTCATTGTAGTGTTGCCCCAGAGATACAGCGAGGGGTCAATCAGCTAGACCCCCTTCATATTAATGATCAGTAGCATTTTCCCTTACACAATGTGGGGCAGAAGGTATAAATGAAGGAGGTTGGCAGGTGTGGTGGAGGTAACATGGATCACGGAGTAACTAGCCTGACCGACCGTGTAATGCAATGTTATATGCATGTGCATGTGTGGTATTTCATACATCCAATAGCCTTGATGCTGCCAAAACCCCGTCAACACAACATTCTGGCAACAAGGATGTGTTCAGACCTACCAAACCCCAGACTATGAGGTGGAGGTGCAGCTTAAAGACTGAGGCACACTGACCCGCTTACCGCGGCCATGCAGGATCACAGCACCACTGCCTCAGCCTGCCTCCCCCGCACCATAAGCTGGCCCAACATGGGGGAGGCTCCTGAACAGAACCCTGAGGCCGATCACAGCACCACCCACTGCCAGAAGGGAGCACACGCCCTCAAATGGTAAGACCTTCATGCCGGCTCAGCATATGGCTCAATTCTTCACCTGCTCTTCTGCGCGAGCCTGCTACCAGCAGCCCTTGCCCACCCCAGGATTGTCAAACACGAACAGAGGCACTAGCCCTCTATTACAGTAAGGGACACATCATGGGAGCTGTATGTGAAGAGGGGAGCCACACTAAATAAGTGCAGCCTCCCACAAATATTGCAGAAAGGAAAGAACACTAAGAAGTAAAACAATAAACGACACACCCTCCTCACTGGCAGCTACAACCATCACAAGGCCCATAAGTCACCTAGCATGCAAATACAATACTAGTGAAGCCTACAGCGCCACCCAGAGCACCCCCACATAACTGCCATAGTAGAAACCACAGCGCAAAGTAATTAAACATGGCCACCATTCTGTCAATAGAAACTTTTGTTGTAGAAGGGGCCCGTCAGCCCAAGCTCCCAAATAGAAGGACTGGGTGGAGCGAGTACTGCTGTTTTTTGAAGCTACCAAAATAGAGAATGCCAAGAAGCAAGCAATGATTCTTCACCTAGGGGGCAAGGGCTTACCAAAGCCACCACCAAGATGCAACTGTCACTCAATGCGCACTTCAAGCCCATGGCAAACACAAACTATGAACGCTTTGTATTTTGAAAAGCCAGGAAACTAGTGGATGAATCAATTGACACGTTTCACAAGAGATTGAAGAGCTAGCTAGCACCTCCCAGTTCGCCGATGAAAGCGAGGAAATCAGAGGGAAGAATCTACAAGGGTTTGCGTCAGCCAAACTATGCGAAAGGATCCTAGAGGAGTTAGGAACATCCCTACCTGACATTCAGCTGATGGGGCGAACCAAAGAGTTATCAAAGGCTCGGACATCCCATATGGAAGCCGCGTTGCAAAGACTGATCAAGGAGGAACCTGTCAACGCCATCACTCCAATAGCCAGCAAACTCAGTACCAAATGGAACAAACCACTGCCCCGCATGACTGGATACTGTGGAGGACCCGTACTCTGCCCCGCTGAATGCCTGGCAAAAGGGCAACAATGTGCCAGATGTGAGAAGATCAACCACTTTGTGAAAGAGTGCTGATCAAGCAAACCAAAGGCCCCCCACAAAACCGTAAATGCTGCCATCAGCACACCAGGTGACAACAGCAACATGGATGAGGATGACGAAGAACACACAATTCACTCCATATGGTCAACAACCCAGGGTCCCAGGAGACTACCACGGTGCCGGGACTAGTAGGGGAACAACCCACCCTTGTGGTGGTAGACACAGGAGCCTCAATCAATATCATGTCCTCAGACACCTAGAGTCACATGACACAACCTGCCAGTCTCCAGCCCGCCAAGGTGAAAGTATTCGCATATGGCCAAGACTGCCCACTCAACCTATGAGGCAGATTCAAGGCACCAATAACTTATGGGCCATAGTCCATAGAGGCACAATTATACATCACAGAGGACTGCCACAGCATGCTGCTAGGGTGCAAGACAGCAGAGACACTGGCCATAGTGACCTTCACATTTGAAGTGCACTAAGGATGGGTGGCAGATATACTAGAGGTATTCAGCTGCATTAGCTGTTTGCGTGATACAAAGATCAAGCTACACATCGATAATTCCATACAGCCAGTGGCCCTCTGACATTGGCACGTTGCATTTCATCTGAGGCCACAGTTAGAGAAGGGACTAGACAAGCTTGAAAAAGCTGGAATCACCGAAAAAGTGACCGCACCCACACCCTGAGTATCTCCGATCGTTGTAGCCCGTAAACCCAAACAACCAGGTAAAGTACGCATATGCGTGGACATGCAGCTACGAAATGCAGTGATAAAAAGGGAGCGACACCTAACCCCCACATTTGATGAGCTGATTGGCGAGTTAAGTGGAGCCAGCTGGTTCTCCAAGCTAGATCTGCAGTCTGGATATCACTAATTAGTTCTTGCAGAGGAGTCATGCTACATCACAATCTTCTCTACGCGCGTAGGCCTTAGGTGTTACAAGAGGTGGAACTTTGGGATATCAAGCACCGCGGAGGTATTTTAGAATCCCATCCAAGAACTGTTGGCAGGGCTTGTCAACATTAGTGCCAATATTCTGGTACATGCCAAAAAAATACCAGAACACAGTGTGAGATGGAGAGGTGTATTCTGCCAAATTAAGAACTTGGGCCTCATGCTCCAGCCCAGTAAGTGTGAGTTTCTGAAGCAAATCTACAGTTTGGGTATGTGTTCTCCTCTGAAGGTGTAGCTCTCGACCCAGAGAAGGTATGAGACATCGAAGAAGTACCACCACTGACAACCATGTCGGAAGTCTGCACCTTCCTCAGGATGATGAACTACTGTGGATGGTTCATCAAAGATCTCTCAACACTCACCCAACTCATCAGGGACCTCACCAAAGCATCAGCATCCTGGTCATGGGGCCCAGCTCAGGATACAGCATTCCTTGCCACCATGGATGCTCTTTCGGTGGATACCATTCCCAGATACTTTGATCCCTGCAAAGACACTGCAATTGCCACTGATGCAGGCCCCAAAGGATTAGGCGCAGTACTACTGCAGAGACACCACAGCGGAAACTGGGCACCCATTGCCTATGCTGGTAGATCGCTGACGGAAACCGAGCAAAGCTACTCCCATATCTAAAGAGAGGCGATTGCCATACACTGGGGGAGTAGTCATTTCCATATGTATGTCTATGTCAATCCCTTAACCGTGACCACCGACTAGAAGCTGCTCATCCTGCTTTAAGCCGCCCCCACAAATTGAGAAATGGATGCTCCAACTGCAAGAGTACAACTGCCACATTGAGTACTGCCCTGGATCACACAACCCAGAGGATTACCTTTCTCGTCGTCTAAGGGCATCCACTGAGGAAGAAGAAAGCGAAGCCAGGGAGATGGAAGAGTACGCGGTATGTCGCTGACCGATCTCAACCACTCCCGATTTCCACAGAAGACATTAGGCGAGCAACAATCCAAGACAAATGCCTCCAGAAAGCACTAAATGGCATGTCAATCAACAAATGGCAGACCATGAAGAAGCAGTGGACCCAACTGACCCCAGAAGTGAGGCGAGTCATGGAGAGCCTGTGTCATGTCAGGAAGGAGCCGACTGTTGACCCGGAAGGGTGCTTATTGAGAGGACACTGGCTGATCATCTCTTTTGCCCTCGCCAACTCCACAGTTCAGTTAGTTCACAATGGACATTAAAGAATGTTGAAGACAAAGGATCGAGTGAGGACTAAGGTCTGGTTCCCCTTGATGGACAATATGGTTGAGGCGCTAGTTCACGCTTGTGAATGGTGCTAAGCCTCTGGGGAATCTAGCCGACCTGCGCCCATAGAGACCAAAAAGGGGCCGCAACAGCCAATGAGTATCAGCCAGCCTAGATTTCAGGAGTCTCCCCGATGGGAGACACACCATAGTGGTGATAGACGAATATTCAAAATATCTTGAAGTAGAAGTCATACCATCACTTAATGCAAGCAAGGTAATCCCCAAGATAGAAAAGATCCAGATAATGGACCCCTCTTCCATAACCATGAGCTTTCGTCCCATCTCAGATTGAGGGGCATACGTCACTGTAAGATCACCCCCCCCATTGGCCTCAGGCTACCAGTGAAGTTGAAAGGTTAATTCGAACATTGAACAAAGTCATCCACATAGCATCAGCTTGCCATCAGCACTGGAGTTGGCCATTTATTCATTCTTGTGAAACTACCATCAGACCACACACTTGACCACGGGGCAACCACCAGGGCACCTATCCATGGGGTGAGTGGTCACTGACTCCATCCCCTCTGGACACCCGCCCTGGTAGATGATCTGCATGTGCACCAGAAGAAAAAAGAAGCAAATGACAAAGCTAATCGATGCTGGCGGGCAAGATTCTCTGACCTGAAGATTGGAGACCTGGTGCTCCTCAAGGACCAAACATCCGTTAGAAAGTTTCCCTTGCCATTTGAGAGAAACCAATGGACTAATATCTGCTGACAAGGCACCATGGTGGTTGCAAGACGAGGGGTAGAAAAGGTCACCCAGAGCCTATCCCTGATCAAGAGATTCTACCCACAGCCCTATCGGTGGGACATGATGTAGAGAGTGACTATCTGGAAGAAGACCAAGATGAACTGTTGAATGCTGGAGGCGCTTTGCCAGTTGTGCCACCATCTCCCCTACCAAGTTGTGACACAAGACCGGTGGACAGCGGTCAGGTTGTCGAGCCTAACATTTCCAAGTCCAAAAGCCAGTTGAACCATGCGACTCACACCAGGTATGAACTAAGGGGAAACCCTGCTATGTCTCAGAGACTGAAGGATCATATGGTGTAAAGTGTGTGTGTAGTAAGTGTTGCTTGTACTGTTGTGCGAAGAGTTTTGTTTTTAATTTTTTAGAGGAATGTAGTGTCGTGCCAGTGATGCAACTGGTCGGGGGAACTACCAAGTTGCTCGTTGTGAGCAAGGGGTTGATGTGCTGGACCCTTTTCACGTTAATGATCAGTAGCGTTGTCCACACACCACATGTGGCAGAGGGTATAAATAAATGAGGTCGGCAGGCATGGTGGAGGTAACATGGATCACGGAGTAACCAGCCTGATTGGCTGTGTAATGCAACATTATAGGCATGTGCATGTGTGGTTATTTAATACATCCAATGGCCTTGCCGCCACTGGCACTCTGTCAACACAACAGACATGGGCGAGGGACAAAAGAGGGGGCAGACAGCATGGGTGAGGTGTACAACTACACCAATGCAGGTGTTGCCACTCAAGCCACCCCCAATGTTTGGACTGGTCTTTTCACAACCCTTTTGTAAGCAATGTTTGTGGGAAACAAAAGTAGAAAATGCTCTAAATTGTTTCATTGAAGTTGTTCAAGAAAGCCACTGAGCCCAGAAATGTATACCAAGAAAACAGAGATGAAATGTTCAAATTGCTCATTGAGGACCTGTTCTGGGTCTCTTATCTGGAAACTAAAACGAGACAAGGCTTGCATATTCTTGCTAACACAGTCTTACGCTTGAATTCTGTTGGGTCATTTAAATTACTGTTCTTCTACCTATTGGTATTTCCTGGTTGAAATCATGCTGGTGTGAAAGAGTGGCAGCATCTTCAACCTGACAGGTGCATGGTTAAAAGACAGGCACCACACCCTCAGGAATGCACAGCAAACATGGGTCAGTGGATGAAAGCCTTTGTAAATCTCTCCCACAGGATCTCAGAGCTGAAAAAAAATCAAGCAGTGCCACCCTTCACTTAGTGTTGTTAGGGACATATATGAAGCAGAAAACGAATTTCGTTTGCAGAGAAGGTGGTACAAAGAAAGAGGTCTGTGCACAAACAGTAAAGTTGTATGGGTGGGATGAAGTTTGGAGAAAGCAAGGAGATCAGAATACATAGACCGTAACTGGGATCTGGACCTGTGAATGATGGTTTGCTAACATAAAAAAACAGAGGAACCGGCATCGCCTCGCCTGCCTTGAAGACAGCTTCCCTCCAGTTCAGCAGCCTGGTATGGCAAGAAAATGCCAGCTGGGCCCTGCCCATTTGGTTAGTTCATTACAATTGGTGCCGTTAGGAATTCAAACCATTAATTGTGGTTCATTGCTTTGCTTGATAGTAATGAATAAGAAAAGGAAGGTTTTAAGTTTTTATTGGGGGTAGCAGACGTGCGGAAATGTGTTGTATTGCATACTATGGTTTTAGCAGTCGCAGCTCGCGGGCTGTGGAAGGGGCGGGGCGGCTGCGGGGGGATAAAAATTAAATAACAAAAAAAAAAAAAAAATTACCCCTATCGCTGCCACCGCACCGCTCCATCTGCTTCTCTGCTGCAGGTACAGACTCCCAGTCTGCCCTGCGGCCAATCCTGACACTGCTCAGAGCAGCATTAGAATAGGCTGGGAGTGCCCAGCCAGGGCACTCCCAGGCAGACTGGGAGCCTGTGCATGCTCTCTCCAGCCCAGCAACTGTGTTGAAGAGAGCCTACTGCCTATGTGTGCATGGCCAAACATACATGCGCACTGAGAGGGAGTGCTGTGCCCTCCCCCTCAGTGCTCGTCACAGCCCGTGGCCCCGCCCCTTTTACTAAAAGGTTTGCAGCTGCCACTGCTGGCAGGCAGCTGACACGCCTCCACCCTATTGGAGGGGCCACCCCTGGGTTTTATTCCAATATATATTTTCTATAGCATGTAGGCTCGGTGTCCTGTCAGGGCAAGAATCCCGATCTCTGTCACTGCATGTCTAGCTGTAAAGTCAAGGGGTCTGGACAGAGGAAATGACTTTTACTTGTGATGCTGTTTCCACGCAGGCATCTATTTTGTGACAGACATTCGAATCTGAACACAGCATTTGTTACTTGTTTGCTTCTTTCAGCTAATAAGGAGGATGTATTTGATTCAGAAGCTTTGATTGAACAGCAATTATGTTTTCAAAGACAAACTGAGAGGCTTTGTAGCTCGAATGAAAACTATGAACTGAAAAAAACAAAACAAAAAAGTGATCTAAATGTTTTGAGCCATCAAAGAAACGTTCCAGTTTTTGCACGAAAGCTGCAGTTTTGTATAGAAGTTGCAACACATTTGAGAAACAGTACAGCGTGGCCAGAAGCCGCACTCTGTCCCAGACACCACGTTCTCTGGTGAACTGCATCCCTCTGAAGTGACCTTTCCAGGCCCAGTAAAAAAAAAAAATCTAACTTTTGCTTTTTCCTGACTTTCTGAACACAACCCTTACCCCCACCCGAATAAGCCCAGTCCCACTGTTCACCACAAATCTCACCAGCCGCCACTGTTTTTTACACAAAACACTTACTGAACACTATCTATACCAGAATATTAACAAATTATGCCACATTTTGAGTGGCTCTGCGTATGATCCATGGCTCCTCTTAGACTCAAAGAGGAAACTTAAATCAACCCTCGCAAGAATGGTCAAACTAGCACCACACTTGTAGAGGCCAGCAATAAAGAAGACCAGAAGGCACATTTTTCCCCATTACTTTCCAGATACTGGCTCTCTCAAAGGAACAAATTAATTATAGATTTTTATTTGCAAGCTTGACTTCCATATTCATTAATAATGAGGCCGATTTTGTGGCTAGACAGCACCAGAAGCAATATATAGGTATTCATTATTGCACCTGAACAAAATGGAAGATGCATCCATACATCCCCACATTAAGTTCTGGCCCAAGACCTCATGCTAATTTCTAACAAGCCTGAGCACATTTCCCATTTGCGAGACCAAAGACCCTCTTCTCTCTATTCTTCTTCTTATTAAGCCATTGCAACCTGGCCCTATGCCCAACAGTAGGAATTACATGTTTCTGCCTTCTAACTCCTTCTTAGCATTTGCTGTACTAGGATGTACTATGATGTATTTGACCTGGTCCTCTCTACAGGGTCCCCCCAGATTTTTACCTTCCTTTGCTGGACTCATTTATGTTGGCTTTAGGGCTCTCCACTCTTCACTCCTGCTAAATGGTTATAAAGTCCTTTCCATTGTAAACCTGGTTAGATTTGTATACACCCTATTGATATACTTAATATACTAATAAGTCCCTAGACTATGTTACTACATATATCCAGGCCCTGTAAATTAAATGTTATTAGTAGACAGCAGCCCTCATTGTGCCAGCCTCTAGAGCAGCCCTGTAAAACATCTCAGGCCTGTCACTGCAGCAAGCATTGTAGTTTTAAGCTGGCTGAATAAACATTTTGCCAGGCCTAAACCTTTTTTCTCATACCAATAAGTCACCCCAATGTATGCCCTAATGGCTCATAGGGCATGGTGCATGATATTTAACAAGTAGGACATGTATACTTACATTTGACTTGCCTGGCCAGTGAAAACCTTTTAAAGTCTTTGTTCACTAAGGCAAGGCTATCTGTCCCATAGACTAGCACTGGGTTATTTAATAACACTTTATAAGTGATAACTTAAGCTTGGGAATAGAAATATAAATAAGCCTTTGACTCATTTGAATTGGAAATTAAAATCCTTGTTATTGGTAAAGTTGGAGTTTCAGTAACTATTCTGATAATGCCACTTTTAGAAAGATGTGATTTTTCTGCCTGAAGCAAATGTGCCTTTCTACCAGTGTCCATGGTCACATGACTATGAATGGCTCTCCTGTAATGTGTGTTCTTTCCAGACATTGGTTAAAAGGGGCCTTGGTTGTGGGGCATGTCGTTCCTCTCCTGAGCAGGATAACCGAATATTGTATTCAGCCTTTCCTGATCCTCAAATGGGAGCCTGAAGGCTGTTCCCACCCTTTTCCTGACATTTAGGGTTTTCTGGCCTGCCAAAGACAAATGCAGGTCACACCTAGGTCTGCCATTGTCCCCCTAGACAGAACGGAGCAACAACAAGGAAATGGGAAGTTTAAACAAAGGGGGCACCCCACACCTACAGGCTGGCACTGGGTATAAAAAAGCACCCTCAGAACCGCTCATCAGAACACTCCTGGACCATTGGAAAATTCAGAAGAAGAAGAATAACTGCATTATTGTTTGCAGAAGGAAGACAGGACTTAATTGCCTTGCAGCCAGGATCCTCATAAGTGACTCCAAGGGTCAGTAGGCTGACCTCCTGTTTGAGCTACAGGAATACCATAAGCTTTTTTAGATGCCTTCCCTACAGCTGCCCAATTGACCAGCACTAACTGGACCTGCCTGAGCCCTGCTGCTGTTGTAGTGAGTCCTGATCCTGAAGAAGTGCCTCTCAGGTCCTGTACCCTTAGCTGGCATTAGAGTTTACTCCTCCTGTTGCCAAACCTAGCTACAGGTTAAAATCCACACGTTTTGGGTTCTTCATGACCATGAGCAAGCTTCTTGCATCAGCGATCACCGTGTGTCCTGCCAACATGAAGGTCCCACAATTACCTGTTCTTCACGGCAAACAGGGACTGCCCGCATCTCCCATCAATGCAAAGGTCCTGTGGCAGCCCGCTCTGTCTGCTGACAACAATTTCCCCACAGCCCTCTCCTACGTGAAGCTCCAGCTGAGGCTGCTCATGTGGACCTGAACTTTGAGAAGTTAGGGGGTCATTACGACCCTGGCGGACGGTGTAAAAGGTGCGGTAATACCGCAAACAGGTCGACGGACAAAAAAAGGGAATTATGATGCTGAGGGAAACCGCCAACAAAGACAGCCACTTTAACACACCGCCCGCCACGGCGGTACAGACAAGCAGCGGGCGGTCACCGCCAACAGACAGGTGGGAGACAATGTACCGCCCACACTATTACAACCCGCCAATCTGCCACCTTTTACGGGGCGGATTCACCGTGGATAAAAACACGGCGGAAACAGCTTGTGCTA
The DNA here is from genome assembly GCF_031143425.1 of Pleurodeles waltl. Classification (NCBI taxonomy): domain Eukaryota; kingdom Metazoa; phylum Chordata; class Amphibia; order Caudata; family Salamandridae; genus Pleurodeles; species Pleurodeles waltl. The sequence continues at coordinate 627,643,853 of NC_090444.1, read as the reverse complement.
TGGGAAAACGCTCACCTTAACATATCCCACGAGGAACGACGACTCCATGGACCCCGAACTCCAAATCCTACCAGCCCTTGTCTTTCTGCTCCTTTACAACCAGCAGCGAAGTAGGCGCAGAAGATACCGGTGAGTACTGCACCTACGACACGGGGAGGCAAAAGTTAGGGGGACACCCACCAAACACCCCCACCCTCGCATATTACAACATACACACCAATGCAGTCTAAAATATCACATTAACTACCCACAATCCCCCCGTAAGAATCCAAAGACAAAGCGAATTTCGGTCAAACATTGTAATGTGCGAATATACATGTCATACAAAAATATACAGATATATATGTCTAAATCACTCATAATTATATATACAATACAAGAAGTAGTGCAGATATGTACACAACAATGTCCGTCCACCAACAGTCCAAAAATGCATGGGCGAGGCCCACAATAGATACCTGACCAAAATCGAAGGGAGCACTGCCGGGGCATCAGATAGAAATAAAACAGGCACCTCAGGGGGAAGGGAAGGGGGGGCACCTCAGCCAGATGAATGCAAAGCCAGATCCACGACGGGGCTCCATGCCCATTGATGTATCCTGGGAGTGCAAAGCCACAGTCTCTCAAGTTTCTACAGTGGGTGGGTTGCCCACTGTGCCATCCTGGGGAGTGCAAAGCCACAGTCTCTCAAGTCTCTACAGTGGGTGGGTTGCCCACTGTGCCCACTGTGCCATCCTGGGGAGTGCAAAGCCACAGTCTCTCAAGTCTCTACAGTGGGTGGGTTGCCCACTGTGCCATCCTGGGGAGTGCAAAGCCACAGTCTCTCAAGTCTCTACAGTGGGTGGGTTGCCCACTGTGTCATCCTGGGGAGTGCAAAGCCACAGTCTCTCAAGTCTCTACAGTGGGTGGGTTGCCCACTGTGCCATCCTGGGGAGTGCAAAGCCACAGTCTCTCAAGTCTCTACAGTGGGTGGCTTGCCCACTGTGCCATCCTGGGGAGTGCAAAGCCACAGTCTCTCAAGTAGATGCAGGTCTTCACTTGTTCTGGAGGGGGACTGGTGCCCAGACTGGATGCGTCTCCCCGTGAAAGTTCCTGTCCTGTCACTGTCCCAGCTGCACATGGGATAAGGATGCCTGATGTGGCGGTCCATTCATTCCTACACGGTCCATGCCCTGTTCAGCGGTGCTTTACCATGGCGGTCTTTGCCCTGTTCAGCGGTGCTTTACCATGGCGGTCTTTGCCCTGTTCAGCGGTGCTTTGCCATTGAGGTTCATGACTGTTCAGCGGTGCTTTGCCATGGCGGTCTTTTCCCTGTTCAGCGGTGCTTTGACATGGCGGTCTTTGCCCTGTTCAGCGGTGCTTTACCATGGCGGTCTTTGCCCTGTTCAGCGGTGCTTTGCCATTGAGGTTCATGACTGTTCAGCGGTGCTTTGCCATGGCGGTCTTTGCCCTGTTCAGCGGTGCTTTGACATGGCGGTCTTTGCCCTGTTCAGCAGTGCTTTGCCATGGCGGTCTTTGCCCTGTTCAGCGGTGCTGTGCCATTGAGGTTCATGACTGTTCAGCGGTGCTTTGCCATGGCGGTCTTTGCCCTGTTCAGCGGTGCTTTACCATGGCGGTCTTTGCCCTGTTCAGCGGTGCTTTACCATGGCGGTCTTTGCCCTGTTCAGCGGTGCTTTGCCATTGAGGTTCATGACTGTTCAGCGGTGCTTTGCCATGGCGGTCTTTGCCCTGTTCAGCGGTGCTTTACCATGGCGGTCTTTGCCCTGTTCAGCGGTGCTTTGCCATTGAGGTTCATGACTGTTCAGCGGTGCTTTGCCATGGCGGTCTTTGCCCTGTTCAGCGGTGTTTTGCCATGGCGGTCTTTGCCCTGTTCAGCGGTGCTTTACCATGGCAGTCTTTGCCCTGTTCAGCGGTGCTTTGCCATTGAGGTTCATGACTGTTCAGCGGTGCTTTGCCATGGCGGTCTTTTCCCTGTTCAGCGGTGCTTTGACATGGCGGTCTTTGCCCTGTTCAGCGGTGCTTTACCATGGCGGTCTTTGCCCTGTTCAGCGGTGCTTTGCCATTGAGGTTCATGACTGTTCAGCGGTGCTTTGCCATGGCGGTCTTTGCCCTGTTCAGCGGTGCTTTGACATGGCGGTCTTTGCCCTGTTCAGCGGTGCTTTACCATGGCGGTCTTTGCCCTGTTCAGCGGTGCTTTGCCATTGAGGTTCATGACTGTTCAGCGGTGCTTTGCCATGGCGGTCTTTGCCCTGTTCAGCTGTGCTTTACCATGGCGGTCTTTGCCCTGTTCAGCGGTGCTTTGCCATTGAGGTTCATGACTGTTCAGCGGTGCTTTGCCATGGCGGTCTTTGCCCTGTTCCGCGGTGTTTTGCCATGGCAGTCCTGATACTGACATTGGTGTGTGGCATGACGATATCTACACTGGGCATTGGTGTGTGGCATGACGATCTTCACACTGGACATTGGTGTGTGGCATGACGTTCCATCATTGGCCAGCGGGGCTGTGGCATCCTGTCCCCTCCTGGGCTGTGACTCTGGCGGTGGTCTCTGGACCAGTGACGATACTTGTGCCCTCCTGGGCTGTGACTCTGGAGGTGGTCTCTGGACCAGTGACGATACTTGGGCCCTCCTGGGCTGTGACTCTGGCGGTGGTCTCTGGACCAGTGACAACTGTGCTGGTGGTTGTGTCTGGACCGCCGGAAAAGATGGCGCACTTCTCCGCCGTGACACTCACAACAGGCTGGGCATACTTCCTCTGGACCTTCCCCACCTTTTTTGGAGTTACAGCTGACTCACCAATCGCCTTCGATCCCATTTCACTTGTTGTCCCACCAGGAGTCCTGACACCGGTCTCCAATTTTGGAGCCTTTACAGGGGGTGGGCTGCCAGTGCCTTGGCTCCGGGTCCTACTGCCTGCCCTGGTGGACGGTGCACTCCAAAAACCTTGAACACGCACCACTGGTACTGGAGGCTTTTTGGCTGAGGTGCCACGACGGGACTGATGAATTGGAGGGGGCGGGTGGGGGCAAAAAGGTCAATTTGACAGAGGGACCGTTTCTGACAGACACTGGGATGGGTAGCTGGAGGGGGTCTGGGAGTGGAGGAAGAGGAGGTGGTTGTAGGAGGTGTCACTTTAGGTGTTTTGGGTGCAGGTACTGGAGGCTGTAGTGAGGTGGATGGATGTTGGGTGAGTGATTGCCGGCGTTTGGATACTTTGGGAGGAGGCGTTACAGACACACTGGAAGAGGACTCAGGGGACGTGTAAATGGCAGTGGAGGTGGTGAGTGCAGGTGAGCGGCTTGTGGTGCTGGGTGTCCTGGTGCGAGTCCTAGTGCCTGTAGATGTGGTGCATGCAGGTGTGTGTGTAGACGAGACTGGGAGGGAGGAGGGAGAGAAGAGGAGGGGGACACAGTGGAGACAGTGGATGTTGCTGTATCCGTATGTGTGTGATGCTTGTGTGAGTGCCTGTGGTGTGTGTGGTGCGTATGTTTGCTTGAGCTACTTGTGTGTGTTGACTTGTGTGCATGCTGGTCTGTAGGTGTGCTTGGGATGGGCTGTGGTACAGGGGATTGGGTGTGGGTGGAGGAAGCTGGAGGGGGGAGGCTAGACACAGGGACAATGGCTGCCATCAGTGCTGAGGCCAGAGATTGCAGGGTTCGCTGAAGACAGCCTGACCAGAATGAATGCCCTCCAGGAATGCATTACCGTGTTGCAACTCTCGTTCTACACCCTGGATGGCATTCACAATGGTAGACTGCCCAACAGTGAGTGACCTGAGGAGGTCAATGGCCTCCTCACCACTTAGGGCAGCAGGGGTGACTGGGGCAGGGCCTGAGGTGCCTGGGGCGAATGTGATGGCCACCCTCCTGGGTGAGCGGTCACAGGGCGAACGCTGAGGGGCTGCTGGGAGGGGGGTGCTGGTAGGGGAGGTGGTGGCTGTACCTGTAGAAGTGGGGGGCACAGATGGTGCCGCCACCACAAGGGAGCTCCCATCGTCGGACGAGTCCGTGTCTCTGGTTGCTAATCCGGTGGCCGACGTGAAGCTCCCCTCACCCTCCGTCCCACTGGTGCATTCAGAGTCTGTGGTGTGGCCCTCCATGGCCATGTGGGATGCAGCTCCCTCGTGCTCCGGTGCCACTGTACCTCCGCCTGATGATGCTGATGTACAAAAGGACAGGGAGAGCAGAAAAAGGGGGGGAGACAGAAGTAAGAGAGTTTTAGTGCATGGCATACCGCTACCGTTGGCGGACAAGACAGACACAGTAGCCCTATGCATTACGCCGTGCTCCTGGCCTCTGCACATGCAATTTCTGGGATATGGCCTACATGGCAATGGTGGACATCTGCGCACATGGATGCCACAGGGGCAACTATACCTAAACTTGGCACTCTTCTGAGGTGGGGTAGAGTGCCACATGGCCTACATTATGGAGGGGCCTTGCCTACCGAATTCGCCCTGGCCTAGGGACACCCACAGCCCACCTCCCCCACCCAGGCACCTCCACTGCACGCAAAGTCCGCAGAATGAGGTTGTAATCACCCCCTTGTGTCTGCTGTGATGTCCTCAAGCACCCATCCAACTCCGGGTAGGCCACCGCCTGGATCCGGAACATCAGGGGGGTCAAGGTGCGACGGGCACCCCTCCCACGCTGGGAGGCCATCCCCAGCCGAGCCTCCGCCGTCTTCTTCTGCAGCGGCGAATGTCCTCCCATCTCTTCCGGCAGTGGGTGCCCCGTCTCTGGTGGGCCCCCAGACCTCCTTGGCGATGGCACGCCAAATGTCCCTCTTCTGCTGGGCGCAGACCTACATGACATGCCCAAGGGAAGAGGAACAGTCATTACCAACTGCACCATCAATGTGAGTGGCCCCCTCCCTACTCTGACCATGTGGCCCATTTATTCCCATTCTTTACTGTAGTATGAACTCTGCCCCCTTCACTCTTCCCCCAAGCCCTGTCCACCCAGGCCTAGCCCATACAACGTGCTCCCTGTGTACTAACCTGTTGGTCTGGAGGACCGTAGAGTAGCATGTAATGGGGGAGGACCCCATCCACAAGTTTCTCCAACTCCTGTGCAGTGAAGGCAGGGGCCCTTTCCCCATACGCAGCAGCCATCGTCCCTTCCAGACCGAGGTCACAGCAGCACTATCAGTGTAGGTCCTCTCCTGTTGAAGGTCAGGTATCTAGTGATTTAACAGATAGAAAATGGCGGTGACGTCCGCGGCGGTGACGTCTGCGGCGGTGCGCATCATCACCGCCAGCGCACCTGTTCATTGGCTCCTGGGACCCATAGCAGCAGTGCGCCACGGTCTACGACCGCCTACCGCGACGGTGTGCAACGCCAGCGCTGTTACCCCACAATCCCATTGTCCCAGTTTATAGGTCAGGCAGCCGCCATTTCAGGGGCCCACATGGATTCATTTTCAACTGCGTCACACATACCGAGGCCTACACTCAACACAAATACAGGAAGGGTTAATCGTCTGGTGTAGTCTTGTGTGTGACTGTGGGTACATACCTGGAGGAATATTGACTGGTTATTCGCTGTTGTCCTTCGTAGGCACTGTCAGCTGGGACATGTGAGAAGATGGTGGAATCCTCCGGTGTACCGACCGCTGGTGGACCTGTTGACAATGGAAGAGAGACATTTAATCGTCACCTACAGGTTTGACCGTGCCACAATCCAGGAACTATGTACCCATTTAGCCAGACCTAATGTCACCAATCCGCCATGCGACTGGAATCCCCCCTGACGTGCAGGTGCTGTCAGTGCTCCATTTCCTTGCAAGTGGGTCTTTTCAGACAACAGTGGCCATGGCATCAGGGATGTCCCAGCCTATGTTTTCCAACGTCTTGTCCAGAGTTTTGTCTGCCCTGCTGAAACACATAAGGAGATACATCATTTTCCCTGAGGTGTAGGATTTGCCTACAGTGAAAGGTGACTTCTATGCCCTTGGACATATCCCAAACGTCATAGGTGCCATTGATGGGACCCATGTAGCTCTGGTCCCCCCCGCAGGAGTGAACAGGTGTACAGGAACCGGAAGAGTTATCATTCGATGAATGTCCAGATGGTCTGTTTGGCAGACCAGTACATCTCGCAGGTAAATGCTATGTTCCCTGGCTCTGTGCATGACGCCTATATCCTGCGCAATAGCAGCATCCCTGATATGATGGGTCAACTCCAGAGGCACCGTGTATGGCTATTGGGGGACTCTGGTTACCCCAACCTTTCGTGGCTATTGACCCCAGTGTGGAATCCCAGGACCAGGGCAGAGGAACGCTACAATGATGCCCATGGGCGGACTAGGAGGGTTATCGAACGCACCTTCGGCCTTCTTAAGGCCAGGTGCCTCCATATGACAGGTGGGTCCCTATTCTACTCACCGAAGAAGGTGTGCGACATCATCGCCTGCTCCATGCTCCATAATTTAGCATTGCGACGCCAGGTGCCTTTTCTGCAGGAGGATGATCCAGATGACGGTGTTGTTGCAGCTGTGGAGTCTGTGGAGCCTGTGGACAGTGATGAGGATGAAGCTGAGGAAGAAGAAAACGACAACAGGGAGTCAGTCATACAGCAATATTTCCAGTGAAACTCAGGTGAGTACATTTTCCGGTGTAAAATTACATTAACTTTCACACGTCTACCTCTATCCTGTACCTACATTTCACTCACTATTTGTTAACTGAGTTGTCCCCTTCCATTTCGGTTTCACAAATGTGGTAACCTACCTGTCAACTGCTTGCATCCTTGAAGGGCTTGTGATGTGTGACATTGGTATGTTAGCCTTCCAATGGGTAACCTATTATGACACTGTCATTGATAATAGAAAAATACAAATCATAGACTGACTCCAGTTTTTTTAGTGTTTCAAGGGTGTTTATTTAAGTGCTCAAAATGAAGGGGGGTTGTAAAATGGTGACGGGTGATGGTGGAGGAATGTCCATGGTAGAGTCCAGTCTATTAGTCTCACAGGTACATTGCACATCTGCCCATTGGAAGTGGAGCTGGGGCAGTTCCGATTTGGACAGGGTAACAAAGTGGGACAGTGGGGGACAATCAGGGTGGTCTTATTTCCTGGCGGGGGTCTTGCCATCTTGCTCTGTCCTGTTCCTGGATCTCAGGGCCCGCTTGCGTGGTGGTTGTCCGTCTGCAGGGTATGGGGTGCTGGTGTGGTGGTCCTGTGGCGGGGCGTCCTGTCCACTAGCGCCAGCGGAGGTGGTAGGCAGTTCATCGTCGTGGCTAGTGTCAGGGGCCCCTTGGAGTGCCACGGTGTCCCTCAAGGTATTTTGAATGTCCGTCAGCACCCCTACGATGGTGCCCAGGGCGGAGCTGATGGTCCTGAGCTCCTCCCTGAACCCCAAATACTGCTCCTCCTGCAGACGCAGGGTCTCCTGCAACTTGTCCAGGACCGTGGCCATTGTCTCCTGGGAGTGGTGGTATATTCTCCCATGATGGAGGAGAGGGCCTCGTGGAGAGTTGGTTCCCTTGGCCGGTCCTCCCTCTGTCGCACAGCAGCCCTCCCAGTTCCCCTGTGTTCCGGTGCCTCCGTCCCCTGGACCGTGTGCCCACTACCACTGCCCCCAGGTACCTGTTGTTGTTGGGGTGGTGGGTTAGCCTGGGTGCCCTGTAGTGGTGGACACACCGCTGATTGACCTGTCCTGGGTAGGGAGGTTTGGGCCCGCTGGGTGGGTGCTGTGCTGGTGTTACCAGAGGGTGGAAGGTCAGTGTTGGGCTGTGCCTGTGCGAGGGGAACCGACTGTCCTGAGGCCCACGATGGTCCGGGCTGGTCATCAAGATCCAGTAGGGCAGAGCTGCTGTCGTCACTGTGGGCCTCTTCTGGGGGTGGAGTGGTGTTGTCTGGACCCTCTGGTGTGGTGACGTTCCTTCGGGTTCCTGCGGGGCTATAAGTACATGATTATTGCATTTGTGTGTGTAATGGTGTGCAATGGTTGGGTGTGCGTGAACCCCAGTGCAGGCATTCCTGTGTGTGGGGTTGTGTGCTGATGGCTGGGGGGTGTTCTGGGTATGTGCAGTGGGCATGCTTTAGTGATGAGTGTCCATGGTTAGTTGTGTCATGCAGGTCTTGGGGTTGGGATGTGTAGTTGGTGTTATTAGTACATTAGTGAGGAGTTTGGGTGATAGGGGAGGGTGTGAGGGTGGGGGTGTGTGATAGCATGCAGGTAGGGTGGGGGATGTGATAGTTAAGATTTGACTTACCAGTGTCCGTTCCTCTGACGACTCCTCCGAGGCCCTCTGGATGCAAGATGGTCAAGACTTGCTCCTCCCATGTTGTTAGTTGAGGGGGAGGAGGTGGGGGTCCGCTGCCAGTCCGCTGTACCGCGATGTGGTGCCTGGATACCGTTGAACGCACCTTCCCCCGTAGGTCGTTTCACCTCTTCCTGATGTCCTCCCTATTTCTTGGGTGCTGTCCCACTGCGTTGACCCTGTCCACTATTCTTTGCCATAGCTCCATCATCCTTGCAATTGATGTGTGCTGTACCTGTGAGCCAAATAGCTGTGGCTCTACCCGTAGGATTTCCTCCACCATGACCCTGAGCTCCTCCTCGGAGAAGTGGGGGTGTCTTTGGCGTGACATGGGGTGGTGTGTGTGATGTGTGGGGTGGTGTATGTGGGGATGAGTGTGGTGAGTGTAGTGGTATGTGGTGTTTTGTGCTTGGATGTTGTGTGGGTGATGGTGTTGTGTGCCTCTGTGTGATGGGGTTGTCTATTCTGTGCTCTCTCTCTCGCCTTCTCTCAGAATTTCTGGTTGTAGGGGTTTGTGGGTGATGTGGGTGTGTGTTTTATATTGTGTTGGGTGTGTGGGAGTGGTGTGTGTATGTGTCTCAGGTGTGTGTATTTCGAAATGTCCAATGTGGCAGTGTTTTGGAGATGTGTGTGTATTTTGAGCGCGGCGGTGTGTACTGCCAATGGAATACCGTGGTTGAAAGACCGCTGCATGGATTCGTGGGTCGTAATAGCATGGGCGTGTTTCTGTTGCCGTGGAGGTGGAGGATGTGTTTCCGCCAGTTTATCGCTGACCTTTGGTGTGGCGGTATTGTGTGGGTGTCTGAATTTCGGCGGATTCCGTGATGTGTGTCATAATAGCTGTGGCGGGCTACCGCCGCCGCCGCGGTGTACTGGCGGTCTTCTGCACGGTGGTAAGCGCCTTTTACCGCCAGGGTCGTAATGACCCCCTTAATCTCTTCACTGGGATGAACCTGGTCCCTGTGTCCAGTTTGGGCTCCATTGTAGTCGCCTTAACTGTGACTTTGATGTGGTCCAGGACATCCAGATAACCATGAGCTGCACTTTGTGCTTTATGGCGCTATTGGCATCTGTAACGTATATAGAATTCATGACTCCGATTCTGCTTATTGGATTTCTGTCATTCTGGTGTCATTTTTTAAAATTTAATGTATTGTTTTGTGTTTTCATTTTATTACTGTTTGAGTGCTGCATAAATACTTTACATCTTGCTTCTAAGTTAAGCCTGACTGCTTGTGTGCCAAGCTACTTCGGGTTAAGGGAAGAATTATTTCACGACTTTTGTGGTCACTCTGCCAAGCATTGTGTTTAGTATGTGAGTGGGGATCTCACCCCTCTCAACTAATAACCCAATTTCTTACATTGGTGGTCAGTGGTGGGATCCAGGACATATGTTTGTGCAGTACCACTCAGTGATTTGTGAAAAATCAAATATCCCTTTTCATAATCTTACACCAGAATTCTTTTTAATTAATTCTCTTTGGTTTTTGATTGGACATCTGTTTACTTTTCCAAATTTAATTCCTGCCTCCTATTTCTGCACCTGTGAGATTCAGCAAGCATGGTAGGAGACCTCAGCAACACAGAAAGCTTCACTGAGGTGAAGCTGAAAAAGTTGTGCAGGGAGAGGGGCTACTGGTACCCATTGGCTTCAAGAAACCGGAGCTGTATAGCACAGGAGAAAGAGGAGGATGATGTGGAAGGGAGAGGATGAAATAGAAAAAAGAGGGAGAGAACCTCCTAACCATGGCCCATGAGGAGACAGGAGGGATCACAGGAGTGAGGTCCCTTGCTAGATCCAGAGCAGGAAGCAATATATCTCCCCAAAACCTGTCCCCTGAGGAGCTGGAGAACAGGAAGGCTGAAATCAAGCTGAGGCTGTAACTGGCCACTCTGGCTATGGAGGAAAGCAAAGCAGAAGCAGCTTCAAAGAGGACCTTGGAGGGAGGAGAAAAAGGATGAAACATAGAGAGCCTTGGTGAAGAGAAAACTAGCTCTGGAAGAAAATAAAATAATGCTGGCTCATAAAAGGGAGTCAGAAGGAGATGAACGTACAAGACACTTTAACACAAAATAGGACATCTCAAACTCCCCTCAGTAGACCAATAGGTAATCAAAACAATACAAAAACGTCAGGAGTTTTTGTTTTAAAAAAATCTTTAAAACCTACATTAGATGTTTAGTCAAATAGATACAATCGATGGAATCAATCAAAGTAAAACAAACAAACAAAACACAATAAGAGACAATATAAAAGACATATTCAGTTCTGGGTTTTCTATAAAATATTTGTATATATTAAGTGTACAGTTTTTGAAAGCCAATAACATATAGAAATCAAAATTACTGGCAGATTTTTCAATTATGTTTTTTGTGAAACATCACTAATATTATCAAAGAGTTAAATACAATTTCCTTGTTGGGTCACACAGACATTTGTTTGCACAGCAAGGTCATAAATTATTTCCATTGGTGTTTCCGAAAATAGACCTTCCATTATTGAGAACAACCACTCAACCTAATCCCATAGACTATATTCCTAGGGTACATGTGCCATACTTGTCCAAATTCTGAAGGTTGATGTGGGGGGAAAAGGCTGTCGATATTTTGGTCTCCTATTGGATCAAAGCCATGAGACCATCTTCAAGACAAAAGAAACTAAATAGGATCCTTAAAGAGAAAAAATAAACGCATAAAATGTAAATGGAAAAAGAGTTTGCAAAGACCTGTCCCGGGACAGAAGACAGGAGACCTGCACAAGCTAAACCCATGCATGACACAGCCAGCGTGTGTCATCCTTGAGGGGGTGGTGGTCCCTCCCTTAAAGATGGAACCCACAGATGAGGGCAAGGGTTCCCCATGGGCCAGCCCAATAGTTCAGCAGGATGCTTACAGAAGGATCCAAATATGTTCAGAGGGTCATAGAGCTGACAAGTGCCACTGGAGAATAGGCCTATTGTCCACGTTCACTAGAGAGGCACCCAAGATTTCTGCCATCTTTTGCTAAACCCATTTTTTGTTGGATTTTGGGACTCTGTGTTTTTTAGCTCTCTTAATCTGTAGTAAAGTGCTTGTGCCCTCCCTTGTAGACATGGTAAAATCAGTGTGTACATGATTATTACATTTAATTTACTTATAAGTCCTAGTATATGGCACTACTTTACCTAGGGGCTGTAAATGAGATGCTGCTTGTTGATTGCAGCACGCATTGTGCCACCGACCTGCCATTTAAACAGTTTGCTAGGTTTATTTACTATATGTATGTATATATACATGTCCTGACAGTGAAAAAAAACCTAAAGTTGTTTTTCACTGTAGTAAGTCTTTCTCTCCCATAGATTAACACTTAGGGCATGATTCTAACTTTGGAGGACGGTGTTAAACCGTCCCAAAAGTGGCGGATATACCACCTACCGTATTACGAGTTCCATAGGATATAATGGACTCGTAATACGGTAGGTGGTATATCCGCCACTTTTGGGACGGTTTAACACCGTCCTCCAAAGTTAGAATCAGGCCCTTAGTTACCTTATTACACTTAATAAGTGATAACATCATCTTGGAAACAGATGATCATTTGAATTGTAATTTAAATTCCTCTTTAATGGCAATGTCAAGTTTTAGGTTACTATTCTTGATAATGCCATTTTTTGAAAGTTTATATTTTTCTGCCTAAATCAAATGTGCCTTTCTGCCACTTTCCAGAGTCACATGACTGTGAATGGGTCTCCTACGGTGAGGTGTGTATTCTTTCCATACATGGGAACAAAAGGTTTTTGGATCTGGGCCAGGGTGTTTCTCTCCTCAACAAGATAGCATTGATGAGTGTACTCACCCCAACCTGAGCTTCAAATGTTAGCCTGAAGTTTGTAGTTACCCTCCTCCTAATGTCTAAGTATGTCTGCCCTGCCACTCACACCTGGGCCTTCCTTTGTCCGCTAGACAGACCACTGCCAAACCCAGAAACTATCCTCCTGTCTGAAGAAGGAATACTGAATCTGGGTACCTTGAATCCAGGATCCCCAGAAGTGACTTCAAGCGTCAGTTGGCAGATGTGCTGTTTGAGCTATAGTGACGCAGCAAGCTTCAAAAGGCCTGCCTTCACAACTGCCTATCTGACTAGCAGCAACTGGGCCTGCCTGAGTTCTGCTGCTGGCCTCTGCTGAAGTGAGTCTGAATCCCCAAGAGGTGCCACCCAAGTTCTGAATCCTTGGTTGACATCAGAGTATTCTCCTGTTTCAAAACTCAATTACATGTGAAAACCTAGACATTTGGGGCTCATTGCAAACCTGAACGGGATCTTAGCATGAGCTATGATCACTGCAACTCCCTCCAACATGAAGGTACAATGGCAGCCTGCTCTTCACACCAAGCAGCAACCACCTGCGCCTCCTGACAACGTAAAGCTCCAACGGTGGCCTGCTCATCGTGCTGGCAACGGCTCCCTTATGGCCCACCAACATGAAGCTCCAGCGTAAAGTGTAAACTTGGACTTTTAGGAGGTAACCTTTTACTGGGATGAACCTGGTCCCTGCACCCAGTCACATTCCATTGCAGTCAACCTGAACTTTTGGCTTTGACCCAGTCCAGAGCAAGAAGATAACAATGAGTGGCGCTTTGTGGTTTTTGTAGCTTGTTTCATGTGAAAACTTAACAATTCATAACTCTAGCTTTACTTATTGGACTTCTGCTCTTTTGGTCTAATTGTATTGATTGAATTGTACTCTATGTTTGTAAATTAGTTTGGAGTTTTACTTGTGTTGTGTTTTCACTTTATTACTGTTTGAATGATGTATAAATCCTTTGCACATTACCTCTAAATTAAGCCTGATTGTTTTTGTGCCAAGCTACCTGGGGTTATGCATAGGTTTATTTAGTGACTTATGTGGTTCACTCCAACTGTGTTCATTGTTTAGGTAGAACTTCCACCCCCTCTAGCAAAAACTTGATTTCTCACATGTTGTTTCTATTGAAGTAATTGAATTACTTTGCATCACATATCAGTAAATCATGTTTGTTATTGTTACCATTTTATATATATATTTTAAATTTTGTATAGCACTGCTCTATCCACCAAATCGTTTTAGTGTGGAAGCAGATAAGAGCGATGGCATTTCAGAGGAAAAATAAGTTAGACAGTTTGTTCTGGTGAGTATTAAATGCAAAGTGTCCTATGAATCGGAGGGAGAAATAAACTCAGCATTGAAGGAGTCTCCAAGTCAACCACTCCCTGACAATTTTTTGGGAATAAGAAGCAGCTCAAAACATTACCTATGAAAATAATACACATTTATATAAGGTGAGGAAGATTCCTGCGATCAGCTGAATTGAAGGTTGAAAAGAGATTCAGAAGAATGAGGAGCCAGGAGTCACCATTTTCCTACAAGCAATGTATGAAATCAAGCATTTTCATGGTGGAAGTATCAATGCTGCATCTTTTGTATTAGACACAATGATATGGTTTTAGTAGCTCATTGCTTTCAATGACGGAATTGAGCTATTCTGAAGAGCATTTTTCAAGCACAGACAATGGAGTTCATTGAAGGTTACAATTGTTAGGCTGTTTTGCATCTTTGTGCGACCTTTCTTAGTAATGGAGTAGTTAGGGTCATTTGTAGGGTCGAGCCTGAGAGTGCATGTGCCACTGCAAGTGTTTCGCCTGTGAGACTGTTGTTAACAAAAAGGGCTCAGAGCCCGTCCGTTGCTTACCATTTGCTGGTTTGTGTGGTATTTTTCTATAGAGGTGCATAATTGGTCACTGCAGGCTTAACATCATTTGTGTTCCTTCCTGAAGAGCAGGAACCAAGCACTGATTTATTCAACTTAATCAGGCTTGTCAACTACTCTCAACATGATTGAAGTACTATTTTGTTCCCTTTAACTTCTAGTGCCCTGTAAACGCGAAGGCGTGTGGCTGTCAAAATTGTGCCCAGCAAGTCAAACAAAATTGCAAAGTTTTATTTTCTTTAGTTAACTCTTTTATTTTATTTTGCCAAGTCTTCTTTTCTCCGTTTGAACTCATGTTTTGTTTTGATTTTTGCTTGTGGAAGCTGTTCTTAAAAGATGAGGATTATTTTGTTCTAAATATTGCAATGCAACATTGTTTCTTTAAGTGTAATTTCCAAAATGATGCTTTTAACACATAATCATGAAGTACACCCCAATCCACCCCATTCCAATCCAATCCACCCCACCTCATCCCACACCAATCCACCCCACTCAATCCATTCCATCCCAGACCAATCCAATTCACCGTACTCCAGTCCAGCCCACTCCAATCCAAACCAAACTACTCACCCCAATCCAGTACAATCCGCCATGCTCCAAACTCCAATACTCCCAACGCCCTCAGTCCAATTTGCCCCACTCCAGTCCAAAAACAATTTGGCTCACTTCAATCCAAAACAATCTGCCCCACTCCAAACCAGAGCAGTCTGCCCCACTCCAATCCGCCCCAGCCCCACTCCAAAACAATCTGCCCCAACTCATCTGCTGCACTCCAATCCGGCACACTCAAATCTGCCCCACTACACTCTGTCCCACTACAATTCACCTCACTACAATCCAATCCACTTCACTTCACCACAGTCCAATCCCAGCTACCACTTTACAAATCACCCCACTCCAGTCATCCACAATTCACCCCACATCAATTCAGTCCTCACCACAACAGTCCAACCCAGCCCAATGCATTCTACTCCACTCAATCTAATCCACCACAATCCAACCCATTCCAGTCCTAAACAATCTGCCCCAGTCCAATCCAAAATAATCTGCCCCACTGCAGTCCAAAACAATCTCCCCCACTCGAATCCAAAAACTCCTGCTCCACTCTAATCCAAAACAATCTGCCCTACTCCAGTCCAAAACAATCTTCCCCATCCCAATCCACATCAGTCTGCCCCACTCCAATCCAAAACAATATGCTCCAATTTGCAGCACTCCAATCAAAATCCACCTGCCCCAGTTCAGTCTGCCCAATTTTAATCTGTTCCACTCCAATCCTAAACAATCTGCCGAACTCCAAATTGCCCCATTCCAGTCCAAAACAATCTTTCCCACTCCCGTCCAAAACAATTTGCCCCACTCCAGTCCAAAACAATCTTCCCCACTCCAATCAAACTAATCTGCCCCACTCCAATCCAAAACAATCTACCCCACTCCAATCCAAAATAATTTGCCCCACTCCAATCCACCTGACTCCAATCTGCCCCACTCAGATCCTCAACAATTTGCACACTCCAATCTGCCCCACACCAATCCAAAACAATCTGCTCTACTCCAATCCGCCCACTACAATCCGCCCCACTACAATCCAAAACAATCTGCTCAGCTCCAACCCACCCCACTCCAATTTGCTCCACTCCAATCCAAGACTATCTGCCCCACTCCATTGTGCCCCACTCCAATATTCCCCACTCCAATCCACCCCACTTGATCTCAATTCACCCCACTCCAATTCACCCCACTCCAAACCAAAACAATCCACCCCACTTCAGTCCAAAACTATCTGCCCCACTTCAGTCCAAAACAATCTGCTCCACTCCAATCCACAACAATTTGCCCCACTCCAATCTGCCACATTTTAATCAAAATCAGTCCGCTCCACTTCAATCTGCCCCACTCCAACATTCCCCACTCCAATCCAAAACAGTCTGCCCCACTCCAATCCAAATAATCTGCCCCACTCCAATCCACAACAATCTGCCCCAGTCCAATCTGCCCTACTCCAATCCAAACAATCTGCCCCACTCTAGTCTGCCCGACTGAAGTCAAACACAATATGCCCCACTCTAATACGCCCCACTCCAATCTGCCCCACACCAATCCAAAACACGCGGCCCTGTCCAATCCACAACACTCCAATCTGCCCCACTGCAATCCAAAACAATCTGCCCAACTCCAGTCCACCCCACTCCAGAATGCCACACTCCAATCCAAAACAATCTGCCCTACTCCAATCTAAAACAGGCCATCCCACCCCAAACCACTTACTCCAATATACCCTGCTACAATCTAATCCACCCACACCACTCAAATCCACCCCAATCCAGTCTATCCTACTCCAGCCCAATCCACCTCACCTCAATCCACCCCACTCTAATCCAGTCCACCACAATCTACCCCATGCCAACCCAATCCACTCCACTCTAGTCCAATCCACCCCACTCCAGTCCAATCCACCCCACCCCATTCCAATCCAACCCACTCCCCTCCAGTCCACCCATTCCAATTCAACCCACACTACTTCAGCCCAACCCATCCTACTCCAATCCAAATCAACCCATTCCAATGCAACCCAGCCCATTTCAATCCATTCCACTTTATTCCAATCTTATCCACTCAAATCCAATCCACTGCAACCCAATCCAGTCCAGTCCACCTTAATCAACCCCACTCTAGTCCAGTCAAATCCCTTTTAATCCAATCCACCCCACTCTAAACTACCTTAATCCACTGTACTCCCATCCAATTTAACCCACTCCAATCCAATCCACCCCACACCAGTCCAATTCACCCCACTCCAATCCTCACCAATCCACTCCAGTCCAATCCACCACAGCCGACCCCACTCAAATACAGTTCACTGCAATACAGTCCACCCACTCCAATCCATCCCACTCCACCCCACTCTAGAAAAACCACCCCACTCCAAAGAAAAAAAACATCATACTCCTATCCAATCCATTCCAATCCACTCAATCCCAATCCACTCCAATCCAATCAACCTCAATCCAATTAACCCAATCCACCCTGTTCAATCCAGTCCACCCCATTGCAATCCAATACACCCCCAAACCAGCCTAATACATTCCACTCTATTCCACTCCACTCCAGTTCAACCCACTCTAATCCAATCCATCCCATCTACTCCACCCCACTCAATCCAATCCACCCCACTCAAACCAATTCACCACAATCCAATCCATTCCACAGCACCCCACTTCAATCCACCCCTCTCTGATCTACATCACCCTAATGTAACCTACCTCACCCTATTCTAACCCACCCAATACAACCCACCAACTACAATCCAACCCACTCCACCCCACCCCATTTCAATCACCCCATTCCAATCCAGTCCACCCCATCAAGTCCACTCCACTCCACCCTACTCTACTCTAATCCAATCTTCTCTGATCCATCCCATTCTACCCCAGTCCAATCAACCAGTAAACCCCAGTTCAGACCATCCCATTCCAGTCCAATCTACCCAGCCCACCCCACTCCAATTCACCCCACCCCACTCCACTCCTGTTCACCCCACTCCAAAGCAGTCCACCCCAATCCATTTCAATCCACCCCTCTTCAATTCAATCAATACAATCCACCCCACTGCAATCCACCCTACACCGCCAAATCATATCTACCCACTCCAGTTCAGTCTAATTTACCCCTCTGCAAAACAAACCATTGCACCACACCCCAATACAAGCTACCTCACCCCGGTCCAATCACTCCAATTCAGTCCACCCACTACAATCCCATCTAATGCACCCCACTCCAAACCAGTCCAATCCACCTTACCCCATTTCAATCCACCCCACTCCAATCGAATCCACCCCATCCAGTCCACCCGCTCCAATCCACCCCACTCAACCCTAATCCAATCCAATTCACCTCACTACCTGAATCCACTCCAACCCACTCTGCCCTATTCCACCTCACTCCATGACACTGCACTCTACGACACTCTCTGCCACTTAACCACTGAACTCTTCTTCGCTCTACTCAACTCTAAGACAGTCTGCTCCCCCTATTCCACTCTACCATACTCTTCTCTGACAAATCCACTCTAAGCATTTTAATCACCCCTCTCCCCCACACCACTAATTTTTAGCCATGCTGAACAGCAGCCAAACCGGTGTACACCATGGCAAAAACACATTGCCAAAGCAAATAGCTATTTTACAGGCAATACCTATTTGCTTTGTCAATGCTTGTTAACGATTCAGGAAAGATGACCTTTCAAAGAGAAAGGCTAATTAGTGCCGAAAATCAGCTACAGAAGATATTAAGGGGGTCATTACAACCCTGGCGGTCGGTGACCGCCAGGGTTAAAGTGGCGTTCGTACCGCCAACAGGCTGGCGGTACGAAAACCCATATTATGACCGCGGCGGTACCGCCGCCGTCGCACCGCTGGGGCCGGCGGTATTCCGCCAGTGTAGCCCCGGCGGTGATAATCCGACAGGGCAGCGCTGCAAGCAGCGCTGCCCTGGGGATTATGACTCCCCTACCGCCAGCCTGTTTCTGGCGGTTTGCACCGCCAGGAAGAGGCTGGCGGTAAGGGGACTCAGGGGTCCCGTGGGGGCCCCTGCACTGCCCATGCACTTGGCATGGGCAGTGCAGGGGCCCCCAGGCAGAGCCCCGTCGCGCATTTCACTGCCCGAATTTCGGGCAGTGAAATGCGCGACGGGTGCTACTGCACCCGCTGCACATCATCATTGCCGCCGGCTCAATTATGAGCCGGCGGCAATGTTGATGTGCCTTTTCCGCTGGGCCAGCGGACGGTAACTGTGTTACCGTCCGCTGGCCCAGCGGAAAAGTCAAAATACGGAGCCAGCCATACCGCCAGCACTGGCGGTATTCTGGCTCCCTCTTGCAGACCGCCGAGGTTGTAACGACCCCCATAATTCCTTATTTTAGTTGCAAGGAGAACATCATCATCATAATAGAGTGTTAGTTTCAACTATTTTATTGTCTTTGTTAGTTGTTTTTCTGAAATGCATAGGACATTGTCCCTGCCAAGTTGAGAAAGGGAACAAGTGAGTGCATAATGTTCGATAATAGCAGTTGCTTAATTTATCGAGTCCATGATGGTGAAGACCTTATTGAGGAACACATTTTGAAACTTTGGCATTTTGCATTGGGTGGTGCTGACTGTGGTTTGTTGTTAAGTTTCAAAATTTTATAAAGTTCTTTAGGCTTCTTTAGGGCATCCTGGATCCTCTCTGGAAGATATTAGCTCTTTGATCAAAATCTGGAATGACCGGTTCTAGTGTTTCGGCTAAAGTGGTAAAGGCAGCTGAGTGCTCTTTATAGAATTATTTTACTTTTAGGTCGAGCTATGTTTATATTTTTTCAGATGAATATTGAGAGGAATAATGAAGTGATTTAACCACTCTATGTCTAGATGTTTGTGACGTTCAAAATGTGTGAGTTTTGTGTCCTGACTGTACATGAGAAATCATAGAAAGTTGTTTAAACTTGTTTCCATATGGTGCTTTCTGAAAGGAGCAAGTCCGATGGTGTTCTCTTAGTTAATGTAAAATATCCTTAAATAAATATTGTTAAAAAATGGTTTATTGAGAGGTAATATAGTTATTGAATTCATCAATTAAGATTTCATTCAAATTTGCGGGATAATAGGTGATGTGTAAATAGCTGATCTTAAAGGTGACGAGCTCCATGTTATTTTAGTGATTCAGTGATTTTCTGCAGTTAAATGTGCTGTGGGTATTAGTACAATACATTACAAAAGACCTTTGTTTATCTAATATAATGATAGACTACCCCTATTTTGTTAATAGGACTTTGCTAGACCTGGCAGCACTAGTGTGGTCTTCCTCCATACATTTTGCCTGCTTGCCTCATATTTTGCTGATTTCTGTTTGTTGGCCTTATGACTCTGAGCACTTTACCAGTGCTGGCAGTGCTAAAGTGCATGTGCTCTCTCCCTAAAACATGGCACCACTGGGTATAAGAACTGCACTTCTGACTATACCAACCCTATACACTTCTGGACTTGTGGATACTCTGCCAGGAAGATGGACTGCTGAGCTGCCCTGCAGCCCTCCCTGCTTGGGTGAGAAGGACTGGGCCCACATCACTTGAACCAATAAACAGAGTGACTCCAAGGACTCTGCCATCTGTGAGTGTTGCCCTGCCACATGATGCCAATCAAGTCCTGGGCCCTTGGAAGTGGGTATAAAGTGCTTCTCCACTCCACAATCCACTCATCAACGCCATTGCGCCACTTGGAACCCACGCATCTCCATTGATAACAGTGCATCGCACCTACTGCGAGGATCAGAGTCATCACATCGCCATCGGTGCTGCTCATCATCTCCCGTTTTGCTAAACCTTTGACTCTGTGCGGCTCGGAAGCAACGCATCACTACATCCAAAGGATCGACACTAACACATCGCCTCCCCTGCTCCTCACATCTTACTCAATGTTGATGCAACCAAAGTACTTTTCAGCAGGTCAAGGCTGCTCCCTGTATCCAAACTGCACTCCATTTCGGTCCGCCTGACTTTTCAGGTTTGTCCCATTCCAGAACGACCAGATAGCTCTGATTGTCACTTTATGCTTTTAAGCACTACAGTTCGGTTTATTCTTTAAAAATGTATAGCTCAATTTCTACTTTTTGGATTTTTGTTGTTTTGTATCATTATGTACATTAAATTAATCTCTATCTTTCTAACCGGGTGCAGTATCCTTTTGTGTGGTGTGTTTTTACTGTTTTACTGTTTGAAGTGCTGAACACATACTTAACACTTTGCTTCCTAGATTAAGTATGACTGCTCTTTGCCAACCTATCATCAACCAACACACCCCAGTTTAGTCCACCCCATTCCAATCCAATCTACCCAGCCCACCCTACTCCAATCCACCCCACTCCAATCCAATCCCATTCACCCGACTAAAGTCCAATCCACTCCAATCCAGTCCAATCCACCCGTCTACAACATAGGTTAATTTATAATGTCTATGCGACTTACCCTGACTAGGATTCTGGTTCATACTTGGACAGAGTGCATAGCTCTTCCAACCAGAAACCCAATTTCTACCAGACTTCATTAAGTAATAGTGACTGCTGCTTGGAATAAAAAATGATGTCTGAATTATATGCATGGTGGGTTCTCATTAATCAGAAGTTGTGTAATCAACATTTAATTTGCCCACATTTTTAATGATGACTGGGAGAAAGCTGTTTCAGGGATCTCACAGCACACTTACTGGACCCCAACTGAATCAATGGGTGCTTCATGGCTCTGGCTTCTTGGGGCCTCCATACTGCTTACCCTCAAACTTGAGATAAAGTACCCCTTGTAACACTTGACCCTCATGATAGTGATACACACCATTCCAATGTTGACCTAAGGAGTTGCTGTTGTCTAGTGACACATACTCAAAACACATATAAACAGCAGTCAATAAAGCAGTCCAGCCATTGATTACACAATAGAATAAGTACAGCTCAATACTACACACAAAATCACAATTATATACAAAACTACATGGGGCAAATCAATTCAGAATGCATCCCCCAGGGTATCCGAAGAATTATCACCTATTCTACATTAAGGATATGTCAGAGAGTGTACTAAACCCACAATTCTTAATGGTTGAGAGGCTGTGCATTTCCATGTGAGAAAGTACCTCCTGCAGGACACAATATAGCCTTACACACTTTAGCAGGGGCTTTTCACAATAATAATAATCAGCCTACAGGCTTAGAACATTAAATGTAGAGAACATCATACTGCTCTTACATTAAGATTAGCTCTTTCACTATAGTGACCAACACAATCCTAGTGAATCCAAACTATCAACATGAAGTTACTAGGTACATTAACACTACCCATTGATTGACCTAAAAATTGAAAACATTAATGTATGGTCTCTCCCCTGAGAAACAACAAAACCTTTTACCTGACTTAATTTTGTTGTTTGTTATTTTTATTGCATACAAATCATCTTAAAATGTTTTGTTTTCATTTTATCGTATATTTGCAATATTAACAGCTCTTCCAGTGTTGTTTTAAGTTTCCCACAGGTTCCTCTGCTCCTGAGGTGACATAATTTGTCTTTAAGTGCCTACACACTTCTTCCACCCTGCTCCACCCTGCACCTAGATACTCTCACCATGTAATAGATCTTATTGAGCCACCCAGTACAGCAGGCATTCCCATCTGCCTGACCTTCTTCCAGCCTCAAGCCACGCATATAGAAAAACGCCACACACGGGATAGAGTTAAATGACATATCTCAGGACCAGATCTACAGCTTTAGTTGGGTTTGGAGCATCTTGCCCAAGAATATTCCTTTTAGCAACCTGATATAGTAGATAGGGACCCCTGGTTCAAGTAAAAAAGGGACTAATCAAAGTTTGAGCAAGATCTGCAGCTTGCCATGAACTTTCATGCTTAAGGCTTTTTCAGCCCTTTACAGTTTCTCAGTATTGCCAAATGGGTTCTGTCCATTTAGTATGCCTGTTTGTTTTTTGTTTTTTACTTTTTGATGACCCAGTTTTGAACTTTTTACTGTGGGTGAATCTTTCTACGTATCTCACCAACAGTAATCACATGGTCAGGGGACTGCACATGTTTGCTGCTTGTGTATGTCTTTTAAGATAAGGCAACTTGATGTAACAAGGGTGCGGGGTACTCATCTGGTTACAGGTGTGCACACATGTGCAGGCTGTGCTTGTGAGTTTACTGTCATGCACAGCTTGGTAATGGGGCGCAGATAGCATGATGCAGAGGGGACTCTGCAGTGTTAGATTGTGACCTGGGATGAGCCTTATAATGTTAGTGGCAACTCATAGATAAAGTCAATATGGTTTACCTTTTTACCTGCAGTGACACTTCATTATATTATTATTATATATAGATATATATTGTTAGACCTGATAGCCTTAGGGTGGTCACCCCTAACTTTTTGCCTGCCTCCCTTCACCTTTTGGACACTGTTTTTGCTGGTTTTAGGACTCTGTGCCCTTTACCACTGCTAGCCAGTGCTAATGTGCATATGCTCTTTCCCTGAAAACATAATGACATTGGTTCCTACCCAATTGCCTTATTTAATCTACTTGTAAGTCGTGAGTAAAGTGCACTACATGGGCCAAGGGCCTGTAGATTAAATGCTAATACTGGGCCTGTAGCACTGAATGTGCCACCCACAAGATTCCCTTAACCATGCCTCATGCCTGTCATTGCAAGGCCTGTGTGTGCAGTTTAAATGCCAATTCGACTTGGCATTTAAAACTACTTGCCAAGCCTTAAACTCCCCGTTTACTACATATAAGTCACCCCTAAGGTAGGCCCTAGGTAACCCATAGGGCAGGGTGCTATGTAGATAAAAGGCAGGTCATGTACATGTGTAGTTTATATGTCTTGGTAGTGTTGAACTCCTAAATTTGTTTTACACTGCTGTGAGGCCTGCTCCTTTCATAGGCTAATATTAGGGCTACCCTCATCTACTGTTTGAGTGGTAGATTCTGATTTGAAAGGAGTAACAAGGTCATATTTAGTATGACCAGAATGGTAATACAAACTCCTGCTGACTGGTGAAGTTGGATTTAATAATACTATTTTAGAAATGCCACTTTTAGAAAGTGAGCATTTCTCTGCACTTAAATCCTTCTGTGCCTTACAATCCACGTCTGGCATGGTTAGTTGACAGCCCCCGTGTGCATTTCACTCAGACAACCCTAAACACAGGATGCTCAGTCAGACCTGCACACATCTGCATACTGATAGGGTCTTCCTGGGCTGGGAGGGTGGAGGGCCTGACACTTACATTTGAAAGGACAGTGGCCTGCCCTCAGACAATGGACTGCCAAACCCCCTACTAGGACCCTGGCAAACAGGATAGAACTGAAAGGGGACCTGGTGCACTTCTAAGCCACTCTTTGAAGTCTCCCCCACTTCATAGGCACATTTGGGTATTTAAAACAGGGCCTCCGACCCTACCAACTCAGACACTTCTGGACAAGATACCACTGGTGAAGAAACTCTGAGCCAGAACCTGCAACCTGCCAAGAGGAACTGCCTGGCTGCCCAAGGGACTCACCTGACTGATTTTCTGCAAAAGACTGCTGCCCTGCTACTTTGCTGCCCGCTAGCTCTGCTGAGAAGTGCTTTCCAAGGGCTTGGATAGAGCTTGCCTCCTTTTTCTTGAAGTCTCAGGGCCAAAAAGACTTCTTCCTGCAAAGAACTCCCTGTGTGATGAAAAGTCGATGCACAGCCTGCCAGAAACAGCCAACAGTCTGCATTGAAGTGAGAAAATCACCGCAAGCTGAACCGGAACGACACAGCCCGGCTCCCCGAGAGGATATCGACGCAGCGCCAGCGTTGAGACTGGAAGTTTGACGCACGGCCCACTGGATCGACACATAGCCAAGCTGAAATGACACAGCCCGACTTCCTGCGAGAAGAATCGACACAGTGCCGGCCATGTGACAGAAATTTCTCAGCATCGCCCACCGGATTGACACAACTCCTGTGACTTCCTCCTGCACGCCCAGGATTTCTCTGCATCATCCCCTGGGCATCCAAATACCCTGCAACCCAAAGAGGATCCAAGTCTTCATGCTGGAAATCGACGCACGGCCCTGACTGCGTGAAAAAATATTGATGCATCGTCTGTGTGCGCCCGGCGAAACCGATGCACACCTCCCCGTTTTCCACGCATCTCCTCCTCTGCAGCCCCTTGTGGAAAATTTAGACGCAAACCAGGTATTTTGTGCTTGCAAGAGACAATTCATGCTTAAGACTCTTTTTATCATTTTCTAAAGTGATATTTCAATGGGAACTTATCACATTTTGATCGTTTTGACCTGCATTTAATCAGATAAATATTCTATATTTTTCTAAACACTGTGTGGTATATTTTTGTGGTGTTATGCTGTGTTATTGCATGGTTTATTGCACAAATACTTTACACACTGCCTTCTAAGTTAAGCCTGACTGCTCAATGCCAAGCTACCAGAGGGTGGGCACAGGATAGTTTGGATTGTGTGTGACTTACCTTGACTGGAGTGAGGGTCCTTGCTTGGACAGAGGGTAACCTGACTGCCAACCAAAGACCCCATTTCTAACACTGGTGATCAGAGGTGAGGATAGGACTTGTATTTGTGCAGTGACATACAATAGCTACGTGTACACTACCTACCCACAGTTGAAGGTCAACTTGATTTTTTATGTTTTTTCTGCAATTTCATTTGTTGCCTGACATTTTTTACTATATACTCATTCAACATGTCTCTGGCTGGGTCTCAAGCAGGAGCTGAAGATTTTGACCTAGCCAAGCTGGAAACATACACTGTTAACCAGCTGAAGGGGTTCTGCAAAGGGATGGGAGTACCTACCAGGTGTGTCTCCAGAAAGGAGGAATAGTAAAAGGCGCTGAGGGCCTGGGCAGAAGCCCATTCAGATGAGAATGTTGAGGAGGAGGAGCAAGAGGATGGCCCCTCAGAGGATTTCTTGCCAGTAGTGGGGGATGTTACCCCTGAAATTGTGCAACCTGCTAAACCAGGGAGCAGTGTCTCTATCCATGGCCTGACCGCAGAGAAAAGGAGGGAAGAGAGAGAGTTTCAATTGCAAATTACAAAATTAAAAATTGAAGCTGAGAGAGCGGAGGCAGCAGCTGAGAGAGCCTTTGCTGAAAAGAAACTTTTGTTGGCTCATGAACTGAGACTCAAGCAGCTGGATATTAAGGCGAGACAGTCTGAGTCCAGAAGTGATGGTGGCAGCATACATGCAGGACCTGCTGAGGAAAGGAAGGTTCGTATACCCAATAATGTAGTGGCAAGTTATGTGATGGGAGATGACATTGATAAGTGGTTGGCTGCTTATGAAGTGCACTAAGGGCTCATGGGGTCTCTGAAGAGCAATGGTGGGCAGCCTTGTGGTGATATCTACCAGTAGTGGGAAAGGACATACTCCTTGCATTGGATCTTAAGGATCAAAACAGATATGCACCCAGGAAAACTGCTTTGCTTGCCAAGTTTGGGCTGACACCTGAGACGTACCATCAGAGGTTCAGGGACAGCACCAAACTCTCCACACAGAACTGAATAGACTTTTTGGAATTCTCCAGTAAGGCACTGAATGAATTGGTGCGGGGCAATAAAGTAGATGACTATTTGGGGTTATATAATCTGATCCTAAAAAAGCATATGTTTAGTGTTTGCTTTAAGAGTTGCGCTAGCACCTAGTTGACAGTAAGTTGACTGACCCTAGGAAGCTTGCTGAGGAGGTGGACCTCTGGGTTAGCACCAGAGTGTCTAAGAAGGTACCTGGGGGGAACACCCACAAAGATGGTCAGGGTTTCCACCAGAAGAAAGAGGGGGTAGAAAAACTTGAAAATAAGTAGTTCTCAAAAGGCCCCCAAAACAATTCCCAAGGAGGGGTGGTAACCAGTCCCCACCTGAATCTGACAGGAAGAGTCAAGACAAGAGGAAAAGGAAGTTTATCTCCAAATGCTTAGAGTGCTTCAAGTTTGGACACTATAAGGGGACTCCCAATGTTCAAAGAGGGCAGACACCTGGGTTGGCTAGTATAGCGCTCGGGGGGAGATGGTCCCAGTTAGCTTAGAGAGCTGATAGAGGTGTCACTAGTATCCCTATGAGTTAAGGAAATGGTGCTAAAAGCCCACATGCCTGCCAACACTTCCAAGTATAGGCAGTTGGTCACCATTGATGGGTAAAGGGTTGAGGCTCTGCGTGACATAGGAGCCACTATGATTACTGTCAGGGGTCAGCCTGTGTCAGCAGAGCAGGTCATCCGTAATACATTCCACCAGCTCATTGTCGCTGACAATCGCAAGAGCCACCTACCGGTAGCTCTGGTTCCCTTTGAGTGGGGGGGTCTCTGCTACTCTAAAAGTGGCTGTTAGTCCTGCCATGCCTGTAGATAGTGTGTTAGGCAGTGATCTTGAGCACGCTGCCTGGAAAGAGGTAGAGCTCAGATCCCACATGGAGATGTTAGGTTTGCCTGAGTGGGTCTGCATGACCACACGGTCCATGGCTGCCCGGGAAGGGAGTCAAGGGAGTCTGGAGCCTGGAACAAGGGCCCAGACAGCTGCACAGAGGAAGTGCAAGGGGCACCGAAAACCAGCCCCAGATATTCCGTCAGTGGTTGACGGGTTCCCAGAGAAGTAGGCCCCTGAAACATCTGGGAAAGAAATTGCCGCCCTAGGTAGCCTGCCTGAGCTTGCTGGCTGGCAAGTGGAGGGTGGACCAACCAATGTGGAATTC
The DNA here is from genome assembly GCF_031143425.1 of Pleurodeles waltl. Taxonomy (NCBI): domain Eukaryota; kingdom Metazoa; phylum Chordata; class Amphibia; order Caudata; family Salamandridae; genus Pleurodeles; species Pleurodeles waltl. The sequence goes on along the minus strand of NC_090444.1, from coordinate 627,616,596 downwards.
TGCAAAGTGCAGAAGGAGTGCCCCACTCTTGAGGGTCTGACGCAACAGGCCTCAGCTCAAGCAGCAGGTAAAGCCTCTGGCGATCACCACATATATTGGGAGAATGATCTCCTGTACAGTGAGCCTAAGGTACCGGCCGCTAGGGCAGCACGTGTGCCTCTGGTCCCCCAGTGTTACCGGACCCTCCTACTGGGCCTGGCTCACGACATCCCCCTGGCAGGACATTTAGGGGAAAACAAGCCCTTTGCTAGGCTTGTCACCCACTTCCATTGGCCTAGAATGACGGTAGCCTCAGATAATTTCTGTAGGGCCTGCCCAACCTGCCAGGCTAGTGGGAAGACAGGTACGGCCCCCCTGATCCCACTGTCTGTCGTTGGCACCCCCTTTGTAAGGGTGGGAATCGACATCCTTGGTCCCTTGGACCCAAAACCACCCTAGGCAACAGGTTTATCCTGGTTTTGGTGGATCATGCCACCCTCTAATCAGAGGCAATCCCTCTAAGGACAGTGACTTCACCGGTGGTGACCGAAGCTCTGATCGGGATATTTACCCATGTGGTGTTCCCAAAGGAGGTCTGACAGAGGCACAAACTTCATGTCAGCGTACATGAAGTCCATATGGGATGAGTTTGGGGTAACCCACTGGTTTACAACCCCTTACCATCCTCAAACCAATGGGCTTGTTAACAGATTCAACAATACCCCGAAAGGCATGATCACTGGCCTACCTGAGGCCATGAGGCGTAAGTGGGACGTCCTCTTGCCATGCCTTCCCTTTGGTTATAGGGAGATGCCCCAGTAAGGAGTGGGGTTCAGCCCCTTTGAACTTCTCAATGTTTACCCTGTCAGGGGGACGACTAAGCATAGTAAAGGAGGGATGGGAGAAAGCTCCCAAGAAACCTCTCCAGGATGTGGTTAGTTACATGCTTGCCCTCCGCAACCAGACACAGCGTCTTTGGAAACAGGCCAAGAACAACCTCAAGGCCAGTCAAGAGGTGATGAAGGAGTGGAATGACCGGAAGGCCACTCTGGTGGAATTCCCACCTGGAGACAAAGTATGGGTGATGGAGCCAGTAGAGGCTAGAGCTCTCCAGGACCGCTGGACTGGCCCATTTGAAGTTAAGGAGTGAAAGGGGGAGGCTACTTACCTCCACTACAACAGACTGAAGCCTCATTCTGAGAGGTCTGAAGTCAGCATGCTCCTGGTGGCAGATGAGGGCATGGAAGAGGAGAGCGAGCCACTCCCCGACCTCCTCTCTGCCAAGGAAGGTGATGTGTCAGTGGAGGGTGTTGATCTTTCTGACTCCCTGACTCTAGATCAGAGGGGAGACTGCTATGAGTTGTTGGAGCAGTTCTATTCCATGTTCTCCCTCACTCCTGGGCTCACACACTTGTGTGTCCACAACATTGACACAGGAGACAGTCCACCTGTAAAGAATAAAATTTACAGGGTGTCAGACAAAGTGAGGTCCAGCATCAAGGATTAAGTTTCCAAGATGCTGGCTCTTGGGGTGATGGAGAAGTCCAGTACTCCCTGGTCCAGCCCCATGGTGTTGGTTCCCAAGTCTTCTGCTCCTGGTGGCAAGCCAGAACTTAGGTTCTGCATGGACTACCGGGGTCTCAACTCTGTCACAAAGCAGATGCTCACCCCATCCCCCGAGCTGATGAGCTTGTAGACAGGCTTGGCGCTGCCAGGTTTCTTAGTACCTTTGACCTCACGTCAGGGTACTGGCAGATCACCTTGACTAAAGGGACTCAAAAGAGATCTGCTTTCTCTACTCCTGAGGGCCATTACCAGTTCAGAGTAATGCCCTTTGGATTGAAAAATGCCCCCTGCTACCTTACAACGGTTGGTTAACGGTGTCCTAGCTGGCAAGGATGTCTTTTGCACAGCCTACCTAGACGACATTGCAGTCTATAGTTCAGCTGGGAGGAACACCTGCTCCACCTCAAGGAGGTGCCTCAGGCCCAGCAACAGGCAGGCCTGACCATCAAGGCCAGTAAGTGCCAGATTGGGCAGGCTTCCGTGTTGTACTTGGGACACCTAGTAGGTGGTGGCAAGGTGCAGCCCCTCCAGGCCAAGATTGAAACTATCAATGCCTAACAACCACCTACAACCCAAACAGAGGTGAGAGAATCTTCTTAGGCCTCACCGGATATAACCGCAGATTCATTAAGGGATATGGCACCCTAGTAGCCCCCTTAACAGAACTGACATCCAAGAAACAACCTAGGTTGGTGAATTTGACAGAGGCTTGTCAGAAAGCCTTCGGCTCCCTGAAGGAAGCCATGTGCTCTGCCCCAGTGCTCAAGGCACCTGACTACTCCCAGGAATTTATTGTGCAGACGGACTCTTCAGAGCATGGCATATGGGCGGTTCTAGCACAGCTAAATGAGGAGGGCCTAGACCAACCAGTAGTCGTTATTAGCAGAAGACTATTACCACGGGAACAGAGGTGAGTGCTATTGAGAGAGAAGCATTTGCAGTGGTCTGGGCCCTGAAGAAGCTGAGATCCCACCTGTTTGAGACTTACATCCAGGTTCAGACAGACTTCAGGTCGCTCAGATACAGATGAGGGGTGAAAATCCTAAACTCTTGAGGTGGCCCAGTTCCCTACAGGGGATAGACTTTACAGAGGAGCATCACCCGGAGACTGACCACGCCAATGCTGATGGTCTCTCCTGATACTTCACCCTTAGCGATGAGAGCTCCCAGGAGGTTGGGTAGCTCTCCCCACTTTCAGGTGGGGGGGGGACACATGTTAGACCTGACAGCCTTAGGTTGGCCACTCCTAACCTTTTGCCTGCCTCCCTCCACTTTTTGGTCACTGTGTCTTTGCTGGTTTTAGGACTCTGCACATTTTACCACTGCTAACCAGTGCTAAAGTGCATATGCTCTTTCCCTGAAAACATGGTGACATAGGTTCCTACCCAATTGACTTATATAATCTACTTGTAAGTCCCCAGTAAAGTGCACTACATGTGCCCAGGGCCTGTAAATTAAATGCTACTAGAGGGCCTGCAGCACTGATTGTGCCACCCACATAAGTAGCTCCATAACCATGCCTCAGGCCTGCCATTCCAAGGCCTGTGTGCAGTTTCACTGCCAATTCGACTTGGCATTTAAAAGTACTTGCCAAGCCTTAAACTCCCCTTTTTCTACATATAAGTCACCCCTAAGGTAGGCCTTAGGTAACCCATAGGGCAAGGTGCTCTGTAGATAAAAGGCAGGTCATATACCTGTGTAGTTTATATGTCCTGGTAGTGTAGAACCCCTAAATTTGTTTTAAACTGCTGTGAGGCCTGCTCCTTTCATAGGCTAACATTAGGGCTACCCTTATATACTGTTTGAGTGGTAGATTCTGATCTGAAAGGAGTAACAGGGTCCTATTTGTTATGGCCAGAATGGTAATACAAAATCCTGCTGACTGGTGACGTTGGATTTAATATTACTATTTTAGAAATGCCACTTTTAGAAAGTGAGCATTTCTCTGCACTTAAATCCTTCTGTGCCTTCCTATGGCTAGGTTACTTTACAGCTCCCTTGTACATTTCACTCAGACAACCCCAAACACGGGATGCTCAGTCAAAACTGCACACATCTGCATACTGAATGGGTCTTCCTGGGCTGGGAGGGTGGAGGGCCTGACACTTAAATTTGAAAGGACAGTGGCCTACCATGGTGCACTTCTAAGCCACTCTTTGAAGTCTCCCCCACTTCAACGGCACATTTGGGTATTTAAACAGGGCCTCTGACCCTACCTACTCAGACACTTCTGGACAAGGTACCACTGGTGAAGAAACTCTGAACCAAAACCTGCAACCTGCCAAGTGGAACTGCCTGGATGCTCAAAGGACTCACCTGACTGCTTTTCTGCAAAGGACTGCTGCTCTGCTGTTGCCCGCTGCCTTGCTGCCCGCTGCCTCTGCTGAGAAGTGCTCTACAAGGGCTTGGATAGAGCTTGCCTCCTGTTCCTTGAAGTCTCAGGCACACAAAGACTTCATCCTGCAAAGAACTCCTTGTGCGGCGAAAATTCGATGCCCAGCCTGCCAGAAACGATGCACAGCCTGCATCGTGGTAAGAAAATCACTGCACGCCGAACGGAATGATGCACCCAGCTCCCCGAGAGTAGATCGACACAGCACCAGCGTTGCAAGCGGAACTTCGATGCATGGCCCGCTGGATTGATGCATAGCCGAGCTGGAAGACGCAGCCCGACTTCCTGCAAGAAGGATCGACGCAGCACCTGCTGTGCGACAGAAATTTCCCCGCATTGCCCTCCGGATCGACGCAGCTCCTGTGACTTCATATTGCACGCACGGGATTTCTCCGCATTGTCCCCGGGGAATCCAAGTACCCTGCAACCCGAAGAGGATTCAAGTCTTCCCGCCAGAAATCGATGCAAGGCCCTGACTGCGTGGAAACATATTGATGTATGGTCTGTGTGCGCCTGGAGAAACCGATGCACACCTCCCCGTTTTCCACGCATATCCTCCTCTGCGACCCCTTGCGGATAATTTAGACGCAAACCAGGTACTTCGTGCTTCCAAGAGAGACTTATTGCTTTTTATGAACTTGACTCTTTTTATCATTTTCTAAAGTGATATTTCAACGGGTAGTTATCAAATCTTGATCGTTTTTACCTGCATCTAACCAGATAAATATTCCATATTTTTCTAAACACTGTGTTGTGTATTTTTGTGGTGATATAGTGTGTGCTTGCATGTTTTATTGCACAAATACTTTACACACTGCCTTCTAAGTTAAGCCTGACTGCTCAGTGCCAAGCTACCAGAGGGTGGGCACAGGATATTTTGGATTTTGTGTGACTTACCCTGACTAGAGTGATGATCCTTGCTTGGACAGGGGGTAACCTGACTGCCAACCAAAGACCCAATTTCTAACATATATATATATACATATATATATATATATATATATATATAGAGAGAGAGAGAGAGAGAGAGAGAGAGAGAGAGAAAGAGTTCTGTTATGTTTCCCTTATGCCTTCAAAGTCCCATGTGGTTTTTGAAAGTGGGGTGGAAAGTGTGAACCCTATTCATGCATGGAGGTCCCTAGAGCATACATTTACCCTTTAAGGGTTGTCCAGAATTTCTTGTTTTCCTCCCTACTCCCTAGACAAAAGAAGTAATTAACATTGCTTCCCTCTGCTCCTGAGGAGCAAGTGGTGGAGAAGAAAATCTGCATCTGTCAATTAGCTGCCACATTGTACCAGGAGTCTGGGGCAGCTCAGACCTACTGAAGAAATGTGGAAACCCAGACAACTGGAGCCAACACAGGAGGGGGCTCCTCTTTCAAGATTTGATAGGAAACACCTTAGCAGTGATGTCAGTGAGGGGCAGAGCAGAGACTCCAGGAAAAGTTGTGACCACTGTCTTCTGGACACCACCATTTTGGACATATCCAGCATGCCGTTCAGGAAGGTTTGGGCGGGGCTGGAGAGAAGTTGTGGCACCCTAGAATTGTCCGGAGGTGCCTTGCTTCTAGAACCTTCCACCCCCATTTAAAAAACACTTGCACAAAGGAGAGAGATGGCTTTATCTGATTTTTACTATGCCTTTTAATGGGACTGTGACTGCAGCAACAGGTATGGACAACTAGAAAGACAAACCCCCTAATGCCCTAAGGAACTAAGGACTCTGCCTCCAGTTTACCCCAGCACAAGTGGGTCTCTCCGAGGGCCACGGAGGCTGGTCTCCTTATGCCCCCGAGGACCAGCTAGGAGAAAGACCTGGACTTCTGTGCTCAAGCAAGAGGAGAGGAGCACCACAGAACAAAGACCAGGAGAAAAGCTAGTGTAGGAAGCTAATAACTGCCCATGGATCATAACCAGGATCATCCATATTGGTCCAACGGGACCCATGTTATAGACTTTTTAAGGTTGGTAACCTTTGACTCCAGTGATGATTGAATAGCTGGAGATCCCGGGCACCGGTGAAAAACTACCCCTGATTTGGCCAGGACCTGGGGATCCCAATTTTACCTGGGAGGTGGTGCGTGGTCTACCTACCTAAACCTTCAGTTGCCCCCACACAGTGGGCCCTGGAGGAGTGCTGTCACGACCCCTCAACAAAGAGAATAGGGGCCCAGGACCCCATGTCTGAGCCCCCAATGATGGTGGCCTCGCTCTCCCTCCCCATGTCTCGGGGAGGGGGCGGCCACTGCACACAAAGCACCCTGTCTGCAGGGAGAAGGCACATGAGAAAGCCAGTTGCTGGCTCAAACACTAGCATAGATGGATGCTGGCAGGGCAGGGAGGCAGAAGGGGCAGCAAGGATGGCTCCTTGTGCTGCTCCCAAGTTTAAAGCATAGCCGGAAATGCAGGTGAGACTAGGCATGCTCATGAAAAACAACAAGAGAAAATGACTGCAGGCTTCTGAGCACAGCAAGAGACCTGCTGTTCAAATATTCACTGCTCCTGGCTGGAATGCCCCACAACACCCTATGGGAAATTTTGATTTGCATATTTTTCTTGCTTGTGGTGGCCTCAAAATGGGCAGGGGCATCACCAAAGTTTAAAAGAAAGTTTGGGAGGGAATCTGCAGGACTACATTAGTCCCATCCCACCACAACTTTTAAAACTAACCCTATGTTTAGAGGGGCCAAGAAAGGTAGGTGATAAACTCCACTCTTCCAGCAAAGTTTGCAGAGTTTTGCCACTACATGCTCTGCTTGTAGCACGGAGTTCAGCAACAACTCCTCTGCATGGTGGAGTTTACCACTCACCCCAAATTTAAAGATGTAAAACTGCATGATGGTGGACACAATTGCAGATTTAAAAAGGCTTATTACCATCAGTGTTTCATAGTTTCCCTTTGCCAGGTTTACATGGAATAATGCCCCACATTACCAGAAGGCTCTATTATATTTCCCACTGCCTTAGTGAATATGCAGCAATAAATCAAATGCCCTCAGGCATGGATCAATTACCTCAGTGTCATGACCTTGTTCCAACTTGCGCCATGTTTCAAATAAGATCTTTAAACAAAGGGTGGATCCTCCGAGGTACCAAGCTATCCAAGCAGTTGAGACATTGAGGGGTCAGAGTATAGCACATTTATTTGACATCAGTGGGTGCTCCTTGCATCTCCCAGTCAAGGCCCCCAGTGAAAGACAATCTCAGTAACTGTTAACCAGCTAGTTCTGATTATGTGGCAGCGGTAATTAAATTCACAGCAGGATTACCCCCTATATCCAACAGGCCAGCATTTTCAAAGCAATAGGCATTCAAATCATAACGGGCCCTGAGGATAAGCAACCCCTACTGAATCGCACACAGGTGCCAAACCACCAGCACCAATGGTCCTAGTAGGAAGAGAGAATTAATATTCAACCTATTTGTGCAGTTATGCCCCAGTGTATTCTGATAAGCATAGTCCTCCTATCCTGATAAGTAAGACGGTCTCATTTATGTGATGGGGTGTGAAGTTCCACCGGTCTCTCCCACCTTAAACTTTCTGACATAGCAGGATGACGCTTTACAAGAGTCACTTATGTATTTTTTTATGTCCTACCACTTCTACTGTAGAAGTTGGCATGATGCACCCATGCATAGCAACATGTTAGATAAATGCTATGCGGTTTACATATATAAAATAGTAATTCTGACAGACTGGAAAGAACAAGCTAAAAAATCCAGACATGAACATGACATACAATTGATCTGGCATCAATCTCACTCACTCAACTTACCACACAAATTACAGCAAAACCAGATTCAGCTGTGTGATAAACATACAGAAACTGTTTCTACACGTCTCAGTGATATAGAATTCTAACCACAGATTCCTCATCTTGTGAAATTCCCCAGGGTGCCACACTGGGTCCAGAAAATTTCATATGTATGACTCTGCATTTGATCCCTCCTGTCCTGGACATGATGTTGTTGGCACTATATGTACAATACCTCCTTGAGCTGGTGTCAGTTCTGTTCTTTCAGTGTCTACCAATGCAGATATGGAGTTTGATTCCTATCATATCTGACAGAGAAACTTTCCCTCTAAATTTTTTTAAGGTGCAGACAATGTCACTCTCTTAGAAACGGGGTCTTTGGTTGACAGTCATGTTACCCCCTCTTCAAGCAAGAACCCTCACTCTAGTCAGGTTAAAAGAGAATCACCCTCAGCTAACCCCTGCTTACCCCCTTGGTAGCTTGGCAGAGCAGTAGGCTTAACTTCAGAGTGCCAGGTGTAAAGTATTTGTACTAACACACACAGTAACTCAATGAAAACACTACAAAATGACACAACAGGGAATATTTAGCTAAACAAAACAAGACCAAAACAACAAAAATCCGACATACACAAGTCAAGTTATGAATTTTTAAAGATTAAACTCAAAAAGAGCGCTTAGAAACACAAAATGCTTCGATGAGATGTTAATACGGCGTCGTGATGGAGTCGTTCCCAATAAGCCAACACCAGCAGCGCCGGACACGGAGTCGCGTAGACCCCCAAGTACAGTACCTTTGGTGAAGAGTGAAACCAAGTCGATGCGCGAAGTCGGGGATCGCGGCGTCTGTGCAAAATGTTGAATCCACGCACTTCGAGCAGAGTCGGTCACGACGTGGTGCGGCTACTTCCACGGAGTCACAGACTTCAGCGGGGATGCAGCGGCATCGGGCCTGCAAAGGTCGTTGCATTCCAGCGAAGATCACGGAGTCAGTTGCAGGCGGCGTCTCCGGATTCAGCAGAGGCGTCAGTCCGAAGTTGTCTGAAGTCGATTTCCTTGAATTTCCACTAGCTTTCCTTTCAAGGGCCTAGGGACTGGATAGGGCACCACTTGTCAGAGCAGGAGTCTCTCCAGAGACTCCAGAGACTCCTGGTGCTGGCAGAGAGAAGTCTTTGCTGTCTCTGAGACTTCAAACAACAGGAGGCAAGCTCTAAATCAAGCCCTTGGAGATTTCTTCACAAGATGGAAGGCACACAAAGCCCAGTCTTTGCCCTCTTACTCTGGCAGAAGCAGCAACTGCAGGATAGCTCCACAAAGCACAGTGACAGGCAGGGCAGCACTTCTCCTCAGCTCTTCAGCTCTTCTCCAGGCAGAGGTTCCTCTTGATGTCCAGAAGTGATGTAAAGTCTGTGGTTTTGGGTGCCCTTCTTGTACCCAATTTCTCCTTTGAAGTAGGCCTACTTCAAAGTAAAGTCTCTTTTGAATGTGAAATCCTGCCTTGCCCAGGCCAGGCCCCAGACACTTACCAGGGGGTTGGAGACTGCATTGTGTGAGGACAGGCACAGCCCTTTCAGGTGTAAGTGACCACTCCTCCCCTCCCTCCTAGCTCTGATGGCTCATCAGGAAATGCAGACTACACCACAGCTCCCTTTGTGTCACTGTTTAGTGTGAGGTGCAACCAGCCCAACTGTCAAACTGACCCAGACAGGGAATCCACAACCAGGCAAAATAACAGAAATGGTATAAGCAAGAAAATGCTCACTTTCTAAAAGTGGCATTTTCAAACACACAATCTTAAAATCAACTTTACTAAAAGATGTATTTTTAAATTGTGAGCTCAGAGACCCCAAACTCCATGTGTCCATCTGCTCCCAAAGGGAATCTACACTTTAATCAGATTTAAAGGTAGCCCCCATGTTAACCTATGAGAGGGACAGGCCTTGCAACTGTGAAAAACGAATTTAGCAATATTTCACTGTCAGGACATATAAAACACATTACTGCATGTCCTACCTTAACCATACACTGCACCCTGCCCTTGGGGCTACCTAGGACCTACCTTAGGGGTGCCTTACATGTAAGAAAATGGAAGGTTTGGGCCTGGCAAGTGGGTACACTTGCCAAGCCGAATTTACAGGTACAACTGCACACACAGACACTATGGCAGGTCTCAGGCATGATTACAGAGCTACTCATGTGGGTGGCACAACCAGTGCTACAGGCTCACTAGTAGCATTTGATTTACAGGCCCTGGCACCTCTAGTGCACTTTACTAGGGACTTACTAGTAAACCAAATATGCCAATCATGGATAAGCCAAATACATACACATTTACACAGAGAGCATACGCACTTTAGCACTGGTTAGCAGTGGTAAAGTGCTCAGAGTTCAAAAGCCAACAGCAACAGGTCAGAAAAAATAGGAGGCAGGAGGCAAAAAGATTGGGGATGACCCTGCATAAGCAAAAAAGTCCAACACACTCACTAAACTACAGGTTTGAAACCGTGTCATGAATGCAACCAACAGATGTAGGTAACTGCTTATGGTGCCTCGGCTACAAACACAACTCAGCATTGTGTCCCTATTGCGTCAAGATGAACATGAAAGCTATCTACCACCATGAGGCATAGCTCACTGTTGCCCAACTATGTTATTCTAAAAATTGTTCATAGTCTAAGTAGAAGGCCTGGCAGTCTCAGTGAAAGTGATGGGAGAGGATGCACTCCCACTGCCAAGGCCACTCCCATGACCTATCCTTATCAAGGTCATGGAGCTCTGATAAGTCTAAAACGTCCCACAAAAACATAAAAAAGTAAAAACCTAGATCTCCCTTATCCCAACACTCAGAATTATGTGACACACCTGATGCGCCTTTGGGCCCCTCTGATCTGAGGCGGCCCCCAGTAGGGATGGGTGAAACATTCAGCTCTGCCGATAGTGTTCGTGGAGTATTGCTCTCTCTGAATTATGCTTAGCGCATAGTGGCACAGTATTTTTCACATGTGGCTCACCAACATTAGTCGAGGATATACACCCTCTAGCGTGAGTTTCCAGAGCTAGAATGCCTCCCAGCGAGATTTCTCAACACTGGCGGTCTCAGCAGGTTGTGACTGTTCATGTGAATCAGAAAAGCTGCAGAAAGAATTAGCAGCCACTGGCACACTGCGTGGTGCAGTTTGTGATGATTTTACGGCACGGAACAAGCTCTGGGAAATAAAATTCAGTAGTGCAAAATGCCCAAAGTCCACCCACTTGTGGAACTCCACTGAATTGAGCAGAGTTTTTTTATGTAACCGTGCCAGTTCCACACACCCTTAGTCTCTAGTCATCTTACTATCGGTGGGTCATTCTTCAAATGTGCCTCTTCACTTTGCACGAAGATAGACCCCTTCCTCGGGATTAGCGCTGCCGGTGTCAGCCTCAGTGCCACTCATAATTCCGACCTGAGGCGATGCTCAACACCACCATCAAGTTTATGACCAACGTTTTCAGCAGCAGTATTGCAGGACCTTAACTTAGTGCTCACCTACTTGATTTGTGTGGTCTTCAAACCCATGCATAATTACTCTCTTTGTCTTCTTACCATCAAGACAGCATTCCTTATTGCCATAACATCAGCCAGGCAAGTGAGCTAACTACAGGCATTGTCCATTGTTCTGCATATATATCATTCTTCCTGGACAAAAATGGATTTCCTGCCTAAGGTAATCACACACTTCCATAAAAGGAAATCCGTCACATTGTTGGCTTTTTATGCACTGTCTCATCCCTTGAAGGAGAAAGAAGGGGTTCATCGCCTCGACCTAAATGGTCACTTAGCTTTTATATGGACCTACTCAGAGATTACTGAGAGGATGACCAACGTTTCATTGGTTTCTCTAGGGCTAAAAAAAGGCAAAGTGGTGCAAAAGAGGAGCATCTGATGATGGATTGTATTATGTATCAAGATCTGCTAGGAGCTAACCAGGGAGCAGCTCCCACAAGGCTTAGGCACTCATTCCACCAGAGGGAAGGCTGCTACCACTGCACTTACAGGTGGTGTGCTTGTCCAAGGCATTTGCCAGGCTGCTTCATTGGTATCCCTCCACAAGTTCACAAAGTATTACTGCCTAGATGGTCAATTCAGGGGGAATGGACACTTTCCTTGATCTTTCCTGCAGGATTTCCTGGACTGAGCCATTCCACAGACCCAATACCCCAGACTACTTTAGTATCTAATCTCATGGTGAGTAATCTGAGGTTAAAAATCTCTATCAGATGAACGAGGTAATGCCTTTTCCAGTATAGACTCAATCTCACCGCAGATTCTTCCCCAACCTACTTTCCTCCCTATTCTGTGGAATGGACTCATCTAGGTATTTAATGAGATTCTTACCTAGAGTCTGCACAATTGCCATAAACTGATTTCAAAGGCTCCGCATCCTTTGGCGCAGACGTCAGAAAGAAGCTGATGTCAGCGTTTAGAGTTGGCACACATAGAGGAGCCCCATCTTCATCACTGGGGCAGGATGGACCCACGGCAAAGCTGCTTGACACCACTTGCTGATGTTTTAGGAAGTTGCTTCGAAAATATCCAGATCCATTCTAGCTACTAGGAGAAATTCACAAGATGAAAAGTCTGCAGTTTGATAGAGTCACTACCAGAAGATCTGTTACTGAAAGTAAGTAACTTGTTATTCAAACAGCAATATAATTCCACTCTAATGAAAAATTATGAGCTATGCAAATGGCAATAATAACAGCTTATTCAAGTATAGAATAGTTAGGCATTTGTGATTTTGTCTTTAATAAATAATAATTCTACATTAGTTTAAAAGGCATATATTTTTAACCCCAACCTTTCAACATGTTCAGTATTTGCTAGATCACTTGGTGCACCGATAACTTTACTATACATTTCAATGCATTTTTTATTTAATAAAAAGCAATTTAAGATCATAATTAGTGAAGAATGCATAGTATTTACCATGAAGTGTAGTTCTGTACTTGGTGACATTGCTTATTTTCCTGTAATCATCTGGGGAAGGCAAAGATCATTACAAAGAATACATATTGTTCACTGATCAAAATAAAGGAAGAATCAGATAGTTAATGTTTTCTTGCCTTTTTGTTTCTATCATAGGACATAGTATCAAAGATGCTATATGTAGATCCACACCAGCGGCTGACTGCAGTCCAAGTACTGAGACATCCCTGGATAGTAAACAGGGAGTATTTGTCTCAAAATCAACTCAGCAGACATGATGTTCATCTTGTAAAGGTATGTATCTGTGCAATAGGTATGCTATGTTTATTGTACTGTACTTAACCATACATCATTTGGTACCCATAAAAAGACAACACCCTAGTGTATTTGATTTAATAAGTATTATGTTGTGCAATCTCTATTGTCTAAAATAGATTTTATTCATAAGTTTCAAAGGCCATTAAAGACAATATTGATATGTAATGCTCATTCACACAACACATAGGGGCATTGAAGTTTACAGACTGAGAAAAGTGCTTTTTCTCATGACACAGAATCCAGAGATGAGAAACAATTCCATTCATTACTTAAACCTCTAGAGTACGTTGTGCAATGTAGACTCCACGGTTATACATATTCTCCTTCAAACTGGCCATCTGACAATCCTTCAAGTCCATATTTCTCGCACCATCCACCTGGTCCCAGACAGAACCCTGATTACCTACCTAGGGCTGAAACGATGCCCCGTGGCTTCTTCTGCATATTTCCATCTTCATTTCAGGACACAACCCATTCCCCAGTTGCAGACTCCCTTTGATTTAACTCACAATCCATTCAAACTTTAAACTCCCCAAAATATAATAAGACCCCATTAGTTCTGACATCTGGACACTTTTCTTCCTTATGGATCTAAATCTCCTTCACTCACGCCATCTTTCATCTGTTCCTTGGGATTAAAGTTGAGATTAAGGTCCTTTTCTCACCCATCTATCTTTAATCTTTTTGAGGATAGGGTATCAAGGCTTAAACATCACTTTTGTTTCTTTACCATCTTGTTGCTGCCAACCCTCAACTTTTTTCAAATAATGATATCAATTATAGTTGACTCCTCTATCTACAATCTGCATCATGATTCATATGATGTAGGATATCTTTGAAATGTATGAAGTAATTTTATTAAACCACTCTAACAGAAGGTGTACAGGGGATGCTGCCTCTGCTTTTTAAAGCTTCCAGGGATACAGTGTCCACAATTCCCTGCATCACCTCAGTTCCTATAATACAAGATGGACTGTAAATCTACAAGATAGAGTTCTTCTTCTGGCAAAGACAGATACAGAGCGTCTGTTAACCATGTACAATTTAAAGTAGGTACTGATAAAATGATTATAGGATAGAATATTACCGACAAAAATATCAGCAAGAAAAATATTTTCCAAAGAAATTATTGTACAACTATTGCCTTTAAATATTATGGCCTTCATTATAACATTGACGGTAAATCACGCCTACTGCCACGGCGACGGCCTCCAAAAAACCGTCTCCGTGGCTACCTAACATCCACCATAATATGACCGTAGCCGGAATTCCTCCAGAAGGCTGGCGGAATTCCGGCTGAGGTCATGGCGGCGGAGAGGCGGTAAGGTAGCGCTGCTGCCGTCAGCAGCGCCACACCAGTAGAACGCCGCCGACCATATCATGACACATGATATGGCCTGGCGGTGTTCCGCTGGTGGACCCTGCTGCTGGCAGCAACGCCGTGTCCCGTCTCCTGCCGGAGGACCCCTGCAAGCAGGTAAGTCGGCTTCTCCAACAGGGGAGGGGGGTGTTGCGTGTGTGTGTGGGGGTGACTGTTTTTGTATGCATGCATGCGTGTGTGAGGCATGTGGAATGCTTGTGTGCATGAATGGGTGTGAGTGTATGTTGTGTCATGTGAATGAGTTTGTGCTTTTATGTATGTTAGTTGTGTTGTGGTGTGTGTGTATGCATGTATGCATGCATGGGTGGATGTGGGTATGCGTGTGTGTATGAGTGTGTATGTCTGCGCATGTAGGTATGTGTATGTTGGGGAGTCGGGAGGGGGAGGGAGGGTGGGAGAAGACTCTGGGGTAGAGGAGGAGGGGGGCGGGAGAGACCCCTATCAGTGCCAGGGAAGGAATTCCCTGGCATTGATAGTACCTACTGCCACGGTTTTCGTCGCAGTAAGATTGCCACGAAAACCATGGTGGTACACGGGGTCATAATCCCAAGGGTGGGACAATGATGGCCACCTGGCTGGAGACCGAAGTCTCCAGCCTGGCGTCTGTTACCGCCCTGGCGGACGGAGTGGTATATTGGCAGTTTGGCTTGAGCCAAACCGCCAATGTCATATTTTGGGGAAAGGTACTGCCAGCCTGTTGGCAGTACATTTCTCCAAAATAACGCCATCCACCAGGGTCATAATGAAGGCCTATGTATGTAGAATAAAAAATATAATTAAAAAAAACTATAGAAGACCATGTTCTACCAAGATTGGAGTGACATAAGTACGGATCCATGTGTGTGGGACATATTAACCCAAAGCTACATAATATAGGCCCTCATCACAACTTCGGCAGTCTTTCACAAAGACCACCGAAGCTGCGGGCGCCAGCATACCGCCAGTGCTGGAGGTATATCTGGCTCCCTATTATGACTTTTCCCCTGGGCCAGCGGATGGTAACAGTGTTTCCGTCCGCTGGTCCAGCGGAAAAGTCACACCAACATTGCAGCCGGCTCGTAATAGAGCCGGCTGCAATGTTCATGTGCAGCGGGTGCAGTAGCACCCGTCGCGCATTTCACTGCAGAAATTCGGGCAGTGAAATGTGCAATGGGACTGTGCTTGGGGGCCCTTGCACTGCCCATGCCAAGTGCATGGGCAATGCAGGGGCCCCCAGGGGCACCCCGAGTCCCCCTTACCGCCAGCCTTTCCATGGCGGTGTTTACGAGGTGGGTCGGAAATTGCGGCCCCATACCGACTATAGGCACTAATAAAAAGACAATGATGGCTTCTTTATCAATACCACCAGGAAAGTTAAACCCTAGAGCTGCTTAATCTCGTGGGGATTTATGGGAATCCACCTGGTAGCTCTGGAGTGGGTCTTAAGTGTGTCACTGTTGTCCCTCAAAAACTGTTCTGCATACAAATTAGTCTGCTTAACAATATTTTCCAAAACACATCATCATTAAACAGTTAGAAGAAATTGATCATCAAAAAGTTCACTGTATTGACTCTACACCCAGAAACACCACTAAAGGCAGGCAAAACAGTATGCACCAGGTTAGGGGCAACCTAGGGTTCAGTGCTTCCAATTGGAAACCTTCCAGGCCCTGGGGGCTGCAGGCCAACTTGCTCTTACTGCGCTACCAGCATATCACTGCCCTCCTCTAAAAGAGGCACTTCATCAGCGCTAATAGTGAATTCATCATCAGATGATTCACTGTCAGAATCTTCAACTTGGTCCTCAGCCTCAGATGCTGAGTCAGTTTCAGAGCCAAGTTTAGAGGCAGATTCAAAAAGCAAACATACAACATGCTGGGTGGCCAGCTTGTAGGCAGCCACAATGCTTACTTCTGAAACTAACATAACTAATAAGACAGCACTAAAAAACACTTTGGCAAATTTGAACTCAACAAACTCAGTTATATCAATAGGTAAATATGACTGTTGACATATAATGGTCTTGAAAAAACTATAAACACAGTCCACACAGTGAACTTGATACAAAGGGCCAGATGTAGGAAAATTGCAAGTCGCAATTTGCAATGCAGAACGGTGTCTCAGACACCGTCTGCGAGTCGGTATGGGGTCGCAGAGACCCACCTCATTAATATTAATGAGGTGGGTCGGAAATTGCGGCCCCATACCGACTATAGGCACTCACAAACATGGAGGCCTGCTGTAGTCAGCAGACCTCCATGTTCGTGACTGCTTTTAAATAAACAGTTTTTTTTTTTAAGTGTATCCCGTTTTCCTTAAAGGAAAATGAGCTGCACTTAAAAAAAAATCCGAAACCTTTAGTTTCGGTGTTTTTTCAGGGCAGGTAGTGGTCCCTTGGACCACTATCTGCCCTGAAAAAATAATTTGGGGTCCATTCACAAAGAGGAAGGGGTCCCATGGGGACCCCTTCTAATTTGCGAGTGGGTTACCATCCACTTGAAGTGGATGGTAACTGCGACACCATTTGCGACCGCATATGCGGTCGCAAATGGTATTGCATACCACTCCGAATCGCAAATAGGAAGGGAACACCCCTTCCTATTTGCGATTCTGAAATGCATTTTGCGATTCGGTCCCGACTCGCAATATGCATTTCTGAATAGGAAAATGCGATTTGCGAGTCGCAAACGGCAATTTTTGCCGTTTGCGACTCGCAAATGCTTTCCTACATCTGGCCCTAAATATTCTCTCATACAGCTAGGCTGATGATCAACTGAATCTTCTCTGCACAGACACAGCAAGCACCAATGATATCACTTTAGAAAGGAAAAAGAAAAAAAATTACACACAAAATTACACAATATAGATCTTGAGCAAATCCAAACGTGAATTTGAAAAAACAATAAATCATAAGCTAAATATGCTAAAATTATTACAACCGTTAAAAAATGACACTCATTTGACGTAAATATTACAAAAAGGTTTCTTTACCAAACACATGCAACTGCACAACCTGCAGATCGACCAGTGCCAAAACCACAAGCAGGAGTAGCCACCAAGGAAATCAAAGGTTTTGCTTTAGAATAAAAAGGCCAAATAAAACATTAAGATCACAAATGCAAATGATGACAAGAAATAAAACAGTTAACATTATAAAACACTAAGAAGTCTGCCCCCAAGGGCAGATCAGCCTCACAAATATCTGATCTGCCACAAATCAAAGACAAGAAATTGATACCCTAGAGGGGAGTCACCCTTACCCCAGCCAAACAACAGTCCACACACACCATCAGTAAAATTCTAAGTTCAAACACACCATCAACCAAATGCCAGCCACATGGCAGGCCAGACACTCCATCAGCCAACCGCCAGTATACACACGGCCACCCAAAGGCCTGTACATGCACAGCCAGCCAAATCCCAGTACACGCAGACTGACAGACATACTCCTCTTCACACACACACAGAAACAGATTCCCTGGTTTCTGGTGATTTTCTGCCACCATTGGGACGCAGGTCAGCCTAAAAATGGCTGATCTGCCCCAAGAGGGGAGGAGTGGAAAACAGCCGAAACCTGTAGGAATACATTTTAGCAGCGACGCTTGCCAAAAGAGCTGCTTCTCCCCGACATGTACACAAATTAATCCCTGGTGTCTAGTGGTTTTCTGCCCCTCTTGGCAGCAGTTCGGCCTAAAAAGTCACTCCCCACTATGTAAACACATCAATCCCTAATGTTGAGTGGTTTTCAAGAGGGGGCAAATTTGCAGATTGACCTAAACATTTTGGCCAATTTGCCCCCCGGGGGGGGGGGGAATAGCCACAATAATTCCTCAATAATGGGAGTGCCTCTTGCCCAAGGGGCTGCTCCCCAACATGTTCATGCATTAATTCTTGGTGTCTAGTGGTTTCTCTCCCACCCCATGGGGGCATATGGACCTAATAAATGGCCAATCTAGGGGCAGAAAATGGCCACAATATTTCCCCAATAATGGGGAGTGACCCTTGTCCAAGGGGCCACTCCCCACACCAAAAACAAACCCTGGTATCTAGTGGGTGCATTCTTGCTGTACAATCGCGGTCCCGCCCATGATTCCACAGCAGAAATGCATCATTAAATCACAAGGGGAGGGCTCAGGGGGCTTCAGAAGTTCTTCTACTGCAGTCCCTGATGAAGGCATGAGGTGTGGGGCCCGCCGGGGAGCACCTGTGCTTTCCCCGTGGGGGGTGCTAGGATGTGCTGGACATGTCCTTAGCACCTCAGTGCCAGTGCTGAGGAAGTGTACAGCACTTCCTTAGCACTGGAAGGATTAAAGTTTGCTTGTTTGTTTATTATTTGTATAGCTAAATAGCTAAAACAGTGCAGACACATTATGACCATTACAAATACATTACAGAGAATTATAAACAGTGTCAAATAAGGATAACACATTGAAATAAAGAAAAAAAGGACCCTAAAAGTATTTCAGCTAGCATATGCTCCTTAGCCTGAATCATTTGGATCCTACATCGGCACCCAATCTAACTCAAAACGCACATAGCAGAAAACTTGTGTCCTGTTAAAAATGTGGGCCTGATTTAGATATTGGCGGATGAGTTACTCTGTCACAACAGTGACAGATATCCTGTCTGCCAAAATCTAAATCCCAATACATCCTATAGTATTTCGATTTCGGTGGACGGTATATCCATCACTGTTGTGACAGAGTAACTCCTCCACCAATATCGAAATCAGGCCCTTTGTCTCCTGTCCTAAAGTAAGCTTGTGTTGACCTAAATCATGTTATCTGCCATAGCTCAATCACTAGCTCTGTCACACTGTGATGACTACATTATCCTCCTAAAAAACTGCTTGACCTTTCTGTGACAACATGAAGGCATTGATTAACAATGCTGCCCACCTGCTTAAATGGCACTGGAAAAACATATTTAAAATAGTCCTCATTGGATTGCTATGCCTCCTGTTATAAGCAGTAAACCCACCTCCCTTTGTGTACTCTACAGAGCTGTGACTATTAGGATTTTGTGTATCCTGTTTGCTAAGTTGTACCTACACTTAGTTAGGCCCTGGTGAAATTTGCTGGGTGTAATCTTACATTGTTTCTGCCATATCGAGTAATTCTTGTTACTAATGCTTGTACTTGCCAAAATTATGCCATTACACCATGTCATATACAGTGGCGTAACAAAGGTCCCCACAGCCCTCACAGTGCAAGGGGGACCCCGAGCTCCGGGAGGTGGGGCAGCACACTACACTAGCCTGAAACCTCCTGAGTGAGTCCAGAAAGGGGGCCCCTATATATATGTACTGTGCATGGGGGCCCCCTCAAGTTTTGTTACAACACTGGTCAATTAATTCTGAAGTACATTTTTCGTAGTATGGGAAGAATGCAAACAAAGAAAGTGAGAGGGGCTGGGGTTTGCAGTACTTATGATTTTTTTTTCTGTGTGGGGCCTTTGTCCTCAGGTCCAAAAAGCAAGCATGCATTTTGTGCTAGAATACAGCTTCAAATGCCAAATTTGCATTTTGCATATTTTTCTCAAATTATACAAAAGGAAATTACTTACATTTAGCACACCTTAAGACTTAGAACTTCACTGGGGAAGAACAAAACTTCAAGCATTACCCTCCTAAGCTTTCAGACTTGGAATGCCCTAAACCTGCTAATGAAATATAACTCCATTCGTAGTTTTGGAATGTCCTACACCGTCCATTGAGATTTAACCTCATTCATCGACAAAATTAAGACTTTGTAAATTTAGACAGCATATAATGGGTAGTCAGCCAGCTATATAAAAGCTGTACTTAAACCTTACAAAAGACGTATGATCTACTCTTGTCCAGGTCAACTATGCCCTTGTGGTTATCCTATCTGGCTTACAGTGATGCGTTAATAGCAACCAAGTGTGTCATCCAGAGAGTAGCATATATTCACCTCATCAACTTGCTTATGTCGAAATACTTTGATATATTTTGCTGCATGTGGAGAAGCACCATAATTAGGCACCTATGACAAAAAATAAATATTCTGAAAAAATACCACCACTAAAGACACAGCTGAAGCCCTTGCTAGCAGCACAGTAGCAATGATTAAGGCCTAAGTCCTTGAACATACTGCCTACATCTGACATTAATACACTGTTGGTGTGCACAATATTAGATGTGAGAGTAACAAGTATATGTCCCCCATATGAACATTTGATCATCATCTAGGTGGTAGGTAGAATAGGTGCATTAGATAACTGGCAGTGGGAAAACAATGCCTCATCATACTTATCTCTTCATGACACACCTCTCACACGTAAATAAACACACACCTGTATTTTTCTCTCTGTCACTGACGTGACACTCTGCAATGTCCTCTTCCTATCTTCTTTCTGTTGCCCTGGTCATCATCCTCTATATCCTTTCTCTCACTCTCTTGCTCTTCTCCTCTGTTCATTTCAGCTCTCCTCCATAAGCTCCGGGACAGTCAGAGACACGGAGACATCTTTTGCCTGGGCCCTTTTAACCTGCATTAAATAAATAATTTTGCAAGTTTGTTAATTTATGTTGTGATTCTTTTGTATATTATTTGTTAGAAATGGGGTTTCTGGTTGGCTAGGGTATGCACCTAAGCCAGGCAGAACCCACCCACTCTAGTCAGGGCAAAGGAGTTACTCGTCCAAGATAACCCTGCTCACCCCCTTGGTAGCTTGCCACGATCAGTCAGGCTTATCCCAGAGGCGATGGGTAAAGCGTTTGCACAATACACACATGACACACTAGCCCCACCACAAAAGGGAAACACAACACCAAGTTATATAAAAATAAACTGTATTGTATACAACACAATTATTAGGCCTCCATGCGAGACTTCCGCCCTGTGGTCTCCAGGGACAAAATCAGGGCCACAGGAGTGATCAGGCTCCTAGCACTGGGAACAGGGGAGAGGGATTCCCCCCTTATCCCCTGTGTCCTGCTTCCAGGGTGGCCCTGGGATCCAAAGGGAGACCTCTGATGTGTTCTTCCTGCCTCCTGGGGCCACCTGTGTGCGATTGGGCCCAAGTAAGGTCCTTCTGGTGCCCGGGAGGAATCCTCGGAGTGTACCTCACCCCAGGAGCACTGATAGGAGCACACTTGCTCCAACTTCTTTTTCTTTGTGCCCTGGGGGCACACGGCAGCGCGATTCACTTGTGCTTCATACAAACAGCCCTCCCGGGCTGCAGCAGTGATTTTTTAAATCGGAAAAACGATTTTAAGCGCAAGATGACTTCAGGCGCTATTAGCAAAATAAAAGAGTTGACGCTCACTAGGCTCCCAGGCAGCCGCTAGAGCACTTTTTAAGGTGCTCTGTCAGAAAAAGTGAAGTACTCCTCATTCACTTCCGGCAGGTCATGGCAGGGGTCCAGGGCCACAGCACCCAGGCCCTAGGGGACACAACAGATGGAGCACAAGGGAGAAGGGCGCAGCAGCAGGCTATCACAAAGGGTTGCATTCAGTGGCAGATCCTCCAAGTGACCAAGCAGGTCACAGGTCAGCACAGCAGCAGCAATCCAAGGCGGTTTCTGATGAGTCCCTCCTGCAGCATTCTGTGTCCATTTCAATGTGTTTCAGTTCAAAAGTGTCTCCAAATTGTAGGGAAAACTCCCCTGTACCTATACTCAGTTTTAGCAGTGTTTCACAAAGAAGGGGAGAGGAGGTTCCAGCCAGTTACAACTGGTTCTGGGACTGGCCCCTCTCTCCTCCAGCACAGGCTCCAAACATCAGTTGGGGGTAAACAACCCTTTTTGTGTGAAGCCAGGGCACAGCCTTTACAGGTGCAAGTGTGCCCCACCCCCCCCTTCTCTCAGACCATGAAGACTATTCAAAATGCAGATGCACCTCCGTGATACCTCCACCTTCCATGTGTACAGGCTGTCAGAAAAGTATGCACAAAGCCCAACTGTCACTCTGCCCAGATGTGGATTGGAGTCAAGCTGCAAAACCCCAGAGTCATAAGCACAGAGAAATGCTTACTTTCTAGAAGTGGCATTTCTGTAATAGTAATAAAAAATCCACTTACACCAGTAAGCAGCATTTCTCACTACCGTTACAACCATATCAAACATGCCTACGCTACCTCTCATAAATCAGACAATACCCCCTAGACATAAGGCAGGGCATTTCCAATACAATTCTATGAGAAGGCACAACTCACAGCAGTGAGAAACCAAATAGATTGTTTTGTTTGTCACTACCAGGACAGGCCACGCTACTAGGCACATGTCTTGCCTTCTACATACATAGCACCCTGCCGATAGGAATACCTAGGGCCTACCTTAGGGGTGACTTACACATAGTAAAAGGGAAGTTCTGGGCCTATCAAGTAAATTTAGATGCCAGGTCTCTGTGGCAGAAAACTGCACACACAGGCCCTGCGCTAGCAGGCCTGAGACAGGTTTGAAAGGCTACTTCAGTGGGTGCGGCAAGCAACGCTGCATGCCCACTAGTAGTATTTAGGTTACAGGCCCTGGGTATAGAGATACCACCGTACAAGGTACTTATAGGTAAATTAAATATTAGTTATAAGCCAATCATACCAACTTTAGAAGGGAGAGCACCTGCATTTTAGCACTGATCAGCAATGATAAAGTGCTCAAAGTCTTAGAGCCAACAGCGAGAGGTCAGAACAAATATGAGGAAGGAGGCAAAAAGTCAGGGGATGAACCTGCTTATATTTTTAAGTTGGTGGGTATATATTGTTAATGGTGCATATAATTTGCATAAACTAGCAATACCTTATAGCATAGTATTAAATATGGTGTCTTGTGATTCCTTTTTTTTACTGTGAGAAAATATCTTGGAAGCAATTTCTTTAAACAGATTTACATCAACAAATTGCATGCAAAAATTCTCAACCTGTTATAACCCTTAAAATCTGCACGTAAAATTGGCCTTCCATCACTTATGTTTTTTAAAATTGACCTCTGCTTCTTTCTACCCTCTGTCTCCCTTTTCTGTATACTAGTCACTCTAAAAAAGCTCATGCCTAACTGCCTCAAGGCTCTTGGGAACCATAAGAATATCTATTAATTCCAGCTAAGAATTGTGTCTCACCTCGCCTACCTTTAATCATCACATCTATGTCGACCATTACCACAGAATGCAAAGAATGAGCATGCAAAACTAACCCCAATAACCAGTTGACTAATTTGGCTTCCGAGCAGCGTGCTACTCGCCTCAAAGCGCTTCGATGCCTCGTTGGGAGTAGTAAGCACTATACAAATACAATTTTTATATTACTATAATATTTGCACCCTATCACTAAATATGAGAAATATGCCCTGCGATAGAACACAAATCTATACCTCACTTGACCTGAAAGGTGACTGTTACTCCTGACAGATATAAGATGAGTTTCACTATGAGGTAAAGATGAATTGTAATTATCAACCTGGAGCGTGGCCTAAAATATGCTTTATCCCCCAAGCAGTGGATACTGAAATCCTGTCCCCCCCATACATGCCATACGCCAGGTATGCACGGGCCTCTTCTGTTAATCAACGTTATGTTTATGCTTCACAAAAACTCTATTTTAACATTAAAAATATTGGGTGCATATCAAAGTCTTCCATATCGAAGCCACTCTTTGCTATTGTCAGTGGCAATTCCACATACCGTAATTAAAGGAATTGTTTACCCAGGAAGAACTGTGCTTACAGTAGACAGCGGCTTGCACCCCTAACAAAAAATAAGAAAAAATAAGAAAGACAAGCATTTGCAATGCAATAGGGTCTCGCATTTCTCCGAGTTACAGATATTTGCAGTTGTAAACTCTTAACCGAACTTTTCTTGCACATTCAATAGAAAAAAACAGCGTGATTGCGCTGTTACAGTTCATTCGTACGGTCAGTTGAAAATGGCATGCAGGTGGAAAAAAATGCAAAAAAAGAGCGTGATCGCGCTGCTACAGTTCACTCGTAGTGGCAAAAGTTCATTTATGTACGTAACCGGCAAAAGTGCAATTAACTATGTAACAGTGTCGATGTCATGCAACGTGCTAGACTTCTGCCAAGCAAGATCGCGCAGCGAAAAAAAGATAAAAAGTAGTCCACAAGCCTGACGGGAAGCAGCGAGCCTTGCATATTTTCAGTACTTGGTCGCTGCGCTCGAGAAGGGCTAACCAACGGAAAAGGCATGACGTATGCGTGCCTTACACTAATGAAAGCAAGCAGATTTTGAAAGGCAAGCCCACGAACCAATGAAAGACACTGACGTAACATGGACAGGGCTCCGAGCCCTTTTCTAGCTACTAAAGCGTCTTGCAAGCGAAACGCATGCGCAGGCGCAAGCGACGCAGGCTTGATCCTAAAAAAAGAAAGAAAGTAAGAAAGAATATCTTCTGAGTGGGATTGTGAGATCTAAAGACCCTGTAGTTCCATTTCAGAATAAAAAACATATATTGCCATAGGGTAAATTATATCCTTTAAAATTCATTATTTGATCAGGGAAATCAGGAATAAACAGCAGTATATTTGTTCCTGAACTAAAGCTCTCAGTAGCTGCTTGTGTGCCATAGACTGAGGCCAGACACTTATTGAATGAAAGAAATTGTCTTATTTATTCACATTTTAAACAAATTATGTACTGACCTGAGAAATATAGTAGTCTAATTCAATAACACTTAGTTAAACAGGTTGACAGTAAAATATTTTATATAGGGAGAGTTTCTAGTCATTTGAGCTGTACTATGAGTTTGGTTGCCTTTAATTTCTTGCAGGACACAGACATGTGTGTGGTGCTTGGTAACACGTTTCCATCAATACAGGATTATTAATATATTGACTTGTTTTATTGGTTTTTTTTAAATATATTATCCTCAAACAATGTCGGAAAGCCTGGCTGCTTTTTTAGCAAAACTTAAATGCCAACAGGAAGCATCTGCTGCAGCAGGGGTCTCCAACAAATGGATCACGAGCTACCAATGGCTCTCAGGCTACATCTGAGTACAGTGCACATGAAAATTACCTGTCAGCTGGTTTTGCAATAAGCAAATTGCCCAAATGCTAACGCAGCACGTTAAACATAGTGCATCGCTTTCTGTGGGGCCTTAGAAGTTTAAAATGTGGGTTACGTGTTAGCCCACACTCTTTTGAAAAAATCTTCCTTTGTTTTTCTTTCTCTTTTTTTTTCATTTTCTTTCTTTTCTACTTCTTTGTTTCCTTTTTGTGCAGCTTGGTTTCTTTTTCTCACTTTGGTCAGTCCATCTTTCTATAGTGCATTAGTTCCTTCTTGTCTCTTCTGCTTCCCTTTACTCTCCTGTCTCCATTTGTTTTCTTTCTCTTCCTTTCTTTTTTCTTTCATTCACAACTTCTCTTCTTTGTATCCTTTGATTTTTGCTCCTGTCTTTCTTTTTCATTGTTTTGTTGTCTTCCTTTCACTTTTTGTTTTACCCTTCTTTTCGGGTTCTCCCCTTTCCATCATATCTTTCTTTAATTTCTTTTGTCTTCCCCTCGTTTGT
The DNA here is from genome assembly GCF_031143425.1 of Pleurodeles waltl. Lineage (NCBI taxonomy): Eukaryota > Metazoa > Chordata > Amphibia > Caudata > Salamandridae > Pleurodeles > Pleurodeles waltl. The sequence continues at coordinate 627,590,780 of NC_090444.1, read as the reverse complement.
TCCCTCCTCACTTCTCTCCTTGCCTACTTTCCCATTTTTTCTTTGATTCAGGTTGTTTTTTTCTTACTCTACTTTTTCCTCTTTGTTTCTCGGTTTGTCATCTACTTGCTCTAATTTTCTCTTTCCTTCTCTTTTTTCTTTCTGACATGTTTGTTGCCTCTCTTAGTCTTCTTTTTCTACCTATTTTTCTTCCTTTCTACCATTTTATGTTCATTTTTTGTTTCTCCTTTGTTTAGCTTCTTCTTTTCTTTTTCTCTTTGTTATTCTTGCTCTTTATTAATTATCCTGTCTTTTCCAATGTTTGTGTACTCTCATTCATTTTTGCTTTTCTTGTCCTCTTCTTTGTTTCTTTACTTTTTTCTCTTTCACTCTCACTTCTTGTTTCCCGTTCCCTCTTTCATGCTCTCCCCACCTTTCTCTCTCTTCCATCATTTCTAGCTCTCATTTACTCTCCATTCTTACTGCTTTTCTCTTTTGTAGCTTTTTTTCTTTCTCTCACTCTGGTTTTTTCTGTCTCTCCCTTCCTTTCCTTCTTCCTCTCTTTGTTCCTATCCTTACTTTCTTTCTGTCATTGTCTCTTGTGTCCTTCCTCATTTTCTTCTTCATATTTCCTTTTATTTCTCCATCTCCTTCCCTTTTCTTCATTTCTTCCTCTTCTTCCTTTCTCTTCCACTCTTCATTGCTTTCTGTCTTTCTTTATTTCTTTCTTCCTTTGTTTGAGGAGTGGCTAGCTTCCTAAAATAATAATTTCCTACATTAATTTATATGCCATTATTATCTTGCTGTCGTATTGTGTACTGATCACTGACTATTGATGTTTACTTGTAAATAGCTATAAAGTCTGCATACGCCTCTCAAAATGAATTATTGCTAGTAGTCCGTTGTGTCCTAATTCACAAAATGAAAGTATTGCATCAAAATAGGAACACAAGTCCATATTAAATCTCTAACCTCTCAGTATGATTCATAAACAAGGGAAAAACACTCATCCTTGGGTACCCCTGACCTTAACATTTGCCCTAGAGCTCATGTAGCATTAATGGGAAAAACTAATTGCAACTGGGTCAGAACCACCCATGCTTTTACCTTGCATGCCTTCACAACACATGCTTATTTATCACGCGAAATGTTACAATGAATATGCCTTTGCGATGCATGCCTTTATCACAAATTTCATTGTTAGGGCATGGATGGTAAAAGCATATGCGTTGTAAAAGTTTTAAGGATATTGCAGGTGAGTAATAAGTGTTGATATATATATATATATATATATAATTTTTTTTTCACTGAAAAACAAAGGTTACAGGTTAGGAAATGGAATTTTTAAAAAACGTAGAAATTCACTTAAAACCAAAGCATACATGGACGTTATAGTTAGGTTCAGATTTTACATAGACATAACCATGGAAATTCAGGAAATTCATAATTTATAGTTATTGTTATCTCACGAAACTATGGGCCAGATGTATGACCATTTAAATGTACAAATTATCTCAGACACATTTAGCGATTCCCAATGAGGTCGCAAAGACCTACCTCATCAATATTCATGAGGTAGGTCGCAATTTGAGACTCCATTGAGAATGGTCACACTAACAGGGATGCTGACGTGCTGGGGACAGCAGTCCACCACGTCTGTAACTGCTTTTTAAATAAAGCAGTTTTTTTAACCTGTTTTCCTTACAGGAAAATTGGATGTATTTCAAACAAAAAAAATTAAGTTTTCCTTTCATTTTTTGATAGTGAGAAGTGATCCATGTGATCACTAGCTGCTCTGAAAAAATATTTTTGCTTCTATTTACGAATGGGTTACCACCAACTTGAAATTGTGGTAACTGCAATTGTTTTGCAACCGTATTCACAGTCGCAAAAGTATCTTACATTCCCCTGTGACTCACTCTGATGAAGGGATGCCTTTGGCACACCTCTTCCTCATAGCGGCTCGCTAACCTATTCTGCGAGTCAGTAATAGGTTACTGACTCACAGAATAGGACTGAATGTGGGGAAAAGCCATTTCCCGATGGCAAATGGGCCGATGGGCCATTAGTGACTGGGAAATGGCTGCCATACATCTGGCCCTTCAACTCGTGCCCTAAGGTAACTATAATTCCTGCCCTCACCATGACATGTTCTACTACATCATTGATAGTATCACTGAAACATTTGTTATTGATGAAAAAACTTGCATAGCCTGGGTGCAAGGTAGAGTTACCTTAGGGAACGAGTTATAGTTTCTTGACATAACTATAACTGCTGAATTTCTACGGTTTATGTGCATAAATCTGAACTAACTATAACGTCCCTGTACATTTGGTTTTTTTTGTGAATTTCTTTTTTTATATTCTATTTCCCAACTACAACTATATATATATATATATATATATATATATATATATATATATATATATATATATATATATACATATCGAAGTCGAAGGCTTCTGGGCTTCTGCCGAAATGTGTAGGCCATTTTTTCTGGTGGCACCGCGCACTTTCCACTTTCATTGTTATGAAACAATAAATTATTTTACCGGATTTGTGCCATTTCCTGGGATTGCTCGAAGAACAAATTACAGAGTGAAGCAGGCTCCTTGGGTAGAGACAATATATATATATATATATATATATATATATATATATATATATATATATATATTCACTGAAAAAAAACAAAGGTTACAGGGACTTTATAGTTAAGTTCTGAATTTACTCGTACAAAACAATAACAATTCAGCAGTTATAGTTAGAGTTCTTTCAAGTAACTATAACTCTCATCGTAAAGTAACTATAACTCGCACCCTTGCCACGCAGTTTTCATATCAATAATGTTATTGCAAATGTTGCAGTGAGGTCAAAAATGCCATACAAGATCTCATCAATGACATAATATGTGGAGTAATTAGCTGTGCATGGCAAAGGCGCGAGTAATAGTTACCTTAGGGCGTGAGTTATAGTTAGATGAAAGAACTATAACTATAACTGCAGAATTTCTATGGTTTTTTACAAGTAAATCCAAAACCTAACTATAGCGTCTCTGTAACCCTTGTTTTTTCCAGTGAATTGCTATGTTTTTTTAACCTAAAGCCAACGCAGCAGGGGTTGGGCTCAAGGCCTGGCCTTGCAGCCAAGCTCCTATAACCACCCAACCCCATGCCATTCATAGCATTTGGCCGTGCACAGCGCAGGTTGGCCACAGGGCCTGTCTCCGTCAGTGGATGTCTGAGTGGGTGCATGAGGGTCTGAGTGGGTCTGAAAGAGCGTGTGTGAGTCCATGAGTGGGTCTAAGTAGGTGCATGAGTGTCTGAGTGGGTGTGAGAGTGGGCATCAGAGCCTCTGAGTGCATGTATGAGTGAATCAATTAGTGTATGAATGAGTCTGTGGTTTTTCTTTCAACTTTTTCCATAATCATGAATATTAATTAATGAAATTTGCAGAAATTCATGGATTTTTGTGAATATCATGCGCTATGATAGAAAATTATATTAAACCTATAATTTTCCCCTCAACACACGTATTTCACAACCCCTGGGGTCAGGGTGCCTTCACCCTGGCCCCTTATGCCACTTTCAATTTGAATTTTCATCCCCGGGGACAGTGTCCCGTGAAATAAAATGGCGGTTGCAACTTTCTAGTCATGTTGCAGTCAGCCACTTGCAGCGCTTGTTTTCACATGTGTATTCATGAAAATTCACAAATTTTGTAAAATATTCACAGCTAGAGATATACAAATGTATTTGCTCTTAAATACTTCCTAAACAACTGAACAGATTTACACCAAATAACAAAAAAGCACGATATGCGTACCAATAGCTAGCCTTCTGCCAAATTTCGTGTAATTCCGTCCAGTGGTTCGGGCTGTTGACGTGTTGACAGGTTTCTAAGGGAATTAATATGGGAAACACAATGTTTTTAGAGCCCCCTTTTTCTCAGTTCCCGCTTGACCAATCACCCCGAAACTTCCCATGCGCAAAAAGAATCACTGTATACTTTTGTTTCGAAAATTTTGTGAAGATTCGTGGAATAGTGCCAAAGATATAGGCAAGTGAAAAAACACTTTCCTATGGAACTATGGTACTAACTACAACTAATAACTACCTACTGCTGATTTCCAGTAGGTAATACTCTTATATTTTTAACATGCATTTGCCTTTACCATACATGCCTTTAAAACAAAATGTTCATTGAAAACCCATGCGTGGTAAAGGCATATGCATGATAAAAGTTTTCATTTTAAAGGAATGTGTGGTAAAGACGCATGCGTTGTAATGATTGGATTGTCAAGGCAAGTGTGGTATATGGCATGCATGCTTCCATCATACATACAGCATTAATGCTATCTGCAGGCATAAGATACTATAGGGATGTTTTTTAATTTATGTGGACTTCATGTACCCTTGTCTAACATTCATATATCAGACATCGCTCAGTATGCTTTTGTATGACTAGAAATAGCTCTCAGACCAGAAAAGGCTGGAGACCCCTGTGCTTCAGAGATCACACCAATTCCAAAACAATACAAAAAACATAGAAAGAAACCGAATACATTACCAACAAATATGGATACCTAAAATGGATATTTTGCGCAGTAAAATGGCGCAGAGCTGAAAGTATTTTAACATCGGACATTTTTACATAACCATTATTGACCCTGTGTTGCTCAGCTAGCCATGGACCAATTACACAGTTTAACTTGCTCCTTGCTTATCTTAAGGAAATGTGCTCTTACACATACTCTCTCATGGTAGATAGATAGAAACATGCTAACATGCAACAAGGGAGAAAACGTTTTAATAAAGAAGGATATGCTGCATAAATAATGTAAATATATACCACCTTATCTGCAGTCTGGGAGGCACTGCCAGATGAAGAAGAGAACTTTACTTAGTAGAAATATGTCCCTTCTTGGCAACCCTTACATGGGGACAACTCCCACTGCGATGTTGCCATCTAAGGTGGGTAGTGGATCTTGTTGATCTATGATGAAGCTCAGGTGGAGAGGGCACACCTCAAAGTAATATATTTGCAAGATGGTAGGCAGGAAAAAAGAGCAGATAAAATTGGGTTCATGTCTTTGGAGCCGAATTCGCCGGATGCTCCGTATGAAACCTGGGCTAACATCTCTCCACTGAGCGAGGAAGAGGGAGGCATGTGGTGTTACCCCACTAGAGGAGACCTTTCTTATCCTACCCTCTGGATGACTGGTGTCTCCTGAGACACCTTTTAGGATAGCAGATCTCAATCTCCTTACGTACACTTTCCACAATCGGACCAGCGAAAAGATGGTTTACATGTGGATATTGCATGCACACACAGACATGGCTCTGCAATGTCAAATAAATCTGTGGAGACAGCATTGTGAGTAGGATGTGAATAGGCTTGTTCACACATTTTTTAATTATCCTGAAGTAAGTGGTGTATCTTTGGGAAATTTGCATTATGAAATTTACATGAAATTACCAAGTTCATGCCTTTACACCACACCACATCGTTTTTTTAGAAATTGTTATCTACGTGATACCACTTTGGCAATTTTGCAATGTAAGCAGCATTTCAGGTAGATTTGTTGCCTGAGCCGACTTTGCAGGTAATTTTTAAGCGTGGAACTACAAATCAGAATGTGAACAGTAGTGTTTTGAATGCAAGTGGCAGTTCCTTTAACACGGGCTTTCAATAAACATTTCCACTAGATTCGAGCTGACCATTGAAGTAGTTTTTGAGGACACAAACTACAAATACAAACATGAGTGCCAGTGTTTTGAAGACAAGCAGCCAGAAGTCAACTTGATATTACATTTTTTATTTTAGTTTTTACACAAATTGACCAATCAGCTAATTTTTCAACTGAGTGAGATGTATTTCATGTAATTATGCACAATGTTGCCTAAATTTCCTCTAATTTTGTGTAATTATTATATGAATTAAGCCCACTGTTAAGGGGGTCTATCTGTTGCGCATGGTGACTTTCTCTTGCAAACTAGGCTCTGTCACATGCTAAAGCTGAGAGTTTCTGGCCTATCACTGCCTAGACTTCTGTAATGGGGCAGTTGCCATTTGGTGGGCTTACTCACCGGTGGATGGAAGCTTCCTCGCTATAATGTTCTCTGGCACATGGACCCATGCTGTCACATTCTGGGACCAATGCAGTCTCCATTGATCATCTCTTAAAGACCAGGTAGATGTGCTGTATTTTACCCCTGGTGATCAGTATGTTGGGATCCAAAGGGATGCCACGAAAGAATGAGTGAAAATACATTTGAAAGTATTTGCAATGAGAAAAACTGGAGTTTTGGAGATTAGGGATTGTGTGGCCAAAATATAGACGTTTTCTGACCTATGGAGGGTTTGTATGATGGGCACCACAGACAAAAGGTCAAAATCCTTCTGCAGAAGATTTGTCTGTCATCTTACTGTACTGCCTATATTGTGAGGCATGGCATTTACATGCTGGTAATGACTTCAATTATACAATGTATTTCCATCGAGGAGACTCAGGAAACCTACCAAGGAAGGCAAAGCAGGATTAGCTAATACAGGAAACTAATGTTCCGGCATTTTAGGAGTGATCTCTGAAGGAGCAGGTAGTCTAAGCTGACCTCTTTGAACATGGCCAAATTACTGTAAGCGGATGAAAACCCTTTTCAGAAGCTTTCAAAACTAACCTGGGTGCTGTCAACGGTAGCCTTGAACCCAAGCAAATGTACTTAGTCTGGGTATTCACCATGTTTTTGAAAAGGTGAGCTGCCAGAGCTGGATAGTGGGGAAGACATGCTAATGTTGGCTGCTGCCAGCTCACATTGAGAAAACAGCATTGTTGTTCTGGCTTCACAGAAACACCACAGCGACATAAGTTAGGGTCCACTAATCATATGTATTCATTTGTATAGTCTGTATTTCAAAGAAACATACTTTATAAGTTAATGACTGCTTAAGTTGGTGATGCTAAAGACTATGGCCCTCATTACGACTTTGGCGGTCTTTTTTAAAGCCAGTGCTAGCAGTATGATTGCTGCTCTATTAGGAATTTCAAATTGCCCAGCGAAAAACTCACCACAACATTGAAGCCGGCTCGTAATCGAGCAGACGGCAATGTTGAGGTGCTCCGGGTGCAGCAGCACCCATTGTGCATTTCACTGCCCGTAATTCGGGCAGTGAAATGCGCGATGGGGCTGTGCATGGGGGCCCTTGACATCCCCCGACACCCCCATTCCACCAGCCATTCCATGGAGGTGTTTACCACCATGGAAAGGCTGGCGGATGGGGACTCGTAATCCCCAGGGCAGCGCTGCTTGCAGCACTGCTCTGACGGATTATAACCGTCGGACTGCCAGGCTGCAGGCTGCCTGCAGGCTGGTGGTGTTGGTAGTATGACCATGGCGGATCCGCCAGGGTCATAATGGGGCGGTTGGACCGCCTTGTCTACAGCGGTCCGACCGCCATCGCGAGGCTGGCGGTCTTATGATCCCCAGCCTCGTAATGAGTGCCTGAGTTCACAAAGTTCAAGAATTCAAGTATTTTTAATCAATCTTTTTTGCCATTGTACTTCATGAATTAAAAATGTGTTCATGGGTGTAGTTGATCACACATTCTTAACAAATTGTTTTTGCACTTCTTTCACAGGGTGCAATGGCAGCAACCTATTATGCCCTGAACTGCACACCCCAGGCACCTAAGCTGGAACCTGTGCTGTCATCCAGCCTGGCTCAGCGAAGAGGCTTGAAAAGAGTAACATCAACTCGGTTGTAGCAACTGGATCAGGGGGACCCGCCTAAGCCCTGCTTTTCTTTTTAGAGATGTTCTTTGGATACTCAGTGACAGTAATGTGAAAGACTTTCTCATACATTGTCTGGAAGGAACAGGCATCCATCATTCTCACCATCAGCGCCTAGAAATATTTAAGCTTCTGAATCCTGTTTTTTAGATTTCCCCCAGATCACTCTGTGCCAGTTTTTACATTTGCTTCTTCTTCTTTCGAGATGTACAGGTCAAACTACATAGAACGCATATACCAACTACAATTTTACATTCTAAAGCCAACTTGTGTCATTGCCTTCTCTGCTGGTATCAGCCAGGGTATTCGGATTAAGTTCCAAGGGCTGCTGTAAAATGTTGACACACTGTGCTTCTGTAACAGAAACCTTCAGTTTAGGGAAGGGGCTGCTTTGCATCACCATTGTGGGCAAAATTATTTTGAACTCCGTGTTTGACGTATTCTGTAAGCAAAGGAGATTTGTTTTACTGTTTATTGAGGTTGAGAAAGTTTGAAAGGTTTTCCAAAAATTGGCTGTACATAATACTCGGATGTCTGCTGCATCTTCAGAGGATGTTTATGAGAGAGAAAGGACTATTCACACAAGAAGCTGGCAAGCGGCATGAACCCTAACTCTAGACTGACGGATGTCACTCTTTTACTTGAAAGTCAAAGAAACATGCTGCTTTTCGGCTCATGTTTGCTCTACCTACATCATTTTTATTAATGTCTCCAATGCCAGATGTGGAATCATTCCATGTGATATCTTAATTTTTGTTTTGTTTTCTATTTTGAGTTTATTGAAACTGTGCCTAGGTAGCTTGAAGTCATTTCTACATCCAGTTTGAGCAAAAGTAATTTTCAGCTCTTCCAAGATGTATTTTTAAAACCTAAAGAGGTGGAAGGTCAGCTGAAAATGCAAAGTAGAAACACACACTCTTCTTAGTACAAATGAATAATATTCTCTTTATGAATAGGTTGTTTCCTCTTTATTATTGTTGCTGATAACATATCCTCAAAGCATGTTGATAAACACAATGTGAAGGGTTGACAATAACGAAAGAATTTACAGTGCAGATATAAACAACCAAGGCTGTGTTTAACTCATCCCAATCTGTCTACCTCTCGCTCTGGCCCAGAAGAGGGCCATTGACGCTTGCTTAATGGTTGCAACATCCACCACAACCTGCTTTCGGACTGAGCAACAGAGAGTGCAAAACAGGGATTTAGTACTAATTGGATGTTAAAACATAACCCCTGTTCATTGTGTTCTACCACTGTTTGCATTGGTAGACTGCTCTGTGAAAGCAATTGTTATTGCTCGTTACTTCGCACTGAGTGTTGCACTTCTCCGTCAACAGCTACGTTTGTTTCACATGCACCCTATGTTTCTTTGAACTTGACCCTCAACTATAGTTGTAAAGACAAACTAATGGATACATAAAACAGCCGTCCAATTACTGAAAACACTGTTTGGTTGCAGTTTGTATTCTTGACATATTTTCAAAGCCAGAGATCGTGACACTTTGATTAAGGACTGATGAAACAGTACAGGTGTGATAGATATGACAAAACTATTAGGAAATAATGAAAATTACCAAATAAATTGTAGGGAATCACTGTTGTTTCTATGTTAAGTACTACCTAGATATCTGTTGTGGAAATAGGTTATCCTTGTCGATATCTAATGATGGAAGAGATGAATAAAATGAAAAACAGTAGTAGAACATTTTTCATCCCCATGTTTAAATGTTAATTATTGCTTTGGCTTGATGTAGTATTATTATCTATATAGTAGCGATGAATACTTTAATTAATGTGTCTAACTTATATCATATTCCTTTCTGATACAGGCCAGCATACACCACTGTCCCCAGGAGTGTAAATCGTACACAAAATTGTGGTCATAATAATTACAATTCCCATGAACAATTTTACAAATTACTGTCATATTGCATCATTGTATATGAAAACAAAAAGGGAATTGGAATGAAATGACAGAGATTTACAACGCTCACATCTACCACAAGGTGCTAAAAGAGGAGAGCTCCGAAAGAAAAGACAAAAAGAGAAAAAAAATCATATAAGATAAGGAGAACTGCTATTCATTAGTTAAAGGGAGTAAGGCTAGGTCTTCAACGCTTTTCTAAAGCTATTGTGTTCTTGCAAGTCACTGATAACTCATGGGAGGAAGTTCCACAGTTTTGCTGCGACCACAGAGAAGGTTCAACCTCCCCACCTGATCTTCCTAAATTTAGGAATGACTGCAAGATTGTAAGTGGCAGACCGAAGCTCTAGAGGGGATACATCTCTAGAACATCATTGTCAGTCCTCTGGGACTTTTATTTTGAACCTCCCTATGAACAGTGTATACAACCTTAAAGGTAAATGGATTTGTTCACCAACAGCCAATGCAATTTGGAGATACCCATCAATACTGATTGATGTTTAGGAATTTCAAGAATCAGTCTTGCGGCAGCATTCTGTACTGACTTTAACTTAGCTATTGCTGAGTTAGTGATCCCTAAATAAAGTGCATTGCATCAGTCAAGTCTAGAAGAAATCAAAGCAAGAACTACCTGCTTGCATGCTTTTTTGAGGGATATAAGGGAACACATTCCTCAAGGTCCTAATAATCCAAATACAAGTGCATATGGTACGATTGACCTGAAGGTCCAATGATAACTTAGTATCCATTAGTACTCTCAGATTTTTGGTGGAGTCTGCTGGAATGGGCAGTGCAACTAGTATGCCTGGTCACCAGGAATTATTCCAAATGGATGGTTGTTTGTCAAAAATCATGATCTCATTCTTGTCCCCATTCAGTCTGAGATAGCTACTACCCATCCATGTGGCTACTGCCTGCATACATTTCTTAAAATTGCCAGCAATGGTCTCTGTATCCTTAGTGATAGACACCATTTTTTGTTTGTCATTGGCATAGGATAGAGCCTGCAGCGCAAAGGACCATATCAGCTTAGCCAGTGTAAGACATAGAGATTAAAAAGAGTTGGGCTCAGGGAGGGGGCCCTGAGGCACCCCACATGGCAGAATGATGGGATCAGAACTAAATTGGTTCATAGCAACTGTCTGTGACCTATCCTCCAAAAAGGACGTTAAGAGATCTAAAGCTGATCCTGAAAGCCCCAGATTCCGCAGACCATCAGCCAACAGGGCAGGAGAAATGGTACCCAAAACTGCAGATAGAGCCAAAAGGATCAATACCACCTCCTGCCCTGCATCAACGCTGGAACGGATGTATCAACAGCTGAAACCAGAGCAGTTTCTGTCCCTTGTTTGGTTCTGAAACCAAATTGAGAGGGATCCAGCAATTTGTGCTCCTCCAAATATGTCACCAGTTGTGAGTTAAGGTGCTTCTCAAATATTTGAGATGGAGTAACCAGTAGAGAGATGAGTCTATAGTTTTTCAAACCTCTGGGATCCAAGTCAGGATTTTGTAGAAGAGGATTATCAGTAGCTCTTTTCCACAGTTCAAGAAAGGTTCCTGAGCTATTAGCTTTTTTGATAGTGGTTTCAAGCTGAGGAGCGACTGTCTTAGCTAGCAGCTGCAGGATCATAGGGGGACCAGATTCAGAAGGAGAGCCTGACTTCACACTAAGAAGATAAAGCTCCACTTGCTCAGTGGTCAAGCAAGAGAAACTAGGGAGTCCCATTTTCTGATTGGCACTACATTCTCTAGATTCTGGTAAGCTACCCTCCCCCTGCGAGCGCTCATAAGTAGAGATACAGGAGCCTGTCTTAAGGGAGTCAAGTTCCCAATATATATTTAAAATTTTGGTTTGGAAAAAGCTCACCAGACTATTACAGAATTCTTTGGTACTTTCTGGATTGGCGAGTGTAGCGACCGTAGAGAGCAGATTGATCCATTTGAAAAGCTGTCCTGATGACTTGGATAACTCAACTTTCTTAGTTCAAAAGCTAGCTTTCTCTTCTTTAATGGCTGCTTTATGATCTTTCATGAAGGTCCTATACAGATCTTTTCTCTGCAGATCATACTTTTTCACCAAGTCCTTTCTTGGCGCCAACAAGCCTATCTTAACAGGCTAAGCTTCTCAAAAAACCATGAAGAAGTTGGCAACTTGCTTCACGCGTGACTCTCCCTAATGGGTGCAACAATGTCTAAGGCTGATGTAGGCCAAGACAAAAATTCAGATGCCGCTAAGTCTGCATTATCATGGTTTGTCCAGGTACATTCCTTTAAGGCCTGAGATAGAGTTTCTTCCGAAATCACCTTCCAATTACTTTTAAAGATATTACTATGGCATTTAGAGTTCTCTTCGGAGTGATGTTCATCCAGCAGAAAAAGGGCGACGTAATGGTGGGACCAGAGTAATGAGTCGCATTCGAAAAATACCATCCAATGTATGGCCTGCCCTATGTGTGAGGTATACATATTGTATATTGGTAATAAAATTTTGGTGTTGCAGCTTGAAATGGAACAAAATCCTCGTCTAAATTTATGTTTGATTACTGAATGTGCGTGGTTATGCTAATTAGCAAGAAGGGGCTGTTTAGCATCATTTACATATTGTACACGTATGCTATCTTGTTAAATACCTTGCTGTGGTAGAGTTTACCAGTTTGCGGCAACAAAAATTAATTTACACATTTATTCCTTGTGGCTACTATAGTAGCGTACATTTTGGAGGCCTTCAGAATAACACCAAACAACACAAGCAATTATTGTAGCAAAATAACACACATTTATCATGTAGTATGAAACTGAAGAGTATCTCTTCGTAAATTGGTACGACCTTCGTAATCTAGTATGTGTGTGTTAATAAAGATGTCAATAAAGTTGAAGTCCTAAGGTCTTGAAATGCACTAAACATAAATGCAATAGAGCTGTGACAGTGATGCATCTTCTGGGTTCCTATTTCATGAATCCGCAGCTTATTATATTGAAAACAATGTAGAATGGTCTCAGAGCGCCTACAGCATATCTATAGACTATGAAGATTACAGTGTAATTGTCAAAAGCGCTGGTAGATGAAATGCACTTCACAGGACAACCTGAATGTTACAGGTTCATGATTTGTTTTTCAAATCTAGATTATGTTATACTATTTCTGATCATTTTAAATCTATTGAATGTCCTTGTTAGCCTGCTGTAAAATTGTATGTGCAACGCAGCAGCTGCCTAGCCCTTGCCCTTTTCCGAGAAACATTAGCACTGCAATTGTTGACATGGATGAATGTATTGGTACCAAATGCAGAACAGATGCGGCCACCCATACCTACCTGGTACCAGATGCTCATTAAGGAGTGAGTGAGCTTTCAGGTATCGTTAAGACAAGAGTGATGAAAAGCTGTAGGTGAGGATTTGTACATTTTACTTGAGTACATAGGCAGAGAACGATGCATTTTTTTGGCCACTTGCTAAACCTGTCAGGGCTCAGTGTTCTGTAAATTAGTGCTGCAAAGTATTAAATATTTGGCTTTAAAAATAAATGACGTGCGTTGCTTTGAAATATTACCAAGATAGTGCTTTATTTTACATACTGGAGACACTGTCTAAGGGCGTTTTACAGATCAGCTCAAGAACTAAACAAGAACTGGAAAAGCCAATGACTCTCGGCTCTAAAATCCCAAGCTGTTGGCTACACCACTGCTTTTTAGGGTCGAGCCTGCGTCGCATGCGCTTGCGCATGCGTTTTGCTAAGCGAGGCGCTTTTGTAATTAAAAAGGGCTCGGAGCCCCATCCACGTCACGTCAGTGTTTGTGTTTGGCTTGTGGGCTTGCCTGTTAGAATCTGCTTGATTTCATTAGTGGAAGGCATGCATAGTCATGCCTTTTCCGGTGGATAGCCCTGCTCGAGCACATGGACCAAGTACAGAAAACATGCGAGGCTCGCTGTTTTCTGTGCGGCTCGTGGACTACCTTTTCTCTATTTTCCCAGCGCGATCTCGCTTGGCAGAAGTCGAGCGCTTTACATAATATCAACCCTGTTTCACAGTTAATTGCACTTTTTCCGGTTAGTACATAAATGCAATTTTTCCGATAGGTTTCATTACCAGTGAAAAGTCGGGTTAGGAGTTTACAACGCTATCAGATCTAATGCGAGCAAACGCGAGACCCATTGCATTGCAAATGCTTGTTTGTAATTGCATACATGCTTATGCGTGGTGAAGTATATGAACACATGCAATGGCAAACTTGGAATGGTCTTTCAAATGTAGAAAATCCATTCCAAGATATTACCCGGCTTCACAATACATGTGTATGCATGCGTAGAAATGTAAGCGTCCTGACGTTTTGTGACAGCAGCCATTTTTAATATACCAATCCATCATGACAAAACCCATGTCAGTTGAATAAATTAAACTATTTAAAATTTTTTTAAAATAATGTGAAATCTATAAAGTTTTGCAACAGGCCCAGCAGTGATTTGCAGCATACAACCAACCCACCCCCCACCCCACACACACACACAACATACACAGACACACAAAGAGCATGAAGAGGGGGTGGAGGTATTTTAAAAACAAGCATTTGTATCGCAATAGGTCTCGCATTTGCTTGTGTTAGAGCTATAGGCATTGTAAATTCATAATTGGACTTTTCTTGCCACATAAATCGGTCAACCCTGCCTGGTAATTTCGTCTTTTCCTACCATATAATTCCAATGGCCCTGCATATAACTAAAGCACTTCCATTTACCTTCTTCCTCTATCTGCAGTAAAAAAATGAAAATGTTGCCATTTAGCATCCTAATTTAAATCTGACATACTAATTCCAATAGAATACCACCTTCACCATCCCACCATCAGAGTTGCTGACTGGCTAACACAATACCCCCCAAAAAGACACAAAGACAGCCACAGAGGAGAAATAAACTAGAAGGGTCACCCAAACATATCAAAAGTGTTCAAACAGTCATATTGTAATAAGGATATTAAGTTGGTCTGAATCATGGCCATGATTGAAATAAGGAGAAATTATTAAAACATATACAATTATCATGTAAACCTTTATTAGAAATAAACTTTTGACATTAGACTGCAATGCTCAAAATAGCCCCTAGATGGCACCATGACAAAAATATAATTTGTAAGAAACATGGTCAGTAACCATATTGTTAGTCCCTAGAGAGCACAACCCCATGAAAAAACAGGAGAAAGTAATTCAGTGTAACCATATACTTAGCTCATAGAGGGTGTTTTTAGGGATCATAGGCTTACTGCAATTATATTACAAATAAGGCCTTTAAAACAAAACTTCTCACAGCTGTAAAACAAAACTTCTATCCATGAGAAAGCTTAAAAGACACTGAATGGCGGGGGCCCCCACTAACCTAGTGTGGGGACCCAGAGATGAAGAAGTCGGAAAGAGTGTTTTGAAGGTGGTCCCATTGTCCTAGGACCACCACACGCTGAGTTATGAGCTCAAATGTTTTGTAAAAGTGATACCCTTCAAAGCACTATGAGGTCAGCTTTCGTGCCACAAATATTATAGAATGTTGACTGCAATGCTCAGAACAGCCCCTAGAGGACACCACAATTAAAATACCATTTGGAAGAAACATGGTAATTTGACCATACAGTCAGTCCTTAGAGAGCATAACCACATGAAAAGAGAATGTGATAAAATAATGCAGTGTAACCATATATGTAGCCCCTAGAGGGCACAGTGCATTGCACATTTTCAGGGCTAGCAGGCTTATTTCAATGATATTGGAAGCAACGCCCATAAAACATAACTTCTCCCAGATATAAAACAAAAGCTCCTTTAGCATCCCTGTGGCTAAAAAAAACCTCTCCTTTTAAAATGTAAACTGGTGCTCATGTACAATATAGCGGTCCGTCGAATGCTCTTTGGGTGACTTCAGACTATATAATACTGCAAGAATGTAGCAAAAGATAAATTATGAATAGGAAAATCTGAGCTATTCATGTTTTGATGGCCTGCATACGGCATTCGGGCCTCCATTGCGAGTGGCCCATTAATTCCAACAGCGGGATAATAAGCCCATCGGGATATTACATTTTACGGGAACACCAGAGCTCCATAGTGTTTCACTCGAGGTTTCACCTGCTGCAAGCAGATTGGGTATTTGTGTTAAATACCTGGGAAAATATGCCAAAATCGTCACAGTAAGTACAATTTCCGCACATTATTCCCCAAACATGTGTAATTCCCATTATATCCACCCCCTCCAACCCACCTCCCCATGTGCAATTCTAGAGTAACTGGAATGGAGAGGTAAAGTACTGACTCTGTTTTACAGTAGTACACACCCATGGGCTTCTAATGTGAGCAGGATTACCACTCTGCATCTGGTTTACTGTTGTACTTTGAATTGTACATGAAATGCCATATCCCTAGTATTTCTGTGGCGCCCTTAATGCTAGTGCTCCAGATCTGGTATAAAATGGCCCAAGTCTGGTACAGTATTTCAGATGGTAATGCTCTGACCTGGGTCACTGTGGCCTGATGTTTGGTATTTATGTGTCAGTGATATGGATTTTATTCAGATCTTGCACACTATTTTTCAAGGCCTTGTGTTTCTGTGGTGTTCTGATGGTAATCTTCTGGATAAGGCAAACAGCGGCTCACAGTGCGGTATTTGTGTGGTATTCCTACCGTAATGCTAGGAATGTGGTACACGATGGTTATAAAATTTGTGTTGCATTGATATGGTATTGCATTGGCATACAATGATTCTAATTAAGGCATAGTGTGATAAATACTTATCGTAATGCCATGGATGTAACACACAACAATTAAAAGAATGGTATTTCTGTGATACTAATCGGGACCTGGCACGCTGTGGTCCTAGGGCTGGTACTTCTGTATTATTCCTAGAACCATTCGCGGGTAGAGTAGCACGCTTAAAAAAATATTACTTTCTGTGAGAAACATGTGATCTAAAGACAGTAGGCCATAATTTGTGAGGGCCAGCTCTGCCCTTTATTCTTCCAAGTATGATAAATGGAGTGCCTTAAAAGTGGATGAAAATGACACTTATTTTTCATGGTACATTCAAACTTCATAAAATACGATATCAACCGCAACACAGAAATGCAAGTTCAGTTTATTTTTCGTCACACTGTGAAGCGAGGACTGGTGGTTCTAAGGTATTTCTGTTCTATTTGTGTGGCACAGAGATAGGCCTGACTGACTCTGATCCACAGATAGGCATTTCTGTGTTTCCTGCGGGCACCCGGTCTTTGGCCTGTTAGTAATATTCTTCAATCGGAGCAGACAGTTTCCAGGAAGCAGTCTGTTGTGGCCCCTTAGTCTCCAAAGCCATTGGCACCACAGAAAACGTTCTGCAATGTGCCAACGGACAGGAGATGTTGAAGTCAATTTGATACAATTATGTGTAGTGTAGGCTAAATGTACTTTCCCAGGAATGGAACAATAGAGGCAATGGCTAAAGACTGTAGATGCAACAATTTTATTACCTGGAGAGCCGGATGATGTTCTCATCACCAGAAGGATCAATAAAATGTAGGGAACTTGAAGCCTAAGCAGAAATTTAGATTTGGTAAATAAAAACTATAGGTAAGAGTCATAACTTCCGATGAGACTGACCAATTAGCAATTAGTGGGACGGACTGGAAAACTCTAATAAAAAGTCATGACAAGGGGAGCGAAATCAGAACAGAGACGATAAAGTTGATGACGTCAGGAGACGCTGTTCGAAGTGCTGATAATTGGGCTTACACTTTGTGAGCCTGATACGTAGCTGACCACTGATGACCTGGAGACGAAGACTGACTTGTTGCTGATCCATCCTGGATAGGTAGTTATGAAAATGTGACTGACAAAATTTTGCCTTTTCTACTATGTGCCAACTGTGCTGTTTCTGAATATATTTTCTCTCTTTAGCTAGATTTTTCCAAATTAATGTTTTATCTAAATTGTTTTTGCATGAAGACCCACATGCTGATGCTAATCTTGGTTAGGTAGGCTGATAGGGGAGACGTTGACGGTGACAATTGACTGACGAATTTGCATTGCTGAATTACTTCATTAATGCTGATATCACTGACTTATGATTTGCATTGTTGCTCATGATTCTTTTAGAGGATAATGTTTTTCTTGATGATTAATCAAGATTGATTAATAAAAAGGCAAAGTTTAACATTTGATTTTAATTGTAATCAATAGGGAATAAAAATGATTAACCTTTTCCATGAGTGATGGTTATTTCTGATTAATATGGTTTTCTTTTGTTGGTTCCTTGAGTTTTGATATTGATTTATTGATGTTGATTATTGGTTCAGTGATCACTGCATGATTAGGATACTCCATGTGATTCAAAAGGTTCATCGACCTATATGCGTCCCCTTGTAAGTTTACTTACTAAGGACCAGGCGCGCTAGCAGTTTTTGGTAGCAGCCTGATGGTTAGCTTCCTTGGAGAACTAGTTATGTGGTGATTATTGGTTATGGTACTTGTTTAAGTTAGGATTAGTTGTTTGTATTTTATGAGATTTTAATTTTATTTTTCTGAAATGGCAGTGGTAGCAAAGATGATGTCCCCATAAGCCCAGAAATGACTTGCCCAGATCCTGGATCCTGCTAGTAAAGTTGGGGATCTTCTCGGCATGTTTTGAGATAGTGCAAAAGTGGTAGGGTGCGCTTGTACAGGCTTAAGCAAATCGCAGGTGAGTTGTGGGGTATGTGAAGTTAGTTGGGAGTCAGAGTACTCTAATTAAGGTTAGTAGGAGTGTGCGTACTCCGTAGTATGAGAGTAGGGAAGTCATCGAACTTCACATGTGTGCTTTGAGCTCAAAATTATACACATTGTGGTTGGTGATGTACGGACCCTGCATGGTCTAAGACTCCGGAGAAAATTGACAAGTATAGGAGACACTTGGCTATGTGTTGTAATCTGTCTGGTTTAGTACGTTGATCAGGCGTGGTCAACCAGTCAGTGAGTTTTGATAATTGGGTGGAAGAAATTAGACTGAGATTTGGCGAGTTCTATGTGCATCAGGACAGACCCATTGATCAGTTGAGAGTAAAATTTGCAGGTCGAATTCTTCTTGCGAATGTGGGAGACTGAGAAAGAGGAATAGCTATATGAGCCAAAGGGAGCCATTGGTGAAAATCTGTAAGGTCTCTGAAGCAATTGTTTCCCTTCCTGTAGTGAACCAGCAGGTTTGTTTTAGGTATTTGTTTTTTGATAAGTGCTCACAATAAATTGCATTAGTGGTATGAATCGAGTTAAAGAGGACAAGCCGCAAGACGTTGTCAGCTGCTGTGTGTGAGTGTGACGTCAGAGTGCGTCGCGCTGGGATAGGTTGGATAGTGAGAAGAGCCTCAATCAGAATGGCAGCCGTCCGTAAGAGGCAATTGGTTGAGCAAGCAGGTGAAGGGAATCTTGGGGGTAAAAGTAATTTCATTGTTGAATCAAAAAGGTAAACAGAATAGACAAAATGAAGTTTTTCAAGGCATTCAGGAGTGCGATGAGGGGCGATACATATATTAAGGCATCAGTGGGGGAGCCCACCCCACTGGAGGATTCTCCGGCTTATTTTGTAATGGCGGAACGAGGTGTAGCACCATGTTTATGGTTAAAGCAATGGTGCAAGCTAACAAAGAATCAGGGGTCTTTAGCGTTTCCGGAGCATGGAATGTTTAATTTGAGAATTTTGGATCAGTTGTGGATGTCATTGGATGACATGAAGCCATTACCGAGACCAGCACAGTTTGAAGCTTTAGCGGTTTGGGAGCTAGTGGCTAGACAGCAACAAGAGATGAAGTGTAAAAGGAGGATGAAGCGAGTGGAAAAATCATTAGCTGAAGCTAGATGGGATTTGGAGAAAAGAGATGGAGGATGGCAATACTGCAAGAGGTTAAACTGTTTTCTGCCACTGCAGAAGGAGACGAGGCAGAGAAGGAAGATAGTGCCAAGGAGGATGAGAGTGGAGGAAGAAAGAAAAAGAGAAATTCCTATTTAGATGATGATGATTCTGATGTTGAGAATCTCATTACACAGTTGTTGAGAGATAGACCTCCACCTTCAACAACCTATGCGGGGGTTCCAGGCACTAATGCTACAGTTCCTACAGCTGCTACGGCACAAGCACAGGGAGCCAAGGGAGCTGTACAGGCAGAAGGAGGACAATTACCAGGGGTAGTGCAGAGTACACCTAATGCAGGAACTAGTACTGTAGTTCAGGCGCAGATACATCCACCTTCAGTGCACAGAATTTATCCAGATGTGCCAGTTCTTGAGACAGTCTCAAACATCATGGTGCCAAGGGAGCAGGTGCTTCCGAAGCCAATACTGATTCAGACAGATCCAACACCAATGTTGTTACCTTCAGCTCAAGCACAAGGTCTACCAAAATTTACACCATTGACAGGAACACAGTCAGATCTCACACCAGTTATTAATCAGGCAATGGGGTTAGCATTCACACAAGGTGCAAGTACTAGAGCAGCTCCAGATGCAATATCGCTACCAATTACTGTTGGTCCAGCGGTACCGTTATTTGCACAAAAGAAGTCTGATGCAGAGGAGCAAAATGAAGTATCACAGAACCTCGTAAGGAGGGGGGTGAGCGGTCCTGCGCAGTTGATGTTGTCTGCAGGACAAACTTTCAATGTGTCTAGACAGCTAATGGATCTTAGTCCACTTGTGGCGCTTCCAGATGCAGTAAATGGCCCAAATACAAGTCAGAATTTAAGACTTCTGACCCTGCAAACTTCAGGTGCAGTAGTTCAACAGTTATCAGTGCCGAATGCAAATAACATTTCATTACAGGGATTGTCAGCTCAGCAATTAAGTGAATGGTTAGATAGTCTAAACACTCCTCAGAATGCATCCAAGGGTGAGGATCAGATAAATCGTGTTAGGCTAAACATAGAAGCCACTGAATTAACATAGGGAACAATAGGCATGAACAGATTAGAATCCTACACAGAAAAAGAGCTGAGGTACTTATGCCCAAAGATCACAAAAGAGGTGAGTAAAATACACCAGAAGCTAGCAGAGTTGGCAGGAAAACATGACATTGACATTGAGAAGAGGAATCATTTGAAATGCAGCTGCAGATTAGATTTTGATGCAAAGGATTTCGAACACATGAGATCAGCAGGAATGAAAGAACACCTGAGAGAACTGCTGCAGTGTGCAGATTTGGGGTGCATTATAGAAGTGGGAAGGTAGATGGACAAAGGAAAAGGATAAACGGAAACGAGATTCTCAAGAAGGGGTGGAAGGTGTTGATGAAGGGGAATCAGTTAAGATGCTTCCAATGAGGGAAATTCCAGGGGGACAATGTGTTCATCTCCCATGGCACAGGAGTGACATATTGTCATTTACAAATGATTATCCAAAACTGAGAGAGAAACCAGTTGAGTGGTATCAACAGACAGAGAGATTTGTGAAACTTTCCAAATGTTTGTGGGAAGACTTGAACACGTTATTGGAGATAGTGGTTCCAGCTGACTTGTGGGTCAAGTGTAAGAGAGCAGTAGACTGGCCCACAAGTGAACCAGAGAGGGACAAGGTAACAGGTGCACCTTCACCCAAGGTAATGAAAAATTATTATAAGGTGATTGAGTTCCTGAAGACAAGGATTTCTCCCAAAAACATTGATTGATAGAATGGTCCAAGAGTCTAAATCATCAATATATACCTACTATGAGAGACTGTTGAAAGCATTTAAAGAGTACAGTGGTAAGGAAGCAATTGAGCCGAAAGACATGTTGCATTTTGTGTTCAGATTTGTCGAAGGTCTAAGACCAGAGGTAGGACAGATGATTAAAAATCATCTGATTTGCTGGCAGGCAAAACCAATTGATGAGGTGTTGTAATATGCAAAATACTGTAGTGACGAGATTGAGTTAAAGCAAAAGAAACTGAAAGAAAATGCAATGGTGATGCAAATTAAGGAAGCTCAAACAGGAGCGCTGGGAGCTTTAGTACAGCCGATGCCGCCGCAACAGAGAGCTGTCATGTTCCAACCTCAAGTGAGGGGCAGAGGACGTGGGATGGATATGAAGCGCAGTCCAGATTTAGGAACTGTGGTTGTTCAGAATGATGTGCAAGGTATGAAAAGGATGTTACCGTGTCAGTTGTGCGGAAACATGAGACACTGGAAGTGGGAGTGTCCATTGATGGTGAAGGATGGTGTGGTTCAGCAAGGTGACGTCAGTACAATTCAAACTGTGAAAGTTCCAAGAATGAAGGGATTTGTTCCTAACAATCAGAACCAAGGGCAAAATTTCCTACCAGTGCAGCAAATGCAGGTGCTGTGTGCACAATTTGCTCCATTGTCACCAGTACATCAGCAGGTTCCCATGCTACCTAGACAGCAAATGCAAATACCTCAAGCCCCGATGGAACAGCAACAGATGATGCTTACTCAGCAGGTCACAGGTCAAAGACAAGACAATAGTAATAACACACTGCACCAGTGTAGGAGGCTGGCCTGGCTTGTAGTGGGTACCAGAGGTACTTACACCTTGTGCCAGGTCCAGTTATCCCTTATTAGTGTAGAAGAGGTGTTTCTAGCAGCTTAGACTGATAGAAGGTAGCTATGGCAAAGCAGCTTAGGCTTAACTAGGAGATATGTAAAGCTCCTACTACACCACTTATATCATATGCACAATATCATAAGAAAACACAATACACAGAGTTGCTAAAAATAAAGGTACTTTGGCACATATTTATACTTTTTGACGCTAAACTGCGCTAACGCAGTTTAGCGTCAAAAAATTTAGCGCCGTCTAACGCCATTCTGAAGCGCCATGCGGGCGCCGTATTTATGGAATGGCGTTAGCCGGCGCTAGCAGACCGGCGCTGCCTGGTGTGCGTGGAAAAAAACCACGTAGACCAGGCAGCGCCGGCGTAGGGGGAAAATGGCGTTAGGGCGTCTTAAAATGGGGCAAGTCAGGGTGAGGCAAAATAAGCGCCTCAACCCGATTTGCGCCATTATTTTCGACGCCCAGACGCCATTTAAATGACTCCTGTCTTAGTAAAGACAGGAGTCATGCCCCCTTGCCCAATGGCCATGCCCAGGGGACTTCTGTCCCCTGGGCATGGTCATTGGGCATAGTGGCATGTAGGGGGGCACAAATAAGGCCCCCCTATGCCACCCAAAAAAAATTAAAAAATATAAAAAGTTATACTTACCTGAACTTACCTGAATGTCCCTGGGGTGGGTCCCTCCATCCTTGGGTGTCCTCCTGGGGTGGGCAGGGGTGGCAGGGGGGGTCCCTGGGGGCAGGGGAGGGCACCTGTGGGCTCATTTTGAGCCCACAGGCCCCTTAACGCCTACCCTGACCCAGGCGTTAAATAGTGGCGCAAATGCGGGGTTTTTTGACCCGCCACCTCCCGGGCGTGATTTTTGCCCGGGAGTATAAATACGACGCATTTGCATCGCCGTCATTTTTTTAGACGGGAACGCCTTCCTTGCATCTCATTAACGCAAGGAAGGCGTTCACGCAAAAAAATGACGCTATTTGCCCATACTTTGGCGCTAGATGCGTCTAACGCCAAAGTATAAATATGGCGTTAGTTTTGCGCCGAATTTGCGTCGAAAAAAACTACGCCAATTCGGCGCAAACGGAGTATAAATACGGGCCTTTATTTTTATGACAATAAGCCAAAAGTATCTCAGTGAGTACCCTCAGTATGAGGATAAGTTATATACACAAGATATATGTACACAAACCAAAATTAGGTAAGTAATAGCAAGAAAAGTCATGCAAACAGTGTAGAATTACAATAGATTGCAATAGGAGCACATAGGTATAGGGGCAACACAAACCATATACTCCAAAAGTGGAATGCGAACCACGAATGGACCCCAAACCTATGTGAGTTGTAGAGGGTCGCTGGGACTGAAAGAAAACAGTGAGGGTTAGAAAAATAGTCCACCCCAAGACCCTGAAAAGTAGGTGTAAAGTGCACCTACTACCCCCAGGGAGCACAGAAGTCGTGAAAGGGGGATTCTGCAGGAAGAACAAACACCAGCAATGCAACAACAGTGGATTTCTAGACCTGAGTACCTGTAAGACAAGGGGACCAAGTCCAATAGTCGCGACAGTGTCAAGAGTGGGCAGGAGCCCAGGAAATGTCAGCTGAAGGTGCAAGGAAGCTGCCACCTATTGGAAAAAGCTTAGAGTTCTGCAAAAAAGAAGAAGACTAGGGACTTCTCCTTTGGAAGACTGATGTCCCACGTCGCGATGAAGCTTGCAGAGGTGTTCCCACGCAGAAAGACCGCAAACAAGCATTGCTAGCTGCAAGGGTCGCAGTAGAGGTTTTTGGGTGATGCTGTGGCCCAGGAGGGACCAGGATGTAGCCACTTGGAGGAGGAGAAAGAGGGGGCGCCCAGCAACTCAGGGAGCCCTCACAGAAGCAGGCAGCACCCGCAGAAGTACCTGAATAGGCACTTGGAAGGAAAGTGAACTGGAGTCCATGCGAAGTCACAAAAGGGAGTCCCACGATGCCGGAGGACAACTCAGAAGGTTGTGTACTGTAGGAAGGAGTGCCGGGGACCCAGGCTTGGCTGTGCACAATGGAAATCCTGGAGGAGTGCACAGGAGCCGGAGCAGCTGCAAATCACGTGGTACCCAGCAGTCTAGTGTGGGGAGGCAAGGACTTACCTCCACCAAACTTGGACTGAAGAGTCACTGGACTGTGAGAGTCGCTTGTTCAGAGTTGCTGAGTTCCAGGGACCACGCTCGTCAGGATGAGAGGGGACACATAGGACCAGTGATGCAGTCTTTTGGTGCCTGCGTTAGCAGGGGGAAGATTCCGTCGACCCACAGGAGATTTCTTCGGAGCTTCTGGTGCAGGGTGAAGGCAGGCTAGCCCCAGAGCATGCACCACCTGGAAACAGTCAAGAAAGCCGGCAGGATTAGGTGCTACAATGTTGCTGGTAGTCGTCTGGCTACTTTGTTGCGGATTACAGGCATCCTGAGCATTCAGCGGTCGATCCTTTGGTAGAAGGTGAAGAGGGAGATGCAGAAGAACTCTGGTGAGCTCTTGCATTCGTTATCTAAAGAATTCCCAAAAGCAGAGACCCTAAATAGCCAGAAAAGGAGGTTTGGCTACCAAGGAAGGAGGATTGGCTACCAAGAGAGGCAAGAGCCTATCAGAAGGAGCCTCTGACGTCACCTGATGGCACTGGCCACTCAGAGCAGTCCAGTGTGCCCCTGTTTCCAAGATAGCAGAGGTCTGGGAGACACTGGAGGAGCTCTGGGCACCTCCCCTGGGAGGTGCAGGTCAGAGGAGTGGTCACTCCCCTTTCCTTTGTCCAGTTTCGCGCCAGAGCAGGGCTGGGGGATCCCTGAACTGGTGTAGACGAGCTTATGCAGAGATGGGCACCATCTGTGCCCATCAAAGCATTTCCAGAGGCTGGGGGAGGCTACTCCTCCCAGCCTTCACACCTATTTCCAACGGGAGAGGGTGTAACACCCTCTCTCAGAGGAAATCCTTTGTTCTGCCTTCCTGGGCCAGGGCTGCCTGGATCCAAGGAGGGCAGAAACCTGTCTGAGGGGTTGGCAGCAGCTGCAGTGGAGACCCCGTAAAGGCAGTTTGGCAGTACCCAGGTGCTGTGCTAGAGACCCGGGGATCATGGAATTGTCACCCCAATACCACAATGGTATTGGGGTGACAATTCCATGATCTTAGACATGCTACATGGCCATGTTCGGAGTCACCATTGTGACGCTATACATAGGTAGTGACCTATGTATAGTGCACGTGTGTAATGGTGTCCCCGCACTCACAAAGTCCAGGGAATTTGCCCTGAACGATGTGGGGGCACCCTGGCTAGTGCCAGGGTGCCCACACACTAAGTAACTTTGCACCCAACCTTCACCAGGTGAAGGTTAGACATATAGGTGACTTATAAGTTACTTAAGTGCAGTGGTAAATGGCTGTGAAATAACGTGGACATTATTTCACTTAGGCTCCACTGGCAGGCCTGTGTAAGAATTGTCAGAGCTCCCTATGGGTGGCAAAAGAAATGCTGCAGCCCATAGGGATCTCCTGGAACCCCAATACCCTGGGTACCTCAGTACCATATACTAGGGAATTATATGGGTGTACCAGTATGCCAATGTGAGTTGGTAAATTTAGTCACTAGCCTGTTAGTGACAAATTTGGAAAGCAGAGAGAGCATAACCACTGAGGTTCTGGTTAGCAGGGCCTCAGTGAGACAGTTAGGCATCACACAGGGAACACATACAGGGCACTTACTTATGCGCACAGGGGCCCTGCCTGCCAGGGTCCCAGTGACACATAGACTAAAACAACATATATGCAGTGAAATATGGGGGTAACATGCCAGGCAAGATGGTACTTTCCTACAACCAGTTTCCATTTTGCAGTGAGGATGAAATAAACGAAGACTGGATGAATGGCAGTTCGGATGAAGGAGCCTGTATGCTCGCAGCTTCCTTAGAAGTGGATCAGAGAGGACCTTTTTTGAAGGGAAAAGTGATAGGTTACAAGGTCTCATTCATGGTCGATGATACGGGAGCTACAAGTTCTACAGTAAGAAGCATAGAAGTGCCAAATTTACCTCTTTCAGGCAGAACAGCGCAAGTCGTGGGAGTGGAGAACAGACAATTGACAAATCCAATCATGGAACCATTGCAGGTTGCAATTGGAAATTATTTGGGAATGCATAGGTTTGTGGTGTGTGATTCAAGTCCTGTATCCTTATTGGGCAGAGACTTGTTATGCAAGACCAAATGTTCCATCAACTGTTCAGACACAGGGATAGAAGTCCAGACAAATAGCGAGGATGAAGAAGAGCAGGCATCTGCAATGATAGTCAGCAATCCCTATGAAGAATACCCATTGATTGCATTTTTCCCAATGTTTACTGTGAAAGAATTGTATGCAGATTTGCAAGGAACTGTGAAGGAGGAAGTCTAGGACTTGACAGGAAAGGAAGTGGGCCTGATTAAGGGAGTGGAGCCGATTAAAATCACTTTGAAGCCGAATGCAGTATTCCCGCAGCTTGCACAGTGTAATATGGCACAGGGTGTTTTGATAAAAGTGGCACAAATAATCTCAGACTTTTTAAAACAAGGGCCCATATTTATACTTTTTGACGCTAAACTGCGCTAACGCAGTTTAGCGTCAAAAAATTTAGCGCCGTCTAACGCCATTCTGAAGCGCCATGCGGGCGCCGTATTTATGGAATGGCGTTAGCCGGCGCAAGCAGACCGGCGCTGCCTGGTTTGCGTGGAAAAAAACCACGTAGAGCAGGCAGCGCCGGCGTTGGGCAAAAATGACGTTAGGGCGTCTTAAAATGGGGCAAGTCAGGTTGAGGCAAAAAAATCGCCTCAACCCGATTTGCACCATTTTTTTACGACGCCCAGACGCCATTTCATGACTCCTGTCTTAGTAAAGACAGGAGTCATGCCCCCTTGCCCAATGGCCATGCCCAGGGGACTTATGTCCCCTGGGCATGGTCATTGGGCATAGTGGCATGTAGGGTGGCACAAATAAGGCCCCCCTATGCCACCCAAAAAAAATTGAAAAATATAAAAAATTATACTTACGTGAACTTACCTGAATGTCCCTGGGGTGGGTCCCTCCATCCTTGGGTGTCCTCCTGGGGTGGGCAGGGGTGGCGGGGGGGTCCCTGGGGGCAGGGGAGGGCACCTGTGGGCTCATTTTGAGCCCACAGGCCCCTTAACGCCTACCCTGACCCAGGCGTTAAAATGTGGCGCAAATGCGGGGTTTTTTGACCCGCCACCTCCCGGGCGTGATTTTTGCCCGGGAGTATAAATACGACGCATTTGCGTCGCCGTCATTTTTTTAGACGGGAACGCCTTCCTTGCATCTCATTAACGCAAGGAAGGCGTTCACGCTAAAAAATGACGCTCTTTGCCAATACTTTGGCGCTAGACGCGTCTAACGCCAAGGTATAAATATGGCGTTAGTTTTGCGCCGAATTTGCGTCGAAAAAAACAACGCAAATTCGGCGCAAACGGAGTATAAATACGGGCCAAGGAGTTTTGAAAGAAGTGCTGAGCAGCCCATTTAATTCAACGATAATGGGTTTGAAAAAGCCATGTAGGAAAGTATGAGTTGTACAGGACTTGCGAAAAGTGAATGACATGGTGGTTAAATGCTGTCCGATTGTGCCCATTCCAGCAGTGATACTGTTTCAGATTCCTTGCGATGCAGAGTGGTTCACCGTTGTAGATCTGTCATAAGCTTTCTTTTCTGTGCCACTTCATGAGGATAGTAAGTTTCTTTTTAGTTTCAAACTCCTAGACAGAGTCTACAGCTGGTGCAGGCTTCCACAAGGGAATATGGAGTCACCATCCCTGTTTAATCAGATCCTGAAAAAGAATCTGGAGTCATTGGAATTGCCCTGCCAATCGACTCTTGTGCAGTACATTGATGATTTGCTGATTGCATCCAGAACAAGGGACGAGTCTAAGCATGACTCGATTGCCCTGTTGAATAATTTGGGAGAATTTGGACATAAAGGGCCTCATTATGACCCTGGCGGGCGGCGGAGGCCGCCCGCCAGGATCCCGCCCTCCAAATTACCGCGCCGCGGTCAAAAGACCGCGGCGGGTATTACGAGTTTTCCCCTGTGCTGGCGGGCGGTTCCAGTTAAACCGCCCGCCAGCCCAGGGGAAAACGACCTTCCCACGAGGATGCCGGCTCGTAATCGAGCCGGCGGAGTGGGAAGGTGCGACGGGTGCTACTGCACCCGTCGCGTATTTCACTGTCTGCAAGGCAGACAGTGAAATACATTTTGGGGCCCTCTTACGGGGGCCCCTGCCGTGCCCATGCCATTGGCATGGGC
Organism: Pleurodeles waltl; assembly: GCF_031143425.1. Classification (NCBI taxonomy): domain Eukaryota; kingdom Metazoa; phylum Chordata; class Amphibia; order Caudata; family Salamandridae; genus Pleurodeles; species Pleurodeles waltl. The sequence goes on along the minus strand of NC_090444.1, from coordinate 627,562,256 downwards.
ACGGCAGGGGCCCCCAGGGGCCCCGCGACCCCCCCTACCGCCATCCTGTTCATGGCGGCTTTCCCGCCATGAACTGGATGGCGGTAGGGGGGGTCAGAATCCTCATGGCTGCGGAGCGCGCTCCGCAGCCATGGAGGATTCCAATGAGCAGCGGAAAGTCAGCGGGAGACCGCTGACTTTCCGCTTCTGACCGCGGCTGAACCGCCGCGGTCAGAATGCTCATTGGAGCACCGCCAGCCTGTCGGCGGTGCTCCCGTGGTCGGTGGCCCTGGCGGCCACCGGCCGCCAGGGTCAGAATGACCCTCAAAGTCTCGCCTGTGAAATTACAGTATTGCCAAAGGTCAGTAAAATATCTGGGACATCAGATTGAGAGGAATTTCCAGAGAAAGGATCACTATGATTCTGACTTCACAGAGCGATGTCAGAATGTTTCTTGGAATGGTAGGGTACTGTAGACAGTAGATTCCAATTGTGCTGAAATAGCCAAACCCTTACAGCAGTTGACACATGAGAAAGTTATTGATCCTATTACCCTAGATGAAGACCAGATGAAAGCTTTCACCAATTAGAGAGAGAGTTTGAGCAGAGCTCCAACGTTGGGAATGCCTGATTACACAAAGCCTTTCAGACTGTTTTGTCCTGAACATGATGCTTGTTCTTTGTCTGTCTTGACACAGGTCCATGGAGGTGCGTATCGCCCAGTAGCTTATTTTTCAGCTACTTTGGACCCCGTTTCAGCAGCTTTACCAGGTGGTCCGCAGTTGGTCAAAGTCTTTCCCAATGTGAGGGGGTAGTCTTGGGATACCCTGTGACGGTAATGGTACCACATTCTGTTGAGATTTTACTAACAAGGACAAAAACACAATATTTGATGGGAGCAAGACTGACACGGTATGAGACGAGCATACTGGGTGCTCCAAATGCAACATTGAAAAGATGTACAGTACTGAATCCGGCAACATTACTTCCAAGTGATACTGTTGAAATTGAAAAAGAGGAAGATGTTGAACATGATTGTCTTGAGGTAACTGAACTATGTGCAAAACCGAGGCCTGATATTAGAGACATGCGTTTAGAAGAAAATGACCACATTGTTTTTGTTGATGGTTCATGTCTCAGAGATGGAACAGGCACACTGAGAGCAGGATATGCTGTGTGCACAATTACAGGCACATTAGAAGTTTCATGGCTTCTGGGTGTGTATTCTGCACAAGTGGCAGAACTAGTAGCTCTTACCAGGGCTTACTATGTCTCTACGAGGTTAAGAGTCACAATCTACACTGATAGTCAATATGGATTTGTAATTGTTCATGATTTTGGCAATTGTGGTCGCAGCAAGGTTTTATGACCTCAACTGGAACTCCAGTGAGAAATGGCGACCGGATAAAAGAGTTGTTGTACGCAATTCAGATACCTGAAGAAATTGCTGTGGTGAAATGCAGTGCCCACCAAAAGACACAGGATTACATTTTTTGGGGAAAAGGATATGCAGATCAAGTCGCAAGGTTTTGCGCATTGAACTTTATATCGTTCAAGGATAAGTGGGAACTAATGCTGAGGAAGAAACTAATTGTGCAAGTTTTGCTTTAAAAATAATTGACACCTTAGAAGAATCAAAAACATTGCAGGAAAATGCAGACAAGGAAGAGAAAATGCTTTGGTTAAAGTTCAAGTGTGTCCAAAGACCAGATGAGATTTGGGTTTCTGAGGAGGGCCAGATGGTACTGCCAAACAGTTTATTGACTCAGGTGGCCGGGTATTACCATGGCCAAGCACATATTGGAAGAGATGCCATGGTTAGATTGTTTAAAGTTGATTGGTTTAATCCAAAATTCAGACAAAAAGCAGAGGCAGTATGTCACAGATGTGTAATATGTCAGCATCTAAATGTGGGGAAAGGGACAGTGGTGAATTTGAGCCGCATTGGAAGAGCAGGAGGACCATTTAGCAGGATGCAGTTGGATTCCATTGAAATGCCTGCGTGTGGTAGACTGAAGTATGTGTTGGTGATTGTGTGTGTGTTCAGCCATTAGATTGAAGCATTCCTCACAAGTAGAAATGATAGTCTCTCAGTTGCAGAGCTATTGCTTAGGAAATTAATACCACGGTTCAGATTTCCAATCTCTTTAGAATCAGATAGGGGAACAAACTTCAATAACGAAGTGATCAAACTCTTATGTGCAGCATTAAACATTGAGCAGAAACTGCATTGCAGCTACCGTCCAAAAGCATCAGGACTTGTAGAGCAAATGAATGGTACGTTGAAATCAAGAATTGTCAAAAATGTGTGCTGCAACAAACCTGAAATAGCCTGATGCATTACCTTTGGTGTTGATGTCAATGCGAAATATACCTGACAGAAAGACAGGACTGTCACCCCATGAGATTCTCATGGGCAGAGCAATGAGACTGGCAGGAATTCCAGCTAATGCTCTTGTTAATATTACAGATGATATGGTGTTGGACTACTGCAAAGGTCTGGCTGATGTGGTTCGATCTTTCTCTCAGCAGGTGCAGGCCATTACCCTGCCACCCATCCATGGGGCAGGTCACAACCTAAGAGCTGGAGATTGGATTGTCATCAAAAAGCACATTTGAAAGACTTGCTAGAGCTGCATTGGAAGGGCCCATACCAGGTGGTGCTGACAACCACGACAGCTGTGAAGCTTGCCGGACTACTGGGTGTGTCTAAGTGAATGCTCAAGGAGCTGTCAACTAAACCCAGCCAGACGTGGATTGTAAGGCACAGAAATATTTAAGTGCAGAGAAATGCTCACTATCTAAAAGTGATATTTCTAAAATAGTAATATTAAATCCAACTTCACCAGTCAGCGGGATTTTATATCACCATTCTGGCCACACTAAATATGACCTTCCTACTCCTTTCAGATCAGCAGCTACCACTCAAACAATATATGAGCACAGCCCGAATGTTAGCCTATGAAGGGAGCAGGCCTTCCAGCAGTGTAAAAATGAATTTGGGAGTTTTACACTACCAGGACATGTAAACTACATAAGTACATGCCCTGTCTTTTGCCTACACAGCACCCTGCCCTATGGGTTACCCAGGGCATATCTTAGGGGTGTCTTACATGTAGAAAAAGGGGAGTTTTAGGCTTGGCAAGTACTTTTAAATGCCAAGTCGAAGTGGCAGTGAAACTGCACACACAGGCCTTGCAATGTCAGGCCTGAGACGACAAGCTTAAGGGGCTACTTAAGTGGGTGGCACAACCAGTGCTGCAGTTCCAGTAGTAGCATTTAATCTATAGGCCCTGGGCACATGTAGTGCACAGTACTAGGGACTTATAAGTAAATTAAATAGTCCAATTAAGTATGATCCAATGTTACCATGTTTAACGAGAGAGAGCATATGCACTTTAGCACTGGTTAGCAGTGGTAAAGTGTGCAGAGTCTTAAAAATTAAAAACCAGCAAAAACAGTGGCCAAAAAGTGGAGGGAGGCAGGCAAAAAGTTAAGGGTGATCACCCTAAGGCTGTCAGGTCTAACACATACCAAGGGAGTGGTGAGTCCACAAGATCATGAAGAAGTGTTGTTGAGAGCATCAACAGCAGCAAAACAAGTGGCACTTCCTGAGACAAAGCCAGAGCAAGTTGAGCCTGAAGTTGACCCAGAGCTGGTGGAAGATGGGTCAATTACCCCAGTAAGAGACAAAGGTGTAGGAGCACAGGAAGCAGAGCAAGAGTCTAACTCAACAGAGGCGACTGGTGAATCAAGCACAGGAGGAGTTCTCCCAGAAGTAGACAGTGCCGAAGCACAAGTAGCCCAAGTGCCAGACCAAGAGGGGGAAAGAGTTGAGACTGATGAAAGCCAAAGTGATCCGATTCCTCCTGAACCCGTTGCAGGTCCATCAGGAGAAAACACCATAGACAGGGGGAAAGAGAAGAGTCCAATCTTAAAGAGATTACTGACAGAAGGAACAAGAAAAGGAGATAATTGGCCTGAATCACAAATAGGCAAGAAGAAGGAGTTGGTTATAAATGAACCAATAGAGGAAGAAGTAGACAATACAAGAAAAGACGAACTAAGTGAGGGAGAATTAGCAGGAGAATTAAGGTTGAAAAGAAAGAGAGTAGCAAGTCAAAGATACGCAGGTCCTGAATGAGCATATGCAGCAAAAAGTGAATGGCAAAACGAGTTAATGTCCTTTTGCTTTGACAGAGAAGTTCCAAATCAGTATTTTGATGCAACCAGAAGGAAATCAATAGACTGAGTTGTTGAGCTAATCTGACGAAATCTGGAAGGAGATTATTGAAATAAACCCGGATAAGACATTGATAACCTGATATGACATTTGAAACCTGAATGTGACAAGCTGCTAAACGATTTTGACAAAGGGAGAAGGGGGTTCCTGTGTATGAAACTGAATTGTGAGAAAGAAGCAATTTTTTATTTTTTTATTTTTGATTTTTTTCTATTGCACCTTATCTAAGAGCTGTTTCTGCTTTCTGATTCTTTACAGATTATGGCTGAATTAAATGATAGCATTAAGAATATTAGGTATTGTAGATATTTGAGTGTTGGAGTGGCAGTCATGTGTGGAATTATGTTTATAATAATGATTGTGGGAATGTCTATTCATGAAATGAAAGAAGCTGCTATTACTCCTGTTCATGAGACTACTACACTAACAGCTTTAGAGAGGTTCAAGCTAGATTAAAAATATTTGCATGACTACACTAATGCACGAGGCAAGCTTTCGTCTAATGTTTTCTATCGGTTGTTGAGAGAATATGTGGAGATGATGGATGCAACGAATTGTCTTGTGTGTACGCAAATTCCTTTCTCTGTGGAAGAAGGAGTTATGTACCATAGTCTGCCCTTAACATACAACATAACTTGTAGTTTGCTACTAACTAGATTCTATAACCAAGAGTATATTTAATATTTTTACTCCAACCACGATGTGGTGTTTTCCTTTGTTCCTATTATTAGATATTTGAGCAAAATTGCTTAAGAGCATGATATAGTATTAGTTAGAGAATTCTTTGAGCCAACACTAACTTTTGGAACTGCTTATGCTCACCGTAATAATTTGACCTGCTTACTAACACTGTTGGAAAAGAGCTTTATAGAGCATACTGATGATAGAAGAAAAGCATTAAAGGAGAAATTAGAAAAAGGACTAGAGAAAAGAACTTATACAAATGACTATGCTTACACTGCTATTACAATGCAAGGAAGATTAGCTTTATAGTCATTACACGTGAGGAAGCTCTGTATATATAGGCCAAAATCACACACTGACACTTTGTTTGTGGGAACGAGTGAATGTAGGCATGTGTTTTTGTTTCAGAGTAAATGGACTTTTATGCTGAATGGTGCGGACCCTATGATTCCTGGGATTTATTATATTTGTGGACTTAATGCTTATTACCGTCTTCCTAGAGGATGGTATGGGACGTGTTATTTAGGGATAGTTTTCCCTAAGATTTATCAGATAAACGATTTAAAGAAAATACCAAAAGTGACTGAATTACATTAGAGTCAAAAGAGAGAAACCGCTTCTGCAATAATGGGAGATATCTTTGGGGCAAAAATTGCTTCTGTAGGAGTTATTTTGAAAGCAAACAAGATACGAAAATTGTCTACTATTGTGGATAATATGCTGACAAACTTTACAGGGGCAATACTCCTGTTAAGTATTGAATTGGCTGTGGATAGAGCTATAATGTTTCAAAATAGGCTTGCTTCAGACATAATTTTAGCAAAAGACGGCGGAGTCTGTAAAATGATTAATGCCAGGCATTGTTGTTCATTTATACCTGAGAGTGAGAAAGAGATAAGAGACTTACTTACTAACTAATTCAAGCAAGGATTTGAAAGAATTGAAGGAACCAGGGGCTTGGGAGAAAGTTGGAAATGGATTTGCCTCTGTGGGAAGCTGGTTTAGTCAAATTTGGAATGGGGTATTATGGAATATTGTCCAGGGAATATTACTTGTGATTGTTTCCATATTAGGATTATGGGGTACATGCAAATTGTGGCAAAAGGTAAAATTAAGGAGGGGTAATAATAATCAGAGGAAGGAAGAACCACCTAGGAGACAAATTTATAGGGAAAATTCAAGAAGAAGACAAAAGACATCTGAAACAAATTTGTGAAGTGTTGACAAGAAGGGTGTGATGACATATTTAGTCATCAGAGGAGGGACTGATGGAGCAGATATGCTAATTCAAGAAATTTCAAATGATTAATGTGTGTTTATTAATGAGAAAAATATGTAGAGAAATTAATATTAGAAAATAACATGTGTAATAGAAAATGTGCCCACAGGGAGTGGTCACCATGTGTATTAACAAGATGCTAAATAATGAAAAAAATTCATGTAAAATCTATTATATGTCATAACTGAATGTATAACCTATGTTTTGTGTAAATTCACATTCTTAACTTAGCCGGATTAAAGGCCTGGTTTCACTGGGCCTTGCCTGCTTATAATGTGAAAACTCGAAGAGGTTTGTGAGGACTGGAAACCGGATTAAAGGACATTGAACTGGGCAGAGTTCAGATGGCTATGCTAGAACATTCTGCAATGTACCAGCGGACAGGAGATGATGAAGTCAATTTGATATATTTATGTGTATTGTAGGCTAAATGTACTTTCCCAGGGCTTACACAATAGAGGCACTGACTAAAGACTGTAGATGCAACAATTTTGTTACCTGAAGAACCGGCTAATGTTCTCATCACCAGAAGGGCAAATCAAATTTGTGGAAACTGAAGCCTAAGCAGAAATTTAGATTAGGTAAATGAAAAATATAGGTTAGAGTCATAACTTCCGATGAGAGTGACCAATTAGCAATTAGTGGGACGGACTGGGAGACCCTAATAAAAAGTCATGACAAGGGGAGCGAAATCAGAACGGAGAGGAGAAAGTCGATGACGTCAGGAGACGCTGTCCGAAGTGCTGATAATTGGGCTTACACTTTGTGAGCCTGATACGTAGCTGACCACTGATGACCTGGAGACAAAGACTGACTCGTTGCTGATCCATCCTGGATAGGTAGCTATGAAAATGTGACTGACAAAATTTTGCCTTTTCTACTAGGTGCCAACTGCGCTGTTTCTGAATAGGTTTCCTCTCTTTAGCTAGATTTTTCCAAATTAATGTTTTATCTAAATTGTTTTCGCGTGAAGACCAACATGCTGATGCTAATCCTGGTTAGGTAGGCTGACAGGGGAGACGTTGACGGTAACAATTGACTGACGAATTTGCATTGCTGAATTACTTCATTAATGTTGATATCACTGACTTATGATTTGCATTGTTGCTTATGACTCTTTTAGAGGATAATGTTTTTCTTGATGATTAATTAAGATTGATTAATAAAAAGGCAAAGTTTAACATTTGAGTAGAATTGTAATCAATAGGGAATAAAAATTATTAACCTTTTAATTGAGCGATGGTTATTTCTGATTAATATGGTTTTCCTTTCTTGGTTCCTTGAGTGTTGGTATTGATTTATTGATGTTGATTATTGGTTCAGTAATCACTGCATGATTAGGATACTCCATGCGATTCAAAAGGTTCATTGACCTATTCGCGTCCCCTTGTAAGTTTACTTACTAAGGACCAGGCGCGCTAGCAAAAGTAATCAGTAGCTTCTCGTGCAGAAAGGCAGCGCCAGCAGCTGTGTCTCTGCAGATATCCATCTGCTATGGGAGAAAGACAAAGGGAAAGAGAAATTATCCTAGATGGATTTTTCTTGCCACAAAAATTGAAAATGAAAAGTAAAACATTAGTTGACATAAGCAAGCCGATTCAAAGCGCCATGGCTGCCATGAGCATGAGCGCAAAGGAGAGACACAAAAGAAACTAGGGATACAGAAGGCAGGTCGAGTCAGTCTACAATGTTGGCAATGAAAATAAACTGAAAAATAGACTGAATTTGAACAGAAAGGCATTGTACCCTTTGGGCCAAGGACAGTGTTTGTATGTTAACAGGATAAAAAGTTGTGCAAGCTTTATTGCCTCACAGTTCAACAAAGCTCTAATGAAGGTAGCAGAGCAGCATGAGCAGATTTATGGCCGCAATAAAGGGGATACGCAATGCCCTGTGTGCAAAATCATGAGTGCTAGCAGAGAGGGGCCCTGGTGAGAGAGACTCTGTGCGATGTGAGGGCATATTGTGGCTTTTGTGAGCAGTGAGCTAAAAGACCGGGTGTTTGTTTAGTAAAATAAGCTTGTTTTAGGACCCTGAGGTAAGTGAGGACAGTACAGAAATAAAGCCAATAAATGCCAGCGACATGGGAGGAGATGGGAGGAACAGAATGCTGCAATAAAACCCAGGCAGCTACCAGACTAAACCACTCAAAGTAAAAAGGGAGCACCAAAGAAATGCAAAAAATAGTTCATCACAACAATTGATAAAGAAACCAAAGTGGAACAATACAGTAGTTGGTCACTGCTCTGAAGCAGGAAAAGGAAGGAGAAAAAGGCAGAACTGACCACTAGAGAGCAAGACTTTTTAAAGGACACTGCTACCAACAAATGAAATTGCTTTAACCCACAGTATAAGTATACTTAAGTATATACCAGGTCTAACGCTTACGCTTGACCCAAAAACAAGCATGATGGAAAAGGGCATGGAAACAACACAGAGAAGTAGGTGGTTGGGAAGTGCTTACAGAAAAAATGTTCCCCGCATTCAAGTCAGGTTGACAGTGGAAGTTTGTAAGTCAACTCCACCAGTCAGAACTCTGTGAGACCAAAATTGTCCTGGGTGTGGAATATACGGAAAGAGAGAGTAAAGACATGAAATCAGTAGCAGGGAAGGTAGACAGACAGACAGTCATACAATTCTGAGCACTTCATTTCATAAGTTTCACAACTGATCAAAATCAAAATTATTCATTGTTTCATGAGAGCTCACACTATTTAACTGATTTACTTCACACAGGAAGTGAATGCATGGAAAGAGATTGGCATAGCACTATGACCCATATTTATACTTTTTTAGCACCGCCTTTGTGTCGTATTTTGCAAATTTGCACTGATTTAGCATTTAAAAACGACGCAAATGTGGCACTAAAAAAGTATAAATATGGGTCTAAAAGTGGTAAAAGCCAGGCATTGAACTTTCCACTTTACATTGGTGAACAAACACTGACCTTTAAATGTTGTAGATGATAGTTTTTGGGTTTTAGCAAATTGATCCTTTTCACTTTCATTGCATAAAGCATGGTTACCCACAGCAACACAACAAGTAACCAGAAGATTGATTAAATAAAGACATATACAGGTCTTTGTACTGATTATGGATTCTTATTGGACAACATTTTTTGACAGAGTTATGGCACAAAGGACTTAGTAAGAGCAACTTTGCAAGATATTGACTCCTATTGTACTCTGGTATTCTGGAATGTAATGTATTCTGCAATTTAAAGAAACACTTTAATCATAGGATTTTTGGCAAGATAACCCTTAAGCTCTTTCCCAAAAAGAGACTTTTCCTACCGGGCGGCTCCTTTGCAAAGGAGTGTTGCCCCACTGGCTAAGAGCCAGCAGCTGAAAAAGAAAAGAGTATTTTGCTATTGTTTTATTATTCAGCTGCTGGCTCAGCTAGCATGTGTGGGGGGTTGGGCCATGGGAGGGGGAGGAGGAGGAGGAGGAGGAATGGAGTGAGTGCACTAAGTGCGCATGTCAGTTTGGCAAGCCGTCTTAGGCTGGTTAAAGTGATATGCGCACTTAGGTTTCTCCAACCCGGCTATGTTGTACAGCCGGGTTGGAGAATCTGAACAGACTCAAGTACACTGTCTGAGCGGCAGACCAAGCTGCTCAGACGAATCCTAATGCTGCTCTCATGCTAGGTATAGTATGAGAGCAGTGCCAGGATTGCACTGGGGAGCCTGTGCTGTTGTCCCAGGGAATGTTTGGACAATATCACCTTCGGAAGGAAAGAGAATTGAGGCAGCGGGTGGTAGTGGCAGGAACAGGTACTTTTTTTTTCTTTACTATTTTATTTCCCCTGTCCCCACCCCATCGCCCATCACCTTGAGATTTGTGTTGTCCACCGCTGCTTTCCTTAGTAGCTTCATCTATTGAACAAAGTGCTCCGCTGATATCTCTACATTGTAGGATTAGATTGTGAACAGCAGGTAAGTCCAAATGCCCTTCCAGCATTCACCTCAGTACCATTAGCTCATCTGATGAAGAGGGGAAGGACAAACACCATTCAGGAGCTCACCACCAGTGTTGGGCCCTCCATGAGAGCGGAGGAGCATCTCCCCACTAAAAAAGTGCACCAAGAATGGAAAAATAAAATGGTAATGAAGTTTATTTTTTACCATTTTAATTTTCAGCACCCCTTCCTGAACTGAGGCCCGTACTTACACTTTTCACCGCTGCATTTGCATCCTTTTTTGACGTAAAAGCAGCGCAAACTTACAAAATACAATTGTATTTTGTAAGTTTGCGCCACTTTTGTGTCAAACAATGACGCAAATGCAGCACTAAAAAAGTATAAATACGGGCCTTAGTGTCAAGACTGGGTGGTGCAATAGCTGCTGAGTGGCAGCAGGGAGCTCTGTACTTTAGTTTGAAGTGCCCATGTCCCTTGCGATGGGCAGCCTGACATGCGCACTTTAAACTTCTCTATCCCAGCTGCCTTAAGTCAGCTGGCTTAGAGAAAGCTCAGTCCTCCAGTGCTCTTAAATGCACTGAAAGAGGCCGCTAACTCCTTTCCTGATGCTTCTCTCATGCTGTTTAACAGCATCATAGGTGCTCCAGGATTAGTTAGTGCAATTTCCTGGGTCCCGCACTGGAACTTCTAGAATAGACGACAAGAGGAGAGGAAGACACCATGAGGTAAGTGTCATTTTTAAAAGATTCTTAGTACTGTGCCCCCCACCCCACCCACTTTAAATACAAGCAAGCCGCCACTGCTCACTACACTACTTCTAATTTGTGTAGTGAAACACTGGATTGTGGGGTTGAATTAATCACCCGGGCACCTTTGCCCTTGCAGCAGGGCAACTTTACAGAACCTATGCAAAAGTTGAGATGCCACAAATGTCCCATTGAAATACAAAGTTTCATACATCATGCGTTACCCATATTGGAAAAACTGGTAAAGAAGAGCATGGACTCATGAAAATGCCTAATTTAAAGGGAGAGTAACTCGTTTTGTATCCTTTCCTTTCATTGACATTCCAAATTACCCTGTGTTGTACGTGGCAAAAATAAAACCACTTCCAATGAAGCCACAAATCACCTGCCTGACCTAGTTGAGATTTGCCTCTTGGCTTAAAGTTAATGTTGTTTTCTTTTATGGAGATGAAGATTGTGACACCTGGGGTACACTGGTGGAAGAATGTAGGTCGGGATTAGGTGGAAAATTCAACTGTCAGGAAATAATGCAAGCCCCTGCAACCCCTGCAGTGCCGGGGACGCAACTCTTCAAAGGGCCTCCAATCATTCAGAAGGGCCCAATTTCATCCAAGATCAATGAATAGCTATGAGATGTGAAATACTCAGGGGCCCCTCTCCAGGTTCTGCAGGGGATCCATAATGTTATGTCCTATCTCTATTAACTGTCATTGTGGGTTTGCCAGTGGTGGAATGGAAACAAATACTTTGAAATCACAACTACGGAGAAACAAAGAACTTGACATCTTCTTAACAAGCCTATGGCAAAAATCTTGCTCTTCACAATATTCCACTGACGCATCACACATGGGACTAACCATATCAACCTCTAAAAGACACATCTTTGTTAGCACTGTTATCAGCACTGGAACACCTACCATCAGGCCTCCAACTGTGCTTGCCTTACAGAGAATTGGAAAAATAACTTTGCGGAAATCCTCAGAAAGCCTAAGCAAATAGCACCCAGCTATAGGAAGCTTTTAGAGTAGGTTTTGAGTTCTGCCACTGATGAGGCGATGCTTCAAGCGTGTTGGGAAGAACTTCATTAGATGAGAAGCACCAACCAAGAAAACATCTTCTCTGCTCGATTCATCCACTCTAACTCCCTCTTCTTAGAATGCACTCATCTAATCATTCCAAACAAACACAATGGCCAGAATGAGCAAACCTCTACATTCTAAGACTACCATAAGTACAACACAACACATATCCCCCCAAAAAATAATTTTGAAATCAACATTTCTAATAATGCAATGACATTAAATGTAGGACCAAGGAGTTAAAGAAGTTACAACAAAACATTTTTTAACAAGACTTTCATAATAAATCAAAATAATACAAATAAGGTGACTCTAAATCAAAGGTAATCTAATGAAGATTCAAACTATAAATATCTCACACCCCCACAAGGATATAGTATAAAGTTATAATATACACAGTACCAGTTAGCTCAATCTTGCTGACGGTACCACGTAATCACTCCACCACTTAGTTTTTACATGAGGTCTCACAGTAGGTTGTATTCTTGAATCAAGAACATTACTGTCAGTATGACCACAACACGACGCAGTGATTCAGAATTGTTCCCATTGACTAATGACATATCAAAGAACTTGAAATCATGGATTTACCCCATATATTGCCATTAAAAAGATTAACAACATTTTTCATTAGTGTTTCTATTTTAAAAGGAACCATGTAACTTGATATCCCTTTCCTTATAAATCTAGTTTTTTTATCATAACCTTTTCTCCTACTTACTACTAAGCTTTGACACAATTCCACTTATCATATTGACATTTGTAATTCTCTTGATATTAATTCCTGAGCCATTTACCTTTCTTCTTGAACCTCACCATCTCCTCTGCCTGCACACGCTTCAGCCCATCTATATTTCTCCCTTAATCAACCTGGGTTTAATTTTGTGCTGCCAACCCTGCCCCTCATCCAGTAAAAAAGGTGATTTCAAAGTTATAGAATTTGGAGCATTGCGATGAGCCCACCACACTTCATTTAAGACCTCAGTCGAAAGGCTACTGGATTCAACTGCTTTTTGTGCACACTCTTTAACCAAAGTATTCAGATGCTCAGCAAGACCATTAGCCTGTGGAGCATATAAAGCCATCTTAAGGTGTTTAATGGACAGACCCCTCAAAAATTCCAGCATCTCTTGAGTGATTACCTGAACATCATTGTCAGTTATGAGTTCTTGAGGCACACCTTCTCTGAAAAACTCCTTCAGACACTTGATTACCACTTTGGTGTCAATTAAGCTCACACACCTTGTAACAGCCTGCTACGACATACAATCCATCAAAAGAATCACATAATGGTCATTATATGGTAAGACATAGAATGGACCAGGAAAATCCAATCCTAAATTCTTTAATGGTTCAGCTGGAGTCTTAACAGGAGGCAACAGAGCTCTAGATATAACTTATCACTCCTGGCACATGAATCACAGTCCTTGACAACATTTTCTACTTGTCTGTCTAAGCCAGGCCACCAACAACATCCTCTTGCTCTTGCCTTGGTAAGGTTCCATCCAAGGTGACCCTCATGTGCCAGATTGACTATCTTTTCTATTACATACTTGGGCAGAATCATTCTAGCACTCCTGTACAGTTCTTCTCCAGTCCAACTCAGCTCATGCCTCATATTATAGTATCCCTTCAAAGCACCTGAGAGTATTTTGTAATCTGGCAAACTTTTTACAATATGATCTTTGAGTTCTTTTACTTCTTCATCCTCCTACCTTGCAGACCTCCATTCACTCTCCTGCAAAGCCTCCGCACAGATCTAACCAACCAAATTAGTTTGATCAATGTCTGCTGCCAACACATCTCCTACTTCCGTATCTACTGGAAGACTAGACAAAATCTGCTACTACATTTCTTGATCCAGTAATATACTCCACTTAAAAATGTAAATCACTTAGTCCCTCTACCCACCACCTAATAGGCGGTGTAAGTTCATCATCTTTCCTTGAAGAAAACACTTGAAGTAATGGTCTGTGATCAGACCAAACAACAAATGGTATGTCCCAGAGATAAAACTTAAAGTGCTTGATAACTCAGGCGCAAGCCAGAGTCTCCCTTTTTGTAACTGAGTATCTATGTTCTGCACCCCTAAATGCATGTGATGCAAATGCCACAACCCTTAATTCACCATCTATTTCCTGCGAAAGTACTGCCCCAAGTCCTTTGAGGCTCGCATCAGTGGTAAGAATGGTCTTTTTTGCCACATCAAAGTTTCCTGAGTTCAAAAACCCACCAATATGTTTTTAATAGTCTCAAAAGCATTATTACATTCACGCAACCACTCAAACTTGACATTCCTCTTCAGCAACGATCTTATGGGCTGGGATAACATTAAAAAACTGGATATGAATTTAGAATAAAATTCAGCCATGCCAAGGAAGGATCTTACTTGGTCTTTGTCTGTAGGAGCAGGTGTTTTATGACAGAATCCACCAATTCCACCTTGGGTCTGATTCCTTGTGCAAATATTGTTTTATCTAGATAGGAAACTGCAGTTACCCTAAATTTGCACTTTTCCGTTTTTAACATCAAACCCACTCAGCTACCTTTCTAGCATTCTCATCCGTGTCTCATCATGTTCCATTAAGCTCCCTCCATAAATCAAGATATCTTCCTGGAAGAAAAGGATATTTATAACTCCCTCCATCACTTTTTTCATGATCCTCTGGAAACATGCCGATGTCAGGCCAAAAGGCATTCTCCTGAAAGGGTAAGCTCCCAGAGGTGTCACAAATGATTTCAAGTACTTGATTCATCGTGCAACTTCACTTGATGATACGCGGATGAAAGATCCACTACACTGAAAACCTTGGCACTTCTCAACATGATCAGGGCCTCTGAAATGTTGGGAAGAGGCTGACGATCAATCCATATATGTCTATTAAGGTCTCGAAGATCAACACTCATGTGTAACCTTTTTCCTCCATCGTTAGGTGCTATCACTGTTGAGACAAGTCATTCAGAAGACTCATTTTTTTCAATTATTTCCTCATTAATTAACCTATCAATTTCAAATTTCAATAGCTCTAAAACCAGATTCAGAACTTTTCTCAATTTATGCACTTTATGAACAGCAGTTTTCTTCAATTTGATTCTATTTTTGAAAATCTTAAGAAGACCCAGTTCATCTGTAAATACATTCGGAAATTTCAAAATATCTTACTGATCCCTGCTATGGTGACACAGACATATTTGAGTGCAATGCTTTGGGATTCAACACAATTCCATGTCACGCTTATGTGTCCACCCCAGCAAATTATCAACATGTTTAGCAATATGCACTGTCCCAACAGTTTACTTCTCTTCAAAAGCTATTCTCATGACAGCATATTCCCACTCCAGTTTATGCAACAGTAGGGAAACTGAATTGGCGGAGTTGTTCCCAACAATCCAATGCCACTTGCGAGGAGCCACAGAGTCATACGGACGCCCAGGTACAGTACCTTTAGTAACGAGGAAACAAGCTGCTGCACGGAGTCGAGGAGGTGAGGCATTGCTGGATCTAGGGCAGCGTTGGTTCCTTATTGCAGAGCAGGGGGGGTGATGCGGCGACTGTGCGAGGTGTCGGTTCCTGACGATCTAGCAGGGTCGATGAATCTGATGGGTCAAGACGCAATGGGCTACTCATGTTGGTGGCATAATCAGTGCTGCAGGCCCACTAGTAGCATTTGATTTACTGGCCCTGGCCACCTCTAGTGCACTTCACTAGGGACTTATTAATAAATCAAATATGCTAATCGGGGATAACCAATCATAATCACAATTTACACCAGAAGCACTTGCACTTTAGCACTGGTTAGCAGTGGCAAAGTGCCCAGAGTACCAAAAAACACAAAAACAAAGTCTAGCACACAGTAAAAAATACAGGAAGCAGAGGCAAAAAGACATGGGGAACCACACCACGGATGCCAGGGCTAACACCAGGGTTACCACAGCAGTAACGCTTCACTTTAATGAACTTTGTTGCTATGTCCTGGTTTTCCCTCACTTTTATTCTTCTCGCCCTCAGATTTATCTTTATCTCCCACTTCACACACAATCTTACTCACTGCACAATTTTTCAAGTCACTGTGCAGTATAGATGGTACAGCCCTCATCTCCCATACTCATGTGCCAGTAATCTCCAAACCCTCTGCAATTGCGATGGCCTCCCTCAAATCTGGATTTTTAGCTAATAACTTTACTTGAATCCTCACTTTTATGTGCACCTTACCAAATGGTCTCTAATGAGGGAATCAGTTAAGGGTTCAAATTCACAAATACTTGCTAGAGTTCACAAAAAAGCTATATAATTTTCCACACGTTCTCCCCTTTCTTGCATCCTGAAAAAAAAGGAGTGTTCTAACACAACATTGAGTCTTGCCTCAAAATATTTGTTCCAGCATAAGAGCATGATAACATACACATCACTGGCATCTCCTTCTACATTACTCACAGGGATGGTTTCCAAACTATCATAAATATTGTGACCCTCCACACCTAAATTGCGAAGAAGTACAACATGTTTCCTGGCTACCAAACATTTCTACCCCCAACCCCTGGCAAATAGATAAGAATTAAATAAGTTCTTCCAACTCTTCCAGGGTATAACAGGTTCACCTTTTTCTGATATGAAAACTGAAGGCAAAGGCATTTTAGGCGCAGCTATTGTAATCAATCACAATGTCACCTCCTGAAAGTGATCCAGGTATGCCAGTTACCATGTAGAAAATTATATTGCACACTGTAAGGCACTGTAGAAGTAATCCACATTGTTCTAAGGTGTGCCCATCACCATGCAGAAAAGAAATGTTGTACAATGTGAGGCACTAGCCTAATTCAATAATGTACTAATTTGTGGTGCGCCCATCACCCTCTATGCTATTCCATATACGCTTATCAAAGGTGTGCTTCTCACCGCTCCAGCACCCTTTAGACAGGGTAACCAAAGATAATCACTTGCAGCCAAGGTGTGCTCATCACCGTATATATAAAGATAATTATTTTGTTGTTGTAGATCTGAGAAGCAACAACTATGTACTCAACTATGTAACTAAAAAAATCTTAAAAGTTCAAATGCTCCTACGTTGTGTCATTAAAAACTCTGTGTACGCTGTAAGCGTGAATGGAAAACTGCCCAATCTTCAAATATAGCTGCCAAAACGTCATGAACATTGTTTTCTACAGAAAGTAGAGCTTGAAACTGATGTTCTCTATGTGGTACTTCTCTGGTTTTCAGAGATGATAGCAGTAGCTTCACTGAATACAAGCAGTCGTACTCTTGACATGCCTCGCTCTGCAACCATTCCACGGACCTCGCACAATTAGATCATACTAAGTCCACTGCCGTCCCACAACGATGGCTCACACCAAGTGTGAGCTGTCACTACTTTTGGGTGAGTTACGCACATAACAAACTTATCAATAAAATTACTCTAGTTCTTATTATGAATTTGTAGCTAGTAGTGTGCGGGAAAATAAAACCTTCCAAATTAATGCACAACCATCTTACCCCATACTGTGACCAAAGTCATGCAAAAGGTTTAGGAGAGGTTGGTGCCTTGAACTGCCTGTCTCCTCTCAGGCACTCGTTGCAGTGTTGAGTTCTTCCATTGATGAGTCAATGCTTTAAGCATGTTGGGAAGAACTTTATTGGATAAAAAGTACCAACCGAGAAAATCTCTTCTCCACTCAACTCACCCTCTTCAGCTGTCTTTTTTTAGAATGCACTCATATAATCATCCCAGATGAGCACAATGGCCAAAATGAGCAAACCTCTACATTTTAAAACTACTCTAGATAAAACACTAGAAAGACACATTTTTATTTGCAGCTTGAGCAGAACTGGAACACCTACCATCAGGGCAGCAACATTGCTTGCCTTACAGAGAAATGGAAAAATAATTTTGTGCAAATAATCAGGGAACCTAAGGAAATAGCACCTAACATTATAGGAAACTTTTAGAGTAGGCCATTGCTTCTGTAGCATAGGATACACTGACTGCCAACTCACTCAAAGCCAAAAAATAGGCACAAGAGTGTACTTAAGAAAAAGTGTCAGTGGAAGAAGAAAGATCTGGCCTCATAACCATTATTCATTATTTTCCTACAAATAATCTGCTGATTTTGATACTGGGATTGTAGGAGGGAAGGTGTCATGCTTGGAGTGACTTTCATGATTTCTCATCAGACAGAAATAGTCAAAGAAACAAGAATGTACTATTGTCGAGAAATAATACATTCCTTAGATCAAACATTGTCATGTAGAGACTATGCACAATTCAAGGGTGTGAGATGAGCCTCAAGGCAGACATTTGTTCCATCGCACTGAGGAGCAGCAGTACTCTTGTGTACTCTTACATGGTTTGTGAATTGGCCTGAAATGTTCATCTCTGTTAGTAAACGTGCACAGAGGTCACTATGATTTATATTTGTGTTCACTGCATATGCATATTCCCTTAATATTACTATTTCCTATTTTAAATGGTTTGGCACTAACTCACAAAGGTGCTTAAGACTACATAAAACTATGCTACATGAGTGTTACTTTCTGTACTACAAAATTACTTTGTGAATAAGTCCCACTATATCTGAATGCTTTGTAGCAATGTATCTTGTATACTCTAATAAAATCCCTTTTACCTAAATCATGTTTTTGTGATTCTTATTGTCCCCGCTAACTCAGTGCAAATTTAAATAATATTCATGGCTTTGATGAAGGACAAAGGCATGTTGCCTCTTCTTCAGGGAGGGAAACCTAGAATGACTGTGTTATGTTTCTGACACCAGCCTCAAAGACTGGAATATATCCAACATTTCTAATCATTAGTGATCCCAAAAAGCCTAATCAATATTAAGAGCAAAACACTTCATTAGAATGAGAATCAACACATTCTTGTGTACTGAGGTTGTGAGGTTTCCCAACCACTTGAAGAACCCAAAGGTTGCCCATGACCAGCTCTCCAACCTGGTATTCAGACAACATGTTGAATTTAAAATATCGAGATACAGAAATGTTGAGTTTTAAATATCAAGATCCACAAATATTGTGATGCAAGAATATCAATTTTAGAGGTAAGTAATATCAATGTTAAAAATATCTATGTTTGTAAATATCAATGTTAAAAACATCTATGTTGTTAATACCATTTAACAAAATATCTATTTTGTTAATAGCAGTGTTGAAAATATCTATTTTGTTAATATCATTTGTAAAATAAAAGTTGTCAATAATGAAAAAATGTAATTATTTTTATCTGTTTTAGTATATGTTTTAATGGTATATGTTATAAATTGTTTGTATAAATATTTTAATTTTTTTATTATAATAAATGATATAAGTAATAATTATGTAAATTATCTAGTTAATTGTTTTTTCAGTTAGATTTTAGTTGCGGGTTGTGGGTTTTGTAGGGGTATATGGTAGGAAGCCATTTAATTATAATGAATTCATAATTGATATTTACTTATTGTTAATTATTTCATTGAAAATTCATATGTACATTCTCTAATTTATTTTTTCAGTAAAGTTTTAGGTGTGGGTTGTGAGTTTTGTAGAGGTATAGGGTGGGAAGTAATTCAATTATAATTAATTAATACTTTTGTACAGAGTGGGAAATAAATTAATTATAATGAATTAATAATTAATTAAAATTAATATTTAATTGTTAAATTGATAATGAATTATGTAAACTGTGTAATTATGATGTTTTTTGGATTATATGTTAGGTGTATGTTGTGTTTTTAGGATTACAGGGTCCACAGCTAATTAATAAATAGTTTATTGATAATTATTACTTAATTATTTATTTTGTATTTGATAATTATGTTAAGTTATATTTTAGGTGTGTGTTGTTTAGTTTGTACAGTAATGGAGAAGTTCTTTAATCTAATTATAAATTTAAAAAAAGGTTTTCAATATAAAAAAATATATTTTGTAATTTTTTCATAGGTTAATTTCGTTATACTTTAGTTTTAATTGTGTTCTGTTATGTTTGTGGGAATATAGTGTAGTATTTTAATTATATTAGTGATATTTGTGTAAATTGACAATAATTACTCAATTTTGTAATAGTTATTTTTTTAATTTTTGTTAAAATAAGAGATTTGAGTGCTGATTATGACTTTGGTGGTCGTGGTACCTGTGTACCATCTTTGGTGGTCACAAGACCGCCACTACCACTGACATTTGAGTTAGCTCAGCAGCGGCAGTAGGGACAGTGGAGGTACTGGCAGTGGCACTGCTTTGTGTATTACGATCTGCCTTTATGTCAACCTTTTCATGGCGGGGACACCACCATGAAAAGGTCGGCAGAAAGGCAGGTAAAGACCTACAAAAAATGGCCCTTTGGGTGAATGAGCCCATGTGGATTGTGGTTGGAGCCCATGCTGCTTCCTCGTATGTTTGCAATGCCGATGCATGCACTATTTGCCATGCACAACATGGTGCATGGAAACAGTGTGCCCAACTTGCTGGACGTGCAGCAGTTTAGCCGACATTGGTTTCAGGCTCTTTCCTAAAAATGAGGCATGCCTTCGCCTTTACTGCACCGCTGATGTACCTCCAGCCCCACAGGAATCTTGTAATGCGGCGGTCTGGATACTATAATTGTGATCAGGCCCTTAATTTTTATAATTAGAATTGTATATTTTGGGGTATTTAATAGAGTTGGTAAAGTATGTTGTTTGTTTGAAGTGTCATATCCTCTTTGTACTGTACCAGTGAATTTTACCTCTTTTGAGTGTACTGCTTTCCATACTCTTTCACAAATTGAGTGGAAATAGTAGTTTACCCCTCCTGAGTTAAATTCTTTCCCTACTGCTCTACACACTGGAGTGGGAATAGTAAATTGTACCCCTCGTGAGTCCAACACCTTCCGTGCTGTGGTACTTACTGGAGTGAGGATATTAAATTTAGGGCCAGATTTACAAGGCGCACATTAGGCCAATGATGTCAGAATTTTTTACACTATTTTGGTGCTTTGCTCCACTAGCATCAAAAAGTTTTGTGCTAGTGGAGTAAAGTGCAAGGACGCCCATAGGTTTATACCGGCGCGTCAATTTAACACCTGCTCAGAGTAGGCATTACAAATGATGTCAAATAATAGCACAGTGAAATCTTGAAGATTTCACTGCGCCATTTTTGTGGGCCTCCTAACGCCAGAACGCCTTCCTTGCAAACCTTATGCCCGACACAGGCATAATGTGGCACAAGGGGTCACAAAGTGGTGCAATGCATGCATTGCGCCACTTTGTAAATATGGCACAGCAAAAATTGCTTCCTTGAGCCACATTAGCTTAAAAAAAATGATGCTAGTGTGGTGCAAAGATGCACTAGGGCCTTGTAAATCTGGCCCTTCATTTTTCCTGAGTCCATAAGTTTCCCTACCGTTGCACACAATAAGTTTCCCTACTGTTGCACACACTGGATTTGGAATAGTAAATGTAACTCTCCTGAGTCCAATGCTTTTCCTTCTGTTGCACTAACTGGAGTGGGAATAGTAAACTTAACTTCTTCTGAGTCCAACAGTGTCCCTATTGTTGTACAAACTGGAGAGGGCATAGTAAATTTGATCCCTCCAGAGTACAAAAATGTCCCTACTGTTGCACTTACTGGAGTAGGAAAAGTAAATTTGACGTCTCCTGAGTCCTACACTTTCCCTATTGTTGCACACGCTGGAGTGGGAATAGTAAATTTGACCCCTCCTGAGTTCAATGCTTTCCCTTTTGTTGGTTGCACTTACTGGAGTGGGAATATTACATTTTACCTTTCCTGAGTCCAGTGTTTTCCTTACTGTTGTACTTACTAGAGTGGGAATAGTACATTTATCCTCTCCTGAGTTCAACATGTTCCTACCGTTGCACACACTGGAGTAGAGATGGTAAATTATACCCCTCCTGAGTCCAAAGCTTTCTCTACTGTTGCATACACTGGAGTGAGAATAGTAAATTGTACCCCTCTGGTGTCCAATGTTTACCCTACGTTTGCACTGACTGGATTGAGAATAGCACATTTGGCCCTTCATGAGGCCAACCTTTTCCCTACTGTCGCACCATCTGGCGTGGGAATGGTAAATTTTACTTCTTCTGAGTACAATGCTTTCTCCACTGTTCAATCAATCAAAAAATTTACAGAGCACGCTACTCACCCGTGAGGGTCTCAAGGCGCTGGTGGCGGGGGGTGAGGAGGGATTACTGTTCGAACAGCCATGTCTTGAGGTTTTTTCTGAAGAGCAGGAGGTCCTGGGTCTTGCGGAGGTTGGTGGGGAGGGAGTTCCAGGCCTTGGGGGCGAGGTAGGAGAATGATCTGTCTCCGGTGGTGGCGCATTGGATGCGGGGGACTGTGGCGAGTGCGAGGTCGGTGGAGCAGAGGTGGCGAGGTGGAGTGTGGAAGTTCACTCTTTCGTTGAGGTAGGTTGGTCCGGTGTTGTGGAGGGATTTGTGTGCATGGATGAGGATTTTGAAGGTGATTCTCTTGTCGACAGGGAGCCAGTGAAGGGACCTGTGGTGTGACGAAATGTGTTCATGTCGAGGAAGGTCCAGGATGAGGCGGGCGGCTGCGTTCTGGATTCTCTGGAGTTTGCGTTTGAGTTTGAGTGTGGTGCCGGCAGAGAGGGCTTTTCCGTAGTCCAGCCTGCTGCTGATGAGTGCGTGGGTATCGGTCTTTCTGGTCTCTATGGGAATCCATTTGAAGGTTTTTCGCAGCATGCGGAGTGTGTTGAAACAGGAGGAGGTGATGGCGTTAACTTGCTGGGTCATGGAGAGGGAGAGGTCAAGGAGGATGCCGAGGTTGCATGCGTGGTTTGCGGGGGTTGGTGGGGGGCCTAGGGCAGTGGGCCACCAGGAGTCGTCCCATATGGTTTTGTTGGGGCCGAAAATGATGATTTTGTTGGAGTTGAGCTTAAGGTGATTTGCTGTCATCCATGTGGCGATGTCAAGGAGTGCAGCGTGGAGGTTGGTTTTGGCAGTGGTAGGGTTACGGGTGAGGGAGATGATGAGCTGGGTGTCGTCTGCGTAGGATATGATGGTGAGTCCGTGTGGTCGGAGGATGTTGACGAGCGGGGTCATGTAAATGTTGAAAAGGGTAGAGCTGAAGGAGGACCCTTGGGGGACTCCGCAGATGATTTTGGTGGCTGTGGAGTGGAAGGGAGGGAGGCGGACTTTCTGGTTTCTTTCGGTGAGGAAGGAGGTGAGCCAGTCTAGGGCTTTGTGTCGAATCCCTGCGTTGTGGAGGCATGTACGGAGTGTTTGATGGCAGACAGTGTCAAAGGCAGCAGAGAGGTCCAGGAGGATGAGTGTGACGGTCTCGCCCTTGTCGACTCTGGTTCTGATGTTGTCAGTACATGCGATAAGGGCGGTTTCAGTGCTGTGGTTCTTATGGAACCCAGACTGGGAGGGGTCGAGTGTGTTGTTTTCCTCAAGGAAGTGGGACAGGCGGGTGTTCACTAGTTTCTCAGCGACCTTGGCGGGGAAGGGGAGGAGTGAAATAGGGCGGTAGTTGGTGAGGTCATCATGGTCAGCTTTGGGCTTTTTCAGGAGTGCAGTGACTTCTGTGTGCTTCTAGGCGCCTGGGAATGTGGCGTCGTCAAAAGAGCTGTTGATTATGTTGCGAAGCTTGGGGGCAATGGTTGGGCTGGCTTTGTTGTAAATGCGATGGGGGCAGGGGTCAGAGGGGGAGCCTGAGTGGATGGAATTCATCATTTTTTCAGTTTCTTCTTCGTTGGTAGGGGCCCAGGTGAGTAGTAGGTTGGGGGGGTGTGGAGGGTCTTTGTTAGTCGAGTCGGAGGTGTGTGTGGCAGGTGCGTGTGGTTTGAAACTGTTGTGTATGTCTAAGATTTTGCAGTGGAAATGGTTGGAGAGGGAGTCGCAGAGGAGTTGTGTGTGTGTGGGGTCTATGTTGCTGGCTTTGGGCTTGGAGAGCTCTTTGATGATGGTAAAGAGTTCCTTGCTGTTGTGAGAGTTACTGTCTATGCATTCCTTGTAGTATGCTCTTTTGGTGGTGCGTATGAGTTGGTGGTGTTTGTGAGTGGAGGTTTTGAGGGTGGAGAAATTGGTGGTAGAGGGTTCCTGTCGCCAAGCTTTCCCTGCTTTGCGGCATTCACGCTTGGAGGGTTGGAGTTCAGTGGTGAACCAGGGGGCGTTCTTGATGTTGCGGTGGTGATGTTTCTTCTGAGAGGGGCGAGCAGCAATGTTTGGGTCATTGGTGTGGGGGTGTTCTGTGCAAGTTGGGAATTCAGGTGTTCTGTTGGGATCTTGTCCCACATGCGGTAGGGTGTGATGTGTTGGAGGTGGTGTGTGGGAGGTTTGGAGAAGGAGAAGTGGACGCAGTGGTGGTCAGTCTAGTGGAGTTCGGTGGTGTGAGTGTAGGTTATGTGGTTGCTCGAGGTGAAGATTGCGTCTAGTGTGTGACCTGCTGAGTGGGTGGGTGCCGTGACCAGTTGTTTGAGTTCCAGGTTCGTGAGGTTATCTGGAAGGGATGAGGAGTTGTTGTCGTGCGGATTCTCCAGGTAAAAGTTAGTCACTGAGGAGGATGTAGTCTGTGGAGGTGAGGGCGTGAGGGCTGATGGTGTCAGCGATGGCGTCACAGAATGGGGGGCGAGGTCCTGGTGGTCTGTATATGAGTGTTCCTCAGAGGATGGTGTTGTTGTTTATGTGAATTAGGAAGTGCATGTGTTCTGCGCTGTCTAGGGTGTTGTGTGTGTTGGTGGTGACCTTAATGGTGTCTTTGTGCATAACGGCGATGCCACCTCCTGGTTTGTTTAAGCGGTCTCTGCAATGGAGTTTGTAACCATCAGGGGTGGTTGTGGCTATGTCTGGCTCAGATGAGTGGTTCTTCCAGGTTTCCGTGAGGAATACGATGTCTGGTGAGTGTGATGTGATAAGGTCCCAGAGTTCTATGGCATGCTTGTGTAAGGAGTGGGTGTTTAGGAGAATGCAGTTAAGGTGGTTGTGGGGGCTGTTGTTTTTGTGGTGCACGATGTCGTTGGTGTGAGGGGTTTTGGTGTTGCTGTGGGTTGTGGTGGTGTTGTCGTGGAGTGTGTTCGGGTTGTGGGGCTTGTTGGGTAGGGTCTGTTGGGATGGGCGGGGCAGTGTGGGAGTCTGCTGCGTTAAAGTTGTGGTGTTTGTTGTGGGGAGCGTTGGGGTTGGTGTGGGGCGTGTGGGTGTTTCTGGTGTAAGTGGGGGAGCAGGAGAACCGGCAAGCATAGCAGGTGAAAGGTCCCTGCGTGTGTTTGGGTTTGGCTAGGGTGCAGGCGGGGAGTGGTCCTGGGTTGAGGGAGTGGAGTGTTGTTGTAGAGTAGTGTTTCCTGTGGGGATCTGGATTAGGGGGACCAGGAGGATTGGTGCTGGGCGCAGTCCAGGCGTGGACGAGCGCAAACGGGCTTACTTCCGGTGTGCCTCTGGCGCGCCAGCGGCACAGTGGTACAGCGGGTGCCATTAAGAAGGTGGGGTAGGAGGGTGGAGCAGCTGGGAGAAGGGAGGGCGGGCCAATGGGTGTGTGCGGGGGCGGGACCACAGGGGAGGCAGCGGCAGGGGAACAGTGATCGGCTGGAGCCAATGCAGAGAAAACGGGCGGTGAGAACCAGGAGAAAAACGAGAGTTAAACAGAGGGGGGCAGAGACGCGCTGAACAACACGGCAAAACTAACAGCAATATAATTTAGAAAAACAGGTTATGGCACACAGAAGGAATTACTCTGGGAAAGGAAACACGGCAAAACTATCAGCAATAAAAATCACAAAAAATAGAATATGGCAAACACAGAAGGAATTACTCGGGGGAGAGAAACACAGAAAAACTAACGGCAATAAGAATCACAAAAACAGGTTATGGCAAACACAGAAGGAATTACTCACGTGAGGGCAGCAGGAAAAGCCTACCACTAGGCACCAGGGATGAGGCGCAGGCGGGTGCCTGCAGGTGGAGGAGGGCCTCGAACTGCTGTCCAGACAGCAGTCAAACCGTATCAGGGGCACGGGGCAGGCTGGTGGAGCCAAGTGAAACTCATGGCAAGAGACGGTCAGGGAGTTTACACGGGGCTCCGCGCAGCGGGCACCATTAAGAGGGTGGGGTGGGAGGGTGGAGCAGCTTGGAGGGGGTAGTGAGGGCCAATAGGTGTGCGCGGGGGCGGTGCCGCAGGGGAGGCATCGGCAGGGGAACAGTGACCGGCCGGAGCCGGTGCAGAGAAAACGAGCTGGGAGAACCAGGAGAAAAACTAGAGTTAAACGGGGGGAAGCAGGGGAGAGACGCGCTGAACAGCACAGCAAAACTAACGGCAATATAATTTACAAAAAAAGGTTATGGCACACACAGAAGGAATTACTCGGGGAAGGGAAACACGGCAACACTATCGGCAATAAAAATCACAAAAAACAGAACATGGCAAACACAGAAGGAATTACTCTGGAGAGGCAAACACGGCAAAACTAACAGCAATAGGAGTCACAAAAACAGATTATGGCAAACACAGATGGAATTACTCAAGCGAGGGCAGCAGAAAAAGCCTACCACTGGGCACCAGGGATGAGGCGCAGGAGGGTGTCTGCAGGTGGAGGAGGGCCTGGAATTGCTGTCCAGACGGCAGTCAAACTGTATCAGGGGCACAGGGGCAGGCTGGAGGAGCCAAGTGAAACTCCTGGCCAGAGACTGTCAGGGAGTTTGCACTGGAGTAGAAATAGTCAATTTTTAATTTCCGATGTCCAACGATTTCTCTACTGTTGCAAAGATTACAGTGGGAATAGTAAATTTTACCCCTCTTGAGTCCTATGCTTTTCCTACTGTTGTATAGTTTGGAATGGGAGTAGTATATTTATTATTATATAATTTTCTATTATTCACCTGTATAAATGTATGTAGTTTTTAACGTATTTTTAGTTAAATATATTTTATATCTATTGTTTACTTTTTATGAATATTTAAACTGGAAATAGTTTACATTTGTTTGCAGTTCATTTGGTATATTTTTTATTTTTTATGATTATGTATATATATATGTGTGTGTGTTATAATACATTTAAAAAATATATAATTATAATATAAATTCAAATTAATATTTATTATAATAGTTTTACATGATACATGTTTATATAAACATGAACTTATACATATATGTGTGTGTGTTTAAATAAGGATATATTTATATATATATATATATATATATATATATATATATATATATATATATATATATTACTTAGACATATTTTATTTACATTATATTAATGTTATGTTACGTTACTTAAGATTTACTGTTTTTAACTACATATGTATTAAAAATGATATATTTTAGTGTTAATATTTTTTTTCGATATTTTTGCACTTACCATTATATGTATAGGACAACAATGCTTCTGTGATCGATATTTTTGGCACAATATTTCTGTATTACGATATTTGTGGTTTCGATATTATGTCATAGAACCCTTTACCCAAAGATGGAGACTGGCCTCAATTTGTGAAAAGCATTCCATCAGACAGAGACTTCTAGCTACTGATTCCTTACCATAGAATATTCCTCAGGTATTAGACTAGACCCAGACAATCTTGAGCAGTACCCCTCCGTGCTGGTAGGTGGCATTGAAGGGCTCCATGTAGGTGTCACCTGGGCAGTATATGACATGTGTGGTGCCTATGTAGGTGCCACCCTGGCTCTCTAATATAAGTTCCTTTCATTCTGCACCATCAACGTGCTTCTACAATAGCTACCCTTGTACATTTTTAAGTAACTGTACAATATTTTTGTCACCTTTTTGGAGGTATTGTATTCGACTCAGAGCCAGACTTGCATCGTGCGATGTCCAAACCAGCACTGACCAGACCCCAATGATTGTCTGAGTCAGAGACAGTGCTTCTTTTCCTTGACAGTCCCTGAATGGATTTTGGTATCCTACATAGTGTCATTCCCAATATATTTCCAATACATTTCAAAATGGTACAAACTGTGAAAAAAGAAAAGGATTTGTTAAAGAGGTAAAGTTGAAAACACTGAATTTATTTTCATTTTCCTTTTTTCTTTTATATTTCTTTTATTATTATTATTGACTTTGTTATTTTTTATTCAATCTCACACTGGTGCGTCATGAAATCCAGTTTATTATTTACTTTCCTGGTATGTACACCATGGGCTGCCTCATGCAAAAAACAATTATACATTCATGTTCGATAATGATGGTAATCTTTTTTAATTAAGGTTAATTTTGTTTGCCCTATTATTCAGCTGTGGAAGTCAACCAGAACAATGGTAGGTATTAACCTGATACTGGTATAAGAATTAATTATCACCTAGATTTGTCCATCATATAAGTCATTTGAGAAAAGTAAGGTAATCTACAAGTTCAGGTAACTTTTAAGAAACGCACTCTATATTGGCAAGAGCTCAGAAAATTGACAGGCAAAGGGATAAGAAGGTACCTTGTATAGGTCTGGTTGCCCTTTGCTCCGTTGAGGTTTCTGCAGTCCTAAAGAATGCGCTGTCGGCATTTTACTCTTTATTTCTAGAAAGGTGTCCATGTTCAGTGTGTGAACGCCTGGCCCTTTAGTTGATTCTTAGGAATATGCTCTGCTTCAGGGTGAACAGAACTATGGGCACCATCTATGAGTGTAATATTTTAATTGAATTTTGAGGATAATGATAGTGTTCTAGTGTTGTCTTTGAATTTATTAGCTAGAATATACTGCTAAGTGCATATTTTTACCTGTTGCACCTCATTTAGAGCCCTAATGGGATATCGGCTGCTCGATCTGGAATACCATTATCATGGTCTTTTGTTTTTAGAAATACGCACTGCTTCTAGGAAAACAGAACTATGGGTGCAGTCTTTGAGTGTTATATTTTATTTGTAAATTAAAATATCTGCCATCAGCACGAATCCGAAATAGATACCCTAGTAAATTTCTACCTAAACTTTCAATATTTTTGTCACCTTATTTCAAAAATTCTGTTCCTTGTGTGATAAATATGTCCCTTAAAAAGCCAGTAGGTTTTAAACCCTGCAAAGATTGTCACAGGTAAATGTCACTGACAAGACCCCTACCTGGTTTGTCTGTGGAGCCTGAAGTCAGACCACGACTCCATGAATCGTCCTGACTGCTGCACCACGAATCCCCAAATGATTTGGGAGCAGTAGTGAAGCTCTAGGCTGAGTTTCCTCAGTCCACCCACACAGCCTGTGCCTAAGTCAGCTCCACACCTCCCTGAATTTCCTGGAGCTGGAGCGGCCACTGCCAAACCTGTGAATTTTTATGGGGCTATGGACCTCACTTTTGGGCATTCTGATCCCTTTGGAGTGCCTTTGGCCACATGGGTCCGGGAAGTACACTGGCTGGATTTTCAAGGGCGGGTTCTCCTTGGTCGCCAGTTGGGCTCTCTTTCTGGACCCGGACCAACCTGAGTTGTGAATCCACAACATTTGCTGGGATTCAGTCCTGTGGCACCCTTCCTGGCTCTGCCAACGCCTCTCAGTGGTGCGAAGCCCCGAGTCATTCGTGAGTCAGACAAAGAGCCAGACAGGCATAGTACGACACCAACACCAGCACTGACTAGACCTCAATGATTGTCTGAGCCAGAGACAGTGTCTGCCTTTCTTGACAGATCCTGTGAGGATTTTTGGCTGGGGCCCTTCTGAGGACTCCTATCACTACCCTGATCCAATGAAGACACTTTGGCCCAGTCAGAGGACTACAACTGGTATGAGGAGATAGCAGATGAAAGTGGTCTGGACTTCTCACCAGATGCTGACTTGGTTTCTCTTCCTAGTGTGGCTACAGTAGAAGGGTACTCTTTCGCTATAATCGTAAGGAGGGCGGCTGAGGTCCTCGACCTTCAGCTGCTTTCCGTGGAAGTCAAACAATGTATTGACGGAAGTACTTCAGCTGAGGGTGCCCCACTCAGATCCCCCACTGCCCTTTAATTAAGCCTTCTCTGATGTCCTGCTCAGGACCTGGACTAGCATTGCATGGGCACTCCTGTGCATAGCACGTTTGCATGTCTAACTTTCCACACCCAGTGCCCCACCCCTCACAGCCTGGTGGTATAGTCCTCAACATCCAGAGTGAATCTTGGCACATTCTATACTACTCCAACAGAGTACATCCAAGAGGCTTGATACCTTTGGGAAGAAGGTTTTTTCTTCTGCCAGCCTTGCACTGTGGCCGGTAAACATTGCATGCCTATTGGGTGAATATAAGTACACTGTGTGGGAGCCTGGCTGAGGTCATCCGGCTTTACAGGGGATGTCCGGGTTTCCCTTATGGACATGCCCTTTGGTGGGACCTGCTTTTCAGCACTTGAGTATTTAATAGAGAGTAGGGTCATTGCTGGGTTATTTGGGCTGACCAGGGCCCCGCACCAGCCTTACTCTTGTTTTTGCTCCTTCAGTGGCTATGGTAGGAGCTACCCGCTTCACCCTTTGCAAGACAGCCACCAAGTCTCAGCCTTTTCATGGCCACGGATATAGCTTCAAACCCCCTTTAGTATGATTTCACAACATCCTGGGCATCTTGTTGGAGGCAGGATAAGGGACCACCTGCCCCAATGGCAAGTAATTACTTTATGGATGCTCCAAACTATCTGGTGGGGTTACGCCCTTCCATGTCTAGACACCCACCGCCCATGCCACGGTCCTCAGATGAGCTGATAGAGGACCACTTCTCCTTGTTGTACGACAAAGTTCAGGCTCTTTTGGCCAAAGCATCATAAGCAGGTTGTGGTTCTATTCCTGTGACTTTCTGGTGCCAAACAAGGATGAGGCTCCCAGCCCTACATCTGATCTGCCCCCTTTTAATGCCTTCATGAGGAAGGAAAAAATCTAGATTTTAACACTTGCTCAGTTCCTGTCTGTGTTAGACCCTGGACACTGGATGGTAGTGTTGGACCTGCAGGATGTTTATTTTCACATCCCAGTCCTTCAGGCCATCACTAATACCTATGGTTTACGGTAGGCCACAAGCATTTCCAGTTTCTGTGCTCTCCTTTTGGTCTCACCGGTGTCACTTAGGTGTTTGTGAATGGTGATAGTGTTTGTTGCAGCATATTTGCAGAAGGAGTCCTAGCAGTCCTACTGGCCGCTGAAGGCAGGCTCACCCCAGACACTCATCACCCAGCTTCAGACTTCAATGAACCTCATGCACCAGCATGGGTTCACTTTAAACATCTTGAAGTCATACCTGACTCTTTCTCAGATGCTCGTTTTTATCAGCGCCATTCTGGACATGGTACAATTCCATGTAAACCCTCACAAATGGAAAGTCTAGGACATTTTTGCTATGATCCTAATGTCTCTACCCCAGTCCTCGATTTTGGTGGAACTGACTTTAAGACTGCTTGGTCTGATGGCTTCCTGCATCCTGCTGGTGAAGTATGCTCAATGACATGTGTGAGCTCTGCAGCGGGATCTGAAGTTTTTGTGAGCAAACCATCTGGAGAACCTCTACAACCTAGACCAAATTTCAAGGAAGGCTGCATAAGAACTGCAGTGATGGTAAGAGGACTATGATTAGGTCAACAGCAGATCCCTCTCCCTTTCCCATCCAGAGCTGTTAGTGGTGACCGATGCATCGATTCTCAGCTGGGGCAGCCGTCTGGGAGAGGTGGAGATCAGAGGACTTTGGTCTTTGGTGGGGACTCAGCTCCATATCAATCTTCTGGAGCTGAGGTAATTCACTTAGCCATGAAAGCTTTTCTGCCATCCACCAAAGAGGAGCTGGTCCAGGTGTTCATGGACAAAACCACCACCATATTGTACTGCAACAAGCAGGGCAGAGTGAGGCTGTGGACCCTGTGCCAAAAGACTCTGTGCCTCTGGACATGGCTGGAATGCCAGGACATTTTCACGTTTGTGCAACACCTGGTGGGATCTCCAAATGCCAGGGGGGATAAACTCAGCTGTCAGTGCCTCACGGACAAAGAATGGCATCTGCATTTTGAGGCTACTCATGGTATCTTTCAGGACATTGGGAGGATCTTATTTGCCACCACTTGGAATGCGCAATGTCAGCGTACAGAGATTCCAAAGCGACTCATGCTCAGACACTCATTCTGACTAGACTGGAATGCGGAGCTCCTACATGCCAATACCTCTCTTTCCTTTGTTCATAAAAAAGATCGGAACCAACTGGGCACTAGTCGTCCTGGCGGCTCCAGACTGGTTGAGGAGAGTATGTTATTCAGAACTATTGACCATGTGCATCTCTCCTCCAATCAGGTCGCCATTTCGTTTGGGTTTACTCTCACAGCAACATGGCAGGGTCCTTATTTATACTTTTGTAGTGCTGCATTTGCGTCATTTTGTGACTCAAAAGCGGCGCAAACTTACAAAATACAATTGTATTTTGTAAGTTTGCGCCGCTTTTGCATCAAAAAGCTGCACAAATGCGGCGCTAAAAAAGTATAAATATGCGCCATGGTGCGCTGAGAAAATTGTTGACCCACTTTCTGCATCCCTGTCCAAAGTGTTGTTATATGTTTTGTGCTTAGCCCCGTAAGGCCTTGCTCCAGCCACAGTTAAGGGGTATTTTTCACCCATCTTGCCATTTTTGTGACTGCTGGACCAACTCTCCCTGTTACATCACCCGTTGGGACATGTTTTCTGAAAAGCATATGTTTCCTCCACATTTTTTTGTTACATTCCAACAGGATCTTAATTTGGTTTTCACCTATTTGATGTGTTCTACATTTGAACCAATGCTTAGTTGTTATCTCAGACTTTGGACAATCTTTTTGGTGGCCATCACACTGACCAAAAGAGTCAGAAAGCTGCTGTCTCTTTCTGTTCAGCATCCATACTCCAGCTTCTTTCCAGATAAACTGGTTGTCCTAACCCGTGCATCTTTTCTGCCAAAGATTGTGACACTTTCTTTGCTCCACCTCAGCCCTCCAAGGAGAAAGAGAGACTCCACTGCCCGGACCCTAAAATGGCACTGTCATTCTATATTGATCATACCAAAGAATACAGAGTGGTCAATCAACGCTTTGTAGGGTTCACTGGCACAAAGAAGGGGAAGGCAATGCAGAAACGGACTATCTCCAGATGCATTGTAGTCTACATTAAGATCTGCTATGCATTGCCCAAGCAGCAACCCCCTGAGGGTTTACAAGCTTATTCAACCAGGGCCAAAGCTGCATCTGCTGCATTAGCTTTTGGAGTCCCTGTCCTGGATATCTGTCAGGCTGCTACACGGGCATCCTTGCAGACATTTACGAAACACTACTGCCTTGACTGTTACGTCTGTCATGACAGGCACTTTGCCCATTTGGTCCTCCTGGACCTTTTGATCTGAGCCAGTTTGGAGGATCACCTCCAGTGAGGTATTGCTTTGGTAGAAGTCTCTATCAGATGAACAAGTTGCTTACCTTCTGTAACAGGTTATCCGGTAGAGAGCCTATCTGCCGGCAGATTCCGTACTGACACTATTCTCCCCATTCTGCTTACTGGACTTTTGCGACTAAAATGGTCCTTGTAGGCCCTTTGACTCTGCATATTGGTCAATCAGCCTTCTGCAGTGGCTCTGTGCCTCTGGCATGGAGATAGTCACATGTAAGAAAATGAAGTCAAAGCACTGGGGGGTGCCTACATTGGCACCAGGCACACCATACCTGCACAGACGACACCTACAATGCCAATAATAAGCCTTTTGATAGCACCTGCTGGCACACAGTGGTACTGCTCAAGATTTTACAGATCAAGTCTGACACCTGAGGAATATTCTACGGTAAGGAATTTGTGGCCTTTTGATAGCACCTGCTTTCACGCAGGGGTACTGCTTAAACTTTTACGCATCAAGTCGGACACCTGAGGAAAATTCTAAGGTAAGGAATTTGCAGCTTGATAGAGTCTTTACAAAATAAGGTGTTGCCAAAGTTAAGTAACGTGTTCTTCACTTAATCAAAGAATGCACCTCTGATAAGAGTAGAGTTCCCCTTCTAGCAGATTAGCCATCTAGAACATGAGAGCAGTACAAGTCAAACGAATGAATCAAAATTACTGAAAAACAGGTGATTTAAATTAAAAATAAAACATGATAGCATCATTTTGATTACCTAGATGAAAGTGTTTTTGGGTACTTGAATTAGTGAACTTGGGTGTGATTAACAAAGAGAAAACACAGAAATGTGACACTGAAATTAGGCTCCTGTAAAAATAATTAACACTATGAGGCTTATTTACAAGCCCCTAATGCCACTGGAGTATCACTTAAAGCGACGCACTGTGGTGCTGTGCCCATTTCCACATTTACAAGGCGGTGCTAAGCCACTTTGCATGGCTTAATGCTGCCTTGTAAATATGCCCCCATTGCAGTTTTTTGTGCCATAGGGGTGTGCAATGATTGTTGCTGTGGGCGGTATAGTTGGTTTCAGATTTTACATACACAAAATCATATAAATTTATCAGTTATAGTTATACTCATCTCAAGAAACTATAACTCATGCCCGAAGATAACTATAACTCGCATCCTCATCATGCACTGCTAATTAGCACACATATTACATCTGTCATAACATCTGTGGCATAAATGATAAAATCACTGCAGCATTGCAATGAAATTATTGATAAGTAAACTGTGTATTGGGGGGCGCGAGCTGTAGTTACCTAAGGGCACGAGTAGTTTAGCCTAGCATTTACCCTCTACCTCTAGTAAAATGATGTGGTGGCAGTTAGAGGTGGTTAAGTGCAAGCCTTTTTTATGTATCAGAAAAAATGGACCTTTGTTAGCTATCTGCTATAGTATACATCTGTTTGCAGTAGTGAAATAGAGGGATTAACCAACGCCCCCAGAAATTAATATTCATCTTGAATACAATGGCCTGTATGCCATTTGGTCCAGGGGCACTATTTGTGTGTGTTTAGTACAAACCTTTCACAGTTAGTTGTAATGACTAAGTTAAGTCATAGTCAGGCTCAAATTTAGGAAATAGGACATGTGTGGCCTCTGCAACCATAAACAGACACTTAATGTAACTTGTCATTTACTCAAAAATACACCATTGATAGCATGGCAATACCTCTCTTTAATAAAAATGACTGACATAGTTCCAAAATTTACTAGCAGTTAGATCTCCCTTGTGTACCCAGAAGATAGAACTGGAGTCCAAGGGTCATAAGGCTGACGTCCTGTTAAAGCTACAGGAACACAACAAGCTACAAGATGCCTTGTCCTTCAATTGCCCAGCTGACCAATGGCAAAAGGACTGGGCTGGACCTTCCTGTAGGCCTTCCCTGTTGTTAAAGGGGGCCTTAGAAGTGTGCTTCTGTGGTGGTTTGGCACTTCAAGAACTAAAGTTAAAAGGTAAAATCTTTGACCAGGGCAAACCTGGTTAGTGTAACCAACCCAATCTCCATCACACCCACCATCAAATTGTGCCAAGGTCCTGTTTTACACGACCATTGACTATCATTGACACACAGTGCTTCTTTGTGCTATTTCTACTAAAAACGTTAAAAGTTCATATCTATCGCTTATTGGATTTTGTCATTTTGTTTATTACATTTTCTTCTTTTGCTCTAATTCATTTGCAAGTTTTAGGGCCTCATTACGTGTCTGCGGGCCAAGGACTGCCAGACTTGTGGTGGTGGTCGAACCTCCACATTACAACCCTGGCAGTTGGACTGCCAGGGACTGCTGTCACCGCTGGGAACAAGTTTCACGACTGGCTGATGGCAGTCAAACTCCTGGTCAGCCATGGCAGCTCTGATCACGACTTCTGTTTCTGCCAGCCTTTCCATGGATAGGGCCCCACCACGGAAAGGCTGGCGGAAACACAATGCTGATGGCCACAGGGGGGCTCCTGCACTGCCCATGTCCATGGCATGGGCAGTGCAGGGGCCTCCCTACCCAGCACCTTTAGAATGTGTACTGTCTGCTGTGCAAACAGTGCATATTCGGAGGGTGCTGGTGTGCTACGGGAGACCAATACTGTAGCACTGTTCCCGCCCAGCAGGAATGTCATAATACAATGTTCCCACCGGTCATTCCGGAAGGAACATTGTAAGGCGATGGAGTAGGGGGAAGCTGCTGGCATGAAAGCATCATATTCCCACAGCTGTGGCGGTCCCGCAGTAGGACCGTCAAAGTTGTAATGAGCCTCTTAGTGTTTTACATTTTATTACTGTTTTAGTACTGCATACAAATTCTACACAACAGATTTTAGTTAAGCTTGTCTGCTCTGTGCCATAGCTACCAGAGGGTTGAGCTCTGGTTTATTTAGTGGCTTTAGGGTTCACCCTGACAAGGACTGTGTTTATTATTGGAAGTGGGTACCTACCTCTCTCAACCAAAAACCCAGGCCCATATTTGTGGAAAAATGACAGAGAGCGACACTGCTCCAAAATTTCCAGTGCATCGCTTTCCTCATTTTCACTACGCAAGGATTCACTTAAATACGGCACACCCCTGTGTTGGCGCTAAATTTAGCTGCCAGCACCAAAGCAGGCATCCTTGCACCTTTGTGTAAGGATGTAAGAAAGTACTATCTTTCTTGGCATACTACCCCCAATTTCTGGCTGTTTGTCAGTATGTTTTGCCTGTCTCACTGGGATCCTGCTAGGCAGGACCCCACTGCTCATAGTTTGTGGCCTATGTGTGTTGTCAGTATGCTTAACTGTCTGCTAACCAGAACTCCGGTGCTTATGCTCTCTCTACTTACCAAATCTGTCACTACACTTCAGTGACCCCATATTCCAATTCTGATTTGCACACTTGGTCCCCCTTATAAGTCCTTAGTATATTGTACCTAGGTACCCAGGGCATTGGGGTTCCAGGAGATCCTTATGGGCTGCAGCATTTCTTTTTCCACCCATAAGGAGCTCATACAAACCTTTCATCAGGACTGCCACTGCAGCCTGAGTGAAATAGTGCCCACACTATTTCACAGCCATTTTCACTGCACTAAGGTAACTTATAAGTCACCTATATGTGACTAGGTGCAAATATACTGTGTGTGAGGGCACCCTTGCAGAAGCAAAGGTGCCCCCACATTGTCCAGGGCCAACTTTGTGAGTGCGAGGATGCCATGATAAGCGTGCACTACATATATGTCAATACACATACAGAACTTCACAATGGTAACTCCGAATATGGCCATTTGAGGTGTCTAAGATCATGGAATTGTCCCCTCAATCCAAATCTGGTATGGGGGGGCAATCCCAATCACTCTGGGGCTCTACCATGGGCCCCCAGTACTGCCAAACCAGCTGTCAGAGGTTTCCACTGTAGCCCCAGCTGCTGCCACCTCACAGACAAGTTTATGCCCTCCTGGGGACTGAGCAGATCAATCCCAGGAAGGCAGAACAATGCATTTCCTTTGGGAGTAGGGTGTTCAACCCTCTCCCTTTGGAAATAGGTGTTACAGGCTTCGGCGGGGTAGCCTCCCAGAGCCTCTGGAAATGCTTTGAAGGACAGTGCCCTCCTTGCATAATCCAGTCTGCAACGGTTCAGGGACCCCCAGTACATACTCTGTCACGAGACTGGACAAAGGAAAGGGGAGTGACCACTCCCCTGTCCATCACCACCCCAGGGGGGGTGCCCAGAGTTCCTCCAGAGAGTCCCTGGCATTAGCCATCTTGGATTCCAAGGTGTGGGGACCCTCTGGAGACCTCTAAGTGGCCAGTGCCAGCAGGTGACATCAGAGACCCCTCCTGATAGGTGCATACCTGGGTAGGTAGCCAACCCCCTCTCAGGTGTATTTAGGGTCTCTCCTCTGGGTGTTTCCTCAAACTCGGTTTACAAGATTCCTCCAGGACTCCTCTGCATCCTCTGCTTCAGCTTCTGACCGTCGGATCAACCGCAGACTGCTCCAGGAACCGCTGTAACTGCAACAAAGTATCCAGGATGACTCCTGTGACCTGCAACTTCAGTTCCAGCCAGCTTTTGCAACAGTTTCCAAGGTGTGCACGCTCTGAGGACTGCCTGTCTTCACCCTGCACCAGAAGAACCAAAGGAATCTCTCATGGAGTGACAGAGTCACTTCTCTGCTTCTGCAGGCACCCTTCTGTGACAACTGGTACTCTGGGACTCCTCTCCTGATGACAAGCATGCTCCCTGGGACACAGGTGGTGGACCGAAGTGACCCAGACTGTCCAAATGTCCAACTGTCCAAATTTGGTGGAGGTAAGAGCTTGCCTCCCCGTGCTGCAACAGTACCTCTGAACACTGCGTCTTGTGCAGCTCCTTGGGCTTCTCTGCACTTCTTCCAAGAATACTTCATGCACAGCGTAGTAGCCCAGGTTCCCAGCACTCCGTCCTGCGACACACAGCTCCCTGAGTTGTTTTCTGGTGGCGTGGACCCTTCCAGTGTAGGTCTGCTATGACTGTACTTTGTATATTCTTTGTCCCCATGTTCTGGGACTTCCATGTGTGCTGCCTGGTCTTCTGAGGGCTCACTAAAATGCTGACAACCCCCTCTGTCTCCTCAGTCTGAGTTGAGACCCCAGGACCCTCCTGGGTCCAGGCAGCTCCTTTTTGACGCAAACCATGTACTTGCTCAAACCAAGGCTTGTTGGCGGAATCCAATGACGCAAACAGCCTGCATCCAACCACTCGACGTGGGACATCGCCTGCACCAAGCAGGAATCCGCAGCCATCTTCTTTGGTGCTCTTCTGTACTTTTCTTCTGACCGGAGAATCCACTTTTGCACCTTCTTCTAGGCTGGCAGGGGGTCCTGTCCTTTCTGGACTCTTCTTTGGCTTCTGGACTTGGTCTCCTCTTTCCAGAGGTCTTAAGGTCCAGTAATCCATTGTTTGTTGCTTGCCGTCTTGCTTGGTTCTTGCAAAATCTTTCATCACGACTTGTAGTGTGTCCTGAGGAAACTTGCTGTACTTTACTCCTGCTTCCCTGGGCCCTGGGGTGGGGTACTTTACTTACCTTTGGTGTTTTCCTACACTCCCAGCACCCCTCCACACACTACACTTGCCTAGGGGGGAATTTGTTATTCGCATTCAACTATTTTAGTATATGGGTTGTGTTGCCTCTGGGCCCATTGCACTCTATTGAATTTTCTACTGTTTGCACTATTCTATGACTGTTTACTTACCTGATTTTGGTTATTAGTGTATATATTGTGTATAATACTTATCTCCAGAAGGAGTATTGCCTCTATGATATTTTTGGCCTTGCGTCACTAAAATAAAATACCTTTATTTTTGGTAACACTGAGTATGGTCTTTTATTGTGTATAAGTACTGTGTAACTATAGTGGTATTGCAGGATGTTAGACTTTTCATCCTTGGCGTGGTCTCCCTTAACTTTTTGCCTCTGTTCCCCAGGTTGTTGATGTGTGCTGGACTCTGATTTTGCTGTTTTTGTTACTCTGGGCACTTTACCACTGCTAACCAGTGCTAAAGTGCAAGTGCTCCTGTTTAAATTATATGTAAGTGGTTCATCCATGATTGGCATATTTGAATTACTAGTAAGTCCCTAGTAATGTGCACTAGAGGTGCCAGGGCCTGTAAATCAAATGCTACTAGTGGACCTGCAGCACTGGTTGTGCCACCCACATAAGTAGCTCTGTAATCATGTCTCAGACCTGCCACTGCAGTGTCTGTATGTGTATTTTTACACTGTAAATTCGACTTGGCAAGTGTACCCACTTGCCAGGCCTAAACCTTCCCTTTTCTTACATGTAAGGCACCCCTAAGGTAGGCCCTAGGTAGCCCCAAGGGCAGGGTGCAGTGTATGGATAAGGTAGGACATATAGTAATGTGGTTTATATGTCCTAACAGTGAAATACTACCAATTTCGTTTTCACTGTTGCAAGGTCTGTCTCTCTCATAGGATAATATGGGGGCTACCTTTAAATATGATTAAAGTGTAGATTCCCCTAGAGAGTAGATGGACATGTGGAGTTTGGGATCCCTGAACTCACAATTTAAAAATACATCTTTTAGTAAAGTTGATTTTAAGATTGTGAGTTTGGAAATGCCACTTTTAGAAAGTGAGCATTTTCTTGCTTAAACCATTCTGTGACTCTGCCTTGTTTGTGGATTCCCTGTCTGGGTCAGTTTGACAGTTGGGTTGTTTTTCACCTCACCCCAGACAGTGACACAAAGGGAGCTGGGGTGTGATCTGCATTTCCTGATTAGCCATCTCTGCTAGGAGGGAGGGGTGGAGTGGTCACTCTCATCTGAAAGGACTGTGCCTGCCTCTGACAATGCTGTCTCCAGCCCCCTGGTGTGTGTCTGAGGCCTTGCCTGGGCAAGGCAGGATTTCACAAGCAGGTGTGAGTCCCCTTTGAAGGAAGGTGACTTCAAAGACTAAAATGGGTATAAGAAGGGCACCCAAACTTACAAACTTTAGAAACACTTCTGGAATCAAGGGGAACCTCTGCCTGGAGAAGAGCTGATCGCTGAGGAACAAGTGCTGCCCTGCCTGTGACTGTGCTTTGTGGAGCTTTCCTGCAGTGCTGCTTCTGCCAGAGTAAGAGGGCAAAGACTGGACTTTGTGTGCCTTCCATCTTGAAGAAGAAATCTCCAAGGGCTTGATGTAGAGCTTGCCTCCTGTTGTTGAAGTCTCAGGGATAGCAAAGACTTCTTCCTGCCAGCACCTGGAGTCTCTGGAGAGACCCCTACTCTGCTCTGTGGTGCCCTTCCAGTTCCTGGGACCCTGAAAGGAGAGGCTGGCAGCCTAAGGACAAAAATACACGCACCGAGCACCGTGCGGAGAAAAGATCGACGCGAATCCGATCGCGGCTGAGAAAACGACGCGACGCCGGCTCCGCAGCTGAGAAACGACGCCGCAGGAAACGCGACCGGAGAATCGACGCCCGGAGCAGGAGAAACGACGCGCAGCATCGCTGACGAAGGCTGAGAGATCGCAACCAGCGCCGCGGGACTTTCGGACCGTCGCGTGGCTGGCTTTTTCGACGCGCCTCGCCGTGCCGAGCTGTTTTCGACGCACATACCCGTGCAGGGTTATTTTCGACGCACACCGCCCGTGCGGGGTTATTTTTGCCGCAAACCAGGTACATTTTCACGCTAGCAGCGCTAGTGTGTTGTTACAACTACCTAAAGACTCTTTTTATTTTAAACCTTTAAAAAATCATAACTTGACTTGTGTATGTTGGATTTTTGTCGTTTTGGTCTTGTTTTGTCTAGATAAATATTTCCTATTTTTCTAAACTGGTGTTGTGTCATTTTGTAGTGTTTTCATTAAGTTACTGTGTGTGTTGGTACAAATACTTTACACCCAGCACTCTGAGGTTAAGCCTACTGCTCTGCCAAGCTACCAAGGGGGTAAGCAGGGGTTAGCTGAGGGTGATTCTCTTTTATCCTAACTAGAGTGAGGGTCCTTGCTTGAACAGGGGGTAACCTGACTGTCAACCAAAGACCCCATTTCTAACATTGGTGACCAGCGGTCGGGATTTGGACTTGTATTTGTACTTGACATACAGTAATTAAGTGTACACTACTGTTTTGATCTCAGACCACTACGTGACCACATACTACTAGTCTTGTGATTTTTGTTTTTTTACTTGGACTGTTTTTCTCTGCATTCAGTTTCTTTTTTTTCGCTGATCCCGGGATTGACTTTGCTGAAACTTCATTTGAGAACTTGCTTTTCTGTTTTTGGAACTGTGCATATTTTTTTTAACCTCTCATCATGTCTCAGTCTGGAGATGCCCTAGCTGGAACTGCTTTTGATTTGGAGAAATTGGAGAGCTACAAGGTGGCTCAGTTGAAGCAGTTTTGTAGGAATGTTGGCTGTCCCATTGAGAGCTCATCCAAGAAGGATGAGCTGCAAAAGGCGCTGAGGGCCTGGGTGACAGCCAAAGCAGCTGAGGGGCACACAGATGAGGAGCCAGAGGGGGAAGAGGAGTTGCAAGTCACTCACACTGATGTAGTGGGTGGGCCTGCTATGTCTCAGGGGAGAATCTCTAGGGCAAGTAGCAGTGTATCCTCCAAGGGTCTGACACCTGAAGAGTTGCAGGACAGACAGGCAGAAAGGGAGTACCAATTGGAGCAGAGAAGGCTAGCCCTTGAGGAGAAGAAGATAACAATGGCTCATGAGCTTAGCTTGAAAGAGATAGATCATAGAAACCAGTCCAGTAGGGATGGTGGCAGCAATTCTACAGTGCAGCCTGAGAGAAGGGTACACATCCCAAAAGACCTTGTGAGGGATTATAAAAGGGAGGATGATATCTACTTGTGGTTCAAGGGTTATGAGTCAGCTCTCCACATGAACCTGGTCCCTGAAGCTCATTGGGGGGCAGCCCTGTGGAAGCATTTTGAGGCAGAGGGGAGGGACACACTGACGGCCTTAGGGGATGCTCAGAGTCTCACCTACCCTGCCATGAAGGAGGCCTTACTTACCAGGTATGGTCTCACCCCTGAGCAGTACAAAGAGAAGTTTAGATCCTACAAGAGAAAGGAATCCCAAACATGGTTGGAATGTGTTGATTCTTGTTGCAGGTCACTGGATGGTTGGGTGAAGGGCAGTAAGGTAAACACGTATGAGGGGCTTTACAATTTAATTGCTTGGGAGCACTTGTACAGTTTATGTTTTCCAGAGCTGCGCCAGCACCTCATTGACAGCAAGCTGACTGACCCCAGGAAGCTTGCACAGGAAGCGGACCGCTGGGAGAGCACCAGGGTCCAAAAGAGGTATGGGGGAGACCACGCCAAGGGTGGGCAGGGTCCCTCTCAGAAGAAAGGGGGGGGTAAGGGCAAACAGGATGAGTTCTCTAAAGGGCCCCAAACTGATTCCCAGGGTAAGGATTCCCAACCCCCAGTGAAAAGAGGCCATGGTTCTCCAAAGGGAAGCCAATGGCAGGTGGTCCCCTACGTAAGTGCTATTCATGTGACCAGGTGGGTCATGTGAGGGGGGACCCCAAATGCCCCAAAAGTACACCGGCACCCACTGGTGCACCGTCCCAGGGTTTGGCCAGTGTAGCGCTTGGGGAGGAGTTGGTTTCAGGTGGGTGGGAACCAGCAGAAATGACCCTTGTCTCACTAGGGGACAGTGAGATGGTCCAGAGAAACCTAGTGCCTGATAACACTAAGAAGTACAGGCAATGGGTGACCATCAATGGACAGAGGGTGGAGGCTCTGAGAGACACAGGAGCCAGTGTGACTACAGTGAGGAGTCACCTGGTGTCTGAAGAGCAGATTGATCCCCGGGTACTTCACCAAGTAGTTGCAGTAGACAACTCTGAGCGCCTCTGCAGAGTGGCGCAGGTTCCCTTTGAATGGGGGGGGGTCTCAGGTTCCTGGAAAGTAGCTGTGAGTCCAACCATGCCTGTTGATTGTTTGCTAGGCAACGACCTGGAGGATTCCCCTTGGAAGGAGGTGGAACACAGGTCTCACTTGGAGATGTTGGGTCTGCCTGGGTGGGTATGCGTATCCACCCGGTCTATGGCAGCCAATCAGGGTAGTCAAGAGCCCCTGGAGCCTGAAACAGTGGCCCAGGGGACCGCCAAGAAGAGGAAAGGCAGGAGGCGCGGGAAACCCGCCCCAGAAGTTCCCACGGTCCGGGAGGAGGCAGAGCCTGAGGGTGATGCCCCGGGACCTACAGGGGAACAGGTGGCTGAACTGGGGGAGGTCCCTGAGCTGTCGCAGTGGCAGCAGGAAGGGGGACCCACCAGGGAAGTATTCTGCACAGCGCAGAAGGAATGCCCTACTCTTGAGGGACTGCGGCAGCAGGCTGCAGCCCAGGCGGCTGGCGGGGCGCCAGGTACTCACCTGATTTATTGGGAGGATGGCCTCCTGTATAGTGAGCCTAAGGTTCCTGAGCCGGGGTCAGCTCGTATGCTGGTGGTACCCCAGGGCTTCAGGACCTTCCTACTGGGTTTGGCTCATGATGTGCCTTTGGCAGGACATCTAGGGCAGGACAAGACCTATAAGAGGCTTGTCTCCCACTTTTACTGGCCCTTGATGAACAAGCAGTCAGCTGCTTATTGTAGATCTTGTCAGACTTGTCAGGCAAGTGGCAAGAGTGGGGGGAAATGCAAAGCTCCCCTCCAACCTTTACCGGTAGTCAGTACTCCCTTTGAAAGGGTAGGAATTGACATTGTGGGGCCTCTGGATCCCAAGACAGCCCTGGGCAACAGGTTCATCCTGGTCTTGGTGGACCATGCCACACGGTACCCAGAAGCTATTCCTCTAAGGACGGTCACCGCCCCCGTGGTGGGACGTGCCTTGATGGGGGTTTTTACCCGCATGGGGTTCCCCAAGGAGGTAGTATCTGATAGGGGTACAAACTTCATATCCACTTATATGAAGTCTC
This sequence comes from Pleurodeles waltl, assembly GCF_031143425.1. Taxonomy (NCBI): domain Eukaryota; kingdom Metazoa; phylum Chordata; class Amphibia; order Caudata; family Salamandridae; genus Pleurodeles; species Pleurodeles waltl. The sequence goes on along the minus strand of NC_090444.1, from coordinate 627,518,140 downwards.
TGTGGAAGGTGTGTGGGGTAACCTACAAGTTCACCACCCCTTACCACCCCCAAAGTAATGGTCTGGTTGAGAGATTCAACCGCACCTTGAAAGGCATGATTCAGGGCCTGTCAGAGCCCTTGAGGCGTAAGTGGGACGTCCTCTTGCCATGCCTTCTGTTCGCTTACAGGGAGGTGCCTCAAAAGGGACTTGGCTTTAGCCCCTTTGAGCTCATCTATGGCCACCCTGTGAGGGGACCGCTCAGTCTGGTGAAGGAGGCTTTGGAGAAAGCTCCTAGTAAACCACCCCAGGATGTATTTAGCTACATGCTGGCACTAAGAAACCAGACTGCCCGCTTCAGGCGTCTCGCTCAGGAGAACCTGGAAGCAAGCCAGGAGGACATGAAACGGTGGTACGACCAGAATGCCACTCTGGTTGAGTTTCAGCCTGGACAAAAAGTGTGGGTCATGGCACCAGTAGAGCCTAGGGCTCTCCAAGATAAGTGGACTGGGCCTTTTGAGGTGGTGGAAAGAAAGAGCGAGGTCACCTATCTGGTAGACTTGCAATCCCCCAGGAACCCCTTGAGGGTCCTACATGTCAACCGCCTCAAACCCCACTTTGAGCGAACTGAGCTATCCATGCTCCTAGCGACAGATGACGGGGTGGAGGAAGAGAGTGAGCCTCTTCCTGACCTCCTGTCTGCAGGAGAGAAAGATGGGTCTGTGGAGGGAGTGATCCTCTCCCCCTCCCTGACTGAGGAACAGCAGAGGGACTGTCGCCACGTGCTGGGACAGTTCGCCTCACTGTTTTCCCTGATCCCAGGAGTCACACACCTGTGCACACATGATGTGGACACTGGGGACAGTACACCTGTTAAACATAAGGTTTACAGGGTGACTGACAGGGTGAGGGCTTGCATTAAGGAGGAAGTCTCCAAAATGTTAGCCCTAAGGGTTATTGAGCACTCCAGCAGTCCTTGGGCCAGCCCAGTGGTCTTGGTCCCAAAGGCTACTGCTCCTGGTGCCACTCCAGAACTTAGGTTCTGTGTGGACTACCGGGGTCTCAATGCGGTCAGCAAGACTGACGCACACCCCATCCCCCGAGCTGATGAGCTCATTGATCGGTTAGGAGCTGCCAAGTACCTCAGTACGTTTGATTTAACATCTGGGTACTGGCAGATTGCCTTAACTGAAGGGGCAAAGGAGAGGTCAGCATTCTCTACCCCCGATGGGCACTTCCACTTCAATGTGATGCCCTTTGGGATGAAGAATGCCCCTGCCACCTTTCAGAGGTTGGTCAACCAGGTGTTGGCAGGACTGGATGAGTTCAGTGCCGCCTACCTGGATGACATTGCTGTGTTTAGTTCCACATGGGAGGAACACCTGCAACACCTCTGGAGAGTGTTAGAGGCCCTGCAGAAGGCAGGCCTCACTATTAAGGCGAGCAAGTGCCAAATAGGGCAGGGTTCTGTTGTGTACTTAGGACACCAGGTGGGGAGTGGCCAGGTGGCACCCCTACAGCCTAAGATTGACACGATTCTGGCTTGGGAGCCTCCCAAGACCCAGACTGAAGTGAGAGCCTTTTTAGGTCTCACAGGATACTATAGGAGGTTCGTTAAGGGATATGGTACCATTGTTACCCCCTTAACTGAGTTGACTTCTAAGAAGCAACCCAAGAAAGTGATCTGGACAGAGGCTTGCCAGAACGCTTTTGATGCCCTGAAGGCTGCCATGTGCACAGCACCTGTGCTGAAGGCACCTGACTACTCCACGGAGTTTGTTGTACAGACAGACGCCTCAGAGCATGGTATTGGAGCAGTACTCTCACAGCTGAATGAAGAGGGCCTAGATCAACCCGTAGCCTTCATTAGCAGGAGGTTACTACCCAGGGAACGTAGGTGGAGTGCCATAGAACGTGAAGCGTTTGCTGTGGTCTGGGCACTGAAGAAGCTAAGACCCTACTTGTTTGGGACTCACTTCCGAGTTCAGACCGACCACAGACCCCTCAGATGGTTAATGCAGATGAGGGGTGAGAACCCAAAACTGTTGAGGTGGTCCATTTCCCTACAGGGGATGGACTTTACGGTGGAACATCGACCCGGTACAGAACACGCCAATGCTGATGGTCTGTCCAGGTTCTTCCGCCTTAGTGATGAGAACTCCCATGAGGTTGGGTAGTTGCTCCCCACTTTTAGCTGGGGGGGACACGTGTTAGACTTTTCATCCTTGGCGTGGTCTCCCTTAACTTTTTGCCTCTGTTCCCCAGGTTGTTGATGTGTGCTGGACTCTGATTTTGCTGTTTTTGTTACTCTGGGCACTTTACCACTGCTAACCAGTGCTAAAGTGCAAGTGCTCCTGTTTAAATTATATGTAAGTGGTTCATCCATGATTGGCATATTTGAATTACTAGTAAGTCCCTAGTAATGTGCACTAGAGGTGCCAGGGCCTGTAAATCAAATGCTACTAGTGGACCTGCAGCACTGGTTGTGCCACCCACATAAGTAGCTCTGTAATCATGTCTCAGACCTGCCACTGCAGTGTCTGTATGTGTATTTTTACACTGTAAATTCGACTTGGCAAGTGTACCCACTTGCCAGGCCTAAACCTTCCCTTTTCTTACATGTAAGGCACCCCTAAGGTAGGCCCTAGGTAGCCCCAAGGGCAGGGTGCAGTGTATGGATAAGGTAGGACATATAGTAATGTGGTTTATATGTCCTAACAGTGAAATACTACCAATTTCGTTTTCACTGTTGCAAGGTCTGTCTCTCTCATAGGATAATATGGGGGCTACCTTTAAATATGATTAAAGTGTAGATTCCCCTAGAGAGTAGATGGACATGTGGAGTTTGGGATCCCTGAACTCACAATTTAAAAATACATCTTTTAGTAAAGTTGATTTTAAGATTGTGAGTTTGGAAATGCCACTTTTAGAAAGTGAGCATTTTCTTGCTTAAACCATTCTGTGACTCTGCCTTGTTTGTGGATTCCCTGTCTGGGTCAGTTTGACAGTTGGGTTGTTTTTCACCTCACCCCAGACAGTGACACAAAGGGAGCTGGGGTGTGATCTGCATTTCCTGATTAGCCATCTCTGCTAGGAGGGAGGGGTGGAGTGGTCACTCTCATCTGAAAGGACTGTGCCTGCCTCTGACAATGCTGTCTCCAGCCCCCTGGTGTGTGTCTGAGGCCTTGCCTGGGCAAGGCAGGATTTCACAAGCAGGTGTGAGTCCCCTTTGAAGGAAGGTGACTTCAAAGACTAAAATGGGTATAAGAAGGGCACCCAAACTTACAAACTTTAGAAACACTTCTGGAATCAAGGGGAACCTCTGCCTGGAGAAGAGCTGATCGCTGAGGAACAAGTGCTGCCCTGCCTGTGACTGTGCTTTGTGGAGCTTTCCTGCAGTGCTGCTTCTGCCAGAGTAAGAGGGCAAAGACTGGACTTTGTGTGCCTTCCATCTTGAAGAAGAAATCTCCAAGGGCTTGATGTAGAGCTTGCCTCCTGTTGTTGAAGTCTCAGGGATAGCAAAGACTTCTTCCTGCCAGCACCTGGAGTCTCTGGAGAGACCCCTACTCTGCTCTGTGGTGCCCTTCCAGTTCCTGGGACCCTGAAAGGAGAGGCTGGCAGCCTAAGGACAAAAATACACGCACCGAGCACCGTGCGGAGAAAAGATCGACGCGAATCCGATCGCGGCTGAGAAAACGACGCGACGCCGGCTCCGCAGCTGAGAAACGACGCCGCAGGAAACGCGACCGGAGAATCGACGCCCGGAGCAGGAGAAACGACGCGCAGCATCGCTGACGAAGGCTGAGAGATCGCAACCAGCGCCGCGGGACTTTCGGACCGTCGCGTGGCTGGCTTTTTCGACGCGCCTCGCCGTGCCGAGCTGTTTTCGACGCACATACCCGTGCAGGGTTATTTTCGACGCACACCGCCCGTGCGGGGTTATTTTTGCCGCAAACCAGGTACATTTTCACGCTAGCAGCGCTAGTGTGTTGTTACAACTACCTAAAGACTCTTTTTATTTTAAACCTTTAAAAAATCATAACTTGACTTGTGTATGTTGGATTTTTGTCGTTTTGGTCTTGTTTTGTCTAGATAAATATTTCCTATTTTTCTAAACTGGTGTTGTGTCATTTTGTAGTGTTTTCATTAAGTTACTGTGTGTGTTGGTACAAATACTTTACACCCAGCACTCTGAGGTTAAGCCTACTGCTCTGCCAAGCTACCAAGGGGGTAAGCAGGGGTTAGCTGAGGGTGATTCTCTTTTATCCTAACTAGAGTGAGGGTCCTTGCTTGAACAGGGGGTAACCTGACTGTCAACCAAAGACCCCATTTCTAACACAGGAGCTTTGCATGTCTCCTATGTCAGCCTAAGCTGCTCTGCTACAGCTACCTCTAGACAGCCTAAGCTGCTGAAACACTGCCTACATTTCACTTATAGGGCATAACTGGACCTTGTACGCACCTTAGGTAGCCACTACAAACCAGGCTAGCCTCCTACATTGGTGGGATAGGTACTTGCAATTTCTTTACTACTTTGTTACTGGTGCTTTTCACAGGAAAAGTGTACTCAGGTACTTAGAGCTATATACAATTATATCTACCAGTCATTTTTTTCACTTTCACAAAGTTCTTTCAAACTTTTCTAAAAGTTCTGAAAAGTTCTGAAAAGTTTTCATTTTCCTCTAAAAAGTTAGGTAAAATAGTTTGCTAACTTTTTACTCTCCTCCCTAATATTTTTCTTTCACTATGTCTGTTGTAGAGGCTACCACCAGGGTTGTTAGGACCACTTATGAAAGTCTGAATTTCAAAAGTCTGAGGGGTCTCTGCTAGGAAAGGAGCTTAGGGATTGGGAAGAACCCCAACAAGGAATGTCTCTTCAATCTCCTCTTGCAAGATGACCTGGAGCATCCTACTGGTCAGGTAGAATCAGAAGGGAAGGTAGAGGGAGATTCCACCCAGGTAGATTCAGGAGAGGGTCCTGAAGATCCAGAGGAAGGTCCTTCCACAGATCTTTCCCTTAAGAAACATCTTGATGCCATATTTATACTTTTTGATGCAAAACTGCGCCAACGCAGTTTTGCATCAAAAGGTTTAACACTGGGTAACACCATTTTGTTGTGCCACCCAGGCGTCAAATTTATACTTTGACGCTCCGTGGCGCAAACCACGGGTTAGAGTCATTTTGATTTACTCTAACAATTGTGCCACATCGGAAAGGAAAACGACGTTAAGGCAGCGAAAATGACTTTTATCCGGTTTATGACGTCACAAACCGGATACGTGCCATTTTTCCCCGCAATTGCGTAAAAAAGCGGTGCAAACACAGCAAAATGTGCTAAGGAGCCCCAAAATGTATCCCAGAAGCCAGGAGAGACCCCGGGAAAACCCCAATCGACCAGGAACCAGCCAGGAGGACCCAGACAAGACCCAGGAGATGGAGAAGAAAAGGAAGTCTTGTTTCAGTGCTTAGGAGCATGAAATACTGGTGAAAGAGGTGATTGAACACCAGCATCAACTTTTTGTCACCTCAAAATTGCCAATTGGGAAGAGAGAGGCAATTTTGCAACAAATTGTTGACAAGGTAAACAGTGCGGCAGAAGTACAAATAAATGTTGTGTAAGTGCATGTCTAGCATTCGCAGGAATGTCTATGGTATTAGCCATAGTTGTTTAGAGAAACGGAACACCAAAAAATAGGAGAAGTTTTTCCTTTTAATGAGTTCGAGCTTGAATAACCTACAGCTTAATTAGGTGTTACCTGTTCAGCTGAGGAGTATTCTCCCAAAGACCACGGACGTCTCCGTATAATGGTACTTAGGGTACCTGTTGTCTGTGAGACAGTGATAGTCAGGGTATCCGTAAATTAGTGCCTAAACACCATCGCTGGTGGCGCCATGTCGTAGTTTGGACTGTTGCTCTCCAATTATTTTGGCTTTAATTGGTGGACTGCTACTGCTATTTCTTCTGATTCGTGGTGGTTGTTTCTTTCCAGCAACACAGAGCAATGGAGCCACTCCCGCCGACCCCACTGTGCCGTGAACGCATGGTTCGGATCTTCGGTACACCTTTGCTGGTGGAACTGGAGTTTGACTGGTCGTTGTCATTCCGGCCTCTACTCTGGTGTGTACAACCGGTCTTCCGCTGCATATGGTGTCTCTTTGAACATCTGCCTATGGTCTGTCTTGCTGTTGCACCGACATCTCCTGTGGACAGTGAACTGCTGATGTCCCCGATGAGGGTTCATTCACGGTCATGCCCCTTGAGACTGAGGTTGCTCCACGAGGCCACATATGAGCCTTCCATTATACGATCTGTACCATAGTGTGTTTCCAACTGATTAACAACTTTTTGTATTTATTTTTCATTTAAGCTGCCTGTCATTTTATATGTAGCTACTTGATGGTTAAAGACCTATAAACTGAAGTCAACAACAGCATCAAAATAATATAACTAAGAGTCAGTTTTGCTAAAATAGAAGGCATCTGTTTTCATAATGTTAAAAATAAAACCTTTTTCAGAAAAACAGTGTAAAAGAAGATGAAGGGACCACTTCCTCCCCTGGAATTAAAGAAAGCCTCCTGCTTGGACCTTACAGTTCATCATTAATGATTGTAAATGGCATGTTTTAATTATGATGAATGATGTTCAGCAACCTTCAATTCCATGCAGATGTAAAAGCCAAGCTGTCAGCATCCCCTGAAATATAGTATATTTCTCCATGGATGCTGTACCGAAAAGTTGCAGCTCATGCATTACAGCCATTATACCCAGGGCCAAAAGAATTATGCAATTATCCTGACTTTTGCATAATTATGGATTTGCTGCAGTTGCCACATAATTCATTATCTGGCGCATAATCTGGTGATTTAAAAAAAAAAATTGTTTATAGATCAGACGGTCCGAAAGTTACTAAAAAGCAGTGACACGTTGATGTGCAGTAGAAGGCCCTTTGCAAAGCTGGACTGGTCACCTATTTGTTGCTTATTGCTATATGTGGGTGCTAAACTGGTACTAAAAAGGTGCTTCCACAGATTGACAGTCTCTCTGGAGAAAAACAGGCACACCTATCACATTAGTTCAAGAAGGTGTTATTAACCAAATACGTTTTGTCAAATGATGTTTTGTTTGTGAAAAATAAAGTACCATTGTGCATTTTTGGATAAATTTTTTTGTAAACGTTTTGTTTGAATTGTGTGGTAAGCCTCTGACACTGAACCACAGTCACCCACTAACCTTTGATTTATTAAGTGATATTATTTCCTCCCTGTAATGATGTGCCATGGGAACCGACGGCGTTTAAGGTTGGAGATGATGATGAGTTCCAAGCTTTAGAACGTTTTGTCAAGTGGGTTCTTCACGCCTAAAAAAGTATGACAGGGGGTTTCTCTGCATCAAAAAGTTTGAAGACCCCTGCCCTAGACCAAAAGAGAGACTGCTACCAGTTACTGGAGCAGTTTGCCTCTATTCTCCCTTACCCCAGGGCTCACTACATGGTGTACTCATGAAACTAACACAGCGGACAGCATGCCTATGAAGAATAAAATCTACAGGTTGTCTGACAAAGTGAGAGCCAGCATGAAGGAGCAGGTCTCCTAGATGCTGTGGTTTGGGGTTCTTTAGCCCTTGGTCTAGCCTAGTGGTGTTGTTCCCCAAGGCGGGCCCTCCAGGTGTCACACCTGAACTTAGGTGCTGTGTGGACTACTGTGGTATCAATGAAGTCACCAAGATGGATGCATACCCCATCCCTTGAGCTGATGAGCTCATAGATCTTCTAGGAGTTGCCAAGTTTCTCAGCACATTTGACTTAACATCTGGGTCCTGGCAGATTGCCTTGACTGAGGCGGCCAAAGAGAGGTAACGCCCTTTGGGTTGAAGAACACCTGTGCCTCCTTCCAGAGGTTGGTCAACCAGGTCCTTGCTGGGTTGGAGAACTTCAGTGCCACCTACCTAGATGATACTGCAGTCTTCAGGTCTAGTTAGGAGCACCACCTGTGCTGCCTCCAGGAGGTGCTTCAGGCTCTGCCGAGGGCAGGCCCGAATATGACGGTCAATAAGTGCCAGATAGGACAGGTTTCAGTGGTCTACTTTTGTCACCAAATGGAAGGAGGCCAGGTGAGCCCCTCAAGGCCAAAATTCAAACCATCCTGGCTTGAGAACCCCCAAGACAAAGAAAAAGGTGAGGGCCTTCTTGGGACTCAATGGCTGTTACAAGAGATTTTTCAGGGGGTATGGCACCATTGTTGTCCCCTTGACAGAGCTGACTTACAGGCAACCCCGTCAAGTGATCTGGACTGAGGCATGCCAGAAAGATTTTGACACCCAGAATAAGGCCATGTGCACACCACCTGTGCTCAACGCCCCTGACATCTTCCAATAATTCATTGTGCAAACAGAGGCCTCAGAGCATGGCATAGGGGCCATGCTCTCACAGCTAACCGAAGAGGGCCTGGATCAACCTGTAACATTCATCAGTAGGAGGGTACTTCCCAGGGAACAGGTGTAGTGAGCAAAAGAGAGGGAAGCCTTTGCTGTGGTCTGAGCATTGAAGAACCTAAGACCATACCTCTTTGGTGCTCACTTTTGTCGTAGTTTGGGCTCTTGTTCTGAGCGAGACTGCTGGTCTCAGGATGACAGTACTTTCGTTTGTAGGTGACTAAGGCCCTCATTCTGACCCTGGCGGTCGGTGATAAAGCGGCGGCCAAGCCGCCAACAGGCCGGCGGTCTAAAATATGCAATTCTGACCCTGGCGGGAACCGCCAACACAGCCCGCCAACTTAACACTCCGACCGCCACAGCGGTACAAACAAACAGCGCGGCGGTTCCCGCCAACAGCCCGGCGGCAGACAATGTACCGCCCACCCTATTACGACCCACCAATCTGCCACCTTTTCCGGGGCGGGAGCACCGCCGATAAGAACACGGCGGAAACAGACTACGAACGGGAAAACGCTCACCTCTACGCACTCCACGCGAGATTCCGGCAGTATGGAGCCAGAGTTGCAGGTCATCCCCGCACTCCTATTCCTGCTCATATACCAGGAGCACGCCCGGCGGCGCGGAAGACATCGGTGAGTACTGCACCTACGACACAGGGGAGGGAAAAGATTACCGGCACACACCCACCCACCCACACCCACTACAACACACACATCAATGCATTCCCACAGATCACTGTCACAACCCACAAACCACCCCCCTCCGAAATAATGCAAAGACCAAAAGAAGAGATCATAAACGGGCAGATATATTGAAATATGGACACCAGTAATCCCAATAAATAAATAAACTATGTACAAAATATATACAGCTACTAAATGTAGTCCAACCACTGTCCGTGGATCACAGGGGTCCTGTGCAAAGGGGCAAGGCCCAGTCCCACGACAAGAACTCCACGGAGAGAACACTGCAGGGGCATCAGAAAGAAAATAGGACAGGCACCTCAGGGGAAAGGAAAGGGGGGGCACCTCAGCCACTTGAGTACACGACGCCAGATCCACGAGGGGACTCCATGACCACTGGCCCATCCTGGGGAGAGCAAAGCCACAGTCCAAACAGTCCATACAGTGGGTGGCCTGCCCACTGGGCCATCCTGGGGAGAGCAAAGCCACAGTCCAAACAGGCCATACAGTGGGTGGCCTGCCCACTGGGCCATCCTGGGGAGAGCAAAGCCACAGTCCAAACAGTCCATACAGTGGGTGGCCTGCCCACTGGCCCATCCTGGGGAGAGCAAAGCCACAGTCCAAACAGTCCATACAGTGGGTGGCCTGCCCACTGGGCCATCCTGGGGAGAGCAAAGCCACAGTCCATACAGTCCATACAGTGGGTGGCCTGCCCACTGGGCCATCCTGGGGAGAGCAAAGCCACAGTCCATACAGTCCATACAGTGGGTGGCCTGCCCACTGGGCCATCCTGGGGAGAGCAAAGCCACAGTCCATACAGTCCATACAGTGGGTGGCCTGCCCACTGGGCCATCCTGGGGAGAGCAAAGCCACAGTCCATACAGTCCATACAGTGGGTGGCCTGCCCACTGGGCCATCCTGGGGAGAGCAAAGCCACAGTCCATACAGTCCATAACAGACCCCACTGCCACTGGAGGAGGCAAGTTGGCCAGAGGACATCCTGCAGCCCTGCCCGAGATAGATCCTGCCCTGCCACGTCTGCCAAAGGGCCAGCGGTTCTTGCCCTGAAGGGCCCAGTTCAGCGGTTCTTGAGACGGCGGGGCCCAGTTCAGCGCTCCTTGCCTTGAAGGGCCCAGTTCAGCGCTCCTTGCCTTGTAGGGCCCAGTTCAGCGGTCCTTGCCCTGAAGGGCCCAGTTCAGCGGTTCTTGAGACGGCGGGGCCCAGCGGAGCGGTGCGTCAGACGGCGGGGCCCAGTTCAGCGCTCCTTGCCTTGAAGGGCCCAGTTCAGCGGTTCTTGAGACGGCGGGGCCCAGTTCAGCGCTCCTTGCCCTGAAGGGCCCAGTTCAGCGGTTCTTGAGACGGCGGGGCCCAGTTCAGCGCTCCTTGCCCTGAAGGGCCCAGTTCAGCGGTTCTTGAGACGGCGGGGCCCAGCGGAGCGGTGCGTGAGACGGCGGGGCCCAGTTCAGCGGTTCTTGAGACGGCGGGGCCCAGTTCAGCGCTCCTTGCCCTGAAGGGCCCAGTTCAGCGGTTCTTGAGACGGCGGGGCCCAGTTCAGCGCTCCTTGCCCTGAAGGGCCCAGTTCAGCGGTTCTTGAGACGGCGGGGCCCAGCGGAGCGGTGCGTGAGACGGCGGGGCCCAGTTCAGCGGTTCTTGAGACGGCGGGGCCCAGTTCAGCGGTTCTTGCCCTGAAGGGCCCAGTTCAGCGGTTCTTGAGACGGCGGGGCCCAGTTCAGCGGTTCTTGCCCTGAAGGGCCCAGTTCAGCGGTTCTTGAGACGGCGGGGCCCAGCGGAGCGGTGCGTGAGACGGCGGGGCCCAGTTCAGCGCTCCTTGCCTTGAAGGGCCCAGTTCAGCGGTTCTTGAGACGGCGGGGCCCAGCGGAGCGGTGCGTGAGACGGCGGGGCCCAGTTCAGCGGATCTTGAGACGGCGGGGCCCAGTTCAGCGGTTCTTGCCCTGAAGGGCCCAGTTCAGCGGTTCTTGAGACGGCGGGCCCAGTTCAGCGCTCCTTGCCTTGAAGGGCCCAGTTCAGCGGTTCTTGAGACGGCGGGGCCCAATTCAGCGCTCCTTGCCCTGAAGGGCCCAGTTCAGCGGTTCTTGAGACGGCGGGGCCCAGTTCAGCGCTCCTTGCCTTGAAGGGCCCAGTTCAGCGGTTCTTGAGACGGCGGGGCCCAGTTCAGCGCTCCTTGCCCTGAAGGGCCCAGTTCAGCGGTTCTTGAGACGGCGGGGCCCAGCAGAGCGGTGCGTGAGACGGCGGGGCCCAGTTCAGCGGTTCTTGAGACGGCGGGGCCCAGTTCAGCGGTTCTTGCCCTGAAGGGCCCAGTTCAGCGGTTCTTGAGACGGCGGGGCCCAGTTCAGCGGTTCTTGCCCTGAAGGGCCCAGTTCAGCGGTTCTTGAGACGGCGGGGCCCAGTTCAGCGGTGCGTGAGACGGCGGGGCCCAGTTCAGCGCTCCTTGCCTTGAAGGGCCCAGTTCAGCGGTTCTTGAGATGGCGGGGCCCAGCGGAGCGGTGCGTGAGACGGCGGGGCCCAGTTCAGCGGTTCTTGAGACGGCGGGGCCCAGTTCAGCGGTCCTTGCCCTGAAGGGCCCAGTTCAGCGGTTCTTGAGACGGCGGACGGTCTATGGCCAACTGCTAATTGCCTGGTGGTGCCCTCCTGGGCAGCGGGGATGGTGCTCCTTCACTGCCCACCTGGGCTGTGGGTGGTGGGGCCCTCCTGGCCAGCTGGGCTGGGTCCTCCCTGGGCAGCGGCTATGGGGGTGGTGGGCTCTCCCGGGGCAGCTGTGCCGGTTCCTCCCGGGGCAGCGGCTATGGGGGTTGTGGGCTCCTCCTGGGCAGCAGGCCTGCTGCCTGACCTCTCTGACTTGCTGCCCTTGCCCTCCTTAGTCGTGGGCCTGTGGCCCTTTCCTCCCTTTGGAGCTGTGGCTGGTGACTGTCTCTGGGTGGTGTCCGGGGGGGATGTAGAAGGCGGGCTCCTGCGGCGACCCTTCCGCCTTCTGCTCCTCTTCCCAGGGGGTGGGCTGGCTGTCCCCTTGCTGCTGGGCGAAGATCCAGACATGCGGGCTGGCGGGCTCCAATACCCCTGCACCCTTGTCAAGGGGGCTGCAGGGCTGGTGGTGGCTGAGGTGCTCTTCTTACCCCGACGAGAAGGAGGGGGGGCTCAGGGTCAGGAAAGAAGTTAGTAGTGGCGAGGAAGAGCTTCTTGGGACAATGGAGAGTGGTAGGTACAGTGGGAATAGTGGAGGGAGAGGATGTGGTTGTAGGTGAGTCACGTTTGCTGTCTTTGGGTGCAGGTGCAGGAGGGATAGGCTGTCGTGAGGTGGATGGCTGTTGGGTGGGTGGGTGGCTGCGTTTGTGTGGTGTGGAAGAGGGGGTGACAGACACAGTGGGAGAGGACACAGGGGACGTGTAAATGGCAGTGGGGGTGGTGACTGCACGTGTGCGGACTGGAGTGGAGGGTGTGCTGGTGATGGAAACACTGGCTGATGGTGAGGTGAATGGAGGTGTGAGTGTAGACGTCACAGGGAGGGAGGAGGGAGACGAGGAGGTGGGGGTCACAGAGGTGGTAGTGACTGTTGGCATGTCTGCATCGGAATGTTGCGTCTGTGAATGTCTGCGTGATCTGTGGTGCTTATGTTTGGATGAGCTTCTCTTGGGTGTTGAGGTGTGTGCAGGCTGGTCTGATGGTGTGGGTGGGACAGGCAGAGGAACAGGAGACTGGGAGGAGGGAGTTAGTAGAGGCAGGCAGGAGACAGGGACAATGGCTGCCGTCAGTGCTGAGGCCAGAGCCTGGAACGATCGCTGATGGGCAGCCTGACCCGAATGAATGCCCTCCAGGTACGCATTGCTGCGATGAACCTCCCTCTCCACCCCCTGGATGGCATTCAAAAGGGTAGTCTGCCCAACAATGAGCGTTCGGAGGAGGTCAATGACCTCCTCACTGAGGGCAGCGGGGGTAACAGGGGCAGGGCCTGAGGTGCCTGGGGCGAAGGAGATGCCCGGCTTCCTGGCAGAGCGGGCACGGGGCGAACGCTGAGGGGCTGCTGGGAGGGCGGAGATGGTGCGCTGGGTGGCGGCTGTACCTGTAATGGCGGGGGGCACGGATGGTGCCACCCCCGCAAGGGAGCCCCCTTCCGAGGACGTGTTCGTGTCGCTGCAGGGTCCAGTCGTCCCCGTCGTGGAGCTCCCCTCGCCCTCCATCTCACTGGTCCAGTCTGACTCTGTGGCATGGCCCTCCTGGGCCATGTGAGATGCAGCTCCCTCCTGCCCCGATGCCACTTCTCCTCCGCCTGATGATGCTGATGCACACAAGCACAGAAAGACAAACAAAAAGGGGGGGGGAGAGAGAAATAAAGGGATATTGAGTACATGGATCTCCGGTACAGTTAGCGGACATGACAGACACAGATGCCCCCTGCACTAAGTTGCGCACTTGGGGTACGCTACGCATTCCGTGGAACATGCCCTACACGCCTAGAGTTGACAACTGCACCCATGGATGACACGGCCCAGGGATGGCTGTACTGACAAACTACTGAGGGTGGTGGCTGGGGACACAGGGGCTTACGGGGGTGCCCAGCCTACAGATATCGCCCTGGCCTAGGGGGACCCCCAGCCCTCCTCCCCCACCCAGACACCTCCACTGCGCGACAACAGAGTAGATAATGCTTGTACTCACCCCCTTGTGTCTGCTGTGCTGCCCTCACGCGCCCATCCAATTCAGGGTAGGCCACCGCCAGGATCCGGAACATCAGGGGGCTCAGTTGACGGCAGGCACCCCGCCTACGTTGGGAGGCCATCCCCAGCAGAGACTCGGCGGTCTTCTTGGTCCCACGGCGGATGTCCTCCCACCTCTTGCGTCAGTGGGTGCCCCGTCGATGGTGGACCCCCAGGGCCCGGACTTCCTTGGCGATGGCACGCCAAATCCCGATCTTCTCATGGGCGCGGACCTATGTGACACGTACAGGGAGGGAGAAATACCACGTTCAAGTTTCTCAGCATTTTCCTTTCCAGTGGCCCAACGCCCCCCATCCCCGCCAGGCCCCCCGCCATGCCCCCCGCCATGCCCAACATGCCCCCCATCCCCGCCAGGCCCCCCGCCATGCCCCCCGCCAGGCCCAACATGCCCCCCATCCCCGCCAGGCCCCCTGCCATGCCCAACATGCCCCCATCCCCGCCAGGCCCCCCGCCATGCCCCCCGCCAGGCCCAACATGCCCCCCATCCCCGCCAGGCCCCCCGCCAGGCCCAACATGCCCCCCATCCCCGCCAGGCCCCCCGCCATGCCCCCCGCCAGGCCCAACATGCCCCCCATCCCCGCCAGGCCCCCCGCCATGCCCCCCGCCATGCCCCCCGCCAGGCCCAACATGCCCCCCATCCCCGCCAGGCCCCCCGCCAGGCCCAACATGCCCCCCATCCCCGCCAGGCCCCCCGCCAAGCCCCCCGCCAGGCCCAACATGCCCCCCATCCCCGCCAGGCCCCCCGCCATGCCCCCCGCCAGGCCCAACATGCCCCCCATCCCCGCCAGGCCCCCCGCCAGGCCCAACATGCCCCCCATCCCCGCCAGGCCCCCGCCATGCCCCCCGCCAGGCCCAACATGCCCCCCATCCCCGCCAGGCCCCCCGCCAGGCCCAACATGCCCCCCATCCCCGCCAGGCCCCCCGCCATGCCCAACATGCCCCCCATCCCCACCAGGCCCCCCGCCATGCCCCCCGCCAGGCCCAACATGCCCCCCATCCCCGCCAGGCCCCCCGCCCCCAAGCCAGCCAGTGGCCCCAAATCCAGATTGAATTAAACTCACTTGTTGGTCTGGAGGACCGTAGAGTAGCGCATACTGGGGGAGGACCCCATCCACAAGTTTCTCTAACTCCTCTCCAGTGAAGGCAGGGGCCCTTTCCCCAGGCGCAGCAGCCATTGTCCCTTCCAGACCGAGGTCACAGCAACACTTGCAGTATAGGTCCTCTCCTGTGAAAGTTCAAGTCGCAAGTGGATAAGTAGATAGAAAATGGCGGACACGTCCGCGGCGGTGCGTACCGCGGCGGTGCGTCCCGCCACCGCCGGCGCCCTTCGCCATTGGCTCCTGAAACCCATAGGCTTCAATGTTAACCAATGCGGCTTCGCGCCGCGGTCTTCGCCCGCCGCCCGCCGCGGTGTGCCACGCCAGCGCATTGACCTCACATCCCATTGTCACACTTCACAGGTCAGGCAGCCGCCATTTCCAGGGCCCACATGGCTCAATTTCAACTGCGTCACACAGGCCTAGGCCTTGCATAGCCACTCAGACACGCCATTCACTGCATAGAGAATCGTATACTGTGCTAGCTGTGAGTACGTACCTGTGGGTTGCTTGACTGTGTGCTCCATGTTGTCCTTCCTAGGCACCGTCCGCTGGGTTGGGCGAGGAGACGGATGAATCCTCCCGTGTACCGACCGCTGGTGGACCTGTCGACAATGGAAGAACGCCACATTATCCTGACCTACCGTCTTAACCGTGCCACTATCCATGAACTGTGTGCCCAGCTGGAGCCCGACCTGATGTCCCCCATCCGCCAACCCACAGGGATTCCCCCTCTGGTGCAGGTCATGTCAGTACTCCATTTCTTGGCAAGTGGGTCATTTCAGACAACCGTGGGAATTGCTTCTGGGATGTCTCAGCCCATGTTTTCGAAGGTGTTATTCAGAGTGTTGTCTGCCCTGATGAAATCCGTGAGGAACTACATCATTTTCCCTGAGGTGGGCGAATTGGCTACAGTGAAGGGTGATTTATACGCCCTTGGACATATTCCCAACGTAATTGGTGCCATTGATGGGACCCATGTGGCTTTGGTTTCCCCAAGAGACAGGGAGCAGGTGTACAGGAATAGAAAAAATTACCATTCAATGAACATCCAGGTGGTGTGTTTGGCTGACCAGTACATCTCGCATGTAAATGCCAAATTCCCAGGGTCAGTGCATGACGCCTACATCCTGAGGAATAGCAGCATCCCTTACGTGATGGAACAGCTACAGAGACACCGTGTATGGCTAGTGGGGGACTCTGGGTACCCCAACCTGTCGTGGCTACTGACCCCAGTAAGGAATCCCCGGACCAGGGCAGAGGAACGGTACAATGAGGCCCATGGGCGTACTAGGAGGGTGATCGAACGCACCTCTGGCCCCCTAAAGGCCAGGTTTCGCTGCCTGCATATGACAGGTGGATCCCTAATGTACTCACCTAAGAAGGTGTGTCACATCATCGTGGCCTGCTGCATGCTTCACAACCTGGCTTTGCGCCGCCAGGTGCCTTTCCTGCAGGAGGATGGTCGAGACGGTGGTGTTGTGGCAGCGGTGGAACCTGAGGAGAGTGACGAGGAGGAAGACGACGGGGCTGAAACAGACAACAGGGACAGAATCATTGAACAGTACTTCCAATAGGACACAGGTAACATTTCAAAGATAATTTAGTAAATGTTAACTACGCTCCAGCATCTCTGCTGCCTGTCTATTTGCCCCAGTGTATGATGACTGAGTTTTGGCTTTTCCCTCCCTATTTCAGATCTGGGGTCCCCACTACGAGTCCTGTGCTTCGTTTCCCCATGGACTACAGCTTTGTGGCAGCTGTTTGTTGACTTCACCATGTACAAGGACATATTTGCACTGTCATGTCAATTACAATCTATTGAAATCACAGCCAGACTCCTGATATTTTGGTGCAAAATAGGTGTTTATTTAAGTGCTCAAAATGGGATGGGTGGTTTCAAGTGGGTGGGGGCTATGGTGAAGGAATGTCCATGGCAGAGTCCAGAGTAACAGTCACACAGGTGCATTGTCCAGAGGCCTGTGGAGAGATGGAGCATGGGCAGTTCAAGGATGGACAGGGTGACTATGTGGGACAGTGGGATGACATCAGGTGGTATCCATTGCTGGCGGGGGTCTTGACATCCTACTCTGTCTTCTTGCGAGATCTCAGGGCCCTCTTGCGGGGTGGTTCTTCTCCTGCAGGAGGTGGGGGTCTGGTGGGCTGCTGCTGTGCGGGTGCCTCCTGTCCACTAGCGCCGGCGGAGGTGGTTGGCTGTTCTTGGTCCAGGCTAGTGGCAGGGGCCCTTGGGTGTTGTTCAGTGTCCGCCCTGTTGTTGACGAGGTCCTGCAGCAGCCCTACCATGGTAACCAGGGTGGTGTTGATGGCTCTGATGTCCTCCCTGTACCCCCGATAGTGTTCCTCCTGCAGCGCCTGGATCTCCTGGAACCGGGCCAGTACCGTCGCCATCGTCTCCTGGGAGCGGTTGTATGCTCCCATGATGGTGGTGAGGACCTCGTGGAGAGTGGGTTCCCTGGGCCTCTCCTCCCCCCCCTGTCGCACAGCTGCCCTCCGAGTTCCCCTGTTTCCCTGGGCCTCTGCCCCCTGGCCGGTGTGCCCACTACCACTGCCCCCAGGTCCCTGTTGTTGTTGGGGTGGTGGGTTATCCTGGGTGCCCTGTAGTGGTAGACACACCGCAGATTGACGCGCCCTGGAGACAGAGGCATGGGCCCGCTGGGTGGGAGCTGTGCTGGTGTTCCCAGAGGGGTTTGGGTCTGTAGTGGCCTGGGCCTGTGTGAGGGGAACCGACTGTCCAGAGGTCCCCGATGGTCCGGGCTGGTCATCGGTGTCCAGGTCGACAGAGCTGCTGTCATCGCTGACGGCCTCTTGGGTGGGGGGTGTGGAGAATTCTGGCCCCTCCGCCGCGGTGTGTTGACGGTCGGGTCCTGCAGGGGTATAGAGGTATGGTTATAGTTTCAATGTGTGGCATATGGGTGTATCTGTGGGTTCTCGTGTCCCCAAGTGCTGGCATTCGTGTGTGGGGGCTTTGGTGAGGGTGGCTTGTGGGGGGGATGTGTATATGCATTGGGCATGCTTTGGTGATGGGTGTCCATGCTTAGTGGACGCATGCAGGCCTAGGTTTTGGGATGTGTGGGTTGTGATGGTGAGACATTGGCGGGGAATAGGTGTGCTGGGGGTGGGGGTGAGGATGGTGGTGGGGGTGAGGATGGTGGTGGGGGTGAGGGTGGGGGTGACGATGGGGGTGGGGGTGAGGGTGGGGTTCGAGGATGGGGGTGAGGTTTGGGGTCTGATTTGGCATGCAGGTGGGGGGGAAGCAGCATTGAAGCTTCAACTTACCAGTATCCATTCCTCCGCCGACTCCTGCGAGGCCGTCAGGATGCAGGATGTTCAAGACTTCCTCCTCCCATGATGTGAATTGTGGGGGTTGAGGTGGGGGTCCTCCGCCAGTCTTCTGCACGGCGATGTTGTGCCTGGATACCATGGAACGCACCTTCCCCCGTAGGTCGTTCCATCGCTTCCTGATGTCTTCCCGATTTCTGGGGTCTGTCCCACTGCGTTCACCCTGTCGACAATCCTCTGCCATAGCTCCGTCCTCCGGGCAATGCTGGTGTATTGTATCTGTGTGCCGAACAGCTGGGGCTCTACCCGAACGATTTCCTCCACCATGACCCTGAGTTCTTCGTCTGTGAAGCGGGGTTGTCTTTGGGGTGCCATGGGGTGGTGTGTATGATGTGTGGGGTGGAGTATGTGTATTTAAGTGAGTTGAGTGTGGTGGTGTGTGTTGTTTTGTGTGTGGATAGTGTGTGGGTGATGGTGTTGAGTGGCTGTGGCTGTTATTTTTTGGATGCTGGTGTCTCGCTCTTGCCTTCTTGATGAATTTTTTAGCGTAGGGGTTTGTGGGTGATGTGGGTGTGTGTTTTATATTGTATTGTGTGTGTGGGAGTGGTGTGTGTATGTGTATCAGGTGTGTGGGATTCAAATCGTCCAATGTGGCTGAGTTTTGTTCGTTTGTGTGTATTCTGACCGCGGCGGTGTGTCCCGCCAATGGAATACCGCGTTTGAATGACCGCCGCGTGGATTCGTGGGTCGTAATGGGATGGGCGTATTTCTGTTGGCGTGACGGTGGAGGTTTGGTCACCTCCACCTTTCCGCCGACCGCTGGTCTGGCGGTCTGTTGTGGCGGTCGGATTTTCGGAGGTTTGCCTTCTGCGGGTCAGAATGACCGTGGCGGGTTTCCGCGACCGCGGCGGGATTATGGAGGATTTCTGACCGGCGGTAGGCGCCTTTTACCGCCGAGGTCAGAATGACCACCTAAGTTTCTTCCTACAACTAGTTGTAACTGTTGTCCAAACCTTACCGGCTCACTAGCAGTACCTCACCAGAAACATCATAGTAAAAGGTGATTTGTAGCAGTCGCTTACGCATGGACTCAAAGTAAGATATCTCAGGGTTGTCGTGGTTAAACGGAAATTACCCTTTTCTCACAGATGTATTATGTCTCATACAAACAAAGGCAATAACACAGATGCAGTGAAGTTATAATAGTTTTTATTTAACATAACTGCCATTTGCGATAAGTTGCATGAACTGCAATGATTAGGATAATGAATATACCAAGCAACAGTATGGTGAAGAAGAGAGTCATGGTTATAAAGACCCCCACCATTTTTGCAATATATGAAAGAAATATATATATGTATGAGATGGAATATGCCCTAATACCCTAATGAGAATAGGCCTAACCTCCCACCTAAAGGAGAGCTGGGTTTGCTAAACCTAATCTGCCAAAGCCTTGTCCATGAGAGGAGGCCCCAACCCTCGTTACCTTGGAATGAGGTCTCTATCTCAGACTCCGTAGGGACACGAAGACTGGGTCAGCGTCAAGACGACTGCAGCATCGGTATCAGCGATGGTGGCGATGCCCTCTGGTCGGAATCCCTCTGATTATCTATCTGAAGTGTGATGTATTTATACAGATCTACAAGGTCCCCTGACGTAGGTGTATTCCAAAACAATAGATAGCAGGCAGGCTTGGGACGGCAATTAATATCAACAATCCCTCGAAAGTATAGAGAGGGAAAATCTCTAAGTGTGAACACATACTGTTTGTTTGTCTTTCGTGCTTGATCTTGACGCCTTGGCGCAGTGACACTGATAATAAAACTCATAACAAGTGGCCTAACTATAAACAAGGCCACCATTTTAAAGGAAATAAATAATTAAATGGACTAAGACAGAGCAAGCTAAGTAGGTTAAAAGTCACTAGGTGACGGGGGCACAAGTTTACAAGCCTACGGCTAAACTAACTCCTGTTATCCCGTTAAAACAAACTAGGATTCACTACACTTTCAGACTGCGGCCACCTCAGATTGAAAATGAAGATGCGGGGTAAAAATCTCAAACTGTTTAGGTGGTCCATCTCCTAAGGGGGAGTGCATTTTATGGTGGAACACTGTCTTGGAACAGACCACACCAATGCCAATAGTCTCTCCAAGTTCTTCTAACTTAGTAAAAAGAACTTCCAGGGGGCTGGGTAGTTCTCCCCACTTTCAGCCAGTGGAGGACGGGGGACACATGTTAGACCTGGCATCCTTGGTGTGGTTTCCACCTGAATGTTTGCCTTCAAGACCTCTTGTTTCTGCTGACTTCGTTTTTGCTGGGCTTAGGGTTCTGTACACTTTGCCACTGCTGACTAGTGCTAAAGTGCCTCCGCTCTTTCCCAAAAATGTGGTAACATTGCCTTATTCCCAACTGACATATTTAAAAATTCCCTAGTAGAGTGCACTACATGTGCCAGGGGCCTGAAAAATGCTACTAGTGGGTATTCAGCAGTGATTATGCCACCCACTCAAGTAGCCCTTTAAACATGTCTTAGGCCTGTAGATGCAGTTTTAAACTGCCATGTCGACCTGGCAATGTAAACCTTTTGCTAGGCCCAAACCTTTCTCTTTAAAACATACGTCACCCCTACAGTAAGCCCTAGACAGCCCCATGGGCAGGCTGCAGTGCTTTTAACAAGCTGGACATGTACATTTAAGTTTCACATGTCCTGGATAGTGAAAAACTCAAATTTGTTTTTCACTACTGTTAGAAATGGGGTCTTTGGTTGACAGTCAGGTTACCCCCTGTTCAAGCAAGGACCCTCACTCTAGTCAGGGTAAAAGAGAATCACCCTCAGCAGCTAACCCCTGCTTACCCCCTTGGTAGCTTGGCAGAGCAGTAGGCTTAACTTCAGAGTGCTAGGTGTAAAGTATTTGTACCAACACACACAGGGGGTGATTCCAACTTTGGCGGGCGGCGGAGGCCGCCCGCCAAAGTTCCGCCGGCAGAATACCGCTACGCGGTCAGAAGACCGCTGCGGTAATTCTGAGTTTCCCGCTGGGCTGGCGGGCGACCGCCAGAAGGCCGCCCGCCAGCCCAGCGGGAAACCCCTTCCCACGAGGTTGCCGGCTCCGAATGGAGCCGGCGGAGTGGGAAGGGTGCGACGGGTGCATTTGCACCCGTCGCGATTTTCAGTGTCTGCTATGCAGACACTGAAAATCTTGGTGGGGCCCTGTTAGGGGGCCCCTGCAGTGCCCATGCCATTGGCATGGGCACTGCAGGGGCCCCCAGGGGCCCCACAACACCCGTTACCGCCAGCCAGGTTCTGGCGGTCAAAACCACCAGAACCAGGCTGGCGGTAAGGGGGTCGGAATCCCCATGGCGGCGCTGCCTGCAGCGCCGCCATGGAGGATTCCTCAGGGCAGCGGAAAACCGGCGGGACACCGCCGGTTTTCCGTTTCTGACCGCGGCTGTACCGCCGCGGTCAGAATGCCCTGGGATGCACCGCCAGCCTGTTGGCGGTGCATCCGCGGTCGTTGGCCCTGGCGGTAGTCTACCGCCAGGGTCAGAATGACCCCCACAGTAAGTTAATGAAAACACTATAAAATGACACAACACCAGTTTGGAACAATAGGAAATATTTATCTAAACAAAACAAGATCAAAACGACAAAAATCCACCATACACAAGTCAAGTTATCAATAAAAATGCAAAAAGAGTCTTTAAGTAGTTTTAAACACACAATAGCGCTGCTAGAGTGAAAATGTACCTGGTGCGCGTCAAAAATAACCCTGCACGGGTGCGTCACAAATAACTCCGCACGGCGGTACGTGAGTCGAAAATCCAGCCACACGATGATCTGAAAATCCCACAGCGCAGGTTGTGATCTCCCAACCTCCGTCAGCGATGCTGTGCGTCGTTTCTCCTGCTCCGTGCGTCGATTCTTCGGTCGCGTTTCCTGTGAGCGTCGTTTCTCAGCTGCGGAGCCGGCGTCGCACGTTTTTTTCAGCCGCAGATCGGATTCGCATCAATCTTTTCCCCGCACGGTGCTCTGTGTGTGGATTTTCTTGTCTTTAGGCTGCCAGCTTCTCCTTTCAGGGTCCCAGGAACTGGATGGGCACCACAGGGCAGAGTAGGAGTCTCTCCAGAGACTCCAGGTGCTGGCAGAAAGAAGTCTTTGCTTTCCCTGAGACTTCTAACAACAGGAGGCAAGCTCTAGATCAAGCCTTTGGAGATTTCATCTCAAGATGGAAGGCACACAAAGTCCAGTCTTTGCCCTCTTACTCTGGCAGAAGCAGCAACTGCAGGATAGCTCCACAAAGCACAGTCACAGGCAGGGCAGCTCTTCTGCCTGAGCTCTTCAGCTCTTCTCCAGGCAGAAGTTCCTCTTGTTTCCAGATGGGTTTCTTAAGTCTGTGGTTTTGGGTGCACTTCTTATACCCAATTTCTCCTTTGAAGTAGGCCTACTTCAAAGTAAAGTCTCTTTGGAATGTGAAATCCTGCTTTGCCCAGGCCAGGCCCCAGACACTCATCAGGGGGTTGGAGACTGCATTGTGTGAGGGCAGGACAGCCCTTTCAGGTGTGAGTGACCACTCCTCCCCTCCCTCCTAGCACAGATGGCTCATCAGGGTATGCAGGCTACACCCCAACTCCCTTTGTGTCACTGTCTAGTGTGAGGTGCAACCAGCCCAACTGTCAAACTGACCCAGACAGGGAATCCACAAACAGGCAGAGTCACAGAAATGGTATAAGCAAGAAAATGCTCACTTTCTAAAAGTGGCATTTTCAAACACACAATCTTAAAATCAACTTTACTAAAAGATGTATTTTTAAATTGTGAGCTCAGAGACCCCAAACTCCACATGTCCATCCGCTCCCAAAGGGAATCTACACTTTAATCAGATTTAAAGATAGCCCCCATGTTAACCTATGAGAGGGAGAGGCCTTGCAACAGCAAAAAACGAATTTAGCAATATTTCACTGTCAGGACATATAAAACACATTACTATGGGGGTGATTCTAACTTCGGCGGGCGGCGGAGACCGCTGAGGGTATTTTGGGATTTGCCCTGGGCTGGCGGGCGGCCGCCAAAAGGCCGCCCGCCAGCCCAGGGCAAATCAACCTTCCCACGAGGACGCCGGCTCAGAATTGAGCCGGCGTAGTGGGAAGGTGCGACGGGTGCAGTGGCACCCGTCGCGTATTTCAGTGTCTGCATAGCAGACACTGAAATACTTTGTGGGGCCCTCTTACGGGGGCCCCTGCAGTGCCCATGCCATTGGCATGGGCACTGCAGGGGCCCCCAGGGGCCCCGCGGCACCCCCTACCGCCATCCTGTTCCTGGCGGGAGACCCGCCAGGAACAGGATGGCGGTAGGGGGTGTCAGAATCCCCATGGCGGCGGAGCGCGCTCCGCCGCCATGGAGGATTCTGCAGGGCAGCGGGAAACCGGCGGGAGACCGCCGGTTTCCCGCATCTGACCACGGCCGAACCGCCGCGGTCAGAATGCCCTGCGGGGCACCGCCGGTCTGTCGGCGGTGCTCCCGCCGACCCTGGCCCCGGCGGTCTCGGACCGCCGGGGTCAGAATGACCCCCTATATGTCCTACCTTAACCTTACACTGCACCCTGCCCTTGGGATACCTAGGGCCTACCTTAGGGGTGTCTGACATGTAAGAAAGGGGAAGGTTTAGGCCTGGCAAGTGGGTACACTTGCCAAGTCGAATTTACAGTTAAAACTGCACACACAGACACTGCAGTGGCAAGTCTGAGACATGATTACAGAGCTACTTATGTGGGTGGCACAACCAGTGCTGCAGGACTACTAGTAGCATTTGATTTAAAGGCCCTGGGCATTTCTAGTGCACTGTACTAGGGACTTACTAATATATCAAATATGCCAATCATGGATAAGCCAATTACATACACATTTTGTAAAGGAGCACTTGCACTTTAGCACTGGTTAGCAGTGGTAAAGTGCCCAGAGTAACAAAAACAGTAAAATCAGAGTCCAGCACACATCAACAACCTGGGGAACAGAGGCAAAAGGTTAAGGGAGACCACGCCAAGGATGAAAAGTCTAACAACTACTGAAAGGCCTATGTCTTCCATGGGGTAACACTGGAGTTACCTTATTATAACTTATAAGTGTACTTTCCAAATGGGAAGATATACCCTCCCAAGTTTGGTGTCCCTGGAATCACATTTAAAATCTTAACTTATGGTGATTTTAAGTTGTAGTTCTGAAGATGTAACTTTTAGAAAGTTGACATTTTCCTATTTTAGCCATTTGGTGCCTACTGTTTGTCTCTGATCATGTCTGGGATGGGGTGACACCTGGGCTTTGTGCATGTCTCAGGGACACAAAAGACTTCCAACCACCCTGTTCCTACACCTTAACTTTGCTAACTATGAGTCTGCCCTGTGCAATAGTGCCAACCCAGTCCTGGACATGAAAATTGCACCTGTTGTTTGCTCCAGCTGAACCGAAGCATCCTCTGCTGCGGGAGCTGAACCGATGCTTCACCCCTGTTGCAAGCAACAGAACTGCTGCCCCTCACATCTTAGGACCGCTGCATTGCCTTTGGAGCCACAACTGCGTGGTGCTTTCCCTGTACAAGCTCCTTGCATACCTCAGTATCAATATGCTGAACCTCTGCATCGCTGCTAATGCGTGAACAGAACCAATGCATCTCCTCAACTGCGCGCTGCATCTTCGACACAGGTCTTTGCATCACAAATCCTGTCAACAGGATCCTCAATGCATCAGGACCTCACACTGCAGCTTTGGCACATCTCAGAACTGACGCAGCCCCTCAGCTGTGTGACGTATCTCTGCCTTGGACCAACGCAACGCTTCACAACCATGATTTAAGGTACTTTGACTCAGTGGGCCTAACTGGGTCCCTGTAGCTGGCCTGCACTCCTTTGTGGTCGTCCTACATGTGTCACTTTGTCTCAGTCCAGTGCGACCAGAGAGTTTATTGTTTAAAAATGTATAACTCAAGTTCTACTGATTGAATTTTTGTCATTTTGATCTAATATATTTAATACTTTTTTGTTACCTATGTGGAATCTTTTTTGTTTGGTCTTTTCACTGTTTTACTTTTTGAAGTGCTGCACAAATACTTTACACATTGCCTTCAAGTGAAACCTGGCTGCTCTGGGCCAAGTTACCAGAGGGTGAGCACAGGTTAGTTTTTGTTTTTTTTGTGCCTTACCCTGACAAGAACTGTGGTTGCTGCTTGACCAGGGCTCATACCCCAGTTAACCAACAACCCAATTTCTCACATTGGCGATCAGCGGTGAGACTGGTACTCATGTTTGTCCAGTGTCATACAGTAATTTGGTGTACACCGCCATCCCTATCTAAGACCAATTTGAAATGTAAACTCTCTTTAATTGTTTTTTTGCTTTTTCTCTAAATTCATTCTTCCCCCTACCTGACTTTGTCTGTAACATCACCTGCAAAGATGGTGTTTGAGCTGGCCAACCTGGAGATCTACACCATGACCAATCTCAAGGGGCTTTGTCAGGAGAGGGGGCCCATCAAGTGCCAGGCACAACAGAGGACCAAGAGTATGAGGAAAATGAGGAAGGTTCAGAGCAGGATCCTCAGGAGGGGCTTGGACTGCAACCTGTTGAGGAGGTAGGGCAACATGCTCCAGGATTGGCGGTAAGTTCACATCCAGGGAGCAATGTGTCCTCCTGCAACCTGTCCCCACAGGAGATGCAGGAAGGAAGGCAGAATAGGAGTACAAACTGGACATGGCTAAGCTCAAAATGGAGGTAAAGAGGCTGGCCATGGAGGAAAGGAATCGGGCCATTGAGCATTGTAGTAGGCTGGCCCGCTATGTAGTGTGTAAAGCTAGACACACTGTGCAGGGGTCCAGGCAACCACATGTTCGTTTACAGGGGTAAAAACTAGATCTCCTAATGCTCTAATTTTTAAGGTAGCTTGGTCGAGGCCAATCTTGGGGAAGTGCAAAGCATTTGTGGTGCTCACAGTATCAATCATGCAACTCACACATTCGAAGGAATACCTGTTCTGCTTTCCCTCTTATCTCATAACCGAGCTTACAGAACCTCTCTGGAATGCACTGTGTCCCTGGGCGTCAAAATAGGCTGCATCGAAGTGAGGAACCCAGACTACGTGCCGAAAAACAACACAAATCCCTTGCAGTGTGGAAAGAAACAACGCATTGTCTGTGCCGCGTCAGCTTATTTTTCCACACATCTGCTCCTCTGCGATCTCCGTGCATCTTCATTTTTTACGTATACCAGGTACTCTGTGTAATAAAGAGACAATTGTTTATTTCAAAGGATTAAGATTCTTCTAAGCCTTCTAAAAGTGATATTTCAACTTGTGCTTATTGGATCTTTGTCGTTTTTACCTTATCTTATTCAAATAAATATTATCTATTTTTCTAAACCTGTGTGGTGTATTTTTGTGGTGTTTTCATTGTGTTACTATATGATTTATTTGCACAAATACTTTACACATTGCCTTCTAAGTTAAGCCTGACTGCTCAGTGCCAAGCTACCAGAGGGTGTGCACAGGATAATTTGGATTGTGTGTGACTTACCCTGACTAGGATTGTGATCCCTACTTGGACAAAGGTGTATATCTCTGCCAACTAGAGACCCCATTTCTAACAGTATCCAATTCTGCCAATGCATCACAACAGTTTTTAGGGAAAGAACTCCGGCCAAGGGAACCTGGCTAGCAGGGCTCCTGGGCACTACAATTTCTAGGCTACATCACATATCAGGCAAAAATTGGGGGCTAACCATGTTAAAAAGATGCCTTTTCTCACATGGAGATAATTACTTTGGAGTGTTTAGCTCATGAGAAGAGCCTTAAGGAACTAGACATTAGGGCCACACAGACAGAGTCCACCAGTGATGGTGGAAGCATGTCCGCAGTGCTCTCTGGAGATTAAAGGGTCACATTCCTAAAGATCTGGTGCCTGACTTTTTTGTGGGAGACACCATTGATAGGTGGTTTGAGGCTTATGAGATTGCCTTCTAAATGCCCAAAATCATTCGGCAGGATTGGGGGGTAGTTAGTGGTGGCATATCCCTAGCTAGGCGAGGGAAAATATACTGGCCTTGGAGAGGAAGGACAGAATGAAGTATCCCGTTATGAAGGAAGTCCTTGTCAGAAAGCATGATCTGACCACAGAGAAGTATAGGCAGAAGTTCAGAGACAGTCAGAAGCTGGCTCAACAGACTTGGGTGGATTTTGTTAATTCCCTTTGAAAGGCACTAGTTGATTGGGTGAAGGATGTTTTAGGATCTGCACCAGCACTTGATTAACACTAAGCTCTCTGACCCTAGGGAGCTTGCTAAGGAGGTGGAATGCTGGGTCAGCACCACGGTCTGTAATAAGGTATGTGGGGTGATCACCACAAGGGTGGTCAAGGTCCCCATCAGAAGAAGGAGAGGGAGTTCTCTAAAGGGCCCCAAACTAGTCCCCTGGGTCTGGACTCTCACCCCCCAACTAAGACGAAGAAAAGATGGTCCCCTGACAGTACGTCTTCAGGGAAGGCACTCCCTAAGTGTTATGAGTGTCAACAGGAAGGGCACATCAAGGGGGGGTGCCAAGTGTCCCAAGGGGACACAGCCCCCCGTGGGCAGCCACTGGAGATGGCTAGTGTAGCACTTGGGAAGAAAATTGGCCCAGATAGAATTGGCAACCGAGTAGAGGGTACCCTAGTGTAGCTGGATGACAGAGAGATGGTACAGAAAACCCTCATGGTTGGGTGCAGGCCTAGCAACACTAAGAAATATAGGCAGTGGGTCACCATGAATGGGCAGAGGGTGGAGCCTCTGAGAGATACTGCAGCTAGCATGATAACATGGTAAGCATCAGATGTCATCTGGGGTCCTCAAAGCAGATAGTTCCTAATGTAGTCCACGAAGTAGTGGCAGCTGACAACCGTGAGAGTCACTATACAGTGGCTCTGGTTCTCTTTGAATGGTGTGGGGGGGTCCCAGGTTCCTCGAGGGTAGCTGTGAGTCCGTCCATGCCTGTGGATTGTCTGCTTGGCAATGACCTGCAGCATACCTCCTGGAAGAAGACGGAGGTCAGGTCCTACTTGGAGATATTAGGGTGTCCTACTTGGAGATATTAGGGTGGCCCGGCCACACAGTCCACTGTAGCCCAAGAAGGTAGTCAGGAGAGCCTGGAGAATGGAAGAAAGGTCCAGAAGCATGACAAGAAGAGGAAGGGCAAAGGGAGTGGGAAAGCTGCTCCTGAAACTCCCACAGTCCGGCAGGAGGCTGAACCTGAGAACAATGCCCTGGAGCCCACAGGGGAGGACGTGGCCGAACTGGGGAACATCCCTGAGCTGATCAATTGGCAGAAGGAAGAGGGTCTCACCAGGGAAGAGTTCTGCAGAGCACATATAGAATGCCCTACTCTTGTGGGCTTATGGCAGCTGGCAGCACCTCAGGTAATCACCTGATTTACTCAGAGAACGTTCTCCTGTATAGTGATCCTAAGGTTCCTGCACCTGGTGCAACCCATGAGTTGGAAGTGGGAACGTTCTCCTATCAGGCCTTTTGTTTGCCTATAAGGAGGTACCGCAGAAGGGGCGGTGTTATCCCCTTTGAATTTCTTTATGGGCATTCTGTGCGAGAAGCTCTCAGTTTGGTGAAGAAGGGCTAGAAGCAAGCTCCCAGGAAGACCCCCCAGAAGGTGGTTGGCTACATGCTGACACTCTGCAATCAGACAGAATGCTTCTGGAAACTCACCAAGAAGAATCTGGAGGCCAGCCAGCAGGAAATGGTGGTATAAACAGAATGCCACTCCAGCTGAGTTTCAGCCTGGTCAAAAATTTGGGATTATGGAGACCATGGAGCCCGGGCCCTGCAAGAACACTTGTCTGGTCCTTCTGAGGTGAAGGAGCTCAAGAGTGATGTCATCTACCTGGTGGATCTCAACACTCCCAGAAACCTTTTGAGCATCTTTCATGTCAATTGCCTCAAGCCCCACTTTGAGAGGTCTGGGCTAACCATGCACCTACTCACTGATGATGGGATGGCAGAGGAGGCTAAACCTCTCCACAAGCTCCTTTCTGCTAAGGAGCATGATGGGTTAGTGGAGGGTGTGTGCCTCACCCCTAACTTGACCCTAGACCAGAGGTCTTTAATCTGTGGGGCACGACCCACAAGAGGATGTGGGGTCATGGGAAGGGGGCGCACATTCTCTAGTCTTACTTCTACCTGAAATCCGAAAAGTTTGCTCTTTATTTTGGGAAAAGGCAACCGTTCAGGCCAATTAATTCCAACAGTTTAAATGCTTCAAATGGAGTGTCATTTGGGGGTGTCTTGTGCTGTGTAAAAGAAGGTGAGCCATAGTGCCTGCTTGCATGAAAGAAATACAAATGTGTGCTACGGGTTAATCTGCAAATGTAAAGGGTAATCTGCAAATGTAAAGGTATATTGGAAGCGTGTGCTGACTTCAGTTGATCGAAACACTGGAAGCTTTGTGATGACAAAGATTTATTCTTTTTGAGTAGTAGTACAAAGAATTAACAACTGAGCTATGGCGTGCATGCTTTTAATTGTATTTACATAGCACTTACTACGCCTGAGGAGGAACTGAAGGAACGGTTATGCAAATAAAATGTACTACGTATAGTCTGGGTATTACTAAAATCTATATTTTGGAAGCACCATTTTACGGTAAAACTTTTTTGCACATTTGGTAGCTATCGTATACTGTGTGTAATGCAGGTATAAAATAATGATGTACATATTCACACTGCTTTCTGTCACAGGCTCTGTGTGACCTCATAGCACTAAAAATACACAAATCACTATTCTCCACTGCACCAACCAAGATTTAATTCTGTGGCTCTCTGGTTACACACAGACCTCTGCAATGCATTAACTAATAGAGGTTTCATAATGTACCATAGTGCACTTCCCACTGAGTAACACCTTTTTACATTTATTTTTCATTTAAGCTGCCTGTTATTATATATGTTGATACTTGATGGTGAAAACCTAAAAACTGAACTCAACAACAGCACCAAACTAATGTAACTAGGAGTCAGTTTCTGCTAGAATAGAAGCATCTGTTTTCATGA
The DNA here is from genome assembly GCF_031143425.1 of Pleurodeles waltl. NCBI lineage: Eukaryota > Metazoa > Chordata > Amphibia > Caudata > Salamandridae > Pleurodeles > Pleurodeles waltl. Next base: position 627,487,842 of record NC_090444.1, on the reverse strand, counting down.
TGTTAAAAATAAAACCTTTTTTAGAAAAACTGTGTAAAAGAAGATTAAGGGATCACTTCCTCCCCTGGAATTAAAGAAAGCATCCTGCTTGGACCTTACAGCTCATCATTAATGATTGTAAATGGTATGTTCTAAATATGATGAATGATGTCCAGCAACCTCCAGTTCCATGTAGCTGTAAAAGCCAAGCTGTCAGCATCCCATAAATTATAGTATGGGTCTCCGTGGATGCCGTGCCCTAAAGTTGCAGCTCATGCATTACAGCCATTATACCCAGGGCCAAAGGAATGATGCAATTGTGTGGATTTTTGCAGAATTATAGATTTGCCGCAGTTGCCACATAATTCATCATCTGGCGCATAATCTGCTGATTTTAACAAAAAAACATTTTTATAGATCAAATGGTTCAAAGGTTACTTCAAAGCAGTGACACGTGTTGCTGCGCAGTAGAAGACCCTTTGCAAAGCTGGACTGGTCACCTTTTTGTTGCTTTTTGCTTTATATTTGGGTGCTTAACTGGTACTAAAGAGGTGCTACCACAGAGTGACAGTCTCTCTGGAGAAAAACAGGCACACCCATCTCATTAGTTCAGGAAGGTGTTATCAGCCAAATACGTTTTGTCAAATTATATGTTGCTTGTGAAAAATAAAGTACCAGTGTGCATCTTTGGATAATTCTTTTGGAGACTTGTTGTTTGAATTGTGTGGTAACCCTCCGACACCAAACCACAGTCACCCACTAAGCTTACTAAACAGTGTTTAATATTATTTCCCCACCATAATGATTTTATGTGGGAACCAAGAGAGTTTAAGGTTGGCGATGATGAGGAGTACCAAGTTCTGGAACTTTTTTTGTCAAGGGGGGTTCTTTATGCCTAAAATATTTTGACAGGGGGTTCCTTGGCATCAAAACGTTTGAAGACCCCTGTCCTAGACCAACGCAGAGACTGCTGCCACTTGCTGGAACAATTTACCTCTTTATTCTCCATTACCCTAGGGTTCACTACATGGTGTGCTCATGATATTGATACTGGGGACAGCATGCCTGTGAAGAATAAAATGTACAGGTTGTCTAACAGGGTGAGAGCCAGCATTAAGGAGCAGGTCTCCAAGATGCTGTGTTTAGGGGCTCCTCAGTCCTAAAACAGCCCTTAGTCCAGCCTAGTGGCGTTGGTCCCCAAGGCTGGCCCTCCAGGTGTCACACCTGAACTTAGGTTCTGTGTGGACTACTGTGGGCTAAATGAAGTCACCAAGATGGACAAGCACCCTATCCCCAGATCTGATGTGATCATAGATCTTCTAGGAGCTGCCAATTTTCTCAGCACGTTTGACTTAACATCTGGGTACTGGCAGATTGCCTTGACTGAGGCGCCTAAGAGAGGTCTGCGTTCTCTACCCCAAAAGGGCACTTCCAGTTTCCAGGTCCTGGCTGGGTTCAAGAACTTCAGTGCTGCCTACTTAAATGATATTGCTGTCTTCACGTCTAGCTAGGAGCACCACATGTGCCACCTCCAGGAGGTGCTTCAGGCTCTGCAGAATGCATGCCTCAGTATCAAGGTCAGTAAGTGCCAGATAGGACAGGGTTCAGTGGTCTACTTTTGTCACAGTGTGCGAGGAGGCAAGGTGCAGCCCCTCCAGGTCAAAATTGAAAGCATCTTGGCTTGGGAACCCCACCAAAACCGAGACAGAGGTGATGGCCTTTTTGGGACTCACTGGCTATTACAAGAGCTTTGTCAAGGGGTATGACACCATTGTTGACCCCTTGACAGAACTGACTTCCAAGAAGCAGCCCCATCAAGTGATCTGGACTGAGGAGTGCCAGAAAGATTTTTACACCCTTGAGGAGGCCACGTGCACAGCACCTGTACTCAAGGCCCCTGACATCTTCCAAGAATTCATTGTGCAGAAAGACGCCTCAAACCAGGGCATAGGGGCCATGCTGTCACAGCTAACCAAAGAGGGCCTGGATCAACCTGTAGAGTTTATCAGTAGGAGGTTACTTCCCAGGGAACAGGGATGGAGTGCAACAGATGAGGGAGCCTTTGCTGTGGTCTGAACACTGAAGAAGGTGAGACCATACCTGTTTGGTGCTCACTTCCAGATTCGGACGATCACAGCCCCCTCAAATGGTTAACGCAGATGAGGGGTAAAAATCCCAAACTGTTTGGGTTGTCCATCTCCCAACAGGGAATGGACTTTATGGTGGAACATCTTCCTGGGACATATCATTCCAATGGTAATAGCCTCTCCAGGTTCTTACACCTTAGTAAAAAAAACTTCCAGGGGGCTGGGTAGTTCTCCTCACTTTCAGCTGGTGGGGCACGGGGGACATGTTAGACCTGGCATCCTTGGTGTGGTTTACCCATGAATTTTTGCCTTCAAGACCTCCTGTTTCTGTTGACTTCTGTGTTTGCTGGCCTTAGAATTCTGTGCACTTTACCACTGCTGACTAGTGCTAAAATGCCTCTGCTCTTTCCCTAAAATGTGGTAACATTGGCCTATTCCCAATTGGCATATTTAATTTACTTAAAAGTCCCTAGTAAAGTGTACTACATGTGCCAGGGGCCTAGAAATTAAATACTACTAATGAGTCTTCAGCAGTGATTGCGTCATCCACTCAAGTAGCCTTTTAAACTTGTCTTAGGCCTGCCACCTCAGAGCCTGGGCATGCAGTTTTAAACTGCCATGTCGACCTGCCAAAGTAAACCTTCTGCCAGGCCCAAACCTTTCTCTTTAATACATGTCACCTCTACAGTAAGCCCTAGACAGCCCCAAGGGCAGGGTGCAGTGCTTTTAAAAAGCTGGACATGTACTTTTAAGTTTCACATGTCCTGGTAGTGAAAAACTCAAATTTGTTTTCCACTATTGAAAGTCCTATGTCTCCCATGGGATAACATTGGAGTTCCCTTATTGTAACTTATAAGCATAGTTTCCAAATGGGAAGACACACACTCCCAAGTTTGGTGTTCCTGGAATCACATTCAAAATCCTAACTTATGGTGATTTTAAGTTGTAATTCTGAAAATGCCACTTTTAGAAAGTTTACATGTTCCTACTTTGGTGCCTACTGTCTGTCTCTGATCACATCTTGGTTGGGGTGTCACCTGGGCTTTGTGCATTTCTCCTATACAGCCACACACAGTGTGAGCTTAGGGGTGGCCTGATGGGCCATCCTGGGAAGGATGGCAGAGAGGAGCTGGCTGCAGCCTCACTCATTCCTGATTAGGCTGTGTCCTGTCCACGCACAAAGGGGTGAATAACCCCCCATAGTTAGTCTGGAGCCAGGGCACTAAGGGCAGGGACTCTGTGTGCTTCAAAGGCATGCCTTTGAAGTCTCCCTCGCTTCAAAGGCCCAACTGGGTATAGGTACTGGACCGCTGACACCACCACTCAGTACACTTTTGGACCTGTGGCTGTTCAGCCAGGAAGAAGGACTGCTGTGCTGCTGAAAGACTGCCACTCCACTGGATTGCTGTTTTGTTGGATTCCTGCTTTGCTGTGCTGACCTGCTCTCTTTTTGCCTGAGAGTGAGAAGAACTGGAACTGCATCTCTCCAAGCCACAATCCAGGATGACTCCAAGGGCTAATTGGCTGGCCTCCTGATCTGAAGTCTCAGTAACAGAAAAGACTTCCATCCACCCTGCTCCTACACCTGGACTCTGCTAGCTGTGAGTCTGCCCTGTCAAATGGTGCTTCCCCAGTCCTGGACTCTTAGAAATTGGGCCTAAATTGTTTGCTCCAGCAGAACTGATGCATCCTCTGCTGCGGGAGCAGAACCAACGCCTCACCCCTGTTGCGAGGAACAGAACTGACGCATCACCACTGCTGCGTGGGTCGGAAAGGACGCAACATGGCTCACGTTGTCCCTGAAACCACCATCTTTGAACCGATGCATCGCCTTTGTAACTGCCACTGCATGGTGCTTCCCCTGCACATGCTCCTTGCAACCCAAGACATCAACGATGAACCTATGCATCACTGCTAATGCATGGACAGAACCAACGCATCTCCTCAACTGCGTGCAGCATCCTCAACACTGGTCTTCTCATCACAAACCCTGTTGACAGGATTATCGACGCATCAGGACCTCGCATTGCAGCCTCGGTTCATCTCAGAACTGACACATCCCCTCAGCTGTGTGACGCATCTCTGCCTCGGACAAATACAACTCTTCGCAACCATGATTTAATGTACTTTGACTCATTAGGTCTAACTGAGTCCCTGTAGCTTGCCTGCACTCCTTTGTGGTTGTCCTAAATGTCTGACTTTGTCTCAGTCCGGTGCGACCAGATATCCTCCACTGGTACTTCTTGCTTCTAAGTGCTATTTTAGAGTTTATTCTTTAAAAATGCATAACTCAAGTTCTACTGCTTGGATTTTTGTCGTTTTGGTCTGGTTTTGTGTATTAAATTAAGTGCTATTTGTCTAATCTGGCGTGTATCTTTTTGTGTGGTATGTTCATCGTTTTCCTTTTTGAAATGTTGGGCCATATGGCAGCTTTGGTCTTCATGGTCCAGTGGTTCGAAGTTGCATTTTAGACCACTGTTGATCTGTAGAACCATGGGGCCTTGTCAGCCAGAAATCTGAGCTTGTTGATTCCAGTCCCTCCAAACATCAGGTGGGATTTGCAGTCGTGGATGGGTACAACCTGTGCAAAGGAATGATGATCTGGAACCTCCATTTGTTTTGACAACGGATGCAAGCTCCGTAGATTAGGGTGCTACTTTGAAGGATCTTTTAGTTAAAAACAAAGCGGTCCCGGACTAAGGGTTTGAGATCTTTGAACTGGAGGGAGCTGATGGCAGTCTTTCGAGCTCACCAGCATTTTCAACACCAGTTGTTCCACCCCAATCTATTAATGAGATCCGATAACACAGTGATGATGGCCTATATCAATCATCGGGGGAGTACCCTTCTTGATCTCTGAACAAGCTGGCCTGCAAATTAGCGCACTGGGCAGAGACTCTTCTACTGGCTCTATCATCAGTTGATATCTAGGGGTTGAAAAATGTGAGGGCAGATCCCTTGAGCCAGAATTTTATGTTGTGTCACAATCCGAGGTTGGCTAAGTCAGCGTTCAAAGACATTTTCTGGAGGTTTGGGACTCTTCTTCTGGATCTGTTGCTTCCATGACCAATGTGCTTCTTCCAAGATCCAGGTTTCCAGAGGGAGAGGCATGGAGAGTGGATGCTCTGAACTTAGAATGGTCAAACAGACTTATTTTTTTCAGTTTCCTCTGTTTCCTTTGATTTAAAAGCTACTGAGCAAAAGCCTCCAGGAGAAGGCTCAGTTGATGTTAGAAATGTTTTTTTTGGTTGGCAGTCAGGTTACCCTCTGTCCAAGCAAGAACCCTCACTCTAGTCAGGGTAAGTCACACACAATCCAAAATTATCCTGTGCCCACCCTCTGGTAGCTTGGCACGAGCAGTCAGGCTTAACTTAGAAGGCAATGTGTAAAGTATTTGTGAAATAAATCATACAATAACACAATATAGCACCACAAAAATACACCACACAACGTTTAGAAAAATATATATTTATCTGAATAATTGCAGGTCAAAACGAATAAAGATGCAATGTGAAATTGTAGAGATATCACTGAAAAGTGATATAAAGGTGGTCATTCTGACCCTGGCGGTCTTTGACCGCCAGGGCGGAGGACCGCGGGAGCACCGCCGACAGGCCGGCGGTGCTCCAATGGGGATTCCGACCGCGGCGGTAAAGCCGCGGTCGGACCGGCACCACTGGCGGGCTCCCGCCAGTGTACCGCCGCCCCATTGAATCCTCCACGGCGGCGCAGCTTGCTGCACCGCCACGGGGATTCCGACCCCCCCTACCGCCATCCAGATCCCGGCGGTTGGACCGCCGGGATCCGGATGGCGGTAGGGGGGGTCGCGGGGCCCCTGGGGGCCCCTGCAGTGCCCATGCCACTGGCATGGGCATTGCAGGGGCCCCCGTAAGAGGGCCCCTACATGTATTTCACTGTCTGCTGCGCAGACAGTGAAATACGCGACGGGTGCAACTGCACCCGTCGCACAGCTTCCACTCCGCCGGCTCGATTCCGAGCCGGCTTCATCGTGGAAGCCTCTTTCCCGCTGGGCTGGCGGGCGGTCTGAAGGCGACCGCCCGCCAGCCCAGCGGGAAAGTCAGAATGACCGCCGCGGTCTTTCGACCGCGGAACGGTAATCTGACGGCGGGACTTTGGCGGGCGGCCTCCGCCGCCCGCCAAGGTCAGAATGAGGGCCAAAGTGTCTTAAGTCTTTAATAAGAAAACAAAGGGGGTCATTACAACATTGGCGGTAAAAGCCGCTTACCGCCGTGCAGAAGACCGCCAATACACCGCCGCCGCGGCGGTAGACCGCCACAGCTATCATGACACACATCACGGAATCCGCCAAAATTCAGACACCCACACAATACCGCCACACCAAAGGTCAGCGATAAACATGCGGAAACATATCCTCCACGCCAACAGAAACACGCCCATGCTATTACGACACACGAATCCACGCAGCGGTCTTTCAACCGCGGTATTCCATTGGCGGTACACACCGCTGCGCTCAAAATACACACACAGCTCCAAAACACCGCCACATTGGACAATTCCAAATACACACACCTGATACACATACACACACCACACCCACACATCCAATACAATATAAAACACACAACCACATCACCCACAAACCCCTATGACCACAAATTGGAGACGAAGGCCAGAGAGAGACACCACAGAATAGAGAACCCCATCACACAGAAGCACACTACACCATCACCCACACAACATCCACGCACAAAACACCACATACCACTACACTCACCACACTCATCAACACATACACCACCCCACACCTCACACACACCACCCCATGTCACGCCAAAAACACCCCCGCTTCTCCGAGGAGGAGCTCAGGGTCATGGTGGAGGAAATCATCAGGGTAGAGCCACAGCTATTTGGCTCACAGGTACAGTACACATCCATAGCCAGGAAGATGGAGCTATGGCAAAGAATAGTCGACAGGGTCAACGCTGTGGGACAGCACCCAAGAAATAGGGAGGACATCAGGAAGAGGTGGAACAACCTACGGGGGAAGGTGCGTTCCACGGTATCCAGGCACAACATCGCGGTACAGCGGACTGGCGGCGGACCCCCACCTCCTCCCCCACAACTAACAACATGGGAGGAGCAAGTCTTGTCCATCTTGCATCCTGAGGGCCTCGGAGGAGTCGTTGGAGGAACGGACACTGGTAAGTCAAATCTTCACTATCATATCCCCCACCCTACCTGCATGACATCACACACCCCCACCCTCACACCCTCCCCTATCACCCTAACTCCTCACTAATCTACCCATAACACCAACCACCCATTCCAACCCCAAGACCTGCATGACACAACTAAGCAAGGACACCCAGCACTAAAGCATGCCCACTGCACAGACCCACAACACCCCCCAACCATCACCACACAAGCCCCCACACAGGGATGCCTGCACTGGGGTTCACGCACACCCAACCATTGCACACCATGAAACACACACATGCAATAATCATATACTTATACCCCCGCAGGAACCCGAAGGAACGTCACCACACCAGAGGGTCCAGACAACACCACTCCACCCCCAGAAGAGGCCCACAGTGACGACAGCAGCTCTGACCTACTTCAGACAACACCACTCTACCCCCAGAAGAGGCCCACAGTGACGACAGCAGCTCTGCCCTACTGGATCTTGATGACCAGCCCGGACCATCGTGGGCCTCAGGACAGTCGGTTCCCCTTGCCCAACCACAGCCCAACACCGAGCTGCCACCCTCTGGGAACACCAGCACAGCACCCACCCAGCGGGCCCATACCCCGTCCCCAGGACAGGTCAATCAGCGGTGTGTCCACCACTACAGGGCACCCAGGCTAACACACCACCCCAACAACAACAGGGACCTGAGGGCAGTGGTAGTGGGCACACGGTCCAGGGGACGGAGGCACAGGAACGTAGGGGAACTGGGAGGGCTGCTGTGCGACAGAGGGGGGACAGGCCAAAGGAACCAACTCTCAACGAGGCCCTCTCCTCCATCATGGGAGCATACCACCACTCCCAGGAGACGATGGCAACAGTCCTGGACAAGTTGCAGGAGACCCTGATTCTGCAGGAGGAGCAGTATTTGGGGTTCAGGGAGGAGCTCAGGACCATCGGCTCCGCCCTGGGCACCATCGTAGGGGTGCTGACGGACATTCAAAAGACCTTGAGGGACACCGTGGCACTCCAAGGGGCCCCTGACACTAGCCACGATGATGAAATGCCCACCACCTCCGCCGGCGCTAGTGGACAGGACGCCCCGCCACAGGACCACCACACCAGCACCCCACCCCCTGCAGACGGACAACCACCACGAAAGCGGTCCCTGAGATCCAGGAACAGGACAGAGCAAGATGGCAAGACCCCGCCAGGAAATAAGACCACCCTGATTGTCCCCCCACTGTCCCACTTTGTTACCCTGTCCAAATCGGAACTGCCCCAGCTCCACTTCCAATGGCCAGATGTGCAATGTACCTGTGAGACTAATAGACTGGACTCTGCCATGGACAGTCTTCCACCATGACCTCTCCCCATTTCACAACCCCCCTACATTTTTATGCACTTCAATAAACACCCTTGAAACCATAATAATATTGGAGTCAGTCAATGATTGTGAACTGTGTATTGTCAATTACAGTGTTAAAAATGGTTACCCATTGGAAGGCCAACATACCAATGTCACACATCACAAGCCTTTCAAGGGTGCAAGCTGTTGACACGTAGGTTACCACATTACTGAAACTGAAATGGAAGGGGACAACTCAGTTACCAAATAGGGAGTGAAATGTAGGTACAGGATAGAGGGAGATGTGTGAAATGTAATATTATGTGAAACATGAAATTGTACTCACCTGTGTCTCACTGAAAATATTGCTGTATGACTGACTCTCTGTTGTCGTTTTCATCTTCATCAGCTTCCTCCTCATCACTGTCCACAGGCTCACCCGCTGCAACAACACCGTCATCTGGATCATCCTCCTGCAGAAAAGGCAACTGGCGTCGCAATGCTAAATTATGAAGCATGGAGCAGGCGATGATGATGTCGCACACCTTCTTCGGTGAGTAGAATAGGGACCCACCTGTCATATGGAGGCACCTGAACCTGGCCTTCAGGAGGCCGAAGGTCCGCTCGATCACCCTCCTAGTCCACCCATGGACCTCATTGTAGCGTTCCTCTGCCCTGGTCCTGGGATTCCTCACTGGGGTCAGTAGCCAGGACAGGTTGGGGTAACCAGAGTCCCCCAATAGCCATACACGGTGCCTCTGGAGTTCACCCATCATATCAGGGATGCTGCTATTCCGCAGGATGTAGGCGTCATGCACTGAGCCAGGGAACATTGCATTTACCTGCGAGATGTACTGGTCTGCCAAACAGACCATCTGGACATTCATCGAATGATAACTCTTCCTGTTCCTGTACACCTGTTCATTCCTGCGGGGGGGACCAGAGCTACATGGGTCCCATCAATGGCACCTATGACGTTGGGGATATGTCCAAGGGCATAGAAGTCACCTTTCAGTGTAGGCAAATCGCCAACCTCAGGGAAAATAATGTATCTCCTTACGTGTTTCAGCAGGGCAGACAACACTCTGGACAAGATGTTTGAAAACATAGGCTGGGACATCCCTGATGCCATGGCCACTGTTGTCTGAAAAGACCCACTTGCAAAGAAATGGAGCACTGACAGCACCTGCACGTCAGGGGGGATTCCAGTCGGGTGGCGGATTGGTGACATCAGGTCTGGCTCCAACTGGGTACACAGTTCCTGGATTGTGGCACGGTCAAACCGGTAGGTCACGATGACATGTCGCTCTTCCATTGTCAACAGGTCCACCAGCGGTCGGTACACCGGCGGATTCCGCCATCTTCCAATATGTCCCAGCTGACGGTGCCTAAGAAGGACAACAGCGAAGAATCTGTCAGCATTCCTCCAGGTATGTACCCACAGTCACACACAAGACTACAACAGACAATTAACCCATCCGGGAAAGGTTTTGAGTGTAGGCCTCAGTATGTGTGACGCAGTAGTAATTGAAGCCATGTGGGCCCCTGAAATGGCGGCTGCCTGACCTCTAAACTGGGACAATGGAATTGTGGGGTAACTGCGCTGGCGTTGAACAACGTCGCGGTAGGTGGTCGTAGAGTGCGGCGCAATGCTGCATTGGTTAACATTGGACCCTATGGGTCCCAAGAGCCAATGAACAGGTGCGCTGGTGGTGATGATGCGCACCACCGCGGATGTCACCGCCGTTGACGTCACCACCATTTTCTATCTCTTCAATCACTAGATACCTGACCTTCGACAGGAGTGGACCTACACTGCTAGTGCTGCTGTGACCTCGGTCTCGAAGCGACGATGGCTGCTGCGTCTGGGGAAAGGGCCCCTGCCTTCACTGCACAGGAGTTGGAGAAACTTGTGGATGGGGACCTCCCCCAGTATACGCTACTCTACGGTCCTCCAGACCAACAGGTTAGTACACAGGGAGCACGTTGGATGGGCTAGGCCTGGGTGGAGAGGGCTGGGTGGATGAGGGAAGGGGGCAGAGTACATAGAACAGTCATGCATGGGGATGAATGGGCCACAGGGATAGAGTTGGGAGGGGGACAATTACAACGACGGTGCTGTAGTTAATGACTGTTCCTCTTTCCTTGTGCATGTCATGTAGGTCAGCGCCCACCAGAAGAGGGACATTTGGCGTGCCATCGCCAAGGAAGTCCGGACCCTGGGGGCCCACCAGAGACTGGGCACCCACTGCCGGAAGAGATGGGAGGACATTCGCCGCTGCAGCAAGAAGACGGCGGAGGCCCAGCTGGGGATGGCCTCCCAACGTGGGTGGGGTGCCCTTCGCACCATGACCCCCCTGATGTTCCGGATCCTGGCGATGGCCTACCCGGAGTTGGATGGGCGCTTAAGGACATCACAGCAGACACAAGGGGGTGAGTACAACCTCATCCTATGGACTTTGCGTGCAGTGGAGCTGTCTGGGTGGGGGTGGTGGGCGGTGGGTGTCCCTAGGCCAGGGCGAGTTAGGTAGGCAAGGCCCCTCCGTTATGTACCCCAGCTAAAAAAAAAGCCAAATTGATGTATAGTTGCCCCTTTGCCATCCATGTGGGCAGATTTATACCATTGCCATGTAGGCCATATCCCAGAAATTGCATGTGCAGAGGGCAGGAGCACGGCGTAATGCAGGGGGCTGCTGCGTTTGTCTTGTCTGCCAACGGTAGCGGTATGCCATGCACTAAAACTCTCTTTCTTCTGTCTCCCCCCTTTTTCTGCTCTCCCTGTCCTTCTGTACATCAGCATCAACAGGCGGAGGTACAGTGGCACCGGAGCACGAGGGAGCTGCATCCCACATGGCCATGGAGGGCCACACCACAGACTCTGAATTCACCAGTGGGACGGAGGGCGAGGGGAGCTTCACGTCGGCCACAGGATCACCAAACAGCGAGACGGACTCGTCCGCCGATGGGAGCTCCCCTGTGGTGGCGGCACCATCTGTGCGCCCCACTTCTACAGGTACAGCCGCCACCTCCCCTACCAGCACCACCCTCCCAGCAGCCCCTCAGCATTCGCCCCGTGCCCACTCACCCAGGAGGGTGGGCATCACCTTCGCCCCAGACACCTCAGGCCCTGCCCCAGTCACCCCTGCTGCCCTCAGTGAGGAGGCCATTGACTTCCTCAGGTCACTCACTGTTGGGCAGTCTACCATTGTGAATGCCATCCAGGGTGTAGAACGAGAGTTGAAACACGGTAATGCATTCCTGGAAGGCATTCATTCTGGTCAGGCTGTCCTTCAGCGAACCCTGCAATCTCTGGCCTCAGCACTGATGGCAGCCATTGTCCCTGTGTCCAGCCTCCCCCTCCAACTTCCTCCACCCAGACCCAACCCCCTGTACCCCAGCCCATCCCAAGCATACCTACAGACCAGCATGCGCACAAGTCAACACACACAAGTAGCTCAAGCAAAAATAGGCACCACACACACCACAGGCACTCACACAAGCATCAGACCCATACAGATACAGCAACATCCACTGTCTCCACTGTGTCCCCCTCCTCCTCTTCTCCCTCCTCCCTCCCAGTCTCGTCTACACACACACCTGCATGCTCCACATCTACAGGCACTAGGACTCGCACCAGGACACCCAGCACCACAAGCCGCTCACCTGCACTCACCACCTCCACTGCCATATACACGTCCCCTGTGTCCTCTCCCAGTGTGTCTGTGACGCCCCCTCCCAAAGTACACAAACGCCGGCAATCACTCACCCAACATCCATCCACCTCACGACAGCCTCCAGTACCTGCACCTGCACCCAAAACAGCTAAAGTGACACCTCCTACAACCACCTCCTCTTCCTCCACTCCCAGAGCCCCTCCAGCTACCCATCCCAGTGCCCGTCAGAAACTGTCCCTATGTCAAATTGACCTTTTTGCCCCCACCCCCCCCTCCTATTCATCAGTCCCATCGTAGCACCTCAGCCAAAAAGCCTCCAGTACCAGTGGTGCGTGTTCCAGGTTTTTGGAGTGCCCCGTCCAACAGGGCAGGCAGAAGGACCCGGAGCCAAGGCACTGTCAGCCCACCCCCTGTAAAGGCTCAGAAATTGGAGAGTGGACGACGGGACCGTGTCAAGACTCCTGGTGGGACAAAAAGTGAAATGGGATCCAAGGCGATTGGTGAGACATCTGTAACTCCAAAGAAGGTGGGGAAGGTCCCGAGGAAGTCTCCCCAACCTGTTGTGTCACGGCGGAGAAGTGTGCCATCATTTCCGGCGGTCCAGACACAACCGCCAGCACCGTCGTTACTGGTCAGGAGACCACCGCCAGAGTCACAGCCCAGGAGGGCTCAAGTATCGTCACTGGTCCAGAGACCACCGCCAGAGTCATAGCCCAGGAGGGCCCAAGTTTCGTCACTGGTCCAGAGACCACCGCCAGAGTCATAGCCCAGGAGGGCCCAAGTTTCGTCACTGGTCCAGAGACCACCGCCAGAGTCATAGCCCAGGAGGGCTCAAGTATCGTTACTGGTCAGGAGACCACCGCCACCGCCGGAGTCACAGCCCAGGAGGGCTCAAGTATCGTTACTGGTCAGGAGACCACCGCCGGAGTCACAGCCCAGGAGGGCTCAAGTATCGTTACTGGTCAGGAGACCACCGCCACCGCCGGAGTCACAGCCCATGAGGGTCCAGAATCCCACAGCCCCGCTGGGCAATGATGGAACGTCATGCCACACACCAACGTCCAGTGTGGACTTCGTCATGCCACACACCAATGTCCATTGTGGGGATCGTCATGTCACACACCAATGTCAGTATCAGAACCGCCATGGCAAACCACTGCTGAACAGGGCAAAGACCGCCATGGTGAAGATCGCTGAACAGGGACAAGACCGCCATGGCAAAGCACCGCTGAACAGGCCAAAGACTGCCATGGCAAAGCACCACTGAACAGGGCAAAGACCGCCTTGGTGAAGACCACTGAACAGGGCAAAGACCGCCCTGGTGAAGATCGCTGAACAGGGCAAAGACCGTGTGGGTATGAATAGTCCGGCACATCAGGCATCGTTCTCCCATGTGCATCTGGGACTGTGACAGGACATGTACTTTCACGGGGAGACTCATCCAGTCGGGGCACCAGTCCCACCCAGTAGCAGTAGAGAACTGCATCTACTTGCGAAGATGTGTGTTTGCACTCCCCAGGATGGCACAGTGGGCAAGCCACCCACTGTACTGACTTGAGAGACTGTGACTTTGCACTCCCCAGGATGGCACAGTGGGCAACCCACCCACTGTAGAGACTTGAAAGACTGTGGCTTTGCACTCCCCAGGATGGCACAGTGGGCAAGCCACCCACTGTATTGACTTGAGAGACTGTGGCTTTGCACTCCCCAGGATGGCACAGTGGGCAACCCACCCACTGTAGAGACTTGAGAGACTGTGGCTTAGCACTCCCCAGAATGGCACAGTGGGCAAGCCAGCCACTGTAGAGACTTGAGAGACTGTGGCTTTGCACTCCCCAGGATGGCACAGTGGGCAAACCACCCACTGTAGAGACTTGAGAGACTGTGGCTTTGCACTCCCCAGGATAGCACAGTGGGCAAGCCACCCACTGTATTGACTTGAGAGACTGTGGCTTTGCACTCCCCAGGATGGCACAGTGGGCAACCCACCCACTGTAGAGACTTGAGAGACTGTGGCTTTGCACTCCCCAGGATGGCACAGTGGGCAAGCCAGCCACTGTAGAGACTTGAGAGACTGTGGCTTTGCACTCCCCAGGATGGCACAGTGGGCAAGCCAGCCACTGTAGAGACTTGAGAGACTGTGGCTTTGCACTCCCAGGATGGCACAGTGGGCAAACCACCCACTGTAGAGACTTGAGAGACTGTGGCTTTGCACTCCCCAGGATGGCACAGTGGGCAAACCACCCACTGTCGAGACTTGAGAGACTGTGGCTTTGCACTCCCCAGGATACATCAATGGGCATGGTGCCCCGTCGTGGATCTGGCTTCGCATTCATCTGGCTGAGGTGCCCCCCCTTCCCTTCCCCCTGAGGTGCCTGTATTGTTTCTATCTGATGCCCCGGCAGTGTTCTCTCGGATTTTGGTCAGGTGTCTATTGTGGGCCTCGCCCATGCATTTTTGGACTGTTGGTGCACGGACATTGTTGTGTACATATCTGCACTACTTCCTGTATTGTACATTTATTTTCACAGATTTCGTGATATATATCAGTATATTTTTTTATGGGCAGTATATTGTCACAATACAAAGTTTGACCGTAATTCGCTTTGTCTTTGCATTCTTCCGGGGGGATTGTGGGTTGTTAGTGTGATTATTGTGACTGCATTGGTGTGTATGTTGTGATATGCGAGGGTGGGGGTGTTTGGTGGGTGTCCCCGTAACTTTTGCCTCCCCCGTGTCATAGGTGCAGTACTCACCGGTATCTTCTGCGCCTACGTCGATGTTGGTCGTAGATGAGCAGGAATACAAGGGCTGGTAGTATTTGTAGTTCCGGCTCCATGGTGTCCTCGTTCCTCGTGGGATGTGTTGAGGTGAGCGTTTTCCCATAGCAAAAGCTGTTTCCGCCGTGTTTTTATCCACGGTGAATCCGCACTGGAAAAAGTGGCGGATTGGTGTGTTGTGATAGTGTGGGCGGTACATTGTCTTCCGCCTGTCTGTTGGCGGTGTCCGCCGCACTGTTTGTCTGTACCGCCGTGGCGGGCGGTGTGTTAAAGTGGCTGTCTTAGTTGGCGGTTTCCGCCAGGGTCGTAATTCCCTTTTTTTGTCCGCCGGCCTGTTTGCGGTGTTACCGCAGCTTTAACACCGTCCGCCAGGGTTGTAATGACCCCCAAAGTCTCTTTCAAGCACAAAATACCTGGTTTAAAGTGGAAAATCTCCGCAAAGGGCCGCAGAAGAAGAGATACGTGGAAAAATGGGGTGTGCGTCGATTTCTCCCCTGCACACACGGACTTGCGTCGTTATTTTTCACGCAGGGAAGTCGGGTGTCGTTTTCGGGCGCGCGTACAGTCTCTTTCTGTGGTTCTTCGCGGGATTACCAGATGTCCGGGGGTCTGTGCGTGGAATCCTAGGCTTGTTTTCCGGCTGCATGTAGTTCCGGTGGGCTGTCGATTTCTCCCCTGCACACACAGACTTGCATCGTTATTTTTCACGCGGGGAAGTCAGGCGTCGTTTTCCTGCTCGCAGACAGTCTCTTTCTGTGGTTCGCGGGATTACCAGAGGTCCCGGGGTCCGTGCGTGGAATCCTAGGCTTCTTTTCCGGCTGCGCGTCGCTCTGGTGGGCTGTGAGTGGAATCTTCTCCCTCACAGCAGGCGTCGCGTCGATTTCCTTTCTAGAGTCGGGCGGCGTTTGTCCAGGCGAGGCGTGCGTCGATATTCCGGTCGCACCGCAGGCGTCGCGTCGAGCGGCGTCTTTCCGGATCGGCGTGCAGTGGATTTTTCACTGCAGAGCAAGCTGTGCATCTAATTTTTCGATGCACAAGGCGTCCAAATGAAAAAGAGAACTCTTTTTGGTCCTGAGATTTCAGGGAACAGGAGGCAAGCTCTATCCAAGCCCTTGGAGAGCACTTCAGCAGCAGGACAAGAGTTCAGCAAGGCAGCAGGGCAACAGCAAGGCAGCAGTCCTTTGTAGAAAGCAGTCAGGTGAGTCCTTTAGGCAGCCAGGCAGTTCTTCTTGGCAGGATGCAGGATCTGGTTCAGGTTTCTCCTCCAGCAAGTGTCTGATGAGGTAGGGCAGAGGCCCTGTTTTATACCCAAATGTGCCTTTGAAGTGGGGGAGACTTCAAAGAGTGGCTAAGAAGTGCACCAGGTCCCCTTATAGTTCAATCCTGTCTGCCAGGGTCCCAGTAGGAGGTGTGGTAGTCCTTTGTGTGAGAGCAGGCCCTCCACCCTCCCAGCCCAGGAAGACCCATTCAAAATGCAGATGTATGCAAGTGAGGCTGAGTACCCTGTGTTTGGGGTGTGTCTGAGTGAATGCACACGGGGCTGTCAACTAAGCCCAGCCAGACATGGATTGTAAGGCACAGAAAGATTTAAGTGCAAAGAAATGCTCACTTTCTAAAAGTGGCATTTCTAGAATAGTAATATTAAATCCAACTTCACCAGTCAGCAGGATTTTGTATTACCATTCTAGCCATACTAAATATGACCTTCCTACTCCTTTCAGATCAGCAGCTACCACTTCAATACTGTATGAGGGCAGCCCCAATGTTAGCCTATGAAGGGAGCAGGCCTCACAGTAGTGTTAAAACGAATTTAGGAGTTTTACACTACCAGGACATATAAACTACACAGATACATGTCCTGCCTTTCACCCACACAGCACCCTGCTCTAGGGGTTACCTAGGGCGCACATTAGAGGTGACATATGTGGAGAAAGGGGAGGTTTAGGCTTGGCAAGTACTTTTAAATGCCAAGTCGAGGTGACAGTGAAACTGCACACACAGGCCTTGCAATGGCAGGCCTGAGACAAGGTAAAGGGGCTTCTTAAGTGGGTGGCACAACCAGTGCTGCAGGCCCACTAGTAGCTTTTAATCTACAGGCCCTAGGCACATATAGTGCACATTACTTGGGACTTATGAGTAAATTAAATAGTCCAATCAGGTATGATCCAAGGTTACCATGTTTAAAGGGAGAGAGCATATGCACTTTAGCACTGGTTAGCAGTAGTAAAGTGCGCAGAGTCTAAAAGCCAGCAAAAACAGTGTCCAAAAAGTGGAGGGAGGCAAGCGAAAAGTTAGGGGTGACCACACTAAGGCTGTTAGGTCTAACATGTGCCCCCCCCCCCCAGCTGAAAGTGGGGAGAGCTACCCAACCTCCTGGGAGCTCTCATCGCTAAGGCGGAAGTATCTGGAGAGACCATCAGCATTGGCGTGGTCAACCCCTGGGCAATGCTCCACCGTAAAGTCCATTCCCTGTAGGGAAATGGACCACCTCAATAATTTAGGATTTTTACCCCTCATCTGCATGAGCCATCTGAGGGGCCTGTGGTCTGTCTGAACCCGGAAGGGAGTCCCAAACAGGTATGGCCTCAGCTTCTTCAGTGCCCAGACCACAGCAAAAGCTTCTCTCTCAATAGCACTCCACCTCTCTTCCTGTGGTAATAGCCTTCTGCTAATAAAGACTACTGGTTGGTCAAGGCCCTCCTCATTTAGCTGTGCTAGGACCGCCCCTATGCCATGCTCTGAAGCGTCTGTCTGCACAATAAATTCCTTGGAGTAGTCAGGGGCCTTGAGCACGGGGGCCGTGCACATGGCTTCCTTCAGAGAGTCAAAGGTTTTCTGACAAGCCTCTGTCCAATTCACCAACCTAGGTTGTTCCTTGGAAGTGAGTTCTGTCAAGGGTGACACAATGGTACCATAGCCCTTGACAAATCAGTGGTAGTATCCTGTGAGGCCTAAAAGGCTGTCACCTCAGTCTGTGTTCTAGGTGGTTGCCAGGCCTTGATAGTTTCAATCTTGGCCTGGAGTGGCTGCACCTTGCCACCACCCACTAGGTGTCCCAAGTACACCACGGAACCCTGCCCAATCTGGCACTTACTAGCCTTGATGGTCAGGCCTGCCTGTTGCAGGGCCTGAAGCACCTCCTTGAGGTGGAGCAGGTGTTCCTCCCAGCTGGAACTGTAGACAGCTATGTCGTCCAGGTAGGCTGCACAGAAGGCATCCTTGCCAGCTAGGACCCCATTAACCAACCATTGGAAGGTACCGGGGGCATTCTTCAACTAAAATGGCATCACCCGGAACTGGTAATATCCATCAGGTGTGGAAAATGCAGATCTCTCTTTAGCCCCCTCAGTCAGGGCAATCTGCCAGTACCCTGAAGTAAGAACAAACATACTCAGGATCTTGGCAGCGCCCAGTCTGTCAACAAGCTCATCAGCTCGGGGGATGGGGTGAGCATCAGTCCGTGTGACTGAGTTGAGACCCCAGTAGTCCACACAGAACCAGAGTTCTGGCTTCGCACCTGGGGCAGTAGCCTTAGGGACCAACACCACAGGGCTGTCCCAGGGACTACTGGATTTCTCAATAACCCTTAAAGCTAACATCTTGGAGACCTCCTCCTTGATGCTGGCCTTCACCTTATCCGATAACCTGTAAATGTTGTTCTTCACAGGGAGACTGTCACCTGTGTCAATGTCATGAACACAGAGGTGGGTCAGTCCAGGAGTAAGGGAGAACAGGGGTGAGAACTGCTCCAACAGCTCATAGCAGTCTCCTCTCTGGTTTAGAGTCAGGGAGTCAGAGAGAATGACACCTTTCACTGACCCATCGCCTTCTTGGGCAGAGAGAAGGTCGGGGAGAAGTTCACTCTCCTCTTCCATTCCTTCATCTGTGACCAGAAGCATGTTGACTTCAGACCTCTCAAAATGAGGCTTCAGTCAGTTGACATGGAGCACCCTTAGGAGGTTCCTAGGGGTTTGGAGGTCCACTAGGTAAGTGGCCTCCCCTTTCCGCTCCTTTACTTCAAATGGGCCAGACCAGCGGTCCTGGAGAGCTCTAGGCTCTACTGCCTCCATTACCCACACTTTGTCTCCAGGTTGAAACTCTACCAGGGTGGCCTTCTGGTCATACCAGTGTTTCATTACCTCTTGACTGGCCTCAAGGTTACTTTTGGCCTCTTTCCAGAAGCGGGTCATGTGGTTGCAGAGGGCCAACATGTAGCTGACCACATCCTGAGGGGGTGCCTTTGGAGCTTTCTCCAACCCCTCCTTGACAATGCTTAAGGGTCCACTGACAGGGTACCCATAGAGAAGCTCAAAGGGACTGAACCCTACCCCCTTCTGGGGTACATCTCTGTAAGCAAAGAGAAGGCATGGTAAGAGGACGTCCCACTTACGCCTCAGGGCCTCAGGGAGGCTACCAATCATGCCTTTCAAGGTCTTGTCAAATCTCTCCACAAGACCATTAGATTGGGGGTGATAGGGTGTGGTGAACTTGTAGGTTATACCACACGCATCCCACATAGACTTCACGTATGCAGACATGAAGTTAGTGCCTCTGTCAGACACTATCTCCTTTGGGACTCCCACACGGGTAAATATCCCTATCAGAGTTCTGGTCACCACCATTGCAGTTACGGTCCTCAGAGGGATTGCCTCTGGGTAACGGGTGGCATGGTCCACCAAAACCAGGATGAACCTGTTGCCTAGGGCAGTTTTGGGGTTCAATGGACCAACAATGTCGATGCCCACCCTTTCAAAGGGGGTGCCAAGGACAGGAAGTGGAATCAGGAGGGCCTCAACCCTTTTTCCTGCTTTACCACTGGCCTGGCAGGTAGGACAAGATCTACAGAATGTATCTGAGTTTGTCCTTATTCTGGGCCAATAAAAGTGGGTGACAAGCCGGTCAAAGGTCTTGTCTTGCCCCAAATGTCCTGCCAGGGGAATGTTCGGTAGCACTGGGGGACCACCAGCGCACGCCCTGCCCCAATGGCCGGAACCTTAGGCTCACTGTAGAGGATATCATTCTCCCAATATATGTGGAGATCGCCAGAGGCTTCACCTGCTGCCTGGGCTGAGGCTTGCTTCCTCATACCCTCTAGAGTGGGACATTCTTTCTGCGCCTTGCAGAATTCCTCCCTGGTGGGTCCACCCTCAACTTGCCAACCAGCAAGCTCAGGTAGATCACCTAGGGTGGCAATGTCTTCCCCAGTTGGCTCGGGCCTCCTCCTCAGGAACCCCGTCAACCACTGCGGGAACTTCTGGGACCGGTTTCCCGCGCCCCTTGCCCCTCCTCTTGGCAGTTGCCCGGGCCATTGTTCCAGGCTCCAGACGCCCTTGACTTCCCTCTCGGTCAGCCATGGACCGTGTGGTCATGCAGACCCACTCAGGCAATCCTAACATTTCCAAGTGTGACCTTAGCTCTACCTCCTTCCAGGTAGTGTGCTCAGGGTCGTTGCCTAACAGACAATTGACAGGCATAGCAGGACTCACAGCTACTTTCAGAGTACCAGAGACCCCCCCCCCCCCACTCAAAGGGAACCAGAGCTACCGGTAGGTGGCACTCGCGATTTTCAGCGACTATGACCTGGTGAAATGTATTGGGGATGACCTGCTCTGCTGACACCAGCTGACCCTTGACAGTAGTCATGCTGGCTCCTGTGTCACGCAGAGCCTCCACCCTTTGCCCATTAATGGTGACCCACTGTCTATACTTGGAAGTATTGGCAGGCATGTGGGCTTTTGGCACCATCTCTGCATCCCCCAGGGACACTAGGGTTACCTCTGTCTGCACCCCAAAACTGTCTGGGACCATCTCCTCCCCGAGTGCTATGCTAGCCAAGTCAGGTGTCTGACCTCCTTGGGGGGGCTGTGCCCTCCTGGGACACTTGGAGTCGCCCGCAGGGTGCCCATACTTATTGCACTCTGAACAGTGGTGTACATACCTCCCTGTCTTATGGTCAGTGAAACCCTTCTTTTGAGAATCAGACCGGGACTGGTTACCATTACTCCCTTGGGAACTATTTTGGGGGCCTTTTGAGAACTCGTTTTTAAGTTGTTCTCCCCCCTCTTTCTTCTGATGGGAACCCTGACCACCTTTGTGGGTGTCCCCCCCAGATACCTTCTTGGACACTCTGGTACTAGTCCAGAGGTCCGCCTCCTCGGCAACCTTCCTGGGATCAGTCAGCTTACTGTCTACTAGGTGCTGGCGCAACTCTGTAAAACAAATACTGAGCATATGCTCTCTCAGAATCAAATTATATAATCCTGTGTAATCATCTACTTTGCAGCCCCGCACCCATCCATTCAGTGCCTTACTGGAAAAGTCAAAGAAAACTACCTATGTTTGTGTGGATAGTTTGGTGCTGTCCCTGAACCTCTGACGGTATCTCTCAGGGGTCAGTCCAAACTTGGCAAGTAAAATTGCTTTCTGAAGTGGGTATGTGTTTCTGTCCTTAGGATCCAGTGTGAGAAGTGTGTCCCTCCCCAGTATTGGTACATAACTCCACATAGCTGTACCCCATTGCCCTTCAGGAACCTCATAAGCCTGTAGTGCAACTTCATAAGCAGCTAGCCATTTTTCTATGTCATCTCCCACCACAAAACTGGGCACCACATTTTTGGGTATACAAACCTTCTTTTCTCCAGCAGGTCCTGTCTGTATGCTGCACCATTACTGCTGGATTCAGACTGCTTTGCCTTGAGATCCAGCTCCTTGAGACTCAGTTCATGAGCCAACAAAAGTTTCTTTTCAGCCAAGGCTCTCTCAGCTGCAGCTTCAGCTCTTTCAGCTTCAATCTGTTTGGCTGCTCTTTCAGCCTCAGCTTGCTTGGCTTCTCTCTCTGCCCTTCTTTCCTCCTGTTGCGCCTCAATTTTCAGTCTTGCCATTTGCAATTGGAACTCCCTTTCTTCTCTCCTTTCCTCTGCGGTCAGGCTTTGCACAAAGACACTGCTCGCTGGTCTGGAAGGGGGCGCAATTGCAGTGCTAACATCATCCACTGATAGCAACAAATCCTCGGAAGGGTCATTTTCTGGCTCCTATTCCTCATCATCCTCCTCTAAATGGGCTTCTGCCCAGGCCCTCAGCGCCACTTGAAAGTCCTCCTTTTTGGAGGCCCCTTGGGTGGGTACTCTCATCATCCTGCAGAACCCTCTTAGCTGTTTGACAGTATATGTATCCAACAGGGCTAGGTCAAAGTCTCCTACTTGAGACCCAGCCAGAGACATGTTGAGTGAGGATTTAGTTTTTGAAAATTGTCAGGAAAAACGAATTTGCAAAAAAAGAGATAAAAATAAAGTTGACCATCAACTGTGGGTAGGTAGTGAAATACTAAGCTACTGTATGTCACTGCACAAATACAAGTCCTATCCTCGCCGCTGATCACCAATGTTAGAAATTGGGTATTTGGTTGGCAGTCAGGTTACCCTCTGTCCAAGCAAGAACCCTCACTCTAGTCAGGGTAAGTCAAACACAATCCAAAGTTATCCTGTGCCCACCCTCTGGTAGCTTGGCACGAGCAGTCAGGCTTCACTTAGAAGGCAATGTGTAAAGTATTTGTGCAATAAATAATACAATATAGCACCACAAAAATACACCACACAGTGTTTAGAAAAATATATTATATTAATCTGGATAATTGCAGGTCAAAACAAATAAAGATGCAATGTGAAATTGTAGAGATATCACTGAAAAGTGATATAATGTGTCATAAGTCTTTAAAAAGAAAACAAAGGGGGTCATTACAACCCTGGCGGACGGTGTTAAAGCTGCCGTAATACTGCAAACAGGCCGGCGGAAAAAAAAGGGATTATGACCGTGGCGGAAACCGCCAACATAGACAGCCACTTTAACACTCCGACCACCACGGCGGTACAGACAAGCAGCGCGGCGGTCACCGCCAACAGACAGGCGGGAGACAAAGTACCACCCACAGTATTACAACCCACCAATCCGCCATATTTTCCGGGGCGGATTCACCGTGGATAAAAACACAGCGGAAACAGCTTTTGCAATGGGAAAACGCTCACCTTAACACACTCCACGAGGAAGGAGGGCACTATGGAGCCGGAACTCCAAATACTCCCTGCGCTTGTCTTCCTGCTGCTCTACGAACACCAGCAACGGCGGCGCCGAAGACAACGGTGAGTACTCCACCTACGACATAGGGGAGGGGGAGGCAAAAGTCACGGACACACACACACAACACCCCCACCCTCAACCCGACCCTCGCACACTACAACACACACACCAATGCATTTTCAAACATCACAGTAACAACCCCCAACCCCCCGGAAGAATGCAAAGACAAAACCAATTTACATGAACCATTGTAATGTATCCAAATATAGTAAGCTCATATATACAGAAATATATACACATTCCAAATATATACATCACGAGTAGTAGTGCAGGTATGCACAATTCAATGTCCGTGGACCACTGGGCCCACAATGCATGGGCGAGGCCCACACTAGATACCTGTCCACAAACGGAGAGAACACTGCAGGGGCATCAGATAGAAATACAACAGGCACCTCAGGGGGAAGGGAAGGGGGGCACCTCAGCCGGATGACAGCACCACGCCAGATCCACGACGGGGCTCCATGCCCATTGATGTATCCTGGGGAGTGCAAAGCCACAGTCTCTCAAGTCTCTACAGTGGGTGGGTTGCCCACTGCCATATCCTGGGGAGTGCAAAGCCACAGTCTCTCAAGTCTCTACAGTGGGTGGGTTGCCCACTGTTCCATCCTGGGGAGTGCAAAGCCACAGTCTCTCAAGTCTCTACAGTGGGTGGGTTGCCCACTGTACCATCCTGGGGAGTGCAAAGCCACAGTCTCTCAAGTGGATGCAGTTCTCCACTGGTTCTGGAGGGGGACTGGTGCCCAGAGTGCTTCATCCTGTGAAGGATTCAGGTAGTGGATGCAGTTCTCCACTGGTTCTGGAAGGGGACTGGTGCCCAGAGTGCATCACACTCCCCGTGACGGTCCCAGTTCCGTCACTATCCCAGCTGCACATGGGCTAACGATGCTTGAGTTGGCGGTCTTTGCCCTGTTCAGCGGTGCTTTGCCATGGCGGTCTTTGCCCTGTTCAGCGGTGCTTGACTTTGCAGTTTCTGACCTGTTCAGCGGTGTGTGGCATGACAGTCCCTCAATGCCCAGTGGGGCTGTGGGTGCCGGGGCCCTCCAGGGCACTGACGCTGGCAGTGGTCTCCGGACCAGTGACGATAGTGCTGCTCTCCTGGGCACTGACTCTGGCGGTGGTCTCCAGACCAGTGAAGATAGTGCTGCCCTCCTGGGCACTGACTCTGGCGGTGGTCTCCAGACCAGTGAAGATAGTGCTGCCCTCCTGGGCACTGACTCTGGCGGTGGTCTCCGGACCAGTGACGATGGGGCTGGTGGTGGCGTCCTGGAAAGCGGGGAGGATGGCGGCCTTCTCCGCCGTGCTGCTCTTCCCAGACTTTGGAGACTTCTTCTGCCCCTTCATCACCTTGGGAGGAGTCACAGCTGACTCGGCACTCCCCCCGGGACCCTTGTGAGCGGCTTTGCCGGCAGGAGTCTTCACCCTCTCTCGTCGGGCACTGTCCAACTTCTGGTGCTTTACAGGGGGTGGACTGGCAGTGCTTTGGCTCCGTGTCACACTGGCTGCCCTGGTGCCCGGTGCACTCCACATACCTTTAACACGCACCACTGGAACCTGACTTTTTTTGGCTGAGGTGCTAGTACGGGACCTATGAATTGGAGGGGGGTGGTGGGAAAGAGGTCAACGTTGCTCATGAAAAGTTTCTGACGAACACTGGGACGGGTAGCTGGAGGGGGTCTGGGAGTGGAGGAAGAGGAGGTGGTTGTAGGAGGTGTAACTTTAGATGATTTGGGTGCAGGTGCATGTTCTGGAGGCTGTCGTGAGGTGGATGGATGTTGGGTGTGTGGGTGCCCGCGTTTGTGTACTTTGGGAGGGGGCGTCACAGACACACTGGGAGAGGACACATGGGACGTGTAAATGGTAGTGGGGGTGGTGAGTGCAGGTGAGCGGGGTGTGGTGCTGGGTGTTCTGGTGTGAGTCCTAGTGGCTGTAGATGTAGTGCATGCAGGTGAGAGTGTAGACGGCACTGGGAGGGAGGAGGGAGACAACGAGGAGGGTGACACAGTGGAGGCAGTGGATGTTCTGTGTCTGTATGTGGGTGATGCTTGTGTGAGTGCCTGTGGGATGTGTGAGTGCCTGTGGGATGTGTGGTGCCTATGTCTGCCAGAGCCACTTTTGTGTGTTGAGGTGTGTGCATGCTGGTCTGATGGTGTTCTTGGGATAGGCTGGGATACAGGGGATTGGGTCTGGGTGGAGGAAGTTGGAGCAGGGAGGCTAGACACAGGGACAATGGCTGCCATCAGTGCTGAGGCCAGAGATTGCAGGGTTCGATGAAGGGCAGCCTGACCAGAATGAATGCTCTCCAGGAATGCATTACTGTGTTGCAACTCCCTTTCTACACCATGGATGGCAATCACAATGGTAGACTGCCCAACAGTGAGTGACCTGAGTAGGTCAATGGCCTCCTCACTGAGGGCAGCAGGGATGACAGGGGCAGGGGCTGAGGTACCTGGGGCAAAGGTGATGCCCACCCTCCTGGGTGAGCGGGCACGAAGCAAAGGCTGAGGGGCTGCTGGGAGGGCGGTGCTGGTAGTGCGGGTGGCGGCTGTACCTGTAGAAGTGGGGGGCACAGATGGGGTGCCGCCACCACAAGGGAGCTCCCATCGGAGGATGAGTCCGTGTCGCTGTTTGCTGATCCGCTGACCGAGGTGAAGCTCCCCTCGCCCTCCGTCCCACTGGTGTATTCGGAGTCCGTGGTGTGGCCCTCCATGGCCATGTGGGATGCAGCTCCCTCGTGCTCTGGTGCCACTGTACCACCACCTGATGATGCTGATGCACAAAAGAACAGGGAGAGCACAAAACGGGTTGGGGAAACAGAAGAAGGACAGGTTAAGTGCATGGCTTACCGCTACCGTTGGCAGACAATACAGACACAGCAGCCACCTGCACTACGCCGTGCTCTTGGCCTCTACAGATGCAGTTCCTGGGATATGGCCTACATGGCTAGGAGTGTCATCTGTCCACATAGATGACACAGGGGCATGTATACCTGTACTTGGCACTCTACAGAGGTGGGGTGGAGTGGCACATGGCCTGCATTCTGGAGGGGCCTAGCCTACGGAACTCGTCCTGGCCTAGAAAAACCAACTGCCCTCCTTCCCTACCCAGACCCCTCCACTGCGCGCAAAGTCATCAGAATGTGAGTGTACTCACCCCCTTGTGTCTGCTGTGATGCCCTCCCATGTTGGGAGGCCATCCCCAGCTGAGCCTCCGCCATCTTCTTGCTCCAGCGGAGAATGTCCTCCCATCTTTTACGGCAATGGGTGCTCCGTCTCTTGTGGACCCCCAGGGTGCGGACTTCCTTGGCGATGGCACGCCAAATATCCTTCTTCTGGTGGGCGTTGACCTACATGACATGTACAGGGGAAGAAGAGAAGTCATTAGCAAAAGCACCGTCGAAGTGAGTGGCCCCCATCCCTGCCCTTGCCATGTGGCGCATGCATTCACACTCCTTCATGCTCGCATAACTCTGCCCCCTTCCTACTTACATCCAGCCCTCTCCACCCAAGCATAGCCCATACAACTTGCACCCTATGTACTCACCTGTTGGTCTAGAGGACCGTAGAGTAGTGTGTACTGGGGGAGGACCCCGTCCACGAGCTTCTCCAACTCCTGTGCAGTGAAGGCAGGGGCCCTTTCCCCAGACGCATGTGCCATTGTCTCTTCCAGACCGAGGTCACAGCAGCACTTGCAGTGTAGGTCCTCTCCTGTCGAAGATCAGGTATCGAGTGATTGAACAGATAGAAAATGGCGGTCACGTCCGCGGCGGTGACGTCCGCGGCGTTGCATATCATCACCGCCGGCGCACTTCGTCATTGGCTCCTGAGACCCATAGGGTCCAATGTTAACAAATGCAGCATTGCGAAGCGGTCTTCGACCGCCTACCGCGACGGTGTACAACGCCAGCGCAGTTACCTCACATCCAATTGTCCCACTTTAGAGATCAGGCAGCCGCCATTTCAGGGGCCCACATGGCTTCATTTACAACTGCGTCACACATACCTAGGCCTGGACTCAACACACCTACAGACAACTTTTTGGATTATGTTTTGTGTACTGTGTAGCTGTGGTTACATACCTCTGAGTTGCTTGACTCTGTGGTTGCTGTTGTCCTTCCTAGGCACCGTCAGCTGGGACATTTGAGGAGATGGCGGAATCCTCCGGTGTACCGACCGCTGGTGGACCTGTTGACAATGGAGGAGCGACATTTAATCATCACCTACAGGTTTGACCGTGCCACAATCCAGGAACTGTGTACCCAGTTGGAGCCAGATCTGATATCACCAATCCGCCATCCCACAGGAATCCCCCCTCAAGTGCAGGTGCTGTCAGTACTCCATTTCCTTGCAAGTGGGTCATTTCAAACAACAGTGGCCATGGCATCAGGGATGTCCCAGCCTATGTTTTCCAACGTGTTGTCCAGAGTGTTGTTTGCCCTGCTGAAACACGTGAGGAGCTACATCGTTTTCCCTCAGGTGGAGGATTTGGCTACAGTTAAAGGTGACTTCTATGCCCTGGGA
The DNA here is from genome assembly GCF_031143425.1 of Pleurodeles waltl. NCBI lineage: Eukaryota > Metazoa > Chordata > Amphibia > Caudata > Salamandridae > Pleurodeles > Pleurodeles waltl. The sequence continues at coordinate 627,460,151 of NC_090444.1, read as the reverse complement.
CATATCCCTAACATCATAGGTGCCATTGATGGGACCCATGTGGCTCTGGTCCCCCCCCACAGGAGTGAACAGGTGTACAGGAACCGGAAGAGTTATCATTCCATGAATGTACAGATGGTATGTTTGGCAGACCAGTAAATCTCCCAGGTAAATGCTATGTTCCCTGGCTCAGCGCATGACGCCTACATCCTGCGGAATAGCAGCATCCCTTATGTGATGGGTCAACTCCAGAGGCACCGTGTGTGGCTATTAGGGGACTCTGGTTACCCCAACCTGTCATGGCTATTGACCCCAGTGAGGAATCCCAGGACCAGGGCAGAGGAACGCTACAATGAGGCCCATGGGCGGACTAGGAGGGTGATCAAACGCACCTTCGGCCTTCTGAAGGCCAGGTTCAGGTGCCTCCATATGACAGGTGGTTCCCTATTCTACTCACCAAAGAAGGTGTGCCAGATCATCATCGCCTGCTCTATGCTTCACAATCTAGCTTTGCGACACCAGGTGCCTTTTCTGCAGGAGGATGGTCCAGATGACGGTGTTGTGCCAGCTGTGGAGCCTGTGGACAGTGATGAGGAGGAAGCAGAGGAAGAAGACATTGATAACAGGTACTCTGTCATACAGCAATATTTCCAGTGACACACAGGTGAGAACAATTTTTTTACTATTACATTTACTTTCACACTTCTACCTCTATTATGTCTGTCAATTTGAAGCAATATATGCTAACTGAGTGGTACATTTCCATTACGGTTTCACAGGTGTGGTTACCAACGTGTGTCATCTGCTTGCATCCTTCATGGGCTTGTGATGTGTGACATATGTATGTTGACATTACATTTTCGAACGGATTTTGTCATTGTCATAGATAATACACATTTTCATAATCACAGACTGACTCCAGATTGTTTTGTGGTTCAAGGGTGTTTATTGAAGTGCTAATTATTGGAGGTGGTGGCAAAATGGTGAAGGGTGATGGTGGAGGAATGTCCATGGCAGAGTCCAGTCTATTAGTCTCACAGGTGCACTGCCCACATGGGCATAGGAAGTGGAGCTGGAACAGTTCCAATCTGGACAGGTTAACAAAGTGGGACAGTGGGATGACAATCAGGGTGGTCTCATTTCCTGGTAGGGGTCTTGCCATCTTGCTCTGTCCTGTTCCTGGATCTCAGGGACCGATTGCGGGGTGGTTCTCCGTCTGCAGGGGGTGGGGTGCTGGTGTGGTGGTCCTGTGGCGGGGCGTCCTGTCCACTAGCGCCGGCGGAGGTGGTGGGCAGTTCATCGTCCAGGCTAGTGTCAGGCTAGGCTAGTGTCAGGGGCCCCTTGGAGTGCCACGGTGTCCCTCAAGGTCTTCTGTATGTCCTTCAGCCCCCCTGATGGTGCCCAGGGCAGAGCTGATGGTTCTGAGCTCCTCCCTGAACCCCAAATACAGTTTGTCCTGCATGCGCTGGGTCTCCTGAAACTTGGCCAGGACCGTTGCCATCGTCTCCTGGGAGTGGTGGTATGCTCCCATGATGGAGGAGAGGGCCTAGTGGAGAGTGGGTTGCCTAGGCCTGTCTGCCCCCTGTCGCACAGCAGCCCTCCCAGTTCCCCTGTGTTCCTGTGCCTCCGTCCCCTGGACCGTGTGCCCACTGCCACTGCCCCCAGGTCCCTGTTGTTGATGGGGTGGTGGGTTATCCTGGGTTCCCTGTAGTGGTGGACACACAGCTGATTGACGTGTCCTGGGAACTGAGGTATGGGCCCGCTGGGTGGGTGCTGTGCTGGTGTTACCAGAGGGTGGAAGGTCAGTGTTGGGCTGTGCGTGTGCGAGGGGACCCGACTGTCCCGAGGCCCACGATGGTCCGGGCTGGTCGTCTTGATCCAGTTGGCCAGAGCTGCTGTCATCACTGTGGGCCTCTTCTAGGGGTGGGGTAGCGATGTCTGGACCCTCCTATCTGGTGACATTAGGTAGTGGTCCTGCAGGGGTATAAAAGCATGATTATTGCATCTGTGTGTGTCATGGTGTGCAATGGGTGGGTGAGCGTGTACCCTAGTGCTAGCATTCCTGTGTGGGGGCTTGTGTGATGATGGTTAGGGGGTGTTATGGGTATGGACAGTGGGCATGCTTTAGTGATGGGTGTCCATGCTTTGTTGTGTCATGCAGGGCTTGGTGTTGGGATGGGTGGTTTGTGTTATAAGTACATTAGTGAGGAGTTTGAGTGATAGGGGAGGGAGAGGGGGTGAGGGTAGGGGTGTGTGATAGCATGCAGGTAGGGTGGGGGATATGATAGTTAAGATTTGACTTACCAGTGTCCATTCCTCCACCGACTCCTCCGAGGTCCTCTGGATGCATAATGGTCAAGACCTGCTCCTCCCATGTTGTTAGTTGTGGGGGAGGAGGTGGGGGTCCGCCGCCAGTCCGCTGAATCGCGATGTTGTGCCTGGAGACCACGGAACGCACCTTCCCCCGTAGGTCGTTCCACCTCTTCCTGATGTCCTCCCGATTTCTTGGGTGCTGTCCCACTGCGTTGACCCTGTCAACGATTCTTCGCCATAGCTCCATCTTCCTAGCTATAGAGGTGTGCTGCACCTGTGATCCAAATAGCTGTGGCTCTACCCATACGATTTCCTCCACCATAACCCTGAGCTCCTCCTCCGAAAACCTGGGGTGTGTTTGGCGTGCCATGGGGTGGTGTAGGTGGTGTGTGGGGTGGTGTATGTGGTGATGAGTGTGGTGATGTGTAATGGTGTGTGGTGTTGTGTGTGTGGATGTTGTGTGGGTGACGGTGTTGTGTGGCTCTGTGTGGTGGGGTTGTCTATTGCTGGGCTCTCTCTGTCGCCTTTGTCTCTATTTTTTGGTCGTAGGGGGTTGTGGGTGATGTGGGTGTGTGTTTTATATTGTGTTGGGTGTGTGGGAGTGGTGTTTGTATGTGTACCAGGTGTGCGTATTTGGAATTTTCCAATGTGGCGGTGTTTTGGAGATGTGTGTGTATTTTGAGCGCAGCGGTATGTACCGCCAATGGAATACCGCGGTTGAAAGACCGCCGCGTGGATTCGTGGGTCGTAATAGCATGAGCGTGTTTCTGTTGGCGTGACGGTGGAGGATTTGTTTTCGCCAGTTTATCACTGACCTTTGGTGTGGCGGAGTTGTGTGGGTTTCTGAATTTCGGCGGATTCCGAAATGTGGGTCATAATAGCTGTGGCGGAATTCCACAGCCGCGGCAGTGTATTGGCGGTCTTCTGCACGGCGGTAAGCGGCTTTTACCGCTGATGTTGTAATGACCCCCAAAGTCTCTTTCAAGCACAAAGTACCTGGTTTAAAGTGGAAAATATCCGCAAAGGGCCGCAGAAGGAGAGATACGTGGAAAAATGGGGTGTGCGTCGATTCCTCCCCTGCACACACGGACTTGCGTTGTTATTTATCACGCGGGGAAGTCGGCCGTCATTTTCCGGCGCGCGGACAGTCTCTTTCTGTAGTTCGCGGGATTACCAGATGTCGCGGGATCTGTGCGTGGAATCCTAGGCTTGTTTTCCGGCTGCGCGTCTTTCTGGTGGGCTGTGCGTGGAATCTTCTCCCTCACGGCAGGCGTCGCGTTGATTTCCTGTCTGGAGTCGGGCGCCGTTTGTCCAGGCGAGGCCGTGCGTCGAAGTTCCCGTCGCACCGCAGGCGTCGCGTCAAGCGCCATCTTTCCGGATCGGCGTGCGGTGAATTGTTCACCGCGGAGCAAGCTGTGCATCTAATTTTTCGGCGCACAAGGTGTCCAAATGAAAAAGAGAAGTCTTTTTGGTCCTCAGACTTCAGGGAACAGGAGGCAAGCTCTATCCAAGCCCTTGGAGAGCACTTCAGCAGCAGGACAAGAGTTCAGCAAGGCAGCAGTCCTTTGTAGGAAGCAGTCAGGTGAGTCCTTTAGGCAGCCAGGCAGTTCTTCTTGGCAGGATGCAGGTTCTGGTTCAGGTTTCTTCTCCAGCAAGTGTCTGATGAGGTAGGGCAGAGGCCCTGTTTTATACCCAAATGTGCCTTTGAAGTGGGGGAGACTTCAAAGAGTGGCTAAGAAGTGCACCAGGTCCCCTTTCAGTTCAATCCTGACTGCCAGGGTCCCAGTAGGGGGTGTGGCAGTCCTTTGTGTGAGAGCAAGCCCTCCACCCTCCCAGCCCAGGAAGACCCATTCAAAATGTAGATGTATGCAAGTGAGGCTGAGCACCCTGTGTTTGGGGTGTGTCTGAGTGAATGCATACGGAGCTGTCAACCAAGCCCAGCCAGACGTGGATTGTAAGGCACAGAAAGATTTAAGTGCAAAGAAATGCTCACTTTCTAAAAGTGGCATTTCTAGAATAGTGATATTAAATCCAACTTCACCAGTCAGCAGGATTTTGTATTACCATTCTGGCCATACTAAATATGACCTTCCTACTCCTTTCAGATCAGCAGCTACCACTTCAATACTGTATGAGGGCAGCCCCAATGTTAGCCTATGAAGGGAGCAGGCCTCACAGTAGTGTAAAAACGAATTTAGGAGTTTTACACTACCAGGACATATAAACTACACAGGTACATGTCCTGCCTTTCACCCACACAGCACCCTGCTCTAGGGGTTACCTAGGGCACACATTAGAGGTGGCTTATATGTGGAGAAAGGGGAGGTATAGGCTTGGCAAGTACTTTTAAATGCCAAGTCGAGGTGACAGTGAAACTGAACACACAGGCCTTGCAATGGCAGGCCTGAGACAAGGTAAAGGGGCTACTTAAGTGGGTGGCACAACCAGTGCTGCAGGCCCACTAGTAGCATTTAATCCACAGGCCCTAGGCACATATAGTGCACATTACTAGGGACTTATGAGTAAATTAAATAGTCCAATCAGGTATGATCCAAGGTTACCATGTTTAAAGGGAGAGAGCATATGCACTTTAGCACTGGTTAGCAGTGGTAAAGTGCGCAGAGTCTAAAAGCCAACAAAAACAGTGGCCAAAAAGTGGAGGGAGGCAGGCAAAAAGTTAGGGGTGACCACCCTAAGGCTGTCAGGTCTAACAGTTGATAATGGTTTTTCCATTCTGGCCAGGAGGACTTGATTCCCTCTTCTGAAGCAGATGTCATGTCAGCCTTCATGGGCCCTGCCTCTGTTTCCCTCCCCTTCAGCATCTTGAGACCTTGCCTGCTTCTTTGTCTTACTGTTTTGGTATAGAAGTTAAGAGGATGAGCCTGGAAAAACAAGGGCTATCTTCTCATATTATTATAGAAATACAGAAGTCTAGAAGATCTACTATTTTTGCTTATTCTAAGCACTGGAGAACATTTGATTCTTGGTGTGCTGCATGAAATCCTCTTCAGTGGACTGTTCGGTTTCATCTATCCTTCAATTTCTCCTGGATTGCTTTAAGAAGGAGCCATCTCTGTACTCTGAGATCTCAGTGGTATGCCTTTAAGGCATTCCATGTCAACACTGGTGTGATAAATGAAGCAGAAGGGTTGTCATCTAGAATTAGCAAGAGTTTTTCTATTTCTAGATCTAATAAACATTAGATCTAGGTCTTCTGAACCTTCTTGGGATTTGCCTTTGGTTTTAAAGGCCTTGCAAGAATTTCCCTTTGAACCTTTAAGCCTGTGGATCTCAAGTTCCTGCCTTTCAAGTATATATTCTTGGTGGCTATTACATCTGCTAGAAAGTTGGGGGAACTCTCTGATTTACTTTGCCATCCTCCATTCTTGACTGTCTTGGATGACACAGTCGTTCTTAGACCAGATCCTTCCTTTCTCCCTAAATTTAACTTTAACTTCCACTCTTCACAAAAGGTGATTCTTCCTGTTTTCTATCCTTGCCCTTCTGAAGTACGGAAATTGCATTTGTTGGATGTTAAGCATGCTCAATCAATTTATCCTGACAGATCCAGTAAATTTGTCACTTATAGCCACGTAGAGAACGGTAAGAAGGTGTCCAAGATCACATTGAGCAGATGAATTAAGGAAACTATTGGTCTTGCTTACTGTAGTGTTGATCTCCCTTGACCTCAAGCATTATAAGGTTGAGCTAGACAAGGTTTGGTCACTTCTTGGGCAGAGTTAAAATGTGTTGCTCTTGATGAGATTTGCAGAACTGGAACTTGGGCTTCAGAGAACAGCTTTATAAGACATTACAGATTGCATGGAGTGTTGAGTGAACAAAAGAATTTTGATTCAGGAGTACTGCAATCAGTATTACCATGATTACGTTTGTGTTTGTATTTTTGGTACTTTGAATCAGAGCGTTAGCAAATAAATCACTCTGGTGTTGCATTATACCTTGATGATTCTGTAATTTGTTCTTATGAAAGGCCGTTATTACAACTATGGTGCATCTCATAAGTGAATGACTGGACCCAGGACGAGGGACTTAGAGGTAATGCCCCAATTATTTACCAGTAATCTTCATTACTCTTAGGCCTACTCGTCCTTGACCCAGTCATTCAGCCCTGTCCACCGTCCCTGAAATCTTGGCCTTTTTATAAAAGATTTGGGATTACAGGAAGTGATGAGTGAATGGTACTCTATTGTAGGCTCCAGCTGAGGGTGAGTGGGACTGGGTGACATACCTCATAAGAAGGGATACTGGAATTATGAGATTCTGCGGCTGTGGCGATTTTTGCTAACCATAATTTTCAGCATTTGCCACATAATCCATCATATGCTACCTAATCTGCAGATTTTTACAAAAAAAGGTGTTTCTCTGGTTCCTGTACACCTCAAGGCTCTCCACAAAGGTTAACTGGTCATCTTTCAGTAGTTTATTGCTGTATGTAGGTGTTAAATTGGCACTACTAAGGTGATCTATTTTTCTAGACGCAGTTGCCAGGTGTAAAAATGCCAAAATAATTAAATAATGCTATCAAAAAAATCCTGCATAATTCCCGTGGTCCGGCTCATAAATTAATGACCTGATCGAGGACGACTAGATCTAAGAGTACTGAAAATTATTGGTAAGTATTCGGGGGATTTAAACCCGCATCACTTGTGTGTGTCCACATACCAGCAACACTGATTGGCTTTGCCAAAGCGTGTTATTTTAATATTTCTGAATGTTTAGCACTGACTTTGTAAAGGAATTTAACGGACTACAAATACCCCAACGTGAATAAAACAATCAACGGGCAAGCTACTCAGAAACTAAACTTGGAAACTGTATTTTAGCTTTCTCCTAACTGTATGCCGTTGAGAAAAGAAAGTATTCGTGTAATGTGCAGTTACGATGTCATTCTAAGCATCTGGCCCTAGCTGCGCAACCACGAACGGGGTGAGGAAGCTCAACGAGACTTTCCAGATAAACAAGGCAAGATCAAGTGAATGCTGTTCCCGTTGTCCTTGGGAGGTAAAAGGTTAGCGAAGCAAAGACCTAGCTATAAGTTACAAAGGTAACGGGCTCGATTGTGTTGCATAACCAGGGTGAGTTGAACAAACCAGGCCACCTGCTGCGAACTTACAAACGTCAAACCCTTTGGATCCAATCAGATCAAAGAAAACGAGGAGGCTGGTCGGCAGCGCATTGCTTTACGGCTTGCGTGAACCGAGAGCAAGGCGGATACTCAAGAGCCAATCAGCGACGTTAAACAAATTGTCCTTCAGTTACTCTCAGTATTTAGATGCACAAACGTAGCAGCCATCTTGAAATAGCACTACTTTGTGGAAAAGCACAGTAGTGTGAAGAAAATCCTAGTAAATACAGTAGCCTGAGGAGTTACTTCCTGCAGTTTAGAGTCTCTCAATGTATTTTAAACACAACTCCGTTAAAAAAAAAACTTGTTTTGCTCATTTCTTTTTGGTAATTAATAGATGCACGTCCATTGCTTTTCTTCTCAGGAGTAACGCTAGCATGGTTCTCTAAATACAGTACCGGTGCTATTCTGGAACATATCTTGTTACCAGGAGCGTGCCGTTTCGGTCAAGTGTACCCGAACAAACAGAAGGGCACATTCACCTCTGTGCTGTGTCCTTGTAATGTCGTGCTGCAAGTAATGGTGACGTAAAACTATGGGCCCTGTGCGAAGGGTGCCACAAAGCGGTGACGCGGGAGGCGTGGCCTAGTAGGCAGTCTGTGGGGCGGGCTGACTATCTCAGCGGCTGCTAGTCCTTTAGCTGGCTGTATTTTGTGCCACTGTGACCGCCTGACTGCCCTTGCCGCCACCGCCACCGCCACCATGGCCGGACTACTTGCCCGTAAGGGTATTGACTATATGAAGAGCAAGGACTTCAGGGACTATCTTATGAGGTATGTACCTGGGTGTTCAAGCAGCTTCTCGCTGTGTGCTGCCAAACGGCCGGTATATAGCCGAGCACCGCAGCCTGACAGCGTGAAGGTCAAAGGACAGCCATGCACGACCCCCACCCTCCCCATGACATCATCTGTCATCTAACTCTGGGTGATGCCTGGGGTGGAAAGTGTGTGTATGTGTCTTTCTTACCGTTGTAATCCTCAGTCATAGGTGTGATGTTGATGGTCCTCTGAAAACAAAACGTGTTGTACTTAACACATCGAGAAAACAAATTAATGACAGCAAATTGGTTTGTATTTCTCTTTTGTAGTCCCTTTGGGATGGTTCAGAAATGAGACCTCCGCAGATTCGTGTTTTTGATAGTTCATAAATGAAAAAAAAGCTGTTAATGGAATATAATACTACAATACTCCCTTGTGGAAAGAACCTTGTGTTTCAGAGGTGGTACAGGCTTGCCAGAGAACCCTTAACAAATCTCTAATACTGGTTGGTGAAATAACGGCATCGGTGTGCAGCACCAGAGATGAGAGCAACAAGACACTTGTAATGCTGGAATTGCCACATCGTAGCCGGTGTTTAGAAGAAGCCTCCAGCAGGGCTGCTACTTTGAAATGCAACAGAAACACGTGCAACATATTTTTAAAGCCGTTCTTCTACTTTTAGTTACGTTTTATGTGCATGATTTGTAATTCTTTTTGTAATGTCTACTTTTCCCATATACGTTGGGGGTGGGGCGCGAGCCGCCCCCGGAAGTTGTTGATGCTTCTAAATTTTATACCCAAGCTCATATTTTACGCTTTAGCAGTTTCTTTATCGAGGAGAGGATGTGGCTTAGCATCAGGTTCGGTTCTTGGCATCGGCTCTACAGCCTGTGATTTTGAGCAAATCAATTTATCTCCCTGTGCCTAAAATTTTAAAAAAATGTGTAATGTAACAGCTCATGTAAAGCGCTCCAATACCTTGATTGAATTATTGGATATAAAACTTTAAAAAAACAAAAAATCAACGCCTTGTGGAGCAAGAACTGCAGTGTTTGGGAGGATTAGCCCACACCATTATCTCCTCAGTGCTCTTTACCTAGTATTTTCACACCAAGTTTTGTTCATTATTGCAATTGTAACCATTGTTAAGACGTGCATCCCAAAAGTAGACCATACAGTTTGTGGTTGGAGAAATAACTGTGTCAAGTTTAGTGATCTTGTTGACACACAGGTATGGTTAATTTCCTGGTGATCCTAGTGTTCAGCACGGTTAAAATCTAATCGCAAACTCCTCTTCTTGAACACCAAGCCAGATCGACTGGGAATCAATTATAGTACATTGACATCCGGTGGCCCCTATTCAGAAATGGAGCTGCACCCTCCACCCCCCCTCACCCCGCCAAATAATTGAGTTGCTACAGCCATAAGACACAGAGCGATTAGCAGCCAACCCACAGTTGTCAGGGTACCAACTGTCCTTTAAGGGACAAAGGGGTCACCTTGGCTTTCTTCTCAGGGCTACTGTTAGAAATGGGGTCTCTAGTTGTCAGTGGTTTGCGCCCTGTCCAAGTAGGGACCCTCACTCTAGTCAGGGTATGGGAGTCACACAGATGAGATCAACCCCTTAGTAGCTTAGCATAAGCACTCAGGCTTTTCTCGGAGGCAATGTGTAAAGTATTTATACATACACAATGTGAAAACACCACAAAAGTTCTCCACACTGGTTTAGAAAAATCGACAATATCTGAGAAAAAAAACAAAAATTCAACATGCACAAGTAAAGATACACATTTTCAAAGATTAAATCTTATTATAGCACTTAGAAACACAATAGCTCCCACTGGGGCTATCACAGCACCTTGACAGAGTCGCTTGCAACAGTCCGACGCCATTCGTGAGGGAGTGTGGGCTGTTCATGGATTCACACGGACGGTACAGTAGCTTGGAAAACAATGAGAAAACAAAGACATTACATGGAGTCGGAGAAGTGAGGCGTCACTGGAGCTGTTGTGTTGTTGTTCCTTATGCTACTGGTGATGTGATGTGTCAGTTCCTTACTACTAGGCAGGGGGAGGTGAGGCATTGGTTCCCTACAGTTACAGGGGAGGTGATGTGGTGTTGGTGGCAAGGCATCGGTTCCATACGACAAGACAAGGTCAATGAATCCAGCAGGTCAAGATGCAAAGTCTCGACTTTGCGGTGTCGCAATCACACCATGGGGCCACAGGTGCTATGGTGGAGTCCGATGTCACGGATGTCGGTGACTCTGGACTCGCGCTGTAGCGGGACTTCAGAGGCCCGACGTCAGGGCTGTGTTGCAGGTCACGGTCATTGCACTCAGCGGGGACCACGACTCCAGTGCAGGCAGCAGCATGGAGTCAGCGAGCGATGCCAGTTCTGAAGTCGCTCTGGAGTTGATTTGCTTAGTTTCTTCTTTGTTGTAACAGAGCTCACTTCCAAGGGCCCAGGAACTGGATTTGGCAGCACTTGGCAAGTCAGGACTCTCAGCAAGAGAACACAGGGGCTTGTAGGTGAAGTCTTTGATGGCCCTGAGACTTATTAACAGGCAAGCTCTATTAAAGCCCTTGGAGAACCTTGGAAAGCAGGATGTAGAAAGCAAAGTCCAGTCCTTTCACTTCCAAGACGAAAGCAACAAGCCAGCTCAACAAAGCAACCTGCAGAGTGGCAGTCCCTCCTACAGCATCCAGCTGTTCTTCCTGGCAGAATGTCCTCAGTCCAAATGTGTTCTTTGTGGGGTCAGAAGTCCATTACTTATAGCCATTTCTGTCTTTGAAGTAGACAAACTTCCAAGAGAAGTCTCTGTGGTGCACAAGACCCTGCTTTTACCTGCCCTGGTCCTAGGCACACTCCAGGTGGGCCGGAGACTGCTCTGCATAAGGACAGACACAGACAGACTTATTCAGGTACAAGTGTCAGCTCCTCCCACCGCTGTAGTACAGGAAGACCTGTCAGCGTGGTCATGTGCCATCAGGACATGCAGAGTACACCTCAGCTCCCTTTTTGTGAATGCACAAACAGCCCAACTGGCATCCTGACCCAGATGTGTTTCCCATAGACATACAGGCACAGAAGAGTTAAGCAAGAAAATGCCCACTTTCTAAAAGTGGCATTTTCAAACGTACAATTCAAAACCAACTTCACCAAAAGATGAATTTTAAATTGTGAGTTCAGAGACCCCAAACTCCATATCTCTATCATATCTGTATCTGCTTCCAATGGGAAAATACACTTAAAAAGTATTTCAAGGCAGTCCCCATGTTAACCTACAGGAGAGATAGCCCTTGCAATAGTGAAAAACAAATACAGCAGTATTTCATTATCAGGACATGTAAAACACACCAGTACATATCCTGCTTTTTAAATACACTGCACTGTGTCCATGGGGCTGCCTTGAGCCTACTTAAGGGGTGACTTACATGAAGTAAAAGAGAAGGCTTGAGCCTGGCAAGTGGGTGTACTTGCCAGGTCGAAATGGCAGTTTGATACTGCCTACACAGACACTGCAGTGGCAGGGCTGAGACATGTTTACAGGGCTACTCGTGGGTGGCACAATCAGTGCTGCAGGCCCACTAGTAGCATTTGATTTATAGGCCCTGGGCACACATGGTGCATTATACTAGGGACTTGATAGTAAATCAGATATGCAAATCATGGATAAACCAATCACCAATACAATTTAGACCAAGAGCAGATGCACTTTAGCTCTGGTTAGCAGTGGTAAAGTGCCCAGAGTCCTAAAGTTAAAAAAAGAAAAAACTGGAATTTCTGGTTTATTGCCCTAAGCTGCCAACCTTCTCATACACATTTTGCTATTTCTCCGAGTGAACTCCCACCTTTGATTCTTTTGGCTTCTCACTTGAATTTTTTTTATTATGCAGCAAGCCTTACGTGTGACAGCCATATTAGTTTGTAGATTGACTCTTTAAGCAGCAGCCAGCAATCACCCTTGTAAAGTTGTGATGACAAACCCATGCACTAGATCCTCACCCTTGTCAACCATTCATTACTTGCATGTTAATGTTTTAGCAAAATAGGTGGCAGGGCTCAAAGGGTGCAATCCTACATAAGCCTCTAGTAATAAGACAATATACGAGTGCCACATGGTGGTCAAGGGTGGAAAATGTGCCACCAAACACTTAGACTGGAATCAAATGCCTCCAGCAATATACAAGGACTCCCCCCTAACCATGAGCTTCTAGATATATTTAAAATTTAGCAACATGTCCAAGGTATTCTGTGATTCTTTATTTCAATCTTCAAATGCATTTCAGGCTGGTTGGCCAGTCGTGCACTTTGAGTCAACACGTTTTTCGTTGTTATGATAAATACACTTTCGACTTCATCAGGACTACAATCAAACAAAATGTACTTTAAAAACTATTAAATATATTTCGAAAAGTAAAGGTCCGGTCACCAATGAACTGATGCAATATATTGTTGAATTCTTAATGTAATAAAGCCATGTTACAAATCCATCACAACTGAGAAACTGGTGAAACTCAAAACAAAGAAATGGCTTATAACTCGTAAACAAAAGTTTCTAATATATTAACTGTCTAATTAATTATAAATTAGATACACCCCAATCAGTGCTGCCATCCACCTGTGTCAAAGCATCAAACAGATGCAATGTAAAGAGCCTCTGTGGTCAAAGAAATAACTACCTATAACAATGTAATGACAGTCCAAATGCTGATCCTTTTCAAAGGAAAAAAAAGGATACAAACGTAATATACCTCAGCTTGGTTAGCCAAAGGAGGGCCACAGTAAGGTGGTAACAGAAATCCCAATACCTTACCTGTTAAATGCAAACGTCCAAGCTAAAAAAATAAATATAAAACGTAATTCTCAGGTCCTGTAAATAAACAGTATAAAAACCTAGTCACTACATGAACTCTATGTAATATCAGGTAAGATCACAGGTAACAACTAATTATGCAATGACCGGGATAGTGTGTATATAAGTACATATAAAGAATCACAGTATTTCTCGGGTAACAACTATTATTATTCATTCAAACCTGTGTATTCAAATTATTCAAGATGTCCAAGCAAATCAGTAGGTTAGTGCATCACAAAACAACACCAAGTGAACTTAGTAGGTTGTCCATACTCCTCCGAGGCAAGTGCCAAAAACGACATGTAATTTAGAACCCATATCACCATATTAACATGTGTAGTATTGCCCTCAATAGCTTACCTATTGTCAAAAGCAAGTGTCCTTGCTCAATGAAAAGTATATAATATATAAGAGGAAGTCCTCAGAGCCTGTTATTAAATGGTAAAAAATAAATTCACATGCAAATGCTTGCCATGTGGTGACCAGAATAATCTGTAAGTACAAGCTCAAACATGCGTTATGGACTAAACATTATTGTGCCTTTATTACATGCTTACATCCCTTGTTCAAACTTGCAATGTGTACTAAAACACCATTTCATCATATTACAGCAAAAGCAGTAAGTGACATCAACAGAAAATCTCAGCTCAAGTATCAAAATTAGGTTGTGCCAAAAGCCCCATATATCCCTATAACAGGAAACCTAATATTCAGACAGTTGAATGAATAACCAAGTCATCGTATCAGATCAGTCACTGTTGGAGAGCTGCATATACTAAAATACCATATCATCACAATACAGAGCAGTAAATAAAATCAACAGAAAATCTGAGTCCAAATATCTAAATTGACTTTGTACCTGGATTATCGTAAATCTCTAATAAGAAACATAATAACCAAATAGTTAAAGAAATAACCATGTTACCATATAAAATAATTCACCAATTGAACAGGGCGCACATACGTTCTAAAATATAGTATTGACTCAACAAAACAAATGGAGAGTACTCTACATGTAGGGACGGAGTGTTAGCAGAGCACCATATTGAACTTGCATTATATACCTACTGTATAGAAATAAGAGGCTGCTAATTGTACAAACGCATAACATAAAGAAAGGAGCAAGTAAAGACCAACCCAAGGTTCACTCGTATTGAACGGCATGTAGGTGGAGGGCCATATTAGCCTCTCATTAAGTACCTGCCACAAAATAGAAAAGACTACTAATTATAAGAACATAAAACAAAAATAAAGGACGCCCAGGGTTCACAAGTGTAAGCACAGCGGCCATTGAAATCGACTGCCAATATGCACCTTACAGTGCATCCTCTATTCAAACATAGAATGTCACACATTCAATTAGTGAATGACCAACTCATCAAAAAGCAGGAGTAAGGAACCATAATTAAAGCATAATAGTTAAAAAAAAAAAAAAAAAAACAGCAAATTGTAGCAACTGCCAGAAGTAACAGCCAATCTAGTACGTTTTAAAACATATATATATATATATATATATATATATATATAACATCAATGTCTCTAACCTCGTGTCACAAAAGCAGAGTGATCACCACATATAATCATATCATACAATTATAAATTCCAAGTGGAATAATTGATCACCGAATATACATGCAGCACATAACCCAAACCTAATATAAGTAAAGCAAGTACAATAAACTTCAGTACAAAAGTGTATAACACACCGTTATAGAACGTCCATTCCTATTTAACTCAGCGTAAAAAACACTTATTTTGTAATGACCAATATACTGACAGCGTATAAGAGGAATGCTCAATTGACCACATAAAATAATTCCGTCCATCAAAATTAAAGGGAAAATCCCTAACGGTATCAGTAATTCCAGACTATAAGCTCAAGAAAAGAGCAACAGAGGAATAACCACCAAGTACACAACATACGATAGCCATTGCTAACTTCATGAGCCATTGTTTATAAGAAACAAGCCCGCTATATTAGCAGATGCTAATATGAGCCAGCAAATTGTACCAGGAAGATTCAAATCAAGTTTGTTACCATAGTGCTAGTTAATCTGTAACAAGAGTTTATATCCTGAACCTCATTGTACTGCTGTGGGATGTCAGTGCTCTGAAATTTTCAGTAATATGTTCTCTAAATGGTCTAATAGTACTACCCACATAAACTCTCTGACATTTACAAGTTATTGCCTATACCACATAACTAGTGCCTCAGTCATTGTTGGTATTGATCAAGTATTCACGAGAATTAAGATAACAAAACTTTCTCCTTCTATCATCAACCCACCTAAACATACTGGTGTCCACATTTGAAGAAGCCATTTGTTATCTTGGAGAGCCATGAGTTATGAACAACAGAAATCTGGTTCTTCGGGGCTCTTTACACTGCATCTGTTTGATGCTTTGACATAGGAGGATAGAAACACTGGTTGGTATGTACCTAATTTATGATTATTTTCCACAATTAATATATAGTAACCTTTTTAAAATGTATTTATTTTTATTTACGAGTTCTAAATCATTTCTTTTGTTTTCGATTTCACGGGTTTCTCAATTGTGATGGATTTGTAACACAACACTTTAGTACATTAAGGATTCAAGATTATACTGCACCAATTTGATGGTGATGAGACCATTATAGAAAGTCCTTATAGAACATTTTCAGGGGTGTCGAGGCAGGCTGACAGTGTTTGGACTTGACAGGATTGGTGCGAAGCAAAGAGGCACAGACTTTCTGGGCTCACTCCACCCCTCCAAGCATGGGCATGTAGAGGCACATTACTCCCCTTTGACTTGCCAGGTTGAGGTACTTAAAGTGCACCTGTGAGTGACATGCTGCACACTAAACAAGCATTAGCAAAGGCAATAGCTCTTGCCGCTATAATGCAAGTGCCCAGCTGTTGGCTTTACTATTGTTTGGCTGCAAAATATTGTTTAAAAAAATAAAACAGAAACATTTTTTCAGAAAAGCAAATACATAGTTTATGGTATCTGAAAACTGCATTGATTTCTGTGTTTCAATCTTTCCAAATGACATGGTTTATTTTTCTAATATTTTTCACTCTGGAAACTAAACCTAATTAAAAAAAAAATAACGATTTGTCAGAATGTAAAGGGAAATGCTTGACAGGGTCTAATTTACTTTGCACAGCTTTCACCCATTTGGTCTTGTGTAGTGGACCAGGGGATTCATTTATGGTTTTCTAGAAGGCTTGTCTTGCTATGTATGTCTTCTGCCTCAGGCACCAACTACTTGATTGAAGCAGATGGACATTCACCTAGAGCCATAAAAGTGTTTTGTGACAAAATCATTGCTTTCATGCAATATGTGAAATGCAGAAGATAAAACAAAAACGACCCTGTAGTTTGCTTTTAAGCCATAACCCACCAAAAGTGTCTCTGAAGCTGTGCTTCTGCTGTCGAGAAGGGAGGCATTGGAAGGAACACAGCGCAGAGGGGGTATTTGAGGGGAAAGCAGCAAGTGAGTGAAAGAGCTTGAAAGTAGATGCACTCTCTTGGAGTGCCGAATGGATAAAAAACGTTTCTAAAAGTGACCACCAGGAGAAGGCTACATTCAGCCAGTCTAAAGGGCCATAAGTAGACAGTGCTCCAGAGGAGGGACAAACTCGGGAAGAGGAAGCGAAGCCATCAAATAAGAAGCAAACAAATGAGTGACAATTAAGCCAACCAATAATAAGCAATGGACAGGCTGTAAGACCACTGTAAGATCACAATAGATCTTTCTCATCCAGACAACTGCTGCTGTCTGGTAGGTTAAACCTAAAAGCAGTTTAAACCTGCTTTTTTCTGGCATAGTAGGGTGGGCTGCACAGCCTACATGGACGCTGGAATCTTGCTCTTTAATAGAAGAAGCTGAGGGGCAGATAGTACTGCTCCTAGGTGTGGATGCACTAGGCCTCTTGTCCCAGAGGACTCACAACATCTAGAAATTCTTGCCCCAAACTGTCAAGACCTGTTTATGGGTTAGGATAGGGAGCAGGTAATTGCTGAATCATTGTATCAAGTCATTGAGTTCCTCTGTGTGTTTGTCATCCCACCTCTTACTTTTCATATGTTTGTTTTCCACAGTGGCCTGTTCAGTCACATTTCTTGCCCAGTTGTCAAGTTTGTGTCTTTGGTGTCAACCATTAGTTCAACCATTACGGAGTAGTTTAAGTAAAATCGTTGCTAACAGGCAAATTGTGCTTCATCATGTGTTTCCTTCTGTCTTTGACTATTTCTAAGAGACATTGCTTATATGTGAGCTCGGGGAATGTCCCTGTAACTTGCTGTAGCCTGGATAGCCTGTCCAGAAAAGTTTTACTCTAGTAGCTCATGTAAAACTGGCAGTGATTGCACCATCGTTAAGCTGTTTCTGTTGAGTTAGTTATACTGGACTAGTTTAAACCTATTATTACTTGATATTCTTTGCACCAGGGCGCAGGTTATATCCTAATTCTTTTGTTTTATATTTTAATTCTGTATATAATCGAAGTCCCCTTTTCTCCGAACAGTACTGACCACGTCTTTTAACCAGGGCAAGTTAAATGTTAAAATGCAATACATACATGGGATTTTAGGTCTGCTTGGATGGCCCTGCTATCTTCTACCTGAAAAAGACCAGGAAATCTCACTGGTCACAGTTCAAAGAATACTTTACGGTAATTTCAGGGAGGATGCAATACAAACACAGTCAAACTAAATGTAAAAAAAGTTTTGAAAATTCAAAATATCATAACAAATTTATTATCCCATATTGTTTTTCTTTCAATCAATACAATCCACTTGTCAAAACATAACCACTTATATCTCCAAGACTGTGTTTGCACAGCCAGAAGGAAAAGTCTATATAATTATGCAATTTGACATCTGTGATAAATATTGCGCAATACAACATTCAGGTTCCGATATTAGCAGCCAATTTTGATGTTAATAGAAAACTTGTTTCACCGGAGACCTCGCTTCTTCAGGGACGTGAGTCAACAAAAGGGTCCTTAATTGCTTTTCTCCAAGGTCATGTGATAGCAGATCTCCAATAGTTGGAAAGTTTCTCATTCTTTTGTATAAATTATTTCATCTTTGGATTTCTCCCACCATCCTAACAGAGGGCCCAGGTTCTGATTCTACCTCTTCATGATGATCTTGATCAGTCAAAGCACCTTCACAAGCGTAATGACCTCAGATGCGGTCCAGAAAAAATGGAAATTTCCCAGGTCAAGAGGGTATCTGTTTAAGTATCAGCAAGCCTAACGTCCACGATGTAACGCCATATGCCTTTCATCGAAATGTCAGAGTAGGAGCCATCTGGAGGGGAAAAAAAACGGCTTCAGCATCGCATGTTACACACATACATCATGATGATGATGATGGGACTGACCTTTTGTTTCCTAGTACTGTTTAGCATCTGCAGCCGTTTGGCTTTGCCAGTGCTTGTTGTAAAAAACATTTCAAAGGCTACACCAGTTGGCTTTCCCAGTGGTTGTTTGAAATGGGGCTCTAGCTAGAAGTAAGATAAGAAAGTCAATCCTCATTATGAAAGAAACAGTGTTGAGCCTGGTCATATGGTTAATTATGTCCGAGAGGTTCAGTAGTACCCGAAGGCAGATATTGCCCTCATCCCGAGTCTTTAGGACACTAATCAGTGTTAAGAGACTTGTTGCTTCTGTGCTGTCACTAGCGAGAGACTAGATTGAAAGTTGTTTAGCATGTTATTGTCTAACATGAGTGGCAAAAGTTGTAAAGAGGCAACTTTTTTGATGATTTTCTCCAAGAAGGCAGGTTCAGCTATAGGCCCAGGGTTTTTGTAAGTTAGTGGGGTCAAGGTTATGTTGCTGTAGAAGATATGACAAAATTTGCAAGAGGATGGACATATTCCTTCTAGAGAGGAATTCATGATACTGAGATGAACAGGGAGAAGTCTTGGACACAATCTCTTAGCAGCATCATAATGTGAGGGTTAAAAGATGGCAAGGATTTGTAAACGGCTGAATGTCGCACAGTTTTTAAAGAATGATGATTGAAATCTTTCTTTGCAGAGGGATCAAAGGTACAAAAGGTGCATTTTGATTTAGCTACATATTTTGATTAACTTCTCTTCAGAATACATTTTTAATGTTTGTGGTAGACAACACTGACTGAGCTAGGGATCTTGTTTTGGAGTTTGATGGCTGCAATGTCGAATAAGTTCTGCGAGTGCTTTTGAGGAGAAAAAAATCCTTGTGGACTTTCGCCATGGACTTTAGTTCTTATAGAACTTCAGGAGTTTTGAGCTATCAGTAGTTTTTTGGTTGTCCTTTTGCTTTTATTTCCTAGTGTACCACAGGGCATTGCGTTTTCTCTAATTGATATTAGTGTTAGCGAGCCTGTTTGTTTGTGGTGTTAACTGGTGAGATTGTTATAGTAGTGAGAGGTTTGGTAGAACGGAGATCATTTGGTAACATGGGTGAGGCTTTGTCATCTAATAGTTGCTGGACAGCAACGTCTTTTAATGGCCTCTACTTAGATTTTATTGGTGCACATGTTCCTTCCTTATGGATGTCGAAAATACTACAGTTTAGTAGTCTGAACAGTTATGTTTCAGTTACTTTCTACAGATTGGAGGAGTGTGGAATAAATAACTTTAAGATTGTTACCTATTTTGTGGGTTGGAGAGATCTAACTTGTGATGGATCATGTAGTGTGAACATTTCTTTTAGTTTAGAGGACATGGGGCTGTTCTTGTTGTTGCATGGGCGTTAGAATCTTCTAGAAGAATATTCTTTGCGTAGTGGAATAGCATGGAAATAATGAGCTCATTCAAGTGATCAGGGAAGGAATTCTTATTATTTCCTGTTGGACACTTCATTGTTACTGTCCTTGCCTCCATTTTTGTGTGGTCTTTAAGTAGGATCGAGAAACTATCTGATGTCGGGACACAAGGATGTGGTAGAAAAGAACAACAACGTTTTAGTAAGTAAGAGCCGATCTCAAGAGTGAGTTACATTGACTCATGGTGGCCTTAAACATAAAACTAGTGTACACCCAAGTTCTGAAATTATACGGCACATG